>NC_047085.1:503129559-505849113 GCF_902459505.1 Geotrypetes seraphini
CGGATGCCCTCTTGTTGCCGTGGGTAACGAATGCCCTCTTGTTGCCGTGGGTCCTTTAAGGAAAAAGAGATCCTCTTCCACCTCGATACGGCCCGTGACATATTTGAACGTCTCGATCATGTCTCCCCTCTCTCTACGTTCCTCGAGTGAGTACAGCTGCAACTTACCCAGTCGTTCCTCATACGGGAGATCCTTGAGACCCGAGACCATCCTGGTGGCCATTCGCTGAACCGACTCAAATAGTGTTGAACTCCAGCGCGCTGATGTCCTGCGCGCGATTGTCTGGGCAGGTTTGTCCGTGCACGATTGTCTCGCACGCTTTTGACTGGACACCAGCGCTATTGGTATCCCTAATGTTCATCTTTTCTTTCTTTGCTAAATTTTATGTATTTTTCCCCTTGAGCCCTAATTTTATGTATTAGGAATGGGTTATTTTTGTACACTGTATTGTTATTTTATTATGTTTTAGATTGTAAGCTGGCCTGAAGGTTCTCCCTAGGGCGGGATAGAAAATTTTCAATAAATTTGGAAAACGTGGGATGTGCTGGAGGGAATGTGGGCAGGAAGGAACTTATGTGCATATTATTTATTTATTTTATGTACAGTATTTCCCCCCAGATTAACAGGGGTTATTTTCCTGTAGCCCCCCAAATTTAAAAAAACCACGAATACTGTAAACTCACCTCTACATCACCCACATCATTCCCTTCTCTGGGGTCCCGCCCTCTTCCGAGGTTGCTTCTTGTTTCTGGCAAGGCAGGACAGCTGTTGTGTCAGAGGGGACGGGCACCGTGGAAGGAGTGCTACGGGATTATTGATAGGAAAGCTTCCGGGAAGGAGACCAGGAAGCGATGGTGGACCACGGGGAGGGGAGAGCGGTCCCCGAATCGTTGCGCTCGAGTGAGGGCAGCCTAACACGAGTGACTTCGTATCTTGGTAACGCTGGCACGGAAAAACCTGTGAATTACTGATATATACCACTTATATCTTAAGTGGTTTCACATTCAGGTATTTTATCATATTTCCCTATCTGTCCCAGTGGGCTCAAACTCTATCTAGTGTACCTGGGGCCATGGGGGGATTAAGTGACTTGCCCGGGGTCACAAGGAACAGCGAGGGTTTGAACCCACAACCTCAGGGTGCTAAGGCTGTAGCTTTAACCACTGTGCCACAATCTCGCCCATATGTGGTGGGAGTGTGAAATGGCCCGGGTGTTTTGGAAATCTTTATTTCATACGTTATCTGCCATCTTAGCTACAAGTGTAGCACCCTTGATTGGGGCTGGTATTTTTGCACCATTATGATCCAGCCTTTGATGAAGGGGAACTCAGCAGCACGGCTCTGCACGGGGCAGGAGGTTAGGAAGATCGCTCCTGCCCCACGTCACTGCTAGACCACCAGGTAAGGTCAGGGGGGGGGGTGTCAGAGCCGGCCAAAAGTTATTCGCAATTTTTCCCTATTCGCCGGCCGGCTCTGCCCCTAACCCCCACGAATAGGGAGGGAGAAGTGTATAATCAAAACAGGGATACAGCCACAGTATGTTTTCTTACTGCTTGTTTCAAGCACTTGCCGACAGAAACTCCAGTGAAAAAGGTCAACTAGGTCCCCTGCAGAAGTCTTCCTGAAGCAGTTTTTGTAGGGGACCTGGGATCACAGTCTGCCTTTTTCATCGGAGTTTCTGTCAGCAAGCACTTGGAGCAAGTATTAAAATAAGTACAGTATGAGTATATATATCCCTATTTTGTTTTATAATTTTTATTTTTGTTAGTTAAACATAAACTTAGAAGCACCCATTTGATTCAGAAAAGCAATCTAGCTTACAAAGGCTTGGGAAGGACCAAAGAAAGGGAGACAGGGGAGGTCTGGAGGCTGTAGGACAGTGGAAGGAGGGTTGTAAACAAAGCAGGTATAGGGGAAAGCAGAGGGAGGGGGATGGAAATCTCATCTAAAGAGAGCCCAAAGGCTGCCAAGAAGTTGAGGGGCTGCAGGAACTAAAGAGCAGAAGTGTCTCTTCTGGAGCCCCAGGAAGGGACTGAGCAGTGCCAGGCTCCTTTCTTCTTCTTCTTGCCCCTTGGCATTGCCTGGCACTATATTTCCTGCTGCCCACCTCCTGCCACCCTCCTAGCTGCTCAGCACAAAGTCCTGCAGCCATCCTCCTGTCCTGATTCAGGGCAGGGCTCAGCTTCTCTCCTAATGGCTTCAAGGAAAGGGGAGAGCTGCTTCCGACTGCTGCCATCTACTGGAACCTCCCAGCACTGACCGGCAAAGGAGCCCACCCAGGCTCAGTCCAAGAAGCTATATTACAGGAGAATTTTTTACCTGCCAGTAAAGGAAAAAAAAATAAATCAGAAAGATAGTTCCTGGGTTATGGATGGATCAGTTTGTTCCTGCTCACAGAGACAGAAGTAAAAGCCATAGACTGAATCCTGCACTTTAGAGAGACATAGTGAGGAGGGGGGGGGGGAACAAAACAAAAAACATGAAAAATTTATAAGATACCCCCGAAAATATCTACCAAAGCAGCAGGAAAACAAACACAAAGAGAGCACATTAGATACTATTAACCCTTTCAGGACCAAGGGACATATTTGTCCCATAACTTTAAAATCCTATAAATTTTGATTGGGATAGTCTACAGTTCTAAATTTGATATGTACGGATTCCATATGATACTGCCTTTATGTAAACAAACTGGTTCCGACATTCATTCATTAGCATCGTTGCCAGATTGACGAGAAGATTCACTTGCCACACTGTCCATAAGCCAGAAGTGTGATTTTTTAAATAAAAATAATGATATTTCACAAATAAAAATCAATTTTTTGGCATCTGCAAGCCCTTTTTACCATAAAAAAGTCGTCAAAACCACAAAAATTGGCCTACGATCCTTATGGTCCTGAAAGGGTTAAAACTCATTTTCAAGTGGAGTGGAGGAGAGGCCTAGGCCTTCCGGAAAGCGGTAAAGACCCTCCTCTTCAACTAAAATTCAAACACAGTCTACGCCTCACCCCCCTTAAGCCCCCCTCCCCTCTACCCTCTCTTCTCCATTCTTAACCTGTACTCAAATTGCTGCATAGTCCTTGTATTTAAACTACCGTATAGTCTTTGTATTGTCCAAATGTACTCCACTGTGAATGTTTGCTTGTAGGCCGTTCTGAGCTACTGGGAGGAAGGGATAAAAATCTAAATAAATAAATAGATACACTAAGAGCAGAGGTACTTCCCTTTCAAATTAGCTCCTTAAAAGTACTGGATGTTAAAGGCTGGCTTTGATTCTAATTCTTGGGGCCCTCAAACACCTACAGCTTTAAGGGACTCATAGGCATATTAAGAGGGTAAGGGACAGAGTCTATAAAAAGGCACCTAAAGTTAGACGCCTAACTTAATTGGCAAAATACCCTTAATAGACTCAATAATTGCAATAAAATAATTGGGCAACAGGCGCTTAGCGGCACCTAACACCTAAGTGGGCATTTCTATGGGCGGAGCGTGACTTAGGCGCTGCTAAGCGTGATTCTCCAAAAACCTAGGTGCCTGAAATGTAGGCCTTTAAAGCCTTTGCCCACATTTCAGGCGCCTAAGCTTTTACATAGGCACCACTAGCCGTGATTCTGTAAACCGCGCCTAAGTGTGACTGACATGCTGTTAGCACTATTTGTTTAGGGGCCAGACAATTTAAGTGCCATGTATAGAATCAGCCCCTAATTGTATAGCTTGAGTGCCTGTTTTATAAGGGAATATAGGCATCTACTTTCCTTTATTGAATATTAGCTCAACAGGATAGACCGGCATACATGTGCTTAGGTGCGAGCACTTATTCCAGCCATAGAACTGGTGTAAGTTCATAGTTAGACTTGCAAAACCTTGGGGTTCACAGGGAAAATTAAGAGCCCCTTTTACAAAGCCACAGTAGTGATGCTGCCACTGTGAACGCAACGTAGCTCATTCAATTCCTATAGGCTTCGGTACATTTACCACAGCAGAATCGCTACTGAGGACTTATAAAAGGGGCCCTAAATCTCACCAGGGCAGTCAAATCTGACAATTTCTGAGGAAGAGGGGTCCTGGAGCTCTCTCTTCCATGATATAATGTTAGGAGAATAAAGTCAGCTGAATTCTATATCATAGGTGTCCCACTTAAGCTCAGCCAGACCCCTTGCCGTTTGATAAAGCAATTCCTTCACTTTGAAATCTTTAAAACACACAATAATGTCTCATGGTTTTTTTGCCCCTGGGGGCCGCCAGAGCTCCGTCTGTTTCCCCAAAATCATTCCAGCTATTTGGCAGCACCAGCTCACAATCCTTATAATCTTGCACTTCAGGGAGCCCCCTGATACGAAGATTAGCTCTACGACTGCGATTTTCCAAATCTTCTAATTTATCCAAAATGCTCATCTGCTGTAGTTGAAGCTCTTTACACCGCAAATCAAGATGGCCCACAGTCTCATGTTGCTCATCCACATGAGTTTCCAGATTGCCAACCCGGGTACCAAGCGCCGTAATTTTCCCCTGCAAGTCTGCTGCAAGAGTAGTGAACTCCCCCCGCAGTTCCTTCATGTCGCAGCTAAGATCTGCAAACATAGCCCGTACCTCACACAGCAGGTCAGCTGTCTCCCGCTGGGTATTTGGAGCTGAATTCGCCACCGGCGTTGTCCAAATCAGGGGCGTGGAGTCAAGTGGAGGAGAAGGCACCGTTTGCGACGCAGGCCCCACCGAGCCGAAGGCATAATCACGCAGTGTTTTGCGCAATTGAGAAGCCATCGCACAAATGAGCGCTGGATTGCTATCCCCCGCCAAAGAGCAACACTGAAAGCGCCCCACACGAGCTGCACAAGGGGCAATAAAGCTAATAAGTAGAAGGGCATGCGGAGCTGATGATTCAAACGTCCATCTTGGACAGTGACATCACTTCCCCACCTCCCCGTCAGCTGAATTCTAATGCTTTTATCACACTGAATACATGGAAACTGTTTCACTTTTGAATTAATATTTTTGTACAAAGAGAGGTTTTTTATTTGACTGGCACTTTTACCAGAATCAGAACAAGTATATAGTCTCTCACCATGTTGAATTGTCTGATATTTTGAGAGATTTTCCTTTCTACAAGAAAGTTTTTTCAGATTTGATATACCAGTAAGTAACTGATTCTATATCAGTTTGATCTTTTTAATGTTCTGTGAAGGGTTTCCTCTGACTGAAGCTTTTCTTATATTCTGTACCTGAAACTAGTATCTCTCTTAAGTGAAATTTTGCACTTACGAAGTTTTCTTCCTTGTTGGAGTTTTTGTCACAAGCAGGACATGAAAATATTCTGTCATCTGTGTGGGTTTTCTGGTATTTTGTAATGTTTGCTTTATTGCTACAGCTTTTCTCATATTCTCTGCTTATAGACATTCTAGGTTCTATATTAATTTTGTAGTCAGAACAAGTAAAGTATGCCTCTTCTACACGAGTTTTCTGTTTTCCCTGACCTAAGGTTTTCCCATAGTCTTTACATGCAGATAATCTCTCTTCAGTATCAGTTTTCTGATTTGATTTCAGAGCTACACAATCGACGAGGAATCTCTCGATACATCACACATACTTCTTTGATCTCTCTTCTGGTTTCTCTGCTCTCCCCCCTGTATGTGCGATATTACTGGTACCATGCGCACACAGAACTGAGCCTCCTGTGGAATTTTTTTGGGTTTATTTTTATTTTCTTCCCAGTCAGAACACAAAAAAGTTTTCTCTTTCCCTTTAGGCTTCTAATTGAACTTCCTACGATGTGTCTCTGTATTACTGTTGCCAGAATCGTTTTTTTTCTACTTTAAGAAAAAAAAGTGAACATACAGTAAATGGTATTGGGCATTATTGTAGGAGAAGAGTTTAACCAGTTCACAATACCTCTTTTACTTCCTTTCTACTGAGAACACATTTCTAAGCTGCCTGGCTAGCCTGGAACTTCCTCTCCGACGTCAGAATTGACATCGGGAAGAAGGCTTCTGGGTGGAAAGCAGCAGTGGCAGCAGACCGGGGGGTGGGGTGGTGGTGGTTTGAATTGTCACTGGAGGGAGGCAGGTAAGCAGTGGCAGCGGTGGACTGGGAAGTTGAATCAAGTTCTGGAGGGAGGGAAGGAGGGAAGCTAGTTTTTGTGTGGCAGGGAGGGAGGGGAAGCAATCGTCTGTCCCGTTGTCCCCGCGCACAGCTTCGGGACACTGTCCCTGAAAATGGGACATTTTGGCGTCCCGAAGCTGTGTGTAGGGACAACAGGACAGGGGATCTAAAAATGGGACGGTCCCGTTCAAAACGGGACGTATGGTCACCTTAGGTAAGAGTGATTGACATAGCTGATTTTACGAAAGGTTTGGACAATTTCTTGGAGGAAATGTTATTGAGAAAGACATGGGGGAAGCCATTGCTTGCCCTGGATTGGTAGCATGGAATATTGCTACTCCTTGGGTTTTGGCCAGATACTAGGGTCCTGGATTGGCTACCGTGAGAATGGGCTATTGGACTTGATGGACCATTGATCTGACCCAGTAAGGCTATTCATATGTGACGATAGTAAAGATAGCAATGTAAATAACAATATTAGCAATACACTTCTTAACAAGGCAACAGGAAGTGAGACTAAAAAAAAAAACTAGACAGAAAACAAAATTGCCACTGAAAAGTAGCTGGAAAGCAATGACCACAAACGCTTGAAGTCTAGGCAACAAAAACCATGATCTACAAGCCCCGATGTTAGAGGCAGACTTGGATTTTTCAACAATTTTTAACAATCTGTATATTGTAATTCGCTGTTTTTTTTTTGTTTTTTTTTAAGATTCTGCATACTGTATTTCTCTGACTATCTGCATAGTGTAACTCACTGACTGTCCAGCTCTCTTTCAATGTGAACCGCCCAGAAGTCTCACGACTATGGCGGTATAGAAGAATAAAGTTATTATTATTATTATTATATTGTAACCATCACAGAGACACGGTTCAGTGATTCCCATGGATGGGACGCAGATTCTTGAATTCAGTCGGATCAACTCCTCTGGCGCCAGTGCTGGGAGGGTCCAGGAGATGGCAGCAGTCAGAAGCAGCTCTCCCCGACCCCTCCCTCCCTCTCTCCTGTTTCCCTTCACTCCTCTTTCTTTGTGCCTGAAGCCATTAGGAGAAAAGCTGAGCCCTGCACTGAGCCAACAAAGCCGGGGCTGCAAATCGTGCTTGGGGAGAAGGGCAGGAGGATGGCCGCAGGGCTGTCCGCTCAGCAGGTAGGAGAGTGGCAGGAGGTGATGCAGTGCCAGGCGATGCCATGGGGCGAGCAGAAGAGGAAAGGAGCCTGGCACTGCTCAATCCCTCCCTGGGGTGCCAGAAAAGAAAAAAAAAAAAAAAATCTTCTCTTTCTTCCCTGCAGCCCCTCAAACCCTTCGAGAGCCGGAGCCAGGTCAGGTTTTCAGGATCTCCACGAGATGGGTTTGCATGCACCGCCTCCTTGAGATGCAAATCTATCTCATGCATATTTATTGTGGCGATAATAATAATAATAATAACTTTATTCTTGTATACCGCATTACCATGGACGTTCTATGCGGTTAACAGAAGAAGAGACTTAACAGAAGAAGAGACTTAACAGAAGAAGTTACAATTTCGTTAAAGTTACATTCACATTTTGGGCAATGCATTTTGTCAATCAAGTTGAATTTACATTTTGGACGATACATTTATGGAGAAGTTAATTTTTGAAGGTAGGTAATATATTGGGAGTAGTTATGTTTGCTATGAGTTACATACAGCAGAGTTACAAATAGAAGTGTTACATACGGCGGTAAAGAGTCTGGGGGAGAGTCGAGGTCAGAGGAGGAGGAGGGAGGAGAGGAGAACGTTCAGGGGAATTTGTCAAAAAGGTAGGTTTTAGTTAGCTTCCTGAAAGTTTGATAGGGGGGGGGGGGGGGAGTTGGAGATGAGAGTGGAGAGGCATTTGTTCCATTTGCCTGCTTGGAATGCTAGGGATCGTTCGAGGAATTTTTTGTAGAGGCAGCCCTTCGGGGATGGAAAAGAAAGCAGGTAGGTATTTCGAGTATGAGAGGGACCTGCAATTTCGAGGTGCTCAGATAAGTAAGTTGGAGAAGAGCCTGCTAAGGTTTTGGAGCAGAGGCAGGCGAATTTAAAGAAGATTCTTGCCTCCACCGGCAGCCAGTGGAGTTTGCTGTAATAGGGGCTGACGTGGTCATATTTTTTGAGGCCGAAAATGAGGCGGACAGCGGCATTTTGTACTATTCTAAGACGTTTGATGGTGTTTTTATAGGCTCCCAGGTATATGATATTACAGTAGTCCAGTATGCTTAGGATTAGTGATTGGACCAGTAAACGGAAGGAGAGGTGGTCGAAGTAGTGTTTGATGGTGCAAAGTTTCCAGAGGGAACAGAAGCATTTTTTGACCTGGGCACTGGTGTGGGCTTCGAAGGTCAAGCTTCTATCTAGGATGACTCCGAGTATTTTTATGGTGGGGTTGATGGGGCATTCTAGGCCGTTCAGTTTCAGGGAAGTGTTTGTTATTTTATGGGTAGGGCTTGCCAGGAAGATTTTGGTTTTTTCTGTGTTTAATTTTAGTTTAAATTGTGAGGTCCATTGTTCTAGCTTGGTGAGGATAGAGGAGGTGAGTTGTTCCGTCTGTTGGGTGAATGAAGTTAGGGGGATGATTATGGTGATGTCATCGGCGTATATGAATGATTTAAGGTTTAGGTCGTGCTAGAGGGGCCAAGTAAATGTTGAAAAGGGAGGGGGATAATGGGGAGCCTTGTGGGACTCCGCAGGAGTTACGCCATTGATGGGAGAAGGTTCCGTTGCTGTGGACCTGATAAGTACATAAGTACATAAGTAGTCGCCTCCGCCGGGGCAGACCAGAGGTCCATCCAGCCCAGCGGTCCGCTCACGCGGCGGTTGGTTAGGAAGCTTGAGAACCAGTTAAGTACTTGGCCGAAGATGCCGATGGAGTCGAGGCAGCGGAGCATGATGTCGTGGTCGACCAGGTCGAAAGCACTGCTTAGGTCGAATTGGAGTACGAGGGCGCTTTTGCCCAGTGAGAATAGGTGGAGGAGGTAATTGATTAGAGCAGCTATGACCGTTTCTGTGCTGTGGTTTGAGCGGAAGCCGGATTGAGAATCATGAAGGATGTTGAACTTTTCTAGGTAGTTCGTGAGGTCATGGTTAATGAGGCCTTCTATGAGTTTCTGGAAGAGTGGAATGTTAGCGATGGGTCTATAGTTGGCTGCGGAGGAGATGGATTCTTTGTTGTTTTTGAGGCGGGGGGATATGAGAATGTGTCCGAGTTCAGTCGGGAAGAGACCGGTGGACAGGCATAGTGTGACCCAATTGAAGAGTTCGGCTTTGAATTGGGGGGGGGGGGCGGATTTAATGATGGCAGGTGGGCAGTTGTCTAATAGGCAGTTGGAGTTGGCGTATTTTGAGAAGAGTTTGAGGAAAAGGCTCCAGTCTGGGCTTTCAAAGGAGCTCCAGGTCATGTCGGCCCTTGAACCTGTTGTGTCTATTGCTGGGAGGTTAAATATTGTCTCGGTGTTGGGAGTTGTAAGGGATGATCCTGAAAACCTGGCCTGGATCCGGCTCTCGAGGACCGGAATTGCCTACCCCTGGCCTAGTGGATAGGGCTGCAGCCTTAGCACCCTGCGGTTGCAGGTTCGAGTCCAGCGCTGCTCTCTGTGACCCCATGGTAAGTCACTAACACTTCCTTGCCCCAGGTGCATTAGTCAGAATGTGAGCCCACCAGGACAGATAGGGAGAAATACTCGAGTACCTTATAAGTTATTACAGTCAAGCCTCGGTTTGCGAGTGTTTTGCAAGACGAGCAAAAAACTCTTGCAAATCATGCCTCGCAAGCCGAGTATTGGCTCGATTTGCGAGCCCCCACCCCCGAGAACCAGCATCGCCCGCCCAAACCCTTAGCATGATCTGGCACCGGCACGCAGCACCAACCCACAGGTCGTGCCGGAAGATTCTAATGAGATTCTCGGAGAGAGCGGGAGCCAGAAGGCCTTGAGCATGAGCAGTTGCTCAAGGCCCAGCCCAGCAGAGATCAGCAGCAAGCGGCAGGCTCTACCGCAGGGGTGTCAAAGTCCCTCCTCGAGGGCCGCAAACCAGTTGGGATTTCAGGATTTCCCCAATGAATATGCATGAGATCTATTCATTAGGAAAATCCTGAAAACCCGACTGGATTGCAACCATCGAGGAGGGACTCTACCAGCACCAGCACTGAATCTGAGACCTTTTTACTTTCTGCAAATGCTCTACCGGCACCAGCACATCCTGTGGGTTGGTGTTGTGTGCCAGTGCCAGATCGCGGTAAGGGTTTGGGCGGGGGGGGGCGATGCAGGTTCTCCGGGGTGGGGTGGAAGTGCACCAGTGGCCTTGAGGGTGGGGGGTGGGTCTTTATGGGATGTGGTGGGGTGGGGTGGAAGCGAGCAGTGCCAGTGGCCTTGTGAAGGGGGGGGATGTGGAACGAATCAAGTGAGTTTCCCTTACTTTCTATGGGGAAACTTGCTTTGATATACGAGCACTTTGGTTTACGAGCATGCTTCTGGAACGAATTATGCTCGCAAACCAAGGTACTTATATTCTGCCAATTCCCATAAATAGGTTCAAAGCAGATAGCAAATAATTTTGACCATGCATTATCCTAACTAAGCCAAATTGTACAATAGGAACTTTAAAAAAATACAAATCAAATAGATCTCAATTGTATAGGAAGTGAACACCAAGCAGAATCTGCTTCCCAGTCTGCAGCCCTCCTGCTCTCTGGTGCTTTTCCCTTCTCCCTGACTGACCCCAGCCTTCCGCTCTCCTCCCTCTTGCTTCCCTTTCTTTCTGATCTCAGCCTCACGTACAGATTTCAGACGAGAACATTAATGTCTGGGATGTGTTCTCTTTTCTTAATTGAAAAAATACATTTAAAAATGTTCCGTTTCCAAACAGGTGCAAAGTGATGTAAAGATGATGAGGAAGAGTCCCTTATTAAACGTTCAGCCAGCGGCGGTCAATGTTTTTCTGGCCACTACTGGGCTTATTCCTGGATATTCAGGACCAGGCCGTGTCTGAGCACCGGCATTAAATAGCCAGATTTATGTGACCAGTTGTCTCTTATCTGGTTAACTGCAATATTCATCAGCTAAACAACACTGGATAAAATTATGTGGCCCATTTTGAACTATTAATTTAGATGGTTTAAGTGCTAAATATTGGCATGTCTAGTTCAATGTCTAATAGTCCAGAACGCTAGGGTTATGATTCTGAGCCCTCAAGTTGCTTGCAGAATGAAATCACTCGTCTTTCATCTCCACCTCCTTCCCAGTAAGCATGCTCCTGCCCACTCAGATTTTTCTGCGTTTCTGCGGTATTATTATTTTTGGGGGGTTTTCCTGTTGTTTAAATTGGAAGCCCAGAGGTTTCCTCCTGTTAGGACCCCTGCCTGGGAGAAGATGCAGACTTGAATGGCAGAAGTCTGCTGTTAGCAGGATCAGGCCCGGGGGACACCTGTCTAGCCATCCTGCTGTTATATTTTTGGAACTCGAGGACCGTGCCCTGAGTAGCTAGTCGCATCCCTACTTTAGAAAGAATCGGTAGGGGGGATGCCTACTCCATCTTGACACTGGATGTTCCCACCACCTCATAGATGACAGCAGGAGGGATACCTCTCCAAAATGAAGGACCTCCTTCTTCCTGGTACATTCTGGGATGCATGGGTTGGGGCCTAAGGCCCTGTTTGGCTCAGATGCCTAAGGCCCTTCACAGGGGAGGGGCCAGGCATCTGAGCCAATCAGGGCCTTAGGCTCCTCCCTTGGTATCCTAGGATACACAGTGAGGAGCCTAAGGCCCTGATTGGCTCAGATGCCTAAGGCCCCT
Organism: Geotrypetes seraphini; assembly: GCF_902459505.1. Lineage (NCBI taxonomy): Eukaryota > Metazoa > Chordata > Amphibia > Gymnophiona > Dermophiidae > Geotrypetes > Geotrypetes seraphini. The sequence continues at coordinate 503,141,446 of NC_047085.1, forward strand.
CCCCTGGTTCACCGGTCTCAACCAGCTAATGTCAGCACGCTGGTCTCTCCACAGATCCTCTGGTCACTGGTCGCTCCCTGAGGACTCTCCCTTGCCCCTCAGGCATTCTCTTTCTATGAGCACGCTCCATGCCCTCTCACTAGCCCTCCCCTGATCGTCAAGTTTGAGGGCTCTCTATCCCTCCAAGCTTTACCAGGTAGATTCTCGACAATAGTTGCCTAACTGGTAGATGGCTAAGGCTTGGATGTAGACACCTACACGGAGGCACTACCAGCAAATTGGTATGATTAAGGGCGGATTTGGAGCATAGTTTGGACATGGATTGAGTTAGTCGCTGGTATTTTAGGCCAAGAAAACCCTAGCCTAATATACTGGTGGGCAAAGATATTCACGCCTACCTGTGTCTAATTTGTGATTCTACAAATGGCGCCTAACTTTGAATGACACACGTTAGACACGGTTTTACTAGACGGCATTGCATGCACCCAGGCTAGACTTACAAACCCTGGAGTACATAGAGAAAACTGAGTCTAGGGCCACAGATTAGGAAACAAATCTCTGTTTCCGAGGTCTTGGACTCAATTTTTCCACGATATAATATTAGGAGAATAAAGTCATCTGAACTCTAATGCATTCTGGGCCCCCTCACATGTAACTGAGTTTGTTTCCGGTTTGTGTTTCAGATGCCAGTGACGTTTGAGGATATCACTGTCTCCTTCTCCCAGGAGCAGTGGGACTATTTGGATGAAGGGCAGAAGGAGCTTTACAGGGAGGTGATGAAGGAGAATTACGAGATCCTGATCTCACTAGGTAAGAATTGCATTAGCTGCATTTTTAGCAGACACGGGGGTAGATATAATAAAAGTAATTTGAGACATTTTCCTCTACCTCCTTTAGTCCAGAATTGTCCAAGTATGATCATGCTCTGTCTCAAGCCTGCTTTTCTAGCTGAGGATAGCATGTTAGTGCCAGGATTGAGGAACAAGTTTAACATTTATTTGAGTTTTGATATACCACTCATTATATTACTGAGCGGTGTACAATCTAATCTGAATTTCTGTATCACACTTATCCAGAATAGGTTCAAAGCAATTTACAAACAAGAGGCCCGTATATTATTTTGGGGAATTACAATGGCAGTGACATTTTGGTTACACATTTTTTTTTTTTTTTTTTTAGATTTACAATAGTGAGTAGGGAAGGTCTGACATGTAAATTGAAATTTGGGGGAGGCTTTTCATGGTGTATATACAGTGTCCGAGATAATATATTGGTGTGATAAACGGTGATGGTTTTCTTGAGATGACAACGGTGATTAAGTTACAGGTTGACGAGGTCTGTCATACAGGTAGGTTTTCAGGGTTTTTTTTGAAAGCTGAGGTAGTTCGGTTCAGTGGTAATGGTTGTTGGGAGACCGTTCCATGTTCTGATGGTTGTATAGGTAAATAGGGAGTTATAGATTCCTTTGGATGAAGGAAGCATTGGTAGGTTTGTGCAATGGATCCTGGATGATGAAAAGTGTGATTTCGAGAAGAGTTGACTTATTTTCTCTGAGGTGTCAGCATGTAGGGTATGGAACATAGAAACATGCCCTTTAGGGAGTGTGTCAAAAACTATATTTCCTTCTGATATCACGGGGGTATTACTAGTAAAAACTAGGGAAAGTCAGAAATTGCTTTAGTCAAAAATGCGAACTGACTTTGCTGTTACAATAGTAACCTATCTATGGTGTGATCAAGATTTTTTCCAGGTTACTCAGAGGCATGAAACTCTACAAGGAAGGGGTGTACCCTCCCAAGAATAGAACAGAGTTCACTTTCCAATCATTGTAACTGTTTCAAGAAAGATCACACTTCAAGCTAGGATACAGATAAATAAAGAATGTATCACCATTTTTCAATGCTTCAATGTGTCATGGCTTTCTTTTCTTCATGAATAGTATTAAGTTAACTTCACTGAAACTGGGTAAGTTGTAAAATAATAACTTAACTTTATGAAGGGTTCGGGGTCCCAACGTGGCCCCCGTTTCGCTTTCTTCCTCAGGAGACCCAATCATAAATTTGATAAAAGTCCTTTAAAACTCTGAATAATATTAGAATTGGTGATGTGTAATTGCTTCACTGCTGGAAATTGCTCTCTCTTCCCAAAGTTTATTCTCAAACTGCCAGTAGGGAGTGTGTGGCACAGTGGTTAGAACTACAGCCTCAGCACCCTAGGTTGCGAGTTCAAATCCCATTCTGCTCCTTGTTACCCTGGGCAAGTCACTCAATTACCCCAGGTACATTTTGAAGAGTGTGAGCCTACCGGGACAGATAAGAACATAAGATTTGCCGCTGCTGGGTCAGGCCAGTGGTCTATCGTGCCCAGCAGTCTGCTCACGCGGCGGTCCTTAGGTCAAGGACCAATGCCCTACTAGAGTCTAGCCCAGGGGTAGGGAACTCCGGTCCTCGAGAGCCGTATTCCAATCAGGTTTAAGGATTTCCCAATGAATCTGCATGAGATCTATTTGCATGCACTGCTTTCAATGCCTATTCATTGGGGAAATCCTGAAAACCCGACTGGAATCTGGCTCTCGAGGACCAGAGTTCCCTACCCCTGGTCTAGCCTTACCTGTTTGAGTACCTGAATGTAAAATACTTAGCTTATAAGTGGAATATAAATACTAAAATAAATGAATGAATGATGGCAGATAAAGGCCAAATGGTCCATCTAGTTTGCCCACTCAGACAGTCCTCACATCCCTACCATTCCCATCAGGATCTGCTCTAAACATAGACAAAACCGCCAAGGTTCTAGGAATGGTATTCGTCTCCACTTTCTCATACGGACCCCAAATCTCCAACTTACGGAGAAAAACCTTTTACAGCATGAAGCAACTAAGACTGATTCCGACCTTACTTCCACAATCACCACTTTGCCATCCTGGTCCAAATACTGGTCTTATCACAGCTAAACTACTGCAACTCGCTATACGCTGGCCTGAGCTCGTCTCTGCAACGCAAACTGCAAAATGATTCAAAACACAGCAATCGGGCCAATCTTTGAGCAAAAAAATACAACACTCTCAGAATATTATTAGAAACTGCACTGGTTACCTATACATGCATGAATCACATTCAGACTATCCTAACACTTGGGGGCTGCACATACTCGGGGTCTCCCCCCAAACCTAACACTTGCGGGGATGTACACAGCGCAGTCACATCCAGAGCAGTATGGCACAGAACACAAGTTTTATGAAGGTAATACGTGGGGGGTGGGAATGTTCAAGTGGAAATTGGCCTAGATCAGTGGTCTCAAACTCGGGGCTCGGGGGCCACATGCGGCCTGCCAGGTACTATTTTGCAGCCCGCGGTCTTTACTAGTGCTGCCCGCCCTTTTCAGCGCCCTCCGGCTTCCCCCCTGGCCTCCTGCTCTGACTTTCAGATAATTACCGCAGCCTGCAGAGAGGATCGCCGGTGCTGTAGCGTTCCTTGCAGGCTGCCATTGTCCTCAGCAGCACATTCCCTCTAACGCGATCCTGTCTCTGATGTTAGACGAGGGGCGGGACCGTGGCAGAGGGAATGTGCTGCGGAGGACGACGGCAGCCTGCAAGGAATGCTACAGCACCGGCGATCCTTTCTCAGGCGGAGGTAATTAGTTGAAACTAAGACTGGGAGGCCAGGGAGGAAGAAGGGGGGAACATGCAGGCCTTCGGGGGGGGGGGAGAAGATTTATAAACTATAAAGAATTTTACCTCATGCAAACTTGTCATTTCTTTAATAAGACATTAACTATTTTTTTCTGCGGCCCTCCAAGTACCTACAAATCCAAAGTGTGGCCCTGCAAAGGGTTTGAGTTTGAGATCACTGGCCTAGATGGTAATTGTCCAGGTTGGAATTGGTGGGTGGGAACAGTCTGACGGAAGCTGTCCGTGTCCATTCTGCCCCTCTTGCATCCAAGCTTTAGCTCGCTATTGGTTTTGGTTCCTGCTTAGACATTTAAGAAACTTGATAATTCTCCCCCGTCCTTCTGTTTTAACCTTTTGCGTATACTTTTATTAAACTTATTGTAGTTCTCCCTCCTCCCACTTTGCTTCCTGTATGTTTGTTTATGTCTCCGTCAGCGTGTTTTTGTGTCTGTTTTTTAGTGATTTTTTTTTACTTTGTTCAATTCTAAGTCTCTTAGGAACTAAAATGATAACAACTCCACTAGATTTGTGGGTCACTTATCCATACAATTCTGTATATTATTGTTTGTATGGACTTTCAGATGGCAACCGGGCACCACACCACCTCAGTTGCTAAACTCTTCGTCAGTCCAATCTTTATTAATCTTTTATTTTACTCTTTTTAACTTCTTTTTAACTTTTTCTTTGGATATACAAAATTATCATTTCTTTTTAATCATCGTATTAATTAGACAGAGGAACCTCACTTATCTTAATAGAAAAAAAAAAAAAAAGGAGGCTCAGGGGAGATATGATAGAGACCTTCAAGATCATGAGGGGCATAGAGAGGGTGGATAGGGACAGATTCTTCAGACTGAAGGGGACAACAGGTATGAGGGGGCACTCGGAGAAACTGAAGGGAGATAGGTTCAAGACAAATGCAAGGAAGTTTTTTTTCACCCAGAGGGTCGTGGACACTTGGAATGCGCTGCCGGAGGAAGTGGTCGGGCAGAGTACGGTACAGGGATTCAAACAGGGATTGGACGGATTCCTGAGGGACAAAGGGATCGTGGGATACTGAGAGAAGTATCCAGGAAATAAGTATAGAAACCCGACCAGGTCGTGCATGTGCAAAACCGGAGGGTTAGGACTTCGATGGGAAGATAGGACTTCAATGGGAAACCAGGGTGGCAAGGGGGCCCCTTCTGGTGATTCAGACAGGTGACCTGTTTGGGCCGCCGCGGGAGCGGACTGCTGGGAATGATGGACCTATGGTCTGACCCGGCGGAGGCACTGCTTATGTTCTTATGTTCTTATCAGTTCATACAAACAATAATATACAGAATTGTATATATAAGTGACCCACAAATCCAGTGGAGTTGTTATCTTAGTGAACAAAGTATTTGAATTTACAACAGGTGACTTTATTTATTTGTTTTTTAGTGATTACATGTCTTCTCAATTTTTACTGTACATCGCCTAGAAATAATGATATGCGATCAATCAAATTTTTAATAAACTTGAAACTTGATAAGCCTTCTCCTGTTATATAGGATGCTGGGCATCATAAAGAGGGGCATAACAACCAGGACGCGGGAAGTCATCATGCCATTGTATCGAGCGATGGTGCGTTCACATCTGGAATACTGCGTTCAGTATTGGTCGCCACACCTCAAGAAGGACATGGCGGTACTTGAGAGAGTCCAAAGGAGAGCAACGAAACTGGTAAAAGGGCTGGAACATTGCCCATACGCCGAGAGGTTGGATAGGCTGGGGCTCTTCTCTCTGGAAAAAAGGAGGCTCAGGGGAGATATGATAGAGACCTTCAAGATCATGAGGGGCATAGAGAGGGTGGATAGGGACAGATTCTTCAGACTGAAGGGGACAACAAGTACGAGGGGGCATTCGGAGAAACTGAAGGGAGATAGGTTCAAAACAAATGCAAGGAAGTTTTTTTTCACCCAAAGGGTCGTGGACACTTGGAATGCGCTACCGGAGGAAGTGATCAGGCAGAGTACGGTACAGGGATTCAAACAGGATTGGACGGATTCCTGAGGGATAAAGGGATCGTGGGATACTGAGAGAGGTGCTGGGATGTAACACAGGTATAGAAAGCTAACCAGGTAATAAGTATAGAAACCCAACAGGTCGTGCATGTGCAAGACCGGAGGGTTAGGACTACGATGGGAAGATAGGACTTCAATGAGAAACCAGGGTGGCAAGGGAGCCCCTTCTGGTGATTCAGACAGGTCGTGACCTGTTTGGGCCGCCGCGGGAGCGGACTGCTGGGCAGGATGGACCTATGGTCTGACCCGGCGGAGGCACTGCTTATGTTCTTTTGTTCTTATATGCTACACCCTGAGAATTACTCCTATTTATTTTCTAGGAATGCCAGAGAAATAAACATAATATATATATATACTAGTCTTTAAGCCCGTTACATTAACGGGTGCTAGAATAGATGTGTCTGTCTGTCTGTGTTTCTTTCTCTCTCTCTCCTTGGCCACTGTCTGTGTCCTTCTATCTTCCCCCCCTCCCCCAGCAAAACTGTCTGCCCCCCAGCACACCCGTCCACCCAAAGCAGCCCCCTTTCCCTCTCCCTGACTGTCTCTCCGTGGCCCCCTTCTGTATTCACCCCAGAGCAAAGCTGTTTGCCCCCAGCACAGACCTCCCCCCCCAAAGCAGCCTCCTTTCCCTAACTGTCTCTCCATGGCCCCTTCTGTCTTCCCCCCACAGCAAAAGCTGTCTGTCCCCAGCACACTTCCCCCCCCCCAAAGCAGCCCCCTTTCCCTCTCACTGTCTCTCCCCTTCTGTCATGGCCCCTTCTGTCTTCCCTTAGTGCCCCCCAGTGCCGCCTTCCATGTCCTTAATGTCCCATTCAATGTCCTTAGTGCCCTCAGTGCCTCCTTCCTATATCCTTAGTGCCCTCAGTGCCCCCAGTGCCTCCTTCCCGTGCCCTTAGTGCCCTTTCCTATGTCCTTAGTGCCCCCAGTGCCTCCTTCCAATGCCCCCCCTCAATGCCTTTTAGACTTTGTTCCACCCACACCCTCCCCCCGAAGCCAGCCTGCCTGCCTCCCATCCCCCTGTGCAGTAGAACCTTTAATTTCTACCACCCCCCCCATTCTCCCATACAGTAGAATTCGGCATTTGCAGCATGTTTCTATCTACCCCCCCCCCCCCCCGCCACTACCGCTGCCATGCAGCCGACCCCACTGACCCTCCCATCGTGAGACGAACACAAACCTCCGGCCTGCAGCAGCTCCACAGCACTCTAAACATTCTGCTTCGTGGCCTTCTACTGTCCTGATTTCCTCAGCAGTGAAAATCAAGACAGTAGAAGGCTGGAAGCAGAATGTTTAGAGTGCTGTGGAGCTGCTGCAGGCCGGAGGTTTGTGTTCATCTCGCGGTGGGAGGGTTAGATGGTAGGCTCAACCCGCCGGCCCGAATGGTAGCCGTGTAGACACCTCCTTGGGCAGCAAGGTTCGGACACGCACCGCCACGAGCACGGGGCTCTCGTCGACCCGGGGCTTCGGCGCCATTGACGGAGGGAAAGAGGCGCGAGGTGCGAGCCGCACATTCAAGGGAAAGCACGCCCGCTTCATCTTGTTTCTTCGGCAGCCGCCCCCTCCCCCGGAGCGACTCTGACCTCTACTGGGCCCTCCAGTAGCTCACACTCCCACATCCGTGCCCTCCCAGCAGGGAATTTTGAAAACAGCGGCGCGAGGTGGAGAGCAGGGAGGCTGTGGCGCACGTGTGCTTCCGCAACAGATCAGGGAACACGACTTTTGAGTGCGCATGCGCGGCCTAGCATTTTATTATATTAGATTTTTTTGTAATTCCTAGGCATAGATCATGAAAGCATGAATCCTGAAGTATTAGCAAGGATTAATCAAGAGGAACGGCTGAATGTCTGGGATCCAGAGAAATCGGGAGAGAGCGAAGTTGCCCATTTATACACAGGTGAGTACTAATAGCAGATATAACATAATACAGGTGAGCAATGATCAGCACTCGTACTTGGAAAGCAGAAGTATTAGAACATACCCAGGGCCTGAACTAAGAATCGTGAAAATTGTGCAAAGAAAATCCTAAGATCCACCAAACTGGAGCAGACTAAAGGTCCATCAAGCCCAGTATCTTTTCCCAACAGGGTCCAATCCAGGTCGCAAGTACCCAGCAGGATCCCAAAATGTAGGCAGATTCCATGGTGCCTACAACCAGGGATAGGTCTCCAATACTTCCCCCAACCTCCACAATATCCAACATCCCTCTCCACAAAATTACAAGTTGTTCCACATGCTCTCATATATTTCAAATCTGGCAAATTGTGGCCTCAGGTACCCCTCCTCCACCCTTAGTAATGTTCACTAGAGGTAGGGATACCGGTGTTTTTATTCCTCATTGGCCCACATTCTTTTATTACAGTTATTTAGGTACACTTTTTTTTTTTAAACTTTTTAACTTTTTTATCCACCATAATCTTTTTAGCATACTAAGCTAAGTATACAATTTATTTGAATACTAGTCATTAAGCCCATTACATTAACGGGTGCTAGAATACTGTTCACCCTCTATGTTGCCCCTTCCATTCACTGCCCTCTCTTCTCTTTCCATCCAGTGTCCGCCCCCTCTCTCTCTGTCCCATATGGCCTCTCTCCATCTCCTCTTTCCTTTTCCCTTGGTCTGGCATACCTTCCTCCTTCCCTCCATGCCCTGCCATCTGTTCTTCCCTCCAAGCCATTCTCTCCCCCTCTGCTCACTTTCCTCCTTCAACTACTTCATCGGGCAACAGCAGCATTCACAATTCATTGCTGTTGCTGGCTTCAGGTCTTCCTCTCTGGCGGGTCCTGTGTTCATGAAAACAGGAAGTAGGCAGGACCGGCCAGAGAGGAAGGCCTGAAGCCGCAACAGCAGCGAATTGTAAACGCTGCTGCTGCCTGAAGCACCCGAGGCAGACGTTTTTCTCCCCTCCCAGCCCAACCCCCGCTGACTCTGCGACCCTCCCGGCGAGATGACTTTAATAACAAACCTCCCTCCAGCGTTGGCAGCCGCAGCACGCTAAACCGGCTGGTTCGCGGCTTTCTTCTGCCGTTGAGTCTCTGTCGCGTCATTGATGACATCATTAGTGACGCGGCAGAGGGACTCAACTGCAGGAGAAAGTCGCGAAGCAGCCTGTTTAACGTGCTGCGACTGCCAACACTGGAGGGAGGTTTGTACCGGTATGTGCAGAAGCGATATGTATCTCCCCCTCCAGTACCTGTGCAGCACTTTGCTGCGGCGCATCCTCCCATCCTGAGTCTGTTTCTCCCGCTTTGTCTAGCCGCCGCATACGTACTCTGGCTACGGACCTACAGATCAGGGATTACAGATCACGCAGGTCTGAGTGCGCATGCGCGGCTAGCTTTTTATTATATAGGATGTTTAAGTAGAATAATCTCAAGGAAACTTCTAAAACTTCTAAAAAGATTATGGTGGATAAAAAAGTTAAAAAGTTTACTTAAATAACTGCAATAAAAGAACGTGGGCCAATGAGCAATAAAAACGCCAGTATCCCTACCTCTATTGAACATTACTAAGGGTGGAGGAGGGGTACCTGAGGCCACATTTTGCCAGATTTGAAATATATGAGAGCATGTGGAACAACTTGTAATTTTGTGGAGAGGGATGTTGGATATTGTGGAGGTTGGGTGAAGTATTGGAGACTTGTGTTGTATAACTCCCAGCCATTAATGAAACGGAGTTAAATAGCGCCATCTTTAGTGTGAATACAACCAGGGATAAGCAGCCATTTTCTTCTAGTCTGTCTGGTTAAGAGTGAGTCGTGGACTTTTCCTCCAGGAATACTAATTATCCATCCCTCGACACAGTGAAAGAGCTTGCTCAATATTTAGTGTGCTTGGCACTAGAGAATGACACGGTGGCAGTTAGATAACCACATAGCCTCTTACCAGCACTAGCAGAACATAGTTTGCAGTCACTCTGCCCTGAAAGAAGGCTGAGGAGCAAGAGCGTGAGTCTGAGAAAGTACAAGGCCTGGAAAACCTATAACGTTTTTAATATAACACAGAGGCCCTCCGCTATAAGGTTGGGTTGCACAGATTTCCTCCCTGTATGCCTCAGATCTCCAGTCTAAAGTGCAGATGAAGCTGTCGGATACTTCTGTGCTAGGGAGAGAAAATTTTTGACATGAAATTGTTCTTGCCCGCTCTCAGCTTGGCCTCCACATGCAGGAGGTTTTATTCCGCTAGCTGTTAGGATTAGGCTGAGCTGCTCCCGCCCAATGGCTACAGTGGGAAAACACACGTGCACATTGTATTCTTTCCAAAGACTTCTAGAACTGATGCTGGGGAGTTGTTCCTGCACAAGCTCTGCCTGGATTATGTCATCCAGCAAAAACCAAAAGGAATTGACCCCAAAATATCCACAAAGAAGAAAATCCAGAGAAAACCCAAAAAACTCTGTGGAGTGACGATGTTCCTAAATGGACTTTATTTGAAAGTGTCAAAGTTCCAAAGGTCCACTGAAATCATCCACATAAGAGCCTTAAAGGACCTAGTCCGCTAGGGATACCGGACCCAACACGGTCCGCGTTTCGACAAAAAGTCTTCTTCAGGGGTCCTATAAAGGTGAAACAATTGTGTGGTGAGCCGGAAGTGAGACACTGCTTGTGTTTGCAACATTCTAGAGCTCAGACTGTGATGTCATAATGCCTCATTCCACCAATGCCTAAGCTCCGTCCTCATCTGCACAAGCCTCAAACACTTTAAAATCCTAAGTAGCAAAAAACAAAAGGAACTGACCCCAAAATATCCACAAAGAAGAAAATCCAGAGAAAACCCAAAAAACTCTGTGGAGTGACGATGTTCCTAAATGGACTTTATTTGAAAGCGTCAAAGTTCCAAAGATACACTGAAATCATCCACATAAAAATAAATCATCCACATAAGAGCCTTAAAGGACCTAGTCCGCTAGGGATACAGGACCCAACACGGTCCGCGTTCACCACACAATTGTTTCCCACATACTCACCTTTATAGGACCCCTGAAGAAGACTTTTTGTCGAAACGCGGACCGTGTTGGGTCCGGTATCCCTAGCGGACTAGGTCCTTTAAGGCTCTTATGTGGATGATTTATTTTTATGTGGATGATTTCAGTGTACCTTTGGAACTTTGACACTTTCAAATAAAGTCCATTTAGGAACATCGTCACTCCACAGAGTTTTTTTTTGTTTTCTCTGGATTTTCTTCTTTGTGGATATTTTGGGGTCAGTTCCTTTTGTTTTTTGCTACTTAGGATTTTGCTTTCTCTGCTTTCTCTGGATTATGTCATCCAACAGTAAAAAAAAATAATCCTGCTGTCCTCAGAAAACAACTGTTTTTCCTGACTATTCAACTATCATAATATCTGTGTTCTCTTTTTTTTTTTAATCTAGAAAAAGATGAACCCAGAAACCGTAATAGAGAAATACACCATTGGAAGATTATTGAGAAGTCAAAAGGGGAAAAGATAACAGAAGAAAGGGGAAAATATCAGTGGATTTCGGAAAATAAAGAAGAAAATTCACCAGCAGGCTCAGCTCTGTGTGGGCAAAGTACCAGTATTCTCAGACACACAGGAGAAGAGCAGAGAAACCACCTGGGAGGTGAAAGATACTTCTGTGATGTTTGTGAGCTATTTCACTGTGGTTGCGTAACACTGAAATCACAGCAGCAATCTGACAGGGAGGAGAGACCAGCTACGTATGCAGACAGTGTAAAAACCTTCTGTCAGAAGGGACAATGGAAAACATGCACAGGAGAGACGCATTTTACAAGCTCTGAGGCTAGGAAAAGTTTCAGTAGGAAGAAAGAGCTAATGCAACAGAAGAAAAATGATAAAGAAACTAGAATGTGCATAAGTATGGAATATGGAAAAAGCTGTATTGATAAAGCAAACACGATACACCACCGGACAAACAATACTGAGGAGAAAACATCTTCAAGCCCTAATTCTGAGAAAAACTTCAATCAGGGAGAAAATTTCACAAGAGCTGCAACATTCTGTCCAGGAGAGAGACCTGTTGTAGGTGCATTTACTGAGCATGGTAAAGGGTTCACTGAGAAGGATAGCCACATGGCTCAAGAGAGAATCCAGAGCGATGTGAAACCATTTACAACTACAGAGTGTTTTGAAAACTTCAGAGAGCAACAAGAACTCACTCCATACCGTATAATCCAAACTGGAGTGAAACGATTTACTTATCCTTACTGTAGTAAGAGCTTCAGAGATAAGGGATACCTCACAGTGCACCAGCAAAGCCATACAGGAGTAAAAGAATTTACTTATAATGAGTGTGATAAAAATTTTATGGATAGAGGGCACATTAAAACACACCTGAAAAGCCACACAGAGGAGAAACTATATACATGTACTGAGTGTGGTAAAAGCTTCAGTTTTAAGGGAAGGCTCACAATGCACCAGAAAATCCACACAGGAGTAAAACCATTTATTTGTACTGAGTGTGGTAAAAGCTTTAAGAATAAGGGACATCTTACCAGACACCAGGTAATCCACACTGGAGTGAAACCATTCACTTGTACTGAGTGTGGTAAAAGCTTCCGGGAGAAGGGGAACCTCATAGTACATCAGGAGATCCATACAGGAGTTAAATCATATGGATGTACCAAGTGTGGCAAAAGCTTTGGTCTAAAGGGAAAGCTCATAGTACACCAGAGAATACATAGCGGAGTGAAACCATTTACTTGTTCTGAGTGTAATAAAAGCTTCAGGGAAAACAGGAACCTCAGAATGCACCAGAAAATACACACAGGAGTGAAACCATTTACTTGTTCTGAGTGTGGTAAAAGCTTCAGGAAGAAGGGTCATCTCACAACACACCAGGTAATCCATTTTGGAGTGAAGCAATTCACTTGTATTGAATGTGGTAAAAGCTTTAGGGGCAAGGAAAACTACTCACGACATCAGAAAATTCACACAGGGGTAAAATTATATACATGTAGTAAGTGTGGCAAAAGCTTCACTTTTAAGGCATACCTTACAATTCACCAGAGAATTCACTCTGGGGAGAAACCCTTTTCTTGTACTGAGTGTGGCAGAAGCTTCCGGGAGAAACAGTACCTTAAAAGGCATCGGAAAATACACACTGAGGTGAAACCATTCACTTGTACTGAGTGCGGTAAATGCTTCAGGGAGAAACAGTGTCTTACAAGGCACCAGAAAATCCATGGAGGGAAACCGTTCACTTGTATTGAGTGTGGTAAAAGCTTTGGTTTTAAGGCAAAACTCACAATACACCAGAGACTCCACACAGGAGTAAAACCATATACATGTACTGAGTGTGGTAAAAGCTTTAGGAACAGGGAGTATCTCACAATGCACCTGAAAATTCATTCAGAGGTAAAACCGTATTCATGTACTGAGTGTGGTAAAAGCTTCAGGACTAGAGGACATCTGACAACACACCAAGTAATCCATACTGGCGTGAAACCATTCACTTGTAATGAGTGTGGTAAAAGCTTCAGGGAAAAGGGGAACCTGAGAACGCATCAGAGAATCCACACAGGAGTAAAACCTTTCACATGTACAGAGTGTGGTAAAAACTTTAGGTTTAAAGGGAACCTTACAACGCACCAGAGAATCCATTTGTACTGAGTAGTAAGAGCTACTGGCAGAAACAGTACCTTACAAGGCACCGGAAAAATCTACACTGAAGTAAAACCATTTTCTTCTACCGAGTGTGGTAAAAGTTTTGGTCTTAAGGCAAAGTTCACACTACACAGGAGTGAAATTGTATACATGTGCTAAGTGTGGTAAAAAAATTTACTTTTAAGATATACCTCAGAATTCAGAAAATCCACATGGGAGAAACTATTTTCTTGTAGTGAGTGTGTAAAAGCTTCAGAACCAAACTGAGTGCCAGGAAACTGAATATAGCGATGAAAGAGAAAATCGCCAGAATGGCCTTAATTATAAAGGTGTCAGTCTCAAGTGAGATTTTGAGGAAGGGCTCCCAGCACGCCAGTGCCTGTAGTTCTGAGACTCTTCTCACAGACGTAATGGCCATGTGGAAAGCTGTTTTTCCAGAAAGATCCATCAAGAATACCTCTTGCATAGGATCAAACGGACTGAATCTGTGCAAAACCATATTAAGGTCCCAGAATGGAAATGGCTGTTTCACCAGTGGTCTGAATCTTAGCACTCCTTTCAGGAATCTATATCTGGATGAGAAGCCAGGGGAGCTTTGCTTTCACAGACTCTGAAGCGCAACAGGCCTGCCCCTTGGACCCTGAATGACGCCACTGCTTGGAGGAAAGCCAATACCACCGCGATTGGAGCCCTGACCAGCTCCACCTTCTCTTTCATGCACCGGTGCTGAAATGTCTCCCATGCCTTGGTGTAAGTGGCGATCATCGTGAGCATTTTGACTCTGAGGAGAAGAGCAATGACTACCTCAGAGTATCCTCTTGGCGCTAACACCTTGCGCTCAAGAGCCATGCCATTGGACTGAAGCGATCCGGCAGAGACTGCCTCGTTTGTGTTTTGATGTGCAGTGCTGCATATGTCTAGTAGCGCTGTAGAAATGAGTTGTAGTAGTAGAAGCTGCCTGAATGCTCAGTGACATCACAATGCATCTGGGTCATACCCAGAATTCTTGATGACATCATAATGCAGCTGTATACGGTTACCCCACCTGAGCAGTATATTGATGCACCTTCTTGCCCAGTTTGTCTGTCTTGACTAGACTGTAAGTTCTTTTGAGCAGGGACTGTCTCTCCTATGATTTGATGTACAGCGCTGTGTCTAGTAGTGCTATAGAACTGATCAGTAGTCCCGTGTTTCCCCGAAAATAAGCCCTAGCAGGATTTTTGGGGCAGGTCTTAATATAAGCCTTACCCGAAAAATAAGCCCTAGTCCCAGGATTCGTCGGCAGTTTCCCTTCCCTCCCTCCAATCCCTTGTGTAGCAGAACCCTTGAGCAAGCACTGCCCCCTGAGAACCCGCCCCCACCACGAAGCCAAACCCCCATCCTCCCCTCCCTCCCATCCAAACCCCGCCGACCGCGAGCGAGCCCTACATACAGCACCTCCCTAAGCAGCATTGGGCTGGCAGCACTCTAAACAGGCTGCTTCGGCCTTGTCCGTCCGTGAATTCATTCTGCCACATTACTGAGGATGCTGCCGGCTTGACGCTGCATAGGGAAGTAAGTAGGGCTCGCTCGGGGTTAACATGGGAGGGAGGGAAGGATGGGGGTTTGCCTGCAGGGGCGGGTGCTCGGGGAGGTGCTTGCTCAAGGGTTCTGCTGCACAAGGGAGCCGAGGAAATATGCTGCACATGTGGGGGAGAGAAAGGAAAGAGGAAGACTTGGGGTGAAGGAGAGGAAGGGAGAGATGATCATGTGCATACCCCGAAAAATAAGACCTAGTTGTTTTTTGGGCTTAAAATTAATATAAGACACTGTCTTATTTTCGAGGAAACACGGCAGTAGTTGATATGATAGAGATCTATAAAATACTAAGTGAAATGGAATGGGTAGATGTGAATTGCTTGTTTACTCCTTCCAAAAATACTAGGACGAGGGGCATGCAATGAAGCTACTCAGTAAATTTGTATTTATTTATTTAATTTGGAATTTTCTATACTGCCTTTTAACTGCTGTAGCAGAGCAAGGCAGTGTACAATCTAAAAATGCAGATAGGAAAGGAGCTACAGTCAATCACACCAGAGTCATCATACATGAAGAGAAGATAGGTAATAGAGAATGACACGGTGACAAAATTCATCACCATTCCCGTCCCCGCGGATAACCGTGGGAAATAATCCCATGTCATTTTCTAGTGTCTTTTTCAACCTCGGTCCTTCTACACCGGCATTCTTCAAAGCAAAGCTTGCGGGTCAGTGGTTGTGGCCATTCATACTCTGATTCTTATGGGAGCCAAGGATAATGAAGCCATTGTGACATCACTGATGTGATTGGCTCTTAGGCACTGGTGGAATGAGGCATTATGACATCACAATATCTGCTCTGGATACCAGAGACTGTCATTCTGTAGTGTCTGTTTCAACCTCAGTCCTTCTACACCAGCATTCTTCAAAGCAAAGCTTGCGGGTCAGTGGTTGTGGCCATTCATACTCTGATTCTTATGGGAGCCAAGGATAATGAAGCCATTGTGACATCACTGATGTGATTGGCTCTTAGGCACTGGTGGAATGAGGCATTATGACATCACAATATCTGCTCTGAATACCAGACTGTCATTCTGTAGTGTCTGTTTCAACCTCAATCCTTCTACACCAGCATTCTTCACAGCATTCTTCTTGAGGGTCAGTGGTTGTGGCCATTCATACTCTGATTCTTCCCTCTCTCCTTAAAGAATGACATGAAGATGGTTTCCCGCGGTTATCCGCGGAGACGGGAACGGTGATGAATTTTGTCACCGTGTCGTTCTCTAATAGGTAGCATAAGGGCAAGGGGTTCAGGACCTGATGCTAAACCCGATTAGCGAGAGAACACCTTTTCACCGTTATCTTAAACCTTTTTTAAAGAAGCTTCTCCATGAATAAATATGGGTATCGAGTTCCACAAAGCTGGAGTGGTAAAGAAAAAAAGCAGAGTGAAAATATTTCTTCATAGGGTTACCAGATGTCTGGATTTACCCAGACATCTCCTCTTTTTAGAGGACTGCCTAGGTGTCTGGATGGTTTCCTGGACTGGAGGGAGTTTGTTCGGGTTTTGGACTCTCTCCAGTCCAGTCCCCACCCCAGAGTAGGATCTGGCTCCCGCGAGTCTCCCCTGTCTTTCTCCGGCACTGCAGTTTAAAAACTTCAGGCAGCCGGCAGGATTAGCGACGTGATCCTTCAGCCATCAGTCTGCCCCAGAAGTCTTCACTCTGCAGCACTTCCTGTTCCCGCATAGGTTGGATGCTGCAGAATGAAGACTTCCGGGGCAGACTGATGGCTGTAGGATCACGTCGCTAATGCTGCTGGCTGCCTGAAGAAGGTACTAGGGACAGGGGAGACTCACGAGTGCAAGACCCGACTCCAGGTGGCCCAGGTGGGGGGCTGGAGAGAGAGAGACTGTGCTTGGGGGGGGCTAGTTTAAGGGGAGACTAGTGGTATGTAGGGGTGGGGCATGGCACCGTGGGTAGGGTAAGGGCAGAGGGGGAGTGGGGTCAAGCATTGTAACCCTATTTCTTCACTAAACATAATTAAACTCTGGAATTCGTTGCCAGTGAATGTGGTAAAAGCAGTTAGCTTAACAGGGTTTTAAAAAGGTTTGGCTAATTTCCTGAAAGAAAAGCCCTTAATCCATTATTAAGATGGGACTTGAGAAAATCTACTTATTTCTAGGAGAAGTAGCATAAAATTTGTTTTACTATTTTGGGATGTTGCCAGCTACTTGTGCCCTGGATTGGTCACTGTTGTAAACAGGATACTGGGCTTGAAGAACTTTTGGTCTGTCCCAATATGGCAACTCTTATATTCTTTTGTGCTTAAATTTAAGAGCATGAGGTTCATTCGCTGTCTTGGTATGGGCAAAACTAACCTGTTAGGAGACATTGTCCGTAAGTGAAACCATTTGCAGGTGTACTTAGAATGGTACAAGTTTCAGTCACTAAGTAAACCTCACAAAGGCACCGAGTGTGGTAAAAGCTATGATCAGAAGACACCCAGCAGCAAATCCACGCAAGAGAGAGAAAACATTTTCATGTCCTGAGGCTTCAATGATAAGGGAGTAAAAAACATTTTGGAACAGTTGAATAGACATATCTAGATTTTTTTATTATTATTAAAGAATTTATATACCACTTATAGTCTAAGCATTTTTCCCTATTTGTCCCGGCAGTATCACACTCTATCTAACGTACCTGGGGCAATGGGGGATTAAGTGACTTGCCCAGGGTCACAAGGAGCAGTGTGGGATTTGAACCCACAACCTCAGGGTGCTGAGGCTGTGGCTCTAACCATTGCACCACACATTCCCCTAGATGGGAGGGGGGGGGGGTTGGAAAAGAGTGCAGTAGGAGAGGTGTCAAAGCAGCCACGTGATGGGGCAACAAGAGAGGTATCGATGATGGATGAGGTAGAATTGAGAGAGAGAAAGATAATGAAGAACAGGCCAAGAAGAGGAAGAAGACATGAAGAGAAACATCCAGAGGTGGCAGAATTAGCAGCTGTGGTGACGGAACTAACAGACAGATTCCATGGGGATTTGTTATGCTGGACTTTTATTTCTTCTATTCTATTTCTGAATAGTATGTAAACCGCGCTGTTAATTTATATTGAAAGGTGGTATAACAAGTAACCTTTTTATTAAACATACTGAGAATTGGAACGATGAAGACACTGGGCCAGATGAAAAGAAAAAAAAAAAACCAATTACTCCTTGAGGGGGGGAAAACCCCACATCGAAGTCAAAATAAAATGATTCTGAGTAAAGGTAAACTTGATAAACGGATATTTATTTATTTGGTTTTATATCCTGACCTCCCAGGGGAGCTCAGAACGGGTTACAAAGTTTACATACATATTAAAGTGTTTTTAGACAAGGTGTTGGCAAACATGGCATGGCAGGACATTGACAGGGATGGCAAAACCCTCAATAAAACATAACATGGTATGGTATGGTGAGACATAGCATGATGAGCATTATATGACAAATATTGTATTAAAAACTTGGCAAACCTAGTATTATATGTACATAAGAATAGCCTTACTGGTCAGACCAATGGTCTATCAAGCCCAGTAGTGCGTTCTCACAGTGGCCAACCCAGGTCACTAGTACCTGGCCAAAACCCAAAGAGTAGCAACATTCCATACAGAATGTCAAAGAATAGCAAGATTCCGGAACCCCAATGAGAGCAACATTCCAGAGCTGAGATTGTGATGTCATAATGCCTCATTCCACAATGCCTTAGAGCCAGCCTCAGCAGTGATGTTACAATGGCTTCATTGGCCTATACTTGGCACACATAAGAACATAAGAATAGTCATAATGGGTCAGACCAACGATCCATCAAGTCCAGTAGCCCATTCTCACGGTGGCCAATCCAGGTCCCTAATACCTGGCCAAAACCCAAGGAGTAGCAACATTCCAGCATCTCAAAGAATAGCAAGATTCCGGAACCCCAATGAGAGCAACATTCCAGAGCTGAGATTGTGATGTCATAATGCCTCATTCCACAGTGGCTCAGAGCCAACCTCAACAGTGATGTTACAATAACTTAATGGTCCTATACTTGGCACTGCCATGCTCGGTCAGACCAATGGTCCATCAAGCCCAGTAGCCCGTTCTCACAGTGGCCAATCCAGGTCCCTAGTACCTGTCCAAAACCCAAGGAGTAGCAACATTCCAGCATCTCAAAGACTAGCAAGATTCCGGAACCCCAATGAGAGCAACATTCCAGAGCTGAGATTGTGATGTCATAATGCCTCATTCCACAATGCCTTAGAGCCAACCTCATCAGTGATGTCACAATGGCTTCATTGGCCTATACTTGGCACACATAAGAATAGTCATACTGGGTCAGACCAATGGTCCATCAAGCCCAGTAGCCCAATTTCATTTTGGCTAATCCAGGTCACTAGTACCTGGCCAGAACCCAAAGAGCAGCAACATTCCGCGCTACCGATCCAGGACAAGCAGTGGCTTCCCCCATGTCTGTCTCAATAACAAAACAGAAGTGCAATAAGTTCGTTAGGCACGATCTTCCCTTGCAGAAGCCATGCTGGCTTGTTTTCATCAGTTTATTCCTTTCTAGATGCTCATCGATGCTGTCTTTTATCAATGCATCCGCCATCTTCCTCGGAACCAAAATCAAACTTACCAGTCTGTAGTTCCCCGGGTCACCTCTCGATCCTTTTTTAAAGATGGGCGTAACATTAGCTATCTTCCAATCCGGGATCACGCCTGTTTTCAGGGATAGATTACAAATCTGCTGTAGTAGTTCCGCTATTTCCTCCTTTAGTTTTTTCAATACCCTGGGGTGGATTCCATCCGGGCCCGGATATTTGTCAGTTTTTAATCTATCAATCTGCTTGCGTACGTCCTCAAGGCTTAGCTCCATGGATGTTAATTTTTCTGCTTGATCTCCTTTGAAGATTTTTTCAGGTTCCAGCACGATGGATGTGTCCTCTTTTGTAAATACTGATGAAAAGAACATGTTTAGTCTATCCGCCACTTCTTTTTCCTCCTTCACCACTCCTTTCCTATCTCCATCATCCAGCGGTCCCACCTCCTCCCTTGCCGGCTGCCTCCCCTTAACATATCTGAAGAACGGCTTGAAATTTTGCGCTTCCCTGTCTAGCCTCTCTTCATATTCTCTTTTTGCTCTTCTCACCACGAGGTGACATTCTTTTTGATGCTTCCTGTGCTCTTTCCAGTTCTCCCTGGTTTTGTCCTTTTTCCATTTCCGAGATTAATGTTTCTTATCTCCTATCGCTTTCTTCACTTCTTTAGTTATTCACGCTGGGTCTTTTGTTAGGTTTTTTTTTGCATCCTTTTCTAAATCTGGAGATATACAGATTTTGCGCCTCGCTCACTGTGTCCTTGAATAAAGACCAGGCTTGCTTTACAGTCTGCGATTTTTCTTTGAGCTGTTCCTAAGTTTCTTCCTTACCAATACCCTCATCGCTTCGTAGATTCCTTTCTTGAAGTTAAGAGTTGTCGCTGTGGTTCTCTTTCCCTTCGATATTCCTACTTCAACTTTGAACTTGATCATATTGTGATCGCTGTTTCCCAACAGTCCCACTACTTCCACTTCCTCTGCAGATCCTCTTAGCCCATTAAGGATTAGATCCAGAGTGACATTCCCTCTCGTCGGTTCTCTGACAAGCTGCTCCATGAAGCTGTCCTGTATAGCCTCCAGGAATCCGGTCTCCCTAGCGCATTGTGAATTTCCAAGACTCCAGTCTATCCCAGGATAAGTCTCCCATAACAATCGTGTTACTGCTTTTGCATTCTCTCTTCATCTCGGCTTTCATGTCTTCATCATTTGCTTCGGTTTGCCCAGGTGGATGATAGTACAGGCCTATCTTTATCTCGGGCCCTTTCTTTCCTGGTATTTTAACTCATAGTGATTCCAATTTGTTGGTCGTCGCTGCTGTGTCCACTCTGGTCGAGTGTATGTTTTTCTTTATGTATAGGGCTATTCCTCCTCCTTTCTGACCTGACCTGTCTTCGCGATAGAATTTGTACCCCGGCAGTGCTATGTCCCATTTGTTTTCTTCATTCCACCATGTTTCAGAGACCCCAATGATGTCCAGGTTCTCTTTTTTGGCCATGACTTCTAATTCTCCCATTTTATTTCTTAGGCTCCTTGCATTAGTATACATGCAATTTAAGTCCTGGTATTTTTTGGTCTTCATTTTCTTATCCTGTGCTACGATCTTCTTATCATCCTCTTCTTGATCTGTCAACTCTTGTTTTTTGCCCGTTGTTTCTTCCCAGCATCTTTCCCACTCAGTTTCCTCACGGGATACCTTCTTCCGAATTGTCGACGCTTGGTCGACTGTCGGCTTTCCCCTTCTTCTTAGTTTAAAGCCTGCTCTATTCCTCTCCCGACGTTGTTTGCTAGAAGTCTTGTTCCCGCCGCACTCAGGTGCAGTCCATCTCTCCTGAAGAGCTCGCTCTTGCCCCAAAATGTCCAGTTTCTCACAAAGTGGAACCCCTCTTCCTCACACCATCTCCTCATCCATGCGTTTATTGACTGTAGTTCCGTCTGCCTCTTCTCATCTGCCCTATGCACTGGTAGGTTCTCCGACTCCCCATCTTCAACTTCCTTTGAACTGTTCGATCAGTGCATTTCTACTGTAGTCTCTCCTGCTGACATCATTTGTCCCGATGTGGAATCTGGATCATCCCCGTAGTCTCTTCCGTCTCTGCTCCTTCTAGGATCTTTTCAATTTTGTCGACGTCGTCTTTTGCTCTCGCTCCTGGTTTCGGGGTACTTCTTATTTTTCTGCTACTGAAATAGAATTGTCCTTGTTACATCCCTATCATATTATTTATTACATGTGGCAGCCCTGCCCTCCGTCTTGTGGTGGCACAATACCTTACATTTGCCCCGGCGAGGCAGACATGGCGTCATTTGAAACTGTCTTCTAAGATTTCTCCCTTTATCACGCTTCAAGGAAATGGGGACTTTTTACCGGATATACAATCTGCATCTTTTCAGAGGTGGGCAGCTTTGGGCTTACATTATATTTTCCAGATGTATACAGAAGAGGGTCAAAAGCTAAGCCTCAATTAAAGTTAATATATTCGTTTATGACCTCAGCAGTACAAACTGTGAGAAAGACTTCATTCACAGTATAACTTGCACTAAAGTCTTCATCGGTCAGATTTTTTATCTCAAATCTTATTAATTTATTTATTTTTATTTAATTTTCAAAATAACTTAAGAGATAATACTCATCTCATTATCAGAGCATAGCAGGGGTTCTTCACCGACATAGGCTATGTTTCGCCATACAAGGCTTTGTCAAGGTAATCCCCTTTCTTATGCCGATTCCACATTCGCTGCCATCATTGTAGTTTAGTTCAAACTAAACTACAATGTTTGAACTAAACTACAATGATGGCAGCGAATGTGGAATCGGCATAAGAAAGGGGATTACCTTGACAAAGCCTTGTATGGCGAAACATAGCCTATGTCGGTGAAGAACCCCTGCTATGCTCTGATAATGAGATGAGTATTATCTCTTAAGTTATTTTGAAAATTAAATAAAAATAAATAAATGAATAAGATTTGAGATAAAAAAATCTGACCGATGAAGACTTTAGTGCAAGTTATACTGTGAATGAAGTCTTTCTCACAGTTTGTACTGCTGAGGTCATAAACGAATATATTAACTCTAATTGAGGCTTAGCTTTTGATGCTTCTTAGATTTTTTGGCCTTAAAAAGATATATTCAAGTGCCCAATATATTTGTGCTTTTACAGAAGAGGGTCGACATTTGGGCTTTCTGACGTGGACCAATTTTTGCATATTTTCAAGCTTGTCACTATGTCCGCTCTCTGGCTGACTGCCATTTGACGGACACGTGTCGTGAAACTCTTTCTGAAACGTTTCGTTTGTCTGCACGACAATCGATCCCTCGCCGCTGTCATCAGGTGGGCATTCGCGACAGTCAACTTGGCCCTAACTTTGCCATTTTAGCGGCAACCTGGGCGGAGGATTTACAGTGTGTTCTTAGCTCCCACCCATGTCCTCCAACATTCAACCATTGGGAACTGCAGTTGAAGTTTATGCTTCGCCTCTACATTTCACCTACACGAGCTTGCCGGATGGGCATCACCTAGCTCCATCAATGTCCTACATGTTCTCAGGCGCATGCCTCGCTGGGACATATGTTTTGGTCCTTTTGGTACATTAAAACAATCTCTCCCCCCACCCATCCCCCCCCCCGAATAGAAACATAAACATAATAATCCCTGAGCACAGGGAGCCAATCAAAACGCAAAATTACAGGTTCAGGAGTCTACTCCGGACCATAGGAGTAAGAGTCAGCCAAAATCGCTCCCAGATCACGGTAAATCGTTGACCCGGCCCAGTGTTGAGATCAGTAAAATGTCTACGTTCCAAAGAGGCATGCATGATCGTCAAAGTTCTCCATTGACTGTAAGTCGGGGCGTCACTGGCCAGCCACTGTGTCAAAATTGCTTTTTTGCCAAGCAACATTGCTCGTGCCACGAAAGCTGGAAGGCCTTTCGGTTTAGGTGTGACAATATCATAGAAACCAAATAATGCTCTGGGCGTCGAGGACCACCGCCGACCCCAGAGAGAGGTAATATAGATTATGTTTCTATTCGAGGGGAGGGAGGGATTGTATTAGGGCACAAATGTAAGAATTTTGTTGTGTTTTGCTATGGATGTTTCTTTGCACGTTGAAAATGAATAAACATATTTAAACATACAATCAATCAATGTGATAATAGTAATCAATGTAACAGTAACAGCAATCGATCAATATAACAATCAAAGTGACAGTAATAACAATCAATCAACATTAGCAATACAACATCGATTGTTTCAATACGGGCAGTTTAAATTTGGGTTGAGCTACACCAGTGATTCCCAACCCTGTCCTGGAGGACCACCAGGCCAATCGGGTTTTCAGGCTAGCCCTAATGAATATGCATGAGAGAGATTTGCATATGATGGAAGTGATAGGCATGCAAATTTGCTTCATGCATATTCATTAGGGCTAGCCTGAAAACCCAATTGGCCTGGTGTTCCTCCAGGACAGGGTTGGGAACCACTGAGCTACACTACTAGCGAGGATTTTTGGAAGAGCCATGTTTTTAGGGATTTACGGAAGTGCGGGTCTCTGGGTAGCGATTTCCATGTCTTTCTAAATAACACCAGGTGCATAGAAGAGCTTGGGGCCCTCCAGCTTTGCCCTAGACCAGGGGTAGGCAATTCCGGTCCTCGAGAGCCGGAGCCAGGTCAGGTTTTCAGGATCTCCACAATACATATGCATGAGATAGATTTGCATCTCAAGGAGGCGGTGCATGCAAATCCATCTCATACATATTCATGGTGGGAGATCCTGAAGACCTGACCTGGCTGCGGCTCTCGAGGACCGGAATTGCCTACCCCTGGCCTAGGGAATTCAAAGGTTACTAATATGGCCTTGTTTACACTCTGTAGAGGTCAGAGTAGGCAGCAGCCTTGGCCCTATGTAGGAAGTAGGAAAAGTCAACCTAGATTTAATTGGGAGGCAATAGATGAGACCACCATAGCCTAGATCAGGGGTAGGCAATTCCGGTCCTCGAGAGCTGGAGCCAGGTCAGGTTTTCAGGATCTCCACAATACATATGCATGAGATAGTTGCATCTCAAGGAGGTGGTGCATGCAAATCCATCTCGTACATATTCATGGTGGAGATCCTGAAAACCTGACCTGGCTCTGGTTCTCAAGGACTGGAATTGCCTACCCCTGCCCTAGACCAACCCAGCTGCTCGATGTACAATTTTGAGTAACTATTGGGCATCCCCAATCCTCACCAGCTAAAGTCTGTAGCTGCCCAAATTCAGCCTTAATAAAAATTGAAACAGTACCCCGGCCCACTTTGTATTGGATTTGCCAGAGGCTTTTGGACATTTGCCAAGGGGGCACCGAGCTCTCTGTAGGAAGATGAGCTTACTGACCATGAAATGTATTCTTCAGTGCTGGACGATCCCGGACACTCCGGCGTTTTGGCATAGGCGGAACCAGTTGGCCACCTGGGAGGCAAGAGATACCGGAAGGGTCTCGGAAGCGGAAGATGATGTTCTTGAATATCTGGGTGCCATATCTGCAGTCCTTGCATCCAAAGGGACGCAGTGAGGTCTTAAGATGGGTGTCCTAATCTGTGCGCTCAGTTTGTTGGAATGAGAAAACACTGAAGAGTAATGGTGGGGCGAGGTAATTCTTTGCTTCTGAATATCCCCCAAAAAGAAAAGAGGAGATTGCAAATTATACAAAATACTGCTATTAAATTAATATATAACGCCAAGAAATATGATCATGTTACACCACTCCTGATCGATTCCCACTGGCTTCCAATCAGTCACCGCATTTTCTTTAAGGTCATGCTCCTAACATTCAAAACCCTAACCTATAATGAACCCCAATTCATAGCCAAAATGTTAATACCTCATAATACTATGAGACCACTCAGATCATCCTCTCAGAATCTTTTAACCATTCCCTCTTTAAAAATAATAGGCACAAGAAGATTAGAAATGCTCTCGGTAATGGGCCCCCAATGGTGGAACTCATTACCACAGTACATTAAAAATGAAAAGGAGCTTCCCTCTTTTAAAAAATCGCTAAAAACTCATCTTTTTAAAGATGCTTTTAAAATTTAAATTTTTAACCCTCCCCCCTCCTTTTGTTCTCCTCTTTTTGTTCTTTCTTCACAATGAAAAATTGTAACTTTTCCCCCTTTTCCTCCCAACTCAAGTATGTCTTGTTGTCAAGTAGTTGTTATTTTGTTCGTTAGTTTTGTATTTCTACTCTTTTATAATTATGTACATCGCTTAGCAAACCGATTAAGCGATACATCAAATATTAATAAACTTGAACTTGAGGTGGAGAGTACCATCGGGGGAGGGGGGGGTTTGACCAGTTTGGACTATTGGCCAAGGGCATGTTCTTTGGGGATAGGTGGGGGAAAGGGGTGGTGTGGCTTCTTCGGGGCTCATAAGAGTCCAGGGCCTCGGAGTGCCTTTCCGTTCCCTTTGGCCTCGCTAGTCATCTGTGACTTAGAGGGGGGGGGGGTTCGTTGCTGTTTCTCTTTTTCTCTGTTTCCTTAAATTTACTGTTATTTAAGATGCATCATTGTTTGTACTGTGCACCTCGTGTGCCTTTGCAATGCTTTTGCTGTCGTTTGCCTCAATAAAAATTGCTTGAACCTAAAAAGTGAAAAAGTAATCAGCGGCATCACTGAGTTCCTGACAGTGGCACCGTGAGCATGCTCAGTGTTCGCAGGAGCTCTTTCTGATGCTGATCTAGTGCGAGGTCCACAATACCAGACCTGCTAAGTCTCCTGCGGTCAGTGCGATGCTCCTGCTTTTACGGTTTATCTCCTGCACGCCCACTTTGCTGACACGTGTACAAATTCTCCTGTAACGCAGATTCTTGTACTGAGGCCCCAATTCTCAAAGCTTACCGTGCCAGTACAGTTTGATTTCGACCGGTTTGTAGCCAGTCTCGCACGGTATTCACGTCGGCAGCCCCTAATGATTCTATGCAAACGCATTACATTGAGCGCATTAGTATTAAAATGAGCACTCTTTACATTACTGATTTCTATTCCGCCTCAACCTTGCAGTTCTGGGCGGATTACAAAAGAAACAACTGGACATTTCCAGGATAATTACAGAGAGAATTCTGGTCATTTCCAGGAGAAGTTACAAGAATAATGGAGCTGTATATTTCAAGAGCTACAAGATGCTGTACAAATAGGAAATAGTATAATGTATAATGCACCTACCGTTCAGCACTGAAAATTTCCTGGCAGGCCTGGAGCAGTGGTGTAACATGAGGGTGATTTCTCGGTGGAGCAATCTGCTAGCATTTCTAAAATCTGTATGTGTGGCCCTGCGTGTGTATTGTATGTGTCCTGCACCTAACAGATGTATCCAAAATCGT
Organism: Geotrypetes seraphini; assembly: GCF_902459505.1. Taxonomy (NCBI): domain Eukaryota; kingdom Metazoa; phylum Chordata; class Amphibia; order Gymnophiona; family Dermophiidae; genus Geotrypetes; species Geotrypetes seraphini. The sequence goes on from NC_047085.1 coordinate 503,168,232, forward strand.
GGAAGCAAAAAAAAAACAACCCAAAACCCAAAATCATTTCTATAGCATTGCTAGACGTATGCAGCATTGTGCATTAAAACATTCAGGAGACAGTCCCTGCTTAGAGCTTACAATCTAATGATCAAACAGGACAGGTGGGGGGTGGTCAGGGAGTTTCTCAGGGGGTTTTTTGGCCTTGCATACCTCTTCTGCCTTGTTTGGAGTAGAGGTCTACACGGGAACGGGGATTGCGGGAATCCCTCCTTAACCCACGGGACTCCCATGGGGACCCCCCTCTGGCCCACGGGACTCCCACGGGGATGGAAGGCTTTGGAAGCAGGTTCGACCATATAATATAATGGACACGTCAGCCTTGGTAAAAGTGGGGGTTTATAAGTTAATTACCTGAACAGTAAACAGAAAAAAGGGTTCCACCCAAGAGATTCCACAAGGAAACATCAGCGCAAACACAAAAGAAACTGTGGAATTGATGATCCTGTCAGAAGTAATTACTGCTTTTTATGGGGACGGGCGAGGATGGAGGTAATTTCTTGCGGGGATGGGTGGGGACGGAGAGGATCCTGACTGGGACAGGTGGGGATGGAGAGGATCCTGGTGGGGACGGGCGGGGATGGGTGGGATTTCTGTTCCCGCGCAACTCTCTAGTTTGGAGCTCCAAAGACCACAATCACAAGAGCTGTGCGCATGTGCCAGGCATGTTTTATCACCGATGCTCAGTATTAGCAGCATGCATATAATTTGCATGTTCATAGTGTTGAACATTGAACCGATGTTCTGTGCATCTAGCCCTGAATCTGTAACTGTCTGTATAGGATCAGCTCCCTTGCTGTCAGTGCTAGGAGGGTCCAGTAGGTGGCAGCATCCATAAGTGTCTCTCCTTCCTCCATCCCTCCCTCCTCCCTCTCTCATGCTTCTCTTCCCTCTTTCCCCTTCCATACCCCCTGAAGCCATTTAGGAGAGCAGCTGAGCCCAGCAAAGCATTGTGGGGAGGGAGCCAGGGGTGGAAATCCTGCTTTGGAGAAGGGCAGGAGGATGGCCGCAGGGCTCTCTGCTCAGCAGGTAGGAGGTGTCAAAGCCTACCTCAACCATCCCCAACCCTATATGTCACGTCTGTCTGTCCAAATTAGATTGTAAGCTCTTCTGAGCAGGGACCGTCAATTAAATTTACAGTGCTGCTTACCCCTTTCAGCACTATATAGGATAGGCAGGTGGGATCTCTCAGAGAGAGAAAGAGATAATGGTTCCTGTGGATGGGCAGACTAGTAGGAAGAGGAGGGGATGCAGTGCCAGGTTCTTCTTCTTCTCCTCTGGCTTTATGTCTGCTTCCTTCTGCATCTCTCCTGCTTCCCTTCTCTCTGATCTGTCCCCAGATTCCCCTTCTCTCCTCTTTCTTTGTCTGAAACCATTAGGAGAGAAGGGAGAAAGACTGGGGACAGTTCAGAGAGAAGGGAAGCAGGAGAGAGGGAGAAGGAGCATGGAAATATAATCTAGAGAGATCAGGAAGCAGAAACTGAGCTAATCATGAAGCCAAAGGAGAACCAAGAAGAAGAGCCCGAAGGGCTGCAAGGAAGAAAGAGCAGAAGTGTCTCTTCTGGAGCCCCAGGGAGGGACTGGGCAGTGCCAGGCTCCTTTCCTCTTCTGCCAGGCACTGCCTCCCCTGCTGCCCACCTGAATTAGGAGAGAAGCTGAGCCCTGCACTGAGTCAGGGTTGGAGAAGGGCAGGAGGATGGCTGCAGGTGGGCAGCAGGGGAGGCAGGGCCAGGCAGATGAAGAAAGGAGCCTGGCACTGCTCAATCCCTCCCTGGGGCTCCAGAAAATAATCTTCTGCTCTTTCTTCCTTGCAGCCCTTCGGGCTCTTCTTCTTGGTTCTCCTTTGGCTTCATGATTAGCTCAGTTTCTGCTTCCTGATCTCTCTAGATTATATTTCCATGCTCTTCCTCCCTCTCTCCTGCTTCCCTTCTCTATGATCTGGCCCCAGGCTTCCTCCTTCTCTCCTCTTTCTGTGTCTGTAGCTATTAAGAGAGAAGCCAAGCCCTGCACTGAGCCAGGGCTGGAGAAAGGCAGGAGAACGGCTGCAGGGCTTTCTGCTCAGCAGGTAGGAGACTGGCAGGAGGTGGGCAACGGGATGCAGTGCCAGGCAATGCCAGGGGGCAAGCAGAAGACGAAAGGAGCCTGGCACTGCTCAATCCCTCCCTGGGGCTCCAGAAAAGACACTTCTGCTCTTTTTATCCCTTCAGCCAGTCAGGCTCTTTGTTACCCTCTGGCTTTTTGTTGCTTTTAGTTTCTACTCCCTGTGATTTCTTCAGATCAGTCATTTTCACCCTTTTTTTCAGTTGTGACAGTGTTCATATAAGTGACACAAGGAGTACTAATTTAATCAATTGAATGACAAGACAAAGCCTAAATACGATTTCATTATTGTGTAAAATGATGAAACGGAAATATAAAATGCTATTAACAAAATTTCTCCCCTTTTACAAAAACGTAGCGCATTTTTTTAGCGCCGACCATGAGCGTCAAATTGATTTTCAGTAAGAGTAGATACAATCATGTTACTCCATTACTGAGGGCAATGCATTGGCTCCCGGTATATTGGAGGGTTCAGTTCAAGGGTACTAATGTATTTAAAAGTTTATATGGAATTTTTCCCCCATTACTTACCCTTTTAATTCTCAACAACCTCTTTCTACTAGAGGTATACCTACATTTAAATTAGTATTCCCTCCCCTTAGAGGTATTCAAACTTTAGGTAGGCTTTCACACTCTGGCATTTGCCTTGGTAAAAATCTGGAATGGCCTCCCTTCAGAAATTAGACTCATTTCCTCTTTGACATGTTTTAGAAAAACCTTGAAGACGTATCTGTTTCAGAAATTTTTAGCTGACAAAAAAGGGATTATAATAGATGAACTCCCTGTCCAATCATTGTTTTCATATGTTCTTTTCAGCTAATTTTTGTTAACCGGTTCGAGTCTCTTTTTGGGAATGACCCGGTATAGTATGAGACCAAGGATTGGATTGGATAGGATACCAAAACTAAAGAACTTTAGGATACCAAGACATTCAAGATATCACTGGGGCTTGAACTGTGCTTTTTTTAAAAAAAAATTAATTGATGAAAAGGCCACCAACACCTTCTTCAGTGGAGAAGAGCTCATCTAATTAAATTATGCCACCAGCCAGCATCTGAATGACACCTACAAATGTGTTCAAGCCATCCCCTCAATATCGCTCCCCTGTTCTCTCTCCTTATCCACCTCCCAGAGAACTCTGTTCCTCAGATCAGCTGCTTTTATCTTTACCCTCCTGCCAATTCCAGACTTCATTCCTTTCATCTGCTCCGTATGCCTGGCATAAACTACCTGAGTTCATTCGTCACGCCTCTTTCCTCACCTTGTTCAAAAGCAGACTGAAAACCCACCTTTCTGATTTAGCCTTCAGTCCATAACCCTGCTCACCACCCTAACCAGCAAATTAACCAAACCCCCTAACTGTATCCCCACCCCGGTATCCTGCTTGTCTGTTTAGATTGTAAGCTCTTTTGAGCAGGAACCGTCTCCTTTGTGACTCTGTACAGCCCTGTGTACGTCTGGTAGTGTTCTAGAAATAATTCAGGTTAAGCCCTAAAAAGTACAGGGGATTGAAAGCGGTCTGTGATTTTAATGTTTGTGACCACCAAACTTTCACCCTTAAGAGAATGACAAACATATTAAGAAGATGATTTTATAACTGTGGACTGGTTCTATGAAAGAATATGAGATGGATGCCGTCGTTAGATTTGCAAACCCTATAGCATACTGAAGAAAATGAGTCTGGAGTCCTTTTTTCCGTGATATAATGCTAGGAGAATAAAGTTAGCCGAACTCTTAATACGTTCTGAGCTCTTCCACGCATCGCTGAGTTTGTTTCCGGTTTGTTTCAGGTGCCAGTGACATATGAGGATATCACTGTCCACTTCTCCCGGGAGCAGTGGGAGTGTTTGAATGAAGGTCAGAAGGAGCTTTACAGGGAGGTGATGAAGGAGAATTATGACACTTTGATCTCGCTAGGTGAGAATTGCGTTATCCGCATTTTTAGCAGACAAGGGGGCTGATTTAATGAATTTTTAAATATTTTATCTTTTAAGACTCAATGTAGGTTTTGGGATTATAAGAATGTATCTAGCCGATATTAGGGTTACCATATTTGTGAAGACAACAAAAAGAGGACGCATGACCCTGCCCACACTCCACCCATTTCTTTGGTCCCCCTTTCCATCCTCTGTACCCTTTTAGTGCTTCTCTCTCTCTCCCCCTTCCTCCAACCCTCCTCCCCCACAGGTATTTTTCTCTCTCTCCTTCCAAACCCCCTCACGGGTACCTCTCTCTTTCCTTCCAACCTCCTCTCCTGCTGTCTCTGTTTCGCCCCCTCCCATCCAGCACTACCCTACTCCATACTCTATTCTCCAGTGCACTTTCCTTTCCATGCTGTTTCTCCAGCCCCCTCCCCTCCTTCCATGCTGTTTCTCCAGCCCCCTCCATCCCTTCCTTCATACTGTTTCTCCAGCCCTCCCTCTTCCTCCTCCGATGCTGCTTCCATTCATGACCTCTCTAGCTTCCAACCCCCCTACCTACCTGCTCCCTGGGCCTGGCCACTATAATTTAATCTTCAGGCACCTGGACATGTCTGGGTTTTCCTTGACGTCTGGTAACCCTAGCTTCTTGCGTTCTTTTAAAACAATTCTAAAAAATCCAAAAAGAGAGATAGCAGTATGAAACCAGTCTACGTTGTAAAGAATAAATGAGGAACTTTTTGACTTAAAGTGCAAAATATATTTTTATTTGTTTCAGGAAAAAAGGATGGGGGGAATGGGGAAATCTGCTTTATACTTCTTTTGCTCTGCAGTCTGCTTTCCCCTCCCCCATCGTTCTGAGAATTACTGCTGCGTATTTTTTATGTAAGAGAAATAATCATTGATTTTCTTTATAATTCCTAGGCACAGGCCATGAAAGTATCGGTCCTGAAGTATTATCAAAGATTAAACAAGAGGAAGAGCCACTTGTATGGGATCCAAAGGAGGCAGGAGAGACAGAAATTACTCACTCATACACAGGTGAGTAATAATAGCAGGTTCTGTACAGAGTAATTGGAAGTATTACACCAGGGGTCTCAAAGTCCCTCCTCGAGGGCCGCAATCCAGTCGGGTTTTCAGGATTTCCCCAATGAATCTGCATGAGATCTATGCGCATGCACTGCTTTCAATGCATATTCATTGGGGAAATCCTGAAAACCCGACTGGATTGCGGCCCTCAAGGAGGGACTTTGAGACCCCTGTATTATACAGTAGTCTACAGAATAAAGGGAGATATTACAAGATACACGTGAGTAATACTAAGGGCTCCTTTTACGAAGGTGCGCTAGCGTTTTTACCGCACGCACCGGATTAGCGCGTGCTAGCCGAAAAACTACCGCCTGCTCAAGAGGAGGCGGTAGCGGCTAGCACGCGGGGCATTTTAGCCCGCGCTAAGCCGCGCATTTAGGCCCTAACGCACCTTCGGGAAAAGGAGCCCTAAATGTTGTAGGAGTTTTTACAGCTCGAGAGAATGATTTGGAGGCTGATCCTAGGACAAGGGTAGGGAACTCCAGTCGGGTTTTCAGGATTTCCCCAATGAATATGCATTGAAAGCAGTGCATGCCTAGGGGGCACGTTATGGGCCTCTGGGATACCAGTCTCTGTCTTAGATGCAGGCTTCAGCGGGGCACCTATCTGCACTCTTTTTTCGATTGCCCAAAGCTGCAGTTTTGGACCCCGGTGCGAGCCTGTCTACAACAGATCCTCGTTTGTGATATTCCCTGGAATACCCCTGCTTTATTGCTTGAGGATGTTCAGGAGTTGACTCAGCATGGCATGGACCAGCCCACATTGAAATTTGCTCTACATGCCATCTTGTTGGGGAAAAAACGTATCTTACAACAGTGGGCTTCTGTAGAGGCTCCTATTTATGATAAATGGCTGTCTTTGCTGAAACAACAAGCCCGTTATGAACTGGATTCTTACTCGTCCCGACCACAGGAACAGTGGAAGGCGTACTGTGGGATGTGGGCTGCCTGCTTATTCCTCTGATGCTGTGCTCTATCCCTTTCCCTCTGAGGTGTGCTGGGTTTCCAAGCGTTTCCTGTTCTGTATTTCTTTGCTTGTGGCGCTGTCTGCACTACCTACTTTTTCTTTTTCTCTTCTCTTATCTGCTACCGAGGCTTGGTGTGCAGGGTGTTGCGAGTGTGATTGTGTGTGTGTGAGTGGTGTGGTTGCTGTGTGCCTGGCTATCTGGCTGCTTTGAATCGTTTGGGGATTCTGCTTCGTTACGTTGGGTACAATGACAGAGACACCGGTGCCGTTTGTACTGTACTGTTTTCTATTTCCTATGTTGAGCTCCTTTTGTACATGCTCCTTATGTGGTTTTCTCTCCAGTACTTTTGTTTCTTTGTACCGTACTTGGTTTTCTCTGTCTCAATAAAAATGATATCACAAAAAAAAAAAGCAGTGCATGCAAATAGATCTCATGCATATTCATTGGGGAAATCCTGAAAACCCGACTGGATTACGGCCATCGAGGACCGGAGTTCCCTACCCCTGTCCTAGGACATTGTCCTTCCGGGTTACAGCTGTTTATTGAACTGCATCTCAAATGATACTCTGTCCTATCCTATTTTTAAATGGAGTTCCTTTCTTGACGAATGTGTATTATATATTGTACATCGCTTGGATCCTTTTTTAGGCTGTTATGCGGTATAGAAAGTTTTTTAATAAACATAAACCTAGCTCACCCCGACCGTGTTTCATCCCACTGATTCCCCTCCATCTTCTTGGAATGTTTGTACTCCTTCTCCGATACTGCCCTAAGGAGATCCTCGGGGATCTGCCAAGCTCTTCCAAATAACCTAAATTGACCACCGTCGGAGACAGGATACGGGATACTGCTGGATTCAACGGACTTCTGATCTGACTGAATATGGGATTATTTTGGTTCTCTTTAGTTAATTGTTTTCCCACTTCCCTAAATAATTATGCTCAAGACAGATCACAATAAATCAAAGCTGTAGGTCTACCTAGCTGCGTCGACAAACTTAAATACTCAAAGTAAACAAGGAAAAAGAACAATTGCAAGAACTGTGGAGAAAAAGAAGAGTGAACAAAACCAGAGTATGAATAGAAGACGTTAAAGGGGGATACAGAAACTACATAATAATCCTTTTTTATATTTAAAATTATTTATTAGAAAAAAATTGCACAGATATCAATAGTAATACAACTTTTTCTTAATACAAAAGCAGGAGTAACAACTTCCTATCCAATCCCCCCCCCTGCTCCCCCACCCAAGAAAACTCAGGGTAGGCATAAAATATAGCACTCTTAAACCCTCACCACTATATTTTGCGTACATGTACTCGACGACTTTACATTGTAACTACTTCGCTGAGTGTCCAGCTCTTATTAATGTGAACCGCCTCGAACTACAATGGCTTTGGCGGTATATAAGAATAAAATTATTATTATTATAATTGAACAGAGTATGGGTCACGTATTCAATAGACGACTTCTCGCAAGTGGGGTAAGGTCCCCCCAAAAGGGCTCCCAAACCAGACGAAAGCGGTTTCCCGCTGCAGAATCAATGTCCACAAATCTTCGGCATTCCAGAGGCCTGCACAAGCATTGCTGATTTCCACTGGCTGTAGGTCAGGGGCTCACTGGAAAGCCAACTGGACAGAATTGTCTTTTTGCCCAGCAGCATAACTCGTGCTACAATCGCTGACTTAGGTTTAGGGGAGACGGTCACATAAAAACCAAACAACGCTCTTGGAGCTGGAGTCCACCGCCTGCCCCATAATCTAATCTAATCTAAACCTTAAGTTTATATACCGCATCATCTCCATGAGAATGGAGCTCGACACGGTTTACAAGAACTTAGTGGGTAGAGAAGAAGGAAAAGGATTACATGAACTTATGTGTAGAAGGGGGGAGAGAAAGGGGGGAAGGATAGAGCTACAATTTGCTGAAAAGCCAGGTTTTCAATTGTTTGCGGAATAACTGAAGGGAGCTCAGGTTCCGCAGCGGGGTGGTGAGGTCGTTCCAAAGACCTGTGATTTTGAAGAGAAGGGATTTTCCCAGTTTGCCTGAATAGTGGATGCCGTGTGGAGAAGGGAAGGCTAGTTTAAGCCTTTGGGCAGTTCTGGAGGAGTCGGGACTGGAGGAGTTGAAAGACAGTGGGATAAGAGGAGGCAGGATTCCGTGAATGATCTTGAAAGCCAGGCAGGAACATTTGAAATGGATTCTGGAGATTATTGGGAGCCAATGAAGTTTGGCAAGGAGTGGGGAGGCATGGTCAGACTTGCGTTTTGAGAAGATCAGTTTGGCTGCAGTATTCTGGATTAGCTGGAGTCTTAGAATACTTTTTTTTGATAGTTTAAGTAGATGGCGTTGCAGTAATCTAGTTTGGAGAGGATGATGGATTGGACAAGGATGGCGAAGTGTTGTTGGCTGAAGTAGGATCTAGCTTTCCTCAGCATGTGAAGGCTGAAAAAGCATGATTTTACCAAGGAGTTGAGGTGGTCATTGAGGGAGAGAGAGGAATCGATAGTGATACCAAGGACTTTGCATGAGAACTCGAGCTGTAGTGTATCGCCTGTGGGTAGTGTGAAAAGTGTGGGCAGGTGTTCGAATTTTGGGCCGAGCCAGAGTAGTTTTGTTTTAGATTCGTTTAGTTTCATCTGTACCGAGAGGGACCAGGCACGGAGTCTCATTATGCAAGCTGTAATGTTTTCGTGGAGGTTGGTGAGGTTCTGGTCAGTCTCAAGGAGGACAAGGATGTCATCTGCGTAAGTGTAGATTGTTTCCAGGGGGGATAGTTGAAAGAGTTTCAGGGAGGACATGTAGATGTTAAAGAGAATAGGGGAAAGGGGTGATCCTTGAGGGACACCGCAAGATGGAGTCCAAGGAGTGGACATGGTGCCATTTGTGTTGACGGTGTAGGAATGGGAGCAGTAAGAAGTTTGAGAACCACATTAGGACGGTGGAGTCGATTCCAATCTCGGAAAGTTGGTAAAGTAGTATGTCGTGATGGACGACATCAAAAGCAGCGGAAAGATCGAATTGTAGTAGGACAGCGAATTTGTTACGTGAATGTAGTTGTTGTACCTTTGAAATTAGGGAAACTAGGAGGGATTCAGTGCTAAAGCAGGGTCTGAAGCCATGTTGGTAGGGGTGAAGAATGGAGAATACGTGATGATACTTTTAAACAAATAAGAGGAAATAAATTTTCACTCAATGAATAGTTACTCCCTGGATGCAATGGAACTCATTGCCAGAAGATGTGGTTACAGCAATTAGTATATCTGGGTTTTGAAAAGGTTTGGACAAGTTCCTGGAGGAAAAATCCACAGTTTGCTATTGAGATAGACATGGGGAAAGCCATTACTTATCCCGGGGATTGACAGCATGGAATCTTGTTATTCTATGGGATTCTGCCAGATACTTGGCCACAGTTGGAATCAGGATACTGGACTTAATGGATCATCAAGTCATACACTATTATTATGTTCCTATTTATGGTCAAAGAAATATACAGTATGGGGCTCGTAATCAAAAGTTTAAAACGTCCAAAAACCAGCCGAAGTCGGCACTTGGATGTCCTAATAGCAGTGCTGATAATCAAAGCCAACTTTCTGGACGTGCAGCAGCACTTCTATGCTGCTGGGAGTCCAGAGAGCAAAGGGGCGTGTTGGGCGGTGTGTTATGGGTGGGAATCGGGCGGGCTTCAATTTGGACGTACCCCAGCCATAATCAACATTTTCCTAGAGGGAACTTAGACACTGGCAGTTAGACCTGTTTGAGTTGCGGCGGAGTTCTAGAAAGGTGGTCAAACTGACAAAAAGACCCCCAAATTCCTGGAATTCCCCCATCTCCGCCTCCCCCCCGTACCTTTGGAAAAGCAAACGGCAGGAGGGAAGCTCACTCCCTCCTGCCTACAGGGCCGCGTGTTGCAATGATGCATCTTGGGATGCATTGGGAGGGGCTGAAGGTCTTGATTGGCTAAAAATTGCCAATTTGAGCTAATCAGAGCCTTCGGCCCCTCCCAATGCAGCCCAACATTCCTGCGGTCAGTCGCAAAGTTTCTTAAAACTTAAAGTGACAGTTCACTTTTCATATTGTTTGTACCGGGCTCGGTGAATGATGTCACCCATATGTGAGAATATGCTGTCTCCTTGTCCTAGGATAATGTAATGTATGCTAACTGAGGGGGGCTGGGGGCTGCATTGTATGCAGAATCTGTCTTTTAGGGTGCAGGTTTATTGTTGTCTGCATATTATGTTTTTAGTTTGCAATTACGCTCTCACGCAGTATAGAATAAATATCTGTTTTGTGTGTATGTGTGCAAAAAAAAGACATGCTTTACAGCAGGGGTGTCAAAGTCCCTCCTGCAGGGCCGCAATCCAGTCGGGTTTTCGGGATTTCCCCAATGAATATGCATGAGATCTATGGGTGACGGGATAATCGCGAAAAAAATCGGAAAAGTTCTGTTTTCTCTATAATGGGGGGGGGGTTGCACCCCCACACCCCCCCCCGATGGTAGCACGAAAACTATGCATTAAAGTGGGGGGGGGTTCCCCCCCACACCCCCTGTCGGAGCTCTTTATAAATAATGTTTTTTGGCGGCGTGCTTGTTTCTTGCGCTGAATTGTCGGCGCTGGATTGTCTGCGCGCCGGTGTCTTGCGCGCCACTATGAACCGATCTATGTGCATGCGCTGCTTTCAATGCATATTCATTGGGGAAATCCTGAAAACCCGACTGGATTGCGGCCCTCGAGGAGGGACTTTGAGATCCCCGTTTTACAGGAATTTATCGATCTGTACTAATCTGGCTTTCTTAGTTTTACAGTGCGGTTGGAGAGGAAAAGATGGGGGGGGGAGGGGGTGTGAAGAGGCTGCAAAATCAACCCGACAGCTAATTTTAAAGCTATAGCATAGAATCAAATTGAATCATATCGAATCAAAAAAATTGAATATGGTTATGGATGCCACAACTGATATATTCTTGCCCCAATGTAGGGAGGGCAGGAGTGGGTATGGGGGATCTGGAGGTCTTTGTAACAGCTTTGAATTTAGTTGATGCATGGCTCTCCCTAAGCCCCGGTGAAAGGGACTTCACACATCTCTGCAGGGCCCATGGCATGTTCTCTAGGCAACTATGGAGGGTTTCAAATGAAATTTGGACAATTTTTTAGTCAGGTAGAATTGCTTCATTGCTTATCCTTGGAAATAAGTCATGGGAAATAAACCTAGTTTTTGAGATCGTTTCGGTACTTATGACCGAGACTGACCTGGTCAGAAATAGGATGGCAGACTCGATGGAGCTTGGCCCGATTCTGCATGGCTTTTTCTTAGGCCTATGAGGAAAGAACAGAAACATGATTTTAAATACTGACTTGAAGGTGATCATATATTCTTTTTTTTTTTTTTTTCATTCTTAATTCATTTTTCCATCTTACAACAAGTGCACAATACTACATCTTATTAACGTTTACATATCACTTGATATTCATACAATTATGATTTTACATACATGAATTTATTCCCTCCATCCACACTTCCCACAAATAATTTAATTCAAAATATCATTTATATATTATATTTCAATCTATGAATCAGACCTTTAAAAGTACTATTTACCCTCCCCCTTCATGTAAATGTACTTTCATTAGGAAAATGATGTCTGTTCATTGCAATAATTTGTTAATGGCCTCCAAATCTTTTAAAAATTATTATAATTCCCTTTTTGTATGGCAATTGATCTTTCCATTTTATAAATGTGATATAATGAATTCCACCAAAATGTGAAGCTAAGCCTATTGTAATTTTTCCAATTGTTGGTAATATGTTGTATGGCGACTCCTGTCATAATAAAAGCTTGTTATTATTTGATGAAATTTGACTTTTTGCTCTCATTGACATCCCAAACAGAATTGTATCATATGATAAAGCAACATGGTTTTCTAGTAAACAATTAATTTGAGGCCAAATTGATTTCCAAAAAACCATGATACAGGGACAATAAAATATTAAATGATCCAAAGTCCCTGCTTCCAGATTACAATGCCAGCATCTATTAGACCTAGAGCTATCTAACTTTTGTAATCTAACTGGGGTCCAAAATGCTCTATGTAATAAAAAGAACCAACATCTCGTTCTCCAAGACCAAATTCATGGCCATTGAGACGCAGAAATTTGATGCTTAATCTCAATGCTCCAAATATCATATATTCTATCTATATCTCTTATAGAAATCAGCTTGGAAATTGTGTATTTTTTTTTTACTTCTTTATTCATTTTTATAACTTACATCAAGTGCATCGAAAAATAATACAATTGTGACTTAAATACATCCCTTGAAATTCTACATAGAATTATCCCTTTCCCTCCCTTCCCTTCAATATCTCATAACGCATATACCATATAATAAAGTCTCCCCTCCCCTACCCCATTCTTTCATTTGTACAAATCAGGGAAATGTATTCTCAGTAAAGAGGGGTGGCAAATTTGCAAAGGAATATTAAACTGTTCTCCAATAATGCTCAATGTTCACTTTTTTTAATGTAGAAAAAGATGATCCCAGAAACAGTAATGCGGAGACACATTGCTGGAAGATCAGCGAGAGTCCTGGTGGGGAAAAGATGTTACTAGAAAGAGACAAAGAAGAAGAAACTTCTGATGGAAGAAAGGGAAAAAATCAATGGAGCTCAAAAAATAAACAAAGAAAATCAACAGAAAGATCAGCTCTGTGTGAGTACACTACCTGCAAAATCATCGGTACAGATGAAGCGCAGAAAAAGCAGATGAGAGGTCAAAGCTGTTTATGTGATGTTTGTAAGATATTCCTCAGCAGTCAAAAGGTAGACCTACAGGGGGAACAGAAAGAGCTAATGCAGCAGCAGAAAAATAATAAAGAAACTGGAAAATATACAAGAACAGAATTCGAGAACAATTTTATCAATGAATCAAACAACACTGATAAGAGAATACCCTCATATCCTGGCTGTGAGAAAGAGCATATTACAAGACATACAAAATTTCACCCAGGAGAGAGACCAGTTTCAGATACAAAGTGTATGAAAAGTTTTAGTCAGGGTAAAGAACTGACAGAACTCAAATTAACTTTAACTAGTGTGGAATCGGTCACTTCGACTAAATCTGAAAAAGCCTTTAGTAAGAAGACAAACTTTTCAAAATACCAGAAAGTTCAAAAAGGCAAGTGCGTAGGTTCCTCTTCTGACTGTGGTAGAAATATCTATTGGACAGTAAAACAGGCAATGCACCATAGAATACATTTGGGATTAAAACCATCTACTGATTGTGATAAAAGCATTACTGACAACAGGAGTATCCACCCAGGACCAAAACCATTTATATGTACTCAGTGTGGTAAAAATTTCAAGTGGAAGGCAAGCCTCACTAGTCACAAGAGAACCCACACAGGAGTAAAACCATTCATATGTACTGAATGTGGTAAAAGGTTCAGGTGGAAGGCATACCTCACCAGCCACAAGAGAATCCACACAGGAGAAAAACCATTTAAATGTATTCAGTGTGGTAAAAGCTTCAGGTGGAAGTCATACCTGTTTGAGCACAACAAGATCCACACAGGACTGAAACAATTTATGTGTGTTGAGTGTGGTAAAAGCTTTAATCACAAGAAAAGTCTTGCTAAGCATTACAAAATCCACACTAGAATAACACCTTATATATGTACTGAATGTGGTAAAAGTTTCAAGCAGAAGGGAGCTCTTACCATACATCATAGAATACACACTGGAGAGAAACCATTTATCTGTGCTGAGTGTGGTAAACACTTTATTAGAAAGGTAAACCTCACCCAGCACCAAAAAATCCACACAGAAGTGAAGCCATTTAAATGTACTGAGTGTGATAAAACATTCAAATGGAAGACACAGCTCATTGTACATCAGAGTATCCATATAGGAATAAAGCCATTTAAATGTGCTGAGTGTGGTAAAAGCTTCAGGCAAAAGAGAAACCTCACTGTCCATGAGGGTATCCACAGAGGAATAAAACCATTTATATGTACTAGTTGCGGTAAAAGCTTTAGTTGGAAAGCAAGTCTTACTATACACAAAAGAATCCACATAGAATTGAAATCATATGCACGTACTGATTGTGGTGAAAGCTTCAGTCACAAAAGTAACCTCAACAATCACCAAAACATTCATTCTCCAGTGAAACTGTATATGTGTATTGAATGTGGTAAAAACTTCAGTACAAAAAATTATCTTCTTAGGCATTATAGAATCCACTCAGGAGTGAAACCGTATGTATGTACTGAGTGTGGTAAAAGCTTCGCTGAGAAGTCTGGTCTCTTCATGCACAACAGAATCCACACAGGGGAGAAACCATTTGTATGTACTGAGTGTGGTAAAGGCTTCTCTCACAAAGGTAATCTCAAGAAACACCAAAGAATTCATTCTGGAGTGAAACCATTTACATGTCTTGAGTGTGGTCAAAAATTCAACCAGAAAGCAAGTCTAGACATGCACAATAGGATCCACACAGGAGAGAAACCATTTATTTGCACTGAGTGTGGTAAAAGCTTTAGCCGAAAGACAAACCTCACTGTACACCAGAGTATCCACACAGGAATGAAATCATTTATATGTGCTGAGTGTGGTAAAGGCTTCAGACAAAAACCAAACCTCATTGTGCACCAGAGTATCCACACAGGAATAAAACCATTTGTATGTACTGAGTGTGGTAAAAGCTTCAGTCAGAAGGCATACCTCAGGGTGCATCAGCGAATTCACAGAGGTGTTAAATGATTTATATGTACTGATGTATTAGAGGGTTCAGACTGAAGACAGAGCTCATCCTGCACCAGAAAAGTAACTCAGGTGAGAAACATAGCGATGAACCCTACGGAAAGAGAAAAGATCCTCAAGTACAAAGAAAATCGGTCTGAAACTGAAAAAAAGATTTGGCAGAAAGATGCAGACAAGTATTTCCCATCATTTTGTTTGCTATAGGCTTGATCAAAAAGAATGATCAAACGCACATGGATAAGTTGACTATACATGTTGCATCTTATGAACTGCAGAGGGAAGTTTTTATTGACATGGTGCAAATTTTACAGACTGAGATCATAAAAACATAGAAACATGATGATAGATAAGGGCTAAATAGCCCATCCAGTCTGCCCATGCGCAGTATCCACTATCTCCTCTCCCAAAGAGATCCAACATGCCTGTCTGGGTCTAGGTCGATTCATCCTGGCCATTTAAGATCTTCCAGTTCACTACCGCCCTTTTGTCACCACCGGTTTAGCACGGCCTTTTCATCATGGGACATTTCAGCCCCATCTATTCCATCGCACAAGAGTTCACGACACTTTTCAACCTTTCCACTTCCCTGTTTCACTCGCACCTGTACAGCTCATTTTACATCTTTTCAACTTTAAAACAGTGCATTGCTACTTGAAAAGAGTTTCTGGATTTCACAGTACAGTACTCCCCCGAAATTCATGGGGGTTACATTTCAGGAGTGACCGCAAATTGTGAAAAACTGTGAAAAATGGATGATACAAAAAATGCCTAATTTCTTTTAGGGCCCACCTCCCCGCTCCAATTTTTGGCTTTTCGTTGCCACGGTGATGGCTCGTCGTTCTCAGCCGAGCAGCTGCTGCCATTGGTTGCCCGTCGGCTATGAGGCTCCATTGCGTGCTCGCGTTCTACCGCTGCAACTGCCACCGATCTCCTCTCTCTCTCCCCCCCTCCCCAATCTCTGTCACAGCGGCCGCGCTAATAACAATCGACAGGATTAGGTGATGGTGTATGCGTGGGAAAGCAGCAGGAGGAATAAGAAATCTAAAAAAAACCCGTGAATGACTGAGGCCGCAAACTCTGAATCACAAATTCACGGGGGAGTACTGTACATGGGACAGTGCAATGTGAGGGGGACTTGCTCAGGGTCACAAGGAGCTGCGGTGGGAATTGAACTCAAAACCTCAGGCTGCTGAGGCACCTGCTCGATTCCACTAGGCCACTCCTCCACTCAGGCAGGAAGGGACAGTACCATTAAGAATACCTGTAAGGGGGGTAACACTACACAACACTACGGTTTAAGTTTAAGTTTCAAGTTTATTAAAACATTTGATTAATCGCATATCAAAAATTTCTAGGCGATGTACAATAATTAAAATGGGGGAAAGTACATTTAACATTAACTAAACGAACACAGTGAGAATGTACACAATGACATAAGCTGACGTACTGTGACATGGTGGACAGAGGGGAGAACTTCAACAAGTAAAGGAAAGAAACAAAGAAGGTAAAAACATAGGGAGCAGGATAAGTTATAAAATCTACTTAAAAGAACTTCCGACGGGGGGGAGAGATGCACAGACCAATAAATAAAACTAATACATAGTACATAATACAAGATATTTTGAGATGGATGTATATAAGAGTCCTCAGTTAAACTATCCTACGCCTTGAGATTAGTGCAGTTGTTAAGGGTTCATAGACAACGGCGCGAAAGACAAAGGCGTGCGCCGACAACTGAGCGCAAGACGGAGGCGAGCGCCGAAGAAAATTACAGTTTTTAGGGGCTCCGACGGGGGGTTTTGTTGGGGAACCCCCCACTTTACTTAATAGACATCGCGCTGGCGTTATGGGGGGTTTGGGGGGTTGTAACCCTCCACATTTTACTGTAAACTTAACTTTTTCCCTAAAAACATGCCCCCCCCCCCCCGTCGGAGCCCTAAAAACAGTAATTTTGAGCGGTGCGCGCCTCCGCGCTGCGCTCAATTGTCTGGGCGCGCCTTTGTCCCGGCGCGCTTTTGACCTGACACCGTTGTTAAGAACTGTTTTTTCAAGCTCAGAACGATCAGATCCTTAGCAAACGTTCTTGACCCTCAGCCTCTCAATATTCTAATTCACTCCCTACAATTAATACAAAACGTTGCCATAAAAATAACGGACAAGAAGAAATTTGATCACGTTCTCCCCTTGCTAAAGAGTGCTCACTGGTTACCAATCCCCTGATCGAATCGCATATAAAATTGCTTTAATTTCCCTTAAAACCACGAACACCAAAGAACCTGCCTTCGTTCATAAGCTCATCCCTCACGATCCTTCGAGAGCCTTAAGATCAGCATCTCGGCGCCTTCTTCACGTCCCGTCCTTAAAAATCATTAGTACCCGTTACCTTTACATTTAAGGTCTGAGCACAATTTAGATCAAATTTAAGGGAACCCTTAAAAGTTTCCTCTTCAAAGACGCATATGAATGCTAAATGATCTCCGGGTCCACCCGTGCCGATTTCTGTATTAATCCCATTTCTCCCACTGCCCTCTTGTTTTTAACCTTAATTGTACTCTTTTCTTTTTAAAATTGTATTTCCCCCCCTACTATCCTCTTGTTTTCATGTATGTTACGTCTTGTCATTAACAAGTAATGTAATGTAATGTAATTTATTTCTTATATACCGCTACATCTGTTAGGTTCTAAGCGGTTTGAAGAAAATATACATTAAGATTATAAATGAGAAGTAAGAAGGTACTTAAAAAATTCCCTTACTGTCCCGAAGGCTCACAATCTAACTAAAGTACCTGGAAATTAATAAAGAAGAGAAAATAAAGATGGTTGAAAAAAGAAAAATTCTATGTGAACTTATAGGATGGAAATTAAACTGACAGTGAAGAACTGTATGAAAAATACATATGGAATGCAGTTAGAGAGGGTAGGTTACAATCTATTTATGGTATTTGTTTAATTGGAAGGTGTTAAGGTGTTAAGTATGTTAATTGTTCCCCATCTTAATTTTTTAATTGTTAAACGCGTTAGAATTTATGATTAGCGTTTCATCAGTTTTTAATAAACTTGAACCTTAAGGCAGGAAAGGCAGTAGGTATAAGGGAAATTTTTTTTTTATGTGTGAATATAATGAGAACTTGTGAATCCAGGAAAGGGAGCCTTGGATACAATAAGAACCTGGTATGGTCCAGATACTGCTGTAAATACTAAAAATAAAAGTCTTACTCTAAATGAGAGGGGTCAAAATGACCACGGACAACCAGCTTTTGATCCGTACTGCTTTGGGAGATGCCCCTGAGGTTGCCCCTGACGAAGGACACGAAACGGGGCTCTGTAGGGCGATCAGCTGGCACCCCGCAGGAAAAAACAAAACAGCGGTTTGCAGATAAGTTCCTGTTTTTCAGCCATTTTTACTAAGGGTTTAAAATTCACCAGGCTTTATATTTCTCAGGAGCTTTTCACCAATGTCATTTAAAAGCGTTGATTTATTCATTTGAATCCTATTTAAATTTAATTCTCCACACTATATATACTCCAGGATTTGGGGCAATTGATAATAATTGTTGCAATATTTATAGCTTAAAGAAAAAGTAAAAAAGCAGCTTTTAAAAAAAATTTTTGCACTACGAATTATTATTATTATTATTATGTTCTTGTATACCACCATACCCAATGAGTTCTAGGCGGTTCACATCAATTAATTAAGATCCGATCTGAACACGGATTTACAACATTTTGTCGGAATTACAAGCAACGAGGAAGGAAATGTTGGAACATTTTAGCAGAAATGTATCAGAGTTACAGGCAGCGACAAGGTTGGATTGGAAGGAAAGAGGGAGGGAGAGAGAACCAAAGGATACTAGGGGTCATCATCGATGACAAATTTTCCTATCAAGAACACATTAGTAATACAGTTAAATGTTGCTTCTACCGTTTGCGTTTGATTCGCTCCTTGTCCAAATTCCTAGAACCCAAATCTTTAAACATTTTGATACATTCTCTTGTCATCGCTAAGCTTGACTATTGCAATTCCCTACTGTTAAACATTACGCAAAAGGAAAAAAAACGCTTACAAATAATCCAGAACACTGCAATTAAAATTATTCATAACGGAAAAAAAATACGGCCATGTAACTCCTTTTCTTATAGATTCGCACTGGCTTCCCATATAACATATAAAATATTGCTTCTAGTATTTAAAACATTATCCACCAATGAACCTCAATTTATCGACCGACTACTAATTCCATACAACACGACTCGTTCTCTTCGTTCCACAACTCAAGGGTTGCTTATGGTTCCTTCTTTAAAAGTCATTGGAACCAGACGTCATGATATATTCTCAGTAATGGCCCCTCTTACCTGGAATTCCCTACCTTTATATATAAGAGAAACAAAAGACCTCAAAATATTCAAAACCCATTTAAAAACTTTTCTTTTTAAAGCTTCTTTTAATCTTTAAACAAAATTTTTCCTAATAATTTTACCCCAAACCTCATGTTTTTCCCTTACTTGGCTTTTCCTTTCTTCTCATCTGAAGAACAACAATTTTGTAACTTTTACCCTCCTTTTTTCCTTTCCACATGTACCTGAGTATGTTTGTTTTTTCCCCTTTTTTAAAAACTGTACAATTTATATTTTATTGTTAATCACTTAGTATGTAATAAGCGATTCATCAAACTTGATTAAACTTGAAACTTGAGGGGGCCAGGGGAATGAGGGTTAAGGGTCCTGTTCGCGGAATAGGTATGTTTTGAGAAGTTTTCTGAAGTCGAGGTAGGTCGGGGCCTCGAGCATCATTTGGGCTAGCCAAGGGTTCAACTTAGCCACCTGGAAGGCGAAGATTTTGTCGAGGAATCTTTTGAGCTGAACTAATTTTTTGGAGGGGAAGGCGAACAGAGTGTTTTAAAATAATGTGAGTGGATAATGTCTGCCGAGCACGTTTGTGGTGGTGTTGAACCCTGGTGAACTCGGAGAAAACCTTTTGCACGAGTTCCCACTTATTGATGTAACCCTTTGTCTGTAACATCTAAACAAACATTTGGCATAGGGGTCTTTAGGTGTCTGGAGAATAGAGCGCTGGTCTGGTTTTTGGAGTTCCAGATACTGCTGTCCCTGTTCTTATCCACAGGATGGCGCATCGCCTGTGAAAAACAACATTTGTTCTGCAAGCATGCTGGCCACAGCCATCTCATAGCACCCAACCTCATGCCGCTACAGAAGAGATGGCTCGAACTGGCCGCCGATTATACAAGACGGAAGATTCCATGTATAATAAGACAGAAATTTCTATGTGCGACGAGAACAAGAGCGACTTTCTATGCAAGACTCTCATGAACGGAACTGATAAGTTTCGTACAAGTGTGCTACTGCCAAGAATGGCAAAAGAAGATTCGAATAATGCATATTTAATATTAGCGTTATTGTATACATACCTAACATAATTGTCAGTAATTTTGGTTTGCCTTATTCTCCTAAGGAACTATAAAAATACATTGTAAATAGAGAAATTGCCTGTGCTGATACTATAATAAATTAGAGATATCTTACGTGTTTCCTAGGAGAAGGTCTATCGTACTTCTTACCTCCGTCTTTGCGATATATAGCTTTAGTCCTGACTATCCTACTTATGATAAGATGCAGAATTTGCAAAATAGGGCGTATCTGTGATCACCAATTTTCAAGAGGTGAAACAATGCAGAATGGAACAACTTTGCTTTTGTCAGTGGAAGTTGGGCCTACATAGGATGTAGACCACCAACCATTTTAGTAGCCTTCCTCTGGACCGACTCCATCCTTTCTATATCTTTTTGAATGTGCGGCCTCCAGAATTGTACACAATATTCTAAATGAGGTCTAACCAGAGCCTTATACAGGGGCATCAATACCTCCTTTTTCCCACTGGCCGTTCATCTCCCTATGAGGGGATCTGATCGAGACTTTCAAAATACTGAAAGGAATCGACAAAATAGAGCAGGAAAAAAAACTATTTACAGTGTCCAATGTGACACGGACAAGAGGACATGGACTGAAGCTAAGGGGGGACAAGTCCAGGACAAATATCAGGAAGTTCTGCTTCACGCAACGAGTGGTGGACACCTGGAATGCTCTCCTGGAGGAGGTTATTGTGGAATCCACTGTTCTAGGATTTAAAAGCCAACTAGACGCACATCTCCTTACGAGAGGCATAGAGGGATAGGGGTGACTAAAATTATGCCAGATGAACACCTGGCTGGACCTCCACGTGTGCAGATCGCCGGACTTGATGGACCGAAGGTCTGATCTGGAGATGGTGGTTCTTATGTTCTGCAGGTCCCACCTATGTGGGAACAAGAAGTCGCTGCAGAGAAGCAGCTTCCGGGTCAGGCTGGTGGCAACAGGCTCACCTAGTTGCCATTGCCGGCTGCCCGAAGATTCAATTACAGCAACCAGAGAGGAGATAGATAAATGATTCGGGTGCTGGAGAGAGAAGTCTTGAGGGGAAGTTTGCAGTATCGGAGGTCAAAGGAGGGAGGGCTGAAGTATCAACATTGGAAGGGGAGGGGATTGGAGCAACAGCATGGAGGGAGAGATGGAGAAGTATTATGGAAAGAAGGGAGTGCTGGAGAAAAGAGCATGGAGTAAGGTAGTGCTGGAAGGGAGAGGAGAGACAAAACAGCAGGACAGAAGGTTGGAAGGAGAGAGGGGGGCACCCATAGGGGGTTGGAAGGAAAATGAGAGAAGCACCCGCAGGACAGGGGGGTTAGAAGGAGAGAGAAAGAAGCATACATCTGGAAGTAGGAAAGCAGTGGGCCTCAGGAGCTATTGTAAGGACAACAAACCATTCTGTTAGCAGCATAAAATCTGTTTTTCTCCTTGGGATCTTGCCAGGTACTTGTGACCTGGGTTGGTCACTATTGGAAACAGAATACTGGGCTTGATGGACCTTCGGTGTGTCCCAATATGGCACCTCTTATCTTCTCATAGAAACATAGAAATAGACGGCAGATAAGGGCCACGGACCATCCAGTCTGCCCACCCTAATGTCCCTCACCTATCTTTGCCCTGTGAATAGATCCCATGTGCCGATCCCATTTGGCCTTAAAATCAGGCACGCTGCTGGCCTCAATCACCTGCAGTGGAAGACTATTCCAGCGATCAACCACCCTTTCAGTGAAAAAGAATTTCCTGGTGTCACCTCGTGTTCTCATGTTATGTTTTAATGTTAAGTGTTAGCCAATTAGGACCTGATTCTGTATAGGACGTGGGTATCGGCAGCCACCTAAAAAGTGGCTGACGATGATCACGTGTCAAGCATGCAATGGTGTCCTAGTCACAGGTCTACACTCCCAGACAGATGCCTTAAATCAGGGGTCTCAAAGTCCCTCCTTGAGGGCCACAGTCCAGTCGGGTTTTCGGGATTTCCTCACTGAATATGCATGAGATCTATGCGCATGCACTGCTTTCAATGCATATTCATTGGGGAAATCCTGAAAACCCGACTGGATTGTGGCCCTCAAGGAGGGACTTTGAGATTCCTGTTTTACAGGCACTTATCGATCTGTACCAATTTTGCAGGCCTGCTTTTAAGGTGTCCGTCTCCCGTCTACTGAGATGCATACCAAACGTGTACTGATGCTTAAGCCCGCCCAAGGCCACTTCCAGTCGAAACATTGCATTACATTACATTAAGGATTTCTATTCCGCCATTACCTTGCAGTTCAAGGCGGATTACAAAAGAATTATCCAAGATGTATTACAACAAGAACTTACCAAAAAAAAAATTGGTCATTTTCAAAGAGAGTAAGAAATGGGTAAGGTTATTTGTTTGGGGTGGTTGGCTTTAGTGAGAGGTGGAGTTTGAGACTTGCGGTATTATTTCTTTTTTTCAAGGCTTTCTTGAAGAGTATGGTCTTTATTTCTTTTCTAAAAATCTTGTAGTCGAGGGATGCCGTCAGTAGATTGGCGATTTGGTTGTCTAGTTTGGCTGCTTGAGTGGCTAGGAGGCCATCATATAGTATTTTCCGTTTGACCTCCTTAATTGGGGGGTATGAGAATGGGGTGTGAGTTTTCCTATGTCTGGTTGCGGTGTTGTGGATGAGGCGGGTTATTCAGGTAGTTTGGACTGTCTCTGTATAAAGTCTTAAATAGTAGGCAGTAGAATTTAAATTGTATTCTTGCTGGGATCGGAAGCCAGTGCGATTGGAGATATGCTTCTGTAATGTGGTCATGTTTCTTCAATGAGTAGATGAGTCTTAGTGCTGTGTTTTGGATAGTTTGTAGTTGTTTTGTTATGGTTGTAGGGCATGGGAGGTAGAGGATATTACAGTAGTCAAGTAGGCCTAGTATTAAGGACTGAACTATGAGCTGGAATTGAGTTTTCTCGAAGAATTTCCGAACTTGTCTTAAGTTTCTCATGACTAAGAATGACTTTTGTATTGTTTTATTGATTTGCGGTTGAGTGGTGCAGCATCTGTTGATAGTTATTATCCCAGGACAAGCAGGCAGCATATTCTTAACGTATGGGTGACGTCACCGATGGAGCCCCGGTACGGACCTTTTTAACTAGAAAGTTCTAGTTGGCCGCACCGCGCATGCGCGAGTGGCTTCCCGCCCGAGGAGGAGTGCGTGGTCCCCAGTTTCTTCGTTTCCGCGGAGCAAAGAAGTCGCATGTTTTTCAACGGCCGTTGAAATCATTAGTTTGCCTTCCCGCTCGCGTATTTTTTCCGAATTTCTTCCTTTTTTCCCTTTGGATTACTTTATTTTTCCTTAAAAAAAAAAACCAAAAAAAAAAACTCGTCGAGTTTTCTTTATTTTTTCGAGCCGGCCCCGGCGGGGCCTGTTGTCACCATACAGGCCTCCGGCTTTGATTTTGCGGAGGCCGTGTTTCCCTTCATGCCCCCTCAACCGGGTTTTAAGAAGTGCCAGCGGTGTGCACGCCCGATCTCTCTCACAGACCTGCACAATTGGTGCCTCCAGTGCCTGGGTCCAGAGCATCGGGCTGACACCTGCACCCGCTGTGCTACGCTTAAAAAGCGCACTTTGAAAAATAGGCAGATCCAGCAAAATATTTTGTTTGGTACCGGATCTGCCATGGAACCTGCCGTGACGTCGATAGCACCCCAAAAGTCGGCACCGACGACGTCGACACCACCGGACCCTTCCTCTGGGTCGTTGGGCCCAGGTAAGCCGGCTAAGAAGCCTTCCACTTCCCTCGAGCGCCCTCCTGCCACGGTTGCAACACCAGCCATTCCGGCGCCGCACCGGCCCCGCAAACGCTCCGCTCCGATCTCGGTGAGTGCCTCATCATCGGCCTCCTCATCGCCGGAGCGTAGAGCGGCACCTATGGTACCGAAGAAGAAAAAAGCGGTACCGGTGCCTCCCCTGGATGACCGCATCGCAGCCATACTCCAAACACAGTTACAGGAGCAGCTGCAACAACAACTCCAACAACTGTTGCCGGCGTTGCTGGCACCGCACCTTCCGGTACAGGACCGGTCCGAGCCTCGCACTGTCCCATCGGTGTCGACCCCCTCGGTACCGACTAATACCTCCATGCCGGTGCTCTTGGCCGAAACACCTACGGTGCATACCCGTGCTACTGCCAACCCTGTCCGGTCCCAGGAACGACATCGGTCTTCCTCACCCGGTACCGCTTCGGTGCGCTCAGGCAAATCTCTCTCAAAGACCCGCCATGCCGAGCCCTCCACGCCGATGTCCAAACGTACGCACCCCGACGTTAGGGACCCAGACTTGTGGGAAGACTCCCCTCACGGTACCGAAGAGGACGCTTCGTCAACCGACGAAGAACCCTCCATGACCGACACCACCTCCAAACCAGAGCAATCCTCTTTCTCTAAATTCCTTAGGGAAATGTCAGCAGCTCTTTCCATCCCCTTAGAGTCCGACTCTAAGAAGTCTCAGGCTTTCCTCGATGCCCTAGACTTTGAGCAACCTCCCAAGGAATTTCTAAAGTTGCCCGTCCACGACATCTTACGGGAAACTTTCTATAAGAACTGGGAGCCCCTCGTAAATTGGATAGCTTGTACCGGGTTATCCCAATCCCAGGGTTTGACAAACCTCAATTGCCCCACGAGTCCCTCCTGGTGGAATCTACTTTGAAAAAATCTCAGGGTTCCAGTGTATATGCCTCCACCCCTCCTGGCAGAGAGGGAAAAACCATGGATAAATTTGGTAAGCGCCTTTTCCAAAATTCCATGCTAGCCAATAGAGCCAACAACTACACCTTCCACTTCTCCTTCTACATGAAACATCTGGTGCAACAGCTCTCCTCCTTACAGAAATATCTTCCTGAACGTAAGGTCCCTCTGTTCCAGCAACAAATTTCCAGCCTCCTCCAACTCAGGAAATTTATGGTTCGCTCCATGTACGACCCATTTGAGCTGACCTCTCGCGCCTCTGCCATGGCGGTGGCCATGCGCCGTTTGGCATGGCTGAGAGTCTCTGACCTAGACATTAACCACCAGGACCGCCTGGCTAACGCACCTTGTCTGGGCGATGAACTCTTCGGAGAGTCCCTGGACTCAACAACCCAGAAACTCTCAGCACATGAGACCAGGTGGGACACTCTGATCAAACCTAAAAAGAAAACTCCACCTGCTCGTCCCTACAGACAACAGTCTTCTTACCAGCGTAGGTTCTCGGCCAGACCTCTCAATCCGCCTCAACAACAGTCTCGCCGTCCTCGCCACCAAGATCAGACTCAGGCTCGCCCACAGACTCAACCTGTCAAACCTCCTCCTTCATCTAAGCCGTCTCAACCCTTTTGACTCTTTTCTCCAGAGCATAGCCATTCTCCCACCATCGCTGCCTCTCCCTCAACCTATCGGAGGACGTCTTCAGCTTTTCCTCAGCCGTTGGGAGGTCATCACTTCGGACCAGTGGGTCCTCAACATCATTCGCCACGGCTACTCTCTCAACTTCCAGACTCTTCCACCAGACCATCCTCCCGTAGAGTCTGCTTCTCACTCCTCCCAAACCCCCCCTCCTCCTGAGGGAGGTCCAATCCCTCCTTCTCCTCAATGCCATCGAAGAGGTACCTCCGGACCAAAGGAGTCAGAGATTCTACTCCCGCTACTTCCTGGTCCCCAAAAAAACAGAAGACCTTCGTCCCATCCTTGATCTCAGGGACCTCAACAAGTGTCTAGTCAAAGAGAAGTTCAGAATGCTCTCTTTAGTCACGCTTTACCCTCTTCTCTCCCACCACGACTGGCTATGCTCCCTAGACCTCAAGGAGGCCTACACTCACATTCCAATCCATCCGACTTCACGTCGCTGCCTACGGTTCCAGATACAGCACCATCACTATCAGTACAAAGTGCTACCCTTTGGCCTCGCATCATCGCCCAGAGTGTTCACCAAGTGCCTTATTGTGGTGGCGGCCTTCCTCAGGTCTCACGACCTTCAGGTGTTCCCCTACTTGGACGATTGGCTGGTGAAAGCACCTACGTCTCCACTTGTACTTCAAGCCACTCATCACACCATCTCGTTCCTCCATCTCTTGGGTTTCGAGATCAACTACCCCAAGTCGCATCTGCTTCCCACACAGCGACTTCAGTTCATTGGAGCAGTTCTCGACACCACTCTAATGAGGGCATTTCTCCCCTCCGACCGCCATCGAACTCTGCTCCACCTCTGCCGTCAGGTGCTCCTTCATCACTCCATTCCAGCTCGGCAGATGATGATCCTCCTGGGCCACATGGCCTCGACGGTCCATGTACTTCCTCTGGCGCGACTCCACCTCAGGACACCTCAGTGGACTCTAGCCAACCAATGGTCACAGACCACCGATCCTCTTTCTCATCCCATCTCTGTGACATCGTCTCTTCGGCAATCTCTTCAATGGTGGTTGAACTCCTCCAATCTTTCCAGGGGTCTACTCTTTCATCTACCCTCTCACTCCATGATCATAACCACAGATGCCTCCCCCTGTGCATGGGGCGCTCACCTGGGAGATCTTCGCACCCAGGGACTCTGGACCCCTCAGGAGCGTCAACATCACATCAACTTCCTCGAACTCGGGGCCATGTTCTATGCTCTCAAGGCCTTTCAGCACCTTCTCTACCCTCAGGTTCTTCTCCTGTGCACAGACAACCAAGTCGCCATAAACAAGCAAGGCGGCACCGGATCTCCCCTCCTCTGTCAGGAGGCCATCCACATCTGGACCTGGGCCACAGCCCACAGTCTCTTCCTCAAGGCTGTCTATATCCAGGGCGAACAGAACTCCCTGGCCGACAATCTCAGCCGCATCCTTCAACCTCACGAGTGGACCCTGGATCCTCCCACACTCCACTCCATCTTTGCTCTCTGGGGCACTCCTCAGGTGGACCTCTTTGCAGCTCCTCACAACCATCAGCTGCCCCAGTTCTGTTCCAGACTCTTCTCTCCTCATCGTCTGGCCCCGGATGCATTCCTGCTCGACTGGACGGATCGGTTCCTCTATGCCTTTCCTCCCCTACCTCTGATGTTGCGGACGCTCTTCAAACTCCGCAGGGACAGAGCCACCATGATCCTCATCGCCCCTCGGTGGCCTCGCCAACACTGGTTCTCCCTCCTGCTTCAGCTCAACTCCAGGGAGCCCATTCCTCTTCCTGTGTTTCCTACTCTACTTACACAGCAGCATCAGTCTCTACTACATCCCAATCTGTCCTCGCTCCACCTGCCAGCTTGGTTTCTCTCGGGCTGACCTCTCCAGAGAATCTGTCTCAGCCCGTCCGTCGTATTTTGGATGCTTCCAGGAAACCGGCCACCCTCCAATGTTACCATCAGAAGTGGACCCGGTTCTCCTCTTGGTGTCTCCTTCATCATCACAATCCCACCTCACTGGCAGTGGAAACTGTACTGGACTATTTGCTCTCTCTCTCTGACGCTGGCCTCAAGTCGACCTCAATCAGAGTCCACCTCAGTGCCATCACTGCGTTTCATGAGCCTATCCTCGGAAAACCTCTTAAGGCTCATCCCCTGGTTTCCCGGTTCATGAGAGGCCTCTTCAATGTCAAACCACCTCTGAAGCCTCCTCCAGTCGTCTGGGACCTGAATGTGGTTCTCTCAGCCCTCATGATACCTCCATTTGAGCCTCTTGCCACAACTTCACTCAAATTTCTTACGTGGAAGGTGCTTTTCCTCATTGCCATCACCTCTGCCAGGAGGGTTAGTGAGCTGCATGCACTGGTTGCCGACCCACCTTTCACTGTTTTTCACCATGACAAGGTGGTTCTGCGTACCCATCCTAAATTTCTGCCTAAGGTGGTCTCGGACTTCCACCTTCAACCAGTCCATTGTATTGCCTGTTTTCTTCCCTAAGCCCCATTCCCATCCTGGGGAACAGGCGTTACACTCGCTGGATTGTAAGCGTGCCCTTGCATACTACCTGGATCGTACCAGGGCTCACCGCTCGTCTCCTCAGCTCTTTCTGACCTTCGATCCTAACCGTCTAGGTCGTCCTGTCTCTAAACGGACGCTTTCCAACTGGCTTGCTGCCTGCATTGCGTTCTGTTATGCTCGGGCCGGTCTCTCACTGGAAGGTGCTGTCACGGCCCACAGAGTCAGAGCTATGGCTGCTTCTGTGGCTTTCCTCCGCTCCACACCTATCGAGGAAATCTGCAAGGCTGCCACTTGGTCCTCAGTTCACACGTTCACTACTCACTACTGTCTGGATGCCTTCTCCAGACGGGATGGACTCTTCGGCCAATCTGTGTTACAAAATTTATTTTCCTAATGGCCAACCATCCCTCCTCCCTCTCTGTTAGCTTGGAGGTCACCCATACGTTAAGAATATGCTGCCTGCTTGTCCTGGGATAAAGCACAGTTACTTACCGTAACAGGTGTTATCCAGGGACAGCAGGCAGATATTCTTAAGTCCCACCCTCCTCCCCGGGTTGGCTTCTTAGCTAGCTTATCTTAACTGGGGACCACGCACTCCTCCGTCGGGCGGGAAGGCACTCGCGCATGCGCGGTGCGGCCAACTAGAACTTTCTAGTTAAAAAGGTCCGTACCGGGGCTCAGTCGGTGACGTCACCCATACGTTAAGAATATCTGCCTGCTGTCTCTGGATAACACCTGTTACGGTAAGTAACTGTGCTTTCCTAGCAGTTTTAGGGTGGTTTGTATGGGGTAGTTGATTGCGTTGATTTCAATGTTGGTTAGGGAAACCACACACATACCCTGCCTTGGTCGTGCTTAAGCGTACCTGAATGCTTGAGTACCTGAATAAATTCATGTAAACCGTTCTGAACTCCCCTGGGAGAACGGTATAGAAAAAAAAAAAATTTGAAAAATTGAAAATTGAATACCTGTGCATCTCCGTAGACCAGGGGTAGGCAATTCCGGTACTTGAGAGCCGGAGCCAGGTCAGGTTTTCAGGATATCCACAATAAATATGCATGAGATAGATTTGCATCTCAAGGAGGCAGTTCATGCAAATCCATCTCATACATATTCATTGTGGATATCCTGAAAACCTGACCTGGCTCCGGTTCTCGAGGACCGGAATTGCCTACCCCTGCCGTAGACGCACCACAGATGCCTTCCCTTGGCTGCATTTTTTTTTTAACATGCATCTCGATTGGCTGCTAAACCTAAAATCAGGATGCACGGTTCGAGAATCAGCCTTTTAGTGTGTTATACAGCGCTAAGCAAAAACAAAAACAAAAAATGCAGACAATATGTACAAGATGCAGGCTTTGTTTATTTTACCCAATATTAAATACGGTAACTAATACCACCTTTTTACAAACCAAAAGACCCAACAACGGTCCGTGTTTCGGAAAACACGCCTTCTTCAGGGGTCCTAAGTAAATAAATGACAAACCTAAGACATACAATATATACAATTCAAAAGACATATGGTTTGCATAGGTGATCGTGAGAACATAAGAATTGCCATCTCTGGATCAGACCCTGGGTCCATCAAGTCCGGTGATCTGCACACGCGGAGGCCCCGCCAGGTGTACCCTGGCATAGTTTTAGTCCCCATATCACTATATGCTTCTCAAGGGAGATGTGCATCTAATTTACCCTTACCCATACCACTCTATGCCACTCTTAAGGAGATGTGCATCTAGTTTACCCTTAAATCCTAGAACGGTGGATTCTGCAATTACTTCCTCTGGGACAGCATTCCAGGTGTCCACCACTCGCTGCGTGAAACAGAACTTCCTGATATTCGTCCTGGACCTGTCCCCCCTCAGCTTCAGTCTATGTCCTCTTGTCCGTGTCACATTGGATATTGAGAATTCTGTGGTGTAATCCTTAAGTGAATGTTAGTGCTCAAAGTCTTACAAGATACAACAAATAAAGATATAATCAATGTAATGTGAAATGCATGAATCGGAATAATAATAATAATGAAAAGTTTATAAGGTACAAAGCTAAGAAAACCAAAATTAGTATATGAAGTATGTAATGATAAAAAAGAAGAAAAGAAAAAAGAAGAAGAAAAGGATAAACCAATGTGACAGAATAGACAATAGAAGATAAAAATGAAAATAAATAAAAGGTAAAGAAAGAGACCGCTTCTGACTGCTGCCATCTGCTGCACACTCCCAGTACTGTCAGCAGAGGAGCTGATCCTGTACACCAGGGATGTCCAACCTTTTGGCTTCCCTGAGCCGCATTGGCTGAACTAAAACATTTCTGCTGCGCAAACACTGCAGCAGGACAGAGGAGGGAGCCGGCAAGATGGTAAACACCCAGGGGCAGCAGAGGAAAACACTATATGGCTCTCAACCAGGGCCGCACAAAATACTTCATGGGGCCACATGCAGCCCTCAGGCCACTGGTTGGACACCCCTGCTGTACACACTATCCTAGACTCAGTCCAAGAAGCTGTATTTACAGGATAATTTATGTATGTGTTACACGACAAAGGAGAGGAGGGAAATAAGAGAGCCACTTTTATGAAAGCTGCTGGGCTGGGCTAGATGGATCATTGGTAAAAGTTAGTATGGTTGTTCTTATGCTCTTATGTGTGCCAAGTATAAGACAATTAAACTATTGTGACATCACTGATAAGGTTGGCTTTGAGGCACTGTGAAATGAGGCATTATGACATCACAATCTCAGCTCTGGAATGTTGCTGTCATTGGGGTTCCGAAATCTTGCTATTTTTTAGGATTCTGAATGGAATGTTGCTACTCTGGGTTTTGGCCAAGTACTAGGGACCTGGATTGGCCACTATGAGAACGGGCTACTGGGCTTGGTGGACCATTGGTCTGACCCAGTATGGCAGTGCCAAGTATGGGACCATTAAGCCATTGTGACATCAATGATGAGGTTGGCTCTGAGGCATTATGACATCACAATCTCAGGTCTGGAATGTTGCTCCCATTGGGGTTCCGGAATCTTGCTATTCTTGGAGATGCTGGAATGTTGCTAATCCTTGGGTTTTGGCCAGGTACTAGGGACCCGGATTGGCCACCATGAGAACTGGCTACTGGGCTTGATGGACCGTTGGTCTGATCCAGTAAGGCTATTCTTATGTTCTAAATGTACAGTGCTGCTTATGTCTTTCAGCACTATAGAAATGATAAACAGTAGTAAAGAGAAATTGACCCACCCCATTGCCCAGGAAATGTCTTTCTTTTTCTCAAATATATAATTTTTCATATAAACCATAAAGCCTAATTCTCCTCTCTTGTTTATGAAGTAAAGCACCACTTTGCTGACATGTGTACAAATTATTTTCTGTTGTACAGATTCTGGGACTGAGTCTTGTGTGTGCAGGATCAGCTCCTATGGTGTCAGTGACGGGAGGGTCCAGTAGATGGCAGCAGTCAGAAAACTCTCTCCCACCTCCCTCCTCCCTCCCTCCTGCTTCCCTTCTCTCTTTCTTTGTCTGGAGCCATTAGGAGAGCAGCTGAGCCTTGCACTGAGTCAGGGGTGGAGAAGGGCAGGAGGATGGCCGCAGGGCTTTCTGCTGAGCAGGTAGGAGAGTGGCAGGAGGTGGGCAGCAGGGGAGGCAGTGCCTGGCAGAAGAGGAAAGGAGCCTGGCACTGCTCAGTCCCTCCCTGGGGCTCCAGAAAAGATACTTCTGCTCTTTCTTCCTTGCAGCCCTTCGGGCTCTTCTTCTTGGTTCTCCTTTGGCTTCATGATTAGCTCAGTTTCTGCTTCCTGATCTCTCTAGATTATATTTCCATGTTCCTCCCTCTCTCCTGCTTCCCTTTTCTCTTCTTTCTTTGAACTAAGCCATTAAGAGAGAAGCTGAGTCCTGCACTGAGCCAGGGCTGGAGAAAGGCAGGAGAACGGATGCAGGGCTTTCTGCTGAGCAGGTAGGAGAGTGGCAGGAGGTGATGCAGGGCCAGGCAATGCCATGGGGCAAGAAGAAAGGAGCCTGGCACTTCTCGATCCCTCCCTGGGGCTCCAGAACAGACACTTCTGCTCTTTCTTCCTTGCAGCCCTTTGGGCTCTTCTTCCTGATTCTCCTCTGCCTTTATGAGGTTGTCTACTTCCTGTGATCACTTTCCTTTCTCCTCCCTCTCTGCTGCTTCTCTCTCCCCCTTTCCTCTCTCTTTCTGAAGCCATTAGGAGAGCAGCTGAGCCCTGCACTGAGTCAGGGGTGGAGAAGGGCAGGAGGATGGCTGCAGGGCTATGTGCTCAGCAGGTAGGAGACTGGCAAGAGGTGGACAGCAGGGGAGGCAGTGCCTGGAAGAAGAAGAAAGGAGCCTGGCACTGCTCAATCCCTCCCTGGGGCTCCAGAAAAGATACTTCTGCTCTTTCTTCCTTGCAGCCCTTCGGGCTCTTCTTCTTGGTTCTCCTTTGGCTTCATGATTAGCTCAGTGTCTGCTTCCTGATCTCTCTAGATTATATTTCCTTGTTCCTCCCTCTCTCCTCCTGCTTCCCTTCTCTCAGATCTGGCCCCAGGCTTCCTCCTTCTGTGTCTGTGGCTATTAAGAGAGAAGCCGAGTCCTGCACTGAGCCAGGGCTGGAGAAAGGCAGGAGAACAGCTGCAGGGCTTTCTGCTCAGCAGGTAGGAGACTGGCAGGAGGTGGGCAATGGGATGCAGTGCCAGGCAATGCCAGGGGGCAAGCTGAAGAAGAAAGGAGCCTGGCTCTGCTCAATCCCTCCTTGGGGCTCCAGAAAAGACACTTCTGCTCTTTCTTCCCTGCAGCCCCTCAGGCTCTTCTTCCTGGATCTCCTTTGTCTTTATGATTAGCTCAGTTTCTGCTTCCTGATCTCTCTAGATTATATTTCCATGCTCCTCCTTCTTTCTCACTTCTCTTCCCCCTTTCTTCCCCCTGAAGCCTTTAGGAGAGCAGCTGAGCCCTGCCCTGAGTTAGGCTGGAGAAGGGCAGGAGGATGGCTGCAGGTAGGAGAGGGCAGGAGGCGGGCAGCAGGGGAGGCAGTGCCAGGCAGAAGAGGAAAGGAGCCTGGCACTGCTCATTTCCACCCTGTGGCTCCAGAAGAGACACTTCTGCTCTTCTTCCTGGTTCTCCTCTTTATGACGCTCTCAGCTTCTGCTTCCTGTGATCTATTTACTCATCTCCTTTCCTCCTCCTTTTCGCCTGCTTCCCACTCCCTTCTGCTTCCCCTCTCCCTGCTCTTATTTCCCGCTTAATTTTTGGATTCAGATCACAACCTAAATGCCCGAGAGATTTTCTCTTTCCATAACTGGAAAATAAGATTTTTAGATCTTCTATTTCCAAACAAGCACATCTCCTGAAACTTATAGTCTGCCCCTCTCCTCAAGTCGCTTCATTGGCTCCCCATCCATTTCTGCATGAAGTTCAAACTCCTCTTATTCACTTACTGAGAAACTGTGGAGTGAATGCACTTATATGTCATCTCTTCTCTCTTCCTATACTCCTCCCCAGGAACTCCGTTCTTTGAGTAAATTTCTCTTATCTGTGCCTTGTATGCTTGGAATAGAGGTTCTGAGTCAGTACATCAAATTCATTCTCTGCTGTATTCAAATCTATGCTTAAAGCTTAGCTTTTTATATAAGAATTGCCATACTTGGACAGACCGAAGGTCTATCAAGCCCAGTATCCTGTTTCCAACAGTGGCCAACCCAGATCCCAAAAAAGAACAGCAATATTAAACTAAACTAAACTAAACCTTAAGTTTGTATACCGCATCATCTCCACAAAAGTAGAGCTCGACACGGTTTACAGGAATTGATATCGAAAGGAACTCCAATGAAGAGGGGAAGGACTTAGTAAAGAGGAAGATAGAGGGACTTAGCATATCATCGAAGAGGGGGGGGAGTAGTTACATTTTAGAAAAAAGCCAGGTTTTCAAATGTTTTCGGAAGCGTTGAAGAGAGGTCGTACTCCGAAGTGGGGCAGTAAAGCCGTTCCACAGCTTGGTAATCCTGAAGAGGAGGGATGTCCCTAGTTTTCCTGGGTGGGATATGCCTTTTAAAGAGGGGAAGGATAGTTTGAATTTTTGTGTAGTTCTGGTGGAGTTAGGATTCGAGGAGATCCAAGATAGTGGAAAAAGAGGAGGAAGGATACCGTGTAGAGACTTGAAGGCTAGACAGGCGCATTTGTAGTGAACCCTAAGGATTACTGGGAGCCAGTGAAGCTTAGACAGAAGCGGGGAGACGTGGTCGAATTTGCTTTTTGCGAAGATTAGTTTAGCGCGGTGTTCTGAATCCACTGAAGTCTAAAAAGGCTCTTCTTTGTTAGGGAAAACCAAAAAAACTGTGGAGTGACGATGTTCCTAAATGGACTTTATTTGAAAGTATCAAAGTTCCAAAGGTACACTAAAAACATCCACATAAAATAATTCCATCCACATAAAAGTAAATCATCCACATAAGAGCCTTAAAGGACCTAGTCCGCTAGGGATACAGGACCCAACACGGTCCGCGTTTCGACAAAAAGTCTTCTTCAGGGGTCCCTAGGGGTCCTATAAAGGTGTGTACGTGGGAAACAATTGTGTGGTGAACCGGAAGTGAGACACTGCTTGCATTTGTTAGGCCCAAGTAGATGGAGTTACAGTAATCTAATCTGGAAAGAATGATGGATTGGACGAGGACGGCAAAGTGTTGTTGATGGAAGCAGGATCTCACTTTCCTTAACATGTGGAGATTGAAGAAGCATTTTTTTACTAAGGAGTTGAGGTGATCGTTGAAGGATAGTGTAGAGTCAATGATAATTCCCAGAACTTTGCTTGAGTGCTCAAGCTTCAATGTGGTGCCAGAGGATAGTGGGATGAGGGTGGGTAGCTGATCTAAATCTGGGCCGAGCCAATGCAGTTTTGTTTTGGTCTCGTTTATTTTTTTACAGAAAGGTAAAGTCAAGCCAAAATTAAATATAATACAATATGATACTAAACAGATAATCTGCTATCTTAATAAGAAATATATATATAAAGCTTAACTTTAACTCAAGTCCTCTAAATAAGGAAAGCAAGATGTAGAATCAACGAGTATAATATACATTACAAATTAAAATGAAGACTAAAGGTTGTATATGCTGAGAAGGTAATCAACAATCAATGAGTACTCAAATTCTCTCTCCTTTTTTCAGAGAAGCCATTGACAAGAAGGTTGTAAATTGGCTAGGATCAAAGAATACATATTTTTGCGTTTGATAGATTATCACACATTTACATGGGTGACGAAGAAAAAAGGTTGCCCCAAGAGCAATAACTCCTGGCTTTAACAACAGAAATTCACGTCGATGTTTCTGTGTATCTCTTGACAGATTTGTATCTTATACCCAAGAAAAGCTTTCTGTTTATTTTTGAAGAAAAGTTTCATTAGCCAATTTTTATCAGGTGATAAGGCAACTGTAAGCAAAAGTGTTGCGGGCATTGCTACCTCCTGGTCTGAAAGTTCCAAAATCTTGGAAATATTAAGCGACTGTTGAGTTTCTTCCATTAATTTTTCTTCCCTTTTAATAGGTAGATAGTACACTTGAGTGAATGGCGGTATTAATTCCTAGGTAATTTCCAGGACTTCCTTTAGGTAACGTTTTAACATGTCTCTAGGGGTTACCTCCGCAACCCTAGGAAAGTTAATTAATCTAAGATTATTATTGCGAGAAAAGTTTTCTAGAGATTCCAATTTTCTCCTTAAATTAGTATTATCTTTCACCAGTGTTTCAGTTATTTGTTTAGAAAGTTTAATTTCCTGGGAAGAATTCATTGTTGAAGTTTTTAAATCTTGCAAGTCAACTTTGATATTCTTAATTTCATTTTCTTGGGAAGATATCTTATGCTCCAACTGCAACAGTTGGGGCTTAACTGATTTAGATAGATCCGCTACAAGATCCCAAATTGCATCAAGTGTTACCTCTTGGGGCTTCTTTAATATAAAGAAAGGTTCTTGTAAAGAAAAACTCTCACCAACCATTGTACCCTCCTGGGTATGACTCCTCTGCTCACGGACAATCCGCGGGGATGATGAGACCTCTGTTTCCACTGGAATCCCCTGAAACAGCAGGGAATCCACATCTATGCTCCCCTCTTTGCTCCCAATGACCTCCGGGGAGAGTTCCTCACCGCCTTCCGATGATTCCTCCACCCGCGGGGAGCTGGCGGTCTGAGGAGGAGGAGGAGGCACTCTGGCGTCGGGGCTCAAGGTGGTGTCTGGGCCCATGGAGAACGCCTCCGTCTCGCCACGGTGCGTCTCCTGCGGGCGTGACAACGCCCCCGCAATTCCCTGCATTCGTCGGAGAAGTTCATCCATTGAACCAAAGCCGGCTGGGCCCGAACGCCGTGAGGCTCCAGCTGCGCTTCGGCCCCTCCGCTTCGGCATGCTAGAAGGTAAGTTTCTTGAAGAGAAACAGGAGAAGAAACAATATTGGTAGAGCTCTCTGCGACGAAGCTCTCAGCATAACAGTCCTTCCGCCATCTTGCTTGGTCTCGTTTAGTTTCATTTGTACGGTGAGAGCCCAGGATTGGAGGTTCGCTATACATGAAGAAATGTTCTCAGAGAGGTTGGTGAGGTTGGAGTCAGTCTCAAGGAGGACAAGAATGTCATCGTCGTAAGTGTAAAGTGTTTCCAAGGGGGATAGTTGGAGGAGTTTCAGGGAGGTCATATACACATTGAAGAGAATTGGGGATAGAGGAGAACCCTGAGGAACTCCGCAAATCGGTTTCTAAGGGGAGGATGAGGTGCCATTCATGTTAACAGAGTAGGAGCGGGAGCGTAGGAATTTTGAGAACCAGTCTAAGACTGTGGAGTTTATGCCAATTTCAGAGAGTTGGAGAATTAGTATGTCATGATGGACAATGTCGAAAGCTGCAGAAAGGTTGAATTGAATAAGAAACATAGAAAGATGACGGCAGATAAGGGCTACAGCCCATCAAGTCTGCCCATACCATTGACCCCCTTTTAAGTCTACTGGCCCCCTTAACTCTACTGACCTGCTCTATTAAGTCTATATCCTAGCGACCCTATTCATTGATATGACTCTCGCAGTAAGGACAGCGAACTTGTTGCAGGAGTGAAGTTGTTGGACCTTTGAGATTAATGAGGCCAGTAGGGATTCGGTGCTGAAGTTGGGTCTGAAGCCATGTTGGTAGGGTAGGAGAATGGAGAATCTTCCGAAAGGCAGAGGGATGGC
The DNA here is from genome assembly GCF_902459505.1 of Geotrypetes seraphini. Classification (NCBI taxonomy): domain Eukaryota; kingdom Metazoa; phylum Chordata; class Amphibia; order Gymnophiona; family Dermophiidae; genus Geotrypetes; species Geotrypetes seraphini. The sequence goes on from NC_047085.1 coordinate 503,205,597, forward strand.
AGCTCTTTTGGCATGCACAGTTCTTTTGGGACTGAAAACGGTTTTGACTGCATGGATTACAGCAGACACGCCTTCTTTTTCAATACCTCATGATTGGACAAGCTGCCTTGGAGCGCCGTGACTTTGCGGATGTAGACTCTCCTCAGGGAAAGCATTATCGTTTTGTCTGGGAGCCCTTTTGGCAAATCCTGACACTGTAGAACTATTTGATTCTTGGATTGTAGCGTGAGAGATATATTTTGGTTTTGGTTTGGTGGGGGGGAAATATAGAAGTGTATATTGGTTATTATGTTAAACCTGTATTTTTTTGTTGATTGTATGGTTATTTTTGAAACTGAATAAACACATTTAAACATATAAATAGGCTACAGAAACCAGTTGCCTTCTGTTAATCGTCGAGAGGATTCTTGGAATTCCTCAAACCCTAATACCACCAGATCCTCCCACAAATTAAAACTATCCTTCCCCTCGCTAAAAGGCATTTCCCACACAGGAAAGCTAGGGACCTCCCTTCACTTCAAAATCACTGAGCTCTGGAACAACCTTACCTCCCCTCTTCGGAACTTGAGCTCTCTCCAAGTTTTCCGCAAACATCTGAAAACCTGGCTTTTCTCAAAAAATGTAAGTCTCCCTCCAACTTAGGAATCAAGGAAACTCTTATATCTTGGCATCCCAAGTCCTCTAAATTTTCTTCACACTTCTACCTCTAACCTCTGTTGTAGTTCTTCCTATTTCTCCTACTGTAAACCGCGTCGAGCTCTACGAACGTGGAGATGATGCGGTATACAAACCTAAGGATTAGATTAGATTAGAAACATAGAAACATAGAAAGATGACGGCAGATAAGGGCTACAGCCCATCAAGTCTGCCCACACCATTTACCCACCCTCTTAAGTCTACTGACCCCCTAAAGTATAATTGTAATTATACTGTCACTCTACTGTCCTGCTCATTCAAGTCCATACCCTAGTGACCCTATCCCTTGGCATGACCCTCGTAGGGATCCCAAATAGGTATCCCATTTGTTCTTGAAGTCTGGGATGCTGCGTGCCTCGACCACCTGCACTGGAAGCTTGTTCCAATGCTCAATCACTCTCTCCGTGAAGAAGTACTTTCTGGCGTCTCCACGAAACTTCCCTCCCCTGAGTTTGAGCGGATGTCCTCTTGTGGTCGAGGGTCCCTTGAGAAGAAAGACATCATCTTCCACCTCGACCCGTCTTATGATGTATTTAAATGTCTCAATCATGTCTCCCCTCTCCCTACGCTCTTCGAGAGTGTAGAGCTGCAATTTGCTCAGTCTTTCTTCATACGGGAGACCCTTTAGCCCCGAGACCATCCTGGTGGCCATCCGCTGAACTGATTCAATTCTGAGCACATCCTTACGGTAATGTGGCCTCCAGAATTGCACACAGTATTCCAGATGAGGTCTCACCATGGCTCTGTACAATGGCATTATGACTTCAGGCTTCCTGTTGACGAAGCTTCTCTTGATACAACCTATCATCTGCCGTGCTTCAGATGAAGCCTTCTCCACTTGAGTGGCTGCTTTCATGTCAGCACTGATGATTACTCCTAAGTCTCGTTCTGCCGTAGTCCTGGTTAAAGTTTCTCCATTCAGGGTGTAAGTTCTGCAAGGATTTCCGTTACCGAGATGCATGACCTTACATTTCTTGGCATTGAAGCCCAGCTGCCAGATCGAGGACCAATTAAGTACGCAGGTCTTGCTCCATAGCATCCTGTAGATTATAGCCGTTTACTATATTGCATAATTTGGCATCATCAGCGAATAAGGTTACCTTGCCTTGAAGCCCTTGAGTCAGATCCCCAATGAATATGTTGAAGAGGAGTGGGCCCAGGACTGAACCCTGTGGCACTCGGCTAGTCACCTCCGACATTTTAGAGAGGGTACCGTTAACCACCACCCTCTGAAGTCTGCCACTAAGCCAATCTTTAACCCATGCAGTTAGAGTCTCTCCTAATCCCATCGATTTCATCTTGTTCAGCAGCCTGCGGTGTGGGACGCTGTCAAACGCTTTGCTGAAGTCCAGGTACACGACGTCCAAGGACTCTCCTGAGTCCAGTCTTCTTGTTACCCAGTCAAAGAAGCTGATAAGATTGGACTGGAATGACCTACCCTTGGTGAATCCATGTTGACTGGGATCCCGGAGATTTCCCTCGTTCAGGATCGTATCTAATTTATACTTAATTAGTGTTTCCATGAGTTTACACACTATTGAGGTGAGGCTTACCGGCCTATAGTTCGCAGCCTCAGCCTTGCAACCCTTTTTATGTAGAGGAACGACGTTGGCTGTTTTCCAGTCTAACTAGTCTAATTCGATTAGGGTGGGCTAGGAGGGTGGACAGGCTGTGGGGAAATTTTGTTAGCCGAGTCTGGGCTGTAAGAACCAACACCTGGACTCATGCTACTTTGCCTGTATTGTATCATTTGGGATTTAGTTAACTGTTAATGTAAAATTTTGTATCAGTGTATATGTGCTTGACTTGAGCGTTTGAATAAATTGTTTTTTTTAAAAAAACACAAGAATCCTGGTGTCCTCTTTTCAATGAAATAATGCTGGGAGAATAAAATCAGGTGAACTCTAATTCCACTTGTCAATGACTTCATCTTTGCTTTGTGTTTCAGATGCCATTGACGTTTGATGATGTCACTGTCCACTTCTCTGAGGAGCAATGGGGGTGTTTGGATGAAGGTCAGAAGGAGCTTTACAGGGAGGTGATGAAGGAGAATTACGAGACCCTGATCTCGCTAGGTAAGGATTGCACGACTGCATTTTTTTTAGCTGTCCCAGGGGCTGATTTAATAAAACATAACTTGTCATTACACTAGTCCAATTGTGTACATTCTAGAAATTGATGTATCTTTTTGCACTGTATATTCGCTGTGAACCGCCTAGAACAGTGATCTCCAACTCAAACCCTTTGCAGGGCCACATTTTGGATTTGTAGGTCCTTGGAGGGCCGCAGAACAAAATAGTTAATGTCTTATTAAAGAAATGACAATTTTGCATGAGGTAAAACTCTTTATCCCAGGACAAGCAGGCAGCATATTTTTGACTGATGGGTGACGGCACCGACGGAGCCCCGGTACGGACAATTTTAGAGTGATTGCACTCTAAGAACTTAGAAAGTTCTAGCTAGGCCGCACCGCGCGTGCGCGAGTACCTTCCCGCCCCAGTTTCTTAGTTTCCGCGGAGCTAAGAAGACGCGTGTTTCCAACGACTGTTGGACTCTCTTTTTTCGCCTTCCCGCTCGCGTATTTTTTTCTTGTGAAATTCTTCACGTTTTATTATTATCTTATTTTCTTTAAAAAAAAAAAAAAAAAAAAAAGGCTATTTTTTTCGACTTTTTTCGGTCGGCCCCGGCGGGGCCTGTTGGCACCATCGAAGCCTCTAGCTTCGATTTTGCTACTGCCGTTTTTCCCTTCATGCCCCCTTCACCGGGTTTTAAAAAGTGTCAGCGGTGTGCACGCCCTATTTCTTTATCCGACCCGCACAAGTGGTGCCTTCAGTGTTTGGGTCCGGACCATAGGGCAGAAACGTGCACCCGCTGTAGTTCTCTTCAAAAGAGAACTTTGAAAAATCGCCAAATTCAACAGCGGATTCTTTTCGGTGCCGCTATGGAAGTTCCACCGGCGTCGACTCCGGCGACTTCCTCCAAATCGGCACCAGTGGTTTCGACACCGCAAGAGGTCTCTTCGGTGTCGCATCCTTCAGGTAAGCCGGCTAAGTAGCCACCCCCTTCTGTCCTTGGCCCGCCAGTCGAACAAGCAGTGAGCCAAGTCCTGCAGACTGTGCGCCGGCCCCGCAAACGCTCCGCTCCCATTGAAGTCACTGCCTCTTCATCGGCATCGACTTCGCCTGAGCGTCGAGCTGCACCGCAGGTACCGAGCAAGAAAAAAGCGGTACCGGTGCCATCGGGACCGTCTCTGGATGAGCGTATAGCATCCATCCTTCAGGTTCAGCTTAAGGAGCAATTGCAACACCTGCTCCCGGCTCTGCTAACTCCGAACCTTCCGGTGTCGGTACCCACTGAGCCTGCGGTACCGATAGTCGACCAGCCTATGTTGTCGGCATCGACGTTATCGGCACCGCTTAAATCTGCCTCTTCCATTTCTATGCCTATTTTATTGGCGGAACCGAAGTCTCTTCGCCGTACGGCTCACTCGGCTTCTAATCCAGTACCGCTCTCTGACACCCGTCCCGTTTTACAGTCACCAGTTACGGTGTCGATGCGTTCAGGCAAATCGGTACGCAAAACCAGGCATACCGAATCCTCTACTCCTTTGTCTCAGGGCCGTCTCCCATCGGTACGGGACCCTGATTTATGGGATGACTCCGATGATCCCCTCGGTACCGAGGAGGATTTTTCATCGGATGAGGCTGACCCATCGGTGCAGGATCCTGCTAGTAAACCAGAGCACTCTTCCTTCACCAAATTTCTGAGGGAGATGTCAGACACCCTTTCTCTCCCCTTGGAGTCTGCTTCTAACAAGTCAAAAGCATTCCTAGAGGCTTTGGACTTTGACCAACCTCCCAAGGAATTTTTAAAGTTACCCCTTCATGATATATTAAGGGAAACTTTTTACAAAAATCTGGAAACTCCTCTCACTATTCCAGGAGCTCCAAGGAAATTGGAATCACTTTATAAAGTTATTCCTATCCCAGGGTTTGACAAACCTCAGCTTCCACATGAATCTCTGCTGGTGGAGTCAACCCTTAAAAAATCTGCATGCTCTAGTGTGTATGCCTCTGTCCCTCCTGGCAGAGAAGGCAAGGCCATGGATAAATTTGGTAAACGACTCTACCAAAATGCTATGTTGGCCAACCGTTCAGGTAACTATGCCTTTCATTTTTCCTTTTACCTGAAACATCTTATCCAGCAGATGGCCACTTTTCAGAACTATATTCCTGACCGCAAGCTTTCTGCTTTTCAACAGTGCACTGCCAGTCTCTTGCAACTCAGGAAGTTTATGGTCCGTTCCATCTATGACACTTTTGAACTGACCTCCCGAGCTACTGCTCTGGCTGTAGCGATGAGACGATTGGCATGGCTTCGCGTCTCAGACCTTGATGTGAACCACCAGGACCGCCTTGCCAATGCTCCCTGCCTGGGGGATGAGCTGTTTGGAGAATCTCTGGATTCCACCACTCAGAAGCTTTCTGCTCATGAGACGAGGTGGGATACTTTATTGAAAAACAAAAAGAAACCCCCTCCTCCTCGTCCTTTCAGGCAGCAGACGTCCTATCAGAGGCGTTTTTCTGCTCGACCGCTTCAGCCTCCTCCTCCTCAGCCTCGGAGGCAAAGGCAGCAACAACAACAGGCTCGCCAACAACAGCCGCCTGCCATGAAGCCTGTTGCTCAGCCTAAACCGACTCAGCCCTTTTGACTCGCTTCTCCAGGGCATTGCCAGTCTTCCTCCTTCATGTCCTCTTCCGCAACCTATAGGAGGTCGACTAAACATCTTTCTAACTCGATGGGAAGTGATCACCACTGACCAGTGGGTGCTCTCTATCATAGCCCACGGCTACTCCCTCAATTTTCAGACTCCTCCGCCGTTAGGCCTGCCAAAAGAGTCTGCTTCCAACAAGTCTCAGTCCCTCCTTCTGGCTCAAGAGGTTCAATCCCTCATTCTTCTCAATGCCATCGAAGAGGTTCCTCAAGATCAAAGAGGTCAGGGATTTTACTCCCGGTACTTTCTAGTTCCCAAAAAGACCGGAGACCTCAGACCTATATTAGATCTCAGAGATCTCAACAAATGCTTGGTCAAGGAGAAGTTCAAAATGCTCTCTCTTGCCACCCTCTATCCTCTTCTCTCTCAAGGCGACTGGCTATGCTCCCTCGATCTAAAAGAGGCTTACACACATATTCCTATCCATCTGGCGTCCAGGCAATATCTACGCTTTCTCATCAATCAACACCATTATCAGTACAAGGTGCTACCCTTCGGTCTGGCCTCCTCTCCCAGGGTATTCACCAAGTGCCTGACTGTAGTAGCGGCCTATCTCCGCTCTCACAATTTTCAAGTCTTCCCTTACTTGGACGACTGGCTGATCAAAGCTCACTCTCCTCAGGCGGTTCTGCTTGCCACCAACCAGACCATTCACTTTCTTCGGCTGTTGGGTTTCGAAATCAATCTACCCAAGTCGCACCTCATTCCAGCCCAGCGACTTCAATTCATTGGAGCCATTCTGGACACTGTTCTGATGCGGGCGTTTCTTCCATCCAACCGCCTTCAGACCATCCTTCATCTCTGTCGGCAGGTATTTCAACAGATTACCATTTCTGCAAATCACATGATGGTGCTATTGGGGCACATGGCTTCGACAGTACATGTCACCCCCTTTGCACGTCTCCACCTGCGTACTCCTCAATGGACCCTAGCGAACCAGTGGTCACAAGCGACGGATCCTTGCTCACAACACATATCTGTGACCTCGTCTCTTCGACAGTCGCTTCTTTGGTGGTTGACATCTTCAAATCTATCCAGAGGTCTATTGTTCCATCTACCTCCTCATCAACTAGTCATCACCACAGATTCCTCCCCCTATGCCTGGGGAGCTCACTTGAACGAGTTCCAAACTCAGGGGTTTTGGACTGCCCAGGAAAAGAAACTCCACATCAATTTCCTGGAACTCCGAGCGATGTTTTATGCCCTCAAGGCTTTCCAACATCTTCTCTTTCCTCAGGTACTACTCATTTGCACAGACAATCAAGTTGCAATGTACTACATCAACAAACAGGGAGGGACGGGCTCTCGCCTGTTATGTCAGGAAGCCCAACGGATTTGGTCTTGGGCGACAGCTCGTCACTTATTCCTGAAGGCTGTCTACATTCAAGGGGAGCAGAATTCCTTAGCGGACAATCTCAGCAGAATTCTCCAACCTCACGAATGGACTCTCGATCCCACGACTCTTCAGTCCATTTTCGCCCAATGGGGCACTCCTCAAGTGGACCTTTTTGCAGCTCCTCACAATCATCAGCTGCCCCTGTTTTGCTCCAGACTCTACTCTCCTCACCGTCTGGCACCCGATGCATTTCTCCTGGATTGGACCAATCTCTTCCTATATGCATTTCCCCCTCTACCGCTCATGCTGCGGACATTGTTCAAGCTCAAGAGGGAACGAGCCACCCTGATTCTCATCGCTCCACGGTGGCCCAGGCAACATTGGTTCTCCCTTCTACTTCAACTCAGTTGCAGGGAACCCATACCTCTTCCACTGTTTCCTTCTCTGCTTACTCAGCATCAACAGTCCCTACTGCATCCCAACTTAAAGTCTCTGCACCTGACAGCTTGGTTTCGGGCTGACTTTGGCTCATTCACTCCTTTCTCAGCCTGTCCGTTCTATCATTAATGCTTCCAGGAAACCGGCCACTCTTCAGTGTTATCAACAGAAGTGGTCTCGGTTTTCTTCCTGGTGCCTCTTACATCACCATAATCCCATTTCTCTAGTAGTGGGACGGGTGTTGGACTATCTTCTTTCCTTGTCTGACTCTGGCCTTAAATCTACTTCTATCAGAATTCATCTTAGTGCCATTGCTGCATTTCATGAGCCAATTCATGGAAAACCCCTCTCGGCTCATCCTCTGGTTTCTAGATTCATGAGGGGCCTTTTCAATGTAAAACCACCTCTCACGCCCCCTCCTGTGGTTTGGGATCTCAATGTGGTTCTTTCCGCTTTAATGAAGCCTCCTTTTGAACCTTTGGCCACATCACATTTCAAATTTCTCACTTGGAAAGCGGTCTTCCTTATAGCTCTCACTTCTGCCAGGAGGGTCAGTGAGTTGCATGTACTAGTGGCCGATCCACCTTTCACTGTTTTTCACCATGATAAGGTGGTTCTCCGTACACACCCCAAGTTTCTCCCTAAGGTTGTGTCTGACTTTCATCTTAATCAGTCCATTGACCTACCTGTATTTTTTCCAAAGCCTCATTCTCATCCAGGTGAACAGGCTTTGCATATCTTGGACTGTAAACGTGCTTTGGCTTACTATCTTGAACGCACTAAACCTCACAGATCATCTCCTCAACTGTTTTTGTCTTTTGATCCTAACAAGTTGGGTCATCCTGAATCTAAACGCACCCTATCCAATTGGCTTGCTGCTTGCGTTTCATTCTGTTATGCTCAGTCGGGCCTGACACTGGAAGGTTCTGTCACGGGCCACAAGGTTAGAGCTATGGCAGCGTCTGTAGCTTTCCTCCGTTCCACTCCTATTGAGGAAATCTGCAAGGCTGCTACTTGGTCCTCAGTTCATACTTTCACATCTCACTATTGTCTGGATGCATTTTCCAGACGGGATGGACACTTCGGCCAATCTGTTTTACAAAATTTATTTTCCTAATGGCCAACCTTCCCTCCATCCCTCTTTTTTGTTAGCTTGGAGGTCACCCATCAGTCAAGAATATGCTGCCTGCTTGTCCTGGGATAAAGCACAGTTACTTACCGTAACAGGTGTTATCCAGGGACAGCAGGCAGATATTCTTGCGTCCCTCCCACCTCCCCGGGTTGGCTTCTTAGCTGGCTTATCTTAACTGGGGACCGCGCGCCTCTGTCGGGCGGGAAGGCACTCGTGCACGCGCGGTGCGGCCTAGCTAGAAGTTTCTAAGTTCTTAGAGTGCAATCACTCTAAAATTGTCCGTACCGGGGCTCCGTCGGTGCCGTCGCCCATCAGTCAAGAATATCTGCCTGCTGTCCCTGGATAACACCTGTTACGGTAAGTAACTGTGCTTTATGGTTTATAAATCTTTCCTTTTGGCTAAGTCTTAACAATAATATTGTAGTTTATCGCTAAAGAGACATATGATCAAGAAACTGTTTTATTTTACTTTTGTGATTATGATAAACATACCGAGGGCCTCAAAATAGTATCTGGTGGGCCGCATGTGGCCCCCGGGTCACGAGTTTGAGACCACTGGCCTAGAACCATTCGTGATCTGGCGGTATATAAGAATAAATTATTATTATTATTATTAGTGTGTCTATCTGGCCATTTTGAGAACAAAACGTCCAAATGAAAAGGGTACAAAACAAGCCATTTGGACTTTGGAGGGGTCAGCATTTTTACTACACTGGCCATTCAGACATCCCAACAGAGTAGTGGGGCACCCAGGGGGGGGCACTGCTGTGAACTTCCCTTAAAGGGTCCCAGGTACACATAACACCATAACCGCATTACATTGTATGAGGAACCCACCAAAACTCTCCCCAAACCAACTATACCCAACTGTCTACCACTCCTATAGCCCTTATGCCTGTAGGTATCAGCTGCATGACTTATCTACTGCCAACCTCGCTACGCTCACCTTACCTCCTCCTCAAATTACTCCATTAGTTCCCTATCTGCCTCCGTATACAGTTCAAACTCCTATAACTAACCTACAAGTGTGTTCATGCCACAGCCCCTCAGTATCTCTCCTCTCTTATCTCTCCTTATACTCCTCCCTGAGAACTCTGTTCCTCAGATAAGCTGCTTTTATCTTTACACTTCTCCTCCACTGCCAATTCCAGACTTGGTTCCTTTCATCTAGCTGCCCCCTGTGCCTGGAATAAACTCCCTGAGTTCATCCGTCACGCCCCTTCCCTTGTTTAAAACTCACCTTTTTGATTTAGCCTTGCCTTGCCTTCCCTAGCCAGCAGATTCCATGCAAATGCAAAATGAGGCACATTGGGAAGAATAACCTGAATCACAGTTACCGGATGCTAGGGTCCATCTTGAGGGTTAACGCCCAAGAAAAAGATCTGGGTTTCATTGTAGACAATACGATGAAACCTTCCACCCATTGTGTGGTGGCAGCTAAGAAAGCAAACAGGATGGTAGCGAAATTATTTAAAAAAAGGGATGCTTAACAAGACTAAAAATGTTATAATGCCCCTGTATCGCTCCATGGTGCGAACTCATTTGGAGTATTGCGTTCAATTCTGGTCTTATCTCAAGAAAGATATAGCGGCGCTAGAAAAGGTTCAAAGAAGAGCGACCAAGATGGTAAAGGAGATGGAACTCCTCTCGTATGAGGAAAGACTAAAACGGTTAGGGCTCTTCATTTTGGAAAAGAGACGGCTGAGGGGAGATATGATTGAAGTCTACAAAATCCTGAGTGGAATAGAACGGGTCCAAGTGGATCAATTTTTCACTCCGTCAAAAATTACAAAGACTAGGGGACACTCGATGAAGTTACAGGGAAATACTTTTAAAACCAATAGGAGGAAATTTTTTTTCACTCAGAGAATAGTCAAGTTCTGGTATGCATTGCCAGAGGTTGTGGTAAGAGCGGATAGCGTAGCTGGTTTTAAGAAAGGTTTGGACAAGTTCCTGGAGGAAAAGTCCATAGTCTGTTATTGAGAAAGACATGGGGGAAGCCACAGCTTGCCCTGGATCAGTAGCATGGAATGTTGCTACTCCTTGGGTTTTGGCCAGGTCCTAGGGACCTGGATTGGCCACCGTGAGAACAGGCTACTGGGCTTGATGGACCATTGGCCTGACCCAGTAAGGCTGTTCTTATTAACCCCTGACTGTATCCCCACCCTGGCATCGTGTTTGTCTGTTTAGATTGTAAGCTCCTTTGAGCAGGGACTGTCTTCATGACTCTGTACAGCGCTGCGTACGTCTGATAGCACTATAGAAATAATAGTAGCAGTACTGTCTAGAGCTCTTTATATTGGTCAGAAATCGTTGGGCAGTATCCTTATCTGTTTATAACATCTTTTTAAAAATTCTTTATTCATTTTTATCATTAAATACAAAGTGCTTACACATAAGCAATCAAGATCCCGAAGGGCATAGAAAAAGTAGACAGGGACAGATTTTGCAAATTATGGTGGACCACAAGTACAAGGGGGCACTTGGAGAAATTGAAAGGGGACAGGGGACAAACGCTAGGAAGTTCTTTTTCACCCAGAGGGAGATGGATACATGGAACACGCTTCCGGAGGCTGTGATAGGCAGGAGCACATTACAGGGCTTCAAAGAAGGTTTGGATAGGTTCTTAGAGGACAAAGGGATTGAGGGGTACAGATAGGTGTAGAGGTAGATTATAGGGTTAGGTGTAGAGATAGGTTATAGGGATAGGTGTAGAGGTAGGTTATAGGGTTAGGTGTTGAGGTAGGTTATAGGGATAGGTGTTGAGGTAGGTTATAGGGATAGGTGTTGAGGTAGGTTATAGGGTTAGGTGTTGAGGTAGGTTATAGGGTTAGGTGTAGAGGTAGGTTATAGGGATAGGTGTAGAGGTAGGTTAGAGGGTTAGGTGTAGAGGTAGGTTATAGGGATAGGTGTAGAGGTAGGTTATAGGGATAGGTGTAGAGGTAAGTATAGGGATAGGAGTAGAGATAGGTTATAGGGATAGGTGTAGAGGTAGGTTATAGGGTTAGGTGTTGAGGTAGGTTATAGGGTTAGGTGTAGAGGTAGGTTATAGGGTTAGGTGTAGAGGTAGGTTATAGGGTTAGGTGTAGAGGTAGGTTATAGGGATAGGTGAGGTAGGTTATAGGGTTAGGTGTTGAGGTAGGTTATAGAGTTAGGTGTAGAGGTAGGTTATAGGGTTAGGTGTAGAGGTAGGTTATAGGGTTAGGTGTTGAGGTAGGTTATAGGGATAGGTGTTGAGGTAGGTTATAGGGATAGGAGTAGAGATAGGTTATAGGGATAGGAGTAGAGATAGGTTATAGAGCTAGTCAGGGACCACTGCTCAGGGTTAGGTGTTGAGGTAGGTTATAGGGATAGGTGTAGAGGTAGGTTATAGGGTTAGGTGTAGAGGTAGGTTATAGGGTTAGGTGTAGAGGTAGGTTATAGGGTTAGGTGTAGAGGTAGGTTATAGGGTTAGGTGTTGAGGTAGGTTATAGAGTTAGGTGTAGAGGTAGGTTATAGGGTTAGGTGTAGAGGTAGGTTATAGGGTTAGGTGTAGAGGTAGGTTATAGGGTTAGGTGTAGAGGTAGGTTATAGGGTTAGGTGTAGAGGTAGGTTATAGGGTTAGGTGTAGAGGTAGGTTATAGGGATAGGTGTAGAGGTAGGTTATAGGGTTAGGTGTAGAGGTAGGTTATAGGATTAGGTGTTGAGGTAGGTTATAGGATTTAGGTGTAGAGGTAGGTTATAGGGTTAGGTGTAGAGGTAGGTTATAGGGTTAGGTGTAGAGGTAGGTTATAGGGTTAGGTGTAGAGGTAGGTTATAGGGATAGGTGTAGAGGTAGGTTATAGGGTTAGGTGTAGAGGTAGGTTATAGGGTTAGGTGTAGAAGTAGGTTATAGGGATAGGTGTAGAGGTAGGTTATAGGGTGTAGAGGTAGGTTATAGGGTTAGGTGTAGATTTTCGCTGGGACAAAAGAGATAAGCCCTTTTAATTTACCCAGTGCCACCCATAGGTTTTCCAAATGCTCTGTGTCTTCAGGATCCACCCTCAGCCAGTGCTGAGAGATGAGAATGTGCTTAACCTGCAAATAGGTGTAAAAGTCTCTGGAAGGCAAATTATACAGGTCTGTCAAATCCAAAAAGGAGTAAATTCACCCCACGTCTAAAAACTGTCAGAAATGAATCAATTCCTCCCCACCCCACCTGGAAAATATCGCATTTCCCCGGCCAGTCTCAAATTTGGGCTCATAATGAAGTGGGCCTAGTGAGGAAACCCTAGAGCAGGGGTGCCCAAATGGTCAATCGCAAAGGCAACACGAGTCGATCACGTTGCCTTTGCGATCTTTTCTCCCTGCTGCTTCCCCAGGCCTGGCGCGTACAAGCGCCGGACTTACAAAACTTCACCTCCGACGTTAATTCTGTCGTCGGAGAGGAAGTTCTGGGCCGGCCAATCGCTGCCTGGCTGGCCTGGAACTTCCTCCCCGATGTTAGAATTGACGTTGGAAGTGAAGTCTTGTGGGCCTGGCGCTTGTACGCGCCAGGCCTGGCTCGGGGAAGCAGCAGGGAGAAATTGCATTGGGGCTTAGGGGTAGGGAAAGAATCGGGGAAGTGGAGAAATCGGCACGATGGCTTGGGGGGGGCAGGGGGAGAGAGAAAGGCAGAAATAAAGAGGGGGGGCCAGGGGGAGAGAGAAAGAAAGGCAGAAATAAAGAAATATTGGCTTTACAGAAGAAGGAAGTGCAACCAGAGACTCATGAAATCACCAGACAAAAAGGTAGGAGAAATTATTTTTTTCAATTTAGTGATCAAAATGTGTCCGTTTTGAGAATTTATATCTGCTGTCTATATTTTGCACTATGGCCCCCTTTTACTAAACCGCAATAGCGATTTTTAGCGCAGGGAGCCTATGAGCATCGAGAGCAGCGCAGGGCATTCAGCGCAGCTTCCTGCGCTAAAAACTGCTATTGCGGTTTAGAAAAAGGGGAGGGGGTATATTTGTCTATTTTTTGTGTAGTTGTTACTGAGGTGACTTTGCATATTTTAAAGTCATCTGCCTTGACCTCTGAAAAAAAAAACCGAATACAAATGATAATTAACCTTTTCTCTGCGTACAGTGTGCTTTGTGTTTTTTAAAAATTTTATTGTTGGTAGATCATTTTGACTTGGTCATTTTAAAAGTAGCTCGCAAACCCAAAAAAAGTGTGGGCACCCCTGCCCTAGAGACTCCGTGCTTTTGATGAATTTTGAACCAAAAACCCAGTAAATGTCTCATAAAAAGGTTAAGAAAAAGAGCCCTCAAAAGCTGTCTCCCATTGGTGACCGATAATAAGCATTTCAAGGGAAAATCTGGAAAATGTGTCTGTTCCCTCCGCTTTGAAGGGGCTAATTTCCCGCTTTAACAGCTGACGTAACTGTTGCTATGTATTTTTCTGTGAATGTAAGGGAAATGAACCTTCTTTTTTTTAATAATTCCTAGGCACAGGCCTTGAAAGCATCGATCCTAAAGTATTGTCAAGGATTAAGCAAGAGAACGAGCTGCATGTTTGGTATCGAAAAGAGTCAGGAGAGAGGGAAGCTACTCCTTCATACACAGGTGAGCAATAACAGCAAATAAATACTGTACAGAGCAGTGGTCTCAAACTCGCGGCCCGCCAGGTACTATTTTGAGACTCTCGGTATGTTTATCATAATCACAAAAGTAAAATGAAACAGTTTCTTGATCATATGTCTCTTTACAATATTATTCTTAAGACTTAGCCAAAAGGAAAGATTTATAAACTATAAAAAGTTTTACCTCATGCAAAATTGTCATTTCTTTAATAAGACATTAACTATTTTTTTCTGAGGCCCTCCAAGTACCTACAAATCCCAAAATGTGGCCCTGCAAAGGGTTTGAGTTGGAGACCACTGATCTAAACAGGCAAGACAGACAAACAGGATGTCATAGATACAGTTAAGGGGAACGGTTGATCCGCTGGCTGGGTTGGAGGGCAGAGGGGAGTCCAGGACAGTTGAGCCATTGTGACATCACTGATGAGGTTGGCTCTTATTGGTGGAATGAGGCATTATGACATCACAGACTCAGCTCTGCTTCCCAAAGACTGAAATGCTTCACACTACTACTATGAATTATTTCTATAGCGCTACCAGACGCACGCAGCGCTGTACAGAGTCACAAAGAAGAAACAGTCCCTGCTTGAAAGAGCTTACAATCTAAACCAGTGGTCTCAAACTCGCGGCCCTCAGTATGTTTATCATAATCACAAAAGTAAAATGAAACAGTTTCTTGATCATATGTCTCTTTAGCTATAAATTACATTATTATTCTTAAGATTTAGCCAAAAGGAAAGATTTATAAACTACAAAGAGTTTTACCTCATGCAAAATTGTCATTTCTTTAACAAGACATTAACTATTTTTTTCTGAGGCCCTCCAAGTACCTCCAAATCCAAAATGTGGCCCTGCAAAGGGTTTGAGTTGGAGACCACTGGTACAGAGTAATAGGAGATATTACACAATCCAAGTGAGTAGTAATCGTTACTTTACAGAGAGGCTACCAGAAAGCCTCGTGGTCGGTGGCATAGCGAGGGTGAGTGGTGCCCCTCCTCTGCCCACTTCTCTGCCCCCCACTGCTGTGCGTTGGCCCTTCTTCCCTTCCCCCGTACCTCTTTAATTTTCCCGGCACCAGCAGCGTCTGCTGCCCGCGTCGTGTCGGCTCTCCCTCTGACTTCGCTTCTTAGGTGCAGGACCCGGATGTGACGGCAGAGAGAGCAAGTTCGTGATACCGCTTGCGCCGGGAAAATTAAAGCGGTACAAGGGAAGGGAAGGGGCACAGAGCAGAGGGTGGAGGATGGGTGCCAGGCCTCCCCCCCCCCGTCCCTCCCTTCCTTACTAAGCCAATGCTCGTATGCCTGGGACAGGCTGCCTGAATCAATACGCCGTGCTCCGTCCCTGGCAGTGTTCAAATCCAGGCTAAAGGCCCACTTTTTGGAAACTGCTTTCAACTCTTAACTCCCCCCTCGCTGCTGTCAGATACCTAGACCCACTATAACCTCCCCCAACCCTGAAATGTCCTGTCTAAATTAGATTGTAAGCTCTTCTGAGCAGGGACTGTCTATTGTATGTTAAAACGTACAACGCTGCGTACTCCTTTTCAGCACTATAGAAATCATAAATACAGTATAATCTCATTATAACAGACTTCAAGGGACCTGGAAAAACGGTCCGTTATATCCAGAGTTGCATTTTTAAAAAACTTTATTTAGGGTAACTTGAAACAACGTTCAATCGATGAACAACAGTCACTGCACAAGCCATATCAGCAACATCAAGAACAAAACTCAGCAAAACACTGGTATGGCACAAAATGATTGCAAACCAGAATATTGTACTGGAAAGAAAAATACTCTGTCATTTTTTTGTCTGGGCTGCATTTTGGTACTATATCACCGGCATGCCATATGCCTTGTAGGCGGAGCCCGTATGTCCATTATAGCCGAATAAAACTACAGCTAAAAGCGGCTCTGGGGGGTCCAAATTGGTTGTCCATTATATCCGAAAGTCTGTTATATGCGATGATTTTCTGCATGTTTATAAAGGCGCTCGGCTGGAACCAGCGGACCTTGTCCGCTATAGGCGAGGTTCCGTTATAACGAGATTATACTGTAGTAGTAGCAGAGTCAGCTGACCACATGGCTCTACCGAGAAGCTATCGCTCCAGAGATGCCACCGCAGTGAACATGCAAATTACCGCTGCATTAAAATCGTGGCAGTAATCTGCAGATCGTTGTGAAAATGTCTCTTCTCCAGTCGGTGCCTGAGCAGCAATTGAGCTCAGGCCTGGCAAAGATGATGATTTAAAAAAAAAAATAAAAAAGTTGCTAGTGGTCTTTATCACACCCTGATCTGTTTCCTATTCCCTAATGTCTAGTGGTTCTCACCAACCAGCCCCCTCCGTCCTGACTTAAAAATATTGCCCTTGTTTGTATTAGCACCTCCTACCCCGACCCTCCCAATACAACTTAAATTTAAAAAGTCCCAGGTGTCTAGCCTAGTAGGGACCTTTTATTCCTTCCCAACCTTCCCCCTTCCCAGACCTGTGCCTTAAACAAGGCAGGAGCAACCCCACTTGCTTTTGACTCCATGTTTTCATCTCCAAAATGGCTGGGGCCTGCCCCTTGGGGTGCATCCTGGCCCTTATGGCAGACTGGCCCCACCTGCTATGTTCCAGGATATACCGCGTGGGACAGAGCACTGCCATTTTTGAGATGATGGCCTGGAATCGTCAGCAATTGGGGATTTCTCCTGCTTCGTTTAAGCTGTGGAATCTGTTGCCAAAGGTTGTAGTCAAGGCATCTTATATAGAGCGGTTTTAAAGAAGTTTGGAAAAGTCCATAAACATGTTTTAGTCAAAAATTTTATTACCGAAGGTCGGTTGCACTGGCCTCCATCCCTGTTAAAAACTTATTTATTCAGGATGGTATTTGCAGTATTCAAATAAATTGTTATGTTATGTTACAAGAAGAGGGATTTTAGGGGAAGAGACACAGAAATGCGGAAACCCTGAGAGAACATCTAACCCAGCTCTATGAAATTTAGATGCACTTTCTCCAAGGGCAAGCAGATGATATTTCCACACCGCTGGGTAAAATCTTATGATGCAGCCTGGTATGGCAGGTGCTCCTCAGCGTTCTTCTGGAAGCTTTTGGAAGCAGCCCACCGTAAATGTGCAGGTGTTCCTGCCTACTGTTGCTATGCAGGACCAGCTCTCAGTGCTGCTTGTTGCAGGTTTCCGGGTCTCGCTGCATCTTGGTCAGGTAGAAACCGACATTTCAGCCTGCATGCTGTGGCTTTCTTCAGGGTATGCTCTGAAGTCTGCAGTTTGACTTTGTAAATAGTGGGTTCACTGACCTGATTAGGAACAGGGCAGTCCACCAATTTGAATTTTGGCGGGAAAGTCAGTTGGTCAGAAATTTGAATTTTGGCGGGAAAAGTCTCTGATAGGTTTAAAGGCGTTCTCCCCGCGGAGCTGGGTTAGATGTTCTCTCAGGGTTTCCGCATTTCTGTGTCTCTTCCCCTAAAATCCCTCTTCTTGTAACATAACATAACAATTTATTTGAATACTGCAAATACCATCCTGAATAAATAAGTTTTTAACAGGGATGGAGGCCAGTGCATCCGACCTTCGGTAATAAGATGCCACATGATCTGACTTTTAGGTTGAAAATTAATCTTACAGCAGTATTTTGAATCATTCGCAATCTATAAAAAATTTTTTGAAGACCTGCATAATAAACGATGTAAAGTCTGTTTATAGATGTCAGGAAGGGGAATGCGTGGCGGAAGCAGTGTGAGTGAATTATTGGCACTGAGAAGACCAGTCTATTGTTTTCAGCATTGGAGGCATTTATTAGAGAATGACACGGTGACTGTTACCCGTGGCAAGCTGCGGGTAACCCGCCGAAATGTGGAGAAAAAAAACCTGGTCGATACGAGAACAAGGCCATTCACCATCCTGTGGAGCAGTGAATGGCTTTGTCCCCGCAGTTAATTGAGGGAACGTGCGCAAAATACTTGATCTCCGATCGTGCGGTCCAGCAGCCCCCTCGCTCCTTCCTCCCAATCACTGTATTCCAGGTATCTCCCTCCCTCTTTCCCTTTCCCTTACTTTCATT
This sequence comes from Geotrypetes seraphini, assembly GCF_902459505.1. Classification (NCBI taxonomy): domain Eukaryota; kingdom Metazoa; phylum Chordata; class Amphibia; order Gymnophiona; family Dermophiidae; genus Geotrypetes; species Geotrypetes seraphini. The sequence continues at coordinate 503,223,621 of NC_047085.1, forward strand.
GGCGATTTTTATTTTTTCTCTCAACAAGCAGCTGGAGCCTTTTCTGAAGTTGTGTGCGGCTCTCCTCTGATGTAACCGGAAACAAGAAGTTGCGTCAGAGAAGAAGTTTCCGGCAGCCACACACAACGTCAGAAAAGGCTCTGGCTGCTTTTTGAGAGAAAAATAAAAATCGCCAGCGAAGGTAAGGGGAAAGGAGGGAGCTGCTGGACCGCGCGAAGGGTGCTGGGCGGGGGGAAGAGAGAGTGGGGAGAAGACGCTGAAGGGAAATGGGGAAGAGAGAGAAGGGAGAAGATGCTGAAGGGAACTGGATGGAAGGAGGGGATAAAGAAAAAAAGGTGAATGCTGGATTGGGGGGACAGATACCAGATCTGAGGGGAGGAAAGGAGGAGAGAGATGCTAAAAACCACCTGGGGGAAGGAAGGGAAGAAGACAGAGATGCCAGACTATAAGGGGAGCGGGACAGACTTGCCAGTAGAAATCCTGCAAACCACGGGATGGTTGGATAGGCTGGAGTGAGCTTAGATGGCAACTTCAGCAGTTGGAACCTAGGACATTACCAGGTGGACTTTAGTATCTATGGCCCAGAAATATCAAAGAAGAGACAAGTTAATTTAATCATGTATAACTAGTGGGCAGACTGGATGGACCCTTCAGGTCTTTATCTGCCGTCATTGACTATGTTACAATGTCACCTGGCAGAAACCCAAAGAGTAGCAACATTCCAGAGCTGAGATTGTGATGTCATAATGCCTCATTCCACCAATGCCCAAGAGCCAACCTCAGCAGTGATGTCACAATGGCTTGATTAGATGACAACGTCAGCAGTTGGAACCTAGGATAACACCAGGTGGACTTTACAGTTTATGACCCAGAAATATCAAAGAGACAAGTTAAATTAATCATGTATAACTAATGGGCAGATTGGATGGACCGTTCAGGTCTTTATCTGCCGTCATTTACTATGTTACTATGATAGCGCTGGAGAGCACTTGCCACACTGGGCTTTGTCAGATGATGTCGCCCATTGGATATTTATCCCCACTATTCTCAGAGAACATCTGCTACACCTACCGGTAAGTTTGTCTTTGGGACCTCCCAGGCATTTATGACCCAGACTGGCCACTGTCGGAGACAAGATGGCGTCCTCAGTGGAGCGTTGTAGAGCTCAGCATTCAGTGGCGTAGCAAGGGTAGGATGGCACCCTCCTCTCTGCCCCCCTCCGCGCTCTCACACCACACTCGCGCCTTCCCTTCCCACCCCGTACCGCTTTAAATCTTCACCTGCGCGGGCAGCTTCTCCAGCCTGCTGCTCGCACAGGCTTTCCCTCTGACATCACTTCCTGGTCCAATGACCCGGAAATGATTTCAGAGGGCACTAAGCCGGTGCAAGCTGCAGGCTGGAGTAGTTGCTCGTGCTGGCAAAGATGTAAAAGAGATACGGGGGATGGGGAAGGGATGGGTGTGATTGTGGTGATGGGGGGGGGTGGAGAGGTGCCAGCGCCCGGGACGGTCCACCCTCACGGCCCTCTCCTCTTACTATGCCACTGCTGAGCATTGCTTTTCTTATATCTATATCAGGGGTGTCAAAGTCCCTCCTCGAGGGCCGCAATCCAGTTGGGTTTTCAGGATTTCCCCAATGAAAATGCATGAGCTCTATTAGCATCCAATGAAAGCAGTACATGCAAATAGATCTCATGCACATTCATTGGGGAAATCCTGAAAACCCAACTGGATTGCGGCCTTCGAGGAGGGACTTTGACACCCCTGATCTATATGGAAAGACCGAAAAGGCACTTTTAGATATTGTCTTGGATTTGATCGTATATTTATCTTCCGCTCCATGCTAACCTTTCAAGGGGTAAAAACTTGGAATGACCTTCCACAAGCAATCAGAACGGAAACCAGCTACACCTTATTCCAGAAGAAGCCGAAAACTCTTCTCTTTGACAACTGATACTATTAGCATCTCCCCTGTCCCCCCTCCCTCTTTTCAGGCCTCTCCTTCTTGCACTCTCTTGTCCCCTCCCTCCCTTTGCCTTCCCTTTCTCTGCCTCTCTTTCCTTTTCATTGAAAGTCGCCAAGAGCCTGCCTAGATATACACAACTCACAAATGGAAGATTAGATTAGATTGTATCTGCATCTCTTGCAGTGATCAGCTTTGAAATGTGTTCCCAGCATAGAGAGCGGGTGGCAAATTGACAAAAAGGGTTTTGTACTACTGAACTCATTAAACTGCTTCTTCCAAAATAATATCCAATGTTTATTTCTTATTAAATCTAGGAAAGGATGATCTTAGGACCAGTAATACAGAGATACATCACTGGAAGCTCAGCAAAAGCCTTGAAGGTGAAAAGGCGTCATCAGAAAGAGACAAGGGGGAAACATCTTCCTGTTTGGATTGGGTGGGAAAAGGACAAAATCAGAATAAACTGGAATATTCAACAATGAGCTCGGCTCTGTGTGAGGATCATACTGGTGCTACGACATATACAGGGGAAGAGAAGATAAACCAGTCAAGGGATCAAAAATATTTATGTGATGTATGTGAGATGTTCCTCAGTGATCGAGTACCTCTGAAATCAAATCGGAGATCTGATACTGAAGAGAGACCCTCTACATATACAGACAGTGTGAAAACCTTCCGCCAAAAGGGAGAATTACAGGGACAACAGAAAGCATGCGTGAAAGAGAAATGTTTTACTTGTTCTGAGTGTGGGAAAGGTTTCAGTAGGAACGAGGAGGTAACACAGCATGAGAAAAATAATCAAGAAACTAGACTGTGTGAAAGTAGGGAATATGGAAAAAGCTTTAGCGCTAAACTTATAAAAGATCAGAAAAATAACACTAATGAAAAAATATCTTCATGTCTCGATGGTGACAAAAGCTTCAACCAAGAAGAAAACTTCACAAGAAATGCAAACTTAAACCCAGAAGAAAGACACATTTCAGGTGCAGAAGGGAAGAAATGCTTTAGTCACAGAAAAGTATTCACAAAGCTTAATATATCTCAAACTGGTATGGAATCACTCGCTTCTATTAAATCTGAAAAATTATTTTGTAGGAAGGCAAACTTCCTGAAATACCAAAAACATCAGAGAAATGAGAGACCCTATACTTGTCTTGACTGCGGTAAAAGCTTCAGTCACAAGTCACACTTCACAGTCCACCACAGAATCCACACTGGAATGAAACCGTTTTCATGTACTGACTGTGGTAAACACTTTAGTCGGAAGGAAAACCTCAAAGTCCATCAGAGAATGCACACAGGAATAAAACCATTTGTGTGCACTGAGTGTGGGAAAAGTTTCCGCTACAAGCCACACCTCACAGTCCACCAGAGAATCCATTCAGGAACAAAACCATTTTCATGTACCGATTGTGGTAAAAACTTTAATCAAAAAGCACACCTCACAGTCCACCAGAGAACCCATTTAGGAATGAAACAATTTTCTCGTATTGACTGTAGTAAAAGCTTCTTCAGTCAAAAGGGTCGTTTCAGAATCCATTTGGGAGGGAAACAATTTACTTGTATTGAATGTGGTAAAAACTTCACTAAGCAGACACACCTCACGAGCCATCAGAAAACACACACAGGCGTGAAACCATTTACTTGTACTGAGTGTGATAAAAGATTCTATGAGAAGGGAAAACTGACCATGCACCTAAGAATTCACACAGGAGTGAAACCATTCACATGTATTGAGTGCAATAAAAGCTTCAGTCAGAAGGCATTCCTCACAAGACACCAGAGAATCCATACAGGTGTAAAACCATTTATATGTGCCGAGTGCGGGAAAAGCTTCAATGATAAAGGAACATTGAATCAGCACTGGAGAATCCACACAGGAGTGAAACAGTTTACATGCACTGAGTGTGACAAAAGCTTCACTCAGAAAACAACCCTCACAGTGCACCAAAGAATTCACACAGGAGTGAAACCATTTACATGTACTGAGTGTGACAAAAGCTTCAGTGAGAAATCAACCCTCACAAAACACCAGAGAGTCCATACGGGAGTGAAACCATTTACATGTATTGAATGTGGAAACAGCTTTAGTGAAAAAGGAACACTAATCAAGCACCGCAGAATCCACACAGGAGTGAAACCATTTGCATGTACTGAGTGTAACAAAAGCTTCAATCAGAAAGCAACCCTCACAATACATCAAAGAATCCACACGGGAGTGAAACCATTTATGTGTGTTGAATGTGGAAACAGCTTTGGTGATAAAGGAACACTAAACAAGCACCGCAGAATCCACACAGGTGTTAAACCTTTTACTTGTACTGAGTGCAGTAAAACGTTTAGTAACAAGTCTCTCCTGACTACGCATCAAAGAATTCATTCAGGAGTGAAACCTTTTACATGCAGTGAGTGTGGTAAGCATTTCAGCCGCAAAAGCTACCTCACAAAGCACTCTAATATTCACAGTGGGGTGAAACCATTTACATGTGTTGAGTGTGGTAAAAGCTTCGGTCAGAAGGGACACCTCTCAGTGCATTGGAGAATACATTCAGGGGTGAAACCATTTACATGTATTGTTTGTTATAAAAGCTTCAGGCAGAAGGTAAACCTCACAAAGCACCAGAGCATCCATACTGCTGTGAAAGGTTGTAAAGGGAATGAAGCATAAAATGTAGTGGAAACAGCTGGTGAATTGTTATGCATCTCTGAGGGGGAGAGAATATTTTTTTTAATGTTAAACAAAAGAAGTGTAAAAGGATAATAGCTTAACACAACTGAGGGATTCTATAGAGAACAAAATGGAGAGATAAAAAAGATATCCTGGTGGGAGCATCAGAGAATAGGTATATTGTATGCTGAAAAAAAAAATAAAAGAAATAATTGAAAGGAACAACAGGAAAAAAGCTGGTATAGTGAAAGAAAGATCTTAAAAAAGCATCACAAGAAAGACTGGTGCAGAGGGAGAAGGAGAGGATCCAGAAAGGAGTACAAGATGAGCCGATGTAGAGAGAGAGAGAAAGAAAGGAAGATTGTGATTAAAGCTGTTAAGAGAGAATGAGAAGGCCCAGAGTAGAGAGTACTGATAAGGATATGGTAGCGATGGAGATAAGTGATCCAGAGCCACAATTGAGTAAAATAAATGACAAATGAGCTACGATGTCAACTGAAGAGGAAAAAGAAAGAGAGGGAAAAGATCCAGAAGTGGAGGAATTAAATTTGAGATGTTAGCCTATGTATGAGGGTGGTTTGAAATGTTTCGTTAAAAAAGCAAGTTAAACAACATAGTCTCCACACGTAATCCAGTGAGTTTCCTTTTTTTTTCGTTTGTAGGAAAAATAGCTTATGGAAAAAACTGGAAAGTTGCTTGAATGTACATCACTTAGGCTATAAGTAGTATATTTATTTATAGCATTTATATTTCACTTGTAAACTAAGTGGTGTACATTCAGGTACTCAAGCATTTTTCCCTGTCTGTCCCGGTGGGCTCACAATCTGTCTAATGTACCCGAGGCAATGGGGGGATTAAGTGACTTGCCCAAGGTCACAAAGAACAGCATGGGATTTGAACCCACAACCTCAGGGTGCTAAGGCTGAGCTTTAACCAATGCGCCACACTCTTCCCAAATAATAATAAAATAAACATAATGAGAGAGATCCAGAATATCAAATTGAGACATGATGCATTGACGGTGCAATACCTTTACCCCCTCCTTTTACAAAACCATAGCGCGGATTTAAGCGCCGGCTGCAGCAGTGACAGCTCCAATGCTCATAGAATTCCTGTGAGCGTTGGAGCTGTTACCGCCGCAGCCAGCGCTAAAACCCAAATGGGGGGAGGGGTAAATTTATATGATCCAATATTAAATTAAGCGGCAAAACAACACAGAGTTTATGGAACAGAAGCTCAGATGTACCTGTTTGTAGTTTAATAAGCTTCCAAATAACGCAAAAGCAATAATCTTAAAAGCAATCCACAACAGTCGCAAGTGACCCACAAGATAAAACCCAAATAATGTATAAAATACAAATGACCCAATGTGGGCCTTGTTTTTGCAAAAAAAAAAAAAAAAAGCCTTCCTCAGGGGTCTTATGGGGTCCTTGGCCGTCTTAAATATAAAAGACGCAATCAAAACAATGTATGGACGTGCCTTGAGGCGTTACCTGGCAAGTGAGAAAACTGCCTGGAACAGTTATCAAAATATTTACTGAAAAATAAATTAGAATCGTGAAAGTGCTTCAGGGTGGGATTCCAATCTCTAAAAAGCAACTCGATGAGTGGCTTTGATGCTTAATACAAGCAGAGCCGGCAACGCCAGCCACACATCATCATCGGGGCGCTCACGTGTGTTTCAAGTTTTCAAGTTTCTTTATTTTTGATAGACCATCTATAAAAATACATGTCTAGACAGTGTACATTATAAAAAATTATTTAAAAAAAAACCAATTGAAATAAGTAAATAAAAACAATAATTAATCAGATATTTTTAAAAAATTGGACAAATTCGAATTAACGTACATGAAATGGAAGGAAAGTAAGGGAGGGAGAGGTTGTTTAAAATACATTGAAGTAAAATGAATCAAAAAGGGCGGTAAATGAGGAGTGGTAAAGACATTAACGTGCTAATATTGGTGGAAAAAAAGTGTTCACATAAAGTGCCAGAACCAGTAAAAATCTCACTTGGCATGTAAAGCCCCTAATATAATCCAGCCCGCAGACCCAAGGCAACAGATATAATCAACGGGTGGCAAAAATACTCCAGGTACTTAGCTGAATGCGTCATTGCAATCGACAGTCGCCATGAGAAGTCACAATGTCCTCAGTATTTCTGATTTAGTGAAGACAATCGTTCCTGGGTCCACTAGGTCCGTAGTAAATATTTTGATAACTGTTCCAGGCCAGTTTTCTCACTTGTCAAGTAACACCTCATATATTTTTTTCTTTTGGGTTTTGTTTTTTTTTACTGTCTGAAATATAAAAACATGAAAGTCCCGAGTAGTTAAGAGGCTACAAAAACCCCCCAATATTAAATTAAAAACACCAGCTGAAACGTAAAAATTGGAGCTACGAAGAAAACAGAAAGAGCTATCAAAATAAATTGTTTACACAGAACCCAAAACCACTCTACAGGGACCTGGGAACGAGCCTATGTACAGAGAAAATATCACCAATTGTAGCAGACACAGATCCGTTCTGCAGATGCTTCTACGAAGAGCCTGTAGAGAGCAACGGAGAAGCAGAATTGGCAGCTTGCAAAACCGAGAATCTGGAAAAAGGGAAACATCAGAGTTACGGAATGGCCTGATAATGACAACAAAGAGCCGGGAAACAGCTTGAAAAGAGCCCCAGATGGAGTGACCGGCTTTTGGCTCAAACAATCAATATCCCTCCACTAAGACCTAACAGATTTGGAAAAATAAAAACCCCCCAACTCAGTTGCTCAGGCAGCCAGACTTAACACCTCAATGATTAATAAAAGGCAGAACGCTTCTTCCCAAGAGAGATCCAGGCAGGGGTGGACTGACAGACATCTGGGCCCCCAGGCAGTAAGGCTCCTGAATCCCTCTCTGTATCTGTTGTTTTCTTTTTTATCATTATTATTATCTTTATTTATTGAACTTAAACATAAAAAGCAAGTATCATTGCATAAAAGAGTATATGAGTAAGATTCATAAATGGACGTCTGACAATGGATTGAAGCTGAACGTTGAGGATCGTTGAGAAATAACGATTGTAGGAGAATGGCAGGATCATCTTTGGCCCAGTGACAAACTCTTAAACGATCACATGATTTCTGTTAATGAAGAGATCAAAAGGGGAGTCATTCTTGAGGCGAAATTGTCTTTTAAATCTCAGAGAGCAAAAGTAGTGTGGGACGCCCATTTCGCAATCAGAAAATAACACTTTTTTTTTTTTAATCAGGCTGGGATCTCAGACAAGTTTTACAAACATTAGTGCTTTCAAAGCTCGATTATTGTAACGCAGGGATCTCAAAGTTCCTCCTTGAGGGCCGCAATCCAGTCGGGTTTTCAGGATTTCCCCAATGAATATGCATTGAAAGCAGTGCATGCACATAGATCTCATGCAGATTCGTTGGGGAAATCCTGAAAACCCGACTGGATTGCGGCCCTCAAGGACCGGAGTTGCCCATGTCTGGTATAGACACAGAGTAGGCCAGGGATCTCAAAGTTCCTCCTTGAGGGCCGCAATCCAGTCGGGTTTTCAGGATTTCCCCAATGAATATGCATTGAAAGCAGTGCATGCACATAGATCTCATGCATATTCGTTGGGGAAATCCTGAAAACCCGACTGGATTGCGGCCCTCAAGGACCGGAGTTGCCCATGTCTGGTATAGACACAGAGTAGGCCAGGGATCTCAAAGTTCCTCCTTGAGGGCCGCAATCCAGTCGGGTTTTCAGGATTTCCCCAATGAATATGCATTGAAAGCAGTGCATGCACATAGATCTCATGCATATTCGTTGGGGAAATCCTGAAAACCCGACTGGATTGCGGCCCTCAAGGACCGGAGTTGCCCATGTCTGGTATAGACACAGAGTAGGCCAGGGATCTCAAAGTTCCTCCTTGAGGGCCGCAATCCAGTCGGGTTTTCAGGATTTCCCCAATGAATATGCATTGAAAGCAGTGCATGCACATAGATCTCATGCAGATTCGTTGGGGAAATCCTGAAAACCCGACTGGATTGCGGCCCTCAAGGAGGGACTTTGAGACCCTGCTGTAATGGTATTTACCTGGGCCTTCCATTTGTGTCCGCTTGAAAGCACTACAGATTGTACAGAATTCTGCAGCACGCATTCTGCTATTGAATACAATTTAAAATTTTGAAAAAAACCATCAAGGGATATGTGGTATTTTACCTGATGATTTGACCAAGTGCCTGGAAATATATAGAGCAGGGGTAGGCAATTCCAATCCTCAAGAGCCCTAGCCGGGTCAGGTTTTCAGGCTATCCACAATGAATATGTATGAGATGGATTTGCACGCACTGCCTCCTTGAGATGCAAATCTATCTCATGCATATTTATTGTGGATAGCCTGAAAACCTGGACTGCCTATGGCTTTCAGGATATCCACAATAAATATACATGAGATAGATTTGCATCTCAAGGAGGCAGTGCATGCAAATCCATCTCATACATATTCATTGTGGATAGCCTGAAAACCTGACCTGGCTCCGGCTCTCGAGGACCGGAATTGCCTACCCCTGAAATAAAGCATTAAGATCAAGGAGCAGAATGCGCTTAGATCAGGGATTTCAAAGTCCCTCCTTGAGGGCCGCAATCCAGTCGGGTTTTCAGGATTTCCCCAATGAATATGCATTGAAAGCAGTGCATGCACATAGATCTCATGCATATTCATTGGGGAAATCCTGAAAACCCGACTGGATTGCGGCCCTCAAGGAGGAACTTTGAGACCCCTGGCTTAGATGTACAAAAAACGAGAGATGAAATCAGATATTACCACCAGAAATAGTGCCCGCTTTTCAGCCCCGGCACTATGGAGTGACACAATTTTGTAAGAATGTACACTTAGTTCAGAAAGTTACTTAAGACACACTTTTTTGTCTTAGCACTTAGTCGATTCAAATACTATATAAAGATGTGGTACGGTTTAATATGTTCTTGATGAAGAATGAAGGGAAGGGGTTGGTCGATGGTTTTTACCCTGTTTTGTTACATATAGGTTTTGTAATGTAAAGCTAAGTGTACTGTATAACTTAAAAATATTATTGTGCGTGTTTACTTGTAAGCTGCTTAAGATTTGAGCGAATTATACATTTTTAAAATAAATACAAAATAAAATATGTCTTCAATACAGATTCATGAAAAATACTAAGGAAAAATGAGTGGATAAAACCACTTATGAAATGTAGTGTGTGGTGTCCTGAATGAACTTGATGTAAAATGTTGTCAATATTTCCCACCACACCACAACACTACCTTGCGATAATGAATTGTGAACTGAATAAAAAGCGCAGTTTGGGAGAATAAGGGAGATCCATGAGTAATTTAGACATGAGAATTTGCACCAGGTTTTACTTGGTGTAAACCACAGGTGTCAAAGTCGGTCCTCGAGGGCCGGAATCCAGTCGGGTTTTCAGGATTTCCCCAATGAATATGCATGAGATCTATGTGCATGCACTGCTTTCAATGCATATTCATTGGGGAAATCCTGAAAACCCGACTGGATTACGGCCCTCGAGGAGGGACTTTGACACCCCTGGTGTAAACCCTTGCACCTGAAATCTAGCTCGAATCCTGGTGCCAAATGCAGTTCTATAAACAGGGCCCAGCTCCTGAGTGCAATTTGTAGAACAGCGCAAGCGTGACATTTTCTTGGTACTATAGACAGAATTTGGCCTCTAATCAAGGGCACAGGGGTCAAAGTCCCTCCTCGAGGGCCGCCATCCAGTCAGGTTTTCAGCATTTCCCCAATGAATATGCATGAGATCTATTTGCATGCACTGTTTTCATTGTATGCTAATAGATCTCATGCATATTCATTGGGGAAATCCTAAAAACCCGACTGGATGGCGGCCCTTGAGGAGGGACTTTGACACCACTGCCCTAGGGATTCATAGACTAGGACAGGGGTAGGCAATTCCGGTCCTCGAGAGCCCTAGCTAGGTTTTCAGGATCTCCACCATGAATATATATGAGATGGATTTGCACGCACTGCCTCCTTGAGATGCAAATCTATCTCATGCATATTTATTGTGGATATCCTGAAAACCTGACCTGGCTCCGGCTCTTGAGGACTGGAATTGCCTACCACTGGACTAGGAGGGGTCCTTTTACTAAGGTGCGTAAAAAAAAATTGCGCACATACGCTCGTAGCCAGGAATAGGCATGCACTAACGGTCAAATTAGCGCATGTAGGGGCGTGTACGCTCTAGCAGCGCGGTAAGGTTAGCGATGTTCTGATCCATGAAGAATATTTCTGTTGATACGTGGGTGGCAATGTCAGATAATTGTTTTCTGAGGAAACTGATGTCTTTATTCTGTGTTTGCACAAAATTATTGTATGTGCCTGCATTTTGTAAATCGCCAAGGAACAGACAGATAAGAAATTTTTTTAATAAATAAATACCTGGATCCAGTACCGATATGCATTTCTTTCTAATCCTTTGGTCATGGTCAAGAGGTATATTTTTATTGCTTTCCTAAAGTTGAAGAGGCCTTTAAGGGATCTGATCCATTGGGGCAGTTGATTCCAGTAATTTGGTTTGAAGTGGGATTAGGAATATCATTTGGCTTTGGAGATGAGAGACCCACCGAGGTCTTCTGCCACTGGCTGTGCTGATCTCAGCAGAGGCTGTTTAGATGCTGAGGTAGACACCGGATGCGAGGGTATCGACATCCGCTTCGGATGTTCGCCGAGGCTGGTGCATCAACGCCAATCACGTCATGGACTTGGACGTCAACGCTGACGGTAACGCAGTGTTCGCTGAATCTCGCTCCTGCACCCCAGGCTTTGAAGCGGTAGGGAGGTGAGTGCGAAAGATGTTTCGATTTTTGGGTGCATTTCTTCAGAGAAGCAGACAAATCTGTGGATGCGGTTGGGTTTGAGGGATTCCTTCATAGACGGTAAGCAACAGTTTGACACATTCTGTTTCTCAAGAATGTCCTGTCACTTTAGTTCATGTATCTTGAGTCACTTTTTATTTAGCTTACTGCAGTTAAAACAATTTTTAACGTCATGGACCCAAACAATGGACAGAGATGTAATAATAATAGCTTTATTTATATCAACATCATACCTTTTCACTTCAAGACGGTATACGGTTGTGGGAACAGGAACAGGTATCGAAATAAGTAAGGGGGTAGGGAGTAGAGGGAAAGGGAGAGAGAGGTGGATGCGAAGGGAGGAGGAAAGGGGAAGAGAAGTTGGAAGTGAGGGGCGGAGGGGTGTTAAAAATGAGTCAGGGGCTTGGAGGATCAGACAAAACTTGTCGAATAAGTGGGGCATCCGTGAAAAATCAGGGGCAGGAAACTGCACGGGGACTCCAGGAAATTCTTTTTCACTGAAAGGGTGGTTGATCGCTGGAATAGTCTTCCACTTCAGGTGATTGAGGCCAGCAGCGTGCCAGATTTTAAGGCCAAATGGGATAGACACGTGGGATCTATTCACAGAGAAAGGTAGGGGAGGGTCATTGGGGTGGGCAGACTAGATGGGCAGTGGCCCTTATCTGCCGTCTATTTCTATGTCGCTTAAGGTGTTGTTCCAGATGCCTGCTTGAAAGGATAATGTTCTATCAAGGAATCATTCGTAGTGGCATCTCTTGGGAGTTGGGAATGAGAATATCAACGTTTTACGGGAGGGGCGAGGTTTGTCCTGTAGGACGAAGTGATTCAGGAGGTAGGTGGGCGAGGTGCCGAATAGTGTCTTGTAGCAAAGGCAACCGAATTTAAAGATGATTCTGGCCTCGATCGGTAACCAATGAAGTTTTCTGTAGTATGGGGTTATGTGATCGGATTTTTTTCAGGCTGAAAATCAGTCACACCGCTGTGTTTTGGATCATTCTTAGTCTTTCAATGGTTTTCTTATGAGATCCTAGATATACAATGTTGCAGTAATCCAGTGAATTTACGATTAGAGATTGAACTAATAGTCTGAACGAGGCGAAATTGAAGAATGGTTTTATGTGCGTAGTTTCCATAGAAGGCTAAAGCACTTTTTGATTCGGATGTTGGTATGGGCGTCAAATATGAGTTGTTGGTCGATGGTAATGCCTAAGATTTTTATCATGGGGTTGATTGGGAAGTTTCTTCCATTTATGTCAAGTGAGGATTCAATGTTTTTGGTGGTCGGGGAGGCCATGAAGAATTTGGTCTTTTCTGGGTTTAATTTAAGTTTAAAATTGTTTGTCCATTGATCTACCTGGTTGATGACTGATGCAATGAAGTCTCTAGTTTCGGACGAAAGAGTAGAGATGGGGATAATGATTGTGATGCCATCTGCATATATGTATGATTTGAAGTTCAGTTTTGATAGTGTGTGGCCAAGTGTGGCCATGTAGAGGTTGAAAAGGTTGGGAGAAAGAGAAGGGTTGGTCCATGGTTGTGAGTAGACTTGTTCATTGCCAACTTGGTAGGATCGGAATTTCAGGAAGCCTTTGAACCAGTTTAGTACTTGGCCTGTAATATTGATAGCATCCAGGCAGCTGAGTAAGATATCGTGGTCCACCAGCTCAAAAACTCCCAATCCAATAGAATTTTGGAAACGACTTGAGTAATTTCTAGCAGATAATATTTCTGATTTTCCATTTAATTGGAAAAATAACTGTAATACAATCTTGGATGAAATCGCTCCTAAACATACTATACAAAGGCGATCAGATGACTCTAGAAAATGGTATGACTTGGAACTGCTTAAAATGAAATGTTCAGTACGTCACCTCGAGGAAAAAAATGGGCGAAATCAAAATTAGCTGAGGATAAAACAATATGGAGACATGAAGTTATAGTTTACAAACAAATGTTAAGGGATAAACGAAAAATGTAGTATTTCAGCTAAAGTCGGAACTACAAATACTAATGTCCAAAAACTATTTCAGTTAGTTAATAATGTATTCACAGTGACACAAAAGACACAGGGCTCCTTTTACAAAGCTGGCGTTAGTTCTAGCCGTGTAGCGCGGGTTTAGTGCGTGTGAAAATTCTACGGGCACTAAAAATGCTATCTCAGCGTAGTAAAAGGAGCCCACAATCTTCATGGTTGCCTCTGCCAACTTCTGATGACTTGGCTACTTTTTTTTAGCACCAAGGTAGCATCCTTAAGACCTTCTTCCTTACCTTGTTTCCAAAGCATGGAACCTCATTCTAATTTTAAAGAAGAAGGGGTCCAGGCAGACTTATGTTGGTCCGCATTTGATAAACCGGACTGGCAAGACTTTATCAAATTATTCCAAAGATATGCACCATCCTACTGTTGGCTCAATTCATGCCCTCCTGACTTGATGACTGTTGCACCATTACAATTGAAATGGAAATGATTTGAATGGGTTATTGATTCCTTAAATGCTGGAAAATTCCCATCAGAGGGTGGAAACATAATCATCACTCCATAAGAACATAAGAATTGCCGCTGCTTGGTTAGGCCAGTGGTCCATCGTGCCCAGCAGTCCGCTCACGCGGCGGCCCCCAGGTCAAAGACCAGTTCTCGAAATGAGTCCAGCCTCACCTGCGTACGTTCTAGTTTAGCAGGAACTTGCCAACTTTGTTTTGAATCTTTGGTGGGGGTTTTCTCCTATAACAGCCTCCGGAAGAGCGTTCCAGTTTTCTACCTCTCTCTGGGTGAAGAAGAACTTCCTTACGTTGTACGGAATCTATCTAGCTTTGTCTTGAATCCCTGGAGGGTGTTTTCCCCTATAACAGCCTCCGGAAGAGCGTTTCAGTTTTCTACCACTCTCTGGGTGAAGAAGAACTTCCTTACGTTGTACGGAATCTATCTAGCTTTGTCTTGAATCCCTGGAGGGTGTTTTCCCCTATAACAGCCTCCAGAAGAGCATTCCAGTTTTCTACCACTCTCTGGGTGAAGAAGAACTTCCTTATGTTTGTACGGAATCTATCCCCTTTCAACTTTAGAGAGTGCCTTCTCGTTCTCCCTACCTACCAATAATTAAAAATACTAAAGAAACTATATCAATGCCACTTAACTATAGACCAATAGCATCGATCCCCTTCTATGTAAAAATCACGGAAGGTTTAGTCCACATTCAACTGATTAAATAAGAACATAAGATTTGCCGCTGCTGGGTCAGACCAGTGGTCCATCGTGCCCAGCAGTCTGCTCCCACAGTGGCCCTTAGGTCAAAGACCAGCACCCTGAGACTAGCCTTATCTGAGTACATTCCGGTTCAGCAGGAGCTTGTCTAACTTTGTCTTGAATCCCTGGAGGGTGTTTTCCCCTATAACAGCCTCCAGAAGAGCGTTCCAGTTTTCTACCACTCTCTGGGTGAAGAAGAACTTCCTTACGTTGTACGGAATCTATCTAGCTTTGTCCTGAATCCCTGGAGGGTGTTTTCCCCTATAACAGCCTCCGGAAGAGCGTTCCAGTTATCCCAGGACAAGCAGGCAGCATATTCTTGACTGATGGGTGACGGCACCGACGGAGCCCCGGTACGGACAATTTTAGAGTGATTGCACTCTAAGAACTTTAGAAAGTTCTAGCTCGGCCGCACCGCGCACGCGCGAGTGCCTTCCCGCCCGACAGAGGCGCGCGGTCCCTCAGTTTCTTAGTTTCTTAGTTTCCGCGGAGCTAAGAAGTCGCACGTTTCAACGGCTGTTGAAAACTTTTTCCATTTTTCGCCTTCCCGCTCGCGTAAACGTCTTTAGAAGGTTTATTTCCTTCATTTTATTTTACTTTCTTTCTTAAAAAAAAAAAAAAAAAAACTGATTTAGTTTTCTTTCTTTTTTCGGTTTCGCCCCGGCGGGGCCTACTGCCACTATCGAAGCCTCGGCCTTCGATTTGGCTGAAGCCGTCTTCACATTCATGCCCCCTCAACCCGGGTTTAAAAAGTGCCAGCGGTGTGCACGGCCAATTTCACTGTCTGACCCACATAATTGGTGTCTACAGTGCCTTGGCCCGGACCATCAATCGTCTACCTGCACCCGCTGTGCGACTCTAAAGAAAAGAACTCTTAAAAATAGAGAGATTCAACAAAAACTTCTTTTCGGCACCGAGATGTCCGATACCACTCCGGCACCGACTTCGACTCCGGCTCAGTCGGCACCCACATCGTCGACACCACGCGATACCGCGTCGGTGTCGGCTCCTCCAGGTAAGCCGGCTAAGAAGCCTTCCCCGTTGGAGCGTCCTCCGGTCTCAATAGCAGCGAGCCCAATCCTGCAGACCTCGAGGCGCTCACGGAAGCGCTCCGCTCCAATAGAGGTGAGCCCCTCTACATCGGGTTCCTCATCCTCGGAGCGTAGAGCGGCACCGCAGGTACCGCAAAAGAAAAAGGCGGTACCGGTGCCTTCTCTCGAAGACCGTATTGCTGCTGTTCTAAAATTACAACTTAAAGAACAGTTAGAGCACATTCTGCCTTCACTCCTGGTACCGAGTCTTCCGGTACCAGTCCGGTCTGAGCCGCCGGTACCGACAGTGGATCGTCCTACTTTGTCAACTTCCACTTCGTCGGTACCGGTACAGTCTGTTTCCTCTGTCTCCATGCCGATTCTTGCACCGGAGCCGAGATCCCACCATCAAGCTGTTCAGACTTCGGCACCGGTGCATACAGTCACATCCCCCGGTACCGAGTCAGGCAGGTCAGGGAAATCTCATAGAAAATCCCATCACTTACAGTCTTCCACGCCGGATTCTCGGGACCGGAGCTTCCAAGTTCAAGACCCTGACTTGTGGGGCGACTCAGAAGACCCTCTCCTTTCTGAGGGAGAATGTTCTTCTGGTGAAGAGGACACCTCTGCCTTGGGGCCCTCCTCTAAACCAGAAGTATCTTCTTTTTCTTCCTTTTTAAAGGAAATGTGTGACTCTCTCTCTATTCCTTTGGAGGCTGAGTCACAGAAATCCAAAGCTTTTCTTGATGCTCTGGATTTTGATCAGCCTCCAAAGGAATACCTTAAGTTACCTCTCCATGATATCTTGAGAGAGACGTTCTATAAAAATTTGGAATCTCCCCTCACCATTCCTGGGGCTCCCCGAAAATTAGACTCTCTATATAGAGTCCTTCCTATCCCTGGGTTTGATAAACCCCAGTTACATCATGAGTCCCTTTTGGTCGAATCCACCCTCAAAAAGTCCAAGGGGGCTAGTGTGTATGCTTCTGTCCCTCCTGGCAGAGAGGGAAAGTCTATGGACAAGTTTGGGAAACGACTATACCAAAATGCAATGTTGGCGAATCGATCAGGGAATTATGCATTCCATTTCTCCTTCTACTTAAAGCAGCTTATTCAGAATATCTCTGCTTTTGAGAAATATCTCCCTGATCGGAAAAAGTCGGTTTTTCACCAAACTTGTTCTTCGCTTTTCCAGCTCCGGAAATTCATGGTTAGATCCATTTATGACACCTTCGAGCTGACCTCTAGGGCTACAGCCATCTCAGTGGCAATGAGACGGCTGGCCTGGCTTAGGGTTTCTGAACTCGATGTTAACCATCAGGATCGGCTAGCCAATGCACCTTGCCTAGGGGATGAGTTGTTTGGAGATTCCATGGACTCCACCACTCAAAAGTTATCGGCTCATGAGACTAGATGGGATACACTTCTTAAGTCTAAGAAGCCGCCAACAACCAGACCTTTTCGTCCACAATCCTCCTACCAGCGTAGATTTGTGGCTCGTCCTCTGCCTCAAGCTGCTCCCCAGCAACGACGCCAGAGACAACAAAGGCCGGCTGCTAGACAGCCTCAGCAACAACAACAGGTAAAACCTGCACCAGTGCAAAAGTCTACACAACCCTTTTGACTTAATTCTCCAGAACATAGCCAGTTTTGTTCCTTCTACCCAACTTCCACAACCTATAGGAGGACGCCTTACTTATTTCATAAGCCGTTGGGAACTTATCACGTCAGACCAGTGGGTCCTCAACATCATCCGCCACGGCTACTCTCTCAACTTTCAGTCACTACCTCCTCCAAGTCAACCAAAAGAGTCTGCTTCCAGTCCTCAATTAACCCTTCTTCTCCAAGAGGTTCAATCCCTCCTTCTTCTAAATGCCATAGAAGAAGTTCCCCTAGACCAGCAGGGGCAGGGGTTCTACTCCCGATATTTTTTAGTCCCCAAAAAAACAGGAGATCTCAGACCCATTCTAGATCTCCGCGATCTCAACAAATATTTGGTCAAAGAAAAGTTCAAGATGCTTTCTCTGGCCACTCTTTATCCTCTTCTCAATCAAGGCGACTGGCTATGTTCCCTCGATCTCAAAGAAGCGTACACTCACATACCAGTAAATCTGGCTTCCAGACAGTACCTACGCTTCATGATCAATCATTCTCATTACCAATACAAGGTGCTGCCCTTCGGCCTTGCCTCCTCTCCAAGGGTCTTCACCAAGTGTCTCATTGTGGTAGCGGCATTTCTACGCTCTCATCACTTCCAGGTCTTCCCTTACCTGGACGACTGGTTAATCAAGGCCACATCCGCTCAAGCAGTTCTTCTGGCCACCAACCAAACCATCTTGTTTCTACAAATTCTGGGGTTCGAGATCAATCTACCCAAATCTCATCTCATCCCTACTCAGAGACTTCAATTCATTGGAGCGATCCTGGACACACTCCTCATGAGAGCTTTCCTGCCATCCAATCGTCTTCAGACCCTTCAGTCTCTATGTCAACAGGTACTTTCACTGCCTTCCATCTCAGCCAGGCAAATGATGGTACTCTTGGGGCACATGGCGTCTACAGTTCATGTCACGCCCCTCGCACGTCTTCACCTACGCACTCCTCAATGGACCCTTGCTACTCAGTGGTCCCAAGCGACGGATCCTTGCTCACGACACATATCTGTGACATCATCTCTTCGTCAGTCTCTTCAATGGTGGTTGGTATCCTCAAATCTATCCAGAGGTCTTCTGTTCCATCAGCCCCCTCATCACCTGGTTATCACCACCGACGCCTCTCTTTATGCATGGGGAGCTCACTTGAACGAGTTCCAGACTCAAGGTCTTTGGACAGCCCAGGAAAAGAAGCATCAAATCAATTTCCTGGAACTCAGAGCGATGTTTTATGCCCTCAAGGCTTTCCAACATCTTCTCTTTCCTCAGGTCCTCTTGTTGTGCACAGACAATCAAGTTGCGATGTACTACATCAACAAACAGGGTGGGACAGGCTCTCGCCTTCTATGCCAAGAAGCCCAAAAGATCTGGAATTGGGCCATAGATCACCATCTCTTCCTGAAAGCTATCTACATTCAGGGAACACAGAATTCTTTAGCGGACAAACTCAGCAGAATTCTCCAGCCTCACGAGTGGACACTCGATCCTATAACTCTGCAGTCTATCTTCACTCAATGGGGCACTCCTCAGATAGACCTCTTTGCAGCTCCTCACAATCACCAGCTGCCCCTCTTCTGCTCCAGACTTTACTCTCCTCACCGTCTGACAGCGGATGCTTTTCTCCTCGACTGGTCGAATCTGTTCCTGTACGCCTTCCCTCCTCTGCCTCTAATGTTGAGAACCTTATTCAAGCTCAAGAGGGAACGAGCCACCATGATTCTGATTGCTCCGAGGTGGCCCAGGCAACATTGGTTCTCCCTTCTACTTCAACTCAGTTCCAGGGAACCTTTTCTTCTTCCTCTGTTTCCTTCTCTGCTTACGCAACAGCAGGAAACCCTCCTTCATCCCAACCTCCAGTCTCTACACCTGACAGCTTGGTATCTCTCGGGCTGACATCTCATGATACTCTCTTATCTCAGCCTGTTCGTTCCATTCTGGATGCCTCCAGGAAACCAACCACTCTGCAATGTTACCATCAGAAGTGGACGAGATTTTCCTCCTGGTGTCTTCTTCATCATCTTGATCCCACTTCCCTGGCAGTGGAGACGTTGTTGGACTATTTGCTCTCTTTGTCTGACTCTGGCCTTAAGTCTTCGTCCATCAGAGTCCACCTCAGTGCCATTTCAGCTTTTCATGAGCCAGTCCATGGAAAACTTCTCTCAGCTCATCCCCTGGTGTCCAGGTTCATGCGTGGGCTTTTCAACGTGAAACCACCTCTTAAAGCCCCTCCTGTTATCTGGGATCTCAATGTGGTTCTTTCTGCTTTAATGAAGCCTCCATTTGAACCCTTGGCTACCTCTCCTTTCAAGTTTCTTACTTGGAAGGTGCTTTTCCTTATTGCCCTTACCTCTGCCAGGAGGGTCAGTGAGCTTCATGCACTGGTCGCAGATCCTCCCTTTACGGTTTTTCACCATGACAAGGTGGTTCTGCGTACACATCCAAAGTTTCTCCCTAAGGTTGTATCTGAATTCCATCTCAACCAATCCATTGTTCTCCCTGTTTTCTTTCCAAAACCTCATTCTCATTCTGGAGAACAAGCTTTACACACTTTGGATTGTAAAAGGGCTCTGGCTTACTATCTAGAGCGTACGAAACCCCACAGATCAGTTCCTCAACTTTTTCTGTCCTTTGATCCAAATAAATTGGGACGTCCCGTTTCTAAACGTACGTTGTCTAATTGGCTGGCAGCGTGCATTTCATTTTGTTATGCTCAGACCGGACTGACACTGGAAGGTTCTGTCACGGCCCATAGAGTCAGAGCAATGGCAGCATCTGTAGCTTTCCTCCGCTCCACTTCTATTGAGGAAATCTGCAAGGCTGCTACTTGGTCCTCAGTTCACACTTTTACATCTCATTATTGTCTGGATGCTTTTTCCAGACGGGATGGACACTTCGGCCAATCTGTTTTGCAAAATTTGTTTTCCTAATGGCCAACCTTCCCTCCATCCCTCTTTTTGTTAGCTTGGAGGTCACCCATCAGTCAAGAATATGCTGCCTGCTTGTCCTGGGATAAAGCACAGTTACTTACCGTAACAGGTGTTATCCAGGGACAGCAGGCAGATATTCTTGCGTCCCACCCACCTCCCCGGGTTGGCTTCTTAGCTGGCTTATACTAACTGAGGGACCGCGCGCCTCTGTCGGGCGGGAAGGCACTCGCGCGTGCGCGGTGCGGCCGAGCTAGAACTTTCTAAAGTTCTTAGAGTGCAATCACTCTAAAATTGTCCGTACCGGGGCTCCGTCGGTGCCGTCACCCATCAGTCAAGAATATCTGCCTGCTGTCCCTGGATAACACCTGTTACGGTAAGTAACTGTGCTTTTTCTACCACTCTCTGGGTGAAGAAGAACTTCCTTACGTTGTACGGAATCTATCTAGCTTTGTCTTGAATCCCTGGAGGGTGTTTTCCCCTATAACAGCCTCCGGAAGAGCGTTTCAGTTTTCTACCACTCTCTGGGTGAAGAAGAACTTCCTTACGTTGTACGGAATCTATCTAGCTTTGTCTTGAATCCCTGGAGGGTGTTTTCCCCTATAACAGCCTCCAGAAGAGCATTCCAGTTTTCTACCACTCTCTGGGTGAAGAAGAACTTCCTTATGTTTGTACGGAATCTATCCCCTTTCAACTTTAGAGAGTGCCTTCTCGTTCTCCCTACCTACCAATAATTAAAAATACTAAAGAAACTATATCAATGCCACTTAACTATAGACCAATAGCATCGATCCCCTTCTATGTAAAAATCACGGAAGGTTTAGTCCACATTCAACTGATTAAATAAGAACATAAGATTTGCCGCTGCTGGGTCAGACCAGTGGTCCATCGTGCCCAGCAGTCTGCTCCCACAGTGGCCCTTAGGTCAAAGACCAGCACCCTGAGACTAGCCTTATCTGAGTACATTCCGGTTCAGCAGGAGCTTGTCTAACTTTGTCTTGAATCCCTGGAGGGTGTTTTCCCCTATAACAGCCTCCAGAAGAGCGTTCCAGTTTTCTACCACTCTCTGGGTGAAGAAGAACTTCCTTACGTTGTACGGAATCTATCTAGCTTTGTCCTGAATCCCTGGAGGGTGTTTTCCCCTATAACAGCCTCCGGAAGAGCGTTCCAGTTTTCTACCACTCTCTGGGTGAAGAAGAACTTCCTTACGTTGTACGGAATCTATCTAGCTTTGTCTTGAATCCCTGGAGGGTGTTTTCCCCTATAACAGCCTCCGGAAGAGCGTTTCAGTTTTCTACCACTCTCTGGGTGAAGAAGAACTTCCTTACGTTGTACGGAATCTATCTAGCTTTGTCTTGAATCCCTGGAGGGTGTTTTCCCCTATAACAGCCTCCGGAAGAGCATTCCAGTTTTCTACCACTCTCTGGGTGAAGAAGAACTTCCTTATGTTTGTACGGAATCTATCCCCTTTCAACTTTAGAGAGTGCCTTCTCGTTCTCCCTACCTACCAATAATTAAAAATACTAAAGAAACTATATCAATGCCACTTAACTATAGACCAATAGCATCGATCCCCTTCTATGTAAAAATCACGGAAGGTTTAGTCCACATTCAACTGATTAAATAAGAACATAAGATTTGCCGCTGCTGGGTCAGACCAGTGGTCCATCGTGCCCAGCAGTCTGCTCCCACAGTGGCCCTTAGGTCAAAGACCAGCACCCTGAGACTAGCCTTATCTGAGAACATTCCGGTTCAGCAGGAGCTTGTCTAACTTGGTCTTGAATCCCTGGAGGGTGTTTTCTCCTATAACAGCTGCTGGAAGAGTGTTCCAGTTTTCTACCACTCTCTGGGTGAAGAACTTCCTTACGTTTGTACGGAATCTATCCCCCTTCAACTTTAGAGAGTGCCCTCTCGTTTTCCCTACCTTGAAAAGGGTGAACAACCTGTCCTTATCTACCAGGTCTATTCCCTTCAGTACCTAGAGCAACACTCATTACTTTACACATCACAATCGGGATTTAGATCCTATTACAGTACTGAAAAGGTAATAGCTTCATTATTAGATCATCTAAAAAGTTTATTAAGTAAGGGTAGTAATGCATTGGGGCTCCAATTTGGGGCTCCTTTTACCAAGGTGCACTAGCATTTTTAGCGCGCGCTGCATTGCCCCGCACCCTAACCCTGCGCTATGCGCCAAAAACGAACGCCAGCTCAATGATGGCATTAGCGTCTAGCGTGCGGGGCAATTTACTGCATGCTAAAACCGCTAGCATAGCTTAATAAAAGGAGCCCTTGATCTCAGTAGTGCCTTTGATCTTGTAGACCACACTAATTTGTTGATTTGCCTGGATGTATTAGGTATCCATGGAAACGTATATTCACGGCTTAAAGGATTTTTAAAAACTAGACTTTATCAAGTCAGGTTTAAGACTCGGCTCTTCTCGATTTGGAGAAACCCTAGTGGCATCCCTCAGGTATCACCTCTTTCACCTACATCAGGGATGTCAAAATCCCTCCTCGAGGGCCGCCATCCAGTGGGGTTTTCAGGATTTCCCCAATGAATATTGTCACAAGCCCGAGTCCAATGCCGGCCTTGTGCCAGGGAAGAGTCACAAAAATCACTCCCTGAAACTAGTCCGGGCTGACCATGTTATCCCTGTTAGGCAGGAACAAGAACAGGAAGCACAGGCTGTGTTTAAACCTAAGGCCTGATGAAAACTGGTAAGGGCCCTTTAAATCCTCCATTTTGTGTCAAGCTGGCTAAGCAGGGGAGAAGGAAAACACAGCTGAAGGAAGTTCAGCCCCGGAGTAGGGCTGGGCGTGGTACAGCAGCTTGGCAGCATTTAGAGGGCTGGCTGACCAAGAGGAAGGAGGACAGAGGAGAGGCTCTCATGTGGAAGGAGTCTTCTAGTCCCCCTGAGCCAAGGGACATTGAGATGTTGGACACTGAACTAGAGGATACAAACCTGATAAATCCTGAAGGTGAAGCTATGGAGTACAGCACTTTACCTGAGGTGGGAATGGGTGAAGAAATGGAAACTAATTAATTTGGAATTGTTTTTTTTTTGTGTGCTGAGTTTTGTTAAATGTTTCCTGTTCTGTTGAACCTGAGGATTTGCTTGAAGTCTGCTAATGAATGGAAGATATGCTAGTCAAGGGTTTTGCTGTTGTGAGAAAGTTGTTTTTTTTTGCTTATCAAGAGCTGCTGTGGAACAAAACTTCAGCAAGCAGGTGTGAATATCCTGGAAGTTTGAGACAGGATTTATACTGTGTCATGGAGAATAGTTTGGGAGTTTATTTTTCTTTTGGATGCCACAGAACCCTTTGACAAATCTGCCAATGGTTATTGCTGCATTTGATGAGGCTGTACAGTGCAGTATATCATACAGAGTTTGCCAATTACCAATAAGACTCTGGAGGAGTTAAGGACTATTAAGGAACTTTATTATACCTGGGACATTGCTAAGGAACTTTGAAACAGATTTCCAGACCAGGCTGGTTTCTTTCATGTTATGTTGTATGTTTTTGCCAAAGACCTTTTTGGAATACATTTTTCTTTTGATGCATTTTACTTTGACTTGTGAACTGAACAATAAATTTGATTTTTTGTTATTCATTACTTACCTGTGTGAGGCCATCCTGTTTTTTTCACATAAGATAAGTTTATGCACAACAGGGACTTCCTCCTTCTTGAGGAAGCACGCTGGGGAGAATATTGCGAGCGTGAGCCGGTTACTGCGAGCTTTGAGGACCGGCCACGCTACAATATGCATGAGGTCTATTTGCATGCACTGCTTTCATTGTATGCTAATAGATCTCATGCATATTCATTGGGGAAATCCTGAAAACCCCACTGGATGGCGGCCCTCGAGGAGGGACTTTGACACCCCTGACCTACATTGTTTAATGTTTACCTTTCATCGTTAGGATTGCGTTTGAGTAGTTTGGACATCATAGAAACATAGAAACATAGAAATAGACGGCAGATAAGGGCCCACGGCCCATCTAGTCTACCCACCTTAATGTCCCTCCCCTACCTTTGCCCTGTGAATAGATCCCATGTGCCGATCCCATTTGGCCTTAAAATCAGGCACGCTGCTGGCCTCAATCACCTGTAGTGGAAGACTATTCCAGCGATCAACCACTCTTTCAGTGAAAAAGAATTTCCTGGTGTCACCTCGTAGTTTCCCGCCCCTGATTTTCAACGGATGCCCTCTTGTTGTCGTGGGACCCTTGAAAAAGAAGATATCTTCCTCCGCCTCGATGCGGCCCGTAAGATACTTGAACGTCTCGATCATGTCCCCCCTCTCTCTGCGCTCCTCTAGCGAGTATAGCTGTAATTTGTCAAGCCGTTTTTCGTATGGTAGATCCTTGAGTCCCGAGACCATCCGGGTGGCCATTCTTTGCACCGACTCCAGTCTCAGCACATCCTTGCGATAATGCGGCCTCCAGAATTGCACACAGTATTCCAGGTGGGGCCTCACCATGGATCTATACAATGGCATAATGACTTCCGCCTTACGACTGACGAAACCCCTTCGTATGCAGCCCATGATTTGTCTTGCCTTGGACGAAGCCTGCTCCACTTGATTGGCAGACTTCATGTCCTCACTGACGATTACCCCCAAGTCTCGTTCTGCTACCGTTTTTGCTAGGATCTCGCCATTAAGGGTATAAGACTTGCATGGATTCTGGCTGCCCAGGTGCATAACTTTGCATTTTTTGGCATTGAAGTCGAGTTGCCATGTCCTAGACCATCGCTCCAGTAGGAGTAGGTCGTGCATCATGTTGTCGGGCACTGAATCTTCGTCTGTTGTGCATTTGCCCACTACATTACCAATGACATCACTATTGTAATACCCTTTAACTCAGTTCTATCTCAGACCACCACAAAAATTGCGACTATAATGAAACAGATGTCTATTTGGACGCACCAATTTATTTATAACATTTTTATTGAAGAAATCAGCAAATATACAATAATATAATACGATAAAATAGTCATTACATTAAAATTCATCATATTAATTTCCATCAAATATCTTTCATTTCTTCAAAATATATTTCCAAAATACCCATTACATCTCTCAATACCCTCCCCCTAATTCCTACCCCCTTCCCTTTTCCCTATTCACTTCTTCCCCCCACCCTCCCCCAAAATTTAGTTTATAACTTTTTATTGAAAGAATCATACTAAAGCCCCCAAACCCAAAGAAAGTTGACAAAAATAAAGAATAATAAAAGTAAAGAACTGGAATTTTAGATAATCATAGCTTCAATGTAAATCATTAAGAATTCAACTTCTTGCTGATTCAGAATCATTCAACTGACACAACAATTTAAACTTAAACTCAACCCTGACAAAACTAAATTCTTTGTGGCGTCTCTTAGTAAAACTCCTTCTGAATCCTCCATTAGTACGAAGTCGTCAAGCAAGATTTTCGTCTCTGTCTTCTGGGACAAAGATGGAGTTTTGCTTGTAGATTACCTGGAGAAATGTGCAGCCGTCACAGCAAAGTTCTAGATTAGAGGTCTGCACGGGAACGGGGATCGCGGGAATCCCGTGAGTCCCATAGGAATCCCCTCCTAACCCACGGGACTCCCACGGGGACCCCCCTCTGGACCACAGGAATCCCACGGGGACCCCCCCTCTAGCCAACGGGACTCCCACGGGGATGGAAAGTTTTGGAAGCAGGGTTCATCCATATAATATAATGGACACGTCAGCCTTAGTAAAAGAGGGGGGTTTATAAGTTAATTACCTGAACAGAAAACAAAAAAAGGGTCCCACCAAAGAGATTCCACAAGGAAAACAGCAAAATAAACTGTGGAATTGATGATCCTGTCAGAAGTAATTGCTGCTTTTTATAGGGACGGGCGGGGATGGAGGTAATTCCTTGCGGGGATGGGTGGGGACAGAGAGGATCCTGGCGGGGACGGGTGGGGACGGAGAGGATCCTGATGGGGACGGGTGGGGACGGAGAGGATCCTGACGGGGACGGGTGGGGACAGAGAGGATCCTGGCGGGGACAGGTGGGGACAGAGAGGATCCTGGTGGGGACAGAGAGGATCCTGGCAGGGACGGAGAGGATCTTGGTGGGGACGGAGAGGATCCTGACGGGGACGGAGAGGATCCTGATGGGGACGGAGAGGATCCTGACGGGGAAGGGTGGGGACAGAGAGGATCCTGACGGGGATGGAGAGGATCCTGGCGGGGACGGGTGGGGACAGAGAGGATCCTGGCGGGGACAGAGAGGATCCTGACGGGGATGGAGAGGATCCTGGCTGAGACAGGTGGGGACAGAGAGGATCCTGGTGGGGACGGAGAGGATCCTGACGGGGACGGAGAGGATCCTGACGGGGACGGTTGTGGACAGAGAGGATCCTGGCGGGGACGGAGAGGATCCTGGCAGGGACGGAGAGGATCTTGGCGGGGACGGGTGGGGACAGAGAGGATCCTGGCAGGGACGGAGAGGATCCTGGCAGGGACGGAGAGGATCCTGACGGGAACGGAGAGGATCCTGACGGGGAAGGGTGGGGACATAAGAACATAAGTAGTCGCCTCCGCCGGGGCAGACCAGAGGTCCATCCTGCCCAGCGGTCCGCTCACGCGGTGGCCCATCAGGCATATTGCCTGAGCAGCAGTCCCTGACTAATTTTATACCTACCTCTACACTTATCTCTAAACCTTCCACTGCTCTTATCTGTACCCCTCAATCCCTTTGTCCTCCAGGAACCTATCCAGGTCTTCCTTGAAACCCTGTACTGTGTTATTTCCTATCACGGCTTCCGGAAGGGTGTTCCATGTGTACACCACCCTCTGTGTGAAAAAAAATTTCCTTGCGTTTGTTCTAAACCTGTCCCCCTTCAATTTCATCGAGTGTCCCCTTGTTCTTGTGGTTTCTTTCAAATTGAAAAATCTGTCCTTGTCAACCTTTTCGATGCCCCTCAGGATCTTGAAGGTCTCTATCATATCTCCTCTGAGTCTC
Organism: Geotrypetes seraphini; assembly: GCF_902459505.1. Taxonomy (NCBI): domain Eukaryota; kingdom Metazoa; phylum Chordata; class Amphibia; order Gymnophiona; family Dermophiidae; genus Geotrypetes; species Geotrypetes seraphini. The sequence continues at coordinate 503,250,966 of NC_047085.1, forward strand.
CGCTTCTCCAGGGAGAACAGCCCCAGCCTTTTCAGTCTGTCAGTGTATGTAAGGTTTTCCATACCCTTAATCAGTTTAGTTGCTCTTCTCTGGACTCCCTCAAGCATTGCCATGTCCTTTTTGAGGTACAGGACAGAGAGGATCCTGATGGGGATGGAGAGGATCCTGGCGGGGACGGGTGGGGACAGAGAGGATCCTGGCGGGGACAGAGAGGATCCTGGTGGGGACAGAGAGGATCCTGACGGGGATGGAGAGGTTCCTGACGGGGACGGGTGGGGACAGAGAGGATCCTGACAGGGACGGAGAGGATCCTGGCAGGGACGGAGAGGATCTTGGCGGGGATGGGTGGGGACAGAGAGGATCCTGGCAGGGACGGAGAGGATCCTGATGGGGACGGAGAGGATTCTGACGGGGAAGGGTGGGGACAGAGAGGATCCTGACAGGGATGGAGATGATCCTGGTGGGGATGGAGAGGATCCTGGCAGGGACGGAGAGGATCCTGGCGGGGACGGGTGGGGATGGGTGGGATTTCTGTCCCCGTGCAACTCTCTATTCTAGATGGCACTTCTTAACACACTGAAGCAACAACTTCTCTTCAATTGTTGAGATAAGCTTTCTTTCTTTTTTAAATTCTTTATTCATTTTTGATATCAAATACAAAGTGCAAACACATGAACATTCAAGTAATGTACCATATTGCCCTCTATTCCAACAATAAAATATAAAACTGTTATATCCTCCCTTCCCACCCTAACCCACCTTCTCCCTTCCCCCTGGATATGTATAATGTTCATTCATGAAACAAAGGGAAATAATAGTAGTAGTAATAATAATGATAATAGTTCATATTCATATCTTACAATATTTTGTTAATGGGCCCCAAATTTCTTTAAATTTACTAAGATGTCCCAACTGTAAAGAATTAATATTTTCAAACTTATAAATCTGGCATAGGGATTCCCACCAGAAACTATAATTTAAGTTATCCCATCTTTCCCAGTTTTTCATTATCAATTGCATGGCTACTCCAGTCATGATGAAGAGCAATTTGTTCTGATTTGCGTTAATTGGATTTTTGGGTAATAAAATCGTTCCAAATAATACTATATCATATAATAATGCTAGTGGAACGTCCAATATCGTGATAATTTGGCCCCAAATGGATTTCCAGAATCTGAGTATCAAGGGACAATGATAGAGCAAATGATCCAATGTCCCTACATCAAGATGACAAAAAGGATTTCTGTGTTGTTCACCCGCAGTTCATCTAACTCTCAAGGTGGCATGTTAGAGGCGTGGTGTGGGTGGGACTAGGGCAGGTTGTTTTGGGGGTTTTTCAATAAATCTTTATTGATTTTAAAATATTAACAGTGCTATACACATGTATAAGAACATATAACAATTCAAGAAAGCACATTCAACTTACATATATTCAAAAGCAATCATTTAATCCCACCCACCCACATTAATTAATAACACAAATGTATATACTCTTTCAACAACTTACTCTTATTAAAAATTTTACAATATTACAATCCCACCCCCCCTCCCTCCCTCCCTCCCTGGATGTGTAAGGAAATGGCACAGAAAGTAAAGACAAAAAACAACTATAGAGAAGTAAGAAAAGATGTCAAAAGGCCCCAAACCAGTTTAAATATGTTACTATGCCCCAGCATTTCAGCATTTATTTTTTCATATCTATAACTGGAGCATAGGTTTGCCCAACAAAAAGGGAAATTTTCCAATTACGTGTTATCATCTGCATAGCTATGAAAAACCAGCATTTATAGCGGTCCATGGGGGGCTTAATATGAAATGATGTACCACATATCTAGGGCAGGCTTATGACTTTGACATTTAATGGTTCTTTTCAATGGCTATGTGCTCCATCTATTTTCAAAAGTTGTTTGGAGACTAAGGATAACACAGCAGTTCACACTGAGAAGTCGTAGAAGTTAAAAAGTGATTGGGTGGTGAGGAGGTTGGGGGTTTGACCTCCGTTTGCCCCTCTAGGTCTCTGAGCACAATCCTACCATATGTAAAGCTTATGACTGATTAAATAAAGGTATATATTTGATGATTTTAGGAAGTTCTTTTTGATGTCGCACAATGAGTTTTTTTACTTCCTTTTCTTGATACCTTTTTGGTATTTTCCTCCCCATTTATCTGATTTTTGACTGTTTCTGTAAACACAAACAAAATAGGAGGACCAAAGGGGAGAGTGTGGCGTAGTGGTTAAAGCTACAGCCTCAGCACCCTGGGGGTGTGGGTTCAAGCCCTGCGCTGTTCCTTGTGACCCTGGGCAAGTCACTTAATCCCCCATTTGCCCTAGGTACAAGCCCGCTGGGACAGACAGGGGAAAATGCTTGAGTACCTGAATAAATTAATATCAACTGTTCTGAGTTCCCCTGGGAGAACAGTGTAGAAAACTGAATAAATAAATAGTGTGAATAGTTTCAGCCTCTGATAACCAGAGCTAGTCTTGTGACATCATAATGCCTCATTCCACCAATAAGAGCCAACCTCATCAGTGATGTCACAAAGGCTGATCGTCCTATACTTGGCTCACTTTTACTCCATTTTGATTTCTAGAGTGGCGCAGTGGTTAAAGCTACAGCCACAGCTCCTTTGTGGGTTCAAACCCACACTGTTCCTCGTGACCCTGGGCAAGTCACTTAATCCCCCCCATCGCCCCAGGTAACATTAGATAGATTGTGAGCCCGCTGGGACAGACAGGGAAAAATGCTTGAGGACCTGAATAAACTCATGTAAACCGTTCTGTAAATCTGTCGGTCTAACCCATTATTTTAAATTTGAAACGATATGTTTAAATATATGCTTTTTTAAAAAATTAAAATTGTATCTCACTTAATAAAACTAAATAAGCGATTCATCGAACTAAAATAAAACTTGAAACTTCTGAGCCCTCCTGGGAGAAAGGTATAGAAAATATGAATAAATAAATAAAATCTCACAGAGAACCAAATTGGAAACCAAAGAGCAGAGGGAATGACCAGACAGATGAACTGAGGAGTCCAACACTTAAGTCTCCTTTATTGTAAAGTAACAAACCAAATAACTGCCACAAACGATAAGTAGCCACGAGCCACGGGCCGTGTTTCAGCAAAAGTGCCTTCTTCAGGAGTCCATAACTACTAACGCCAATAAAAACAACTTACACACTCAAAAACAATTCTAAAGTACTAAAAATGTTTCTTCGTTAAAAACCTTTCAAAACAATTACAGAATGTGCTGAAATATCCCGGCATACTAAACACATGACAAAATAGTGAAGTGAACTATACACAGGGTTTAACCTCAAATAAAACACACTTGTATAAATATATATATATATATATATATATATATATATACTGTACCATCACCTTCAAACGATAAATAATTAACATGAACGCATGCAAATAAAACAGCTGCCTACCCCAGTATTTTTGAGAGACCGAACAGGAAAAAAAGTGTGCGAGGGGCATCAGGAATGGTCGGCAACAGGGAGTAAACCTAACGCCAGAAATACCGTGTTTACATGAAAAATGGAATTAGCAAGGTTTGCGGCATAGATGTGACCTAAAAAAAAGGCCATAAATTCGGTCTCTTCTTCAGAAGCCATATTATCCTAATGAATTCGTATATCAGGCTTAAATATGGAGATACTTTATAGAAGAAACTATAACTATAACTCCTTTAGGGGTAAGGTGTGATCTAAACTTCCCCTGGATATCTTCTATACCAAAAGTGCTTATAAGGTAAATTCTTCAGGCCCTTGGAGGTGCCACCAGAAGCTCAATAAACTTTCATGGCAACTGGCTTTATGCCCCCTATCGTCATCGGGTCACTGGTCTTTTCTAATGTAAGATGTACTTAGCTCATAAATTTTTATATTTTTAATAAATATTTTAAATAATTATAAATCAAGTGCTTAACTTAGCTTGGGTGGTTTAGCCAAGAGGGACAAATACGCCAACATGTTTCACCCTGTTCAGGTTTCCTCAGGGCACAATCCCTCAAAACTATGTTGCTCTTCACGACGTGGCCACCCGGAATGTATGAGCTAAGTACATCTTACATTAGAAAAGACCAGTGACCCGATGACGATAGGGGGCATAAAGCCAGTTGCCATGAACGTTTATTGAGCTTCTGGTGGTACCTCCGAGGGCCTGAAGAATTTACCTTATAAGCACTTTTGGTATAGAAGATATCCAGGGGAAGTTTAGATCACACCTTACCCCTAAAGGAGCTAAAAAAAAGGCCACACATAACATTGGAATTAATAGAATGAATGTCTGTGGGCCGCACAGCTTATAGTCTAGGCAGTGAACATCCGAGTGGAGTTAAACGCGGAGGGCTGAACTCCTAATACATATGAAGAAATAAAAAGAAATAGAACAAAACAAAAGGAATTAAGGCGATGCCTTTTTTAATGGACTAATTAGAGCACTGTTAGATTGGCTCTCAAAGATAACCCTTCTTCAAGTCAGACTGCTGCCACACCGTTTCTCTCAGTAAAAATACATAAAATATATTTTAAAAATTATCTCCTCCTCCCCCCCCCCCCTTTTTACGAAGCCGTGTTAGGTTTTTATATCGTTGGCCGTGGCAGTCTTAGCTCTGAAGAATACTTTGAGCGTCGCAGCTAATACCGCCTACAGCCGGCGATAAAAAAGCCTAACGCGGCTTCGTAAAAGTACGGCAGACCAATGGAACCGATGGAAGCATTATCAATATAATACCCCCCCTTTTACAAAACTGTGGAAAGGTTTTTAGCGCCGGCCGGCCCGTGGAATTCTCTGTGCTACTCCGACACTCATAGGAACTCTATGACCATCGGAGCAGCGCAGAGAATTCAGCACACGGTTTTGTAAAAAGATAAAAGAGAATGACATAAACAGACAATTCTTTAGGTGAGGAAGCAAAAGGTGCCGAGATGTATAAACCTATATGCAACCACAAAAACACAGGGAGGAATGGGAGGGAAGTATAGTCCAAAGATTCAAAAATCTCCCTCCAAAACGAAAGCACCACACGAGCCAAGAAAGCTGGCTTATTACTTAATCTAATCTAATCTAATCTAAACCTTAAATTTATATACCGCATCATCTCCATGAGTATGGAGCTCGACATGGTTTACAAGAACTTAAAATGGTGGGTAGAGAAGAAGGAAAAGGATTACATGAACTTATGTGTAGAAGGGGGGAGAGAAAGGGGGGAAGGATAGAGTTACAATTTGCTGAAAAGCCAGGTTTTCAGTTGTTTGTGGAATAACTGAAGGGAGCTCAGGTTCCGCAACGGGGTGGTGAGGTCGTTCCAAAGACCTGTGATTTTGAAGAGAAGGGTTCTTCCCAGTTACCTTGCGTTGCTTGCGCACAAATTTGGATGCGACTGCATATAAGTTTAAAGATTCAAAAATCTCACTCCAAAACGAAAGCACCACACGAGCCAAGAAAGCTGGCTTATTACTTAAGCGAAAGAAAAGCCTCAGACAAACGGAGAGGTGGACCCACACTCTTCCACCCAAGCATCGCAGGCAAAAAACTTTCGCAACAGTTAGGATCTGCACACTGATAGCCTGGATTTGGCGCTAAGGCCCTGAAGCGGCGGTTACCGGCCATGAAACGATCGTCGGCCTGGCCCGTTTGTGTTCATTGGTTTTTACCATTAATCATTCTCGGTTATTTTTTTTTGCTCCCACCTGCTAATTTTAAACTTGTGCGAAAGTTTTTTGCTTACGATGCGTGGGTGGAAGAGTGTGGGTCCGGCTCTCCGTTTGTCCGAGGCTTTTCTTTTGCTTAAGTGATAAGCTAGCTTTCTTGGCTCGTGTGGTGCTTTCGTTTTGGAGGGAGATTTTTGAATCTTTAAACTTATATGCAGTCGCATCCAAATTTGTGCGCAAGCAACGCAAGGTAACGGAAGGACAATCGCAAACATGCTTTCTAACAAGCCAATATATTGCGCAAAACATCTACATTCGTGCTCAGGAAGAGCAAGACAACCAGGACACGATCACTAAACTGTTTTAAAAAAAAGTTACACATATCAAGGGGCCTTTTTACTAAACACTGCTAAAAAGTGACCTGTTCCATTTTTGGCATGTGGGTTACCTGCCCACTGAGGCCACTTTTTAGTGAGGCTCTAACGTGGCCACAATTCGGCGTGCCCTGTTAAGGGCCACGTGCTAATCTTGAAATTAGCGCATGGTCATTCGTGTGCCCACCTACTTTGTAGGTGGTAAGGGCTTCCATGCTAAATCGGTCATCACGCACCAACACCCCTGCTCTCTGCCTCCAAACACACCTCCTGGACTAAAAAATAAAGGGCCCTTTAGACAAAGCCATGGTAGCAATTCCCACACAGCAAAAGCGATGCAGCCCATTCAGCTGTGTCGCATTTGCCGGACCAGGACTTGCTTTGTAAAAGGAGCTGGTTTTAAGAAAGGTTTGGACAAATTCCTGGAGGAAAAGTCCTTAGCCCGTTATTAAGATTTGGGGGAAGCCTCTGCTTGCCCTGGATCGGTAGCAGGGAATGTTGCTACTCTTTGGGTTTTGGCCAGGTACTAGTGACCTGGATTGGCCACTGTGAGAACGGGCTACAGGGCTTGATGGACCATTGGTCTGACCCAGTAACTATTCCTACGTTCTTGTTTTTTAGTATGTGGTTGGTGCACGCTGAGCCCGCAGTTAGCACGTGGCTCCTGAGCGCATCCTGCTTCTGCAGATTTTATGTGGATCGTTGCTGTGGGTGAGCAAACTTGAAAGAGACCTGGGGGTGATGGTGGACACAACATTGAAAGCATCAGCACAGTGTGCGACAGCCTCAAAGAAAGCGAACAGAATGTTGGATATCATCAAAAAAGGGTATCACGACCAGGACGAAGGAAGTCATTTTGCCGCTATATCGGGCGATGGTGCGCCCACATCTGGAGTACTGTGTCCAGTACTGGTCGCCGTACCTCAAAAAGGACATGGCAGTACTTGAGGGAGTCCAGAGAAGAGCGACAAAGCTGATAAAAGGTATGGAAAACTCATACGCTGACAGATTGGAAATGCTGGGGCTATTCTCCCTGGAAAAGCGGAGACTTAGAGGAGACATGATAGAAACCTTCAAAATCATGAAGGGCATAGAGAAGGTAGACAGGGACAAATTCTTCAGGCTGTGGGGAGCCACAAGTACAAGGGGGCACTCGGAGAAATTGAAAAAGGACAGGTTTAGAACAAATGCTAGGAAGTTCTTTTTCACTCAGAGGGTGGTGGGCACATGGAACGCGCTCCCGGAGGCTGTGATAGGCCAGAGCACGCTACAGGGGTTAAAGGAGGGTCTAGATAGGTTCCTAAAAGAAAAAGGGATTGAGGGGTACAGATGGAAGTAGAGGTAGGTTATAGGATTAGACAGAAACCACTTCACAGGTCATGGACCTGATGGGCCGCCGCGGGAGCGGACCACTGGGCGCGACAGACCTCTGGTCTGACCCAGTGGAGGCAACTTCTTATGTTCTTATGTTCTTAACACAATGCTTTCTGCTGCTTAGTAAAAGGGACCCAAATATCTTGTTAACCAAACCACGTGCACACACAGACAGGGTACAAAGGTGACTGCAAAATCTATGGTGCAGTAACTTATAAACTCTGGAAACTGGCCAGTGCACCAGTTGCTTTCTAAGACTCGACCATAACAAACCATGCAATACAAACGAAAATAAACGTAATACTTCTTCATGCTGTCCAATAATTTAGAGAAACATTTGCAAAAAGAATGTGTATCTACGAAAGCTGCTACAAAGCAAGTTGAAAAGACCCACCCAAAACTCCCCATACTGATTATAAACCCGTGACATCGCTTCAGTGGCATCATCGGTGCTGCTGCTGGCGGTAAACAGCACAGATTGGGGAGTGAAGAGCTTATGTGCACGACAGAAGAGCGGGACTTGGGTGTTATTGTATGTGATGATCTTAAAGTGGTGAAAGCTAGAAGGATGCTAGGGTGCAGAGGGAGAGGTGTGGCCAGCAGGAAAAAGGAGGTATCCTCTTTGTGGATGATCCCAAAATCTGCAATAGATGGTGAGGAAGGACCTAGTGAAGCTTGAAGAATGGTCTGAAATTTGGCAGCTAAGATTAAATGCTAAGAAATGTAATGTTATGTATTTGAGCTGCAAAAACCCGAGGGAACGTTACAGTTTAGGAGGTGAAGAACTTTTGTGCAAGAAAGAGGAGTGGTTGATCATTGGAACAAGCTTCCAGTGCAGGTGATCGAGGCAGACAGCGTGCCAGACTTTAAGAATAAATGGGATACCCATGTGGGATCCCTACGAGGGTCAAGATAAGGAAATTGGGTCATTAGGGCATAGACAGGGGGGTGGGTAAGCAGAGTGGGCAGACTTGATGGGCTGTAGTCCTTTTCTGCCGTCATCTTCTGTTTCTATGATGGGTCATTTGGCCTTTATCTGCCATCATGTTTCTATGTTTCTATAATCAGAAAGTTCTATGACATCACCGTGCAGGTGTAAAGAGCCTTAGCCTATAGGAAGAGGAGATGCAAATGTTAAGAGCCTTAGCCAATAGGGAGAGGAGGAGAGAGTGGCTGCTGCAGACACCAGAAAGTATTTCTTCACAGAGAGAGTGGTTGATCATTGGAACAAGCTTCCAGTGCAGGTGATCGAGGCAGACAGCGTGCCAGACTTTAAGAATAAATGGGATACCCATGTGGGATCCCTACGAGGGTCAAGATAAGGAAATTGGGTCACTAGGGCATAGACAGGGGGTGGGTAAGCAGAGTGGGCAGACTTGATGGGCTGTAGCCCTTTTCTGCCGTCATCTTCTATGTTTCTATAATCAGAAAGTTCTATGACATCACAATGCAGGTGTAAAGAGCCTTAGCCTATAGGAAGAGGAGATGCAAATGTTAAGAGCCTTAGCCAATAGGGAGAGGAGGAGAGAGTGGCTGCTGCAGACACCAGAAAGTATTTCTTCACAGAGAGAGTGGTTGATCATTGGAACAAGCTTCCAGTGCAGGTGATCGAGGCAGACAGCGTGCCAGACTTTAAGAATAAATGGGATACCCATGTGGGATCCCTACGAGGGTCAAGATAAGGAAATTGGGTCATTAGGGCATAGACAGGGGGTGGGTAAGCAGAGTGGGCAGACTTGATGGGCTGTAGCCCTTTTCTGCCGTCATCTTCTTCTATGTTTCTATGACTTGGCGGTGATTGTATGTGATGATCAGGTCGAAAAGGTAATAGCGAAGCTAGAAGGATGCTAGGGTGCATTAGGAGAGGTATGGCCAGTAGGAAAAAGGAAGTATTGATGCCCCTGTATAAGACTCTGGTAAGAAATCATTTAGAATATTGTGTACTATTCTGGAGGACGCACCTTCAAAAAAGATATAAAAAGGATGGAGTCGGTCCAGAGGAAGGCTACTAAAATGGTACGTGTCTTCATCATAAGGCATATGGGGACAGACTTAAAAGATCTCAATCTGTATACTTTGGAGGAAAGGCAGGAGAGGGGAGATATGATAGAGATGTTTAAATCAATCTCAATCAGAAAAATGTTATTAGCCAAGTGGTGGAAATGCCCACTGAAAAAGCCTCAACTTTATTTCATATGCAGACGGCAACGCAATGAGTTTTTTAGCCGTTCTTATTCCATATCATGGGCAAAAAAACTCCACTATTCCTCAAAAATGTAATCTTTCCCTTTAGAAATGTAATCTTTCCCGTTTAGAAAGATTATATTTTTGAGGAATAATGGAGTTTTTTGCCCATGATATGGAATAAGAACATTTTTCTGACTGAGATTGATTTATATATTATTATTATTATTTTTCTAGAGAGACGGAATGTAAATGTGCAATAGTTGAGTCTCTTTCATGTGATAGGAAACTCTGCAATGAGAGGGCATAGGATGAAATTAAGAGGTGAGAGGCTCAGGAGTAATCTGAGGAAATACTTTTTTACTGAAAGGGTGGTAGATGCATGGAACAGTCTCCCAGAAGAGGTGGTGGAGACAGAGACTGTGTCTGAATTCAAGAAGGCCTGGGATCTCTTAGAGAGAGGAAGAGATAATAGTTACTGCGGATGGGCAGACTGGATGGGCCATTTGGCCTTTATCTGCCATCAGGTTTCTATGTTTTAAATCTCTGAAATGGTTTGTGAATGCTATAAGCGAATGGCTTCTGAACTTTTGGAAAGCAATAAAAACTTACCTCTTTGCCTAATTTCCCCGTCTAACGTCTATATGATTAAAAAGAAATGTATACTAAATGTTTGCTGAATGAGATCCTCTGTGTATGTCAAAAAGGATGAACTCAATGTATTATACTCGTAAGTATGATAATTTGGAGGAGAATGTGGCATAGTGGTTACAGCAACAACCTCGGTGCCCTTAGGTTGTGGATTCAAATCTCACGCTGCTCCCGTGACCCTGGGCATGTCACCTAATCCTTCATTGCCCCTGGTACATTAGACAGACTGTGAGCCTGCCAGGCCAGACAGGGAAAATGCTTGATTTGTAACCCATGCTGAGCTCCTTTGTGAGGACAGGCTAAAAAAAACCCCATCAAACTGGGCCACTTCTCCCTCAAACAGAGGATATTGAGAGGGTTCATGATCGAAACATTCAAGGTACTGAAGGGAATAGACTTAGTAGAGAAAGACAGGTCGTTCACCCTCTCCAAGGTAGAGAGAACGAGAGGGCACTCGCTAAAGTTGAAAGGGGATAGATGCCGTATGAACGTAAGGAAGTTCTTCTTCACCCAGAGAGTGGTAGAAAACTGGAATGCTCTTCCGGAGGCTGTTATAGGGGAAAACATCCTCCAGGGATTCAAGACAAAGTTAGACAGGTTCGTGCTGAATCAGAACATACGCAGGAAGGGCTGGTCTCAGTTGGGGTGCTGGTCTTTGACCTAAAGGCTGCCGCGTGAGCGGACTGCTGGACATGATGGACCACCAGTCTGACCCAGCAGCGGCAATTCTTATGTTCTTATAAAGGAACTAGTCTTATAGCCTGTTACATTAACGGGTGCTAGAATATATGTGTGTGTGTCTGTCTTTATTTTTTTCTCTCTCTCCTTAGCCACTTTCTGTATTTCTGTCTGTCTTTTTTTTTTTTTTCCTTGGCTGTCCACTACCACCCCTTGCCTGCTCCCCCTGTCCATTCTCCCTTCCTTTTACCTCCCCTGTGTCCTCCACCATCCCATCACTGCTCACCTTATGCAGCAGAAGCCCTTCTCCCTTTGTTTTACCTCCCCCTATCATCACCTCCTTCCTGCTCCCCCTGTCCAGCAGTAGGCCTGTCTTCATTTTTCTCACCCCCCTCCCTGTTCATCAGCACCTCTTCCCCTGTCCATCAACCCCTTTTCTGCCCCTCCATTTCCGTGTGTTGCAGCATTTCCCTATCACCCCACTTCCCTGTGCAGTATTTTCCTCCCCCCATACCTTCCTCCTGAACTCCATGTTAAAATGCTTTCCGGGTTTGGCTGCCGCGGCCTGCAGCCACCGAGGCCAGCAGCTGCCGCGGCCGACATCCGACTCGGGCCACCACGGTCGACATCCGCCTCGGGGGGGGGGGAGGAAGAGAGAGAGTGGAGAGAGTACGGTGCGTATGGGAACAACGGCGGCGGGGACGGCCAACTTACAGGAAGGGAGGGAACGCAGGAGGGGATCGTGAGAGTAGCAACCGCTGCGTCTTTCAACAGGGAGCAGGCCAGACCGTAAGCCACACATGTGCACTTCCTATGGGTCGCTACAGCTCATGGAAAACCGGCGCACGCATAGGAAGTGCGCATGCGCGGCCTAGCGTTTTATTATATTAGATAATTACTACAGAGGAGAATCAAAACCCATTGGTATACAACATGGGGTTAAGATCAACCTCTTGCTGAAAAAGGCAACGCAATGGGCAGAGAGGTCTACAAGTGTACGCAGGCAATGCACAAATATAGCGTGCTGAGATACTAAACCTGCGCGCAATGCGTGAGAATATTTGAACTTGTGCACAAAAGCCCCGATTCTATTTAAAAAAAACCCCACCTACCGTTAGGCGCCTAACTTATCCCGTTTTACAAAGCCAAGCGGCAAAAGCCCCAAAGCTCTCTAATTTTCTATGGGCTTTGGGGCAGTTACCGCAGCGGCAGCCGAAAGCGCGGCTTTGTAAAAAAAAACAACAAAAAAAAAAACCAGGGGAGAGGGGTTAATTTTTTAATTAGTCCAATCAGCGCTGTTAATTGAACTATGTGTTAGGTGCCATCGACTCACGCTCGAGTCCTAGCGACAGGTCTAAAAAGAGATCGGCTTCGTGCTAGTCCGGTGAACAGTGCCATTAAAAAACAAACTAAAAAAATATTAATTTACCCATAGGCCCCTAACTCAGTAGGCGCGATATAGGCTTCCACACGGAGGCGCCTATCCAAAAAGTAGATGTGGTCAGGGGCAGAGTTTGGATGTGGATTGAGTTAGGCACTGGTATTTTAGGCCAAGAAAAGCCTGGCCTAATATACTGGTGTCTAAATCAAGTTAGGTGCCGCTAGGCTAGATTCTAGAAATGGTGCCTAACTTTGACTAGAATGGGAAGTGAAAAACGCACAGCGATGGAGACTTTTGGTGTTCGATGTCTTTTATTGTATCTCACGACTCGACACGATCGTGTTTCGGCCCGAATGGGCCTGCCTCAGGAGTTTGAAAGTTAGATTGTGTACGCCAGTGTTCTTCAACCAATGCCGGTCCACAGAAATTTCCTGCCGGTCCACAGGGCCAGCACGTGCGTCAGGCCCAAAACAGTGTTCTTCAACCGCCGGTCCACGGTGCGATCGATGCGGCGTTTTCTTCGAGCCAGCTCCCTCTTCCTGATTCAGTGCACAAAGCCACGGGCAGTGGCTCCTACGGGCCTCCTGCGCCTGAACCAGAAGCCTTCGTTGACGTTGCATTGTCAGAGGGAAGGCTTCCAGATGAGGCAAGGGACGTGCAAGGTGCAATTAGTACTATGATGGGGGCGGGGTCTGGGGTGGAGATTGGGTAGAGATGGGCAAGGTCTGGCTCACGACTTAGCCCAGTGTTCTTCAACCGCCGGTCCACGGACCGATGCCGGTCCACAGAATAATTCTTTTATTTCTGCCGGTCCATCGGTATAAAAAGGTTGAAAAACACTGGTGTACGCAATCCCTTTAAAATACAGTGGTACCTTGGAATCCGAACGCCCCGGAAATCGAACAACTTGGAAACCGAATTTTTTTTTTTTTTTTTAAAGTAAATATTGCTTTGGAATCCGAACTTGTGAGAGAACCCGGAATACAGCAGAGGAGCGAGAACCGGCAGATTTCGGTACTTCCTTTCCGCGAAACTCCTCAGCCGCTCCCGATTGCTTGCACACATGGGGAAAAGCTGGCTCCTCTGGGCTGTTTTGCGGGCGGCAAAGAAGAAATTAAAAGTGGCAGAAACTAGTTCGCCGGTAATAGTCTCCCCCCCCCCCCTGCAGCTGCCGTTCGGGCTCCTCCAGCCCCTTCTTGCCATGCCTCTTCGTCTCCAGAAATACCCCCTCCCCCCCCCCCCCCCCGGACGCCCCTGCGATCTCTAACCCCCCTCCCCCATTCTCCCTGTTTGTTTTGAAGCACTTCCGAGGTCCGATCCTTATTTTTTTTTGGCTGTACAGTACCTTGCTTTGAGGGGAGGGTTTCTTATTTTTCTTCCTTTTTCATATTGCAAGGTTTTCCTGCTCCGTTTCATTTCTGCCCTTCCCCCATCTGAGAGAGCAAAACAACAAAAACTAGGAGGCCATTGCCTTTAAAAGGCTGCTCTAGAAACTTGTAGCTGCGTGGGGGGTGTCTTGCATGTAAAAGTAGCAACATCTCATGGCTAGACTGTAATCAAAGTGATTCTACTGTGCTGTCAATCCGAGTTTGTGGGACCCAGGAATGGATTAATCCAGTTTCTACTATTTTCAATGGGAAAAATTGTCTTGGAACTCGAACGTTTTGGAACTCGAACTGAGTTCGGGAACGGATTAAGTTCGGATTAGAGAGTTGCATGGAGACAGAAATCCCACCCATCACCGCCCGTCCCCGCCCGTATCCTCTCCGTCCCCACCCGCCCCCGCAAGGAATTACCTCCATCTCTGCCAGTCCCCATAAAAAGCAGCAATTACTTCTGACAGGATCATCAATTCCACAGTTTCTTTTGCTGTTTTCCTAGTGGAATCTCTTTGCTGGAACCCTTGTTTTGTTTTCTATTCAGGTAATTAACTTATAAGCCCCCTCTTTTACTAAGGCTGACGTGTCCATTATATTATATGGACGAACCCTGCTTCCAAAGCCTTCCATCCCCGTGGGAGTCCCGTGGGCCAGAGGGGGGTCCCCGTGGGAGTCCCGTAGGATAGGGAGAGATTCCTGCGGGAACCCCGCGGGACCCACGGGATTCACGCTTTCCCCGTTCCCGTGCAGACCTCTGGTTCGGATTCCAAGGTACCACTGTATTTACAAAAACAGTCTTTTGAATCATATAAATCTTTGCTCCTGTGAAGAAATTATTTTACAGACCGTCACGTTGCTAGGACCGCAACGTCGGGCTCCTACAGCCCTTTTGTACGATTCAAAAGACTGTTTTGGCGACTATTTTTAAGGGATTGCGGACACAATCTAACTTTCAAACTTCAGACTCCTGAGGCGGGCCCATTCGGGCCGAAACACGATCGTGTCGAGTCGTGAGATACAATAAAAGACATTGAACGCCAGAAGTCTCCTTCGCTGTGCGTTTTTCACTTTCCATTCTTTGGGAAGTTGGCATCTCCTGTTTTCCTGGGCCCAGCTTTGAATGACAAGGTTGGATAAGTTCCTACTGGAACAGAACGTACGCAGGTAAGGCTGGGCTCAACTAGGGCGCTGGTCTTTGACCTAAGGGCCGCCGCGTGAGCGGACTGCTGGGCACGATGGACCACCGGTCTGACCCAGCAGCGGCAAATCTTATGTTCTTATGACATGTGGTAGGCGCCGTTCTCCTAGGCAGCTACCAAATTAGGCGCTGTTTATACAGCAGAATTCAGGCCCAAAATGTTCAAAGTGACTAAGAAAGTAATAACACGAGAAAAATATATAGTGAAGGCAGCTCCTCATCTCTGTGCCGTGTGGACAAAATACAAAGAAATGGAGATAATAACCAACCATTCCACGTATCTAAGGGCTAGACGGAACAGAAACTGCGAAATGAATTGACGCGACAATAAGTGCTAACCAACGGTTCCTGAAATAACACTTGCGCTTTTCCTGCTGCATTTACATCTTTAAGCCCTAAAAAGTCTATGGCAGTCATTTCAATGTCAATCTAGTTCCAGTCCTAACATTTCTATATCAACCTTCTCACATGGAACTGGATATTAAAGAATCTTGTTGTTTTATTTCTTATGAGAAAGCCTCAGCCCCACCACTCCACCGCTATGTTACTTCAGAAGATCTTTCTCTTATACGCAATCTAGAGTCGGATGACACGAGCGACCTCGGGAGACCTTTGATTCAGCACTTTCGGTGCAAAACATAGAAAATTGACGGCAGAAAAGGGCCACAGCCCATTGAGTCTGCCCATACCAATGACCTACTCGCTGACTTCTACTCCCCTATAGATCCCACGTGAATATCCCATTTTCTCTTAAAATCTGACACGTTGTTGGCCTCAATCACCTGCTGAGGTAGCTCGTTCCAAAGATCGACCACCCTTTCGGCGAAGAAGTACTTCCTGGCATCACCTTGAAATTTCCCTCCCCCGACTTTCAGCGAGTGCCCTCTGGTCACCGAGGGCCCTGTAAGACAGAAGATATCATCTTTCACCTCTATACGTCCCGTGATATACTTAAAGGTCTCAATCATGTCTCCCCTCTCTCACGTCGGGTCAGACTCCCAAGTGTTGGCTGATATAATAAGCTAAGTATACATATAATTCTACGTAAATACAAAGAAAGACATAAAATAAGACTAACAACCTATTGAGAAATAAAATAGCGCATATGGACAGCCAATGATGAAGTGCCATGCAATTCTTCCCGTAGGTATGAAGTAACATAGCTGTGGAGTGGTGGGGCTGAGGCTTTCTCATCTCGTAAGAAATAAAACAACAAGATTCTTTAATATCCAGTTCCATATGAGAAGGTATTTACATCTTTGCCACTTGTTCCTCAAAAGCTTTGCTAATTCTAGTGCTTCCTCCCCTTTTGGTACCGGTAGCTTCTCACTCCTTCCTTCTCACATAACGTAACATGGACCGCAGGGCCGTGAAGTTCCATGCGGTTTACAAAAGATAGAATGTGCAATTAAATGAAAATTAAATACCCAAATGATTAGAAAATAAGACTGCAAAAGGTCTATGGGGTTTACCTGGGGCTTCTTTCACAAAGGTGCGTTAGGGCCTTAACGCGCGGAATTGCGCTCTCTAGCCGCCACCGCCTCCTTTTAAGCAGGCGGTAATTTTTCGGCCAGCGTGCACTATAAACGCTGGCGCACCTTAGTAAAAGGAGCCCTAAGTTTACGATATCCGTGTAAATTCAAAACTAATTAACCCAAATATTTAGAGAACAAGTATGTCTTTAAATGTCTCCTAAATTCCACACAGGAATTGGAAGACACGATCAAATGTTCCAGATCCTTGCCCCATAAGGCCACCTGTTATGACACAAGGTGTTGATGATCGTAAAGGGCAACAAACTAGGGATTTCAATTTTTACCAAAACCATGTGGTGAATTTTGGCTTCAGATTCAGCTTGGGCCAAAACTAAAGCAGCCCCCTCCCAACCAAAAGCAGGCTGCAGACCTCCCCAACCCCCGACAGAAAGCCAGCCCTCCACCCACCTAAAGCTGCAGTCCCTGATGCCACAACTCTCCCAAGCTCTAACTTAAAAGCCCTGGTGCTCTACTGACCTCTTTGGGGCAGGAATGATCCTCAGTCACACCTACACAGCCCAGGTTTGCATTCAAAATGGCTGCCATGACTTCTCACGACAGCCTCACGAGACTGTCATGGGAGGTGGTGGCAACCATCTTGAGTTTGGAACAGGCGTGGGCAAGAGTGACTCCCAGTTGCTCCTGCCTTTGCTGGTTCCAACCTAAGAATGGCTGCCATGATCTCCTGCCAATGGGGATCACTCCTGCCCCAGAGGCCATTAGACAATCAGGACTTTTAAATGATGTCCAAGAAGGGCCTACGTGTAATGAGGGCATTAGCAGCAGTGGCAATGGCTTTTGGTGGGTGGGTGCCAGCTTTTTGTCAAGGAATCCTGAGGTCCGCCTATAGTCAAGGGACCATGCTGCCTGGTTTTCTGTCACCCATGGGAGGACAGCGGCATTTGATCAAGGAACAAATTTTGGCGGGGGAGTTTTGAAAATGCACTGACAGTTTTGGCTAAAACCAAAACATGACAGAACATGGATTTTGGGCTGGTTTCAGCGCTGAAGACGAGTTCAATCTGCCTCAAATTTCTTTCCACTTCAGAATCTTCTGTCTTTCTCTCTCAATTCAAATCACCAAATGGTCACGCTGAATGAACACCTCTATGATTAATATTGTTCTGATGATTTTCCCTGAGTGCAATAGTAGCATTAAATTAACTTTTTTAAAAATCTCTAACGGCCTCTTTTCAAAGCCGCGCTAACGGCCCCGAAGCCCATAGAGAATTAAAGGGCTTCGGGGCTGTTTCCACGCGGCTTTGTAAAAGAGGCCGCAAGAGTCTACCTAAAAGTTTTTAGTCCTTTTAACTTATGCATTATGTTTATTTCCTGCTGCAGTCGGTCCACAAACAAATTCAACATAGCCTAGGGCTGCATCAGGGATGTCTTCTTCTGCTGAAAGTTTTGCATGATTGATACCACCCTATTACATGAGTCAGAGGTGGGCACCTTTTTATAGCTGGGCAACATTTCTCCTTGCTTCCTATTCTATAAATACAGCAATGTCATCTTAGTAAAAGATATTACACAACAAAGTCACTACATGAAAATGATGGTAATCAGCAAGACTTAGAGATAAATATATTTCCTCCTCCTTGGAGATACACAGCAATTTACCAGTTTATCCGCTAAATTATTTTTTTGCGCTTCCCTTTGACTCTTGTGTGGACTCTCTGGTGTATAGTAAGGTGTCCCTTCTGATTGAAGCATTTATCACACTCAGAACATGCAAACGGTTTCACTTCCGTGTGGATTCTCTGGTGTATGATGAGATGTCCTTTCCGACTGAAGGTTTTGCTGCACTCATTGCATGCAAAAGGTTTCACTCCTAAGTGAATCTTCTTGTGTGCAGTGAGGTTTTCCTTCCGCCTGAAGCTTTTACCACATTCGGTACATGTAAATAGTTTCACTTCTGTGTGGATTCTCTGGTGTACGTTGAGGTTTGTCTTCCAACTGAAGGTTTTACCACATTCAGTGCATTTAAATGGTTTAACTCCTGTATGGATTCTCTGGTGTGCAGTGAGGTTTCCCTTCCGACTGAATGTTATACCACACTCCGTACATGCAAATGGTTTCACTCCTGTGTGAATTTTCTGGTGGGCAGCGAGGTATTCCTTCCGACTAAAGCTTTTCCCACACTCAGTACATATAAATAGTTTCAGTTCTGTATGGATTTTCTGGTGTATGGTAAGGCTTCCCTTCCGACTGAAGCTTTTACCACACTTAGTACATGTAAATGATTCCAGCCCAATCTGAATTCTCTGGTGTATACTGAAGTGTCCCTTCTGACTGAAGCTTTTACCGTGCTCAGAACATGTAAATGGTTTCAGTCCTGTGTGGATTTTCTGGTGTATGAAGAGGCTTTCTTTCAGGCTGAAGCTTTTACCACATTCAGTACATGTAAATTGTTTCAGTCCTGTGTGGATTTTTTGGTGTATGAAGAGGCTTTCTTTCCGGCTGAAGCTTTTACCACACTCAGAACACATAAAAGATTTTACCCCTGCATGAAATCTCTCATGTTTTTTGAGATCTAGCTTCTGATGGAAGTATTTGCCACACTTAGAAGATATAAATGGTTTCATACTTGTGTGGATTCTTTGGTGCTTTGTGCAGTGTTCCTTCTGATTGAAGATTTTACATGTAAAGGATTTCACCCCTGTGTGGATTCTCTGCTGCTTTCTGAGGTCTGTTTTTTGACTGAAGCATTTACTGTATTTAGCACAAATAAATGGTTTCACTCCTGTGTGGATTCTCTGGTGTGCAGTGAGGCTTCCCTTCCAACTAAATGTTATGCCACAGTCAGTACATAGAAATGGTTTTGCTTTTGTGTGGATTCTCTGGTGTACGTTGAGGTTTGTCTTCCGACTGAAGGTTTTATCGCACCGAGTACATTTAAATGGCTTAATGCCTGTATGAATTCTCTGGTGTACATTGCAGTTTGTCTTCCGACTGAAGGTTTTACCACATTCAGTACACACAAATGGTTTAATGCCTGTGTGGATTCTCCGGTGTGTAGTGAGGTTTCCCTTCTGACTGAAGCTTTTGCCACACTCAGTACATGTAAACTGTTTCATTGTTGTGTGAATTCCCTGGTGTGCAGTGAGGCATTTCTTCCAGCCGAAAGAATTACAACACTCAGAACATGCACTCGGTTTCACCTCTGTGTGGCGTCTCTGACGTACGGTCAGGTCTGCCTTCTGACTGAAGATTTCACCACACTCTTTAGATTCTGTATCTGCAACTGGACTTTTTCTAGAGTGGAATTTTGCGTTTCTTTTGAAGTTTTCTTCCTGATTGAAGCTTTTGTCACCACTAGAACACGAAAACATTCTCCCCTTTGTATTGCTTTTCTGGAATTTTGTAATATTTGCATCATTGATAAAACCTCTCTCGTAGTCTGTTCTTGTACGCATTCTTGTTTCTTTACTGTGTTTTTGGTGCTGCTTTAGCTCTTTCTTCCTATTCTCACACTCAGAATATGCAAAATTTGTCACTTTTACGGATGTTTTCTGTTGTGCCTGTAGTTCTGTCTTTTGACTGAAGGTTTTCCCACAGTCTGTACATCTAGATGGTCCCTCTTCAGCGTCAGATGGCTGTTGTGATTTCAGAGTGACATGATCGCTGAAGAATATCGTACAAACATCGCAAAGACATCTTTGATCTCTCATCTGGACTCTCTGCTCTTCCTCTGTATGTGCGATATTGCTGCTACTGTGCTCACACAGAGCTGAACCTACTGTTGAATTTTTCTGCTTCTTTCCCACGATCCACCGACATTTTCTTTTTTCTCCACCATCAGAACAGGAAGAAGCGTTTTCTTTGTCTCTTTCAGATAACATCTTTTCCCCTTCCCAGTGATATATCTCTGCGCTACTGTTTATTGGATTATCTTTTTCTAGAAAAAAAAAAAAAAAGAAAGGGTGAACATTGGAAGTTATTCTCATTTAACAATGGTAGAACACACAAATTTAGTGGCGAAGAAGTGCTTTTTTGCGCTATGAAAACTAAGAACCATCAAAAAATACTTTGATCCACTATCTTTTAGATTATTGGTGCAGGCATTAGTCTTATCTATGCTGGATTCTTGCAACATTGTTTGGGAGGTCCTGAGAAAATTGAACACGGCTGTCCACTTGTATTGTAACCCACTTGCATCCCATGTACTGACAAAATATATCTTTACTGTAAACCACATGTACTGACTAAACGTATCTTTATTGTAAACCGTTTCTATCCCAAGTACTGTCAAATGTATCTTTATTGTAAACCGCTTCAAACTTCACGGTATAGCGGGTGGTCGATCGTTGGAATGAACTTCCACTTCAGGTGATTCAGGCCAGCAGCGTGCCTGATTTTAAAAGGAAATGGGATACACATGTGGGATCTCTAGGGGGATTTAAAAAAAAAAAAGTAAATGGGATACACGTGGTATCTCTAGGGGGGTAAATTCAAGGGGGTAGGGTTGTTGGAGTGGGCAGACTTGATGGGCTGTGGCCCTTTTCTGCCATCATCTTCTATGTTTCTATATAAGAAATAAATTATTATTATTATTATTATATTTGGGTTAAAGAAAAATGATCATATCAGTCCCTACTATCGACTATTGCATTGGCTACCGGTGGAAGCACGAGTAATATTTAAATTCTCTTGTATTTGCTTTAAGCTGGTTTGGGGACTGGCCCCAATCTACCTTCTATACCCATTTCGTGCTATACAGCCCTAAGAGGATAACTAGGAATTGCAATTTATTCACCTCTCTGAAAATTACCGGTTGCAGATACAGATCTTTTTTGGACAGGACTCTTGCGTTTCAAGCAAGTAAGCAACAGTCCTGGTTGGGTAGTTACATCAGTGGAGCCGTGCTGTCCTATGGCGCATTTCGAAAAAAAATTAAGACTGTGCGGTTTGATAAATTCATTTCTTAACTGAAGCTTTATTGATAACAAAAATTTGACATTGTGTTGTATTTCTTTTAACTATTTGTATTTCGCTGATTGTCCAGCTCTCTTCGGTGTAAACTGCCTAGAAATCGTTTGATTGAGGCGGTATAGAAGAATAAAGTTATGGTATGTTGTCGTAAGAGAACAATTTGCCACCCCCTTTCTGCTGGGAATATGACTTTTCATAGTAACATAGTAGATGACGGCAGATAAAGACCCGAATGGTCCATCCAGTCTGCCCAACCTGATTCAATTTAAATTTTTTTTTTTTTTCTTCTTAGCTGTTTCTGGGCAAGAATCCAAAGCTTTACCCAGTACTGTGCTTGGGTTCCAACTGCCGAAATCTCTGTTAAGACTTACTCCAGCTCATCTACACCCTCCCAGCCATTGAAGCCCTCCCCTGCCCATCCTCCACCAAATGGCCATACACAGACACAGACCGTGCAAGTCTGCCCAGTAACTGGCCTAGTTCAATATTTAATATTATTTTCTGATTCTAAATCTTCTGTGTTCATCCCACGCTTCTTTGAACTCAGTCACAGTTTTACTCTCCACCACCTCTCTCGGGAGCGCATTCCAGGTATCCACTACCCTCTCCATAAAGTAGAATTTCCTAACATTGCCCCTGAATCTACCACCCCTCAACCTCAAATTATGTCCTCTGGTTTTACCATTTTCCTTTCTCTGGAAAAGATTTTGTTCTACGTTAATACCCTTTAAGTATTTGAACGTCTGAATCATATCTCCCCTGTCTCTCCTTTCCTCTAGGGTATACATATTCAGGGCTTCCAGTCTCTCCTCATACGTCTTCTGGCGCAAGCCTCCTATCATTTTCGTCGCCCTCCTCCGGACCGCCTCAAGTCTTCTTACGTCCTTCGCCAAAGCTGACCGCTGCGACAGAGGCAGATAGTACATCAAAGTTATTCACCTTTAGCGGGGTGTTCTCCGAGAACAGCAGCCCATGTATTCTCACATATGGGTGACGTCATCTGACAAAGCCCCAGTGCAGATGCTGCCTAGTGCTCTGTACCTTTAAGAAGCTTTTGGCAGCATCCCACCGCACACAAGAGTGCAGAAAGAGCATGTGGGACCAGCAGTATCTAACGAAGCAATAAAAATATACAGCTCTTAGTGAGGTGGGACGGATGTGAGAATACATGTCCTTCTGTCCTCAGAAAACACCTGAAAAAAGAATTAGTATGGTATTTATCAAACTTCCATGGAGAAGGGATATAGAGTGAGTTTATTTAGTCACATTAAGTTACGACAACGTTCAGATTTGTGCGATATATCAGCTATAAAGTTTTGAGAGTAGTAAGTTTGTTAATCTTTTCACATTAATTTACTAAAAGAGTAATAAAACACACATTTGAATTCAAGAGACCAAAGCAGACCTCCAGGTTGCTAGCCAGTTTGTCAAATAATTTATATTCAGATACTCAAGCCTTTTTTCTTATTTGTCCCGGTGGGCTCAGGCTCTATCTAGCATACCTGGGGCAATTGGGGGATTAAGTGACTTGCCCAGGGTCACAAGGATCAGTGTGGGATTTGAACCCACAACCTCAGGGAGCGGAGGCCGTAGCTCTAACCACTGCATCACACACTCCCGCATTAGCTCTCAATGATTTTTTGATTTTTTTTTATTGTTTTGCAGATTAGTGCGCAGACCATAAGAGCCATCAGTGACCCTCTGAAGAAGCCGACACATACGGCGAAACGGGTCCCGTCAGGCTCGGGCTGCCCGCCACTAATAAGATAACATAGAAACATAGAAACATAGAAATAGACGGCAGATAAGGGCCCACGGCCCATCCAGTCTGCCCACCCTAATGGCCCACCCCCCCTAACTACCTCCATGAAGAGATCCCACATGCCAAATAGAAACATAAACATAGAAACATAGAAATAGACGGCAGATAAGGGCCCACGGCCCATCCAGTCTGCCCATCCTAATGGCCCACCCCCCTAACTACCTCCATGAAGAGATCCCACATGCCAAATAGAAACATAAACATAGAAACATAGAAATAGACGGCAGATAAGGGCCCACGGCCCATCCAGTCTGCCCACCCTAATGGCCCACCCCCCTTAACTACCATTCTTTGCACCGACTCCAGTCGCAGCACATCCTTGCGATAATGCGGCCTCCAGAATTGCACACAGTATTCCAGGTGGGGCCTCACCATAGAAACATAGAAATAGACGGCAGATAAGTGTGGGTGGTTCAACAGAATAAAACTTTTGAACTAAAAAAAATATATATATATATTAAAACAATTAAAATTTGCGCTTTAAGTATTTATGAAAGTAAATTAAACACACAGCGAGAGGTTTTCTGGAGCCATGATGGAAACAAGGAATCTGCAAAATTTGATTCCATTTTGCTATTAAATGTGGATTAAGGAGGTTTCCGAGATCCTTTTCCTCTCATCAAGCTAATTGTGTGGAATCTATTTTGGTGTCTGATGGGACTTCATATACTGCCTTTTCTATAGTTACCATAAAGTGATTTACAAATTATATACAGGCACTTATTTTGTGCCTCGGGCAATGGGGGGGGGGGTTAAGTGATTTGCCCAGAGTCAAGGTGCCAGACAATTTGTCCTCCTCTGCCGCTGGCTTTCAGCCCTACTCCCAAGAACTAGAAGAGGATTTATTTCAGATTTAAAGGGAAGAAAACTGGTAAGATGGGATGATTTAAAACTAACACTGCCACCCTCAGACAGTTTCACGTTTTATGTTTATTAAGGCTCGTTATCACCGAGAGTCCGGAGTGATATTCTGAAATCCCTTTAACCTTGTTTGAGCCAGGGCTCTGGGCATAGTCGGCGTGGGGGAGTCTGGCGTGCGTGAGATGAATAATCCTTGTTCTTATTTTCTTCTGCTTTTTCTTGTTTTGTTGTGTATTACTTGATTTGCCTTTGCCTTTTTTTTTTTTCTTTTCTCTTTTTAGAGGAAAGGAGGGACAGGGGGATATGATTCAGACGTTCAAATACTTGAAAGGTATTAACGTAGATCAAAATCTTTTCCAGAGAAAGGAAAATGGTAAAACCAGAGGACATAATTTGAGGTTGAGGGGTGGGAGACTCAAGAGCAATGTAAGGAAATTTTTCTTTTCAGAGAGGGTGGTGGTTGCCTGGAATACGCTCCCGAAAGAGGTGGTGGAGAGGAAAACGGTGACGGAGTTCAAAAAAGTGTGGGATGAACACAGAGGATCTAGAATCAGAAAATAATAGTAAATATTGAAGGACTAAGGCCAGGACTGGGCAGACTTGTACGGTCTGTGTCTGTATATGGCCGTTTGGGGGAGGAAGAAAGTAGAAAGGAAATACAACTAGAGACAGGAAAAAGGAGAAAATGTAGTTCAGAACAATGACACTCAAACTCAACTTTCGAGCAGGAGGTGAAATAAGATATCAGGGTCTATGTTCCCTCTATACAGAGCGCGTGGGGACTCGCTCATACATTCTAGGACAGGGGTGGGCATCTCCGGTCCTCGAGGGCCGGAATCCAGTCGAGTTTTCAGGATTTCCCCAATGAATCTGCAGGAGATCTATTTGTATATACTGCTCTCAATGCATATTCATTGGGGAAATCCTGAAAACCCGACTAGATTCTGGCCCTCGAGGACCGGAGTTGCCCACAAAAATACTTGCAAATCTGTAAAATTGTTGGTTTTTAAAACTTGTCGCTCACGTGAAAAAAAAAAAAAAAAGTACACACACCCAGCCAGTCCTTACAGGGAGCATTGATCAAGGTCCATAGGCATCCTTAAATAGAAAGGTCTTAAGGCCAGTTTCAAATACAATCATGGATACTTCCAGTTGTAGAGTTAAAGGGAGTGAGAATAGGCCCGTTATGCGGAAGATACATGAACAAACAAAATCAAAATCAAATATTTCAAAATGTAGGTATAACAAGAACATATGAATTGCCATACTGGGACAGATTGAAGGTCCATCAAGCCCAGTATCCTGTTTTCAACGGTGGCCAACCCAGGTCCCAAGTACCTAGCTAGATCTCAAGTAGTAAAACAGATTTTATGCTGCTTATCCTAGGAATAAACAGTGGATTTCCCCAAGCCATCTCAAAAATAGCCTATGAGCTTCTCTTTTAGGAAATTATCCAAGCCTTTTTTAAACCCGCTAAGCTAACTGATTTCACCACATTCTCTGGCAACGAATTCCAGAGTTTAATTATGCATTGTGTGAAGAAATATTTTCTCTGGTTTATTTTAAATCTACTACTTAGTAGCTTCATCGCATGCCCCCTAGTCCTAGTATTTTTTGAAAGATTAAACAAGCGATTCTCATCTACCCTTTCCACTCCACTCATTATTTTATAGACCTCTGGTCATATCACCCCCTGAGCTGTCTCTTCGCCAAGCCACTTTAGCCTTTCCTCATAGGGAAGTCATCCCATCCCTTTTAGCATTTTTGTCACCCTTTTCTATACCTTTTCTAACTCTGCTATATCTGACCATGCCTCCCCACTCCTTGCCAAACTTCACTGGCTCCCAATAATCTCCAGAACCCATTTCAAATGTTCCTGCCTGGCTTTTAAGATCATTCACGGCATCCTCCCTCCCCTTATCCCACTATCTTTCAACTCCTCCAGTCCTGACTCCTCCAGAACTGCCCAAAGGTATAAACTAGCCTTCCCCTCTCTACGCGGCATCCATTATGCAGGCAAAGTGGGAAAATCCCTTCTCTTCAAAATCACAGGTCTTTGGAACGACCTCACCATCCCGTTGCGGAACCTGAGCTCCCTTCAATTATTCCGCAAACAACTGAAAACTTGGCTTTTCACCAAATTGTAACTCTATCCTCCCCTCCCCCTTTTTCTCCTCCCTTCTACACATAAGTTCATGTAAACCTTTTTCTTCTTCTCTACCTATTATTTAAGTTCTTGTAAACCGTGTCGAGTTCCATACTCATGGAGATGATGCGGTATATAAACTTAAGGTTTAGATTAGATTAGATTAGATTTTCTGAGATACTGCAAAGGGTCCAATGAAGGGCGTATGAAATGAATAGCAGAGAGAGATATAGGAGGTTGCCTGAATTATGTATCTTATATAGGCAGAGTAGGGTTCAAGTAAACCCAGGAAGAGGTGTAGGGGTTCAAGCCCCCACCATCATATCACAGAGTTTGTCCGAGTACGCCTGGACCTTCACCTGTTGTAAGTCTGAACATGAGCAAGCGAGCCTGCTTAACCCTTTCAGGACCATAAGGATCGTAGGCCAATTTTTGTGGTTTCGACAACATTTTTATGGTAAAAAGGGCTTGCAGATGCCAAAAAATTGATTTTTTTTGTGAAATATCATTATTTTTATTTAAAAAAATCACACTTCTGGCTTATGGACAGTGTGGCAAGTGAATCTTCTCGTCAATCTGGCAACGACGCTAATGAATGAATGTCGGAACCAGTTTGTTTACATAAAGGCAGTATCATATGGAATCCGTACATATCAAATTTAGAACTGTAGACTATCCCAATCAAAATTGATAGGATTTTAAAGTTATGGGACAAATAGGTCCCTTGGTCCTGAAAGGGTTAAGAAAAGGCCTTTGCCCTGGTATTGGCATAACGACCTCTCAGGAAAATGTCTCAAATTATTTTTGTGAAATCAGCCCTTGTGTCTGCTAAACGTGCAGATAACCGCAATGCTTACCTACTGAGATCAGGGTCTCATAGTTTTCTTTCATCACCTCCCTGTAGAGCTTTTTCTGGCCTTCATCTAAATAGTCCCACTGCTCCTGAGAGAAGCGAACAGTTATATCCTCAAACGTCACCATCTCCTGAAACATAAAGCAGAAGCAAACATGTAGACGAGCTCAAAATGTTTTTGAGTTCTCCTAACTTTGTATCATGGAAAAGAGGGCTCTAGGGCCTCTCTTTTACAGAGCCTGATCCTCCATGTGCGACCCTGCTGAAACTTCATGTATATGCCGATAAGCAACTCAATTTGCTTGAAGATTAGCACTATACCTTTATATAATCGCTCTTGTGCAAGCAAAACTCTGTACAGTGGTGCCTCACACAACGAACTTAATTGGTTCCAGGAGCAAGTTTGTTATGCGAAAAGTTCGTTATGTGAAACGCGTTTTCCCATAACAATACATGTAAAACAAAATAATTCGTTCTGCAGCATAAAATATGCTAAGATGACATAAAAAAGATAAATTTTTTGTTATTATTTTCATTTAGATACATCTAAAAACACACATTTTTTAAATTTAAAGACAGACTAAGTAGAGTCTATCGAATCTTGCACATCTTCACTGTATGTTTCCTAATGGAGTGAGCAGGCAGTGCCATGCGTTAAGGCCTTGCCAAATCCAGCATCTACCACCTTCTGCTGTTCAACAAAGTAAAAGGAAGGGACCCAATATTGCAGTTAAACGTCCATTTTTTTTAATCATTATTGGAAGTCCTAGTTCTTAATTTAAGCATCCCTGTAAAATAGGGCTAGAACTGGAAAACCTCCAGACACAGAAGCTGAAGTTAGCCCCAAACCCTTCCGGGAAGAAAGCAAACGGTGGCTCGAGAGGGTCCGAAAGGGCGGGGCCCATCAGACTCACCCCACCACCAGGACCGTCAGCGCCGCCACCGCCAGGTAGTTGGTCTGGTAGTAGAGCAGGTTGCTGACCACTCGGTTGTTCCATTTGTTGATGTCCTTGAAATCGGGCTTGGCGAAGCGATCGGAGCCCGGGAAGAAGTCGGCCCAGGCCCGGAAGGGAGCCAGTTGCACTTCCATGACGGCCAGCGGCTGCTGCTTCTCTTCCAATGGCCCTGGGCTGCACCGGCTAGAGCGGAGCGCGAGCGTGGGATCAGCTGAGCGGCGCGAGCTCCGGGCTCCTCCCTTCACTTCCTGCTCGGGGAGTGGAAGGGCTGCCTTTTATGTCTAAAACGCAACGAAGCTCCCTAACGAGCAAACCGTCCACTTTTCTTTTCTTTTTTTTTAGCATCGGGGAAGCGGCGAGAGTAGCTCCGCCCCCCCCAACGCATCAGCAGTAGGCGCGGATGCAGCTCGGGCGACTTCGTTGTGTGAAACGAAGTCCGTTGTACGGATCAAGACAAGAAGTTCGTTGTGCGCAGCGTTCGCTGTGCGAGGCGTTCGTTATGCGAGGCACCACTGTATATTGAAAATGTGAAATGGTAATTTACATGCCCAGCTGCCTTGAGTTGCATATCGAAAATGTGAAACGGATGTCACTTCCACACCCCTTTCTATAGACTCACACTTGTCAAAAGTTTCACTGGACCCAGTGAAGATATAGTGCGTGAAGCCAGATACAGTAAAATGTTTTGAGCATCGTGGTGGCACTTCTGAGGGTCGGTGAATATTGAAGAAACTTTTGACAAGTGTGAGTCTATAGAAAGGGGTGTGGAAGTGACATCCGTTTCACATTTTCGATATGCAACTCAAGGCAGCTGGGCATGTAAATTACCTTATTTTATAATAATTTGCCAAAATTTTGGAAGTGCTAGGAGCTTCACCGCTTCATGGATGGCCACTCTAGAAGCTATTGATTCAAGCCTTACTGTCTGTACCAAATAAAATATTCCCGCCAAACCCTGCTGATCAGGATGGACACTCAGACCTGTTTATCATTCCCCAGCATATTAACTAATCAACGTAGCAGGCGATGGCTTCCACAACCGAGGGCGTTATTTGGATTTTATCATATAGCCTCGTCCAAACCCAGGGGAATGTCAGCATTTCTCTCCAGAGCCCTTTTGATGGGGAAAAAAAGCCATCCTCACCAACTGGCTCTCCCGTGATCCCCCGTCATATGCACAATGGAGATCCCTCATGATAGTGCACGCAACACTGGAGAGACGCATGGTGGGAGACTTGACTCTTGGCCCGGGTCGCAAATTTTGTCAGGTGTGGGAGCACTTCTGGCAGGACCTCACACCGCGTGCTCGCAGTAGACTTTTGAATCTTTAAGATTTTATTCCCACTCTCAGCTGTTGGACTGGCCATGGATTCTTGAGGAGGGGAGGGGAACTGATTATATTGTTGAAAATGTTATTTCCTGAATGGTACTACTGTTTGTATTTGCTTCTTACTGCTGGACTAATAAAAATCATTTAAACATAATTAATCAATGTATTTTAAGAAATCACCACCGTCTTTTCCAGTTTTTGTACTAGGCTCCTGCCCGTAAGACTCTACTGAACCTTCGGGCATTTGGAGGTGGGCTTAGTTAGCCCTTCCATAAGTTGAAGGTGGGAGGGAGGGGGTCACAGGAAAGGAAAGGAGATTTGGTGGAGCAGAGGGCCTCAACCCTATCCCTTATACAGGTTTCAAGCGCTATTCAGCCAGGGCCTACAAAAGCTTCTTTATCCTGAATTAGCTCCAGACATTCAATACATGTGCCCAGAATTGAACATCAAAGACTAATTCTGCGGTCAGTGATATTGGCCAAATAGTTAGGTTCTCCCTCTTCACCTTTATATCACCTTGCAGTTAGATGAGACTGTATGGAAACAAAAAGATGTACACGTCAATATCTGGCCCCCAGCAGTGAGCATTATTTTAAATGCTCACAGTCACTGAAAGCCAAAGCCTTGGGCTTGGTCAGATGCAAGCGATTATCCAGCTGCCGGTCTATATTGAGACCAAAACCTGGATAGCCCGGCAATTTGAGTTAGGACAGTCTTTTTGTGCTCTTTCACTTATCCAGGTGATGGTCTGCACACCAGGGCTGTGGAGTCGGTAGATAAATCCTTCGACTCCGACTCCTCAGTTTCTGGTACCCAGGACTCCGACTCCAGGTACCCAAAATGTCTCTGACTCCACAGCCCTGCTGAACACTGCTGTTAACCGGAGAATCTAATCTAATCTTCAATTTCTGGGAGCTCTACGCCTATCTAGATTCAAATCAACTTACAAATCAAGCTAACTGCTGGCTCTGCCCACAAATTGCCCTGGAACTAAGTGCGGTGGTCAGAGAAAAACCTTTCAGATAATTACAGTATGCTGTGATCTCCAATCCAAAAATGAGGCTGGGGATAGAAGAGGCAGAGGGAGAAGTGGGAGAGAGGGAGGTTGGCTGGAGACTGCAGACAGAAAGAGGATGGAAAGGTAAACAAAGAAGATCACATGAACTACAAAAAGTGTAGTTACTTACCTGTAACGTAGGTTCTCCGTGGACAGCAGGATAGTCAGCCACATATGGGTGTTGTCCCAACAGCTCCCAATTTGCGGATAAGCTCTCCAATAGCTCAGAGAGATTTTTTTTTTTTCTCTGAGCACGTGCAGTGCCTGGGCCCCACTGGGCATGCCCGAGCCCTTCCCATTTCCCCCTGCTTCCCCCTAAACCCCAGGATGTTCCTAGCTGTGGCCGGGTCAGCCGTATGGGGAGGCGGGTGGGTTGTGTGGCTGACTATCCTGCTGTCCACGGAGAACCTACGTTACAGGTAAGTAACTACACTTTCTCCTAGGACAAGCAGGATGAGTCAGCCACATATGGGTGACTCCCTAGCCGAGGGATGTACCGACTGGACCTGCGCCTTAGCACTTTGTGCATCCCTCGCCTGGCTGTGGAGGCCAAGCCGGGCAGGGTAATCAGGCAAAGCAGGTGAAGTTGTAATGGAGAGCTGTAGAAAATCCAACCGATGGGAATGGGCGGAAACTAAAGACGGGGATTAGGGGGAAGCAGGGGGAAATGGGTAGGGCTCGGGCATGCCCAGTGGGGACCGGGCACTGCACGTGCTCAGAGAGAGAGAGAAAAAAAAAAATCTCTCTGAGCTATTGGAGAGCTTATCCGCAAATTGGGAGCTGTTGGGACAACACCCATATGTGGCTGACTCATCCTGCTTGTCCTAGGAGAATAAAAGCACCAGAAAGCAGAACGAGAACCAGAAAAAAGAACGAGAACCAGAAAAAAAAAAGAT
Organism: Geotrypetes seraphini; assembly: GCF_902459505.1. NCBI lineage: Eukaryota > Metazoa > Chordata > Amphibia > Gymnophiona > Dermophiidae > Geotrypetes > Geotrypetes seraphini. Next base: position 503,282,238 of record NC_047085.1, read on the forward strand.
CCTAAGGGGCTGCAGGGATCAGTTTCTTTTCAAAAGTCCTAGGGAGGGATTAAGCAGTGCCAGGCTCCTTTCTTCTTCTGCTCGCCCCATGGCATCGCCTGGCACTGCATCCCCTGCCTGCCACCTACCTGCTGAGCACAAAGCCCTGCAGCCATTTTTCAGTCCTGACTCAGTGCAGGACTCAGCTTCTCTCTTAATGGCTTAGTTCAAAGAAAGAAGAGAGAAGGGAAGCAGGAGAGAGGGAGGCACATGGAAATATAATCTAGTTCAGGGCTGCCCAAGTCCGGTCCTCGAGATCTACTGGCAGGCCAGGTTTTCAGGATCTCCACAATGAATATGCATGAGAGAGATTTGCCTGCTCTGCCTTCTTGGTATGCAAATCTCTCTCATGCATGTTCATTGTGGAGATCCTGAAAACCTGGCCTGCCTGTAGATCTCGAGGACCGGACTTGGACAGCCCTGATCTAGAGAGATCAGGAAGCAGAAACTGAGCTAATCCTAAAGCCAAAGGAGAACCAAGAAGCAGAGCCCGAAGGGCTGCAGGGAAGAAAGAGCAGAAGTATCTCTTCTGGAGCCCCAGGGAGGGATTGAGCAGTGCCAGGCTCCTTTCTTCTTCTGCTCGCCCCATGGCATTGCCTGGCACTGCATCCCCTACAGCCAATCATAAAGGCAAAGGAGATCCAGGAAGAAGAGCCTGAGGGGCTGCAGGGAAGAAAGAGCAGAAGTGTCTCTTCTGGATCCCCAGGGAGGGATTGAGCAGTGCCAGGCTCCTTTCCTCTTCTGCTTGCCCCATGGCATTGCCTGGCACTGCATCACCTCCTGCCACTCTCCTACCTGCTTAGTAGCCAGCCCTGGGGCCATCCTCCTGCCCTGACTTATTGCAGGGCTCAGCTGCTCTCCCAATGGCTTGTAGGGGGGAGGGAAGGAGGAAGAGAGAAGTAGGAGAGAGGGATGGAGGTGGGAGAGTCTGCTTCTGACTGCTGCCATCTGCTGGAGACTCCCAGTACTGATGGCAGAAGCTGAACCTGCAGTCTATCTGCTGGCTGGGTCTGACTGATGGGTTTGCAAGGGGCAGACAGAAGGGCTCAACTGAATCCTAGAATTGTTTCCTTGCCTCATTGGTAGCGCTAGTCTAGACGGTGTCTGTATTAAAGACACCGTCTAGAGTAGTGCTACCAATGAGTCAAGGAATCAATTTAGATAACTGTAGGCATAGATTTTATAGTTTGTGTTTGTTCTATGGTTTGCTGCTTGAATAAGGAATTTTAGATGCAGTCTTTTTAGCAGCTTAGGGATGATAGGCAAATCGTTTGATTCTTGGACTGTTCTTTTTCATTCCTTTTAATTTGGCATGACTATTTAATGACAAATCCACTGGATAAGTATTTTATATTTAATAGAGCCCATAAAATGACAAGGGATTAAATTTGTAGAAAATCACGATATCTAATCTAATCTTCTATTTGTGCATTGCTCATACCTATATAGCAGGGGTAGGGAACTCCGGTCTTCAAGAGCCGTATTCCAGTCGGGTTTTCAGGATTTCCCCAATAAATATGCATTGAAAGCAGTGCATGTAAATAGATCTCATGCATATTCATTGGGGAAATCCTGAAAACCCGACTGGAATACGGCTCTCGAGAACCGGAGTTCCCTACCCCTGCTATATAGGCTCAAGGCGACTTTAAAGAGAGGGGAGAAGATGGAGAGGGAGGGAGGGGAGGAGGATAGGTTGGAGGGGAGAGAGGAAGAGAAGGGAAGAGATAAGAGGGGGAGGAGAAGAGAGGATGCAGGAGATTAAGTGTCAAACAGATGGGTTTTCAGTTTTCTTCGGAAGATGATGTGGCAAGGTTCAGTTCGGGTCATTTCTGTAAGGCCATTCCAAGTTTTTACTCCTAGAAAGGTATGATATGATATGAATCACCAATGTTGTTCTTTGCTATTTTTATTTATTAATTGGTTTTAATGTTTATATGAATATTTGACTAATTATTATTTCTATATTTGATTTTCTAATTCTTTTAGCAATGCTGACCATTATTAGCACATATGGTACAGAGTGTGTGTCTCACACTCATCCTTGTGCTTTTAGCCTTTTGGAGCTTTGCTCACATCTTTACATGTTTTTTTTTAATTGAGATTTAGTGGCGGTGATGGAGACGAGGTTCACAGAGAACCATAACTGGGATATAGTTATACCTGGCTATAATTTATTCAGGAAGGAAGGGTGGAGGAGTGGTGTTATATGTTAAGAATAATATTAAAGTGACAGAATTACAGGACATAGGGGGTAAGGAAGAAGCACTGTGGGTTAATCTGGAAAGAGGGAATGGAAAATGTATTTATGTTGGCGTGATATACAGGCTTCCTGCACAGAAGAAATGGACGAAGATTTAATTGAAGACGTTCACGAGATAACTAGATAAGGGGAAGTACTACTGATGGGTGATTTTAATATGCTGGACATTGACTGAGCCATCCCTGCTGCAGGGTCAATTTTCAAGTTTATCATTTTTTTTTAAATACTTTATTCATTTTAAAAATATATACAATAAGTGAAATACAGTAGTAAATTAATCATTTTACAATATAGACATCACTTAAAATTTTTCAAATATCCAAGCTTATTAATACCCTCCCCTCCCCCCATCAACACTTTCCCAACAATTTTTCCAACCTTATTTACCTCCCATCCCTCCCTCCCTCCCTCCCTGGATGTGCATATTATCTAATAACAAACCATAACTATAGAGATTCTACAAAGGACGTCAATGGGCCCCAAATTAATTTAAAATTGTTTTACTGCCCTAGAATTCTGATTTTTTGGGAAATCAATTTGGGGAAAAATTAATAATATTTTAAATTCTGAGATTCCTTTAACTTATGAAATAATAATTTGTGGTACTATTTTGCATATTAAAGATCCCCTAGATAAACATAAAAGACGTCTCTTTTTAATTATGACAAGTACAGCTATACAACTGATTACACATAGAAACATAGAAATAGATGGCAGATAAGGGCCACGGCCCATCTAGTCTGCCCACCCCAATGACCCTCCCCTACCTTTCTCTGTGAATAGATCCCATGTGTCTATCCCATTTGGCCTTAAAATCACGAAACTGGAAAAACTGGGATCGCCTCAATTTCACATTTTGGTGGGCAAGTTTATGTCTAATATATAAATATGAGACAATGAATGCTGCTATATTAGGGAATAATGAAAATTTTAAGTTTATCATATTTTGATAGATCGCTTATTAAAGCCTTAGTCGTCTATAAGCAAGGAGATCTTGGATTCGCCACAGGAAGAATTGTTTCAGCAATTAGTAACGGAACCCGCTTGGGACAGAACTATTCTGGAACTGGTGCTTACAAATAGGGAAAGTGTTTCTGATGTTATGGCGCGAGATCATTTCGCATCTAGTGATCACCGAATGATGTTAAGATGTAGGAAGGGAAGACTTACTCAAGTTTGAAGGTTCTAGACTTCGAAAGACTTTGTTATGATGGGGGAATACCTCAAGGAAGAGTTAGTTGGATGGGAAAAGCTGAACGAAGCAGAACAGCAGTGGGCAAAACTGAAAGGAGCTATTTTAAGGGTGATAAACCTTGATGTTAGAAAAGCACATAAAGGTAAAAGGAAAAGAAAACTGCTTTGATTCTCAAATGTAGCAGCTGAAAAGATAAGAGAAAGAGATAAAAGGTTAAACCTTCATAAATGACATGATGTCGCAGAACGAGGAAGACAGGCACAAATATGTAGAAACGCTACAAGAAGAAGGAAAAGCTGTCAGAAAAGCAAAGATGCAAATCCAGTAAAATTGGGTGACAAAACACTTTTTTAGATATGTAAGTGATAAGAAAATGTCAAAATGGCATTGTGAGACTCAAGGGTGAAGGGGACAAATATGCAAAACTGATAAGGCTGAATGGCTTAACAAGTATTTCGGAGTAAAGGGATAATACTCTGACTGGCGGGGAGTCACGAGCGGTGTGCCACAGGGATCGGTGCTGGGGCCGTTACTCTTCAACATATTTATCAATGACCTGGAAAAGGAGGCAAAGTGCGAGGTTATAAAATTTGCAGACGATACCAAACTGTGCGGCAGAGTTAGGTCCAGGGAGGAGTGTGAGGACCTGCAAAGGGACCTGGACAAGCTGGAAGACTGGGCAAACAAATGGCAAATGCGCTTTAACGTGGAAAAATGCAAGGTCATGCATATAGGGAAAAAGAACCCGTTGTTCAACTACAAATTGGGGGGGGCATTGTTGGGAGACAGCAGTCTTGAGAGAGACTTGGGTGTGCTGGTGGATGCATCACTGAAGCCATCTTCACAGTGCGCAGCAGCCTCGAAAAAAACCAACAGGATGCTGGGCATCATAAAGAGGGGCATAACAACCAGGACGCGGGAAGTCATCATGCCATTGTATCGAGCGATGGTGCGTCCACATTTGGAATACTGCGTTCAATATTGGTCGCCGTACCTCAAGAAGGACATGGCGGTACTTGAGAGAGTCCAAAGGAGAGCAACGAAACTGGTAAGAGGGCTGGAACACTGCCCATACGCCGAGAGGTTGGATAGGCTGGGGCTCTTCTCTCTGGAAAAAAGGAGGCTCAGGGGAGATATGATAGAGACCTTCAAGATCATGAGGGGCATAGAGAAGGTGGATAGGGACAGATTCTTCAGGCTGAAGGGATCAACAGGCACGAGGGGGCATTCGGAGAAACTGAAGGGAGATAGGTTCAGAACAAATGCAAGGAAGTTTTTTTTCACCCAAAGGGTCGTGGACACTTGGAATGCGCTACCGGAGGAAGTGATCAGGCAGAGTACGGTACAAGGATTCAAACAGGGATTGGACGGATTCCTGAGGGATAGGGGGATCGTGGGATACTGAGAGAGGTTCTGGGATGTAACACAGGTATAGAAAGCTAACCAGGTAATAAGTATAGAAATCCAACCAGGTCGTGGATGTGCAAGACCGGAGGGTTAGGACTTCGATGGGAAGATAGGACTCAATGGGAAACCAAGGTGGCAAGGGGGCCCCTTCTGGTGACTCAGACAGGCCGTGACCTGTTCGGGCCGCCGCGGGAGCGGACTGCTGGGTGGGATGGACCTATGGTCTGACCCGGCGGAGGCACTGCTTATGTTCTTATGTTCTTATGCTCTGTGTTCACAGAAAACGAATGCAAAATGGAATGGATGTGTGGTAGGAATATGAACAGGAGAATCTGCCTTCACAATCGTGAATAGCAAAAAAATGACAACAAAGGTGACCAATGGTGTTCAGTCTCTTTTTATTGTGATCGACTCGACACAATCGTGTTTCGGCCCACAAGGGGTCTGCCTCAGGAGTCTTGTAGTTAAATTGTGATAGACAGAATCACAATGCTCTTTTACTCATCTTGGAAAGTACTACTCCGTATAAAACCTTCATGATGAGTAAAAGAGCATTGTGATTCTGTCTATCACAAATTAACTACAAGACTCCTGAGGCAGACCCCTTGTGGGCCGAAACACGATCGTGTCAAGTCGATCACAATAAAAAGAGACTGAACACCATTGGTCACCTTTGTTGTTGTTTTTTTGCTATGGATGTGTGATAGACCAGGAGAGATTCTCAGAAGACAGCAAGGAGCTATCTAAAGTTAAAAAAAAAAAAAAAAACACAATGAGATAGGACCTGATAGAATACATCCCAGGGTACTCAAGGAACTCAGAGATGGCCAATCGATCGGAGATCACTGTTCATACCTATACTGAAGAAAGGTGATGCCAAAGACTGTAACAACTACAGAACGATTGCATCGATTCCACACGCCAGCAAAATATTGCTGAATATAGCACAACAAAGGCTACAATCATTCGTTGAGCAAAGAACTACCCGGGTTCAGACTGGTTTCAGAAAAGGTTGAGGAACAAGAGACATTATTGCCAATGTTAGAACTACAACAAAGCTTTTGACTGTGTGGATCACGATAAACTATGGAGAACTCTAGCACAAATGGGAATACCCAAATACATAACTCAGCTGATAAAGAGCCTCTACGAAAATCAAGAATCTATTGTGAGAACTGAATATAGCAACACTGGTTTCCAATAAAATGTGGCTTCAGATAAGGATGCATTGTGTCACCTTACCTGTTCAACCTGTACGGTGAAGCCATCTTCAGAAAAGCAAATTTGGAAGAAGAGAGCATTGGTTTCAAAGTTGATGGCCAAAATATAAACAACCTGTGCTATGTAGATGAGACAACGCTCTTTACCAGCAGCAAAGAAGACATGCTGTATCTACTGAGAAAAGTCAAAGAGGAAAATCATAACATGGGATTAAAACTGAACATAAAAGCAAAGTGATGCACATTGAGAAGAATAACCTGAATCACAGTTACCGAATGCTAGAGTCCACCTTGGGGGTTAGCGCCCGAGAAAAGATTCTGGGTGTCATCGTAGACAATACGATGAAATCTTCCGCCCAATGTGCAGTGGCGGCCAAAAAAGCAAATAGGTTCTAATCTAATCTAATCTAAACCTTAGGTTTGTATACCGCATCATCTCTACATTCGTAAAGCTCGACACGGTTAACAAGAGTTAGGGTAGAAAGGAACTCCAGTGGAGGGAAGAGGCAAAATGAAGAGAAAATTTAGAGGACTAGAATAACCAGAGAGGGAGGAGGAGTTACATTTTTGAGAATAACCAGGTTTTCAGATGTTTACGGAAGAGTTAGAGGGAGCTCAGATTCCTAAGAGAGGATGCTAGGAATTATTAAAAAAGGGATGGTTAACAAGACTAAGAATGTTAGAATGCCCCTGTATTGCTCCATGGTGCGACCTCATCTGGAGTATTGCGTTCAATTCTGGTCTCCTTATCTCAAGAAAGATATAGTGGCGCTAGAAAAGGTTCAAAGAAGAGCGACCAAGATGGTAAAAGGGATGGAACTCCTCTCGTTTGAGGAAAGACTAAAATGGTTAGGGCTCTTCAGCTTGGAAAAGAGACGGCTGAGGGGATATAGGATTAAAGTCTACAAAATCCTGAGTGGTGTAAAATGGGTACAAGTAGATCGATTTTTTACTACATCAAAAATTACAGACTAGGGGACACTCGAAGTTACAGGGAAATACTTTTAAAACTAATTGGAGGAAATTTTTTTTCACTCAGAGAATAGTTAAGCTCTGGAACGTGTTGCCAGAGGATGTGGAAAGAGCGGATAGCGGAGCTGATTTTAGGAAAGGTTCCTGGAGGAAAAGTCCATAGTCTGTTATTGAGAAAGACACAGGGAAAGCCAATGCTTGCCCTGAATCAGTAGTATGGAATATTGCTGCACCTTGGGTTTTGGCCAGGTACTGGTGACCTGGATTGGCCACCGTGGGAATGGGCTGCTGGGCTTGATAGACTATTGGTCTGACTCAGTGAGGCTATTCTTATGTTTTTATGTTCTTAAATAAGACAAAGATCATAAACACAGAAAATGATGAAGATTTTTGAGCTTGAAGGCGATAGAAGAGAAGTTGTAAAGGATTTCAGTCTTCTTGGCTCTTTCATAAACAAAGAAGCAACAACATGGAAGAAATACTCCGCAGAATAGCACTTGGTGAATGAAGGCTCTCGATAAAGTATTCAAAGGCAAGGAAATAACACTTTAAACCAGGGGTAGAGAACTCCGGTCCTCGAGAGCCGTATTCCAGTCGGGTTTTCAAGATTTCCCCAATGAATATGCATTGAAAGCAGTGCATGCAAATAGATCTTGTGCATATTCATTGGGGAAATCCTGAAAACCCGACTGGAATACGGCTTCTCGAGGACCGGAGTTCCCTACCCCTGCTCTAAACGAAGATCAGACTCGTCCATGCACTCATTTTCTCAGTGGTCAATTATAGATGTGAAAGCTGGACTTTATGGGGCTCATAATCGAAACTTAAACACATTTAAAAAGTCGGCACTTGGATGACCTAAAAGGCAGGTCGGCCAAGAGCCAATAATCAAACCTATTTTTTGGGACGTATCCAAGGACTTTCTAGGCCTCTGAATGCTGCTGTGCCCCCAGAGCTAAAAGAAGCGTATCTGGAGGACTGGTTAGGGCTGTAGGTGGGTGGGATGGGGGCCGACCTAGACTTAGTCGTCCTGCAGGGATAATCAAATGTTTTACTAGACATCCTGGATGAAACTTAAATGCTGTGAATTAGACGATGTAAAAAACAGGTATAAGTGCCCAAAAGGTATCCAAAGTGGCCAGAGAAGCACTGCAGAGACAAAGAAAAGACACTCCATCCACTCCTCCAGTGTTCACTCCACACCCCCGCAAAGATCGGAATAAAAACATACATACCCGTCTCTAGGACATCAGAGCTGCACACAGGTCTCTTAACTAGCCTGGGGGGGTGGGCTAATGAATCATAGAGAGGCCCATAAGCCACTCTAACCACTACATTCATGGTGGAAAATGTGAGCCCACCAAAACCCTACTGTACTGCCATATAAATGGCTTCTGCAGCACATAAGGGCTATTGGGGTTGTAGACAGGTGGGTTTTGGGGGCTCACCATATGCTATAAGGAAGTTCTGGTGAGATGTTTATATGGCACCCTTTTTGTGAAGTTCACAGCAGCGTTCTGTAAGGTTCCCCACTGCTCTGTTGCCATGTCTGGGTGGCCAGTCCATCACAATACTGGCCCCTCCCACGTCCAAATGGTCTTGTTCTGGGCATTTGGGATTTAGACGAATATTTGGTTGAAAATGTGGTATAACGATAGACGTACTGGCGGTCTGGGCGATCAATGGCCCTGAACGTCCAGATAGACGATTGTTGGAAGAAAAAAAAAATAATTTCTAGACATATTTTTTGAGAATGCACATTTTACCACTGCCAACTTTGGGGGGTCCAGTGCCATATGTCCGAATCAGACATTTATTTTGATTATGCTCCTCCATGGAAACAAGACAGAAAGAATATTGATTCATTTGAGCTTTGGTGCTAGAGAAGAATTTTAGGTATGCCGAGGACCACCAAAAGAGCTAACAAATCAATTCTGGAAGAGATCAAACCGGCTATGTCACTCGAAGCCCAAATGATGAAGTTACGACTATCTTATTTTGGTCACACCATCAGAAGAGACAGATCTTTGGAGAAGGACATCATATTTAGGAAGATCAAAGGAACCAGGCGAAGGGGGTGACCTCAGCAGCATCGCTACCATGGCTTTCTAAAAGAGGCCCTAACTCTCCTTGCAATGATTTTATTTTCCTTCAATGTGGGTCGGTTTTTTTTCAAGGTGGTGTTATCTTTTGTCTTTTCCTATGCCCCTATGTCCTCATTGGTAAAATGTTTTGAGTAATAATAATTCTCTCACACCAAGCAGCATCATGGGGTAAAGACCTAGAACAATTACTTTCGCCCTTTACTTATGAAGAATTTAGGAAACATCTAAAAACACACCTAAGAACATAAGAACATAAGAAGTTGCCTCCGCTGAGGCAGACCCTAGGTCCATCCTGCTCAGCGGTCTGCTCCCGCGGCGGCCCACCATGCCCATTGCCTGAGCAATGGTCTATACCTATCTATACCCCTCAATCCCTTTTTCTTCCAGGAATCTATCCAAACCTTCTTTGAAACCATTTAATATTTTCTTGTCTACAACAGCCTCTGGAAGCGCGTTCCATGTATCCACCACCCTCTGAGTGAAAAAGAACTTCCTAGCGTTTGTTCTAAACCTGTCCCCTTTCAATTTCTCCGAGTGCCCCCTTGTACTTGTGGCGCCCCTTAATTTGAAAAATCTGCCCCTGTCTACTTTTTCTATGCCCTTCAGGATCTTGAAGGTTTCTATCATGTCTCCTCTAAGTCTTCGCTTCTCCAGGGAGAAAAGTCCCAACTGCTTCAATCTTTCAGTATATGGGAGATTTTCCATTCCTTTTATCAGTCTAGTTGCTCTTCTTTGTACTCCCTCAAGTACCGCCATGTCTTTCTTGAGGTACGGTGACCAGTACTGGACGCAGTACTCCAGATGCGGCCGCACCATTGCACGATACAGCGGCATGATGACTTCTTTCGTCCTGGTTGTAATACCCTTCTTAATGATACCCAACATTCTGTTTGCTTTCCTTGAGGCCGTGGCGCATTGGGCCGATGCCTTCAGTGTTGCATCTACCATCACTCCCAGGTCTCTCTCCAGGTTACTGACCCCTAGTGGTGTTCCCCCCATTTTGTACGTGAACATCGGGTTCTTTTTCCCCACGTGCATGACCTTGCATTTCCCCACGTTGAAGCTCATCTGCCATTTTTCGGCCCACTTTTCCAGCTGTGTTAGATCCTTTTGAAGATCTTCGCAGTCTTCCCTGGTTTGAGCCCTGCTGTATAGTTTGGTGTCATCTGCAAATTTAATGACCTCACACTTGGTTCCCGCCTCTAGGTCGTTTATGTAGATATTGAACAGGAGCGGTCCCAGCACTGACCCCTGCGGAACTCCGCTCGTGACCCCTTTCCAGTCTGAGTAGTGGCCTTTTACGCCAACCCTCTGTTTCCTGTTTGCCAACCAGATTTTGATCCATCGGTGGACCTCCCCTTGTACCCCGTGGTTCCATATCTTTTTAAGCAGTCTCTCGTGTGGCACCTTGTCGAAGGCTTTCTGGAAGTCAAGGTAAATGATGTCTATAGATTCCCCTTTATCCATCTGGCTGCTCACCCCCTCAAAGAAGTACAATAAGTTAGTGAGGCATGACCTGCCCTTGCAGAAGCCGTGTTGACTCGGTTTTAGCTGCCCATTTTTTTCGATGTGCTCACAGATGCTGTCTTTAATCAGTGCCTCCATCATCTTTCCCGGGACTGAGGTCAGGCTCACCGGCCTGTAGTTTCCCGGGTCTCCTCTTGCGCCCTTCTTGAAGATGGGCGTGACATTTGCTATTTTCCAATCCTCCGGGATCTCTCCGGTTTTTAAGGATAGGTTGCATATTTGTCTAAATGGCTCCGCTATTTCGTTTTTTAGCTCCTTGAGTACCCTTGGATGAATGCCGTCCGGACCTGGCGATTTGTCGCTCTTTAGTCTGTCAATCTGCTTGAGTACATCCTCTTGGCTTACTTCTAAATCGACCAGCTTATCGTCTTGGTTTCCTATAACGATCTCCTCGGGTTCCGGAATGTTGGTTATATTTTCCATCGTGAAGACTGATGTGAAGAACTCATTTAACCTGTCAGCTATCTCTTTCTCTCCTTTTACTACTCCCTTTCTGTCACCATCGTCCAATGGTCCCACTTCTTCTCTCGTCGGTTGCTTCCCCTTGACGTATCTGAAGAACGACTTGAAGTTTGTTGCTTCCTCTGCCAGTCTCTCTTCGTATTCTCTTTTTGCTTTTCTAACCATTCGGTGACACTCCTTCTGGTGTTCTTTGTGCACTTTTTGGTTCTCCTCTGTTTGGTCTTTTTTCCATTTTCTGAACGATGCCTTCTTGTCGCTTATTGCCTTCTTCACTGCATTTGTTATCCACACTGGATTTTTTGTTCTATTTTTTTTGCACCCTTTTCTGAACTTGGGGATGCATAGGTTTTGCGCTTCATGCACAGTCTTCTTGAGTAAGGTCCAGGCTTTTTCTACGGATTCCGTCTTCCCTATGTTGCCTTTGAGTTTCTTTCCCACTAATTTCCTCATGGCATCATAATTTCCTTTTTTGAAGTTGAGTGCCGTCGTTGTGGTTCTTTTCCCCTTTGATGATCCAATTTCAAGCCTGCACTGGATCGTGTTGTGATCGCTGTTACCTAGCGGGGGTAATACCGCCACCTCCTTTGCTGGCCCTCCTAGTCCGTTGAAGATTAGGTCAAGAGTGGCATCGCCCCGTGTTGGTTCCATGACTAGTTGCTCCATGAAACAGTCCCTCGTGACCTCTATGAATTTGGTCTCTCTTGCGCAGTTTGAGTGTCCAATACTCCAGTCTATCCCAGGATAGTTGAAGTCCCCCATCACCACCACATTTCCGCTTCTGCATACCTGCCTCAGTTCAGCTTCCAGCTCCTGGTCGATTTCTTCCGGTTGTCCAGGTGGGCGGTAGTACAGACCCAATTTAATGTCTGCCCCTGCTCCTCCCTGTAGTTTAACCCATAGTGATTCCAAGCCATCCACCCGTACTGTTGTTTCCATCCTGGCTGATGGTATGGAGTCTTTTATGTACAGCGCTATTCCTCCACCCTTTTTATGTGTCCTGTCTCTCCTGTACAGTTTGTACCCTGGTATGGCCACATCCCATTGATTTTCCTCTGTCCACCACGTTTCTGTGACTCCAATTATGTCTAGGTCCTTATTGCTGGCAGTGATTTCCAGTTCTCCCATTTTGGTCCTCAGGCTCCTAGCATTTGTGTATAGGCAGTTTAAGACCCAGTTTTTTGTCTTCTCATTTTGCTTCCCTCGTGCTTTGGTACTCTTGCAGTTTTCTTCATGGTTTACCAGCCCCTGAGCTTTGTCCTCCTCCTGCTGTGTGTGTGTGACGTCCTCTGCCTGCTTCCCCTGCTCCTCCTGCTTTCCTAATTCCCACTCAGTCCTGGGCTCTTTTTCGCAATGTCTTTGTCCCTCTGGCTCCTGTAGTTCTGTATTGGTGCCTCTTACCAGGTCCATTTGTGCCCCCGATCCCTGCAAAGCGTCTTTAGGTCCCTTTTCAAAACATATACATTCAGTCCCGAGTCCTCCTTTACAATGTCCCAGTTCAGTATCCTTGTCAGGTACTGATGTCCGATGTGTCGAGGTCAGGTCGACTATCTGCTTTCCCCTTCTCCTCAGTTTAAAGCCAAGTCTATGACCTGTTCCTAAAACATCTTGACAACAGATCCACTTATCTCTTTCCTCTCAATAGCGACCTACTGTCCTTTTGATCACTTTTCTCCTCAACAATGAATTTCCTGTCTAATTACTTCTCTTTCTTCTTCCCCTCTTGAAGTCAGTCAATTTGTACCTTTGCTTAATCTTTTGTAAACCGCATAGAACTTCACGGTATTGCGGTATATAAGCTGTTATTATTATTATTATTATTATTATTAATAATAATTTTGGTTGCGCAATGTTGCATTCAGTTAATTTATCTGCTATCTACAGATTGTCCCTTATACAAGTTATTACCGTATTCATCTTAGCATAGAAACATGATGACAAATAAAGGCCACATGGCCCATCCAGTCTGCCCATCTGCAGCAACCATTATCTCTTTCTATCTCTGAGAGATCCCACGTGCCAATCCTAGGCCCTATTGAATTCACACACGGTCTCTGTCTCCACCGCCTCTTCCGGGAGACTGTACCACGCATCTACCACCCTTTCTGTAAAAAAAAAGGGGGGAAAGGGGTTTTGTTGTTATGATTGCTGTAAATTTTTGGCTTTCTGTACTAGCTTTTGTTTTTCTCAATAAAAATTTTTTGCAAAAAAAAAAAAAAAAGTATTTCCTCAGATTACTCCTGAGCCTATCACCTCTTAACTTCATCCTATGCCCTCTCATTCCAGAGCTTCCTTTCAAATGACTCGACTCATGCGCATTTATGCCATGTAGGTATTTAAATGTCTCTATCATATCTCCCCTTTTATCATACTCTTTACTCTGGGTGTTATATTCAACTTGGTAACCCAGCCTGGTCGTCCGTTTCCAAATAGGCCAGCAGCACAAATTCTTGGACTGTCTGGCAGCTCCTCAGTTTAGGACTGTGTTACAGACGATGGTGTTGTCTATTTTTAATTATTGTAGTCTGGTGTTCTTGGGAATGCCAGGGACAGCTTTGTATGCACTACAGGTTGGCTAGAATTCGGTAGTGAGATCTCTGTTTAGATTGGGAAGATGTGAGCATGGGAGAGAGTACTATATAAGTTTGTACTGGCTGAAGGTAAAGGATAGGATATGTTATAAGCTACTGGTAAATGTTTTCATGTGCCTACAGAAGTTGGCTCCCAAACACCTGATCCAGAGTATCTTGATCAGCCGATTCCATCTGCAAAGGATCTGAGGCTATCGTCATCCAGGGATACTGTTTGTCATTGTATTGGTCCCAGAGAATGGAACAACCTTCCTGAGTAGAATATAGAGAATTTTTTAATTTTTTTTAATAATTTTTTATTTATACTTTTACAAGTTAACATTCAATCAATGCTTGAAGGAAATATAATAATCCAATAGGAAAAACAAATGTTAATTAAAAAATAATATCACATAGTAACTATGAGTAAAGTCCACAATCTAGGAGGAGAAGGAATCAATCACTTCCAAGGGTAGTTGGTTCCAAGAAATAAACTAAATTAATACAAATAACAGAGTGCAGTTGGAATTATTTAACTAATGGCCTGCTGGGCTGATTGATAAAGAAGCAATTCTTCGCCTATTCTATAGGACTGACAAGGTGGAATTTCATGGATTAAAAATTTGTATATTTCCTGATGTATCTAAATGGATTCAAGCCAGACGTGAGAATTTTAAGAAATGACTCAAAAGACGCCTGTTCTGTCAGATAAAATACAGGGTCTGAGATTGGTTAATTGAGGAGGAGTGGAAACTGTTGAGTGCAGGGTGCTGGTCACCGATATATTCTATGGTCTGGACTGTTTTATGGTTATAGTGATGTCTGTCGTTGAGGCGACCTGTATAACATAACATTATACTTATAGACCGTGTTACCAAAAAGTTCTACGTAGTTTACAAAAGATTATAAACATTAAACATAATCGTCTATTTGAATGAGTCAACTAGTCAGGTACTTGGAGAAAAGATAGGTTTTTAGCTGTTTTCTAAAATGTCTGTAAGAAACAGCTGTGAGCAACAATGATCAAAATTCTTTTTCATGAGAAGCCGCCTGAGATGCTAAAGAGTGATTTAGGAATTTCCTGCTTTTACAACCTTTTACAGAAGGGAAATTGAACAGAGCATGAGTTTTTCTACTACATTTGTGCGTAGCTATGGAAAAACTATTAGGCAGATAAGTAGGGGCTGCACCATATAAACCTTGTAACAAAAATTACAAATTATATGTCATTTTATATTTTGTATGTAAGTGTGTAACTCGCCCTGGATAAAGGCGGGAGATAAACAAACTGTCCTTCTTTTATCTTACTCACTTGCATTTCCAGATCTCCTCACTTCACAGATACCTCTCCTGTTGCCACATCCGGTGGTGGTGGCGGCATACCTCCTACAGTACTCCTATCCAGCTCCTTCTCCATCTGATTGTGGCAGGTTTCCAGGTCTCGCTGCGTCTGTGTAGCAAGAACCGACATTTCAGCCATCATCAGGTACCGTGAAGAAAGCCACAGCATGATGGCTGAAACGTCAGATCTTATGATGGCTAAAACGTCGGTTCTTATGATGGCTGAAACGTTGGATCTTATGATGGCTGAAACGTTGATTCTTTCTACACAGATGCGGCGAGACCCGGAAACCCGCTACAAGCATGACGCCAGCTGCGGAAGCCTAAGAGAACATATATCCTCCATCTCTTTCTCAGCTGTTTTAAGACATCCTTACCCAGATCTCTTTTTTTTTTTTTTAGTTCAATATTTTTTATTGAGTTTTTTGAAAAAATATAAGAAACAGTTCAAGTACAAGATATCAAAAAATAAAACAAAACATTTAGTATAACAAATATTCAGTTACAGTGTGCAATGTAAAATTGAATCGTTTTAAAAGATCTAAAGTACTAGGACTGTTCATGAAAAAATAATAAAAGAAAAGATAAGAGGAAAGAGAAATTGAAGGAAGAAAGAAAAAGAATAAAATGAGGAAAAAGATGAAGGTAAAGAAAAAGAAGAGGAAGAGGAAGAAGAAGACAGGAGTGTCTATGAAATAGATTGAACATATGAGTCCAGGAATTTCCAGGGTGATTTACATTGTATCAAACTTTTGGAAAGTCGAATTATATTTTTCTTTTCATAAGCATATGATTCAAATTTATGATACATGCTCAAAGAATTCCACCAAAAGGTATAGTTTAGTAATGAAGAGGACTTCCAATTTTTCAAGATGTGCATAAGGGCAGTCACAAACATTGCATCAATGAGTTTAGGAGGACAGTTCGACTGTGTAAAACAAGGGTGTTGAGATCGGAGAATTATAATGTCAAAGGAAATTCGGATGTGGAAAGCTAACCTAAAACAAGACTCTATATGTTGGAATTGTATGAAAGAAGCTGGGACTCTTGATCACATGCTTTTCCACTGTGCTCAAGTTCGTTCCTTTTGGACGTGCATTTGGGACACCATAAAGTCTATTACCAATTGTTCAGAAGAAATTTCCTTTGACATTATAATTCTCCGATCTCAGATCTCTTTCTTAAAATGTTTCCATTCAAGGATCTTCTATTTACCTTGGTTGCCTTTTACAGCTTTCTTTCCGTGTTCTACCATCTTCTGATGAGCTCTCCAGTCAAATGCATGATTTGTAGCAGTACATCGTCTTCGGGAATCCACTGAAAAATTCTGACTCCTCTTAACCTTTTTTGGTTTCTGTGGTTTATCTTCTGCTGCACTCTTGTATCCACCACCAGTACCAATACGGGTGTGTTCCTTTCTGTCTTCAGTGATGTGTGCCCAATAGGGATTATTTTTATTAACCTTGTTACCATACTTCATCTATGGAACGCCTTGTTGAAATTTGTTATACTGTAGATCAGTGTCTCTCAAACTTTTTTAGCTCCGGCACACTAAATGTTTTTCACGGCACATTATAATTGAAATGATAAAAGTGCAAAATCAACACAAAATTAAATCCGAGAGTCATTTATTTAAAGTTCTTTAAGGTATGTATGGGTAATTGCAGCAATGGTGAAACTAAAGCAGATAGAATAGAATTGCTAATCAAAGCGAAGGATAGACTTGTTTTTGAGTGCATATTAACCGAAAACGCGGGTCAATAGTTGACAAGCAAACACACATTTCACCATCCACCATCTACAGCCATTCTCTTTTCTCGATTTAATTTCTATCAGAGATGAAAATCCAAGTTTGCAAAGATAAGAAGATCCAAACGGTACCAAAGCCTCGACTGTTTTGTTGCTCAAGTTAGGATAACTACTGCATAAAAAATAAAAAAAAATTACTTGCCGTTAGTTTTCAAGGACAAATCACGTCAAAGAATGACGCTTGTCTGGGCGGTTGTATCCTTACACACACAGACACTCATAACATTGACAGACTCTTGCGTGTGCAATGTACGTGTCGTCTATTCTAGTGTATACTTATGAAGGGAACTTTTAAAAATAAAATAAAATTCTGGAATCTCTCAGTTTGAGAAATACTACTGTATAAGAGGTTGGGGGAGGCTAGGCATCCCCAAGTTTGAACCGTAACCTTTCCGCCTGCTAGACCTGGTCCCTTTCCTCGGTTCATAGACAACTCGGCGAAAGACAAAGGCGCGCGCCGACAACTGAGCGCAAGACGGAGGCGCGCGCCAAAGAAAATTACAGTTTTTAGGGGCTCCGACGGGGGGTTTTGTTGGGGAGCCCCCCCAGTTTACTTAATAGAGATCGCGCCGGCGTTGTGGGGGGTTTGGGGGGTTGTAACCCTCCACATTTTACTGTAAACTTAACTTTTTCCCTAAAAACAGGGAAAAAGTGAAGTTTTCAGTAAAATGTGGGGGGTTACAACCCCCCACAACGCGGCGCGATCTCTATTAAGTAAACTGGGGGGGCTCCCCAACAAGACCCCCTGTCGGAGCCCCTAAAAACTGTAATTTTCTGTGGCACGCACCTCCGCGCTGCGCTCAATTGTCTGCGCGCGCCTTTGTCCCGGCGCGCTTTTGACCTGATACCCTTTCCTCAAACATCCACCTCTGCCCTGAACTAGTTTTGCTCCCTCACTCCTGTTGCATCTCACACTAATAAACAACGCTAGAAGACCACACAAACCGACTCTACTTCCTCTGCCGGTTCCACCTCCTCTGATGTAAACTTCTGGATAACTAGTGGCACTGCAGAGGGCTGGGTCCTGCAATCTCTGATTGTCACTTAATAGCGCTGCCCAGGGGAGGTGAAGAGGCAAGGAGGGAGCAAAACTGTACTGCAGGGCGGGGATGGATGGGAGGAGAAAGACAGAGAAAGAAATTGGGCAGATCAGATGGGTGAGTAGGGGGAAAGGATGTATGACTGGATAGGAGGGGAGGAAAACAGAATGACAGAGAGAGATGGGGCAATCTGGATAAAGGGGGAAAGAAACAAGAGACTATGGGCTGGAGATAATGAGATTAAGCCGAGAGGAGAAATACTGCATAGAAGGGGAGTGAGAGAGAGAGATAGAGAGGGACAATGCTGGATGGGGAAACAGGAGTAATGCTGGATGGTGGGAAAAGGGAAGGATACAGAGAGAAGACACTCGATGATGGGGGGAGGAGGAGATAAAAGAGAGAGAGGATGCTAGCTGGCAGGGGAGAGAGTGAGGCAAGAGGAGTTCCTGGATGACAGATGAGAGGTGATGTGGTAGAGGGAGAGACAGAGAAGATGCTGGATGACACATCTTAAAATGAGAAAGGGAAGAGATGAGGATGACAGGGATAGACCGAGAAGATGCTGAGAGGGAGGTGAAGGAAAGAGTTAGTGAAAAACTAAGAAATAAGAGAAAAGAAAATGATGGTCAGAGTGATGGAAAAAAAAAAGCAAGATTGAAGACTGGATAATATAAGTGAAATATAAATTGATAGGTAGAAAAAAAAGAAGGAAGTCAAAAGGAACAGATTAGTGTTGGAGCTGGGAGTAGTGGAAGAAGAGGAAAAAATGACACACTGACAGGAGACTCTTGGAAAGAAAGTTAAAAGAAGACAGCAAAGCAGTAACCAGAGACTGGGACCAACACAATTAACAAAATTAAATGGCCAGTCAGCAAAGGTAGAAACAAGAATTTTATTTTAATTTAGGATGAGGTAATGCAATAGTTGTGTAAGTCCACTTTAAAAGTTAATAAATAGAAATAAAAGACCCCCCCCCCAAAAAAAAAAAAAGGTGGCATCTTTATATTGGATTACATATATATTTTGGCTAGCTTTCGGACACCAAACTCTGTTTCTCCAAGTCAGGCCTGCTGTAATATTGTCCTGACTTATAGGAGGACTTTTGGGCCTCCAAAAACTAGTCAGAAAATGTAATAATTTAGTCCAATAAGAAGGCATCACCTTATTTTCTATTTTTGGTTGTTTAGGGCTCCTTTTACCGATTCCCCCGCAGCAAATACATCGAAGCCTATTCAAATTTTTATGTGCTTCAGTGTATTTGCTGCAGGAGAATTGCTACTGCGACTTTATAGAAAGGGCCCTTAACTTGTAATGTAACAAACAGAATATGTCAATTTTCGACATTTACATAAGCTTTCTTTATATTTTGCTCAATTCAAAGGGACTTGTCACTATCCCTCCTCCCCCCTTTACAAAACAGTAGCACTTTTTTTTCGTGCCAGACACAGCGGTAACAGCTCTGACGCTCTTCCGGAGGCTGTTATAGGGGAAAACACCCTCCAGGGATTCAAGACAAAGTTAGACAAGTTCCTGCTGAACCAGAACGTACCACAGATAAGGCTAGACTCAGTTAGGCTAGACACAGTCTTTGATCTAAGGGCCGCCTCGGGAGCGGACTACTGGCCACGATGGACCACTGGTCTGACCCAGCAGCGGCAATTCTTATGTTCTTATGTCGGAGCTGTTACTGCCGCCACTAAATACTCCGCTACTGTTTTGTAAAAGAGGGTGGGAGAGTGTATTTATTTCTTTGGCTTTATATTGTATGCAGTTCAATTTTGTCTACATTTTTCTATTTTTAGTTTGTGGTTACTTATTCGATACTGTGATCCCGTTTGAAAACCACCAGGTATTCTGTTAGTATCAACTGAGGAACTTTGGGCGGGGCCAAACTTGGAAAATCTCCCTGTCTCTGTCACACTAAAAATAGGTATTTCGTTACAGGTAGATTTTTCTTCCAGAGTGTTGGGTGTCGTCTTAGACTCATCACTCACATTTCATGAACAGATAAACTCTTTGGTAAAAAAAGGGTGTTTTTTTTTAGTTTACATATGTTAAGGAAAGTTAGATCGTTATTTCATCAAGATCATTTTTCAGTGCTGATACAGTCTATTGTACTTGCCCAGTTGGATTATTGTAATTCTGTATATCTAGGTACCAAACAGGGTAGTTAAAGACTTCAGTTAATACAGAATATGGCAGCTAAACTCCTCTTTGGGAAGAGACAGTACGATCATGTCTCCCCTCTGTTAAGAAAGCTTCATGGGCTCCCAATCCATTTTAGGATCCAATTTAAATGCGCCTGCATCGTTTTTAAGCTTCCCTATGGAATATTTGGCCCTTTGGTCCCTTTAGACTGGAATACCCTTGGATCTTGCCATTCGAAGAATACACAAAGATATTAACTACTGTTCCCTTCCTTCAGAGGAATTAAATCGGCCGGGAAACGCAGTCAATCTTTCGCTTATAAACTGGTAGAAGTGTGGAATGGGCTTCCTGACTCTGTCAAATTGATAGGTCAGTTCCAACAATTGCGTAAAGTCCTAAAAACCTTATTATTTACCCAATACTTGAACAGTTTACCTAAAGATCCAATGAATTGAGTGCTCTACAACACTTATTTTCTCTTATGCTCTTGTTTGCTTTTTTTGCTGGTCTTTAATTACTTGTAAACCGAGTCGAGCTCCGCTGGGAGATGACCCGGTATATAAACCAAAGACTAGATTAGATTAGACTGATCTGAACTGATCTAGTTTGTTGAGTTTTCCAGTAGATATACTGATCTTCTGATTGCTACAATGTTTTCAGCGTTTGCTGCTTTTTTTTCTAGGAAGGATCTTGTGTGACCTCTACAATCGCTTTATTGATGCCGAGTGATTTTGAAAGGCTTTATTTTACTTCACAGTGCAAGTACTCTGCACATACTGTAAAAATGATTTCACTCAGGTGCAATTTTTCCAAATGGGTTAGTTTTCCTTCTGCTGAGTGACCGGAATCAATGATAAGAATGGAGCGTCCCTGTTTCGAGGCATGAAAGATGTTTAATTATGTGTCCTGTGGCGCGTTGAGGTTCCTTGTACTTTTGGCTCAGTATAAAGGTATTTTCTGTTTGATATAACTGGCAACTGTTCCCGATAGTTGCAAACTAATTTGGGAATTTATTTTAGTTTTGCACATACCATGAAAGTAATAAACCTTACTCGTCAGCCAGAGCATTTGGAGTATGGCCTCGGTCTCCCAAATTTACTGCAAAGACTTGCTATAGAACTTGCATTGCGTCAAAGACAGCTTCCTTCTGGAGAATGATCCTTAAGAACATAAGAATAGCCTTACTGGGTCAGACCAATTGTCCATCAAGTCCAGTAGCCCGTTCTCATGGTGACCAATCCAGGTCACTAGTACCTGGCCAAAACCCAAGGAGTAGCAATATTCCATGCTACCAATCCACGGCAAGCAATGGCTTCCCCCATGTCTTTCTCAATAACAGACTATGGATTTTTTCTCCAAGAAATTGTCCAAACCTTTCTTAAAACCAGCTACGCTATCCACTCTTACCTCTGGCAATGCGTTCCAGAGCTTAAATATCCTCTGAGTGAAAAAAAATTCCTTCTATTGGTTTTAAAAGTACACTTCCCCCTCTGTATTCGCGAATTCCGTATCTACGGATTCGTTTATTCGCGGTTTTAAAACAAAAAATGCATTTTCATTTTTCAGGCTATTTTAAGCCCTGTAAGCCCCCCCCCCCTTAAGCCTCACCTGGTGATCTAGCGGGTTTTCGGGGCAGGAGTGATCTTCCCACGCTCCTACCCCGTGTAGATCACTCACAGGAAATAACTCGAGAGACTACGGGAGCTCAAGGCAGCCATTTCCTGTGAGTGATCTGCACAGGGCAGGAGTGTGGGAAGATTGCTCTTGCCTGAAAACTCGCTAGACCACCAGGTAAGGCTTAAGGGGGGCTTTCAGGGCTTAAAATAGCCGAGGGAAGCGGGGGGTTAGGGGCAGAACTGGCCCGAATATTATTCGCAGTTTTTTAATATTCACGGGCCGGCTCTGCCTCTAACACCTGTGAATACGGAGGGGGAGCTAAATTTCCCTGTAACTTCATTGAGTGTCCCCTAGTCTTTGTAATTTTTGACGGAGTGAAAAATCGATCCACTTCACTCAGGATTTTGTAGACTTCAATCCTATTTCCCCTCAGCCATCTCTTTTCCAAGCTGAAGAGCCCTAACTGTTTTAGTCTTTCCTCATACGAGAGGAGTTCCATCCCCTTTACCATCTTGGTCTCTCTTCTTTGAACCTTTTCTAGCACCACTATATCTTTCTTGAGCTAAGGAGACCAGAATTGAACGCAATACTCCAGATGAGGTCACACCTCGGAGCAAAATAGGGGCATTATAACATTCTTAGTCTTGTTAACCATCCCTTTTTTTAATAATTCCTAGCATCCTATTTGCTTTTTTGGCCGCCGCCACACATTGGGCGGAAGATTTCATCGTATTGTCTATGATCTATTTCTTTAAATAGCTTTTTATCCTGTTTAATAGTGATTCTGTCAAATGTTGATTATTGGAATTCCAGTGTGGATTCTTTGATGCCTTATTAAGTATGCCTTGTGACGGAAGCTTTTACCACACACTGTACATAGAAATGGTTTCTCTCCTGTGTGGATTGTCTGGTGCATGCTGAGATTTGTTTTCTGTCTGAAATTTTTACCACACTCAACACATGTAAATGGTTTCATTCCAGTGTGGATTCTGTGGTGCCTTATGAAGTCTGCCTTCTGACAGAAGCTTTTACCACACTCAGTACATGGAAATGATTTCACTCCTAGGTGTATTTTCTGGTGCCTTGTGAGGTTTGCTATCTGACTGAAGCTTTTACCACACTCAGTACATGTATATGGTTTTACTCCTGAATGGATTCTCCAGTGATTTATAAGGGTTGTCTTTTTACTGAAGCTTTTACCACATTCACTACACATTAATGGTTTCATACCAGTGTGGATTCTCTGGTGCATTTTGAGGTGTGCCTTCTGCTTGAAACTTTTGCCACACTCACTACAGGTAAATAATTTAACTCCTGTGTGGATTCTTTGATGCATGGTGAGATTCCCTTTCTCATTGAATCTTTTCCCACAGTCTTTACACATATATGGTTTCACTCCTGTGTGAATTCGCTGGTGTACTTTGAGATGTGCATTCTGATTAAAACCTTTTCCACACTCAGTACATGCAAATAGTTTAACACCTGAATGGATTCTATAGTGTTTTGTGAGGTTAGACTTCAGATTGAAGCTTTTACCACACTCAGTACATGAAAACGGTTTCACCCCCGTGTGGATTATTTGGTGCATATTGAAATTCCCCTTCTCATTGAAGCTTTTACCACACTCAGGACATGTAAACCGTTTCCCTCCAGTGTTGCTGCTCTGATGTAGTATGATTCTGTCTTTTTCAGTGATGCTTTCAACAGACTCATTAGATGTACATGATTTCACCCCTGAATGGATTCCATTCCAGTTGACATTTTTACAACAGTCTGAAGTATATAGTTTGTCATTCTTCTGAATTTTCTGATAGTCTGAGTTGTTTACCTTCCTACAGACTGTATTTTTACATTTAGTAGATATGACTGGCTCCACACCAGTATGAGCTTTTTTATATTCTCTACATGCTTTCTGGTGACTAAAGCTTTTCTTACATTTTGCACCTGAACCTGGCCTCTCTCTGAGGAACTTTGCATTTCTTATCAAGTTTTCTTCCTGCTTGAAGATTTTGGCACAATCAGGACATGAAGATATTCTAAAGTTTTCTCCATATTCTGTAATTGAACACACACTGGGTTCTTTATTATTTTTCTCATGTTGCATTAGCTCATTCTTCCTACTGAAATCTTTTCCACACTCAGAACATATAAAACGTGTCTCTTGTCTGCATGTTTTCTGTTGACCCCCTAATTCTCCCTTTTGACTTATGGCTTTCACACAGTCAGTACGTGCACATGGTCTCTCTTGAAGATCAGGTCGCTGATGTGGTTTCAGAGTTGCCCAGTCACCGAGAGATATCTCACAAATATCACATAAACATCTTTGCTCTCTCTTCTGGTTTCTCGGCTCTGCCCCCATATGGGTGATAGTTCTGGTAATGTGCTTACGGAGAGCTGAATCTCCTATTAAAGGTTTGTGTATATTTTCTAATATCCATGGACTTTTTCCTTTTATTCGCCAGTCAGAACAGGAAAATGTTTCCTCTTTGTTTCTTTCTGATATCTTTTCCCCTTCAAGCTTCTCACTGAGCTGTAAGTGATGTGTCTCTGTATTACTGGTTCTGGGATCATCTTTTTCTAGATTTAAAAAAAAAGTGAAAATTAGGCATTATTGTAGGAGAGAAAAAAAAGTTTAGCCAGTTTAGTAATACAATGACCCTTTGTAAATCTGCCACTCGCACTATTCTGGAAATACTGTACGTCATTTCCAAGCTGAGAACTGCAAGAAATGCAGATAAAATATATCAACACATTCAAGTCAATTTTTAAAAATGCCTCTTTGGTTTTTCTACATAGGCAGAAGAAAAGCCATGCTGAGCTACTCCAGACTCCATTGAGGCCAATACCCTGTCTTCAGAAGTGGACAGTCCTGGTAGCGAGCACCAAGCAGAACCCAAACTGTAGATCTATTTCTCATGGCTCATTTCCAAAGGCTCTAAAGTATCAAAAAAGCATCAACAGAGTAATAAAGAGAAAATTAGATAGATTGTGGGCCGACTGAGACAGACAGGGAAAAATGCTGGAGTACCTGAATAAATTCATGTAAACCATTCTGAGCTCCCCTTGGAGAACAGTATAGAAATTTGAATGAATAAAAAAAAAATATATATATATATATATATATATATCACAACACAACAAACTCTTTAAAAAAGCATTCACAATAAGATTTCAAACTCATCTCTATGGTAACTAAACCTGGTTAATATAGGAAGGAAAAGGCCTCAGAGCCGCACCGGGTTGAGCATTGTTGTCAACTCAGATTCAGTGGACATTTACATTACATTACATTAGTGATTTCTATTCCGCCATTACCTTGCGGTTCAAGGCGGATTACATCCAAACTAAAACAAGAAATTACATTTCAACTTTGAAGTAACAGAATAAACGATGAGATAAAATTTTAAGGGAGAATTATGGGTTTTAGATAATGTTTGGTAACTAGAAAAATTAGAGAGTACTAAGGGTTTATAGAGTGTTGGATGTTGGGTTGGGATTGGTTGTGCTGGATAGGTTTAATGTGTTTTTTTGAAGAGTATGGTTTTAATTTCTTTCTTGAAGGTTTTGTAATCTGTGGATGAAGATAACAGAGTGGTGAGTTGTTTGTCCAACTTAGCTGCTTTGGAGGCTATTAGGTTGTCATAAAGTTTTTTTCGTTTGACATTTTTGGATGGTGGGTAATAGAATAGTGAATGGGTTCTTCTGTGTCTGATTGAGGAGGATTGATTTAGTCTGTTATTCCAGTAAGTTGGGCTTTCTCCGTCGATAGCCTTGTAAAGTAAGCAGTAGAATTTGAAGTTCACTCTCGCTTCTATTGGAAGCCAATGCGAGTCATTTACCTCATCAAAATTTTTTTAAAAAACCTTCCAAAATTACGATGTGCCTAACCAGTGAAGTATTACACTCCTCCCTCCTTATTCGTGGTTTCAGGACTAGCGGTTTCACCTATTTGTGGTTTTTGGAGCCGGGACCCCCCCCCCCCCTAGTAAATCAACCTTTACCTGGTGGTCTAGCCATGACGTGGGGCGAGAGTGATCTTCCTACACTCCTGCCCCGTGCAGAGCCGTTATCGAAAATGGCTGCCTTGAGTTCCCGTGGCTGCCATGAGTTCCCGTGGTCTCACGAGACTACAACGGAAACTCACGGCAGCCATTTTCGAAGATGGCTCTGCACGGGGCAGGAGTGTATGAAGATCGCTCCCACCCCGCGTCACCGCTAGATCACCAGGTAAGGCTGGCGGGGGTCGGTCAGAGCTGGCCCAAAAGTTATTTTCGAATTTTCAATATTCGCATGCCAGCTCTGCCCCTAACCACCGCGAATACGGAGGGGGGAGTGCTTGCTGTCAAATCTGATTTTATTGATAAACAAAAAAACTTGTGGAGAATTGATGTCCAAGTTGATAGCTTTATCAAACTAAACTAAACTAAACCTTAAGTTTATATACCGCATCATCGCCACGGATGTGGAGCTCGGCACGGTTTACAAGAACTTAAAATATAGGAAGAGAAGGAAAAAAAAGGTTTACATGAACTTATATATAGAAGAGAAGAGTAAAGGGGGGGATAGAATTACATTTTAGTGAAGAGCCAGGTTTTCGGTTGCTTGCGGAATAATTGGAGGGAGCCCAGGTTCCGCAGCGGGGTAGTAAGGTCGTTCCAAAGACCTGTGATTCTGAAGAGAAGGGATTTTCCCAGTTTGCCTGCATAGCGAATACCGTGTAGAGAGCGGAAGGATAGTTTATACCTTTGGGCGGGTCTGGTAGAGTCAGGACTCGAGGAGTTATAAGATAGTGGGATTAAGGGAGGAAGGATGCCGTGAATGATCTTAAAAGCCAGGCAGGAGCATTTGAAATGGATTCTGTAAGGCACATAAATACATCTAGGGCCAGAACCTCTCGAAACATCTGGACCCAACACGGTCCGTGTTTCGACGTAATTGTCTTCTTCAGGGGTCCTAAAAATGAACTTGTGGATTAAAGCAATAGTCTCTGCGTGAAACCGACGCGCTCAAACTGACAAAAAAATCGCGCTCCAAGCTCGACAGGCTCAAAGTGAAAGACAAAAACATACCTAACAAATGCATAGCAAGAGATCCAAGTCAATACAAGCAACAACGCTACATGTTATGTTCAAGCCCGTCCACCTTATACAACATTGCAACCCCCCCCCCCCCCAAACAATCCAAATGTAACAACCGCAATTCCTATAATCCCCGAACCAAAGAAAGAACCGGTACCAAAAACAATCCCTGGATTCAGGAGCTGATTCAGACAAAAAAACAAAACTCCAAAAAAAAAAATAAAAACACCACTGGTGGCCCAGTTCTTACGACTTACCCAGCTACCAGTAAAATATTGCTTAAATCATTTAAATGTTACAAATGTTCAAGCAACTTATATTTATTTATTTAAAAGATTTATCAACCGCCTATTCTTAACCCTTTCAGGACCATAAGGATCGTAGGCCAATTTTTGTGGTTTTGACGACATTTTTATGGTAAAAAGGACTTGCAGATGCCAAAAAATTGATTTTTTTTGTGAAATATCATTATTTTTATTTTAAAAAATCACACTTCTGGCTTATGGACAGTGTGGCAAGTGAATCTTCTGGTCAATTTGGCAACGACGCTAATGAATGAATGTCGGAACCAGTTTGTTTACATAAAGGCAGTATCATATGGAATCCGTACATATCAAATTTAGAACTGTAGACTATCCCAATCAAAATTGATAGGATTTTTAAGTTATGGGACAAATATGTCCCTTGGTCCTGAAAGGGTTAAGCGGCATTACAGAAGTAACATACATGAAATCAAACAAACACGATTTATACACATATCTTAAAATACAAGTGAATAGTTACATCTTAAAACCAAGATTTCATAAATCCTCACAGAAACATTCCTCTTAAAACCAGCATTAAACAACGTATCATTTATTGAAAAGCTTCTAAAAATAGAGTAGTTTTAAGTATTTTTTTTTTTTTAAATCTTTATTCATTTTTAAACTTATAAGTGTGATAACAAATCCATATAAATAACCATAAATATATCACTTAATAATCAACAATGATACATATGATATTCTCTTATCTCCCCCCTCCCCACCCTTATCTATCATATAATCAATACTTATACAACATGTAACAATAAAAATACCCTCCCTCCCACCCCATAATTGAACTTGTAAATTTAAGTATTTTTTTTAAACATCTGAATATCAGATAGAGCCCTCAGTGGTCCAGTTAATCTGTTCCACAGTGTTACTCCCATGATGGAAATAGCAGAAGTCCTTGTGCTTTCGTAATGCATTTTTGAGAAGTCCGTCAATGACAAAATGTACTGCACCCTCAGAACGCAAAGGTTCCGAGCGGTCGATAGATTGCCACGCTTTGTGACGGATAGCAAGGAATCCCATGGTAAATGACCTTGAACACCAACGTTAAAATTTGGAAAATAATGGAGTTTCTTCAACCACGGTGTTATGTGGTCGAATTTCTTAACCCCACCAATTAGCCTTGCAGCCACATTTTGGATCATTTGTAATGCTTTACACCAGTGGTCTCAAACTCGCGGCCCGCCAGGTACTATTTTGAGGCCCTCGGTATGTTCATCATAATCACAGAAGTAAAATAAACCAGTTTCTTGATCATATGTCTCTTTAGCTATAAATGCCAATATTATTCTCAAGACTTAGCCAAAAGGAAAGATTTATAAAGTATAAAAAGTTTTACCTCATGCAAAATTGTTGACAGACTGAAATTAGCTCCCACAACGTTTTACCTCGACCCTGAAGAAAAGTTTCTCGTTGAAACATGCATGGGAGAGGTGCAAGGGGAACTGATCACTGTTAAGCTAAGTGACAGTTTCTTCATTGATATAATACCAATAGTGGTATGATAATCATTAGACATCAGGAGACATTCATAAGTTTACAGATATGTCGTTTTTATAAAAACAAAAAATAAAGATAGCAATAAATAAATTAAATAATGAATAATTTAGAAGGTATATAAATGGTATTTAATAAAGATTGGACTGATGCAGAATATGGTAACCGGCAGTGTGGTGCCTAGTTACAGCCAGAAGGTCCATACAAATGAACTATTGATTATATTGAACTTGTGACTATAGACAAGAGAAAGGATTACATAAAAGTTTGGATGCAAGACTTAGGATAGAACAAATATTTGATTCACAACAGCTGATCTCTATTTTGTGTAATTTCTTTAATAAGACATTAACTTTTTTTCTGAGGCCCTCCAAAATCCAAAATATGGCCCTGCATAGGGTTTGAGTTGGAGACCACTGCTTTACACTGTACTGTTGGAACCCCTAGATCAGGGGTGCCCAAAAGGTCGATCACGATCGACCAGTAGATCGCGAAGGCAACACGAGACGATCACGTTGCCTTCGTGTTCTACCTGCTTCCCGACACAGTAGCGCCGAGCCGACCAGTATTCCCCACCCTGGCTGACCCGGAACTTCCTCTCCAACGTCAGAATTGACGTCGGGGGTGAAGGCTGGTTCTGCGTCGGGAAGCAGGGAGAGCTTGGGGCGGCGGTGGTTTGGAGGCCTGTTCCCCGATGGCAGCGGCAGTGGCTTGGGAGAGGGCAGGGAGAAAGAAAGAAAGGGGGCAGGCAGGGAGAAAGAAAGAAAGGGGGCAGGCAGGGAAACAGAAAGAAAGGGGGGACAGACAGACAGATAGAAAGAAAGGGGGCAGTCAGGGAGACAGAAAGATAGACAGAAAAAAGAAGGGGGGCAGGGAGAAAGAAAGAAAGGGGAGGGAGCAGGGAGAGAGGAAGAAAAAGTTGGGGGAGGGAATGAGCTCTGGAGGAGAGGAAGCATACAAGAGGCTGGAAGAAGGGAAGAAATATTGGATGCACAGTCACAAAGTATGACCAGGACCACTGCAATGGCCTTTTCCCCTTCCAGTTATTTTTTTAATATTTATATACCACTTATGGCCTAAGTGGTTTACATTCAGGTACTCAAACATTTTTCCTTATCTGTCCCGAAGGGCTCACACTCTATCTAATCTACCTGGGGCAATGGGGGATTAAGTGACTTGTCCAGGGTCACAAGGAGCAGTGTGAGATTTGAACCCACAACCTCAGGGTGCTGAGGCTGTAGCTCTAACCACTGTGCCACACACTGATTTTGGGGTCCTTTTACTAGCCTAAATAGGTTAGCGCGCCTTAGTAAAAGGACCCCTCTATTACTTAATTTATATATTGCAAACTGCTTTGACATGCTTTGTGTATAAGGTGGTACAGTACTCCCCCGATATTCGCGGGGGTTCCGTTCCAGGAACCCCCCGCGAATGTTGAAAAACCGCGAATACGGTTTTTAGCGGGGGAGACAGGAGAGGGCAGCCGGAGCGCCGGCGAGTGAAGGAAATCACTCGCGGTATGCTCCGACCGCCTCTTCCTGTTCTAAAGTCGGGCCTCACCAATCAGGAGCTGCGTGTCAGGAAGTACAGGAAGTTAGTACAGGAAGAGGCGGTCGGAGCATACCACGAGTGATTTCCTTCACTCACCGGGGCTCCGGCTGCCCTCTCCTGCCCGGTCATTTGCAGTTGGAAAATACCGCGAATGACCGGGACCGTGAATCGCAGACCGCGAATTTGCGGGGGAGCACTGTATATGAAACCTTAACATTCAATAAATGATTTATACCATGTGATATCTCCTATTATTTAGCATAGCATTTGCTATTAGCACTCACCAGTATATAAGTGAGTAACTTCTCTCTCTCCCGACTCCTTTGGATCCCAGACACATGGCTCTTCCTCTTGTTTAATCCTTGATAATACTTCAGGATTGATGCTTTCATGGTCTATGCCTAGGAATTGCAAAGAAAGTTGAGGTTTATTTCCCTTCTATTTACAGAAAAATACACAGCAGTAGCTCTCAGTATTTATAGACCGCTCTTCGCTTTAACATCAGTGCGGTTTACAAAATTAGGGAGGAAAAACGCCATCAGTGGGGAGAGGAAAAAAAAAAAAAGCTTCAGGTCTAGCAATTACTGAAGAATCAAAACTTTTTTTTCTTGGTAGCCCTGTCCAGAGATTTGGATAGAGGGAGTGCTTGAGATGTGGTGCATTTAGATTCTAGCAAAGCCTTTGACAGTGTTCCACACAGGGATCTAATAAATAAACTGAAGTAACTGAAGTGTCCTCGGGATGGGCCCCAAAGTGACAGGCTGGGTCAAGAACTGGTTGAATGAAAGACGACAGAGGGTAGTGGTTAATGGAGACCACTCGAAGGAAAGAGATGTAACCAGTGGTGTGCCTCAAGGTTCTGTTCTTGGGCCTGTACTTTTTAGCATTTTTGTAAGCGATATTGCTGAAGGGCTGTCAGGTAAGATTTGCCTCTTTGCGGATGATACCAAAATCTGTAATTGACACACCTGATGGTGTGAATAACATGAGGAAGGATCTAGCGAAGTTTGAGGAATGGTCTGGAATTTGGCAGCTAAGATGAAATGCAAGGTCATGCATTTGGGTTGCAAAAACCTGAGACAATGGTACAGTTTAGGGCAAGGGTGTCAAATGTCGGTCCTCGAAGGCCGCAATCCAGTGGAGTTTTCAGGATTTCCCCAAAGAATATGCATGAGATCTATTTGCTTACAATGAAAGCAGTGCATGCAAATAGATCTCATGCATATTCATTGGTGAAGTCCTTAAAATCCAGCTGGATTGCGGCCCTCGAGAACCGACATTTGAAATCCCTGGTTTAGGGGGTAAAGAACTTTTGTGCACAAAAAAGGAGCGGGATTTGGGTGTGATTGTATGTGATGATCTTAAGGTGGCCAAATATTGTGTACAATTCTGGAAACTGCACCTTAGAGTTGGTCCAGAGAAAGGCTACTAAAATGGTGCGTGGGTCTTCGTCATAAGGTGTGTGGAGACAGACTTAAAAAGATCTCAATCTGCATACTTTGGAGGAAAAGCGGGAGAAGGGATGTGACGTAAAATCACATGAATCGAGTCTCATTCGAAAGGAAGCTCTGGAATGAGAGGGCATAGGATCAGCAGTAACCTAAGGAAATACCTTTTTACAGAAAGGGTTGTGGATGGGTGGAACAGTCTCCCAGAGACAGAGACTGTGTCTGAATTCAAGAAAGCCTGGGATCTCTTAGGGCAGTGGTTCTTAACCTGGGTTCGACCGAACCCCAGGGGTTCAGTGAGTCAGTCTCGTGGGTTCGGCGGAGGTCAGAACACACCTCCGACTCATATAGCGCTACCATTATGGAAACGACGAACAGAAAACGATAACTTCGCAAACTTTCCCCTGCTAGACAACTGTGTAAGTAAGATCGAAGATGTATCTGGAATCGGAGACATTTCTGTACCCGCGGAACTGAAGCAAACTATTGCCACGCACTTAGATGAGCTTGCAAAGTCTCTCGACGGATACTTCCCTACAAGAGAGTCATATCCAGCATGGGCGAGACAGCCGTTCACGTTTAGTGTTGAGACAACAGATGTCAATGATGAATACCTCGATGAAATCATTGAAATTCAGCAGAGCCAGGTTCAACAGCAACTCTTCAGAACAACAACGCTCTCAACGTTTTGGTGTCAACAATTGGTAACGTACCCTGTTATTGCTAAAAAAGCTCTGGAAATTTTCATACCGTTTGTTACAACATATCTTTGCGAGCAATCCTTTTCGAGGATGCTGGACATAAAGATGAAGAAAAGGAACAGACTTTGTTGCGAAAATGACATGAAATTGGCACTTGCCAAGGTAAAGCCGTGCATTTCTGAACTGGTCTCTGAGAGGCAACAGCAGAAGTCACACTGATTTGCAGTAAATTTCATTATTATGTTATTATTATTCGAAATATAGGAGAACTTTTTTGTTTTCAAAATTGATATTATTTTTTCCCTCACTGTATACCTGTTTTGAATTTGTAAAAATCATATTTTATTTTTCCAATAAAGAAGGGTTCGGTGAACACGCATATGAAACTGGTGGGGTTCAGTACCTCCAACAAGGTTAAGAACCACTGTCTTAGGGAGAGGAGGAGATAGTGGATGATGCTGCAGATGAGAAGACTGGATAGGCCATTTGGCCTTTATCTGCCCTCATGTTTCTGTTTCTGAGGCCCTCATTAACCCTGGCTGATTCCTTTAGGTACTTAGGGGTTATCAGCTGAGCTTCAATGGCCAAATTGCCTCTGTAGTTAAATTCTTTTTTAAAAATTTTATTTATAAGTTTTCAATTATACATTCACGATTAAACTTGTACAGAAAGAAGATTCATGCGAAGAAAAAGAACATTATCTTCATCAAAACCAAAATAAGCAATACAGATCTTCTCAAGCCCTCAATTGAATCCAACATGTGATTTTAAGAGCGAGAAACGAAAAGAAAATATTTCTTTAGCAATCCATTAGCTATCAAAGAGTAAGGGCATCTAATTCCATTAAGCACTCTTCTCCAGACGGGATAGAGACAGGAATGTCGTCGGTTAAATTCTGCTTTTATTTCTCCGTCACATCCGACCCATTCACAGCTATCAGCATGCATCATTCTTTTTTTTTTTTTTTAACTTTATTGAGTTTCTAAAGCTAACAAAAATGCAATACAGTATCTATAAAAATCATATTAATCAAAAATGCATTTATAAACAATCAAAATCCATACAACATTAAAAAAAACCCACCCAACCAACATTTCATAAGGGAATAGAACCATTGAAAAGAAATACCCCCCTCCCGCCCTCCATCCCCCTGGGTGTGTTTGCATTATACCAACAGAAATAAAGGAAAAGACAACTATAATGAATCCATAAAAGACGTCAAAGGGCCCCAAATTAACTTGAATCTCTTAGTATGCCCCAGTATATCCGCATTCATCTTTTCAAATCTATAACTTAAAACATAAATTTGCCTACCAAAAAGTAAAGTTAAGGCGATCCCAGTTCGTCTAATTCCAAGTAACCAAGCATGCATCATTCTTGTATATCACATCTTGTCTGGATTACTGCAATGGTGGTCTCTCCTCTTCCTTGCTAAAAATATTAGTCTACACAGAACACATTAGTCTATCTCCTTTCCCACATTCACTGCTTCGACTGCAATACCCTTTCCATTCGGCTGCTCAGCTTCGTCCGTCTATCCCATCTGTTCATTGTTCTCACCCTGAGCCAACACAATTTTCTGCCTTTTTCTGTATTGCACTTTCTCTCTAGACGGTGTGGCTCACTGGGAGAGCCGCTGCCTCTGTGCCCAGAGGTTGTGAGAAGGATGCTAGGTTGTATAGAGAGAGGCGTGACCAGTAGAAGAAAGAAGGTGTTAGAGAATGACACGGTGACAAAATTCACGTCCCTGCGGGAAACCATCTTCATGTCATTCTTTAAGGAGAGAGGGAAGAATCAGAGTATAATTGGGCACAACCACTGACCCGCAAGCTTTGCTTTGACGCATGCTGGTGTAGAAGGACTGAGGTTGAAATAGACACTAGAAAATGACATGGGATTATTTCCCGCAGTTATCCGCGGGGACGGAAACGGTGATGGATTTTGTCACCGTGTCATTCTCTAGTGTTGATGCCCCTGTACAGGTCAATGTCAAGGCCCCACTTGGAGTATTGTGTTCAATTTTGGAGACCGTATCTGGCAAAGGACATAAGAAGACTTGAAGCGGTCCAGAGGAAGGCAACGAAAATGGTAGGAGGTTTGTGCCAGAAGATGTATGAGGAGAGACTGGAAGCCCTGAATAGGTGTACTCTAGAGCAGTGTTTTTCAACCCTGGCCATGGTGCACCCTCACCTGGAGTACTGCATCCAGCACTGGTCACCGTACATGAAGAAGTACACGGTACTACTTGAAAAGAGTGACTAAAATGGTTAAGGGGCTGGAGGAGTTGCCCTACAGTGAGAGATTAGAGAAACTGGGCCTCTTCTCCCTTGAAAAGAGGAGACTGAGAGGGGACATGATCGAAACATTCAAAATACTGAAGGAAATAGACTTAGCAGATAATGACAGATTGTTCACCCTCTCCAAAGTAGGGAGAAGGAGAGGGCACTCTCTAAAGTTGAAAGGGCCTAGATTCCTTAAAAACGTAAGGACGTTCTTCTTCACCCAGAGAGTGGTAGAAAACTGGAACGCTCTTCCGGAGGCTGTTATAGGGGAAAACACCCTCCAGGGTTTCAAGACAAAGTTGGACAAGCTCCTGCTAAACTGGAACGTACAGGTGAGGTTGGACTCATTTAGAGCACTGGTCTTTGACCTAAGGGCTGCCGCATGAGTGGACTGCTGGTCACGATGGTCTGACCCAGCAGCGGCAATTCTTATGTTCCATTAGGAACAAACAAGGTGCCACAGAAAGGCAGTACAATTAACTTATCACTGTCACAATTGTTCCTATGTACATTGTATTTTGCCTTTACTGTTCTGACCATGATATTTTTTTTAATATCTTTTTATTGGCAGAATAGAACATAAGAATAGCCTTACTGGGTCAGACCAATGGGTCTAGGAAGTCTAGTAGCCCGTTCTCACAGTGGCCAATCCAGGTCCTAGTACTTGGCCAAAACCCAAGGAGTAGCAACATTCCATGCTACCGATCCAGGGCAAGCAGTGGCTGCCCCCACATCTTTCTCAATATGGACTTTTCCTCCAGGAAACTGTCCAAACCTTTCTTAAAAACCAGCTAGGCTATCCTCTTTTACCACAACCTCTGGCAATGCATTCCAGAGCTTAACTATTCTCTGTGTGAAAAAATATTTCCTCCCATTGGTTTTAAAAGTATTTCCTTGTAACTTCATCGAGTGTCCCCCTAGTCTTTGTCATTTTTGACGGAGTGAAAAACCGATCCCCTTGTACCCGTTTTACTCCACTCAGGATTTTGTAGCCTTCAATCATATATCTCCCCTCGGCCATCTCTTTTCCAAGCTGAAAAGCCCTACCCGTTTTTGTGTTTGAAAGGTCTTTGAAATGATTGTCTTAGTCTTGTCCTATATTTTATGGCGTTCTTTTCTTGGACTAATTTGTTTTCTTTGTAAGCTGCATTGACCTTCGGCATTTTGCAGGATATCAAGTTTTTAATAAACATAAGATGGGAGTTAGGGAGACCTGGCGGTTGCCATTGTAATAATAAGACACAAGGATCTTGAGATACTGTACGTACAACATCGCAGTCAGTGCTTGGGGATACTTTAACCAAAATTATTGTATAGTTGGACAGTCAGTCCCACCATATGTGGACTTATGGACCTCTTTTGCACAACCCTTCCAACAGAAAGCAGATTTGCCAGAAGAGAAGAGAGAGGAGTCCTGGATACATATACCATCTATAAAGACTTTTTAGACCTTGATCCACTAAATTAGCAGAAATAGACAAGTTTATTTGCATGAACAGAGGACCACTCCTTCTCAGATATTACATTGCCCAAGTCATAATCCCATTTAAGTACCGTGTTTTCCCCGTAAATAAGACCTACCCTGAAAATAAGCCCTAGCAGGATTTTCAGGGTAGGTCTTAATATAAGACCTACCCCGAAAATAAGCCCTAGTCCTGGTCCTGGGATTCGCCGGCAGTTTCCCTTCCCTCTCTCCCATCCCTTTGAGCGAGCATCTCCCCCCCCCCCCCCCCGAGCATCAGTAATGCGGCAGACTGAATTCACGAGCGGACAAGCCCAAAGCAGCCTGTTTAGAGTTCTGCCGGCCTGACACTGCTTAGAGAGGTAAGTAGGGCTCGCGGCGGTGTTCTGATGGTAGGGAGGGAAGGATGGGGATTCAGCTGCGCGGCGGGTGCGGATGCTTGGGGGGGGGGGGGGCAGTGCTCGCTCAAAGGTTCTGCTGCACAAGCGATGGGAGGGAGGGAAGGGAAGGGAAACTGCCGGCAAATCCCGGGACTAGGGCTTATTTGAGGATAGAAGGTGGGCAAGGGTCCTGCTGCACAAGGGATGGGAGGGATGGGAGGAAAGATGCTGCACATGTGGGGGAGAGAAAGGAAAGAGGAAGAATTGGGGTGAAGGAGAGGAAGGGAGAAATGATCATGTACATACCCTGAAAATAAGACCTAGTGCCTTTTTGGGGCCTAAAATGAATATAAGACACTGTCTTATTTTCAGGGAAACACGGTATATACTGGGGCTTTATTGAGGAATCCTCTTGGAACAGACTATAAGAACAGCCATACTGGGTCAGACCAATAGTCCATCTAGACCAGTATTTCTCAACTCAGGCCTGGAGTACCCCCTTGCCAATCAGGTAAAACTCGTTATAGTTTATAAATCTTTCCTTAATTGCTTCTGATCATTTCAGCTAAACACAGAAAGTGAAGTTTAGATAGTTTTTCACTTTCCGCATGTTGCACTGCTGAAGTGATCAGAAGCAATTAAGGAAAGATTTATAAACTATAACGAGTTTTACCTCATGCAAAATTGTGATTTAGATTCTAAAGTATCAACTGCAAGAGACAAAATTTTGGTGTAGTCCTCTAGGCTTTTTTGTAAAGGGGAGAATCAATATCCGACTTGTGCCTTAGTGTCTGATGGCCACGTCCACGACTGCCTTCAGCTCCCACCTCCTCCAGCACCGGATACAACCCCCATCTTACATCAAGCAGTCACCGCCAGGAGAGGTGCCGAATTTCACGAGAGTTCACGCGATGACGTACACGCGCACCAGCTGCACTGCCTCCAACGGTTATATTACGTTCTGGAACGTTGCCCGCCTCACTGCTGTAACCTCACGCCCGCACTTTCCTGCGTCTGTACGCGATTGTCCTCTCCGCTCCACCTCACAATCGCGTACACACGCTTGCGTGAGGCTACAGCAGTGAGGCGTGCAACATTTCAGAACAATGGTAACATACCGAGGGCCTCAAAATAGTACCTGGCGGGCAGCATGCGGTCCCTGGGCCGCGGGTTTGAGATCGCTGGTGTAAAGGTTCCTCAATCCTGGCTATGTATGCTCACGAACTAAGCAGGGGTGAGACAGGCTGGGTCTTAACTTACTTTTATTAAATCAGTCCCTGTTTCTTTTTTTTTTTTTTTTTTAAATGCAAATAACGCAGTCCTTACCTAGCGAGATCACAGTCTCATAATTCTCCTTCATCACCTCCCTGTAAAGCTCCTTCTGGCCTTCATTCAAACACTCCCACTGCTCCCGGGAGAAGTGGACAGCGATCTCCTCAAACGTCACTGGCACCTGAAACACAAACCAGGAAAAAAAAACCTCAGCGACAAAGGGAAGGAATGGAGTCGGCAAGGGTCAGGTTCATTTCTTCTCCTTGCTCTTTGCAATTTGGGTGTATCAGAGGCCGCGTGGCATTGCCTGGCACTGCCTCCCCTCTTGCCACTCTCCTACCCGCTGAGCACAAAGCCCTGCAGCCATCCTCCTGCTCTCCTCCAGCCCTGACTCAGGGCTGGGCTCAGCTGCTCTCCTAAAGGCTTCAGGGGGAGGGAAGGGAATGGGGGGGGGGGGGTGTAAAGAGAAAAGAAGCAGCAGAGATGGAGGGAGGGGAGAGATGCTTCTGACCGCTGCCATCTGCTGGACCCTCCCAGCACTGACGCCAGAGGACCTGATGCTAGTGTAGAGACAAGTCAGGATAATTTATATATGTGTCAGCAAAGAGAAATAATGTAAGTTTGTTCGTCCCGTTGTATTGAAAAGATGACAAATGGTAATGTATCTTTAAAATGGAGCGGGTAATAGCCATACAGCAGCGGCATTTTAAGAAATTTAAGGATGTTTGGGAGCCATTAACAAAATATTGTAAAAAAATGATTATTACTTTTTCCCTTTGAACATACACGTCCAAGTTGGGGGGAGGGGGATGGGGATACTTTATGTTTTCTTAAGCTTAAGGACAATTGTTGGGTGTGTGGGAGGGATATTTGATGTGAATTAGGCTTTGATAGAATATTAAGTGATGTTAAAGTGTAAAATGATTTCATTTTGTACTGCACTTATTGAAAGTTTTAAAATGAATAAAGAATTTAATTTAAAAAAAAAGGTAATGTATGTTCATCAGATGACAATATATGTACTTCCCATTGTATTGTACTGGCCTTGTCCCCATACCTGCGGCAACCAGTTGATTTTTCCCCCCGTTCATAAGGGTTACCCACAGCCGCGGGTAACAGTCATTATGTCATTCTCTACTGCAAAACCCCGGACACATGGCCACGTCCTGTTCTGCCTCCGGTTCTGCCCCAGTCCCACCAAGTTCTGCCCCTGACCCTGTCCCCACAAACCTCCTCTCTTCTTCCCCAATGCGCTCCAGCTGTGATGTCATCTGCACATGCTCAGAAGGCCTCGAGAAGCAGCTGGAGCTCACCGGAGCATTCCAAAACCCGGACAAGCTGCCAGGTTTTGGAAAGTCCATCTGGGCACCTGGACCGTCCTCTAAAAAGAGGACGTGGCCGAGTTTTCCTGGACATCTGGTAACCCTACCCAAACCAATACTGATCAGGATCTTCATATATGCTAACCCGAGAACTATCTCCGCTGGGCTATGAGTATTTGTTAAAATTGTCTTGTCACTGGAAGTCTGTGCTCTTATGTTAGAACTGTCCAGCTGTATTAGTAAAAATTATCCTACTACTGTAAAGAGTCTATGATCAAGCTACGATTAATCCAAAACACTGCAGTCCGACTCATCTTTGGATTAAAAAAATGGGAACATATCACCCCATACTTCCAAATACTCCACTGGTTGCCGGTGGAATCCAGAATACTCTTCAAGCTCGCCTGCATCAGCTACAAAGCGGTCTTTGGGATGCTACCAACTTACCTCGCCTCCCAATTCTTCCTCAACTACCCTAGTAAGAACTCTCGCAGAATAATTCTCTTTAATTACCCATCTCTGAAATCATGTCACTACAAGAAGTTCCTGGACAGAATGCTATCATTCCAGGCAGC
Organism: Geotrypetes seraphini; assembly: GCF_902459505.1. Classification (NCBI taxonomy): domain Eukaryota; kingdom Metazoa; phylum Chordata; class Amphibia; order Gymnophiona; family Dermophiidae; genus Geotrypetes; species Geotrypetes seraphini. The sequence continues at coordinate 503,321,829 of NC_047085.1, forward strand.
TAAACTGAACACATGGCTCGCAAAACCCATACTCGAGGCCACATCATACGCTGACTTCAGAAAATCACTGAAGACTCGTCTCTTTAATGCAATTTGAGTTCCCTTCCTCTGGCAATTTTGTATCCCTGAAAGTCCTTTCTCTTCCCATTACTCCTCTTACCCCTATTGCTGGAACCTCCCCATCCTGACCTGCTTGAAATGTAGGTCAGGCACAGTGTCAACGAGCTGACCTGCCCTGGAAGTCTGCATTCTGCAGCAATGCAGTGCATGGCAGCTGCCCCAAAATTTAAAATTATAATGGCCGGGAGGAGGTAGGTGGAGGAATAGAGCCATAACTGACTCTTACTGCCAATTTTTAGAGAGGTCATGACCCCTTTGGCCTCCCCCATTCTGACGCCTAGTGACCTAGATTGGCCACTGTGAGAACGGGCTACTGGACTTGATGGACCATTGGTCTTACCCAATAAGGCTATTCTTATGTTCTTATTCAAGTTGATGGGGTGAAAGGGGTAGGGTATCCCTCCTGCCAATAATGCAGCAGAGGGAAGCCCTGGTGGGCAGACCATGAGCAGCCTATTCACTGCCTGTCTCTGCTCGCTCACCGGTCTCCGCCACCGCTGCTGCTGCTTTAGGAGGCCCAAAAGTTGAAGTTTCATGGGGTGGGGGGGGGGGTTGATTGGGAAGTGCTGCATGGGAGGGAGGGGGGGAATGGAAAGCTGCTACACCAACAGATGGGAGGGAGGGAGGGAACTAGGGTTACCAGACATCTGGTTTTATCCGGACATGTCTTCTTTTAAGAGGACTGTCCGGGTGTCTGAATGGTTTTAAAAGCTAATGAGATTGGGGCTGAGTCTGGAGCGAATCTGTGCATGAGCGGATGCCACGCAGTCACGTCACATGTATGTGTGCATACGTGCGACATCTTCACTTTGCATCTGGGCATGCACAAATGCACTCCAGACTCGGCCTGAAGAGATGAGGTTTGCGTAGGGTTGGGGGCCGGAACAGGACGGGCCCATGCATCCTCTTTTTCCAGATGCAAAATCTGTTAACCCCAGGAAGGAGGGGGGGATGGAAAGCTGCTGCACATGGGGGGGGGGGGGAGAGAGGAGAAAGGAAGAATTGTTGGGCATGGGGGTAGAGGAGATGAAGGGAGAGATGCAACAAAGAGGTAGAAAGAGGTGAGAGGGAGAACTCCTGCATATGGTGGAGGGGAGGGAGACATGCATGGAGAAAAGAAAGAGAGAAATGTTGGACATAGGGTAGAGAACAGGGAAAAAAGAAAGAAACGTTGCACATGATCAAGTATATTAAGGGTTTATATACTGCCTATCAAGGTTATCTAAGCAATTTTTACACTCAGATACTCAAGCATTTTCCTTATCTGTCTCAGTGGGCACACAATCTATCTAATGTACCTGGGGCTTTGGAGGACTGAATGACTTGCCCAAGGTCACAAGGAGCAGTGCGGGGTTTGAACCCACAACCCCAGGTGCTGAGGCTATAGCTCCAACCACCACAGCAGGAAGGGAGAGATGCTGCATGGAGAGGAATAGAGAGGTCTGACCCAGGGCACAAGGCAGAGAGAGATGGTAGACAGTGTGAAAGAAATAGAAATGTTGGATATGGCAGTGGAAGGGAAGGTGCAGAGATGGAAGATGGATGGTGAGCTCAGAGAACAAAGAAAATATCAAATGGGCAGGAGACCCTGGCAAGCGAGTTAACAGAAAACCAGAGCATGGGACCAATATGATTTGAATAATAAGATGAGCAGACAACAAAAGGTAGAAAAAATAATTTTATTTTCTGTTTTGTGATTACAATGTCAGATTTGAAAGATGTATCCTGCCAGAGCTGGTGTTAGACAGCAAGCTTGAGCTAGGACCTAACAGAGAGAAGAAAAGTCTTTTGTTTTATACCACAGCACCGGTGTGGGGTTGGAGAGGGCAAAGGGGGCTGGGGTGAGTGAACAGGCGACAAAAATAAATCTGCCAGGCCATTGGGGAAAAAAAAAAAATGCCCGAATGGGCGGGAAAAGTGAATTGAATCGAAAAATCAATCCAATAGGCCGAATCGAATTGAATTGAAAACATTTTTCCCTGAATCAGGCAGCACTAGTGTGTACAAGATCAGCTCCTCTGCTGTCTGTTCTAGGCGGGTACAGGAGATGGCAGCAGTCAGAAGCAGCTCTCTCTCAACCTCCCTCTCTCCTGCTTCTCTTTTCTCTTCCCTCTTCCCTCCCCCTGAAGCCATTAGGAGAGAAGCTGAGCCTGCCAGCACTGAGCCAGCAAAGCCAGGGCTGGAGAAAGGCAGGAGGATGGCTGCAGGGTTTTCTGCTCAGCAGGTAGGAGAGTGGCAGGAGCAGATGCAGTGCCAGGCAATGCCATGGGGTGAGCAGAAGAGGAAAGGAGCCTGGCACTGCTCAATCCCTCCCTGGGGCTCCAGAAAAGACACTTCTGCTCTTTCTTCCCTGCAGCCCTTCGGGCTCTTCTTCTTCGTTCTCCTTTGGCTTCATGATTAGCTCAGTTTCTGCTTCCTGATCTCTCTAGATTATATTTCCATGTTCCTTCCTCTTTCTCGCTTCTCTTCTCTTCCCCCTGAAGCCTTTAGGAGAGCAGCTGAGGCCTGCACTGAGTTGGGGCAGGAGGATGGCTGCAGTACCAGGCAGGGGAGGCAGTACCAGGCAGAAGAGGAAAGGAGCCTGGCACTGCTCAATCCCTCCCTGGGGCTCCAGAACCCCCCCCCCCCCACACACACACACACACACACTTCTGCTCTTATTCCTGGTTCTCCTCTGCCTTTATGAAGCTCTCTATTTCTGCTTCCTGTAATCTCTTGAGTTTTCACTTCCCATCCTCCTCCCTCTCTCCTGCTTCTTGTTTCTTTGATCTGTCCTGAGACTTCCCATTTCTCTCTCTGTCCGACGCCATTAGGAGAGAAAATGGACCCTGCACTGACCCAGCAAAGCCGAGCGAGGAGAGAGAGAGAGCCAGAACTGGAAATCGTGCTCTGGAGAAGGGCTGGAGGATGGCTGCAGGGCTTTTTGCCGAGCAGGTAGGAGACTGGCAGGAGGTGGGCAATGCCAGGCAGCCTCTGATACACATACAGCATAGGAGCCAACTTTTAAAAACGGTAATTTGTGCTCAACTCAGCACAAATTACCAAGCCCCTATAAAGGAAATGAAAGCCTGGTGGGCTGTGAACACAACTGGCCAGGCTGCCTTTAAATGAGGAGAGTGGTGAGTGGCCTACACACAAGGAGTAGGCGGAGCTTGAAGAAACGCAAGGGGCAGCCCCGCCGGTCCAACCAGTTTCTCTTCCTTCCCACCCCCAATTCATTGTCAGTTTACCACCCACTTAGTTCAAAGTATTTTGAAAGTCTCGATCAGATCACCTCGCAGTCTCCTCTTCTCAAGGGAGAGCAACCCCAGTCTCCTAAGTCGTTCCTCGTAGCCCAGGTTCTCCATACCTTTCACTAGCTTCGTTGCTCGTCTCTGGTTTTTTTTTTTGAGTAGTAATAATATATTAAATATGACTAATAAAGTCACTTTAAAATATGAAGGTTTTGAGTCGATGAAAGATACCCCATGCCACAATTCCTAATTGAATAATATCACTGTGATCCTTGGAGTGGCAATTCTGAGATTCTCTCCTTCACTTTGATACCCTTTTCAAAACCCAGCACATGTGCGGATGCCTTCCTGTCTGACGCTATTCACTGAAAACCTCTTGCCATGTAAAATCAAGATTACAAGTCAGTTAAGAATATTTTAACACTGGGGAGTCTGACTTGTAATCTTGATTTTACATGGCAAGAGGTTTTCAGTGAATAGTAGTGGATTACTTGCCATAGAGCCTTTTTCTTAATTGTTCCTGTCTGACGAACAGACAGCGGAGGGCGGGGCTGGAGCGTAAAGGGGCGGGATGGGTGGAACTGGGGGGGGGGGCGGGTCTAGGGGGGGGCCCAGATTTTGCTGACGTAAAATCTGGTGACCCTACCCTTCTCCAGCTCATACACCCAAATGCATTTGTCACGCACATTTGCTCTGCCGCTGTTCTCTCTAAGCTGTCTTGGCTATCACGCATCAAAGTCAGCGAACCTCCCCCCCCACCTCCCTCCCGCTGCTGTGTTTCCTGACCAAAACAGCAGACATCTCTTGTGGGGGTCGTTTCTCTTCCCATGGCTGCTGGTCCCACCCCCTTCCGAAGTCACCTTCCTGCTCTGGGGAAAAGGCGGCAGCCGTGGGAAAAGAAACCATCCCGCAAATGATGTCTGCTGTTTTGCCACAGCTGCTGCTAGTCCGGTAAAGCAGCCACAGTGGCAGCTGGGGTGATGGGAGGGGGGAAGGGCATAAAGAGGAGGGAGATGCTAGATGGAATGGCGAGGGGGGGACAAAAAGAGGACAGATGGCAGGGGAGAGAGAAAGAGGGGAAAGGAGGAACATAAGAGCTGCCATACTGGGACTGACCAGAGGTCCATCAAACCCAGTATCCTGTTTCCAGCAGTGGCCAACCCAGGTCCCAAGTACCCATCAGAAACCCAAAGAGTAGCAGCATTCCAGAGCTGAGATTGTGATGTCATAAAGCCTCATTCCACCAATGCCTCAGAGCCAGCCTCATCAGTGATGTCACAATGGCTTGACTCTCTTATACATAGCTCACATAAGAATTGTCATACTGGAACAGACCGAAGGTCCATAAAGCCCAGTACCCTGTTTCCAACAGTGGCCAACCCAGGTCTCAAGTACCTGTCAGAAAACCAAAGGGTAGCAACATTCCAGAGCTGAGATTGTGATGTCATAAAGCTTCATTCCACCAATGTCTAAGAGCCAGCCTCATCAGTGATGTCACAATGGCTTGACTATCCTATACTTGGCTCACATAAAAACATAACAATTATCATACTGGGACAGACTGAAGGTCTGTTAAGCCCAGTATCCAACAGTGGCCAATCCAGCTCCCAAGTACCTAGCCAGATCCCAAGTAATTAAACAGATTTTATGCTGCTTATCCTAGTTATAAGCGGTGGATTCCCCAAGCCATCTCAATAATGGCTTATGGACGTCTCTTTTAGGAAATTATCCAAACCTTTTTTAAACCCCTCAAAGCTAACTGATTTTATCACATTCTCTGGCAATACTAGATGGAAAGAAGGCAAAGGTTGGATGGAAGGGATAGGAGGATTAGCAATGCTGGACCCACCAGCAGTAGAAAGTGCAGGAGGGATGGTTAGAGAAGGATGCTTGCTCTATTTTGGGGGGGAGGGAGAGAAGCAGGAAAAAGAAGAAAAAATGCTGGGTTTACAGGAAAGGAGGAATAGGAAACAATTCTGGACCCATGGGGGGGGGAGGGAGGAGAGAGCACACAACAGAAAGAAGGGAAACAAAAGGATAATTGCTGAACCCTGGGGTAGGACAGCAGGAAGGTGGGAGGAAGGGAACAGAGAGGAAGAGATGCTGGCCGCTGGGCAGGGTGAAAGGGGAGAGCAGGAAGGAGGGAAGGAAGAAAAATGGATCTGGGTCTGGGGGAACAGAAGGGATGAAAAAGAAATGCTGGCCCCTGAGGGGGGATGGGGAAGGAAAAGAAATGCTGGGATGGGGGATTGGGGGCCAAGACAGAAGAAGTAGGGATGGGCCTATAACATCCAACCAAGGGTCTGCTCAAAAAAAGCACTGATGGACTCTTCAAAGGAATCTTTATAGGGGGGTCGGGGGACAGGAGGCAAGAAAGAAAGATGTTGGCCCCTGTGGAGGCAGGACAAGAGGGAAGAAATAAAATCTACACTCTTCAAGAAATTCCTGAAACAGCCCTAACTTCAAACTTACCGTCTTTCCCCCCTCCCTCTTCCCGCCACACAGAAACTAAATGGGTAGGGCTCGGGCATGCCCAGTGGGGCCCGGGCACTGCACGTGCTCAGAGAGAGAGAGAAAAAAAAATCTCTCTGAGCTATTGGAGAGCTTATCCGCAAATTGGGAGCTGTTGGGACAACACCCATATGTAGCTGACTCTTCCTGCTTGTCCTAGGAGAACCTACTCTTTACCTCTCTAGAAAGGACAAATGTTCTTCCATTGTAACCCAACGTTTTTCATCTCTTTTGTAATCCGCCTTGAACCGCAAGGTAATGGCGGATTAGAAATCTCTAATGTAATGTAATGCAAAGGTGCTCCAGACAAACTGCTGGGTTTCGAAAATCCCTCCAGACACCCAGACAGGCCTCTAAAAAGAGGACACCTCCGGGACCCTCCCCTTAAAGATACAGAGTATTAGGGGCTAGCTATGATTCTAATGCTTATGGGCCTCAGCTAAGCACATTAAGAGGGGATTCTTATACAGAGGTGCTCAGGAGGTGCCTGTTCTATAAAGGAACATAGGTGGGGTTACCATATGGCTCCAGAAAAAGGAGGATGGATTGAGACATCCGGGTTTTACTTCCCTTTCTATAATACTGGTTAGGGTTATCATTTTTCGAGCCGCAAAAACCTGGACACATGGCCCCACTCTGTTCTGCCTCCGGCCTTGCCCAGTTCCGCTTTTGGCTTTGCCCTGTTCTGACCCAGCCACTCCCCTTTCAGCCTCCAGCCCCGTCCCCACAAACCTCCTTTCTTCTTCCCCGAAAAACAACGTCCATATCTGGAGGGCCTGGAGCATGCGTGGATGTGTGCGACGTCTCCCGCCCTTGCTCAGATGCCCTCCAGACGCAGCTGGAGCTCGTCGGGGCTTTCCAAGACCCGGGAAAACTGCCGGGTTTTGGAAAGTCAGTCCAGGACCTCAGACAGTCCTCTTAAGAGGACATGTCCGGATTGTCCCGGAAGTCTGGTAACCCTAATATTGGTTGGTATAAGCGTGTGCACTGGAGCACATAGAGTAGAGGTTCCCAAGCCTGTCTTGAGAGAACCCCTGTCAGTCAGGATATGCACAAGGAGTGACCTGGTGGTTAAAGCTACAGCCTCAGCACCCTCAGGTTTGTGGGTTCAAACCCGCGCTGCTCCTTGTGACCCTGGGCAAGTCACTTAATCCCCCCATTGTCCCAGGTACATTAGATAGAGTGTGAGCCCATCGGGACAGACAGGGAAAGGTGCTTGAGTACCTGAATATAAACCGCTTAGATAACCTGATAAACAGTATATAAATACCTAAAAATAAATTGCTTACCAACAAAGCAGAATGCAAAATGATCTCATGAACATTCCTTGCGCATATCCTGATAACCTGTCAGGCTGGGGTTCCCCCAGAACACGTTTGGGCATCGCTGACATAGAGGAAACTGAGTTGAGGACCACACGTGGGGAAGTAAATCTGTCCATTTGGTGGGGGGGGGGGGGGACATGGGGTCCTGGAGTCCTCTTTCCTATGGTATAATGGTAGCAGAATAAAGTCATCTGAACTCCGAGCTCCTCCACACGTCGCCAAGTTTGATTCTGGTTTGTCGTTTCAGGAGCCAGTGACATTTGAAGATGTCACTGTCCATTTCTCCCGGGAGCAGTGGGAGTCCCTGAATGAAGGTCAGAAGGAGCTTTACAGGGAGGTGATGAAGGAGAATTATGAGACCCTGATCTCGCTAGGTAAGGACATTTTTAGAAGATAACGGGAGCTGGTTTCATAAAAAGAGTTTGAGGCATTTTACTAGTTCAAAAACTTCAAAGTACACTTTTTCCTCCGTTTTCACGGTTTCAGCAATCGCGGGGTTTCGATTACTCGCGGTTTTTTCCTTGCCGGCTCCTTCCCCAAATTACGTCAGCTTGCATAGAGAAATCGCTGATTCCAAGCGTTTGCAGAGAAAATCGCCGATTCCCAGCACTTTCTTCACCGCGTTTTTGCCTTTCCTTCAGGAACAGGCCAGGTCTCCCACCATGTGATTCGCGGTTTCCACCATATTCACGATGTTTTTTATGTTTAAATATATTTATTCATTTTCAACGTGCATAGAAACATCCATAGCAAAGCAGAACAAAATACTTACATTTGTGCACAAATACAATCTCTTCCTCCCCCCCCCCCATTCCCCCGACTAGATACATAAACTTAATAATCCCCAAGTTCAGGGAGCCAAGCAAAACGCAAATTACAGGTTCAAAAGTCTACTCCGGGCCATAGGTGTAAGAGTTAACCAAAAGCGTTCCCAGATCAAAGTAAATCGTTGACCCGGCCCAGTGTTGAGATCAGTAAAATGTTGTGACAGGGATCTGGCTAGTCCTAATAAAGCCCGGGGAAAAGCCCAGGGAAAAGAGCAGGGAAGCATTAATAATGTGCCAGGGACTAAGGAGAAGAAATATCCTGAGTATAGGGAAAATCCTGAGCACAGGGTTAAGAGGGAGCCTGTCCCTTTAAAAACTCACAGAGCTCAGGCTGGAACGGGAAGGACAGGGCTCTTTAAGGAATTAGCTAAAGCTGCTGTGAGGGGGCGGGGTTATGTGCCGAGTCTCCCTTTTTCTGAAGCTCCCTCGTCAGTGAGAGAGGAGGGACAGCTGGGACTGGAAGCTCAGGGGAAGCTGAGGAGGAAACCAGCTACAGCAGCTAACTTTTGGCCAGCCTTCAGAAGTTCTCACCAGGATAGGGAAATGCAAAACCCTGAAACACAATCTGAGGTTTGTGACATGGACTGGTTAGAGAGTAATGCTACGTCTGGGGAAGAACACCCTATGGAATGGGAATAGGTTTAGGAAAGCCTGAATGTCCTTTTTCCTTGGTAAAAGGGTTTTGTTTTTGTTTCTTCCTTTTTGAGTTTTATGTTTTGTGAAGGATTGTGTATCCTGGTTTCAACCTGGGCTGGAAGCTGCTGAATTTACTGTTGGGTTAGATAAGTGGACCAGTGGCCACACCTGTGGGAGTACAAGTCCCTCTGCTCCTAGGAAAAGGGAACTGCCACTCAAATCTACCAGAAGCCTAATTAGTGCCTAGAACCAGGTAGCCTAACTATTGCCAAGGCAGGTACGGTTCTAGCACTGCTTGTGGAAATAATACCTAACAGGAACTGTATTTTATGTTCTTTATTTGTGAACTTAAATTGTCCAGCACTAAAGGTGCAGTGATAAGAACTGGCACATAAGAGAAAGAAAGCAGAACAAGGGAAAATTGGAATGTTTTGGGTTTTTACTTTGAATGCCAAATTTTGACCTTTTTTGTTGGAAACTTTTCTGGTGGATAAATAAAAGTGATATATTTGGACAAAACCCAGGCCAGTGTGGTGTGCAGTTTATGGGAGGCACCAGGCCGCTGTGATCCACCACGGTTACGCTCGCGCCAAGACTGGGATTCTGGGAAGTTACTAGGCCTCGCCAGGATCCCGGTCCCACAATGTCTACGTTCCAAAGAGGCATGCATGATCGTCAAAGTTCTCCATTGACCGTAAGTCGGGGCGTCACTGGCCAGCCACTGTGTCAAAATTGCTTTTTTGCCAAGCAACATTGCTCGTGCCTCGAAAGCTGAAAGGCCTTTCGGTATAGGTGTGAAAATATCATAGAAACCAAATAATGCTCTGGGCGTCGAGGACCACCGCTGACCCCAGAGAGAGGTAATATAGGTTCCCAAACAGTGCCAGAACTGAAGAATGTGAGGGCAGGACCAAAACATATGTCCCAGTGAGGCATGTGCCTGAGAACATTCGGGACAGTGATTCACGATGTGTGGGGTTTTTTTATAATTCTTTATTAATTTTCAAGCTTTGACAGTGTATTACAATTAATATAACTTTAACAGATTGCATAAAATACACCGTATTACACACATTATTAAAGAAAACATCCATTTTCCCCCTCCTCCCAATTATTAATATATTAAATCATACTATTTATTACAATATTATAATTAAATGTTTTTTTTTAACTCTTCCAAATAATTTCCCCTCCCCTCCCCCCACCCTGGATGTGTAAGGAAATCTAAGAAATAAAAGATACATCTCTGTTATTGTATGTTAACAAATGCAGTCAACGGGCTCCATACTTTATTAAATATATTGCTAAAACCCAAGTATTCCGCATTCATTCTTTCATATTTCTATGTATTACACACACTTGCCCACCAGAACATGTAGTTAAGTCTGTCATAACATTTCCAGTTCCTTGGGATCATTTGGATGGCGATTCCTGTCATGATCAATAAAAGACGGCTCTTGTATTTATCCAAAACAGGCTTTACCTGTAACAACGTACCACAAATTAATGGTTTCATAAGACAAAGGAATAGACGATTCAAGAACAATATTAATCTGTCCCCAAATTGATTCACGATGTTTTTTTTTTAATAGAAAACAGCGAATAGCATATGAAAAAGCTATTCGCGGTTTTTCTGTATTCGCGGGTCTGCTAATCCCCTATCACAGCGAATACGGAGGGAGAAGTGTCTGATCACGGCCTGTCTCGGCCCTGCTATCTGAGGAGGGCAGTGGTGGAACCAGGACTGAGGAACCCAGCGGTGCACCAAGGGTGAGAGGTGCCTGGGGCGGTGACGCCCCCTTCCACGCCCTCGTCTCTGCTCCCCTCTCCTCCCTGCTGCGTGCCCCCGTCCTATTCCTTCCCCCGTCCCTCTAGTTGTTCACTTCAACGTGCTCCTTGCGACCCCGTCGGCTCTCTCTTGACATCATTTCCTATGTGCGGCACCCGGAAGTGACGTTGGCGGGAGAGAGGATGAGGTCGCAAGAAGCACGTTGAAGTTGTCGCTCGCGGCGGTGAACGACCAGAGGTGTGGGGGCAGGCGAATGCGTTTCGAGGGGAGGAGTGGGAAGAGGTTGGGGTAGAGAAGAGTTGGGGTCCCCACCAACATGGCGCCCGGGGGAGGGGTCCGCCAACCCCTCCTTACTATGCCACTAGAGGAACCTTTAGATAATCCTGTGCCTTGCCAGTTTTCTTCCCTTTAAATCAGAAACAAATCCTTTTCCAGTTCTTGGATCAAAGCTGAAAGCCAGGAACTGAGGAACACAAATAACACAAGGCAACAACAACAAAAAATGTTTTCGAAGTCATCTGGCAACAAAGCACATTTTTCTAAATCCGTTTTTCACGCTGATTTCAGATCCGTTATTAGGGGTTTTTTTTCAGTCATGTAAACTTTTAAAGTTATGACTAATAACGTTTTAGCATAGAGGGTTTTAAGAATCGCAGCATCAACTTAAAGAAATGTTGCAGTATCTTTGGCCCAAAGTCAAATAAGCACACAGATTATTAATTATACTGGACTGTGTCACTTAGCAAACGATATTTCTTCAAAAATGCGTAGCGTATAATTTCTTTTTGTGAGTTGCATCTGGATTGTCAAGGCACAACATCCAGCAGTAGTCGGCCATCACACTCTCATTCCAGAAACCTTGGTAGCGACGCTCCGTTAGCTAACTGTCCTGGAGAAAACGTTCTCCTTGCTCGTCACTCACCATATCAAGATTTTCCGGAGAAAAGTCAAGCTGTGAGTGCAAAAAGTGTATTTTTAATGACATGTGACAGCCAAGTTTCTGATATGAGTCAAGGCGATTCTGAACTCCTTCCTTGTGTGAAGGAGACTTATGGTTGCCCAGAAAGATTTCCACTAACCACTTGAATGCCTCCCAAGCTTCAAGCTCAGCTGCTGAGAGTGATTTCTTAAAATCTTCATCCTGCATAACGGGCTTGATCTGTGGGTCTATAAATATCCCTTCCTTCAGTTTTGCAGTGCTGATTTGGGGAAATTTCTTAACAAGATATTGAAAACCTGGTGATTGCTTTATCCATGGCCTTTACCAGGTTCTTCATCAACCCCAGCTTGATATGAAGAGCTGGAATAAATATTTTATGAGGATCCACCATTGGCATAAATTTCACACTGCTTGTCCTTGGGTTATAGGTATCTCTCAGCTGTCAGACACGCTTGACATAATGTTCAGCTGTAGATCTGCTATCCCACAAGCACAGGAAACAGTAGTATTTAGTGAATCCTCCTTGCATTCCCATTAGCATGCCAATGACCTTCAGATCACCACAGATGTTCCACTGGTGTGTTTTATAACTGATTGCTTCTAGTAAAGTCTTCATATTCTCATAAGACTCCTTTAGATGAGCAGAATGGGCAATTGGTATACTTGGTTTGGAATTTCCGTTGTGCAGTAACACTCCCTTCAAGCTTCTCTGTGAAGAATCAGTGAAAAGACGCCATTCATCTGGACAATGCACTTGTGACAAACTGTTGAAGAGCCCGATGATGTCATGGCAAAAGCACAATGAACCATTTACAGTGAAGAATGTTGTTAAGTTATGATTCCTTTTTCTGTAATGAGTTATATTATCATCATTTGCAAGCAAGTGCTTTTGCTTAAGCCTTGAAGCAAGAAGTTCTGCTTTTTCTTTTGAAAGATTTAGATCACGAATAAGATCATAGTGTTCAGCTTGTGTAAAGGTCCCTGGTTCTGAATCTTCATCATTCACATCAGGATCAGATAATTCTGGATTTTGACCAGCTGCTGCTGCATCATCATCACATTCCTCATCATGTTCCACAGAAGCAAGTCCATCTTGTGGAGGTACAGGGACAGGCAGTGAGTCATCATGAGGAACAGGCCTAATAGCAGAATCCAGAGTAGGATATATAATGTTGTGCTTAATTTTACCTGAGAATCCACTTGTGTTCACAAGGCAAAAGTAGCAATCTTTAATATGGTCTTGCGGTTCCTTCCATATCACTAGGATTGCAAATGGCATTGCTGCATTTCGTCGACTGTCTTTTGGAACCAGTTATGAAGTCTTTTGGAATAACTGGTACAGATGATATGTGGAGCCCAAGACTTATCCTGGTCACCCAGTGGACAGCCAAAGTACAATTTGTAGACCTTCTTCAGATCTACGGTAATTGGGCGATGTTATGTTTTTATCTTGAATGAACCACAGAAGTAACAGAAACGATCTGGATGATTAGTACAATACCTTGGCATGATAAAGACTGATATTAATCCCCGTCTGCAGCATAAAAAACCAAAATCCTATAAACGCATGATATATCGCCCAATTAACCTCATCACAAAAATGTGACGTGCTAATGAAAAACTAAACACAGATTTGAAATCAGCCTGAAAAATACTACAAAATCCATCCAGCATTAACTCTGATGAAAATGATGCGTTGACCTGTGTTATCAGAGGCTGAAACTTTTCACACTACTGTATTTATTTATTTATTCAATTTTCTATACCATTCTCCCAGGGGAGCTCAGAACGGTTGGCATGAATTTATTCAGGTACTCAAGCCGTTTTCCCTGTCTGTCCTGGTGGGTTCACAATCTATCTAATGTACCTGGGGCAATAGGGGGATTAAGTGACTTTGCCCAGAGTCACAAGGAGCAGTGTGGATTTGAACCCACAACCTCAGGGTGCGGAGGCTGTGGCTCTAACCATTGCGCCACACACTTGCTGGCCCATGGTAAAAAGCTCGACTGCGATATGATAAAAGGAGCCCACAAATATTAAGCTCATAGACCATTAGGCTCATAGACCATGCCCTTAGCCAGCTAAGAACAGAAGACTAACTTTCCCCAGACCATAGAAGTGAACCCTTTTCTCACCCTAGAGGCTGGCAGCATCCTTCAGAGCAGAGTCACTCCATGATGGACAGGGTCCTTCCTCCCATACTCTAGCTGTCTGTCAGCAACCACCACCACCCCCCAACAACAGGTGGAATGTAGCAGGAAATGATCAGACACGTTTCTGCATGGACAGGTTGCCAGATTCTCTCCGTTCGCTAGAAGCTATAAATATCAGCTATTGAATTTTCCCTGCACAGTTCATAGCAGTTACTGATAAGTCAGTCCCTCTGCTCAGAGAGATCCATGTGCCATCAACCTCTCTCCTCTCTTTCTGAACCAAAATCCTTCAAAAAGCCCACCATTGGCTCTGCCCCAGTGGTTCTCAGGTGATGTTTTGGGGGCAATTAGATCCAATATACTGTACATCTGACTTGCAGGTGACATACAATCCTGAATAATGAGGCCTATGGCCTTGCTGCCAGGCACTTGTGGCCTGGACTGGCAGTGTTGGAGGTAAGATGCTGGACTTGGTGGAGTTTGGGACAGTTCAACATGACATTTCTTATACCTGGGTGAAAACCCCCAAAAGGTGCTTTTAAATATTGACTTAAATGTGATCGTATCCTATCGGTATCTCATAAAGTGACCAGCTTGGAAATGCTGTACAGGCAGTCCCCGGGTTAAGAACGAGTTCTGTTTTTTTAAATCATTCTTAAGTTGAATTTGTATGTAACTCGGATCCTATACAGTACACAGTCTATAAAAACATCAAAGAAACAGTCCTCAAAATAAAGTACTGTAGTTTATAAAACACTTTTTCTTTTAAAACCAACTTCGGAGGACGTTTACACTTACTTTTGTTCTTCATCCGTCCCACTATTCCCTCTCCTCCACCACATCCAACTTTTCTCCCTCTCATCTCTCTCTATCTGTACCTTCACATCTCTCCCACCACGATGTCCAATCTTTCTTACTCCCTCCCCATGCCCAACAAGTCTCCCTTTCTATTCCCTCCCCTCCTCATCATCTCTTTCCCTTACTCCTTCCATTGTTCCATCCTATGTCCCAAGTTCATGCTTCCCTCCCTCCTTCCATTCTGTGTCCCAAGTTTATGCTCCCTCCTTCCTTTCTTCCTTCCTTCCTTTGTCCAAAGTTTGTGCTCCCTCCCTTCCTTCTGTGTCCCAATGTGACCCTGCTTCTCCCTTCCTGTGCCAAAGTGACCCCTCTTCCTCCCTTCCTGTCCATATGCGACCCTCCTCCTCCCTTCCATGTCCCAATGTGCCTCTTGACGGTCTTTCCCTCATTCTGCGTCCCAAATTCATACCTCCCTCCCGTGGGTGTCTACCTCCTCTGGCCGGCTGAGGCTCCCTTCTCCCAGTCACACTTATCTTTGCAAAGCCATGAGCTGTGGCTCCTGCACATGGTTCACGGCTAACCCAGAAGCCTTCCCTCTGACATTAGAGGAAAGGTTTCTGGATCAGCGGGAGGGAGGGAGGCACAAATTTGGGGCACAGAATGAGGGAAAAATGATGAGGGACATAGAAGGGAGGAGCAGAGTCACGTTTGCACAGGAAGGGATGAAGAAGGGGTATGCTGGCACAGGAAGGGAGAGGCAAGACCCTAATTCGTAAGTATGAGTTTGACGTAAGTCAGGCATTCTTAAATCGGGGACTGCCTGTAATCCCAGCAGAGAGGAGGTGGCAAATATACAAAGATGTATCGTAGTACTGAACTGGCTAAACTGTTCTTCTACAATAATTTTCAATGTTCTTTTTATTTTTTTTAATCTAGAAAATAATGATACTAGAAACAATGATACAGAGATACATCGCTGGAAGCTGAGTGAGGAGACTGAAGAGGAGAAGTTGTTTGAAAGAAACAAAGAAGTAACTTCTTCCTGTTCTGACAGGGATGAAAACAGGAAAAATCAATGGAAAACAGAAAATAAGCAAAATAGTTCAACTAGAGACTCAGCATTGTGTGAACACAGTACCAGCCATCTCATACATACAGTGGAAGAGCAGAGAACCCAGATGAGAGATCAAAGATGTGTATGCGATGTTTGCAAGATATTTCTCAGTGATTGTGTAAGTCTGACACCAAAGCAGAAATTGGACTTTGACGAGAGACTATCCACAGACTGTGGAAAAAACTTCAGTCAAAAAGGAGAACAGACACAACCGAAAACATGTATAAAAGAGACACAGTTTAAGTTTGCAAAAGGTTTTGGTAGGAAGAAAGAGCTAATGCAACACCAAAAAAATAATAAAAACACAAGAATGTGTACAAGAACAGAATATAGGAAAAGCTGTATCAATAATGTAAACATTACAAAATTCCAGAAAAACACCACCAATGACAGAATAGTTTCATGTTCTGCTTATGACAAAAACTGCAACCAGGAAGAAAACTTCACAAGACACGTTCAGTTCCACTCAGGAGAAAGGCCAGTTTCAGATACAGAACATAAGAACTTCAGTCACAAGAAAACATTCACAGAATATAAACAAATTCAAACTGGTTTACAATCAGTTATTTCATTTACATGTCCTGATGATAGTGAAAGCTTCAGTGAGGAGAGAAAACAAATGAGGCACTGGAGAATCCGCACTAAAATCAAAACATTTACATGCACTGAATGTAGTAAAAGCTTCACTCGGAAAGAAAACTTTACAGTACACCAGAGAATCCACACAGGAGTGAAACCATTTACATGTTCTGGGTGTGGTAAAAGCTTCAGTCGGAAGCAAAACCTCAGAAGTCACGAGAGAACCCACACAGAAGCGAAAACTTTTACATGTCCAGACTGTGGAAAAAGATTCAGTACAAAGAGAACTCTCACTATACACCAAAGAATCCACCTAGGAATAAAACCCTTTACGTGTGCTGAATGTGGTAAAAGCTTCCGGGAGAACAGAAGCTTCACCATACACCAGAGAACCCACACTAGAATGAAACCATTTAAATGTGCTGGGTGCGATAAAAGCTTTACTCAGAAACCATACCTCACTATGCACCAGAGAATACACTCAGGTGTAAAACCATATAAATGTGCTGAGTGTGGTCAAAGCTTCCGGGTAAAGGGAATACTCACTAGGCATCAAAGAATCCATGCAGGAGTAAAACCATTTACATGTTCTGAATGTGGTAAAAGCTTTACACGGAAGACAAATCTCACCATCCACCAAAGAATACACACAGGAGTGAAACCATATACATGTGTTGTATGTGGTAAAAGCTTCCGTGATAAGGGAACATTTGCCATACATCAGAGAATACATACTGGAGTAAAACCATTTACATGCACTGAATGTGGTAAAAGTTTCCAAGAAAAAGGAAGCTTCACCAAACATCAGAGAATCCATACTGGTGTGAAACCATTTACATGTACTGAGTGTGGTAAACGATTTGCTCGGAAGCCAAACCTCACCATACACCAGCGAATCCACACTGGAGTGAAACCATTTGCATGTATTGAGTGTGGCAAAAGCTTCACTCAGAAGACAAGCCTCACCATGCACCAGAGAATCCACACAAGAATGAAACCATTTTTATGTACGGCATGTGGTAAAAGCTTCATTCAGAAGGTTAACCTCATCACACATCAGAAAATACACATAGGAATAAAATAGGGTGAAAAGGGTGCAGTTTAGGATTCAACAACAGCAGCTAGTGGATTATGGATGATTAGAGAATAAGTTCCCTTCTCAAATCTTGCTAAGCATCTGAATTTGGTGAACATGTAAGTACCATATCTCAGCAAAGCAACACTACAAATTTGACTATGGTTGGAAAGAAAAGGAAGAATGGGTAAAAAGGAGACCATGCACAGCTTATGCAATGGGGTTAGTAATGGTGTTAGCGATAGACAGATTCTGCAGATGAAGTTAACATCCCTGCTTTAGATAAGTCCATGGTAGACTTGTTCTTGGTCCTACTGCAGTAAGAGGAAAGCCACACAAGGATTAACTGCAATTAACTAGACTCCTACAGATAAGGAGGAGATTGTGTAAGTTTCAAGTTTTATTAGTTCTTGATAAATCGCTTATTAAATATCTAAGCAATGTACAATTCAAGTAAAATAGAAATACAAATACACTGACTTTAAATAAAAACATACTGGGGTAACATACATGAACCGTGAGGATTAGGGGGGAGAGTTACAATAAGTTTGTAGAAAAAGAAATACATTAAAGGGAAGATAACTCAAGGAAGGGGAGGAAAAAAATTTGTATGATGTCAAGCCCATGTAAAAAAAAAAAATCTAATTATGGGGGTCATATATTAAAAGCATCCTTGAAAAGATAAGTTTTTAGAGTTCTTTTAAAAGAGAAGAGGTCCTTTATGTCTCTAATGTACTGGGGCATAGAGTTCCACAACATAGGGGCAATGACTGAAAACATGTCTTGTCTTCTAGTTCCAGCAGCTAATGAGAAAGTTAAGAGAATTAACTACAATTAAGTAGTTTATTATTAAGTTTCAAGTTTATTAAAAAAAAAATTTATACCGCTTAATCAAATTTCTAGGCGGTGTACAGTAATAAAAAAATATCTTAAAAGGAACAAAACAATTTGGAGTTAAAATACTATACAGAACCAGGTTAGATTAGTAGACACACAAAAACATATATACTAACTGCACACAATTAGGAAAGAAGGATAGAACTACAATCTTTGAGAAAAAGCACACGTAGGGGTAAAACAGTAGCTGAGGGTAGAAGCTGTAATTGTTTTAGTCCTTAAAAAGATAGTTTTTATCCAAAAACATCTTCGAATAAGAATGTTTTTAGCTTTGCTTTAAATTGTTTTATTGTGGATTATCTCCTCCTTCAAATAGAGGAGAAAATGTACCACCACCTTTATGCTACATATCGGTGTCCTGCAAACTTTGTCGAGCCACAGCAAACTAAATGTAGTGGCTGTGTCTCGAGGCATCCATAAGTGCATGGGTGTCGCCATGATGACATCATGTGCATGTGTGATGTCATCAAGTTGACGACCGCACGTTCATGAAGGCCCTCCAGACAGGCCCTGAGCCGCCAGTGGGGGGTGCCAGCAGGGAAGAGAGCTGGAGAGAAGGAGAGGCGCTGGCAACTGGCTGATTGCCTACAGAATGTGCCTCTCACCGTGAGAGGCACGTCCTGTAGGCAGATGGCCAGTGCCAGCACCTCTCCTCCTTCCCAGTGTGTCACGCACACCGGAAATCTCAGGAGACACACTATTGTGCCAGAGCACACAGTTTGCGATACACTGATACATATTCTATATTTAGACAAAGATGGTATACCAAGAAAGTTCACCCCAAAATGAGGGAAGAGGAATATTGCCATTAGAAAAGCTGCAAAAAGTGACTGATGCAAATTTAAGCTCTCTGATTGTAAAGAGTAAGCAAGCAAATAAGTAATAACATTTTAACACAATTTAGGCCTTTTGGAAGAAAGAGAGAGGAGACCTTAGCAGGAGTATCAGGAAAAAAAATGAAACAGGACACTCAGAAGGAAACAGCAAGAGTTAAGTTAATATGGTGAGAGAAAGAACAGATTTGGAATAAGTGACATCTTATGGATTCCAGAAAGATCTCTTTGCCACGATGCAAGTACTAAAGCAAGTGTCAACAATGAATTTGGGAGACGGAAATCATAATCCACGTACCCTGACTTTGGAATAAGGTTCATTACTGTCATAGAATTCACTAAATATAGCCCATTTGGAGACGTTGCCCTGAGTGAAACCATTTACATGTGCTCACTGTGGTCAAAGCTTCAGGTGTAAAGCATCTCAGTATGTAACAGAACCCATTCAGAAGTAAAACTATTTTTACATACCAAGTGTAGTACAAGCCTCATTTATAAAAGCATCGTCACAATGCACTGGAGAATCCATTCATTGGTAGAAACTATTTACATGTGCTCTCTATTGCCATCGACTCGTGTTCAAGTCCTAGCGACTTGATGAGATCATCATGGCAGAATACAGAAGTAGATTGCCGTTGTCACATCAAATTCGATCCTCTGCTTCTAACACTGCCCATCTGCTGCCGGTACCACATTAGTCTGACATCTCTGCTGAAACCTGTCCGCCTTGGGAGGCCCTGCTGGTAGTGAAACTACCAATGGCTTAGCTTTCTGCTTCACAGAGGCAAACAAGCCCCAGTGGCACGACAAACCCATGTACTGCATATGGTAAAAGCTTAAATCAGAAGGTAATATGTAGAAATAAAATAAAAGGAATAAAAGTGATACCTTTTTTATTGGACTAACTTTATTGCCCTGTTTGACTGAGCTTTCGAAGGTAATCCTTCTTCGGATCAGAAATAAGCAAATGCTGAGAAGTGCCAGTGTGTGTAAGTGACACCAATATTAAAAGATGAACCCCTTCAGTCATCTCTTAGGTACCTTCTATTAAATCTTACTCTTCAGGCCCTCAGAAATGCCACCAGATGTTCAACAACCTTTCATAACACCTGGCTTTATGCATTCAATCTTTACCGGGTCACTTATGACAATAATTTTCTTAACTTAAGTTGGATAGAATAGATTTAACTTTTATACCCACTGCATTAATAATAATAATAATTTATTTCTATAATACTGTCAAAGCCATAGAAGTTCAAGGCGGTTTACAGTGAAGAAGAGCTAGACAATCAGCGAATGGGTACAATCAGAGAAAAGGTACAATCAGCAAGTACAATCAGTAAGTGAAACAATCAGCAGAATAGATACAATTAATAGAGGTAAGAAGGGGCCCTGGAGCAATGTAAGGGTTAGGAGAAGGTGAGCGGGAAGGGAGGAGAAAGGAGGTCTAGGGTAGGAGTCTTGGGTTACAAATTGGTTAAATAGATTAGTTTTTAATAATTTTCTGCAGTTTAGGTAGGATGAAGAGCACGAGAAAATATTACACAGCCAGTCATTTAGATCAGTGGTTCCCAACCCTGTCCTGGAGGACCACCAGGCCAATCGGGTTTTCAAGCTAGCCCTAATGAATATGCATGAGAGAGATTTACATATAATGGAAGTGACAGGCTTGCAAATCCGCTCCATGCATAATCATTCGGGCTAGCCTGAAAACCCGATTGGCCTGGTGGTCCTCCAGGACAGGGTTGGGAACCACTGATTTAGATGACCTGCTTGGAAGGCAAGAGTTTTGTTCAGGTGTCTTTTGTAACGGCAGGCTTTTAGAGTTGGATGGCTGAAGAGATGAGCTTTGCGAGTGGGTCTGAATGGACGATACATGGTAAAGTGGGGGACCATGTATAAGGGGGCCAAACCATGGATGGATTTGAAACAGAGGCAGGCAAACTTGAACAGCACTCTCGCCTCCAGGGGCAGCCAATGTAGTTTTAGGCAGTAGGGAGTAATGTGATCCCATTTTTTCAGCCCATAGATCAGTCGAATTGCTGAGTTTTGAATGATACGTAGTTTTTGAGTAGTTTTTTTGAAGGAACCCAGGTAGATAATGTTGCAGTAGTCGAGTAAGCTCAGGATGGAGGATTGGACCAGTAAGCGGAATGAGGGAGCATCAAAGTATTTTCTGATGGTTCTTAACTTCCATAGAGTGGAGAAGCATTTTCTGACTAGTAGGTCGGTGTGTGTTTCGAAGGTGAGGTTGCGGTCTAGAGTCACTCTTAGAATTTTTACGGAGTCTGTGATGGTGGTGATGGTAAGGGATAAGTACGCCAACATGTTTCACCCTTAGGGGGTTTCCTCAGGGCCACAATCCCTCAACTAAAGCCTTTTTCACGCCACGCGACCACCCAATGACTTGTTAAGAGTCATAAGTGACCCGGTGAAGATTGAATGCATAAAGCCAGGTGTTATGAAAGGTTGTTGAACATCTGGTGGCATTTCTGAGGGCCTGAAGAGTAAGATTTAATAGAAGGTACCTAAGAGATGACTGAAGGGGTTCATCTTTTAATATTGGTGTGACAAATACCTTCTATTATAGGATATAGTTTGAACTGCAAGATATAAAAGTGTTTGTAAGTGAAGCATAGACTCATTCCAATTAAAGTCTCACAGGAGGAGGGAGGGGTGGGCGAGATGAAAGAGAAAGAGGGCTGGGTGGGCGAGAGACGGAGAGGTGGAAAAGCGGTAAAACTTCATGGTTTGTAATGCGATAGAAAACCAAAGTCTTAGGGCTCCTTTTACTAAGCCGCGTTAGGGCTTTAACACGCAGAAAAGCGCGCGCTAGACCTTAACGCCAGCGTTGAGCTGGCAATCGTTCTAGAAGCGTAGCGTGTGGTGATTTCCTGCGTGTGCTAAAAACGCTAGTGCACCTTAGTCGGGTCCTGTCTGGTGGGTGTCAAAATACTTTGGGGTCCTTTTTCTAAGGCGTTCTAGCCGTTTTGGCGTGCGCTAAACGCTAACCTGTTCATTATATTCTATAGATGCGTTAGCATTTTAGCCCAGGGGTAGGCAATTCCGGTCCTCGAGAGCCGGAGCCAGGTCAGGTTTTCAGGATCCCCACAATAAATACGCACGAGATAGATTTGCATCTCAAGGAGGCAGTGCATGCAAATCCACCTCGTACATATTCATGGTGGAGATCCTGGAAACCTGACCTGGCTCCGGCTCTCGAGGACCGGAATTGCCTACCCCTGGCCTAGGGAATTCAAAGGTTACTAGTATGGCCTTGTTTACACTCTGTAGAGGTCAGAGTAGGCAGCAGTAGGAAGTAGGAAAAGTCAACCTAGATTTAATTGGGAGGCAATAGATGCCTAGAGCAAGGGTAGGCAATTCCGGTCCTCGAGAGCTGGAGCCAGGTCAGGTTTTCAGGATCTCCACAACAAATACGCATAAGATAGATTTGCATCTCAAGGAGGCAGTGCATGCAAATCCACCTCGTACATATTCATTGTGGAGATCCTGGAAACCTGACCTGGCTCCGGCTCTCGAGGACCGGAATTGCCTACCCCTGGCCTAGGGAATTCAAAGGTTACTAGTATGGCCTTGTTTACACTCTGTAGAGGTCAGAGTAGGCAGCAGTAGGAAGTAGGAAGTAGGAAAAGTCAACCTAAATTTAATTGGGAGGCAATAGATGAGACCACCATAGCCTAGAGCAGGGGTAGGCAATTCCGGTCCTCGAGAGCTGGAGCCAGGTCAGGTTTTCAGGATCTCCACAACAAATACGCACGAGATAGATTTGCATCTCAAGGAGGCAGTGCATGCAAATCCACCTCGTACATATTCATGGTGGAGATCCTGGAAACCTGACCTGGCTCCGGCTCTCGAGGACCGGAATTGCCTACCCCTGGCCTAGGGAATTCAAAGGTTACTAGTATGGCCTTGTTTACACTCTGTAGAGGTCAGAGTAGGCAGCAGCCTTGGCCCTATGTAGGAAGTAGGAAAAGTCAACCTAGATTTAATTGGGAGGCAATAGATGCCTAGAGCAAGGGTAGGCAATTCCGGTCCTCGAGAGCTGGAGCCAGGTCAGGTTTTCAGGATCTCCACAACAAATACGCATAAGATAGATTTGCATCTCAAGGAGGCAGTGCATGCAAATCCACCTCGTACATATTCATTGTGGAGATCCTGGAAACCTGACCTGGCTCCGGCTCTCGAGGACCGGAATTGCCTACCCCTGGCCTAGGGAATTCAAAGGTTACTAGTATGGCCTTGTTTACACTCTGTAGAGGTCAGAGTAGGCAGCAGTAGGAAGTAGGAAGTAGGAAAAGTCAACCTAAATTTAATTGGGAGGCAATAGATGAGACCACCATAGCCTAGAGCAGGGGTAGGCAATTCCGGTCCTCGAGAGCTGGAGCCAGGTCAGGTTTTCAGGATCTCCACAACAAATACGCACAAGATAGATTTGCATCTCAAGGAGGCAGTGCATGCAAATCCACCTCGTACATATTCATTGTGGAGATCCTGGAAACCTGACCTGGCTCCGGCTCTCGAGGACCGGAATTGCCTACCCCTGGCCTAGGGAATTCAAAGGTTACTAGTATGGCCTTGTTTACACTCTGTAGAGGTCAGAGTAGGCAGCAGCTATGTAGGAAGTAGGAAAAGTCAACCTACATTTAATTGTGAGGCAATAGATGAGACCACCATAGCCTAAAGCAGGGGTAGGCAATTCCGGTCCTCGAGAGCCGGAGCCAGGTCAGGTTTTAAGGATATCCACAATAAATATGCATGAGATAGATTTGCATCTCAAGGAGGCGGTGCATGAAAATCCATCTCATACATATTCATGGTGGAGATCCCCTTTTTACACCCATGGACCGGCAGAAATAAAAGAATTATTTTGTGGACTGGCATCGGTCCGTGGACCACCGGTTGAAGAACACTGGGCTAAGTCGTGGGCCAGACCCCGCCCTTCTTTATCCAATCTCCACCCCAGCCCCTGCCCCCATAATAGTACTAATTGCACCTTGCACGTCCTGTGCCTCATCTGGAAGCCTTCCCTCTGACGTTGCAACGTCAGAGAGAAGGCTTCCGGTTCAGGCGCAGGATGCCCGTAGGAGCCACTGCCCGTGGCTTTGTGCACTGAATCAGTTAGGAAGAGGGAGCTGGCTCGAAGATAACGCCGCATCGATCGCACCGTGGACCGGCGGTTGAAGAACATTGTTTTGGGCCTGATGCACGTGTGGCCCTGTGGACCGGCAGAAAATTTCTGTGGACCGGCACTGGTCCATGGACCGGTGGTTGAAGAACACCGGTCTATATAGTCCAGTAGCCCGTCTTCATGGTGGCAAAAACCCAAATAGTAGTAACATTCCGTGCTACTGATCCAAGGTAAGCAATGTCTTCCCCCATGTCCGTCTCAAGAACAGAGTATGGAGGCAGTGGCGTAGCGAGGTGCGAGGTACCTCTCCTCTGCCCTCTTCTCCAAGGGCGGAGAGGAGAATCCTTACCAAGATGGCACCCGGGACGGATTGCCCCCCCGCTACTATGCCACTGTATGGAGGTTTCCTCTAGGAAATTGTCCAAACATTTCTTTAAAAAAGTCACTGACTCAAGATGATCTTCAACAAGAGTGGGGAAAAGACAGGATCTTGAGGTGCACCCCAGTGAAGAAAATGTGGAGGAGACCTTTTTTTTTAAAAAAAAATTTCTTTATTCATTTTTAAACTTTCAACAAGTGATTTAGAATACAATCATATACACTTTAATATAAGAAACATAAGAAGTTGCCTCCACTGGGTCAGACCGAGGTCCATCTCGCCCAGCGGTCCGCTCCCGCGGCGGCCCGTCAGGTCTGCACCTGTGAAGTGGTTTCTGACCACTTTTATAACCTACCTCAAGTTCTATCTGTACCCCTCTATCCCCTTTTCCTCCAGGAACCTATCCAAACCCTTCTTGAACCCCTGTACAGAGTTCTGGCCTATCACTTCCTCCGGAAGCGCGTTCCATGTGTCCACCACCCTCTGCGTAAAAAAGAATTTTCTAGCATTTGTTCTAAACCTGTCCCCTTTCAATTTCTCCGAGTGACCCCTAATGCTTGTGGCTCCCCTCAGTTTGAAGAATCTATCCTTATTTACTCTCTCTATGCCCTTAAGGATCTTGAAGGTTTCTATCATGTCCCCTCTAAGTCTCCTCTTCTCCAGGGAGAACAGCCCCAGCATTTTTAACCTGTCAGCGTATGGAAAATTTTCCATACCCTTTATCAGCTTAGTCGCCCTCCTCTGCACTCCCTCGAGTACCGCCATTTCCTTCTTGAGGTACGGCGACCAGTATTGAACACAGTACTCCAGGTGCGGGCGCACCATTGCGCGATACAGTGGCATGATGACTTCCTTCGTCCGGGTTGTGATACCCTTTTTGATGATGCCCAGCATTCTGTTTGCTTTCTTTGAGGCTGTCGCACATTGCGCCGATGGTTTCAGTGATGAGTGATGAGTCGACCATCACCCCCAAGTCCCTTATTAATCACACATATATTGATTCATAATATAATTCCTCCCTCCCTCTAATATAACATTATAGTTTCAGATAGTTTTAAAATAAACCCACCCTCCCCCACCCTATACTTCAATAAATAAAAGGGGAAGAAATAAATTATTAGTTATAATCAATCCATACAAGAATTTGTTAATGGCTCCCAAACATCATTAAATTTTTTATACCGTCCCTGCTGAATAGCTAATATTCTTTCCATTTTAAAAATGAATTCCACCAGAAATTATAATTTAATCTATCAGAATTTTTCTAGTTTCTTGTAATTTGTTGAATGGCAACTCCTGTCATTATGAGTAAAAGTTTATTGTTTTTAGAGGATATTTGACTCTTTTTCCTCAGTGATGTACCAAATAATATCGTATCATATGAAAGCGCTACCGGATTCTCAAGTAAATGATTAACTTGACTCCAAATAGATTTCCAAAAACTATGGGGTCCTTTTATCAAGGCGCGATAGGGGGGTTTAACGCGCGGAAGGCCCTGTCAGGGATGGCTGTGAACAACCTGTTTTGAACGCTGCCTCCTGCTGACCGGCTGTTGCTTGGGGGAAGGGAGGGGGTTTCGCAGCTCAGGTCCGCTGTCGTTGGGACGCAGCGACGACTGTGCTCTGTGTTTTTTTCTGTGGCTGGTCGCATCATAACCAAATAACGAGGACAAATCTGTATTAAGTGAATTTTCTGCTAGACCTCAAACACCCAAGCCACTACTTTTTAATTCTGTTCGTGCCCTTACTGGGGTGGTGTTTTCATCATTGGTCTTTGCAACTAATTCGTACATATGAATTAATTTTCAACAGGCTCTGCATAAATTATAAAGTGCATGAAGTGCAGTAAAGTGCTGTAAAGGAAAGGCACTTATCTTTATGCCCGACGGCTGCCCAACCGTTTCACTCCTAGTTTCGTCAGGGGCTGTGCCTCCTTTAACACAGACACCAACATTTTTTGTTAAAGAAGCCCTCACATTGAGCTAAAAACGGCACTATTCTTAGCACTGCACTCTGTGACACTGCTTTGACACGCCGCTTCTGATTGGATAAGGCCCGACTTAGTGCAAGAAGAGGCGGCTGGAGCATACCGCGAGTGATTTCCTGCACTCGTGGTGCTCCGGCTGCTCTCCCGCTGTCCTCTTCAGTCTCCCCCATGAAAAACCGTATTTGCGGTTTTTCAAGATTCGTGCGGGGGTTCCTGGAACGGAACCCCCTCAAATATCGGGGGAGTACTGTATACGTTTCTTCGTAATCCATCGGTCGTGGGCAGGGGAGATAGGTGAAGAGGTAATGTACATATGCACGGCAGACTACACCCAATAGTAACCTGTTGTATTTATTTCAACATTTCTATCCCGCGCCATCTACAATTCTGGGCGCCTACAAGTCCCATGCGTAGTTAAAACAAACAAATCAAAAACACGTCATCAAAATAAGGACAAGAAATTCAACTCATCCGGAATTAAATATAGTCTTGCATAAACGGAAAGGCTTTGGCCTGTTTTCTAAAGCTCGAAAATGGATTTATTTCTCTGACATTACAAGGTAAGGAATTCCAAAACACTGGTCCAGCAATCGTAAACGTTCTTTCTCTGTCCCTATCCAATCTGGTTCGTCTGAAGGAAGGTATTATCAAGCAGTCCCTTGTTCGCAGATCTCAATCTATGCACCGGTTTATGTATATTCAAAATACAGTCGAATCTCAGTTATCTGGCACCCATGGGGATTGGTGGATGCCAGATAACTGGGTTTTCTGGTTGCTTTTGAGCTCTGTGTGTCTAACCCAGATCTCCCACCCTGAATCACCAGCGCGGCAGCGGTCCTGAGCCACGAAACCCCCCTCCTGCCCCAAAGCCCCAGTGCGGCAGCGGTCCTAAGCCATGAAACCCCCCCTCCTGTCCCAAAGCCCCAGCACATCAGCGGTCCTGAGCCGTGAAACCTCCTCCCTCCCACCCTGAATCACTAGCGTGGCAGTGGTCCTGAGCCATGAAACCTCCTCCTGCCCTGAAGTTCAAGTTCAAGTTCACTTTATTTTTGATGAATCGCCTAATTAAAACATTCTAAGCGATGTACATTTAAAAACAGATTATAAGAGAACATTCAGTCATATTAGTAAAACATTAAAAAAAAACAATAAAACACGTATTTGTTAAATAATTAAATAATACATTAAAAACAAACATGAAAAAGGGAGGAAAGGGGGGAAAAGTTACATATTTTCTAACGGTGTAGGAAAAAAACATATATTAGGAAAAAAACATAAAATAGGGATGAGGAAAAAAAAAAAAAAAAAAGAGAAAAATTATTCATTAAAAGCATCATTAAATAAAAAAGTTTTTAAGAGTTTTTTAAAAGAGATAATATCTCTATCCTTTCTAATAAAAAGAGGCAGAGTGTTCCAGAGTTGGGGAGCTAAAACAGAGAACATATCATTTCTCCTTGTTCCCACAATTTTGAGTGAAGGGACCAGAAGTAACTCTTGTTGTGATGAGCGAAGAGTTCGATTAGAATGATAAGGGATAATCATTCTAGATATAAATTGAGGGGTGTTATATATTAGAACCTTAAAAACTAAAAATGCTATTTTAAAAGTTATGCGATGATTAATAGGTAACCAGTGTGATTTAATAAGAAGGGGTGTTACATGGTCATATTTTTTTGCTTTATGTATAAGTTTTATGGCCGTATTTTGGATTATTTGTAGTCTTTTCTTTTCTTTTTGGGAAATATTGTATAGCAAAGAATTACAATAATCTAATTTGGAAATGATCATGGAGTGGACAAGGATATTAACAGATTTTGGTTCTAAGAATGATGAAATGGATCTTATCAGACGTAATTTATAAAAACAGGATTTAACCGTTTGACTTATATGATCATGAAAAGATAAGTTCGTATCAATTATAACTCCTAATATTTTTATGGATGAAACAGATTCAATTGGATTATTTTCAAGTAAAAAAGGAGAAATTAGTATAATGTCTTTTTTCCATGTAAATAACATTGTTTGTGTTTTTTGTATATTTAATGAGAGTTTATTATTACATAGCCAATTTTTTATTGTATCCAATTTAGAGTTGATGGCTATAATTTCATCATATTTTCCGGGATCAAGTGGGTGGAGAAGTTGGATATCGTCAGCATAGGAAAAAGTTGTAAAGCCTAGTGATTGACAAATTGTAAGAAAAGGTGAAAGAAAGATATTGAATAAAAGAGGAGATAGAATAGAACCCTGAGGTATTCCAAAAGGCGAAGTGTAAGGGGTAGAGTGATCTTCTTTGAATATGACAGTTGAGGATCGGTTGGAAAGAAAGGATTGAAACCATTGTAGTACTTGTCCTCCAATACCGAAGGATTCCAAACGATTGAGTAGGAAAGCATGATCTATAGTGTCAAAGGCTGCTGAAAGATCCAAAGAAAAAAGGGCGACCGATCTGTGGTGGTCTAAGTAGTAATGAATGTTGGATACCAAGCCTAACATTGAATACTCTGTGTTATGGTGTTTCCGGAAACCGGTTTGATTAGGGTGCAGTACGTTTGATGACTCAATGAAGTCAGTTAATTGTTCGAAAACCAGTTTTTCAGTTACTTTCGCTAGGAAAGCACTAGCACGGCAGTGGTCCTGAACCACGAAACCCCTTCCCTCTCTCCCTTCCCCACAGCAGCAGCCAGTCAGCAGGAAGCAGCATTTAAAACAGGCTGTGCATGGCCATCCCCAGCAGGGCCTTTCCTGTTACCCCGGGGGCGGTCATCTGCTCCAGGCACCATCTTGGTGGCGCAAGCACCCATCCACCTCTCTGTCCCCCACTGCTTCCCCCCCCCCCCACTACCGCATGAATTCCCTTTCCCTCGTACCTCGTTAACGTTCACGGCACTAGCATTGGTTCTTCCTCTGCCATCACTTCCTGAATCTGTGCCTAGGAAGTGATGTCATAGGAAAAACCGATGCTGGCACAAGCAGCAGGTTGGAGTTGCTGCTCACGCAACGAATGATAAAGAGTTACCGGGGAAGAAGGGGTGCCTCTCATCCTCAACACACCACTGCTCTGACGTATGATGGGTCAGAGGAAAGGCCCTGTCAGGGATGGCTGTGAACAACCTGTTTTGAACGCTGCCTCCTGCTGACCGGCTGTTGCTTGGGGGAAGGGAGGGGGTTTTGCAGCTCAGGTCCGCTGTCGTTGGGACGCAGCGACGACTGTGCCCTGTGTTTTTTTCTGTGGCTGGTCGCATCATAACCAAATAACGAGGACAAATCTGTATTAAGTGAATTTTCTGCTAGACCTCAAACACCCAAGCCACTACTTTTTAATTCTGTTCGTGCCCTTACTGGGGTGGTGTTTTCATCATTGGTCTTTGCAACTAATTCGTACATATGAATTAATTTTCAACAGGCTCTGCATAAATTATAAAGTGCATGAAGTGCAGTAAAGTGCTAAAGAGTGCTGTAAAGGAAAGGCACTTATCTTTATGCCCGACGGCTGCCCAACCGTTTCACTCCTAGTTTCGTCAGGGGCTGTGCCTCCTTTAACACAGACACCAACATTTTTTGTTAAAGAAGCCCTCACATTATTCTTAGCACTGCACTCTGTGACACATGTCGAAACTAGGAGTGAAACGGTCGGGGAGCCGTCGGGCATAAAGATAAGTGCCTTTCCTTTACAGCACTCTATAGCACTTTACCGCACTTCATGCACTTTATAATTTATGCAGAGCCTGTTGAAAATGAATTCATATGTACGAATCAGTTGCAAAGACCAATGATGAAAACACCACCCCAGTAAGGGCACGAACAGAATTAAAAAGTAGTGTCTTGGGTAGGTTTAGCAGAAAATTAACTTAATACAGATTTGTCCTCATTATGTGGTATTTATATTTATTGTTATACCACCTTATGGGGAGATATACAATGTTATTCTGTGATGTTTATTGACTATCTATTAATAATTATCACAGCTCTTTATATACAAATTAAATTAAATTAGTATTAGTGAAGTGTTCAGACCAATACCCATATATTCTGTGATCTCACTGAACTGGGGTACATTTGGGACCATCATAACACTTCTATTGTCCCTTTGCCAGCCTCCATCATCTATATAACGAGTATAACTCTTTAGATTTCATTATATATATTAGTGAATAGATTTTTTTAAAAATCACACTTATCTTGATGGTTGTTCCAATAGGCTTGGCTTTATTCTTCTGTAACTTCCAGCTGCAGTGAGGTAAAGTGCTTAAATCATAAAGTGCTTGTGCTTATAGTGTTTACTATTGACTTCCGTGTTTGCTAAAATTTGATCTTAAGCCCGGCCCCCCGACTCGAGTTTCGGGTCCTTCGTCAGGAGGGGTCCCTATAAGGCTTACTTCTGCTAGGTTCCCACCTCAAAATGTTCATTGGAACAACCATCAAGATAAGTGTGATTTTTAAAAAAATCTATTCACTAATATATATAATGAAATCTAAAGAGTTATACTCGTTATATAGATGATGGAGGCTGGCAAAGGGACAATAGAAGTGTTATGATGGTCCCAAATGTACCCCAGTTCAGTGAGATCACAGAATATATGGGTATTGGTCTGAACACTTCACTAATACTAATTTAATTTAATTTGTATATAAAGAGCTGTGATAATTATTAATAGATTTATATTTATTGGACATTTCTTTAAGTTTCCTTATCTATTTGGTCGCATCATAAGACATATGCAGGGCGTCCTTTATTCCAGAAAATGCCAAAGAACTGTCTACGCAGCCTAAGCACAGAAAAGATATTCTGAGGTTGCTGTTCTTCTACAGTTCGATCTCTCTGCGGCTTTCGACGTGGTGCACCATGACATACTAATCTACCAACTTTCTGAGATAGGAATAGACTCCTTTGTCCTAAAGTGGTTCTCTAACTTCCTTCGCGCTCGCTCCTACACTGTCAACGCAAACGGCTCCAAATCTGCTTCGTGGACACCTTCCTGTGGTGTTCCACAGGGCTCTCCCCTATCCCCTATTCTCTTCAACATGTATATGACCTCCCTGAAGCTCCTTAAACTATCCCCCCTTGAAACACTATACACATATGCAGATGATATCCTTATCCTCCTCGAAACAGATCAGAACCTTACAAACCTCCAAGAGAACATCACTTCATGCATAATGAGACTTCACGCCTGGTCCCTCTCTGTACAGATGAAATTAAATGAATCAAAAACAAAATTACTCTGGCTCGGCCCAAAATTAGTTCACCTGCCCACCCTCTTCACACTACCCACAGGCCCTGCTCTGCACCTTGATTTCTCAAGCAAGGTCCTCGGCATCACTATCGATTCCTCCCTCTCCTTCAGCGATCACCTGAATTTCCTGGCAAAATCATGCTTTTTCAGCCTCCACATGCTGAGGAGAGTTAGATCCTATTTTCACCAAAAACATTTCACCGTCCTTGTACAATCCATTATCCTATCCAAACTCAATTACTGTAATGCCATTTATTTATGCCTAACAAAAAAAAAGTCTTCGCAGACTCCAGTTTATCCAGAATACTGCAGCCAAACTGATTTTTGCTAAACGCAAATTCGATCACGTCTCCCCACTACTTACCAATCTTCACTGGCTCCCAGTACTTTCCAGAATTCATTTCAAATGCTCCTGCCTGGCGTTCAAGATCATTCACGGCATCCTTCCGCCCCCTAATCCCCCTATCCTTCCTCGCCCCGACGCCTGCTACCACCAGATCAGCCCACAGACATAAACTATCCTTCCCCTCTCTACGCGGCATCCTCCACGCAGGCAAACTGGGAAGATCCCTCCTCTCCAAAATCACGGGCCTTTGGAACGACCTCACTATCCCGCTGCGGAACCTGGGCTCCCTCCAACTGTTCCGAAAACAACTGAAAACCTGGCTTTTCTCTAACATATAACATCTCTTCCTCTGTTCCACCCCCTCTTTATATACCCCCCTTGTAAATCTTCCTCCTCTCTCTTCCTATATTTTTAGCTTTGTAAACCGTGTCGAGCTCCACTCCCGTGGAGATGATGCGGTATATAAACTTAAGGTTTAGTTTAGTTTAGAGGTAGCCATAACTACCCTTCTATGATCCAAAAAGCCAGTGACTGTCACGGTTAATGTTAAGTACTGGAAGACTTTTCAGCACTGGTGTACAGCTCCCATATCTATAATCAAGTTGTTCCTTCTGGACGGTCTTGAAAAGGACCTGACCGTTGGTTCCCACAAGGTGCAGGTGGTGAGGCTCTCGTGCTTTAGAGCTTGAGTGGAGAAAGAGTCCTTAGCCTCCCAGCCTCACATAGTGAAGGGAGGGAAGCATAGCCTCATCCTCCTATGTGACAACCATTCTTATGTGGAATCTTAATATTGTTTTACGGGCCCTCTGTAAGGCCCCCAAATGAATCCTTACAGTATGCGTCACTGTTGAATATTACAGTCTGGACAGTTTAACCCATGGGCAAAACCGTGGGCTCTGAAATTTTTATTTTTAAAGGTTCCTGGGGCCAGAACTAGGTTCCCCCCTTCCCTAAAACCCCTTTCCCACCAGCTCTCCCCCTCCCCCGGGCCGTTTGTGGCGTGATTTTGCTGGCACGAGCCATCTTGGATTTTTATCAATCTAATTTTGAAAAGCTTCTATCTGCCTCAAAACCCCTCAATTTTGCTCAAACTCAACTGGGATGGACTCCTCAGGCCATTCTAACCCCCTATCATGCCAGTTTTGCGCTGGATGGTCGACCGAGGCGTGTCTGTTTCGTGTGCCATAGAACATGTGAGGGGGGACGGGAGCCTTAGGCTTACACTTCCCAGAATCCTCTAGGGCTGGTGAGCTACAAGTGGTCTGTTTGCAGGAAAGAAGTCCCTTCCAGAAACCCTAAAGAGCAAAGTACCAAATTCAAGTCTGTGGACACTGAGAACCCCAAGAAAACCCAGTCTGAGTCCCTGCAGGGTCTATGGAGCCATTTGTTCAGGGGGTTTTACCCTGGATTTTGTTACTCTCCTCTAGAGAGCTTATTTATTGGGCTTGGGACATTCTGCGCTGGCAGTGGTGGACCATGGAGGCTCTCCTCCCCAGGATGCCTCCTCGCTGCTAAGGTACCCTTCATATACCTAGAGCAGGAATCTCAAAGTCCCTCCTTAAGGGCCGCAATCCAGTCGGGTTTTCCCCACTGAATATGCATTGAAAGCAGTGCATGCACATAGATCTCATGCATATTCATTGGGGAAATCCTGAAAACCCGACTGGATTGCGGCCCTCAAGGAGGGACTTTGAGACCCCTGACCTAGAGTGAGCAGATGGGAAAACTGGGAGGATTGGAGGTCAGACTCCATGCCTTTAATGCCTCAGGGAGAAACTTTTCTCCTAGAAGATTTTGATGCTCTTTATTTGGTAATCAGGAGGCGGTAGTTTCCCTTGTCCATGGAGAACACTGATCAGTGATATGTTTTTTTTTAATGTAAATATTTAAAAAAAAAACACCCAGATACAACCAGAACAACTCAAAGGCACAATGCGATTTTACAATAAAAACTACCTACCATGGGGGGCTGTACTCTAATATCCTCCCCCCCCCCAGTAACATGGGAAATAGAGAGGTTTGACCCAAGGCACAAGGCAGGGAGAGAGAGAGATGGTAGACAGTGGGAAAGAAACAGAAACATTAGATACGGCAGTGGAAGGGATGGTACAGAGATGGAAGATGGATGGTGAGAATGGAGAAAGAAGAAAATGTCAAATGGGCAGGAGACCCTGGTGAGCGAGTTAACAGAAAACCAGAGCCTGGGACCAACATGATTTGAACAATAAAATAACCAGACAACAAAAGGTAGAAAAAATAATTTTATTTGTTATTTTGTGATTACTATATGTCAGATTTGAAATGTGTATCCTGCCAGAGCTGGTGTTAGACAGCGAGCGTGAGCTAGGACCTAACAGAGAGAGGAAAAGTGTTTTTTGTTTTCTTTATACTACAGCACTGGCGTGGGTTGGAGAGGGCAAAGGGGGGAGGTGTGGGTGAAGATGCTACAAAATAAACCCAGGCCATTTGAAAAAAACACCCGATTGGGCAGGAATAGTAAATTGAATTTAAGAATCAATTCAATAGGCCGAATTGAATCAAAAAAAATTTTTCCCCTGAATTGAGCAGCACTAGCTCAGACACTTAAGGACCCTACCCTGCTCCAGTATACAGCTAAGTGAAATTGTTTTCAACTCCACTGCCATTATAAGTACAGTAGGAGCAGTCAGGGACTGATAAGAAGCTATGATAGTCCCTTGTACTATTAGAGCACTTAGGTTGTGGGTCTGATCACTATTATTTATGCATTTTTAACTGTTTATGTGAGGAAGGTGTTTATGAGAACTTGTAATAGGTTTTATCACACTCTGCACCAGTACATAATTTAATTCTTGTGTGGGTCCTTTGGTGCTTTGTGGGGTGTGGCTTCTGACTACAGCATTTACAACACTCGACACATCTAAATGGTTTCTCTTCTGTGTGGATTCTCCAGTGAATGCTGAGTTTTCTCTTTAGAACCAAAGCTTTGAAAAC
Source organism: Geotrypetes seraphini (assembly GCF_902459505.1). Classification (NCBI taxonomy): domain Eukaryota; kingdom Metazoa; phylum Chordata; class Amphibia; order Gymnophiona; family Dermophiidae; genus Geotrypetes; species Geotrypetes seraphini. Next base: position 503,356,729 of record NC_047085.1, read on the forward strand.
ATACAGTAAATGTTTTATTTAATTTGTTTATTTATAAATCAATCAATACAAATCAAAGTACAGTATAAACAATGAACAAACTATACATTAAAACAGCAATAAAACCAACCAAGGCATGTGGGATCTCTTAGGGAGAGGAATGGATGCTGCAGACGGGCAGACTGGATGTGCCATTTGGCCTTTATCTGCCATCATGTTTCTATAACCATAAAGCTCTATGACCTCACAATGCAGGCGTAAAGAGCCTTAGCCTATAGGAAGAGGAGATGCAAATGTTAAGAACCTTAGCCAATAGGAAGAGGAGATAGTGGATCTTGCACAGGCCGACCAGATGAGTCATTTGTCCTTTTATCTGCCATCATGTTTCTATAACCATAAAGCTCTATGATCTCACAATGCAGGCGTAAAGAGACTTAGCCTATAGGAAGAGGAGATGCAAATATAAAGAGCCTTAGCCAATAGGGAGAGGAGGAGATAGTGGTTGCTGCGGACGGGCAGACTAGATGGTCCATTTGGCCTTTATCTGCCATCATGTTTCGATAACCATAAAGCTCTATGACCTCACAATGCAGGTGTAAAGAGCCTTAGCCTATAGAAAGAGGAGATGCAAATGTTAAGAACCTTATCCAATAGGAAGAGGAGGAGATAGTGGATCTTGCAGATGGGCCGACTGGATGGATCATTTGTCCTTTTATCTGCCATCATGTTTCTATAACCATAAAGCTCTATGATCTCACAATGCAGGCGTAAAGAGCCTTAGCCTATAGGAAGAGGAGATGCAAATATAAAGAGCCTTAGCCAATAGGGAGAGGAGATAGTGGATGCTGCGGATGAGCAGACTGGATTGGCCATTTGGCCTTTATCTGCCATCATGCTTCTATGTTTCTAAAGTATGTTTCTAACATGCCCTCTTAAAATAGAATAATATTTTTTTTACATCATCCAGTGGTTTATTCACTTCCGCTACTGTCAGGTGTCTGAAAGCTTTCCTAACCTATTTTTTTTTTCTTTCTAGGACCAACTTACAGAGATTTCATATTAAAAATTGCAATACCAACCTTTGTCGGACAACACTTTGGAAAAACCGACCACCACACCAATGATTTTATAGTGAGAATACTAAAAGGAAATTTTAAGACAATCCGAGAACATAAGACCTTTGAAATTAAAATGATGAAATATTTTGTTACCTACCAGACAGGACTTAACAAAGACTTCAGCTTCCTTTCACACTACAAAGAAATTTAAACTGCTTTGTCACCTCTATGTCTCCTACTTACCCATCCTTCCTGCTTCCTGTGAAACTAATCGCTGAAATGCTTTCATGCTTCCCTTATATATACTGGTATTTGTCAACATTTGCTTATTTCTGATCTGAAGAAGAAGGATTACTTGAAAGCTAATCATAAAATGCATTGAGTTTTATTTCTAAATATTACCTTAAAAAAAGGAAAGACTTAGCCAGAATTTGCAGCAAGTTCTTTTGTGCAGAACATAATGACCATTTGGGAATATATGACGGAACAGAGCAGTGGGGGTATATGGTTCTCACTGGCTCTCCCAGAGGATTCCGGACAAACTTATTAGTACTGTAGCTTTTAGAACATAAGAATTGCCGCTACTGGGTCAGACCCGTAGTCCATCGTGCCTAGCAATCCACTCATGCGGCAGCCCTCTGGTCAAAGACCAGTGCCCTGAGACTAGCCCTACCTGCATACGTTCTGATTCAGCAGGAACTTGTCTAACTTTGTCTTGAATCCCTGGAGAGTGTTTTCCCTTATAACAGCCTCCAGAAGAGCATTCCAGTTATCTACCACTCTCTGGGTGAAGAAGAACTTCCTTACGTTTGTACGGAATCTATCTTGCTTTGTCTTGAATCCCTGGAGGTTGTTTTCCCCTATAACAGCCTCTGGAAGAGCATTCCAGTTATCTACCACTCTCTGGGTGAAGAAGAACTTCCTTACGTTTGTACGGAATCTATCCCCTTTTAACTTTAGAGAGTGCCCTCTCGTTCTCCCTACCTTGGAGAGGGTGAACAACCTGTCCTTATCTACTAAGTCTATTCCCTTCAGTACCTTGAATGTTTCGATCATGCCCCCTCTCAATCTCCTCTGCTCGAGGGAGAAGAGGCCCAGTTTCTCTAATCTTTCGCTGTACGGCAACTCCTCCAGCCCCTTAATCATCTTAGTCACTCTTTTCTGGACCCTTTCGAGTAGTACCGTGTCCTTCTTCATGTACGGCGACCAGTGCTGGACACAGTACTCCACTGACATGCAGCCCCTGATTGGTGAGGCCCGACTTTAGTGCAGGAAGAGGCGGTCGGAGCATACCACGAGTGATTGCCTTCACTCGCTGGCGCTCCAGCTGCTCTCTCCTGTCTATCCAGCTGCCCTCTCCTGCCCGGTCATTCATGGTTGGAAAATACCACGAATCGCCCACCGTGAATGACCGGGGGAGCACTGTCCATTCAAAAAAGAAACCCACTGTGACTTTTCCTTTCTAACCAGTACTTGCATATGAGTTCCTATCCGATCAATATCTCCAAAACTCAAACGCCTCTCATTTATGCTTCCTTATTTTATGGTGGGCTAATGGATTTAGTGCGTGCCTTAAATGCCGCACAGTCTACTGTAGCTCGCACTAAATCCTTAGAGGGGCATTTTCGACAGGACGTCTTGAGTTTGGACGTTTGGGGAAAGACGTTCAGAAATCCAGTAAATGTCATTTTCAAAACAGCAAGACGTCTATCTTTTTTTTTTTTTGAAAATGACCTATGTAGAGATTTTGGCCCTTGGTACATCTATCTTTTTTGGCCATTCTCAAATAGAGATGTCCGCATGAAAAACGCGCAAAAGAAAGCTTTTCAGACGTCAAAGCAGCCAGCATTCTTAGCAAACTGGTCACAGAGAGCTGAGCCCCCCTAGAGCAGAGGGGGGCTCTAGGGGGTACTGCTGTGAATGTCACATTTCAAAGTCCCAGGTACAGATATCACTATATTTTGCTTATATTGTATAGAGAGCCCTCCAAAACTCACCCAAAACTTACTGTACCCACCTGTACACCACAACAATAGCTCTTATGCCTGCAGGTGTCATCTTTATGTAGGTACAGTCGATTTTGGAGGGCTCAAAGCAGTTTTCAGTGACATGTGTACCTGGGACTAGAGAATGACACAGGGAAAAAAATCTGTCCTCCGTCACCGAACCACCATCCCTTTCATTGCCCCGTCCCCCCTGGCCCCTTCACCGCCCTGTCCCTGCCATCTCCTTCACCGCCCCGCAGCATCCGCCCTACCCTCTCACCACCTCACTGCTCTTCGGCACCCCTTGCGCGGTCCGTGCCATCTCCCTCCCCCTTACCTTCTTGGCACGTTTTAAGGTTTCAGAGTACTTGTTAAAAGCTGCCAGAGTGTTCGTGCAGTCGCGTCCGTGTGTTGGTGGAAGCTTCTCCTTTGACGCAACCGGGAAATTGCGTCAGAGAAGCTTCTGCCCATACACGCACGCGATGCACATACACTCCGGCAGCTTTCAACAAGTACTCTGAAACCTTAAAACGCGCCGCAAAGGCAAGGGGGAGGGAGGGAGATAGATAGATTCATAGGAAGGAGGGAGGGGGCCATTCGCGTTCCCTCCCTTAGCTGTGAAGCCATTCACCTTTCCCCCCTCCACCATTTTGGCGGGTTACCCGTGGCTACTCGCGGCTAGCCGCGGGTAACATCCACCGTGTCATTCTCTACCTGGGACTTTGGAACGTGACATTCACTGCAGTACCCCTCTGCTCTGCTATCCTGGGCTCAGATGTATGTGTGAAAATCTGAAGCTGCACAAGGGGGTGCGGAAAAGTTCTCAGCCCAAGAAGCGAAGGACGTGGATATGGTTCAATCAATGATCTGAAACAATGTCAAAACACAGAATTTTGTTTCTGAAAACTGGCACTTAATATAGTGACATAGTAAATGACGGCAGATAAAGGCCTGAACGGTCCATCCAGTCTGCCCATGGTGAGGCCTCACTTGGAGTACTGTGTTCAGTTTTGGAGACCACACTACCGAAAGGACGTGCTGAGGATCGAGTCGGTTCAGCGAACGGCCACCAGGATGGTCTTGGGGCTCAAAGATCTCACGTATGAAGAAAGATTAAAAAAATTGCGGCTGTACTCACTTGAGGAAAGAAGAGAACGGGGAGATATGATTGAAACATATAAGTACATCACGGGATGCATCGAGTCAGAAGATGATATCTTCTGGCTCATGGGACCCTCGACCACCAGAGGGCATCCGCTGAAAATCAGGGGAGGGAAGTTTCATGGCGACTCCAGGAAGTACTTCTTCACCGAAAGAGTAGTGGATCATTGGAACAGACTCCCACTCCAGGTGATAAAGGCCAGCAGCGTGACGGATTTTAAGAGAAAATGGGATACTCACGTGGGATCTTTAAGGGAGTAAATTCAGGGGAGGGGATACTTGGAATGGGCAGACTTGGTGGGCTATAGCCCTTTTCTGCTGCTTTTTTCTATGTTTCTATAAGTTATACCCATTAAAAAAATACATGATTAACTTGTCTCTTCTTTGATATTTCAGGGCCTTAGACCATAACTCTTTTTTCAGCTTACAGCAGCAAAATAATTCTCAGAAATTAGGAAGTTGGACTGAGAACCTTTCAGCATCCCCTCACAATAAAGGGTAGAATGTACTGTTTTCCCCCCCCCCCCCGCATATTTGGGTGGTGGGAGGGGGTCGGTAACCACTGGGAGAGTAAAGAGGGTGGGGTCACACCTTAATCTCTCCAATGTTCATCTGGTCTGTTTGGGCACCTTTAAATCCCTTATTCATTTTTAAAACAGGTCTAGCTCCAAACGTCTTAAAAAAAAAAAAACGCCTTGGACATTTTGGTAAAGGTTTGATTATCTATGCAAGACTCATCTACTCGCTGAAAAATTACAAACACATCACGGAGGCATACCACGACTCTCACTGGCTCCCTGTACAATCAAGAGTGCACTTCAAATTCCACTGCCTACTATTTAAAGCTATAAAAGGAAGACAGCCCAACCCACTGGAACAACCGACTAACTCAATCCACCTCAACCAGACACAGGAGAACCCACACACCATTCACACACCCGCCAACCAAAAATGTCAAACGAAGAAAAATGTATGACAACCTACTGGCCACCAGAGCAGCAAAACTGGACAGACAGTTCACCGATCTGCTATTTTCGAACACAGACGACAAAGCCTTCAAAAAAGAAACAAAAACCCTACTCTTCAAAAAACACATAAAACCTATAGAACAAAACAGATCATCCCAAGCATCACCTACGTTACAATCTACTTCTTAGCAAATCAAAAATGTTCAAACCACTCCTTATGTATCTCCTAATATCTTGACAATTCTCACGGAATCCACTTTATGTATTCTGTATCGTCTTGACAATCGTATGTAATCCGCCTTGAACCGCAAGGTAATGGCGGAACAGAAATCACTAATGTAATGTAATGTCCAAGTCCTAAGCCTGCCCAAAACACGCCTCTAAAGTGCCCCCTTAAGATTTAGACGCACTGGAGACAAAACCAGAAAGACGTCTGGAAAGTCAGTTTTGAGAATGCCCACTTGGACATTTTGGCTAGTAAGGCATCCCAAGTGCCGGTTTAAGCTATCTTTTGGACATCTATCTTTTTTGAAAATGAGCCCGTTAGTCACATTCCAAACCAGTCCACTTAAATTAAACCACATATTCTGTTCCTACATATAAGCTGAATATCATTCATCCTTGTTGGTCAATCCCATCAACAATTAGTAAAATATGCTGGATATCATCGGAATATGCGTGTGAAGGCAAGTCCAAAGCCCCTCATAAGATTCCCCAATAACAGCAGACAAATAGTAAACCACAAAAGGGACAATGGGGAACCTTGGGGAACTCCCCATTACAAATGCTTAATTTCTATTAGTGTATGCATCTCTCTTTAAATACTGTAGAAATATTTTTTAAAAAAGAGTTAATCCAACCAAAACATTAGCATACATGTAAATAGTTTCAGACCAGCCTGCATTCTCTTTTGCACCGAGAGGCTCACTTGGAGATGGAATCTTTTACCACACTCAGCCCGTATAAATACTTTCACTCCCAAATGGATTCTCTGCTGCACTACATTTGCCTTTCCACTGAAGGTTTCTCCATACCAAGTACAATTAAATGTTTCAGGATGTTCTGGTTCATTTGTAGACTTATCTTCCAGCTGAAATTTTACCACCATTAAGAACATATAAATGGTTTCACTCCAGTGCAGAATCTCTTGTACATGGACTGTCTGGACTGTAGCTTTTACTACATGCAGTACCTACAACTAGTTTCTCTCTTGAATGGATTCCTCTGCTGGGTTGTGAGAATGCACTTGTTACTGAAGCTTATACCATGCTCAGCACATATAAATAATTTTGCTCCTGTGTGGATTGTCTGGCATATGATGAGTTTTCCCTTCTTACAAAATTTTTTTATTAAACTTCATACACATAATTGGTTTCACTCCTATGTATGTGTTCTCTGGTGTATGGTGAGATGTTCTGACTGAAGCTTTTACCACAATCAGCACATGGAACTAGTTTCATTCCCGTGTTGATTCTCTGGTGATTGGTGGACATAAGAACAGCCATACTAGACCAGACCATTGGTCCATTTAGCCCAGTTTCCTGTTTCCAACAGTGGCCAATCCAAGTCACAGTACCTGGCAGAAACCCAAATAGTAGCAACACTGAGAAGCTTTCCTTTTCTCATAGAAGGTTTCACCCCACTCCATAATATTAAATAGTTTCACTTGGGGGGGGGGGAAGGGAGGACAGGACATATGGAGTATGATTTCAGACTCCCAAATTTACTGCTAACACCCTCTATTATGCTTACATTGTGCCAAAAAGAGTTTTTCTGGAATTTATGAGTAACATATAGACAACAGATCCATGTGTGCTTGAAGCTCTTTTTAATCAAGCCTATTGCTTGAAACCAACAGCTCTATAACCAATGTAATTCTAGTGTTTTTCTCTTTTGCTACTATATCTGTTATTTTTGGCATCCAGAACTTTATCAGTCCGGATGGGAATGTCCTAGGTGATCGTAACTTCTTCGTGTTCTATAGTTCTCTCAAGGTCACGATCCCAATGCTTTTCTGGCGCGATGTCGTAACGCGTAGTTTCAAATGAATGAAATGTGCCATTTTGTTGTGCGTTTTTATATAAAGATTTTCCACCATCAGTACTTCGAATCCAACCACGAGATGAGCAACTGTTTCTAACTCTTATCTTACAGAATCTACAGATGCCCGCTGCACCGATTTTTTCGCTCCTGTGTGGATTCTTTGGTGTAAGATGAGGTGTTCCTCCTGGCTGAAACTTTTACCACACTCCGCACATGTAAACCGTTTCATTTCTGTGTGCACACTCTGATGTGTGGTAAAGCTTCCCTTATCACGAAAACCCTTCCCACACTCCACACACATAAATGGCTTCAATCCAGTGTGGCTTCTATTGTGTACGGTGAGGGATACTTTCTGACTAAAGCTTTTGCCACACTCGGCGCATGTAAACGGCTTCACTCCGGTGTGGATTCTCTGGTGCACGGTGAGGTTTCCCTTCTCGCAAAAGCTTTTGCCACAGTCGGCACATGTAAATGGTTTCACTCCCGTGTGAATTTTCTGGTGGTTTGTGAGGCCTTGCTTCTGGCTGAAGCTTTTCCCACACTCGGTACATGTAAATAGCTTTATTCCTAGGTGGATTACACGGTGCATAGTGAGTGCTCCCTTCTTACTGAAGCTTTTGCCACAGTCCACACATACAAATGGTTTTATGCCTGTGTGGATTTTCTGGTGGTTTATGAGGCCTGGCTTCTGACTGAAACTTTTACCACACTCAGTACATTTAAATTGTTTTATTTCGAGGTGGATTCTTCGGTGCGTAGTGAGTGTTCCCTTCTTGCCGAAGCTTCTACCACAGTCAGGACATATAAATCGTTTTTCTCCTGTATGAAAAATGAAAAAAAAAATAAACTATATCAAATGCATACATAAAAAGCAATCTAAACAAAACATACTACCTACTAGATCACTTATAGAACACTGAAAGGAGTATGTAGCGCGGTACATTTTGACATTTATAGATGGTCCCTGCTCAGAAGAGCTTACAATCTAACTTAATGGGTGAACAAAACCAGCGACTTGTTTTATTCAGTGTCAGACACTTCTTACAATCAGCATAGCCACCGTTTAATAAAATTATTGCAATTATTATTGTATGCATTATTTGTGCTCCACTTAGAATACTCAGATAATGCAGAATTGATTTTTATTATTATTATTTCTTTTAAAAAATGATGGGGTTGAGAAGCTGACTCCATCATTTTTTAAAAGAAATAATAATAATAAAAATTATATCATATACATTGCTTCTGATTATCTGATATGTTTTCTACATTGTATTATATTTTCACCTTGGCTTTTGTGAATTGTACAGGTTAATGAATGTTTTTTGTACTTGTGATATTTTTCATTAAACAGATTGGAACTAAAAAAAAAAATGATGAGGTCCTTTTACTAAGGCATGATAACTGATGTGGAATATAATGAACGCCTTATCATTTAGCATCCGCTAATCTTTAGCACGCGCTAAATCGGCTGGCGCACTTTAGTAAAAAGGACCCCTATATCTGTCTTAAGGTGACTACTTGGAGCTCATATTTTACCGTAAGAACAATCAAAACTACACCTTAAATATTCTCATTAACCTTAGAGGAAACAATGAAGAGATCATTCATCACTCATATAAAATAATTATATCCACTGAAGTTCTCTATTAATAAAATGCTTAACCATCACCCAAATAGATAGATAAACATCATATTAGTGTACACTTCTCCCTCATTATCAACGGTTTCCGTATCTGTGGATTCATTATTCATGATTTTTCGGCGGCTGACTCCGCTCCCTAATTTTCGTCACTGAACCCGGCGTTTCACATTGGAAATGGCTGCTCCTGGCGTTGTATGGAGCAAATCGCAGGTCGGGCTATTCACGGTTTATTATCTTTTTCAGGTCTATTTTACCGAAAAACCGCGAATACCATGCAAAAAGATATTCACGGGTTTTCGGTATTCACGGCTATGTTCTGCCCGAATCCCCCGTGAATACGGAGGGAGAAGTGTATTTAGAAACATAAATTGGGGTCAGATTGTTCCCACCTGTAGTTCAGGCTTTAACTCCTTTCAAAATTTGTCAAATATCATTATAACATGAACTTATACTTCTATTTAAAATAAATCCTTCCCCATTACATTTAAAGACCCAGTATGGCTATTCTTATGTCCTTACGTGAGCCAAGTATAGGACAATCAAGCCATTGTAACATCACTGCTGAGGCTGGCTCTTAGGCATTGGTGGAATGAGGCATTATGACATCACAATCTCAGCTCTGGAATGTTGCTCTCATTGGGGCTCCGGAATCTTGCTGTTCTTTGAGATACTGGAATGTTGCTACTCCTTGGGTTTTGGCCAGGTACTAGGAACCTGGATTGGCCACCGTGAGAACAGGCTACTGGGCTTGATGGACCATTGGTCTGATCGAGCATGGCAGTGCCAAGTATAGGACCATTAAGTTATTGTAACATCACTGATGAGGTTGACTATGAGGCATTATGACATCACAATCTGAGCTCTGGAATGTTGCTCTCATTGGGGTTCCGGAATCTTGCTATTCTTTGAGATGCTGGAATGTTGCTACTCCTTGGGTTTTGGCCAGGTACTAGGAACCTGGATTGGCCACCGTGAGAACAGGCTACTGGGCTTGATGGACCATTGGTCTGATCGAGCATGGCAGTGCCAAGTATAGGACCATTAAGTTATTGTAACATCACTGATGAGGTTGACTATGAGGCATTATGACATCACAATCTCAGCTCTGGAATGTTGCTCTCATTGGGGTTCCGGAATCTTGCTATTCTTTGAGATGCTGGAATGTTGCTACTCCTTGGGTTTGGCCAGGTACTAGGGTCCTGGATTGGCCATCATGAGAACAGGCTTCTGGGCTTGATGGACTATTGGTCTGACCCAGTAAGGCTATTCTTTTGTTCTGCACGCTAACGCTTCACTGGCTGCCAATAAATGCCCAAAACTTATTTAAACTCTCCTACGTTGTACGCCACGCCAACTCACCGGAGCAGATAACCCACTTGTTCAACTCCCTCTTCACCTCAACCAGGATCAACAACACTCACCAGCTGATCATCCCCTCATCCAAGCGAACATTTAACACCCTTTTCACGTACGTCGCTTCAAGAACACGGAAAGCCCTTCAAGCATCCATGAGAACAGAACGGAACTGTCTCACCTTCAGGAAAAGACTGAAAACGTACCTATTTGATCACTTCCTTTCAACTCAATAACTCTGTCCTCTTGAATAATGTAGCTTTCCTTTAAAATGTGCTGTAACTCTTTCCTCCATTGGTACAGTGTTACCTTCCTCTATGACATAGTATAACCTTTTTCCCATGATGCTGCATGGGCCTCTTTTTTTTTTGTAAATCGCCTTGAACCTAAGTTGTCTATCAAGCCCCTTCCCTTATTTAAAAGCAGACTGAAAAACCATCTTTTTGATGTAGCCTTCAATCCTTAACCCTACTCCTCTGCCCTCCAACCCAGCCAGCTGATTAACCGTTCCCCTTAACTGCATCCTTGACATCTTGTTTGTTTGTCTTGTCTGTTTAGTTTGTAAGTTTTTTAGAGCAGGGACTATCTCTTTTGTGACTCTGTTCAGCTCTGCATGCGTCTGTTAGGGTTATAGAAATAATTCATAGTAGTAGTAGTGTGAAGAGTTTCAGTCTTTGGGGAGCAGAGTTGAGATTATGATGACATAATGCCTCATTCCACCAATAAGAGCCAACATCATCAGTGATGTCACAATGGCTCGATTGTCCTGTACTCCCCTCTGCCCTCCAACCCAGCCAGCTGATTAACCGTTCCTCTTAACTGTATCCGTGACATCCTGTTTGTCTTTGGGAAGCAGAGTTGAGCTTGTGATGTCATAATGCCTCATTCCACCAATAAGAGCCAACATCATCAGTGATGTCACAATGGCTCGATTGTCTTGTACTTCCCTCTGCCCTCTAACCCAGCCAGCTGATTAACCGTTCCCCTTAACTGTATCCGTGACATCCTGTTTGTCTTTGGGAAGCAGAGTTGAGCTTGTGATGTCATAATGCCTCATTCCACCAATAAGAGCCAACCTCATCAGTGATGTCACAATGACTTGATTGTCCTGTACTCCTTCCCCTCTGCCCTCCAATCCAGCCAGCAGATTAACCATTCCCCTTAACTGTATCCATGACATCATGTTTGTCTGTCTTGGCTGTTTAGATTGTAAGCTCTTTCGAGCAGGGACTATCGTCTTCTTTGTGACTCTGTACAGCGCTGCGTACGTCTGGTAGCGCTATAGAAATAATTAAGAGTAGTAGTATTGGATAAGCGTGATTAATCCTGATTAGATTAGAATAATGTTTGGAAACGGAATCAACATTTTTCTATTCAGCAAAAGATACCAGAACTTCAGGTATTTTTGCCTTTCCTGCCCCGAGGTCCTGCTGTTATAAAACTTTTTTTGACAGGACATTGGAGTACCAGGCCAGGAAGTTAAATTCCTGGTTACATCCATAGATCGCTCAAACTTATTCTTATACTACATTTAGGAAAGTTTTAAAAAACATATTTATTTGATAAATTAGATTGATGTTTTTAATTGTGAAGGGTTCAATCATTAGTTGATAGATTTTTAGAAGAATCTGCTGTAGGCCATTTTTAAAATATATTATGTTTCTCTTCATTAGATTTTATAATATTTTAAATTGATTAATAGTCTCTGCTGCATTTGATTGCTTACGATGTATTGTTTATTATGAAATTGTATCCCTTTCGCTGAATTGTTCAGTTGTATTCCTTGTTGTGCACCACCCAGAACTGTTGGTAGGGCGGTATATAAGAAAATAAATTATTATTACTATTATTAAAATAAGCAAAAACAAAAAGCCGGCAGAATAGTCTCCTGGGATCAGCCTCCAAATCGTTCCATGATCTGTAAAAACTCCTTCTATTTCTTAAAGTGTTTAATATTACTTGCCTGTATGTTGTAATACCTCTCATTACTCTATGAAATATTATTACTCACCCGTACCGAACAATATCTCCAATTACTCTGTACAGCATTTGCTATTATTACTCACCTGTGCATGAGGGAGTAACTTCTCTCACTCCCAACTCCGTTGGATCCCAGACATGCGGCTCTTCCTCTTGTTTAATCCTTGATAACACTTCAGGATTAATTCTTTCATGTTCTATGCCTAAGCCTTACAAAGAAAATTGAGGATCATTTTCTCTTACAGTCACAGAAAAAATATCCACAGCTGTTTTTCTCAGGGTGCAGGACATGAACTGTGCGTAGGGGGAGTTTCTACCATAAGCAGGAAGCGGTCAAACATTACAAAGGGAGTGCCATATGAGAGAGTTATACACTTCCCCCTCCATATTCACGGTGGTTAGGGGCAGAGCCGGCCCGCGAATATTAAAAAAACACGAATAATATTTGGGCCGGTTCTGCCCCTAACCCCCGCTTCCCCCGGCTGAAAGCCCCCCCTTAAGCCTTACCTGGTGGTCTAGCGGGTTTTCAAGCAGGAGCGATCTTCCCATGCTCCTGCCCTGTGCAGATCGCGCACAGGAAATGGCTCTAGAGACTACTGGAGCTCAAGGCAGCCATTTCCGGTGAGCGATCTGCACGGGGCAGGGGAGTGGGAAGATCGCTCCTGCCTGAAAACCCACTAGACCTTATGGTAGAACTTATGATTATGCGGTCTATAAATCATAAGTGGTGTGAGTAGACTATACTAGGCTTTGTTGGTTCAGACCGACCCTGCCCAGGGTTTTATTTCACGGTGGGAGACTCAGCTTGGTGCCAGAATTTGCGTGCCCTCCTGGTCTTTGGTATTTAAACATCTGTTTAAGGTCTCCATTTCAGCCTGATTGATGGAGAATGGGTATAAAATTTTTCTATCAGTGGTACCTTAGTCCGGCTCGTCCCTCTAAATTGAATCGGTTCAGCGGACGGCCACCAGGATGATCTCGGGGCTCAAGGGTCTCTCGTACGAAGAGAGACTGAACAAATTGCAGCTCTACACTCTCGAGGAACGTCGGGAGAGGGGAGACATGATCGAAACATTTAAGTACCTCACGGGACGTGTCGAAGTGGAAGATGATATTTTCTTTCTCAAGGGTCCCTCGGCCACAAGAGGGCACCCGCTCAAACTCAGGGGCGGAAAATTTCATGGCGACACCAGAAAGTATTTCTTCACAGAGAGAGTGGTTGATCATTGGAACAAGCTTCCAGTGCAGGTGATCGAGGCAGACTTTAAGAATAAATGGGATACCCATGTGGGATCCCTACGAGGGTCAAGATAAGGAAATTGGGTCACTAGGGCATAGACAGGGGGTGGGTAAGCAGAGTGGGCAGAAGCCCTTTTCTGCCGTCATCTTCTATGTTTCTATGTTTCTATTAAAATGTTTCCTACTTGTTCTGGCCTTTGTTGGGCGAAAATTGTGGCTCTCAGGGAACGTTCTTTCATATATGGGGGGGGGAATGTCCTAAGGTACAGGTCTTTTGGTCCTCTGTGTTTTTCGCGTCGAGTGCTGTGTTACATTTGTCTTACCCCTTATACATGGACTACTGTCTGCTAGACATCCAAAACCTGTTCACACTTTTACTATATATGCTTGATGTCAAAATTGATTGCGCTCAAGTTGGGGAATCTTGTTTCCTTTCATCAAGCTTGGGAGCCTTATCTGACTTGGCGTGCAGGCTCTCCTTGACAGTGTAATAGGCCATGTGGGGACTAGATTTTTATTTTCTTTCACCTTTACTTTTCTTTGGCGGTAGAGCCCTGCGATTTCTAAGGATTTCTTATGATGATAATATTATTATTATTATGGGTGAGTATTACATTGCATTGGAAAAGTCAATTTGGCTGCTAAACTAAACTAAGCCTTAAGTTTATATACCGCATCATCTCCACGGAAGTGGAGCTCGACACGGTTTACAAAGCTTAAAAATATAAGAAGAGAGGGGAGAAAGGGTTTACAAAAGCATATAAAAAGAGGGGATGTAGACAGGAGAAGAGATGTTATATGCTAGAGAAAAGCCAGGTTTTCAGTTGTTTTCGGAATAGTTGGAGGGAGCTGAGTTTCTTGATTGTTAGCTATTGTTCAGCTTGTATTTGTACAATGTTTTTTCTTGTTGTTGCTTTTTCTTGTGTTGTATTAAAATTAAATATGAAAAAAAATAAGAAAAGGTGCTTGAAAATGTCTCAGCTTTACTTTCATTTAATTGGCTAAAAATGCAGACAATTCAGCCCTTACCTAGTGAGATCAGGGTTTCATAATTTTCCTTCATCACCTCCCTGTAAAGCTCCTTCTGACCTTCATTTAAATATTCCCACTGCTCCCGGGAGAAAGAGACAGTGACGTCCTCAAATGTCACCGATACCTGAAGCACAAACCGGAAACAACCTCAGTGAGACATGGAGGAGCTCAGAATGCGTTCGACTTCAGCTAACCGCATTCTTCTAACGCTGTACCGCGGAAAAGTAAATTGCGAGCCCACAGGGACAGACAGTGCCTGAATAAATTCATGTAAACCATTCTGAGCTCCCCTTGGAGAACAATATCATGTTTCATGTTTATTGAAAAATTTGATTTGATCGCATAATCATAATCCAATGCGATTTACAAATCACGATAAAATCGGGGTAAAAAAGAAAAGCACATTGATTACACTTCTCCCTCGGTATTCGCGGGGGATAGGGGCAGAGCTGGACCGCGAATAGGGAAAAATCGTGAATATCTTCTCGTCCGGCTCTGACCCACCCACGCCTCCCTCCCGCCTTCCCCCCCCCCCCGGCATCCTGGCCTTACCTGCTGGTCTAGCGGGCTTTCGGGGCAGGAGCGATCTTCCTGCGCTCCTGCCCCGTGCAGATCGCCAATGGGAAATGACCGCCGTGAGTTCCCGTGGTCTCTCGAGACTACGACGGGAGCTCACGGCAACCATTTCCTATGGGCAATCTACACAGGGCAAGAGCGTAGGAAGATCGCTCCTGCCCCGAAAGCCCGCTAGACCACCAGGTAAGGCCAGGATGCCGGGAAGGGGGAAGGCTGGAGAGAGGCGGGAACGTGCTATACTTCCCTCTCCCCCCCCCCAAAAAAATCACAAATATGTGAAATCGCGAGTGTCGAAACCGCGAATGGGGAGGGGGAAGTGTAAACCAGACAGTTAATACAACTTTACCAACCAAACACAAAAGGGAAGAAAAAAAGGATTAAATACAATTTATAAATAAATAAAAAGGGCATGGGTAATGAAACAGCAGGGTGGGAAAAGGTTACCCGCTCAATTTTCACTTAAGAGCACTATTAGTCCGCTAAAGAGTGTCCTGATTATATAGAATTCAAATGACTCCGTTAAAGGTGTCCTTAAAAAGCCAGCTTTCCAGGAGACTTTTAAATAGCAGAGAGCAAGCTTTTTATAAAGCCCGAGGAGAACCAGGAAGAAAGGGCAGAAGCGCCTCTTCGGGGGTGCCAGGCTCCTTTCGTCTTCTGCCCGGCATCGCCTCCCCTGCTGCCCACCTCCTGCCAGCCTCCTACCTGCTCAGCAGAAAGCCCTGCGGCCATCCTCCTGCCCCAACTCAGTGCAGGACTCAGCTGTTGTCCTAAAGGCTTCAGGAGGCAGTGGAGACAAAAAGCGTATCCGAATTCAAAAAAAGCTCGGGCCAATTACGTCGGATCTCTAAGGGAAAGAAGGGGGTGATGGGTGGCATGGTCGGGCAGGCGAATAGGCCAGATGGTCTTTATCCGCCTTCATTTCCCTCTGTTTCTAATAAGCCTAATGTAGACAAAGAGAATGGGAGGGGGGGGGGAGAGGGGAAGGAGGAAGTCTGGGGACAGATCAGAGGGAAGAGAAGCAGGAGAGAGAGGGAAGGGAGGGACGTCGGAGAGAGTTACTTCAGACTGCTGCCGTCTACTGGACCTGCCTGGAAGCACCGCAGAGGAGTTGATCTCTGTAGACCAGTGGTCTCAAACTTGCGGCCCGCCAGGTCCTATTTTGAGGCCCTCGGTATGTTCATCATAATCACAAAAGTAAAATAAAACAGTTTCTTGATCATATGTGTCTTTAGCTATAAATGACAATATTATTCTTAAGACTTAGCCAAAAGGAAAGATTTATAAACTATAAAGATTTTCAACTCATGCAAAATTGTCATTACTTTAATAAGACATTAACTGGGTTTGTTTTTTTCTGAGGCCCACCAAGTACCTACGAATCCAAAATGTGGCCACTGAATACAGGTTTAACGGGACAAGATTCAACATGGATTTGGCCAAGGGGACATCTTGCCTTACCAATTTGCTTCCTCTGAAGGTGTGAATAAATATGGGGATAAAAGAGCTTCCGTCCCATCAATTGGCACCCGCGGATGGAACTCCAACATACCTTCGAAGACACCGAGGGCCTGATTCTCAAAACAGTGTCCCGATTGTAGGCGCCTACCACCGTCCAATGGACCAATCAGGATGCAGTTTTTGTTGGTTTGTTTTTTTTTTTAATCGGTGCAGCACAGGACACCTATAATGTAGGTATCTGATTCACACCTGCGGAGGTGACTAGGCATGCCTATGGATGCCTAAGGCCGACATAGGTGTGGCTTATGCCAGAAGTGGCCTTAGGTGTCTGTAGGCGTGCCTAGGTGCCTCCGTAGGTGAAAGTCAGATGCCTTAAATGTAGACATATAAAATGCTAGCCTACATTTAAGGCATCTGTTCAAACGCGATTCTGGACATAGCGCCTACCAGTGTCTGACACTCAGTAGGTGCCTACCATGGCAATTGCTGTTTCCAGAATTAGGCCCCAAGTGATTTTAGGATACTCTGAATGGCCATCTAAAACTGGTGAGTTAGGGTTACCAGACATCCGGGAACATTCCACCGGAACGTGCAGCCCGGATGGGGATTACTGCGTCGCAATCTTGCCCGAAATGCAATCAGGCTCATGCAGCTTTGAGTCACATGTTTTGGGCCTGCCCCGCAATCCAACAGTTTTGGAGACATCTGGGCCTATATACCACATCACTTTGGGGAAGGCGATGGCTTCCGCAACCGAGGGCGTTATTTGGATTTTATAATATAGCCTCGCCCAAACCCAGGGGAACGTCAGCATTTATCTCCAGAGCCCTTTTGATGGGGAAAAAAAGCCATCCTCACCAACTGGCTCTCCCGTGATCCCCCGTCATATGCACAATGGAGATCCCTAATGATAGTGCACGCAACACTGGAGAGACGCATGGTGGGAGACTTGACTCTTGGTCCGGGTCGCAAATTTTGTCAGGTGTGGGAGCACTTCTGGCAGGACCTCACACCGCGTGCTCGCAGTAGACTTTTGAATCTTTAAGATTTTATTCCCACTCTCAGCTGTTGGACTGGCCATGGATTCTTGGGGAGGGGAGGGGAGGGGGGATGGGAGGGGAACTGATTATATTGTTGAAAATGTTATTTCCTGAATGGTACTACTGTTTGTATTTGCTTCTTACTGCTGGAATAATAAAAATCATTTAAACATACCAGACATCCGGGAAAATCCAGACATGTCCTCTTTTCAGAGGATTGTCCTGAGGGATTTCCAAAACCCTGCAGTTTGTCTGGGTTTTGTCAGTCCTGAGTTCAGAGGCCGCGTTCAAAAGCCTTTGCGCATGCGTGTCCATCCTCGTGATGATGTCATACGCACACACGCATGCCTATGACATCATTGCATCGACATCTGCGCATGCGTGAAGGATTCCAAATGCGGCCTTCAAGCTCGGGGAGGTTCACGTGGGGGCGGGATGGGGAGGAATGGAGCAGAGCCAGAGGCAGAATGGGGCGGGACTGGGGGGGGGGGGCGAAACAGGGCAGGGCCAGGCGTCCTCTTTTAGCAAAGAGAGAATCTGGCAACCCTATGGTGACCAAGTGAAAAACAACAAAGGAGGAAACACAATCCAAAAAGGAAAGCCGTGAAAAATTCAATCCAAAAAATAATAACACGCTTACAGAGAATATTGTAATGAAATCAAGAAAAACTTTCAAAACATTTTAATTCCTATTCTTGTATGTAGGAAGGTTGTGCTCAGAGACATGGAGGAAAAAGGGGAACATAGTCCGCCCCAAACCTCACCACCCAATCATTGCAGTACTTCCACTTTACAAGTTAATACAGTGCTCCCCCGAGATTCGCGGGGGTTCCGTTCCAGGAACCCCCGCGAATCTTGAAAAACCGCGAATACGGTTTTTCATGGGAGAGCCTGAAGAAGGCAGAGGGAGAGGGCAGCAGGAGAGCAGCCGGAACGCTGCGAGTGCAGGAAATCACTTGCGGTACGCTCCGACCGCCTCTTCCTGCACGAAGTCGGGTCTTATCCAATCAGGAGCTGCGTGTCAAAGCAGCTCCTGATTGGATAAGGCCCGACTTTGTGCCGGAAGAGGCGGTTGGAGCGTACCGCGAGTGATTTCCTGCACTCGCGGTGCTCCGGCTGCTCTCTCCTACCTCTCCTGCTGTCCTCTTCTTGTCGGCGGTTCGCGGTCAGAAAATACCGTGAATGACCGGGACCGCAAACAACCGGGGGAACACTGTACTGTTGTGAAATTCATCAAAAATATCTTATTGAAGAAAATTCTTTGGCCTCGACATGCCACGTTTTATTCTTTCTTCAGGAAGCCAAACGAGACATTCAAAAGACAAAGATTTTTTGCTGGGTGTCAGTCTCTGAGGGAGCTCAAAAGCTGTTTAGAAAAAAATGTCACTCCTCTGTTGTCACTGCAGTGTCTCGTAAGTGAATTTTCAAGAGTATAAGCTTGTCTGGTTTCTGCTCTGGTCAGTTCAGTAAAAGGGATATCCGCCCCAGCATGGTGGCTGAAGGGCTTTTCTTTTTCCAGATTGAGAGACTTCCTAACAGCTTCTTAGCCCCCAGGGGAAAGTTTTAAATAAATGTGACACCTTGGCTGGTACTAATTATTATCCAAGAAAATATTTAAGGAACTTAGGCCTTTTTTTACAAAGCTGAGTACCTCAGCGTTCCGTGGTAATCGCACCAAAGCCCATTAGGAAGTCATGGGCTTCAGTACCATTGCCACAAAACTTTGGAAAAGGAGGGGTTAGTTTAAAATTTGGTCCCAGGATACAATGCGCTGCTATGGAAAATCAGTGGCCCCCAGCTAGGATTCTTTGACCATTCAAAATTGAGAAATTCCCATTTCTGTTAAATGGATTACTGGTTTCATAAGAACATAAGCAGTGCCTCTGCTGGGTCAGACCAGAGGTCCATCGCGCCCAGGAGTCCTCTCACGCGGCGGCCCATCAGGTCCAGGACCTGTGTAGTAATCCTCTATCCATACCCTTCTATCCCC
Source organism: Geotrypetes seraphini (assembly GCF_902459505.1). Classification (NCBI taxonomy): domain Eukaryota; kingdom Metazoa; phylum Chordata; class Amphibia; order Gymnophiona; family Dermophiidae; genus Geotrypetes; species Geotrypetes seraphini. The sequence goes on from NC_047085.1 coordinate 503,376,236, forward strand.
TTTTCCTTCAGAAAATTGTCCAATCTGTGGGCAGAGGCTGCAGAAGATTTCTTTAAAACCTAATAGTGGCAATATCTTGGGAGTACACTTCTCTCTCCGTATTCACGGTTTTAGCATTCGCGGTTTCGATTATTCACGGTTTTTAGCTTGCTGGCTCCTCCCCCCATATTACATCAGCTTACATAGAGAAATCGTTGATTCCAAGCGTTTACAGATAAAATCGCCGATTCCCGGCACTTTCTTCACCGTGTTTTGCCTCTCCTTCAGGAACAGGCCAGGTCTCCCACCATGTGATTCGCGGTTTCACTATATTCACGATAGTTTTTAATAGAAAACAGCGAATAACATATGAAAAAGTTATTTGCGGTTTTTCTGTATTTGTGGTTCTGTTAATCCCCTATCACAGCGAATACGGAGGGAGAAGTGTACTCCACTTAAATTGTCAGATATTTCTTCTCCTTCCCATGAGAACTGAGACGTGTCACCGGTCTCCTCCCCTGTTTTTAGTCATACAGTGGCCTTTACGACAGTATACTGTCCCAGTCTCGTTGTTTACCCTTACGGTCCTGTGCTTTTCACTTTGCACAGGAACATAGTTGAACTCTTTGTGATTTTCATTACATAAGCCATGGTATTAGTTTGTACATATGATTTCTGAGGATTGTTTGTGTGTCTGTTTTATTATGGTTTTATAAGAAGAACATAAGAACATAAGCATCGCCTCTGCTGAGTCAGACCACAGGTCCATCATGCCCAGCAGTCTGCTCCCGTGGCGGCCCCCCAGGTCAATGACCTGTAAGTTATCTATTACTCTAAAGCATTTTGTACTGTATAGTACCCTTCTATTTGTACCCTTCAATCCCCTTTTCCTTCAGGAATTTGTCCAGTCCCATTTTGAAACCCAAAATCGTACTCTGCTCTACTACCTCCTCTGGAAGTGCATTCCAGGTGTCCACCACCCTCTGAGTGAAGAAGAACTTCCTGGCATTTGTTCTGAATCTTTCTCCCTTCAATTTTTCCGAGTGCCCTCTAGTTTTTGTTGCCCCGGCCAGTCTGAAGAATCTGTCCCTCTCTACCTTCTCTATACCCTTCATGATCTTGTAACTTTCTATCATATCCCCTCTAAGTCTCCGCTTTTCTAGGGAGAAGAGCCCCAGCTTCTCCAATCTCTCAGCATACGAAAGGTTCTCCATGCCTTTATCATTTTTGTTGCTCTTCTCTGGACCCTCTCAAGTACCGCCATATCCTTCTTAAGGTACGGCGACCAGTATTGAATGCAGTACTCCAGATGCAGTCACACCATCGCCCTATACAGCGTGAGGATAACTTCCTTGCTTCTGGTAGCGATACCTTTTTTGATAATGCCCAACATTCTGTTCGCCTTTTTCAAGGCCGTAGCACATTGTGCCGCTGGTTTCATTGTTCTATCCACCATAACCCCCAGGTCCCTTTCTAGGTTGCCTTCCCCCAATAACATCCCCCCCATTGTGTAATTGTACATCGGGTTTCCTTTTCCCATGTGCATGACTTTACATTTCTCCACATTGAAGCTCATCTGCCATTTACCGTATTTGCCCACTCACTCAGTTTGTTCAGGTCCCTTTGAAGATCTCTACATTCCTCGACAGTTCTAACCTTACCGGAGAGTTTTGTGTCGTCCGCAAATTTTATAATTTCGCACTTCGTCTCTGCTTCCAGGTCATTGATAAATATATTGAACAGCAGCGGTCCCAGCACTGACCCCTGCGGGACGCCACTCGTGACCCCTTTCCAGTCAGAATAGTGACCTTTCACTCCTACTCTCTGTTTCCTGTTCGCCAGCCAGTTTCTGATCCATCTGTGTATGTCCTCTTCCACTCCGTGGTTCCACAGTTTCCTTAGTAGGCGCTCGTGAGGCACCTTGTCGAAGGCTTTCTGGAAATCGAGGTACACTATGTCTATGGGGTCGCCTTTGTCCAGTTGTTCGCTTATCCCCTCAAAGAAGTGCAGTAGGTTCGTTTGGCATGATCTACCATTACAGAAACCGTGCTGGCTAGTTCTCATCAACTTATTTTTTTTCTATATGCTCATTGATACTGTCCTTGATTAATGATTCGGCCATCTTCCCCGTTTAGTTTTAAATGGTATAGAAATTTTTTAAATAAAATAAATAAATAAAAACCACAGTAAGAATGAGTATGAGAAATGCTATAAATTTTGTCCTGCTAATGCATTGCTGTACTGCTCATTTGTTGACCATGGAAAGAGTGTAGTGCAGTGGTTAAAAGTTACAGCCTCAGCACTCCTTGTGACCCTGGGCTAGTCACTCAGTCCCCCTGTTGCCCCAGGTCCCTGATGGGCACAGCGGACTTCCCGGGTTGTAACAAGAACTAGTCCAGCATGTCCCCTATGGCTTCAGGAACCCTTCAGGTCTAAATTTCGATAGACTTTAATTCAGCTTCCCAAATATCACAGGTAAGTAATTGACTTTTCCCAGTAACAAAGGAGAAACGACAAAAAATGCTCAAAACTCAGGATTTTTTTTTAATAGTCACAAACCAAACATTGGGCTATACGAATAGAGTGCAATCATACATTAAACTTCTGTACAGCAGCACATTCAACAAAAGGTCAGCAGCAAAAGCAAAACAAGAAAAAAAGGCCCATTGTTTATTCTGCCGTAAATTGCTGAATTGCTTAACAAATATTTCTGTTCTGTATTCACGGCTGAAGCGCCAGGAGCGGGACCGATTGATTTTCAGAGGGTTGTGTTTATGAGGTGCCAGCTAAAATAAAGGTAGACAAAGTGATGGAGAAACCAACAAAACTGCAGACTATGTACAAGATGCAGGACAAAGTGATGGGGCAGATGGTGTACATCCGAGGGTGCTGAAGGAACTTAGGGAAATTCTGATAGCTCCGCTGACTGACCTTTTCAATGAGTGGTACCGGAGGACTGGAGAAGGGTGGATGTGGTCCCTCTCCACAAAAGTAGAAGGAAGAAGTAGGGAATTACAGGCCAGTAAGTCTGATTTCTGTGGTAAGCAAATTAATAGAAATGCTTTAAAAACAGAGCATGATGAAGTTTCTGGAATCTGGTGGATTACAGGACTCGAGGCAACATGGATTTACTAGAGGCAGGTCTTGTCAGACAAATCTGATCAGATTCTTTGACTGGATGACCAGAGAATTGGATAGAGGAAGTATGCTAAATGTGATGTATTTAGATTTTAGCAAAGCCTTTAATAAGAACATAAGCAGTGTCTCTGCTGGGTCAGACCAGAGGTCCATCGTGCCCAGCAGTCTGCTCACGCGGCAGCTCATCAGGTCCAGGACCTGTATAGTAATCCTCTATCTATACTCTTCTATCCCTTTTTCTTTCAGGAAATTATCTAATCCCTTCTTGAACCCTAATACCCCAATACCATACTCTGTCCTATCACACCCTCTGGAAGCGCATTCCAGGCGTCCACCACCCTTTGGGTGAAGAACTTCATAGCATTGTTCCACACAGACGTCTAATAAATAAACTGAATGCCCTTGGTATGGGCCCCAAAGTGACGGGCTGGGTCAAGAACTGGTTGGATGGAAGGTGACAGAGGGTAGTAATCAATGGAGATCGCTCTGAAGAAAGGGATGTTATCAGTGGTGTGCCTCATGGTTCTGTTCTTGGGCCTGGTCTTTTTATCATTTTTATAAATGATATTGCTGAAGGTTTGTCTGGTGAAATTTGCCTCTTTGCAGATGATACCAAAATCTGCAACAGAGGAGACATCCTGATGGTGTGAATAACATGAAGAAAGACCTGGCAAAGCTTGAAGAATGGTCTGAAATTTGGCAGCTAAAATTTAATGCTAAGAAATGCAAGGTCATGCATTTGGGCTGCAAAAAAACCAAGGAAACAATACAGTTTAGGGGGTGAAGAACTTATGTGCTTGACAGAAGAGTGGGACTTGGGTGTGATTATATGTGACAAACAGGTCGCAAAGGTGATGGCGAAAGCTAAAAGGATGCTAGTTGCATTGGGAGAGGTATGGCCAGTAGGAAAAAGGAGGTATTGATGTCTCTGTATAAGATTCTGGTGAGAACTCATTTAGAATATTGTGTACAATTCTGGAGGCCGCACCTTCAAACAGATATAAAAAGGATGGAGTCGGCCCAGAGGAAGGCTACTAAAATGGTGTGTGGTCTTCGTCATAAGGAGTATGGGGACAGACTTAAAGATCTCAATCTGTATACTTTGGAGGAAAGGTGGGGAGATATGATAGAGATGTTTAAATACCTACTCTGCATAAATGCACATGAGTTGAGTTTCTTTCATTTGAAAGGAAACTCTGCAATGAGAGGGCATAGGATGAAGTTAAGAGGTGATAGGCTCTTGAGTAATCTAAGGAAATACTTTGTTACAGAAAGGGTGGTAGATACCTGGAACAGCCTCCCAGAAGAGGTGGTGGAGAGAGACAGAGACTGTGTCTGAATTCAAGAAGGCCTGGGATAGGCACGTGGGATCTCTTGGAGAGAGGAAGAGCTAATGGTTACTGTGGATGGGCAGACTGGATGGGCCATTTGGCCTTTATCTGCTATCATGCTTCTATGTTTCTTTGAGACTCCAGCAAAGCTTTCTCCCCCGACATCGATGGTGGTGGTGCATGCTTCAAGGCTGAAGTGAAATCCCTTGAGGTTCCAACATTCAGGCTTGATGCACAGGCTCCTGATGAGCTTCAGGGAAGAGTGAGAGCTAAGCCTCAACTGGTGCAAGCGCACACAAGACTTGAGTGGGTAGTGGTTGCAAGATCTGCGCTAGCTCCTCCCTGAAGATAATTCAGTAATGCTCATTGGAGATTGGCATCCTCAAAGGCTGGGGAGTGGGTGATGGAGGGACAGGCTGAGAAGGTGTCGGTATCGAACTGGAAGCAGGGACCTGGCTGCTTGAAGATCTGTACACTGGCACCTCCAATAGAGAGGGGAAGCTATTCTCTTGATGCCAATGCTTTTCAGGTATTGGATTCTCTGTGTGTTGATGATGACCAATTATTGTGATTCTTGGGCTTCCCCTGATGTTCAGCATCTTGGTCCTTCGGTGTCCATAAGGATGACATCAAACCCATATGCATCATCAGTGTTGGGTCTGATTCAGACCAGTCCCAGGGCTGACTAACAGTGCCTATTTTCAAGCAACTCTCTTTCAACTGAGGCTCTGGAATGAGGGGGAATAGGATGAAGGTGAATAGACTCAGAAGTAGAGAATGACATGAGGAAAAGATCTGTCCACCCCCTCCTCTCCCCCGAGCTCTGTCCACTTCCATACAAGCCTCAACAGGTATGATTTTATATTTTTCTTTTTATTAAAGTATAGAAAAGAAGCAACATTCTTTACAACTTTGAAGCACCCAGCCTATATCAACACAATCTATACTTTATTGTTCTGATTTTTTTTTTTAATCTGTGAATGAACAACAAGTCATCCACAATCTCTGGATTCAATCTAGCTCTCCTTTCTTCAATGGTCTAGGCAGCCATCAACATCGATGCTTTTGATGAGAAAGTCAAGGAGCCAACCAGCTCTTCCTCTCTCAGTCAGGTCTTAAGACCACTTCAGTGAGATGAGTCTACACCTATCAGCAATTTTGGAGTACCATAGTTAAATACTGGAGAAACTACACCTGATGTAAGCGAGGCTTAATGAATACTGAGCTGCCATTGCATGCCCTGCTCAGACCCTGGGACATCAATAACAAAGCAAAAAAATTTAATTTTTTTTGTATGCCACAAAATACTGTACCCGGAACTAGTGCCTCCCTGCAGCTCCTCTGGGAGTCAGTGCCGGGAGGGTCCAGTAGGTGGCAGCAGTCAGAAGCATCCCTCCCAACCTCCATCCCTCTCTCCTGCTTCTCGTCGATCTTTCCCCCGCCCCCTTTCCTCGTCTGAAGCCATTAGGAGGCGATCTGAGGCCTGCACCGAGTCGGAGTTGGAGGATGGCGGCGGGATTTTCTGCTCAGCAGGTAAGAAAGTGGCAGGAAAGCGATGCAGAAGCGGGAAAGGAGCCCCGCACGGCTCGATCCCCCCCCCCCCCGGAAGAGCCGCTTCTGCTCTTTTCTTCCGGGTTCTCCTCTGCCTTTAGGGCGCCGTTAGCTTCCGCCTCGTGGGATTTCTCCCCTTTCCTTTCCCGCCCTGCTTCTCTCCCCCTCCCCCCCCGATCTCCAGCCTCTTTTCTCTTTCTGCTGCTTTTCCCTCCCTGCTCTCTCCCCCCCCCAGCCAAAGTGATTAAAAAAAATAGATTATACTGGGAAATGGTAGATATGATCAGATGCATTCCAAAGCACAAGAGGAATTCTTTTCATGAGAACTGACTTTTTTTTTTTTTTTTAATCAATCATCTTTATTGACCAGAATGAGGAACAACACAGTAGAGGTATGCATGGGAACGGGGATCGCGGGAATCCCCCCCTCTGGCCCACGGGACTCCCATGGGAATGGAAGGCTTTGGAAGCAGGGTTCGTCCATATAACATAATGGACACGTCAGCCTTAGTTAAAAAAAAAAAAAATGGGGGGGGGGGGGGAGGGGGGTTTATAAGTTAATTACCTGAACAGAAAATAAAAAAAGGGTTCCACCAAAAAGATTCTACAAGGAAAACAGCAAAAGAAACTGTGGAATTGATGATCCTGCAAGAAGTAATTGCCGCTTTTTATGGGGACGGGCGGGGATGGAGGTAATTCCTTGCGGAGATGGGTGGGGGACAGAGAGGATCCTGGCGGGAGCGGGTGGGATTTCTGTTCCCGTGCAACTCTCTACAACACAGTCTATAGCAGTGGTCTCCAACTCAAACCCTTTGCAGGGCCACATTTTGGATTTGTCAGTACTTGGAGGGCCTCAGAAAACTTAATTAATGTCTTATTAAAGAAATGATAATTTTGCATGAGGTAAAACTCTATAGTTTTATAAATCTTTCCTTTTGGCTAAGTCTTAAGAATAATATTGTAATTTATAGTTAGAGAGACATATGATCAAGAAACTATTTTATTTTACTTTTGTGATTATGATAAACATACCGAGGGCCTCAAAATAGTACCTGGTGGGCCGCATGTGGCCCCCGGGCCGCGAGTTTGAGACCACTGGTCTCAAACTCGCCACAATACAATAATCTACCACAAAACTGCCACAATACAATAATCTACAGAGCAAGGGGAAACAGTTTTGTAATTTTCACCCTCCCCTCCCCCACCCTAGAATCAGGTGTGAACTAGGGATGAATCGTGTTTGCTGCTATTGCAAACCTTGGAGTGTGGGCTGAGAAGCCCCGAGTGAGAACACAGTGAAAGGATATGTCAGATTACAAGTTGAGTAAGTAACCACGTGCTGCAGGGGTTAAAGGAGCCCAGACATCTTGCCATCGCTGGGACCATCAACGACAGCTGGATCATGGTCACTTGCCAATGTTGCCAGGATGGGGGCAATGCTTCCAGCCATCGCAGTAAGATATGAGAATCGACACCCCCCCTTTCCTTGCTGGTTTTTCCCCTTATTTTTTAAGATGTAATTATTAATCTTCCCTACCCCAAACTCCTCTCGTATCTACATGTCAGTGTCTTTGACACAATTTTGTTTTTACCCCACTCTTATTTTTTAAAATTTTACATTTTTAGCATTGTAAACCAACCAGATACATGTCGATGGTCGGTATATCAAATTATTAATAATCCTGGAAATTTGGAGAAGAAACATTTTAAGTACCTCCAGGCATAAATGTATATGCCTATTCATTGTGGATATCCTAAATAGCCCAGAATATCGGCCTCATAGTCAGATGTGCAAACCCTGAAGTACATTAAAGAAAAATGAGTCGGGCTACTCAAAGAGAAACAATCTGGTGATTTTGGGGAAAGAGGGGGGTCCTAGAGTCCTCTTTCCTATGGTATAATGTTGACAGAATAAAGTCATCTGACCTGCAATGTATTCAAAGCTCTTCCACATATCACCGTTTACTTCTGGTCTGTGTTTCAGGAGCCAGTGACGTTTGAGGATATCACTGTCTCTTTCTCCAAGGAGCAGTGGGAATATTTGGATGAAGAGCAGAAGGAGCTTTACAGAGAGGTGATGAAAAATAATTACGAAACCTTGATCTCACTAGGTAAGGATTGCATTATGTACTTTTTTAGCAGACGCAGAGACCAATTTAATAAAAGTAATTTGAGATATTTTCCTGTACCTCCTTTTGTCCAAAACCTTCCACATATGATTAAAGCCTGTCTCAACTCTGCTCTCTGTCTAAGGATGGCAGTGTTGGTGACAGGATTGAGGAACCATTAGACCTTCCTGTGTGTCTTACTAGTTCCCCCCCCCCCCCTTTAAATCTGAGATAAATCCTCTTCCAGTTCTTGGAGCAGGGCTGAAAGCTAGGGGTAGAGAATCACAAAAGATCAGGACCTGGCATCAAGTGATCACATTGAAGCATCCTTTAAATCAGCCTCTCATCACTGGCACGCCAAAAGAGCATAAGAATAGCCATAGTGGGTCAGGCCTGATTTCTCATGACCAGATACCTGCTCAAGGCCTGCAGGATTTTCTCTTGTCCCTCCATGAAGCCCTGCTTGGTTCTGCTTCTTTAGCCCCCTCTGAGATTCCCCTGAGGTCTCTCTCTGCCTGACTGACTCCTTGTGACCAGGAGCTTGTAAACTTCATAACCGACTCGCAATCTTTTCCTGTGCGTCGGTTCTGATCTGCTAAATGTAACTTACCCTCCTTATTTCTGCTTGTTTTCTGATTTGATTGTATTTGTGCTTATTCTGCAGATACCTGTGTAAAACCCCCCTGGTGGTGATGTGATGCAATTACATTACAATTTGTGATAATCATGGTTATTACTACTACTGCTATTATTAGTGCTGCCAGATGCATGTAGCCCTGTACAATAAATACTTAAGAGAGGGTCCATGCTTAAAAAAAGGTTTGGACAAGTTCCTGGAGGAAAAGTCTATAGGAGAGAGACATGGGGGAAGCCACTGCTTGCTCTGGATCGGTACTATTTGGGTTTTTGCCAGGTATTGTGACTTGGATTGGCCTCTGAACACTGGATACTGGACTAGATGGAACATTGGTCTGACCCAGTAAAGCTATTCTTATGTTTTCATGAAAGAGCTTACGAGCTAATTAAGACAGACACACAGGGCAAAAGGTGAATCTATGCATACTGCTCAGGTAGGGATTTACAAGGGGACTGATAAGGCGGATAGGGTAGGGGACTATAGAGGGAATGGCACAGATATTGGTGCTTTATAAGTTGGTAGGGTTAGGACTTAAATGCAGCTTCAAAAAAGTGGGCCTTTTAACCTGGATTTGAATACTGCTGGGGAGGGGGCCCGACACACCAAATTAGGCAGATTGTTCCAGGCATATGAAGCAGCAAGGTAGAAGAGATGGAGTCAGGAGTTGGTAGTAGAGGAGAAGGGTTCATAGACAACGGCGCGAAAGACAAAGGCGCGCGCCGAAGAAAATTACAGTTTTTAGGGGCTCCGATGGGGGGTTTTGTTGGGGAACCTCCCCACTTTACTTAATAGACATCGCGCCGGCATTGTGGGGGGTTTAGGGGGTTGTAACCCTCCACATTTTACTGTAAACTTAACTTTTTCCCTAAAAACAGGGAAAAAGTGAAGTTTTCAGTAAAGTGGGGGGGGGGGTTCCCCAACAAAACCCCCCATGCCCCCCTGTCGGAGCCCTAAAAACAGTAATTTTAAGTGGCGCGCGCCTCCGCGCTGCGCTCAATTGTCTGGGCGCGCCTTTGTCCCGGCGCGCTTTTGACCTGACACCGAGGAGAAGAGTACCGACAAGAGAGACTTACCTGACGAGGGGCGTTCTCAGGGCGGGGTGTATGGAGAGATTTAGAGAAGAGAGATGCTGAGGATCTGCAGAGTGAATACACTTTTCCCTCCGTATTCGCTGTGATAGGGGATTAACAGAACCACAAATACAGAAAAACCGCAAATAACTTTTTCATATGTTATTCGCTGTTTGCTATTAAAAACCATCATGAATATGGTGAAACTGCGAATAACATGGTGGGAGATCTGGCCTGTTCCTGAAGGAGAGGCAAAACACGGTGAAGAAAGTGCTGGGAATCGTCGATTTTCTCTGTAAATGCTTGGAATTGGCGATTTCTCTATGCAAGCTGATGTAATTTTGGGGGAGGAGCCAGCAAGCTACAAACCGTGAATAATCGAAACCGTGAATGCTGAAACCGCTAATACGGAGGGAGAAGTGTATACTTGTAGGTCAGTAAAAGAAGTCTGAGCCATATGTGGAAATGGACAGGGAGCCAGTGATTGCAAATTATCCATGCCAACTACTGAGCAAATTGTAAATAGATATGACAAACATTGTTTGAAGTGTCTGTATGCAAAAGCCAGAAGCCTAAGAAACAAGATGGGAGAGTTAGAATATATTGGAGGAAACAAAAAGATAGATTGAATAGGCATTTCCAAGACCTACTGGAAGGAAGATAACCAATGGGACACTGTCATACTTGGGTACAAAATATATCACAGTGATAGGGTGAAGGTGTAGCGTTATGTGTTAAGGAGGGCCTTGAATTGAATGGACTGAAAATAATACAGGTGCAGAAATACACCTTGGAATCCCTAATGTCTGGAGGAAAACCGGGAAGGAAAAGGCCCGAGATAAAGATGGGCCTATACTATCATCCACCTTGGCAAACCGAAGCTACCGATGAAGAAATGGAAGCCGAGAATGCAAAAACAGTAACACAATTATTATGGGAGACTTCAACTATCCCAAAATGCGCCAGGGAGACCGGATTCCTGGAGGCTATACAGGACAGCTTCATGGAGCAGCTTGTCAGAGAACCGACGAGAGGGAATGTTACTCTGGATCTAATCCCTAATGGGCTAAGAGGACCTGCAAAGGAAGTGGAAGTAGTGGGACCGTTGGGAAACAGCGATCACAATATGATCAAGTTCAAAGTTGAAGTAGGAATATCAAAGGGAAAGAGAACCACAGTGACAACTCTTAACTTCAAGAAAGGAATCTACGAAGCGATGAGGATAATGGTAAGGAAGAAACTTAGGAACTGCTCAAAGAAAACACAGACCGTAGAGCAAGCCTGGCCTTTATTCAAGGACACGGTGAGCGAGGCGCAAAATCTGTATATCCCTAGATTCAGAAAAGGGTGCAAAAAGAGCCGAACAAAAGACCCGGCGTGGATAACTAAAGAAGTGAAGAAAGCGATAGGTGATAAGAAGGATTCATTCAAGAAATGGAAAAAGGGCAAAACCGAGGAGAATGTCACCTTGTGGTTAGGAAAGCAAAAAGAGAATATGAAGAGAAGCTAGCCAGGGAAGCACGAAATTTCAAACCATTCTTCAGATATGTTAAAGGGAAACAGCCGGCTAGGGAGGAGGTGGGACCGCTGGATGACGAAGATAGGAAGGAGGAGAAAGAAGTGGTGGAAAGACTAAACATGTTCTTTTCGTCAGTATTTACAAAAGAGGACGCATCCAACATACCGGAACCTGAACAAATCTTCAAAGGAGACCAGGCAGAAAAATTAACATCCATGGAAGTAAGCCTTGAAGACGTACACAGGCAGATAGAAAAATTAAAAACTGAAAAATTACTGGGCCCGGACGGAATCCACCCTAGGGTACTGAAAGAACTAAAGGAGGAAATAGCGGAACTACTACGGCAAGTCTGTAATCTATCCCTGAAAACAGGCGTGATCCCGGAGGATTGGAAGATAGCCAATGTTACGCCCATCTTTAAAAAGGGATCAAGAGGTGACCCGGGGAACTACAGAACAGTAAGTCTGACCTCGGTTCCGGGGAAAATGGCGGAAGCACTGATAAAAGATAGCATCGAGGAGCATCTAGAAAGGAATAAACTTATGACAACAAGCCAACATGGCTTCTGCAAAGGAAGATCGTGCCTGATGAACTTATTGCACTTCTTTGAAGGAATTAACAAACAGATGGACAAAGGGAACCCATAGACATCGTATACTTAGACTTCCAAAAAGCCTTTGACAAGGTACCCCATGAACGCCTACTTCGGAAACTGAAGTACCATGGGGTTGAAGGAGATGTACACAGATGGATCAGGAATTGGTTGGCGGGTAGGAAGCAGAGGGTAGGAGTGAATGGTCGCTATTTGGACTGGAGGAGGGTCACAAGTGTTCTGCAGGGGTTGGTGCTTGGACCGCTGCTATTCAATGTATTTATAAATGATCTAGAAACGGGGATGAAGTGCGAAGTAATAAAATTTGCAGACGATGCCAAACTATTTAATGGGGCTAGGACTGCGAAGATTTACAAAGGGACCTGAACAAACTAGGGGAGTGGGCGACGAGATGGCAGATGAAGTTCAATGTAGAGAAATGTAAAGTCTTGCATGTAGGAAACAGAAATCCGAAGTACAACTACAAGATGGGAGGGCTGGTAATAGGAGAAAGTAGCCTAGAGAAGGACTTGGGGGGTACTGGTAGACAAGACAATGAAACCGTCGGCACAGTGCACAGTGGACTCTAAGAAGACAAACAGAATGCTAGGTATTATCAAGAAAGGTATTACAGCCAGAACGAAAGAAGTTATCCTGCCGTTGTATCGAGCGATGGTGCACCCGCATCTGGAGTACTGCGCCCAATATTGGTCACTGTACCTTAAGAAGGATATGGCGATACTCGAGAGGGTTCAGAAAAGAGTGACGAGATTGATAAAAGGTATGGAAAACCTTTCATATGCTAAAAGATTAGAGAAACTGGGGCTCTTTTCCCTGGAAAAGCGGAGGCTTAGAGGGGACATGATAGAGACTTACAAGATCATGAAGGGCATAGAGAAAGTGGAGAGGACAGATTCTTAAAACTTTCGAAGACTACAAGAACGAGAGGGCATTCGGATAAATTAAGAGGAGACAGATTCAGAACCAATGCTAGGAAGTTCTTCTTCACCCAGAGGGTGCGCTTCCAGAGGGCAGGGGTAGGACAGAGTATGGCATTGGGTTTCAAGAAAGGATTAGATGATTTCCTGAAGGAAACGGGGATAGAAGGGTATAGATAGAGGATTAATATGCAGGTCCTGGACCTGATGGGTCGCCGCGTGAGCGGACTGCTGGACATGATGGACCTTTGGTCTGACCCAGCAGAGGCACTGCTTATGTTCTTATGTTAAGTGCCCTATTCATGAACTCATTGTCCCACCAAATTTTAGGAAATCTGTGATATCTTATTTGTATGACAAATTTACCTGAGAAACCTCTTCTGTGAATTCTTCCCTTTACCAAATTTTTAAGGAAACCTATTGAAATCTCTTTGTATGACAATTTTGGCTATAGAAACCCGACCATACTAGTTAATGTAATTCCATTTGTATTTCATCTGCGTCTGGCAGATTCTCTTTGTTGTAAACCACTCTGAACTGTTAAGATATAGCGGGAGTTAACTATGTTGGGTCCGCTGGGAAACAATCTACTGAAGGGGTGTTTAATTTTTGAAAGGGCGACTATGATAAAATGAGGAAAAAGGACCAGTTGCAAAGGTTAGGACTGTAAACCAGTGGATGTTATTTAAAAATACCGTTGTGAAAGCCCAGACCAGATGTATTCCACATATCTGCAAAGGTGGAAAGAAGAGGAAACGAGAGCCGGTGTGGTTAAAAGGTGAAGTGAAAGAGGCTATTAGAGCCAAAAAAACATCCTTTAAAGAATGAAAAAAGGATCCGAATGAAGAAAATAAGAAACATAATCACTGGCAAGTTAGATGCAAAGCATTGATAAAGACAGCTAAGAAAGAATATGAAGAGAAACTTGCAAAAGAGGCAAAAACTCATGTAGCAATTTTTTTAGGTACATCAGAAGCAGAAAACCTGTGAGGGAATCTGTGGGACCGTTGGATGATCAAGGAGTGAAAGGGGTGCTCAGGGTTGATAAAGCCATAGTGGAAAGACTGAATGAATTCTTTGTTTCGGTCTTTACGGAAGAAGATGTAAGAGATATACCTGAAACGAAAATGGTTTTCAAGGGTGATGATGCGGAGGAACTGAAAGAAATCTCGGTGAATCTGGAAGATGTACTGAGCCAAATCGACAAGTCAAAAAGTGATAAATCGCCAGAACCGGATGGTATACATCCCAGGATGCTAAAAGAACTCAAACATGAAATCGCTGACCTGCTGTTAGTGATCTGTAACCTGTCGCTATAATCGCCTGTAGTACCTGAAGATTGGAGGGTGGCCAATGTTAACGCCAATTTTTAAAAAGGGCTCCACCATCATCGCCATTTGAAAGATGAGTCCCCCATGTTTGATTCTACCGCTTTACGGGAAGCTTGGGCCCGTGACCTTGCAATTGACTTGCCTGATAATGTGATTCTCCAGGCAGTCCATGGGTTACCTGTCTTTAGAAAATACACTACCTTTTGGGAGCAACACTAAGTTGATTTTTCGCTTGTACATTTCTCCCAGGAAGGCGTATCTCTCGGGTTTTCGCGAGACTGCTACCTGTCTCCGCTGCCAGGCTCCTGACGCGGGCCTGGGTCATATGTTTTGGACTTGTTCTCACATCCAGGCTTTTTGGCATGCTGTTTTTACATTTGTGGAACGTATTTGGAGCATTTCGATTCAACGCTCGCCCTTATTATTGTTTGGAGTTATCCCTCATTTTTGCCCTCGTACGAGGGGGGCTGCTGCTTTCCTTAAGTGGACTGTCCTTGTGGCCCTGAAGTGTATTCTACTGAAATGGCTTGAGGGGGATGCACCTGACTACTCCATTTGGCGTTGCCGGATGATTACTCTACTGATGTGGGAGCGGCGTGATGTGCAGGACTTTTCCTCTCTCCCAGGCCGTACCTTCCAATGTGTCTGGGAACCATTTTGGACTACTATGACTCCTGTGGCTCGCAGCCGTTTGCTTAATTGTTGACTCTTTGTTTTTGTCTTTTCTAAAGTATCTGGTATGCCTGTTTCTCTGGATTCTTTTCTGTTTGCCTTTGTTGCGTTTTGAAGGAGGACCTCCCGGGGGGGGGGGGGGTGGGTGGGGTGGTTTGGTGGGGGGGGGGATTTTGGAATGTTTATACCAAAAATGTGAGCATATCTGCAGTTTGATTTGTCTCGTTGTTTGCTGTTTTTCATGAGCTCAATAAAATATATTTGAACATAAAAAAAGGGCTCCAGGGGAGATCCGGAAAATTACAGACCGGTAAGCCTCACTTCGCTGCCAGTCAAAATGGTAGAAACGATTATAAAAAATAAAAATGTGGAACACCTAGACAAGCATGATTAATGAAACACAGTCAGCATGGGCTCAGCCGAGGGAGATCTTGCCTCACCAATTTGCTTGACTTCTTTGAAGGTGTGAATAAACATGTGGATAAAGGTGAGTCAGTTGATATAGTGTATCTAGATTTTCAGAAAGCTTTTGATAAAGTTCCTCACTAGAGGCTCCTGAGAAAAATTAAAGAGTCATGGGATAGGTGGCAAAGTTCAGTTGTGGATTAGGAATTGGTTATCGGATAGAAAACAGAGGGTAGGATTAAATGGTCATTTTTCTCAATGGAGGAGAGTAAACAGTGGAGTGCCGCAGGGGTATCTACTGGGACCAGTGCTATTTAACTTATTTATAAATGATCTGGAAATTGGAACAACGCGTGAGGTGATTAACTTTGCAGATGACACTAAACTTTTCAAAGTTGGTAAAACGCGTGCGAATTGTGAAAAATTGCAGGCGGACCTTAGGAAATTGGAAGACTGGGCGTCCAAGTGGTAGATGAAATTTAATGTGGACAAATGCAAAGTGATGCACATTGGGAAGAATAACCCGAATCACAGTTACTGGATGCTAGGGTCCACCTTGGGGGTTAGCGCCAAAGAAAAGGATCTGGGTATCATCGTAGACAATACAATCAAACCTTTTGCCCAATGTGCGACGGCAACTAAAAAAGCAAACAGGATGCTAGAAATTATTAAAAAAGGGATGGTTAACAAGACTAAGAATGTTATAATGCCTCTATCACCTCACTTGGAATACTGCGTTCAATTCTGGTCTCCTTATCTCAAGAAAGATATAGCGGCACTAGAAAAGGTTCAAAGAAGAGCGACCAAGATGGTAAAGGGGATGGAACTCCTCTCGTATGAGGAAAGAATAAAATGGTTAGGGCTCTTCAGCTTGGAAAAGAGACGGCTGAGGGGGAGATATGATTGAAGTCTACGAAATCCTGAGTAGAGTAGAACGGGTACAAGTGGATTGATTTTTCACTCTCGTCAAAAATGACAAAGACTAGGGACACTCGATGAAGTTACAGGGAAATACTTTTAAAACCTATAGGAGGAAATTTTTTTTCACTCGGAGAATAGTTAAGCTCTGGAACGCGTTGCCAGAGGATGTGGTAAGAGCGGATAGCGTAGTTGGTTTTAAGAAAGGTTTGGACAAGTTCCTAGAGGAAAAGTCCATAGTCTTTTTATTGAGAAAGCCATGGGGGAAGCCACTGGTTGCCCTGAATCGGTAGCTTGGAATGTTGCTACTCTTTGGGTTTTGGCCAGGTACTAGTGACCTGGATTGGCCACCGTGAGAACGGGCTGCTGGTCTTGATGAACCATTGGTCTGACCCAGTAAGCCTATTCTTATGTTCTTATGTTAGAACCTCTCCCTTCCTCATCATGTGTAGTACCCTTATAATTACTGCTGTATATATATCTGTGAATGTAAGGGAAATAATCCTCCATTTTATTTGTAATTCCTAGGTGCCGACCATAAAAGCATCGATCCTGAAGTATTATCAAGGATTACAGAAGAGGAAGAGCCATGTGTTGGGGATCCGAAGGAGAGAGAAGATACTCATGCAAACACAGGTGAGTAATAATAGCAAATGCTGCAAAGAACAATACGCCGACAAATGTGCGCCCGACATATGTGTGCGTGTATGCCGACAAATGCGCGCCCAAGAAATACGTGTCGTCGAATGCGTGCACGACAAGCGTGCTTCGTCCAATGCTGCAGGATACATGCGTGTCGTCAAATGAGCACACAACACATGCACACAAGGCAAAATGTGCGGACGACACATGCGCACAATCAAGTGCGCGGACGACACATGCGCATAAGCAAGTGCGCGTATTTGCATCCCACCTTACATTAATCCGTTTGTTGCAGGTATTATTTTCAGCCCAATATTATTGTCGAGGACAATATTTGATATGGACGTCATAATATCACAGCGGGGCGCAGAGAACTGGGTTCACGAAGGATATCGATATCGTTGCGACAGAAGCAATGCTGACGGATCGTCATCCTGGCGGTGCGTGCGCCGCAATTGTGTAGGCAGAAGAAAGAGGCTCTTGGACGGATCGTCTTTGGCGATCACAGCGCATGTCCATGCGCCTGATAATGCCAAAATCGCAGCTGAAAAGATGATGGCAGACATACGCCAACTAGCTGTTAACACGGTTGAAAAGCCCCGACAGATTATTCACGGAACAACGACGGGCTCGAGTTTGGAAGCGGCGAAATTATTGCCTTCGTACACGTCGATTCAGCGAACTATCCAGAGGAAAAGAAAACGAGGAAATATGTCGATGGGAAATCCGCGCTCGGTGCAAGAAATCCTAATTCCAGATCATCTCAAAGTGACAATGCGTGGGGAACATTTTCTGTTGTGGGATTCTGGAGAAAGCGATGAAAACCGCATTTTTATTTTCAGTACACAAGCTAACATTAATATTCTTGAGCAAAATGGCCACTGGTTCATGGACGGGACATTCAAAGTAGCCCCTGAATTGATCGTACAGATGTTTACGATACATGCCTTTGTAGATCATCGTGCACTGCCCATGGTGTTCGTGCTCTTAAACAGCAAAACAGAAGAGGAGTACGAACGCATACTTAGGAAACTCCTAGAAAGCAGAAGCACGTTGTCGCCATTAAGCATTCTCATGGACTTTGAGAGAGCAAGCCTGCAAGCCGTCAGCAGAGTTTTCCCAAATTCTTCCGTTTCTGGCTGCCTCTTTCATCTTGGACAATCCTTGTGGCGAAAAATACAGGACGAGGGCTTGACCAGTAATTACCGGGACGACGAGAATGTCAGATTGTACGCAAAAATGCTATTGGCGTTAAGTTTTGTTCCTCCAGAAAACGTCGGCGACTGTTTTGAGGAGCTTGATGACAAACGCCCCGATGAACTGCAGCCGGTATACGACTATTGGGAAGACCATTATATCGGTAGAAGGCGGCGAAATTATCGATCCCCTCCAACCTTTCCAATTTCTCTCTGGAATATGCGCTCTCGTGTTGAGGACGGACTACCTAGGACTAATGATTCGGTAGAAGGTTGGCACCACGCATTCCAATCCTCAGTTTCATGCCAACATGCAAGCCCGTATAAACTGATTGAGCACTTCCAGCGGGCGCAAGATCGCGCCGAGCACCTGCATGCTCAGTTCCTTGCAAGCAACCGCGCAGCAGGCAGCGGTAAGAGCAAGTACGTGAAAGTCACGCAAAAGTTAACAGCGCTGCTGCCTACGTATGGACATAGACCTGTTTTAGAGTATCTTACATGTGTAGCGCATAATATTGAACTATAGATTTTGATGCTGGAGGGCGCTAATTTTTTTTTTTTTTTTTTTTTTTTTCATTAGCAAAATGGGGCAGCATGCTTTTTCATTGTGTCATTGTCAGTTTTTACAGTTCCTGAGTTTAGAATGACACTTAGATAAATGATGTTAGCGTTAACGTTGATGTATGCTCAAAATGTGACGACATGCTCTTTCGCTGTATTAAAGCTTACTTATTTCAACGGGATTAGTAATTGTGCAGTTTTCATTTTCACGGTGCCATGCACTCTTAAGGGAGCATTTCTTTTTTAGGGCTCCTTTCACAAAGGTGCGCTAGCGTTTTTAGCGCACGCACCGGATTAGCGCGTGCTGGCCGAAAAATTACCGCCTGCTTAAAAGGAGGCGGTGGCGGCTAGCGCGCGGGGGGCAATTTATTCCGCTCATTAAGGCCTTAATGCACCTTTGTAAAAGGAGCCCTTAATGTTTCAGTTCAGGGTTTTTCTCCCTTTATTTCAGTTTTTTTTTTTATTTTCCTTTTTCCCCCCTTCTATTTTTTTACCATGAAGGTAGGGCATACAAATCTCTCTCCTACATAAAGTAATTGCGGGTACCCTGAAAACCTGACTAGCTAGATGTGTCCTGAGGACTGGGTTGGGAATAGAGAATGACACGGTGACAAAATTCATCACCGTTCCCGTCCCCGCGGATAACCGTGGGAAATAATCCCATGTCATTTTCTAGTGTCTATTTCAACCTCAGTCCTTCTACACCAGCATTCTTCAAAGCAAAGCTTGCGGGTCAGTGGTTGTGGCCATTCATACTCTGATTCTTATGGGAGCCAAGGATAATGAAGCCATTGTGACATCACTGATGTGATTGGCTCTTAGGCACTGGTGGAATGAGGCATTATGACATCACAATATCTGCTCTGGATACCAGAGACTGTCATTCTGTAGTGTCTGTCTCAACCTCAGTCCTTCTACACCAGCATTCTTCAAAGCAAAGCTTGCGGGTCAGTGGTTGTGGCCATTCATACTCCGATTCTTCCCTCTCTCCTTAAAGAATGACATGAAGATGGTTTCCCGCGGGGACGTGGACGGTGATGAATTTTGTCACCGTGTCATTCTCTAGTTGGGAACCCCTGAACTATAGGGGTCTTACACATCACCACCATCACAAGTCCTCCCTTTTTCACTGGTGTGATTTTGTTTTCAGCAGATGAACCTGTGATCACTGACTACACACCACCTTCAGCTTGATCCTGGTTTAGAAAATGATCTCAGGTCCCCTGCCTTGACTCTATATCCCTGTTTTCCGATGTGTCTACCTGTAGCTTCAGCAAATTGCATGGTGATTATAGCCATATAGGAAACAGAAGCCAAAAACCATGACTGAGACTCTTTATTGGTCTAACTACCCCCAAAAAGAAAAGAAAATACAGTGCAATAGTAATAGTACAAAAAAAAAAGCTGGAACTATACCTTTTTGTTTCTGCATCTCCTATTAAATCATTTTTATTCCCTTTTTTTTTTTTTTTTTTTAATCTTTATTGATTTTCAAACTTTGACAGTGCAATACAATTAATCTAAACATAAACACTACACAGAACGCACCTTAAATACATAATTAATATATAAAACAATCATTTTCTCCCTCCCTCCTCCCCATAACTAATACAAGATGACGTACATATGTAATTACAATATTATAGCTAAGTAAATCCAGCAAACCAGAATACATTCCCCTCCCCCCACCCACCCACCCTGGATGTGTAAGGAAATCTAATAAAAGGAAAGATGCATGACAATTATTGCGACTCAATAAATGCAGTCAATGGATTCCACACCGTCTTAAATGCGTTACTATAACCCAAACATTCTGCATTCATTCGTTCATACTTGTAGCTAGAGCATAAGTTTGCCCACCAAAAAAGTGTAATTCAGTCGATCATAACTCTTCCAGTTACATGTAACCATTTGGATGGCTATTCCCGTCATTATCAAGAAAAGCCGGCTTTTATGTTGATCCCAAGAAGGTTCAATATGCAATAGAGTACCATAAATTATGGCTTCATAAGTCATTGGTATCGATGCGCAGCAGCAGTATCAGTGCGCAGCAGCCTCGAAAAAAGCCAACAGGATGCTGGACATCATAAAGAGGGGCATAACAACCAGGACACGGGAAGTCATCATGCCATTGTATCGAGCGATGGTGCGTCCACATCTGGAATATTGCGTTCAGTATTGGTCACCACACCTCAAGAAGGACATGGCGGTACTTGAGAGAGTCCAAAGGAGAGCAACGAAACTGGTAAAAGGGCTGGAACACTGCCCATACGCCGAGAGGTTGGATAGGCTGGGGCTCTTCTCTCTGGAAAAAAGGAGGCTCAGGGGAGATATGATAGAGACCTTCAAGATCATGAGGGGCATAGAGAGGGTGGATAGGGACAGATTCTTCAGACTGAAGGGGACAACAAGTAAGAGGAGGCATTCGGAGAAACTGAAGGGAGATAGGTTCAAAACAAATGCAAGGAAGTTTTTTTTCACCCAAAGGGTCGTGGACACTTGGAATGCGCTACCGGAGGAAGTGATCAGGCAGAGTACGGTACAGGGATTCAAACAGGGATTGGACGGATTCCTGAGGGATAAAGGGATCGTGGGATACTGAGGGAGGAGCTGGGATGTAACACAAGTATAGAAAGCTAACAAGGTAATAAGTATAGAAACCCAACCAGGTCGTGCATGTGCAAGACCGGAGGGTTAGGACTTCGATGGGAAGATAGGACTTCAATGAGAAACCAAGGTGGCAAGGGAGCCCCTTCTGGTGATTCAGACGGGTCGTGACCTGTTTGGGCTGCTGCAGGAGTGGACTACCGGGCAGGATGGACCTATGGTCTGACCCGGCGGAGGCACTGTTTATGTTCTTATGATGACCCAAGTCCAGTACTTCCCCGATATTCGCGGGGGTTCCGTTCCAGGAACCCTTGCGAATCTCGAAAAACCGCGCATACGTTTTTTCATGGGGGAGACGAGAGAGAGGCAGGAGAGAGTAGCCGGAGCGCCGGCGAGTGCAGGACATCGCTCGCTGTATGCTCTGACCGCCTCTTCCTGCACTAAGTCGGGGCCTTACCAATGAGGAGCTACGTGTCAAAGCAGCTCCGGATTGGATAAGGCCCTACTTAGAGGCGGTCGGAGCATACAGCGAGTGATGTCCTGCACTCACCGGCACTCCGGCTGCTCTCTCCTGCCCTCTCTCTTTGTTGGCGGTTTGCGGTCGGAAAATACCGCAAATGACCGGAACCGCCGACCGCGAACGACGGGGGGGAACATTTTAGAACATTAATTTGTCCCCATATCGTTTCGTACATGTGTACTCTGAAATAATAAAACTCAGGCAGGCAAGCCTAACTTAATGCATTCAAAGAGCTGCAAAGATTTCCATTTCTTGCCATGGGAGGCTGAGGGCTGGCAGCTTTGGCACTTAATCTTTGTCCCTGTCAAATATGGGCAGATGTCTAGTATCTGCTGGCAGTGTGAATAGTCACACATTGTAGAGGGGGGGAAGGGTCCCTTGCCTAAGACTCTGGTGAGACCTTCAAAAATATACAAAAAGGTTGGAGTCGGTCCAGAGGAAGGCTACTAAAATGGTGTGTGGTCTTCGTGATAAGGCGTACGGGGACAGACTTAAAGATCTCAATCTGTATACTTTGGAGGAAAGGCGGGAGAGGGGAGATATATGATAGATGTTTAAATACCTACAAGGCATAAATGCGCACGAGTTGAGTCGCTTTCAATTGAAAGAAACTGCAATGAGAGGGCATAGGATGAAGTTAAGAGGTGATAGGCTTCGGGGTAATCTAAGGAAATACTATTTTACAGAAAGAGTGGTAGATGCGTGGAACAGTCTCTCGGAAGAGGAGGTGGAAACTGAAATTGTGTCAGGGCCTGGGATAGGCACGTGGGATCTCTCTGAGAGAGAAAGAGATCATGGTTACTGTGGATGGGCAGACTAGATGGGCCATTTGGCCTTTATCTGCCGTCATGTCTCTATGATGGATGGGGAATAAGGAAAGGGAAAGATGGTCTGTGGGGACGGAAAGAGAGGGGAGTATAAATGCTGGATCTAGTTGGAGAGGGGAGGAGAGAAGAGAAAGAAATGCCGAAACAGGGAGTGGGAGAAGTTTTTGGGATGTGGAACGAATCGTCCAAGTTTCCATTACTTCCTATGGGGAAATTCGCTTTGATACACGAGCGCTTTGGATTATGAGCATGTTTCTGAAACGAATTATGTTCGCAAATCAAGGTACCACTGTATTTTTTTTTTTTTTCTTCATTCAAAGAATATTAAGCTCTGGAACTCATTGCCAGATAATGTAGTTTTAAAAAAGGTTGGACATATTTTGGGGTAAAAAGTTCATAGTCTGCTATTGAGATAGACCTGGGAGAAGCCACTGCTTATTCAAGTTTCAAGTTTATTAGGATTTTATATACCGCCTATCAAGGTTATCTAAGCGGTTTTTACAATCAGGTACTCAAGTATTTTCCCTCTCTGTCCCGGTGGGCTCACAATCTATCTAATGTACCTGGGGCTATGGAGGATTAAGTGACTTGCCCAGGGTCACAAGGAGCAGCGTGGGGTTTGAACCCACAACCCCAGGGTGCTGAGGCTGTAGATCCAACCACTGCGCCACACACTCCTGCGATCCAACCACTGCGCCACACACTCTGGGATTGGTAGAATGGAATGTCATTGCTATTTGGATTTCTGCCATTCGCCACTGTTGGAAGCAGGATACTGGGCTAGATGAACTATTGGTCTGACCCAGTAATGCTATTCTTACTATACTTAGCATAAAATACAGGGGGCTAATTTAGCTAGTGACAGTCAGCACTTAATAAATCGCTGACTAGCGCCAGCTGAATATTGGTTAGCATATTTTAAAATCTCCTTCAAGTGGTCTGGAGAGAAAAAAGTATACTTAGTTCCCAGGTAGCGGACCAGGCTTATACAAGGATATCCCTCTTTAGTATTCAGATTTTCCTTCTCTCGATGATCATATCAACTTATAACAGAAAAAATATACCCGTATTTTTCGCTCCATAAGACGCACTTTTTCCACCCCCAAAAAGGGGGTGGAAATAAGGGTGCGTCTTATGGCGCGAATACCCAGACCCCTCCCGGTACCTTTATGTAAATTCCGAGGCCCTCCCTCGCTGGACACGGCTGCCTGTAGTACTGACAGCTGACGCGGCTGCCTCCGAGTCCTCTTCCCTTGTGGCAGAGCGGCGTACAAGCATGCCGGCCTGGTCCCGTGCCGCTTCCCGTGAGAGTTCTTAATAGGAGATTTCTCGCAAGAAGTGGCACGGGACTAGGCTGGCAGTCTGCCACAAGGGAAGAAGACTCCGAGGAAGCCACGTCGGCTGTCAGTGCTCCAGGCAGCTGTGTCCAGCGAGGGAGGGCCTCGGAATTTAAAAAAGGTAAGAGTGGGGGAGGGAGGCTGGGAGCTGACCTGCCTAATTAAAAATAGGTACGGGGGGGCAGGGACCTGCCCGCCTGCCAGCCGAATTAAAAATAAGGAGAGCGAGGTTGGGCCTGCCTGTGGAGAGGCCAGGGGGGGGGGGAGGCCTGCCTGTCTGCCTGCCGTGGGGGTAGGCCTGGGAGGGGGGAAGCCTGCCTGCCTTCCTTGGGGAGCTATCTGGGAGGGGGGTAGGCCTGCCTGTCTGCCTGGAAGGGTAGGCCTGGGATGAGGGAGGGCTCCTGCCTGCCCTCCTGGGGGCCTGCCTGGGAGAGGGAGGCCTGCTAGCCTGGGGGACTGCCTGGGAGGGGGTAGGCCTACCTGCCTGCTTGCCTGCCTAGGGGGGATACCTGGGAGGGGGGTAGGCCTGCCTGCTTGGGGGGTAGGCCTGGGAGGGGGAGTGCTCCTGCCTGGGGGGCTGCGAGGAAGGGAGGGAGGCATGCCTGCCTGGGAGGGGGAGGCCTGTCTGCCACGTTCCTGCCTGCCTGCCACTAGGCCTGTCTGCTCTGTGCCCTGTCCCAGCCCAGTCCCCTATCCCAGCCCACCACTAGACCATCAGAGGGGGGACAGGGTGCAGAGCTTGGCAATGAGTGTGGGGTTGGGTGCAGAGCCTGGCAAGGAGAATTTGGTTCAGAATGATTTTTTTTTTTCTTGTTTTCCTTCTCTAAATCTAGGGTTTGTCTTATGGTCTGGTGCGTCTTATGGAGCGAAAAATACAGTATGCTCAGAGACATAGAGGCAAAAACAAGGGGCCGTTGAAAACTAGTGGAGGAAGTTAGCCTATTGGCAACGTCTTTAAATGTTTTGGAGTACTTTTTGAGACAACACCACCTCTTAAAACCTTTTGAATCCACTAATCTAAGAAAAATCCGAACATTCTTTGAAAAGAAGCAATTCCTACTATTGGTACAATCTCTTATTCTTGGAATGTTAGACTACTGCAACATACTATACCTACCATGTCCCGCGACCATGATGAAGCAATTGCAGACAGTACAGAATACAGCCCTAAGACTTGTCTGTTCACTAAAAAAATATGACCATATCACAAAGGCATACCATGACTCGCACTGGCTTCTAATAGAAGCGAGAATGCACTTCAAATTCTACTGCTTACTTTACAAGGCTATCAACGGAGAAAGCCCAACTTACAGGAACAACCGATTAAATCAATCCTCCTCAACCAGACACAGAAGAACCCACTCACTATTCTCCCACCCATCATCCAAAAATGTCAAACGAAAAAAACTTTATGACAACCTTATAGCCTCCAAAGCAGCTAAACTGGACAGACAAATCACCACTCTGTTATCTTCAACTACAAAATCTTCAAGAGAGATACCAAAACCATACTCTTCACAAAATACATAAAACCTATCCAGCACGACCAATCCCAATCCAACATCTAACACTCTCCATACCCTTAATACGCTCTAATACTCTTCTATTTACCAAACGTTATCTAAAACCCTTAATTCACCCTATTCCTATCTCCTAAAAACTTCTACTTCCCATTGATAACTATTTTTACCCGACATTATTATTACCTTAAAATTTTATCTCATCGCTTATTCTATTCCTTCAAATTTTGAATGTAATTCTTGTTTTAGCTTTGATGTAATCCGCCTTGAACCACAAGGTAATGGCGGAATAGAAATACCTTCTTTAACCATTATCTCTTTCTCTCTCCGAAAGATCCCAAGTGCTTATCCCAGGCCCTTTTGAATTCAGACACAGTCTCTGTCTCCACCACCTCTTCCGGGAGACTGTTCCACGCATCTACCACCCTTTCTATAAAAAAGTATTTCCTCAGATAACTCCAGAACTCTTAACTTCACCCTATGCCCTCTCATTGCAGTTTCCTTTCAAATTAAAGAGACTCCACTCATGCGCATTTACATTATGTAGGTAATTAAACGTCTCTATCATATCTTCCCCTCTCCCGCCTTTCCTCCAAAGTATACAGATTGAGATCTTTAAGTCTGTCCCCATACGCCTTACGACGAAGACCATACACCATTTTAGTAGCCTTCCTCTGGACCAACTCCATCCTTTTTAGATCTTTTTGAAGGTGAGTCTTCCAGAATTGTACACAATATTCTAAATGAGGTCTCGCCAAAGGCTTATACAGGGGCATCAATACCTTCTTTTTCCTACTGGCCATACCTCTTCCTATGTACCCTAGCATCCTCCTAGCTTTCGCCGTCACCTTTTCAACCTGCTTGGCCGCCTTAAGATCATCACATACAATCACACCCAAGTCCCGCTCTTCCGTTGTGCACATAAGTTCTTCACCCCCTAAACTGTACCTTTCCCTCTGCATTTTGCAGCCCAAATGCATGACCTTGCATTTCTTAGCATTAAATTTTAGCTGCCAAGTTTCAGGCCATTCTTCAAGCTTCGCCAGGACTTTCTTCATGCTATTCACACCATCCAGCATGTCTACTCTATTGCACATTTTGGTATCATCCGCAAAATGGCAAATCTTACCCGACAACCCTTCAGCAATATCATTTATAAAAATGTTAAAAAGAACAGGTCCAAGAACAGAACCTTGAGGCACACCACTGGTAACCTCCCTTTCCTCAGTCACAAAGGATGGTATTCATAACCAGCCATGTAAAATCATCAATACTCCTCATGTTTTAACATTAAGCCATCATAACGGGGTACCACTGACAATAATCCCAACCAGATACACTGTTTCACAAACAATAAAACACCTATAAAGGGAAATCATTATTTGTAGAAGCTAGAAAAAAAAAAAAAAAAGAGGAAAGAACATTTCCGATTTAGAGTCTGCTTCAAGTCCATGAAAAATCCTTGTGTGGCAGAATGAGGGATTTTACCTCTCTGGGACTGCTGTTATGCCACTGGGCGGCAGAGGGCACCATGTATTTGAGAAGGACTACAGGTTCCAGATTGCCCTGGACTGCTTGGCTCAGCGCTGAGTCAGAAAGGCAGGTCTCGGGGAGAAGTATTTCTGCTGCCCAGGCTTGACTCGGTTAAAGGGAGGTCCAAGGAGAAAGGAGAGGTGAGAGTAGATACAGCGTTTTGGCTGAGGTAAGCCAAACGTCGTGTATGAATTTGTGTGAGGCAAACCTGTGCAGAAATAAAAAACGTTTTGTTCCTATGCTGCTGTACTGTGCTTTGACCCTCCTAAAAATGCAGGCCAGCCTGCCACGCCAGGTGGTCTGTTACATCGTGATACACTTTACATCTAATTGTCCAATCCCTAGTCTTAGGTCTGCTGGACTACTGTAACTCCCTCTATCTTCCTTGTCCAGCCACTATGATAAAAAGACTCCAGACCATACAAAACACCGCCCTCAGACTGATCTACTCACTCAGAAAATATGATCACATAACTACTGCCTTCTTAGACTCCCACTGGTTACCCATACAAGCACGAATTCAATTCAAATTCCACTGCCTATTATTCAAAGCGTTACATGGCTCTTCCCCTTCCTACCTAAACAACCGCTTAAACCAGATCTCCACCTCAAGACACAGAAGAACCCCAAACCCTTTTACCTTTCCCCCACTCAAAGGCACACTACGCAAGAAATTGTTTGACAACCTTCTGGCAACACAAGCAGCAAAACTCAACCATACCATCTCCAATCTGCTGATAACATCGGACGACTTCAAAACATTCCGAAAAGAAATCAAAACCCAGCTTTTCAAAAAATTCATCCAAATATCTTAACCATTCTTCACCTACCTCAAGATATTACTTCCCCAAATAACCCACCTAAACACCTTCCAAGCAAACAGACCCCAAAAATTAGATGGTAATCTTACCTACTCTAACTATATTCTCTTTGTCCATATCACACAGTTCGGCACTGTCATTTTACTATCCAACCCCTAATTCCCCTTAGGAATGTATCCAGCTATCTCTCTTCTGTCAAAAAATTGTATCTTCACTGGAAAATGTCCAGTCAAATCTTTTGTAATCCGCCTTGAACTGCAAGGTATAGGCGGAATAGAAATCCGTAATGTAATGTAATGTAATGTACATCAGTGGTCTCAAACTCGCGGTCCGGGGACCACATGCGGCCCGCCAGGTACTATTTTGAGGCCCTCAGTATGTTTATCATAATCACAAAAGTAAAATCAAACAGTTTCTTGATCGTATGTCTCTTTAGCTTTAAATTACAATATTATTATTAAGACTTAGCCAAAAGGAAAGATTTATAAACTATAAAGAGTTTTACCTCATGCAAAATTGTCATTTCTTTAATAAGACATTAACTATTTTTTTCTGCGGCCCTCCAAGCACCTACAATCCAAAATGTGGCCCTGCAAAGGGTTTGAGACCACTGCTTTACATGCTTAAAAGAAACACAGGGTGACGGGACTAAATCGCGCGAGACAACGGCGCGCCGACAACTGAGCGCAAGGTTGACGGCGCGCTGAAGAAAAGCACTATTTTAAAGGGCTCCGACAGGGGGTGTGGGGGGGACCCCCCCCCACTTTACTTAACAGACATTGCGCTGGCGTTGTGGGGGGTTTGGGGGGTTGTAACCCCCCACATTATACTTAAAACTGAACTTTTTCCGTAAAAAACAGGCAAAAAGTTTGGTTTCAAGTATAAGGAGGGGGGTTACAACCCCCCAAACCCCCCACAACGCCAGCGCAATGTCTGTTAAGTAAAATAGGGGGGTTCCCCACCAACACCCCCTGTCGGAACCCTTTAAAATAGTGCTTTTCTTCGGCGCGCCGTCAACCTTGCGCTCAGTTGTGTCTCGCGCGATTTTGTCTATGAACCGAAACAGAGGTCCTTTTGCTAAACTGTGGTAAGCACGAGCGCAGGATCGAAGAGCATTGACAATTTTCGGTAAGTGAGTTACTTGAGTTCCCCGGGCTTTTTAGCCTTTTGACCTTGCACCAGCGGGTTTTTTTTTTTCCTTCATGTCAAAACAAATAAAAAGATAACTGGACATTTCCAGGGGAATTAGGGAGCTATTTACATGGTTGAGATTTTGCAGAGGAAAATTGCAAGAGGGGAAGAGACTTTGAGGGGGAATTTACAAGGGAGGGGGTGGACAAGGGGAAGAGTTAAGATATCTGGATACATTTTTTGAATAGCAGGGTTTTGATTTCTTTTCGAAAAAGATTTGAAGTCGCTTGTTGTCAGCCTGTTGGAGATGGAGTGGTCAAGTTTGTCCACCCCCTCCCTTGTAAATTCCCCCTCAAAGTCGCTTCCACTCTTGCAATTTTCCTCTGCAAAATCTCAACCATGTAAACAGCTCCCTAAATGGTAATTCCCCTGAAAATGTCCAGTTATCTTTTTATTTGTAATCCTAAATCCAAAATTCTTTTGTAATCTGCCTAGAACTGCAAGGTACGGGCGGAATAGAAGTCACTAATATAATGTAATGGAAAACAGGTGCCAAGTGGTTTCAAAACATGTACTCGATGCAACAGGGTTACCTCAGACACTGTAGTGTGCCTGGATCTGGAGTACCAGGATATTCAGTGCGACCTCTGCTTGCACGTGCAAATGAGAAAACTTAAAGCCTGCAGAGTCATAGAAACATAGAAGATGACGGCAGAAAAGGGCTACAGCCCATCAAGTCTGCCCACTTTGCTTACCCACCCCCTGTCTATGCCCTAATGACCCAATTTCCTTATCTTGACCCTCGTAGGGATCCCACATGGGTATCCCATTTATTCTTAAAGTCTGGCACGCTGTCTTGCCTCGATCACCTGCACTGGAAGCTTGTTCCAATGATCAACCACTCTCTCTGTGAAGAAATACTTTCTGGTGTCGCCATGAAATTTTCCGCCCCTGAGTTTGAGCAGGTGCCCTCTTGTGGCCGAGGGTCCCTTGAGAAAGAAAATATCATCTTCCACTTCGACACGTCCCGTGAGGTACTTAAATGTTTCGATCATGTCTCCCCTCTCCCTACGTTCCTCGAGAGTGTAGAGCTGCAATTTGTTCAGTCTCTCTTCGTACGAGAGACCCTTGAGCCCCGAGATCATCCTGGTGGCCGTCCGCTGAACCGATTCAATTCTGCGCACATCTTTACTGTAATGTGGCCTCCAGAATTGCACACAGTACTCCAGATGAGGTCTCACCATGGCCCTGTACAACGGCATTATGACTTCAGTCCAACAAGCTCAACTTTTCAGATTGGCATCGAGTATGGCAGAAGATTTGGCACCAAACGTGGAACCTGCGTCGGGTGCCCTAATGCCTATCGTGGCAGTTTGCCTCGCTGAATACTGGGAACTAACCCCCCCTTCCCCCCCACACACACCTTTTACTAAACCGCGATGGCGGTTATTAGCGCAGGGAGCCCTGCTGAATCCCCCGCGCTGCTCCCCACGCTCGTAGAGTTCCTATGAGCACTGGGAGCAGCAAAGGGCATTGGGCGCGGCTCCCTGCGCTAAAAACCGCTATCGCGGTTTAGTAAAAGAACAGGGGGCAGTAAATTAGTTTGTAATGGTAAGTGTTTTAAAAAATACCGATTGCTGCGGGCTGAATTTTGGGGAGTAGATTTTATATAGGACTGAAGTTGAAGAAGTGTTATTTTTGCATTCCAGATTGTCTGACGTATACTCTCCCCGCCCCTCCATTTTATAAATCCACATTAAGCTATTTTAGCGCCGGCGAGCTATTAGCTCCGACACTGAAAAAGCCTAACGCAGCTTTGTAAAAAGGAGGGGGGGGTAGTTTATAGTTTATTATTGATAGTCTGCTTCATAATATACACATACAACATAAATGATAAAAATACAGAGAAAATATCTCAAATGTGAAAGGTCATTTACATGATGGAGGGTGAAGGTATAAAGGGCTAAGAAAGGATGTAATTTATTGTGTAAATGAAATGACTGAGGGCTCCTTTAACTAAGCTGCGTTAGGGCTTTAATGCGTGGAATAGCACCCGCGCGCTAGACCTTAACGGCAGCATTGCGCTGGCGTTAGCTTTTCCACTTAGCACGCGGTAATTTTCCTGCGTGCGCTAGCGCACCTTAGTAAAAGGAGCCCCGAGTGTACCACTTGATTATGATGTCTGGAATTAATGTCGTCTTGTTAAGAAGTGAGAAAAGTTTTAATAAAAATAATCCCCCCCCCCCCCCTTTTACTAAGCCGCGACAGAGATTTCTACCTTAGCCTGGCGTTCCTAATGCTCCGAAGCTGCTCCTGACGCTCTTAGGAATTCTATGAGCGTTGGACATATAGCGTTCCTGGCTTGCAGTAGAAACCTCTACCATGGCTTAGTAACAAACAAAAAAAATTCCTTATCTCTGTTACACCAGGAAAACAAAGGTTTTATATATATATATATATATATATATATATATATATATATATATATATATATATATATATATATATATATATATATATATATATATCAGCCGTAGGAATGGGAGAGGCCATAGGGGCCATGGCCTCCCCAAAAATTCTCAGTTGTTTTTTGTTTTCTTCTGTTTTTGCCCTCTCCTCCCGCCCTTCTCCCGGGTGACTTGTTTAAACCCCGTTGGGAGTTATTTGGATTTTATCATATAGCCTCGCCCAAACCCAGGGGAATGTCAGCATTTATCTCCAGAGCCCTTTTGATGGGGAAAAAAGCCATCCTCACCGACTGGCTCTCCCGTGATCCCCCGTCATACGCACAATGGAGATCCCTAATGATAGTGCACGCAACACTGGAGAGACGCATGGTGGGAGACTTGACTCTTGGCCCGGGTCGCAAATTTTGTCAGGTGTGGGAGCACTTCTGGCAGGACCTCACACCGCGTGCTCGCAGTAGACTTTTGAATCTTTAAGATTTTATTCCCACTCTCGGCTGTTGGACCGGCCATGGATTCTTGGGGAGGGGGGATGGGAGGGGAACTGATTATATTGTTGAAAATGTTATTTCCTGAATGGTACTACTGTTTGTATTTGCTTCTTACTGCTGGAATAATAAAAATCATTTAAACATAAACCCCGTTGGGAGTCTACCATACAGCCGCTGCACAGCGTCAGACAGCAGGCCTGCCCTGGAACCCTTCATTCTCCTTCTGGGGGCAGGCCTGCTTGCGGAAGCTGCACGACGCCAGGAGTAGATGGGTGGGAGACTCGGAAGCTCCTGGGCCTTTCCAGATGAAGCAGCGTTCTGCTGCCTGTATATATATTTAAAATCCCAAAAGAGACTGCAATCTAGAAACAAACGTGTGAACAAAATCTGAAATGGAAAGCCAAAGAAACCAGATGGTGAGCAGCAGAATCCCAAAGAAGGAGAAACAGGGATGAACATAAGCAGTGCCTCTGCTGGGTCAGACCAGAGGTCCATCGTGCCCAGCACTCCGCTCACGCGGCGGCCCATCAGGTCCAGGACCTGTATAGTAATCCTCTTATCCCCTTTTCCGTCAGGAAATTATCTAATCCCTTCTTGAACCCCAAAACGGTACTCTGTCCTATCACGCCCTCTGGAAGCGCATTCCAGGTGTCCACCACCCTTTGGGTGAAGAAGAACTTCCTAGCATTGGTTCTGAATCTGTCCCCTCTTAATTTTACCGAATGCCCTCTCGTTCTTGTAGTTTCCGAAAGTTTGATACATTTCCTTCAATACAGAACAAAGTAGAAGAAATGACATCATCTCTTAGCAAAATGCTTTTCTGCACCCTTGTCCTCTTACTCCTTCCTCACCCCCAGATATTGTAATTTACCCCATGACATGAGATGGCTTTGACTATCACGTATATAATTACAGATATATAAACAGATCCTAGCTTTTCTGCAATATAAAGTTATGCTATGTAAAATAATTGTAATGCAAGTTATGCAAGAACTGTAAAGAGAATTTAAAGTAACGCAAAGTAATTCCACGTAAAGTTATGTAAAGTGATGCACGAAAAGTAATGTAAAGAATTGTATTGTCATCGCCTGGAAATGACCAGCCATCTTCTAATGTAATCCGCTTAGAACCGCAAGGCACAAGCGGAATAGAAATCACTAATGTAATGTAATGTAATGAGAGAATATATGATGTATGGCAGCGGACTCACAAGGTGCACTTAGCCCCTCTGTTACAAATTCATAGCGCAGGTTTTAGGAACGGCAGTGGCAGGTAACTGCTCCGACTCTCGTAGGAATTCTATGAGCATCGAAGCAGTCGGTGCCGTCGCTAAAACCCGCACTATGCGTTCGTCAAAGAGGGGATTCATTTGAAACACCGCCAAGGGAGTATTCAGTGGTGCGCGGATTGGCTCCCATTACTGATTTCTCTCAAAAAGTTATACTTTAAGTGACACTTGATTGTTTTTTGTTTTTGGATTATTCTTCTCAGACAATCATTCTTTTGGCAGCTCTTTGTACTATTTGGACAGAACCGCATGTGGGGGGGGGGGGGGGATGGCACAACGGTTAAAGCTACAGCCTCAGCACCCTGAGCTTGTGGGTTCAAACCCACACTGTTCCTTGTGACCTTGGACAAGTCACTTAATCCCCCCTCCATTGCCCCAGGTACATTAGATAGATTGTGAGCCCGCCAGGACAGACAGGGAAAAATGCCTGAATAAATTCATATAAATTGTTCTGAGCTCCCCAAGGAGAACCGAATAGAAAATTGAATAAATAAATAGTGTGAAAAGTTTCAGCCTCTGATATTGTGACATCATAATGCTTCATTCCACCAATGGCTAAGAGCCAGCCTCATCAGTGAACATAAGAAATGCCTCTGCTGGGTCAGACCCGAGGTCCATCGTGCCCAGCAGTCCGCTCACGCGGTGGCCCAACAGGTCCAGGACCTGTGCAGTAATCTTCTATCTATACCCCTCTATCCCCTTTTCCAGTAGGAATTTGTCCAATCCTTGCTTGAACCCCAGTACTGTACTCTGCCCTATTATGCCTTCTGGAAGCGCATTCCAGGTGTCCACCACACGTTGGGTAAAGAAGAACTTCCTAGCATTTGTTTTGAATCTGTCTCCTATCAATTTTTCCGAATGCCCTCTTGTTCTTTTATTATTAGAAAGTTTGAAGAATCTGTCCCTCTCTACTCTCTCTATGCCCTTTATGATCCTATAAGTCTCTATCATATCTCCTCTAAGTCTCCTATAGTTGGCTCACTTTTACTCCTTTTTGATTTCTAAAGTGGCGCAGTAATAAAAGCCATAGCCTCAGGATCCTGAGGTTGTGGGTTCAAATCCATACTTGACCCTGGGCAAGTCGCTTAATCCCCCATCGCCCCAGGTACATTAGATAAGACTGTGAGACCACCAGGACAGGCAAGGAAAAATTCCTGAATAAATTCATGTAAACCATTCTGAGCTTCCCTGGAAAAACATAGAAATAGACGGCAGATAAGGGCCACGGCCCATCTAGTCTGCCCACCCCAATGACCCTCCCCTACCTTTCTCTGTGAATAGATCCCACGTGTCTATCCCATTTGGCCTTAAAATCTGGCACGCTGCTGGCCTCAATCACCTGAAGTGGAAGACTATTCCAGCGATCAACCACCCTTTCAGTGAAGAAGAACTTCCTAGTGTCCCCGTGCAGTTTCCCGCCCCTGATTTTCCACAGTATAGAAAATTTGGGGAAAAAAATTAATAATAATTAGGACATTTCTCCATGGAAATCACAATATAAAAAATAAATATTCTTATTCTCGTGTCATCTAAAAGAAGAACCATGCTGTACAGAAGCATGAAAACATGACAGCTTTGTTTGTTAAGTCCCCATTCTCATGTTCAAGCGCATAGGCCTGATTGTAGCAGTCATATGTTTTTCATATACAACAGCTTCTATGAATCTCGTCTGCAGTATTCAACGACCCCCAAACAGGCATTAGACAAATCAAAACACTTGATTTATTTGTTGCATTGATTCTGCATTAATTCTCTTTGTCTATCGCTTGACCATTAAAGACTTGTGCGTGGACAGAAATCCCACCCATCCCCTCCAGGATCCTCTCCATCCCCCACCCATCCCCACAAGGAATTACCTCCATCCCCACCCATCCCCATAAAAAGCAGCAATTACTTCCGACAGGATCATCAATTCCACAGTTTCTTTTGTTTTGCGCTGCTGTTTTCTTTGTGGAATCTCTTTGGTGGAACCCTTTTTTTGTTTTCTGTTCAGGTAATTAACTTATAAACCCCATCTTTTACTAAGGCTGACGTGTCTATTATATTATATGGACGAACCCTGCTTCCAAAGCCTTCCATCCCCATGGGAGTCCCGTGGGCCAGAGTGGGGTCCCCGTGGGATAGGGGGGATTCCTGCGATCCCCGTTCCCGTGCTGACCTCTATTGACCATCTCCACTCATGATACTTGCTTATCTAAACAAGGGATAGAGCATGAACAGGCAGACAAGTTACGAGGGGGGGGGGGTGTTGAAAAGTTGTCAGCTCAACCAAATTCCTAAATTCTGTGAAT
The DNA here is from genome assembly GCF_902459505.1 of Geotrypetes seraphini. Taxonomy (NCBI): domain Eukaryota; kingdom Metazoa; phylum Chordata; class Amphibia; order Gymnophiona; family Dermophiidae; genus Geotrypetes; species Geotrypetes seraphini. Next base: position 503,411,655 of record NC_047085.1, read on the forward strand.
TATTTTGCCACTGTAGCTGAAAAATGGGTTTCCCCATCCCCCCTCCATAAACCCTTTATTCAATGCAAAAGAAATTTGCAAGTCAAAAATGCAGACAACCAGAATTTTTACAGATAAAATATCCAAGGCAAACAAGCCCATAGTGAAGATGGCAAAAGTAGAACCCAGGTCTTGGTTCTTATGACCTGGATTCTAGCTGAGAAAGAATATGTAAGTTTCATGGCTCCACGTCATTCCCTTCTTGGTTGGGCTGAGAATTTTTCAGCGCCCCCCTCGTAGGTCATATGGTCTTTATCTACATTCATTTTTCTGGTTCTGTTAGATTTTTCTCCACTATCGGGCACATTGTGAGTTTGTCTACTTAGAATATTCAAATAACTAGTATTTTAGCCCGTTACATTAACGGGTGCTAGAACTCTGGCCGGCTCCCTTAGTCTCTTGCCCCCCCTCCCTCCTTCCCTTCCCGCGGTCCCGACAAACCTGCCGACTCTAGCAGCGTCTGCAGCACTCTACACACGCTGCTTCGTGGCCTTCTACTGTCCTGATTTACTCTGGCACGTCCCTGATGACATCATCAGAGAAGCGGCAGAGCAAATCAGAGCAGTAGAAGGCCCAAGTGCTGCAGACAGGTTTGGAGTCTGGACCGCGGGAAGGGAAGGGGGAGGGGCCGGTCAGACATCGGGAAGGGATGGGAGACCGCAAAAAACTTCCTGTTTTTTTGCCACGAGAGAGCAGGGAGTCCAGCGCTGGCAGCCAGTCCTGCCGCGAGTGTAGTTAGGTGCTGGAAGGCTGGGGACTCGCACATGCGCACTCCTGCCGCCACAGACATACATCTCATGGATCAGGGAAAACAGAACACGCAGGTAGGAGTGTGCATGCGCAGCTAGGGTTTTATTATATAGGATGTGGAATAGAATTAAAAACATATATTTAGCAAACATGTCATATAACAGTAGCGGTAACACAGTGATCCCAACCGCAAGAACCCTACCTATTACTCCTGGGGGAATTTGGTGCCAAATTTTAAATTTTGCACAAAAATTTTGCAATTTCTGTGCAAATTTTAAAATTCTGCACAAAATTTTTGCAATTTTTGTGCACAATATTGTGGAACAGGTAGGTGTGAATCACTTGTTTAGTTTTTCCAAAAATACAAGGTTTAGAAACATAGAAAAATGACGGCAGAAAAGGGCCAAAGCCCATCAAGTCTGCCCACTCTATTGACCCTTCTCTTTGATTTTGCTCACCACCCACCCCCTGCCCTTACCTCATTAGAGATCCCACATGAATATCCCATTTATTTTTGAAATCTGATACGCTGTTGGCCTCAATCACCTGCCGTGGGAGTTCATTCCAATGATCGACCACCCTCTCAGTGAAGAAATACTTTCTGGAGTCACTATGAAATTTCCCTCCCCTGATTTTCAGCGGATGCCCTCTGGTGGAAGAAGGTCCTATAAGACGGAAGATATCCTCTTCCACCTCGATACGACCCGTGATATATTTAAATGTCTCGATCATGTCCCCTCTCTCTCTTCGTTCTTCAAGTGAGTACAGCTGCAATTTTTTCAGCCTTACTTCATACGGAAGATCTTTGAGCCCCGAGACCATCCTGGTGGCCATCCGCTGAACTGACTCCATTCTCAGCACATCTTTCCGGTAATGTGGTCTCCAGAATTGAACACAATATTCCAAATGAGGTCTCACCATGGATCTGTACAGTGGCATTATGACCTCTGGCATCCTGCTGATAAAACCTCTACGGATACAACCCATCGTTTGCCTTGCCTTAGACTCGGAAGCCTTTTCCACCTGATTGGCAGTTTTCATGTCATCACTAATGATTACTCCTAAATCCCGTTCTTCCGTGGTCCTAACTAAGGTCTCACCATTTAACGTGTAAGTCCTGCACAGATTTCTTTTACCCACACAATGAAGCTACCACCTTTGACAGCACCTCAGCCAGCTGCTACAGGCATCAGTTTGTCTGCCCATGTCTAGGGAAAACCTGAGAGTTCCTCTTTTCCCCTCAGAGTCCTCTCTAGAATGAACCCAGCCTAGGTAGAAATACTTCTCTCCTGCGGCTCAACGCTGAGCTCCATAGCCCAGTGCATGCTGGGACCTGTAGTTTCACATTTGATTAGCATCTCCTGCTGCCCGGGGTTATAATACGAGTAATTGCATGGGGGAGGGAAAACCCCTTAATCTGTCACATTCATCTAATAATAATAACTTTATTCTTCTATACCGCCACAATCTTGCGACTTCTAGGCGGTTTACATTCAAAAGAGCTGGACATTTCAGCGATTTACAATATGTAGAAGGAGTACAGAGTACAGGGACTTGAGAAATCGAAATTGTTTGCTAAGAATTTCGGAGCGGACCTGTAAAGAAAAGTCGCAGCTTTCAAAAAAAAAAAGAAAAATACAATATACAGTTTGTTTGGAGATTCAAAAAAAACAGCGAAAATGTGATCTATAATAATATGTCCTTATAGTAAATTATATATAGGTAAAATAGTAAAGATAATCCAAACAAGGATAATTGAATATCGCAGTTGCTTTGGTCACAACACATGCTCTTGTCGCTCTCATAGAACACTGGGATGAAAAGAATCACACAATTTCCAATCTTTCAACACTTTTCCACACGATGGCTTACATTTGCAGAACAACCCTGGATTTTTAGGTTGAACTCGGAAGTTTGAATGCTGAGGTTGATTACAATGTGTGTGTGTGTGTGTGTGGGGGGGGGTTAAATAATGGGATTCTTTTTAGATATGGTGCAATTATTTTATATTTTTTCATGACATATGCTCAACCAGATTAAGAACATAAGCATGGCCTCTGCCGAGTCAGACCTCAGGTCCATCATGCCCAGCAGTCCGCTCCCGCGGCGGCCCCCCAGGTCAATAACCTGTAAGTGATCTAATGCTCTAAAGGAGGGGTGTCCAACCTGCGGCCCCGTTAAGTATTTTGTGCGGCCCGGTCGAGGGCAACGCAGTGTTTTCCTCTGCTGCCCCCGGGTGTTTACCGTCTTGCCGACTCCCTCCTCTGTCTTGCTGCAGCATTTGCGCGGCCCCAGAAACATTTTTTTCGGCCAATGTGGCCCAGGGAAGCCAAAAGGTTGGACACCCCTGCTCTAAAGCATTTTGTACTGTAAAGTAACCCTCTAATTGTACCCTTCAATCCCCTTTTCCTTCAGATTGTTGTTATTTTATTGTTTTTCTATTTTTCCCCCACAGATTACATATTTTTCCATTTTTATTCAGCATTATTCTTAAACAATTTTTTCACTTTTAGGGCTCCTTTTACTAAGGTGCGTTAGGGCCTTAACGCGTGGAATAGCACACGCTAGACCTTAACGCCAACATTGAGCTGCCATTATTCTAGAAGCGTACTGCGTGGTTTAGCACACGGTAATTGCATGCGCTAAAAACACTAGTGCACCTTAGTAAAAGGAGCCCTTAATCTTTTTTTTTTACTTCATGTTTTCAGTCATCCATTAGCCCACCCTTCAAAGAACACAGTTTTGACCACCATCCTGTCTCATTTAGGAATTCTTTTTATAGACCCTGAATTCCACTCATCCGTTTTTCTAGATCCACTTTCATTAGTGCATTGCACCGTTTCCTAGAAACATGATGGCGGATAAATAATAATAATCATTTTATTCTTATATCCCGCCAAAGCCATGAAAGTTCGAGGCGGTTTACAACAAGAAGTGCTGGACAATCAGCGAAGGGGTCACAATTCAAAGTCGTCAATACAATCTTACATAATGGAAGAAGTGGAAAGCTATATAGATCTTAAGGTTGAAATTAGCAGAGGTATAAAAATTCCTAGTTTACAAACCGATTGAACAAACTCGTTTTTGCCAATTTTCTAAAATTAAGGTAGGTTGAGGAGTGCGTGATGATGTTAGTCAGCCAATCGTTCCATTTGCCTGCCCTGGAAGGCAAGGATTGTGTCCAGGAATCTTTTTGTAGCAGCAGGCCTTTATTGTCGGATAGGTGAACAGATGGGCCTAATAGAACTTGCCAGGTTAAATTGGGAAACTAGGTAAGTGGGGGCCAGACCAAATATTGATTTATAACACAGACAGGAGAACTTGAACAGAATTCGTGCCTCCAGGGGCAGCCAATGGAGTTTTTGATAATAGGGGCTTATGGTCAAATGTCTCATCCGGTCTGCCCCTCCTCTCCCTATGAGATCCCATGTGCCTGTCCCACGCTTTCTTGAATTCAAACACAGTCTTTGGTCCTACCACCTCTACCGGGAGACTATCTATCACCCTTCTGTAAAAAAGTATTTCCTTCAATTACTCCTCAGCCTATCACCTCTTAACTTCAGCCCATGCTCTCTCACTCTGGAGCTTCCTTTTCAATGAAAGAGACCGGCCACATGCGCATTTATGCCACGTAGGTATTTAAACGTCTCCATCACATCTCCCCTCCCCCTTATCATTAACAAAGTTTTATAGTGCCAAATCAATCGGTTTACTTTTTTCATTTGTTGTATTATTCAAATATTTTTTTTACTGATAACATTCATTTGCTATTTATTGTCCATCGATACATGTTTTTTGGAAATCAATTTGGGGTCAAATAAATAGTTTGGTAGAAAATCTGGTGGCATTATCGTATGATACTGTGTTATTTGGTACATCAATGAGAGCTATGAGCCAAATATCCTCTAGCAATAACAAGCTATGACTCATTATGACAGGGGTTTCCATACAGCATATCATGAGAAATTGGAAAAATTGGGATCGTCTAAAAACATAAGCAGTGCCTCTGCTGGGTCAGACCTGAGGTCCATCATGCCCAGCAGTCCGCTCACGTGGCGGCCCATCAGGTCCAGGACCTGTATAATAGCCCTATATCTATACCCTTTTATCCCCTTTTCCTTCAGAAAATTGTCCAATCCCTTCTTGAAATCCAATACCGTCCGCTCACGCGGTGGCCCATCAGGTCCAGGACCTGTATACTAGCCCTCTATCTATACCCTTCATTCCCCTTTTCCTTCAGAAAATTGTCCAATCCCTTCTTGAACTCCAATACCGTACCCTGTCCTATCACTCCCTCTGGAAGCGCGTTCCAGGTATCCACTACCCGTTGGGTGAAGAAGAACTTCCTAACATTGGTTCTGAATCTGTCTCCTTTTAATTTTTCGGAATGCCCTCTCGTTCGTGTAGTTAGATCATTTGTAGTTGAATTATAGCTTTTGGTGGAACTCCTTATGTCACATATTTAAAATGGAAAGGGTAATTGCCATGCAGCAAGGGAATTTTAAGAAATTTTTGGAGCCATTAACAAAATACTGTAATGAATGAATGTAATTTTTTCCCCTTAAAAATGCACGTCCATGGAGGGAGGTGGGGGGGTATTTTGGTTTTCTTATGAGTGCAAATTGAATATGGGGGAGGGAGGGATATGGAATCTGAATTTGATTTTGATAGGATATTAACTGCTCCTTTTACGAAGCCGCGTTAGCGCACGCGCCTTTTTACCGCGTGCTAACCCCTGCGCTATCCGAAAAACTACCGCCTGCGGAGGCGGTAGAGGCTAGAGCGGCCGGAAAATTAGCGCACGCTATTACGTGCGTTAAACCACTAACGTAGTTTTGTAAAAGTGATGTATTTAAGCATAAAATGATGTTATATGATGTTACACTTATTGTAAGTTTTAAAAATGAATAAAGAATATTTTAAAAAAAAAACCATTCATGTTCCCTTTTTGATTTTAATGCTCTACTCTCCGCCACTGGGTATTTTTCAATCATATTTTGGTATTTTGTGGCGAGTTATACAGTATATGCAAAAATAAACTAAACTAAACCTTAGGTTTATATACCGCATCCTCTCCACAATCGCAGAGCTCGACACGGTTTACAAGAGTTGGAAGAGAGAGGAACGCCAATGAAGGTTAAAGGATACAGTGAGAGGAGTATGTGAATGTAATGTAATGTAATTTATTTCTTATATACCGCTAAACTCCGTTAGGATTCTAAGCGGTTTACAGAAAAAATAGACAATAGGGTACATTAAAATTATAAGTAAAATAGGTACTTAGATATTCCCTTACTGTCCCGAAGGCTCACAATCTAACTAAAGTACCTAGAAAAATGACAATTAGTAGAGTAATGAAAAAATAAAATAGAGATAGATGAGAAAAAATAAGAAAATAAACATTCTAATAAGACTACAATGGTCTAAAGGACTTTGAAAGGTTGAAAAAGAGGGGAGATAGGAAAAAGAAGCAGAAGGGAGAACCGTTGAAACTATAGAATTCTGGGGAAATTTAAATGAAATTTAAATAATAAAGTAGGAAACAAAAACCAAGTGGCAAAACAATGAATGAGATTTAAAAATAAAATATCATAAACTAAAAAAGAAAGTGAAAAAATAAAAACAAACAGTGAAGGGCATAGGATGTCAAAGATGGACTGAATATTACATTTTTGAAAACAGCCAGGTTTTCAGATGTTTGCGGAAAAGTTGGAGAGAGCTCAGGATCCGAAGGGGGGGAGGTAGGGTTGTTCCAGAGCTCAGTGAATCTGGAGGGGAGGGAGGACCCTAGTTTTCCTACACGGGAAATGCCTTTTAATGAAGGGAAGGATAGTTTTAGTTTGTGAGTGAGTCTGGTGGTATTAAGATTTGAGGAGTTCCAGGAGAGCGGGATAAAGGGAGGGAGGATGCCGTGAAGGATTTTGAAAGTTAGACAGGCGCATTTAAAGTGGACCCTGGTGTTAATTGGAAGCCAATGAAGCTTGGACAGGAGCGGTGAGGCCTGGTCGAATTTACTTTTAGCGAAGATAAGCTTAAATGGCTGGCAAGCCTGCTATTGGATGGTAGTTTGGAGGGGAACGTTATTTGTTTCTCTTGAGGTGATGTCTCTAAATGGGACAGTTCTGTGCATGCTATACCAGGAATGAACCTTCTAGTAAGCCATAGGATGATCTCATGCTCTCAGGCCCCCTTTTATTTAACCGCGATAGCGTTTTTTAGTGGAGGGAGCCGCGCTGCTCCTGACGCTCTTGACACTCAGCTCCCTGCGCTAAAAAACACTATCGCGGTTTAATAAAAGGGGGCCCAAGTCCGATTCATTGCTAATACTCAGGCCCATCATTTTCACTGTTACAAAAAGAGTCTTTTTCTACAGTTCATGTTTTATTTTTTATTTTTTACACACCTAGTAACCAATTGCTCCAGCTAGTTACGTGAGCATCCGTACAACATACAATGAAATTACATTACATTACATTGGTGTCTTCTATCCCGCCAATACCTTTCAGTTCTAGGCGGGTTACAACAAGAGTTGGCCTGGGCATTTCCAGGGAGAATACATGGTTAATAGATGTAGTATGCGTCGGGATCTGTGGAGGGTCGATCAGGTTTAGTTAGATCATTTGATAAATTATAAATACAACTCAATGCAATTCAGCAACGATCATAAATATCATAGCTTTAAAAAAGTACAATACAAGATGAATACAATATCCACACATAGATTAGATATAAAATACCACAACACATATCATATATCTCTCAATCCCTATAATAAGATCTACTATGTACAGGCAACACATCAAGGTACACTTGGAAATTCCTTTTAATTGGACAAGTAGCATTTTCTTAGCCTCTGATTGCACAGCTCATAACTGAGGATCTTCTGCTTCTCCACAGGTAGCTCAGAAAAGTTACATGGTATTTATATATTCAATTTTCTATACGGTTACATAGAAACATAGAAAGTGACGGCAGATAAGGGCCAAGGCCCATCAAGTCTGCCCACACCAATGACCCTCCCCTACCTCCCTTTGCGAAGAGATCCCACCTTTCGATCCCATTTAGCTTTAAAATCAGGCACACTGCTGGCCTCAATCACCTGCATCGGAAGACCATTCCATCGATCCACTACCCTCTCGGTGAAGAATTACTTCCTGGTGTCACCATGGTTCTCCCAAGGGAATGCAGAGTGGTTTACAGGAATTTATTTAGGTACTCAAGCATTTTCCCTGTCTGTCCCGGTGGGCTCACAATCTATCTAATGTTACCTGGGGCAAGGGGGGGATTAAGTGACTTGCCCAGGGTCACAAGGAGCAGCGTGGGTTTGAACCCACAACCTCAGGGTGCTGAGGCTGTAGCTTTAACCACTGCGCCTCTCTAGAAATCAACGTATAGCAAAAGTGAGCCAAGTCTAGGACAATCAAGCCATTGTGACATCACCGATGAGGTTGGCTCGTAGGCATTGGTTGAATGAGACATTATGATGTCACAATACCAGCTGTGGTTGTCAGAGGCTAAAAAATTTCACACTATTTATTTATTCAATTTTTTATACCATTCTCCCAGGGGAGCTCAGAACGGTTTACATTAATTTATTCAGGTACTTAAGCATTTTTCACTGTCTGTCCTGATGGGCTCACAATCTATCTAATGTACCTGAGGCAAATGGGGGATTAAGTGACTTGCCCAGGGTCACAAGGAGCAGCACGGGTTTGAACCCACAATCTCAGGGTGCTGAGGCTGTAGCTTTAACCACTGCAGAAATCAAAATGTAGTAACAATGAGCCAAGTCTAGGACAATCAAGCCATTGTGACATCACCGATGAGGTTGGCTCTTAGGCATTGGTGGAATGAGGCATTATGATGTCACAATACCAGCTCTGGTTGTCAGAGGCTGAAAATTTTCACACTATTTATTTATTCAATTTTCTATACGGTTCTCCCAAGGGAATGCAGAATGGTTTACATGAATTTATTTAGGTACTCAAGCATTTTTCCCTGTCTGTGCCGGTGTGCTTACAATCCATCTAATGTACCTGAGGCAATGGGGGGAGGATTAAGTGACTTGCCCAGGGTCAAAATAAGCAGTGCGGGTTTGAACCACTGCGCCAAACTCTCTCCCTATTGACACTTGTATTAGTAATCACATAAGAATTGCCATCTCCGGATCAGACCCTAGGTCCATCAAGTCTGGCGATCCGCGCACGTGGAGGCCCCGCAAGATGTACCCTGGCCTTGTTTTAGTCCCTATATCACTCTAAGCTTCTCATAAGGAGATGTACATCTAGCTTACCCTTAAATCCTAGAATGGTGGATTCCGCAATTACCTCTTCTGGGAGAGCATTCCAGGTGTCCACCACTCGTTGCGTGAAGCTGAACTTCATGATATTTGTCCTGAACTTGTCCCCCCTTAGCTTCAGTCCATGTCCTCTTGCCCGTGTCACATTGGATATTGTAAATATTTTTTTTTCCTGCTCTATTTTGTCGATTCCGCTTTTCTCTTTCATCACGGTGTCTCATTTCCGAAGAGGGCATGAAAGCATTACAGACAAACGTTTGTGTTTATATTTATCTAAACTTGATATGCCACCTTTCAAAATGTGAATCAAGGCAATTAACAAAAAGAGAGAAAAAAAAATAGAGAAAAAGGAAAGAAAACCTACAAGTTATGAGAAACGTAGAAAGAGAAGAGAAGGGGCAAGAAAAAGGGGAGGGGAAGGAGAGAAGGCTCAGCCTCCCGCTCAAGAGACCCTGCCCATATGCCAAAGAAAAATTTCAACTAGGATGGCTCAGTTCTGAAGGGAAAGAGTTCCAGAGAGAAGACGCGGCAAAGAAAAAAAAAAGCAGAGGGAATAGACAGATGGTTACCAGAGGACGAACGCAGAGGTCGTGAAGGCCTGGAAGGGACAATAAGAGGGAAATTCTATATAAGGCGCCTAAAGACAGACACCTAAGTTAATTAGTATAGTGGCTTCAATTATGAGCTTTAATAAGCTCACAATTGAAAAAATTAAAAATTAATTGGGTGACAGGCACGATTCTACATAAGGTAGGCACTTTTAGGGGTGGAGAATGACTTAGGCGCAATTCTCAAAAGTACTTAGGCGCCTATAAAGTAGGCTTTTAAAACCCTGGCCTTCATTTTACGAGCCTAACCCCCTGGTCTACGAAACTGCGCTAGAGGTTTTTAGCACAGAGAGCTGTGCTGAATGGTCTGCGCTGCTCCCGACGCTCACTGAGTGCCTAAGAGCATCGGGAGCCGCGCGGGCCATTCAGCACGGCTCCCCGCGCTAGAAACTGCCAGCGCAGTTTTGTAGAAGAGGAGGTTAGTTTTACTTAGGCCCGATTCTGTAATGGGCACCTCAGCGCGACTGACATGAAATAGGTGCGTAAATTTAGACGTCTTATCTTTTTAGGCACCCAATTACAGAATCCGTCCCTTAGTGAGGACAGATAGGCAGATATTCCTATATGGAGAACTTAGGGCTCTTTTTACTAAGTGGCGCTAGCGTTTTTAGCGCGTGCTAACCCCACGCTACGCAGCTAGAACTAACGCCAGTTCAAGGCTGGCGTTAGCATCTAGTGCGCGGGGCATTGTGGCGCGCGCTATTTCTCGCGTTAAAGCCCTAGCGCACCTTAGCAAAAGGAGCCCTTAATGAGTCAATGTCAAAATTTTATGTTGGACTAAGTACAGGATCAGAAGCCGTGGCGGGCACCAGACAGAAAACAGATTGAAGGGTGGGTTGTTTTGGGTTTTTTTCAGGAGGAAAGCTGGAAGAACTGCATACATGACATTACAGTAGTCAAGTTTGGATAAGACAAGAGCGTAGAAACAGGTAACAGAAGCACCAGCGTCAAGAAAAGAATGGACAGAAAACAGAACGGAACCACCAATGCTGTCTGAGGCGCCAAAGAAAGCTGTGAATCAAAAGTCACCCCGAGGAATTTAAGAGTACAGCATCTGAAGCTCTGAGGGTAATTTTACGAGAGATTTTTTTCTATACGTAAAACCTATTTAACACACAGAAAAGAGCTTTTCGAAAAATTGTGCAGCCAGATACAAAGAGTACATCTAAATATCCCCCCACCCCCTTTTTATCAAGCCACATTAGGGTTTTCTCATTTGCATTATTCACCCACCAGATTATGTGGCACTTTATTCCTACATTTTCCACAGATTAGAGGCATATGGTACAAACGACAGCTCAACTCGTCTTTAGTTACACTGCTGTTACAATTTGGAACAATTTACCCGTTCTCATTAGGACTGATATTAATTACTTAAGTTTCCGTAAAAATTTGAAAACATTTTTTTATATGATTTGTTGTAATATTCACGGTGTGATGATATTTTAATTATTGATTGCTTTTGTACTCTCCCGTAGATGTTACGGCTTCTTTGGATGTAAATTGCCTTGAACCTTTGTGGTATAGTGGGATTAATAAATTGTGTATTAGATTAGATTTAATGCAGGCTGCTGAGGTAAAAGCGACTGGCGATAAAAAAAAACCCTAACGCAGCTTGATAAAATGGGGAGTATATTCATTCTCAGGATGTAGTTTGGGCAGAACAGAGGTGAAGTTACAATCTATGTGCATATATTATAAAATACTACATTACATTACACATTCATTTATAAACTGCCAATATCACAGAGCTCAAAGCAGCTCACAAATAACAAATCATAAACCGTCAGATACAACAATCCAACTTATATCAGTTTGCTAAGACGAATGTGGGCAGAGAGCTACTATTGGCTCTTTTGAAAGAGTATCTCACAGAGTGCATGATGGCTTCACTGTTGCCATGACATCAGAGGCCTGTTTGAGCCAATAGTATCTCTCTGCCCCTGGCAATGGGAGGAGTCCACACAGTGTGCATGATGGCTTCACTGTTGCCATGACATCAGAGGCCTGTTTGAACCAATAGTATCTCTCTGCCCCTGGCAATGGGAGGAGTCCACACAGTGTGCATGATGGCTTCACTGTTGCCATGACATCAGAGGCCTGTTTGAGCCAATAGTATCTCTCTGCCCCTGGCAATGGGAGGAGTCCACACAGTGTGCATGATGGCTTCACTGTTGCCATGACATCAGAGGCCTGTTTGAGCCAATAGTATCTCTCTGCCCCTGGCAATGGGAGGAGTCCACACAGTGTGCATGATGGCTTCACTGTTGCCATGACATCAGAGGCCTGTTTGAGCCAATAGTATCTCTCTGCCCCTGGCAATGGGAGGCGTCTACACAGTGTGCATGATGGTTTCACTGTTGCCATGACATCAGAGGCCTGTTTGAGCCAACAGTATCTCTCCGCCCAGACAGATCTTTTAGGACATCAGGCCGCCAGGTGGTATAAATTAATTTCTGATTTCTTGAATAAAAAACCAAACAATAGTCTTAGAGATATTTGGAGCATGGAGATAAAGCAGTACATATCTGCATCTCGATGGCCATTAATTTGGACTTGGAGGTAGAAATGTACAACGTCAGCATCTATGAGACAAACTTGGTTTTTCTTGTTGCATAGGATTTTTTTGGACTCCAGTTCGTTTGCAAAAGTTGGACAGTTCTAAATCTAATAGATGCTGGCATTGTCATGTTAACATAGGGACTTTGGATCATCTGTTATTCTCTATGTCCTCTGATACTTAACTTTTGGAAGTCGATATGGGGTCAAATTAATGTTATACTTGGGTAATCGATTCCGTCGACTTATGAAGTTGTAATTTGTGGCACTCTGCTACAGGTTAAACCCCCCTATGAATCGTTATAAAAGCCGGCTTTTCTTAATAATGATGGGAATAGCCATCGGATGATAACACGCAATTGAAAGAGTTATGATAGACTTAACTATACTTTCTGGTGGGCGAATGTATGTTCCAGTTACAAGTATGAATGAATGCTGAAACTATGGGTTATAATAATGTATTTGAGATGGTGTGGAGCCCATTGACATCATTTATTGCTTCAATTTAGCGGTCATGTACCAATACAATACAAGTACTGTACCTTTTCTTTTTTTTTGTTTGATTTCCTTATACATCCAGGGCGGGGAGGGAGGAGAATGGGAAAGCATTATTATTCATTATATTAAATTTATTGAAATTATATATGCATTTCTATTTTTTATTAGTTAAGGAGAGGGGGGAGAAAATGATTGTTTCAAATTATATGTATGTTTAAAGTGCTTTTCCTGATTCGTTTGTGTTTAAATCCTTTGTAATGCACTGTTAATAATTGAAAATTAATAAAGTTTTTTTTTTAAAAGAATATTCAGTAGATTAAGGGGCTCGTTTTCGAAGCACTTAGACACACAAAGTATCATATGTGTGCCTAAGTGCTTTGAAAAGAAGCCTCTAAGTACCATACAAACAAAGCAAAAGTGGTGACTGGGAATCCCCCTGAATGGATTTGAGTATTAAGGATGATAAACTACCCATCTTCATACTCCAGAACAGGGTATAGTTTACTACATTTTCTTGGGAAATTCAAATCAATTTTTATGATACTTTTGCGATACTATCAAAAGCTTTCTTAAACGGCCAATCCATGCTTTATGAGGGTTTTTTTTTTTGGTCTTTCTTACTACTAACCATTTATTCAGCATTAATTGGTCTCTGATTCCCTATGTTGCCCTCTTATTTTTGTCCTATTGCCATATCAGTAGAATCAATATGATGGGATATTCTACCAATATATGTTGTAAGAAACAGCTTACAGACCAGGCTTCAGTCCTCAAGGGTCAGATTTCTAGGATATCCCTAATGAATATGCATGAGAGATTTGCATACATGTAGGTAGTAGACATGAAAATCTAGTTCATGCATATCTATTAGAATGTCCTTAAAACCCGGTCTGTTTATAGCCCTCAATGATTGAACTTGAATAAGCTTGTTATAAACTAGGTAGTCGAGTTATTGATTTGTAACTTTTGAGTTTTCCTTTGCAAAGACACTTGTTCTTCCTGTTTTAGTCATTGTAATAATTGATCTGGCTATCTAATGGATTAGATTTATAGTGAGCCACATCTTGCTGGAGAGATGATAACTGAGTTAAAAGTTGGGCATTGTCAGATGATCAGGGCTCTTCTAGTTTTGGGTCTCTTTTAAATTTGGTTTCCAGCCCTTCTGTTGTTACTTCAAGCCATTCCATAGTTGAGATGTTTGCCTTTGTCAAGTTCTCCTGCATGCTGGGTAGCCATTCTGCTTTTCGCTTGTTTTTTTCTGCATGGATCTTTTGGTGTCTTTTCAGATTCGACACATAAATAAAGCGCTTATTGCATTCTATACATGTAAAAGGTTTCTCTCCCGTATGACTCCTTTGGTGAATTTTCAGATAGGACAGTTGAATAAAACATTTGTTACACTCAGTACATGTGAAAGGTTTCTCTCCTGTGTGGCTCCTTTGATGAATTTTAAGATGTGATAGTTGAATGAAACTTTTATTACACTGAGGACATGTAAAAGGTTTATTTCCAGCGTGGATCATTTTGTGCAGTTTCAAATGTGATGACTGACCAAACTTTTTATTACACTCAGTACATGTAAAAGGTTTCTGTCCCGAGTGGCTTTTTCGGTGCCTTCTCATAGAAGATAAATACATGAATTTTTTATCACATTCAGTACAAGTAAAGGGTTTCTCTCCTGTGTGAATTCTTTGATGAAATTTCAGAATTGACAGCTCAAGAAAACTTTTACTACACTCTGTACAAGGAAACGGTTTCTTTTCCAGATGAAGCTTTTGGTGAATTTTCAGCTCTGATGGACAATTGAAGTTTTTATTACATTCGTTACAAGCAAATGGTTTTTTTTCCATGTGGGTCATTTGATGCCTTTTCAAATTTGAGGGCTGAATGAAACTTTTATCACACTCATTGCATGCAAATGGTTTCTTTCCTAGGTGGGTCATTTGGTGCCTTTTTAGATGTGATGGCTGAATGAAACTTTTATTACACTTGGCACATGTAAGTGGCTTCTGTCCTGTGTGGATCATTTGATGAATTTTCAGATCTGATAGAAAAATAAAGACTGTATTACACTCAGTGCATATAAAAGGTTTCTTTCCAATGTGAGTAGTTAGGTGAGTTTTCAAATGTGACGACTGAGTGAAACTTTTATTACACTCAGTACATGTAAATGGTTTTTTCCCCAAGTGGCTCCTTTGATGTCTTTTCAGATTTGAGAGATGAATGAAACTTTTATTACACTCGGTACATGTAACTGGTTTCTCTCCTGTATGGCTCCTTTGGTGAATTCTGAGATCCGACAACTGAATAAAACTTTTAGTACACTCAGTGCATGTAAATGGTTTCTGTCCCGTATGGGTCATTTGATGCCTTTTGAAATGCGACCGCTGAAAGAAATGTCTATCGCACTCAGTACATATCAACAGTTTCTTCTGGCGATTCCTTGCATTTTTCCTCTCGGTCCCCTGGGAACTATTTTCAAAGACATCTCCCGATTGCCTTTTGATTTGTTCCATTTCTACAGGATGTTCTTCTTGATTCTCCTCGCTCTTTTGCTCAAGCCTAATCTCATGATCTGAAAGATATAATTTTTTTTTAAATCCCAATGAATGAATAAAAATATCAAGCAAGGTCCATACATCATCAAAAATCAATCAAAACATTCAGCTATTAGACCTCCCTCCTTTACAAAGCCATGCTAGCGTTTTTAGTGCTGGCCATGGCGGTAAGAACTCCAGTGCCCATAGAATTCCTATGAGCGTCAACATGCCGGTGGCCGTCAGTAAAAACGCTAATGTGGCTTTGTGAAGGAGGGGTGTGAGTGTCTACTTAAAACAAACTACTCAAGGAAAAGGGGTCCTATTAAGTTACTAATTTACCATATATACTCAAATATAACCCGGGATTTTTGGGCCAAAAAATTGGCCCAAAAATGGGGGTCCCGGTTTATATTCAGGTCAATGCCCCCTCCCAGAATTTGCGGGAGCCAGTAAGGATGCCTCTCAGTACTGAGCAGCAGCGCCAAATCGCACTTCTGCTCGTGTCGCTCAACAGCCAAAGGAACTCGTGGCAGCCGGTTAGCAGCAGGGCAGGAGCTTGGAAAGTTCGATCCTGCTCGCTGCACCTCCACCGCGGGTCGCCAAGATCAGGCACCCTGCTAGGGCAGGGAGGGAGGCAGGGGCAGAGCCTGGGAGGGAAGGTACAGAGTCTGACGGGGAAAGGAAGGAAGGGTGCTGGGCGCAGAGCCTGGCAGGGCAGGACACTTGAATATTAAGCCGTCCGACTTATATTTGAGTCAACCATTTTTCCTCCTTTTTGGGGGGAAAAAGGGTTTCTCAACTTAAATTCAGATCGACTTGTATTCGAGTATATACAATGTCAAAGCAGCTCCTGATTGGTAAGGCCCGACTTTAGTACAGGAAGAGGCGGTCGGAGCATACAGCGAGTGATTTCCTTCACTCGCCAGCACTCCGGCTGCCCTCTCCTGCCTCTCCAGCTGTCCTCTCCTGGTCGGGGGTTCGTGGTCGGAAAAGACCGCGAACGACCGGGACCGCGAACTGCCGACCGCGAATTCACAGGGGGAGCACTGTACATATAAAATCGCCTTATTAACTTTCAAAACTCAAAAGACTAACGCCCCCGCTTTCATAGATAGACTTTTATGTTCAAAACTGTTTACTGGTCAAAAATCTAATCCAAAATCACAATAATAATGAGCAACACAGACCAATTTTCATTAACCACAAAAAAAAAACCACCCCCTCCCCCCAGATAGACTTTTAACACCATACGATCCCCCCCGAACTTTAAGGTCCGCCTCACAACGTACTCTCAACGTTCCCTCATTTAAAATAATTGGCACCCATCGTGCTACCATCTTTTCGGTCACCGCTCCCTCAATCTGGAACTCTCTCCCACTATATATTAGAGCAGAACAAAACTTGGATACATTCAAGAGTAGTTTAAAATGTTTTCTTTTTAAAGATGCCCACGACTGAGTTATAGGAGAAATAGGAAGGAACTACAACAGAGGGTTAGAGGTAGAAGTGTGAAGAAAATTTAGAGGACTTGGGATGCCAAGATATAAGAGTTTCCTTGATTCCTAAGTTGGAGGGAGACTTACATTTTTTGAGAAAAGCCAGGTTTTCAGATGTTTCCGGAAAACTTGGAGAGAGCTCAAGTTCCGAAGAGGGGAGGTAAGGTTGTTCCAGAGCTCAGTGATTTTGAAGTGGAGGGAGGTCCCTAGCTTTCCTGTGTGGGAAGGATAGTTTTAATTTGTGGGAGGATCTGGTGGTATTAGGGTTTGAGGAATTCCAAGAAAGAGGGATAAAGGGAGGGAGGATACCATATAGGATTTTGAAAGTTAAACAGGCGCATTTATAGTGGACCCTGGCGATTATCGGAAGCCAGTGGAGCTTTGTCCATTATCTGTTCTTTGTTCCCTCATCTATATTTATAGCATTTTATTGTACAACGCTTCCAATGCAATGATAAGTGTTTAATCAAAATTTTAACAAACCATGAAACTATGAACTGATGTCCTTCAGACGTGCCCAAAATTATAATGCCCAACTGGATAGACACCAGCCCAGCCCATACCTCGCCTCCAAGCATATGGATCACTTTTATCAGTTGGAAACTTTGCTCTAATATAAATGCCATCACACAACGCTTAGCAATTATAGCAGAATGAATGAGGAGAGAACTCAAGCCATCTTAAATGCAATAATAAGAAAAGTGGTATTATCCTTCAAAATTTCTACTTAGCTTTTTTCATTATTCTTCCAACTACACCTGAGAAGAGGCCCTCATTTTGCTCAAAAAGCTGCTCCAGGGGCATTCATAACCGCTGCTCTTATATGTGGTATAAAATGCTGCCAATCTGTTGGGATTTGTTGAAAGAATAATAAACAAAGCTAAGTAGAAATTTCCTTTGCTGCTCACAAATTTGATAAATTTTGATTAATGTGAAAAAAAGAGGAGTTTTTTTGGACTAATGAAAGAAAAAGTGTTTCAGGTTCTTTTTAACATAGAAAAACATAAAGGCCAAATGGCCCATCCAGTCTGCCCATCCGCAGTAACTATTATCTCTTCCTCTCTCTAAGAGATCCCATGCCTTCTTGAATTCAGACACAGTCTCTGTCTCTACCACCTCTTCTTGGAGACTGTTCCATGCATCTACCACCCTTTCCGTAATGAAGTATTTCCTCAGATTACTCCGGAGCCTATCACCTCTTAACTTCATCCTATGCCCTCTCATTGCAGAGTTTCCTTTCAATTGAAAGAGACTCAAGTTTCAAGTTTCTTTAAGTTCTTTGATTTACTCGCCTACTCCAAATCCAATGCGATTTACATAAGTTAAAAGTTGGGTTAAAATAAAAGACAAACAAACATAACAATTAATACTAATTACAATAATACATTTAGGGAAAGGAGGCCGATAACAATTGGCTTAAGTACAATCTAAAAAAAAAGAATAATAATAAAAAAAAAAGAAGGTCTAGTGACACAAAAGGTAGGAGAACAAATACTTGCTTAATTTTTACTAGATCATCTTCCTAGTCTATTGTAACTTAGAATGAATCCATTAGAAAGCGTCCTTAAATAGCCAACTCTTTAGGAGACTTTTTTAAACTTGCTCAGTCATTTTTCTTCTCTTATATTGAGTGGAAGTGCGTTCCAAATTTGCGGGGCTGTGACAGAAAAGATCATATCTCTCCTAGAATATATAAGTTTTAGTGAAGGAACTACTAGTAAAGATTTATCTTCAGATCTTAAAGATTTTATGGGGGGCGTACGGTATTAGATATCTTTCTAAGATTGTAGGGGCTTTGTTTATAAGTATTTTGTAAGTGATTCTGTAGTTTACCGGTAACCAATGTTTTTCCTTTAGAAGTGGTGTTACATGATCAAATTTTTTCTTTTTCATAATTATTTTTATTGCGGTATTTTGAAGAATTTGCATTCTGCGTATTTCTTTTAAGGTGGACCCTTTGTACAATTTTTGATATAACTAATGAGTGTATTAATATGTTTAATGATGACTCGTCAAGGAACGCAGATAATGATCTGATCAGTCTTAACCTATAGAAGCAGGTTCTTACAAGTGAACTGATTTGCTCATGTTAACTAAGCTTTTGGTCTAATATGACCCCCAAAATCTTCACCTTAGTGACTGTTTTAAGGTTAGTTGTGTTCATAATTATGTTGGTTCTTAATTTCTGCCCCTCCCTACATGGAAAAAGCATAGTTTCTGTTTTGGATGTATTAAGCGACAGCTTATTGTCATGTAACCATCTAGCTATTTTTGAAAGTTTCTCATTAATTTCTGTGATTTCTACATCTGAACTAATGGTGCCAGAAATATATTAAACAGTAATGGAGATAAAATTGATCCCTGCGGAATCCCAAAATTTGTTGAATTTATACTTGCTGAGGAGTCATTGAATATAACTTTAGATGATCTTTCATTGAAATATGATTGAAACCACTGGAGAACAACTTCCGAGATTCCCAAGGATTCTAATCTGCTCAGAAGTAGATGGTGATCGATAGTGTCGAAAGCTGATGATAAATCTAAAGATATAAGGAGGACAGATTTATGTTGATCCCAAAAATATAGGACGGAAGATGTCAAACCTATTAAAGAGTGCTCAGTTGAGCAGTATTGTCGGAATCCTGTTTGGTGAGGGTGTAGTGCTCCAGTTTTCTCGAAGAATTCAGAGACTTGATTAAACACTATTTTTTCTGTCATTTTTGCTATGAATGGTATTTTTGCTATAGGGCGATAATTACTGGGATCATTTAAATTCCCCTTTGCATCTTTTGGTATTGGATGGATAGTAGCATTTTTCCATTTTTTGGGAATAGTCCCTTTCTCTAAGGAAGTCGAGATTAGTTGATGTATGTATTTACCAAATGTGTTGAAAAATTTTTTCAGAATGGGTGGAGGAAGTGACTCATAAGCATTTACATTACGTAGATATTTAAACGTCTATCATATCTCCCCTCTCCCGCCTTTCCTCCAAAGTATACAGATTGAGATTTTTAAATCTGTCACCAACGCCTTATGATGAACACCACGTACCATTTTAATAGCCTTCCTCTGGACCAACTCTATCCTTTTTATATATTTTTGACGTTGGAGCCTCCAGAACTGTACACAATATTCTAAATGAGGTCTCACCAGAGTCTTATACAGGGGCATCAATACCTCCTTTTTCCTACTGGCCATACCTCTCCCTATGCATCCTAGCATCCTTCTAGCATCTAGCTTTTGCTGTCACCTTTTCAGTCTGTTTGGCTGGTTCATAGATGAAAGCACGCGGGACAATCGTGCGTGGACAAATGAGCTGAGACAAATGCGCACAGGACGTCAGCGAGCTGGAATAAAAGTTAAATTTAAAGCGCTCTGAGGAGGATTGGGGGGGCTGTTCCCAGACGGCAGCAGTGGTTTGGGGGCCTATTCCCAGACGATGACCCCGTTGGTGGCTAGGGGAGAAAGGACAGACAGAAAGAAAGGGGAGAGAGAAAGACAGGGAGGCAGAATAGGGACACAGACAGAGACAGGGAGACAGAAAGAAAAGAAGGGGGCAGGGAGACAGAAAAAAAAGGGGGCAGGGAGACAGAAAGAAAGGCAGACAGAGAAAGAAAGAAAAAAAAAGGGGGACAGGGAGACAGAAAGAGACAGAGAGAAAGAAAGAAAGACAGGGGGCAGGGGGCAGGGAGATAGAAAGAAAGAAAGGGGAGGGGGCAGGGAGAGAGGAAGAAAAAGTTGAGGGAGGGAATGGAGTGTGTCGGGTAGCAAGGGGCAGGCAGGGAGAGAGGAAGAAAAAGTTGGACTCATGGAGGGACAGAGAGAGATGTTGGTTGGGGAATGGAGTGAGGTCTGGAGGAGAGGAAGCATACAGGATGCAGAAAGAAGGGAATAAATATTGGATGCACAGTCAGAAGGAAGTGTAACCAGAGACTCATGAAATCAACAGACAACAAAGGTAGGAAAAATTATTTTATTTTCAATTTAGTGATCAAAATGTGTCCATTTTGAGAATTTATATCTGCTGTCTATATTTTGCACTTTGGGCCCCTTTTACTAAACCGCAGTAGCAGATTTTAGCGCAGGGAGCCTATGAGTGTCGAGAACAGTGCGGGGCATTCAGCGCAGCTCCCTGCGCTAAAAACCGCTATCGCAGTTTAGTAAAAGGGGAGGAGGTATATTTGTCTATTTTTGTTTAGTTGTTACTGAGGTGACATTGCATATTTTAAAGTCTTCTGTCTTGACCTCTTTGAAAATCCCCCGGAATATAAATGATAATTAACATTTTCTCTGCGTACAGTGTGCTTTGTGTTTTTAAAATTGTATTGTTGGTAGATCATTTCGACTTGCTCATTTTAAAAGTAGCTCGCAAGCCAAAAAAGTGTGGGAACCCATGCTCTACACATTTACTTGCATACTAAACTGAACTAAACCTTGGGCTTGTATACCGCATCTTCTCCACAGTGGTAGAGCTCGGCACAGTTTACAGGAGTTGGGATAGAAAGGAGCTCCAATGGGATTATAGGAATAAGTAAGAAGAGAGTTTAGAGGGGCTTAGTGTACCAGAGAGGGAAGGAAAAGTTACATTTTTGAGAATAGCCAAGTTTTCAGATGCTTACGGAAAAGTTGGAGGGAGCTCAGGTTATAATAATAATAATAACTTTATTCTTATATACCGCCAACAATCTTGCGACTTCTAGGCGGTTTACAATAAAGAGAAGTGGTTTACAATAAAGAGAAACTGTAAATACAATAAAGAGAGACTGTACATACAGCGAATTAACGGGTATAGCATTGTACATCTGGTAATTCCAACATTATTAACAACAGTTTGTGTGCTGCAAGACCAGGAAGTGCCATGCTGCTAACACGAAATTTAGAAATATTCCATGAATTGAATGGTGTGTTCATGGTTAGTGATTAGGGTTGGGGTTTACAATTTACAGGGTCGGGTATGTGGTGGTATTATGAGGGGGGCTGATGTTCTGGTTCGCTACCTAGGTATTTCAAGAACAGGTAGGTTTTTAGGTGTTTCCTGAATTCGCCATAGTTGTTTGTGTGTGCAATTAGTTCTTCTAAGTCTTTACCCCATGTGGCTGCCTGGTACGATAGCAGTTGTTGATGGTATCTCTTATGAAATGGGGAGGTAAGATTATTCCAGAGCTCAGTGATTCTGAAGGGGAGGGAGGTCCCTAGTTTTCATGCATGGGATATGCCTTTTAATGAGGGGGAAGGATAATTTTAATATGCAGATATTTCACAATTCCATGCCTGTGCTACCCAGACTGTAAGCCCAAGATTACCTACGAGGGGGTGCTGAAAAGTTCTCTGCCCAAGCAAGAAGGGGACGACGTGGCTATGGTTCAATCCATGATCTGAAACAGTGTCAAAACATAGAATTTCGTCTCTGCAAATGACACTTAAGGAAATAAGATCACACTCTTTTCAGCTACAGTGGCAAAATAATGCTTAGAATGTAGGAAGTGGGTTGGTCAGGCTGAGAACTTTTCAGCACCCCTCATATCCTCTATAATAAAACCCTAAGCGCGCATGCGCACTTAGGAGGCCGTGATCCCTGTCACCGTGATGTGTGCTTCCGTGGCCGCATTCCATTTGCGGCGGATGGGGCGATTTGTGTCACGTGCGTGGGCTTGGGGGCAGCTTACGGCATGTGCGCAGGCTTGGGGCGCATGCAGTGGATTGAGCAGCGGTTTGTCTCAGCAATGGCAGGAGTTTATCATGCGGGTGCTGCGAGGTGTCCCATGCTGGTAAGAAGTGGAGGGGGAGAGGGAAAAGGAGCTGCTTTGGGGGGGAGGGGTGTGCTGGGGGAAGACAGCAATCATGCTTTGCTCTGGGAGGGGGGGAAACAGAAGGGGGCCACGGAGAGACAGGCAGGCATGGCGCAACAGAAATACAAGGATGAGAGAGGTAAAATGAAGGGAGAAGGTCTGCTGCTGGACAGGGGGGGGTAAAACAAAGGGAGAAGGGCTGCTGCTGGACAGGGGGGTGGTAAAACGAAGGGAAAAGGGCTGCTGCTGGACAGGGGAAGGTAAAACTAAGGGTGAAGGGCTGCTGCTGGACAGGGGGGAGGTAAAACGAAGGGAAAAGGGCTGATGCTGGACAGGGGGAGGTAAAACGAAGGGAGAAGGGCTGCTGCTGGACAGGAGGGAGGTAAAACGAAGGGAGAAGGGCTGCTGCTGGACAGGAGGGAGGTAAAACGAAGAGAAAAGGGCTGATGCTGGACAGGGGGAGGTAAAACGAAGGGAAAAAGGCTGATGCTGGACAAAGGAGCAGGCAAAGGGTGGTGGTGGACAACCGAGGAAAGAGAGAGACAGACAGACAGCGGCCAAGGAGAGAGAGAGAGAGAAAGAAAGAATGACAGACACACGCATCTATTCTAGCACCCGTTAATGTAACGGGCTTAAAGACTAGTTTATAATAGAAGTATAGTATAAGGAACCACCTGAAGCTAAGCAACATTTATCTATTTATTTTACTAATTTTATTTCAGTTTGGTTTTTATTTTTTGTTGAGTTCGATCTCATTTTCTTGCCTTCCTGTTCTATTTCCTTCTCTCTTGATTTTCGCTGGCTGTGTCAATATTTGCAAGAGTTTTCATGTTCTCTATTTCCCTAGGGCTCTTATCTGCACTTCCAAATGCCCGTTACGTGGCACTGTTGCTCTCGTTCCACATCGAGGGCTCCTTTTCCAAAGGTGCGCTGGCGTTTTTAAGCGCACGCACCGGATTAGCGCGGGCTAGCCGAAAAACTGCCGCCTGCTCAAGAGGAGGCGGTAGCGGCTAGCGCGCGGTGCAATTTAGCGCGTGCTATTCCGCGTGTTACGGCCCTGACGCACCTTTGGAAAAGGAGCCCCAAGTTTTCGTAAAGCAGCCGTTTTCACCATCTTCCAATTAAAGGGTTAATAAGCCTCCCGACACAAGTAGAAGAGAAGGTAAGGAGAATAATAATAATAACTGTGTATATACCGCAGGACCGTGAAGTTCTATGCGGTTTACAATGATTAAAAGGTATTACGGATTGAGTGGAATCAACAAAGTTCAGAGTTAGTGAATAACAGTTGTAAAGATCATTTGTTGAGGACTAAGATTGTATACGTCAGTTACCTAATTACTTCAGGAACAGATGTGTTTTTAGGCGTTTCCTAAATTCCCCAAAAGCAGTAGGCGCAATACGAAAGTGGAAGTTCCTTGACATCTTGGACCTGTTATTTTTAACATTTTTGTAAGCGATATTGCGGAAGGGCTGTCTTTGTGGATGATATCAAAATCTGCAAAAGAATAGACACCCCTGATGGTGTGGGTAATATGAGGCAGGACCTAGCGAAGCTGGAGGAATGCTCCGAAATTTGGCAGTTAAGATTTAACGCTAAGAAATGCAAGGTCATGCATTTGGCCTGCAAAAATCCAAGCGAACAGTACAGTTTAGGGGGTGGAGATCTTTTCGTGCGCGAAAGAGGAGCGGGACTTGGGTGCGCTAGCATGTTGAGGTGGTCAAATGGGTTGAAAAGGCCATGGCGAGAGCTATAAGGATGCCTGGGTACATAGGAAGAGGTATGGCCAGTAGGAGGGTGGTGGATGCCTGGAATGCGCTCCTGAGGGAGGTGGTGGAGAGGAAAACAGTGACAGAGTTCAAAAAAGCGTGGGATGAACATAGAGGATCCCGAATCAGAAAATAATAGTAAATATTGAAGAGTTAAGGCCAGTACTGGGCAGACTTGCACGGTCTGTGTGTGTATATGGCCGTTTGGTGGAGGAGGGGCTGGGGAGGGCTTCAGTGGCCGGGAGGGTGTAGATGGGCTGGAGTTGGTTTTGATGGAGATTTCGGCAGTTGGAACCCAAGCACAGTACCGGGCAGAGCTTGCATTCTTGCCCAGAAATAGCTAAGAAAAAAAATTTTTTAATTGAATCAGGTTGGGCAGACTGGATGGACCATTCGGGTCTTTATCTGCCATCATCTACTATATGTTACTATGAGAGTGAGAGAGAAAGAAAGAGAGAGAAAGACAAAGAAAGAGAGAGCAGGAGAAAGAAAGAGAGAGAGAGAAAGACAAAGAAAGAGAGAGAGAGAGGTGGTGGAGAGGAAAACTATGAGTGAGTTCAAAGAAGCATGGGATGAACACAAAGGATCTAGAATCAGAAAATAATATTAAAAATTGAACTAAGGCCAGTACTGGGCAGACTTGCACGGCCGTTTGGTGGGGGATGGGCTGGGGAAGGCTTCAATGACTGGGAGGGTGTAGATGGGCTGGAGAAGGTTTTAACAGAGATTTCGGCAAGTAGGAACCCAAGCACAGTACCGGGTAGAGCTTGCATTCTTGCCCAGAAATAGCTGCTCGTGTGAGCTTTGACGGAGACTTCAATAGATGGAACCAAAGCACAGTACCGGGCAGAGCTTTGGGTTCTGGCCCAGAAATAGCTAAAAAGAAGGAACATTTAAATTAAACCAGTAATTTAAGCAATTGTTCTAGATCTGTACCCCATAGTACTGCCTGATGTGAGAAAAGGTGTTGACGATGTCTTTTGAGTTTACTCTCTAAAGTTGAAAGGGGATCGATTCCGTACAAACGTAAGGAAGTTCTTCTTCACCCAGAGAGTGGTGGAGACTTGGAACGCTCTTCCGGAGTCTATTGTAGGGGGGAAACACCCTCCAGGGTTTCAAGACTAAGCTGGACAAGTTCCTGCTAAACTGGGACGTACGCAGGTGAGGCTGGACTCATTTAGAGCACTGGTCTTTGATCTGTGAGCACGATGGACCACTGGTCTGACCCAGCAGCGGCGATTCTTATGTTCTTATGATATTATGGAGAAATCACTTGCACGCTGTAATACTTCCCCTTGCTTATTATTACTCACTTGTACTGTACCTGTATTATTCTGAGATCTGCAGGTCATTTGAAGACTGTTGGAGACAAGATGCCAGGCTTGATAACACATCATTGCTTTTTTTTGTCTTCCCCTCACATTGTACAATATTTTTACTTACCTATACTCCGCAATACCTCCTCTTAATCTGTACGGTACTGTGACTTAGCACGCTCTGTAATACTCTCTCTCTCGCTCTAGACACAGTCGCTACTCACTCTGTAATAACCCTGTCTCGATTAGTACCCCAAAATATTCATTAAC
Source organism: Geotrypetes seraphini (assembly GCF_902459505.1). NCBI lineage: Eukaryota > Metazoa > Chordata > Amphibia > Gymnophiona > Dermophiidae > Geotrypetes > Geotrypetes seraphini. Next base: position 503,437,589 of record NC_047085.1, read on the forward strand.
TCACCTCTACTCTGCAATACCACTCCTTATTCTTTACATTACCTGTGAATGAAGTAGCAACTTCTCTCTCTCCTGACTCCTGGGAATCCTGGACATATGGCTCTTCCTCTCGTTTAATCCTTGATAAGATATCGGGCCTGACCCTTTCATTGCCTGTTTCCAGAGATATAAAAGAAAACTCTCTTATCTTCACAGAAAAATGCCAAGCAGTAGCTCTCAGAGGAGCAGTACATAATGAGGTAGGGGAGGAAGATTCTAGACGTGTCATCCTCCATAAAGCAGAGGGTTCTGGGAGTCATTGCAGGGTGCAGTGGGGTAACGAGGGCAGGAGGTGGCCGGGGCAGCTCATCCCTCACCTCAGGGCAGCAAATTACCTTGAGCTGCCCCCCGAGCGCGCCTTCATTAATCGTCCCGGTTATAATAGGTTGAGGGGTGGCAGATTCAAGAGCAATGTTAGGAAATTCTACTTTACGGAGAGGAATGCGCTCCCAAGAGAGGTGGTGGAGAGAAAAACGGTGACGGAGTTCAAAGAAGCGTGGGATGAGCTAAGGCTAGGACTGGGCAGACTTGCACGGTCTGTGTCTGTATATGGCCGTTTGGGGGAGGATGGGCTGGAGTGAGTTTTGATGGAGATTTCGGTAGTTGGGACCTAAGAACAGTACCGGGTAGAGTTTTGGATTCTGTAGGGATGGAGATCTGATAAGTTCTGATCCAGGGCATCAGAACACTGGCGGGGTCTGCACGCAGGCGGTTCTGAGCGCAGGCCGGGTCGGAACACCGACCTAAACCCTGTGTGCGGATCTGGGCCTGTGTGTGGATCCAGGCCTGGATAGCAAAGAAGAAAAAAAAAAAAAAAAATTGGGGTAGACTGGATGGACCATTTGGATCTGCCGTCATCTACTATGTTACTATGTAGCACAAATTCAATCAGTTCAGAAATACGAGCAAACTTTAAAATCATACATTGATGTCAGGAAAATTCTAAAAGGTGATTATCAATTGAAATATACCTTAGCATAAAAAGGCATTGGCAAATAACATTGATGCTCCGATCCTAGCATGCATAGTCGACATTCTACCCTCCAAACTTAATTACATCACAAATAAACAAAAAGCAACACAACAAAAAAATAAAGGAACAAAGAACAAAAAAAAAACAACCCCACCACCCCAAACAAATGTGGTGAGGAAGACATAGGAGATCCCCATCTGGGGAAAGGCAATCCCAGAGCCGCCGACCCCCCACCGCTCAAATCACATCAGACTCGTAAGGTATTGAGAATCAGACTACAGATTCTAGGAGACAAAGAATAGATATAAGGACCCCAGACTCACAAAAAGAAGCACGTGCCCGACCCCTCTCAAGTAACATCATAGCAGGTAACCAAATGCGCCATGCTAAAAGTGCTTTTAAGAAATCAGACCTGGTGTCTGCTAAAAATGCAGATAAAAGCAAATCTTACCTAGGGAGATCAGGGTCTCGTAATTCTCCTTCATCACCTCCCTGTAAAGCTCCTTCTGTCCTTCATCTAAATACCCCCACTCCTCCCGGGAGAAAGAGACAGCGATATCTTCAAATGTTATGTGCACCTGGAACACAAACCAGAAAATGTGGAGGGCCTCAAACTGTCTTTCTCCTCCTGACATTTTATCACAGAAGGAACGCTTCTCCTCCAGCAGACTTTTTGCCCCAGTGTATGCAAGTCAGTGTCACCAACAGGCCCTGGGATTTGCAAGTCTAACTATACATAGAGTATCTAACATCAGAGGCAGAATATCAAATGTCACTACCTAATATCTGCATTTGACCCCTCAGCTATAGGATAAGCTGTATTATAGACCCATAAGTGTGTTTATTCTGCTGCCCCTCGATATCTTTCCTCGCTTCTCTCTCCTTATACACTCCTCAGATAAGTCACTCTTGTTACCCTTCTCCTCCACTGCTAATTCCGGACTTCGTACCTATGCCTGGAATAAATTACCCGAGTTTGTCCGCCAAGCCCCTTCCCTTGTTTAAAAGCAGACTGAAAACCCACCTTTTTGATATAGCTTTCAATCCTTAACCCTAGTCCTCTGCCCTCCAACCCAGCCAACTGATTAACCGTTCCTCTTAACTGTATCCGTGACATCCTGTTTGTCTTTGGGAAGCAGAGTTGAGCTTGTGATGTCATAATGCCTCATTCCACCAATAAGAGCCAACCTCATCAGTGATGTCACAATGGCTTGATTGTCCTGTACAAGCCAGCAGATTAACTGTTCCCCTTAAATGTATCCATGACATCCTGTTTGTCTTTGGGAAGCAGAGTTGGGCTTGTGATGTCATAATGCCTCATTCCACCAATAAGAGCCAATCTCATCAGTGATGTCACAATGGCTCGATTGTCCTGTACTCCCCTCTGCCCTCCAACCCAGCCAGCTGATTAACCGTTCCCCTTAACTGTATCCATGACATCCTGTTTGTCTGTTTAGATTGTAAGTTATTTCGAGCAGGGACTGTTTTCTTACCCTATGTGACTCTGTGCAGCGCTGGGTACGACTGGTAGCACCATAGAAATAATTCATAGTAGTAGCATCAGCATCATATCTATGTTATTTGAATGTTTTGATTTGTGCTACTAAAAAATACCATCACCAAAGCGCAGAATCTCTACATTCCGCAGATATCCAAAGGAAGGCGAAACAAGAACAAAGGAGAACCAGCTTGGCTAACTAAAGAGGTGAAAGATGCGGTAAGGGATAAGAGGGACTCGTTCAAAAAATGGAAACGGGAACACACAACAGAGGCCTGGAATAGTCATAAGGTCGACCAGAAGAAATGTCACAAGGTGGTAAGAGACGCCAAAACGGCCTATGAGGAAAAGATAGCGCAAGAAGCCAAAAACTTCAAGCCCTTTTTTAGATATATAAAAGGGAAAAAAACAGCAAGAGAGGCAGTAGGCCCTCTCGACGACCAAGGAATGAAAGGGTGCATTAAAGAAGACAAACAGATTGCAGATAGGCTAAATTCATTCTTTGCCTCCGTCTTTACTAATGAAGACACAACAACAATGCCGGAAACAAGGAGGGTATTCAAGGGTGACATAGAGGATAGCCTCACCTCAGTGAATGTGGAATTGGACATGATATACTATCAGATCGACAAATTAAAAAGTGACAAATCCCCTGGACCAGATGGAATTCACCCGAGAGTATTAAAGGAGCTTAAGATGGAAATTGGAGAGGTTTTACAAATCCTAGCTAACATGTCAATTAGAACCGGGCAAATACCAGATGACTGGAAAATAGCAAATGTTATTCCAATTTTCAAAAAAGGATCCAGAGGAGAACCAGGCAATTACAGACCTGTGAGTCTAACGTCGGTTCCTGGGAAGATGGTTGAAGCACTGATCAAGGATAGCATAGTGCAACACCTGGAAAATCACGACCTGATGAGAGCTAGTCAACATGGCTTTAGGAAGGGGAAGTCATGTTTGACGAATTTACTTCAATTTTTCGAGAAGGTGAACAAACTAATCGACGGCGGAGACCCGGTGGATATAATTTACTTGGACTTCCAGAAAGCGTTCGACAAGGTCCCACACACAAGGCTTATGAGGAAACTACTAAGTCATGGAATTGAAGGGGATGTACTTAGATGGATAGGCAAATGGCTAGAAAATAGATTGCAGAGGGTAAGCATAAATGGGGTATTCTCGGACTGGGGGAAGGTGACTAGCGGAGTGCCCCAAGGCTCGGTTCTTGGGCCTATCTTATTTAATATCTTCATAAATGACCTTGAAGAGGAGACAACAAGTAATATAATCAAGTTTGCAGACGACACAAAACTATGTCGGGCAGTTGGGTCACAAAAAGATATTGAAGATCTCCAGAAGGATCTAGACCAACTGGAGAAATGGGCGGACAAGTGGCAGATGAAGTTTAACATAGACAAATGCAAGGTGATGCACCTGGGCAAGAAAAATAAGGAACATGAATACAAAATGTTAGGTGTAACATTGGCCAAAACTGAACAAGAAAGAGACCTGGGGGTACTGATAGACAGAAACCAGAAGCCGTCGACTCAATGCGCGGCAGCGGCGAAGAAAGCAAACAGAATGTTGGGCATAATAAAGAAGGGGATCACAAGTAGATTGGCGGACGTTATAATGCCACATTACAGAGCAATGGTCAGACCACACTTGGAGTACTGTGTCCAACACTGGTCTCCTTACCTAAAAAAGGATATAGCCCTGCTGGAAAGGGTGCAGAGGCGAGCCACGAAACTAGTAAAAGGTATGGAAAATTTGAGCTACAAAGAACGACTAGGAAGACTGGGACTGTTCACCCTCGAGAGGAGGAGACTGCGAGGGGATATGATTGAGACTTTTAAAATACTGAAAGGATTCGGCAAAATAGAGCAAGAATCATCGTTGTTCACATTGTCAAATGTGAAACGGACAAGAGGTCACGGACTAAAGCTGAGGGGCAGCAGGCTCAGGACAAATGTCAGGAAGTTCTGTTTCACACAGCGGGTGGTGAACGCTTGGAATGCTCTCTCGGATGAGGTGGTGACAGAGACTACCATTCTGGGTTTCAGGTGTAAGTTGGATGTATACCTCCTTGCAAAACATATTGATGGATATGGGTAACCAGGGTCTCCAACTGGGAGCATCTGGCTTGGCCTCCGCGTGTGCGGGTCGCCGGAATAGATGGACCTAGGGTCTGATCCGGCGTAGGCATTTCTTATGTTCTTATGTTCTTATGTAAGTATTATGTCTCCCTTTTAGTATGCATTATATCTCTCTTATTTGAATTTTAGTGCTGTTGATAAGTCTATTTTTTGAAGCTGTTTCGTGGTAGTCCCGTTATTAAGTTTCAGTTCAATGATTTTAACTTTACCTCATCCTTTGGATTTATGTATACACTTCCCCCTCCTTTTCGCAGTTTCGATGTTCATGGTTTCGATTATCCGTGAGTTTTTTCCCAGCCCCCCTCCCCCCGAGAATCGCTCGTTGGCATCAATAAAAAACGGCCCCAGGACTTGGAGGGAGGCAATCAGAGGTGGCGGGGGGGGGGAGTGGGCGGGCGATCGGAGACGGAGGGAGGCGATCAGAGGTGGCAGGGGGGAGTGGGCGGGAGATCGGAGACGGAGGGAGGCGATCAGAGGTGGCAGGGGGGAGTGGGCGGGCAATCGGAGATGGAGGGAAGCGATCAGAGGCAGCGGGGGAGTGGGCAGGCGATCAGAGATGGCGGGAGGCGATCAGAGGTGGCGGGGGGAGTGGGCGGGCGATCAGAGACGGAGGGAGGCGATCAGAAGCGGCGAGAGGGAGTGGGCGGGCGATCAGAGATGGAGGGAGGCAATCAAAGGCGGCGGGGGGGAGTGGGCAGGTGATCGGAGACAGAGGGAGGCGAAAGGAGCTGGTGGGGGGGAGTGGGCGGGCGATTGGAGACGGAGGGAGGCGATCAGAGGCGGCGGAGGGGAATGGGCGGGCGATCGGAGACGGAGGGAGGTGATCAGAGGCGGCGGGGGGGAGTGGGCAGGTGATCAGAGACGGAGGGAGGCAATCAGAGGCGGCGGGGGGGAGTGGGCGGGCGGGCGATCGGAGACGGAGGGAGGCGATCAGAGGCGGCGGGGGGGAGTGGGCAGGCGATTGGAGACGGAGGGAGGCACTCAGAGGCGGCGGGGGGTAGTGTGCGGGCGATCGGAGACGGAGGGAGGCGATCAGATGCGGCGGGGGGAGTGGGTGAGCGATCGGAAACGGAGAGAGGCAATCAGAGGTGGCGGGGGAGTGGGTGGGCTATTGGAGACGGAAGGAGGCGATCAGAGGCGGCGGGGGGAATGGGCGGGCGATCGGAGTCGGAGGGAGGCGGGGATCAGAGGTGGTGGGGAGGGGATGGTCTAGCGGTGTTGCATGGCAGGAGCGATCTTCCTACACTCCAGCCCCGTGCAGAGCCCTGTTGCGAGTTCCTGCGGTGTTGGATGTTTTGATGCTTTGCTGTTCTGCGATTACTGGTTGTCATATAAAATTTTTTGAATGAAAATAACATTTTTTAAAAAAAAAGGACGATAGTTCTCTAGACCGGTGAAACTATCATTTGCTTTAAACCATCATTTAAAAAAATGCCATGGAATACAGAGAAAATCGGTTCTGCATTTCCCTCTGGATATACAAGATAAAGCTACCCTTTGTCTTCCAGCTCAGCTAAATTGGCCTCTGGGGTGAGGCTGCCTAGTTTCAGCTTACAATCGGTATTACCCAGGGGCTTCTTTCCCTTTGTGAAGCAGCAATCAGACCCACTAGAAATCTCCCGAATTCATTGGCCACCTAGGAACCCCCACAAAAATCCTAAGCGGGGATGACAGGGAAAAATGCTGGAGAACCTGAATAAAATCATGTAAACCATTCTGAGCTACCCTGGTTCCCAACCCTGCCCTGGAGGACCACCACGCCAATCAGGTTTTTAGGCTAGCCCTAATGCATATGCATGAGATAGATTTGCATATAATGGAAGTGACAGGCATGCAAATCTGCTCTCTGCATATTCATTAGGGCTAGCCTGAAAACCTGATTGGCCTGGTGGTCCTCCAGGACAGGGTTGGGAACCACCGGTATAGAAAATTTAATATATAAATAAATGAAATGCTGCCTCTGCACACAGCAGTGTCTTTGTCTAATTCTCTCCCATGAGCTGCTGGCGAAAAGCCCCAACCCTGCAGCAAAAGCCGCCCCTACCTGTGTAGATCCTCCTTCAGCCATCCTCTCTCCTGCTTTTCTGGGGAGGATTTGTCTTCCCTTCTCTCTCTCTCTCTCTCTCTCTCAGTCCTGGGTTGAAGCTTCAGGCTCTGCTTCTCTCTCAATGGCTGGTGATGCACCCACAGAAGCTGCTTGACAGGGCTGGACACAGCCTGATGACATCACACAGGGGGGAGGGCAAAGTTTGTCGGTGGACATGCAGGTGTTCATGTCACACAGCTGGATTGCACCACAAACACCCTTATGGAGTGGCGTACCTACGGTTTGTGACCCCCCAGGGCCGGTGATTTTTTTTAAACCCCTCCCCCAATAAATATTTGTAGTAATTGTATTTCGTTTTACATCCCGTCCTCCCCAGAAAGCTCAAAACAGGTTGCAGTTTAACATTCACAGTGTTACAATATAACATTACATAGGAGTTACAACTTCTCCAAACCCACGCCGACGCTGTGGTATAATCAAAATAAACAACAAAGAGTTTTCCTCTCTCTGTTAGTTCTCAGCTCAAACTCGCTGTCTAACACCAGCTCTGGCTGGTAACTCATTTCAAATCTGACATATCATAATCACAAACTAGAAAATAAAATTATTTTTTCTACCTTTTGTTGTCTGGTCATTTTATTATTCAAAATCATGTAGGTCCCAGACTCTGGTTTCTGTTTGTCTTCTGTTAACTCACTCGCCAGGGTCTCCTGCCCTTTTGACATTTTCTTTTTTCTCCACGCTCACCATCTATCTTCCATCTCTGTACCTACCTTTCCACTGCCATATCCAACATTTCTGTTTCTTTCCCACTGTCTACTATCTCTCTTTCTCTCTGCCTTGTGCCCTGGGTCAAACCTCTCTATTCCCCTCCATGCAGCAACTTTCCCTTCCTCCCCTCCATTATCATGTACAACAGTTCTTTCTCTCTCCCCATTCACCATCTCTCCCTGCCCTCCACCCAATGTCCAACATTTCTCTCTTTCTCTCTCTTCTTCATGCATGTCTCCCTCTTCTCCACCATATGCAGGATTTGTCTCTCTCACCCCTTTCTACCCAAAGAGTAGCAACATTCCATGCTACTGATCCAGAGCAAGCAGTGGAATGGCTTCCCCCATGTCTTTCTCAATAACAGACTATGGACTTTTTCTCCAGGAAATTGTCGAAACCTTTCTTAAAGCCAGATGCGCGTCCGCTTTTGCCATGGCCTCTGGTAGTGCGTTCCAGAGCTTGGCTGTTCTCTGAGTGGAGGGATGTTTCCTCCTATTGGTTTTGAAGGTATTTCCCTGTGGCTTCGAGTGTCCCCCCTAGTTGACTAGTTGGCTAACGTTTCCACACCCACTCACACCTATGTCATGCCCTCAAGAGAAAATTTCAGAAAAAATGCAATAATGCAAGTCCATAGTCTGCTGTTAAGAACATAAGAATAGCCTTACTGGGTCAGACCAATGGTCCTTCAGTAGCCCATTCTCACGGTGACCAAAACCCAAAGAGCAGCAACATTCCATGCTACTGATCCAGGGCAAGCAGAGGCTTCCCTCATGTCTTAATAACAATGGACTTTCCTCCAGGATTTTGCAAACACTTTTTATATTTCACTCTAAAAAATGAAGGGAAATAGAGAATTATAGAATCTCCAGCTCGAGAAGAAGTCAGGGAAAGAAGAAAACAAACCAATCAAATATTCTAGACCAGGGATGCCCAAAAGGTCGATCGTGATCGACCAGTAGATCACGAAGGCAACGCGAGTCGATCGTGGAGCCCATCCCAGGCTCCATGATAGACTCACATTGCCTTCGCATTCTACCTGCTTCAACACCATAAAGAGGATGCAGAAGTGTCGGGTGGAGCAGCCTTCCCCACCCACAATTCTGACGTCGGAGAGGAAGTTCCAGGCCAGCCAATCGCTGCCTGGCTGGCCCGGAACTTCCTCTGTGACGTTAGAAGTGACGTTGGGTGGGGAAGGCTGCTCGGCCCGGCACTCCTGCCTCCTCTTTATGGCGTCGGGAAGCAGGGAGAGCAGAACTCGGTGGCGGTGGCTTGGGGGAGGGCAGGGAGAAAGAAAGACAAAGAAAGAAAGGGGGCAGGCAGGGAGACAGAAAGAAAGAAAGGGAGTATGGAGAAAGACAGGCAAAAACAAAAAAAGGGGAGACAGAAAGAAAGAAAGGGGGGCAGGGAGACAGAAAAAAGGGGGAAGGGAGAAAGGAAGAAAATATTGGGGGAAGGAATGAGTTCTGGAGGAGAGGAAGCATACAGGAGGCTGAAAGAAGGGTAGAAATATTGGATGCACAATCAGAAGAAGAAAGTGCAACCAAAGACTCATGAAATCACCAGACAACAAAGGTAGGAAAAATGATTTTATTTTCAATTTAGTGATCAAAATGTGGCTGTTTTGAGAATTTATATATGCTGTCTATATTTTGCACTATGGGCCCCTTTTACTAAACTGCAATAGCGTTTTTTAGCACAGAGAGCCTCTGAGCATCGAGAGCAATGCAGGGCATTCTGCGCAGCTTCCTGCGCTAAAAAGGGAGGGGGGTATATTTGTCTATTTTTTGTATAGTTGTTACTGAGGTGACATTGCATAAAGTCATCTGCCTTGACCTCTTTGAAAAAACCCCGGAATATAAGTGATAATTAACCTTTTCTCTGCATACAGTGTGCTTTGTGTTTTTTTTTAAATTTTATTGTTGGTAGATCATTTTGACTTGGTCATTTTAAAAGTAGCTCGCAAGCCCAAAAAGTGTGGGCCCTCCCTGCTCTAGACAAATGCTGGCAAACATCTTTATACCCAGCAAGTAAACTTGAAAGGAATGCGAGCATTTACCAATGCAATTTGCTCAAACAGGGAGTAGGGAGCTTGTCGTTACAAACTGTTATTAATGGTCTATAGGAGTGTGTATAATCTTGTGCCGATATGTTTGATGGATAGCATTCTGCCACATGTTCTGCCCCGACAACTACGATCCATCGTAAGTGCAGATCTACAAATTTCAACTGTTACAGATTTAAGGTTGAAGGTGTCCAGGGACAGTATATTTTTGTGTATAATAATAATCTATATAATAAAACCGTAGGCGGCGCATGCGCAGTCTTATCAGCGTGCTTCCATGATCCGTATGTCCGTGGCCGCCAAGACTGCAGCATGCCCCGCGCTTACTACGGCCCCACGCAGCACTTCACTCCATTTTCGCCAGAGCGGTTTGCCCAGATAGGGGAAGCTGAACAGCTCACTCCCGCCTCTGCTCGACTTCCTGTTCACAACCCCCCCCCCCAAACAACCGCATAGGAAAAACTCACTCCCTGCTCTCCTGCCACGGCGTTTGCTTCCTCTACTCGGCACGGCGCTTTACCCGGCAGACATTGAATAAAAGGTTGCCTCCCCCTGCCGCTCTGAATACCTGACCGCCTAACTTTAAACCCGCGGCTGCAGCTGCTTTGAAGACCTGGCCTGGCCGCCTAACTTTAAAACCACGAGCTAAACAGGTATGTAGTTCTTCCTTTCACCTGAACTCGCCTGCTCCCAGTGGGCCAAGAGAGAGGGGGGAGTGGCTGCCGTGGTGATCTGGCCGACTCCCTGGTGACAGGAGCCGCGGCGGCACCTTTAAAGTGAAAAAATAACTGTGGCAAGGGAGCCGGCCAACTGGCAGTTCAAGTTGGAGCTTCAGTCTGGCCTGCTCCCTGCCGTATTGTATTTTTTAGTTGAAAGAAGCGGCGGTGGCTCCTCTCACGATCCCCGCCTGGGTCAGACTTCCGACGCAGGTGGGGATCATGAGAGGAGCCACCGCCGCGTCTTTCTTTTTTTTTTGAACATCATTTTTATTCAAGAGACCACAAAAGAAACAGGCAGAAATCCAATAATACAAAACACCAGTGCAACACAAAATAGCAGATACATGCTGGTCATACAGAGGCAGAACAATCCTCAACAGAAAAACAAGAGAAACCACCAAGCACAGGTCATTCCAAATAAGAACAGCCCACCTCTTATTGAAGCCTCAAGACTTTTTGTATGTTAGTAGAAAACAGACCCAACCCACCCCCTATAAGGTCCCCCAAAAGAATAAACACTCAAACCAACCATCGCAGATCAGGCATCCAAACATGCAAACCCCGTCCATACTCTCCATACCCCCCATCCAGTCACACCATCCCCCCCTCCCCACCCACCCCACGCCGGAGAACCAGAGGCAGCTGCAGGAACACCCTCCAAAGAGCCAGGTAAGCCCGAAGCTCAGGATTAAAAGAACATTTAAAATAATAAAGTTCGAACCGCGCCAGCTCAATCATCTGAGTCAGCCAGCTATCCAAGGGGACAGGTCCCACCTGCACCCAATATTGTAAGATCGTTCGTTTAACCGTTAGTACTGTCATGTAGATGAAGCGCCTTTGTGGCATCGTGAAACCCTGCTCCTCCAACAGGGACTGGTCCCCTAGGAGCAATGTCTTGTAATCCCACTCAATTGATCGTTGCAAGACCAACTGCAACTGTGCAAAAGAAAAATTCCAGATAGATAAGCCAGGGCATTCCAAAAAGGAATGGAGGAGCGTCCCCGGAGCTCCTGAGCACCTAGTGCACATCGGGTCTTCCCATAATCCCATGCCCGCCCCTCTCTCTCGAGTAATGTAAGCCCTGTGGAGGATTTTAAATTGAGTTTCCTGCCAAGCCGCAGACTTCACAAAAGCATGCAAAGTGTAAAAAAGATCGAGAAACGTATCATGGGTATATGGAGCGGCAAGATCGCGGTTCCACCGGTCTCTGAGAGCAGCTAAATGGTCCTGGGAGGCTACAGATCGAATCGCCCTGTACCATACCGACAGGGAGCTCTGAGAAGCCGAGATATTAAGTAGGTAAGCATCCAAAGAGCCACACAGCCAATCCGCTCCAAACTGTTGATGCAAAGTCTGGCAATAGTGCCGGGCCTGTAAATAAGCAAAAAATTGCTGGTTAGGGATGCCCCATCGTTCCCGAATAGAAGCAAACGAGACACAAGTACCCGTATCGGCCGCAATCAGAAAAGATAGGTTAGAGACCCCTCTAGATGCCCAGGAGACGAATGGCGAATGGCCGAGACCCGGTGGGAAGCCAGGATTACCCTGAAGCTGCAAAAAAGGGGAGGCAATCGGAGACCTGTCCTGTAATCTACGCCACCACTGCCAGGCCAAACGGAAGGGTCGCAAGAACCGCAACTTAGAAGGCAACACTCCGCCCCCCGCCTTACTCGAAGACACATGGAGAAGATTGATAAAAGTGTAGGGTGCGCACCACCCAGTCAGCCAACCAGACGGAGAAAAACGAGCCACTCCAGTCACCCCCTCATGTACAAAACGCAAGAGAGCCGCCACATTATACGCACGGATGTCCGGGAGGCTCAAGCCCCCCTCCCCTTTAGCAAGAGTCAATTTCGCATAAGCTATCCTCGCGGCCTTCTGGCGCCATAGAAACGAGGTAAAAATGGACCGTAGCCGCCCCACATCTCGCTGCAGCACCCAAAAAGGCACTGTTTGTAAAGGGTACAGCAATTTGGGTAGGAGGATCATTTTAATCAAAGCCGCCCTCCCCAACAGGGTCAATGGGAGATCTCGCCAGGCAGAGCACAAGTTTTGAACTTTATCAATAGCAGCTAGCACGTTACTTCTGTACATAACCCGAGGATCAGTATGAAGATAAATACCTAGATATCTCATCGGCTTCCGCACCGGCGGTATTTGCAAATTAGCATGCCAAGGTTCAGGACCCAGGCCAGATAGAGGAAGAAGCTCGGACTTAGCACAATTTACTTGGAGACCCGACAGTACACCAAACTCCGCTACCAAACACAACGCCACCGGCAAATGAAGGGGCGCCTGATCCAAAAATAATAAAATGTCATCCGCAAACAACGTGATACGGCACTCCACGCTCCCTATCTGGATTCCCCGCAACAACGGAGTATTACGGATCTTAATGGCGAGCGGCTCCAGTGCCAAGACAAACAGAAGAGGGGAAAGGGGGCATCCCTGACGCGTGCCCCTACATAGCGAGAAGGGAGACGAAAGGCCTCCATTAATGATAAGTCTGGCCTGCGGCAAGGTATACAAGCCCTGAATCCACATAAGGAAGTTCCCGCCCATGCCATACTCCCGAAGCACCCAAAAGAGATACTGCCACGAAATACTGTCAAAGGCTTTCTCCATGTCTAACCCAACGATAGCAGAAGTGCCCCCTCCATCGCGATGTTCATGGATCGCCGTCAAAGCCTTAAGGAGATTCATAGAAGCATACCGTTGGGGTACAAATCCAACCTGATCATCCGCGACAAGCTGGGGCAAGACCATATTCAGTCGTGCTGCCAGGATGGAAGCCAACAATTTAACATCTTGATTCAGCAACGAAATCGGACGGTATGATCCTACCTGGGTAGGATCCTTTCCGGGTTTAGGGAGCAGGGTGATGTGGGCTAGGTTACTCCGGAGACCAGAGGTAGACGCAGCTAAAAAGTTAAAGAAATTCCCCAAGGGCTGCGCCAGAAGATCAGGCAAGAGTTTGTAATATTCCGGACCGAAACCATCCGGCCCCGGAGACTTAGTAAGCTTCAACTTTCGGATCCCTAAACGAACTTCCTCTAGAGAGATAGGGGCACTCAGGTGTTCAGCCTGAGTAACGGAGATCCGTGGGAGACAAATATCCCGGAAAAAGGCATCGCGGTCCGCCTCCGTAAAATCCCTTCGCGCATAAAGAGCGCTATAAAAAGCCACAAACTGTTCCTGGATTTGGGCTTCCTGCGTAACGCTATCCCCCCTAGCATTCTTCACCTGCCGGATGATTTGTTTCTTCCGATAAGGCCGAACTAGGTTCGCAAGCAGTTTACCCGCCTTACCTCCCCACCGATAAAGCCGAAACCTCTGATAATAAAGATTCTGACGAGCCCGATAGTCCAATATCTCATTGATCTGACGGCGTAACAATTTGATCTGTTGTCCATCCGACGCCGTCAAGGACGTCCGGTGACGGGCACGTAACACCGCCAAGCGGTCCGTGAGAGCAAGAAGTTTCTCTCCCTGCTGTTTCCTTTTAGTGGCCACATATTGAATAATATGGCCCCGCAGCACCGCTTTAGAAGCGTCCCAGAACACCTCGGGGTCTACGTCAGGGGTATCATTATGCGCAATATACTCCAGCCAATGGGTCCGCAAATAGAGTCCAAAATCTCGGTCCGAGTACAAAGCCGCCGGTAACCGCCAAGTTCTATCCCCCTTCTGGCCCGTGATCCCTAGAGTAAGCACCACCGCCGAATGGTCAGAGAAGGGGACATCTTCAACAGTAACCCTATCCACGCAGGCGAAAAAAGTGGTGGACACCAGAATGTAATCCAAACGGGAATACGCAGAATGAGGGTTAGAGTAAAAGGTATATTCCCTATCAAATGGATGAAGAGTTCTCCAAGCGTCCACTACCTCCAGCTGAGCACATAAAAAATTCACCCCCATGCGAGCATAGTGTCTAGGCCGCGGCTTGGCAGGAGAGCAATCCAAGGTCGAATCAGCAGTAATATTAAAATCCCCCCCCACAATCAATTGATAAGTGGGATATTGAGCTAGAATTCCCAGCAGCCCAGAAAAAAAACTATGACTATAAACATTTGGGGCATATAGGTTGCAGAAGAGGAGTTGAGAACCCCAGACCTCTCCCACCACAATGACATATCGGCCATCTCTATCTGAAATAATCTTATGAGTTTGGAATGGTAAGTGTTTGTGCAGTAAAACGGCCACCCCTCTCTGCCTACCATTGTAAGCGGAGTAACTCACATCCCCCACCCATTCTCTCCGTAGTTTCTCATGTTCAGTACCCGTCAGGTGTGTTTCCTGCAGGAAAGCTACGTCAACGTTGTGTTGCCGAAGCCAAGTGAGGATTTTTTTGCGTTTAACTGGAGAGTGTATACCATCTACATTCAGAGTAACTACAGTTAAGTTAACCATAACTACTGAGCAGAAAAAGCCACCATAGCAATCTATGTGCACCGAAAGAAAAGCATGTCAGAAACCGGACCTCCCAGCCAAGCCCGGCTCCAGAGAAAAACAGACGTCCCGCAGCCCCTCCGGCCCCCCAGTCATCACGACCCTTAATCACCACCCCACCCCCCCCATTCACACCCCCCCCGACAAGCATCCACAGCCATACAACACACATCCTACCCCCCCTACCCACCGCACGCCCTACTCCCGGAAAGTCCTCCCCTGACTCTCCAATACCCCAATCCCACGGAAAACTGTCTGCACACAACCACCCCTCCCCCCTCCCTTACCCTCAGCCGATATCTGGCAGAAAAGGATATCCCGCTAACCAAACCTGGACTCCATACCCCACCCCATAACACCCCAGTCTATACCCACTCTATAGAGCTACCAGACCCCTGCCCACAAACTCCTACCCACCAATGCAGTACTCCCAACAAACCCGAAAGCCCCTACCTCCCAGAAATACGTGAAAAGAAATCCCCTCATGCCCCGATGAAAAGCCCAGCAGTCCCAAAAAACAGCATCCCATCAGGGGGCAACCCAGTGAAAGCATGAAAGAAATACACAGTAAGATTGGAACAAAACACAGGTAGTTCACAGTACCATCTCCCAGAGACCCACTGGAGCCAGAGAACGGCTACCCCAGCCTACCCAGACAATCCACCCCAGACCCAGAACCCCCCTCCTACCCACCCCAAGGGTCAGGATAGAAAAGTGAGAAGACGCTAGATACAGCAAGCAAAAACCCAGATAAGGAGGAAATCAGAAAAGCGAAGGGGACTCAACAGCACGCGCCCCACGCACTGCCCGGCTGAGAACCGAAGCCATGAAGGCAGCAACGAGCAGAAGCAGGCTCACAAAAGGGGCACATAGCCTCGAGCCCCCTCCTAGCAAGAAAAATCACATGAGCAGGATAGTAAAAGTAATAGGAAAAATAAAGGACAGGACCCCGAGACCATTTCCACTCGGTCTAGAGCCCAAAGTTCACCAGCTCACACTCCCAACTAGAGACAACAGGTCCTCCCCGGATCCCAGAGGTCCCCAAACAATATAGCAGAGAGGGAAAGAGAGGACAAAAGCCAAATCAAAAAGGTGAGCATCACAAAAAGTCCAGATCAGCAATGTTGCAGCAGGGTATCATCCTCACAAGGCACAGAGCTGGATCGAGTCTCCGATGCCGTGCAGACTGGAAAGGTAAAGTACAGGCAAGTGCAGGATACTCAGTCTGGCAAGCTCTCTAGAAAGGCTCTAATCTCCGCCGGGGTGTTAAAATAGTGCGATTTGTTGGCATGGTGGACCCTCAGTTTTGCCGGGTATTGCAAGGCAAAACGCAGCTGTTTCGTGTGGAGCTGCGTGCAATACGGAGCCATAGCACGGCGCTGCTCAGAGACCCGAGGGGAGTAATCCTGGAACAGGAGAAGCCGCTGGCCTTCATACAAGACTGTGCCTTTCGCTTTATATTGAAGCATAAGCTTAGTCTTGTCAGCGAAATTAAGAATACGGGCAATGACCGGCCTCGGCTTCCGTTCTCCCTCCCTGTAGGCTCCGATCCGATGCACTCGCTCAACCAGGAGGGGCGAATCTCCATTATCCATCTCCAGCTCCCTAGGTAGCCACGTGGAGACCAGGTCATGCAAACTCGCACCTGATATCGATTCTGGAAGTCCGATAAGCCGTATGTTATTTCTACGGCTCCTGTTCTCAATATCTTCAGCCCGGTCCTCCAGTTTGCGGCACTTCTCCTCCAGGGCACGGACTCCCGCCTCCAGAGCCACCGTGCGATCATCCTGCTCCGAGACCCTGTCCTCCACGTGTTGCAGGCGAGTGGTCTGCCGCTCCACCGAATCTTTTAGACCGTCAACCGTGGATTGCAGGCGCGTTAGCTTGTCGTCCAAGAAGGTTGTAAGGTGTTTTTTCAGCTCCTCGATTGCATCCGCCTGCAGCATGATGGTAGGGGTGAGCTGCATGCGGTCAGATGAAGTATTATCCGCCATCTTAGCTGGTGTAGCAGGGCCTCTTACAACTTTAGTAGACCTCTGGACTCTGGCCGGCATAACGAAGCGCCCCTGCCAGAATTGATACAGACGAGCAGCCAAGACCTTGCCCCAACCGGTAGCCAAAGAAAACAGGCTGGAAATGCAGATATATAGCGGGATATGGCTAAAAATCAGCCCAGAGTTCGGGAGAGGTACTCAAACACGTCTGATCAGGATGAGTGCATCACGTGACCCCCCCCCCGCCGCGTCTTTCAAATAAAAAAATACAATATGGCAAGGCGGGCAGGGAGCAGGCCAGACCAAAGCTCCAACTTGAACTGCCAGTTGGCCGGCTCCCTTGCCACAGTTATTTTTTCACTTTAAAGGTGCCGCCGCGGCTCCTGTCACCAGGGAGTCGGCCAGATCACCACGGCAGCCACTCCCCCCTCTCTCTTGGCCCACTGGGAGCAGGCGAGTGAAGCCCGGTACTTCCGGGTAGCTAAGGGGCGGAGCGCGGCGCGTGCTCAGGGTCCGGGTGGAGAAGCCGGTGCTACAGCCGCTTGCACACATTAGCACTGGCTAACGCAACCCGGGTAAGGGAGGTCAAGTTTGGGAGGATCGCTCAGACTTGGGACTGGCGTTCACCTTCGGATGGAACAGTAACCTGCTCCAGGGGAGCCGGACGACACCCACATGTAACAGATCAGCACTACCCCCGATTTCCCGAACCCCCACCTCCCCCCAAGCAACAACAAAAACTACTCCCGATGCCTGCGGCTGTGACCCCCCCACCCCAAGTAAACTCCCCTGGAGCAAGATCGGATGCCCGGAAAAGGGGGGAGGGATAGATCACTCCCAACCGTTCGAGGAGAACTGAGGGCTGGAAGAGTAGGTATGAGAAGGGGGTTGGGTTTGGGGGCTATAAAGGAATATGTGAGAGAAGGGAGCTGGGGATGAAAAAAGGATGAGATGGGAGAAGGGGGGCTACAAAAGGGGGCATGTGAGAGAAAGGGGCTGAAGACAGGAGCTGGAAGAATAAGTGAAGGGGGAATGAAGAGGGAGTTCTATGGAGGTGAAGGACAGAGAAAGGGGACAGATTTTTAAGTTGGTGAAAAAAGGTGGAAATAGGGAGGGTAAAAGGGGAAATGGGAGCCTGAATAGAGGGGGTAAGACATAAGAAGAATAGCCATACTGGATAAGACTAATCTATTCTAGCACCCGTTAATGTAAGGTGATGATGGACAGGGGGGATGTAAAACAAAGGGGCTGCTGCTGGATAAGGTGAGCAGTGATGGAGTGGTGGAGGACACAGGGGAGGTAAAAGGAAGGGATAATGGATGGGGAGCAGGCAAGGGGTGGTTGTGGACAGCCAAGGAAACCTCCCCCCCAAAAAAAAACACAGAAAGCGACTAAGGAGAGAGAAAAATAAATAAAGACAGACACACACACACATATATTCTAGCACCCGTTAATGTAACGGGCTATAAGACTAGTAATAATAATAACAGTTTATATACCGCAGGACCGTGAAGTTCTATGCGGTTTACAATGATTAGAAATGTTACAGATTGAATGAATAAACAAAGTTACAGATTTAGCGACAGGTGGTTCTTGCGCTCGGTTGTTAAGGACTAAGATTGAATAGGTTGGTTTCCTAAGTATTTCAGGAACAGATGTGTTTTCAGGCGTTTCCTGAATTCTCCATAGGTAGTAGGCACAAGCAGTTGTTCAAGGTCTTTACCCCATAATACTGCTTGATGTGCGAGAAGATGTCGATGATGACTTTTAAATTTACAACCTCTAACCGGTGGAGAAACGAAGTTCAGGTGTGAGCTTCGCTTGTGTCTGTTGGTTGAGAAAGAGAAAAGGTCTGTTATGTATTTAGGGGCTAAGCCATAAAGTACCTTGAAGCAAAAACAACCAAACTTGAATTTCACACGTGCCTCCATCGGTAGCCGGTGTAAGAGTCGATAGGAAGGTGTCACATGATCAAACTTCTTCAGTCCACAAAGTAGTCGAACCGCTGCATTTTGAACTAGTTGCAATCGCCACATGTACTTCTGGGGGAGTGCCAAGTAGGCGATGTCACAATAATCGAGTTGACTCAGAATAAGGGATTGTACTAGAATTCGAAATGATGAGGCATCGAAGTAAGCTCTAATGGACCGAAGTTTCCAGAGGGTGTGAAAGATTTTTCTGATCAAGGAGTCTACCTGGTCTTTCATGGTCAGGTTCTGGTCCTGTGTTACACCCAATATCTTCATAGTGGGCTGAATTGGATAACTAAGGTTGTTGATGCACATTGCTGCTTTAGTGTCGAGTGGGTATGGCGCTGCTATGAAAAATGTTGTTTTCTCAGGTGCCAGGGAATGGAACAAGCTCCCTCTATACATTCGTCAACAGAAAGACCTGCAGAATTTTAAACGATTATTGAAGAGACACCTCTTTTGTCAAATAAAGTATGGAGCCTGATGTTTTATCGTTAAGATGTACGCAGGGCACTGGTCGTTAAATTTTATTGTTGGTAATTTGTATATGTATTGTTATGTTTGTTGTGATGATGAGTTCATATAGGGCTACCAGGTTTTCCGTTTGGAAAATCCAGACCCCGAGAGCCGCCCACAGGCCCACCCAGTCTGCCCCCAATCCCATCCATCCCTGCGGCCTGCTTTCGTTGGGCATGCGCGGATGCGGTCCTGCCCGACAGTGATTTGTTCCAAGCTTTTCAAAACCCGGACAAAGGGCGAGATGCGCCAAAGTCCACAAATCGATCCGATTCGTGTTCTATCTGTTTCCAAGTCATTCTGGCCGATCGATTCAGTAAAGCTCGTCCCACGCAAACGATCGAATCGTAAACACTCCCGCATTCGTGCACACGTCTCGCTGTCACATCGATTGACGCACGTGCGCACGGTATCCTAGTTGGTTTTGAAGCACATAACGCATGCGCTAGCGCTTTGGAACTTCGCGGCGTAGAAATGGGGCGGGGTTTAATCGCGGATGTCATTGGCGGGCTCCGAGTGCACCTACTGCAAAGCATTGTTGTCATTAAAAAAAAAGGCAATATAAGAACTGTAGTTTTTACCAACCTCTCCTCGGCATACTCGTGTTCCAAACGAAGCAGATAGCGTAGCCGACAAGCGCCATCCATTTCTCTCACAAAAAGAACTGTTAAGTTGCCAGAAGGCACAACAGTTGAATGCACTGGGATCACGCACTATTACCGTGTTTCCCCGATGGTAAGACACTGTCTTATTTTTTTTGGAAGGCCAAAATATGCTCTAGGGCTTATTTTCGGGGGGATGCCTTATTTACCCTTTCATGTCCCCTCTGTATCTCTATCCTTTCTCTCTCTCTTCTGCTCCCTCACCCACGAGTCCTGCATCTGGCCCTCTCCCTTCTACCTGCACCTGGCAACACCCCCCTGCTCCGCGGCTCTCTTCAGCAACTTGTCAGCAGCGGTGATCAAGACAAGCTACCGACATCGAGGCCTTCCCTCTACGAGTCCCGCCTTTGTGGAAAAAGGAAGTTGAAACAAGCGGGACTCGCAGAGGGTAGGCCCCGACGTCAGAAGCTTGTGTCGATCGCTGCTGCTGAGTTGCTGAAGAGAGCCGCGGAGCAGGGGATGTGGCCGGAAGCAGGTAGAAGGGAGAGGGAGATAGGAAGGCTGTAGATCTCCGGAGCATGACACCGACCCCGGCCAGGATGATTTCTTTTTCAGGCGTGCATCTTACAAGTCCGGCGTCGCGGCGGGAAATAGCCATGCTGAGCAGTGAGCTCAGCACTACACAGATGAAAGCCTTGCTTGCTGATTGGTCCAGCGGCACGGCCGCCGGACCAATCAGCAAGCAAGGCTTTCATCTGTGTACGTGCTGAGCTCACTCAGCATGGCTATTTCCCGCCGCGACACCGGACTTGTAAGATGCACGCCTGCGTGACACACTACCGGAGCCACGGCAAAGGTGGAAAAGAGCCGCATGCGGCTCTGGAGCCGCGGGTTGCCGACCCCCGCGGTAGACGGAGGGACCACACGGAGTCACCCACCGTACCACCCGATTCGGGTAAGCGCAGGTATCGGTGGGTGGCTTATTTGCGGGGGGGGGGTGCCTTATTTTACAATTTTTTCTAAAAAGGGGGGGCTGTCTTATTTGATGGCCCTGCCTTATCATCGGGGAAACACGGTATATACAGCCTACGAATCCCAGGAGGCTGTGCGGCTCTTTCTGCCGTGAAGCACAAAACAACCAAAGGCGACCCTGTGACGTCAGATGCACGCGACAATCTAGCCGGAAGGAAGGGGGGGGGGAGGGATTGCTGGCCCTTAAAAGTTATTTTGGATTTTTTTTGTTTTGTTTTTTAGAATTTGGCATCGATATTTGAAATGTACAATGCGCAAGGAGAGCACGGGGTTAATCCACAATTTTCTCGCCATGCGCGTTACAAATCTGAGATTCACTCCCGCTTCCAAGCTCACTCTGCGCATTGCAAAAAAAATCTGAAAAATATTTCTAACATGAAAATTGACATATATTTAAAGTTTAGATATATTTTGGATTTTTTTGCGGGGTAGATATATATATATTTTAATGGGGTTCTTAACACGCACACGGCAGTTGCTAGGCAGGAATAGTTGGCGAGGATGTAAAGCGACTGATCCTCAGCAGTCGAAACTTTTTGGAACGGAAAGGCCAGTCGATTTGGATGAAATGGTTTCATGAATCGATGCCTTAAGAAATTGACATACTGTTTAAACTCGACAGTGATCTTAACCATCTGAGATAATAAACACCTGTTACCATACAGTTTTTTGGAACCTCAGGCCACCACTCAGAGCTCAAACTCGTTCATTGCTCTAAGCTTTATGTGGAAGCTCCTCATTGGATCCTTTTATATTTTCTAACCTCTTTTTGCTTTTGTGATTAATTTTTTGTTTTTTCTTAAACAATTTTATATAGACTCAAAGCTTAAAATATTAAGCACTACTTAGCTTGGTCTTGTGGTCTTTGGCTACGGGGAATTTCACACCAACATGTTTCGCTGGATAGCTTTATCAAGGTTTTACCCCTTTCAGATTTACCGCCAAGACTTGTGACCACTTATCCACAAGTCTTGGCGGTAAATCTGAAAGGGGTAAAACCTTGATAAAGCTATCCAGCGAAACATGTTGGTGTGAAATTCCCCGTAGCCAAAGACCACAAGACCAAGCTAAGTAGTGCTTAATATTTTAAGCTTTGAGTCTATATAAAATTGTTTAAGAAAAAACAAAAAATTAATCACAAAAGCAAAAAGAGGTTAGAAAATATAAAAGGATCCAATGAGGAGCTTCCACATAAAGCTTAGAGCAATGAACGAGTTTGAGCTCTGAGTGGTGGCCTGAGGTTCCAAAAAACTGTATGGTAACAGGTGTTTATTATCTCAGATGGTTAAGATCACTGTCGAGTTTAAACAGTATATTATTGAAAAAATCACCTAAAAATATCACATAATAATTGTGCATTGTAAGCTTATTTAAGAAATTGACATGCCTTTTTACTCATTTGCATGCGCAGGATGGGGTCTGGAGGAAGGTTTGTGAGTCAAGACATTGTCGGAAAGTAATCGCTAACCGATCACTACACGATCGGTTTGCTTAGTGAATCTAGCCCAAAGTGTTGAGTTATGAAAAGACATCCGGACTCCCGGATGTCTGGTAACCCTAAGTGCGTTTATATCTATTGTGACCCGCTTTGGGAAAGGCGGGATGCAAATAAATAAACCATAAATCTTTTTTCCCCCCCAAATACCAACTTAAGAACATAAGAACATAAGAAGTTGCCTCCGCTGAGGCAGACCATAGGTCCATCCTGCTCAGCGGTCCGCTCCCGCGGCGGCCCATCAGGCCCATCGCCTGAGAAGTGGTCTATACCTATCTATACCCCCCAATCCCTTTTTCTTCTAGGAATCTATCCAAACCTTCTTTGAAACCATTTAATGTTTTCTTGTCTACAACAGCCTCTGGAAGCGCGTTCCATGTATCCACCACCCTCTGAGTGAAGAAGAACTTCCTAGCGTTTGTTCTAAACCTGTCCCCTTTCAATTTCTCCAAGTGCCCCCTTGTACTTGTGGTGCCCCTTAATTTAAAAAATCTGTCCCTGTCTACTTTTTCTATGCCCTTCAGGATCTTGAAGGTTTCTATCATGTCTCCTCTAAGTCTTCGCTTCTCCAGGGAGAAAAGTCCCAACTGCTTCAATCTTTCGGTATATGGGAGATTTTCCATTCCCTTTATCAGTTTGGTTGCTCTTCTTTGTACTCCCTCAAGTACCGCCATGTCTTTCTTGAGGTACGGCGACCAGTACTGGACACAGTACTCCAGATGAGGCCGCACCATTGCACGATACAGTGGCATGATGACTTCTTTCGTCCTGGTCGTAATACCCTTCTTAATGATACCCAGCATTCTGTTTGCTTTCCTAGAGGCTGTGGCGCATTGCGCCGATGCCTTCAGTGTTGCGTCTACCATCACTCCCAGGTCTCTCTCCAGGTTACTAACCCCTAGTGATGTTCCCCCCATTTTGTATGTGAACATCGGGTTCTTTTTCCCCACGTGCATGACCTTGCATTTCCCCACATTGAAGCTCATCTGCCACTTCACTGCAGTATTTTGCATACCTTGTAATCCAGAGAGCGAGTGTGCTGATAGCAAACAATAAAGACCATCGCAATAGTCCAGACACGACAAAGTCGATGACTGAACGAAAAGTGCTTTTCCCCAAAAAGAGAGCGCACATTCCTAGTTAGTGCCATCGACTCGGGTTTGAGTCCTAGCGATTTGATGAATTACAGATCTGGACTATTGCAATGGTCTTAGCATATAAGTGGTATAGAAATAAAATAGATAAGTATGAACAAGAAATGGGAGTTTAATTTGTCACATAAATCATGGAAAAACTATCTAGAATTCTCTGCGGATTCATTTCTGTTGTCCAGTTTGGCTCAGCTGGGATTTTTTTTCACTTGTGTTGCAATCTTGTAGTTATGGGGGGGGAAGGGGTTTGTAATATTCATTCGGCTTTGTCATCTCAATTTTCTAAAATAAAACAAAACATACGCTTCCCTCTGCAGCTCGGCTTAGAGTTCAAGTACTCCCTCCTCTGTATTTGCATCCCTCCTCCTCTTCCCCTCTTCCCTCCTAACCCGGAACGTTTCCTGCAGGCTGCAGCTTGGCAAGCATCAGCCCTTGAGAAAGAAAGAGAGCGAATCCTCTTCCAGAAAAGCCGGAGAGAGGATGGGAGGGGTAGAAACTGCACAGGTAGGGCTGGGAGAGGGGGGGATTGTCACCTGCAACGAATTGCATGAAATTCTGCATCCTCAAATGGCCCTTTCACATCCCACAGGACGAGGAGTAAGTAAGACATAGGGCTAGATTCACTAAGCCCACCGATCAACTTCTGCCCACTCAGCGACCCGATTTCCCTCCGACCCGATTCATTAACCTCTGTCCCGATCATCCTCCGATCTGCGTATGCAAATGAGGGGGGAACGGCATTTAAATGTAGGCAGGCAGCGATTCACAAAAAAGAGGGACACCGACTGGGCTGACCGATCCTAATATAAACAACTGCTGAGGACCAGTCGCTCAGGTCCTTTCCGACTGCCTCCCTGCTTCTCTGCTCTCAGCCCTGATCTCCTGCCTGCCACGATCTGCTCTCTGCCCCATCTCCTGCTCTCGCCCCAAATCTCTCCTGCCACCCCGACTCTCCTGCCCTTCCACGCAGTGCAAGCCTGTGGTTTTAACCTGCGGGCTTAAAGCTGGTGGGAAGGAAAAAAAAGCAAAAAAAAAAAAAGAAATTCCTGCTCTTCCAGGCACGAAGGCAGATGGTCTGCACATGCTCATGGATTGCTAAGAGTAAACGGCTGACACCATTTTGAGTACCGAGTCGGATAGATCGCGGAAACTTTTAAAACTGTGTTGGTCGGTTGGGGGTTTGTTTATATAGGGGCCAGAATGGATACATTCGGGCGGGAGGGCTGGCACATGCGCAAAGCTCTTTAGCTTTGCAGTTTTTAGACTGCCGGGTCAGCTCCGTCACGGGGACGTCACCAACTTGTGTGGCTGGAAGATCATCTGTCCAAGGAGAACTACCGTTACAGGTAAGCAACTTCTATTGCTCATGGATTGCTGTTCAGCAATCCCATTCAGTCGGTTTGGGGCATGATTCTGATCACCCTCATTTGCATGTGATGCATGGGGAGGAGCCTAAGGCCCTTATTGACTCAGGCTCCCACCTTGGGAGGGGCCTGGGGCGCCTGAGCCAATCAGGGACTTCCTTAGGGCTGAAGCCTACAGAAGTCCCTGATTGATCAAAGTGATAGCCAATCAGGGACTTCCTAAGGCTCAGATTATGGACTTTTCCTCCAGGAACTTGTCCAAACCTTTCTTAAAGCCAGCTATAATATCTGCTATCAGGAATTTGTACTGATATACCTGAGGCTTCGGGGGCTGAGCAAGCCTTTCTTCATCTTCCAGGTCCCTGTAACATTTGAGGATATTGCAGTCTATTTCTCTGAGGACGAGTGGGAAATGTTAGCAGAATGGCAGAAGGACCTTTACAAGGAGACCATGAAGGAGAATTATGAAATGCTGACAGTGCTGGGTAAAGCTTATTTTTCATTCCATTATTATAAGTTGTACACTGAAATGTTTTGAATGTCTCCTGTGTGGGATGTAGTAGTGTAGTTGCCATTTTTAATGAATACATTCCTTGACTAAATTTTTGGGATGTAATAACCTCCTTCTTTTTCACCCAGGGGGTGGTGGATACATGGAACGCGCTTCCGGAGGCTGTGATAGGCCGGAGCACGTTACAAGGCTTCAAAGAAGGTTTGGATAGGTTCCTAGAGGATAAAGGAATTGAGGGGTACAGAGTAGCGGTAGGTTATAGGGATAGTCTGGGACCATTGCTCAGGCAATGGGCCACTGCGGGAGGGGACCGCTGGGCGAGATGGACTTCTGGTCTGCCTCAGCGGAGGCAACTTCTTATGTTCTTATGTTCTTAAGTCAGAATTAACCTGACTTAAAAAGGGAACTGCTCATGGTATTGCGGTATACAAAAATAAAGTTATTATTATATGAAGTGAATCTAATAAAAAGGTGTCACCTTTTTATTTTATTTTTTTCTGCTCAGTATGAGATAAGTGCATAAGAATATAAGAATTGCTATACTGGGACTAGAGAATGACACAGGAACAAATTTTTCCTGTCCCCGCAGGAACTCAATTTCCTTATTCCGTCCCCATGAGTTTTGTCGCTGTGCCTGTCTCTATCCCATTCCTGTAAGCTCTGCCTTATGATTTTAAAGTGTTTCAGGCTTGTGCAGATGAGGATAGAGCTTGCAGGAATGGGGCATGGACAGAAAAAGAACTCACTGAGATGGGAAAATGAGTTCCTGCGGGGATGGCGAAATATTTGTCCCTGTGTCATTCTCTAACTGTAACAAACTGAAGCTCCATCAAGCCCAGTATCCTGTTTTCAACAGTGGCCAACCCAGGTCCCAAGTCCCTAGCTAGATCCCAAGTAGTAAAACAGAATTTATGCTGCTTATCCTAGGAATAAGCAGTGGATTTCCCCAAGCCATCTCAATAATGGCCCATGGACTTCTCTTTTAGGAAATGATATAACTCTTTTTTAAACCCTGCTGAGCTGACTGATTTCACCACAAGGTATTTGAGAAAGGAGTGAGTTGATCCACAGTGATTCCATTCAGCTTTTGCAAACCCCCTAGTAAGTTTCTCGGCAGAGTGTGGCTGTAATGTGACTGGCTACTCCTGGGGAAATTCTGAACCCAAAAGGAACTAGTTCCCCCTGATGGGGGTCACTGTTTTTGGCATGAGGCGATATTTATTTACACCTGGAATGTATTGCAATAGAACTAAAATGAGTGCGATGCCTAAATTCAGCAACACAGGACCAAAGTCTGTATATGTCGCTTAAAAAGTTGGTGCAGAGAAAAATCTGTGCTGAGTGCTAGTCTATAAAGCACCTCTGGAGTTTGGCACCTTTTTTTTTAGAATATACGTAGCGCCTGTCTCCTTGATTAACATTTAGACACGGCCAATTATGCCAATGAAAACCAGGCCTAAATGCCTACCACGTTACGACTAATGTTAATTATTTCTAGGGCGCTACCAGACGTACGCAGCGCTGTACAGAGTCACATATGATCAATCACTCTTACACACAGGCCAGAGCTATAACACCAGAGGAGGAAGAAGCCTCAGACAACAAACCCTCCCACCATCCACAGACGGGATTAACGTGTTCAGGGCTAAACCTCATTGGCATAAAAAAACGCCCCTGGAATTTCAAAACTGGCTCTGTGCGGTGCAAAATTAAAGATAGATGAGGAAACCAACAGTGGAGAGGTTCAAAGTTCCTGGTACGCAACTTTATTTCAAGATTTACTTAAGGGTGCGATGGTGAGGCACGTGTTTCGGCCTCAGCGGCCTTCCTCAGAAGCAATAGCACTCTTAAGTAAATCTTGAAATAAAGTTGCGTACCAGGAACTTTGAACATCTCCACTGTTGGTTTGTTCATGTGCTGTTTCTTCCACATCTTGAGGGGGGAGGGAGAGGGTCAGTCACCACTGGGGTAGTGTGGGGAGGGGTCATGCCTTCATCCCTCCAGTGGTTAGCTGGTCAGTTTGGGTACATAAGAACATAAGAATTGCCACTGCTGGGTCAGACCAGTGGTCCATCATGCCCAGCGGCCCTCTGGTCTTAGACCAGCACCCTAACTGAGACTAGCCCTACCAGCGCACGTTCTTGTTCAACAGAAACTTGTCTAACTTCGTCTTGAATCCTTGGAGGGTGTTTTCCCCTATAACAGCCTCTGGAAGAGCGTTCCAGCTTTCTACCACTCTCTGGGTGAAGAAGAACTTCCTTACGTTTGTACGGAATCTATCCCCTTCTAACTTTAGAGAGTGCCCTCTCGTTCTCCCTACCTTGGAGAGGGTGAACAACCTGTCCTTATCTACTAAGGATGTTTCGATCGTGTCCCCTCTCAATCTCCTCTGTTTGAGGGAGAAGAGGCCCAGTGGAGATTGAGAGGGGACATGATCGAAACATTCAAGGTGCTTTGAAAACCAGGTCTAATTCCAAACGTCCAAATGATGCCCTGGCCATTTTGAAAAAAGGGTTTGATTATCCCTGCAAGACATCAAAGTGCTAAGCACGCCCAAAACATGCACCTTACATGCCCCCTTAACATTAAGACATCCTGGAGGGTGAATGCCCTGCAAGATGTCTAAAAACCTTAGTTTCAAAAAATCAGCACATGGACCTTTTGGCGATTAAAACATCCAGGTGCCGGGTTATGCAGTTGTTTGGACGTCTGCACTTTTGAAAACGAGCCCCAGAGTTTCTAAAAGTTTGGGGGAAAAAAAGTTAATGTCATTATTTTTGACTTGGAACAGGCTCTTTATCTAATAATAATAATAATAACTTTATTTTTCTATACCGCCATAGTCAGGCGACTTCTAGGCGGTTTACATTGTAAGAAGGCTGGACATTCAGCAAATAACAAAGGTCTTAGTACAGTACAATACTAATACAATAAAATAAATCCACATATAATACAATACAGTGAGTCTAAATACAATACTATACAATAAGTTTAAATACAGTACCGAACAAAGAGTCTAGATGCCGTACAATAGTCTAAATGGTAAACTTACATATTAATTGGAGATCTAAGGGTAATGAGTGTCTGAAAGATTTAGAACATCCATGAGGGGGGTCTTAGTGGGGGAGGGGACCGTTTTAGTCAATGAATTTAGCGAATAGGGTGGTTTTGATCGATTTGCGGAATGCATTATAAGTCATATTTGGTTAGTTTATGTGGTTTTTCAGCCAGGTTTGCTGTCTGTTCGCTTGGAACTTAAAGGTTCTGTCCAAGAAGGATTTGTATCTGCAGCCTGTAGTCTTTGGGTATGCAAAGATGTTTTTGTTTCTGGTCGTTCTTGTGGGGTTGTGTAGGGTGAAGTGAGTTTGTAGGTATGAAGGTGCTAGTCCCCAGGCTTGTTTGAAACAGGTGCAAGCGAATTTGAATAGAATTCGCGCTTCTATTGAGAAACCTTCGCTTATATCAAAGATTGAGCAGGAGAAAGATCTATATGTCAGGAATCGGCAGGACTCACCCGGCAGACTGAAAAGCTCCTGGAAAGGTGAGCAAAGTTGACAGCTCAGGGAGAGGAGAGGAGAGGATGCTGGGGGCACTGATCTATCCATTTAAGAGAGGGCGGAAAGAGGTTGAGCGGAGGCGTCTGATTCTTAAGGATTTCATTTTCCTAGCCCAGGTATCAACCTTGTGGTTAGAGCATCTGTAACTACATGGATGGGAAAAGCCAAAATAAACTGCAGAGACGATGTACAAGATGTTATGGCTTTATTAAGGTCAACAAAACCTTCACTTCGGTTAGAAAAAAAAGGACCCGACACAGTCCGTATTTTGAAAAACGCTTCTTCCTCAGGGGTCCTGTTTGGAAAAGAATGAAATGAGGCTGTTGCAAGTATGTGTGTTGAAAATAACATATATGTGAGACGATATGTGTATTATATAGTGTGTGTCGAAGCACAATGAGTGATAATATTATGTGGGCAGTGGTCGGATGCTAAAAAGACATAGACGGTGGACACAACATGACAAAATTTATGGTGAAAGCCCTGTCAGTGGAAACCAGTGTAAAATAAGTGATCCATGATCGAGAGCTATGAGAGGCGACTCAGATGGGATGAAAAACGCCATAAAATATACAGGGAAAAGCTTTTGTGGTGGGAGCGTAACATGCTGACATCCCAAGATCTTGTGTTTTTCAAGAGAAAATGAACCAAATGGGATGCAACAATTTGAAGAAGACCTTGAACCAATACAAACATAATCAAATAAATTGCAGCTTTAAAACGATCCAAAATATGGCATTAAAATGTATAAAAAGGACCGTTTAAAAGTAAACATTAAAGAAATAATGATGAATTATAATCCTAACGAATGAATTAAATGAAACGAGATAAAATGAAATGTTTCTGTAAAGACTGAGGGCCTCTTCTAACAAACTGCGCGGTGAGTCCATGGGTTCTGTAGCTTTCCAAAGAGCCTCCGTATTGATTATGGCACGTTTCACCATCGCTCCATATTGTACGGTCTCTTCCCCGGGTTGTCTTCGTTCTCTAGTCTCCAAAGAGAATACCGTTGTTAAAGTCTCAGCTGGTTCCTGCACCAATTGGGGCTCCCCAGTTATATCTCCAGGGCTCCTCATCGGAAGGCATCTTCGCCACCGTCTCTATGGGACTCCCAACTCCGGGCTGGAGAGGAGCCTGTCGTTGATCAGGCCTCGACGGAGCCCTATCCGTGCTAAGCTCATCCACCTGTACCAGCATCGCTCCTGTAACCAGATATGCTTCCTGAGTGCCACGAGGATGGATGGTAGTCTATATCAGCCGTTTCGGAGTCAAGGCTGCTGCAGGGACAGCTTGCGGCATTCCTTTCGGTTCTCCATTCCATAGAATGGCTTAGGTAAGTGAAAGCGTGCCGATACCTCGCCTTAAGGAGAAAACTCTTCCTGTGCATCCGTCCCCGATGCCATCTATTCCCTCCACGTTTTTTTTTTTTTAAATTGGGGCCGATATTGTGCTGGTGTAACACATGCACAATATCGGTGACATTAAAATAAAAAGCCCCGACAGCTGAGTGGCAGAAGGCTGCTTTGGGGTTTCCCCTGCTGCTCAGCTGTTTGGGTTTCCCCAAACCGGCTCTGCACATGTATCAAAGTCGCTCTTACAACGACTGATCAGACGGGATTATGGCGAACCTCTGTGCAAATCATTTGCATGCAAACCTGTTGGAACATCAGTCACTGTTCCAGAATTGGCCCCAAAATCAGCCAAAAGCAACTCGCACGGTCTTAACGACCGTGTTTTGTGCAACTAGCCCTGGGTCAGACCAATGGTCCATCTAACCCAGCATCCTGTTTTCACAGTGGCCATTCCAGGTCACTAGTACCCGGTAGAAACCCAAATAGTAGAACATTCCAGACTCCATAATCCCTTATAGTGGTCACCAACAATCACAACTGGCCATTCGATCTAAGTACACTTCTCCCTCCATATTCACGGTTTCAGCATTTGCATACAGACATT
Source organism: Geotrypetes seraphini (assembly GCF_902459505.1). Lineage (NCBI taxonomy): Eukaryota > Metazoa > Chordata > Amphibia > Gymnophiona > Dermophiidae > Geotrypetes > Geotrypetes seraphini. The sequence goes on from NC_047085.1 coordinate 503,468,454, forward strand.
TCAAAAAATGTTTGTGATATCTATTTACAATTTGCTCGGTAGTTGGCATGGATAATTTGCAATCACTGGCTCCCTGTCCATGTCCACATATGGCTCAGACTTCTTTTACTGACCTACAAGTATACACTTCTCCCTCCGTATTAGTGGTTTCAGCATTCAGGTTTCGATTATTCACGGTTTGTAGCTTGCTGGCTCCTCCCCCCAAATTACATCAGCTTGCATAGAAAAATCGCTGATTCCAAGCGTTTACAGAGAAAATCACTGATTCCCATCACTTCCTTCACCGTGTTTTGCCTCTCCTTCAGGAACAGACCAGGTCTCCCACCATGTGATTCGCAGTTTCACCACATTCACGATGGTTTTTAATAGAAAACAGCAAATGACATATGAAAAAGTTATTCCACGTTTTTCTGTATTTGCGGTTCTGTTAATCCCCTAACACAGCGAAAATGGAGGGAGAAGAGTATCAAGTCTACTAAGACAGATTATAATCTTCAGATTGACCTCATTTAATAAACTGGACCGTGTCTATTGATGTCTCCATTTAAAAAAATCATTACTTCAGTTTTAAAGTTTTCATGAATTTGTTATGGTCAAATATATTTTATTGAGCAAGCAAGAACATAACATAGTAACACAAAATACAGAAACAGCTCAAAAGTTTTGAAATAATCCCCAAAAGAACCACCCCCCCAAACCCCCCAAACCCCTCCAAACCCCCCTCCCCTCCATACCCACCCCTGGGTCCTTCTTCGAAACACAAAGTAACAAAAAATGTTGAATAACAAACTATACAAAAGAGGCGCAAAAGGGAAGTACAAACAAAGCATCAATTAAGTATCCGGCTACGAGCCAGAGGGGTCAAAGTATTCCAGAAAGGTTCCCAAGTGGTCTGGAAAAGACGACCTTGTCGAGAAGCCAAGTCAGTCACATCCCTGCGCTCCCACATCAAAAGAGCGATCATGCGGCTCCTCCAAAGGGAATAGTCCGGAGCCTCAGCTTCAAGCCATTTCAGCAGGATGCATTTCAATGCAATCAGGATAGACCACTTGAGGAAAGCTGCAACTCCCTTGGAACGTGGAAAGTAGTGAGGAACAGTCCCAAATAAAAGCAAAGGGGAACTGCGAACAGTAACATGCCAAATAGACTGCACAAAAGCAAATATAGCAGTCCAAAAAAGTTGAATCTGAGGACAAGTCCAGAACATGTGGCCTAAGCTGGCTTCCGGAGCCTGACAACGAAGACAGGCTGCGTGGGGACGGAAGTGAGCCAAATAAGCCCTTTTAGGAGAAATATATAAACGAAAAATCAATTTTCATGAATTTGTTATAAGTATATTTATTTAAAATTTTTTAGATCCTTCAGAAACGGAAGTCAAACATAAAATTTCTCCATTCAAGTACACACCGCTAAACTTCCTCATTGGCTCAAATTTATTTATTTAGGGCTGGATTCACTAAGCTCACCGATCAAATTCCGACCACTTAGCGACCTGATTCCCTCCGACCCGATTCACTAACCTCTGTCCCAATCATCCTCCAATCTGTAAATGAGGAGGAACGGCTTTCAAATGTAGGCAGGCAGCGATTCAGTTTAAAAAAAAAAAAAGAGGGACACCGACTGGGCTGACCGATCCCAAAATAAGTGACTGCTGAGGACCAGTCGCTCAGGTCCTTCCAACTGCCCTGCCTTCTGCCGCCCTGCTCTCTGCCCCGATCTCCTGCTCTCGGCCCCATCTGCTCTCTTCCCCGCAGTGCAAGCCCGTGGTTTTAAAGCGGGTTAAAACCATGGGCTCAAGTAAAAAAAAGCAAAAAGCTCTGCTGGGCACGGAGGGCCAGCGCATGCGCAGACCATCCACAGATGCATCCACTGTGCATGCGTCAGGATCGCTATTTAGCGATCCCTGCAGTCGGTTGGGGGCACGATTCCAATCGCCCTCATTTGCAGAAGGGCGATTTGTGAATCAGCCCCCTGGACCCGGATCAGACCCCTCACCGATCAGATCCGATCCATGCACTTAGTGAATCTAGCCCTTTATTGTTAAATTTTTGTCATTTTGATTTTTTATCTCATATTAACATCTTCACCATAATTCATAATGTAAAACTTCACAATTCACAATGCATAAACTTTAAATCAAATTGTTACTAAATGCTGCTTATTTTATAGCTGATCTTCTTCCAGTTTAACTGTCGCCAATGTGCGTGTTTCGCCTACTACCCCTCAGTGCCTCTCCCCGCCCTCTTCTCCGTACCCCCACCTCAACACACTCCTTCCCCACCCTCTCCTGCTGCATGTGTGCCGCTTCCCTTCCCCCGTACCTCTGTAACGTTCTTGGCATATTAGCACCCTCTAACCCACTGTTGCGCCAACATCGACTCTTCCTCTGATGTCACTTCCTGGGCATGGGTCCAGGAAGTGACATCAGGAAGAGCCGACGCTGGCGTGACAACAGGTTGGGGGTTGGTGCTTGCACTAGGAACGTTACGGAGGTACAGGGGAAGGGAAGCAGTGCACACATGTGGCAGTGGGGGGAGGCGGGGAAGGAGCAGGAGGGCGGAGAGGAGTACAGGTTCCTGCGCCCTGACCAAGACGGCACCTGGGGCGTACCCCCCGCCCCCTCTTACTGTGCCACTGTATTCACTGCTTCAGGGCACGGTATTAAGCATTTTTCTCTCTTATAATATTGTCTGCAACATGGTTACTCAGTGTTGGAACGTTATAAGAGAAATAAATGCTTAATACTGCGCCCTGAAGCAGTGGATAGTAGACGAAAAGTGGGTTGGAGATCTGTAGGGCAGCGACCTGGTCCACTCTATATGCCTTTTCCAAGTTTTACAGAATGGATGTAGCAGCAAGGGAAGACTCTGTCTTTCGGTCCTCGGTGTTATGACTTGGCGCATTGGCCCCGCCCTAAATTTCTGTGACTGCTTTTGTATGTCCCATACATCCAGTATGACATAACTATTGTACTAGAAAAAGAGATTAGGTTCTTACCTTGCTTATATCTTTTCTAGCAAATAGGTGTGTCATTCTGGAGCCACACCCTGTTAGCTATCTCCTGCACCTGCCTACTGTCTCAATAAGAAAATTTGAGTCCAAACTAATATTTGGATGTCAGTCAGACTTTAAGGGTATAAAGAATAATCTATTGCTATAGTACATTGACATTTACTTGAGCTCCATAAATGTTTATGTTTGAAATGATTGTTTCAGTGTCTTGATTGTTCAGTGACAATATTTAACATGTTTTTATGTTTTCAGAGCAGACTAGAGTTGTAGTTTGGGGAGTGTCATCGTACCACTCCTTCACATGTGTTTCTATATTGCCTGCTTTGGTACAAACTGAAGGGGACAGCAGAACCTTCTAGTGAAGGAGGAGGGATTCAAAAGCTGGAATGGATTCCTTCTGCATATTTCACGAGCACTGAGATATTACCTATCAGTCCAGAATGACACACCTATCTCCTAGAAAAGATATTAGCCTTTGTAATAAGGGATTAATGAACATATAACGGTTTGAAAATTGACCCGTATTTAAGTAAAACATATTCCCGTTAGTTCTCTGTTGTGCATTCAGCTCTGAGTATCTGAATATGGACAATTTTTTTTCTGCCACCAAAGTATGAAATTGTGCTTCTCATTTCTCATCTGCAGGTTATAGGCCTTCTTGTGAAAATGGAAAGCACCAAGAGAGTTGTGCTGAAAAGCAGGAGACCTACAAGATGCTCCCAGAGAAAGACAATGAAATGTTTATTCTGAGCTCAGAAGAAGGAAGAGCCTGGAAGAGGGAGTCTAACTCAAGGGTGCATATGGGAGAGAATCCACTTTTATGTATGGATTGTGGTAAAAACTGTTATGAGAAATTCCATTTAAATATACATCAGAAGATTCTCATGGGAGACAAACCATTTACATGTACTAATTGTGATAAACAATTTTGTCAGCAATCAAGTTTAAAAAAACATGAGAGACACCATACAGGAGAGAAACCATTCACCTGCCTGGATTGTGGTAAAAGCTTTAATCACAAATCTGTACTGAAAACACACCAGCTGATCCATACAGGAAAAAAGCCATTTACTTGTCCAGACTGTGGTAAAAGCTTTAATCAAAAATCAAATTTAAAAAAGCACCAGATACTCCATATGATGGGATGTGAACTATTTATATGTCCAGATTGTGGTAAAAGTTTTAATAAGATCCACATGCGGGAGAATCCATATACATGTACGCAATGTGGTAAAAGCTTTAATCAGAAATCCTGTTTAAAAGCTCATCAGAGAATTCACACAGGCGAGAAAACATTTACGTGCCAAGAGTGCGGTAAAAGTTTTAATCAGAAATCACATTTAAAAAAACACCATATGATCCACACAGGAGAGAAACCCTTTGTATGTCTAGTTTGTAACGTGAGCTTTAGTCAGAACTCACATTTAAAAAAACACCAGATGCTACATACAGGAGAGAAACCCTTTGCATGTCCCGACTGTGGTAAAAGATTTGTACAGAATTCAATTTTAAGAGCACACCAGAGGATTCACAGTGGTGTGAAACCATTTATATGTCCTGAATGTGGTAAAGACTTCAATCAGAAGACCAACCTCACAAGGCACCAGAAAATCCACAGGAGGACAACAAACAAGAAACAAATAAAACCAAAGATAATTTGATGCTCTATTGTGACTATACGTAAAAAAATATATATATATATATCAAAACATCAATAGTGTCCCCTCATTCTTGGATATTAAATTGTTTTGACATATAGAATGAACCCTGACCAGATCACACACTGCACATCAAGCTCATCGTGAAAATGTGGCAAACTACACTCTGTATAATTATGAAGATGGACAGTGTGTCATTCCTAAAATCAAGTTTCAGCAAAGAAAATTGATGCAGATTCCCTGTTATCACTCTTATTTTGCTTAGCACTAAGTCCATTCATAGTCTTACCAATTTTTGTTACTGGATTAAATCTTAACTCTACAGATCCTAATGATGAACAGATAACTTTCCATCTACTTTTTATAGATAGTGGAAGTTTTGGAGTTCCTGTAATCATTAGGTAGAGCATGTGGGATCTCTCAGAGAGAGAAAGAGATAATGGTTACTGTGGATGGGCAGACTAGATGGGCCATTTGGCCTTTATCTGCCATCATGTTTCTAGTGACATCAAAATGATAATCAGACTAGACAAATGTGCTAAGGAAGAATAAGTACAAGTGAAAACACCTGTCTCCCTGAAGACTGTAATAAAACAGAATTTGAGTAGAAAGGAGTGAAATTATTTGATAATGCGATAATATCAAAGTTTTGTTAAACTTGAAACTTGAGTACTTAGGATATCCATGAGTAGATCAGCACATATTATTGAGAGAAATGATACGTAAAGTATACTACAGAAGACTGAAAATTATATTGGAAAATACTTGCATCTTATTTTGTGCAGTTAAAGAAATCAGTCAACTTGCAATTTCTGTACTCTCCTACATCGTTGAATCTGTAGACTGACATCTGAAAAGATCTTGAACAGCTGAATGTAAGAATAATAAAATGGCTTCCTATCCACCAAGTTATCTATGTGAACCAGTATATGGAAAGATCATATATCCCAAGAGCTGAAAAGCAGTATAGAAATAGATTACACATATAGAATAACTACAGATGACATTCTCCATTACTTGGCATCCATTTCCTTTTTTTTTTTTTTTTTTTAAATTCTTTATTTATAAAACCAAACAATTCACATCATCAAGAAGATACATCCAGTTGCATTATCGTATGATACCATTTTATTTGGAATGTCTATGAGAGCAAAAAGTCAAATTTTGGCAAAAAATAATAAACTTTTGTTTATAATGATGGGAGTTGCCATGCAGCTCATTTTAAAGAATTGGAAAAATTGGGATAGATTAAGTTATTCATTCTGGTGGGAATCCCTATGTTATGGCTTCAAAATGGAAAAGTTTATGGCCATTCAGAAGGGTTATTATAAAAACTTTATGGAAGTGTGGGAACCATTAACTAAATATTATAAAGATTAATCTAATTGTATAATTGTGGAAAATGTGCACATCTGGGGGTGGGGAACGGTATGTTTTGGCATTTGTTAAGAAGTAAAGAAGGGTTGATTATAAGTATTTTTATGAGACGTTTTTTAAATTGGAAGGGGATGGGAGAAAATAAGTCTTATCTTTCATTTATTAAGTATATTGTGCTGTAATGATAATAATGTGTGTAAATGCATCATTTGTTGTTCACAATTGAAGTTTCAAAAATGAATAAAGAATATTAAAATTCAGGGGCAATGTTAGGAAATTCTACTTTACGGAGAGGGTGGTGGATGCCTGGAATGCGCTCCCGAGAGAGGTGGTGGAGAGTAAAACTGTGACTGAGTTCAAAGAAGCGTGGGATGAACACAGAAGATTTAGAATCAGAAAATAATATTAAAGATTGAACTAGGCCAGTTACTGTGCAGACTTGTACGGTCTGTGTCTGTGCATGGCCGTTTGGAGGAGGATGGGCAGGGGAGGGCTTCAATGGCTGGGAGGGTGTAGATGGGCTGGAGTAAGTCTTAACAGATATTTCGGCAGTTGGAACCCAAGCACAGTACCGGGTAAAGCTTTGGATTCTCGCCCAGAAATAGCTAAGAAGAAAAAATAAAATAAAATAAAATAATAATTTAAATTGAATCAGGTTGGGCAGACTGGATGGACCATTCGGGTCTTTATCTGCCGTCATCTACTATATGTTAAAAAAAAAAAAAAAACCCTGAAGAAGATGCATCCAGACCAAAAAAAAACCCAAACAGTATCCAGCTACTTAGTACATACAACACAAGCAAGACCCAAAGTACATCGGGCTTATTTTAACAGGCCTAACAAAAAGAACTAAAACTCCCCCTCCCACCCACCCACCCCACCCCCATCAATCCCCGGTAACAGCTAGACATCAGCATCAAAAACCCAACCAGGATAACTAATCATCCAGAAATCCCCCTTCACCCAGTAAGCAGAAAGCAAAGCAGATCCCCAACTTGGCACCCATTTCCTATCAGGTAGAATACCTTTGTAGACTGTCCTCCAACTCTCTTATCTTCTTTTTTACTTTTACGTAATGAATGAGTGATAAACTACTTTCCTACCTACACCATGGTGTTCTTTTCCTATGCTACTTTTCTATCTACAAACTGGCTTTCTTTTCTTCCCCTGTTGAATCTCTTTCTTAAAATGTAAACCACTTATAGGTGTCCAGTAGAGAATTTGTGGTATAACAAATACGATATACGAGGTGTGTTCAAAAAATTTCAGGACTGATTTTATCAAAATGTATTAAACAATCTTACAACTTATTCGATTGGGTCCCCTTCAAAGTACTCCCCTTCCCTATGTATACACTTTTCCCAACGTCGTTTCTACTTCTGAAAAAAAAGTCTTTAAACGCATCTTCAGGAATCGCCAAAAGTTGCTGTGTTGAATTTTGCTTTATGTCTTCAATGGTGTCGAATCACTTTCCTTTCAGCGTGGATTTAAAGTTTAGGAAACACGAAGAAGTCAGCTGGGGCCAAGTCAGGAGAGGGCCAAGGCTGGAGAAGAACTGTTATCACGTTTTTTTACGCAAAATTTGTGAATTTTGATGCATTCAAAACACCTTCCACGACTCATGACGTGTCCCCCATAAGCCACTTTCAACATTCCATTAGTCTTACCTCACCGTTCTAGGATTTAAGGACAAGTTAGATTCACATCTCCTCGAAAGATGCATAGAAGGATATGGGTGACTAAGTTTTCGCCAGGTTACACCTGGCTAGGCCTCCGTGTGAGCGGATCGCCGGACTTGATGGACCTAAGGTCTGATCCGGAGATGGCAGTTCTTATGTTCTTATGTAGAACTTCACGCTGTAGTGCGGCTTGTTGAAGGTCGCACATGATGAAAAATACACTTTCACAAAAACTGCTGTAGCTCGGAGACAAAAGCAGATATCAACAAATGGAAAAAAGGAGTTACTTGTGAGGTTTCAAGCAATTCAACGCCACCTAGTGCATCCCAAAAGAACCTTCTGTTGGTGCACAATTCAAATTGTCCTGGAACTTTTTGAACAGACCTCGTATGTACATGCATTGTAGTCCAGCTGTGAGACACAAAACAGGAAGTCCCAATGTTTCTCAGAAAAAGGAACAATCCAGAAAAAAAACCAAGCTGTGGAGAAACACAATGTTCTTGACTTTCCTTTATTTCTTCAAAATATCTCCGAACAATGGTCGGAATATATCCACATCAAATGCATAAAAGACCAACGGACCTGACACGGGCATTTGATGTGGATATATTCCGACCATTGTTCGGAGATATTTTGAAGAAATAAAGGAAAGTCAAGAACATTGTGTTTCTCCACAGCTTGGGAACCATTAACAAAATATTGTAAAGAATGAATATTACTTTTTCCCATTAATCATACACATCTAGGATGGGGATGGGGGGTGGGGATAATTTTTGTTTCTTATAATCAAAGATAATTGAGGGGGTTTAGGGGGGGTATTTGATTTGAATTAGTTCCTGATAGCTATTAAGTGTTTTTAAAGTGTAAAATGTTTCTTTTTTTTAAATCTTGTATTGCACTTATGGAAAGTTTTTGAAATGAATAAAGAATATATATATATATATAAAAGAGCAATGACAGATCTAAATACGGACTCAATCATCTCCCGTACGAGGAACGGCTGGGTAAGTTGCAGCTTTACTCACTCGAGGAACGCAGAGAAAGGGGAGACATGATCGAGACGTTCAAATATATCATGGGCCGTATCGAGGTGGAAGAAGATATCTTCTTTCTTAAAGGACCCACGGTGACAAGAGGGCATCCGCTGAAAATCAGGGGTGGGAAATTTCATGGCGACACCAGAAAATATTTCTTCACCGAAAGGGTGGTTGACCGCTGGAATAATCTTCCACAACAGGTAATCGAGGCCAGCAGCGTGCCAGATTTGAAGAAAAGATGGGATTGGCGTGTAGGATCTCTTCATGGAGGAAGTTAGGAGGTGGGCAGACTAGATGGGCCGTGGCCCTTTTCTGCCGTCATGTTCTATGTTTCTAACAAGGGAAAGAATTTAGAGCCTGGCCTAAACTTTCCAGCCTCTCTCTGTGTCTGTGTTTCAACATGTCTGTCACTGTTGTCTCTGTGTAACAGGGAGGAACGAGGGAAAGGGGCAGCTTGAACGATTCCGGGCTCCTTTTACGAAGCCGCGCTAGCAGTTTTAACGCGTGCTAATTTGCCGGCCGCATTAGCCGCCACCGCCTCCTCTCGAGCAGGCGGTAGTTTTTCGGCTAGCGCGGGGGTTAGAGCGTGCTAAAAAGTTGCGAGCGACGAGGCCGCTAATGCGGCTTCGTAAAAGGAGCCCTCTGCTGGTTTAGAAAGAATAAAATCAAATCTATGATCATATACAGTATTTTACTGGGACATAGGGGTCCTTTTACTAAAAACAGAAATGTGATTTAAATGATGGTCCCAGTTTAACTACGGTATATAGGGTCCTGGCCAAATAAACACTTTGGTCAACATAACTGCCGCTTCTGGGCCTGCTCCCTGAGCCCCCCGGAACAGAAAACCAGCCTTCATTCTTACGTGACATCACTGATGAGGTTGTCTCTTAGGCATTGGTGGAACGAGGCATTGTGATGTCACAATACCAGCTCTGGTTATCAGAGGCTGAAGCTTTTCACACCATTGATTTATTCAATTTTCTATACTGTTCTCCCAGGGGAGCTCAGAACGGGTTTACATGAATTTATTCGGTTCATAGACAATTGCGCGCAAGACAATTTCGCGCAAGACAATCGCGCGCGGACAAAATCGCGCAGACAACCAAGCGCGAGACAACAGCGCAAGAGCGCAAGACAACTGAGCGCGAGACAACTGAGCGCAAGAGCGCAAGACAACTGAGCGCAAGACAACTGAGCGCAAGACAACTGATTTATGTTGAAAATGCAAAGAGTCAAGGGAATCATACTGAACACATGTCGACGTGATGACGTGTTCATGTGCTGTACGTGCGCGTGTCCTCCGATGGTCAAGCGGCCTCTAGTGGTGCGCTGAGTTGTCTTGCGCTGAGTTGTCTTGCGCTGAGTTGTCTTGCGCTGAGTTGTCTTGCGCTGAGTTGTCGCTGCGCTCAATTGTCTTGCGCTGAGGTGTCGGTGCGCTGAATTGTCTTGCGCGCAATTGTCTTAGCGCTTATTTGTCTGCGCGTGATTGTCTTGCGCATTTTTGACCTGTCACCATTTATTCAGGTACTCAAGCATTTTTCCCTGTCTGTCCCAGTGGGCTCACACTCTTTCTAATGTACCTGGAGCAATGGGGGGATTAAGAGACTTGCCCAGGGTCACAAGGAGCAGATTGGGTTTGAACCCACAACCTCGGGGTGCTGAGGCCGTAGCTTTAACCACTGCGTCCCACACTCCCTCTAATGCAATAAAAAGAAGGGTGGAATATTTATTTCCCCCCTCGTTCACTAACGCGTAGCGCGGGTTTTAGCACCGGCAGCGGCGGTAACGGCTCTGACGCTCATAGTGAGCATTGGAGCCGTTACCGCCGCTGCCGGCGCCAAAACCCACGCTAGGCGTTAGTAAAAGGTGGGAGGGAAATGTATAGCCCGCTTAAACCTAAGAGGCTGAAAAAGACAATACACCACCAGATAATTTACACCAGCTAAATTAACAAACACCCCCCCCCTCAACCAAATTCCACAGTTTCCCATTGACTTCCTTCAGAAATCAAAACTACAAATCCAGGACACATTGGAATCCTTTCTTTTATGTAAATGTCCTTGAATATTAACCACAGCATGCACAATACATATCTCATATACATGCACACATTTCCAAATTTATTTGCATTTGCTTTTTTAAAAAAGCCAATAAAATGGTTTTTATTTATTGGGGGGGGGGAACCCCTATAAATCCAAGCATGCACTGAAAGTAAACAAAATGCAGGACTGAATGACCCTGTTCAACTGAGCAGAACACAACTCCTCCTCCCCCGTCCTGCCAGCCCTCGGTATAAAGCTCCACCCCCTAGGTGACGTCATCGGTCGACATGAATGTGCGTCTCCCGTGTAAAAGCTCCTTCCGCCCCGCAGTGACGTCAACAGATCCGTTCCCAGCAAGCAGAGTTTCCTCCTTTTAATTGGGCAGCTTAAAAAAAAAAAAAATCGGGAAACAATTCGTTTCTGCCCTTCTCTCCTCATAGCCCCCGAGCAATGCAAGAGGCGGAGCTCGGCTCTTTTGTTATTAGCAGCCAGAGAAGAGCCCCCAGTTCATGTCTAACGCTGCAACCAGCAAGAGCAGAGAGGACGATGCCTGCGGGAGCCTCCGCTCAGGTGGGAAACTGCTCCCTGTTTGCAAACGCTGCTGCAGCTTTGTCACCAGGACGGCAGAATGACTTCAGGACCTCCAACAGGCCTGAAGCCGAGGAAAAGCCACTTCTTTGAGACCCTCGTGAGGGGAAAGGAAGAGATCAGGAGCCCCCCCCCCCCATAAAGGGATTTATTTGTGTCCCAGGTTTTGTGTGGATCTGAGTGTATGTCTTCATTTTGTGTTTCAGGGCTTAGTATCTTTTGAGGACATCGCTATCTATTTCTCCCAGGAGGAGTGGGAGGATTTAGAAGAACCCCAGAAGGAGCTTTACAAAGATGTGATGAAAGACAATTATCAGACCCTCAGCTCACTAGGTAAAATAATATTTTAGTGGGGGGGGAAAAAAAGCATATATTTGGGGCCAGGTTCTGTATACAGGGCAGGATTAACCAATAGGCCCAGTAGGCACGTGCCTAGGGCCCGAAATGGTCAGGGAGGCCCGATGAAGGAGGGCATCAACATTGTTTTTTCCAAACCGCGATGGGCCTCTCCAGCATTGATCGGCAATGCAGGCCACCCCACCCCCCCCCGATCGGCAACGCGGGCCTCCCCCCATTCGGCAACGCCCCCCCCCCCCATCGACGGAAAGTAAGACAAGCAAGCAACGCGGGTAAGAAAGGCAACGGGAACTGTAATTGTGCAAGCGGTGCTGCTTGCCCAAAGCTTCCCTCTGAGGCAGCTTCCTGTTTCTGCCTGGGCGCAGGGTGGGGTGTACTTGTGTGCCTAGGGGCCCTCGACGAATTAACCCTGCCCTGTCTGTATATGGTGCCAACAAAAATAAGCACTAAATGCTACTCTATAAACAGCTAGGAGACAGCTGGGGAGGGAGAATGTCCTTGGAGGTGGGTTAGGCTGCTCATCCCTTCCTCCTGGGAGTGGCTGTTTGGGGATTTTGGTTTGCACATTCAACAGTAAAAATGTGACCAGTTGGCACCGCTTCCCTTTGCTCCATGGCTGTCCTCCAAATTCAGGACTCTGTGTCAGCTAGGCTGTGCTCCCACGTCTCAGGCTAATTAGAGTGGGACAAAAAAAGAAGATGGCGTCACTTTGGTATGATTGACTGCCAATTTCATGGGCTCCAGTGGAATCTTACCCTCCTCTTTTACAAAAGCACGCTAAGCTTTTTAGCAAGCGCTAAACGCTAATGCGAGCATGTTATCCTATGGACACGTTAGCGGGTTAGCGCACGTGTTGATTTAGTGCATGCTAAAATGCTTACATAGAAACATAGAAGATGAAAACCATAGAAAACATAGAAGATGACGGCAGAAAAGGGCTCCAGCCCATCAAGTCTGCCCACTCTGCTTACCCACCCCCCTGTCTATGCCCTAATGACCCAATTTCCTTATCTTGACCCTCGTAGGGATCCCACATGGGTATCCCATTTATTCTTAAAGTCTGCCTCGATCACCTGCACTGGAAGCTTGTTCCAATGATCAACCACTCTCTCTGTGAAGAAATACTTTCTGGTGTCTGCAGCAGCCACTCTCTCCTCCTCTCCCTATTGGCTAAGGCTCTTAACATTTGCATCTCCTCTTCCTATAGGCTAAGGCTCTTTACACCTGCATTGTGATGTCATAGAACTTTCTGAGTATAGAAACATAGAAACATGATGGCAGATAAAGGCCAAATGACCCATCATAGAAACATAGAAGAAGACGGCAGAAAAGGGCTACAGCCCATCAAGTCTGCCCACTCTGCTTACCCACCCCCCTGTCTATGCCCTAATGACCCAATTTCCTTATCTTGACCCTCGTAGGGATCCCACATGGGTATCCCATTTATTCTTAAAGTCTGCCTCGATCACCTGCACTGGAAGCTTGTTCCAATGATCAACCACTCTCTCTGTGAAGAAATACTTTCTGGTGTCGCCATGAAATTTTCCGCCCCTGAGTTTGAGCGGGTGCCCTCTTGTGGCCGAGGGTCCCTTGAGAAAGAAAATATCATCTTCCACTTCGACACGTCCCGTGAGCAGTGTTCCCTCTAAGCGGGCGGGTGTTGTGAGCAAACTTTTTTCACCGTGAGCCAAAAATATCGGGCGCCAGCAAGTTATGAGCCAACTCGCCCGATTCTCCTCTCGCCGCCCTGCCATCTGCCGTACGCCTCTTCCGATCGTGCGCTGTGACGAGAAACGTGTGCGCTGCGATGTAATATTTTGTGCGCCAGCGCACGCCAGCGCAGCTTAGCGGGAACACTGGTTCAAATGGTTTTATTTATTTCCCCAAATTTATTTTTGTTATACGCATTGAAAATATTTGATATTGCGTTTAAATCAAAATCTCAATAAACTTGAAACGAGTGCCCGTGAGATTGTGGGAGGGTTAAATACTCAAAACTTAGAAGTTTTTGCTACGCCAGCTTTCTGGTATCTTTACATACAGTGGCGTACCTAGCATATGTAACATCCGGGGCCCATCATTTTTTGGCACCCCCCCCCATCTGTAAGAAAAACATGATTTTTAGTAACAAACCACACGTCACACATGAGTACCTAGGAAAAGGCAGCATCTTACATATTGCAGTGAGCAGTACATCAATACACCCATTGTAAAACTAAACAAGCCAGACCAGCACAGATCAATCCTACACCGTCAATCCTAACAGAAAACCATGTCTTTCGAACACACAGAACACAGAAAACACCTTCGCCTAGTAAGGAATATGTAATCACAAACTAACCCCTCCCTCTTTTACAAAACTGTAGTGTGGATTTTAGCTACGGAGGTAACAGCTCTGATGCTCATAAAATTCTGAGCATCAGAGCTGCTACCACCAAGGCTGGTGCTAAAAACGCTTCACAGTTTTGTAAAAGGGGGGATAAAATAAAAATACATAGACAAAGGTTAAATTGAACCAGCAAGAAGCTGGACTCTGCATACAATGCTTCACAGAAACAGTGACCCATGTCTCCTAAAGCAATAAATAAATAGAAATTTTTTTCTACCTTTGTCTTCTGTGGTTTCTCCTTTCCTCATCTTCTTGTAACTCTCTTCCTTCCATCCACTGTCTGCCGTCTCTCTTCCCCTATATGGCATCTTCTCTCCTTCTATGCCCCTTCCAGAAACTGTATGCCTCCCCCTTCCATCTCTCCTTTCACCCCATTGGTCTGGCATCTCTCTCCTCGCCTTCCCTCTCCCACACCTCTCCTCATAGTCTGGTATCTCCCCTTCCCTGATTCTCTGGCATCTCTCTCCTTTCCTTTTCTTCCATCTTTCGCTCCCCCTCCATGCTCTCACATCTCCCCCTTCCTTTTCCCTTAGACTGGCATACCTTCCTCCTATGCTCCAAGCCCTGGCATCTCCTTTAATTCCCTCCCTCATCTTCCTTCTCCCTCCAGCTGGGTACCACAACACTCTTCCCTGCAGCTCTGCACTTCCCCACAATTGCCATGCTTCGGTTCCTCTTCTTCCTTCCTTCCTCCCCCCCCCCGCGGGACCCTGCGGCACCATCAACTCTTACTCCCTCTAATGTCGGCCCTGCAGCTCCAGACTTCCTCGCACCTTCTCCCCTCCCCCTTTGGATCGCTATTATTTTAAATGTTATAGCCGCGGAGCTGTATCCATCAGTGGAGATGTCTAACCTCGGCCTGCCCCGGAACTCTTACTGCAGCAGACGCCCGTCTAGGCAGGAACAGGAAGTCACTGTTGCAGTAAGAGTTCCGGGGCAGGCCGAGGTTAGACATCTCCACTGATGGATACAGCTCCGCGGCTATAACATTTAAAATAATAGCGATCCAAAGGGGGAGGGGAGAAGGTGCGAGGAAGTCTGGAGCTGCAGGGCCGACATTAGAGGGAGTAAGAGTTGATGGTGCCGCAGGGTCCCGCGGGGGGGGGGGAGGAAGGAAGGAAGAAGAGGAACCGAAGCATGGCAATTGTGGGGAAGTGCAATCCCCCCAATGCGTCCCCTTACCTTACCGACGCGTGTGTGCGCTGTGAAGAGAAACTTTGCGCTGCGATGTAATATTTTGTGCGCGAGCACAGGCCAGCGCAGCTTAGCGGGAACACTGCTGAGGTACTTAAATGTTTCGATCATGTCTCCCCTCTTAGCGTGCCTTTGTGAAAGAGGGCCTTAGTTTTGGGCTCCCTTCTCCCAAATATGGCTGCAGTGTTTTTAGGCAATATGAGTGAGTGCTGGTTGGTTTGAAATCTTCATAAATGGAAAATTTTTATGCCCTCAGTCTCAGCTCATTGCGTCACCCCCCTGTTCGTAGCAGTTTCTGTTCTTCTCTTTTCCTTCTTACCAATGCCCTCTGTATCTGTCCTAGGCATACTTAATTTCTGTCATTGTTATGGCTATTTCCACCTCTGGTTGGCTTTTTCATTGCCTTATAATAAAGAAATATGTCCTCGCATTTCTTCTGAGCTTCCCTCCTTCTAGCTCTGAATCTTGATTCTTTCACGACAGAAAATGCCCCCCTCTGCCAGGTATTTGAATGCTTCTGTCATACTCTCTTCAATGCATTTTGAACTCGGCACACATCCTCCATCAAATAGCCACTAATATTGTGTTCTGAGTACTGAGTAACTGTGAGAAACTTAATACAATGTTCTTACCCCTGGAACAGGCCGTGCATCCATCACTCCTGATATTATAACCCACATTGAACAAGGCGAAGAGCCGTACATCAGGACGTGGCCAAAATCGGAGGAGAGAGAAGCCAGGAAAAGCAGCCACTCAAGTGAGTCCACAGAAGCTCTGGGGTACATAAGAATTGTCATACTGGGACAGACTGAAGGTCCATTAAGCCCAGGACCCTGTTTCCAACAGTGACCAACCCAGATCTCAATTACCTGTCAGAAACCCAAAGCTGAGATTGTGATGTCATAAAGCCTCATTCCACCAATGCCTAAGAGCCAGCCTCATCAGTGATGTCACAATGGCTTCATTATCCCATACTTGGCTCACATAAGAACATACGAGTTGCCATACTGGGACAGATTGAAGGTCCATCAAGCCCAGTATCCTGTTTCCAACAGTGGCCAACCCAGGTCCCAAGTACCTGTCAGAAACCCAAAGAGTAGCAACATTCCAGAGCTGAGATTGTGATGTCATAAAGCCTCATTCCACCAATGCCTAAGAGCTAGCCTTATCAGTGATGTCACAATGGCTTCATTATCCTATACAGTACTTGGCTCACATAAGAACATACGAGTTGCCATACTGGGACAGACTGAAGGTCCATCAAGCCCAGTACCCTGTTTCCAATAGTGACCAACCCAGATCTCAATTACCTGTCAGAAACCCAAAGCTGAGATTGTGATGTCATAAAGCCTCATTCCACCAATGCCTAAGAGCCAGCCTCATCAGTGATGTCACAATGGCTTCATTATCCCATACTTGGCTCACATAAGAACATACGAGTTGCCATACTGGGACAGATTGAAGGTCCATCAAGCCCAGTACCCTGTTTCCAACAGTGGCCAATCCAGGTCCCAAGTAGTAGAACAGATTTTATGCTGCTTATCCTAGGAATAAGCCAGAACTTTGGAATAGCCTTCCAACTCATATTAGAGATATTGATCAACATATACCTTTTCAATAAAGCGTAGGAAATGTTTATCTTATAAGGCGTCACAAAATTATATTAATCTTAATTATTTTTGATGTAACCCACTTAGAACTTGAAAGTTTAGCAGATATAAATACCAAAATTAAATTAAAATGAAAGTCCCTATATACTAAAGTTCTTTTTCAGATTTCTGCTATGTAGTGGGGGAATGTTAGAATGGTTCATAGGCAACCCCGCGAAAGACAAAGGCGCGTGCCGAAGAAAATTACAGTTTTTAGGGGCTCCGATGGGGGGTTTTGTTGGGGAGACCCCCCAGTTTACTTAATAGAGATCGCGCCGGCGTTGTGGGGGGTTTGGGGGGTTGTAACCCTCCACATTTTACTGTAAACTTAACTTTTTCCCTAAAAACAGGGAAAAAGTGAAGTTTTCAGTAAAATGTGGGGGGTTACAACCCCCCACACCCCCCACAACGCCCCCACAACGCGGCGCGATCTCTTTTAAGTAAAGTGGGGGGTTCTCCACACACACACCCCCGTCAGAGCCGTAAAAACTGTAATTTTCTGCGGCGCACACCTCCGCTGCGCTCAATTGTCTGCGCGTGCCTTTGTCCCGGCGCGCTTTTTACCTGACACCGTTAGAACAAGCTCACTCTGTAACATCCCACACTTTGAGTTATACTTATTCTCTTATTTCTTTATCCAGAAAATATGTGCCACAGAAGATATGAGGAAATGCATGTGATTAAAACCGTATCGAAGAGAGAGAGATGGAATACCTGTCTGTGTTGTGACTGGGGCAAAAACTTCCAGACTGAATATAATTCGGAAGAAAGGCTGAGCAACTCGCCGGAAGGCCCACCCAAGAATGGAACTCCCTGTGAGCAAAGCATCTGTGATATACCTTGTTCTTTGGAGCAGCAAAACAACCGGACATTAGGACATCAGTATATATGTAATGAGCAAGGGAACGTCTACATGGATCAGAGCACTCTAAAATCGCACGAGAGAGAACATGAAGAAGAGAGACCATATGCATGTACAGAATGTGGAAAGAGCTTCAGTAAGAAGCCACATCTCACAGCGCACTTGAAAACCCACAATAACCAAGCTAAGCCAAATCACTGCAACGAATGTGGAAAACGGTTCCTTCTGAAAAGAGACTTAATAACGCATCAGAGAATGCACACAGGAGAGAGGCCCTTTCCATGTTCTGAATGTGGGAAATGTTTCAGCAATAAAACTTATCTGGCTAAACACCAGAAAACCCATAGTGGAGAGAGACCGTTTACATGCGACGACTGTGGGAAAAAGTTTCTTCAGAAGGAAAGTCTAATAGTGCACGAAAGATCCCATACGGGGGAAAGACCCTTTCAGTGCGCAGAATGTGGTAAAAGTTTTGCTATCAAAAGAAACTTGGTGTTACATCAGAGATCTCATACCGGAGAGAAGCCCTTCAAGTGCTTTGAATGTGATAAAACGTTCAACCTAAAATCGAGTTTGTTAAACCATGAAAAGACCCACATAAGAGAGAAACCGTTTAAATGTGTAGAGTGTGACAAAAGCTTTAGCTGGCAGTCAAGCTTAAGATTTCATGAAATGACCCATACAGGTGAAAAACCATTCAAATGCACTGAATGTGAGAAAAATTTCACTCTGAAATCAAATCTAATAAAACATGCAAGGACCCATACAGGTGAGAAACCATTCAAATGTACAGAGTGTGAGAAATGTTTCTGTCAAATATCAAACCTTAGGCGACATGAAATAACCCACACGGGAGAAAAACCCTTTAAATGTTCAGAGTGCAATAGAGGCTTTAGTCAGAAACCATACCTAAGAATACACGAAAAGACTCACCGAGAAGAGAGAAGTGACATTGGCGGGAAAGAGAGCAGCCCAGGATTAGCAGTCCAACAGCCCGCAACGTTAAACCTGCTTTTCTGGGGTGTGGACAGCTGTATTGTTATGCCTCTGGTGGCATCCTCGCCTGCAGAGCTATAAGAGACTACAGGGATGGCGAGCAAACGGTGAACAGAAGACATGGAAGGATTTGCATATCGAGGATAAATTGTGAAACGGAGAGAAAAGCAGGCCACAGACAGAGGACGCCTGCCGTGCGGTCTATGCCCTAAGCTATCTAGAGTCTCTCTCCACCGCACTTTCTGGGAGACCCTTCACTCTTGAAAAAGAAACCAGCCAGATCTCAATTACCTGTCAGAAACCCAAAGCTGAGATTGTGATGTCATAAAGCCTCATTCCACCAATGCCTAAGAGCCAGCCTCATCAGTGATGTCACAATGGCTTCATTATCCTATACTTGGCTCACATAAGAACATACGAGTTGCCATACTGGGACAGATTGAAGGTCCATCAAGCCCAGTATCCTGTTTCCAACAGTGGCCAACCCAGGTCCCAAGTACCTGTCAGAAACCCAAAGAGTAGCAACATTCCAGAGCTGAGATGTGATGTCATAATGCCTCATTCCACCAATGCCTAAGAGCCAGCCTCATCAGTGATGTCACAATGGCTTCATTATCCTATACTTGGCTCACATAAGAACATACGAGTTGCCATACTGGGACAGATTAAAGCTCCATCAAGCCCAGTACCCTGTTTCCAAAAAATCCTCCTCTCTCCTCCCCTCAACTTTGAATGTGGCGCTTTAAAAAGGATATAGCATATTTAAAAGACCAAAGAGGCTTAACAGACAGGGTCCAAAATTCTATATATAGTGCTGAAAAAAAAAAAAATTAGTACCGAGCGCCATTTTATAAACGGTATTCCAAGTTGGACGCCGTTTATAGACTAGTGCAGTGTGTCCCAAACTTTTTTTAACTGCTGGCACGCTAATCTCGGGGCTGCGGCTGGAGGGCACCCGGAAACGAGCGGATGTCGATGCGATGACACCACGCCCGTGCGCAGATGTCCTCCAGCTGCGGCCCTGAGCCTCCCGTTACCGCCAGGGGGGGGTGCTTCAGAAGGAGAGGTGAGGGGAAGGAGCAGAGGCGCAGGCTGACTGACTACAGGACGTGCCTCATCGCAGGAGGCATGTCCTATAAGCAGCCGGCCAGCGCCAGCATCTCGCAGCATGCTTGAAATCCTTCAGTGCAACACAGTTTGCGATACACTGGAATAGAGTTTGGTGCTGTGTTCTTGCTGAATTTTGGGCACGAGGATTTACACCCAACTGAAATCTGATGTAAAAAGCTTGTTCGTAAATTACGCACAGATCGGCCTTATTCTTTAAACACTGCATGCAAATACCAGGGATGCCCTGGCTAAACCCCCTTTGGGGAGAGAGTGGCACAATGGTTAAAACTACAGCCTCAGCACCCTGAGGTTATGGGTTCAAACCCGAGCTGCTCTTTGTGAGCCTGGGCAAGTCACTCAATCCCCCTGTTGCTTCAGGTACCGTATTTTTGGTTCTAGAAGATGCACCCGTCCGTAAGATGCACCCCCCTGTAGAGGAGGAAAAACTAAGGAAAAAAAATTTCCTCCTCTACAGGGGGGTGAGTCTGGTGCTGGGCAGCCCGAAGCAGCCCACCGGCAGCCCAAAGCAACCCATCCACAGCCCGCAGCCCCCCCAGTACCTTTTTAAGGTTGCGGTGGTCCAGTGTGCTCTCCTGCTGGATGGCTGACTTTGGTAGCAGAGCGGTGTGACACAGGAGCGCGACCTTTGCGCTTCCTGCCTGGTCCCGTGCCGCTCAGCGATTGGCTGATGTCAGTTCTCATCGAGACATCGGCCAATCACTGAGCGGCGCGGGACCAGGCAGGAAGCGCAAAGGTCGCGCTTCTGCATCGCGACGCTCTGCTGCCAAAGCCAGCCGTCCAGCAGGAGAGCGCGTTGGACCACAGCAACTTTAAAAAGGTACTGGGGGAGGGGGCGAAAGGTGTATTCACTCCATAAGATGCACCCTCTTTTCCACCCCCTTTTTGGGGGTGGAAAAAGAGCGTCTTACGGAGCGAAAAATACAGTACTTTAGATAGATTGTGAGCCCACCAGGACAGATAGGGAAAATGCTTTGACTACCTGAATAAATTAATGTAAACCGTCTCAGCTCCCCTGGGAGAACATTATAGAAAACTGAATAAATAAATAGTGTGAAAAGTTTCAGCCTCTGATAACCAGAGCTGGTATTGTGACATCATAATGTCTCATTCCACCAATGCCTAAGAGCCAACCTCATCGGTGATGTCACAACGGCTTGATTGTCCTATACTGGGCTCACTTTTGCTACATTTTGATTTCTAGAGTGGCGCAGTGGTTAAAGCTACAGCCTCAGCACCCTGAGGTTGTGGGTTCAAGCCCACGCTGCTCCTTGTGACTCTGGGCAAGTCACTTAATTCCCCCAGGTATGTTGGATGGATTGTGAGACCACTGGGACAGACAGGGAAAAATGCTTAAGTACCTGAATAAGCTTATGTAAACCGTTCTGAGCTTTCCTGGGAGAACAGTATAGAAAATTGAATAATAAATAGGATGTGTGGAGGTAATATAAAGAAATAAAAAAAAACAAAGGAAATAAGTTGATGCCTTTTTTTTATTGGACTAACTCAATGCATTTTATGATGAGTTTTCGAAGGTAACCCTTCTTGACAAGGAAGCTCCCTACCATTGCATTTGCCACAAGGAACGCGCTAAATACTGTCTACTATTCAAAGTAACCCATGGAGATGCACCAAGTTACCTTAACCCTTTCAGGACCAAGGGACATATTTGTCCCATAACTTTAAAATCCTATAAATTTTGATTGGGATAGTCTACAGTTCTAAATTTGATATGTACGGATTCCATATGATACTGCCTTCATGTAAACAAACTGGTTCCGACATTCATTCATTAGCGTCGTTGCCAGATTGACGAGAAGATTCACTTGCCACACTGTCCATAAGCCAGAAGTTTGATTTTTAAATAAAAATAATGATATTTCACAAAAAAAAAATCAATTTTTTGGCATCTGCAAGCCCTTTTTACCATAAAAATGTCGTCAAAACCACAAAAATTGGCCTACGATCCTTATGGTCCTGAAAGGGTTAACAACCGTCTATACCGCAACCTCACACACAGAACAAGGACAACTCAAAGCCTATTCATACACCCACCTCTCAATGGTACTCGACGCAAGAAACTTTACGACAACCTTCTAGCGACACAGGCTGCGAAAATTGACCCAACCGTCTCCAAACTGCTGACCAACACAACAAGACATCAAACTTTTCCGAAAAGAAATCAAAACTCTTCTATTCAAAAAACACCTTCCATCATTCTAACCTACACGCACACGCATACCCCTTCCATAAACACCACCCCTACAGTATCCCCTAGCCAAACTCTTCAAACCTTCCCCAAAATCATACTCAGAAACCTAAAAATACAACCTCCACCCGGGATCAGAATATTGCTTCCCTTAACACTTTGTAAGCAACCTCCATCTGTAACCAGAATATTCCGTCTCTCAACGTTATGTAATAATCTTCCTAATTTGTACGTATTGCTATTGTTATGTAAACTTGTTATGTATGTGTTATATATACCTGATATGTAAACTCCCTGCAAATGTCCAGTTTTCACACAATTTTGTAATCCGCTTAGAACCGCAAGGCACAGGTGGAATAGAAATCTCTAATGTAATGTAATGTAAATAGTGCAGACACTTCAGTCTTGAAAAGACCCTCCAAGTGGGTACCTCCTGGGCAAATGGATCCATACATTGAGACCTTCCATTCCTGCGTTTGAGAGGATATTAAAATACTTGATTTTTTAATTTTAAAATATTTGAAAGTAAAAACAATCAACGCTCTCTTCATTTAAGCAAAAATTAATATAGAGCAATTCAATCCCTTTCGAGCAACCAAAGGATCATTATAAAACCTGCCGACAAGGGAGGGGGGATTGTTACTCAGAATAGAGAAGATTATGTCAATGAAATTACTCGGCAGCTACAAGACAGGAGATATTATCTGCCCTTAGATCATGACCCTACTCCAAAACTACAGGAGGAGATATTGCAATTACTTAAAATAGCTTTTGAAGCTGGAGACGTGATTATGTCCAAGGAATGAGATTTTTTGACAGCTAAGAACCCCAAAATACCCACTATTTATACTTTGCTGAAAATACACAAATCGATATCTGCACTAGAGAGTTGCACAGGGACAGAAATCCCACCCATCCCTGCCCGTCCCCAACAGGATCCTCTCCGTCCCCACCCGTCCCCCATCAGGATCCTCTCCATCCCCACCCCCACTCGTCCCCCACCCATCCCCACAAGGAATTACCTCCATCCCCGCCCATCCCCATAAAAAGCAGCAATTACTTCTGACAGGATCATCAATTCCACAGTTTCTTTTGCTGTTTTCCTTGTGGAATCTCTTTGGTGGAACCCTTTTTTTGTTTTCTGTTCAGGTAGTTAACTTATAAACCCCCTCTTTTACTAAGGCTGACGTGTCCATTATATTATATGGACGAACCCTTCTTCCAAGCCTTCCATCCCCGTGGGAGTCCTGTTGGCTAGAGGGGGGTTCCCCATGGGAGTCCCGTGGGTTAGGGGGGATTCCCGTGATCCCCGTTCCCTTGCAGACCTCTAATCTGCATCCCTGGGCAGACCCATTGTATCTGGGAATGGTTCTGTTTTAAAACCTTTATCCACCTTTGTTGATTTTTTTTTTTTTTCTGTGACCTGATGTTCCTCTGATCAAATCATATATCAAGGTCTCGGGAGACATGATCAGTACGCTTTCACAATTTGACGGTGATCTTTCAGACATCACTCTGATCGCTCTAGACCTGTGGTTCTTAACCTTGTTGGAGGTACTGAACCCCACCAGTTTCATATGCGTGTTCACCGAACCCTTCTTTATTGGAAAAATAAAATATGATTTTTACAAATTCAAAACATAGGTATACAGTGAGGGAAAAAATAATATCAATTTTGAAAACAAAAAAGTTCTCCTATATTTCGAATAATAATAACATAATAATGAAATTTACTGCAAATCAGTTGACTTCTGCTGTTGATTGATAGATCAAGAAACCGAGTACACGATCAGTCTTGATCAAAATCACTGAATAACTGATAGATGATTGAACATGACTGAAGCGCTATATGAGTCGGAGGTGTGTTTTGACCTCCGCCGAACCCGTGAGACTGACTCACCGAACCCCTGGGGTTCGGTCGAACCCAGGTTAAGAACCACTGCTCTAGACAAAGATACATTACATGTAATATCCCTCAGATAGATGCGTTACAAGTAATTGAAGATACCTTGCAGAAGAGAGATACTGTCCATAAGATATCCAATTTTTTTATTGTGACCCTTGCAACTTTTGCATTAACACAGAATTATTTTGTGTTCCAAGAAACGTTCTGTCGGCAAATTAAAGGGACCACCATGGGTGCCCCGATGGCACCAGACATCGCCAATTTATATGTTGCCCGCTTTAACATAGTAACATAGTAGATGACAGCAGATAAAGACCCGAATGGTCCATCCAGTCTGCCCAACCTGATTCAATTTAAATTTTTTAATTTTTTCTTCTTAGCTATTTCTGGGCAAGAATCCAAAGCTTTACCCTGTACTGTGCTTGGGTTCCAACTGCCGAAATCTCTGTTAAGACTTACTCCAGCCCATCTACACCCTCCCAGCCATTGAAGCCCTCCCCAGCTTTGAGGAGAAACATTTGACTCAATACCCTTATGTAGATAATGTCAAATTCTACAAACGATATATTGCTGACATTTTTCTACTTTAGCAGATTATTGAATTAGAGTTTTTTGGGGGGGCCTGGTTAAATACAAGAGATGAAATTTTAACTTTCAAAATAACATATGACCCTGTTGAAATTAGTTTCCTGGGCTTGCGTATTCCAAAGCATTCTGATTCTTTCACTACTGAAGTGTGCAAAAAAACAACAGACAGATTTTAGCAGTTATCATCAGCAATCTCTAAAAGCAAATTTACCATTCAGTCAATTCTTGCACACCAAGTGCATATGCACTAATGAGAACAGTCCAGACATCTGGCAGAAAAATTTAAACAATGTGGATATCCCAAGAAATGTATTCAGGAAGGCTATTTGAAGGCTGATTTCTTTGAGAGGAGTACACTACTCCAAAATAGAACACATCCATGGCCCGTGATGTACAGAGGATAATTCAAAAACATTGGCACATCTTGGGAAAGCATTCCTGTTTTAAAAATAAACGACTGGTGACTGCATTCTCGAGAAATAAGAACTTGAAAGAGAAACTACTACCATCTTTTTTTTACCACCTACAAGACCAGGAGATGTACAAACATACTGTATATGGGTCTATCCCCATATGCCTTATGATGAAGACCACGTACCATTTTAGTAGTCTTCCTCTGGACCGACTCCATCCTTTTTATATCTTTTTGAAGGTGGGTCCTCCAGAATTGTACACAATATTCTAAATGAGGTCTCACCAAAGTCTTATATAGGAGCATCAATACCTCCTTTTTCCTACTGGCCATACCTCTCCTTATACAATTTAGCATCCTTCTAGCTTTCACTGTCACCTTTTCGACCTGTTTGGCCACCTTAAGATCATCACATACAATCACACCCAAGTCCCGCTCCTCTTTCTTGCACAAAAGTTCTTCACCTCCTAAACTGTAACGTTCCCTCGGGTTTTTGCAGCTCAAATACATAACGTTACATTTCTTAGCATTTAACCTTAGCTGCCAAATTTCAGACCATTCTTCAAGCTTCACTAGGTCCTTCCTCACGTTATTCATACCATCTACTGCAGATTTTGGGATCATCCACAAAGAAGATACCTCCTTTTTCCTACTGGCCATACCTCTCCCTATGCACCCTAGTATCCTTCTAGCTTTCACTGTCACCTTTTCAACCTGTTTGGCTACCTTAAGGTCACCACGTGCAATCATGTGGCCCACCCAGTCTCCAGGGTTGCTCTTGCCTCTGTTGTCCTAGCTAAAGTAAATCCCAGCTGCTCGCTATTAGCCATACAAACCCCGCCCACTTTCGCTGATCTAGCCATTATGCACCTGTCATCACCCCTCCCCCACCCACTGTGCTAAGGATATATTCCAGTAGTCAGCCCTGATCTAACTGCAGTGATCTAGCTGTGCTCTCCCTCCCCACCTTTTATCTATGCAAAGGGAGAAGGCGAGAAGAGATTTCTGAAAAGCAGCCAGGCGCAGGCTGCCAGCTGGGACATATCTTTAGCGGAATGGCCGAGAATAACCAGGCAGACAAGATGGTCCAGTTGGTGTCTATCTGTCGTCATCTTTTTTTATGTTGTTGCTGTGTTAAGCTGCACCGAGCTGACATCTGGTCAGGTCACGTTTTCCGGCCTGGTGGCTTGGGTCGCTGCTAAGTTACCGTTTCTTTTCTTTCAGCTCCAATCCCTGGCCTCAAACACACTTCCCTCTTTTCTTTCCAGTTTCCTAGTCCCTTCCTTCTTTCAAAGCCTAATCTCCCAGCTCTGCACCCAGGGGTACATGTATGTCTATTGTGCCCCTAAACTGTAACATTTAAGAGCCCTCCCCCCCCCAAATAACAAATCAGAAAATAATTGTCATAATAAAACAAGTAGCTTCTATATTGATGATTATACATATGATTTATTTTAACATTAGTGTTTAAGCCCGTTACATTTACGGGTGCTAGAATAGATGTCTGTCTGTCTTTCTTTCTGTCTCTCTCCCTGCCCCCTGTCTCTTTCTTCCTTCCTTTCTGTCTCTCTCCCTGCACCCTGTCTCTTTCTTCCTTCCTTTCTATCTCTCTCCCTGACCCCTCTTTCTTCCTTTCTTTCTGTCTCTCTTCCTGACCCCTCTTTCTTCCTTTCTTTCTCTCTCTCCCTGACTCCTCTTTCTTTCTCTCTCCCTGCCCCCTGTCTCTTTCTTCCTTTCTTTCTGTCTCTCTTCCTCCCACTGTCTAGCTTTCTTTCTGTCTCTCTGCCTGCCCTGTCTATTTTTTTTCTTTCTTTCTTTCTGTCTCTCTCTCTGCCCAGACCCTCACTGAAGCCACCTTCCAGCTGTGCCAGCTAAGGGATCCCTTGCCCTTTCCTCAATCCAGCTGTGGCCAGCTGCCCGCACACACCTGCCCAGCTACACAACAGGCAAACGTGTCCCGTCTCCCCTCCGGACCCCATTGGCTAACCCTTGGTGCTGAATCGCCGCCTGATGCTGCTCTGCAGGAAGCTTGCGAACTGCTGGCCCATGACGAGCCGAACTGAACCCCAGCACGCACTTCCGCACTCCGTGCTTTCACTTTCTCTGGGGCGGGGGGGGGGGGCTCCTTTAGCCCTTGCTCGCCGATGTGGTGGTGGCCCACCCCATCTGTATACTCTCTGTCTCCTACCTGCCCTCCAAATGCCTGCTTCTCTCACCCACCCAAAGCCTCTCTCTCTAGTGACTATCCCATGTCTCTCTTCTCCTCACCAACCCAGGCCCCCAACTCTCAATCATGCATCTCTTTCCTCCCCCACCCAAACATCATTCTCCTCCATGTCCTCCACCCTCATCTCGTGATTGATTCCCTTGCTCCTGCCCCCAGGTGACTGTCTAACCTGCCAGTTCCTTCTTCGGACAGTTGGGAGTGATCTCCCCCTCACCTCTTTTGGGGGGGGGGGTCACAGCCGCGGGCATTGGGAGGTTTTGTTGCTTGGGGGGAGAGAGAAGCCCCACCCTTCCCTGCCACAACCAGAAGCGCCCCTTTCCCCCTACATGGTTTCTTTTGTTTTTTCGACAGAAAGAGAGAGGGCGGGAGGGGAGGAGTCGCTGCTGTGGCGATCGCCAGTGGCTTCAGGCTTGCAGCATCGCTGAGGGAGAGCAAAGGGTAAACCGCCGCAGGCTCCTTCTATCCTACTGCGCAAGCGGAGGCACGGAGTTTTAAGCGCACATGCGCGGCTAGGGTTTTATTATTATAGATTCAAGTACTAGCTCTTTTATTAAGGCAATTATTTTCCGTTTTGTTATCAGTTTCTAGTTTTATTAACCCCCTGATGCAGCCCTTAATGTGTGTGAAACACATCCTGTGTCGGGTTTTATACGATGAGTTCTATGCGATGTCCGCGCAATAAAATTGAACTTGGTTTCTCCTCATCTATTTGGCTCGGCTGCTTTTTGTTTGCAAACGCGGTCGTTAAACAATGGCACACTGGCGCCAAGACGCTGCTATAGAAATGGTCACTCGGCACGCATCGTTGGGGGTGCTTAAATCTTAACGCCATCAAAGGAAATTCCATAACCGGTTTGCACACCTGAACGTACAAATTACCTGCACTTTCGCAGGCAAGGGTACACTTCAACAACAGCAATTTATTATTTCTATAGCGCTACCAGGCGCACGCACCGCTGTACATTGTACACTCCCCCTTCCGTATTTGCGGGGGTTAACCCTTTCAGGACCATAAGGATCGTAGGCCAATTTTTGTGGTTTTGACGACATTTTTATGGTAAAAAGGGCTTGCAGATGCCAAAAAATTGATTTTTTTTTGTGAAATATCATTATTATTTTTTTTTTAAATCAAACTTCTGGCTTATGGACAGTGTGGCAAGTGAATCTTCTCGTCAATCTGGCAACGACGCTAATGAATGAATGTCGGAACCAGTTTGTTTACATAAAGGCAGTATCATATGGAATCCGTACATATCAAATTTAGAACTGTAGACTATCCCAATCAAAATTTTAAAGTTATGGGACAAATATGTCCCTTGGTCCTGAAAGGGTTAAAGAGCAGAGCCGGCCCACGAATAAGGAAAATTTGCAAATAACTTTTGGTCCAACTCTGATCCACCCCCCTGACCTTACCTGGTGGTTTAGCGGTGACGTGGGGCAGAAGCGATCTTCCTACACTCCTGCCCTGTACAAAGCCATGCTGTGAGTTCCTCTGGTCTCACGAGACTACAACGGGAACTCGCAGCATGGCTCTGCCCGGGCAGAAGTGTAGGAAGATCGCTCTTGCCCCACGTCACCGCTAGACCACCAGGTAAGGTCCGTGCGTGAAGTTGACACCAGGGCTGCGTCCACAGCTGAGGGCTGTGCTCCTGGGGTGGCTGCTCGCCTCCGATCGCCTCCTCCTCCTCCGATCGCCCCGATCCAAGTCCCGGGGCCGGTTCTGGTCGATGCAGGCTGCCTTCAAGCGATTTTCTAGGTGGGGGAGGGGGGGATTGAGAATAGTGGAAACCGTGAATGCCAAAACTGCAAATAGGGAGGGGGAAGTGTACATGCAAGAGATGGTCCCTGTACCAAAGAGCTTACATTCTAATTGTGACAGACACGCAGAGGGGGCTAAAGGTGTAAGGGGACTATTAAGGGAATGACAGATAGATATGATGGTTGGGTTGGTGGTTAAACGCAGCTTCAAATAAGTGGGCTTTTAGTCTGGCTTTCAATACCGCCAGAGACGGAGCCTGACGTAGCGAGCCGGGCAGGTTGTTCCAAGCATGCGGCACAGCAAGATAGAAGGGACAGAGACGGGAGCTGGCGGTAGAGGAGAAGGGTGTGGAGAGGAGGGACTTGTCTGATGAGTGGAGTTCCCGGAGGGGAGTATAGAGGGTAACAAAGAGAGGAGGGATACTGAGGAGCCGCACTTGAACGCCTATGTGGTAACAAAGCTATTCTGCCCCAAGTGCAGGCACCCATATTCCTCTCCGCTCCCCCCCTTTCCTGACCCCCTCTGCCGCGCTTGTGTGTCCCTTTCCTTCCCTCGTACCTCTTTAATTTTTCCCGCACGAGCAGCATTGCGAACATGCTGCCTGCGTCAGTGTTGCCGCTCTCTGATGTCACTTCTGGGGCCCTGCGTGTAGGAAGTGACGTCAGAGGGATAGCCGATATGACGCGGGCAACAAGTTCGTGCTGTTGCTCTCCCCTGGAAAATTAAAAAGTTATGGGGAAGGGAAGGGGGCTTACGTGCAAGGCAGGATTAATATGTCGAGGGTCCCTAGGCACACAAGTACACCTGGCCCCCCTGCACCGCCCCCCCCACCCCACCATGCACCCAGGCGGAAACAGGAAGCTGCGTCAGAGGGAAGCTTTGGGCAAGCAGCACCACTTGCACAATTACAGTTCCCGTTGCCTTTCTTACCCGCATTGCTTGCTTGTCTTACTTTTCGTCGATGGGGGGGGGGGGGGCCCATGTTGCCGATCGATGCTGGAGGGGCCCATCGCCGTTTGGAAAAAGCAATGTTGATGCCCTCCTTCATCGGGCCCCCCTGACCATTTCGGGCCCTAGGCACGTGCCTACTGGGCCTATTGGTTAATCCTGCCCTGCGTACGTAGCAGAGGGGGGTGAGAAGGAGCAGGGGCAGAGAAGAGAGTGGGGGGAAGGGTGCCACTCACCCTAATTATGCCACACCCTCGCTACGCCACTGTGTGTGGAAGAGGCTCCCGGTAGAGGTGGTGGAGACAGAGACTGTGTCTGAATTTCTTTAGCCACCTTAAGCAAGGACCCACATGCTCTCGCCAGCCCAGCTCTTCCACGGGACACCCGTGCCTCCTTTTCAGGTAAGCGCAAGAGGATTTAGGCGCAGATTGTTATAGAATATCATTCGGGAGAATGTGCGCACCAATCCAATTAAGTGTTTTGGGGGGTTTTTGTAAAAATTTTATTGTTTTATAAGCTACAACAGTGTAGTACATTTGATTGAATACAGAAAAATATTACAGAGATTACACCATTTTATACAATTAGTATATAGAATCATAATTTTACCCACCCACTCTTCTATCAATTATTAATAATACAAGACAACTTTATTTATTGCATTGATATGAAGAATTAATATCAAATTCTCAATTACCTCTCCCTCCCCCCCCACCCCGGATGTGTAAGGAAAAACTTAGAGAAAAATACATAAACCATTAATGTGAAGCAGCAAATAAAGCCAATGGACTCCATACTTTGTTAAATGAAACACTGGACCCCAAACATTCTGCTTTCATTCTCTCATATTTGTATGTATTACATTCATTTGTCCACCAAAATGTGTACTTTAATCTATCATGGCTTTTCCAATTTTTCGTGATCAATTGAACAGCTATTCCAGTCAAAACCAGGAAAAGACAGCTTTTATATTTATCAAGGGGAGGTTTAACATGTAACATAGTATCACAACTTATGGCTTCATATGTCAAGGGAATATGTTATTGATTGTTAAGGTCAAGTGGCATAGCGAGGGTGAGAGGTTACCTTCCTCTGCCCTCTTCTCTGCGCTCCCCCCCCCCACCTCCACGCCACCTCCTTTCCCGCCCCCTCCTGACACACACACGCCGCTTCCCTTCCCCGTACCTCTGTAACATTCCTGGCACCAGCAGAAACCCCCCCCCCCAAGCTGTTGTCACGCCAGCGTCGGCTCTTTCTTTGATGTCACTTCCTAGGCGCATCCACCCAGCAGCTAGAGGCTGCCGGCAGCGGGTCCTACTTGCTGCCAGTGGCTGATCTGGAAGCCATTCCGCTGTCTTTCCCTTCCTTCCTACCCCCTCCAGTAGACTTTCTCTCCTCCCCCAGCCCACATACCCTTTCTTCGGGTCGCTGCCAGTGGTTCATAAATACTGCTAGAGACTGACCTAGAAGCCTTCCCTCTGACACAAAACGCAAGACCTCCTTTGGCTGAACCCATGCTGACTCTGTCCTATTAAATCATGTTTGTCTACCTATTCCACAATTTTATTTTTATGAAGTCAGGCTTACCAGTTTGTAATTTCCCAGATCTCCCCTAGGACTCTGGCATTTTTGAACAGAAAAACATCCAAAACCAAGCCATTTGGACGTAGGCGGGGCCACCTTTTAACTTACACTGGCCACACAGGTATGCCAGCAGAGCAGTGAGGTACTTTAGAAGGCACTGCTATGAACTTCACATAAAGGGTGCCAGGTGTACATCTCACTATTACCTCCTAATACCTATACAAGCTCTAAGTGACATTACAGAGGAAGGGGTTAGAAGAGGGTAGGGAGGATTATGGAGGGCAGGAAGAAGTGGAGAGGAGAGAAGCATGTAGAATATTTCATAGAAATTCCTAACTTTACAGATAGGAGCACCATCTATGTAAATGATAGCTAAATGAATTAAAGGAATATGTAAAAAGGAATAGAAGGGAAGAACCTTTAAACAATAGAATTCAGGGAAATTCAATTAATAAAATAAAAAGAATAAGGGTAAAAACAATGGAATAAAATTTAAAATAATTCATAAACTGGAAGAAAAAAAAATTGAAAACCAAAATCAAATAAGTCTGGCAGAAGTCCAATTTCCTGAAGCAGCTCTCTTGCCTCAGCATATTTTAAATAATCCCAACAGCAAAAGTCCAGATGGGACAGACATCACTCGGGCTTTCCAGCTGCTGCAGCCCTGACTCATCGCTTCCAGGCGGAAGATGCACAGAGATAGAACCATCCAGCACCGGGCCGCACTGCTCTCGGTGGGCGGCAGATGCTCATGGGCAGGTCCCGAAGAATACAGCACTCTGCCTCCATCGGACAACCGGAAGGAGGAGTCCACGGCACGGTCCCACTCCACGGATCCGGAGACACCGCCAGCTCCTCCCCAATGAGCGAGCAGACGCCGCCACATCCTAGGCAACCATCAGCAGCGATCCACCATGCCTCCGCTGGACCCCGCCTCCAGCAACGATCCCCCCCCCCCCCACCCGCAGCGATCTCCAGTCACCACACGCAGGTAGGAAGGGCCTCTGCTGAAAATGAACCGTTCCAGGCCTTTAGGTTAGTCGACAGTTAGGCTGTGATTCTATAACTGTCAAACTCCTCCTGTCCGAGATGTTTTCTGACTCACCCGAGTGAAAATTGAAAAAAAAAAAAGTACAGAACCCTGTAAAACTATGAATAAGGTAGATGAAAGGAACAAAATAAAGTAGAAACCAACAAAAGAAAACTAAATAGAACTAAAAACTTAAAAATATAAGAGAGAGAAACTGAACCCAGGTCTTAGGCAGCATTCTAGAACATAATGTATGATGAGCCCTCCAAGACCCCCCAAAACCTACTGCACCCACCTGTCTACCACCCCAATAGCCTTTATGCCATATAGGTGTCACCTATATGGCCGTACAGTAGGTTTTGGGAGAGTTTTGATGGGTTCACACTTTCCACCATTAATGTAGTAGGTAGGGTGGGATATGGCCATGAATCCCCCTCTCTATGGTTCACTACACTGCCCACCAGGTTACTCCAGACACCTGCTTGCTCCTCTACTAGGCTTTCCCATACCAGGTGCTGCTGTTCTAGAAACAGGTATGTACAGTTTCTTTCACATCTTTGGGAGTGGGAAGAGAGACTGAACAAATTGCAGCTCTACACTCTCGAGGAACGTAGGGAGAGGGGAGACATGATCGAAACATTTAAGTACCTCACGGGACGTGTCGAAGTGGAAGATGATATTTTCTTTCTCAAGGGACCCTCGGCCACAAGAGGGCACCCGCTCAAACTCAGGGGCGGAAAATTTCATGAGGACACCAGAAAGTATTTCTTCACAGAGAGAGTGGTTGATCATTGGAACAAGCTTCCAGTGCAGATGATCGAGGCAGACTTTAAGAATAAATGGGATACCCATGTGGGATCCCTACGAGGGTTAAGATAAGGAAATTGGGTCATTAGGGCATAGACAGGGGGTGGGTAAGCAGAGTGGGCAGACTTGATGGGCTGGAGCCCTTTTCTGCCGTCATCTTCTATGTTTCTATGATGGGTCATTTGGCCTTTATCTGCCATCATGTTTCTATGTTTCTATAATCAGAAAGTTCTATGACATCACAATGCAGGTGTAAAGAGCCTTAGCCTATAGGAAGAGGAGATGCAAATGTTAAGAGCCTTAGCCAATAGGGAGAGGAGGAGAGAGTGGCTTCTGCAGACACCAGAAAGTATTTCTTCACAGAGAGAGTGGTTGATCATTGGAACAAGCTTCCAGTGCAGGTGATCGAGGCAGACAGCGTGCCAGACTTTAAGAATAAATGGGATACCCATGTGGGATCCCTACGAGGGTCAAGATAAGGAAATTGGGTCATTAGGGCATAGACAGGGGGTGGGTAAGCAAAGTGGGCAGAAGCCCTTTTCTGCCGTTATCTTCTATGTTTCTATGAGATCAGTGACCCCTGGGGGAGTGGGGGGAGGGTCTTCCTTAAGAGCATAAGAACTGCCGCTGCTGGGTCAGACCGGTGGTCCATCGTGCCCAGCAGACCGCTCACACGGTGGCCCTCTGCTCAAAGACCAGCGCCCTCAGACTAGCCCTACCTGCGTACGTTCTGGTTCAGCAGAAACTTGTCTAACTTTGTCTTGAATCCCTGGAGGGTGTTTTCCAAATGAGTATTACAATATTTAGGAATTATTAGTAACAAATTCATAAAATAGATGGGTTTTTTAAAAAACATTTAAAATTAGATTGCTGGTTAATATTAGTTGGTCATGCTTTCCACAGTTTTGCCGCTTGATATGCCCATGTGGAGTTAAAAGTTCTAATGTTCCTAATAACTGGAATCCGAAAAGTATAATTGTTTCGTAGGTTCAAAGATGGATTATTAGAAAACTTAACGAGATATGGAATATAATTAGGAGTTTCTCCAAACCGTATTTTAAATAGAATACAATAGAATTTATAAAGTATTCTCCCTTCTATATGTAGCCAGTGTAATCACGTAAATAAGGTGTAATCTCATCACTTTTTGTTTTCAATCCAAAGATTAATCTGATGGCTGTAATCTGTAGCGTTTAGAGTTTTTTAAAATTATAAATTTAGGGCAATCTAAAAAGGTGATGTTGCAATTGTCCAGTTGAGACAAAACTAATAATAATAACAGTTTATATACCGCAGGACCGTGAAGTTCTATGCGGTTTACAATGATTAAAAAATGTTACACGTTGAGTAGCCAATGTTACACCCATCTTTAAAAAGGGATCAAGAGGTGACCCGGGGAACTACAGACCGGTAAGTCTGACCTTGGTTCCGGGTAAAATGGCGGAAGTGCTGATAAAAGAAAGCATCAAGGAGCATCTAGAAAGGAATAAACATGATAACAAGCCAACATGGCTTCTGCAAGGGAAGATCGTGCCTGACGAAGAAATTAACAAACGGATGGACAAAGGGGACCCCATAGACATCGTATATTTAGACTTCCAAAAAGCCTTTGACAAGGTACCCCATGAAAGCCTACTTTGGAAACTGAAGTACCATGGGGTGGAAAGAGACGTACACAGATGGATCAGAAATTGGTTGGCGGGTAGAAAGCAGAGGGTAGGAGTGAAGGGCCTATACTCGGACTAGAGGAGGGTTACGAGTGGTGTTCCGCAGGGGTCAGTGCTTGGACCGCTGCTGTTCAATGCATTTATAAATGATCTGGAAACAGGGATGAAGTGCCAAGTAATAAAATTCACAGACGACACCAAACTATTTAAAGGGGTTAGGACTAGAGGACTGCAAAGATTTACAAAGGGACCTGAAAAAGCTAGGGGGAGTGGGCGACGAGATGGCAGATGAAGTTTAATGTAAAGAAATGTAAAGTCTTGCACGTAGGGAACAGAAACCTGAGGTACAGTTACACGATGGGAGGGCTGTTACTGAGAGTACCCAAGAAAGGGTCTTGGGGGTAATAGTGGACAAGACCATGAAGCCGTCGGCACAGTGCGCAGCGGCTGCTAAGAAAGCGAATAGAATGCTAGGTATAATCAAGAAGGGTATTACAACCAGAATGAAAGAAGTTATCCTCCTGTTATATCAGGCGATGGTGCGCCCGCATCTGGAGTACTGCGTCCAATATTGGTCGCCGTACCTAAAGAAGGATATGGCGATACTCGAGAGGGTTCAGAAGAGAGCGACACATTTGATAAAAGGTATGGAAAACTTTTCATACGCTGGAAGATTGGAGAAACTAGGGCTCTTTTCTCTGGAGAAGCGGAGACTTAGAGGGGATATGATAGAGACTTACAAAATCATGAAGGGCATAGAGAAAGTGGAGAGGGACAGATTCTTCAAGCTTTCAAAAACTACAAGAATGAGAGGCCATTTGGAAAAATTAAAAGGGGACAGATTCAGAACCAATGCTAGCAAGTTCTTCTTCACCCAACGGGTGGTGGACACCTGGAATGCGCTTCCAGATGGCGTGATAGGACGGGGTATGGTATTGGAGTTCAAGAAGGGATTGGACAATTTCCTGAAGGAAAAGGGGAAAGAAGGGTATAGATAGAGGGTTACTAACAGGTCCTGGACCTGATGGGCTGCTGCATGATGGACCCCTGGTCTGACCCAGCAGAAGCACTGCTTATGTTCTTAGGTGTTTCCTAAATTCCCCATAAGTATTTGCAAGCATGAGTACGGTAGTTGTTTCAGATCTTTACCCCATAATGCTGCCTGATATGAGAAGAGATGTTGATGATGTCTTTTAAATTTACATCCTCTAACCGGTGGGGAAACTAAAGATTGTGTTAATAGGTGGAATTGATAATTATCTAAGTACTTTCTAATCCTTCTAAGTTTCCAGAAAAGACCAAAAGACTTTTTTAATTAACAAGTTGACCTGAGGTAATAGTGAAAGGTTGTGATCAAAATGAACTCCTAATATTTTTATTACTTTAGCCTCCAAAACGCCTTCAACTATAGACGCATTGTAGACAAAAATCCTTGCAAGACGTCTAGGAAGATGGTTTCAAAAATAGGCACATGGACATTTTGGTGATTAAAATGTCCAAGTGCTGGTTAATGTGTTTTGGACATCTTTCTTATTTTAAAATGCCCCTAATAATTAACAACACTGTAGAAAAATTGAAGGTGGACAAAGCCATGGGACCGGATGGCATCCATCCCAATAACCGAAGTGAGGCTTACCGGCTTGTAGTTTCCCGCTTAATCTCTGCAACCACTTTTGTGACGATGAACCACATTCACTCTTCTCCAATCCCATGGAACTACTCCTGTCTCCAGGGATTTATTGAACAAATCTTTAAGTGGACCTTTCAGAACTTTTCTGAGCTCCTTCAGTATCCTGGGATGGATGCCATTCCATATTTTTCTGACGGAATGAAAAGTGGAAAATCACTGGACTAAGTGTATAGCCCTCGAAGGAGACTGCCTTAGCTTTGATTGGGCTGAGAACTTTTCAGTGGCCCCCTCGTAGGTGCCACCCCCAACACTATGGCCTGCTGGTTCCCAAATGTCTACTCAATGCAGCCTGCAATGTGACTAGGTTGTGTTTTCTTCTTATCACCTTTCCTCTTGTCTCTCCATGGAGTAAAGGGTTGTTTCCAGTATGAAGTAAGGTTATCAGATGTGTGGATTTACCTGGACATGTCCTCTTTCTGGCCAGTCCTGGTTTTGAACATACATAAGAACATAGAACATAAGAACATAAGTGTTGCCTCTGCCGGGTCAGACCAGGGGTCCATCGTGCCCGGCAGTCCGCTCCCGCGGCGGCCCCCCAGGTCCACGACCTGAAAGTGTTCCCTACCTAACCTAAAATATCCATACCCTATTCGCTCAATATACGGTAAACCTCTATCTGTACCCTGTTATCCCCTTTGCTTCCAGGAAGTCATCCAGTCCCTTTTTGAACCCCAGAATTGTACTCTGTCTTATTACCTCTCTGGGAAGCGCGTTCCAGGTGTCCACCAGCCTCTGAGTGAAGAAGAACCGCCTTGCATTCGTTGTGAATCTGTCTCCTCTCAGTTTTTCTGAATGACCTCTTGTTTTAGTTGTCCCTGCTAGTCTAAAGAATCTGTCCCTCTCCACCTTCTCTATGCCTTTCATGATTTTATAAGTTTCTATCATGTCCCCTCTCAGTCTCCGCTTTTCCAGGGTAAAGAGCCCCAGCCTGTCTAACCGTTCGGCATATGAAAGGTTCTCCATACCCTTTATCATCCTCGTTGCCCTCCTCTGGACCCTTTCGAGTATTGCCATGTCCTTCTTGAGGTATGGCGACCAGTATTGGACGCAGTATTCCAGATGTGGGCGCACCATTGCTCGATACAGTGGCAGGATAACTTATTTTGTTCTGGTAGTGATACCTTTTTTGATAATGCCCAACATTCTGTTCGCTTTTTTTGAGGCCGCTGCACATTGTGCCGCCGGCTTCATTGTGTTATCTACCAATACCCCCAGATCTTTTTCTTGGCTGCCTTCCCCGAGTACCCTCCCTCCCATCCTAAAGTAGTGTGGGATTTGGAGTACATGATCTTGCCCACTGAAATCAATGCCACAAGTCCCGTTAGAAACCAGGATGGGGTGGTCAAAAGTTTAGGACTATCCTAAAATCTCTGTCCGGGAACTAAATAACTGAGCACAGTGGTCTCCAACCCATGGCCCCAGGACTGCATGCATCTCCCAGAATCCAGTGAAAACCAAGAAAACTAGGCAAAACAACCCCACGCAGAGCAAAAGCTGAAGAAGAAACCAAGTGGGGAGTGGGACAGTTCACATCAACCTTGAAGACAAGTTTTATTAATATAAATTCAAATAAAATACATATGTATCAAAACACATACATATAAAGTCCTATGTCTCAATGACCCGACATGGTCCGTGTTTCGGCCACCAAAAGGAAGCCTGCCTCAGGGGCATGGTGGTCAATCCACAAGATGGCGCTGTTGTACTTGAATCACAAACTCTAAAAATCGTGCTTGCACTTGCGTGTAGTAAGGACTCACACGAAGTGTGCTGTGCTGGTGAAAGTCACAGGAAAATCACACTTTGTGAGTTCTAACTATGCGCCAAGTGCATGATGAAGTAAAGGAAGTGGTGCTCACCTAGCTTCGGGAGCAGCTGAAAAAAGTCTTCTCTGCAGGAATGCAGAAGCTAGTTGAATAATACAACAAATGTGTCTTACATGGGGACTGTGTGGAAAAGTGATATGTTCAATTGCTCTGTTACTTCTGTTAAAGCCGTTTTTGCCTTTACTTTTTGATTTACCTTTGTATATGCCCTCAAGAAATCCTTTTCCAACAGCTGACATTAGCAAATTCCTCAGTATCTGCCACCAGTCACCAAGCAGAAGGTTCAAAGACCACCTCTGGTCTGTACAAGACCATCATTGGAGCTGGTAAGATCCTTTATTCTTTTAATAAAATCCACTGACCTTTTAGTTAAAGGTGATTTACAATGGCACAAGACTGAAGAAAAAATTGTTTCACAGAAGTGTGAGCAAAGGCACTGAAGCCCATTCAGTTCCTATGGGCTTAGGTGAATTTGCCACAGGAGAATCACTACTGTGGCTTTGGAAAAGGGGCCCTTGCTGAAAACAGGTAGGTATCCTGTAAAAGGATCAGATCCCCAGTGCATGCACATTTTTAAATTCTCTCCAACTTATTGGACGCTGAGGCCAGCATATTAATTAGACCGATCCTTACTTTGCCATCGAGAAAGCCTGTAGGATCTCCTATCAACTATACGCAAGGTTTTCCGTCGCTTTGTCTTGTACAATAAAGAGTACCTCTCTTACCCTCCTTTTTATCAAGCGAGCTAAATGCCGAGTCGCTCACAGAATAAGAATTAGGCAGCTCGGTATTTAAATCTCGCTGCTCGGCAGAGCAGCTTGATAAAACGGCGGAGAAGGGGGTGTTAGTTTGCCAGCTCAATTCAATAATGAAAAAAAGTGGTAATGATTTCAAAAGAATTACATTTACTGTGCACTAAAATTACACTCCCGGACAAGATACACCTCAACCAACTACTACACATGTCTATATTTATCTACATAAATAGGTTAGATTCGTTCTACATAAATAGAAAGGGGTCTACAGAAAAGTGAACATGCCGAT
Organism: Geotrypetes seraphini; assembly: GCF_902459505.1. Classification (NCBI taxonomy): domain Eukaryota; kingdom Metazoa; phylum Chordata; class Amphibia; order Gymnophiona; family Dermophiidae; genus Geotrypetes; species Geotrypetes seraphini. Next base: position 503,508,122 of record NC_047085.1, read on the forward strand.
TATACAGTACACTTGGATTTCATATTACAATAATTATGGCCTGCAAAAACAAAACAGGCTTTTGCACAAATTTATTTAAAGTCATTATTGAGATTTAAACAAAAAACAACAACCCACCACTTTCTGCTGCTGAGACTTTCAGAAGCAATACATATTTTTATCCAGCTGTGTGGCCAAACCTGAGCTGCCTGTGGTCGGGTGAGAGAGATCACAGGCTGCAGCTGATGGATGTCCTCTGGAGCTAAGCCAGAGGTAGGGAACTCCGGTCCTCGAGAGCCGTATTCGTCAGGTTTTCAGGATTTCCCCAATGAATCTGCATGAGATCTATTTGCATGCACTGCTTTCAATGCATATTCATTGGGGAAATCCTGAAAACCCGACTGGAATACGGCTCTCGAGGACCGTAATTCCCTACCCCTGAGCTAAGCGGTGTAAAACACTTAAAACTCATCTTTACAGAGGGACTGATTCCCATCTGTATGGCCAGAAATGATATGAGAATTATTCTAGTTCCAACTCAGACCAGGAGGGGCTAGTCTGGTTCCTGCTGAATGAAGATTTTTACCCCCCCCCCCCCATGATCTGTTGTGGACACCCAGATAGATTTTTTTGTTTTTGAGTATGATGGGAGGAACTGATAAACTGAATCCCACAATTTGGAAAAAAAATTCCCTTGCTCTTCCCGCCCCCAGGCTAGTACAAGGGCATCAGCCAGCCTAGACAACTCTTCATCCCTATGCCCCCCTTCAATTAACTTTCAGGCCTCTACAGTGGCATAGTAAGGTTAGGAGGCGCCCCTCCCCCTTGCTCCTTACTCACGCTCTCCCTCCCCCCTTGTACCTCTAAATCTTCGCCTGCGCGAGTGGCTTCTCTAGCATGCGCCTGGCGCCAGCATTGGATTTCCCTCTGTCACTTCCTGGCCCCGTGACCCAGAAGTGATTCAGGGGAGAAGCAGGCTGATGTGAGCAACAGGCAGGATAAGTTGCTCGTGCTAGCATAGATCTACAGAGGTACAGGGTGGGGGGAGGGATGGCACGCCCCTGATACGGCGCCTGGGGCGATCCACCCCCATCTCACCCCCCTTACTACACCACTGGGACTCTAATCTGCATGTAACACCCCCCCCTCCCCCCAAGACATCATGGCACGGTACATAGACTAAAGCATGCAGGACAACTGCGTGCCAACTCAGACACACACTTCTCCGGCACCGGTCAGGGCCTTTTCTCTCAGCAAAAACAGTCAGCTCTGCCCCGGTCAACCTGCATGAGCAAGGCTGCTTTAGTGAACTCTAAATTTTTACACAATTTAACTTACAGTACAGTATGACAGTATTTATTGATGGAAAAAATTGCAAATAACCAAACCAGGGAGACCTGTATTAAACTTGGTGGGATGGGGTGTTACATGCACTCAAATAATGGGTTGTTTTTAGGTGGCATCGACTCATGTTTGAGTCCTAGTGACTTAATGAATTGTGGATCTAAAAAGAAATCGGTTTTGTGCTAGTCCGGAAAGGTCCTCCAGCGTCATCCCCATGGTTGTTTTCAATGTGTCCAGCCATCTGATTACAGGTTGCCCTTTTCGCCTGGTTCCTTTGATCTACCCAAACATGATGTCCTTCTCCAGTGATCTCTCTCGTCTGATGCGGTTACCAAAATAAGACAGTCGTACCTTCATCATTTGGGCTTCGAGTGACATAGCCGGTTTGATCTCTTCCAGAATCGATTTGTTAGTTCTTCTGGTGGTCCAAGGCACGTCTAAAGTCCTTCTCCAGCAACAAAGCTCGAATGAGTCAATCTTCATCTTGTTTCCGTAGTGTCCAGCTTTCGCATCCGTTAACTGACCACTGAGAAAGTGAGTGCGTGAACAAGTCTAGTCTTCGTTTGGAGTGTTACCTCCTTGCCTTTGAATACTTTGTCAAGAGCCTTCATTGAAGAGCGACCAAGTACTATTCTGCGGAGTATCTCCCTGCCTGTTGACAAAAGAGCCCAGGAGATTGAAATCCTTTACAACTACTATTCTATTGCCTTCGAGCTCAAAATCTTCATCATTTTCTGTATTCATGCTCTTTGTCTTATGTTCAGTTCTAATCCCATGTTATGACTTTCGGCTTTGACTTTTCTCAGTAGATACAGCATGTCTTCTTTGCTGCTGGTGATGAGCGTTGTATCATCTGCAGAGCGCAAGTTGCTTACATTTTGGCCACCAACTTTGAAATCGACACTCTTCTAAAAGTTATTTAACCCATTAAATGAACTGTTTGAAAATTGCCCACCCTTCCAGCTCGTACAAGTACCCAGTCATGGTTCTTTGAGTTTGTATGTCTGTCAGGATCTATTGCTTTGCTGTGACTACAGCTGCTTTAAGCTGCTGCCCTAAGCAACTGCCTAGTGATTGGATGGGCCCTGCTCCCCCCTCCACACAAACACGGAATTTCTTGCTAATCTGGTGCAGAGTCTGATGCAGATCAACGCAGCTGATATTATCTAATCTCTAGTAACCCCCACCCTCCCAAATGATCTTCCACTATAGACATTTAGGGCATGATTCTCGAAAACGCACATCCCAATGGAAGGTGGCAGCAGACATCCTACCACTGTTGGGCAGCCAATCGGGACGCACGTTTAAAACAAAAACCTCCCCAAGGCAGCACGCCCACATTGTAGGCCTCCAGAGCGTGTAGCGATGCTTAAGCATAACCAAGGTGGGACGTAGGTGAGCCTACTGGATATATTTTTTGTCATGTCTATATTGTAAATTATGTAATCTTTGTCATGTCTCGATTATATTGTGGATGTACTTTGTAACTCGTTCTGGGCTCCTTCGGGAGGACGGGCTAAATAATTGAGCAAATAAATAAATAAATTAGCCTTGGGCGGGCCAAAGCATCAGTACACATCTCCATAGGTGGGAGACAGATGCCTGAAAGTAGGCCTTCAAAATGCTGGCCTACATTTCGTGCTTCTATCCGAGAGGGTAGGCACGGTTCTGCATAGGATGCCACCGCTATCAGCATCCTATACAGAATCAGGCCCCTAAAACCTTCTTTCTTGAAACATATCTTTTTCCATAGTAGCTCAAGATGAATTACATTCAGGTACAATAAGTATTTTCCTGTCCTGAAAGGACTTACAATCTAATCTGCCAGTTCTATACCATAGTGTACTAAGTCTCCACAAAGGGGCAGCTTAGCGCCAAACATGTTGTAGAATGCTAGAGCAAATCCCAACTGAGCATCCCGAAATTTAAGCGTGACCGCTTACACCAGTTCAATAGCTGGCGCGGCCTCTGTGCGTCTTGCAATGCAGGCGACAGGCTGTACTCGATAAATTATTTGCATTGCTAGGCGAAATGGTCATGACATCCCATTGCTTCGCCCACTGGTAAGGCCACCTGCGATCATGCGCTAAATTACATAAGGGTAGTAGCATAGCGAGGGTGAGAGGCGGCCGGGGTGGCATCAACCCTCCCCCCGCTCCCCCTTGCCATGTGTGACCCCCCCCTCTTCCCTTAAACCCATAACTCTAGCTGTTCACCGCCTTCATTAACAACTTTAAAGTGCTCCTCGCAATCCCGGCGGCCCTCCCTCTGACATCACATCCTATGCATGGCCCCTGGAAGTGACATCAGTAGGAGAGCCAACACGGTTGCGAGGAACACGTTGAAGTTGTTGCTCGTGGCGGTGAACAATTCGAAGTATGGGGGGGAGGGAAGGGCACGCGCGTGGCGAGGGTAGGCGTAGGAAGAGGCAGAGGAGGGGTACCGGGACTCCCACCAATATGGTGCCTGGGGTAGAGAATGACATGGGGATGAGTACCTGCAGTTAACTGTGGAGCAAGGACAGGGACAGGGTCCGCAGGAATGGGGTTGGGGCAGGGGCAGGGACAGAGCCTGTGGCCACAGAGACACACTGTATCCCCCATGTCATTCTCTAATCAGACTAACCTTGAACAAGCTGTTCCAAATAGGTGGAACTCAAAGAAGGGAAGTCGTGAGGAAAAAGATGTCAATCACTCAGCGCTGGGTTATCAAAGCAAACTTTTATTGAAGAACAGAACGGTATCAACAAATAAGTCTACGGTGGCTGTTCTTTATCCTTATGGTGCTGGGCAGCAAACGTGCAAGACGATTCATGAATGTGGCTGTGGCTACCTCCAGGTCACCATAGACTCTCGACAAAGGCAGGATTGCCGAAACACTGCCAGTGTCAAATCCATTTGTTGATACCGTGCTGTTCGTCAGTAAAAGCACGCTTTGGATAACCCAGCGCTGAGTGACTGACATCTTTCGCCTCACGACTTCCCTTCTTTGATTGCCGTCTCCGTCGTTGAGACCGGCACCGGCTCTTCTCCGAGCACTAACTAGATGGAACAACATCTATAAGACGCAGGCATCAATATGTAAAAAGTTAACACATCTTAGACAACTGGCAACTGAATTCAATTGAAATTTAAATGAACTACTGTTAAATGACATCATTTGTGTCTTGTCTGCCTTTGACGTGGCAACAAGAGTCTTGTCCGCTGATCAGACTCCTTCCATCGTGTGCCCAGCTGCTCAAGCATCTTACTGTTACTGAAATAGATTCATCCATTGTTCCTGGCATCAAGGAGCATTTTCAACATTTAGTAGACTCTTTATTTTCCTGTTCATCCACTATACAGTTTAGGTTCTCTTCTACACCCACGTCTGAAAGACAATCCAATTATCTTCCCAGATGATGTAAAAACACAGGCAACCAAATCTTTGGGAAAGTTGCATCAAAACCAGATAGAAGTGGAAGGCTCTATCCGTGGTTTACAAACAACAGTTGAACAGAATATTGTCTCTTTTTCTACTTGAACAAAAAGATTTAAATATAAAATAAGTGTTCAAGGCTTCTGCAGATGAGGACAGAACTCAGCGGTATGGTGCAGGATGGAGACAAACTCTGTCCCTGTGTCATTCTCTAGTTGCCTAGCACTTGTCTAACTGCCAATTTATGGTGCTAATCAAGTAAGTGTAAGTGCAGCTATTTTATATTTTTTAAAAATCCCAAAAGGAGCAAAAAGAGTTTCACAGGGTGTCAACAAATAAACAAAGTGGAACACTATGATGTCCAAAGCACCTTTAATAAAGCATAAAACAGTCCAAATAATAACAAGTTGTTCTCTGGGAGAACAGACTCAATTCAAAGCAGTCACTTTCTCTCAGTTTCAAGCAGTCTCTTTCTCTCAACAGGGCCGTGTTTTCTTGCATTTGTTTTAAGTTGATATTGGGATTGTCTTTCCCCTGACTTTGAGTTATACAGACCATCAAGGAACACAAGAAGTTCTTACTTATTAGCCTATCCTAAGCCAAATGGTGTCTGATATAAGATCTTTTTTGACAGAACCTTAGTGTTTCAAACAGGTAAACTGCAATTTTGGCTTGGTGAATGTATTCATCAAGCCATGTCCTACTGTTCTTTTCGAAAATTAGTCAAGTCTTCTTTGTTTGATAAATTTATCACTTAGTTGAGTATTCTTAAAATTGTAACTATATTTTTAACTTTTATTGTATTTCTTTTAAAAAAAAAAAAAAAATATCTTTATTAAAGTTTTCACACAGTCATTGTATGATTTTATTTTTATGTATGAATGTATTTCGCTGACTGTCCAGTTTCTTATGGTGTAAACCGCCTAGAACTTTTGGTAATGGCAGTATAAAAGAATAAATTTATTATTATTATTCATCAGGAGAAATAAAACCCGCCTTACAAACTCTCAGCATTTCGACATGTGGTTGTTTTACCAGCTACGGCTCATTTTCTGTGCTTAGCTCTTTCTTGAACCGTGTTCTAAACATCAGTTGAAATCGGTCTCGACCAGTGAGTTTGTAAGGCGTGTTTTACTTCTCCTGATGAAGGCGCACCAGCCGAAACACGGCCGTGTTGAGAGAACGAGACTGCTTGAAACTGAGACAAAAAGTGACTGCTTTGAATTAAGTCTGTTCTTCCAGAGAGCAACTTATTAATTTGGACTGTTTTATGATTTATTAAAGGTGCTTTGGACACTGTGTAGTAATAGAGGGGATCCCCAAGGTATGAATGCTTGGTGTGTATAGCTGTGGTTGCGTGCGTGTGGGTTGGGGTTTTTTATTTTCTCCTCTCTTTGGGGAGGGAGCTCATTCTTTCTGATGGGGTTTGGACAAAGCCTTTAGGCGAGTATGACAGTCAAATTCTCCTGGTTTTTTGCTACCTCTCTTTTGGAAGTTTTGCTAAGTTCATTCAGTTGGTATGGGGTGGGGGGACTACTTGGGTGTTACATAGAAACATGATGGAAGATAAAGGTCCATCCAGTCTGCCCATCCACAGTAACCATTATCTCTTCATCTCCCTATTGGTTAAGGCTCTTTACACCTGCACTGTGTGGTCATAGAGCATTCTAAGGTTCTTAACATTTGCATCTCCTCTTCCTATAGGCTAAGGCTCTTTACACTTGCATTGTGAGGTCATAGAGCTTTATGGTTACAGAAACATGATGGCAGATAAAGGCCAAATGGCCCATCCAGTCTGCCCATCCACAGTAACCATTATCTCTTCCTCTCTCTATTGGTAAGACTCTTTACACCTGCATTGTGTGGTCATAGAGCATTATAGCTAGAGAAACATAATAGCAGATAAAGTCCAAATGGCCCATCCAGTCTGCCCATCCGCAGCATCCACTATCTCCTCCTCTCCCTACTGGCCAAGGTTCTTAACATTTGCATCTCCTCTTCCTATAGGCTAAGGCTCTTTACACTTGAATTGTGAGGTCATAGAGCTTTATGATTACAGAAACATGATGGCAGATAAAGGCCAATGGCCCATCCACAGTAACCATTATTTTTTCTTCTCTCTACGAGATCCCACGCGCCTATCCCAGGCTTTCTTGAATTCAGACACAGTCTCTGTTTCCACTACCTCTTCCGGGAGACTGTTCCACACATCTATCACCCTTTCTGTAAAAAAGTATTTCCTTAGATTACTCCTGAGCCTATCGCCTCTTAACTTCATCCTATGCCCTCATTTCAAAGCTTCCTTTGCAAATAAAAGCAACTCGACTCATGTGCATATACGTAGGTATATGGTTCTTTTTTTTTAAGCTTATTTTTTCATGTATGATTGTCCTGTAATACTGTTTGGGGAGAAGGTAGGGGTTAATGTAATTGGATTCCAATAAATTCTCTTTTCTTTGTATGTTTTGTTGAAACCATTTATACTCTGTTAATACAAAAGATTTAAAGTAAAAGGTGCTTTGGACTTCATAGTGTTCCACTTTGTTCATCAGCTGCTGTATAAACCTGGCACCTTATCGACTTGCCTTCTTAAGTTTGTACCTGAGGCAGAAGAAGATAAGTGAATTGCACAAGCAGCAGTGGCTTTAAGGGTGTTCCTCTCGCTTTAATCCCTACACTGCTACTCAGGTGTCTGCATTAGGCTTTTAACACTAATATTACAAAAAAGACTTTTCCTATTATCTAATCAAATATACATAGGATTTGGCAAAATCCATCAATTTGGTACCCAGAAACAAATGGCCTGACTTATCCAGTCCAATCCACATAAGCAGTGTTCGTGGTAATGTTGCTCGACACGAGACAAAGGCTAAATGGTCCCAAACAGCATCATAATTCAAGGATCGTTAATCCCATCTTTTCAATTTAAAAAAAAAATCTGTAATCCACATACATCTTTGAAAACTGTGAAAAATAACCTGGTAGTATCTTGGCTAGATTATTGTAACAGCTTGTCTACAGGGGAAGGTATGGCTGACTGCTAGAGTTGCTGCCTCTGCATCCAGAGGTTGCGAGATCAAATCCCAGGGCTGCTCCTTGTGACCCTGGGCCAATCACTTAATCCTCCAGTGCCCACTGCTTTGAATGCCAATGCCACAAAAAAGCAGCGTACAAGTCCCCCCTTCCCTGTATGGACCTCCCTAAAATTGTTACAACCGAGCCAGAGTACTGCTGTCAGTATTGTCTTCAGGTGCCCCACTGGTACTCAAGCATTATTTGAAATTCTATGACATTTAGGGTGCCAAGAACAAAATTGTTGGTCTTTCTATTGTATTGTGTGTTTGGTACTTTGTCACCAATAAAAATTGTTTGAACATAAAAAAGAACAAAAATAAGCTGAACGGAATTAAGGTTTAGAGAGAGGGCCTTATTTTGTGCTCTAGAAAGATCTGGACCTTCTCCATACTGGCCCCCTCCTGCTGCAGCAAACTCCCCCTGGAAATTAGAATCAAACTGAACTGAACGCTTGGCCTTTTTGTTTCTCTGGATAGATTATCGTTATCCAGGGGCTGACTACTGCAAGAGGTGGGCTCGGCCATCTTTTCCACTAAGACAGGAAGTAGTTTTATAGGGTGTGGTGGAATACTCCAGATAGGAATTGAATTGCAGTGATGAATCCATCATTCTGGCTTTTTTTTAGCTGTTATTCATTCTGGAGCTTGTGTATATTTTTTTTTTTTTTTGTACATTTTTGTATTGTTTTTTTAATATATTTTGTCCATCGCATTTATCTTCAGGACCAGGAAGGCAATTTAGAAGAACCATAAATTTACAAACATGATCCGGGAGCAAAACTGTATAATCGGAGAGGTGAGGAGAGTCACCAGTTTCCTATAATGGTCAAACTGGCTATACTTTCCAGCCAGATAGATGGAACAGTGTCCTATAGGTGGTCAAGCCTGTGCGACTGCAGGCTGGGAAATATTTCTAGCTTGATCTGAGTAGGCAGGGAACACCAAAACAGACTGAGTGGGTTAGTAAGTACCTATCTGTCCGCCTCTACTAGGTTATTATATAGGTTATTATGTTATGGATTCTCAGATGCCTTGTGAGACTTTCTTTTTGGCTGAAGCTTTTCCCACATTCTGCACAGGGGAAGGGTCTCTCTCCTGTGTGTGTTCTCTGGTGTTTTATGACATACCGTTTCTGGCTGAAACTTTTTCCACATTCAGTACATGAAAATGGCCTCTCTCCTGTGTGGTACCTCAGGTGCACCGTCAGATCTCTCTTTTTGATAAAGGTTTTTCCACACTCAGTGCACAGAAACGGTCTCTCTCCCGTGTGCGTTCTGTTATGTATGGTTAGGTGAGTCTTGTCAATAAAGCTTTTGCCGCATTCACTGCACAGATAAGGTCTCTCTCCTGTGTGATTTCTCTGGTGAATTGTTAAATGTGTTTTATCAATAAAGCACTTGCCGCAGTCAATGCACGGAAAAGGTTTATCTCCCGTGTGGGTTCTCTGGTGTATCGATAAATGTGTCTTATCGATAAAGCACTTCCCGCAGTCTGCGCACGCGAAGGGTTTCTCTCCTGTGTGGGTTTTTAGATGCTTTTTGAGAATGCCTCGCCGACTGAAGCTTTTCCCGCACTCGTTGCACGGGTAAGGTCTCTCCCCCGTGTGCATTCTCTGGTGCCTTATCAAGTCTCCCTTCCGCCTAAAGATCTTCCCACAGTCGTTACAAACAAAGGGTCTGGTTTCTGGGTGGTTTTTCTGGTGCAATAATAAATGATAACTCTTAGCAAAGCTTCTTCCGCACTCATCACATAGAAAGGATTCCTTTGCTTTCCCGTCATCTTGTTGACAGCTAGAAGTCACTTGTTTGCGGTTAGCGTTTCGGTAGGGTTTTTCTACTTTCAGGCGTCTTTGGTGCTCCGAGATGGTTGGAAGCTCCCCGCTACTTCTCTCCCACCTGGTGAATCCATTCAATGAACCTTCTATGCAGTCTCGCTGCCTCTCTGCTAACACCTGCTCATGTTTTCTACCTTGTCCCCTTTCTATCTCCCGGGAAACCTTCAGACAGACACTTCTTGACTTTCTAAGGATTAGTCTTTGTACCACAGGGAGTTCTTCTTGATTCTCTTCCCCCTTCTTTTCCTCTGTGTCTTCGTCTCCTGGATAGAAGAAAAAGAAAAACTATCAGGCCCCAATTTTACAAGCTCTGTTTGAGTTTAATACATATATAAACCAGTACATAAATGTTTATCATGTTTAAATGTCTAAAGTCTCCATTTTACAAAGCCTGGGACACACATTACAGAATGACAAGAGGATGGGTTACAGTGGATAATAATTTTTTTAAAAACTGCAGATGTGGGAGCAAAGCCTTTTACTACCCTGTGGGAACGGTACAAAGCTTTGCTCCTGGTGGGGGGACTCTAGATTACCGCTCCCAGGTTGCCCTCTCTCCCTGCTGACACTACAGGCCTGGTTGTGGCCTTTCTTCTGCCAAGTCCCTCCTTATGATGCAACTATCTGTTTTTATGAAGACAGGAAGTTGCATCACAAGGAGGGACTGGTCAGAAGAAAGGCCATAATCAGGCCTGTGTGAGAATTTGCTGGCTCCAGAAGTTTGCGGTGGGAGCAGCTTCACACACCTGAGAATTTCGATTGTTATTGCTTGGAGCTTGTTCTTATAAATATTTCAGAACTCAATTGAAAACTTATCTCTTTTCAAAATACTTGGTCAAATAATTTCTTTTTGACGTTTTTAGTTTATAATCTTTTGTAAACCGTGTAGAACTCATGGTTACGCAGCTAAGAAGTATGATGTTATGTTATGTGTGGAAGGAAGGAAGACCTCAGACCCTAGACCAGGGGTAGGGAACTCCGGTCCTCGAGAGCCGAATTCCAGTCGGGTTTTCAGGATTTCCCCAATGAATATCATTGAAAGCAGTGCATGCAAATAGATCTCATGCATATTCATTGGGGAAATCCTGAAAACCCGACTGGAATACGGCTCTCGAGGACCGGAGTTCCCTACACCTGCCCTAGACCCATGAGTGGAGAACTGGAGCTGTAAGAGAGGAGGTAGGTGGAACTGAAGGGAAGGCAGAAAGATGCTAGGGAAGGGAAAGAAGTGGTGGATCCACCGAGGTGGGGGCTGGAGGGAAGGGAGAGAGGTGCTAGACCTGTTTGGGAGAGGGGAGGGGAGCTAGCTGGCTGGAACTGGAGAGAAGTGCCGGAGCCTTTGTGGGGGCTGGAGCTGGAGGAAAGAGGGCGAGCTGCTGGAGCTAGAGGGAAGGGAGAGAGCTGCAGGACCTGCAGGAGAGAGCCTGGCGCTGAGGGGGGATAGTGCTGCTGGAGCTGGGGAAAAAGGAGAAAGAAGGGGTGCCACAGGAAGGGGCTAGAGCTGGGAAGAAGAGAGAGGGGTGCTGGAGTTGCAGAACAGGAGCTGAAGCTGAAAGGAAGAGAGAGGAGTGCTGGAGCCATGGGGGGGTGGAGCTACAGGGAAGGAGAAGAGATGCTGAACTTGTGGGAAGGGGTCACTTCAGGAAAGATAGAGAGGTGCTAAGCCTGGGGGGGGGGCAAGGAAAGTGAGATGCTGAACTAAAGTGATGAAGGAAAAGGGCCTGAAATATTGCTGCTTTCTTGAGATACGGTAACTAGAGATGTGTGCAATATTCAAGATGAGCACACACCATCAAACGATACAGAGGAATTATAATATTCTCAATTCTTAGCCTCCTGTTTGCTTTAATTGCCACAGCCGTATACGGGGCAGAAGATTTCCACGTAGTGTCTACAATGACACCCAGAACTTTTTTCTTGAGTGCCGACTCCTAAGGCGGACACTAGCATCAGGAGCCTATGTATAGAATTGTCTCCTATGTGTTCGTATTACTCACCTGAATACAAGTGGATTGAGCGCTCTCTTTCCTGGCGGTCACTGACCCATGGCTCTTCTCCTCGGTCCATTCTACAGAGGATCTCCGGTCTCAGAGTACCATAACCTAGTTAGAGAACAGAAAGATGGCATTAGCTTTGTCCCACGGTGATAGGAGAGAGCGGTAAAATCCAAAATAACCCCAACTGGGTTCCCTTTGCTAATGCACATGAGGCTGCCCACTGCTCAGTTAATGGACAGAAGCTGTGGTGTTAAGAGATGGCAATGGTTCGCCATGGTGGGGGAAAAAAAAAAAGACATTTGTACTCAAAAATGGCTCTGAGGAAATGTTTGTGTCAGTAGTACCTCAGGTACTGGTTCATGGATGAAAACGATGGGACTAGGAGAAACATTGACTGCATGGGTTAAAGGCTGGCTCAGTGGTAGACTTCAGAGGGTGGTGGTAAATGGTACCCCCTCAGAAACGTCGGAAGTGACCAGTGGAGTGACGCAGGGCTCAGTCTTGGGTCCGATACTGTTTAATATCTTTGTACGAGACCTGCCTCAGGGACTTCGAGATAAAATTACACTATTCGCCGATGACGCTAAGCTATGCAACGTGGTTGACAGCACTACCGTGCCCAACACTATGAGGCAGGACCTACTTTTACTGGAAAAATGGTCTAATACTTGGCAATTGAGTTTTAACGTCCAAAAAATGTAAGGTTATGCACCTTGGTAGCGGTAACCCCAGCAGAACATACACCCTGAATGGTGAAACCTTAACAAGAACTGTCGCAGAACAAGACCTGGGTGTAATCGGTGTCAGGTCAAAAGCGCGCCGGGACAAAGGCGCGTGCAGACAATTGAGCGCAGCGCGGAGGTGCACGCTGTGGAAAATTACTGTTTTTAGGGCTCCGACGGGGGAGGCGTCACTTTACTTAATAGAGATCGCGCCGCGTTGTGGGGGGTTGTAACCCCACATTTTACTGAAAACTTCACTTTTTCCCTGTTTTTAGGGAAAAAGTTACGTTTACAGTAAAATGTGGAGGGTTACAACCCCCCAAACCCCCCCCCCAACGCCGGCGCGGTCTCTATTAAGTAAACTGGGGGGCTCCCCAACAAAAACCCCCGTCGGAGCCCCTAAAAACTGTAATTTTCTTCGGTGCGCACCTCCGTCTTGCGCTCAGTTGTCGGCGCGCGCCTTTGTCTTTCGCGGGGTTGTCTATGAACCGGTGTAATCATTAGCGAAGATACGAAGTGGAGAAAGCCTCGGCCAAGGCTAGACAAATGCTGGGTTGCATCCGAAGAAGTTTTGTCAGTCGAAAGCCTGAAGTCATACAGGTACAGGACAATGGTGAGACCTCATCTGGAGTACTGTGTTCAGATTTGGAGGCCGCATTATCAAAAGGATGTGAAGAGAATGGAATTGGTTCAGTGAATGGCCACTAAGATGGTCTCAAGACTCAAGGATCTCCCATATGAAGAACGTCTAAGCAGGCTGCAGTTATATTCTCTCGAAGAATACAGAGAGAGGGGAGACATGATAGAGACGTTCAAATATCATACAGGCCGTACCGAGGTGGAGGAAGATATCCTTTTTCTTACAGATCCCACGGCAACAAGAGGGCATCCGCTCAAACCCAAGGGTGGGAGATTTCATGGTGACATCAGAAAATACTTCTTCACCGAAAGGGTGGTTGATCGTTGGAATGGCCTTCCACGTCAGGTAGTTGAAGCCAGCAACGTGCTCGACTTCAAGAAACGATGGGATAAACATGTGGGTTCACTTCGTGGAATTGCTTAGGGGGAGTGTTCTTTTAAGGGGAGGGTTCTTTTGAGTGGACAGACGTGTTGGGCCGACGGCCCTTTTCTGCCGTCAAACTCTATGTTTCTATGTCTCTATATTTCTACCGATAAATGTATTTATTTAACTTGTTTATCCCGTCCTCCTCAATGAGCCCAAGACGGGTTACAGGTCAACATACACAATATACAGTTAACGGATTACAATTTATCATAGTTAACAGTACATGTTTTTTCGGTGACACGTCTTATCTTTGCTAACTTGGATTTTCAGCTCTGACAGAAATTAAATTAACAAAAAAAAAAAAAAAGAGACCCACTGCAGAAGGTGGATGATGAAATGTATGCTTGCTTATCGACTATCGAGCCACGTTTGAGTTCATTTCCATTAAAAAAAATAAGGTCATCCATTGCATAGATTAGCAATTTTGCTCTATCTACTTTAGTTCCATGAAAAACATTTGCTCCCTTTAGGGCCTGTTTTACAAAGCCACGCGGCAACAGCCCCGAAGCCCTTTAAATCTCTATGGGCTTCGAGGCCTTTACCGTGCGGCTTTGTAAAACAGTGTGCCGGAACTAAATAAGTTTGAGACCTTGACATACACAGTAACTGACAGCAGATAAAGGCTAGTATGGTCCATCTCTTGCATTTATCTATCATATGCTATCATATTCCTACCCCCTTTACAGCAAATAAAAGTCAAACAACTCTGATTAGCGACTGAGCCATCATGGTAGTGTGTTTCGTAGGGGATGCTCAGAATTCCGGTTAAATTTTCATTGGCCAAGTGAGACAAATTTTTCCCTTCCCAACTCTATCAAATCTGATAACTCGGCGCTCCCCTTACCCAGTGAGTTGAGGATCTCATAATTCTCCTTCATCACCTCCTTGTAAAACTCCTTCTGCCATTCTTCTAGATCTTCCCACTCCTCTCGGGAGAAATAGACGGCTATATCCTCAAATGTCACCGACATCTGAAACACAGAACAGAAACACACTCACACCTTCTGCGTCATATCAAAAGACCTCCCAGCTCAGCAAGGCAAGGGGGTGGGGGAGGAAAACAGAGAAGATGGCATATAGGTAAAACTACCCTGACCGTTCTAGAATGCTCTGGGGTTCGTGGAGAAACACACTTTCCAGTCCATGAAAACCAACGATATACAGGTCACTTGCTTACAGACTCCGTGCTGGCTGGTCGTAGCAGGGCTCTCTAAATACGAACCTGTTGGGTGTTTTCATGCAGCTCATTTGGGAAGAAACTTTGCATTTCACTCCTATCCCCCAATACTACAAATTAGCCCGGTTAATCTAGCGGCCTGCCTTCATCCGACACGAGCCTTATTTGCTAGACTGACCCCTAGTGGTGTGTTGGAATGCACCACTGGGGGGGGGGGGGGTCAAGCGCTGCAGTTTCGAATGACAGTGGTGCCGGAGGTTGGAGCAAATCAGCGCCACTACTGTGGGGGGAGGGGTGGGTACACTAGATCGGTGATTTGAAAACCACTTGGCCAGTAGGGATTTCGGGATACTCAAAATGAATCTGAACAAGAGACAGTCGAACAGAATGGACGAAGTGCGTTTAAAAAAAAACTTTACAAGTCAACCTTGCCAAGTCAAATTCCGTCTATAACTAATTTCAATATCTTTCACAAAAAAAAAAAGCGCTCAGAACTTTTTTATTTAAGAAATTTAATCTTAGAATAATAGGATAAAGCTTTTTTTTTTCTCCTTCTTGGTCAATACGGTATTACATCTAGAGAAAGACACGGTGACAAAATTTGTCACCGTCCCCGTCCCCGCGGATAACCGTGGGAAATAATCCCATGTCATTTTCTAGTGTCTATTTCAACCTCAGTCCTTCTACCCCAGCATTCTTCAGAGCAAAGCTTGCGGGTCAGTGGTTGTGGCCATTCATACCCTGATTCTTATGGGAGCCAAGGATAATGAAGCCATTGTGACATCACTGAAGTGATTGGCTCTTAGGCACTGGTGGAATTATGACATCACAATATCTGCTCTGGATACCAGAGACTGTCATTCTGTAGTGTCTATTTCAACCTCAGTCCTTCTACCCCAGTATTCTTCAAAGCAAAGCTTGCGGGTCAGTGGTTGTGGCCATTCGTACTCTGATTCTTCCCTCTCTCCTTAAAGAATGACATGAACATGGTTTCCCGCGGTTATCCGCGGGGACGGGAACGGTGATGAATTTTGTCACCGTGTCATTCATCCTAGATCTATTAATCTAGCTCAGGGTCTCTGAAAAGGTTTTGAAGCCACAGTAAACTCAGGGCCTGCGTCTGGAGGGTACGGATGTCGATGCAAAGGCACCACCACGTCGATGTCCGTGCGTGCGCGGAGGCCCCTCCAGACGGGGTCCTGAGCTTAAGCCGGTGGGGGAGGGGGCTGTGCAAGAGGAGGAGAGGCAGCAGCGCTGGCTGACTGCCCACAGGACGTGTCTCTCACCAAGACAGGCACGCCCTGTAGGCAGTCAACCGGCGCCGGCGCCGCTCCTCCTCGCTGGCGTCTCACAGCACACCCGGAATCTCGCCGCGGGCACACAGTGTGTGTGATACGCTGATCTAGCTTCTTAATATGTAATTCGCTGTGAACTAATTGCTGGCAAATTCCACTCATCCCAGCCCACGAGTGTTGGAACAGGGAAGGCCGCAGGGGCCAGGGCCTCCCCCAAATTTGGTGGTTGGAGAGGAGTCGGTAATGGGCACCTCCTCCTGGTCACTGCAATTTTAAGCCTTCAGCAGCCACCGCTTCGACTGTGGTTGGGTAACTTCAAAAAAGGCGGTACAGTATATAAGTCCCAATCACTTTCCCTTTCTTGAAACGCTCGCCGGCGTGAGCAGCTGATTCCTTGCTGCCTGTACTGGCCTCGGCTCCCCTCTGACATGATGTCCTGGGTCCTATGTCCGCACTAAGTCAATATCCGACGATAGAATTTCCTCCCTCTGCCCAAAGAAAGCGCACTATTGCACACTGTTCTTCGATTGTGCAATCTTGCACCGGAGCGTCCATGTTTCTGACCTCGTGGCTGCCACATGACTAAAGGCCAAGCAGTGCACTGTGCCTGAACATATTACATTACATTAGGGACTTCTATTCCGCCTATACCTTGCAGTTCAAGGCGGATTACAAAAGAGCTAACTGGACATTTCAAGTGAAGTTACAACAGTTTTGGGTTTTTGTTTTTTTTTTTGGATACAAGGGAGGAGAGGTACCTGGATTAATTCCGGAAGAACTTGCAAATTGGATATTAAATTGACTGTACGTTACTGTGTGATATAACAAATAGATTACAGAGTACAAATAAGATTACGTTACATTTCAGGGATCCGAATACTTGGTTGGTGTTTTGAGGAGGAAGAGATTATTTAAGTGGAGGTTTTGGGGGAGAATTTATCTAGGAGGAGGGGGAAGGGTTGGGTTAAGATATCTGGATAAATTTTTTGAAAAGTAGGGTTTTGATTTCTTTTCGAAAAGTTTTGAAGTCGCCCGTTGCCGTCAACAGGTTGGAGATGGAGTGGTTAAGTTTTGCTGCTTGTGTCGCCAGAAGGTTATCAAACATCTTTTTGCGCTGAGTGCCCTTGAGTGGAGGGAAGGCAAAAGGGTTCGGAGTTCTTCTTTGTCTTGAGGTGAGGATCTGGTTTAGGCAGTTGTTTAGATAGGGGGGGGGCGGAGCCGTTTAATGCTTTGAATAGAGACAGTAGAATTTGAATTGAATTCGTGCTTGCATAGGTAGCCAGTGAGAGTCTAGGAAGGCAGTTGTAATATGATCATATTTTCTCGGGGAGTAGATCAGTCTGAGGGCAGTGTTTTATATAGTCTGAAGTTGTTTTATCAAGTTGGCAGGACAAGGTAGACAGAGGGAATTGAAATAGTTGCATTTCATTAGCTCTGTTCCGATTATCTAATAATTTGCCTTTAATTTTTGATTTACCCTGAGGATATTTATTGAGATATGTATTAGAATTTTAAGTCTTCTTGAGAGGTTTTGCAGAGGTGGTAAAAAATACAAATGAATGAAGGAATAACCTACAAATTAATCAAATTACTACACAATCAATTTGTGTACCCTAAGAAGTTCTAATGTGTGTTTAAAAACAATTGCAAAGCACAGGCATGGCTAAAACCAAATATTCATAGGAGGGGTGGCCAAAAATTGTTTGGATTGGCAGAAGACCTAGAGCTGGCTCTAGGTCCAATGCCTCCAGAGGCATAGTAAGTGAGGGGGGGCGGTCCGCTTCGGATGCCATCTTGGTGAAGGCACAGGCACCCAGCCTCCTCTCTGTCTGCCCCCGCTCCTTCGCCGACCACCAATGCTGCACGTCCGCTTCCCTTCTCCCGTACCTCTGTAATGTTCCTGGTGCAAGCAGAAACCCCCGAGCTGTTGTTGTACCAGCGTCGGCTCTTCCTCTGACATCACTTCCTGGACACGCCCCTAGGAAGTGATGTCAGAGGGACAGCTGATGCAGGCGTGAAAGCAGCTTGGGGGTTGAGCGGACAGCGTAGCTGGTTTTAAGAAAGGTTTGGACAAGTTCCAGGAGGAAAAGTCCATAGTCTTTTATTGGCAAAGACAGGGGGGAAGCCACTGCTTGCCCTGTATCGGTAGTATGGAATATTGCTACTCCTTGGGTTTTGGCCAGGTACTAGTGACCTGGATTGGCCACCGTGAGAACGGGCTACTGGGCTTGGTCTGACCCAGTAAGGCTAGTCTTATGTTCTTATGTTGCTACTACTTGCACCAGGAACGTTACAGAGGTACGGGGGAAGGGAAGTGGCTGGCCTGTATGTGGCAGGAGGGGCTGGGGAAGGAGCGTTTGGAGGTGGGGGGGTGGAGAAGAGAGCAGGGGAGGGGTGCCTCATCCTCGCTAAGCCACTGAATGCCTCCCCTAAATGTGAGAAGAACCTCTGCTGTAGGACCCGGCAAACACTTTCAGGAATATCTCTTATTCAGCAGATTGCTAATTTACTCATGCAACTGCATCCTTCCAAAATATGACTGAAGCCACCAGAAACAAACAAAAAAACCAAAATGATACTAATGAATTCTGTTTGAACAAACAATTGGTGGAAAAAAAAAAAAATTCCAGAAGTTCAAACACATAATTTTTGCAGACTGCTTATAGACCCAGCACATGAAAAATTGGCCATTCTCAACATTTAGTCCTCTTTTCTTAGAGATGGTCACAAATGTGTTCAGTGGAAGGAAGAAAAAAAAAAAAAAGGTAAAGGGGGACAGGACATCTGTAAGGTTGCGTTAAAAGTACCAAAAAAAAGGGGGCACTTTTCGTACACGGGCAAATTCAAGGACAATGGGTCACGACATGACGTTACAAGGAGGGAGGCTCAGGGAGAATATTTGCTCACAGAGAGTGGCGGAGGACTGGAACAGCCTCCCACCGGAAATGGTCGTAATTAAAATCTAACCAGAATCCGAGCCTCCTTAAGGAGGGTGGCAAGGATGAGCGGGCAAGCACGAAACAAAGAGAGGAGCCCGATGAGTCACCATAGTCCCCAATCACAGAAAGATGCTGGCAGGTACAGGCCAAATGGCCCCATCTGGTCTGCCCATCCGCAGCATCCACTATCCCCTCCTCTCCCTAAAAGATCCCACGCGCCCGTGGCTACAAATATCTAAGCTATTGCACTACTAATCATCATTTCTATAGGGCTGCTAGATGTACGCAGCGCTGCACATGAAAACATCTAAGGCAGAGTCCCTGCTCAGTAGAGCTTACAATCTAATCAAACAGGACGAGGAAGGGGTTAGGCATGGGTGCTTTAGAAGCAAGTGGGGTTTAGGTAGGATGAATAAAACCCCCCAAAAATTTAATTAATTGTTTTAATTGGGATTTTTTTTTTTTTTTTAATCTCATCTGGCCAGGACGCTGACCTCATGGCTTTCCCGAAGAGGGACAAAGCCTGTGAATTGATCCCTGAAGACAAAGGCAGAGCTCCTTTGCAGCCTACCTATTGCGAGGCCTGTAGAAACCGAGCCCCGGCTGCAGCACAGAAACCTTGGCTTTTATTGTCTCAGAAGAATTGCACCAAAGCCTTTCCACAGCTCCGGGTGTCGTGTTGCAGAGGGGTTGGGCTGCCTGGCGGGATTTGACCTGCTCCCCACAAAAGATGGGGCTTCGGGGATGCTTTTTCTGCTGCAACACAAAGAGGTTCCTCCCCCCCCCCCCCAAAAAAAAATAAATATATGGGACGGAAGCGCCCCGAGAGGCTCCTACCTGCCCCGCAGCCATGCTCCTGCCCGTCTCGAGCGCCCGCTCTCTCCCGCCTCGGTTCCCGCCCTCCTGCGCGAGCTCCCCCCACCCAGGGCCTTTGCTGTGGGCGAGCGCGAGCTCGGGGCTCCAGCTCCCGCCGCTAATGACTTCACAGGCAGCTGGAGGGAGGAGACTGAAGCGGGAAGGAGGGAGGGAGAGAGGAAAAAAGCTGCCATCTATCGGTTCCCTCGCGGCTACGAGAAGAGCCTCAGCTGCCGCTTTGGGTGGTCAAGTGCGGCTCGGCTTAGACTAGGATACAGTAGAGCTGCCCAAATTCAAGTGGGGGTGGGGGGGATTTGATTTGGCCTATTGAATCGATTTTTCCCTTTCGATTCGCTTTCAGCGCCACAGCTTTTTAATTTTAAAGTCGAATTCGTTTTTATAAACTAAACTAAAAACACAAAAAAAACTGTGGCTACAGCTGTTCTGGAGATAATTTATTATACACTGACGGATAAAAATTCAATGAGAAAAGTACAATGATAAAAAATACAGTGGTAAAAATCCGACTGGACCCTACACGGTCTGTGTTTTGGCAAACACGCCTTCCTCAGGGGGGTCCAACGGTTTGCAAACTCACATTTAAAGAATTAGACTGAAAACAGTCTATTATCTTTAAACATGTGAGCAAAGAACACTGTAGGCAACCTTGCCTGCGTGTTCCGTGATCCATATGTCCGTGGCAGGCAGGAGTGCGCATGCGCGCTTACAACGGGCCCACATTCGCTGAACCCAAGGTAATATTGTGTGTAATGGACGGCTCACTTACACCCCACGCCCGAACTCAGGAGCCGCACCTGTGTCTTCCTCCACTTAGTTGAATCAGTTGCCGCCAGAGAAATAGATAAACGCTAACCTCCTTGCTCTCCACCGGCCGAAGTTTATTTTTAAGTTATAAGGTGCAGCGGCGGCTCCTCTCACAAGCCGCACCTGCGTTGGAGAAGGCTTCAGACGCAGGCGGCGATCATGAGAGGAGCTGCCGCGGCACCTTTAAACTTAAAAATTAAGCAGGCCAAACCGTGGCGAGGGACTAAAGGAGCAGGCCAGAATGCGGGAAGGGGAGGGCACAAAGGGACTAAGGAAGCAGGCCAGACCATGGGAAGGGGGGGGGGGGAAGGGGAAAATACCGCTGCTGCTGCTGCTGCTGCACAAAGAAGTGGAGGGGGAGGGAAACACTAGTTGTTGCTGCACAGGGAAGTGGGGTGGGGGGAGGGAAATGCTGATAAACAGGGAAAGGAGGGGGAGGGAATGCTGCTGCAATTGCTGCACAGAGAAGTGGGGGGAGGGAAATGCATGCTACTGCTGCTGCACAGGGAAGTGGGGGGAGGGTAATACGGCTGCTGCACAGGGAAATGGAGTTGGGGTAGGGAAATGCTGCTGCACATGGAAATGGAGGGGAGAGAATGCTGCTGCACAGGGAAATATAGGGGGAGGGAATGATGCTGTGGCTGCTGCACAGGAAAGTGGGGGGGGGGAGAGAAATGCTGCTGCTGCATAGGGCGCAGGGAGAAAGACAGATAGAAAGACTGACAGGGCCAGGGAGAGAGACAGAAAGATAGACAAAGGGGGCCATGGAGAGAGACAGACAAAATGAAAGACAGGGGTAGGGAGAGAGACAGAAAGAAAGACAGACATATTCTAGCACCCGTTAATGTAACAGGCTTAAAGACTAGTAGAGAGAGAGAGGTAGAGAGAGAGTTGTATCAATGGTTAAATGTCCACCGCCCCCCACTGCCCACTCTTGTTCGCAAACCGCATCAGGCAGGGAGGAAGTCTGCAGATGTCCCGCGTGCACGTGATATGGTGCGGACGTCCTCCCTGCCAGATGTGGTCTGAGGAGGTTTTTCAAAACCTGGACAAAGTGCCAGGTTTTGAAAAGCCATCTGGATCCCCGGACACGTCCTCCAAAGGAGGACATATCCGGTGAAATCCGGATATCTGTTAACCCGGGTTTTGAAAAGCCTCCTCAGACCACGTCGGGCAGGGAGGAAGTCTGCAGGTGCGCGGATGTCACACCATGTCACGCACATATGCGACGTCATCGCGGGACATCCGCAGACTTCCCTGCCCGGCGCGGTTTGCGGGCAGGGGGGGCAGGGTTAGGGTAGGACTGGGACAGAGATGGGTGGGCACGGGTGCGGGTCTAGGGGTCCAGATTCTCCGATTGGAAATCTGGCAACCCTATGTACTTGTGTTTCCCCAAAAATAAGACAGTGTCTCATATTAATTTTGGACCCAAAAAACATACTAGGTCTTATTTTCAGGGCAGGTCTAATTTTTTTCATGTACAATGACCATCTCTCCCTTCCTCTCCTCCAGTGGCGTACCAAGGGCGGGGTGAGGGGGTGCGGATCACCTCGGGTGTCAGCCCTAGGGGAATGCAAAGCTGACCGGGTCTGGAACCCCCGCGTTGCTCTAAACGGCACCTGCACTTCAGCGCGGCTGCCGTTCTTATCCCAAAGCAGACTCTGCTTTGGGATAAGAACGGCAGCTGCGCTGAAGTGCAGGTGCCGTTTAGAGCAACGCGGGGGTTCCAGACCCGGTCAGCTTTGCATTCCCCTAGGGCTGACACCCGAGGTGATCCGCACCCCCTCACCCCGCCCTTGGTACGCCACTGGAGGAGAGGAAGGGAGAGATGGTCATTGTACATGAAAAAAATTAGACCTGCCCTGAAAATAAGACCTAGTATGTTTTTTGGGTCCAAAATTAATATGAGACACTGTCTTATTTTTGGGGAAACACAAGTACATAGGGTTGCCAGATTTCCAATCGGAGAATCTGGACCCCTAGACCCGCACCCGTGCCCACCCATCTCTGCCCCAGTCCTACCCTAACCCTGCCCCCCCTGCCCGCAAACCGCGCCGGGCAGGGAAGTCTGCGGATGTCCCGCGATGACGTCGCATATGCGCGTGACAGGAAGGTCCTGCGATGGCTGCTTCTGCTCTGGAAGATGTGATGTTGAGGGGATTGACTGGCAGCCGCAGTCATCGCGGGACCTTGCCGCAACTCCCTGCGTCTGCCGGCCCACCCCCTCCGATGTTACTTACGTCTTCCAGAGCAGACGCAGTCATCGCGGGACCTTGCTGGTTTGGAGGGAGAGAGGAGCATAGAAGGGTGATGGAAGGAAAGAAAGGAGGTCAGGTTGGTATGGAAGGGTGGTGGAAGGAGAGAAAGGGGCAGGGTGGGAGGAAAGGGGGCAGATGCTCATGGAATTGGTGTGCAGGGGAAGAGAGACAAGGGGCAAGGATACTGGATGGAATTGGGTTGAAGGGAAAGAAAGGGGGCAGATGATGGAAGTGGGGGGAAGAGAGAGGAGAGAGTGAAATGCCAGACCATGGGGGTGTGGAAGAGGGAAGGGAAGAAGAGGAGAGAGATACCAGACCATTGGAGGAGGGAAGGGAAGATGATGGATGCCAGACCAATGGGGGTGAAAGAAGAGATGGAAGGGGGAGGCATAAAGTTTCTGGAAGGGGAATAGAAGGAGAGAAGATGCCATATAGATGGGGCAGAGAGAGAGTAGACAGTGGATGAAAGGAAGAGTGATAAGATGAGGAAAGCAGAAACCAGAGAAGACAAGGTAGAAAAAAAAAATTCTATTTATTTATTTTTTTGCTTTAAGGGATATGCATCGCTGTTTCTGTGGTGTTGCATTGTATGCAGAGTCCAGCTTCTTGGTGGTTCAATTTAATCTTTGTCTACGTATTTCTATTTTATCCCCCCTTTTACAAAACTGTAGAGCGTTTTTTAGCGCCGGCCATGGTGGTAACAGCTCTGATGCTCAGAATTCTATGAGAGTCTGAGCTGTTACCACCATGGCTAAAAACCACTGAGTGGCTAAAAACCACTGAAACTTAAGGGAGGGAAGGCGCGCGGTCACCGGTCAACGATCGAGTGCGCATGGCCCCTCCCCTCCCTCCAGCTAAATCTATCCTCCTTCCCCCTTACCTTCATGGCGCTTTAGAAAAGAAACTGATGCCGGCAAAGCCTGCCTGTGCCGCCCTGCAGTCGCGCGTGTGTGGGCAGAAGCTTCTCCTCTGACAATTGTCATTTTATAAACACAAATAAAACAGAGCAAGGTTCAACAAAACCCATCTCCTCTCCCTTTCACAAATATCCCCTTCACTATTGTGAAAAATGAACAAATCAAATTACTACAGAATGCTACATAGAAAAATCAAGCTAACAGAATACTTTAGTCACACATGGCAAGAATAATTTTAGGGGAGTGCAACTAGGGCAACTGCCCCCTGGTCAGAGAGAGCCTTAAGAAAGCTGGAAGCTAAAGAAGCACAGCCTGGACTTTGCGATCCCCAGTTATGTCTAATACCAGCTCTAGCAGGATACTTATTTCAAATCTGAAATATTCTAATCACAAGATATAAAATAAATTTATTTTTTTCTTTTTGTTGTCTGGTAATTTTATTCTTCAAATCACATTGGTCTCAGGCTTTGGTTTTAGGTTCCTTCAGTCTTCATCGTGGCATGGCTGACTCCTGAAGGAAAAATAGGTGCAAGAGGAGCTGGGGAGAAGATGCAGAGTCTGACACAGGCGCAATTTATTTTACCATAGGAGTAAGACTTTTCACCGCTCCCATGGGGCAGTAAAAGATCTTGTCCCCATTCCTGCAGTAAACCAATTGCAAATGTCTCCATTCCTGCAAAGGTGTTTTCTGTGTTCGAAAGACATGGTTTTCTGTTAGGACTGACTGTGCAGGATTGATCTGTATTAGTCTGGCTTGTTTAGGTTTACAATGAGTGTATTGATGTTGTACTGCTCACTGCAGTATGTAAGATGCTGCCTTTTCCTAGGTACACTCTTGTGTGACGTTTGGTTTGTTCCTAAAAATCATGTTTTTCATACAGATGTGGGGGGGGGGTAAAAAAATGATGGGCCCCGGCTGTCACATAGGCTAGGCTCTCCTCCACCCCAATTCTTCCTCTTTCCTTTCTCTCCCCCATGTGTGTAGCATCTTTCCTCCCCTCTCACCCATCCCCTTGTGCCTTCCCTCTGCAACATCTTTCTTTCCCACCCATCCCTTGTGCAGCAGAACCCTTGCCCAGCTTATATCTCTCCCTTCCGTGCAGCTGCAGCAAAACCCTTGACTTGATTGTTCCTTTAAAGAGATGATTGAACCTTTAACAAGTTCAATGGCCTCACTGAACTAACAAAAATGTAAAACGTGCCCCTGATATACTGAATTGTCCCAAATTGCGCTCTGATCTGAATGATCTCATATAGCACTGTAGGCCTCCTACCCCCCACCACCACCACGCAGCCAAACACCCGCTGACCGTCCCATCTTTCCCTCCCATCTGAACCCTGCCGACTGCAAGACCTAGATACCTCCCTCTAAAGAGCAGCGTCGGCAGCCCTCTAAACAGGCTGCTTCGTGGCCTTCTCCCACTGAGGCCTTCCATGTGCCGCATTGCTGATGCGGCCTTCAAGCTCAGGGAGGTTCGGGGGGGGGGGGGAAGGCAAAACAGGGCGGAGCTGGAGGCGGAACTGGGCAGGGCCAGACATCCTCTTTCTTTTAAAAAGGAAATTTGGCAACCCTACTTCAGACTAGCTATTAAACATTAAAAATTAATACTACAGCACTTCAATGATTTATTTAAAAAAAACTCACTTTATTTTGGATTGTCAACAGTAGAATGCTAAGGTGCATAAAGTGAAGTATATGGCCATAGGAAAAAGGAGGTACTGATGCCCCTGTGTAAGACTCTGGCGAGACCTCATTTAGAATATTGTGTACAATTCTGGGGGCCGCACCTTCAAAAAGATATAAAAAGGATGGAGTCGGTCCAGAGGAAGGCTAAAAAAATAGTGAGTGGTCTTCATCATAAGGTGTATGGGGGACAAACTTAAAGATCTCAATATGTATACTTTTAGAGGAAAGGCAGAAGAGGGGAGATATAGAGACATTTAAATACCTATAAGGCATAAATGTATATCAGACAAGTCTCTCATTTTTTTTTTATTAATCTTTATTCATTTTTAAAACTCACAATAAGTGTAACATAAAATACAATCATATCATACTTTAACATCACTTAATATATCATCAAATTCTAACTCGCATCAAATATCCCCCCTCCCTTATACCCAACAATTATTTCTAAGCAAAAGAAATCATAAAATATTCCCACTCACCCCCCACCCTGGACATGTATGAACAAAAGGGAAAAAAGTAATATTTATTCTATGCAGTAATTTCAGTCTTTACAGTATATGTATTTATGAAGTCTCTTTCATTTGAAAGGAAGTTCTGGAAGGAGAGGGCACAGGATGAAGTTAAAGAGTAGATAGGCTCTGGAGTAATCTACGGAAATACTTTTTTACCCAAAGGGCGGTAGATGCATGCAATAGTCTCCCGGCAGAGGTGGCAGAGACAAAGACTGTCTGAATTCAAGAAAGCGTGGGATAGGCACGTGAGATCTCTTAGGGAGGAGATAGTGGATGTTGCGGATGGGCAACCTGGACAGACTATTTGTCACATGATCACATTACTGAGGCATTCATCAATTCTCATTGGCTTCCAATCCAGGAAAGAATACAATTTAAATTCTACTGTATACTATTTAAAACTATAAATGGAGACAGCCCAACCTACCTAAACGACCGCCTCATCCAAACCACCTCTACCAGGCATAGAAAAACCCCCCCCCCCCCCATTCACTTACCCCCCAATCAAAGAAGTAAAACGGAAAAAACTATACAACGGACTATTGGCCACTCAGGCAGCGAAGATAGACAACCAAGTCTCCAACCTATTGACAACAACCCTAGACTACAAGATGTTCAGAAAGGAAATAAAAACTATACTCTTCAAGAAATCCTTTAATAAAGCTTAATACCATGATAAAGCTTAACCCCCCTCTTACCATCCCCTCCCTAACCCCAGATCCTACTTTTCCCTCTCTTGGAAACCTTCTCTGATCTAACGTTGGAACCCTTCTTCCATAACTCTTTTTGTAATCCGCTTTGAACCGAAAGGTAATGGCGGAATAGAAATCTGTAATGTAATGTATTTGGCCTTTATTACATTACATTAATGACTTCTATCCCGCCTTAACCTTGCAGTTCTAGGAAGATTATAAAAGAGGTCAGCTGGACATTTCCAGGAGTGTTACAGGATTAGGTGCTAATTGTAAGATTGTGCCTGGAGCTGAAATGAGGGATGCTTTGGCATGGCATTAGCTAGTTAGCCTTAACAAAGTTGGCTAGTTAGTCTTGGCAAAGGGCTAGATTTACTAACCCGTTTTTTCTGGGCGATCCGTGGCCGATCCTAGCAGGCCTGACGAAATTCACCAATCAGAAAAATTGAAATGAGGGCACATGTGTCAAGACAACTCCAGGATGCGTCTGGTTCCATCTGCTTATTATCCTAATACTCTACAGTTTGACTTATATATAACTTATATAGACTCATTAAATGCCCTTGTGGCAAGTGGTATATGGGCCAAACTAGAAGGAAAATTAAACTCGGAATCGCTCAGCACTTGAGTAATTACATTACATTAGAGATCTCTATTCCGCCATTACCTTGCGGTTCAAGGCGGATTACAAAAGATATAAAAATGGGGGTTACAAAAGATATAAAGAATGGGGGTTACAATGGAAGAATAATAGTCATTTCTAGCGTTGTAAAGAGTAGATCATTTGTAGAGAGTTGTAAAGAGTCGATCAATTGTCATTTCTAGAGTTAAGAGTAAGAGTTGTTAAGAGTAGGTGTGGTTAGGACTGTTTCAGGAATTTCTTGAAGAGTATAGTTTTTATTTCTTTTCTGAAAATCTTGTAGTCTGGGGTGGTTAACAGTAGGTTGGAGATTTGGTTATCAATCTAAGGCTTGATAAGGTTGATATGCTACTGGTTAGCCACTGGGTTGAGGCGGGTCATCAAGTGAGTGATGTCAGGTTTGTAGTACTGATTCATGTGAATTTGACTAGGGGAGGGAATGTGACTGACATGTTATTACATAAAGAACAGCGGCTGATCCATCAATGGAAAACTGTTGAACCTGCAGGATTAAACAAGGAGGTGGAGTGGCATGTGTTATGAGGCGGAAAGTGACAGGTGGAGATAAGTTAGGTAAATGGAGGTGAGTCTATATAAGGCAAGGCATGGTGGGAGGGTGTAATCTGTCTTTAGTTTGGAGGAGGAGAGAGTTGCTACGAAGGTTTTGACCCGCATGCTGCTGTTATATGATAAAATGTACTATGATAAGGTAAATTTCATTCATATATGTTGAAATAGTTAAGTATAAGTCAAACCGTAGAGTATTAGGATAATAAGCAGATGGAACCACACTAGTAAATTTAAATTTATTGCAGAGATGAAACAACTCAGTTAAAATCCTGAAGCAGTCGCAGCTCCTGAAAACGCTGATCCAGCGAAACACAGCCCTGTGTTGGGCCGACTGAACAACATGATTGTAGAGTCCAGAAAACAAACTATAACTATTGTGGTTGAGCAACATGAGACTGTGGTAACAATTTGCAATACAACAAGAGAACATAGGAACATAGAAAATGACGGCAGAAAAGGCCATGGCCCATCAAGTCTGCCCACTCTAATGACCCATCCCCCCTAACTTCTTCCCCTAAGAGATTCCACATGCCTATCCCATTTTTTCTTAAAATCTGGCACGCTGCTGGCCTCAATTACCTGCAGTGGAAGTTCATTCCAATGATCAACCACCCTTTCGGTGAAGAAATACTTCCTGGTGTCGCCATGAAATTTTCCGCCCCTGATTTTCAGCGGATGCCCTCTTGTGGCCGTGGGTCCTTTAAGGAAAAAAGATATCATCTTCCATCTCGATACGGCCCGTGATATATTTGAATGTCTCAATCATGTCTCCCCTCTCTCTACGTTCTTCGAGTGGATATAGCTGCAATTTACTCAGCCTTTCCTCATACGGGAGATCCTTGAATCCTGAGACCATCCTGGTGGCCATTCGCTGAACCGATTCAGCTCTCAGCACATCTTTTTGGTAATGTGGCCTCCAGAATTGTACACAATATTCCAGATGAGGTCTCACCATGGATCTGTACAACGGCATTATGACTTCGGGCTACGGATACAACCCATCATTTGTCTAGCCTTGGATGAAGCTTTCTCCACTTGATTGGCAGTTTTCATGTCTTCACTAATGATCACTCCTAAGTTACGTTCTGCTGCAGTCCTAGCTAAGATCTCCCCATTTAGGGTGTAAGTTCTGCACGTATTTCTGCTGCCAAGGTGCATGACCTTGCACTTTTTGGCATTGAAGCTTAGTTGCCAAGTCGAGGACCAATGTTCCAGTAAGAGTAGGTCCCGCGTCATACTGTCGGGCAATGTGCTTTTGCCTACTATGTTGCATAGTTTGGCGTCATTGGCAAATAATATTATTTTACCTTGAAGCCCCTGAGTCAGGTCTCTAACGAATATGTTAAATAGGATCGGGCCCAAGACCGAGCCCTGCGGCACTCCACTGATCACCTCTGATGTTTCAGAGAGGGTACCGTTAACCACCACCTTCTGAAGTCGACCACTTAGCCAGTCTTTGACCCATGTTTCTCCTAAACCCATCAAACGTGTAAATAATTTAAAAAATGGGACAACGTGGTGTTGAAAGGAACTGAAACTGAAAAGGCTTTGCTCCAGTCCAGGTTTTCTGGCCCAATGGGATATTCCTATTGAGCTATTTTATAAAGAAAACAGTTATGTAGTGTGATTTGTTCACAGAGAGTGTGGTTTGGTAATAGAAGGCTTCTTAAAGTTAGTAGGTAATTATTGTAGATCTTCAACAGCGTAAGTTAACTTCTCCTGCCTGTTGCTCACACTGTCCTAGTTCCCTTCTGAATCACTTCCAGGTCGCGGGGCCAGGAAGTGACATCAGAGGGAAACCCAACATTGGCATAGGGTTAAGGAAAAAGGACAAAATATTTAAAGATACTGGATGTCAGGAGAGTTGTTCTCCATTACCTTGACCAAAGAATTTCAAGTCTCAGATCATCTTTTTGTTCTGACAAGTCAAACTAAGCGAGGGAAGACTGCATCTAAGGCTTCTATATTCAGATGGATTAGAATAGCGATTTCTTCTGTGCACGTTGCTGCAGTAAGCAGCTACCAATCTCACTGAAAGCACATTCCACCAGAAGTGTGGCTTTCTCGTTAACAAAGGCTCATGCAGTTTTGCCTAAGGAGATTTGTAGAGCAGCTACATACCTTTACCTAGTTTCATAGAGTGGACATGGCAGCAAGGAAGGATGCCGCTTTTTGGTCATCCGTCTTGAAGGCATGCTAAGTAGTTGTGCCCTAGATTCAGGGGACTACTTTTGTATATCCCTAGTGTTCAGGACTAGTAGACACATTGCACTAGAAAGAAAGATTAGGTTCTTACCTCGATAATCTGTTTCTTGTAGATGTGTCTAGTAGTCCTGAAGCCCCGCCCTATAGGAGGGCTTCGCCTGCTTTCTGTCTTATTAAGAGTGTATGCCTGATTGGGGAATTTCTCTGTTTCTCAGCTAAGGAAAAAAAAAAAGAAAGTACAGCTGTGTTTCTGCTTGATGGTAGAACATGTGAGTAGCTAAGAGCTCCATAAATGTTAGCGCTGGTTGTACGCAGATTTTATCATGAGTTTTACTAACATCCTTTGTTATGGCTGTTGCAAAGCAGAACAGAAGTGTATTGGGGAGATTCCCCGTTCCCCTCCTTTCTGTTATGCCTCCTATTACAGTGGTTCTTGACTGCTTTGGTACAAACTGAGGGAGCAGGAGCCAGCCCATTAGGAAGGAGATGAAGTTGAAAGATGTGCGATATCCTTCTGCAGTCAACTTGTGGGTTCAGCTGGATAACCCACTATTGATCACTCACCCCTAGGTTCAATTCCCCTCTCCTTAACCATTTACATGTCTGATGTTGATCCATGAATGATTCCTGGAGTAATTTCTATTTCCTGCTGTACTTATGCATTTGCCACTTGTTGTTTCTCCCCTGATGATCCAATTCCTTGAAGAGTATTTTCTCTCATTTTGTAAATTCTGTTGCTTCCTTCCTTTTTGGTATTAACAGTTTTTCACCTATTCCTTCCACTCATCAGAATGCTTGACAAAGTTACATCATGAAAGTAGATTCTGGAAGTTCTCTTTCATATTTCAACACCTCTTGTGCATTAGGATCTGATGATATCATTAGATAAGCCTAGAGGCTTATGAAAGTAGCTCAATGAAACCCATCCCTCCTTCAGATCTAGGAACGTACATAGATTCTTATAGATGATCTTGAGAGCATGGAGTTTTCTCATTTGTACATGTTTTTCTTCAAAGTCTTTAAGAGGGTAGTCTACAATACCAAAGCTGCTGCTGATGATGATAATTGTTTGAGTAAAGGATTGGTCACTCCATCAGGGCCAGGACTCTTCCAATTTGGGGCTCTATTTAATCTGTTTTCTATTTCTTTTACTGTTACTTCAGGCCATTCTGTGGGAGTAATGTTTAACCATTCTAAATTTATTTCACCTTCAGTCTACTCTTATTTATATACATTTTTCCATTCTAGCAAGTTTATATACTAGTCTTATAATATATAAAGCACCCATGCCTGAGAAACTCCCTAACCCCCTACTTGTCCTGTTTCTCTGTTTGATTAGATTGTAAGCTCTACTAAGCAGGGACTTTCTCTTGAATGTTTTAACGTACGTCTAGCAGCACTATTAAAATGACAAGGGAGATGCGTTCAAATTTGCTTATTTCTCCTCTGTCTATCTATGTGGATCCTTTGATGCTTTTTCAGATATGTTACACGAGTAAAGCTTTGATTACACTCAGAACATGAATGTGGCTTTTCCCCTGTGTGAACCATTTGATGCCTTTTGAGATGTGCTTGATTAATGAAATTTTGACCACATTGAGCACATGTAAATGGCTTCTCTCCTGTATGTATCTTTTGGTGTAATTTCAGATGTCCTAACTGATTGAAACTTTTATTGCACTCAGTACATTCAAATGGTTTTTCTCCAGTGTGGATCCGTTGGTGCGTTTTTAGATGTGATAGATAAACGAAACTTTTATCACATTCAGTACATTTTAGTGGTTTTTCTTCCAGATGCTTCTTTTGGTGCCCTTTCAGATGCGATAGATAAATAAAGCTCTTATCGCACACAGTACATTTAAATGGCTTATTTTCAATGTGTGTTTTTTGATGTATTCGTAAGGATTCCCTGTGACAGAAGCATTTTGCGCATTGAGTACATGGAAATGGTTTTTCTGAAGTGTGAATTCTGTGGTGAAATTTCAGGCTGGACTTCTGTCTGAAAGATTTTCCACACTGAGAGCATGAAAATGGTTTCTCCCCACTGTGGGTTCTTTGATGCAATAACAAACTATATTTCCTATCGAAGCTTCTTCCGCAGGTGTCGCACAGAAAAGATTTCTTCCCTCTCCCTTCTCTCTGACAGAAGGCAAAAGTCATTTGCTCGCTGTTACTGTTTTGAAAGGGTCGCTCTGTGTTCAGGTGTCTTTGACGCTCAGGGATGCTTGTGAGCTGTCCATCACTTCGGTCGCACTTAGTGACACCATAGCATGAGTCTCCTGCAGGGTTTTTCTGCTCTGGCTCAAATCCCTGCTGACTTTGACTCACTTCTCCCTCTTCCGAACCCTGGAAAAGCTTCAAACCGACCTTTCTTGATTGACTTGGTAGTAATTCCAGCAGAGTAGGATGTTCTTCTCGATTCTCTTCCAGAGTGGCCTCGTGATCTGCTGGATATAAAAAGAAGGCATTGAGCATGTATATGGAAAGCTACCAATGACATAGACCCTTTGTAGGTTGTGACACCTTTCACTGGAGCAGCAAGAGAGATAAAGAGACTCAGACTTTGTAATAAAAGTTTACAATATAGGACAATGTTAGTGGTTAGTTTGGCTTCAGATGCCTTATCTTACATCACATGTTTAATTCTATGTAACATGTATGATTCTACACATAATTCTATGTAGCAATATGCTGCTTATAACCCTATCTAAACCTTCAATTTGCGACGTTTCAGCGGGATATAAGACTGCCCATAACAAATATGATCTTGTGAGATCACACAAGTCATTCCATCTCAGATGGTCCAATGGTAAAATGTTTTTCGCCTTTCCTCTGGTGCACATTTGAGATGACCTTAAGGAAGCTAAACAGGTAGAAAATGTACTGCCAAAAATCCAGAAAGGATGCTTGGGTGCACAGGGAGAGGAATAGCCACACGATGGTGCCTCTGTGTAAATCTTTAGACCAGGCCCCTTTTAGAGCACTGGGTACAATTCCGGAGACTGCAAATTTAAGAAGATCTAACCAGGATGGAGTTGGTCCAGAGGGCAATCGCCTTCATCATAAAACGTATGGGCACTATCAGTAGTGATGGGAGGCACACGTCAAGGAAAAGGTGGTGGATGCATATGTAACCCCCCCCCGGCCTCCTATAGTACCCTATGGCTGGTTATGCTCACAGGAGGCAGGCCAGAAGGACAAAGAGGGTAAATAGGACAAACAGAAACTCCCCCTTTTTCCAGTACATTCAGGGGTCTGGGACACTGATTTCTAGAGCTGTATGCGTAGAGGTAACCAGCTGCTTAGAGAAATTCTCTGCCACATTCCACCCAACTATTAACCAGAGAGAGAGACAAGCTGCTTCTCTCTACTGCAGTGTATCTCAAGCTGTGTGCCTCCTGAGACTTCGGATGTGCCGCAGTACACTGGGGAGGAGGAGAGGCACCGGCGCCCGCTGACTGCCTACAGGATGTGCCTCTCGTGGCGAGAGGCACGTCCTGTAGGCAATCAGTGGGCGTCAGCACCTATCTTTTTCTCTGGCCCTCTTCCCTTCTGGCGCCCCCCCACTGGCGTCTCAAGGCCCGCCTGAAGGGCCTTTCCAGATACGTGGACATCGACATAATGATTTCACATATACGCATGATGTCATCCCAGCAATATCCGTGCACTTCCAGGTGCCTCGAGCCACGGCCACTACCTTTAGTGTGCCGTGGCTTGAGAAAATTTGCAGGACACTGCTGTACTGCAACTGTTCCCTTCCCCTTCTGACTCCAAATGCAAATGTGCTTCTCTCTACACTTTTATCAGGTTGAAAAAACTCTTTTGACTCTTTCAAAAGAACCAATAGGAGCTCTCTGCTCTTGGCAGTGGGAGGAGTCCACACAGTGTGCGTGGCAGCCTCCCCGTTGCTATGACATCAGAGGCCTGTAGCTCTCTGCTCTTGGAGTTGGGAGGAGTCCACACAGTGTGCGCGGCAGCCTCCCCGTTGCTATGACATCAGAGGCCTGTAGCTCTCTGCTCTTGGAGTTGGGAGGAGTCCACACAGTGTGCGCAGCAGCCTCCCCGTTGCTATGACATCAGAGGCCTGTAGCTCTCTGCTCTTGGCAGTGGGAGGAGCCCACACAGTGTGCACGGCAGCCTCCCCGTTGCTATGACATCAGAGGGCTGTAGTTCTCTGCTGTTGGCAGTGTGAGGAGTCCACACAGTATGCATGATAGCCTCCCCATTGCTACACCATCAGAGACCTGCCTGCTGAATCTTTGCACCTAGACAGATTCAGGGGACAAAAGAATCCCCCCTCCTCACTACACAGATACAGTGGACACGGGAATCCCCATCCTCACACAAAGAACCACCTCCCAGTGGAGGTGGTATAGATGAGGATTGTGATCTGACTTCAAGAATCCATAGGAGAATCACAGAGAATCTCCGAGAGAATATATATATATATATATATATATATATAAATGCGCCTGTTTAACTTTCAAAATCCTATATGGTATCCTCCCTCCCTTTATCCCTCTTTCTTGGAATTCCTCAAACCCTAATACCACCAGATCCTCCCACAAATTAAAACTATCCTTCCCCTCGCTAAAAGGCATTTCCCACACAGGATAGCTAGGGACCTCCCTCCACTTCAAAATTACTGAGCTATGGAACAACCTTACCTCCCCTCTTCGGAACTTGAGCTCTCTCCAAGTTTTCCGCAAACATCTGAAAACCTGGCTTTTCTCAAAAAATGTAAGTCTCCCTCCAACTTAGGAATCAAGGAAACTCTTATATGTTGGCATCCCAAGTCCTCTAAATTTTCTTCACACTTCTACCTCTAACCCTCTGTTGTAGTTCCTTCCTATTTCTCCTACAGTAAACCGCGTCGAGCTCTACGAACGTGGAGATGATGCGGTATACAAACCTAAGGATTCGATTCGATTCGATTAGATTAGAAAGGAAGGGGCTGCAGAGCTTAGTAGTTGGTATGGATAGGCAGACTGGATAGACCTCATGGTCATCATCTGCCATCATTTTCTCCGTTTACTAAGCAGGGCCAAACAGATCTCAATGCCCTAGTCCTATGCCTAATTTCTTTCTACACCTTTTGACTTTCAATAAACAATTCTAAACCTGCACAAGACTCTTGGGACCTTTGCACGTGGTGTCCCCGAGGGGCTCATCGCTTTCGTCTATCCTTTCCGATATTTTTCTTAGTCCTCTCATTCAAGATCGTTAACGTCTCCTTCTACAATTACGCAGACGACATCCTTTTAGTTTATTCCAGTTTTTCATTCTAACCCAGACTCTCTCATTTTACCGAAGTGTTTAAAGTCCATGACATCTTGGTTTGTGGAGAATAGGCTAGGATGCTTGCTGGCTGACCGGCTGCTCTTTCAGACCCTCTATCTCCCCAACTCTTTTCGAAATGACCAATTCCAGTAGCGGACATAAAGAAGTATTTAGGTATCCACTTAGGTAGAACTCTCTCTTTTCACAATCACGTCTCTCATATCAGGAAGTCAGGCTTTCCAGCTTTACATCGATTACGTCCATTAAAGAAAATCCTTGATCATACAGTATTACATTCCCTTCTACATCCCTCCCGATTCATATTGATTACTCCATTCAGCCTTTTCTTCAACTGAGCTCAAAAGACTCCAGGTTCTTCAAAACAAGGCTGCTAGGTTCTTATGTAACACAGTATTAAGAAATTGTTGTTTTAAATATTGTCTTGTTTTAAATTATGTATCTATGTTGGACTCTGCCTAGAAATGCCGATAAGTGTGGAATGCAAATTTTTTTAAATAAACAAGGCATTTTGAACATTGCTCTCCATTCTTGAAATTCCTTCACTGGTTGCCCGTTTCTTACCGGTTTCAACTCACGATATTTTGCCTAGCCCAAACAAAGCCTTACATCAAGGAGTCCCTTATTACCCCTCTAATCCGATTCTTTTTTATGCCCCTTCAAAATCACTCTGGGCTAGATGCACAAAACACGGTCGTTAAAACCGTGCGAGTCACTATTGGCTGATTTTCTGGCCGACTCTGGAACAACGATTGATGTTCTAACAAGTTCCCATGCAAATGATTTGCACGGAGGTTCACCCTAATCCCGTCTAACCAGTCGCTCTGAGAGCGACTTGGACATATGTGCAGAGCCGGTTTGGAGAAGCCCGAACAACTAAGTGGCAGGGGAAGCCCCAAAGTAGCCTCCTGCCACTCAGCTGTAGGGGCTTTTATTCTCTCTCTCTTTTTTTTTTTTTAATAGCACAGATGTTGTAAATTATTCTATGCGATACTGGGAGCCAATGAGATTTTTTAAGAAGTGTCGAAACATGGTCAAACGTTTTTGCATTCATGATCATTTTAATAGTGGATTTTTTAATTCGCTGTAAATGCCTAATCTCTTTTTGAGTAATACCCTTAAATAAAGCATTACAGTAATCGATTTTAGAAATGATCAGTGAATGGATTAATATGTTTAAGGATTTTTGTTCTAACCATTTAGAAATTGAACGAATTTACCATAACCTGAAGAATGTTGATTTGACTATACTGGTAATATGACCATGATGGAAAAATTATGTTCTTACCTGTTAATTTTCTTTCCTTTAGACCAGTGTTCTTCAACCACCGGTCCACAGAAATTTCCTGCCGGTCCACAGGGCCAGCATGTGCATCAGGCCCAAAACAGTGTTCTTCAACCGCCAGAACACGGTGCGATCGATGCAGCGTTATCTTCGAGCCAACTCCCTCTTCCTAACTGATTCAGTGCACAAAGCCACAGGCAGTGGCTTCTATGGGCATCCTGCGCCTGAACCGGAAGCCTTCTCTCTGACGTTACAACGTCAGAGGGAAGGCTTGCAGATGAGGCACGGGACGTGCAAGGTGCAATTAGTACTATTATGGGGGCGGAGTCTGGGGTGGAGATTGGGTAGAGATGGGCGGGTCTGGCCCACGACTTAGCCAAGTGTTCTTCAACCGCCGGTCCACAGAATAATTCTTTTGTTTCTGCCGGTCCATAGGTGTAAAAAGGTTGAAAAACACTGCTTTAGACGCAGCAGATGAATCCAGAGAAACTGATTAACAGGTGGTCCTATTGGCAAGCACTCTTCCTGTATCTTCAGTATCGCTTCTTGCCCAAGCATCTGGAACCAGTAACATCCTTAGTATGTAAAAAAACTTCTTTCCCATAACACCTTTCAAAGATAACCATACTGAACACAACCACCAACCCTAAGAAAACCTCCCAAATCTCGGGACATAAACCGACTTAAACACCCAGAAAGGGTGGGGCTCTGGATTCATCTGCTGCGTCTAAAGGAAAGAAAATTAACAGTTAAGAACAGAATTTTTCCTTCCTTAGCAACGGCAGCAGATGAATCCAGAGGCTAGTGGGATGTAGCAAAGCAATCCTCAATCAGGGTGGGAAGCAAACGCCACCTCCGCAATAAACGAAACACCAAACGCAGCCCCCCACATGCACAACCACCGCTAACCTATAAGGTTGGAAGACCAAGTAGCTGCATAACCAATCTCCCTTAAGGAAAAAACTTCTGGACCGAGTCCAAGGAGCCCTCGCTCTGGCAGAATGGTCATGAAGTTCTTCCGCCAACCGCTTCCCTGCCATCAAGTAAGCGTAAAGAATGTCCTCCTGGACTCTGTGAGCGATGGAGGCATCGGACGCCGCCATAGGTTCGTAACTTCCCATGAAGAAAACAAAGAGGTGATCTAAACCACAGTTCTTCAACCGCCGGTCCGCGGACCGGTGTTGGTCCGCAGAAAATTTCTGCCGGTCCACGCAGGGCAGGCGAGATCAAATCAGCAGTTAAATTTCCTGCCGACTGCGGTTCCTCCCGACTAATGTTCCTCCCAGCCTCAGGCAATCAAGACAGGCTGCCAACGGGGCTTTCCCTCTCTGAGTCTCGCCTGTTAGGAAACAGGAAGCTGAAACAAAATAGGCGGGACTCAGAGAGTGAAGGTCCCGACATCGGCAGCCTGTCTTGATCGCCGCCCCTGCCGAGTTGCTGAAGAGGGCCGCAGGGAAGTTACAAGTAGAATGGAGAGAGCTGCAGATACAGGTGCAGGTGGAGGGAGATGGTCAGCGTGTGCAAGCAAGATCCTGGGAAGCCTTCACAGTGACTTCCTCCCCCCTCCCACCAGCTCTCCTACTTGCCAGGGCAGTGATTTACCGGCAACTTCCTGCAGACAAGTACTGAGAGCTGCTGGAAGGGGAGACAGCCACTGTAGGAAGCAGGGAAGCTGCTGGATAAAGGGAGAGCTGTTACTGGACTTGGAGAGAGTTAGAAGGAGAGATGCTGCTGGGAAGGGAGGAGGGAAAGGGATGGGAAGAGAAGAGAGTTAATGTTGGATAGAGGGAGGAGGGAAGGGAGAAGAAGGAGAGATGCTGCTGGAAGGGGAGGAGGGAAAGGGAAGAGAAGAGAGTTAATGTTGGATAGAGGGAGGAGGGAAGGGAGAAGAAGGAGAAATGCTGCTGGGAGGGGAGGAGGGAAAGGGATGGGAAGAGAGTTAATGTTGGATAGAGGGAGGAGGGAAGGGAGAAGAAGGAGAGATGCTGCTGGGAGGGGAGGAGGGAAAGGGATGGGAAGAGAGTTAATATTGGATAGAGGGAGGAGGGAAGGGAGAAGGAAAATAAGGAAGGAGGGAAGGGAGAAAGAAAAAAGGAAGGAAACAGCTGGCAGGGAGATTACAGGAGGGGAAGGGGGTCAGGGTGGAATGGAGAGATCAGATGAGGGAATGAGAAAGTAGAGAGACATTGATGCCAGAAAGGGGGTCAGCAGAGAAATGAGAGAGGGATAAAGATGCTAGATCTGGTGTAGGAGAGATAAAAATGAAGAAGGCAGTGAAGCTGGAATGAATGATGTAAAAAGGAGAGAGGAGGAACAGGCTGGATGGACAGGGAAGAGGGGCATAGAAAGAAGTCAGATACATATGGAAGGGGGAGAGGGCAGACATTGGATGGAACGGGCAGATGCTGGAAGGAAAAGAGTGAAAAGAAGATGAAAGCAGAAATCAGAGACAACAAAAGGTAGAAAAAAATAATTTTATTTCTATTTTGTCATTAGAATATATCAGATTTGAAATATATATCCTGCTAAAGACATAACTGGGGACTGCAGTATTCTGTTAGCATGATATTTCTATGTAGCATTCTATAATAACTTGGCTTGTTCAGTTTTCTTGATAGTAGAGGAGATATATGTGAAGGGGAGGGGAGACAGGGGTTTTGCTGGTCCGTGCTCTGTATATTTGTATTTATAAAATCACAATTGTTCAGAATATTGTTTCTTTTTATACTTTAATAAAATACGTTCAATATAAAATCATAATTGCGGCTTGTGCAGATGGGATCAGATGGTTTGCGGGGACCGAGCTCGCGGAGATGGGGCGTAAACGGGGTTTTTAAATTTTAGTCCTAGTAGTTTGCCGGTCCACAAAATAATTCTTTTATTTCTGCCAGTCCACGGGTGTAAAAAGGTTGAAGAACACTGATCTAAACAACCAAAACCTACCGATGGCGACGAATGCCACGCAACTGTAAGAAACACAATGAAGAAAAGCTCGCCTCTCCATGTCTCCTCCCCGGAAGAAGAAAGGAAAAGAAAGAGGACACAACCTTCGAAGAAAAGTGGTACTGACCAAACTGACACCCCAGAAGTTTGAAATCAGAAAGAAGAATCCCCGCCTTACAAGGCCTGCAACCCAGAAAACTGCAGAGCTGAAGCCATGGCCACAAGAAACACCGTGCTCAAAGTCACAGCCTTTTAGAACCACAAAAGATAAGTTTGAAATGGAGCCGTCCGTAAACCGCGAAGAAGTATCCGACGACTGCACTCCAGACAAGGTTTCTTAAGGGGTGCACAACTATACTGTACACTGATTAGGAACTGAACCTCATGAAGCATAGAATTAAGCGAAGAGTAAGATACCTAGGTTATGCAACAAGCCAAGATTGCCACTTGAAGCTGAAAGGAATGGAACACTAAGCCCTTGGCAGTACTCTACCGCCCAAAAAAGAAAGAACATAAAACATAGAAGCCTGGAAAAAACCAATGTTAAAAAGTACCCAAGAAAAGAAAAGGCCCCCCCCCAATGGGAGCATAAGCCACAGAAGAAGATGTTTGTATCGCCTGGAGGGGAGAAGAAAGAACCTGCTTCGCATAACCCTCACATGTCAGCCATAACTCACCAAAAACGAGGTCATAATACCAAAGTAGGACGAATATCCATGTTGATCGGACCCTAGGTGAGCAAATCCGGAGACACCGGGAACCTCAACAGATTGGCCTTTGAAAGCCTCATCAGATCCGCATAGCAAGGATGGTGCACCCAATCTGGAGATTCTCTAAATACTTAACCCTAAAAGCGAGCATGAGATGGCAAATCCATCCAATCATCTGGCCGAGGAAAACACTCAAAAAGAAAAAGAGAAACCAGAGGTGAGAAAAAAGCAATGCTGCTACCCCCTGCGGCTGCTGAAGAAACCAGGATTCTGTGAATTTCAAGATGAGGCCATGAGGTCTAGTTCTAGGAGATCCAACCTTTATACAAAGAGCTGGAACGCCTGAGCAAATAGTTCCCAAGTTCCAGGAAGTAGAAGAGTCTACCACTACTACTATTTATCATCTCTAAAGCACCGAAAGGCATATGCAGCGCTGTACATTTAACATTCCGCAAATTGATAAAGACCCTCCTCTTCAACTAAAGATCACCCTCTGTCTTCTCCCCCCCTTAAACCCCCTCTCTCCTCTCTCCCCTGCCTATCTTCTCCCTAAATTTCAATATAGTCCTCTCCTAGTCCTTACACTGACAAACTGTATCTAAACTCATAGAACTGTTCTTAAACTAAACTACTTATATGTAAAGTCTACTCTTAATTTGCTTATTCTCCTTTTATTTAAATTACATCACATTCTTATAGTCCAAACATTTAAACCTGTTGTACTTCTTATATGTCAAATTACTCTCCATTGTGTATGTTCACTTGTAGACCGTTCTGAGCTACTGGGAGGACGGGATAAAAATCTAAATAAATAAATAAATAAATAAATAAATAAATTCAATTGACGGTCCCTGCTCAGATGTTGAGGTGAGAAAGGCCAGCTAAACCCTTTTCCTGTCCTGGAAAACTATGCGCTGACAGAAGACGAAGAGGAGGTTCCACCCATCGAAGCAGAACCACTACTTTACTCGCCAACAGAGGACATCAGGTACTTTCCAGGCTGCAGAGACATACCACTGTAAGAACACCGGCCAAAAAGACCATCATCGTCATTCCGGAAGAAAGGTCAGAAATTCCTGAAACGGCAGCCTGACCATGCTGCAGTCCAGAAGAATGAACAAGGACAGAGTCCCCGCTTAATGCCAGACTCTGTGCGCTCAGGATCGAAGGCACTGAGCCCCCTAACCCGACAGCCTGGGAAGTCTGGTGACTGTGAGCCAGTCCAGCAAAGACTGAGGCATGCCTTTGAAAAAAATCAAGCTCACGGAG
Source organism: Geotrypetes seraphini (assembly GCF_902459505.1). Taxonomy (NCBI): domain Eukaryota; kingdom Metazoa; phylum Chordata; class Amphibia; order Gymnophiona; family Dermophiidae; genus Geotrypetes; species Geotrypetes seraphini. Next base: position 503,549,635 of record NC_047085.1, read on the forward strand.
CCACCAAATTATATTGAGCAATGCATGAGGAGCTCATGAGATACCACAACCAGAGCCTTGAAATACCAGGAACCACTGGAATAAAAGCAACAGTCGTAGCAGTCGCCTGGAAAAGCAAGCCAAAGTTCCCAGTGGGGTCACAGATCCTAGAACCTGTACAGAATCCCATACTCTTGTTCTCAGTAGCTGAAGGGAAACCTGAGACTGTAACCTGTCACCCCAGTCACTGGGAAGAAGCACAGACCTCTTCTACGTGCAAGATAAGAGAGCTCTTGAAAATATGAAAATTCATCTCTAAATAATGAAGAAAAGAAATCGTCTGAATGAGTACGACCAATCGACCTGGCTGAAGACGTCTGAATCAAGCAGTCGTCCAAGAAAGAATATAGAGAATTCCTGACCTCCGAGATGAGAAGCATCGCCAGATAGCCCAATAAATGGTTCAGGACAAGAGAGTTCTCAGCAAATGTGAAGATGCACAGCCAAAGAATGAAGAAAGAAATCATCCGGTTCTGATAAGAGAAAATAACCAGGCTGGAAAAATCCAAGTCTAAGAAACTAAGTGACCCACAAGAAATCACGCCCCAGTCTGACTAATTCCCTGTTGCAGGGAACTAGGAAATAAAACTGAAACTACTACCTCGAGTTCCAAGAACACATAGAAGGTCTCGCAGCGACGCAACCTTATGGAAGCTGAATATATGGCGACCCCAAGAAAGAAGTGGAAACGGGAGAAGAAGATTCAAAGTTGCAATCATCTCGAAAAATATCAACAGGCCCCTGACCTGACATCATTGTGGCTATGTCTTTGTGAGAATGCCAAAAGCATGGAGGAGATCAAGCCCTCCCATTCAGAGTGAAACACAGAATGTTGGCGAACGGACAGGAGAATGGTCGTAAGTTCAGAAAGAAGTAACTTTCCTGCAAAAAATCCAGTGTTGTGATGTAACAAGAAACATAGTACAATGTGGAAATCAGAACCCTGAAGGTGAAAACACTCAAAGAACTCCCAGGAGTAAGGTGCGGGAATCTCTGCTATCCGGAAACCCTAAAATCCAGTATTAACTTCATGCAAACTTCTCCAAGAACCCACTGCCCTTAAAGGAAAGGTGCACTTGGCCTAATCTGGGAGCTGAATACACTGCCCCATTTGAAAATGAGCTGCACTTTGACGGATAGAAGACAAGATTTGCACTCCTAAAAAGAACTCCAAGGATGAAGCCAACCGCCACATAGGGCTTGCAATCCTTGGCTACCGTAGAATCTGGCGTGATAAGCCCTGAACCTGTAGGTCCTGGCACCTTGGATTTATATAAAGACAGTGTTGCCCATATGAAAAAGCGAAGAGCCATGACGCCCCTAGATACTGTTGCATTCGGGCAGCAATTATTACTATAGCATTATCAGACACAGGCAGCGCTGTAGAGGCATAAAAAAGAGTAGAAGTTCTACCAAGTTATCTTGCTCGGCCGACCTGAAAACCTCCACTCAAATCTCAAGCGCAATCAGCTGCATGCCATGCTGCAGAGATGCACTAATAAGAACAAAACAGGCCAACCTGTATAACCTCACCAGGCAGCTATCCTATATAATAAAACCCTAAGCGTACATGCGCACTTAGGATTTCGTGTTGCCTGCCACTGTGGTGTGTGATCCGTGGCAGCCAACCCAGCGGCAGGGACAACGGCAGTAAAAGAAGGGGGAGTGGCCGAACGGAGCAGGGAAGAGAAGGTAAGAGAAGGGAAAGGGGGAGTGAAGGAAAATGCTGCTACTGCTTCTACACAGGAAAGGGGGGGATAGGAGGGAAATGATGTTGCTGCTGCATAGGGAAATGGGATGGAAATGCTGCTGCACAGGGAAATGGGGAAAAATGACAGACAGACAGCGGGAGGGAGGGAGACAGAAAGAAAGAAAGACACAGGGGCAGGGAGAGGGACAGAAAGACAGACAGAGAAAGGAGGCCAGAGAGAGAGTCAATGGGAGAGGGAAAGGGGGCTGCTTTGGGGGGAGGGGTGTGCTTGGGGCAAACAGCTTTGCTCTGGGGGGGAAGACAGAAGGGCCATGGAGAGACAGGGAGAGGGATAGGGAGCTGCTTTGGGGGGAGGGGTGTGCTGGGGGGAGAGATAGGGAAAGGGGGCTGCTTTGGGGGGAGGTGTGCTGGGGACAGACAGCTTTTCTCTGGGGGGGGAAGACAGAAGAGGGCCATGGAGAGACATTTGGGGGGGAGGTGTGTGCTGGGGGCAGACAGCTTTGCTCGGGGGGGAGGGGGAGACAGAAGGATACAGACAGCGGCCAAGGAGAGAGAGAGATAAAGAAACACAGACAGACAGACACACCCATTAATGTAACGGACTTAAAGACTAGTATATATATATATATATATATTAAACAGAGAACTCTCCTGTTGCGGAGCACACTCCGTGGCGATTAGCCTGCCGCCGACCCAGATCAGAAAGATGCCTGGGCAGCAGAGTACAGAAGCAATCACCCTTCAACAAACGCCCCAAGGCAGATTATAAACGGTCCCTCTTAAACTGTGCAGGAAAACAAACTGCAGAGACACGAATGTAGGTAACCCACCTGGAGCGGTATCAGCAAACCCTGCCCCAATCTTGGCAACGGTGTCAACTCCAAGGACACAGGAGCCGCAGCACAAAGAAAATAAATCCATCTCCGGGGAAAAAACCGTGACTGCTGCGGATCTGCATCGCTAGTAGAAGAGAACACGCTCGTGTGTGACTTCCGCCAGTGGGAAAACTTCAGCTCCTCTGGAGCCAATGTGAAGCCACCGCCTGTACAAAACACGCATGCGTGCCGTCAGCAAGTGGGAAAGGCCCAGCTACCCCGACGCCATTCTTGCACGAACTTAGAGTTGCCGCCAACAGCACCATGTAAAAATCACGCACCTCTGGTGCGCAGCAATATCCTAGCCACTCCGACTACTTGTCCAATCTCACACCCAGAGGACCTCGAGCAATTGCAAATTCCCATGCTAAAAACAGGTTGAAGGTACCCGCACACAAACACAGTTGCATAACCGCTATAGCCCTAAAAGACACAGCGGGCTAAATAAAATTACCACCACACAGGACTCCAAAATGTCTCGAACACACACTTGCAACGGAATCCCCCGCAAACCAAAAGCTGCATATTCACAAACTGTTCTCAGGGCTCGTAAGTGCCGGTAGATACCGGTAAAAGCCGGTTGCTCAGCACTATGAGGGCAGAAATGCAATGTAGAAACTGTGGAGTACCTTTTTTTTTTTTTTTTTTAATTAAGGGAAAGAAGAAAAATAGGGACTAAGTCAGACCCTGTATCATAGGAGGGAGGGTGAAGCAGGGACCTGGGGGGGCCCAGGTGTAAACCCTAAAGCCGGCACCATTCAGCCGGACACCCCTGTTTCACTGAAGAGAAAACCTCAACAGGAGAAATAAGATTCCAGTAACAGCTAGAATCCAGGAACTAGTCGAATAGTGACCATCACCTGCTGGGAGATAGAGCATACTGAAGATACAGGAAGAGTGCCTGCCAATAGGACCACTTGTTAATCGGTTTCTCTATCTCCACCTGCTGGTAGATGTGTGCTATCCCACTATTCTCTGGATTCATCTGTTGCCATTGCTGAGGAAAGGACAGTTTCTGGTCGAATATGACCCCTAGAATTTTGATGGTATAAGACACCAGGCCCTGGTATCTGTACCCCTGTTGGGATTTTCTTCTGTATGGTCTGCCTTGGCTGTTCCTGCATTACCAGGGACTAATGACTGGGAGGGGGAGTTTTCTGCTTAAATATTTTTCTTTGTTAATATTGTAGTTTGCAGTATGGCGGAGCTTGGCTGTAACACCAGAGAATCTGCTTTATTGAGCGTTGCTGTTGCTCTGTGTTGTGTAACCTCAATAAAAATTGTTTGAACGTAAAGTAAAAAATTATGCAGTATGGTATCTCCTATCGCTCCGTATGGTATCTACCATTATTACTCACCTGGGTAAGAGTGAGTAACTTCTCCATCTCCTGACTTTTGGGGATCCTGACCATTTAGATTTCCCTCTTGTTTAATACTTGATAATAAGTTAGGATTGATCCTTTCATGGTCCGTGTCTACGGATAAAAGAAAAAAAAAAAAAAAAGCTATATATTTCTCTTACAATTTACTGAAAAACGTACATCAGGATTTTTGGAAGAGCAGCACACAACGTCATGCACCATAAAGCAGAGGATATTTGGGAGGGGAGAGGAGTAGCGGTGCATCAACCGACTTTAAAGGTGGACAAATATAAGAAGGGAGTGGAGAAGATTCCAAGAAATAAAATAAAGTGACAGAGAGACACAGACTCATTTTCAAAGCACTCAGACACACAAAGTACCGTAGGTTTCTAATTTTTGTGTACGTTTAAAGTGCTTTGAAAATGAGCTCCATTATCTCTTCGTTTCGCTGGCATAGGCTTACGGTAATCGGTGCCGATTCCGGCACTCAACACCTCACAATCGGCTTTAATTGGACTTAACTGAAAAGTTAGGCACCTAATTCGAAAAACTTGATTCTATAAAAAAAAAAAAGTCGGTGCCGAGCCCAAAATGCCTAAACTAAAAATGGGCATGGTTAAGGGGCAGATCCCGGGCATGTTTTCAACTTGGGTACCTCTTTGTGAATTAGTTCTGTTAGGCCCCAATATCGGCACCTAACTTTAGGCAAAGAAAACCCTGGCATACACTGGGGACGCCTAAATGTTAGGACTCCGAGTGTCGCGTGAGAAAGAGTGTGTCGTGGAGAGTGGTTAAAGCTCCAGCCTCAGCACCCTGAGGTTGTGGGTTCAAACCCTGGGCAAGTCACTTAATCCCCCCCCCCCCCATTGCCCTAGATACATTACATAGATTGTGAGCCCCCGCCAGGACAGAAGGGAGACTACCTGAATAAATTCATGTAAACCATTCTGAGCTCCTCTGGGAGAACGGTATAGAAAACTGAATAAATCAATGGTGTGAAAAGTGTCAGCCTCTGATAACCAGAGCTGGTATTGTGATGTCATAACGCCTCATTCCACCAATGCCTAAGAGCCAACCTCATCAGTGATGCCACAATGGCTTGATTGTCTTAGACTTGGCTCATTTTTTTAGTACATTTTGATTTCTAGAGTGGCGCAGTGGTTAAAGCTACGGCCTCAGCACTCCGAGATTGTGAGTTCAAACCCAATCTGCTCCTTGTGACCCTGGGCATGTCACTTAATCCCCCCATTGCCCCAGGTACATTAGATAGATTGTGAACCCACCGGGACAGACAGGGAAAAATGCTTGAACCACTTTGTGGTTGTAAAACTCCAGTACAAAAAAAGGCGGTGCGATCTCAAAACATTTCGAAAAGACATCAAAACCCTGCTATTCAAAAAAATGTATCCTGTCACCTTAACTCCATCCATCTTCCCTCCCCTCCCTGATAAAACCCCTCTCAGTTCCACAGCTCCTCTGGTATTCTTTTCCACTCCAAAATATCAACCAAGAATACAGTACCCTTAAAATGTAATGCTCCTGGAAATGTCCAGCTATCTTATTTGTAATATTGCCTAGAAATGTCCAGTTGTTTTACTTGTTATCTAATTTGCAATATCTCCTGGAAATATCCAGCTATCTCATCTCATTTGTAACCCAAAATTGTAACTTTCCTGGAAATGTCCAGTTAGCTCTTTTGTAATCCGCCTAGAACTGCAACGTACGGGCGGAATAGAAGTCACTAATGTAATGTAATGTATATAGGTCCAATCCCTTTCCCTCTCTGCCCCTCCCCCACCCCACTCCCACCGTGGCGCATGGTGTCAGGTCAAAAGCGCGCCGGGACAAAGGTGCGCCCAGACAATTGAGCGCAGCGTGGAGGCACAAGCCGCTCAAAATTACTGTTTTTAGGGCTCCGAAGGGGGGGGCGTGGGGGGGGAACCCCCCACTTTACTTAATAGATATCGCGCCACGTTGTGGGGGGTGTGGGGGGTTCTAACCCCCCACATTTTACTGAAAACTTAACTTTTTCCCTGTTTTTAGGGAAAAAAGTTAAGTTTACAGTAAAATGTGGAGGGTTACAACCCCCCAAACCCCCCATAACGCCGGCGCGATATCTATTAAGTAAAGTGGGGGGGGGGGGGTTCCCCAACAAAACTCCCCGTCGGAGCCCTAAAAACAGCAATTTTGAGCGGCGCGTGCCTCCGCGCTGCGCTCAATTGTCTGGGCGCGCCTTTGTCTTTCGCGCCGTTGTCTATGAAACGTGGCGCATTCACGCCGCTTCCCTTCCCCTGTACCTTTGTTAACGTGCGAGCGGCAGCCCTCCAAGCTGTGGTCACACCAGCGTTGGCTCTTCCCCCGACATCACTTCCTGGACCTGCGCCTAGGAAGTGACGTCAGAGGAAGAGCCCACGCCAGCCCGACAGCAGCTTGGGGGGGGGGGGGTTGCTGCTCACATGTTACAGAGGTACGGGGGAAGGGAAACGGCGGGGGTGGCGGAGAAGAGGGCGGGAGAGGGGTGCCACCATCCCAGGTGCCTCTCACCCTTGCCACGCCACAGAATCCAGAGCATAATATTGCTTCCTGTCCTGTTGCTTTTTACCAAGTCTCTCAGGAGGGAATTTGTCAAAAGCATTATGAAATCCTAGATTGTTATCCACTGCCTCTCTCTTTTATTTGCTTTTATTCATGCCATCAAAAAAATGGAGCAGATTGCCAAGGAAAAAAGACTTCCTTTGCCTAAATCCATGTTGACTCTGTCCCTTTAATACATTGGTTCTCAACCCTGTCCTGGGGACCCCCAGCCAGTCGGGTTTTCAAGATATCCCTAATGAATATGCACGAGAGAGATTTGCATGTAATGCAGTGGTCTCAAACTCGCGGCCCGGGTTTCACATGGGGCCCACCAGGTACTATTTTGAGGCCCTCGGTATGTTTATCATAATCACAAAAGTAAAATAAAACAGTTTCTTGATCATATGTCTCTTTAGCTATAAATGACAATATTATTATTACGACTTAGCCAAAAGGAAAGATTTATAAACTATAAAAAGAGTTTTACCTCGTGCAAAATTGTCATTTCTTTCATAAGACATTAACTATTTTTTCTGAGGCCCTCCAAATACCTACAAATCCCAAAATGTGGCCCCATAAAGGGTTTAATTTGGAGACCACTGGTATAATGGAAGTGACAGGTATGCAAATCTCTCTCATGTATATTCATTAGGGATATCTTGAAAACCCAACTGGCTGGGGGGGGTCCCCAGGACAGGGTTGAGAACCACTGCTTTAATAGAAACCAGGATTGGGACAAATTAGATCATGTCTGGTGCGGAACCGATTCGGGACATAAATCGCAAACGGCCTTTAGAACATCTGCTTCTTTGGCTTTTAAAAATGCAGATCAAAATAGTCCTGTCTGCCCAGCCTTACATTGCTGGCTGCCAGCATGCTCTGTTGGCCTTCCCAATGTCAGCAAAGGCCTATGAGAGATCATACCTTGGGGTATGTCAGTGCAGCCTCAGAATGCCTAAATTACATCTAAAGCAGGGGTCTCAAAGTCCTTCCTTGAGGGCCGCAATCCAGTCGGGTTTTCAGGATTTCCCCAATGAATATGCATGAGATCTATGTGCATGCACTGCTTTCAATGCATATTCATTGGGGAAATCCTGAAAACCCGACTGGATTGCTGCCCTTAAGGAGGGACTTTGAGATCCCTGATCTAAAGCAAGGATGTCACAGTCCCTCCTTGAGGGCCACAATCCAGTCGGGTTTTCAGGATTTCCCCAATGAATATGCATGCACTGCTTTCAATGCATATTCATTGGGGAAATCCTGAAAACCCGACTGGATTGCGGCCCTCAAGGAGGGACTTTGAGATCCCTGATCTAAAGCAAGGATGTCACAGTCCCTCCTTGAGGGCCGCAATCCAGTCAGGATTTCCCCAATGAATATGCATGAGATCTATTAGCATACAATGGAAGCAGTGCATGCAAATAGATCTCATGCATATTCATTGGGGAAATTCTGAAAACCCGACTGGATTGCGGCCCTCAAGGAGGGACTTTGACATCCCTGATCTAAAGTATCAGTGCTTAAAAGTAACAAAAGACCTTGGAACAGTCCTGATGTGCTAATGTCTGGGGCTTAAGATGGACAGCTTAAGATAGACAGTAGCCCCAGCTGCATAGTTAATCAGAAACCATTGTCTAGAGCAGCGTCCCGCAAACTTTACCGGCCGGTGGCACACTAAATACAGTGGCCGGGCAGGAAGACACCCGGAAGCAATGATGTCACGCATGCGCGGGAGGCCCATCTTGCTGCGACCCCGCATTTACAGGGATCCGAGAGGTGCAGGGAGAAGAGGAGAGACGTCCACGCCGGCTGATTTTCTACAGGACGTGCCTCTCACCGAGAGGCAGGCAGGCAGCCAGCGTGGACGTCTCTTCTCTTCTCCCTGCACCGGCGGGGTCGACTCTCCTCCTCGCCAGTGTCGCAACTCCAGTCTCCAGTCCCTCTGTTTCAAACAGTTTACAAAAGATAAATGTCAATAGATTCTATTTTTAGAACAGGTCTCAAACCTATAAATATAAGTCACTCTGGAATCTGGACCCTTGGAAACCCCCCCCCCCCCCTTCTCTCTGGACTTGTTTCTCTCTCTCTCTTTGCTCTCACAGCACCTATTCAGGAAGCTGTCTTTTCTCTCTTATTCACAAGAGCACACAAACAGCTACATAATTGAATATCTTTTTGTACATTAGTATCTTTATAAACATCGTCTTTCTGTAATATTAAATCTATTTCTGCACAATATGTTCTTTAAGCAATCACTCTTGGCTGTCCTTGTAACATAAGAACATAAGAATATAAGCATCGCCTCTGCCGAGTCAGACCATAGGTCCATCGTGCTCAGCAGTCCGCACTCGCGGCGGCCCCCCGGGTCCATGACCTGTAGTGTTCTTTCACTTAAGACATTTTATCCTTTATAGTACCCCTCTAGCTATACCCCTCAATCCCCTTTTCCTTTAGGAACATGTCTAACCCCTTTTTCAAACCCAAAATCATACTCTGCTCTACCACCTCCCCCGGAAGTGCATTCTAGGTATCCACTTCCTACTGAACCTTCTACGAGGGTATTGAACTCGGGACCAGGCAGAGAGTAAAGCCGCCAACGTTACCCCTCCAAAACCTTACATTTTGGGTGCAGGTCTCATCTTTACATGGCCTTACAAGTCCTTACCTAGACATCTTAAGTTCTCGTAATTCTCCTTCATCGCCTCTTTGTAAAGATCCTTTGGTCCTCCGTCTAAATATCCCCACCCCTCCTGGGAGAAGGAAAGAGCCACATTCTCAAACGTCACTCGCACCTAAAAACACAAACCAGAAACTCACTCAGGAACATTTGGGAGATGCTCAGGTTGCATTAGATTTTAGCTGGCTTTTATTTTCTGAACATATTTTCAGGGACTAAAGTATCCCAGAGCCTCTTTCATAGTAAACGATGGCAGATAAAGACCTGAACGGTCCATCCAGTCTGCCCATTAGTTATATATATTATAAATTAATGATTAAATTAGCTTGACTTTTTTCTTTGACATTTCTGGGCCATACACCGTAAAGTCCACCTGGCACAGGTAGAACGCTTTCACCAGCTCCCGACTCACCCACTCACCTACCTTCTTCCAGCACTGTACTTTTAAATCTTCGGGCAGCCATTGTGAAGCGTCAACGAGCAAGCCTACCCCTGGAAGTAGAATGAAGGATTCTGGGGCAGGCCTGCTCGTTGACACTGTGTGGCGGCTGGCCAAAAATTTAAAAGTACAGCACCGGGAGGGGGGTGGGTGGATGGGAACCAATCAGTGGCTGCCCATCTTTGGGGGAGGCCATGACCTCTATGGCCTCGCCCATTCCGCCTCCAGCCCCACTCCGTTCCGCCCTCAAGCCACACACCCCCACAGAGCCTCTTCTCTTCTTCCAGACGAGGGCCTGGAGCATGCACGGATGTGTGTGACATCTTCCGCGCATGTTCAGAGGACCCTCCAGAGGTGGCTGGAGCTCCTCAGGGCTTTCCAAAACCCGAACAAATGCTGGGTTTTGGAAAGTCCATCTAGAAGCCCAGACAGTACTCTAAAAAGAGGACATGTCCAAGTTTTCCCAGACTTCTGGTAACCCTACCCAGAGGGTTTTGCTTCTCCCTGAGAGCTAGGCTGAATCCACAAAGCTGAAGCCCCTCCCTTCTTCTCCAGTGTGGCACAGAACTGTTGCCATATTTGAGACCACATGGTTGTATGAGAACCTTAGTTTAGCATTGTTCTCCCTCCAGATTTTTCAGCCTTTATTTCTAACAATCTAACAGCTTGGATTCTCTAAGTCTGGAGAACAGTGTTATTTCCACATGGCGTGGACACGTTCCTAGCTTGAACAGGAAAGCTGGTAGAGTGAGAAGATTCTGTGAAAATTGAACTGCCTTGAAGTCATCAATTGTGAGCGTTCATTCTTTATTTCATGCTATTAAAGAAAGCTGCTCAACAAATACAGTCTGACTTGTATCACTAAGATTGCAGACATAAGAGTTAGCTGTATGTGAGCCTCATATAATTGCCAATAACTTCAGAGCGAGTTAGCAGTGTTTGGCACTTAAAGAATTCCCTGTATAACAGTACAAAAACCCGAGAAAATCCATGGTCAAGAGATTCAGACAGCACACTCCCAACCCGTCCAATTGTGCCCAGCCCCTCATGGACTCACATATCCAACTCGCTGGATAACTAAAATAGTGAAGGAAGCGTTAGGCAATAAGAAAAATTCATTCAGGAAATGGAAAAAGAACAAAACTGAGGGGAACTGGAAAGAAAGAGCACAGGAAGTATCAAAAAGAATGTCACCGTGTGGTTCTAAAAGCCAAAAGAGAGTATGAAGAGAGGCTAGCCAGGGAAGCACGAAATTTCAAACTGTTCTTTAGATATGTTAAAGGGAAGCAGCTGGCTAGGGAGGAGGTGGGACCGCTGGACAACGGAGACAGGAAGGGAGTGGTGAAGGAGGAGAAAAAAGTGGCAGAAAGACTTAACATGTTCTTTTCGTCTGTATTTACAAATGAAGACACATCCAACAAACCGGAACCTGAGCAATTCTTCAATGGAAATCAAGCAGAAAAATTAACATTCATGGAAGTGAGCCTTGAAGATGTACGCAGGCAGATTGAAAAACTAAAAACTGACAAATCCCCGGGTCCAGATGGAATCCATCCAAGGGTTCTGAAGGAATTAAAGGAGGAGATAGCAGAACTACTGCAGCAAATTTGCAATCTATCCCTGAAAACAGGCGTGATCCCGGAGGATTGGAAGATAGCCGTTACGCCCATCTTTAAAAAGGGATCAAGAGGTGACCCGGGAAACTACAGACCGGTGAGTCTGACCTCGGTTCCGGGGAAAATGGTGGAAGCACTGATAAAAGAAAACATCGATGAACATTTTGAAAGAAACGAACTTCTGATAACCAGCCAACATGGTTTCTGCAAGGGGAGATCGTGCCTAACAAACTTCTTTGAAGGAATTAACAAACGGATGGCCAGACCCCCATAGAAATCATATATCTGGATTTCCAAAAAGCCTTTGACAAGATGCCCCGGAAACTGAAGAAACATTGGGTGGAAGGAGATGTACATAGATGGATCAGAAACTGGTTGGCAGGTAGGAAACAGAGGGTAGGAGTGAAGGGCCACTACTCGGACTGGAGGAGGGTCACAAGTGGGGTCCCGCAGGGCTCGGTGCTCGGGCCACTGCTATTTAATATATTCATAAATGATCTAGAAACAGGGACGAAGTGTGAGATAATAAAATTTGCAGACGACACCAAACTATTCAGTGGAGCTCGGACTAAAGAGGACTGCGAAAATTTGCAAAGGGACTTGAACAAACTAGGGGAATGGGCGACGAGATGGCAGATGAAGTTCAATGTTGAGAAATGTAAAGTATTACATGTGGGAAACAGAAACCCGAGGTACAACTATACGATGGGAGGGATGTTATTGAATGAGAGTACCCAAGAAAGGGACTTGGGGGTAATGGTGGTCATGACAATTAAGCCAACGGCACAGTGCGCAGCGGCCGCTAAGAAGGCAAATAGAATGCTAGGCATAATCAAGAAGGGTATTACAACCATAACAAAAGAAGTTATCCTTCCGCTGTATCAGGCGATGGTGCGTCCGCATCTGGAGTACTGCGTCCAATATTGGTCACCATACCTTAAGAAGGATATGGCGATACTCAAGAGAGTTCAGAGGAGAGCGACACATCTGAAAGCACAGTTACTTACTGTAACAGGTGTTATCCAGGGACAGCAGGCAGATATTCTCTACATGTGGGTGACGTCATCCACGGAGCCCCGTCGCGGACAGCTTTTCGAGCAACTTTGATTGAAGATCTCAAAAGTTTGCTAGTGCTGCCCACATATGCGTGCCTTCCTGCTCCACTAGAGGGCGCATCCCCTCTTCGTGGTCTTCAGTTCAGATAGCTAGCAACGAAGCCAACCTCTGGGAGGTGGGAGGGTTGCGAGAATATCTGCCTGCTGTCCCTGGATAACACCTGTTACGGTAAGTAACTGTGCTTTATCCCAGGACAAGCAGGCAGCATATTCTCTACATGTGGGTGACATCCAAGCTAACCAAAAAGGGACGGAGGGAAAGTTGGCAATTTAAGAAAATAGATTACGCAAAACTGGCCAAACTGGCCGTCGCGCCTAGAAAAGGCATCCAAACAGTAATGAGAGGTTAAGGTATGAACCGAAGACCAAGTGGCGGCCTTACAGATCTCCTCAATAGGCGTGGACCTGAGGAAAGCGACCAACAATGCCATCGCTTGGACTCGATGCCCCGTGACTCGACCTTGCAGCGAGAGACCAGCCTGAGCGTAGCAAAAGGAAATACAAGCAGCTAACCAGTTGGATAAGGTGCGCTTGGAAACAGGACGGCCCAACCTATTAGGATCAAAACAGATGAAAAGTTGAGGAGCCGTCCGATGAAACTCGGTGCGTAGCAGGTAAAAGGCCAACGCCCTTTTACAATCAAGAGTGTGAAGCGCCACCTCCCCAGGATGAGAGCGGGGCTTCGGAAAAAAACACCGGAAGAACAATGGACTGGTTGAGGTGGAAATCCGAAACCACCTTAGGCAAGAACTTAGGATGAGTACGAAGGACCACCTTGTCATGATGAAATACAGTAAAAGGCGGGTCCACAACCAGATCTTGCAGCTCACTGGCTCTGCGAGCAGACGTGAGAGCAACCAGGAACACCACCTTCCAAGTGAGGTACTTCAGATGAGCCTTATCAATGGGTTCAAACGGAGGTTTCATCAATTGAGCCAGAACCACATTAAGATCCCAAACCACCGGGGGGGGGAAGGGGGGCTTGAGTGGAGGACTGACATTGAAAAGACCTTTCATAAAGCGGGAAACCACCGGATGGACAGAGAGCGGTTTCCCCTCAAGCGGTTGATGAAAGGCAGCAATCGCACTGAGGTGGACTCGAATAGATGCCGATTTGAGGCCAGTCCGAGACAAGTGGAACAGATAATCCAGCACAGAAGACAAGGAGGCAGAGAGCGGCTCCATGCAGCATACCATGCAGCAAATCTGGTCCATTTCTGGGAATAGCATTGCCAAATGGAGCTCTTCCTAGATGCCTCAAGAACATTCCTCACCAACTGAGAGAAACCGAAGGAGGGAGGCACGTGGAGAGGAACCAAGCTGTTAAGTGTAGAGACTGCAGATTGGGATGCAACAGCGAACCCCGACTCTGAGACAGCAGAGAAGGAAACACAGGTAGAAGCAGAGGCTCCCGGACACTGAGTTGGAGGAGCAGGGAGAACCACGGCTGCCTGGGCCACCGAGGAGCAATCAGGATCATGGTGGCGCGGACCGACTTTAGATGCACCAATGTTCTGAGAATCAAAGGAAAGGGAGGAAACGCATAGAGTAATCTGCCCGTCCAATCGAGAAGGAAAGCATCCGCCTCGAGACGATCCGGGGAGAACATCCTCGAGCAGAAAAGAGGCAACTTGTGATTGAGGGGCGAAGCAAACAGGTCTACCTGTGGCGTTCCCCACCGAACAAATGTCTGTCGCAGAGAACGAGAATGGAGCGACCATTCGTGCGGCTGAAGAAGGCGACTCAACTTGTCCGCCAGACAATTCCACGCGCCCTGGATATACACCGCCCAAAGAAAGATGTTGTGGTGCAACGCCCACTGCCAAAGACAAAGGGCTTCCCTATAAAGCGACAGGGAACCCGTACCCCCTTGCTTTACATAATACATCGCCACCTGGTTGTCCGTACGCACCAGGACCACGCAATCCTGCAGCAAATGACGAAACATCACCACGGCATTGTAAATGTCCCGGAGCTCCAGCAGGTTGATGTGGCAGCGACGGTCCGCACTCGACCAAAGACCCTGAGTCCGAAGGCAGTCTAGGTGCGCTCCCCAAGCATACGCCGAGGAGTCCGTCGTCAGAACCTTCTGATGCGGGGGTATAAGAAAGAGCAAACCTCTGGACAGATTGGAAGAGTTGGTCCACCAACTGAGCGAGCGTTTCAAGGAGGAAGTCACCGCAATGTGCTGAGAAGCGGGATCCCAATCCTGCCGCCACTGAGACGCCAGAGTCCACTGAGGAACCCGAAGATGTAACCGGGCAAAAGGCGTAATGTGAACGGTGGAGGCCATGTGCCCCAGGAGGATCATCATCTGCTTGGCTGAGACCAAAGCCCGCTGAAACACCAGCCGACTCAGCCGTAGGAGGATGTCCTGCCGAGGCTGAGGCAGAAACGACCGGAGACGGACCGTGTCTAGCACCGCCCTGACAAACTGCAGGGACTGAGAGGGGCACAACTGAGACTTGGGGAAGTTGATCTCGAACCCCAAACGCTGAAGGAAGATAATAGTCTGACGGGTCGCTGCAATAACCCCCTCCCTCGATGGGGCTTTGACAAGCCAGTTGTCAAGGTACGGGAAGATCTGAAGGCCCTGCGACTGCAGGGCCGCCGCAACCACCACGAGGCACTTCATGAAGACCCGAGGGGACGAAGCAAGCCCAAAAGGGAGGACCCGATACTGCAAGTGGAGGTCTCCCACCTGAAAGCGGAGAAACCGCCGAGAAGCCGGATGAATCGGAATGTGAGTGTAGGCTTCCTTCAGGTCCAGGGAACACAATCAGTCCCCCTCGTCCATCAAGGGATACAAAATGGGAAGCGAAAGTATGCGGAACTTTTCCTGAACCAGAAACTTGTTCATCTTCCACAGATCCAGGATAAGGCGCAGGTCCCCGGTCCTTTTGGGAACCAGGAAGTACCAGGAATAAACTCCGGAGCCCCGTTGGCAAGGGGGAATCTCCTCTACTGCCCGCAGGCGAAGGAGGGCCTGCGCTTCCAAAAGCAGTAAAGGAAGCTGTGCCCCGTCGGAACGAGACTCTCCGGGAGGTCTGTTTGGAGGCAAGGCCCGGAAATTGAGGGAATACCCTTCCCGAAAGACAAAGAGGACCCAAGAGTTCACAGTAATCTCCGCCCAACGATGATAAAAGGCGCGGAGACGTCCCCTGATGGGCAGAGGGGGAACTCCCAAGGCGGAAGGAGCCAGTCCCCTCCCGCCCGGCCAGGAATACACGGTAGGTCAAAGTTTATATCGGATCTGAAACTCAGTTTTCAACCAGTACAGCTTATAATAGAACTCGGACACACGTGCACATGTTGTGTGAGCGTGTGTCCCAGTGGCGATGTAAAGGGGGAGGGAGGGTGGCATTCCGCCCCGGGCGCCATCTTGGTGGGGGCACTGACCCTGTCCTCCTCTCCGCCCCCCTGCTCCTTCACCACCTCCCACCACCACGCGTGTGTGCCCCTTCCCCTGTACCTTATTAAACGTTCCCCAACGCGAGCAGGACCCCCAGTTTGCTCCTAACACCAGGGTCAGCTCTTCCTCCAACGTCACTTCCTGGGCCCGCGACCAAGGAAGAGCCGACACTGGCGTGAGCAGCAGGTTGGGATTGCTGCTCGCACCGGGAACGTTTTAAAGAGGTACGGGGGAAGGGAAGGGGAACACGAGCACAGCAGGAAGGTTGGGGAAGAAGCAGGCGGGGGTAGAGAAGCCTCTCAACCTCGCGACACCGCTGGCGTGACGTCCCGCACCTACCGGCTGCGTTCTGACCACACGCGCAGGACGTTAACACTCGACACAACCGACGCACACAACAGCTACCGGAAGCTCCAGACCTGCGGGGAAGTTTCACGAGGTAAGAGGTAGACGTTTCCTTCCAAGCATTACAAGAAGTTCTCATTGAAATACAGTGGTACCTCGGAATCCGAACGCCCCAGTACTTGAACAACTTGGAATCCGAACTTTTTTTTAAATTAAATTTTGCCCCGGAATCCGAATGCTGCTTTGGAGTCCGAACGTACGGGAACTGGAAGCGTTGCTCAGCCCAAAGCTTCCCCTCTGACGCAGCTTCCCGTTTCCGCCTGGGAGGGAAGCTTTGGGCTGAGCTCCGCTTGCAGTTGCCGATCTTGCCACCTCTGCCGGCGGGGATGGGGGGGGACCAATCTTGATGCATCTGTACAAATCCAGTGTGTTTACTGTTAAATTTATTTGAAAATCTGAGTTTGAGGGACCAAGGAACGGATTAATCCAGTTTCTATTATTTTCAGTGGGAAAAATTGTCTTGGAACGGATTAAATTCGGATTCCAAGGTATCACTGTACTTAATGAGCTCCTTGTAAAGCATTTGAATAGGGTTATAGGTGGCTGCTACTGTGATTGTTACTATGTGTTTCCTCAAAAATAAGACAGTGTCTTGTATTAATTTTGGGTCCAAAAAACGCATTAGGGCTTATTTTCGAGGGATGTCTTTTTTTTTTCCACGTACAACAATCATCTCGCCCTTCCTATCCTCCACCCCAATTCTTCCTCTTTCCTTCCTCTCCCTCCCAAGTGCAGCATTTTTTTATCCCTCCCTGCCATCACCCTGTGCAACAGAACACCACTGACCCTCCCGCTGTGAGACCCAAAATACCTTCGCTCTGAAGCCTCCAAAAACAACAGCAGTAGCGGCAGCGCTCTGCCTGCTTCGTGGTCTTTTCCGCCGGGGCCTTCCCTCTGCTACATCACGGATGATGTCATCTGTGGCAGGGCAGAGGGAAAGCCCTGGCGGGGAAGGCCGCAAAACAACCCATTCAGAGCGTTGCCGCCGCCGCTTTAGGAAGCTTCGGAGCACAGGTATGTCAGGTCTCACTGGAGTGGGGATTGCTGAATTGACGCGTCCGATTTTTTGGGTGAATCGGGCAGCACTTAGTGTCAGGGATGGAGTTGGGGAGTTTTGGGACATTCGGGGGGGCTTCGGGAGTGGATCTTTACTAGGGCTTATTTTGGGGGTGGGGCTTATATTAGGAGCATCTTTAAAAATCATGCTAGGGTTAGGTCTTCTTTTCGCGGAGCAAGGTACACTTCTCCCTCCGTACTCGCGGTGGATGCGGGCGGAACATAGCCGCGAATATGGAAAACTGAAAATAACTTAAACCGCGAATAACATATAAAAATTTATATGTTATTCGCGGTTTTGGGAAACAGCCAGAGTTTTTACTATTGAAACCGCGAATAACTTTTCAATAGTTATTTGCAGTTTTTGGAAACAGGCACTATGTATTACTATTGAAATTCGCAATATCTTAACCCTCGACAGCACCTCTTCTCTGCTTCCCCTGTCCAGCATCCGGCTTCCTGGTCATTCGCGTCTGCCCTCCTCTTCAAAGCAGCGAACCTCGGCCACTCTCCACGTTGGCAGCACGTTCCCTCCAACGCGATCCCGTGCGTCAGAGGGAACGTGCTACTGAGGAGCAGAGCGGCATGCGAGGTTCACTGCAACCGGGTCCCGAGCAAGGGCGGGAGGGGGAGTCGCCGGCGTGTTCCCTGCCTCCGTGTTCGAAAATGGAATTCGGCAAGGGGGGGGCAGGGAACACGTCATCCTATGTGCTAATGCGCCGCTTAGGATTTTATTATAGAGGACTAGTGTTTAAGCCCGTTACATTAACGGGTGCTAGAATATATGTGCAGACTTAGGCTTTTCTTTTCTTTCTTTCTTTTTTTTCTTTCTCTCCCCCCCTGTCCAGCGGCACCCCTTCTCTGCTCCCCCTGTCCAGCAGTAGCCCTTCTCCCTTGCTTTCTCTCTAAAAATGCAGCTTCTTTTTGATCTACGGGAAGATCCAGTTTATACGTTTTTGGAAGAAGAATAGATTGTTTTCACACCGCTACTGCAGCTTCTTAAATAGGCAGTGTCTGCTAAAACTATCTTGCTCGCCAAACCCCTCCCACTGCCCGCCAGTCTGTTAAAAGTATTGCATCGGTGTTGGTGTGGGAGGCGGGGGGGGGGGTTGAAAAGCCATCTTTTACAAACTTAGCTGTTTTATTTTAAAATGCCGTCCGGGTTCGGCCGCCGCGGCCTGCAGCCGCCGCAGCCGACATCCGCCTCGGGGGGGGGGAGGGAGAGAGAAAGCTTCGGGCGGCCAAGTATATTTTTCAGTTGAAAGACGCGGCAGCGGCTCCTTTCAAGATCCCCGACTGCATCGGACTTCAGGCAAGGAGCACGGCCGACAGCCGCCGTGTCCGACATCCGCCTCGGGGGAGGAGAGAGAGTGTTTCGCGTGCATGCGCACTCCTATCTGCGGTGCCCTACAGCGCACGGAAAACGGAACACGCGATGGGAGTGCGCATGCGCGGCTTAGCCTTTTATTATATTATAGATAGATAGATGACAATTTTGCATGAGGTTAAAAAAAACCTCTTTATAGTTTCTAAATCTTTCCTTTTGGCTAAGTCTTAATAATAATATTGTCATTTATTGTCCTTTTGTGATTATGATAAACATAACGAGGGCCTCAAAATAGTACCTGGCTGGATACGAGTTTGAGACCACTGTACTATGGTAACCCGATGAACGAAGCCACGCCCCCCAACCCCTCCCTTTTTCAGCACGGTAGGCTGAGCTGCCTCGCACGGAAGCAGACTGGCTACAACCAGCCTTGCTTGCACGGCAACATTTCGAGCATCCCCCGGAGCGTTTTACGGGCCCCACCTTGTTCTCCAGGGCGTCCAGCCGCGCGCAATTGGCCGAGATCCTCCCGTCCTGGGCGCCCGAGCGCTGCTCCAAGGAGCCGATCTTCCCTTCCAGTCTCTGCAGCCTGCCGCCCAGCCGCACCAGCGCCAGCCACAGGGACTGCAGGGTCCCGGGCTCCGAGCTCGGGGGCAAAGGCGGAGCCCCCGGGGCCGCTCGCACCGGCTCTGCCATCGGCGGACGCGACGAGAGCAAGAGCAGGAACTCGGGGCCAAGCGCTGCAGCCGCGCAACTTCTCTGCCGGGGAGAGGGGGGCGGAGTCGAGGAGCTGGGCGACTCGCTGCTGCCATCTGCCGCCCCCACCCGGAACTACCGCTCCTTACGCTGTACGTCAGAAAAGCCAGACGAGACGGTCCCTGCTCCGAAGAGCTTATAATCTAGTCGAGCCAGACAAGACAGATGTTGGGGTTTAGCATCGGAAGCAGCTTCAAGGACGCTGTGGAGGATGCGCTTGATTTTCCATGAGATGTAGGACTGTGTTTTTATTTTATTTATGCGATTTTGTCGATTGTTTTGGGTTGTTTTTTTTTTTTTTTTATTTATGCAATTGTGGCTTGAAACGTGTATGTTTCTTCTAATCTGCCTTAGTTTAAAGTAGAATATGAATGAATAAAACCAGAACTATAAATGTCCTAGCATGCTTTAGTAAACATTTTTGAATATAAGTTGCAGTGCATGGTCTACTTTTCTTATTTACATCTTTCAGGAGCCTGATCAATGTGCTCTGGGGCAAAGGAGAGAGAATCGGGGGTAATGGTAAGTGTGTGTGCAATTCTCTTCACAGCATTTGATAGTGGCTCCAAGGTGTTTGCAATTTACCCATGGTTCTGTGCTCCCTGAGGAGCTGATCTGCCACAGGGGTACAAACTCCACTACCAGGCGGCCTGGGGAAAACAATTCCCACAGGGAATACATTTATAGCAACCCATCTCTTCCAAACCTACATTAGCTAGCACCCAAGCTGCGACAACATTTGAATTTGCATCACTAAACTCCACAAAAGGTTTAGATGCATAGCTAAATGGCAAACTCATTAGGGGACAATCGATGAAGTTACAGGGAAATACTTTCAAAACCAAGGATGCAGGCAGCAGGGCGGGGGGGGGGGGGGGGGCGGGGGCTAGGTGGGATTGGAGGTGGGACTGAGCATAACAGGGTGGGGCTAGGTAGAACTAGGCAGGCCTGGGGTGGGTCTAGGGGTCTGGATTTTACTCTAGTAAAATCTGGCAACCCTTTGTGTTTGATTGGAGAAACAATGCTGACAACAAAATGTTATGTCAAAATATTCATATTTGTTCAGGTCTTAAGTTGCTTCTTCTGTCCGTGTGGTTACCTCTGGTCTCCATTTCTCACTTACCGAAGTCAGCAATGCAGGATCGGGCCGCTGGCTATGACACAAGTCACACGTTTATAATTATGCTAAGCAGTGGCTGCCTCAGTCTCTCATGATTTATAGCAGGGGTGCCCAAAACGGCGGTCTCATGGAGGTACAGAGAGAGGTGTTGATTGAGGAATGGAATGAGGTCTGGAGGAAAGGAAGTATGCAGAAGGTAGAAAGAAAGAAATATTGGATGCACAGTCAGAAGGAAGTGCAACTAGAGACTCATGAAATCACCAAAGAGCAAAAGTAGGAAAAATTATTTTATTTTCAATTTAGAAATCAAAATGTGTCCATTTTGAGAATTTATATCTGTTGTCTATATTTTGCACTATGGCCCCCTTTTACTAAACTGCGATAGCACTGCTGTGCTTCTCATAGGCAGAAAGGATGGAGAGGCGTGACTCATTAGTTCAGAGCTTCTTAACCCACCACCTCTCCCGCTTGCATCCTGAATCCCTTCCCTACTCGCCAGAGTCTGGCATCTCTCTCTCTCTCTCTGTCTACAACCAAGCATCTCTTCCTTCTTACCTCCCCTTCTGGCCTGAGTTTCCTTCTCACCCTCTTTCCCCTCTACTTACAAGTCCAGAATCCATGTCCCCTCCCCTCTCCTCCTGCAGTTCTAGCATCCATGTTCCCTCCTCTTTCCTCCTCTACCTGAAGTTCAGGATCCATATCCCCTCCTCTTCCCACCTGCACCAAACCTACTTGTAATACAGGATCCATGACCCCTCCTCTCCCTCCCCACCAAGGGCCTAGCAGGATCCATGACCCCTCCCATTCCCTCCCCCCCAAAAATTTGTGATCTAACATCCATGTGTCTATCCCCTCCTCTTCCCCCGTGTGGGTCTGGCCTCTCTCCCTCTGACCAGTTTCCCCTCCTGAGATCAGATATACCTGCGCTAGGGGCCTCACAGTCCCAAGGAAACAGTAGTGGCAGCAACTAGCTGACAGAGATAGGCAGCACTGTGAACCAGCTGCTTGTGGCCGGCCCTATCAGAGTCTTCCCTCTGCCACGTCATCTATCTACAGGAAGTGATGCGGCAGAGGGAAGGCCCTAGCGGGGCCAGCCACAAGCAGCCTGTTCATGGTGTATTGTCTCTGTCAGCCGCCTGCTGCTTTCTTGTAAGGTCGGAGGGAGAGAGGCCAGACCCGTACAGGAGAGAAGGGGACAGGGATGGGCAGAAGTTATGGAAGAGAATTCCGCTAGGAGTAATCGTACAACGGGCACAAATTTAACCACCCAAAGTTTTGAGTCCCCCCTCCTTTGCGGTCTTTGTCAAATCACATCATCAAAGTATGCGGGACTGACGGGTAACTTCACCAGGTTCCGGAGTTGGCCGTGGAGGAAACAGGATATGAGGCTGGAGGTACCCTCACTAAATTATGTAAACTAAGGAAAGAAGGGCGATTTAAATCTCATAAATATCTCAAACACAACCCCACACAGAACAACCAAACCTGCTCAGCAATGCTACAAGGCTTAAACATACATACACCCAACCATCCACAGCAGGAGAAGCACTCAATCAAACAGAAAACAAAAAAAAAGAAGTGGAGAAAAAGCCTCAGTTCAGCTTCATTTGGCAAAAAAACTCCACTTCACATACACTCCTACACAAACAAACCGGTAGGGTGAAGAAAGCACTGTAATAGCTTGCAAAGTCAATGTTCCAAAGCACCAGGGGTACATAACCCCACACGTGA
The DNA here is from genome assembly GCF_902459505.1 of Geotrypetes seraphini. NCBI lineage: Eukaryota > Metazoa > Chordata > Amphibia > Gymnophiona > Dermophiidae > Geotrypetes > Geotrypetes seraphini. The sequence continues at coordinate 503,571,849 of NC_047085.1, forward strand.
AAAAAATGTGGCAACAGGGCCCAAAGGCACAGTGATCTGAAATCATAGCATTATGTACCCCTGGTGCTTTTAAACATTGACTTTGCAAGCTATTACAGTGCTTTCTTCACCCTACCGGTTTGTTTGTGTAGGAGTGTATGTGAAGTGGAGTTTTTGCCAAATGAAGCTGAACTGAGGCTTTTTCTCCACTTCTTTTTTTGTTTTCTGTTTGATTGAGTGTTTCTCCTGCTGTGGATGGTTGGCTGGAGGTACCCACCAGCTTTCTCAAGAATCCAGTAGCATTAAGTGTTAAAAATTATATGTTTGCAAATCTTCAGGCAGTAGTGCGCCAGGGGGGTGATGGGTGGCAGGCACAGGTCGCAGGAGCATCACTAATTTCCTTCCACCCTGGACACCCTCTACCCTTACTATGCCACTGTGTATATTGTACTTAACCTGGCACCTTAAGCCCAAACATTCAAATTCTTCATTTTTCCTTTTTTGTAAATTTAACTCTGAACTGTTCAGATCAGCTCGCAATTACTATCTGCTAAGCTCATCTCTCCAGCCACCCAGTACTTTTTCCCTTTAAATACCTCTGAAGCACACTTTCAGCACTTTTCACTCCACACATCAAGTCCTTCCTTCTCACAAACAAACTTTACTCCGTTTTTCAGCTAACAGCACTTCTTTTCTTCAGAGTAAGGAGTGCCTCCTGCTGGATCAGTGGCAGAAGTGCTATATCTCGCTTCCATCCACGTAACTTCCCAATCTCTCAGGATAGGAACACAAAAACGATGACTGGACCATTGGTTCTTAAACCTGGCCTGGGGGACTCCCAGCCAGTCAGGTTTTCAAGACATCCTTAATTAAGAGTTACCAGATTTCCTCTTTAAAAAGGGGACACCAGGCCCCACCCTGTTTTAAAACCAATAGGAGGAACTATTTTTTTTCACTCCGGAGAATAGTTAAGCTCTGGAATTCATTGCCAGAGGATGTGGTAAGAGCGGTTAATGTAGTTGGTTTTAAACAAGGTTTGGACAAGTTCCTGGAAGAAAAATCCATAGTCTGTAGTGGAGACACACATGAGTCGGTAGCATGGAATGCTGCAGCTATTTGGGTTTCTGCCAGGTATTTGTGACTTGGAGTGGCCTCCGCAGACACAAGATACTGGGCTATGGACCATTGATCTGATCCAGTAAGGCTATTCTTATGTTCTTAATCATTTTGAAAAGCTGGCTTCTATGTACACACAATACAATCAGCTATTATAGCCCAAATCCTTTTTATTTACTGCTGTCCTCTGCTTTTATAATTTCTTTTTCTCTGAGCCCGGATGTTTTAAGTTTCTCACCCCACTAATTCCAGTCGCTCTCATAAAGCACACATACACACACAGATGTGAGAACTGTCTTAATCCCCGACAGCTCCTCTTAATTCACTTTCAGCCGCTCTGCTGAAGTCCAGAGGACTATCGGCTTCCCCAAATAACCTTTGTAGCATAAATACATATGAGGTGAGTCTTTTTCAATTGAAAGGAAACTCCATTAGTGGGGGTGGCACCAGGCATTGAGAGAGGTGGCCCATTGGGAGTTGAGGGGTGTGAAGGGGCAGCTGGAGGGGCCGATCCTGCTGTATAGGTCTCTCTGGGAGCAGGTTCTTGTTGCGCTTGCTGGTTCTCTCTGATGCTGCTATCTTCTTCCTTTTCTTTTTCTTCCTTCTCGCTTTTTTCTTCCTTCTTTCTGTCTTTCTTTCTATCTTTCTTTCTTTCTCCTGTCGCTGAGGGGGGTAGGAGGGTAGTGGGGGGGTGTTTCTGTTTGGATTAGTTGGGGGGGGGGTTCTCTTCTCTGAGGCAAATGGAAGAGGTACGCGGCCAGACTGTTGGTTTTTCCTGGTTCTTATCCATGGATGTTCTGTGGGTTCTGGGCCCTGCCGGGTACTGGCTGGTTTTGTGGGGTTTGGGGGGGGGGGGCTTGCCGTTCATTCTGAGTGCCTGGATGTTTCTGTTCTTCTCTCCTCTGCCTTTCCTGGCCTTTTTGCATTGCATTATGTACCGTTTTTGCTATGTCCTTGTATATTGTTTGGTTGTATTACCATTGTCGGTCTGTTTGCTTCTTAATAAAAACGTTTCAAACCAAAAAAAAAGAAAGGAAACTCCAGAGGATGAAGTTAAGAGGTGATAGGCTCAGGGTAGAAGGAAAGAGACTGGAAGGCTTACCAGTAGTTGGAGATCGAGAGGTTGCCATTTTCCCACACCCGTCCTCTTCTTTAAAATCTTGCTGCTCTGTGCCCTGGGAGGCTTACCGGTGGTTGGAGATTGAGAGGTTGCCATTCGTGAACCTGCGCCTGGCGACGGCATTTGACATCATCTTCCCATGCCGGTCCCCTTCTTTAAAATCTTGCTGCTTTGCATCTTCGGTGCTGGAAGGATGATACTGGGAGGCTTGCCACCAGTTGGAGATTGAAAGGTTGTCATTGGGGAGCTGCTGTGGGTGGCACTGGCGTATGATGATATCTTCCCATGGCAGTCCCCTTCTTTAAAATCTTGCCGCTCAGTGGCACAGTCGCAGGGTGTGGCCAAAGGGGCATGACCTAAGGGGCAAACTAGGCCAAGGGGGAGCACCGTGGAGCAACTCGGAGCATTTTTCAGACCAACTTTATCACCAGTGATTATTCTTGTTAAGACTGTTCAAAGGCAGGCTTTTCCTTATTATGACAGGGATAGCGAGGCAAATGATAACACGCAATTGGAAAAATTGCGCCCGCCTCAATTTTGCGTTTTGGTGGGCCAGTTTATGTTTAGGCTATAAATATGAGAAGATGAATGCGGATATGATGGGGCATAACATCCTTTGTTAATTCAACATAATTTTCTTCATTGAATTTCTGTCTATTTTTAGGCATATCCAGGATAGGGGGATATTTTGTTGGTTTATTTTTTTTGATTGAACTGTTGAAAGGGTGGGATGGGATATTTTTCTTTTTATTGTTATTGATGGAATTTAAGTGCTTATGTTGATTATTAATGTTTGTAAAATTCATGGCACTTTGTATTAGTTTTGAAAATTAATAAAGGTTTTTAAAAAATATATATATATCTTTACATAGAGCAACAAAAAGAAAAATCCAACCGAATCTGCAGAGAAACCACCGAACCAGGAAAACCAAACAAAAACTGCAGACAATGTACACGATGCAGGCAAGAATTTATTGTACCAAAGTTAAAATGCAGTAATAAAAAACCTTTTTACCAACCAAGAGACCCAACACGGTCCGTGTTTCGGACAACATGCCTTCGTCAGGGGTCCATGGTAAATAAGATATACAATGTACCCCAAAAAATGTAGGTAACAACAAATGTCTGTGTATTACACCAAAAGCCGCTGCCAAAAAACAAAATCACTCAAAAGGTTTTTTATTACTGCATTTTAACTTTGGTACAATAAATTCTTGCCTGCATCGTGTACATTGTCTGCTATCTTTACATAGAAACATAGAGCATGACGGCAGAAAAGAGCCAACAGCTCAACAAGTCTTCCCACTCAAGAACCCTCCCTCCCTTGAGAATCCATCTATCAAGCATTCCTCTGGAGCGACTCCACCTGTATGTCCCATCGTCCCTTGAAGTCGAGCGTGTTACTGGCCTCGACTACCTGACGTGGAAGACCATTCCATCGATCAATTACCCTTTCGGTGAAGAAGTATTTCCTGGTGTCCCCATGAAATCTTCCCCCTCTGAGCTTTAATTTGATTTCCTGACTGTGTGATGAGGAAGAAAAGGAAAGTTAATTCTGGAGTTATGGCTACATTAACACCCAAGGTAGTAGGACCCATGGATAGACATGTGAACATGGGTCCTACAGTATAATCTCAACCTAACATTTCTTCTCTGGAAGAAGCCTGACTCTTCCTGTAAGAACTCCTCCACCACAGCCAGAGGAGTCCAGAGACATTAGATCAGCAATCTTCATCTGAAGGAGGAGTTGATCTATTGTCTACTGGCAGAAGTAAAAATTTCGATGGAAATTATTTCCAAGCCTCCAATTTCCAACAAAAAAATAACTTTAAAGGACATCTGGACTGTAGTTATGAGAACTGAGACAAACTGCTGAGTTTTGAAAATCCATCCAGACATACGAACATAAGAGCTGCCATACTGGGACAGATTGAAGGTCCAGCAAGCCCAGTATCCTGTTTCCAACAGCAGCTAACCCAGGTCTCAAGTACCTATCAGAAACCCAAAGAGTAGCAACATTCCAGAGCTGAGATTGTGATGTCATAAAGCCTCATTCCACCAATGCCTAAGAGCCAGCCTCATCAGTGATGTCACAATGGCTTCATTATCCCACACTTGGCTCACATAAGAACATACGAGTTGCCATACTGGGACAGATTGAAGGTCCATCAAACCCAGGATCCTGTTTCCAACAGGTTGGCCAACCCAGGTCCCAAGTACCTGACAGAAACCCAAAGAGTAGCAACATTCCAGAGCTGAGATTGTGATGTCATAAAGCCTCATTCCACCAATGCCTAAGAGCTAGCCTTATCAGTGATGTCACAATGGCTTGACTGTCTTATACATAGCTCACATAAGAACATACGAGTTGCCATACTGGGACAGATTGAAGGTCCATCAAGCCCAGTATCCTGTTTCCAACAGTGGCCAACCCAGGTCCCAAGTACCTGTCAGAAATCCAAAGAGTAGCAACATTCCAGAGCTGAGATGTGATGTCATAAAGCCTCATTCCACCAATGCCTAAGAGCCAGCTTTATCAGTGATGTCACAATGGCTTGACTATCTTATACATAGCTCACATAAGAACATAAGAATTGTCATACTGGGACAGCCCAAAGGTCCATCAAGCCCAGTACCCTGTTTCCAACAGTGACCAACCCAGATCTCAATTACCTGTCAGAGACCCAAAGCTGAGATTGTGATGTCATAAAGCCTCATTCCACCAATGCCTAAGAGCCAGCCTCATCAGTGATGTCACAATGGCTTCATTATCCCACACTTGACTCACATAAAAACATAAGAATTGCCATACTGGGACAGACTGACGGTCCATCAAACCCAGTATCCTGTTTCCAACAGTGGCCAATCCAGGTCCCAAGTACCTAGCTAGATCTCAAGTAGTAGAACAGATTTTATGCTGCTTATCCTAAGAATAAGCAGCAGATTTCTCCAGATGTCTGGTAACCCTTAGCATACCCTACAACCATCTGAAAGTTTATGGCCTGGACCTGCCTGCCACTTTTGCCGAATCCCCATCCCACTTCATCTCTTTATTGATCCCATGGTTTTGGTTTGTTTTCCATACATTCACACACGCTCATTCAGGACCTGTCACATCACAGGACTCTCGGCCACACGGTTCTCTCACACTGCGGTCGGTCTGCACTAGTCCTGTGATGATTTTCAGTTAAATCACACATTCACTTGTGTGCATGCTGCAGGAGCCCTGGATCATTCAAACCCAACTGGAGACATCAGTGGTTTCCTTTACAGACTACACCTGTAGCTAAATATGACCCCCCTCTCCCCAAGCAACTTAAAAAAATCTATAATAATATTACTTGAGAGCCCTAGCCAGGTATAAAACCAATTCTATTTATTATTATTTTTAAATAGGTTACATTAATAAGATTATTTAAGTGCTATACAAAACACGATAGTGACAGGGAGCATCTCTAATATATTCCTCACTGACTGTCCATCTTTATTCTTCCGATGGAATGCGGTTTCAGGACAATTTATTGTTAATTAGTACAGAGCACTATCAAAACCTCGCTTAGAATTAATCCATGCAATACTGAGATTTATGCTTTTCTTAAAATTGTTTTTGGGACGAACATTATGACGTCATGACATATGGTTTAAAGTACTTATAAAAATAATAAAAGGCGTGGCCATTTTCCCTGAATTAAGATTGAGACGTGGGAATAATGGAACCAGCAGAATAAGGTCGTTTTGATATTCTATTGAAGCAGTTTTGATATTCTATTGAAATAGTTTTAATATAAACTTATATTTGAAATAATACTAAACTTTTTAGCCCGGATTCTGTATAGGACGCCCGGTCTCAGAAGCCAATGGGTGTCCTATACAGAATCGAGCCTAAGGCCACCTAAAATAAACCCGATTCTGTAACGGATGTCCATGTTACAGACACCAGTTACAGAACCGGGTTATTGTAGATGTGGTCGCTACACTTATCGCGGCAAGGGATCTCCCTGCCACGCTAAGTATAGCGGCCGCGACCGCCAGTCTCTCCCCCCCAATCCTTCCTGCCCAGAAGCCCCCCCCCCAAATGATCGTTGGCACCTGGGCCAATCAGGCCTTAGGTCCCTCCCTGGTGCATCCCACAATGCATTGGGAAGGAGCAGGCCCGCCTCATTTTGATGGAGGCAGGTCTGCCAGCTGGATGATTGGAAGACCCAGCTGGCTAATTTTTAAGGTTAGTGGAGAGTCCAGGGGTGTTAGTGGGGGGGGGGGTCTTTGCGGGTGGGGTGTCTTCCAGCAGAAGGGGTTGGCACCTTTTTTCTGCCAGTGAAATTTGGGGGTGTGGGGGTAAGGGGGTCTTCCAGCAGGAGGGGTTGGGCACCCTCCTCTCAGCGATTGTCTGGGGGGGGAGTGATGGAGTCTTCTAGGCAGGAGGGATTGGGCATCCCTCCTGCCTCGTTCCTTCAATGGGGGAGGGGGAACTAGCGGCCACTATACTAATCCCAGCAGGGAGATCCCTTGCTGCGATAAGTATAGTGGCCATGTCTACTTACAATGTAGGCCAGCATTTTGCTGGCCTACATTGTACGCGTCTCCGCTGGCCCAATCTTAGGCGGCCTTCCGGGCCTCCCTATGCTCACGGAGGTGCCTCCAATATATGCGGCCTGCCTGGGGCGCATTTTTTAAAAAATACGTGCGACCCGATGGGCTGGTTAGACAGCTGTAGGATGCCTACAATCGAGACACAGTTTACAGAATCCGGGCCATTATGTTTATCTATGCCCTATAGGGGAAACTTCCTTGAAACAGCTTCGGCGAAACATAGTCCTATGTTGGAATATGATCCCCTAGCCACGTTGCTGTTACGATACCTGCAACACTAATGTAAGGTAATTTAAAATTAAAATAAGATACTGCTAGAAATGATAAGTCCGATGACGATTTTGGTGCAAGTAGTCTGTGTGTAAAAGTAAAATATAGGTCTGTGAATGACTTGCTTAAGGTATTGCGATATTAAGAACAGATTTCTTCAAATTGGCCATGAAGGCTTTATTTAGCGGGAACTGGTCTTTGGTTCCATATGCTGCTCTTTTATTGCCATGATAAAATTAGACTAGTGTACTTACTGCAGTGCAAGCTATGATCCTGAGTAGGGTGGATTATTGTAATGCACTATACTTGGGAGTTGCTAAAGTGAAGACGAGGTCACTCTGTGGCGAGAGATTACTGGGGGTCCCAAGAGTGACTCGTATAACCTCAATGCTGAAGCAATTGCATTGGTTACCTATGCAGCAGAGTTCACTTTAAGATTCTTTTAGCTATACGTCACATTTTGTATCATGTTTCCCCGGTTGTCTTACAAGGTTTTTAAAAAAATATATCGGCCTAGAAGGCGTTTGATCTAAACTAAACTAAAGCTTAGCTTTATATACCAGGTCATCAACCAGAGGAAGCTCGACTCGGTTAACAATAATTAAGAAAAATATGCTAAAATTGCATGGAGATAAATTTTCAAAATGTTTAGCAAATAATAACGTTTTTAAAGATTTGCAGAAGGATTGGAAAGGACTGGGGCATCTCAAAGTTAAAGGGAATTCATTCCCTAATTGAGAAAATTTAAAAGCCAAAGAAAGGCTAAAGTTCTTGACTCCTTTAATTCCTTTCCTAGAAGGAAGGGAAAGTTTAAATTGTTGAATGCCTTTAGCATAGGAAAATCCATAGCAGAGGAACAAAGGAATAAAAATACCATATAAAATTTTGAAAGTAATGCATACACCTTTGAATTGAATCCTGGTATTGGCTGGTATTGAGATCAGAAAATAGTATGAAACTGAGTTTAGAGGGCAAGATGTCAATCTCTCATGTTAGGATTGGTGCAGCGATGCTGTCTGTGGCAGGTGCCGAGTTTTGGAATGGGTTGCCTGGAATTTTGCGATACTGTGCTGAGAGGATGAATTTTAAGAAAATGCTGAAAACTCAGTTGTTTCTTAGCGCTTTCCTGTCTTAGTTGTTTTCTCCTTTGGTTTTCATGAGAGCTGTTTGTAATTGTGTCTGTATGTGGCGTTTAACCTGTCATGATTGTAATCTTTGTAAACCGTGTAGTTGATATATGGCATATACATTTTTAAATAGTGAACAGCTTATAGGTTGTAGATAGACAAGTCATTTGTCTTTACATTTCTGGGAACATTACTTGGCTCTCATTTTGGAAAAGGTGTTCTTCATGTTACTAACTTACTGTAAAAGATTTATATTCCGCAGTAATCGACAGATTCAAGGTGGATCACAAATTACAGGGATCAAAACAACATTCTCAGTTACTACAATACATATAACATAATAATACAGAAGGATGATTTTAATGGTGGCCAAATACCATGTTTCCCTGAAAATAAGATCTAGTGCGTTTTTTGGGCCCAAAATTAATATAAGTCACTGTCTTATTTTCGGGGTATTACATTACATTACATTAGTGATTTATATTCCGCTTATACCTTGCGGTTCAAAGCGGTTTATAGTGGAAGAGAGCTGGACATTTCCAAGAGAATGCATTACATTGGAAAATTGCTAATACAGGATATAGAATTGAGGTTCTGATTATATTACATAGGAAATTAATTCTGGTTACAATACATAGATTATTCACATGATCATTTCTCTCTTCCTCTCCTTCACCCCAATTCTTCCTCTTTCCTTTCTCTCCTCCACATGTGCAGCATTTTTCCTCCCCTCCCTCGTGCAGCATAACCCTTGTCCAGCTTCTGTCCCTCCCTCCCTCCTATCCCTTGTGCAGCAGAACTCTTGAGCACACCCCCCCTCCCCGCCCCCACCGTGCAGCCAAACCACTGCCATCCATCCTGCACGGTGGGGGCGGGGAGGGGGGGGGTGCTCAAGAGTTCTGCTGCACAAGGGATAGGAGGGAGGGAGGGACAGAAGCTGGACAAGGGTTTTGCTGCACGAGGGAGGGGAGGAAAAATGCTGCACATGTGGAGGAGAGAAAGGAAAGAGGAAGAATGACATCATCAGTAACACGGCAGAGTGATATCCCCGATGGACAAGGCCGAAGCAGCCTGTTTAGAGTGTTGCCGGCCTGATGCTGCTTTGGATGAAGGTAGGGCTCGCTCAAGGTTGGTGGGGAGGGAAGGATGGAGGGTCAGTAGGGGTTCGGCTGCGCAGTGGGGACAGCGGTGGGATGAAGAGAATCCTGGGACTAGGGCTTATTTTCGGGGTAGGGCTTATATTAAGACCTATCCTGAAAATGATGCTAGGGCTTATTTTTGAGGTAGGTCTTATTTTCGGGGAAACACGGTAAAACTGTCTAATACTCCTAAAACAAAAAACAACTTATAAGTTAATTTTAACATTAATTAAATTTATAGGAAACAGTCAGGTATTTCTTAAAGAATACCGGCTCACAGTTAAATACTTCCTAAAAAAACAGTTCTTAAATTATGGCAAAAGGACCCCATAGTTCTGATTGTGTTCCTAACAGCAACTGGGAGAAGGTTCCATCGTTCAGTTCCCTTTCCAAGCTCTGCAAGTTGCTTTGTCCTCTTCGGCCTACAAATGGTTTTAGGAAAGTATTGTCAGTCTCGGAGCAAAGGATCCTAGATTCTCACTGCACATTAAGTCTGGTATCAGTGAAGGGTTATTAACTTGTAGAGCCAAAAGTGGCCAGGGCTTTACCAGCTTGGTGGGGGTCTTTTTTTTAACCAGTTTGTTATTATGTCAGGACATTCCATAGCTTTGACATTTGCCTGTTCCAAATTCTCTTGTATACAGGCTGGCCATTGAGGTTCTTGGCTGTGCTCTATGGGTTCATTGTATACATTTTTCCAACACTTTTCTGTTTCAGTTTTGGCTAGTGGTACAATATGAAGTAAACAAAAAAAAACAAAAAACAGATCTCAAAATAAACTAGAGAGGATCTAAAATGGTTCCCTCTATAGCTCTGTGCCCTAAAGCACTGCATTTGTCTTCTGTACATCAGGGGTTCAAGTCTTGAGTTCGGTTAATAAATATTTGATATTTGTTTTCTTCATCGAAAGGGTGGTTCTTCACCGAAAGGGTGGTTGATCGCTGGAATAATCTTCCACAACAGGTAATTGAGGCCAACAGCGTGCCAGATTTAAAAAAAAGATTGGATTGGCATGTGGGATCTCTTCATGGAAGTAGTTAGGGGGTGGGCCATTAGCGTGGGCAGACTAGATGGGCCGTGGCCCTTTTCTGCCGTCATGTTCTATGTTTCTATGTTACAGGTAACTGGGAAATACGAGGGGCTGTTGAAAAGTTCTCAGCCCAACCAAGAAGAGAATGATGTGGCATAACTTGTAAGTTTCATGGTTCCACATCATTCTCTTCTTGGTTGGGCTGAGAACTTTTCAGCGGCCCCTCGTTTGTGATGTCATAATGCCTCATTCCACCAATGCCTAAGAGCCAACCTCATCGGTGATGTCACAATGGCGTGGTTTCCCTATACCTGTGCCCATTTGCTAGATGAATTTGCCTCATTGAAATGATGTGGAGCCTTGTAAATATGATATGAAACAGTGTCCAGAAAAGTGTGGAATAACTTCTAAGTTTTGTGGTTCTACGTCATTCTCTTCTTGGTTGGGCTCAGAACTTTTCAGCGGCTCCTCGTATTTCCCAATCACCCTTAGAAAAGTTTGGGATCCTTTCTAGTTGATTTTGAGATCTCTTTTTCTGTTTACTTCAGATCTCAAAGAGTTTTTCTGTTGCTTCTTCCAGATTTGGAGGATATGAATTTAAGGTGGTTTGCAGTTGATGATTTAGGATTTTTGCTGTTATTTGCTGGAGATTTTAATCCTTTGAAACACTCTGCATGCAATGATTTTTTTTTCTTCAATGCATTTTTTTCCCCCCCAAAAAAGAAGCTGTTATCTTTCTGCTTTTCTTTTGGTCCTTGTCAGGATGATTCTCTCAGTAATAAATTTTGCCACTACAGCATTGGTCCCATTTAATCTCTGTAATGTTGATAGATAACATAATGCAACATCGTGCTTCTTAACCGCGTAACCGTAAATTCAACGCGGTTTACAAAAGATTATAAAAGGAAATAACAGGCCAGTTCTTCGATCGCTTGATCTTTCTCCCGACTCTTTTCTCTTCTCTGCTCCCTGGCCTCTTCCAAATTATTTGCGTGCTCCTTTGCAGCTCCCCCTCCACTTCCTGGACCGCATCGCAACACTGTGCCCCCCACTCCTCCCTCCCCCCCACTCCGTATGGTCATTAGAATTTGATAGAACGCTGAAGCTTACAACAGTTCTCAGCGGTTTACAATAAAATCATTATTAAATGGGAAAAGAACGCCATAAAAAATAGGTCTGGCCTTTTTGTCTCCAGAGATTCGTAGCCGTATCTTGAATCGATTTCAATTGTATCCTGCCATACCTGTATGACATCTGACCTCAGTCTGTGCATTGTTTCAGTTTGGGGGGGGGGGTAGGGGGGTTGGGAGGAGTTCTGACTTTGGGTGGAGGGGGGGTTCGTGTCTGGTTGTAGCCATGGAGGATATAAGAGTTCAGGCCTCCATGGTGGAAAGATTTTATTGTAAAACTTTGTATTCCACTTTTGACTTTTTGCGGTTGTATTTGTTTAATAAAAAAGATTTAAACATAAAAAATAGGTCAGGCCTAATTCAAACACACACACATGCACGTGTAAAAAGAAAATACCCCCCCACCCCCGAGTTGGGTCATTGTAATGCCATCTGTAGCCAACTAACCCACATCTAACAAAAAATACTGTATCTAACTTATTTCCCCATTTAAATGCTCTGGTTGTTGTTGCATTTCTTTAACTCTTTCTTTTTTTTTTTTTAATCACTTTTCTCTTTATTTTTCTTTATGCCGCATTGTTTTACATTAGTTGCCTTTTGAATTTTATTTTCCTTCGATAGGTTTCCTTTTCCATATTGTGGCAACCTCTCTTCATATACTCTCTGTAATCAAATACAGGGCTTATGGAATAACAGTAGCGGTAATTATCTTTCTTTTTTTTTCTTTTTTTTCATCTTCAGGAGTCCATCTAATAATTTTTAGTCCTCTCAAAACTTCTGTTAGTGTCTATGGTTTATTTCTTGCTGCAGAGATCCATGAATAAGTTCACTACGGCTTACAGCTCCATCAGAGATGCTATATTTTTATGTATATCACTTAGAAGCTTGATAAGCGGAATATCAGATTTTAATGAAACTTGGATCTTCTCCTGGAGGTTTTGCACCGTGGCTATAACCATCATTAGCCCTACTGCAAAAGCTACAGGTGAGCACCTGTTGTCATATTTTTACATCACTGTTGTCTTTCTGAAATCTGGTGTAGATTTTAAACCACAGGGTCACCATGTGAAGGCATTCAGCAAGTCTTGTGGAGAAAAAGTATTCCCCTCGGAGACAGAAAGCAATTCGTCTGGTTTCCTGTTGAATTTAGGGTTGCGCTCTCCTTTGGCTCCCATGTGACTTTTCTTGTGTTTTTTTATACCCGATCGCTGAGTAAATCTTTTACCACATTCTAGACACGTGTAGGGTTTCTCTCCTGTATGAATTCTCGTGTGTATTTTCAAATTTGAGCGACGATTAAAGCTTTTGCCACATTCTAAGCACGTGTATGGTTTCTCTCCTGTATGGATTCTTTTGTGAATTTTTAAATGTGTTTCGTGATTAAAACTTTTGCTGCATTCTAGACACGCAAAAGGCTTTTCTCCTGTATGAATCCTCTTGTGTCTTTTTAAACCAGAGGGATTAGCAAAGTATTTACCACATTCTGGACATGGATATGGTTTCTCACCTGTATGAATCCTCTTGTGCCTTGTTAAATCTGATTGACTATTAAAGCATTTGTCGCATTCTGGACATGAGTATGGTTTCTCTCCTGTATGACTCCCCTTGTGCTTTTTTAAACTTGATTGGTAATAAAATCTTTTATCACAAACTAGACACATAAATGGTCTCTCACCTGTATGGATCCTCTGATGAATTTTTAAACCTGCATGCTGATAAAAGCTTTTATCACAGTCAGAACATTTAAATGGTTTCTCTCCAGTGTGGACCCTTTGGTGAATTTTTAGCACTGATAGGTAAGCAAAGCATTTATTACACTCAGGACATGTAAATGGTTTCTTCCTGATTCCAATATGAATCATTTCGTGCCTTTTCACATGTGACATTTGACTGAAGCTTTTCCCACATGTGTCGCACAGAAAGGATTTCATCCCGTTCTCCTCTCTCTGGTGGAGAAAATATGTGATGTGATTACTGTTATTATTTTGGAAAAGTCTCTCTGCTCTTAGATGGTGCTCAGGGATGTTTGTGGGCTTCCTGTCACATTTTTCCCACTCAGTGACTCTGTTCGATGAGTCTCCTACCAGATATCGCTGCTCCTTCTCTGATCCCTGCTGATAATTCCTTGTGTCTCTCCACTCAGTCCCCTGGGAAATATTTTCAAACACATTTCCTGATTGTTTTGGGATTTGTTCCATTTTCACAGGAGGTTTTTCTTGATCCAGTTCTCTCTGCTGTTCCTGTATGACCTCATTATCTCCTGGATGTGAATAGAAGACATTAAGAATGTATTACTGACTATGAAAAGTTACTATTGAATTATTTTTTTAAAAATATATAGACCACCTAAAAACCTAGGTGGTTTACAAAGAGCATACAAGCGTGTATAATAGAACATAAATGTATTATGCAATTTTGGTTATCAAAAGAAGCACCTAGTTTTTGGCATTGGAGGAATCAATTTCATTGTCTATTGTTATTTGAGACTTGGGAAGTTAGGCGTTCGGCTAGGAAAATTCGTATGCTTATGGAAATTTGGGATCCATATATTCAGAATCTTTCAACTAAGGCAAGAAGTTTAATTCTTAATGATTTACATTGAAGCAATGATTTTTTATCTAAAATTCCAGTTCTTGAAAATCACTCTGCAATCCAAGATGGCCGCATACCTTTCGAGCTGAGGAACGCTCCTCAGAACTCGTCCGACATAAGGGAATTTTCGGAGAGAGTGTCTCGGAGTGTCATAAAAAACACAAAAGAACCACCCAATATCCCGTCCAACTACAGACCGATCGCAAGCATCCCACTATTCATCAAAATAGCAGAAGGGCTGGTTAATGCCGAACTTACCACATACCTTGATAAATTCAACATCCTAAATGACAATCAATCAGGCTTTCGCTCCAACCACAGCACCGAAACCATTATAGCCTCTCTCCTAGACCACCTTCACACACTCTTCAGCCAAGGCTCCAGCGCCTTGATTGTACAACTCAACCTGAGCAGTGCATTCGACCTGGTCGACCACAACATTCTCCTTGACTGCCTCACCTACATAGGCATCTCGGGCCAGGTCCTTAACTGGTTCCACGGGTTCTTACGGAACAGATCATACAGGGTATTCAAAAACGACGCCTTCTCATATAGCTGGGAGAACTCCTGTGGCGTGCCACAGGGCTCCCCCCTGTCTCCCACCCTGTTCAACGTCTACCTCGCCTCCCTAGGAAACCTTCTGCAAAACCTCAAGCTCATATTTTTTATCTACGCAGATGACATCACTATAATCATCCCGCTAACCAGTTTCACATCAGAGCTCCTTACCTTCCTTTCAAGCATACTCAATCAGATAGAACACTGGATGTTATCATACAGACTAAAACTAAACCCGGATAAAACAAAATTCTTCCTAGCAACCCCCAAAGATAAAATCAAAGACACCACAATTCAAGTAAAAGGATCCGTTTTCCCCCTTGAACAAAACCTAAAAATACTGGGGGTCACACTAGACAAACATCTATCCCTTGACAAACACACGGACAATACCGTCAGAAAAAGTATCTCGGTGCTTTGGAAACTCCGCACCATAAAAAAATACTTTGACGACACTTCATTCCGCCTGCTAGTACAATCCTCCATCCTTAGCATATTGGACTACTGCAATATCATTTACTTAAGCTCCACAAAAAAAAACCATCAGGAGACTCAAAATGATCCAGAACACTGCTGTCCGCCTCATATTCGGCCTGAAAAAATGGGAACACATCACCCCTTTCTACCACAAACTCCATTGGCTGCCATTAGAATCCAGAGTCCTATTCAAATTCGCCTGCTTCTGCTATAAAACAGTATTTGGTTTATCCCCAAGCTACATCATCCCTCACTTCGCCCTGAATCACAGCATCAAGGACTCCCGCAGAATCCAACTATTCGCCTACCCCTCCCTTAAACTTTGCCACTCTAAAAAATTCCTCGACAAAACCCTCGCCTTCCAAGCCACTAAGCTAAACCCATGGTTATCCCAAATGGCCCTCAAGGCCCCCAACTACCTCGGCTTTAGAAAACTACTCAAAACCCGCCTCTTCCAAGACCAGGATCCCAACGCCCCTTCTATCTAACAACCCCTCTCCCCTCTACATCCTTCCCTCACCCCCCCCTGGCAACTTTGATCAATTTGTTATTGAACCGCTTGTAACCCCGCTCAACTGATGTAAACCACTTGTAACCTGTTTAATTGATGTGAACCGCCTAGAACTCTTCCGGGTATGGCGGGATACAAAAATAAAGTTATTATTATTAGTCCTCACAGGCATGCCGAAGAGATGAGGACGGAGTGCCGCTGCTGCCTCTCGGCACACTGGAGGAATCTCGGTCGGCACGATTGACGAACTACTTAGGAGGATACAAAGTGCCCCACCGGCGTCAGTTGTGGGCCCGCTGGAGACACTGAGAGAAGGCGGGACCGCGGCGACTTTCCTTGGGCCGGACATCACCCTTAGCCCTGACGCTAGAGCGCCGCCCTCACAGCCTCGGACCACAAGCTCTCCACGGAGTGGGGAGACCCCGTGGATTGGATTGTCCCCTCCTCTGGAGGCAAGTTTACCAGTGGAAAGCCTGGGAGATGGGGAACTTCAGCAGGAGAGCCCCATTGGGGAAACCGAGGCAATATCAACGTTAAGTGAAGGACATGCCCAGAAGGGAAAATGCCAAGCAGTTTTAACTGATGGTGAGCATTTTTTCACTAATCAAGGTGAAATTTCTATAACCAAACCCACTGAAGTGACTCTGGAATCATTATGGGATCTTGTGGCTAACTTAGGTAAAGCCATAAGTCCCCACTTTCAATATATAGAAGGGAAACTAATTGAACAAACAAAAGCGATAAAAGAACTTCAAAATGATATGCTTTCGTCTAAAGTGACTAGTGGGAAAATGGAACAGGACTTGATATCTTTTAAAAATGTTCAAGAGACATTAATTAAAGACAATACAAATCTTAGGAGAAAAATTGAGTCTTTGGAAAATAATGCTCGTGGTAACAACCTAAGATTGATTAATTTCCCAAGGGTCGCTATGGTGTCCCCTAGAGAAATGGTTAAACGATACTTAAAAGAAATACTGGGAGTTACGGAGGAGTGTTTTCCTCCATTCTCTCAGGTTTATTACTTGCCTACAAAAAATCATGTTCAACATCATGTGACTAACAATCCAGAGGCATTAGATGTTTCAACTTTACTTGAGACATCAGATAAAGAATTGGCAACTCCAGCGACATTAATTCTAACAGTGGCTCTTCAGCCAGATAAGGCATGGATTTTGAGACTATTCTTTAAAAATAGACAAAAATAATTTTATGGACTTAAAATCCAGATGTTTCCCGACCTCTCACGTGAAACGCAGAAGCGCTGACGTGAATTTCTTCTTTTGAAGCCAGGTGTTCTAGCTTTAGGGGCTACATTTTATTTAAGGCAACCTTGTAAGTGTATAGTGAATCACCGTCAGATTACGTATGTCTTTTATGAACCTTTTCAGTTAACTAATTTCTTGGTATCATCTCGTCTGAAGGAAGAACATCATTAGCTCTTTAGATTAATATAGGCATTAGCCCTCAGCTCTATAGTTTTATATTAGTGATTATTTTCTTAATTTTCTCGCATTTTGTTAATCTTGGATCCTAATATAGGACTTGAGTAAAGTTAGCATATATATTTTTTTCTTTTCTTTTGTTTTAATGTCAACCTGATGGAATATGTTAATATGTTTAAACTTCTTTCTGTACAAGTTAATATGCTTGATATAAGTTTGAAAATGATAAATAAATAAAATACAAAAATAAAATTCCAGTTCTTTACTTTTATTATTCTTTATTTTTGTCAACTTTCATTGGGTTTGGGGGGTTTAATATGATTCTTTCAATAAAAAGTTATAAACTAAATTTTGGGGGAAGATAGAGGGGAGAGGTCAATAGGGAAAAGGGAAGGGGGTAGGAATTAGGGGGAGGGTATTGAGAGATGTAATGGGTATTTTGGAAATATATTTTGAAGAAATGAAAGATATTTGATGGAAATTAATATGACTTTTATTGTATTCTCTGCGGAGATCTTGGACCTCATAAAAGAGAAGAAAAAAGCATTCATCTCCTACAAACATACAGGATCTCAGGACTCTAGAGAAGTCTATTTGACTAGAGCAAGAGCCGTCAAAACAGCAGTTAGAGAGGCCAAAATCCGAATGGAGGAAACTTTAGCAAAGAACAACAAGAAGGGCGATAAATCCTTCTTCAGGTACATTAGCGACAGAAACCGCAGCACAAGCGGGATAGTACGCCTTAAGAAACCAGACGGGACCTATGTAGAAGCAGACTCGGAAAAAGCTGAACTGTTAAACGAATACTTCTGCTCGGTCTTCACCCGCGAGGCGCCAGGTTCCGGCCCTCAACTACAAAAAAAGGATGGCTCAGTAGACCCGTTTAGAAACTTCAAGTTCACAACAAGCAGCGTCTACTGTGAGTTGTCAAAACTCAAGGTTAACAAAGCAATGGGGCCAGACAACCTACACCCCAGGGTGCTCAGGGAGTTAAGGGACGTCCTGGTGGAACCACTATCCGCGCTCTTCAATCTCTCCCTTAGTACAGGTAGAGTCCCGTTGGACTGGAAAATGGCTAACGTCATTCCACTCCACAAAAAAGGTTGCAGGACAGAGGCTGAGAACTACAGACCAGTGAGTCTCACATCAATAGTGAGCAAACTAATGGAAACTCTAATCAAACACCAATTAGATATGATCCTGGATGAGGAGAATCTGCGGGATCCCCGTCAGCATGGATTTACCAAGGGGAAATCCTACCAATCCAACTTGATCAGCTTCTTTGACTGGGTGACGGGGAAGCTCGATGTTGGAGAGTCCTTGGACATTGTATACTTGGACTTCAGCAAAGCATTTGATAGTGTCCCTCACCGCAGGTTATTGTGCAAAATTAGTTCTATAGGATTAGGTGACACTTTGACTAAATGGGTTGGGGACTGGCTTGGTGGTAGGCTTCAGAGGGTGGTGGTGAACGGCACCCCCTCCGTAATGGCGGCAGTGATCAGCGGAGTGCCGCAAGGCTCGGTCTTGGGCCCGATCCTTTTCAATATCTTTATAAGAGACTTGGCTGAGGGGCTTCGCGGTAAAATAACGTTATTCGCCGATGACGCCAAACTGTGTAACATAACAAGCAAGAGCACAACGGACAATATGAAACACGACCTACTCCTATTGGAGCAATGGTCTAGGACCTGGCAACTGAGCTTCAATGCCAAGAAATGCAAAGTCATGCACCTTGGCAGCCAAAATCCATGCGAGACTTACACCCTAAATGGCGAGATCCTAGCAAGGACTGTTGCAGAAAGGGACTTGGGGGTAATCATCAGTGAAGACATGAAGACTGCCAATCAAGTGGAGCGGGCTTCATCTAAGGCTAGGCAGATCATAGGATGTATACGTAGGAGTTTCGTCAGCCGCAAGCCTGAAGTCATTATGCCATTGTATAGATCCATGGTGAGGCCTCATCTGGAATACTGCGTACAATTCTGGAGGCCTCATTACCGCAAGGATGTACTGAGGCTTGAGTCAGTCCAGCGAATGGCCACCCGGATGGTCTCGGGACTCAAGGATCTCCCGTACGAGGAACGGCTGGATAAATTACGGCTATACTCACTCGAGGAACGCAGAGAGAGGGGAGACATGATCGAGACGTTCAAATACCTCACGGGCCGTATCGAGGTAGAAGAAGATATCTTCTTTTTCAAAGGTCCGACGGCAACAAGAGGACATCCATGGAAAATCAGGGGCGGGAAATTGCACGGCGACACCAGGAAATACTTTTTCACCGAAAGAGTGGTTGATCGCTAGAATAGACTTCCACTTCAGGTGATCGAGGCAAGCAGTGTGCCTGATTTTAAGAAGAAATGGGATCGTCACGTGGGATCTCTGCACAGAGATAAATAGGGGAGGGTCATTGGGGTGGGCAGACTAGATGGGCTGCGGCCCTTATCTGCCGTCTTTTTCTATGTTTCTATGTTTCTATTGTATATTTACTGATTTCTTCAATAAAAATGTTATAAATTAGAAATATTATATAACTTGGGGGTGAAACTCATGTACGGTGTAATGTGGGGTTTGTCAGCCTTGTATCAAAGAGTTATGTTACAACTGATCTATGCTGTACATGTCTCTCGTGTTGGTTTTGAAAAATTTTCAATAAAGAAATTTTTAAAACCCAAACAAAAAACCCCCCATTATATAACATGTACAAAACAATCTCAACACCTGCAGTACTGTTAAATAAATAATTAGGAAGCAGAATTTTTTGAGCTCACACAACCTGTGATGTTGAGAAAATGCCATGGATTAGCACGGGAATTCCTAAATTTTTTCACATAAAGAGCCACAAAAGACATTTAAAATCGCCAAGAAAGCTATTAGCAGAAATTTTGTGAGAAAACGACAGACCTCAAAAGCTCTGAATCTCTCTCAAAATGGCCGCAGCGTTCTCTATCACTCTAAAATAGGGCAACTCCGATAACATCAGCCCCAAACAGGACCAATCACAGCAGAGGATTAAAAAAAGGTCTAAAAGCAAACCCAGGCATACATACTCAAAGGAAGGAGCTCGACTTCAGAATAAAAGAGCTGAAAACCCGGACTGGACTCAAGCTACGTCTTGAAAAGGAAGCTTATTTTCCTTATTTAAAAAATCTACTTGAGCCATCCAGTCCGATGTTTCATTTAACCCAAAAGGAGTCATGGAGTTTAGATTGTACATCCATTGTAGCTCATTGATGTTCAAAATCCTATCAGGGTTATTGGCCCTGTTTGGGGCTGATGTCATCGGAGTTGCCCTATTTTAGAGTGATAGAGAACGCTGCTGCCATTTTAAGCTGCACGTAAGCATTATGAATCAAGGTATGTAGTTAGAATTGGAGCGCTTCCCCTGTTATTACATTGAAACTGGGAGGGAATGCTAAGTTTTTAAATGCTCTGTCTTTACGTTTTGCAGATTTCCCCGTCCTGATGAAGTGATAGTGAAACGCGTCAGCTAAGGAGAAAGAAATCATATATATAAAAGCTAAGTTGGCTTCATATACATTCAAAGTAAATTACATAGATGGAATAAGTAAAAAGAAAAAATTTGTCAAAACGTCATAAATGCTAGGTTGGGATTAATGAGGATTTTACCACCATGAGTTATGCTACTCAGGTGGCTGTCTGAAAATCCCTGGATACCTGACCATTGGAATGAACTCCCTTTAACTTTGAGATGCCCTAGTCCACTGTTCTTCAACTGCTGGTCTGCGGACCGGTGGTGGTCCGCAGGAAATTTCTGCCGGTCCGCGCAGGGCCGGCAAGATTAAGGTGACCATAGGTCCTGTTTTCAGACCCTGTCCCTACCTGTTGCGCAAAATAAAAAAGGCCTCCCTCCTTCCTTTCCCCAGGTCGGCTGCTATCTTACCGCCCTGCTACTGCTGCTAAAGCCGACAGGAAGTCTTCTTTCTGACATCAATTCTGACATCGGAGAGGACGTTCTGTGCCAGCCAATTGCTGCCTGGCTGGCCCAGAACGTCCTCTCCGACGTCAGAATTGATGTCGGAAAGAAAACTTCCTGTCGACTTTAGCAGTAGCAGCAGCAGGGCGGCAAGATAGCAGCCGACCTGGGGAAAGGAAGGAGGGAGGCTTTTTTTTTTTTTTTGCGTGACAGGGAGGGAAGGAGGTAGGCAGGCTGGCTTTGGCTAGGGAGGGAGGGAGAGAGGTAGACAGGCAGGCAGGCTGGCTTCGGAGGTGGAGGTAGGACAAAGTGTGGAAGGCAGTGAGAGGGACATAGGAAGGAGGCACTGGGGGCACTAAAGACATGGGAAGGATGCACTGGGGGCACTAAAGACAGCAAGGGGCACTAAGGACATGGGAAGGAGGCACTGTGGGCACTAAAGACATGGGAAGGATGCACTGGGGGCACTAAAGACAGAAAGGGGCACTAAGGACATGGGAAGGAGGCACTGGGGGCACTAAAGACAGAAAGGGTCACTAAGGACATGGGAAGGAGGCACTGGAGGCACTAAGACATAGGAATGAAGCACTGGGGGCACTAAAGACAGGAAGGGGCACTAAGGACATGGGTAGGAGGCACTGGGGGCACTAAAGACAGGAAGGGGCACTAAGGACATGGGAAGGAGGCACTGGGGGCACTAAAGGCAGGAAGGGGCACTAAGGACATGGGACGGAGGCACCGGGGGCACTAAGGACATAGGAAGGAAAGAAGGAGGGAATAGAAAGGGACAATTCTTGAGTGCAGAAAGCCTTCCATTTTGAAGAGGCGGACAAGCTAGACCGGAGGGAGTAGGCATCCCTCCGGCCAGCCATCAGAAAATAAGGTAAGGGGGAGAGGGCGGGGGTCGGCAGAGGCATGAGGGGGGTTGCATGGCAGTGGGAGAGCGTGGGCAACTCTCCCACTGCCGAGGGGTGTTGGTTGGCAACGGGAGGAAGAGATAATGGTTTCTGCGGATGGGCAGACTGGATGGGCCATTTAGCCTTTATCTGCCATCAGGTTTCTACGTTTTGTTCTGTTTCAAATTGGTCTTACAAAATGCAACTGCATAAAATATATGTTGAGAAGCCAACGGACAACAGGACAAGTAGGGGCTTCGGGAGTTTCTCAGGGTGCTTAGGGTAAGGGAGTTATGAGTTAAATGCATTCTCGAAGAGGGGGGGCTTTTACCCTGGATTTGAATAGGCCCAGAGACGGAGCTTGACGTACTGACTCAGGCGGTGTGTTCCAGGCATAAGGTCATCCCTTATGTTTGCTAAACATGCAGATGATGTCATGCTTACCTAAGGAGAGCAGGGTCTGATAATTCTCCTTCATCACATCCCAGTAAAGCTCCTTCTGCCCTTCGTCTAGATACTCCCACTCCTCCTCAGAGAAATAGACAGCGATGTCCTGAAATGTCACCCGCATCTGAAACACAAAACCAGAAATATTCAGGACCATGCCAAGGGGTCCAGAATAGACACAGCTCCCCCTCCCCCCCCAAACGAATTCTACACAGATCCAGTGTAGCAAGAGTGAGAGGTGCCCTGGGCAATGGCGCCACTCCTTCCCCCCGACACTTGCGCACACCACTTCCCTTCCCCCCACACCTCTTTAACTTCGCCGGCACGAGCAGCATCGCCAACCTGCTGCCCTCGCCGGCCTCGGATCTCCTTCAGATGTCACTTCATGGTCCCTCGACCAGGAAGTGTCTTCAGTGGGAGAGCCGATGCTGGCGCAAGCAGCAGGTTGGAGATGGTGCTCGTGATGGCGAAGCATTTGAGATAAGGGGGGGGGAATCCCTAGCCCCGCCGCCCAGTTCCACCCATCCCTGCCTCATTATACCTCAGTCCCGCCCCCAATTCCTAGCCCCGCCCCCACTGCCCGCTCTTGTCAGACAGGAGGCAATCCGCATGCGAGTGGATGCCACACGATGACATCATGAGCATGTAATTTCATCGCGTTGCATCTGCGCATGTGCGGATTTCCTCCTGCCCGACGCGATTTAGAGGTGGCTTTTCAAAACCCAGACAAAGAGCCGGGTTTTGAAAAGCCGTCTGGACCCCCCGGACATGTCCTCGAAAAAGAGGATGTAAGAACATAAGAAGTTGCCACCACTGGGTCAGACCAGAGGTCCATCACGCCCAGCGGTCCGCTTCCGCGGCGGCCCATCAGGTCTGTGACCTGTGAAGTGGTTCCTGACCATTTCTGTAACCTACCTCTACATCTATCTGTAACCTTCAATCCCCTCATCCTTTAGGAACCTATCTAAACCTTCCTTGAAACCCTGTAGTGTGCTCTGGCCTATCACAACCTCCGGAAGCGCGTTCCATGTGTTCACCACCCTCTGGGTAAAAAAGAACTTCCTCGCATTTGTTCTAAACCTGTCCCTTCTCAATTTCTCCGAGTGACCCCTTGTACTTGTGGTTCCCCACAGTCTGAAGAATCTGTCCCTGTCCACCTTCTCTATGCCCTTCAGGATCTTGAAGGTTTCTATCATGTCTCCTCTAAGTCTCCGCTTTTCCAGGGAGAACAGCCCCAGCATTTTCAACCTGTCAGCGTATGAAAAGTTTTCCATACCATTTACCAGTTTAGTTGCTCTCCTCTGGACTCCCTCAAGTACTGCCATGTCCTTCTTGAGGTACGGCGACCAGTACTGGACACAGTACTCCAGATGTGGGCGCACCATTGCACGATATAGCGGCAGGATGACTTCCTTCGTCCTGGTCGTGATACCCTGTTTAATGGAAATCCGGACGTCTGGTATCCCTACGGGGGAGCGGGGCAGGGAAGGGGCGTACATGGCGGGGAGTGGCGGAGATGTGCCGGCGCCCCCATCAAGATGGTGCCATGGGCACTCCACCCCTCCCCCTCACTACGCCACTGCGGAAATCTAAGATCTTTGTGCAAGCTAGATAATGAGTAGTTTAACAATCAGTAATTGGTGTTAATTGGAGTTACATGCCCTGCGCTCCATTCTATAACACGCGCACCTAAATGTTATGGCATGCACTTAAAAATGGGGCGAATTGGGGGGGGGGAGGGGCATTCCCTGAATGTAAGCTAGATTGGTGTCTAGATTGGTGTCATTTTACGCACCCAACTGCCCTTAGTTGCTCGTCTGCGTTTCCGCCAGGGGTAAGCGTGCTGCTGAAAATTAGGCGCAAATTCTGTACTAAGCTCGTATCTGCAAAGGGCGCTCTGTGCAGACCACCGTTTGTAGAAGGCTAGTTTAGCACGGATCTTCTCGGCTCCTAATTGCGGGTGCCAATTACCGAATCCCACCCCCCCCAACTCCCCTCCAGGTCAATCTGAAAGCACTTAGGGACAAATTCTTTAAATGGCGCCTAAGCACGCCTACATTGTAGGTTCCGCTCTGCAGGGCTGTCAGACAGGCGCCGCTGGTAGAATCATGCTCCGCGGTGCCTAGGCATCGCAGAAGTAGGTGCCGGTATATTAGGTCAGATTTTACTGGGACCAATTTACCAGTGCCCAGTGGCATAATAAGGGGGGGGGGCACCATCTTGATGGGGGCGCTGGCACTCAACCTCCTCTCCATGCCCTGCTCCTTCCCTGCACCCCCCCCCACACACTGCCGCATGCCCCTTCCACTAACCATTTTAGTCTTTCCTCATACGAGAGGAGTTCCATCCCCTTTACCATCTTGGTCGCTCTTCTTTGAAACTTTTCTAGCGCCACTATATCTTTCTTGAGATAAGGAGACCAGAATTGAACGCAATACTCCAGGTGAGGTCGCACCATGGAGCGATACAGGGGCATTATGACATTCTTAGTCTTGTTTACCATCCCTTTTTTAAATAATTCCCAGCATCCTATTTGCTTTTTTGGCCGTCGCCACACATTGGGCGGAAGGTTTCATCGTATTGTCTACGATGTCACCCAGATCTTTTTCTTGGGCGCTAATCCCTAAGGTGGACCCTGGCATCCAGTAACTGTGATTCGGGTTATTCTTCCCAACGTGCATCGCTTTGCATTTGTCCACATTAAATTTCATCTGCCACTTGGACGCCCAGTCTTCCGATTTCCTAAGGTCCGCCTGCAATGTTTCACAATCCGCATGCGTTTTAACAACTTTGAACAGTTTAGTGTCATCTGCAAATTTAATCACCTCACGCGTCATTCCAATTTCCAGATCATTTATAAATCAGTTAAATAGCAGTACAACTGTCTCATCTTTATCTACATGTTTATTCAAAGAAGACAAGCAAATTTGTGAGGCGAGATCTCCCTCAGCTGAGCCCATGCTGACTGTGTTTCATTAATCATGCTTGTCTACGTGTTCCACAATTTTATTTTTTATAATCGTTTCTACCATTTTGCCTGGCACCGAAGTGAGGCTTACCAGTCTGTAATTTCCCGGATCTCCCCCGGAGCCCTTTTTAAAAATCGGCATAACATTGGCCACCCTCCAATCTTCAGGTACTACAGACGATTTTAGCGACAGGTTACAGACCACTAACAGCAGGTCAGCAATTTTTTTAGTTCTTTTAATACCCCTGGGATGTATACCATCCGGTCCTGGCAATTTCTCACTTTTTAACTTGTCGATTTGACTCAGTACATCTTCCAGATTCACCCTTGAAAACCATTTCCGGTTCAGGTAGATCTCTTGCATCATCTTCCGTAAAGACCGAAGCAAATAAGTCATTCAGTCTTTCTGCTATGGCCTTATCCTCCCTGAGCGCCCCTTTCGCTCCTTGATCATCCAACGGTCCCACAGATTCCCTCAGGGCAGATTCTTAAGTGAGGTTTGTTTGGGGTTTGTTTTTGGTTTGTTTTTTTTCAAATTATTAGTTTCTTACACTGGAGAAGGTAAAGTAAACAAAAAAAGAAATGGACATAAACTAAGCTGTGATAAAAATCAGATGTGGGCTATTGGACACAGGGGAAATAATTGTCAAAATGTTGTCAAAATGTGTTGTCTTATGTATAGGGTTACCAGATTTTACTATTGTAAAATCTGGACCCATGTCCCCACCCAGCCTCGCCTCCCCAGCCCTGCCCCCCCCTCAACCTGTCTAAATGCTCATAGCCACGTCAGGAGGGCATCTGTGCATGAGCAGGTGTGATGTCACTGCCTTAAATCCACGCATGCGCAGATGCCCTCCCAAAGCGGTCCAAAGCTGGAGGCTTTTCCAAATCATGTATTGAAAAGCCGTCTGGACATGTGGTAACCCTACTTATGTAAGGAGTCACATGGAGACACCTTAATAAAATCCATAAAAGAAAAAAATCGTATGCAGATCTTTAAAGAAAAGCCTCCACAGACTCCAACTAATCCAGAACACCGCGGCCAAACTTATCTTCTCAAAAAGCAAATTTGACCATGTCTCTCCGCTCCTGTCCAAGCTGCACTGGCTTCCTGTCATCTCCAGGGTCCATTTTAAATGTGCCTGCTTAACCTTCAAGATGCTCCACGGCATCCTTCCACCTCTTATTCCTCTATCCTGGAATTCCTCAAATCCACTCTCCACCAGATCCACGCAAAAATTAAAACTATCCTTCCCCTCCTCAAAGGGTATCTCCCTCGTCGGTAAACTCGGGTCCTCCCTCCACTTCAGAATCGCTCAGCTCTGGAATAGTCTCCCCTCCCCTCTCCGCAACTTGAGCCCCCTTCTACCATTCCGTAAGCTTCTGAAGACTTGGCTCTTCTCCAAAACGTAACCCGTCCCCTCCCTATTATTCTCACACCTAACCTCTCTCTTACTTACTTCTATAAACCCACTGGAGTTCCGTTGCTTTCCTAACCATGTAAACCGTGTCGAGCTCCACCTGTGGAGATGATGCGGTATATAAACCCAAGATTTAGTTTAGTTTAGTTTAAGGCAGGCTCTTCGCATTGATCTGAGAACGTCACATCTGATGCTCAGTGCACGCTTTTCACATCTCAAGTCTAGACAAGGAGAAAGCTGGAGGAGGTGCCGTGCAAGGTCTAGCTTAGCAAACGACACGGGGACAAATTTGTCCCCATTCCATCCCATCCCCGCGAGTGACTCTGGCTGTCCATACCCTGCATGCCACCCGTTCATTCCCACACTCCGGGGCTCAGGTTGTAGGTAGGAAGGAGGGGGGCTGCCTGACTGCACATATGTTCAGAAAGGAGTTTTTGCAGGTTTAAGAGCCGCTGCTGTGGTTTTTTGTTTTTTTTTTTGCTGAAAGTAGATTCCAGGTTGCTGATCTGGAGCTGAGCATCAGACCCTAGGTGATTTTTTTCCAGATCAGATCAGGCTGGTTGGCAAACACTGGCTAGTGTTCAGTGAAAGGATCTGGATGCAAGACCAGGAGTCATGGCCTCTGCCTGCTTTTGTTCCGGCCTATTCAGAAGAGTACGTGTGTGTAATAAACATTATTCCCACTTGACCTCCTTTTTTTTTTACATACGCCCACAGTATAAAGGGCCTTAGGGGAGAAGAGCCAAGATGTGAACCCTCCCCCCCAGCCACAAGAGTGGAACTGCCCTACCTGTGCAGGTACTGCCCCAGCCATTCTCTCTCCCGATTCTTCTGACCCGGATTCTTCCTTTCTCCGGGCTCTGCTTCTCTCTCAAAGGAGCTGCAGGCAGGGAGGGCAGGAAACGTCCAGGCTTAGCAGGAGGTTGGAGCGGAAGGGGGAGGCGGCATCTAGGCAGAGCGAGAGAGACCAGAATGAAGCCCCAGCGATTGTCCGTGCTCTCTCGGGATCATCTTGTGGCTGGCAAAAAGCTCGCTGAGACTCCAGGAGCTGGTCCTGGCTGCCAACCAGCTCCATGTCAGGAGCTCCAGACAAAAGGGGGAAGGCAAGAAAGAGCGTGCTCACGAGATGGCTAGCAAAGAGGGCTGAAACGCTCAAAACCAAAAAAAAAGGGTAATGGATGCCTGAACACCAGAAGGAGTTGTCCCAACCAACTCCTGGTGGGACCAAAACAGTGACAGAGGCAAAAAAAATAAAAAGGGCCTGGGATAAATACAAAGAATCAAAAACCTCAAATACCCTTAGTGCAAACCCTGTTCTCCAAAAAAGAGATTTCCCTTTTTCCTCCTTTACAATAGCATAATTTTAAACCTCTTCCTAAGGCTCAACAACGCACTGTGGACTTAAAACTCAAAAAGCCACTGCAGTGCTTCAGGAATCTTGTAAAGGGGGAGAAAATTTTATAAGCATTCAGGCTACTATTAGAGTTACCTCATCGGCATAAAAACCCCCTCCTCCAAGTACGCCTATCTTCAGTGATAAATATTTTTTCAATAATAAATACTTTTCAAATATTTCAATAAATTTCCATCCACATGCGCTGGGAGCCCTACTCCAAACTCCTAAAGAACAGCTGTGTCGGGAGCGACCATAAAATCACTTCCCGCTATTGTAATTGAACTGCGTCCGGATTGCGTGCCAGTATACACTTCCCCCTCCCCATTCGCGGTTTCTGCACTCGCGATTTCACATAATCGTGATTTTTTTCTGGGGAGGGGGAAAATTAAAAAAAAAAACACATAATTTTTACCTCCCTGCCGCCTTCCCGGCCTTACCTGGTGGTCTAGAGGGCTTTCGGGGCAGGAGCAATCTTCCTACGCTCCTGTCCCGTGCAGATCACCATGAGGAAATGGCTGTAGGGAGTTCCCGTCGTAGTCTTTCCCAGCGCTGTGCTGGATCAGGCCTACGCGTCTTTCATCCACACGGCTGTTCTTGTAGCAAGTCTGCTCAGCCAAAACCAACGATGGCCAGCCTGCGTTTCGCTAAGCTGCGTCAGGGCTTCCTGGGCTGCACTAAAAAAAATGATATAAGCAGACATATTCTCAGTTCTCAAACAATGCAAATGAAAACGTACAATCTTTTAAAACCTCCTGTCTTCAGAACAGATACCAAATACTCACATCGGCACTTAATCTGTGCTCACAGGTATTGCAAACATGGCTCCCTTCAGACCAGATCATGTTTGCAATGCCTGTGAGCACAGGGATTAACAGGATTTACCTTGCTATTTAGAAACATAGAAACATGATGGCAGATAAAAGCCAAATAGCCCATCCAGTCTGCCCATCCGCAGTAACCATTATCTATTCCTTTCTCTATTGGCTAAGGCTCTTTACACCTACATTGTGAGGTCATAGAACTTTATGATTATAGGCTAAGGCAGTGGTTCCCAACCCTGTCCTGGAGGTCCACTAGGCCAATCGGGTTTTCAGGCTAGCCCTAATGAATATGCATGGAGCAGATTTGCATGCTGTCACTTCCACTATATGCAAATTTCTCTCATGCATATTCATTAGGGCTAGCCTGAAAACCCGATTGGCCTGGTGGTCCTCCAGGACAGGGTTGGGAACCACTGGGCTAAGGGACTCATAATCGAAAGAGAAAAATGTCCAAAAACCGGCCTAAGTCGGCATTTGGACGAACATTTCTCAAACGTCCAAGCGCCGATAATAAAACTGGGTTTTGGACATATTTCTAAACGACCTAGGCCTTCATAGTGCCGCTCAACATCCAAAGCTAACCAGAGCGTTTCGGGAGGCGTGTTGAGGGCGGGACGTGGGCTGGCTTAGACTTAGTCGTACAGTATGTATAACCGAAAGTTTTACAACAGAGCCTAGACCAGGGTTGGGGAACTATGGTCCTCGAGTGCCGTATTTCAGTCGGGTTTTCAGGATTTCCCCAATGAATATGCATTGAATGCAGTGCATGCAAATAGATCTCATGCATATTCATTGTGGAAATCTTGCAAACCCGACTGGAATACGGCTCTCGAGGACCGGAGTTCCCTACCCCTGGCCTAGATGGAACTTGGACGTTGTGACTTAGACCATGTAAAACATGGTCTAAGTCACAAAAATCCACCTAAACTCACCAGATAAGCACTGAAAACACATAACACAGACCCCCACACACTACCCCAGTGATCACCAACCCCCCCCACCCCCATAAAAATTTTCTTTACAACTTTAAATTTCTGCCTCCAGACCATCATCACCTGGCATAGGAAAGCCTAGATGTCCAACCCAGAGGCAGCTTAAGTTGTCTTGAGGGTGGGTTAGGGACCGATAGAGAGGAGGACCCATGCCCATAAGCCCCTGTAATCACTGCATTGATACTGAAACATGTGCACTGCCCTATACACCCCCAAAACTTTCTTGTACTGGCATATAAGTGGCTCCTGCAGCCATAAGGGCTATTGGGGTGATAGATAAGTGGGTCTAGGGGATTCTGGAGGTGGTTTGGGGGGCTCACCATGACCTATAAGGGAGCTATAGTGAGGAGAAGCCATGGCACCCTTTTTGTGAAGTTCACAGCAGTGCCCTGTAAGGTACCCCACTATTTAGGTGCAGGTCTGGGTGTGCAGTCCATCACTTTGCAGACCCCTCCCACGTCCAACAGGGCTTGTTCTAGGCGTTTTGGACTTGGATGGAAAGTTGGACGAAAATGTGGTATAAAGATAGACAATTTAGTGGCTTGGACGATCAGATCAGCAGGACATATAATTAGACGATTTTCGAAAGTAAAAAAAAGTTGGACGTATCTTTTGAAAATGTGTCTTAGGCTCTTTTTAACTTTGGATGACTTGCGATATAGATGTAAACGGACTTGGACATCCCTTTCAATTATGCCCCTCCACGGCTCTTAACACTTGCATTGTGAGGTCATAGAGCATTATGGCTATAGAAACAGAGAAAAATGAGGGCAGATAAAGGCCAAATGGCTTGATAAAAGGACCCCTAAATACTACCAAGACAAAATTATTATGGTTTGGGCCAAAAATTGAGTAGTTACCTAGCTCAATTTTGTTAGCTTCTGGTGACTCACTGAAAATTGATTTTTCATCTAGAATTCTGGTTTTTATTCTGGATTCAGCTTTTTCAGTTTAAAGATGCTTAGAAGAGTACGTCGTCTTTTTTTTTTCAGCAACATTTTGCAGTTTTGGTTCAGGCCATTATTTTATCTCAGTTGGACTTTGGCAACTCGCTTTATGCTTGTTTAAGTAAATGTAATTTCAGGAGGCTACAACTTATCCAGAATATGGCGGCTAAACTGATATACAGTAAACATTAATATGACCATGTCACACCTTTACTGAGATCCCTTCACTGGCTTCCTGTTTACTGGAGGATCTAGTTCCAATGTGCAACTGTTCAAAATCCTACATGGTATTTTTTCTCCTTTGGTTCCTGTCTCATTTAATTCACAAGAAATCTCTAATTCTAGGAGCTCTCAGAAATATAAACTTGGCCTTCCCACTGCTAAAGGAATAAAAACTATGGCCAATTTTTGTCGATCATTTTCTTTTTTGGAATGACCTTCCTTCTATAATTAGAGTTATCTCTCATCTACAGGGCAGGATTAATTCTTCAAGGGCCCCTAGGCACACAAATACACTGGACCCCCTAGCTCTGCCCCACCACATTTATTTACCCGTTTTCTTATTTACTTATTTATTTCCACTTGTATTTCTTTTTTCCTTTTATTCTAAAATTTTTTAAAACCCAAAGATTACCATACATAAGAACATAAGAACATAAGAAATGCCTCTGCTGGGTCAGACCCGAGGTCCATCGTGCCCAGCAGTCCGCTCACGCGGCGGCCCAACAGGTCCAGGACCTGTGCAGTAATCTTCTATCTATACCCCTCTATCCCCTTTTCCAGTAGGAATTTGTCCAATCCTTTCTTGAACCCCAGTACCGTACTCTGCCTTATAACGTCCTCTGGAAGCGCATTCCAGGTGTCCACCACACGTTGGGTAAAGAAGAACTTCCTAGCATTTGTTTTGAATCTGTCCCCTTTCAACTTTTCCGAATGCCCTCTTGTTCTCTTATTTTTCGAAAGTTTGAAGAATCTGTCCCTCTCTACTCTCTCTATGCCCTTCATGATCTTGCAAGTCTCTATCATATCCCCTCTAAGTCTCCTCTTCTCCAGGGAAAAGAGACCCAGCTTCTCCAATCTCTCAGAATATGACAGGTTTTCCATACCTATTATCAGACGTGTTGCTCTCCTTTGAACTCTCTCGACTAATGCCATATCCTTCTTAAGATACGGCAACCAATATTGGACGCAGTACTCCAAATGCGAGCGCACCATCGCCCGATACAACGGCAGGATAACTTCTTTCGTTCTGGCTGTAATACCCTTTTTGATTATACCAAGCATTCTATTCGCTCTCTTAGCGGCCGCTGCACACTGTGCCGACGGCTTCATTGTCATGTCCACCATTACCCCCAAGTCCCTTTCCTGGGTACTCTTATTCAATAACATCCCTCCCATTTTATAGTTGTACCCCGAGTTTCTGCTCCCCACATGTAATACTTTACATTTCTCAATGTTGAACTTCATCTGCCATTTCGCCGCCCATTCTTCTAATTTGTTTAAGTCCCTTTGCAACTTTTCGCAGTCCTCTGTAGTCCGAGCTCCATTAAATAATTTGGTGTCGTCCGCAAATTTTATTATCTCGCACTTCGTCCCTGTTTCTAGATCATTTATGAAGATATTAAATAGCAGCGGCCCGAGCACCGAGCCCTGCGGGACACCACTCGTGACCCTCCTCCAGTCGGAGTAGTGACCCTTCACTCCTACCCTTTGTTTTCTACCCTCCAACCAGTTTCTGATCCATCTATGTACGTCTCCTTCCACCCCATGCTGCTGCTTTTCCATATGCACCTGACACTGACGGCACAAGTTCTCCCCACTTCCATCATCTGCCCCTGCCTCTCTCTCTCTACGTTCTTCCCACATCCATCATCTGCTGGGACAGGAGACAGGGCAGGTCTAGTGGCAGGCCTGGACAGGGCAGGCAGGCCTAGTGGCCGACTGGCTTGCAGGCAGGCAGGGTCCCCCCACCCCCACTACCTTTTTTCAAAATCTGGTAGGCCCCCTGTACCTTTTTAAAAAAATTCCGGCAGGGCCTCCCCCCTGTACCTTTTTAAAACTCCTCTTGATCTCTTCCGGTAGCGGCAGAGTGGTGCACAAGTCAAGTGCGCGCTGCCTGGTCCCGCACCGCTCCCTGAATGGCTGCCGTCAGTTCTCGCAGGACTCTCAAGAACTGATGGCAGCCATAATTAAATTGTAAACTCTTTCAAGCAGGGATTATCTCTTGTGTGTTTAATGCACTGTGTGCATCTGGTAGCACTATAGAAATAATAAGTAGTAGGTAGTAAGTAATGGGACCCTACTATTAATAATTTCTAGAGTGCCATTGGATGCAGTGGTTTAGCCATGGGTGGGCCTGGGCCCGCCCTCTTAAGGCTAAGGCCCTCCCCAAATTCTCATGTCCTTGTTATGGCTGGTAGGAATTCTCAAGCCCCACCAGCTGCAAGGGTCCTCCGGTGGCAAGAACTCCTCCCTCTCCTGTTTGTTCCAGCCCACAGCACTGTCTGAGCACGGGTCTCCCCCTTGCTGCACATGCTCAGTTTCATGCATGCGCAAAACCTGGGCATGCGTGGGGAAGGTGGGGCAGGGGCAGCGCACAGAGTCGCAGGCTGGAGCAAGTAAGAGAGGAAGGAGTTCTTGCCGCCGGAGGACTCTTGCGGCTGTTGGGACCTAGGAATCCATACCAGCTCAGGAATTTTGAATGCTTTGAGTTGGCTGAGGGGGGAGGGGACAACATGTGCCCACCCAATCTGCCCAGTGGCCCACCCAAAATCTGAGATCTGGCTACGCCTCTGACTGGATGCACACAATGTTGTACACATAATTTGCAGTAGGCTTAAGACTCTGGTGAGACCTCATTTAGAATATTGTGTACAATTCTGGAGGCCACACCTTCAAAAAGATATATAAAGGATAGAGTCTGTCCAGAGGAAGGCTACTAAAATGGCATGTGGTCTTCGTGATAAGGCATATGGGGACACACTTAAAGATCTCAATCTGTAAACTTTAGAGGAAAGGCAGGAGAGGGGAGATATAATAGAGACGTTTAAATACCTACATAGTGTAAATGTGCACAAGTCAAGTCTCTTTCATTTGAAAGGAAGCTCTGGAATGCCAGGGCATAGGATGAAGTGAAGAGGTGATAGGCTCCGAAGTAATCTAAGAAAATACTTTTTTACAGAAAGGGTGGTAGATGCGTGGAACAGTCTCCCGGAAGAGGTGGTGGAAACACAGACTGTGTCTGAATTTAAGAGGGCCTTGGATAGGCACATGTGATCTCTCAGAGAAAGAGATAATGGTTACTGTGGATGGGCAGACTAGATGGGCCATTTGGCCTTTATCTGCCAACATGTTTCTATGTAAAAGTGTGGTGCAATGGTTAAAGCCTTAGCACCCTGAGGTTGTGGGTTCAAACCCATGCTGCTCCTTTTGACCATGGGCAAGTCACTTAATCCTCCCATTGCCCCGGGGACATTAGATAGATTGGGGAAAAATGCTGGAGTACCTGAATAAATTTGTGGAAACCATTCTGAGCTTCTCTGGAAGAATAGTACAGAAAATCAAATAGATATGATGTGAAGCCATGAAACTTATAAGTTATTCCACGCTTTTATTTTCAATGAGGCAAATGCATCTAGTAAATGGGCACAGGTATAGGGAAACCAAGCCATTGTGACATCATCGATGAGGTTGGCTCTTAGGCATTGGTGGCATGAAGCAAAACGAGGGGCCGCTGAAACATTCTCAGCCGAACCAAGAAGAAAATGGGGAGAGTGTGACACACTTTTTAAAGCAACCTAAAGTTGAGGGTTCAAACCCACGCTGCTCCTTGTGACCTTGGACAAGTCACTCAATCCCCCTGTTGCCCCAGGTACTTTAGATAGATTGTGAGCCCAACAGGACAGACAGAAAAAAATGCTTGAGTACCTGTATAAATTCATGTAAACCATTCTGAGTTCCCCTGGGAGAATGGTATAGAAAACTAAATGTTACTGGTGCAGACTTTATTGTATCAAAAAGGTCATCCACAACTTTAGACAACGAAGATGACCCAACACGGTCCGTGTTTCGACCTTAATGTCTTCCTCAGGGGTCCCAACAGGTCTCTTCAAAGGATTAGTGGATGTGATGACCTACACCCAGCGTAGGTGAATACTTTCCTCTAGCCTCATTAATTGATTATTTTTGTGTGCACATCTGCCCACATTTGGGCAACCTATATAGAATCCAGGGGTATCTGTATTGTGTTTGGCACCCCAGTGACTTTGAAATGGTGGTGCCTATGGCCTGGATACAGTGGCATAGCAAGGGTAAGGGGCGCTTGGGGTAATGGCACCCCTGCGCCTTCTTCTCCACCTCCTCCACTCCTGCCCTGCCCCCCCCCCAGGCTGCACACCTTCCCTTCCCCTCCCCTTTCATAGCTCTCTGGCTTGGTGTCAGGTCAAAAGCGCGCCGGGACAAAGGCACGAGCAGACAACTGAGCGCAGCGTGGAGGCGTGCGCCGAAGAAAAAGACTGTTTTTAGGGGCTACTTCGGGGGTGTGGGGAGGAACCCCCCCCCACTTTACTTTATACAGATCGCGCCGCATTGTGGGGGCGTTGTGGGGGGTTTGGGGGGTTGTAACCCCCCACATTTTACTGAAAACTTAACTTTTTCCCTGTTTTTAGGGAAAAAGTTACGTTTTCACTAAAATGTGGGGGGTTACAACCCCCCCAAACCCCCCACAATGCCACCGCGATCTGTATTAAGTGGGGGGGGGCTCCCCAACAAAAACCCCCGTCGCAGCCCCTAAAAACAGTCTTTTTCTTCGGCGCGCACCTCCGTCTTGCGCTCAGTTGTCGGCGCGCGCCTTTGTCTTCCGCGTTACTGTCTATGAACCTCTGGCTCTTTGCCAGCGCAAGCAACATCTCTAACCTGCTACCCACATTAGCCTTGGCTCTCCCTCTGACATTACTTCCTGGTCCCGCGAACAGCAGTTTGGAGATTCTGCTCTACCGGCAAAAAAACAAAAGAGGTATGGGGGCAGAGAGGATGAGAGTTGCCAGCACCCCCACCAAGGTGTCTTGAATGGTCCACCCCTCTCCCACCCTTACTATGCCACTGGCTGGATAGATATGATAAAACAGAAGCAGTAGCAGAGCATTACCGAGAACATCAGAAACTATTAGACCCGGAGAATTCTCAGTACTAAATCTTGACAGGGCAGGAAGAGCTTTGTGCCCTGGGCAGTAACGTGTCTCCCATTTCTAGTTATCGTCTCTGTGCACATCAGAACATTCAGTTATAGTTACGGACAAAATGGTTTGGTAGCCATATTTTAGTTTACTTTTAACAGTAACGATAGAAATATATCAGAACAAAAAAAAAGAAAGAAAATAAGATGATACCTTGTTGTTGGACTATGTTAATACATTTTTGATTAGCTTTCAAAAGCAATACCTTCTTCAGATCAGAAATGAACAAATGATGACATACAGGCAGTCCTCAGGTTAAGAATGAGTTACATTTTTAAAGCTGTTCTTAAGTCGGATTTGTATGTAACTCAGAACTTGTAGATTTTAAGATTCTGCTCCCAGCTGACAAAAGGGCCAACTGTCCCCAGCGTTCCCTCTAAGGTCCAGCATGCACAACTACACACTGTTCTTCATGTGGTCATGCACCATTTCTGAATCTGCTACAGGAGAAGTGTAGGAGTCTATGCCACTGGAAATACTGCTCAATGAAATCAAATGAAGCCTCATCCGTGTCCTTAAGTACGAGTCGTACTTAAGTCGGGCATCTGTAACTCGGGGACTGCCTGTATATCAGATTACGAGTATATAAGTGAAACATAAAAGCACTGCAATAGCAGTCTCGTGGGAAAAAGGTAGGAGGGTTGGGAGGATGAGAATGGAAAGATAGACAAGTGATCAGTGGGTAAAAAAGCAGTGTAATTTTGTTTAGTAATGTGATAAGAAGCCCAGATCATTGTTAAATCATGTCTGGTGGGTGTCAGTATTCATTCATTTTAACTTCATAGGTCTTACGTTCCTGGATTATTTTAAAGTGCCCTTTTAGTAATAACTGGAATGCTTTTATGTTTCACTTACATATTCTGATATGCCATCATTTGGTAATTTCTAATCTAAAGAAGTTATTGCCTTTGGAAAGTTAATACAAAAGACATATCTATCACATTGTCTTAGATTTAACTCTGTTCACGTTAGAACTTTTGCTTTCTCGTCTTAATTTATCTATTCAATAGTCTATACCGTTGTCCCAGGGGAGATCAGAATGGTTTACATGAATTTATTCAGGTCCTCAAGCATTTTTCCCTGTCTGTCCTGGCAGGCTTACAATCTATCTAATGTACCTGGGGCAATGGAGGGATTAAGTGACTTGCCCAGGGTCACAAGGAGCAGGGCAGGTTTGAACCCACAATCTCAGGGTGCGGAGGCTGTAAGCTTTGACCACTGTGCCACAATCTCCCACAATGGCAGTACTTGTTATGCAAATTTTGATCATAACACTGTTTTTGTAAAAAAAAAAAAAAAAAATTCTCAATAAAAATACAAAGATTTAAAAAAATAGTCCACTAAAAAGGTATTTTCTTTTTTTGTTGTTCTGTTTTACAGTGGTTTTATTTATTTTTAAAAATATGGGATTTAGTAATGTCTTTGGGACAGACTTTGTCACCACAAATTAAAAACTTAGAGCAAAAGATCCAGGAACAAAAGGAGAATATAACAAATTTGAAAAAAGATAATATTATAATAAATGCAAAAGTGGAAAAAATTGAAAAAGACCTCTTGGAAGTTAATCAGATACAATCCACTATGATTAGAGATAATTTGAATTTGAGAAGAAAGATGGAAATATTGGAAAATAATAGTCGAGCACATAATCTTAGAATTTTAAATTTTCCTAAAATTTCCTCAATATCAGCTAAAGAAATGTTAAAAAAATATTTTCATGAAATTCTCCATATATCAGAAGAACTGTTTCCTCCTTTCTCAAAAATGTATTATCTTCTAATAAAAGATCAAGAGGGGCAACAACATCCGCATCAAGACCAGAATCAACAGATGGATTTATCAACTTTGTTGGATACCTCTTTGAAAGAATTAGTTAAACCAGCTACTTTGTTGGTCACAGTAGTATTGTTGCCTGAGAAGAATTGGATCATGAAATTATTCTTCAAGAATAGACATAAGGAATTTCTGGGTCAAAAAATTCAAGTGTTTCCAGATGTGTCAAAAGAAACCCAGACGTAGAAAACAATTTTTGTTGTTAAAACCAGGGGTGACTGCAATGGGGGCTGTTTTTCTTCTACAATACCCTTGTAAATGTGTTATAAAATATAAGTCTAATACCTATATATTTTTTGAACCTTCTCAGCTGTCAGGATTCTTAACTATGAAGCGTCTTGAAGGGGGAAATTTAAAAACAACTTAATAAGAAATTGTTTTTGTATTCACTAACAGTTGACTGCCTAGTTTGTGAATAGGATGTATTTTCCTTTTTTTCTTTATTGAAATTCACTCATTAGAATCCTGGATCTTGTCAATATGGGACTTTAAATATTGATTAAGTGAATAATTTTACTTTTTTTTTAAATTTTATTTCCTTTTATAGCAATTGTATAGATTATTCAGTTCTGTACAAGAAGTGTATTTGTTGATAAAGTGTTAAAATATAAATAAATAAATTTTAAAAAATGTGTTTTTAAAAAAAATAAATCTTTATTAAGTTTGAAACAATCATAGTGGATAACAGTTATTTACACAAATAATGTTACAGCAAAAGCACTTTTAACTAATCTATGTACCTAACAATTACTTTAATCCCCCCCCAAATTAATAATCCATTACACATAATCAGGTTAGAATTGTCTAGTGAAGTGGTTCCCAACTCTGTCCTGGAGGACCACCAGGCCAATCGGGTTTTCAGGCTAGCCCTAATGAATATGTATGAGAGCGTTTTTGCATATAATGGAAGTGACAGACATGCAAATTTGCTTGCATATTCATTAGGGTTAGCCTGAAAACCCGATTGGCCTGGTGATCCTCCAGGACAGGGTTGGGAACCACTGGTCTAGTGCAGTGGTTCCCAACCCTGTCCTGGAGGAACACCAGGCCAATTGGGTTTTCAGGCTAGCCCTAATGAATATGCATGAAGCAAATTTGCATGCCTATCACTTCCATCATATGCAAATCTCTCTCATGCATATTCATTAGGGCTAGCCTGAAAACCCGATTGGCCTGGTGTTCCTCCAGGACAGGGTTGGGAATCACTGGTCTAGTGAATCCCCCCCACCCCCTAATCCAGGGGTAGGGAACTCCGGTCCTCGAGAGCCAGAATCCAGTCGGGTTTTCAGGATTTCCCCAATGAATATGCATTGAAAGCAGTGCATGCAAATAGATCTCATGCATATTCATTGGGGAAATCCTGAAAACCCGACTGGATTGCGGCCCTCGAGGAGGGACTTTGAGACCCTTGGGTTGTCATATAGCTCAGGGGTAGGGAACTCTGGTCCTCGAGAGCCATAGTCCAGTCGGGTTTTCAGGATTTCCCCAATGAATATGCATTGAAAGCGGTGCATGCAAATAGATCTCATGTAGATTCATTGGGGGAAATCCTGAAAACCCGACTGGAATACGGCTCTCGAGGACCGGAGTTCCCTACCCCTGCCCTAATCTGAAGAAATCACAGGCAGCGGAACTTTCTTTGCTGGAGCCCCAGGCAGGGGATTGAGAAGTGCCAGGCTCCTTTCTCCTTCGGCCTGGCCCTGCAGCCCTTCCCCACAGCATGGCTCTCTCCTTCTAAGGCCCTGGGGGGGAGGGGGACAGCCTTGGGCTTTGCAGCTAAGCCCCACCTCTTTCAGGAGGCGGTAACGTCACAGAAGAGGGAGGCGGCGCCCTCCGCTGCAAGAGCTACGCTCTCCTTTGTGATGTCATCAGTCTGCGTCTAGCAGGAGGTGGGGCCTTCTTGTCTTTCATCCTTTTTTAATTTGCAGCTTAATCGAGGAAAAACCTCCGGCCGCAAATTTCAGCTTCTGCCCCGCTCTCCTTCCTCCCGTAGATCGCAAGAGACGGACCCTCGCCCCCCCTCCCTCCCCTGCGGCCGGAGAACGACCCCCCCCACCCCGATCCGTTTCTAATCCCGCGAAACAACAATAGAAGAGAGGAAAATGCCTGCGGGAGCTTCCGCTCAGGTAGGACATTTGCTCCCCCCCAACTTCCTGCCCAGACGGGATTCTGAGCGCAGGGACTCTGCCACGTCTTAGCGTAGCCCGAGACGGCAGCTAAAGACACCCGACCGGTCCGTGTAGTCGCGCTCATGATCAAAGCCAACAATGGAGGGGAGAGGGGGCATCAAACACTTGGGGACCTTCCTGAGAGGGGGAGAGGGGGTGGCATCAAACACTTGGGGACCTTCCTGAGAGGGGGAGAGGGGGTGGCATCAAACACTTGGGGACCTTCCTGAGAGGGGGAGAGGGGGTGGCATCAAACACTTGGGGACCTTCCTGAGGGGGGGGGCATCAAACACTTGGGGACCTTCCTGAGGGGGGGAGAGGGGGTGGCATCAAACACTTGGGGACCTTCCTGAGAGGGGGAGAGGGGGTGGCATCAAACACTTGGGGACCTTCCTGAGAGGGGGAGAGGGGGTGGCATCAAACACTTGGGGACCTTCCAGAGGGGGGGGGCATCAAACACTTGGGGACCTTCCTGAGGGGGGGCATCAAACACTTAGGGACCTTCCTGAGAGGGGAGGAGGTGGCATCAAACACTTGGGGACCTTCCTGAGGGGGGGGGGGGGGTGGCATCAAACACTTGGGGACCTTCCTGAGGGGGGGGAGGGGGTGGCATCAAACACTTGGGAACCTTCCTGAG
The DNA here is from genome assembly GCF_902459505.1 of Geotrypetes seraphini. NCBI lineage: Eukaryota > Metazoa > Chordata > Amphibia > Gymnophiona > Dermophiidae > Geotrypetes > Geotrypetes seraphini. Next base: position 503,612,633 of record NC_047085.1, read on the forward strand.
GGGGGGCATCAAACACTTGGGGACCTTCCTGAGAGGGGGCGAGGGGGTGGCATCAAACACTTGGGGACCTTCCTGAGGGGGGGAGAGGGGGTGGCATCAAACACTTGGGGACCTTCCTGAGAGGGGGAGAGGGGGTGGCATCAAACACTTGGGGACCTTCCTGAGAGGGGGAGAGGGGGTGGCATCAAACACTTGGGGACCTTCCAGAGGGGGGGGGGCATCAAACACTTGGGGACCTTCCTGAGGGGGGGCATCAAACACTTAGGGACCTTCCTGAGAGGGGAGGAGGTGGCATCAAACACTTGGGGACCTTCCTGAGGGGGGAGAGGGGGTGGCATCAAACACTTGGGGACCTTCCTGAGGGGGGGGAGGGGGTGGCATCAAACACTTGGGAACCTTCCTGGGGGGGGGCATCAAACACTTGGGGACCTTCCTGAGAGGGGAGGAGGTGGCATCAAACACTTGGGGACCTTCCTGAGGGGGGGGGGGGGGGGTGGCATCAAACACTTGGGGACCTTCCTGAGAGGGGGAGAGGGGGTGGCATCAAACACTTGGGGACCTTCCTGAGAGGGGGAGAGGGGGTGGCATCAAACACTTGGGGACCTTCCTGAGGGGGGAGAGGGGGTGACATCAAACACTTGGGGACCTTCCTGAGAGGGGAGGAGGTGGCATCAAACACTTGGGGACCTTCCTGAGAGGGGGAGAGGGGGTGGCATCAAACACTTGGGGACCTTCCTGAGGGGGGGAGAGGGGGTGGCATCAAACACTTGGGGACCTTCCTGAGGGGGGGAGAGGGGGTGGCATCAAACACTTGGGGACCTTCCTGAGAGGGGGAGAGGGGGTGGCATCAAACACTTGGGGACCTTCCTGAGGGGGGGAGAGGGGGTGGCATCAAACACTTGGGGACCTTCCTGAGAGGGGGAGAGGGGGTGGCATCAAACACTTGGGGATCTTCCTGAGAGGGGGAGAGGGGTTGGCATCAAACACTTGGGGACCTTCCGGAGGGGGGGGGCATCAAACACTTGGGGACCTTCCTGAGGGGGGGCATCAAACACTTAGGGACCTTCCTGAGAGGGGAGGAGGTGGCATCAAACACTTGGGGACCTTCCTGAGGGGGGAGAGGGGGTGGCATCAAACACTTGGGGACCTTCCTGAGGGGGGAGAGGGGGTGGCATCAAACACTTGGGAACCTTCCTGAGGGGGGGCATCAAACACTTAGGGACCTTCCTGAGAGGGGAGGAGGTGGCATCAAACACTTGGGGACCTTCCTGAGGGGGGAGAGGGGGTGGCATCAAACACTTGGGGACCTTCCTGAGAGGGGGAGAGGGGGTGGCATCAAACACTTGGGAACCTTCCTGAGGGGGGGCATCAAACACTTGGGGACCTTCCTGAGAGGGGAGGAGGTGGCATCAAACACTTGGGGACCTTCCTGAGGGGGGGAGAGGGGGTGGCATCAAACACTTGGGGACCTTCCTGAGAGGGGGAGAGGGGGTGGCATCAAACCCTTGGGGACCTTCCTGAGAGGGGGAGAGGGGGTGGCATCAAACACTTGGGGACCTTCCTGAGGGGGGAGAGGGGGTGACATCAAACACTTGGGGACCTTCCTGAGAGGGGAGGAGGTGGCATCAAACACTTGGGACCTTCCTGAGAGGGGGAGAGGGGGTGGCATCAAACACTTGGGGACCTTCCTGAGGGGGGGAGAGGGGGTGGCATCAAACACTTGGGGACCTTCCTGAGGGGGGGAGAGGGGGTGGCATCAAACACTTGGGGACCTTCCTGAGAGGGGGAGAGGGGGTGGCATCAAACACTTGGGGACCTTCCTGAGGGGGGGAGAGGGGGTGGCATCAAACACTTGGGGACCTTCCTGAGAGGGGGAGAGGGGGTGGCATCAAACACTTGGGGATCTTCCTGAGAGGGGGAGAGGGGTTGGCATCAAACACTTGGGGACCTTCCTGAGGGGGGGGGCATCAAACACTTGGGGACCTTCCTGAGGGGGGGCATCAAACACTTAGGGACCTTCCTGAGAGGGGAGGAGGTGGCATCAAACACTTGGGGACCTTCCTGAGGGGGGAGAGGGGGTGGCATCAAACACTTGGGGACCTTCCTGAGGGGGGAGAGGGGGTGGCATCAAACACTTGGGAACCTTCCTGAGGGGGGGCATCAAACACTTGGGGACCTTCCTGAGAGGGGAGGAGGTGGCATCAAACACTTGGGGACCTTCCTGAGGGGGGGAGAGGGGGTGGCATCAAACACTTGGGGACCTTCCTGAGGGGGGGAGAGGGGGTGGCATCAAACACTTGGGGACCTTCCTGAGGGGGGGGGGGGTGGCATCAAACACTTGGGGACCTTCCTGAGAGGGGAGGAGGTGGCATCAAACACTTGGGGACCTTCCTGAGGGGGGGGGAGGGGGTGGCATCAAACACTTGGGGACCTTCCTGAGGGGGGGAGAGGGGGTGGCATCAAACACTTGGGGACCTTCCTGAGAGGGGAGGAGGTGGCATCAAACACTTGGGGACCTTCCTGAGGGGGGGAGAGGGGGTGGCATCAAACACTTGGGGACCTTCCTGAGGGGGGGAGAGGGGGTGGCATCAAACACTTGGGGACCTTCCTGAGGGGGGAGGGGGTGGCATCAAACACTTGGGGACCTTCCTGAGAGGGGGAGAGGGGGTGGCATCAAACACTTGGGGACCTTCCTGAGGGGGGGAGAGGGGGTGGCATCAAACACTTGGGGACCTTCCTGAGAGGGGGCGAGGGGGGGGCATCAAACACTTGGGGACCTTCCGGGGGGGGGGGGAGGGGGTGGCATCAAACACTTGGGGACCTTCCTGAGAGGGGGAGAGGGGGTGGCATCAAACACTTGGGGACCTTCCTGAGAGGGGGAGAGGGGGTGGCATCAAACACTTGGGGACCTTCCTGAGGGGGGGGGGCATCAAACACTTGGGGACCTTCCTGAGGGGGGGCATCAAACACTTAGGGACCTTCCTGAGAGGGGAGGAGGTGGCATCAAACACTTGGGGACCTTCCTGAGGGGGGAGAGGGGGTGGCATCAAACACTTGGGGACCTTCCTGAGGGGGGAGAGGGGGTGGCATCAAACATTTGGGAACCTTCCTGAGGGGGGGCATCAAACACTTGGGGACCTTCCTGAGAGGGGAGGAGGTGGCATCAAACACATTGGGGACCTTCCTGAGGGGGGGAGAGGGGGTGGCATCAAACACTTGGGGACCTTCCTGAGAGGGGGAGAGGGGGTGGCATCAAACACTTGGGGACCTTCCTGAGAGGGGGAGAGGGGGTGGCATCAAACACTTGGGGACCTTCCTGAGGGGGGAGAGGGGGGTGACATCAAACACTGGGGACCTTCCTGAGAGGGGAGGAGGTGGCATCAAACACTTGGGGACCTTCCTGAGGGGGGGAGAGGGGGTGGCATCAAACACTTGGGGACCTTCCTGAGGGGGGGAGAGGGGGGGGCATCAAACACTTGGGGACCTTCCTGAGGGGGTGAGAGGGGGTGGCATCAAACACTTGGGGACCTTCCTGAGAGGGGGAGAGGGGGTGGCATCAAACACTTGGGGACCTTCCTGAGGGGGGGAGAGGGGGTGGCATCAAACACTTGGGGACCTTCCTGAGAGGGGGAGAGGGGGTGGCATCAAACACTTGGGGACCTTCCTGAGGGGGGGGAGAGGGGGTGGCATCAAACACTTGGGGACCTTCCTGAGGGGGGGAGAGGGGGTGGCATCAAACACTTGGGGACCTTCCTGAGGGGGGAGAGGGGGTGGCATCAAACACTTGGGAACCTTCCTGAGGGGGGGCATCAAACACTTGGGGACCTTCCTGAGAGGGGAGGAGGTGGCATCAAACACTTGGGGACCTTCCTGAGGGGGGGGAGAGGGGGTGGCATCAAACACTTGGGGACCTTCCTGAGGGGGGGAGAGGGGGTGGCATCAAACACTTGGGGACCTTCCTGAGGGGGGGGGGGGTGGCATCAAACACTTGGGGACCTTCCTGAGAGGGGAGGAGGTGGCATCAAACACTTGGGGACCTTCCTGAGGGGGGGAGAGGGGGTGGCATCAAACACTTGGGGACCTTCCTGAGGGGGGGGGGAGGGGGTGGCATCAAACACTTGGGGACCTTCCTGAGAGGGGAGGAGGTGGCATCAAACACTTGGGGACCTTCCTGAGGGGGGGAGAGGGGGTGGCATCAAACACTTGGGGACCTTCCTGAGGGGGGGAGAGGGGGTGGCATCAAACACTTGGGGACCTTCCTGAGGGGGGGGGGGGGTGGCATCAAACACTTGGGGACCTTCCTGAGAGGGGGAGAGGGGGTGGCATCAAACACTTGGGGACCTTCCTGAGGGGGGGAGAGGGGGTGGCATCAAACACTTGGGGACCTTCCTGAGAGGGGGCGAGGGGGTGGCATCAAACACTTGGGGACCTTCCTGAGGGGGGGGGAGGGGGTGGCATCAAACACTTGGGGACCTTCCTGAGAGGGGGGAGAGGGGGTGGCATCAAACACTTGGGGACCTTCCTGAGAGGGGGAGAGGGGGTGGCATCAAACACTTGGGGACCTTCCTGAGGGGGGGGGGCATCAAACACTTGGGGACCTTCCTGAGGGGGGGCATCAAACACTTAGGGACCTTCCTGAGAGGGGAGGAGGTGGCATCAAACACTTGGGGACCTTCCTGAGGGGGGAGAGGGGGTGGCATCAAACACTTGGGGACCTTCCTGAGGGGGGAGAGGGGGTGGCATCAAACATTTGGGAACCTTCCTGAGGGGGGGCATCAAACACTTGGGGACCTTCCTGAGAGGGGAGGAGGTGGCATCAAACACTTGGGGACCTTCCTGAGGGGGGGAGAGGGGGTGGCATCAAACACTTGGGGACCTTCCTGAGAGGGGGAGAGGGGGTGGCATCAAACACTTGGGGACCTTCCTGAGAGGGGGAGAGGGGGTGGCATCAAACACTTGGGGACCTTCCTGAGGGGGGAGAGGGGGTGACATCAAACACTTGGGGACCTTCCTGAGAGGGGAGGAGGTGGCATCAAACACTTGGGGACCTTCCTGAGGGGGGGGGAGGGGGTGGCATCAAACACTTGGGGACCTTCCTGAGGGGGGGAGAGGGGGTGGCATCAAACACTTGGGGACCTTCCTGAGGGGGTGAGAGGGGGTGGCATCAAACACTTGGGGACCTTCCTGAGAGGGGGAGAGGGGGTGGCATCAAACACTTGGGGACCTTCCTGAGGGGGGGAGAGGGGGTGGCATCAAACACTTGGGGACCTTCCTGAGAGGGGGAGAGGGGGTGGCATCAAACACTTGGGGACCTTCCTGAGGGGGGGAGAGGGGGTGGCATCAAACACTTGGGGACCTTCCTGAGAGGGGGAGAGGGGGTGGCATCAAACACTTGGGGACCTTCCTGAGAGGGGGAGAGGGGTTGGCATCAAACACTTGGGGACCTTCCTGAGGGGGGGGGCATCAAACACTTGGGGACCTTCCTGAGGGGGGGCATCAAACACTTAGGGACCTTCCTGAGAGGGGAGAGGGGGTGGCATCAAACACTTGGGAACCTTCCTGAGGGGGGGCATCAAACACTTGGGGACCTTCCTGAGAGGGGAGGAGGTGGCATCAAACACTTGGGGACCTTCCTGAGGGGGGAGAGGGGGGTGGCATCAAACACTTGGGGACCTTCCTGAGGGGGGGAGAGGGGGTGGCATCAAACACTTGGGGACCTTCCTGAGGGGGGAGGGGGTGGCATCAAACACTTGGGGACCTTCCTGAGAGGGGAGGAGGTGGCATCAAACACTTGGGGACCTTCCTGAGGGGGGGAGAGGGGGTGGCATCAAACACTTGGGGACCTTCCTGAGGGGGGGGGGGGGGGTGGCATCAAACACTTGGGGACCTTCCTGAGAGGGGAGGAGGTGGCATCAAACACTTGGGGACCTTCCTGAGGGGGGGAGAGGGGGTGGCATCAAACACTTGGGGACCTTCCTGAGGGGGGAGAGGGGGTGGCATCAAACACTTGGGGACCTTCCTGAGGGGGGAGGGGGTGGCATCAAACACTTAGGGACCTTCCTGAGGGGGGGAGGGGGTGGCATCCAACACTTGGGGACCTTCCTGAGGGGGGAGGGGGTGGCATCCAACACTTGGGGACCTTCCTGAGGGGGGAGGGGGTGGCATCAAACACTTGGCGACCTTCCTGAGGGGGAAGGGGTGGCATCAAACACTTGGGGACTTTCCTGAGGGGGGAGGGGGTGGCATCAAACACTTGGGGACCTTCCTGAGGGGGGGAGGGGGTGGCATCAAACACTTGGGGGACCTTCCTGAGGGGGGGGAGGGGGTAGTATCAAACACTTGGGGACCTTCCTGAGGGGGGAGGGGGTGGCATCAAACACTTGGGGACCTTCCTGAGGGGGGGAGGGGGTGGCATCCAACACTTGGGGACCTTCCTGAGGGGGGAGGGGGTGGCATCAAACACTTGGTGACCTTCCTGAGGGGGAAGGGGTGGCATCAAACACTTGGGGACTTTCCTGAGGGGGGAGGGGTTGGCATCAAACACTTGGGGACCTTCCTGAGGGGGGAGGAGGTGGCATCAAACACTTGGGGACCTTCCTGAGGGGGGGAGGGGGTGGCATCAAACACTTGGGGACCTTCCTGAGGGGGGGGAGGGGAAGGGGGTGGCATCAAACAATTTGGGACCTTCCTGGGGGGGGAGGGGGTGGCATCAAACACTTTGGGACCTTCCTGAGGGGGAGGGGGTGGCATCAAACACTTGGGGACCTTCCTGAGGGGGGGAGAGGGGGTGGCATCAAACACTTGGGGACCTTCCTGAGGGGGGGAGAGGGGGTGGCATCAAACACTTGGGGACCTTCCTGAGGGGGGAGGGGGTGGCATCAAACACTTGGGGACCTTCCTGAGGGGGGGAGGGGGTGGCATTCAACACTTGGGGACCTTCCTGAGGGGGGAGGGGGTGGCATCAAACACTTGGCGACCTTCCTGAGGGGGAAGGGGTGGCATCAAACACTTGGGGACTTTCCTGAGGGGGGAGGGGGTGGCATCAAACACTTGGGGACCTTCCTGAGGGGGGGAGGGGGTGGCATCAAACACTTGGGGGACCTTCCTGAGGGGGGCGGGGGTGGTATCAAACACTTGGGGACCTTCCTGAGGGGGGGGGGGGGAAGGGGGTGGCATCAAACAATTTGGGACCTTCCTGGGGGGGAGGGGGAGGGGGTGGCATCAAACACTTTGGGACCTTCCTGAGGGGGAGGGGGTGGCATCAAACACTTAGGGACCTTCCTGAGGGGGGGAGGGGGTGGCATCTAACACTTGGGGACCTTCCTGAGGGGGAGGGGGTGGCATCAAACACTTGGGGACCTTCCTGAGGGGGAGGGGGTGGCATCAAACACTTGGGGACCTTCCTGAGGGGAAGGGGGTGGCATCAAACACTTTGGGACCTTCCTGAGGGGGGGGAGGGGGTGGCATCAAACACTTGGGGACCTTCCTGAGGGGGGGGGGGGTGGCATCAAACACTTGGAGACCTTCCTGAGGGGGAGGGGGTGGCATCAAACACTTGGTGACCTTCCTGAGGGGGAAGGGGTGGCATCAAACACTTGGGGACTTTCCTGAGGGGGGAGGGGTTGGCATCAAACACTTGGGGACCTTCCTGAGGGGGGAGGAGGTGGCATCAAACACTTGGGGACCTTCCTGAGGGGGGGAGGGGGTGGCATCAAACACTTGGGGACCTTCCTGAGGGGGGGAGGGGAAGGGGGTGGCATCAAACAATTTGGGACCTTCCTGGGGGGGGAGGGGGTGGCATCAAACACTTTGGGACCTTCCTGAGGGGGAGGGGGTGGCATCAAACACTTGGGGACCTTCCTGAGGGGGGGAGAGGGGATGGCATCAAACACTTGGGGACCTTCCTGAGGGGGGGAGAGGGGGTGGCATCAAACACTTGGGGACCTTCCTGAGGGGGGGGGGGGGGGCATCAAACACTTGGGGACCTTCCTGAGGGGGGGAGGGGGTGGCATTCAACACTTGGGGACCTTCCTGAGGGGGGAGGGGGTGGCATCAAACACTTGGCGACCTTCCTGAGGGGGAAGGGGTGGCATCAAACACTTGGGGACTTTCCTGAGGGGGGAGGGGGTGGCATCAAACACTTGGGGACCTTCCTGAGGGGGGGGGGGGGTGGCATCAAACACTTGGGGGACCTTCCTGAGGGGGGAGGGGGTGGTATCAAACACTTGGGGACCTTCCTGAGGGGGGGGAGGGGAAGGGGGTGGCATCAAACAATTTGGGACCTTCCTGGGGGGAGGGGGAGGGGGTGGCATCAAACACTTTGGGACCTTCCTGGGGGGAGGGGGAGGGGGTGGCATCAAACACTTTGGGACCTTCCTGAGGGGGAGGGGGTGGCATCAAACACTTAGGGACCTTCCTGAGGGGGGGAGGGGGTGGCATCAAACACTTGGGGACCTTCCTGAGGGGGAGGGGGTGGCATCAAACACTTGGGGACCTTCCCGAGGGGGAGGGGGTGGCATCAAACACTTGGGGACCTTCCTGAGGGGAAGGGGGTGGCATCAAACACTTTGGGACCTTCCTGAGGGGGGGGAGGGGGTGGCATCAAACACTTGGGGACCTTCCTGAGGGGGAGGGGGTGGCATCAAACACTTGGGGACCTTCCTGAGGGGGGGAGGGGGTGGCATCAAACACTTGGGGACCTTCCTGAGGGGGAGGGGGTGGCATCAAACACTTGGGGACTTTCCTGAGGTGGGGAAGGGGGGTGACATCAAACTCTTGGGGACCTTCCTGAGGGGGGGGGGGATGAAGGAAGAGATCAAGGACCTAACACAGGGAAGGTTTTTGTGCCCCCTCCCCCCAGTTTCTACGTTTAATTGATTTCTAGTTGCTCTGACCATCCTGCTCTGCTAAGACCCAGCACTGAGAGCATTCCTGAAATATAACCCTGCTCTGGGGGATTTTCCAAGGTATTTTTTTGCACAGAAGTGGGGTCTTTGAAAATCACCTTCCAAATATGTACTAATTATTAGACTTGTATAGGTATATTAAGGAGTCCTTCTTGGGGGCAGGACTGGGGAGGAAAGTGTGCCTAAGTGCTTACTTTTGAATTTCTTAAAAAGGAGCAATTCTGTGACTGGGCACCACGTAAAAAATGCTAGTTTTATAATGTCATTTGTGCACTAGGGTAACCCAAACATGCGCACAGGGTTAGGTGTACTCACTTAGCCAGGTCAATGGTAGGCATATGTGAGCATGACTTAAGAGCTACCTATCACCCCCCCTCCCCACTTCTATATAGGTTGCCAAAATTGGATTCCCAAATTTGGGTGTAGAACCCATATGTGCGCTGTCACACTGCCCAGCGTGATTCAACTTGCTCTTTGTACTGAAAAAACTCCAGGGGAAAAAGAGCAGTGACAATTTCCAAGCTTTTATCAAGAGTTAAATGTCTCCAACATTTATATTTTTCAACAATGTCCATAAGGCTAAATCTCAAAGCCAGGTAAGTTATTTTGTGGTCTCTCTCCACTAAATCTCCTTGACTATCTTGGATTCCTGGCCTGAACCCTAGATTGGAGCCTGGTGAAAGCAGTAAAAGTAAGTCAAACTTCCTCAGTCTGCTCCCCTTTAAATCCAACTTACTGTATAAATGTTGGGTTTTAATCTTCCCTGTCCCTTGCAGGCTCCAAACAGACTAATTATCACTGTACAAATTCACATACTCAAAGTTTCTTCAGAGCTAGATATTCTTGTCTCAGCCCCCAAACTCCAGCACTGCCCTGTGCTGCAACCCCCCCCCTCCCATAAAAACAACCATACAGACAGTTTATTTATCCAGGTTGGCTTAATTCCTCTCTAGCCTCTGAGCAATAGACTTACTTCCCAAACTCCTCCCTCCCTTGGGTGGAATTCCTATTTCTCCAGGCAAATTCAGGAACTCTTTCCCCAGATTTCATAAACTGGAAGCAGCCAGAAAACTCCCTTCTCAACGCAAAGGAAAAGGCTTACTCCTGAAGTAACAAGCTTGTAGCAGATTTGTGAGTTTGGCTCAACCCAGCTCTTCAATACATTCTTCTTTAGTTGCAGCAGACTTTTCAGTTACCAATGGCTCTACTTCCATGACTTTATCCTCTACTGTAAGGGCCTGATTAATAAGTCTAGTGGGATATTCAAGAGTGACTCGGAGGTCCTGGGCTGGACTTCAGAAGGAGTTAGCTGCTCTTGTTGTGGGAGGGTACTATCGCAACCCCTGATTCTCCTACTCTCCAGTCCAAGTTTTACACTTATCACACCTAGAAGCTGTGTAACCAAGCTAAAGCCATGGAGTTCCTGACGACCTGCTGGGTGGGGGAGAGAATGCCCGAGCTCCAGGTCAGCTGTGTTCTTAAAGGAATACACCTGTGTTTCCTCTGGGGTTTAAACCCAGCTCTGCCCAGGCTGTCTCCTGGGGCAGCCTTAGCTTTTCTAAAAGGTTCAGAACCCTCGCTGTCACTGCACACAAGCTAATTAACCAATTGAGTGCTAACAACCAATTACTGAGTTTCATCGGAGTTCATTGGCATTAATTTGGATTTACTCATGTATCTGTCTACATACAGTTGTATCACGTCCTGCGTACAACCATTGGCGTAGCGAGAGTGGGAGGTGCCTGGGACGGTGGCGCCCTCCCTCATCCTCTTCTCTGCCCACCCCTTCCCCCTAGTCACGAGACCCAGAAGTAATGTCGGAGGAGAGCGCCAAGTCTGGCGCGAGCAGCAGGTTGGAGCTGTTGCTCGTGCCGTGAAGAGCTAGAGGTGGAGTGGGAGAGTGAAGGCGTACACATGGCAGGAAGGAACGTGGGGGGGGGGGACGGAGAGGAGGAGATGTGACAGCATCCGGGGCGGTCCACCGCCCCCTTAATATGTCACTGCACACAACCCAAACGGGGGGTATGGCCATGGGAGGAGCATTCCAAAATGTTTGGCGTAGAGGTGGAGAATAAATATGTATCAAGTTATATTGAATTACCAGACCTCAAATACCCAAGACACTACTTAAATGATTTTTCATGCCCTTAGTGGGGTGGTAAATTCATCATTGGTCTTGGTAAAGTGACTTGTGCTGTGGAAATGTATTTAAATATTTATAATATCAATTTTCAATAAATATAAAGTGCATTGAGTACGTAAGGTGCTTAAGGAAGGAGTGACGATGTTCCTAAATGGACTTTATTTGAAAGTGTCAAAGTTCCAAAAGTACATTGAAATCATCCACATAAAATAATTCCATCCACATAAAAATAAATCATCCACATAAGAGCCTTAAAGGATCTAATCCGCTAGGGATACAGGACTCAACACAGTCCGCGTTTCGACAAAAAGTCTTCTTCAGGGGTCCTATAAAGGTGAGTACGTGGGAAACAATTGTGTGGTGAGCCGGAAGTGAGACACTGCTTGCAAATGCAAGCAGTGCTCTTTCCATTGCAAATGCAAGCAGTGTCTCACTTCCGGCTCACCACACAATTGTTTCCCACGTACTCACCTTTATAGGGACCCCTGAAGAAGACTTTTTGTCAAAACACAGACCGTGTATCCCTAGCGGACTAGGTCCTTTAAGGCTCTTATGTGGATGATTTACTTTTATGTGGATGGAATTATTTTATGTGGATGATTTCAGTGGACCTTTGGAACTTTGACACTTTCAAATAAAGTCCATTTAGGAACATCGTCACTCCACAGAGTTTGTTTTGGTTTTCTCTGGATTTTCTTCTTTGTGGATATTTCGGGGTCAATTCCTTTTCTTTTTTGCTACTTAGGATTTTAAAGTGTTTGAGGCTTGTGCAGATGTGAATCTAGATAGGCATTGGTGATGTGGTCAAATTTTCCAAGTGAATAGATAAGTCTGAGAGCTGTGTTCTGAACGGTCTGTAGTTGTTTAATCTTGTTGGTGGGACATGGTAGATAGAGGATAGGCATGCAAATCTGCCCCATGCATATTCATTAGGGCTCTCCTGAAAACCTGGCTGGTTGGTGGTCCTCCAGGACAGGGTTCGGAACCACTGCTATAATGGATGCTCAGCACGGAGTTCCCTTGTATGGAACGGCATTTAGCATAGATTTTTCCGGGCGCCTAACTTTGAATCAAGTAAAAATAGTAACAGGAGGCAGAATTTAATCGGATCTGTTAATACCGAATATCCATAATAAGATCCGTTCCACTATAGAACTTATATGCTAATAAAAATGTGAATAATAGTGCCCAGTCAAATTAACCCCTTGCGCACCGGCAGCCGTGTGACTCACAGTGTTATAAATAACATCATAGCATCACCTCCCTACCACCAATAAAACTAAATAGACAAATATTGATATGAAGTATCATTTATTTACATCTTGCTGGAATCTTCACCACAAGGGGTTGGACTCGCCGTTTTTCAATAGATATTGCTGCCGGCATATATATGTTAACCTTCAAATGTGTGTCCAGAGAAAAAATATATACAGTACTTCCCCCAAAAAAGTTTGCGGGGGTTACATTCCAGGAGCACCCGTGAACTTTGAAAAACCGTGAATATTGGATGTGGGGATTGGAGGCGGGAGAGGGCTGCAGGGGCGGCAGTTCACCACTTTGCTGCTTTTTTTTTTTTTTAACTTGGATCTTGCCAGAGGTGCTGAGGACTTCTGCCCGTCTGCAACTGGCTGCCGATCTGCGCTGCCTCCTGCTGTCTTGTGCTTTTTGGGACTTTCTCTGGAGTCATTGCAGTCTAAAAACACGCACGGGGAAAAAAACTGCAAATGACTTGAGTCTGCGAATTCAAAACCGCAAATTTGTGGGGGTCTACTGTATCCCAAAACAGAAAGAGAATTTTTCAAAAAGTCATGTCCATCTTTGAACCAGCCAAAATAACCCCCATATATGCAAAAATACCCCCCAAATCCTGTCTTTCCAGGAAAAGCCCTGCATTTGAAGGAAACATATACAATACTCTCCCGAAACTCGCAGGGGTTCCGCTCCAGGAACATCTGCGAATTTCGAAAAACTGTGAATACGGTTTTGAGTCTGTAATAAGGTAGGAAAGAGCAGCTGGGGGATTGGCGGGTACAGTAAATCATACCTGTTATGTTCTGGGGAGGGGAGGGGGAGAGGAGGAGGAATCAGCTGTGCAGAGGAACAAAAATGGCCGTTTTCGAATGGCAAACTGCTGGACGTCCAAATTTATTGTATTTTTTTTTGAAAATCGTCTACTTGATCAGAAAAACGTCCAGGTTGAAAATGTCCTAATCCTGACCATTTGTATATGGGTGGGGCCAGCAAAGAAATGGACTGGCCACTTAGACATCCCGACAGAGTGATGGGAAGCCTTAGAGGGCAACGCTGTGAACTTCACATAAAGGGTGCCAGCAGTATATGTCACCATAACCCCCTTATAATTTAGGGTGAGCCCCCAAAAACCTACTATATCCTCCTGTGTACCAATAGAGTAGGTTTTGGCTGGGCTCACATGTTTTATCATAAATGTAGTGGTTAGAGTGGCTTATGGGCCTGGGTCCTCCTCTCTATGGTTCACTAACTCACCCCTCAGGCTATTTAAAGACACCTGTGTGCAGCTCTGTAAAGCTTCCCCATACCAGATGTTGCTGTTTTAGGGCTAGGTATGTACCTTTTTGTTTTCATTTTTGTGTGGTGGAAGGGGGTTGGTGAGTGCGGGGGATGTTTTAACATAATGCTTGTAGTGGTCTTCTGGTCAGTTTGGGCACCTTTGTGGCACTTAAGCGTTAGGAACGAGACCTGTTTTAGAAAGGTCTAAGTTCCGTTCAGGATATCTTGCAGAATGTTTGTTTATCGCTGCAAGATGTCCGTGTCTAAGCCACCCTTGGGAACACGCATAGCCCGCCTCCCTATGCCCATATCGTGCTCTGGACGCACTGAGGCTGGGACATCTCACTAGATACATAGAAAGATGGTTTCAAATAGCGGCACTTGGACGTCCTGGTGATTAGGACGTCCGAGTGCCGATTTAGGATGCTTTTTGGATGTCTATGTTTTTTTTATTATGAGCCTGACTAGTTTTTTAGCCCGTTACATTAACGGGTACTAGCAGCCCTTCTCTCTTCCTTTTACCTCCTCCATGTCTAGCAGCACCCCTTCCCTGCTCCCCCTGTCCAGCAGTAGCTCTTCTCCCTTCCTTTTACCTCCCCCTGTCCAGCAGAACTCCTTCCCTGCTCCCCCTGTCCAGCAATAGCCTTTCTCCCTTCCTTTTACCTCCCCCCTGTCCAGCAGTACCCCTTCTCCCTTCCCTGCTCCCCCTGTCCAGCAGTAGCCCTTCTCCCTTCCTTTTACCTCCCCCTGTCCAGCAGAACCCCTTCCCTGCTCCCCCTGTCCAGCAGTAGCCCTTCTCCCTTCCTTTTACCTCCTCCTGTCCAGCAGAACCCCTTCCCTGCTCCCCCTGTCCAGCAGTAGCCTTTCTCCCTTCCTTTTACCTCCCCCCTGTCCAGCAGTACCCCTTCTCCCTTCCCTGCTCCCCCTGTCCAGCATCCGCCAGCCCGGGTAGTCTCGGGACTTTTGCTAGACCAGCCCGCCTCGAGTTATCGAAGTGGGCCGGCCTAGCAAATGCACCGCGGCTGCTTCCGTTGCTGGTCGGGGGCTTGGGCTGAGGCCTGCACATTTGCCGTTCGTTGAGGCGCAGGCTGGCTGGGATGTGGGAAGCATATGCGCATGAGGACGGAGGCTGATAAAGAAACCGCCACAGGGTCCTACTGCGCATGCGGGAGCACGGCACCACGGATGCACGTCACCACAGAGTTTGAAGTGCGCATGCACGCTAAGGGTATTATTACAGCGGACAGGTCCCAATTATAAGGGTGCTTACATAGGCACAGGCACCATTTTGCTAGGGGCGCCGCCCCCCGTCAACCCTCCGCCGCCCCCCCCCCACGTACCTCTTTAACATTCCCGGCGCAAGCAGCAAGCCCCCCCCACCTATTGCTCTCGCCAGCGTCGACTCTTCCTCTGACTTCCCATCCTGGATCCCGCGCCTAGGAGGTGACGTCAAAAGAAGAGCCGATGCTAGCACGAGTAGCAGGTTGGGGGTTCCCGCTCACGCCAGGAACGTTAAAAGAGGTACGGGGGTAGGGAAGGGGAACCTGTTTCTTACGGGAGGAAGGGGCGTCTCTCACCCTCATTGTGCCATTGCGTGCAGTTACAGAATTGCCTTGTAAATTTTCACCACGAAAGCAGGTTCCGATCTTTGCAGGCAGACTTTACACATAGTTTTAAAATGTTACTCGAGGTTACACAGCACTGTTCACATTATATACAGTTGCCCTGCCGAGCCCCAGAACCGGGAGGTCTCCTGATGGATGCGGTAGAAGGTGCTGAGATAATTTCTGGTTTGCGTTTCTGGTGCAGGTGACTTTTGAGGACATCGCTGTCTCTTTTTGCCATGAAGAGTGGAGGTATTTAGATGAAGGGCAGAAAGAGCTGTACAAGGAGGTGATGAAGGAGAATTATGAGACTCTGATCTCTCTAGGTAAGGACTGTATTAACTATGTTTCACGAGACATTTTTCTACACCTCCCTTGCTCCGGAAATTTCCAAAGTATGATCAGGACCCGATATGATATGATTGAAGTCTATAAAATCCTGAGTGGTGTAGAATGGATACAAGTAGATCGATGCGTTTTTTTTTTTTGTTTTTTTTCTCCATCAAAAATTATAGACTAGGGAACACTCGATAAAGTTGCAGGAAAAATACTTTTACAACCAATAGAAGGAAATATTTTTTTCACTCAGAGAATGGTTAAGATCTGAAATGTGTTGCCAGAGGATGTGGTAAGAGCAGTTAACGTAGCTGGTTTAAAAAAAAGGTTTGGACAAGTTGCTAGAGGAAAAGTTCAAAGTCTGTTATTGAGAAAGACATGGGGGGGAGAAGCCACTGCATGCCCTGGATTGGTAGCGTAGAATGTTGCTACTATTTGGGTTTTGGTCAGGTCTTAGTGACCTGGATTGGCCACCATGAGAACGGGCTACTGGGCTAGATGAACCACTGGTCTGACCCTGTAAGGCTGTTCTTATAGGACCTGTCTAGGCCCTATGTGTCTTCAGATGAGAGTGTTAGAATCAAACCTTTAGGACCATAAAACCATCCATTTGTCCTATAAATTTCCTCCCCTTTAAATCACAATGCTGAGAAGCTCCATTGCTCAGGACCTGGCTGCAACAGATTGCATGAAAGCAGCCTCTCGGAACAAGGAGAAGTGAGGTGCTGCAGATTATGACAGTGTCTGGCACTATGGACTAGTGCTGCCCGATTCAGGAAAAAAATTTTGATTCGATTCAGCTTATTGAATTGATTTTTCGATTTGATTCGATTCGATTTTCCTGCCCAATTGGGTGTTTTTATAAAACATCCTGGTGGGTTTATTTTATAGCCTCTTCACCCCCTTTGCCTTCTTCTAACCACACTGGCACAGTGGTGTAAACAAAAAAAACAAACAAAAAAGACTTTTCCTCTCTGTTAAATCCTAGCTCACGTTTGCGATATAAAACCAGCTCTGACAGGATACACGTAATCTGACATATTGTAATCACAAAACAGAAAATGATTTTTTTTTCTACCTTTTGTTGTTTGGTCAATATTCAAATCTTGTTGGTCCCAGGCTCAGGTTGCCAGGGTCTCCTTCTTTCTTCTTTCTCAGTGCTAACCATCCATCTGCCATCTCTGTCCTCCCCTTCCGTTTCCCCTCCCCCGGAGGTCTGGCATCTTTATTTTTTTTCGTCTCCATCCACAGATCCACCTTTTCTCAACTACCCTTTCATCCAGCATCTCTCCCATCTTCCCCACCACCCCAGGGTCCACCATCTCTCCCTTTCGGTTCCAAACTACCCTCCTATCCTGTATCTCTATCCACCCCCCTTCCACACCATCCCTTGTGTCCAACTTCTCTCCCTTTTTGTTCCTTCCATCCCTAAATCCCACTCCTCTGTTTTTAGAGCCATTATTTCTTTACCCCCCCCCCCCCCAAAGTCCGGCATATGCACGTCTCTTTGAACCCCCCTCTTCCCTCCCTCCGTGTACTTTTACAACAGGGCCCCCTCCTCTGAAGGTCTGTCCCCCCCTGAAGGGCATCACACCCCTGAAGGCCTGTCTATCCCCCCTGAAGGTCTACACCCCACCCTGAACACTCAGAGGAGTGTGTGGCGCGGTGGTTGAAGCTACAGCCTCAGCACCCTGGGGTTGTGGGTTCAAATCTCACACTACTCTTTGTGACCCTGGGCATGTCACTTAATCTTCCATAGCCCCAGGTACGTTAGATAGATTGTGAGCCCACCGGAACAGACAGGGAAAATGCTCGAGTACCTGATTGTAAATCCGCTTAGATAACCTTGATAGGCGGTATATAAAATCCTTTTTCTCTCTCTCTCTTTCTGTCTGTCTATCCCCCCCTGAAGCCCTGCACCCCACCCTGAAGGTCTGTGCCCCCTGAAGAACTGTACCTCCCCCCTGAAGGCCTACACCCCACCCCTGAAGGCCTGTACCCCCTTGAAGACCTGTTCCCCCCCCCCGCCCCCGGAAGACCTGTTCCCCTCTGGCCTCCTGTGCCTCCCTTGATTGCAGCAGAGAGCAAGCAGCCTGCAGAAAGGATCGCAGGTACTTTAGCGATCCTTGCAGGTTGCCATAGGCCTCCGGAGCTGTCATCCCTCTGCCGCGATCCTGCCTGTGATGTCAGAGGAGGGGCGGGACCGCGGCAGAAGGACGACAGCTCCTGAGGCCTATGACCCGTGATCCTTTCTGCAGGCTGCTCTCTGCTGCAATCAGGTAAAGGGAGCCGCGGGAGGCCAGGGGGGAAACCGGACACTGCAGCACTTCCTGACTGTCCCTCCCCCCTCGCTCTCTAAAGCAGGAGCAGCAGCGCCGGCCAGCAAGAGGCAGCGCTGCCGATCCTGCTTTAGGGGTGAGGAGGAAGGGTCAGAGTGAATCGGGAGGCCGATTTTTTGTTTTGAATTGATTCACCCGAAATGAATCGGTGAATTGGGCAGCACTACTATGGAATACTCCTAAAGCAAGCTGCAGATTTGTCTTCAGGATCACCATGTGACAAGAAATCATTGCATGCTGCTGCTTCCATGAACATAAGAACTGCCATCCTGGGACAGACCGCAGGTCCGTCAAGCCTAGTATCCTGTTTCCAACAGCAGCCAACTCGGGTCACAAGTACCCGGCAAGATCCCAAAGAATAAAACGCATTTTATATTGCTTATCCCTTCTTCCTGCCTAAACCTGCCTCCACGCTTTCCTACTTCTCCATCTCTGCTCATAATCTCAGGGTCTTCTTTGACTCCTCTGTCTCCCTCACTGCACAGATACAACATATCACTAAAACCTGCCACTTCAAATATTACCAAAATCCAACCTTTCCTCTCTGAGCACACTACCAAAACACTTATCCACACCCTCATCACCTCGCTCTTAGACTACTACAGCGATCTCAAAGTCCCTCCTTGAGAGCCGCAATCCAGTCGGGTTTTCAGGATTTCCCCAATGAATATGCATGAGATCTATTTGCATGCACTGCTTTCAATGCATATTCATTGGGGAAATCCTGAAAACCCGACTGGATTGCGGCCCTCAAGGAGGGACTTTGAGATCCCTGGACTACTGCAACTTGCTACTCTCAGGCCTGCCGCTTAGCCGTCTCGCTCCCCTCCAATCCGTACAGAATTCAGCTGCACGACTCATAGTCCGGGAGAGCCGCTATACTCGCGTTACCCGTCTCCTAAAGTCACTTGATTGGCTTCCCATCCGTTTCTGAATACAATTCAAACTCCTCTTACCTACAAATGCACTCACTCAGCTGCCCCTCACTATCTCTCTTCACTTATCTCTCCCTATAATCCACCCCCCTCCCGTGAACTCCGCTGACCTGGTAAGTCCCTCCTTTCTGTGCCCTTCTCTTCAACTGCCAACTCCAGACTCCGTCCCTCCTGCCTTGCTGCACCGAATGCCCGAATCTCTACTGCGGGCTCCGTCTCTGGCAGTGTTCAAGGCTCAGTTAAAAGCCCACCTCTTTGAAATTGCATTTGACTCCTAACTCCTCTCATCTTAGGTTCTGCATCCCCAACCCTATATGTCATGACTGTAAGCTCTTCAGAGCAGGGACCGTCTATAAATGTCAATGTACAGCACTTCGTATGCCTTTCACTATATAAGTGATACATAGTAGTGGTACTTATTCTAGGAATAAGCAGTACAAAAATCTTTAAAGGTTTTCTAAAAAACAAACAGTATATAGGCCTGCTGATCTTATTAAAATAGGGAGATCAGGAAGGAGGAAGTGATGTCACCTCGCTGAATGGCAGCGTGAAGCAGAAGCTCCGTCGGGCTTTTGTGAAAATTTGCGAGTGGCGCTTCCACAGCGTTGTTTCTTTGCCACTATTTTCGGCTGCCGGGGTCCCCCTGCTAATGGCGACTCGTAAACGCCTGGACAAATTTAAATTTTTCGGCGATCCGCTGGAAAAATCGGGCCTGGAGGTGGTGAGTGGCATGGGAGAGAAAAAAAAGATGGTGACCGGGCCGGCGACTCAGTCTGAGTCGGAAGACGAAGGCATCTCCGATCAGCGGGGGGAGGCTGGAGAGGCACCGAAAAAGTCAGTGGCTGCCTGGTTTACGGAGCTGAAAGCTGAAATAATTGGGGTGAGGGGAGATGTGCGGGCGGCGATTGCAGAGCTCCGTACGGAGGTCAGTGAGCTGGGAGCTCGTGTTTCAGCTTCCGAGGACCACGTGGCTGCTCTTACTACCACAGTATCCACTACCTCCGATGTTACGGGTCGCCTATCGACTGAGCTCCGGGAACTACAGGCACAAGTTGAAGACTTGGAGAACCGCTCTCGGAGATGCAACCTGCGGTTCAAAGGCATCCCTGAAACGGAAGCTTTTCAGGACAGTAAAGAGGTGGTAAGAGCCTTTTGTGCACATCTACTGAGGGCTGATGGAGCTGAAGTCCCTGAGTCTATCGTTTTGGTGCGGGCCCACCGCAGTCTGGGAGCTCCCAGGGCACACAAGATATAATAGCTTGCTTTGGGGAGTTTACACTGAAGGAACGTATTTTATTGGCTGGCCGCAGACAAGCAGCTCTCAGATGGAAAGATCTGGCCGTGGGAGTTTTCCAGGATTTGGCGTGGTCTACTTTGCAGAAGCGCAGAGCGATTAAAGATGTCACGCAAGTGCTGCGCTCTGGGGGCCATAAATATCGGTGGCTATTCCCCTTTGGCATATGGATGACCATTAATGGCACATCTCGGCGAGTGACCACAGTGTCGGAAGCTTGGGCGGAGATGAGAGCTCTGGGCTGCGGGACTCCGATGGAAGGGGACAGACCTCCGGCAGTAGCATCCACTTCTGCGCAAAGTGAGCCTTGGAGTACAGCGTTGCGCTCTGGCAAGAAATCTGCGAAATCCCAGACCTGAACGTGTTTGGACACTGGTAAAACTATTTTGATCTGCCTCACTGCTGGGCTTTGACTGGGCCTGTTGAGCGCAGGCCCTTGGAACTGCCTGGGAGAATTGGAGACATTGGTTTGAAACTGCTCTCTTTGAATGGGGCTTTTTGGTTTATTACGTACTGTTCTCATGGTGTAAGTTTGAGGTTGTATGGTTCTCTGGTTGTTGGGGTTTGGGATCTGGTGGGTTCAGTGTTTGCAAGTATGGGGTGTGAGGGGTTGGGGGAGTGCTTGGAAGATGAGTGCAGGATAGAGAGGGGTGAAGTGGCATATTGTGACTGTGGGGGAATTCATTTGTTGGAAGTTTCATTGACTTTATGGATGAGTGATGATTGCCTTTGGGGGAGGATTGCACTTTCTACACGTTGGCGAATCCTGAGGCTCGGGATTCGAAACAGCGCAGGGGATGGGGGAGGGGGGTGGGATCTGGGGGGGTTAGGGTGGGGAGCGGGACAGGGAAGGAGGGTGATAAGCTCTTCATTATAGGTTCGTGGAATGTTAATGGACTTAATAGTCTGGGTAAGCGCAGTATTGTATTTAAAGAGTTGGTACGCTTGCAATGGGATGTTTGTTTACTCCAGGAAACACATTTAAGGCCTTGAGATGTAGCAGTCCTACAATCTCCCTATTTTGATCAAATCTGGACCCACCAGGGGTCGGTGCCGGGGAAGAGGGTGGGAGGGGTGGCCATATTGGTTAGAAAGGGACTGGGTCTAGTGGTTCAACAAGTCTTTCGGGATGGGGCAGGAAGATGTTTGGCTCTAGTGGCTACCTTACAGGGCCGTCCCATCACTATTATAAATCTGTATGGTCCCAACACTGGTCAAGCAAAATATTTTGGGTCCCTTAGAACTGAATTGGTGGGTTTTGTGAAAGGCTCTGTTTATCTGGGTGGAGATTTTAATGTTACCCCGGATGTTCATCTGGATCACTCTGTGGGAGGGACTCGTTCTCCGACTAGGGCCGCTAGAAAGGCTCTTCTATCTTTGTTTTCTTCTCTGGGCTTGATAGACAGTTGGAGGTTGTCTCATCCGGCGCAGCGCTCTTACACTCACTACTCTCATGCACATAGATCGTATGCGCGAATTGATGGGGTATGGGTTCATCGTAATTCCTGGGGCGGGATTCGACAGGCCGAAATTGGTGCTATCCAAATTTCTGACCACGCGCCAGTGTGGGTAGCCTGTGCAGGTTATTGGGAGGGGGTGGGACGTCATTTTTGGAGACTTAATGAGTCTTTATTAAAAGATCCAGCTGTAATTCGAGAGGTGGGTGCGACCGTGGCTCAGTACCTTCAACATAATGATAACAATACGGTCACTGATGCGACTCTGTGGGATGCACTGAAGGTGGTGGTACGGGGCGTTTTTATTAAATGGGGTGCTCGCCGAAAGCGTTTGCGGGCGCAGCGTTCTTTAGCACTTCATGAACAACTGGAGCGATTGACGAAGTTGCATCAGAGACATCAGGACCCCTTAGTATATGAACATCTTGTTAAGGTTCGTGCGGAACTCTCCTTACTACAGATGGAGGAGTATGAGTTCTTGCGGTTGCGCCTACGCCAAACTGTTTATGAGTATAATAACACACCTGGATCTCGCTTAGCTCGACTTATTAAGCTGAAGCAGGTGAGAGCGACTATTACAAAGATTCGGGATTCTGCGGGCACTGTGCATTGTACTGATTCGGCTATTAGCTCAGTTTTTCTCGATTTTTATTCAGACTTGTATCGGCCATCGGTGGGGCGAGCTTCCACTGCCATTGAGGGGTACCTTTCTGCGTTGCGGCTACCACAGCTTTTGGACACTGATAGAGATTTGCTAAATGAGCCTATTGAATTAGGGGAAGTTTTGGGAGTCATTGCTAATTTGAAGTTGGGTAAATCGCCTGGGCTAGGTGGGTATACTAATCAATTTTATAAACTTTTTCGTGAGATTCTGGCTCCATTATTGGTTCGTGTAGCGAATGGAGTACGGGGAGGTTCCCCGTTGCCCAATTCAATGGGGGAGGCAGGGATTTCGGTCTTGCTTAAGCCGGGCAGAGATCCTATTGGGTGTGGGTCGTATAGACCGATTTCGTTATTGAATACTGATGCGAAAGTTTTGGCTCTTCGTTTGGGTAAGGTACTGCCCTCTCTGGTACATTTGGATCAATCTGGTTTTGTTCAAAAGCGGAAGGTATGTGATAATATTAGACGAACGTTGCATCTTTTGTGGGCTGCACAGCGGACTTCTGCAAAAATTGCCTTTTTGGCGATTGATGCAGAGAAGGCTTTCGATCAAGTGGCATGGGAATTTTTATGGCAGGTGATGCATCGGATGGGGCTGGGCTCTTTCTTTTTGGCTTGGGTGCAAGCCTTTTATAGGGCTCCTAAGGCTACTGTGCGTATTGGGATTTATAGCGAATTTTTTTCCATAGGGAGAGGCACTCGACAGGGCTGTCCTTTATCTCCCTTGTTGTTTGCTCTCTCTATGGAACCCTTACCATTCGTATTCGGGAACATGGGGATTTATTGGGGGTGAAGGTGGGAGATCTTGAACATCGTTTAGCACTGTTCGCCGATGATGTGTTGTTGTATGTTCGGGACCCGGAGGTTTCATTGCCGATTCTTGTTGATCTTTTTTTGGAGTATGGGAGGGTTTCGGGATTTACGGTGAATATGGATAAATCTGAACTGTTGAGTGTTACCTTGGGAGAAGAAGACCAACATCGTTTGGCTGTCCGGTTTCCTTTCCGTTGGG
The DNA here is from genome assembly GCF_902459505.1 of Geotrypetes seraphini. Classification (NCBI taxonomy): domain Eukaryota; kingdom Metazoa; phylum Chordata; class Amphibia; order Gymnophiona; family Dermophiidae; genus Geotrypetes; species Geotrypetes seraphini. The sequence continues at coordinate 503,635,851 of NC_047085.1, forward strand.
CGCCTGGGGTTATCCGTTACTTGGGGATTCGTTTACCTGCGGACTTATCCCAATTGTTTACTGTTAACGATGTGCGGCTTATTCAACAGATCAGGAATGATATTCAACGCTGGAATGGGTTTTGGTTGTCATGGTGGGGTCGCATAGCAGTTCTCAAAATGAATGTTTTACCCCGCTTGCTTTTTCTTTTCCAAACATTACCGATTTCGGTCCCTACTCTAGTTTTGAAACAGTTGCATACTCTGTTTTTTCGCTTTATTTGGCAGGGGAGGCCTTCTCGTATCTCTAGGGCCGCTCTGTGGGCGGCCAGGACCAGTGGGGGGTGTGCGGTACCGAATTTATTTTGGTATTTCCGAGCAGCTCACTTGCGACTTTTATTGGATTGGGAGATTGCAGAGTATAAGTTGGCGGTCCGTCTGGAACAACACTTTGTGGGGCGCCCCTGTTTGAAGTATTTGCTTTGGTCTTCTTCCATTGGTACTAGGAGGTTCGTGGTTCCGGGAAACCCGATTCTGGAACATCTTTTGAAAGTGTGGTGTGATACCTGTCGCTGTTGGGGGGGGGGGGGTTCCGTCGATTTTCGGGGCGGTGCGGGAGGAGACCCTGTTCCCCGCTGGAGGGGAGAGTTCTGCATTTGTGCGGTGGGCACAATTAGGGTTGCATACTTTTCGGGATGTGCTTCAAAAGGGGGTCCTGATGTCTTTTGAAACCTTAGTGCTGCCTTGCCCAGAGGAGATTTTCTAGCCTATTCTCAAATACGTCATTTTCTTCATTCTCGGGAGTGGGATCGAGGGTCCTTTCAGTCTATTGATCCCTTTGCTCACATGTGGTTCACTCTTAAGAGCCTTCCTAAGCCTATCTCTGTTCTTTACCAATATATTCGGGGCTCCTATTCCTTTCCGTCTCTTTATCAGCGAGCTTGGGAGATGGATTTAAACTGTACATTTTCTGTTCAGGAGTGGGCTCTGATCACTACTGAAGTAGGCAAAGCCACCTCGTGTGCACTCATTAAGGAAAATGCCTACAAAGTGGTACTGAGGTGGTATTATACGCCGGAACGTCTTCACCGTATGTATCCCGGTGTTTCAGCTTTGTGTTGGAGATGTGGGATGGCCTTGGGGACGTTTTTGCATATCTGGTGGGCCTGTCCCGTTCTACAGCCTTTCTGGATTCAGGTGGTGGGGTGTTTATCACAATTGTTACAAATATTATTGCCTTTTTCTCCGCAGGGGTGCTTGCTAGGCCTTTACAATGTATGTTTATATTCATGGCAAACTAAGATCCGACGTTGGGGCCTGGCGGCGGCTAAATGCTTGATAGCTGCTCATTGGAAGCAGGGGCAGGCGCCCACTCAATTGGAATGGACTGTTAAACTTCAGTTTATTTGTAATATGGAACTGTCTATAGCAAAGCGTCATGGCTATTATTATACTTATACCCGGACTTGGACACGAATCCTTGATAAAATTATATCTTTGTCTTGAGCTTATTTCTGTGGGGGGGGGGGGGTTGAGGACTGAGGGGGCTCTCCTGAAGAACCAACTGGGGGCCCTCTTTGCTGGAGGTGGAGCTTGGGGGTGGGGGGGAGGGATTTGTGGAGTTCTGGTTGCTGCTGGGTATCAGGGGCTTGATTGTATAGTTGGGGGTACTTCTGTGATTTGTAGATTTATTGCTGTGCTCTCTGATTGATGGCTGTATGTTCTGTTGTCCATGATATTCATGGTATGGTTTGTATATTTCCAAAACTTTTCAATAAACATTTATTGATTAAAATAGGGAGATCATTCCAAATCAAAGGTGCCTGATGAAAGAAGAATGCCTTCCATTGAACAAATGATCCGATTGTCTTTGGTGAGGGAAACTGAAGATAGAATTGCTTCCGTACTCTATGACCTGGTCTTCCTGCTAGTAATGAAATCAATTCCACTAAATGATATGGCACCTGGCCACGTAGAATATTCAACATCATAACAGAAAGCTTATAATAAATAATTGCATTTACTGTCAACCCATGTAATCTAATGAAACATGATGTAATTTTATCATATTTAGAGATGGAAAAAATGACCCTCACTGCAGTATTCCGTACAGTAACAGAGCATTGAAAAGCATTCTCAAGGAGACACGTGATGCCGCGAAGCTGATCGGACGTGTCTCCACACAGCTCCGGGCCGTGCTGTGCCACATCTGCTTTATACATGCCATAAACGCGGCGAAACACGTCGCCCACTGAACTACCATCTGCACTCTAGTTCCCACGGCGCAAGGAGCACTTTTCGAAGCGGAACGGGGCCCGGAATGACTGCTAGGGCGCAGCGGGACACCCGCGGGAAAGTGAAGCCGGCGGATTCCAAGATGGCGGAGGGCCACGAGGTCCCTATGTTCACGATCCACGAGGCGGCCATACAAGAGCTGACTAAGTCCCTGACTCTCGTTATGGAAGATAAATTAGCGAAAATCCAAACTTTTATGGAGGATTTCAGAGAAACGCTGGAAACGCATGCGGGCCGACTTCAGAGAGTGGAGGACCGAGTGGCACAACAAGAGGACCGAGCAGCCGACTTTGAGGAACGCCTGCAGACCCTAGAAACCGCTAAAACCGCTTGCCTGGACAAACTGGAAGACCATGAGAATCGCAACCGTAGAAACAACCTGCGTTTCATTGGTCTTCCCACCGCTATCCGGGATGTAGACTTGAGAACCTGCCTGGAAACCTGGCTACAGGTTAGCCTGCATCTCGGTGAGACGGGGGAGCGGGTAATGATCGAACGCGCCCACCGTGTGGGTCCACAGCGTGACGGTGACCAACGCCCCAGACCGGTCCTTGCGCGATTCCTAAACTTCGCCATGAAGGAGCGCGTCCTAACAAGTTTCCGTCGGGGGGACAGCTTCTGCTTCGAGGGAACTAAAATCTTGGTCTTTCAAGACTTCTCCCCCCAGGTGTCCTCCCGCAGAAAAGCCATGGCGCCTCACTGCTCCACGCTCTACCGAAGGAAAATCAGAGTGTCCCTGCTCTACCCTGCAAGAGCCCGGGTCTCGTACAATAATAAGATCCACTATTTCGAGAACCCCCGGGATTTGGAGAGATTTATCCAGGACTTGCCGGCACCCCCGCGCCTGGAACCGGAGATGGTCTAGTCGGGCAAACACACACCGTGCTATCGGGCTGAGGCGGGTGGTAAGACTATCATTCACAACTTTCACAATTTCTGCAATGCGCCCCCATTGTACTCTCTTGCGGCTCCCGAGGCCTCTGCTGGCGAACCGCTGCGGCGGGCGCTGGGGGCGACCTGGCGGCGTCCGCGGGCGGGGCTGAGTCCTAAGACGGGGACGCTCTGCCCGTGCTGGGGGCGCCTCCGCGGCCTGGTCTGCCCGCCCGCGGGTTCAGACCACATCGCGGACGGGGACCTGGGACTGTGGGCCCGCTGTGTGGCCGCGGGGTGCCCCCCCTGGTTGGGGGCCTGGCGGACTGGGGGGGCGCATGCAGGTGCGGGTCCGGTACTACCTGACTGGGACGTGCCACTCTAGACGAACTGTTTCTATGTCTTGGAGCTGCTGCTTGTTTCCATGCGGCCTTTTTGAGTGACTGACCCCCTGCCCTCTTCCAGTCTTGTTTCCCCATTGTATGGTATGGGCGCTCCTGCCATTACGGTTCTTATAGACATTTTATTTTCCTCAGTGCCATGGAGCACGCTGTTACTGTTATGGTAAATGTCGCTGTCACTGTTCCTGTTATCTCACATCTACTTATATTTTTATTGCACTGTTTGAGTTGCTTTTCTCGGCTCGAATGTTCTCTGGAGGGCCAGATGCTGTGTTATGCTGATGGGTGCTGGGGGAAGGGGGGATGTGCTGATATTTGTGATCTTGGTCCACACAGGACGGCACCCGCTCCTTGGTCCCCCCGGACCCCATGGGCAAATATAACCTGCTTTTGTAAACTACTTATGAGCTTGCGATGTGTGAGCTCCAGTTTTTTCAGTTGTTGATCTTGGTATGTTTATGTTCACACTCCTGCCCTTGGTGGGTGCGGCCCGGGGCTGTTCCTTCAAAAGTTTTCATTCCTTGGTATTAGCATGGTATTCCATGCTGGGGTTTGGGGGAGGGTTGTATGGAGGGGGGAGGGACGAGTGAGCATGACTGGGGGAGTGTGTATGTGTATGGCTCGGGTATGTATGAGGGGTATGTATGCTGGATGGCTTAGCCTGAGCAGGTTAACTTGGTATTTCAGGAGCGGGTGGAGGCATTGGCTGGGACGGCCTCCACAGCTCGTCCTATGGTTTTTCATTGTTTCTTATATGCATTTCTGTAAGTTCCATGGTACAACTGCATGTTAAATCACTGAACGTGGATGGAATTCATTCACCCATTAAGCGTACAAAAATCCTAGCATACCTTAAGCGTGAACACACTGACATAGCATTCTTACAGGAGACTCATCTGAGCTCTGGGGAGCACGGGAAGCTGCGCAGGGGCTGGGTGGGCCAGGTACACGCGGCCCCATTTACTACTCGTAAATGCGGAGTAGCTATTCTTATCCACAAGAACATACCCTTCCATGTCCACAGCCAAATTGATGATCCCAATGGGAGATTTCTGATTCTGGTGGGTGAACTCTGGGGCAAACCTCTAATCTTATGCAATATCTACGCCCCTAACACTTACACCCATGCTTTCTTCACCTCAGTGGTGGGTCATTTGGCACCTCTCATGCCCCAACCGACCATCATGGGGGGTGACTTCAATTTTGTTGCTAATCCTCAATGGGATCGTATACCGGCCAGACCGGTACCAAGGGGCCACTTCTCTAGGGGTATACACTTCCTCATTAAGGAACTGGGATTGTTGGACACCTGGCGCACACTACACCCCACTGAGTTTGATTTTTCTTTCTACTCGCACCCTCACAAGTCTCACTCGCGCATCGACTATTTCCTAATTTCCGCCTCTCTATTTTCGACCCTATCGGCCTCGACTATCTTGCCACCTCTTGTATCTGATCATGCTATGCTCGGCCTTGACTTACATTTCGGGACACAGGTTGAGGGGCGTATTTGGCGGATGTCTCCTTTCCTATACAAAGACGCGGAATTCCGTGAATTCTTTCAAAAACGATGGGAGGAGTTCCATAACTCTAACTCGCCTACAGACGTGGACCCCGTTGTTTACTGGGAGGCGGCTAAAGCGGTCCTGCGTGGCCATATACTGGCATACGCGGCGTCCCTGAATAAAAAACGAGACGGGGAACTTTTGGCTCTGTCGAGGGACCTCGCCGGCTTTCGTTCTCTTCATATCTCTCGCTTGGACGATGCCTCCAGACAGGCTATGCATGACGTTAAGCAAAAAATTAATCTCCTGTTGGACCAAAGAGCTAACCGTAACATCTATTGTTACAAATACAAACTTCACCGCTGGGGGGATAAAACGGGGAGATTGTTAGCTAACCTGGTGCGCCCACACAGAACCCGCCACACCATTACCTCCATTAAAGATAAAGGGGGTGTTACACATGTTACCCACTCAGCCGTCACAGACCAATTCGTACGCTTTTACACAGACCTCTACTCCGCGCAACCTTATGACAAAAATGCTAGTGATTGTTTCTTCCAGGGCCTCTGTCTACCGACCTTGACGGACACACAATGCCAAGCCCTTAACGGTCCCATTTCAGGAGAAGAACTACAGACTGCTATTAAAAAGCTCAGGTTGGCCAAAACTCCAGGCCCAGACGGCTTTGGCCCTGAATTCTATAAATTGTTGGACCCCCCGGCACTAGCTTCTCTTCAACAATACTTTATGGGACTGCGGAGCGTCCTACCTCCTGGAAATTCGCATAACAGGGCACATATGATTATTCTTCCTAAGCCCGGACGCCCAATTGATGCTTTGGGGTCGTACCGTCCCATCTCCCTGCTTAATCAGGACGTAAAACTCTTGGCTAGCATCTTGGCGGCGCGTCTTAATAAATTCTTACCAACGCTCATTCATGAAGATCAAGTTGGTTTTGTGCCTGGTAGGCATGCGTCCATGAATCTCCTACGGGTCCTTGCTGTGTTACAACAACCACGTACCGCCTCCGACAGGGCACTTATCACTAGTTTGGACGTAGAAAAAGCGTTCGATATGGTCTCTTGGCCCCATCTTTTTCAGACACTGGGTAGATTTGGGATTCAGGGAGACTTCATGGCCTGGCTGTCAGCTCTGTATCATTGTCCCACGTCCCAACTCCTGGTGAATGGAGGACTCTCCCAACCATTTTCTCTGGGACGGGGAACTCGCCAGGGTTGCCCACTCTCACCCCTCCTTTTCCTCCTCTCGCTGGAACCTCTGGCGGCGCGTATTCGCCAAGATACGAAGTTGGAGGGTTTAGGGGTGGGCTCTAATGAATTTCGCATAAGTATGTTTGCGGACGACATGCTATTATATGTCAACCATGCTGACCGGACGATGCCCGCCCTGATGTCCATCATCCAGGCGTATGGAGTCTTTTCTGGTTTGAAGATTAATTTTGAGAAAACGGAGGCTCTAATTTTAGGGGGCTCCCGGATGGAGCCGTGGTGTCGGAATCTTGGAGTAGGTATTGCACCTGGAAAGCTGAAATACTTGGGTATTATGCTTTTTCAGGATCCACGCAAATTGTACGAGGCTAACATATCCGCTACTATTGGAAAGATCAAAACCTTATGTCTTAAATGGCACTCGCTGCCTCTCTCGCTTATGGGGCGTGTAGCCTTGGTTAAAATGGTGATGTTCCCGAAACTACTTTACCCCCTACAAACTATACCCGTCTGGGTGACCCGTGCGGATGAGAGAACCTACCAGTCCATTATTAGCTCTTTTGTGTGGAGGGGGAGGAAAGCACGTATTAATGCCATTAAACTGTCCCAGAGTCGAGAGCGTGGGGGCCTGGGCTTACCATCCCTTCGCTTATACAATGTGGCCGCGCTCCTTCGCTGGATTCATGAGCAACTAGTTTCTTCACGCCGCTATTCCCCTGACTCTTTATTAGAGGACTGTTGTTTGCCGTGGACCTTTTCCTCCTTTCTTCATGGAGCGGGGAGGGGGGGTGCGCGACCCCGCTCAGCTGCTTTACCATTCCTCCTTCCATTCAGATGGGCATGGCGTTGGTGGCGATCTCTTCAGGGTAGGTCGCCCACGGTATCGCCCTTTCTTTCTCTCTTTGGGAACCCTAGTTTTGCGTCTGGGGTGGGGGGTCTGGCGGGATTGAGGGATAGAACCGCACGTAATACGACCATGGGGGATGTCTTAGCCCTGGGCGGGGGGGAATTCCCTTCCTTTGCACAAATGCGGAAAGCATGGCACCTACCTCCAGCGCACATGTACACTTATTTGCAAATTCATCACTATTTTCACTCCTGGGCTCGTGCGCATGGGGATGCCTGGAGAAGTGGCCCCTTGGACTTACTCTTCCTTACCACCCCTACTGCTTCAAACAAAATTTCCACGTGGTATAAGGCGGGGAGGGACCATCTAGGAGAGGGATGCCTACGTATTGTGGGGGGAGAGTGGTCCACAGAGCTTGGACTGCAGGTGACGGGTGACGATCTTAGGCCTCTATTTCAAACCTTGTACTTATATGTGAAGGCATCCGGCCTGCAGGAAACACAATACAAAATATTACACAGGTACTACCTCACCAGGGCTAGAGGCTATCACATGGGCTTGTGGGGTACTGACACATGCACTAAATGTACGTCTCATAAGGGTGATTATGTTCATTCCTTTTTCACATGCCCCAAACTACATTTTTGGAGTCAGGTACAGCTCCATTTGGCGGCCGTCTTGCAGCATGCCGTACCGTGGAACCCACCCGCCCTGTTACTGGGAGATATCACGGATTTTACCCACCATGGACTAGAGTTTCCGGCCCACAAATACATTCTCCACGCGCTCCTCGTGGGCAAACAACTCGTCCTACAGTTCTGGGCTGCCGCAGAGGTTCCAACCTATTGTATGTGGACAGCGAGGATGCAACTCCAAGCACGATTTGAATTGGACACTTATGAGTCCCGCCCCCAGCCCCACTGGAAGCAGTATTGCTCCCTTTGGAGGGACTCTTTGGCTCGGATTGCTTAGCTTAGCTTTTCGGTGGATAGAGTGCTTAAGTATTTCTGTATTGCATTTCTGTACTACATGACCCTATATATTCCATCCTAGTCCCTCAAGACTCCCACTTTTGTGTATCATACCTCTGTATCTCCTTACAATGCACTGTCATGTTTATATCATGTATTCCTCTCTCGAACAGGGTGCAGCAAGTTCACGTCTGCTTCATTGAATCTTATTGTTATGTATAATCGAATGCCATTCCATTCTTGCTCAGGCGGCTAGAGCTCTTCTGAATACTATGCTGAAGTATAAGAGTGCGTATGTTGGGTTGATTGTGGTTCGCTTGGAGTTGTGTGTGCTTGAATGTGGTATGCCTGCTGTGCGTTTGTGGAGGATCGTTTGGGGATCCTTGCTGCTGTCATAGTTTAATTACCTAGAAACTGTGAACGAGGAATGCTGAACGGTTCACTGTTTTTCTTTCTCTCCACTGTTTACTACTCCACGGTGTGCTGGGCATTTCTTTTGTACTATCTCTCAAGAGCATATTCTGTTCCTGCACATGCTTATGAACTGCTCTTATTTACTTTGTTTGTTTGTGTGGGTGAGCTCACTGACATCTCGGGTTGTGTCTTCGCTCCCCAGGTACATAGCTAAGTACTGTTGTATTTCTGCATTGATTTCTCGATGTACCACTGTTTCTCGATGTATGTACCACTGTTGTTTGTGGATGTTCATGCGTTTCTTGTTTAATAAAAATGATATTTAAAAAAAAAAAAGAAAAGCATTCTCAAAAATCCAGGTTTTGAACATAAGAACGTAAGGTAGCAACATTCCAGAGCTGAGATTGTGATGTCATAAAGCCTCATTCCACCAATGCCTAAGAGCCAGCCTCATCGGTGATGTCACCATGGCTTGACTCTCTTGTACATGGCTCACATAAAAACTGTTATACTGGGACAGGATACTGGACTCGATGGACCTTCGGTCTGTCCCAGTATGGCAATTCTTATGTTTTTATGTGAGCCAAGTAGAGGACAGTCAAGCCATGGTGACATCACCGATGAGGCTGGCTCTTAGGCATTGGTGGAATGAGGCATTATGACATCACAATCTCAGCTCTGGAATGTTGCTACCTTACGTTCTTATGTTCAAAACCTGGATTTTTCAGAATGATTTTCAATGCTCTGTTACTGTACGGAATACTGCAGTGAGGGTCATTTTTTCCATCTCTAAATATGATAGAATTACATGTTTCATTAGATTACATGGGTTGACAGTAAATGCAATTATTTATTATAAGCTTTCTGTTATGATGTTGAATATTCTACGTGGCCAGGTGCCATACAAAAAATTAGGCGAGCGGGAAGGCAGGAATTGATTTTTCAACGGCCATTGAAAACACATGCGTCTTCTTCGCTCCGCGGAAACGAAGAAACTGGGGACCACGCTCTCCGTCGGGCGGGAAGGCACTCGCGCATGCGCGGTGCGGCCAACTAGAACTTTCTAGTTAAAAAGGTCCGTACCGGGGCTCCGTCGGTGACGTCACCCATGCGTTAAGAATATGCTGCCTGCTGTCCCTGGATAACACCTGTTACGGTAAGTAACTGTGCTTTATTTATTATAAGCTTTCTGTTATGATGTTGAATATTCTACGTGGCCAGGTGCCATATCATTTAGTGGAATTGATTTCATTACTAGCAGGAAGACCAGGTCATAGAGTACGGAAGCAATTCTATCTTCAGTTTCCCTCACCAAAGACAATCGGATCATTTGTTCAATGGAAGGCATTCTTCTTTCATCAGGCACCTTTGATTTGGAATGATCTCCCTATTTTAATAAGATCAGCAGGCCTATATACTGTTTGTTTTTTAGAAAACCTTTAAAGATTTTTGTTTAAAAAAATTTTAGCTTGAAATTTATCACCTTCTACTTTTAATGTTCTATTTGAATATTTGTCATTACGTTATGTTCCCAGTAATAGAAATCTATTGTTATCCGCCATGAACTCATAAAGAGCTTTGGCGGAATATAAGTCAGAATGTAATGTCATTTTACGGTTTGCTGTTTAATATTATTGTGGATAAGAACATAAGAATAGCCTTACTGGGTCAGACCCGAGCCCAGTACAGTGGTGCCTCGCATAACGAACGCCTCGCACAGCGAACGCTGCACACAACGAACTTCATGTCTTGATTCATACAACGAACTTCGTTTCACACAACGCGTTTCACACAACGAACTTCGTTTCACACAACGCGTTTCACACAACGAACTTTGTTTCACACAACGAAGTCGCCCGAGCTGCCAATGTATTGCATCCTTCCGCGCAGGCACTGCAGGCAGTCGTTAGTCACTGCGCTTAACTGCCCTCTCTCACTGTATACAGTCGTCCTTTTAAGATAAACTCAATATTTTTTATATATCATGGCTTCTAAAAAAAGCAGGAAGGTGATTTCTGTTGAAATGAAACGGGAAATAATTAGAAGGAGTGAATGTGGGGTCAAACAGTGTGACCTCGTCAAAGAGTTTGGCCTCAGCAAGACCACCATTTTCACCATTTTGACAAATTTATCTTTTTTTATGTCATCTTAGCATATTTTATGCTGCAGAACGAATTATTTTTTTTAACATGTATTGTTATGGGAAAACGCGTTTCACATAACGAACTTTTCGCATAACAAACTTGCTCCTGGAACAAATTAAGTTTGTTGTGTGAGGCACCACTGTATCCTGTTTCCACAGTGGCCAATCCAGATCACAAGTACTTGGCAAAAATCCAAATAGTGGCAACATTCCATGCTGCCAATCCCAGGGCAAGCAGTGACTTACCCCATGTCAGTCTCAATAGCAGACTGTGAACTTTCCCTCCAGGAACATTCAAACTTTTTTATAACAGCAGCTACGTTAATCACAAATGTGTGTAGGCTATTTATGTACAAATTAATTATTTTTATTGTAAACTGCTTTACAATCTTGGTATAAGGTGGTATATCAGATAAATAAATATTATCTAATCCTCTTATGTATAACTTTTTTTTATTTTTTGCTATATAATTCTAGATGCTGTCCATACAATAGCCCACTGGCTTAAACACCTTTTAATAGGATAAGGAAATGATGACATTTGTTCAAGGGTACAATGTCTCAGAGACATTGTACGCATTCTCTGTTCATTATAGCTTATCTCAGGCCTGCACAAGTCTGGCCCTTGAGGGCCGAATCCAGTCGGTTTCAGGATTTCCCCAGGGAATTTGCATAAGATCTATTTGCTTGCACTGTTTCCATTGTATTCATATTGATCTCATGTATATTCTAATCTAAAACTTTTATACCGGGTCATTTGGGAAATCCTGGCCTGGCAAGGGCCGAAGTTGGGCACCCCTGGCTTATCTGTTCCTTGGAACCAAATATAAGTTCTGCCACCACTTTGAAAACATTATGAAATATTTAAACTTAAGCTTTTTTAGCAACTCTCCAGACCAGCATAGGTTAATCTTACAAGCGGGTATATATCTCATCATGACCAGCAGGTGGAGACAGACAAAACTTTGGAACTGTACAAATCATGTGACCCCTCCTTAATTACTTCAGTTTTCTCTCAGTCTCCAGCAGGTGTGGTAAACTGTACCCATCTCCCTTGGTAGGGCTGTTGGAATTTGTTTAGGAATTTTTGTCCTTTTTTGTTGCCGGACTGAGCTTGGGTGGACCCTGTTTGGGGGTCCGTCCGACCTCGGGGGTGTCAAACTGGCAGGTCGTGAACGGAGTCCCTCCCCTTCTTTCCTCCACCTCCCCAACATTTTTCTAGAGGTGCCTCAACAGTAAGCCTTACCCCCTGGTGGTAAGGCATATTGTTTAGAGAGCCAGTAGTCTGTTCTGTGAAAAAAAAAAATCCTGAGGTAGTGCCGGTCTGAAGGGTTGCTTTCCCTTTAAATTTGCTGTATTTTTAATCGAACCAGCACTTTTCTTCTAGCTAGGTCACGTATGGAGCAATGAGCACTTTACAAGGGAAAAAGTGCTCATTGTGCTCCAGACGCAAGGCACTTGGCGGCCGGCCTGTGTAAGCGGTGTACAGGCCGGTGCGGTGGAGGAGCCTCGTCAGCAGCGGCCACAGGCATCCAGGGCTCCCCGCTGCTAGTGCCTCGCGAGTTAGCAGGGAACAGTGGGGAAGCTCGGCCTTCCCTCACTGCCCACGGAGGAATTTCCTCAGCCGCTGATGGTGAGGGTAAAAAGGATTCCCTTACCGCTGGTTCAGCTGGGGACTCCCTCTCAGCTGTTTCCTTATCAGCTGATGCCGGCTTGCCTGCTTTAGCGTCTGGGACAGTTCAGGCTTCCCAGCCGCTACAAGCCCTGGAAGGTTTATTTTTGGCGGGAACTTTGCCATTTTTGCACAATAAACCCTCCATTTGCTCTGCCACCTTAGATGACCTTCCCCCTATCTTGGAAAAACAGGGGCAGGTTTCTGCTTGGACCCCCTGCTCGGGCAGGCAGTCCCATGGGGCCGCCGGAAGTTTTTTCCCCTGATTTATTTTTTAATTTATGCAGAGCTTATTTTCAGGCGGCCGGGGGTTTTGCAGTTAGCCCGGAGGTTTGGGGGGAGGTTGTGCACCCCCACCCCACCCGCACCCTCTGCGGTTTTGCCCCCTCTACTACTTTCACGTTTTCACATTCCCTCCTCCTCCTACCTCGTCCAAGTGCCACTAGATGGCATGGTCTGAGGAGCGGGCAGATCTGGATGAAGACCTCGACCCTTGGGGGAACCTCCAAGATCCTCATAAGGGGATGACCACTGGTAGCAGGGCCTCGTTTTTTCTGTTTACTGGCGAGGAGGCATCCGCAGTGCGCCATTTTCACAGAGACGGGCTCCCAGTTTTGATTCAGCAGGTCTCCTCGGTTTTAAGTTTTGAGGAGATGCCACCTGAGACCCCGCAGGTGGGGGACCCTCTTATTCGGGGAATCTGCCCGGCGTCCCACTCTTTTCCTATGCATCAGGATATTCAGGATATTGTTCTGGTGCAGTGGAATATGCTAGAGGAGCCGTTTCGGTTTTTGCACTCCTTGGCTCGTTTGTATCCCATCCCAGAGGTGGATTGGGCTACCTTGAAGTCGCCAGTGGTAGATGTGGTGGTCTCCGCTATTTCAAAGCGGCATACTGTGCCTGAAGAGGGCGGTTCTGCCTTATGTGATTCTGAGGAGCATAAATTGGAGGCTCTCCTTAAACAGAATTTTAATGTCTGTGTCTTGGGGGTCCAGGTGGCTATTTGTGGAGAGCTCGTGGCTCGTGCAGTGTTTCGGTAGGCCGAGTGTATTTTTGACCGCGAGTCTGATGATTGGTCCTTGGTGGATCAAGAGGTCGCGAAGACTGAAATGGCGGTCTTGTTCCTCTCCTACGCCCTCTATGACTTGGTGTGGTCCTCTGACAAGTCTATGGCTTTTGGGGTGGCTGCGCATCGTACCTTGTGGCTGCACGCTTGGTTGGTGGATGCGGCATCCAAGACTAAACTCACAAAATTTCCCTTTTGGGGGTCTTTTTTGTATGGAGAAGATTTAGATAAGTTGGTTCAGACTTTGACAGACTCTAAGGTGCCCCGCCTGCCTGAGGACTGTGCCCACCAGGCGGCTAGAAGAGGCACTGCTAGGGGGCATCTGCAGGATTTCCGCAGGTTCCGCCCTGGATGTGGGGCTGCTACCTTCCCGTCTTCTGGGTTTTCCTGAGGGCATTTCTTTCAGTGCATGCAGTCCTTTCGGGGGGGCTGGGAATCCCCCCGCCGCTTCCCTTGCAGCCCATCCTGCCCAATGACTCTTTGCCGGCCCTCCCTCTGGTTCCGGTGGGTTCTCGGCTGCACAAGTTTTCTCACAAATGGTCAGAGCTCACGTCCGATCAGTAGGTCCTGGAGGTAATTTGGGACGGTTATGCTCTAGAGCTTGCTCGATCTATTTTCTAGCTTCTCCTTGTGACGGTGAGTGGAAGAAGCAGGCTTTTCACCAGACCCTTCAAAGATTGCTAGATCTCACAGCTGTGGTTCCAGTGCCCCCTCAGGAGTCTGGCACTGGCAGGTACTTGATTTACTTTGTGGTGTCCAAGAAAGAGGGGACTTTTCAGCCCATCTTAGATTTGAAGGGGGTCAACAGGGCTCTCAGAGTTCCGTCTTTTCACATGGAGACACTGCGGTCAGTGATTCTGCTGGTTCATCCGGGGGGGTATCTAATCTCTCTCGACCTGATGTAGGTTGATTCGCGCAAAGTCCTTCCAGGAGAGCACCTGGGTCACGGCTCGGGTGGTAGAATTCCTGCAGTCACTGGGATAGGTTGTCAACCTTGCCAAGAGCCAGTTGGCCCCCTCGCAGCGCCTGGAGTATCTTAGGGTTATGTTCGACACCTCCTTGGGGAAGGTCTTCCTTCCAGAGGCCCGGGTAAGCAAATTACAATCTCAGATTCGCCTGCTTATGGCATCCCGGTGTCCTCGGGTACAGGATTTCCTCCAAGTCTTGGGGTCAATGGCAGCTTCCCTCAACATGGTGAGGTGGGCTTGGGTCCACATGCATCCTCTTCAGTATGCTCTGCTTTGGAGGTGGTTGCCCCAGAGTCTCAGTATTAATCACCTTGTTCTTCTGCGGGGCTTGGCTCGCTGCAGTCTTTGTTGGTGGCTCCAGGCCTCCCATCTTGTTCAAGGTATGAGTCTGAATCAGCCACACTGGACGGTGCTTCTCACGGATGCCAGTCTTCTCAGTTAGGGAGCTCAGTGTCTGGGTCACTCAGCTTAGGGCACCTGATCCATGGAGGAGGTGTCCTGGTCAATCAATGTTCTGGAGACCAGAGCCATCCGTCTTGCGCTGTTAGCCTTCCACTCCTTCTTGATGGGCCAGTCGGTCCGGGTTCTGTCAGACAATGTCACGGCGGTGGCCTATGTCATTCGTCAGGGGGGGGGCACCAAAAGCACTCAGGTGGCACAGGAGGCGGCTCTGCTCATGGTCTGGGCAGAGTCGCATCTTCAGGACATCTCGGCCACCCACATAGCCGGAGTGGACATTGTTCAAGCAGACTTCCTCAGTCATCACATGTTCCTGGAGAGTGGTGTCTAAGCCACCTGACTTTTCAGTTGATCGTGCAAACTTGGAGTCAGCCCCTCATGGACCTGATGGCCACAGGGGTCAACACCAAAACACCCCGTTTCTTCAGTCGTCGCAGAGACAGTCAGGCCGAGGGTCTGGATGCTCTGGTTCAACCATGGCCAACGGAGGGGCTGTTGTATGTGTTCCCTCTGTGGCCATTAATGGGCAGAGTTCTTCTTCGCATTGTTCATTATCTGGCCCTGGTGGTTCTGGTGGCTCCGGATTGGCCCAGATGCCCGTGGTATGCGGATCTAGTGCGGCATCTGGTGTTGGATATTCTTCCTCTGCCTCTTTTGCCCGATCTTCTGACTCGGGGCCCCATTCCCATGTTCGATCCGGGTCCCTTGTGTCTTACAGCTTGGCTCTTGATAGGGAACACTTAGGTAAGAAGGGATATTCAGATAAAGTGATCTCCACTCTTGTGGGGTCCCACAGACTTTCCACTTCTTGGGCTTATGTGCGAGTTTGGCGTATATTTGAGGAGTGGTGTATGGCGTGAGGAATGGTTGATTTTCACGCTTCTCTGCCTAACATCTTAGAGTTCTTGCAGGATGGCCTGGACAGGGGCCTGGTTTGGTCTTCTCTCCAGGTTCAGCTTGCGGCCTTTTAAGCCTTTTGTGGGTTATTAGGGGGGTCAGCGTCTGATTACCATTCTTGATGTTCACTTCTTGCGGGCGGCCGTGTTGCTCAAGCTTCTCGTGGGACCGTCTATTCCCTCTTGGGATTTGAATCTGGTCCTGTCTGTGTTTGTGCACTCTCCATTTGAGCCTTTGGGTGCCTGCTCGTTGAAGGACCTTACTCTTAAGGCGGTGGTCTTGGTGACTATTACTTCTGCTAGACGCGTTTCAGAGCTGCAGGCTCTCTCTTGTAGGTCTCCCTTCCTCGAGTTTTCTAGGGAGAAGGTCGTGTTGAGGCCTATCCTTCCTTTCTGCCAAAAGTAGTTTCTCCTTTTCATGTCAATCAATCTGTGGTCCTCCCGGTCCTGGGTAGGGGGACAGGTTCTTCTGAGCAGAAACAGTTGCACAAATTGGATATTGGTTGGGTCCTTCACGTCTACTTGCTGAGGACCCAGGAGATCAGGAAATCAGATTATCTTTTTGTCCTTCTTTCGGGTCCTTGTAGGGGGGATGGCGCTTCCAAGGCTACCATTGCGCGCTGGATCAAGGATACTATTGCTTCCGCTTATCTTCTTCAGAAAAAGATTATTCGGGGGGGCGTGGCTTGGACGCGCATGAGGAAGGTCGGCTAATAAGTGAGCTCCAAGAAAAAGACCTTGAAAGTCTGCAAAAAGTCTAAAAGAATTTTAAAAAAAATAAGAAAAAAAGCTTGGATTAAATAAAGAAGATAAGATAAAAGATGGCAACAGGAAAACAAAACAAGAATGACTTTGCGCTGGCTGGTAGCAGCAAAAGAGCAAAACCGGAACAGGAGACAGGTTCAAAAATGACAGATATAGAAGTAATAAAAGAACTAAAGGAAATAAAGGAAATGCTATCAGTTTTAACAAAAAAAGTTATGAATATATCAGAGGACGTTTCAACGCTAAACAAAAAAATGGATCTCCTGGAATTAAAGTCAAATAATCTAGAAGAAAGAATGATGCTTGTAGAAAAAGAAGCAAGTTACAGTCGAACAGAAAGAAAAAAAATAGAAATACTTACTAAAGAAATTGAAGATTATTCTAATCGAGAAAGAAGAAGTAATGTCCGTTTGATTGGATTACCAGAAGGAGCAGAAAAGGGAAATCCGGTAGTCTTTATTGAAAATCTGTTACCCAAACTACTTCCGATAAAAACAAAATATCCCATAGAGGTAGAAAGAGCACATAGAGTGCCTATGAAGAGAGGAGAAAATCAACATGGACCAAGACCATTTATATTCAAACTATTGCGCCACCAACAGGTCTTAGAAATACTTCAACTAGCAAAGCAAAATAAAGGTCTTAAATATCAAGATGCTTATATCCACTTTGTTCCTGATTTTGCTAAAAACACAGCGATAAAAAGGAAATAGCTGTTGGAATTGAGGCCAAAACTAAGTGAATTAGGTGCAAAGTTTGGATTAATGTATCCTGCAAACATGAAGGTTACCATCGGAAATAAAACTTTTACATTTGATGATGCTGAGAAACTGGAGAAATTTATACAAACTCAAGAAATACCTATGTCATCCTAATTTTGAATAATATGTCTTTAATTTATTAATTAGAAATGTTGGGAAAAATATTATACTATATATATCATCATATATTAATTATATAGAGAAAAATAACTTTAAAGAATTTACTATATTTCAAAATGCAACGATTTAGAATGTTTTTAATTAGCTTCAAATATATTCTTTTCAACGTCTCTCTTACAATAGAATTAGAATGTAGCAGACATTCTAAAATGCAAAAAAAAAAAAAATTTTAAAAGGCTTAATACAATTATATGTCTAAGTTTAACAGGAAATAAATATAATTATAATATAAAATATGAAAAGAAAGAAAGTTAACATAAATTTAAATGAATGTAATATAGAAAAGATAATATAACTAAAAGCCTGCTTTGAAATTGATTACAGACAGAATAGATTGGTGGGAATATCAGAGATTAAAAAAAAAAAAAAATTGAGGGGGATGGTTTTTCGGGTGAGGTTTTTCTTTTCCTGTGGTGAGACTGCTGCGGGGTCGCACACCGGACACATATATATGCTTGTTTGAATTGTGTTCCCTCTTCTCTCTTCAAAATTACTTAAAAATTTAAAAACTTACAATCCCGAAGGTCTATGCGTGAGGAACACAGGAAATGGATTTTTTTTCATACCGGAAACACAACATGAACATATAATATAAAATATAAGAAGAAAAAAGAAGAAAAAGAAATCAGAAAATGGATTACAAGAACTTTGGAAGAACGTAAAGAACTATTCAATACAATCTCCTTAGGAAAAGAAGAAGAAAGAAGACAAGGAAAAAGAAGAAAATAAAAATGAGAAGAGAGAAAGAGAGAATCAGATAAGTGGAGAAACGATGTATGTGCCTGGTGTGTGATTTTAGCGGTGATCTCTCATGGGGGGAGAGATTCTTTACTTGTGAAACTATTGTTCCTATATCATTATGTTCCCATATTAATGATATTACTATAATAAAATATAAGATGAGAGGAAAAAGCTTTTTAGGATATAATAAAAGATAAATATTATATTTATTTATTTATTAATGAATTAATGGTATTAAATATAGAACTTTAAAATATCCTAAGAAATGTATATGAAACTGACTGAATTCATAGATATATAATATATGAATTATTTACATTTTAATATTATTTAAATATTTAATGACTTAAACTGTATTTGGAAAGCTAAATGGTCTTTTTGGAGTGTGTTATGGCTGATCTTGATATGCGTGTTGCCAAGTATACACTATTTTTGCTAAATGGGGAGGGAAGGGAGGGGGGTAGGAAAAGGGAGATGAAATTAATTAAAGAAAATCTTAAAAGTAAGGGTTTAATAATAAATAAAAGAATAAATATTAAACATGTGTGGATATCTGATCAAAAATATATTTATAGATTTTTACTTCAAATATTACTTATTAAATTAAATGGCTCTTAAAATTTATTCTCTTAATGTCAATGGTCTTAACCATCCAATCAAACGAAAGAAAATACTAGATTTTCTTCATAAGCAAAAAGCTGATATTTATTTCATACAAGAGACACACTTGTCAGGTATTGAATCTAATAAACTAAAAGAGGGTTGGGTGTCCAAATGTTTTTTTGCACCGGCTGTTGGAAAAAAAGCAGGAGTAGCTATTCTCATAAATAAAAAATGTATAGCAGATTTTAAGTTAATAAAATTTGATCCATTAGGAAGATGGGTACATATTAAAATGGATCTGAGGAATACAACCCTGGACTTATTTAATTTATATGCTCCTAATTCAAATCAAATGGAGTTTTTCAAAAATATTCAGCAGATATTACTACCACTGGCTGCTAATAATTTAATAGTAGCTGGAGATTTCAATGCTGTAATGGATCCTATTTTGGATAAAAAACCAAGTAAAATTATGAAATCATTAGGATTAGATAATTTGATACAAACTTGTGATTTAGTAGATATATGGCGTATCCTTCATTTTAATGATCAAGAATATTCTTTTTGTTCTCAGGTCCATAAATCCTTTTCAAGAATTGATTATATATTTGTTTCTAATAACATAGCACAAAAAGTGATGAAAGCAATTATTGATCCTATTATTATATCAGATCATGCTGGTGTGTGGATTGATCTGCAGAATGATATATCAGTTTATTCTAAACCAATATGGAGATTTGATAATGCTTTACTTGCAGACATAAAATTTATAGAAGATATTAAAGAAAAAATGCATGAATTCTTTCAATTCAATAATTCGGATAGCATAAACATTGAAATTTTATGGGATGCTTATAAAGCAACAATGAGAGGAAATATCATATCATATTCTGCATATATGAAAAAACAACTTAAAAAACAATTTATACAATTGGAACAAGAAATTAAATTATTAGAACAAAAATTAATCACTAAATGGGAACATGATACATTGCAGAAATTATTAAAAACAAAAGTTAAATATAATGAGATTTCTTCTCAAATTGTAAGGAAAGATATGTTCTGTCGGCAGGTACAGTATTATGGAAATTCAAATAAAAATGGAAGATTATTAGCAAATTTTATTAAAGCAAAAAAAAGAAAATCTAAGATTATTGCAATTAAGGATAAACGGGGCAATACACACACTAGCAATGAAGATATTATAAAACAGTTTCTTGATTTTTATAAGGATTTATATACTTCTGATACTTATGAAAATAAAGAACAAGATGGTATAGAATTTTTAAAGAAAGTTTCACATATGGTAGTATAATTATTCCACCATTTGAATACCCTTATGGTTTTACTATTTTTCCCATACAGTTTTAAAGGATCCTCAGCGGCACCACTTGGAACTCAATAGCATTTCATTGTACCAAGCTTTACGTGTCAACTCGTCATCGGGTCCCGATAGTTTTAATAATTTTATTGTATATTCTTCACTTCTGCATTTTTATAACGCTTTAAAATTAATATTTTTATAATTTTATAAGCTGTCACTTAGCTTTTAGATGTGGTCTCCGGCTAGGGGAATGTCATACCGACATGTTTCGCTAGAGATAGCTTTATCAAGGAATTTTCCCCTATAAAAACAGCAAAAGTTATATTAGACACTGTCCAAACAAAATCGCTATCTCAGTGACCCATATACTTTATAGAGAATCACTCTGATTCTCTATAAAGTATATGGGTCACTGAGATAGCGATTTTGTTTGGACAGTGTCTAATATAACTTTTGCTGTTTTTATAGGGGAAAATTCCTTGATAAAGCTATCTCTAGCGAAACATGTCGGTATGACATTCCCCTAGCCGGAGACCACATCTAAAAGCTAAGTGACAGCTTATAAAATTATAAAAATATTAATTTTAAAGCGTTATAAAAATGCAGAAGTGAAGAATATACAATAAAATTATTAAAACTATCGGGACCCGATGACGAGTTGACACGTAAAGCTTGGTACAATGAAATGCTATTGAGTTCCAAGTGGTGCCGCTGAGGATCCTTTAAAACTGTATGGGAAAAATAGTAAAACCATAAGGGTATTCAAATGGTGGAATAATTATACTACCATATGTGAAACTTTCTTGATTAAGGACCCTTGTGAAATTTTGATTGTGTTATTAGTAAAAATATAGAATTTTTAAAGGCATTTATTGGACCAAATATTCTGGATCATATAAAAGGAAGTTTAGAAGAACATATATCTTTAAAAGAAATAGAATCAGCATTGAAAGCTCTTAGAGTTGGATCCGCTCCAGGTGGAGATGGATATACTGTTGAATATTATAAAACATTTCAAAATATTTTATTACCTTATCTATTAAATTTATATCAATATCAAATAAACAATGAAAATATATCAGGAACTATGGCTGATTCTGTTATAATTGTCTTACCAAAACCAAACAGGGATCCGACATTGATAACAAATTATAGGCCTATATCTTTGATGAATGTAGATGCTAAATTAATTGCTAAAGTGCTAGCTATAAGATTAGCAAAAGCACTTCCTTTTATTATTGATATACACCAAACAGGATTTGTTGCTAAAAGACACTCTTCACATAACACTAGATTAGCATTTCATTCTCTAAATTTAGCAAAAAATTTGAATGATCCAGCTTTTCTAATATCATTAGATGCAGAAAAAGCATTTGATAGAGTAGAATGGAAGTTTATGTATCAAGCTCTAGAATGGTTTGGTATAGGACCTGGTTTTATTAAAATGATTCAAACATTATATAGCTCCCCTGGAGCAAGATTAAATATAAACAATAACTTATCTGATAAATTTAACTTGCTAAGGGGAGTTAGACAAGGTTGTCCTTTATCTCCCTTACTTTTTGATATCGTTCTAGAACCCTTATTAATTGCAATAAATCAAACTAAGGGAATAAAGGGAATCACATTTTCTAATTGGGAATTTAAATTATCTGCATATGCAGATGATATATTATTATATTTAAGAGAACCAGAAGACACCATTCCACATCTACTTAATTTAATAGAAAAATTTGGAAAATTTTCTGGATATAAAATCAATTGGGAAAAATCTGAAGTTCTTCCAATTAATATCCATTGCACCAAAGGATTATTTGATTCATATTCATTTAAATGGAAAGAGGAAGGACTAAAATATTTAGGTATTCTTATAAAAAATACAATTGATGAAACAGTTAAAGAGAATGAAAAACTTTTATTAAAGAAAATAACAGAAATGTGCGAGCAATGGAATCCTTTACATCTTTCTTGGTGGGGAAGAATCCAAACAATTAAAATTATGATTTTACCTGTGGTTTGTTATCAAATGAGTATGATTCCAATATTTTTTCAGGGGTCATTTTATAAAAAGTTAAACAGTATACTAACAAAATTTGTTTGGTTTGGGAAAAGACCAAGAATCGCTTTAGCATCATTACAAAAAACAATTAAGGAAGGAGGGGTAAATTTTCCAAATTTCTATAGGTACCATCAAGCCTATATTTTAAGACAAGGAATGTATTGGATCCTCCCAGATCTCATGGAAAATGTACCCGACTGGTTATATTTAGAATGGCGCCTCATGTTCCCTTTACATCCAGAACATTTCATTAGTATAACAATACCTAGGAGATATAAAGATCATAGAATTCTAACAGATACATGGAAAACATTAAGATTTATAAGCAATTTATCAAAAGATCCATTGACTAAATCTTTAAATCAATCTATTTGGGTAAACTCCAGGATCAAAATTGGTGGATTTAAAATAGTATGGAAACAATAGATAAAAGCAGGTATACGTACTTTAAAAGATATAATAATAAATGGATCACTGCTTAGTTTTTCACAATTGCAACAAAAATTTGGATTAGATAAAACACAATATTTTAAATGGATGCAATTGAAGCAGGCCATTCAGGAAGGGTTCCCTGAATGGAAGAATCTAAACACTCAATATAGTTTACCAATCCTTTGTTTTCAGGCGGATTTTCAAGGACACCAAGCCGCAAAATGGTATAAGAATATAAACGAATTTTTAAACAAAAAAAAGAGATCAGGACTTAGGGATATTTGGAGTATTGAGATAGGACAGATAATTTCTCCATCTCAATGGCAAAAATTTTGGTCCTGGAGAATACATACTACAAGATCAGCATCTATGAGTCAAACATGGTTGTTTATATTACATAGAGTTTTATGGACCCCTACGAGATTACAAAAATTAGATAATAGTAGATCTAATAGATGCTGGCATTGTAGGATAGAAGTGGGGACGTTGGACCATTTACTATTCTTTTGTCCCTGCATTAATTCCTTTTGGAAATTAATTTGGCCCCAAATTAATAATTTATTAGAAAATCATGTTGGACTATCATATGATACAATATTATTTGGAACAGCAATGAGAACACAAAGTCCGATTTCAGCTAACAATAATAAACTTTTATTAATTTTAACAGGGGTCGCTATACAGCAAATTACTCAGAACTGGAAGGATTACACTAAATTGAATTACACTTTTTGGTGGAATTCAATTTGTCATATATATAAAATGGAAAAAGTATTGGCATTACAACAAGGTTATATTAAAAAATTTAATAAAATATGGGGACCATTGACAAATTATTCTATTGATCAGATATAATAACACATATATAGAACATATAGAAGGGGTAGGGAGGGAAAACTATTGTAATATTAATATGATATAAAATTCTGATAAAGGGTTTATTTAATTCACATTGTAAGAACATTTAATAATAATTTCAAGTGTTTTTTCATAATTGAATGTATTACATGTATTTCACTTGATGTAAGAATTTAAAAAAAAGAATAAAAAATATTTAAAAAAAAAAAGAAAAAGATTATTCTGGAATTTCTCAAGGCTCATTCCACTCAGGGTCAGGCAACTTCTTGGGCTGAGTCTTCGCTGGTGCCTCCAGTGGATATTTGTAAGGTGGCGGTCGGGTCTTATCTACATTCCTTTGTCAGACACTACCATGTAGATGTTGAGGCGCGTCAGGACGCAGTGTTCGGAGAGCGTGTTCTGTGTCGGCCCTTCGGGGGTCCCACCCATGATGGGGACTGCTTTGGTACGTTCCACTTGTAAGATTAACCTAGGCTGGTCTGGAGAGTTGCTAAAGAAGGAGAAATTAGGTTCTTACCTGCTAATTTACTTTCTTTTAGCCTCTCCAGACCAGCATAGGACCCTACCCTGTCTATTGTCGTGTTCTTGCGTGCAGATTTTCATTTTTGGTCAGTTTCTAGTATTTTTCTGGCTGAGAAGATTAAGAACAGTGGCTTGGCTGGTGTAGCTGGCGAGCTGTAGGGACCTTTGCTATTTGCATTTGTTCCTTTGCATTTTCCAACAGCGCTCCTGTTTTTATTTGTTGATACTCCTGTTTGGATTCCTGTTTGTTTTCTGTATATTGTTCTTAGCTCTGCTTGGCTATTTGGCAGACTGAGGTAATTAGGGAGGGGTCACATGATATGTTCAGTTCCAAAGTTTTGCCTCAGTCTACATCTGCTGATCATGATGAGATATATACCCGCTTGTAAGATTAACTTATACTGGTCTGGAGGGTTGTTAAAGAAAGTAAATTAGCAGGTAAGAACCTAATTTCTCTTTTCTCTGCTGATATATTTATATTTATCTTATGAGTCTTAGGTCCTCCAACGATGGCTAGCGTTTTGTGATCTCCAAATCACTGATTCAGGGCAGTTGGACCAGATTCAGCATCATACTTCCTTCTCTGCTTGAGCTATTGTTTGGACAGCATTTAATGCTATATAGGTTACTTTTCCTAAAGTCTTCTATTTAAAGGTTGTTTATTTTTGCTAACATCTGTTGAGTTGAAAAGAATAAACCTATTTTTTCTTATCTGAGGAGAAAGCTGATAATTCTTTTTTGCCCTGTAACAGGCTTTTTGTGTGAGAAACCTTCTCTTATATCAAAGATTGAGCAGGAGGAGGATCCATGTGTCAGGGACCAGCAGAACTCCAGAGAAAGAAGAAGACGACTGAAAAACTTCTGGAGAGGTGAGTGAATGCTCAGGAACGGGAGTAGGAACCTGGGAGGCTGAGGCAACTTTCTATTTGCATGAGGTGGGGGAAATGAGGCTGGCTGGAGGTTTCTAATTGCTAAAGGATTTTAGGCCGGCTTCTCAAAACTTACCATGCCCTTAATGATGGTTTTGTTACATTCCTTCTGGATTCCATACGCTAGGTGTTCAATCCCAACCCACAATCCGGGATTTGCAGAAATCCACAACTTTTCTGAACACAAGCTCCTCCTCCTTTACTGAGAGCTAGTTATAATTTCTGCAAGTAATCCGTGCAGAAGTCTTTGGCAATTGCTCTGCTTCTTTTTCTTATTTTACGCTTAAAGTTCATTTTCTCGGTGGCTTCAGTGCCTTGAGACCCCTTCCTGGTGGTCCCCTGTTTGGAGGAAAGGATACAGTCCTGCGGTGCTGAACTGCTGCTTCACAGAGAAACTCTAGACTTGGGGTCCCTTCCCTTGGGAGTCTGCTTGCCGGTGACCTTGTCGCGGGTTTCAAGCACATGCGTCTGGAGTAAAACCCACCCAAGTTTCAAGGCGCAGTCTGCCTTTCCTGCCCCTGACCGCATGGACGAGGATCCGTGGGGGCGGGCGGAGGTCATAGTCAGTGTCTGGCCAGATTTCAAGTCTGGATTCATTTGGAGCTGTTTCTGAGGCAGAAAATCCTTTTCCTCCATTCTAATGCTGTTTACAGCTGCTGACAGTCTGGTACAGCATGTTGAGTAACCCTCCATTATTTTCTATGGGAACTTTGGGGGTGGCTTGTAAAATGATTTTAAAATCATTTTTCATAGTTTCTGAAGGTAAGGTTCAGGTCCCCTACCTCCCCAGAACACAAATCACTATTTTTTTATTTTCAGTTTTTGTTTATTTTTGCTGGTTTTAGCGCAAATTCATGACAGCAGCCATCTTGGATTTTAAAATCAATCTTTTTTACTAACTTTTATTTCTGCCTCAAAAACCCCTCAATTTGACCCAAAATCATTTGGAATGGACTCCCCAGCACCTAATCTGTTGAATGTGGACATTGATTGCGCCGGATCAGCAATTGTGTACTGCGTGCCATGGCACAATGAGGGAGTGGGCAGGAGCTTCAGACTTTGCCTCCTCCAAGTAATCTTGGGCTGGGTAGCCAGCCTGGCTCCCTGCCTTCTGAAGAAAATCTCACCCAGAGGCCATCCTGCGTTCTAGTCTGGGGACTCTTGGCACGGTGCATATACCATACCTCACCAGAGCCCTTCCATGGTTGTGGAGTGGGCCTTTTCACCAGATTTTATTCGTGTTCCTCAGGTCCTGCTCGTTTGACGCAGCCGGTGGGCGTGTCAGGCTTTTTCGGTCTGTTGTGCCTGTGGCAAAGTTTCCTGTTCGGGAGCCTTCTCGTCTGGCTGTGCCAGACCTCGATTGCTGTAGTTGCCATGCAGATATTAAGATTTCTCTGTCTCCTGCCACTGTCTTTATTTGGATCCGGCTGATGCCTTTGCTTAGACTGGTCTCCTTTGGTGTGTTGCCCTTCTTTGCAGATTTTTAAGCCGGCTTCTGTCCACCTCTTTAAGGATGATGATCTGAGAATGCTCCATTTGGATTCTCCACCTTTCATTTCTCAGGCTTCAGTCCTGGACCGTTCTCCTGTGCCCTCTTTTTTTCCATTGAGTCCAAGTTTATTATATGATTTGATTAATCGCCTATTCCAGATTCTAAGCGATGTACAGCTAAAAATTACAAAGTTGGGGAAACATACATAACTAACAAAATTAATAATAAACATATTAAAATATCATAAAAATACATAACATAAAATAACTTGACTAAACATAACTAACAAGACTGTTTAACATACATGATCAAATAAAGGGAAAGTTGAAGGAAGAAATACAATTCAATATAAAAGAAACAATTAAGGTAAAATAACATTGGGAAAAGGGGAAGAAATTTAATATAAAATATTAAAAACGAAAAGAATTCAGTTAATCACTAAAAGCGTCTTTAAAAAGGAAGCCCTTAAGTTTGCTCTTAAATTTGTCAAGAATTCTTTCTTCTCTTAGGTAAATTGGCAGGGCATTCCAAGCTAGGGGAGCCGTAACTGAGAAAATAGAATGACGTCGTGTACTAATAACTTTTAAGGAAGGAACAACCAATAGATGTTGTTCTGTTGACCGTAATACTCTCAAAATGTTATAGGGAATTAAAACTTTATAAATAAATGCTGGGGTTTTGAAAATTATGGATTTGAGAGTGAGCAAACATAATTTATACATTATTCGATAGGCAACCAATGAGCTTTCTCAAGTAAAGGCGTAACATGATCGAATTTCTTAGCGTTTTCGATAAGTTTAATCGAGGCATTTTGTATAATTTGTAAACGTTTAATTTCTTTTTGGGCTATTCCTTTAAATAAGGCATTGCAGTAATCGATCTTGGAAATAACTAAGGAGTGTACCAATATATTCAAGGATTTTGGGCATAAAAATTTTGTCATTGAGCGAATTTGACGGAGCCTGTAAAAAGCTCCTTGGTCTGGGTTCAGAATAATGCGATACCCAGGAAAGCTCTTTCTGACTTTCTAAAGCTATGTCTACGCTTTATCACCTGGATCCTGATTTTTTTTTTGACAGGTTTGAACAGCCTGAGGTAGATTTTTGCCATGGCGCCGGTTTTCCAGCGTGCAGCCTTCCCTAGTGCTGGGGGAGTGACGTTTCAGGACTCTCAGGATCGCAGGGTGGATGTTACGCTATAAAATATTATTTTCTAGCATTCTGAGGTAGCCGAGTGGTGGTGGCCACTTCCTTTATGGCGCATGCCTGTCATTCCAGTCTGCGCAATGCGTCGTCTGTGGAGGTGCATGCCTGTCCTCCGCTGGTGATGGTTGGTGTGGATTAGGTGCTGGGAGTACTTAGTACATTATCTGCTGGTGCAGTGACTGTGCACTGGACTCTTTCGATCCATCTTTGGACTGAGGATGCCGCCTCAAGGGTCATTTCAGCGGTCGTCTTTTCAAGGGCCAGCTTCTTGTTGATCTGGATGACCTCTACACAGGTGTCGCCGAGCGCTGCCCTAGGTCGCTCCCTGTGAACAAGTTTCACTGGACATCTGGAGAGGATCGTAATACCCTTCGTTCCTCCCGCAGGTGTCATCAGGAATATGCAGGTTTTTTCTCCCAGAGACATTCCCAGGGCTACGCCCGCGTTACAACGGTTCCAATTCCAGGTGGCGTCAGGTTTCAGTGCAGTGGCTACACCTTAAAATAAAAAAAAAAGAAGCATTGATGATGCCAAGGGTCAGTCGTGACTTCTTCATCTCAAAGGCTGACTTCTCAGTTTTGTCAGGAGTGGACTCGACTTTCATTGGACACTAGTTAATCCTTCTTTGCTCGCTTCCGGCTTGTCGACCGGAACAGAGTCCAGGGTCCATGATACTCTGCGACTATTCTTATACATCGGGGGCTTAGGCAGATACTCCTTATACTCATGCCAGAAAGGCACAGAGGATTGGAGACCCATCCTGGATCTACAGTCAGTCATCCGCTTTTTGCAAATTCCTTTTTTCCGAATAGACAAAGGAGTACACTGTGATGGCTGCTGTCTCTCCAGGGGAGTTTCTGGTGTCCTTGAACCTCACCGAGGTTTATCTCCATATTTCAATCTGGCCAGAGCATCGCAGGTTTATGCATTCTCATGTTCTGCAACACCATTTCCAGTTCGCAGCTCTGCCTCTTGGGCCTTGCGATGGCTCCCGCATTTTCATCAAAGTGATGGTAATTAAGGTGGCTTTCCGCCAGCAAGGGGTCCAAGTCAACCCTTTCTGGGACAGCGGGTGATCCCGGCTCCGTCTCATTGGATGTGTGAAGGTGCGGTGGGGACAGTAGTGTCTCTGCTTTAGGGTGGCTGAAACTGAGTGGGATCTTCTTTATGCTTAAGACTTTGGGGACTTTACTCGTAGCATCTTTTACACTTAATAATAATAATAATAATAATAATAACAGCTTATATACCGCAATACCGTGAAGTTCTATGCGGTTTACAGAAGATTAAGCAAAGGTAACAAATTGATTGACTTTAAGAGGGGAGGAAGAAAGAGAATTAATAGGACAGAAAATTCATTGTTGAGGAGAGAGTGATCAATAGGATAAGTTAATCACTATAGAGGGGAGAGAAAAGAGAGGATCAGTTGTCTAGATGCTTTATGAACAAGTGTGTTTTTAAACGTTTCCTAAATTCCTCATAAGTAGTAGGCGAAAGCAATTGTTCTAGGTCTTTACCCCATGATGCTGCTTGGTGTGAGAGAAGGCATTCGTGGTGTTTTTTCAGGAAACGAAATTGGAATGTGAGCTTCTCTTGTGTCTGTTGGCTGAGAAGAAGAAAAGGTCAGTTATGTATTTAGGGGCAAGTCCATGTAGTGCTTTGAAGCAGGCAAAGACCCCAGAAAGGAGCTTGTGAGTGTCCGCAGGAACTGTCTGGACGTCCTAGTCAGGAGTTTCTCCTTAAATTCATCAATACGATGTTTGAAGCTTACTTAATTTAAAAGTGGGGGGAAGGGAGGGCTGTGATATAGCAGTTTGATATGCATAAATGTCACTTTGGTCACTCCCCCCTAAATATCTGGCTTGCCCCCTTTATCGCCTCTGTCTAGTGATGCCACCAATAGTGATACATTTATAGGAAATAAAACAGTGATTCCCAAACCTTTTATCACCCGCTTGTGTGGTAGATTTATCCTGCTGTCTAGAGAGAACCCCTGAAACACATAAACAGCTTTGCTGTCCTGAAGTAAGGGGTTGTATAAACTTATGAAGAAGATGCCAAAGCTGATTAAGTTGGGTTTGGATTTTAGACTACTTGTACCTGGCATTGCTCATAATCGTGGAAATTCGCACCACATGAAATTCTATGCTTCTTCCCCTGAGGAAGGCATTCTGTTGAAAAATTTATCTATGGTAGGTTTTCTGAATATAGGCAGTCCTCGGGTTAAAGTACAAGCGCTAATCCTAGGACTCCTGGACTACTGTAACATACTTTACCTGTCATGCCCTGCCAACATGCTAAAACATTTACAAACAGTCCAAAATACAGCCCTAAGACTAATATACTCGCGGAAAAAATATGACCACATTACCTCAGCTTTCCAAGATTCACACTTGCTCCCAGTAAGCACGCATACAACACAAATTCTACTGCACCCTATTCAAAGCCCTAAATGGAAATGGACCAAGCGATCTGAACCACCACCTAATCAGGAAAAACACATCCAGACCAAGGAGAACTCAAGCACACTTTACCCACCTCCCAATCAAAGGCTTGCAAAGCAAAAAAATATATGACGGTCTACTAGCCACCAGGGCAGCAAGAATAGACCACCACCTCTCAAATCTGCTGACCACGACGCCCAACTACAAAACATTCAGGAAAGAAATGAAAACCATACTATTCAAGAAATTTGTCAAATGATCTAACCAAACCATATCAACCATTCCCAGTTCCTGATGCATACTATAGCTATCAACCTTGCAATCTCCCTTGGAATGCCCAGGCTAATTTCTTGTTGTGAACCGCCTAGAACTGAAAGGTATTAGCGGGATAGAAAACACCAATGTAATGTAATGTTTTTAAAGCTGTTCTTAAGTTGGATTTGTATGTAACTCAGAACTTGAAGATTTTAAGATTCGTGCTGCTTCCCTCTGCTCCCAGCTGACAAAAGGGCCAACTGTCCCCACCAGCGTTCTCTCTAAGGTCCAGCATGCACAACCACACACTGTTCTTCATGTGGCCATGCACCATTCCTGAATCTGTTGAAGGTGGAGTCTATGCCACTGGAAATACAGCTCAGTGATATCAAATGAAGCCGCGACTGTGTTCTTAAGTACGAGTCGTACTTAAGTCGGGTGTCTGTAACTCGGGGGACTGCCTGTATACAGTAAAAGTGTTTTGAAGACAGAGTACCTTTCACCCTGCTTTTGTTTGGTTTTGGACTCTTTGTTCTCTTCTTGGGGATAAACCTAAAGTGGCATTAGTGGGTTAGAGAAACTAATATCTAATATGTAATATGTATGTAATATCTAATATGTAATATGTATGTAATATCAAGGGATAAAGAACGAAGAATGTTTTTGCTACATATCCTATATAATAAAACGCTAGCCGCACATGCGCACTCCTATCTGCATGCTTCCATGATCTGTAGGTCTGTGGTTGCAGGAGTGCGCCTACATGCTTAACAGACCTCACGCTCGCGGCAGCAGAAAACACTCCTTTGCCAGCTCCCCACTCGGTAAGCTTTTTCATCGGTCTGACCCTCCCATCCCTTCCCGACGTCTGACGGCTCACTTAGTCCTTTGCCGCCCCCCCCTTCCCTTCTCGCAGTTCCAACTATGAACCTGGCGATTCCAGCAGCGTGTGCAGCAGTCTTCACACGCTGCTTCGGGCCCTTCTACTGCCCTGATTTGCTCTGCCGCATCTCTGATGATGTCATCAGGGACGTGCCAGAGTAAATCAGGGCAGTAGAAGGGCCCAAAGCAGCGTGTGAAGACTGCTGCACACGTTGCTGGAATCACCAGGTTCATAGTCGGGACCGCGGGAAGGGAAGGGAAGGGGGAGGTGGTAAGGGACTAAGGGAGCCGGACAGACCGCGGGAAGGGAAAGGGGGGTAGAGGAAACGCTACTGCTGCTGCACAGGGAAGTGTTGTGGGGAGAGGGAAATGGAGGGGGAGGGAATGCTGCTTTGGCTGCTGCACAGGGAAATGGTGGGAGAGAAATGATGCTGCATAGGAGGCAGGGAGAGAGACAGATAGAAAGACAGACAGACAGCAGGAGGAAGGGAGACAGAAAGAAAAGAAGAAAGACACCGGGGCAGGAAGATACACAGAAAGACAGACAGATAAAGGGGGCCAGAGACAGACAGAAAGAAAGACAGCGGGAGGGAGAGAGAGACAGAAATAAAGACAGACAGACATATTCTAGCACCCGTTAATGTAACGGGCTAAAATACTAATATTATTATATTTTTATTGTATGTACTGTATGTTTCTTGGAAACCGCTTAGTTTTAGG
Organism: Geotrypetes seraphini; assembly: GCF_902459505.1. NCBI lineage: Eukaryota > Metazoa > Chordata > Amphibia > Gymnophiona > Dermophiidae > Geotrypetes > Geotrypetes seraphini. Next base: position 503,667,737 of record NC_047085.1, read on the forward strand.
CAGTATAAAAGTTATTTTTAAATAAAGAAAGAAAGAAAAGAGAGGGTGAACTGGTCCTCCAGGAGCATTCATTGGCTCTTCCTCAGGGACTCGTATTTAATCTCGCTGGCTTATTCCTTACCCTGTCATGCCCAGATACACTACAGTAATCCTTTACAGGTCCATAGTGGAAACCTTATCTTATCACTTTTAATGAGTGAGATATGGCCTATATAATCTCTGTTATCTGAGAGTGACTTCAGTAGATTTAATGGGAAAGTCTGTCCAAAGTTTCCCTTCTTTCTGAAATAATTTGGTTTGAATGAAACCCGGGCCCTTATACACATTCAGCTCTGAGGGTCAGAACGCAGACCTTAAGGACTTTTCCTGTGCCGCAAATCTGTGAAATAACGTCTGCACTTTCTCTGTTATCCCACAGGTTATGGGACCAGTCATGAAAATAAAAAGCATCATAAGAGACGTGTTGAACATCTGAAAACCCACAGGAGCCTCCCAGAGAAAAACAAGAGAATGTTTATTCTAGGATCAGAGGGGAGAAAAGACTGGAGGAGAATGTTTAATTCTAACGAGGAAAGGGAAATCCGAGAGAGACCCAGAGGAGAAGCAGACAATAATGCTGATAATGCGATGATCGCCACTGGATCCCAAACAGGAGGAGAACAAATGTTATCCACTTATGTAAGTGTGGAAGAAAATGTCACAAGACCTTTAGTAGCTCATGAGCTAAATCACACTGGGAAGAAACCTTTTCAATGTGGTATATGTGGTAAAATCTTTGTTTCCCTCTCGTGTGTGAAAATGCACCAGAGGATGCACAGATTGAAGAAACCAAGCGGTGAAGATGTTGGTCAAAGAAACCAGTTAGACTATCAGAGAGTCCACATGGCGTATGGAAAAGTGAATCATGTGGAAACACTGTCCTTGGAAGAGAAACCATTTCCATATCCTGCGCACAGTAAAAGCTTTATTCATAAATCACATTTGAAACCTCACAAGAGAATTCACATGAGAGAGAAACCATTTTCATGTTCAGAGTGTGGTAAAAGCTTTATGCAGAAATCGCATTTAAAAATCCACCAGCGCATTCATACAGGAGAAAAACCCTTTACATGTCCAGAGTGCAGTAAAAGCTTTAATCAGAAATCACATTTAAATATCCACCTAAGGACCCATACAGGGGAGAAACCATTTACATGTCCACATTGTAGTAAAGGGTTCACTAGGAAATTAAATGTAAAAATCCACCAGGTCATCCATACAGGAGAGAAACCATTTACATGTCCAGAGTGTGATAAAAGCTTTAATCAGAAATCATATTTAAGAACCCACAGGCGGATCCATACGGGGGAGAAACCATATACATGTCCAGTGTGTGGTAAAAAGTTTAATCAGAAATCACATTTAAAAACGCACCAGAGGACTCACATAGGCGAGAAAGGTGTCAGAGGGCAGAACATAAAATTCAGCAGCAGTAAAGCTAACGAATTGCTCCGCGCTGCGAAGGGCGCGAGAATAAATTATTCTTCCCAAGCCTTGCTGGGTACCTTCACATGTTGAAACTGTTGTATAAAATCTGTACCAAATCTCAGTAACACAACACTACACCTGAAATATGGTAGGAAGGGGGGAAAAATACATCTTGGGCATACATTGCCTAGGATAAAAAATGTGTCCACCCGTAGCTTATGCAGTAGGTCTAGAGATTGTGGTAGCAATAGAACAGATAATACAAATTAAAACACCCCTGTTACAAACAAGGGCCATGGTGAACTTGTTTATGGAAATAGTTGGAAATTAACCACAAAAGTTAATTTTAAAAGGTTAAGAGTATTAACTACAATTAAGTAGACCCCCTTGACATAAGGAGAATATATTATGCTTCTGTATTTATGCCACAATCCAAGAACAAGATCATTGTGGGGATATGTCATATAACTACCCAATCTATACTCTGCATGTTCCTATCTAAGTTAGTAAATATAAACATAGGTTTTGTAATTTTTGTGGAACTTGTTAAAAGATATATTTTAATTTTTAATTCAATAAAGAGGTGTCGAGAGTAAGCAGTTTTCATAAAACATAAAGGCCAATGAACTTTACCTAGGCAACTGCCTAGTCCTTAACTGTTATCATTGGTCCAAGAAACCTCCTACAATATTCTAAGTTATATATAAATAGATATTTAAACAAAAAACCTTTTATCTTAATGCTGCAAAGACGTTTGCTGAAAACAATATATATTCAGAAGACTGGAGACTGATGTGGCACACATTTTGCATAGGCCTTCAGGAGCTCGTTCTGCTGTGCTCAAATAACTCTACAAGATACAGAACAAACGAGTCTTTATATAACACCTGTTATTACCTCCCTTACAATTGTATTTCAAGCAAAAGCAGAGCTTATTCTTCCTTCATACAACAATGACGGGCATATTACATAGAAACATGATGGCAGATAAGGGCCAAATGGCCCATCCACAGTAACTATTATCTCTTCATCTCTCTAAGAGATCCCATGTGCCTATCCCAGGCTTTCTTGAAATCAGACACAGTCTCTGTCTCCATCACCTCTACCGGGAGACTGTTCCACACATCTACCTTTCTGTAAAAAAAGTATTTCCTTAGATGACTCCTGAGCCTAATTTCAGCCCTCTCATTCCAGAGCTTCCTTTCAAATGAAAGAGACTCGATTCATGCGCATTTACGCCACGTAGGTATTTAAACGTCTCTATCATAGCTCCCCTCTCCTGCCTTTCCTCCAAAGTATACCGATTGAGATCTTTACGTCTGTCCCCATACGCCTTATCACAAAGACCTCGTACCATTTTTTTAGCCTTCCTCTGGACCGACTCCATCCTTTTTATATCTTTTTGAAGGTGCGGCCTCTAGAATGGTACACAATATTCTAAATGAGGTCTCACCAGAGTCTTATACAGGGTCATTAGTACCTCCTTTTTCCTACTGGCCATACCTCTTCCTATGCTCGATGATCTTGCCCACATTCAGTTCCAAACTTATTATGCTGAGCTCACAAAATATCACGGCTCTCGTTCATTCTTGACAAATATTCAGAATGCACACTCATATACCAGCATAGCGAGTCGTTATTTTTAACTCGCCCACCCTCGGGCTAGCCTCATGCATATCTGTCTGCTCCCAAATGAAAGTAAAGTGTGCTTTCTTTCAGCAGAATCTGCTGCTAAGTTATGTATCCATAGTGCTGAGTCCTCCATCTTTTAGTTCAATCAGATGAACCACTCTTTTGTTCTCTTCTAATGTAACCACAACATCTGTCTCAAAAAAAATCACAGATATATGGTTTAATACCTTTCCACTTTAACTAGACATACTTACGTCTTTGTGATCAGGCCAAGCGTTCATCACCCGTCACGTCTCTATATCCAGGCAGCTCTGGTCTTCTTTCCTCACTCACACAACTCTCACACGTATAAAACCCGACAAGACTCTTCCTGATCACCACCGGGTTCTCCAAACTCTCCCTTGGACTTCTGAGTTTTCGGGCAGCTTCCAGTACCATTACCAGTCTCTCCACTGGTTGCCACCGGTCCCGCCAGTTATTCGCTAGTCACTGTCAGTCCAGGGTCTCTTACTCCTTCACCGGGTCCTCTCCAACCCTCATTGGCTCTCTAGGTCTTTGAGCTGCTTCTGGTACCATTGCCAGTTTCTCCACTAGTCCACTACTGGCCCTGCCGGTCACTCACCAGTCACCTTTGTCCAGTGCTCTACAAGTTGCTTCCCTAGGTTTTCTGGCAGCTCCCAGTACCATTACCAGTCTCTCTGCTGGTCGCCACCTTCGCCGGTCACTTACCAGTCCCCATCAGCCTTGGGCCTCAAACTCTTCCAGCTGCTTGTGGGCCACTACTGGCCCTCTGATACTTGGCCTTTTGGGTCCCCATGGGTCCTGGACACTCATCACCATTCCCTCTGCTGGTCACTCCAAGCTGCACTGGGCCCTCCGGCTACTCCTTATTCCAGACCCAGTCCCTCAATCATCTCCTGCATACGTGCTTTGAGGACTTTCCCAGTTGCTCAGCTTCTTTCTCTCCACCAGGCCCCCTGCTGGTCGTCAAGCTTGAGCCTTTTCTATGTTCCAGGCTCTACCGGTCAGGCTGATCTAAAACAGGCTTACTGGGGGTTAGGCTGAAGCCAGCATTCCTCCACTTGGCAAGGCCTCTTTGCCTTTTCCACTTAGGGAGAATGGATAGCTCCTAGGTGGTCTGCAAGATCTTGTATGCAAATGATCTCCATTACCACTGCTCAGACTCCCTCTGCTGGCTTGTGACAAGAACATCACCCTGTCACAGTCTTTTATAGTATAAACCTGCTCCTTCACAATGTCTCAAAATGGTGGTTCAGCATTTTCAAGTCCAGATTAACCAATGGGGGCCTATTAAACTAGCAATGTCAATTCCCTCAGCTCCCTTTAGATTTGATTGCAATCCATACTGTCTCTGTCCACATTAATTGGATTTTTCCTGTGATTGTTATGGTCAACGAATGACCTCTTCCTACTATGTATTAGTGCCTACATTCAACTTTGCTGACTGCATTTGGACATCAATACTTCCAACAACATCCAGTACTGTTTACACACCATTCTGCACAAATTAACCATATTAGTTAAAATGTTCGACTTAACACAAAGTAATCTGTTCAGATATACCTCTCTCTTTGTCTGTCTCTTTCTCTCTCACTCTCCTTCAACTTTAATCATAAGAACATAAGAATTGCCGCTGCTGGGTCCCGCGGCGGCCCTTAGGTCAAAGACCAGTGCCCTAACTGAGTCTAGCCTTACCTGCATACGTTCTGGTTCAGCAGGAACTTGTCTAACTTTGTCTTGAATCCCTGGAGGGTGTTTTCCCCTATAACAGCCTCCGGAAGAGCGTTCCAGTTTTCCACCATTCTCTGGGTGAAGAAGAACTTCCTTACGTTTGTACGGAATCTATCCCCTTTTAACTTTAGAGAGTGCCTTCTCGTTCTCTCTACCTTGGAGAGGGTGAACAACCTGTCTTTATCTATTAAGTCTGTTCCCTTCATTATCTTGAAGGTTTTGATAATGTCCCCCTCTTAGTCTCCTCTTTTCAAGGGAGAAGAGGCCCAGTTTCTCTAATCTCTCACTGTATGGCTACTCCTCCAGCCCCTTAACCATCTTAATCGCTCTTCTCTGGACCCTTTTGAGCAATACCGTGTCCTTCATGTATGGCGACCAGTGCTAGACACAGTATTCCAGGTGAGGGTGTACCATGGCCCAGTGATCCTACTTGACAACACCGTGAAAGACAGAGGCGCGCGCCGACAACTGAGCGCAAGACGGAGGTGCGCGCCGAAGAAAATGACTGTTTTTAGGGGCTCCGACGGTGGGTTTTGTGGGGGAGCCCCCCCCAGTTTACTTAATAGAGATCGCGCCGGCGTTGTGGGGGGTTGTAACCCCCCACATTTTACTGTAAACTTAACTTTTTCCCTAAAAACAGGGAAAAAGTGAAGCTTTCAGTAAAATGTGGGGGGTTACAAACCCCCTACAATGCCCCCACAACGCGGCGCGATCTCTATTAAGTAAAGTGGGGGGGTTCCCCCCCACGCCCCCCCGTCGGAGCCCTAAAAACAGTCATTTTCTGCGGCGCACACCTCCGCACTGCGCTCAATTGTCTGGATGCGCCTTTGTCCCAGCGCGCTTTTGACCTGACACCATCCTACTTTGCCCACGTGTTCGTAAATGGTGGTTCAATATTTTTAACCAGTCTGAGCCTACCGTTATTGCTGATGTCACAAACTCGTAACTCGCCCATTTTCTTACTATCCTTCAAATCCTAATCGACTCCGAGCTCTTACAATTCAGAACGTTTTTGATTGGAGGGCCCAAACTTTCTAATCTTTAGCCCTGCCCCCACCTTATCTAATTGCTGATACTGTGTCACGTAAGGGAAATATTGGTGGCTCCATGGCCCCTGTTGCCTACCCTAGTCCATTACTTGTGGTTTATGATTCTTATTAATCAAACCCTTTATTATCTGTGCTTTTACTGTGATCATAAATTAATCAATTTCCCACTTCTGCTCATAGAGCTCCCAAATCTTACTTAAATCCATCCACTTTGGTTCAGCTGAGCAAATACCAATGATAATTGTGAATACCTAATTTAATTATCTGTGGTGGTTGAGCTCCGTTCAGTTCTAATGCATAAAACACCCCATTCAGTTTGTAAATTTAATCCAAACAGTTCTACTGTAGTCAGCCTCTATATAAGAACATAAGAACATAAGCGATGCCTCCGCTGGGTCAGACCTGAGGTCCATCGTGCCCAGCAGTCCGCTCACGCGGCGGCCCAACAGGTCCAGGACCTGTGCAGTAATCCTCTATCTATACCCCTCTATCCCCTTTTCTAGCAGGAAATTGTCCAATCCTTTCTTGAACCCCAGTACCGTACTCTGCCCTATTACGCTCTCTGGAAGCGCATTGGCTAAGGCTCTTAACATTTGCATCTCCTCTTCCTATAGGCTTTGCACCTGCATTGTGATGTCATAGAGCTTTATGGTTATAGAAACCTAGAAACATGATGGCAGATAAAGGCCAAATGGTCCATCCGCAGCATCCACTATCTCCTCCTCTCCCATAAGAACATAAGCAGTGACTCCGCTGGGTCAGACCTGAGGTCCATCGTGCCCAGCAGTCCGCTCTTGCGGCGGCCCAACAGGTCCAGGACCTGTGCAGTAATCCTCTATCTATACCCCTCTATCCCTTTTTCCAGCAGGAAATTGCCAATCCTTTCTTAAAGCCCAGTACCGTACTCTGCCCTATTACGCCCTCTGGAAGCACATTCCAGGTGTCCACCACACGTTGGGTAAAGAAGAACTTCCTAGCATTTGTTTTGAATCTGTCCCCTTTCAACTTTTCCGAATGCCCTCTTGTTCTCTTATTTTTCGAAAGTTCGAAGAATCTTTCCTCTCTACTCTCTCTATGCCCTTCATGATCTTGTAAGTCTCTATCATATCCCCTCTAAGTCTCCTCTTCTCCAGGGAAAAGAGACCCAGCTTCTCCAATCTCAGAGTATGACAGGGTTTCCATACCTATTATCAGACGTGTTGCTCTCCTTTGAACCCTCTCGACTAATGCCATATCCTTCTTAAGATACGGCGACCAATATTGGACGCAGTACTCCAAATGCGGGCGCACCATCGCCCGATACAACGGCAGGATAACTTCTTTCGTTCTGGCTGTAATACCCTTTTTGATTATACCAAGCATTCTATTCGCTCTCTTACCGGCCGCTGCATACTGTGCCGACGGCTTCATTGTCATGTCCACCATTACCCCCAAGTCCCTTTCCTGGGTACTCTTATTCAATAACATCCCTCCCATTGTATAGTTGTACCTCGAGTTTCTGCTCCCCACATGTAATACTTTACATTTTTCAATGTTGAACTTCATCTGCCATTTCGCCGCCCATTCTTCTAATTTGTTCAAGTCCCTTTGCAACTTTTCGCAGTCCTCTGTAGTCCGTGCTCCATTAAATAGTTTGGTGTCGTCCGCAAATTTTATTATCTCGCACTTCGTTCCTGTTTCTAGATCATTTATGAAGATATTAAATAGCAGCGGCCCGAGCACCGAGCCCTGCGGGACACCACTCGTGACCCTCCTCCACCGTTTCTCCCATCTTAATAAACATTTAATGCTGTCGACCCTTCGAATCATAGTTGATGATTAAACTGTACACAGTGTGCCATAAAGAGGACTTCTGATGATGCTTCCTGGTGCCACGGTCCTCAACCCATCTGAGTTTTCGGTGATTGAAATTCTACAATGGAGCGGAGTTAGTAAAACGACTGAAACGGATACGTTGACTTCTCTGTTGTAATTCTTGGTGTCAGATCAAAAGCGCGCCAGGACAAAGGCGCGCGCAGACGAGCGCAGCACGCCGAAGAAAATTACTGTTTTTAGGGGCTCCGACGGGGGGGGCGTGGGGGGAAACCCCCCTACTTTACTTAATAGAGATTGCGCCGCGTTGTGGGGGGTTGTAACCCCCCACATTTTACTGAAAACTTCACTTTTTCCCTGTTTTTAGGGAAAAAGTTAAGTTTACAGTAAAATGTGGAGGGTTACAACCTCCCAAACCCCCCACAACGCCGGCGCGATCTCTATTAAGTAAACTGGGGGGGGGGGGGCTCCCCAACAAAAAACCCCCGTCGGAGCCCCTAAAAACTGTCATTTTCTTCGGCGCGCGCCTTTGTCTTTCGCCGACTTGTCTATGAACCGTAATTCTTGACTAGAAATCACAGTTGTATATACTGAGCTTCTTTCACATCAGAAGTGGCCACAATTTACAAGAATAACTTTCCAAAGTTAGGATCATAAATCCTTCGGTCTTCTGATGGTACCTTAATTCTGATCAAACAGCAAAACGCTACTGATATTCAGCACTTATCCATGTGTATCTTTTACCGCTCTGGATGGATAGTCCCAACTGCATCAAGCAGTTAGCATGGGGGTTACCAAATTTTTTATTTTTTTTTTATTGGGGGGGGGCGATTTATTAAGCACCATAATGAGATCCACCCAGGTATTCTAAGCATTTTCCCTATCTATTCTGGTGGACTTCAGTTAGAGAGTGACATGAAGGCAAATTTGTTCCCGTAGGAACTCGGTTTCCCCGTCCCTGCGAATTTTGTCGCTGTCGCATTCCTATAAGCAATGCCTTAACCACACAAGCCTCAAACACTTATGATTTTATGTTTAAATCTTTTATTATTTTTCAATTTAAATTCCAAGTGTTACACTTGTACAGAAAGCAAGAATAGAATAGATATCAAATACAATACAAATATAAATCATAGATTAACAAATATACTATTTATGCTCAAGTCCTCAAATTAAGATCCAAGAATTAAAGAAAATTGGCGAAATAATAAAGAAAAATCATAATAATACATAAGAAACTGAGAGCTATAGCAGTGAGATGAGGTCATCAATGTCCAGATTATAGGGCTCAAAGATTATTTGCATTCAGACGAGACATTGCCACGAAATTTGTCAATTGTGATGGTTCAAAAAACACATATTTGAGGGTACGGTAACACACAATACACTTACACGGATGTCTCAAATAAAAAGTTGCCCCCAAAGATAAAACCCCAGGTTTCAAAAGAAGAAATTCACGGCAGCGCCTTTGCGTCTCCCGTGCCAAATCTGGAAACATTTGTATTTTGTAACCAAGAAAACTTTTTTGTCTATTTTTAAAGTAAAGTTTTAACAACCATGTTTTATCAATTGGCAAAGCTAAAGTAATAATCATAGTGGCTGGTGATGCTAAGTCCTTCTCAGATGTCTCTAAGATCTGTGAAATGTTTAAGGGTTCTTGATCTGAAGATTTTACTTTTTGTTGTTGATTTTGTTCCTTATCAGGCAAATAATAAACCCGTGAAAATGGTGGTAATGATTCTTCAGGTATCTCCAAATTTTCCACTAGATATCTCTTAAGCATATCTCTGGGTGTTACCAAATCAAGTCTTGGAAAATTAATTAACCTTAAATTGTTGCTACGTGAATTGTTCTCAAGCATTTCAATCTTCTTCCTTAGGTTAATATTGTCTTTAACTAAAGTCTCTTGCAATTGTTTCGATGTTATAATTTCTTTTTCTATTTTTTGAATGGATGAGTTAGAAGTGTTCATTTCTTTTCTTAAAAACACTTATGATTTTAAAGTGTTTGAGGCTTGTTCAGAGAAAAACAGAGCTTGCAGGAATGGGGCAGGGACGGGAAAGTAAGTCCCTGCGGAGAAAGGGACAAATTTGTACCTGTGTCATTCTCTACTTACAATCATCCTATGGTACCTGGGACAGCGGAGGGTTAAGTGACTTGCCCAGGGTCACAAGGAGCAATGCTGGGATCAAGCCCACAATTTCAGAGTGCTGAGACAGTGGCTTTGACCACTAGGCCACTCTGATGTAAGCTGCGGAGCAAACCCTCTGCTTTACCACACACGCTTTGCACAAACCCTGCGTTCATTTTTTTCATATTACTGCACAGTAAGTGCAAAACCTTAACCGCACTTGGGCGAAAAGGCCCTGTTGCTTCAGCTATAATTTATGATCTTTTGTATCTGAACAAATGTGATGATGACACAAAGGCCGTGAGGAGGACGGGACTTTTTCAAAACATCAAGGTGAAAGCTGGCATAATGTAGAAAATGATCATCTGTGGATTTATCTTAGTAACAAATCTATTATTTTGAACACTAATAGAAACCTAGAAATCGACGGCAGATAAGGGCCACGGCCCATCCAGTCTGCCCACCCTAATGACCCTCCCCTGCCTTTACTTTGCGAATAGATCCCACATGTCGATCCCATTTGGCCTTAAAATCAGGCACGCTGCTGGCCTCAATCACCTGACGTGGAAGACTATTCCAGCGATCTACCACCCTTTCGGTGAAAAAGAATTTCCTGGTGTCACCGTGCAGTTTCCCGCCTCTGATTTTCCACGGGTGTCCTCTTGTTGCCGTGGGACCCTTGAAAAAGAAGATATCTTCTTCTACCTCGATGCGGCCCGTGAGATACTTGAACGTCTCGATCATGTCTCCCCTCTCTCTGCGCTCCTCGATGTCCACATCTAAAAAAATTGATCATACGATCAAAAAGGACCCCGTGACTTGTTCATTAGAAGTATTCTGCCACTTGTAAAGCAATTGTAAGTTTGCCTCGATGCCCTTTCTTAGCAAGAATATATCAATATATTTAGCCCCAAATATTTTTGGTCAAAAAAGGTGACTGGTATATTCAAACACTTTCAAATGAAGCCATATATAGATTAGCCAAAGACGGGGGGCCATGGTGGCCTTCATAACTATACCAGAAATCTGCATATAATATTACCCTTCATAAGGAAAATTAGGTTTTTTTAGGGCTTTTTTGGTTAACCCCTTCCCCCCCCCAAAAAAAAAGAAGTATCCAGAACTTGTTAAAGTACACTGTGAGCCGCATCCTGATGAATTATGATATTAAAAAGAGAAAAAAAGCATCCAGAGTAATCAATGTAAATGTTGAAACCTTTTCAAAAGACTTTTGCCAAAATTTGTAAAAAGAATACAAAAAAAGGGATTTCTTTAACCGTTGATCTCAAAAACTGATCTACAATGATGGAAAGCAGGGGTCCTTAAGAGAAAATGACTCCAAAAGCTTTATGTGTCTTTGGTAAAGTGTAAATACTAGCCATTTGTTGATATTTTGCATTCAGGAACCTGTACTCGGATCATGTAAGAAAACCCTGATTTAACCCAACTGATGTAAAATTTTTATCTAAGTCTGTAGCGTCTTTGTCTGATTAAAATTTGAACTTCATGTGATTTTGTGTCTGACTGAGTTTGCTATGTATTTCTCTGCAGTAAGATTTTTTTTTTTCTCTCTTCGGAAATTCTTTGCTGCTGTTTGAGAGGAATTTTTTTTTTACTTGTGTTCATCAATTCACCACATGCATGTGGTGGGGCATTTTCAAAACATACATCTAAGTCCAATTTGGACATATGGCGCTAGACATCCAACGTCGGCAGTAAGAAAATGCCTATTTTTGAAAGAAATTATATATATATTTTTAATCCTCTATCTGGACATCCAGGCCCCAGACTGCCAGTACGTCTATCTTTATGCCACATTTCTGACCAAAATTTCATCCACGTCCCAAAAACCCAGAACAAGACCATTTGGTTATGGGAGGAGGGTCAGTCCTGTAACTGACCACCCACATATGGCAATGGGGCACCTTAGAGGACACTGTTGTGAACTTCACATAAAGGGTACCAGATAACCTATAAGGGAATTATGGTGAGCCCCCCAAAACCCACCTGTCTATAACCCCAATAGCCCTTATGGCTGCAGGTCCTACCTATATAGCAGTAGAATTAGGGTTTGGGGGGGCTCACATTTTCCACCATGGACACCATAAATGTAGTGGTTAGAGCGGCTTATGGGACTGGCTAGTCCGCTCTATGGTTCACTAGCCCACCCCCCAGGCTACTTAAAGACACCTATGTGCAGCTCTACTAGGCTTTCTTATACCAGGTGCTGATGTGTGGGAGACTGGTATGTACGTTTGTGTTCTGATCTTTGTGGGTGTGAGGGGGTCCATGAGCATTGGGGAGAGTGGGGGGGTGTCTTACCTTGGTGCGTGGAGTGGCAATTAGACCTTTCTAAAACAGGTCTAACCTACCCTTGGGATTGCTGAAAACCAGTCCATAACACACCTCCACCACGCCCATCTCGTGCTCTGAACGTACAGAGACAGTAACACCTTTCTAGACGTACAGAAAAACTGTTTTGATTATCGGCATTTGAATGTCCTGGTGATTGGGATATCCAAGTGCCGATTTAGGCAGGTTTTTGGACGTCTGGATGTTTTGATTATGCCCCTCTTAGTCGACTGGATTTATTTGCTACTGAAACTACAGAGGAAGTATCTGAGGATCCTGAAGAACGCAATCCAGGCTCCTGTCGCAGGCAAGTGTACCGAAACACAGCACATGTTGGGTTTCCGAAGTTGCTTCAATAAAGCTGCTTTCCTCATCCCACTTTTGGTTGACGTTCTTCTTGCTGGTCTGTATTCTGTAGTAGGCTTGCCAATCTTGCATTGCAATTGATCCAACCTTAGCTTCAGCTTTGACAATGGGTTCCTACATTCGGTGTCAGGTCAAAAGCGGGCCGGGACAAAGGTGCGCCCAGACAATTGAGCGTAGCGTGGAGGTGCGCGCTGCTCTAAATTACTGTTTTTAGGGTTCCCACTTTACTTAATAGACATCGCGCCACGATGTGGGGGGTTGTAACCCCCCACATTTTACTGAAAACTTAACTTTTTCCCTGTTTTTAGGGAAAAAGTTCAGTTTACAGTAAAATGTGGAGGATTACAACCCCCCAAACCCCCCATAACGCCGGCGCGATGTCTATTAAGTAAACTGGGGGGTTCCCCAACAAAACCCTCCGTCGGAGCCCCTAAAAACTGTAATTTTGTGCGGTGTGCGCCTCCGCGCTGTGCTCAATTGTCGGCGCGCACTTTTGTCTATGAACCCCTACATTCAATTATTTCAGTGCGTTATTTTCCTCTGTATATAAATTCAAAGTTGTTTGTTGACCTGTGTCTTCCATTGAGGATACTTACTTGTAGCTCAGGGGTGGGCAACTCCGGTCCTCAAGGGCTGGAATCCAGTCGATTTTCAGGATTTCCCCAATGAATATGCATGAGATCTATTTGCATGCACTGCTTTCAATGCATGTTCATTGGGGAAATCCTTGCGGACCGGAGTTGCCCACCCCTATTCTAGCTCAGTAGTTCCCAACCCTGTCCTGGAGGACCACCAGGCCAGTCGGGTTTTTGAGATAGCCCTAATGAATATTCATGAGAGATTTGCATATAATGGAGGCGAAAGGCATGCAAATCTGCCCCATGCAAAAATTCATTAGGGCTATCCCAAAAACCCGACTGGCCTGGTGGTCCTCCAGGACAGGTTTGGGAACCACTGTCCTAACTGGTCTAGCAAGGTATTGATCAGGGGTTTCAAAGTCCCTCCTTGAGGGCCGCAATCCAGTCGGGTTTTCAGGATTTCCCCAATGAATCTGCATGAGATCTATTTGCATGCACTGCTTTCAATGCATATTCATTGGGGAAATCCTGAAAATCTGACTGGCATATGGCTCTCGAGGACCGGAGTTCCCTACTCCTGCCTTGAAGGATCAAATTCATTACACTGAGCTAAAATCTATTGCATTAACAGAAGCAAACCTTCAATTCATATGTTCCAATAATAATCTGAAAAAAGAATACAGAGAATGTTGAGATGATCAAATTCCATACAGTTTGTGATACTTTGGATTATATAAATACTGTGACGAAAAATATAGAAGATAGGAAGTGAGGTATACAGGAAAACTCCACACAGTATAGCAGTGATTCCCAACCCTGTCCTGGAGGAACACCAGGCCAATCGGGTTTTCAGGCTAGCCCTAATGAATATGCATGAGAGAGATTTGCATATGATGGAAGTGATAGGCATGCAAATTTGCTTCATGCATATTCATTAGGGCTAGCCTGAAAACCCAATTGGCCTGGTGTTCCTCCAGGACAGGGTTGGGAACCACTGCACTAGACCAGTGGTTCCCAACCCTGTCCTGGAGGACCACCAGGCCAATCGGGTTTTCAGGCTAGCCCTAATGAATATGCATGAGAGAGATTTGCATATGATGGAAGTGATAGGCATGCAAATTTGCTTCATGCATATTCATTAGGGCTAGCCTGAAAACCCAATTGGCCTGGTGTTCCTCCAGGACAGGGTTGGGAACCACTGCACTAGACCAGTGGTTCCCAACCCTGTCCTGGAGGACCACCAGGCCAATCGGGTTTTCAGGCTAGCCCTAATGAATATGCATGAGAGAGATTTGCATATGATGGAAGTGATAGGCATGCAAATTTGCTTCATGCATATTCATTAGGGCTAGCCTGAAAACCCAATTGGCCTGGTGTTCCTCCAGGACAGGGTTGGGAACCACTGCAGTATAGGATCCTCACTTATCAGGATTGAAAATCAGCATAAATAGCAGTCAAGAAATATCATAATGAAAATTGATAAAAAGTCAATGGCAGACCAGGTTTAGTCATTCTTTACTTATCCTTTATTATATTGTAGTATGCTTGCCCCAACGCTTATGTGCCCGACGGGACCCGTTTCGCCAAAACAGGCTTCCTGCCCAAGAAGCGAGAGGAAGCCAAAAATGAGTGCTTCCTGCTGGCACCCTTGAGAAACCTGTTTTGGCAAAACGGGTCCCGTCGGGCACATAAGCATTGGGGCAAGCATACTAAACTACAATATAATAAAGGATAAGTAAAAGAATGACTAAACCTGGTCTGCCATTGACTTTTTATCAATCTTCATTATGATATTTCTTGACTGCTATTTATGCTGATTTTCAATCCTGATACGTGAGGATCCTATACTGTGTGGAGTTATAAAATACTGTCCCAAGACTTATATGTGGCTTGCAGGATGGCAAATTGCCAACCCGTGTTTACGCATGAATGACTATAGCTTCACCTTTGCTAGGCAGACAACAACAACTTCTCCCTCCGTATTCGCGGTTTTGATTATTCACGGTTTTTAGCTTTCTGGCTCCTCCCCCCAAATTACCTCAGCTTGCACAGAGAGATCGCCGATTCCAAGCATTTGCAGAGAAAATTGCACTTTCGTTGGCGTGTTTTGCCTATCCTTCAGGAATAGGTCAGGTCTCCCACCATATTATTCACGGTTTCACTATATTCACAATGTTTTTTTAATAGAAAACAGTGAATAACATGAAAAAGTGATTCGCGGTTTTTCTGTATTTGCGGTTCTGATAATCCCCTATCACAGCGAATACGGAGGGAGAAGCGTAAGCAAAAAAATTAAAAAATGGCTGTATACCTCACTGTCTGCCACTATAGAGGAATTTCATATGAGGACCCTGAAGACCACAATTGAGAAGCAGAATGGTTATCCATCATGAGCGACTTTGGAAAAGGTAAGCATCAACGCTATGGATCAACCTGAAGGAACAACAGAAGAGGTGGAAAGTAGATAAAAAAATGCGTTAATGCAGTTAAAGAACCACCCGGTCCATCCAGTGTGCCCAGCAAAGGTGAAGCTGTACCCGCCACTCTGTGCAGGCTATAGTCTTTCATGCGTAAACACTGGTTGGCAAAATGCCACGATGCCAAACACATATAAGTCGTGGGACAGTATTTTAGAACCCAAAGTATCGCTAACAGTAAGTAATTTGATAATCTCACCATTAAGATGTACCCTCTCTGGAAGAGCCGCACCCCAGAGCGGGTGACCAATTATTGGCTCAAACTGTTATCATTTATCCACTAAGATTTGGCAAACTCCAAAATAAAATTGGACAGCCTGATCTAACACTACAAAAAATGAATAACAAGAAGAACTCTCCTCTCCACAAGAGGTCCAAATAATATTCCCAAAAATTACAGACTGATATAGTTTATCAAAGGCGGGTATTGGGCAGATTTGCACAATCTGTCCCATATATGGTGATTCGGTATAGGATGGACTGGGGAGGGCATCCATGGGAACTCCAGTAACTTAGAACATGAGGACATTACTGGCCAGATTTTACGGTAGGTACCTTGTAAATAACGGGATAGTTAGATAGGCCGGAGTGAGCTTGGATGGCCTCCCTGATCTGGCGCCCATGCCACCTGATAGCGCCAGAACAGGGAGGCCACAGGAGCCCTGGCCTCCCTAAAGATTGGCAGTCGCCGGTCAGTTCCTGCCCATCCATCCCTCTCCCGGCGCTGCACTGTTAAATTTACAGGCAGCCACCATGCCGCGTCAACGAGCAGGCCTGCCCCAGAATCCTTCATTCTACTTCCAGGGGCAGGCCTGCTTGTTAATGCTGTGCAATGGTTGCCCGAAGATTTAAAAGTACGGTGCTGAGAGGAAGTGGGTGGGTAAGGCGGGAGCTGGTGCAAGGCCTTGCCGCAGGAGTTTGCTGGCTAGGGCAGAGCCTTGGACTACCCCTCCCCCCCCAAACAAAACAGTGTTCCGCTGCTTATGCCAGGTGGACTTTACCATCTATGGCCCAGAAATATCAAAGAAAAAAAGACAAGCTGATTTAATCATGTATTTTTAATGAGCATAACTAATGGGCAGACTGGATGGACCGCTCTGGTTTTTATTTGCCATCATTTACTATGTCACTATGGGCATAGAGAGAGTAGAGAGGGACAGATTCTTCAAACTTTCAAAAAATAAAAGAACAAGAGGGCATTCGGAAAAGTTGAAAGGGGACAGATTCAAAACGAATGCTAGGAAGTTCTTTACCCAACGGGTGGTGGACACCTGGAATGCGCTTCCAGAGGGCGTAATAGGGCAGAGTACAGTACAGGGGTTTAAGAAAGGATTGGACAATTTCCTGCTGGAAAAGGAGATAGAGGGGTATAGATAGAAGATTACTGCACAGGTCCTGGACCTGTTGGGTTTGCCGTGTGAGTGGACTGCTGGACATGATGGACCTCAGGTCTGACCCAGCAGAGGCATTGCTTATGTTCTTATCTACCTACAATTTATGACCTGTTCACTGCAATAGATGCCATCAACGTCATGGAACTAAAACAGAAGGGAACGAGCAGGGGAGCCAACATAATTTAAGATCAGCTAAGGCTAAATAAAGCCATCATGCCGAGTTGTAAGAAAAGCAGAAATCACAGTATAATGTGCATTGACTGCAAGGAAGCCTTTGATGGCATCCCACACTCCTGGATAATAAATTGCCCTGAAATGTGCAAAATCCTCCTTGGATCGACTGGGGCAGACCGCACTCCTTCTGAAGGCATGAAGATGGATGGTGAGGTTCATTTTATAACAGGGCATTCAGAATGAGGTTAACCCTTTATTTGGCATCGTTGCTTTCGTTCAACATCAAGTTACATAAAGCAGCCGTTTTCACCATCTGCCAGTTAAAGGGTTAAGCACGCACTGATTAGCAATTCTATCGACTTTAATTTCACCGTTGTTACAATTACCCGTACATAGCTTAAAGAACTTTAAATAAATATCTCTTAAATTTAATGTATTGTTGGTTTGCAATTTTATCATTTCAACTAGCTGATGGCGTTGCACGGGTATTTAATTATAGCAATAACAATGTAAATGGATTCAAATAAAGATACTTTATAGTGGTGAATGAAATTATTTTTTTACAGCTTTATAAAAAGTACAATATTCAAATTATAATGTGAAATATTTGACAAAATGAATACAATACAACTAACACAAAACTTGATTATAAACAACATTTTTAGTTTCACCTCCAGGAGCAAGAACATATAAATTCTTGGGTGAAGAGACCCCAGAACATATCACCCCAGTTAGTGAGGGATCTGCATACCAAGTTTCGTTCAAATCGGTCAAGCCGTTTTAGATTTACTGTGAGAATGGCAGCTGTTTACATTTTTTCCATTGACATGAATGGGTGAAATCTGATTTTCTGTTTGTAGCTCCGCCCACGTGTGCAGGTGGGCCGCGAGACCCCCAGAACATATCACCCCAGGTAGTGAGGGATCTGCATACCAAGTTTCGTTCAAATCGGGCAAGCCGGTTTTGCGGAGACAGTTTTTACATTTTTTCCATTGACATGAATGGGTGAAATCTGATTTTCTGTTTGTAGCTCCGCCCAGGTGTGCAGGTTGGCCGCGATACCCCCAGAACATATCACCCCAGGTAGTGAGGGATCTGCATACCAAGTTTCGTTCAAATTGGGCAAGCCGTTTTTGCGTTGGCAGCTGTTTTACATTTTTTCCATTGACATGAATGGGTGAAATCTGATTTTATGTTTGTAGCTTCGCCCACATGTGCAGGTGGGCCGTGAGACCCCCAGAACATATCACCCCAGGTAGTGAGGGATCGGCATACAAAGTTTCGTTCAAATCGGGCAAGCCGTTTTTGCGTTGGCAGCTCTTTACATTTTTTCCATTGACATGAATGGGTGAAATCCGATTATCTGTTTGTAGTTCTGCCCATGTGTGCAGGTGGGCCGCGAGACCCCCAGAACATATCATCCCGGGTAGTGAGGGATCTGCATACCAAGTTTCGTTCAAATCGGTCAAGCCGTTTTTGCGTGATCGCGGCACATACATACATACATTCGATTTTATATATATAGATTATAATGTGCCGTGAAATATATTTGCTCTGTTTAGTGAGCTGGAGCTAAAAATGTTTGTGAGAAACCAATGAAAATGCATGTACTTTCATGCTGGTTGTGCCATTAACCCTTATATATGGTCACATATACACATTAATAACTAACATATTGCCAAATGGGCATGTACTTTACCCCCTTATAAAATTACAACCTTAGTCATTTCTAAAATCTGGATATGGCAATTCTTATGTTCATATGTGAGCCAAGTATAGGACAACCAAGCCATTGTGACATCACTGATGAAGCTGGCTCTTAGGCATTGGTGGAATGAGGCATTATGACATCACAATCTCAGCTCTGGAATGTTGCTACTCTTTGGGTTTCTGTCGGGTACTTGGGACCTGGGTTGGCCAGTGTTGGAAACAGGATACTGGGCTTGATGGACCTTCAGTCTGTCCCAGTATGGCAACTCGTATGTTCTTATGTGAGCCAAGTACTGTATAGGATAATGAAGCCATTGTGACATCACTGATGAGGCTGGCTCTTAGGCATTGGTGGAATGAGGCTTTATGACATCAGAATCTCAGCTCTGGAATGTTGCTGCTTTTTGGGTTTCTGCCAGGTACTTGGGACCTGGGTTATCACTGTTGGAAACAGGATGCTGGGCTTGATGGACCTTCGGTCTGTCCCAGTGACATCACTGATGAGTCTGGCTGTTAGACATTGCATGCCACTTCCTTTACTATAGCAAAAGGTGATAATTGGTTCAAACTCAAATACATCGTCAACAGTTTGTACCAGTGGCGTGCTGTCAGGGCTTTCAGGGGATTCACCGGGTGTTATCTTGATGGGGGACATATCCGAGGAATCCGGACGTCTGGTAACCCTGATTTAAACACTACATTAAAATATCCTGATTTTTTTTTTTTTTAATGGGCGAGCAGAGTGAAGAGTGGTATATGACACATGTTCTGTATCTCAAAAACTAGAGCTGATAGGAGCCAAACCTTTTTTTTAAACCCTGCCACGCTAACTGCTTTCACCTCATTTTTTTGGCAACGCATTCCAGAGTTTAATTTCACGTTGAGTGAATAAATATTTTCTCTGGTTAGTTTTATGAGAAGTTTACTACGTAGTAGCTTCATTGCAAGCTCTTTAGTTCTGGTATTTTTGGAAAGGGTGACCAAGCGATTCACATCTACCCTTTCCACTCAGTATTTCATAGACCACTATCATACCTCCCCTGAGCCATCTCTTCTCCAGGCTGAAACATAGAAACTTGATGGCCGATAAAGGCCAAATGGCCCTAGCCGCTAAACTTAGCAGCTCAGTGCTGAAAATTGCTGGTTCTCACATGATATATAGTCGGTTAACTTTTAACCATGAATATTCAGTGGAAATAACCAGTTATCTTGCATTGCATGTTCACATTTAACCAGTTAAGCGCTATTTTACCAGTTAGCACTGTTTCTGGCCAGTTAAATAGCGGTGAATATCATCCTAAGTATGTTTAGCAATTGAGTTGTATTTTTTTTATCTTAATAAAGTATTTTGCTCGCATGATATTGTTAATTTGAAGGAAAAAAAAGATCAAAATACACATTATCTGGCATTGCATTATCCTGTAATTCCTAGAAATGGCTAGTTTCTTCTTGTGATCTGCACTGAACCTCTTGGCTGCAGCAGAATATAAGAATTGTATTGCAAAGCTGGAACCGCACACAGAGAAGCTCTTTTTTGGGGGGGATTGAAAGTACTGTTCTTTCTTTAAAGAAAGGATTACAGTTAGATCCAAAGGCAGCAAGGATTAAAAAAGACCAACCTTACAGATGACAAATTAACCCATGTTAGTTGGTAAAGCTGCTGCTTGTGGGGGGTTTGGACAAGGAAGAAGCATTTTATTTCAAAAGGCATGTATGATTGCTCATAAATGCATTTTGCAATATTGGTTACAGAAAGATCCTCCTAGTTTTTGGCATTGGAGGAACCGACTCCATCGTTTAATTTTATTTGAGGTTTGGGAGGTTCGTACATTTCCTAGACGAACTCGTCTCTTTTTGAGAATTTGGGACCCCTATATTCAAAATCTTTCCTCTAGAGCAGTGTTTTTCAACCTTTTTACACCTATGGACCGGCAGAAATAAAATAATTATTCTGTGGACTGGCATCGGTACGTGGACCGGCGGTTGAAGAACACGGGGCTAAGTCGTGGGCCAGACCCCGCCCATCTCTACCCAATCTCCACCCCAGATCCCACCCACATAATAGTACTAATTGCACCTTGCACGTCCCGTGCCTCATCTGGAAGCCTTCCCTCTGACGTTGCAACGTCAATGAAGGCTTCCAGTTCAGGCGCAGGATGCCCGTAGGAGCCACTGCCCGTGGCTTTGTGCACTGAATCAGTTAGGAAGAGGGCGCTGGCTCGAAGATAATACCACATTGATTGCATCGTGGACCGGCAGATGAAGAACACTGTTTTGGGCCTGATGCACGTGTTGGCCCTGTGGACCAGCTGGAAATTTCTGAGGACCGGCACTGGTCCATGGACCGGTGGTTGAAGAACACTGCTCTAGAGCACAAAGTATGATTCTTAATGTTTTACATTGAAGCTTTGGAAACATTAATTGCATTCCAACGCCTGGTAATTTGTGTCACCTTCCATTCCGGGGAAGGGGAGGGAATAGGAGGGATGATAGCAATTTGTATGGAAATACTTGAATTGTATATTTGCTTAATTCTTTCATTACAATGTTATAATTGGAAATAAAAAGAATGGGGGGCAGGAAGGGAAGGGGGAAAGGGGGAAGGGAACAGGGGGGGAGCATAGAGGAATGAAATAGGCCATATGGAAATATATTTTGGAGGAATGATAGAAATATGTATGGAAAAATTATTATTGTGAATCTAATTGAAATGAATATCTTTTTGTATTATATTATTGTATATTTATTTGATTCCTTCAATAAAATGTTATAAACTTAACCCATGAAACCAGTATGCCCCAGTACAATTCCTTCGTGGTCTCGTCTCTGGACTGAGGGACTGAGTTTGCTGTCAGTGCTGGGTAGCTGCAGGGGCAGATGGCAGTCAGGTCAGCCCTCCTCATTAATCTCCCTCCTTCCTCTTTGCCCTCCCTGCTCTCCCCTCTCCCCTCTTTCCTGCTCCCCCCTGTTCCTTGTTCTATCTCCAGAATCTTCCTCACCTGGCAAAACAGATTTGTACTTTCACCTTTAAAAAACTAAACAACCCCCCCCCCCCCCCAAACAGCTCCAGGAATGCATTTCCCACCATTCCCAGCCTCCCTTTATCCTCTGTACAGCGCTGCGTACATCTGGTAGCGCTACAGAAATAATTAGTAGCAGTTGTACTAGTAGAGAGAAAAAGGCATGCTAGGGCATTTCCCAGAATCCACTCCCACACCTGTACAATCCTCCTCCGCCTCTTCCTGGAAGGAGTGGCATTCATATTTGTTTGTACCCAGCAGGGCTGAATTCCGGCAGCACCAGCACTGACTCAGCAAAGCCCAACACAGGTCCCGGCAAGCTGTGCAGGAAGGGAGGGAGGGGGCCAGGGCTGGAGCTGGTGCTGTGGAGAAGGACAGGAGGATGGCCACAGGGCTTTCTGCTGAGCAGGTAGGAGACTGGCAGGAGGTGATGCAGTGCCAGGCAATACCATGGGGCAAGCAGAAGAAAGGAGCCTGGCACTGCTCAATCCCTCCCTGGGGCTCCAGAAGAGACACTTCTGCTCTTTCTTCCTTGCAGCCCTTCGGGCTCTTCTTCTTGGTTCTCCTTTGGCTTCATGATTAGCTCAGTTTCTGCTTCCTGATCTCTCTAGATTATATTTCCATGCTCCTCCTCCCTCTCTCCTGCTTCCCTTCTCTCTGATCTGTCCCCAGTCTTTCCCCTTCTCTCCTCTTTCTTTGTCTGAAACCATTAGGAGAGAAGCTGAGCTCTGTACTGAGTCAGGGTTGGAGAAGGGCAGGAGGATGGCTGCAGGTGGGCAGCAGGGGAGGCAGGGCAAGGCAGATGAAGAAAGGAGCCTGGCACTGCTCAATCCCTCCCTGGGGCTCCAGAAGAGACACTTCTGCTCTTTCTTCCTTGCAGCCCTTCGGGCTTTTCTTCTTGGTTCTCCTTTGGCTTCATGATTAGCTCAGTTTCTGCTTTCTGATCTCTCTAGAAGATTATATTTCCATGCTCCTCCTCCCTCTCTTCTGCTTCCCTTCTCTCTGATCTGTCCCCAGACTTTCCCCTTCTCTCCTCTTTCTGTGTCCTCTGAAGCCATTAGGAGAGAAGCTGAGCCCTGCACTGAGTCAGGGCAGGAGGATGGCTGCAGGGCTTAAAGGAAAGATTTATAAACTATAAAGAGTTTTTACCTTATGCAAAATTGTCATTAACTATTTTTTCTGCGGCCCTCACATTTAAAGTTTAATATCTTTCCTTTCTCAAAACTGACACATTTCAATCACTATATTGAAAATAAAATAATTTTCCTTACCTATGTTGGCTGGTGACTTTATTTTTCTGTGCTTTTAACTATGTTTCCAGGGCCTTCTTGTCCTTTGACTGTTTTTCTCTCCGTCTTCACTTTCTGCCTTGCATCCATCTTTGGCATTAACTTAATATTCAATTTTTCTGCTTTCTTTTCAAAATCTACGTTTCCATGTCTTACCTTCCCTTCTATCTCTCTCTTCTTCCGTCCCTATTTCCATGGTCTAACATCTCTTTCTTTCCTTTCTCTCCCTCCCTCCTTCCTTCCTTCCTTTCCCCTGGTCTGGCATATGTCTCCTTCCCTCCCCCAACTTTTTATTTCTTTCACCCTGCCCCCTTCTTTATTTCTCTCTCTCTCCATGCCCCCTTTCTTTCTATATGTCTGTCTTTCTCTCTCTCTCCGTGCCCCCTTTCTTTCTTTTTTTTTCTCTCTCCATGCCCACCCTTTCTTTCTGTCTTTCTCTCTCCATGCCCCTTTCTGTCTGTGTCCTGTCTCCCTTCTTTCTCTCTGTCTCCCTGTCCCCCCCTTTCTTTATTTATTTCTCCCTGCCCTCCCCCAAGCCACCACAATCGGGGAACAGGCCAGCGCCGAGGTCTTAGCTCTCCCTGCTTACTTTCCCCAGCGCAGGGCTAACCAATTCTCACCACCCGACATCAATTCTGCCATCCAAGAGGAAGTTTCGGGCCAGCCAGGCAGCGATTGGCTGGCCCGGAACTTCATCCCCGACGTTAGAATTGACGTCGAGTGGCGAGAATTGGTCGGCTCCAAGCTGGGAAAGATAAGCAGGGAGAGCTAAGACCTCGGCGCTGGCCTGTTCCCCGATTGCGGTGGCTTGGGGGCGGGCAATAAGATGGGAAGGGAAGCAGATTAGGCGAGCCGCGAGCCATTTGCCAACATTCCCTCCAGAGAGACTTCTGCAAGTCCAATTACAGCAGTCGCGGTCTGTATGCGATTGTCCTCTCCACAGTCGAAAACTTGTGAAGTGGAGAGGACAGATCGCGGGCCACAAAATAGTCTCTGGGGGGCCCGCATGTTCCTCCCGTTTCCCTTTCTTATTAGTGATCCTCCAGAAAAATAAGAGTTGTAAGTTTAAAAATCATGCACAACAGAACTGACAGGCAGATTATAGTTGGATTTCAGATCACTGAAATGTTTTCTTCCTCCATACTTGAGAAAGTGAAATGTGATTGCCCTCTTAGCCGCCTTGGCTCTATGAAAATAAGAATTAATCAACAAGAACTGACAAGTGGATCAAAGCATCCTAATTTCCACATAACTGAGGGGGAAAAAAAGCTTAAACCTTTCTGTTTTCAAATAGCTAGGGTTACCAGATTTAAGGACATAAGAATAGCCTTCAACTGTTTTGGGTCAGGCCAATGGTCCATCAGGCCCAGTAGCCTGTTCTCACAGTGGCCAATCCAGGTATCTAATACCTGGCCAAAACCCAAGGAGTAGCAATATTCCATGCTACTGATCCAGGGCAAGCAGTGGTTTCCCCACTGTCTTAATAACAGACAATGGACTTTTCCTCCAGGAACTTGTCCAAACCTTTCTTAAAACCAGCTACACTATCCGCTCTTACTAGATCCTCTGGCAATACGTTCCACAGTTTAACTATTCTCTAAGTGAAAAAAATTTCCTCCTATTCATTTTAAAAGTATTTCCCTGTAACTTCATCGAGTGTCCCCTAGTCTTTCTAATTTTTGATGGAGTGAAAAATTGATCCACTTGAACCCATTCTACTCCGCTCAGGATTTTGTAGCCTTCAATCATATCTCCCCTCAGCCATGTGGCCCCGCCCTCTTCTGCCCCAGCCCTGACCCCACACCAACCTTGTCTCTTCTCCTTCCCCGACGCATGCGTCATATCCGCGCATGCTCGGAGGACCTCTGGACGCAGCCCCGAGCTCAGGGCCTTCCAAAATCCCAAACAAACTGCTAGGTTTAGAAAATCCGTCCGGACTAAGGTTACCAGAGGTCCGGATTTCTCCGGACATGTCCTTCTTTTGAGGACATGTCCGGGGGTCCGGACGGCTTTTCAAAACCCAGCACTTTGGGTTTTGAAAAGCTTCTCCCCAAATTGTGTCAGGCAAGAGGGCATCCTTACGTGTGCGGATGCCAAGTGACATCATCGCAAATGCCCTACTGCCTGACCAGAGCAAGCAGCGGGGTGGGGGTGGGGGGGGTAGGGTACGATAAAGGGCAGGACTGGGGTGTAACAGGGCAGGGATGGGTGGGCCTAGGGGTGGGCTTAGGGTTCCGGATTTTATGAATGTAAAATCTGGAAAACTTAGTCCGGCCACCTGGACAGTCCTCTAAAACGATTCATAGACAGTAACGCGGAAGACAAAGGCGCGCGCTGACAACTGAGTGCAAGACGGAGGCGTGCGCCGAAGAAAAAGATTGTTTTTAGGGGCTGTGACGGGGGTTTTTGTTGGGGAGCCCCCCCCCCCAACTTTACTTAATACAGATCGCGGCGGCGTTGTGGGGGGTTTGGGGGGTTGTAACCCCCCACATTTTAGTGAAAACGTAACTTTTTCCCTGAAAACAGGGAAAAAGTTAAGTTTTCAGTAAGATGTGTGGGGTTAAAACCCCCCACAACGCGGCGCAATCTGTATTAAGTAAAGTGGGGGGGTTCCCCCCACCCACACCCCGTCGTAGCCCCTAAAAACAGTCTTTCTCTTCGGTGCGCGCCTCCACGCTGCGCTCAGTTGTCTGCTCGTGCCTTTGCCCCGGCGCGCTTTTGACCTGACATCCTCTAAAACAGGGCTGCCCAAGTCCTCGAGATCTACTGGCAGGCCAGGTTTTCAGGATCTCCACAATGAACATGCATGAGAGAGAGATTTGCATACCAAGAAGGCAGTGCAGGCAAAATCTCTCTCATGCATATTCATTGTGGAGATCCTGAAAACCTGGCCTGCCAGTCCATCTCTGGCAGCCCTGCTCTAAAAAGAGGACATGGGGTTTTCCCAGATGTCTGGTAACCTTACAAATAGCTACAAGAGCAGAAGAAGTACACGCTGAAACTTATGGACATAGGGTTACCATATGGCTCCATAAAAAAGGAGGACGGATTGAGACATCCGGGTTTTACATCCGTTGAAAGCACTGGAAGTAAAACCCGGATGTCTTAGTCCGTCCTCCTTTTTCTGGAGCCATATGGTAACCCTAGTCCGACCGCAGCTCAGTACTGAGATAAGCTAAATATTAACATTAACATAAGATATAAGTTAGCCTTCCCTTCCTTTAAGGGAATTAAATGTGCTGGGAAGCTCAGTTGATCTTTTGTTTTCAAGTTTGTAGAGATCTGGAATGAACTTGGGACCTGGGTTGGCCACTGTTGGAAACAGGATACTGGGCTTGATGGACCTTCAGTCTGTCCCAGTATGGCAACTCGTATGTTCTTATGTGAGCCAAGTACTGTATAGGATAATGAAGCCATGGTGACATCACTGATGAGGCAGGCTCTTAGGCATTGGTGGAATGAGGCTTTATGACATCAGAATCTCAGCTCTGGAATGTTGCTACTCTTTGGGTTTCTGTCGGGTACTTGGGACCTGGGTTGGCCACTGTTGGAAACAGGATCCTGGGTTTGATGGACCTTTGGTCTGTCCCAGTATGGTTTTAGTATTGTAGACAATACAATGAAACCTTCTACTCAGTATGCAGCGGCAGCCAAAAAAAGCAAACAAGATGCTAGGAACTGTTTTTTAAAAAAAGACCTCACCTGGAGTATTGCAGAAATAAAAATAAAACCCATGTTGTTCAAGAAATTTATCAAAACAAGCCAATGACATAAACCAACTCCTCAATCTATCTCCAGATCACAACGTCCCAGCTTAATATCTATCTTGTGATTATTTTTGAATGTGTCCAAATCTCTTTTGGAATCTGCCTAGAACCGCAAGGTATTGGCAGAATAAAAGACACTAATGGAATATAATCTACCCCACAGCCCGTTTTTTCAAGGAGGTGGCCATTTGCAAACGCTGGGGTCACCAGGTGTGCAGGAAAACCCGGACGTGTCCCCTTTTTAGAGGACCGTCTGGGTGCCCGGAGGGATTTCCAAAAACGTGGCAGTTTGGGTTTTTGGAAGGCCCCAAACTCGAGGCCGCATCTGGAAGAACCTCTGTGCGTGCTCAGATGTCAACATGACGACATTCTAAGCATGCCCATGACGTCATCGTGTCGATGTCCGTGCATACACGGAGGTCCTCCAGACGCAGCTCTGAGCTCGGGGAAGGAGACACAAGGTTCGTGGAGGGGGAGAGTTGGGGGCAGAAGAGGGTGAGGCCAGGTGTCCTCTTTTTTTTTTTTTTGTAAGAGGAAATCTGGTAACCCTACCAAATGCATTCTCTTCATCTAGTGAGAAAAGCCTTCTCCTTCAAGCTTGCAGCTTTTCCTCCCATCCACTTTCCTCTTTCTGTCATGAGCTTGGGTAGAGAGGCAGAGAGGGGCAGAAAATAAGCCAGAATGATGATGAGGGCCAACCCAGATGTCTCCAGAGTAGAGAGCTGCACGGGAACGGGGACGACGGGAATCCCGCGGGATCCACAGGGATCCCGTGGGGACGGCCCCTAGGGTCGCGGGGATCCTGTGGGGACGCCCCTTGTGGTCTCGGGTTCAGTACAACTCGAGTCGCGAGGCTCGTCTGATTTTCCTACCTGCCCTGCCTCGAGGCTCGTCTTCCATTTCCTGCCTGCCCTGCCGCAGCACACATAGCCAATCGGAAGGAGGGCTTATGGAAGACTTCCGGTCGGCTATGTGTGCTGCAGCAGGGCAGGCAGGAAATGGAAGACGAGCAGTGTTCTCCCTAGCTCCCCCCTGCCAGCTCAGCCGGTGCTTGTGACTTGTCCTGTCTAATGGCATGGCTTTAATTTTGTGACACTCTTGAGGTTTCCCTGCTGTGGCACACTGGTTGGGAGCCTCTGCTTTATCTGTTAATTGTCCTTGCCTGCCCATTTTGTCACTTCCTGTATTTATTGCCCCTGCTTTCCTTTGTCTTTCTCCCCCCCCCCTCCAAGTTCCTATATCTCTGTTGATTTTCCTTGTGATGGACAAACATTGAATAGAAAAGTTGTTTCAGCAAAGGCACACTCTTTCTTCAGTATGAAGATGACTTCTTTGTATGACTGGTGCTTCTGTTTGACTTCCATTTTGGTTTTGCTTTAATTTACCTTGGGGGGGGAGTTAGGGAGAGTTAGGGACGGAGGGGATTGCTCGTGGGGATGGGTGGGGACGGAGGGATTCCTCACGGGGACAGGTGGGGAAGGAGGGGATTCCTCGTGGGGATGGGTGGGGAAGGAGGGATTTCTCACGGGGACGGGTGGGGACGGAGGGATTCCTCGTGGGGACGGGTGGGGTCGGAGGGGACTCCTCCCGGGGATGGGTGGGGATGGAGGGATTTCTCGCAGGGACGGGTGAGGACGGAAGGATTCCTCACGGGGACGGGTGGGATTTCTGTCCCCGCGCAACTCTCTAGAGGCTGTCACTGGTCCCCAGGCCTTGCATTGAAGAACACTGCCGTACACGGTCACTTTTACTTACCTGTGATTTGCCCCCTCTCCCCACTGCATTGCATCACAATTAAAGCAAATTAAAGCACTGGACATAGCAACACTTTATTTTTTAAAATGTATATGCCCTCTCCTTGAAATATCAGTTGAGAGGCGGTGTATAGAGGGTTACCAGATTTTCCATTTGGAAAATCCATATCCCCTAGACCCACCCCAGGCCCATCCAGTTCCACCCATCCCTGCCCTGCCATGCCCCAGTCACACCCCCATTCCCGCCCTAGCCCCGCCCCCAATTTCTTCCATTCATTTTTCATGTAAACTAAACTAAACTAAACTAAATCTTGGGTTTATATACCGCATCATCTCCACAAGTGGAGCTCGACACGGTTTACATGGTTTGGGTATGAACGGAACTCCAATGGAATTATAAAGTAATCAGAAGAGAGTTAGGTGTAAGAGTACCAGGAAGGGGACGGGGTTACATTTTGGAGAAGAGCCAGGTCTTCAGATGCTTACGGAATAGTGGAAGGGAGCTCAAGTTGCGGAGAGGGGAAGAGAGACTATTCCAGAGCTGAGCGATTCTGAAGTGGAGGGAGGACCCAAGTTTACCAACGAGGGAGATGCCTTTTAAGGAGGGGTAGGATAATTTTAGTGTTTGTGTGGATCTAGTGGAAATTGGATTTGAAGAATTCCAGGATAGAGGAATGAGAGGAGGAAGGATGCCGTGGAGGATCTTGAAGGTTAGGCAGGCGCATTTAAAGTGGACCCTGGAGATTACAGGAAGCCAGTGGAGCTTGGACAGGAGCGGTGAGACATGGTCAAATTTACTTTTTGAGAAGATAAGCTTAGCCGCGGTGTTCTGGATTAGTTGGAGTCTATGGAGGCTTTTCTTTGTTAAGCTTAGGTAAATGGAATTGCAATAATCTAATCTGGAGAGGATGATGGATTGTACGAGGACGGCAAAGTGTTTTTGGAGGAAGCAGGACCTTACTTTCCTCAGCATGTGAAGGCTGCAGAAGCATTTTTTTATCAGGGAGTTGAGGTGGTCGTTGAAGGATAGTGAGGAGTCTATGGTGATGCCCAGAACTTTGCTGGAGAATATCTTATTAATTCATAACAGTAACCATAAAATTTGAAAAAAAACACAAAGCACACTGTATGCAGAGAAAATATTAATTATAATTTATATTTGGATTTTTTCAAAGAGGTCATGGCAGATAACTTTAAAATATGCAATGTCACCTCAGTAACAACTATAGAAAAATAGACAAATATAGTGCAAAATATAGACAGCAGATATAAATTCTCAAAACTGACACATTTTGATCACTAAATTGAAAATAAAATAATTTTTCCTACCTTTGTTGTCTCTGGTTGCACTCCTTTCTGACTGTGCATCCTTTCCTTCTCTTTCTTTCTCTCTTCCTACCCACATTTCTTTCTTTCATTTCTTTCTCTCTCTCTTCCTACCCCTATATCTTTCTTTCTGTCTCTCTTTCTTTCTCTCTGCCCCCCCCCAAGCCACTGCCGCCGCCGATTTCTCCAAGCCACTGCTGCAGGAACAGGCCAGGTGCGTGCAACGACTGCACAAGCCTGCCCCCTGACATTGGAGAGGACGTTCCAGGCCAGCCAGGCAGCGATTGGCTGGCCCGGAACTTCCTCTCTGATGTCAGAATTGATGTCGTGGCGGGAATTTTGTGCAGTCGCTGCACGCACCTGATCTGTTCTTGCGTTGACGTTGTTCCCGGGCGATCGACTCACGTTGCCTTCGTTTTAGGCACCCCTGTGCTAGGGAGAACACTGCGGCGGGTTGCTCAAACACGGGAGATTTCGGCGTCCCGAAGCTATGCTTCGGCACAACGGGACAAGCTAATTAAAAACGGGATGGTCCCGTTCAAAACGGGACGTATGGTCATGTTATGTAAGACTATATCC
Source organism: Geotrypetes seraphini (assembly GCF_902459505.1). Classification (NCBI taxonomy): domain Eukaryota; kingdom Metazoa; phylum Chordata; class Amphibia; order Gymnophiona; family Dermophiidae; genus Geotrypetes; species Geotrypetes seraphini. Next base: position 503,698,366 of record NC_047085.1, read on the forward strand.
ACATAGCACAACCTCAAGAGTATAGGATAACAAGTCCAAGTGTTACTCTTAAGGGAGAAAAGACCTCAGTGTCTAATAGGGAAAATCAAAGCAACCCATATAGACAGGCTAGTTGCAAATATCACTTGCAGCCAGCAGACACATCCTCGGTCAAAAACTCCCAAAAAGTTGAGGACACAATTTCACAGTGAATTTCAACAGTCTTAATTCTAAGTCTCAAAAAGTCTTGACAGAAATTGAAGCAGGTGAATCGATGCTCAAATCCCTGAAGAAGCGCACCAGCGAAACAGGGAACCCCAATGGATTATGGATTATGCTAGTGGTGATATTTAGTAGCTGCTATGCTCTGAGTTTGTCTCCTATGGAGTGATTTTCTCCTGCTTCCAAGCTCCAGGATCAAGTTCTTGTGTTTGCAATTTGATTGAGAAGACAACAATTTTCAGATAAGTGTTTTTTTTGAAAACTTTTTGAGACTTAGAATTAAGACTGTTGAAATTCACTGTGAAATTGTGTCCTCAACTTTTTGGGAGTTTTTGACCGAGGATGTGTCTGCTGGCTGCAAGTGATATTTGCAACTAGCCTGTCTATATGGGTTGCTTTGATTTTCCCTATTAGACACTGAGGTCTTTTCTCCCTTAAGAGTAACACTTGGACTTGTTATCCTATACTCTTGAGGTTGTGCTATGTGGATATAGATTTATTTAACAGCCTCTCTTGGTTCTATTTATTTCACGTTATGTAAGATCCATCCAAAAAAGCTCCCGAATTAAGCAAAAGATTAGAATTGTTAAGATTTTGCATATAGAAGATTTGTTTTGGTCTTTGTCCCTTTTTACATCTGCCATAGAGCTAATGTAAGTACAGCTGCAAAATTGTGGTCGGGAAGCATATAAAAGCCATATGTGTGACAGTCTCATCCATGCTCCAACCCTGGAATCCAGGCAGTGATATGTGATATTCAGTGTCTTTGGTATCAAAGGGTCTTGTTTATAGTTAGACTTGCAAACCCTGGAGTCCATAGAGGAAACGGACACAGAGAAAACAAGTCTGGCGCTTCCTTTTAGGACAGGAATTTCCATGATAAAATGTCAGGAGAATGAAGCCAGCTGAAATGTAATGCTTCCTGAGCCTTTCCACGTGTCTCTGAATATGTTTCTGGTTCGTGTTTCAGATGCGGGTGACATTTGAGGACATCACCATCTCTTTCTCCCAGGAGGAGTGGGAGTATTTAGACGAAGGGCAGAAGGAGCTTTACAGAGAGGTGATGAAGGAGAATTATGAGGCCCTGATCTCTCTAGGTAAGGACTGCTTTATCTGCATTTTTCAGTCAAAACAAAAATGGGGGAAACCAAAATATCTTGGTAAAAATATCACAGGGAGTGAAAGAAGGAGGATAGTATGAAAATAAAAAAAACTTCTTTAAATAATGAATGTATATTTATAAATTAGTCACAAAATCTGCTCAGAGACATGAAGGCAGAAGCGAGGGGCGAACCCCAAGCTAAAACGCCTCGCCACCCAATCATTGCACATCGTTAGACTCCTTTGTAAAAAAAAAAAAACTTTTCTCTTCGCTGCATAAGCAGTCTAAACGATTAATAACTTGAAGAATGTTGAAAAAACTTATCTTAACTGAAGGTTCCGACGTGGCCCGTTTTGTTCCTGCCTCAGGGAACCAGTGTGCAGGATTCAAATGGTTAAAAGGTGGCGTCTGTCTCTGAAAGCACAAATGAAACCAATAAGTTTTTAACATACTAAATCAACTTGCTAACACTTTATACTTTTTGTGCTCGAATGTAAATTTGCTAAATTCAAATGGCTAAACCAAGGGTACCCACCACAAAAACTTTAAACTGCTTCTTCAAAGAATGTAAGCTGCTTTCTCCACACTCTAAACGGCAAAAAATGCCGCAACTCCGATGTAAAGACCAGCTGACCAGCTGACATCACGACGGCAAAAAAATGTGATGCCGACGCAGCTGTCAGAGATTGTTAAATAAAACACAAAAAGGTACGGGAAGTTTCAGACTGGAAAAGACTCAAAGACGCCTCATAAGCTGAAAAATTTCTGTAAAAAAATTTTACTGTAATAAAGCTTGCCACTCGATCTCACTATTTAATCCTCCTGGCTGGAGCGTGTCCAGGTTAAAAATCCAGCTCTGTTCTCTCATATACAACCGTGCTGTTATCTGCATTTTTAGCTTTAATAAATCAAATGCTGCACCTGCTAATCTGAGATATTTTTCTGTACCTTCTCGGTAACAGAAATATCCATGCATGATTAGGATCTGTCTCAGCCCTGACTTCTGTCTTACAATGAACATAAGAACATAAGAAGTTGCCTCAGCTGAGGCAGACCAGAGGTCCATCTCGCCCAGCGGTCCGCTCCCACGCCGGCCCATCAGGCCCACTGCCTGAACAGTGGTCTCTGACTAATTTTATAATTTACCTCTAATCCTGTCCCTATAACCTTACCTCTACTCTTATCTGTACCCCTCAATCCCTCTGTCCTCCAGGTACCTGTCCAGACCCTCCTTGAAGCCCTGTAGCGTGCTTCTGCCTATCACATCCTCCGGTAGCGCGTTCCATGTATCCACCACCCTCTGGGTGAAAAAGAACTTCCTGGCGTTTGTTCTAAACTTTTCCCCTTTCAATTTCTCTGAGTGCCCCCTTGTACTTGTGGTTCCCCTTAGTTTGAAAAATCTGTCCCTGTCCACTTTTTCTATGCCCTTCATGATCTTGAAGGTTTCTATCATGTCTCCTCTAAGTCTCCGCTTTTCCAGGGAGAAAAGCCCCAGCTTCTTCAGTCTGTCAGTATATGAGAGGTCCCCCATACCCTTTATTAGCTTAGTTGCTCTTCTCTGGACTCTCTCAAGTACCGCCATGTCCTTCTTGAGGTACGGCGACCAGTACTGGACACAGTACTCCAGGTGCGGGCGCACCAATGCACGATACAGTGGCAGGATGACTTCCTTCGTCCTGGTCGTGATACCTTTCTTAATGATACCCAACATTTTGTTTGCTTTCCTTGAGGCTGTGGCGCACTGTGCTGACGCCTTCAATGTTGTGTCTACCATCACTCCCAGGTCTCTTTCAAAGTTGCTAACCCCTAGCGGTGATCCCCCCATCTTGTAAGTGAACATCGGGTTCTTTTTCCCAGTATGCATGACCTTGCATTTCCCTATGACACTGTGAAGGTCTAGATCAGGGGGGGGTCCAGCCTTTAGGCTTCCCTGGGCCACATAGGCTGAAAAAAATGTTTCTGGGGCTGCGCAAACGCTGCAGCAAGACAGAGGAGGGAGCCGGCAAGACGGTAAACACCAGGGGGCAGCAGAGGAAAACACTGCATCGCCCTCGACCGGGGCCGCACAAAATACTTCACAGGGCCGCAGGTTGGACACCCCTGGTCTAGATCATGGGTATAATATGGGGGAGGCATTGCACTGCTATATGCTGCAGGACTAGGGTTACCAGACGTCCGGGAAAACCCGGCATGGCCTCTTTTTAGAGGACTGTCCGGATGCCCGGAGGGATTTCCAAAACCCGGAAGTTTGTCCGGGTTTTGGAAGGCCCCGAGCTCGGGACCTTCTCTGGTAGGGTTACCAGACATCTGGATTTCCCTGGAGATGTCCTCCGGGGTCCGGACGGCTTTTCAAAACCTGGCGCTTTGTCCGGGTTTTGTCAAGAAATCGCCTCAGGAGGGGGCATCCGTGCATGCGCAGATGCCTTCCTGCAGTGGGGGGTGGGGCTGAGGGCGGAGCTGGGGTGGAATGGAGTGGAGATGGGTGGAACTGGATGAGCCTGGGGGTGGGTCTAGGGGTCTGGATTTTACTGACGTCAAATCTGGTAACCCAGTTCTCTGGATATGTGCAAGCATCGACGTGATGATGTCACAAGCACGCGCACATGTGCGTGATGTCATCGCGTCAAATCTGCGCACGCGCAGAGGACATTTAGACATGGCCCCGAGCTTGAGGAAGGGACACACAGTTCGTGTGGAGGCGGGGCTGAGGGCGGAGCAGGGCAGAGTTTGGGGGTGGAATGGAGTTGGGCCAAGTAAAGAGGAAATCTGGTAAGCCTAGGCAGGGCAGAATACCTCCCTGCTTTCTTCCCTCTTCTCAAGTGTGGTGAAGCATCTCCTCCACCCCATCCAGCATCTCCCCTCTTGTTATCACCCTGGTCCTTCCCTCCCCTTAAACTTTCCTGTCTTGGCTCTTTCCTATTAAAACCAAAAAAACCCTGTGGAGTGACGATGTTCTAAAATGGACTTTATTTGAAAGTGTCAAAGTTCCAAAGGTACACTGAAATCATCCACATAAAATAATTCCATCCACATAAAAATAAATCATCCACATAAGAGCCTTAAAGGACCTAGTCCGCTAGGGATACAGGACCCAACACGGTCCGCGTTTCAACAAAAAGTCTTCTTCAGGGGTCCTATAAAGGTGAAACAATTGTGTGGTGAGCCGGAAGTGAGACACTGCTTGTGTTTGCAACATTCTAGAGCTCAGACTGTGATGTCATAATGCCTCATTCCACCAATGCCTAAGCTCCGTCCTCATCTGCACAAGCCTCAAACACTTTAAAATCCTAAGTAGCAAAAAACAAAAGGAACTGACCCCCAAATATCCACAAAGAAGAAAATCCAGAGAAAACCCAAAAAACTCTGTGGAGTGACGATGTTCCTAAATGGACTTTATTTGAAAGTGTCAAAGTTCCAAAGGTACACTGAAATCATCCACATAAAAATAAATCATCCACATAAGAGCCTTAAAGGACCTAGTCCGCTAGGGATACAGGACCCAACACGGTCCGCGTTTCGACAAAAAGTCTTCTTCAGGGGTTCCTGGGGGTCCTATAAAGGTGAGTACGTGGGAAACAATTGTGTGGTGAGCCGGAAGTGAGACACTGCTTTCCTATTGCCATGATAGTGTCGGTACTGAAAAGCAAAGCAAAGCAAGATGCAGTCTCCTGCTCAAGCACGTTGCAAGTCTCTGAAGGGTCACAATAACAGGAAGTGCACAACAGAAGGGGTGGGACCCAAACAGTGCACGTCAGCAGGAGGCTCGGTGCATGTTGTTTTGCTCTTTCAGTGGTGACAAAGGGAAGAGCCTTGATAGGAAGATTTGAGGGGAGAGGGTGGCAAGAGAGTGGGATGTTGGACTATATGACGGGGGAGGAGAGAAAAGATGTTTATTGGCGGAGGAAGGGAGGAGCAGGGAGAAATCCTGGGTATGCAATAGGAGGAAATAGAGAGGGATACAGAGAGAGAGATGCTAAGATGCTGGATGGGGAGGGGATAGAGAGTCAGAGATGCTGGGCCACATTGGGAAGGAGAGGAAGGAAAGGAAAGCTGCCAGACCTTTTGGGGGGGGGGAGATGTTGGATAATGCCTCTGTATTGTTTTATGGTGCGACCTCACCTGGAGTATTGTGTTCAATTCTGGTCTCCTTATCTCAAGAAAGATATAGTGGCGCTAGAAAAGGTTCAAAGAAGAGCGACCAAGATGGTAAAGGGGATGGAACTCCTCTCGTATGAGGAAAGACTAAAAAGGTTAGGGCTATTCAGCTTGGAAAAGAGACGGCTGAGGGGAGATAGGATTGAAGTCTACAAAATCCTGAATGGAGTAGAATGGGTACAAGTGGATCGATTTTTCACTCCGTCAAAAATTACAAAGACTAGGGGACACTCGATGAAGTTACAGGGAAATACTTTTAAAACCAATAGGAGGAAATTTTTTTTCACTCAGAGAATAGTTAAGCTCTGGAACGCGTTGACAGAGGTTGTAGTATGAGCAGATAGCGTAGCTGGTTTTAAGAAAGGTTTGGACAAGTTTCTGGAGAAAAAGTCCATAGTCTATTATTGAAAAAGACATGGGGGAAGCACTGCTTGCCCTGGATCGGTAGCATGGAATGTTGCTACTATTTGGGGTTCCGAAATTTTTGGAATTCTGGAATGTTCTACTCCTTGGGTTTTGGCCAGGTACTAGTGACCTGGATTGGCCACCATGAGAGCGGGCTACTGGGCTTGATGGACCATTGGTCTGACCCAGTAAGGCTATTCTTATGTTCTTATCAGGAGAAAGAAGAAATAGGGAGATGGATGGGAGATAATGAATTGGGAAAGGGGGGGGAGGAGAATGGAAGTTTGTGGTTACTTGTTGGCAGGAGATGTGGGGCTGTGCCAGAGGGTGAGAGGAAGAGGAAAGCATAGCATCCCGCACTGGCCACTCCTGGAATTTATACAGCTGTTGACAAACGTCCAGTTCCACGCAAAATTGCAACTACATTTTATTCAGTCCTACGTATCCGGTTACCTATGCAGGTATTGACACACAATATTGTCAGCATCTGCATAAAACACGGCTCCTCCATTTGGTCCTATACCACCCCGACCTAAACACTTGGGATATGGTCGGTAAATTCCAAAATTCAGCAGCATTGTCCACTTAAGTGATTTAAACATTTAAATTGTTCTGATATTATCAACCTCTATATTTTTAACCTACAGTAAGTTGCAAGAGTCTAATCCTCCTAACATTCATGAAGTGCTTTCTGATTCCCTTCATCTGGCTTGCAAGAGACTTATAGATCTCCCTTCATTATAATTATCATATGGCTCCAGAAAAAAAAGGACGGATTGAGACATCTGGATTTTACTGAGAGAGGACATGATCGAAACATTCAAGATACTGAAGGGAATAGAGTTAGTAGATAGAGACAGGTATGGAGGTGGGGAGAACGAGAGGGCACTCTCTAAAGTTGAAAGGGGATAGATTCTGTACAACGTAAAGAAGTTCTTCACACAGAGAGTGGTAGAAAACTGGAACATTCTTCCGGAGGCTGTTATAGGAGAAAACACCCTCCAGGGATTCAAGACAAAGCTAGATAGATTCCGTACAAACGTAAGGAAGTTCTTCTTCACCCAGAGAATGGTAGAAAACTGGAACATTCTTCCGGAGGCTGTTATAGGAGAAAACACCCTCCAGGGATTCAAGACAAAGCTAGATAGATTCCGTACAAATGTAAAGAAGTTCTTCTTCACTCAGAGAGTGGTAGAAAACTGGAACGCTCTTCCGAAGTCTGTTATAGGGGAAAACACCCTCCAGGGATTCAAGACAAAGCTAAATAGATTCCGTACAAACGTAGGGAAGTTCTTCACCCAAAGAGTGGTAGTAAACTGGAACGCTCTTCCGAAGTCTGTTATAGGGGAAAACACCCTCCAGGGATTCAAGACAAAGCTAAATAGATTCCGTACAAACGTAAAGAAGTTCTTCTTCACCCAGAGAATGGTAGAAAACTGGAACATTCTTCTAGAGGCTGTTATGGGAGAAAACACCCTCCAGGGATTCAAGACAAAGCTAGATAGATTCCGTACAAACGTAAAGAAGTTCTTCTTCACCCAGAAAGTGGTAGAAAACTGGAACATTCTTCCGGAAGCTGTTATAAAGGAAAACACCCTCCAGGGATTCAAGACAAAGTTGGACAAGTTCCTGCTAAACTCGAACGTACACAGGTGAGGTTGGACTCATTTAGAGCACTGGTCTTTGACCTGGGGGCCACCACGTGAGCGGACTGCTGGGCACAATGGACCACTGATCTGACCCAGCAGCGGCAAATTCTTATGTTCTTATTTCCACTGAAAGCAATGGAAGTAAAACCTGGATCTCTTGATCCATCCTTCTTTTTCTGGAGCCATATGGGAACCCTAATTATAACAGGACAACTACAGTAGACCCCTTCCCCCTGCCTCACCATGTGCTGCTTCCTTGAGAACTATTGCTGCATGTTTTCCTGTAAATATAAGGGAACGATAACTCAGTTCTTGATTTTATTCTTGGAAACAGGCTACGAAACGTTTAAGGGAGAGGAAGAACCGAATGTCCAGGATACCCAAGAGACAGGAGAAAAAGAAGTTTCTCACTTATATACAGGTGGGTAATAGTACTGTATAGAACACAGGGTGAGTACACTTCTCCCTCAATATTCGCGGGGTTAGGGGCTGAGCCGGCCCACGAATATTGAAAATTCGCAAATAACATTTGGGCCGGCTCTGACCCACCCTCCTCCTTCCCCTACGGGAACTCACGGCAGCCATTTTCTATGAGTGATCTGCACGAGGCAGGAGCGAAGGAAGATCGTTCCTGCCCCGAAAGCCCGCTAGACCACCAGGTAAGGTCCGGAAAGGTCTGGGCTGCAGCGTTACTTTTCTTTTCCCTCCCCCCCAAAAAATCACGAATAACCGAATCCGCGGATACTGAAACTGCGGATTCAGAGGGAGAAGTATAATAAATATGGTGCAGAGTAATAGGAGGTATTATAGAGCACAGGGCAAATAATACTGTACAGAGTAAGAGGAAGTATTACATAGCAATAATACTATACAGAGCAAGATGAAGTATTACAGGGAGTAATAAATACTGTATGATACCTTACAAAGCTCAGGGCAAGTAATAATACTGTGCAGAGTAAGAGCAGGTATTATAGAGCACAGGGGGAGTAATAATAAATACTATACAGAGCAAGAGGAAGTATTACAGGGAGTAATAATACTGTGCAGAGTAAGAGGAGATATTACAAGGCACAGGGGGTGTAATAATAAAAACTGTGCAGACCAGTGCGTAATAATAAATACTATGTAGAGTAAACAGAAGCAATACAGAACACAGAGGGAGTAATAATAACTCCTGTAGAGAGTAAGAATTGGTATTTCAGAAATAAGCTGGAAACCCAGTTCAGAGAGAGAGAAAGAGAGAAAAGAGAGAGAGGAAGAGAGAGAGAAAAAAAGAGGAAGAGAGAGGAAGAAAAAGAAAAGAGATAGGGATAGAAAGAGAAAAAAAAGAGAGGAACAGAGAGAAAAAAAGGAGAGAGAGAGAGAAAAAAAAAAAAAAAAAGAGAGAGAGGAAGAGAAACTAAACTAAACGAAACCTTAAGTTTGAATACCGCGTCATCTCCATAAAGATATAACTTGGCACGGTTTACAGGTAATTCAATAAATGAGGGAAGGACATAATAAGAAAGTAGAGGTTATGAAGAGGATAGCTAGCTTAAATAGATTGCTTTACGTTTTGGAGAAAAGCCAGGTTTTCAGATGCTTCAGAATAATTGGAATGAGCCTGGGTTCCGCAGCAGGGCAGGGAGGTTATTCCAAAGCTCGGTGAATTTGAAGAAAAGGGATTTGCCTAATTTACCTGCATACATGATGCCTTTTAATGATAATGAGAAAGAGAGAAAAAAAGGAGAGAAAAAGAAGAGAGAGAGAGAAAAAAAGAGTGACAGAAAAAAGGAGAGAGGAAGAGAGAGAAAAAAAGAGAGAGGAAGAGAGAAAAAAAGAGGAAGAGAAAAAAAGAGAGAGAAAGAGAGAGAGAGAGAGAAAAAGAGAGAGAGGAAGAGAAACTAAACTAAACTAAACCTTAAGTTTGTTTATCACATCACCTCCATAAAGATAGAGCTTGGCACGGTTTACAGGTAATTCAATAAATGAGGGAAGAACATAATAAGAAATTAGAGGTTATAAAGAGGATAGCTAGCTTTACATTTTAAATAGATAGCTTTACGTTTTGGAGAAAAGCCAGGTTTTCAGATGCTTTTAGAATAATTGGAATGAGCCTAGGTTCCGCAACGGGGCAGGGAGGTTATTCCAAAGCTCGGTGAATTTGAAGAAAAGGGTTTTCCCTAATTTACCTGCATACGTGACGCCTTTTAACGAGGGGAAAGATAGTTTGAGTTTGTGGGCGGATCTGGTAGTGTCAGGTCTCGAAGAATTCCAGGATAGTGGAATTAGGGGAGGAAGAATGCCATGTAGGATCTTGAATATTAGGCAGGTACAATTAAAGTGAATCCTAGAAATCACCGGAAGCCAGTGAAGTTTTGACAGAAGCGGGGAAAGATGGTCAAATTTGTTTAAGATCAACCTAGCTGCAGTGTTCTGGATCCGCTGAAGTCTTTGAAGATTTTTATTGGTTAGACTTAGATAGATGGATTTACAATAGTCCAGTCTGGAAAGAATGATTGATTGTACAAGGACAGCAAAATGTTGTTGGCGGAAGCAGGATCTCACTTTCCTCAACATGTGAAGACTAAAAAAAAAACACTGCATCGCCCTCGACCGGGGCCGCACAAAATACTTCACGGGGCCGCAGGTTGGACACCCCTGACGAAATGTACTGCCATGCTCTACATCACTATACCCAGCTATGTTTTATTATGTACGAGTCAACTTGTAACCCGTTCTGAGCTCTTCTGGGATATAAATCCAGATAAGTAAATAAATAAAGTGATAGTGCATGGGCCATGAAGAATAGAGACTGCTCTAGAAACCTATGTAAAAGAAGTGTACATAGTGTTTCAGTCATACAAAGGGCATTTGAGTTGTACTGTTTCTCATGCGGCTTCTGCTAACCCAGTGTATCGCAAACTGTGTGCCTCCTGAGATTTCAGGTGTGCCGCGGTACACTGGGGAAGAGGAGAAATGCCGGCGCCAGCTGACTGTCTACAGAACGTGCCTCTCGTGTACTAAATGGTGAGACCTTGGTTAGGACCACGGCAGAACGCGACCTAGGGGTAATCATTAGTGAGGACATGAAGGTTGCCAATCAAGTGGAGAAGGCTTCCTCCAGGGCAAGATAAATGATGGGGTGTATCCGCAGAGGTTTCGTCAGCAGGAGACCTGAAGTTATGATGCCGTTGTACAGAGCCATGGTGAGGCCTCACTTGGAGTACTGTGTGTTTTGGAGACCACACTACCGAAAGGACGTGCTGAGGATCGAGTCGGCTCAGCGAACGGCCACCAGGATGGTCTCGGGGCTCAAGGATCTCACGTATGAAGAAAGATTTAAAAAATTGCGGCTGTACTCACTTGAGGAAAGAAGAGAACGGGGAGATATGATTGAAACATATAAGTACATCCCGGGACGTATCGAGTCAGAAGATGATATCTTCTGGCTCATGGGACCCTCGACTACCAGAGGGCATCCGCTGAAGATCTGGGGAGGGAAGTTTCATGGCGACTCCAGGAAGTACTTCTTCACCGAAAGAGTAGTGGATCATTGGAACAGACTCCCACTCCAGGTGATAAAGGCCAGCAGCGTAACGGATTTTAAGAGAAAATGGGATACTCACGTGGGATCTTTAAGGGAGTAAATTCAGGGGAGGGGATACTTGGAATGGGCCGACTTGGTGGGCTATAGCCCTTTTCTGCTGCTTTTTTCTATGTTTCTATGTCCTGTATGCAATCTCCCGCCGCTGGCACCTCTACTCTCTGCCGGCCCTGCTCTCCGACGCAAGGCCCATTTGAAGGGCCTTTGCGCTGATGCCAGCACACTTCCAGGTGTCTTGAACCAGGGACACTAGGATTAGGGCCTCTTCTATTAAACTGCGCTAGCAGTTTCTAGCATGGGGAGCCACGCTGAATGGCCCGCGCTGCTCCCAATGCTCATAGAGTTCATATGAGCGTCGGGAGCAGCACAGGCCGTTCAGCGCGGCTCTCTGCGCTAAAAACTGCTAGCGCAGTTTAAAAGAAGAGGGGGGGTTAGTGTGCCCCGGCTCGAAAAAACTTTGCGAGACACTGTACTTACCTATGAAATTTCCTAAATGTTACAGTCCTATGTTGCATTGCAAACTACACCCCCCTCCCCCAAATTAACATTTTCCTTGATTATCAAAACTTTTTCATTGTCACTAATTCACGATTAATGTCTTCTGTTTATATCCTGCAGAAAGTGAGGGTCTATTGGAACAGAAGAGGGAGACACATCGAGAAGGACCTCCCGCAGAGGCGGAACAGATCCTAAGACAATTAGCAGATGTCTGTGAGAATATTTCCCAGGAGACCGAGAGGAAAAACAGAAGGCATTATGAGCAGGAATCGGAGAAGAGGCAGAGAGATCCTGCAGCAAACTCAGTAGGAAGAGTCACTGGATATGAGAGAAGTGAGAGGGAGCTCGCAAGTATCTCCGAGCACTACAGACACCGGAGAACTGAGGAATCGTCTCAAAATAATAACAGTCAGATGACTCCTGAATACCGCCAAGGGAAGAAAATGTTTCTGTGCGACACCTGTGGAAAATGCTTTCATAAGAAGTATAATTTGCTATTGCACCAGAGGACCCACACGGGAGAGAGACCATTTCCATGCTCTCAGTGTGGGAAATGTTTCAGAGAAAAGTCAAAGCTGAAGGTGCACCAGAAAATTCACAATGACGTGAAGCCTTTTCAATGTACCGAGTGTAACAAATGTTTCTCCTGGCTCTTAGAGCTGAAAATTCATGAAAAGATTCACTTGGGAGAAAAACCTTTTACGTGCTCTTGGTGCGATAAAAGTTTTGTTTATTTATCATGGTTAAGAAGGCATGAAATGAGCCATACGGGAAAGAACCCCTTTATCTGTGTAGAGTGTAATAAGCACTTCACTTCTGTAACAGAGCTAAAAATTCATCAACGGATCCACACAGGAGAGAAAGTTTTCACATGCCCAGAGTGTAGTAAAAGCTTTATTCAGTTATCAAAATTAAAACTTCATCAAAGAAGTCACACAGGAGAGAAACCATTTACCTGCCCTGAATGTAATAAATGTTTCTTTCAGTTGTCACAACTGAAAATTCATCAAAGGAATCATACAGGACAGAGACCCTATAGATGTACTGAGTGTAATAGCAGTTTCATTCAACTCTCACATTTGAACAGGCATCAAATGAAACACACAGGAAAGAAACCCTATACGTGCACCGAGTGTAATAAAAACTTCATTTGTCTGTCAAGACTGAAAACTCATCAAAGAATCCATACTGGAGAGAAACCCTTTGCATGTAGTGAATGTAATAAAAATTTCAGTCAGTTGGCACAATTGAATAGGCACCAAATGATTCATATAGAAAAGAAAACCTTTACATGTGCTGATTGCAAAAGATGTTTTATTGAGCTGTCAGATTTAAAGAAGCATCGAAAGATCCACATATTTAAGAAAACATTTACATGCATGGAGTGTAATAAAAACTTCAATTGTTTATCAAATCTGAAAATTCATCAACGGATTCACCTAAAAGACAGACCCTTTCCATGTCCCGAATGTAATAAAAGTTATATCCAGTTATCACATTTGAAAATTCATCAGAGAGTTCACACTGGAGAGAAACCATTTACATGTACTGAATGCAATAGAAGCTTCAGTCAGTCTTCAACGCTGAAAACTCACCTAGCAATCCACCGCAGAAAGAAACATCATGACGCCTTGAGATCTGAAACTTCATGAAGTGACCACAAGTTCAGAAAATTCTAATAACATTTTCACTGATCCGACGAGTCTGTAAAAGATCTGTTTTGGACAGACTAAGTTCATATCCTGGCTTACGAGTGAGATTCATGCTGTCATGGTGTGCACATATTTGGAGACCCTGCCCCCATAAGTAAATTTTGACACATGACGACTCGTTTCACCTCTGATGTCACATAAAGACACAATGGGCTTGGTTTTGTAACAGGATGCCTATCTGTAAAGTTCAAAAAGGGGCATATGATAAGGTTATTATGGGGCGGAGCGTGGCATAGTAGTTAGAGCTACAACCCTGAGGTTGTGGGTTCAAATCCCACCCTTCTCCCTGTGACCCTGGGCAAGTCACCTAATCCTCCACTGCCCCAGGTACATGGGCTCGATTGTGAGCCCACTAGGACAGTCAGGGAAAATGTTTGAAGTACCTGCATGTAAGACACTTTGAGCAGTATACAAGTCCCAATCCCTCTTATTTTTAGATTCAACAGTTTTTATTATTCAGAACTGCACCTTGAGAATAACAGATATAAAAGCAAGGCAGTAAGCATTAAACGAGAAAAGAAAAACAAATCGACAGATTGAGTAATCATTGCTAGCAAAACAAACGAGGCTCTCGCTAAGAGTCACAAGGAAACCCAAGAATTCAGTATTAATACAGAGCAAACCCTACTTAACCCCCTCCCCATTCTACCCCCTTACCCTCCCCCACAACAACCGTTCCTGAGCTCTAACCCCAAACCATCTCAATCCCTGCCCACACCCCTCCGCCATCCAAGACAGAATCCTAAATTTGTGGATGGAAGATAAAGAACTAAGCCAGGGGTAATGAACTCCGGTCCTCGAGAGCCGTATTCCAGTCGGGTTTTCAGGATTTCCCCAATGAATCTGCATGAGATCTATTTGCATGCACTGCTTTCAATGCATATTCATTGGGGAAATCCTGAAAACCCGACTGGAATACAGCTCTTGAGGACTGGAGTTCCCTACCCCTGAACTAAGCCAACGGTGGATGATAGTATATTCAAAGTCTGGCTGTGCTGTCTATGTGAAAGGAGATTTAAGGACGGATCCCAAATGCCCAACTCTCCCTCTTATTTTTATCCCTTTATTTGGCACGCAAGACAATCACGTGCAGGACGTCAGCGTGCTGGATTTCAACACTATTTTAATCTTTTCCTATCGTGTGTCCCGGATAACGGGACATTCCAAAAATGTCATTGCCATCGTGGATAAACAATCTGTATGGACTAATAAAGAGCCAGGAACACGAAATATTTGAATTTACAGACTTATGACATATTTACACTATGTTTACAATAGCCGTAAATGATAACGGTGAATAATACAAAACTTTGCTAAAATAATTACGATTGGAACCAGCGTAATGTAAAATTTATTATGATAGGAAAAGATTAAGCGCTCCAAGGGGGGGGAACCCCCCCCACACTTTACTTAGAAATGCTGGCGCTCCCGTTGGGGGTGAGGTGGGGGTGGGACCCCCTATTACAGAGGAACAGTCATTTTTCCCTAAAAAAACAGGGTAAAAGGCTGTTTCCTCTGTAATGGGGGTTTCTACCCCCCTCCATGGGAGCGCCAACAATCCCCCACACATCCCCTCAGAGCGTTTTAAAATAGTGTTGAAATCCAGCGCGCTGACGTCCTGCGTGCGAATGTCTGGGCGGGTTATTTTGACATTTTTTCAGATCACCGATTAAACCCTATCCACGTCATTCTCCTCTTGCTTGGGCAGAGAAATTTTCAGCACCCTCTTGTACTTATAATAGAAGTAAGTTTATTTCAAGATTATTTAGGTCTTGATATATCGCTTTCTGCGCAGATTTTCAATTTATACAAAGTATTAAAAAACACGTTAAAAAAATATAAAATAGTGGGGAACCAACTCACAATTACACTACAGACATAACAAGGTACATAAGGGCAAATGGGGAAGATACATTGCTTAAAATAAAAGAAAGGGGGCAAAATACAAGAGGAGTTAAGCAACATATAGCTATTTATTTTGCTTATTCTATTTACACTTCCCCCTCCGCATTCGAAGCAGTAGCGGAATAACAAGTCAGCGAATACAGAAAAACCGCGAATAACTTTTCAGATGTTATTCGCGGTTTTCTGTTACAAACCCCAGAGAATATGATAAAACCGCGAATAACTGAGCAGTTCCTTGGAAGAAAGATCAGCGATTTCCCCTGTGCAACGCTGGGAGCAGTGATTTTCTCTGATGTAATTTGGGGGGGCAGAGCCTGCAAACGAAAAACCGTGAATAACCGAAACCGCGAATATGGAGGGGACGTGTATTTTTGTTGCGTTCTTATGTTATTGTCTTGCCTTCCTGTTTTATTTCCTTTTCTCTTCATTTTTTTTTCTGGATTTGTAAAATATTTGTAAGAGTTTTCATGTTCTCTATTTCCCTGTGGCACTTTAGCTTAGAATGTGAGCCCACTTGGAACAGAGAGGGAAGTGTCCAAAAGTGTCTTAAGACAATGTCATGAACGGAAATTGTAATCCGATTAGGTTGTAAGTGGAATAGAAATGTTAAAAATAAATACATTTATACATGGCCATGTTAGTTTTCCAGCCACTTATGTGCACAAATACTCCAGCACGTCTCTCTTGGCAGTACCCTTCTCCTCTACACAGTGGCACAGCGAGGGTGAGAGGCGCCCCTCCCCCGCCCTTGTCTCTTCCCACTCCCCCCTTCCCTTCCCCCGTACCTCTAGCTGTTCACCGCAACGAGAATTTGAACGTGCTCCTCGTGACCCCGTCGGCTCTTTCATTGATGTCACTTCCTGTGTGCGGCACCCGGACGTGACATCAGCGGGAGAGAGGACACAGTCGCGAGGAGCGCATTGAAGCTATTGCTCGCGGCGGGGAACAGCTAGAGGTAGAGGGAAGGGGGCCGTGTGCACGGTGGGGGGAAGAGTGGGTGCCCAATGCCCACACCATGATGGAGCCTGGGGCAGCCCGCCCCTCCCCCCTCCACTGACCTGTTCTTCCTTTTGCAGGATTGGAATATCCTGATGGGGCTAAGCAGAGACTGCTAGCTTTTTGGCCAGCTCTGAGCTACTTACCTTTTTGGTTCAAATTACTTGAGGGAGCAGGTTCTGGGTTTGTTTGGTTTTTTAATTCCTTCTCTGCATATTTGGTTTCTGATCCTTTTTCTTTTTTTGTGATCTGCCTTAATGTCTTTTTCTGTCTCTGGCCCTTTAAGAATTGAACTCAACCACTATATTAGGCAAACAAGTCCTCATGTGGAAACAAAATCCAACCAACGCAAAGGAGGACTAAAACAGAGGTCAATCCTTGCTGGTTATGATACCTCTCTCAGAAACCTGTGCTGTCCTCACACTACAGTGTTCGGAACCATATTCACAGATAAAGGATATCTTTCATTGAGTCAGTATTTTTTATGCAAAAACCATAATCATGCAAGCTCGTATAAAGTACTAGGTGCAATAAATAAATGACTTTAAAAATAGACATCAAAAAACTTTTTGCACTTATCTTATAAAGAGCTGGCTTGTAATTCTTAGTTGTTCATTATATGGCTGAACGCCCTACGGGACCCGTTTCACCGCAAATAAAGGGCTTCTTCAGGGGTCTTATATTATAATTAGAAATGTGCTACAGTATTAGTATTAACACAAAATGGCGCCCTTTAAGAATTGACACAGCCAGCAGTTATTATTAAGGTGACCATATGTCCCGTTTTCAGACCGACCGTCCCGTTGTCCCGACCCACTGCTTTGGGACACTGAAATGTCCCGTTTTCAGGGACAGCGTCCCGAAGCTGTGCGTGGGGACACCAGGATGGGTGATCGCTTTCCCTCCCTTCTGCGCCGATTCAAACCCCGGTCTGCCGCCGCTGCTTCTTGCCGATGTCAATTCTGATGTTGGAGAGGAAGTTCCAGGCCAGCCAGGCAGCGATTGGCTAGCCTGGAACTTCCTCTCCGATGTCAGAATTGACGTTGGGAAGAAGCAGAGGTGGTGGACCGGGGTTTGAAATCAGCGCAGCAAGGAGGGAAGAAGGGAGGCTGGCTTCGGGGGAGGGGGGTGGGACAAAGGGTGGAAGGCAAGACATAGGAAGGGCATATAATGTAGTGTTTTTCAACCTTTTTTGGGCAAAGGCACACTTGTTTCATGAAAAAAATCACGAGGCACACCACCATTAGAAAATGTTAAAAAATTTAACTCTGTGCCTATATTGACTATATATAAAGTAATTCTCTTGAATAGGAATCAAATAAACACAAAGAAAGTATTTTATAATTACTTTATTATGAAATATTAAGTAAACAGAATAGTGAAAAATTATAAAATACTTTATTCAGTGCGAAACCTGGGCCTGTTTGGCTGAACACAAAGCTGATATTCTGGCTGGAATCGAAGAAAGACACACACGTAGTAGCTCTTCGTCAACAGCTCTCAGTCTCTCTCTGTATTTGGTTTTTATAGCATACAAAAATAGACAAATATACCCTCCATCCTTTTTATTAAACCACAATAGCAGTTTTTAGCGCAGGGAGCTGCGTTGAATGCCCAGCGCTGCTCTTGACGCTCATAGGCTCCCTGCGCTAAAAACCACTATTGCGGTTTAGTAAAAGGTGACCATATTGTAAAATATAGACAGCAGATATAAATTCAGAACTGTGCATAGTAAGGGAAGGGAAGTTTTTATCTCTGGGAATTTACCCAGTTAACTATTAAGTTATTTGGGCAAATTCCTTTGAAAATTGTGGTAATACTGCCTCCACTTTGCTAAATTTAAAATAAAATCATTTTTCCTACCTTGTCTGGTGATTTCTGGTTGCACTTTCTTCTTCTGACTGTGCATCCAATCTTTCTTCCCTTCTATCAGCCTGTATGCTTTCTCTCCTCCACACCTCATTCCCTCCCCCAACTTTTTCTTCCTCTCTCCCTGACCTTTCTTTCTTTTTTTCTGTTTCTCTTCTTTCCTTCTGTTTCCCTGCCTGCCCCCTTTCTTCCTTTCTCCCTGCCGTTCCCCAAGCCACTGCCACTGCCGCTGCCATCGGGGAACAGGACCCACCAATGGATAACAGGCCCCAAAGCCAACGCATGCTCTCCCTGACGTCAATTCTGCAATCGGAGGAAGTTCCGCCCAGCCAGGCAGCGATTGGCTGGCCCGAACTTCCTCTCCGACTGCAGAATTGACGTCGGGGAGAAGAAGACTTATCGGCTCGATAGATTAGATCGCCAAGACAAAGTGAGTCCTGGGTGATCGACTCACTTTGCCTTGGCGAGCTACTGGCGCCCCTGCCTCGGGCCCCCTGTCAGCTCCGGGCCCCTGAATGCAGGACTGGTAGTACTGCCCTGATGGCGGCCCTGCGGCACACCAGGCAACATCTCGCGGCACACTAGTGTGCCGCGGAACAGCGGTTGAAAAACACTGATGTAGAGCACTCAAAACTATGTATAATGCATAATTTATCTGAAAACAGGAAAAAGACCTCAAAATACCCCAGGAATCCAATCAATAGATTGAAACCAATTTGGGGTTAAGGTATCATCACTGGTCAAAACCTCCATTAAATTTTAAGTGATTTATTTCATTTAAATATTACTAAATTTAAACACGTGTATAATTCTGTGATTAAATATCTATTTCTCTCATACTTGAATGAGCAATTAAGAGCTGGCAACCATGGATTTAAAACCACATCAATATTCCATCTGGCTTCATAAAAACTATCATCTAGCACTTATCTTTTGTGACCTGACCGAGGCCCAATTCGTTTCGCACCAACGGGCTTCTTTAAGAGAAGTGATAATATTTGGATTTTATCATATAGCCTCGCCCAAACCCAGGGGAATGTCAGCATTTATCTCCAGAGCCCTTTTGATGGGGAAAAAAGCCATCCTCAACAACTGGCTCTCCCGTGATCCCCCGTCATATGCACAATGGAGATCCCTAATGATAGTGCACGCAACACTGGAGAGACGCATGGTGAGAGACTTGACTCTTGGCCCGGGTCGCAAATTTTGTCAGGTGTGGGAGCACTTCTGGCAGGACCTCAAACCGTGTGCTCGCAGTAGACTTTTGAATCTTTAAGATTTTATTCCCACTCTCAGCTGTTGGACTGGCCATGGATTCTTGGGGAGGGGGAGGTTGGGAGGGGAACTGATTATATTGTTGAAAATGTTATTTCCTGAATGGTACTACTGTTTGTATTTGCTTCTTACTGCTGGAATAATAAAAATAATTTAAACATAAGGGAAGTGATAAAGCTTGTTAGTTTGCCAGTATGAATTAAGTGTTGCCCAAAAATCTGTTTTAAAGCTGTTTTAAAGTGAGAGCGTGGGAAGGGGTACTAACGACATGGGAAGGAAGGAGGGAGGGAATAGAAAGGGACAATTGTTGGGCCTGAGTGCAGAAAGAAAGGATGCACAGTCAGAAGGAAACGCAACCAGAGACTCATGAAATCACCAGACAGCAAAGGTAGGATAAATGATTTTATTTTCAATTTAGTGATCAAAATGTGTCAGTTTTGAGAATTTATATCTGCTGTCTATATTTTGCACTATTTTTGGCTATTTTTCTAGTTACGGAGGTGACATTGCATATTTTAAAGTCATCTGCTTTGACATCTTTGAAACCCCTCCAAATATAAATAATTAACATTTTCTCTGCATATAGTGTGCTTACATAGTAACATACATAGTAGATGACGGCAGATAAAGACCTGAATGGTCCATGCAGTCTGCCCCACCTGGTTCAATTTAAAATTTTTTTATTTTATTTTTTTTTTATTTTTCTTCTTTGCTATTTCTGGGCAAGAATCCAAAGCTTTACCCGGTTCTGTGCTTGGGTTCCAACCGCCAAAATCTCCATCAAGACCTACTCCAGCCCATCTACACCCTCCCAGCCACCGAAGCCCTCCCCTGCCCATCCTTCACCAAACGGCCATACACGACACAGACCGTGCAAGTCTGCCCAGTAACTGGCCTAGTTCAATATTTAATATTATTTTCTGATTCTAAATCCTCTGTGTCCATCCCACGCTTCTTTGAACTCAGTCACAGTTTTATTCTCCACCACCTCTCTCGGGAGCCCAGGATCGATGGAACTTGGACCATGTAAAACATGGTCTAAGTCACAAAAACCCACCTAAACTCACCAGATAAGCACTGAAAACATATAATACAGACCCCCCACACACTACCCCAGTGATCACCGACCACCCCACCGCATAAAAATTTTAATCACAACTTTAAAATTTAGCCTCCAGACCATCATCACCTGGCCGCCTGGCATAGGAAAGCCTAGTTGTCCAGCACAGAGGCAGCTTAAGTCGTCTTGGGGTGGTGTTAGGGACCCATAGAGAGGAGGACCCATGCCCATAAGCCCCTGTAATCACTGCATTGATACTTAAAAACCCTTTTTTACTGGCATATAAGCGGCTCCTGCAGCCCTAAGGGCTATTGGGGTGGTAGATAAGTGGGTCTAGGGCAGGGATCTCATAGTCCCTCCTTGAGGGCCACAATCCAGTCGGGTTTTCAGGATTTCCCCAATGAATATGCATTGAAAGCAGTGCATGCACATAGATCTCATGCATATTCATTGGGGAAATCCTGAAAACCCAACTGGATTGCGGCCCTCAAGGAGGGACTTTGAGACCCTTGGTCTAGGGGATTCTGGAGGTGGTTTGGGGGGCTCATCATGACCTATAAGGGAGCTGTAGGGTGGAGAAGACATGGCACTCTTTTTGTGAAGTTCACAGCAGCGTCCTGTAAGGTACCCCACTATTTAGGTGGCTTGTCTGGGTGTGCTTTGCAGACCCTTCCCATGTCCAACAGGGCTTGTTCTAGGCGTTTTCAACTTGGACGGAAAGTTGGACGAAAATGTGGTATAAAGATGGACGATTTAGTGGCTTGGACGATCAGATCGGCAGGACATACAATTAGACAATTTTCGAAACTAAAAAAAAGTTGGACGTATCTTTCGAAAATGTGTCTTAAGCTGTTTTTTATTTTGGACGACTTGTGAGATGGACGTAAACGGACTTAGACATCCCTTTTGATTATGCCCCTCCACGGCTCTTAACACTTGCATTGTGAGGTCATAGAGCATTATGGCTATAGAAACATGATAGCAGATAAAGTCCAAATGGCCCATCCAGTCTGCCCATCCGCAGTATCCACTATCTCTTCGTCTCCCTATTGGCTTAGGCTCTTTACACCTGCATTGTGAGGTCATAGACCTTTATGGTTATAGAAATATAGTGTACAACCTAAAACTAGTCACCCCAGCAGTATATAACGTTATCATAAAAATAATATAGGATACTGCTAATACTGGACAATACACATCAGTATTGTTAGCCCAACAAACTTGAAAGGCTATGGCCTCAGAATCGGAGCCTACGCACAGCAGTGAATCACAAACTGAGATGATCCGCGTAGTTATACAGCTCCTGCTCCAATCATTGGCCGGTATTTAATTTTTTAAAACTTTTTCTAAAGCAATTCAATAAAGCTAAAACCCTTACAACTTTTAAGTGATATTGTGTATATGTGATAGCCAGGATTTGAATAAAAGTAGACCAAAAAGACTTATCTTATTGCTGACTTGTCTTTAAAACATATTTGGTCACTAGTGTCTGTTTGCCGACGTGGCCAGCGTTTCGCGGGAATTTTAAACATCCGCTGCGTCAGGGCCACCAGGACATTCAAAATCACAGGCTCAATCAGTTCACTCGGTCACAAATTTTCAAACTTCAAATTTTGAAAATTTGTGACCGAGTGAACTGATTGAGCCTGTGATTTTGAATGTCCTGGTGGCCCTGACGCAGCGGATGTTTAAAATTCCCGTGAAACGCTGGCCGCGTCGGCAAGCAGACACTAGTGACCGAATATGTTTTAAAGACAAGTCAGCAATAAGATAAGTCTTTTTGGTCTACTTTTTTTCAAATCCACAATTGTAATCCACATTCGACAAGTTTGTCCAGTTAAGTAGTATATTCTGAATGGCTAGTGTAGCCATAATGTGGAACAACTTAGGGCTCCTTTTACTAAGCTGCGTTAGGGCTTTAACTAAACTAAACTAAACCTTAAGTTTATATACCGCATCCTCTCCACGGAAGTGGAGCTCGGCACGGTTTACAAGAACTTAAAATATAAGAAGAGAAAGGAAAAGGTTTACATGAGCTTATATATAGAATGGAAGAGTAAGGGGGAAAATAGAATTACATGTTAGAGAAGAGCCAAGTTTTCAGTTGCTTGCGGAATAGTTGGAGAGAGCCCAGGTTCCGCAACGGGATAGTAAGGTCGTTCCAGAGACCTGTGATTTTGAAGAGAAGAGATTTTCCCAGTTTACCTGCATAGAGAATACCGCGTAGAGAGGGGAAGGATAGTTTATATCTTTGGGCCGGGACTGGTGGAGTCAGGACTCGAGGAGTTAAAGGATAGTGGGCTTAACGCGTGGAATAGCGCATGCTACATTGAGCTGGCGTTAGTTTTTCCACATAGTGCGCTAAAAACGCTAGCCTCATGGTAGTTCAGTAACTGTATACCCTCGTGATTTCCAAATACTACGAGAGAGAAGTCAATTTTTGTGTTAACGGAGAAAACAGCCGATATGGGGTTCCAAACTTTACCCCAGTAATTCTGGAGAAGAGGGCAGTGCACTAGCATATGTTCCAAGGTGCCAGGGTGGCTCTTACAGGACCAACAGAGGGAAGGAAGAGAGGCATTAATCCTATGCAGAACAAAGGACATCGACTGGAGCATGGAGGCTGATTTAAGAGATTTGAAGAGATGTGCCGAAACCTTCGACCAGGACTCAGCATCAGGGGTGGTTTGAAAGGCTACCCAGACACAAACGGGAAGAATAATAATTACCACGTGGCGTAATACAAAATCCAAAAACACCCACTCTCTCTGTATATATAAATCAATAGTTTAACGAAGTTCAAAGTGCTCAGAACCAATCAAATGGTAATAGAAAGATCACGCCGGGATATTACCCCTAGAGAAAATCTTCACTTGTTCAATCATCGCACTTTAAAAGTTATATTGATTGTGATTTCAACTGCTCAAAATATATAAACAATTATTATGGACTCATCTTAGGTGTCTATTTCTTCCAGGTTCTGACATGTTTCGCCAGACCAGGCTTCCTCAGAGAACCCACACATAAGATGTCTCAAAGTGATTGTGACTGAGATTTTTTAGCTGTAGTTTGCTTGTTCAGTTGACAGCAGGAGGATCCTAAGTGTTTGAGTCTTTGGTTTTTTTTTCTTCTTGGCAAGCATGGGAGGGTTTCCTAGACCAGTGATTCCCAACCCTGTCCTGGAGGAACACCAGGCCAATCGGGTTTTCAGGCTAGCCCTAATGAATATGCATGAGAGAGATTTGCATATGATGGAAGTGATAGGCATGCAAATTTGCTTCATGCATATTCATTAGGGCTAGCCTGAAAACCCAATTGGCCTGGTGTTCCTCCAGGACAGGGTTGGGAACCACTGTCCTAGACGGTTGGGTTGCTTCCCCTGAGCTAACATAAACACCATCCTTTTTTCTCTCTCTCTTTCTCTTCTCTCTTTTTCTCTTTTCTTCGTTTTTTTTTCTCTCTCTCTCTCTCCTCTTCTCTGTTCTTTTCTTCTTCTCTCTCTCTCCTCTTCTTCTTTCTCCTCTTCTCTCTTTTCTTTCTTCTCTGTTCTTTCTTCTTCTTTCTCTCTCCTTTCTTCTGTTCTTTCTCTCTCCTCTTTCTTCTTTTTTCTCTCTCTTTCTTCTCTGTTCTTTTCTTCTTTTTTCTCTCTCTCTTCTCTGTTCTTTTCTTTCATCTCTCTCTCTTCTCTTCTTTCTTCTGTTCTATTCTTCTTTTTCTCTTTTCTCTTTTCTTTTGTTCTTTTTTCTCTTCTCTGTTATTTTCTTCTTCTTTTTCTCTCTTTCTCTCTTCTCTTCTTCTTTTTCTCTCTCTATTCTTCTGTTCTTTTCTCTCTTCTCTTCTTTCTCTCTTCTCTTTCCTTCTTTTTTTCTCTCTCTTCTCTGTTCTTTTCTTCTTTATCTCTCTCTTTCTCTTTTCTTCTGTTCTTTTCTCTGTCTTCTCTTCTTTCTTTCTTCTCTGTTCTTTTCTTTCTCTCTTCTCTCTTGTTCTTCTTTTTTCTCTCTTCTCCTTTTTTTCTCTCTCTTCTCTCTTCTCTTTTCTCTTTTTTTTCTTCTTTTTTTCTCTCTCTTCTCTCTTTTTCTCTGTTCTTTCTTCTTCTTCCCAGTCTTCTAGGGTTTGGAGCTGGGTGGCCAGATGGGTTTATTTTATTTTTTTAGCTGCAGTTTGCTTGTTCGGTTGCCAGCAGGAGGATCCTAAGTGGTTGAGCCTTTGTTTCTTTTTCTTTCCAGGCCTATCAGACACAGAGGCCTTGGGATACTGGTTGGTTCCTTACCACTGATACTATTTGGGGTACTGGGGGAAAGGGGGGGGTTCATATACTTTTGACGATGATACCGATTTTTAGTGTTCACAGTCTTGTGCAATTTCTTTGTTCACTTGTTGCTTGTTATTTCTGGTTGTATTCATTTTCATCAATAAAAAAAAGATTTACACTACATACCATACCATCTCTTGGATCCCGCAAATGTCAGCAAGGAATCAGTGCAGCTTATGCAACATTAGAATTACTACAGAGACATAGATATTACAAAGAAACTGCATGGAGGATATCATGCAGGGGACTGCATGGGGAAGGGTCAATGCACTGAGGAAGAAAAAGGTGAGTTTTCAGTGCCTTCCTGAATTGGAAGTATGTAGGTGTTTGTAAGAGGCTGCCCGGGAGGTTGTTCTGGATTCTGGGCCCCTGAAACTCGAAGGTGGTCTAAAAGAGAGCCTTTCTTCGAACACGGTGTGCAGAAGGGGGTGGTAGTTTCCAACATTGGATTGTCCTCGACTTTGTAGAAGGATTGTGTGATTTGAATGGCAGATGGATTAGGTCCATAAATAGTCATCATAGCCTGTCCTATAGCTGTAGCAGTATAATTATCTTTACTTGAAGTAGCTGCGGAATCTGCCATCATCTTTAGCCCTAGTACTTAAGCTAAGCTAAGAGTGGGTACCATGAATTTTTACTTTTCCTTCCTGCCACACTAAAATTGTAGCAGTCATGTTACTCAGATTCACATAGGTGTTACTTAGCAAGACTTGGGATGAGAACTTGATCTCCCTTTAGGGAATGCACAGGTATTCACCAGCTCCGCTGATAAAAACTCAACCCATCATCGCCGACCCCTCTTTCTCCCATGTGGTTACTTTGATGCCTCCTTAGAGATGATAAAGAAGTGAAGCTTTTACCACACTCGGAGCAGGTAAATGGTCTGTCACCAGTGTGGATCCTTTGATGAATTTTCAAATGTGAAAGGCGAATGAACCCTTTGTTACACTCAGAACACGTAAAAGGTTTCTGTACCATGTGGCCCCTTTGATGCATTTTCAGATTTGATAGGTGATTGAAGCATTTATTATACTCGGAACACGCAAACGGTTTCTGACCCGTGTGGATCCTTTGATGAATTTTCAGATTTGATAAATTAATGAAGCCTTTGTTACACTCAGAACATGTAAAAGGTTTCTCTCCTGTGTGGATCCTTTGATGAATTTTCAGATTTGAAAGACGTATGAAGCCTTTATTGCACTCAACGCAAGTGAAAGGTTTCATTCCCGTGTGTATCATTTGATGTCTTCTTAGAGACGATAAAGAAATGAAAGTTTTATCACACTGAGTACACGTAAATAGATTCCCTCCGGCGTGGAACCTTTGGTGAATTGTCAGTTCTGACAGATTATTGAAGCTTTTATCACACTGGGTACATTTAATAGCTTTCTTTTTCAAGTGACTCATTTGGTGTCTCTTCAGATACGACAGATAAATAAAACCTTTATTACACTCGGCGCACGTAAATGGTTTCTCACCCGTTTTGATCATTTGATGTCTTCTTAGAGATGATAAATAAATGAAGCTTTTGTCGCATTCACTACATGTGAAAGGTTTCTGTCCAGTGTGAATCATTTCATGCCTTCTCAGAGATGAAAAAAAAACAAAGCTTTTATCACACTCAGCACATGTATACAGAGTTTCTTCTGCACGTGTTAATCGATGTATTATTGTATTTTTCTTCTGAATACTTTTCTCAAATTGACAACTTGACAATTTCTTCTCATCTTTGACTATTTTTTGGTTCTTTGCTACGAAATTCTTGTATTTATGAAACTTTCCACATTTGATACTTCCAAGAGATCTTTTCCCCGTGTGTGTTCTTTGTTGTGTAATTAATGTTTCGTTTAGACAGAAATTTTTGCTGTAACGAGTCCTTGGAAATGTTTTCACTCCAGCGTGAATTTTCTGGTGCAATTTCAAATTTGATTTGTAAGGTTTTCCGCACCGAGTACATCCCTCGTTGTGGGATCTCTGGTGCAATAATAAATCATCTTTCTTAAAGCCTTTTGCACAGGGCTCATACAGAAAGGATTTATTTCTTTTCTCCTCTCTCTGGTGGGGAATAAAAGAAATGCGATTACTGTTATTTTGGAAGGGTTTCTCCGATGTCCTGTTTCCCTGGGTCTCGGGGATGTTTGAGAGTTCTCCGTCACTTTTCCCACACTCAGTGACTCTATCCGGCGAGCTTCCTGCAAGGTCTCTCCGCTTCTTTCCATTCCTTCCGATTCTCTTCTCATTCTTCTGGAAAATATTTTCACACATATTTAATTGCCTTGGGATTTGTTCCATTTCTACAGAAGGTTCTTCTTGATTTTCTTCCCTCTTCTGTTCCTCTATGGCTTCATTATCTGCTGGGTATAAACAGAAAACATTAATCATGTTTTCGGAAAAGCATTTTCCCCCTAATTCTATATATGGTGCTTTGACCTACAAATGCAAATTTGGACACACGTTCACTTTGCACGCACAAATTAATTGAAGAAGCCAATTAAGACCGATAACTGGCTTCTTAACAAGCAATTAGCATTAATTGGATTTAATTTAAATTTATACACCTAAAATTGATGCGCTGTGCCATAAAGGGGATATAAATATGAGAAGACCGTGGGCAGATTGGAGGCATTCCCCAAATTTACGCACAGAATTAGTCATGTCTAACTTTAGGCATGGTTTATAGAATACCACTGATTTGATTTTTTTTTTTTTTCATTTTTAGACATCATATACAGAATTTACCCTTTGGGGGTCACAGTGACAACATAGGATCTGTGATGTTTACAAAACTCTAGCTGTCAGCAGAAATCTCAAGAGAAAAAGCAGAACTCAGAGGCTCTACATTAGAGAATGGCACGATGACAAAATTCATCACCGTCCTTGCGGATATCCGTGGGAAACCATCTCCGTGTCATTCTTTAGGGAGAGAGGGAAGAATCAGAGTTTAAATGGGCCCAGTCACTGACCCTCAAGCCTTGCATTGAAGAATTCTGGTGTGGAAGGACAAGTTGAGAGAGACAGAAAAGAATGACAGTCTCTGGTATCCAGAGCTGAGATTGTGATGTCATAAAGCCTCATTCCACCAATGCCTAAGAGCCAGCCTCATCAGTGATGTCACAATGGCTTCATTATCCTATACTTGGCTCACATAAGAATCAGCGTATGACTGGGCTCAGCCACTGACCCTCAAGCCTTGCAATGAAGAATGCTGGTGTAGAAGGACTGAGGTTGACAGAGACACGAAAGAAGGGCACCAGATGAGACCATAAACATTGCCATATTGGGTCAGTCTGAAGGTCCATCAAGCCCAGTATCCTGTTTCCAGTAGTGGCCAATCCAGGTCCCAAGTACCTGTCAGAAACCCAAAGAGTAGCAAACATTCCAAAGCTGAGATTGTGATGTCATAAAGCCTCATTCCACTAATGCCTAAGAGCCAGCCTCATCAGTGATGTCACAATGGTTTCATTATCCTATACAGTACTTGGCTCACATAAGAACATACGAGTTGCCATACTGGGACAGACTGAAGGTCCATCAAGCCCAGGATCCTGTTTCCAACAGTGGCCAACCCAGGTCCCAAGCACCTGTCAGAAACCCAAAGAGTAGCAACATTCCAGAGCTCAGATTATGATGTCATAAAGCCTCATTCCACCAATGCCTAAGAACCAACCTCATCAGTGATGTCACAATGGCTTGATTATCCTTTACTTGGCTCACATAAGAATCAGAACATGAATAGGCCCAGCCACTGACCCTCAAGCCTTGCATTGACGAATGCTGGTGTAGAAGGACTGAGGTTGAGAGAGACACTAACAAATGACATGAGATGGTTTCCCGTGATTATCTGCGGGGGCGGGAGCGATGATGAATTTTGTCACTGTGTCATTCTCTACTCTACATATCTCAGTGAACTCTGTGCATTTCCTTTAAATGGATTTTTGATAACCCAGTGCAAAGTCTCATTAAACCGTAGCGCGGTTTTTAATGCTGGCTGCAACGGTAACAGCTCCGACGCTCGTAGAATTACTATGAGCGTCGGAGCTGTTCCTGCCGCGGCTGGCACTAAAAAAATCGCGCTACGATTTAATACAAGGGGGAGGGGTTGGTGTGCACTGCAGAGTCAATTTATGGATGCTTTCGGCATTGAGAAGGGCTTCCTAAGATGCAATCAGCACGCTGCTTCATACAGAGCTAAAAGTAAAATCACACTGGATGAGGTCTGACAATCTAAGTTTGCGAACTCGTCCTAGAAAAAGTGCTCCATACCTCATTGCTGAATATCATTTCGGTCAGTTGGCTAGTTTCAAAGGTGTAAATTCCGCTCCTCTCCAGACTAGTCCAAATCTATATCGTCTCTGTTCTCCTTTCTAATTTCTTGTAAACTGTGCCGAGCTCTACTACTATAGAGAAGATGCGGTATATAAGCCTAAGGTTTAACCCTTTCAGGACCAAGGGACATATTTGTCCCATAACTTTAAAATCCTATAAATTTTGATTGGGATAGTCTACAGTTCTAAATTTGATATGTACGGATTCCATATGATACTGCCTTTATGTAAACAAACTGGTTCCGACATTCATTCATTAGCGTCGTTGCCAGATTGACGAGAAGATTCACTTGCCACACTGTCCATAAGCCAGAAGTTTGATTTTTTTTTAAAAAAAATAATGATATTTCACAAAAAAAATCAATTTTTTGGCATCTGCAAGCCCTTTTTACCATAAAAATGTCGTCAAAACCACAAAAATTGGCCTACGATCCTTATGGTCCTGAAAGGGTTAAGTTTAGTTCAGAGGGTCTTGGCCTCCCTCCTCACCTTCATGATGAATTCTAGCTGGAAAGAAACCCAGCGAGATGGGGTGACCCCCTAAACTTTGTTTGTTTTAAGTAAAATTTTGTGTGTCTCTCATTAGGACCTTTTTTTTCACTCGGAGAATAGTTAAGCTCTGGAACGTGTTGCCAGAGGACGTGGTAAGAGCGGAGAGCGTAGCTGGTTTTAAGAAAGGTTTGGACAGGTTCCTGGAGGAAAAGTCCATGGTCTGTTATTGAGAAGGACATGGGGGAGGCCACTGCTTGCATGGAATGTTGCTACTCCTTGGGTTTTGGCCAAGTACTAGTGACCTGGATTGGCCACCGTGAGAACGGGCTACTGGGCTTAATGGACCATTGGTCTGACCCAGTAAGGCTAGTCTTACGTTCTTAAGAATAAAATTAGCCTTGTGGACAAACGAAATGTGTTCATTTTGTTTTGGACCACCCTAATGTACAGTTTTATTAAAACTTTTTGTCCCCTGTCTGTCTTTATTTTTGTCTCTCTCCTTGTTCTCCTTTATCTGTCTGTATTTCTTTCTGTCTCTCCTCCCCCCCCCCACTTTCCTTTGCAGAAGCAGCAGCGGTATTTCCCTTCCCCTCCAGGTCCCTGTGAAGTAGTAGCAGCATTTCCCCTCCCACTCCCTTCTCCCCCCCCCACTTTCCTTTGCAGTAGCAGCAGCAGTATTTCCCTTCCCCTCCAGGTCCCTGTGAAGCAATTCCCTTCTCTTACCGTGAGCTGTCCTGCTCCGTTCGGCCCCTCCCTTCTCTTAATGCGATCTGGCCTGCTCCGTTCGGCCCCTCCCCCTTCCCTTCCCACAGGCTGGCCTGCTGCGGTCGAAGGTTTTTGTTTCAAGTTTTAAAAGTGCCGGCGGCAGCTCCTCTCACGCTGCTGATCCTCCTGTAAAGAGCAGCCTGCGATGGTGGCCGGCTTTAGCGAACCTCGCAGGCCGCTCTCCAGCCTCGATAGCACGTTCCCTCTGATGCACGGGATCGCGTCAGAGGGAACGTGCTACCGAGTTGGAGAGCGGCCTGTGAGGTTCGCTAAAGCCGGACACCATCGCAGGCTGCTCTTTACAGGAGGATCAGCAGCAGCAGCAGCGGTGGCAGCAGCGGCGAGCGAGGGCCGAGGTGTGTTCCCTGCCGAGGACGCAGGCAGGGAGAGAGCTTGTCTGGCTTCCAGGATGAGTGAGGGCGGGAGGAGGGGAATGGCCAGAATGTTCCCTGCCGCTGGGTTGGCTGCCAAGGATCACACACCACAGCGGCAGGGAACACGAAATCCTAAGTGCGCATGTGCGCTTAGGGTTTTATTATATAGGATATATATATATATTTTTTTTTTTACAAAAATGACAGAAGTTTAGGTTAAAACTACAAAAATAGACTTCATGGGGAGTTAGTAAGACAAATAATACACAAACTTTAGACAAACAGGAACAAGAGAGAAAAATGGGACAACTACAATAATCAGAGGAAAGTGAAGATGAAAGGAAAGATAGGTTAGGAGGGGATCTGAATAAATATTATCAGATAAAGTTTAGCCCTAATAAGGGCAGTTAGGTATCAAAAAGCATCTTGAAATAAGAATGTTTTTAACTTGGTTTTAAACTGAGAAAGGGATACTTCGAAACGAAGAGGGTTAGGGATGGCGTTCCAAAGAGAAGGGGCGGTTGCAGCAATATTGTTAGATCCGAGGGCTCCTTTTACTATGCGGCTAGAACTAACGCCAGCTCTTAATGCTGGCGTTAGCTTCTAGCGTGCGGGGCAATTTAACGCACGCTATTCCGTGCGTTAATGCCCTAACGCGACTTAGTAAAAGCAGCCCTAATAGTATTGATGTGCTTTAAAGAGGGAATACAATCTTTATTTGTAAACTACCAGTACCTCACAGAAGTTCACAGCGGTTCACATAATACAATCAAAAAATGAAAATGAAAAAAAAAACAAAAACAAAACTTTACATTAAAATTAAAACTTTTTAAGGACATAGATCTTTCCTATAACTCTTGTAATTACTGAATTTTTCGCTCCATAAGACGCACTCGTTTTCCCCCCCAAAAAAGTGGGTGGAAATAAGCGTGCGTCTTATGAAGCAAATATACCACCCCCCCCCCCGGGCGGTACCTTTAAACTGTGGAGGTTGGTGCACGGCTACCTGCTGATTGTCGGGGCCCGCGGCGCACATGCGCGCTAATGCCTGGGCCCACAACACTTCCTAATTGTGCCGGTTGCTGGTGCTTCGCTGGACAGCTGCCTGCTGATTACCAGCATGTCGGAGCCACTGCTGCGTGGGCGCGTGCCACTTCTGAATGGCTGCCTCAGTTCTCACTAGCTCCTCACGAGAACTGAGACAGCCATTCAGAAGTGGCGCGTGCCCACACAGCAGTGCGCTTTTGTGCTGCGGGCCCCAACAATCAGCAGGCAACCGTCCACCAACCTCCACAATATAAAAGGTACCTCCAGGGGGATGGGACGGAATTTAAAGGTGCTGGGGGTATGTAAAAGTGATGATTGATTGATTTGGGAGGGCTGGGACGGAATTTAAAGGTGCTGGGGGGCTGGGACGGAATTGGTTCGGAATAGTTTTTTTTCTTGTTTTCCTTCTCTAAATCTGGGGTGAGTCTTATGGTGAGGTGCATCTTATGGAGCGAAAAATACGGTACCTTGATGACTTATTTGACCTGGTAGAAATTTCCATCATTTAGCCCATGTTGAATTAAACATTCTAGTGTATCTTATCACCTTTACAGAAGTTCATATAAACCGCGTGAGCGAACTGCTGGGCACGATGGACCACTAGTCTGACCCAGCAGAGGCATTGCTTATGTTCTTATCCAGTTTGCCCAACAGTCACATAAGAACATAAGAATTGCCACTGCTAGGTCAGACCAGTGGTCCATCACGCCTAGCAGTCCATTCACACGGCGGCCTCCAGGTCAAAGACCTGTGCCCTAACCGAGACCAGCCCTACCTGCATTTGTTCTGGCTCAGCAGAAACTTGTCCAACCTTGTCTTGAACCCCTGGAGGGTGTTTTCCCTTATAACAGACTCCCGGAAGAGCATTCCAGTTCTATACCACTCTCTGTTTATTGAGAGCATCTATACCACTACTAATAACTGGGGCATCAATTCACAGCGGTTTATATGAACTTCTGTAAAGGTGTTACAATACAGAGTTACACCTACATTACAAAGAGCTTCTGTGAGGTGTTACAATACATGGGCTCTGTAGACTTACAAGGGGCTTAACCCATTCCTCTCCTAGCTCCGGCATAACAAACTTTCACTGAACGTCTCTAAAACTACCGGTGTCCTTTTCTCAATCTCTACCGCTGAACATCTATGTTTACCCATTTGTATCAATTCCTCCCCAATTCAAATTGACAGCAAAGTTAAACTCCTCGGGTTATCCTTGATAAGGACCTTACCTTCCATCAACAAATTAGTGCCATTACACATAAATGTTTTCATAAGCTAAGGCTCATCCACTCCATCTCTTCTTGATCTCCCTTTCATTAAAGTCATTCTCTCGTAATCTCGAATATAGATTACTGTAATGCCCTATATCAGGGCATAACCCAGAAATCTGTCGTTTACATCTACTGCAAAATACTGCTGATAAATTAATTTACCATGCAAAAAATATGACCATGTTACTCCCCTCCTTGGTAAAGCACATTGGTTACCCATCACTCACCGTCTCACCTATAAAATACTCCTTCTTACCTTCAAAACAAAAAACTCCAACCAAGCAGCATTCATTGACAAACTTCCGATCCCATATTCAGCTTCCAGGACTCTCCGATCTAACAACCAAAACCTACTTTCCATTCCTTCAATCCCTGAACTTTTCTATGACACCACTCGCAAATCTAATTTTTTCAGTCACTGCTCCTCTCTATGGAATGGCCCTTCCATTGGATCTCTGATTAGAAAATTCTCTAGAAAATTTTAAAACTAAACTTAAAACTTTTCTTTTCAAAGACACCTATACTCTTTAATCTCCACTTTTGCATATAATTCACTTTTACTTCTTTAAGTCCCATGAAAAATCAAAATGCTTCTCTTGAAGCGAGCCCTATCCTAATGTAATTCCATTCTCCATTTACCTCCCTTTATTTTTAATTTATCACGGTGTACTTACAAAAACTTACCTTCCCCCACTTTCCACTTGTTTCATAGACTTAGTAGAGAAAGACAGACTGTTCACCCTCTCCAAGGTAGGGAAGAACGAGAGGGCACTCTCTAAAGTTGAAAGGGCCTAGATTCCGTACAAACGTAGGGAAGTTCTTCACCCAAAGAGTGGTAGAAAACTGGAACGCTCTTCCGAAGTCTGTTATAGGGGAAAACACCCTCCAGGGATTCAAGACAAAGCTAAATAGATTCCGTACAAACGTAGGGAAGTTCTTCCCCCAAAGAGTGGTAGAAAACTGGAACGCTCTTCCGAAGTCTGTTATAGGGGAAAACACCCTCCAGGGATTCAAGACAAAGCTAAATAGATTCCATTCAAACGTAGGGAAGTTCTTCACCCAAAGAGTGGTAGAAAACTGGAACGCTCTTCCGAAGTCTGTTATAGGGGAAAACACCCTCCAGGGATTCAAGACAAAGCTAAATAGATACCGTACAAAAGTAGGGAAGTTCTTCACTCAAAGAGTGGTAGAAAACTGGAACGCTCTTCCGAAGTCTGTTATAGGGGAAAACACCCTCCAGGGATTCAAGACAAAGCTAAATAGATTCCGTACAAACGTAGGGAAGTTCTTCACCCAAAGAGTGGTAGAAATCTGGAACGCTCTTCCGAAGTCTGTTATAGGGGAAAACACCCTCCAGGGATTCAAGACAAAGCTAAATAGATTCCATTCAAACGTAGGGAAGTTCTTCACCCAAAGAGTGGTAGAAAACTGGAACGCTCTTCCGAAGTCTGTTATAGGGGAAAACACCCTCCAGGGATTCAAGACAAAGCTAAATAGATACCGTACAAAAGTAGGGAAGTTCTTCACTCAAAGAGTGGTAGAAAACTGGAACGCTCTTCCGAAGTCTGTTATAGGGGAAAACACCCTCCAGGGATTCAAGACAAAGCTAAATAGATTCCGTACAAACGTAGGGAAGTTCTTCACCCAAAGAGTGGTAGAAATCTGGAACGCTCTTCCGAAGTCTGTTATAGGGGAAAACACCCTCCAGGGATTCAAGACAAAGCTAAATAGATTCCATTCAAACGTAGGGAAGTTCTTCACCCAAAGAGTGGTAGAAAACTGGAACGCTCTTCCGAAGTCTGTTATAGGGGAAAACACCCTCCAGGGATTCAAGACAAAGCTAAATAGATACCGTACAAACGTAGGGAAGTTCTTCACCCAAAGAGTGGTAGAAATCTGGAACACTCTTCCGAAGTCTGTTATAGGGGAAAACACCCTCCAGGGATTCAAGACAAAGCTAAATAGATTCCATACAAACGTAGGGAAGTTCTTCACCCAAAGAGTGGTAGAAATCTGGAACGCTCTTCCGAAGTCTGTTATAGGGGAAAACACCCTCCAGGGATTCAAGACAAAGTTGGGCAAGTTCCTGCTAAACTGGCGAGACTGGACTCATTGGTCTGACTCAGCAGCGGCAATTCTTATGTACGTCAGTGTGAATATGTCACCGCACTTTTAGCCTTTGTTACAAAATTTCATTTAAATTTGACATTTTTATTTTGAATCTTATTTTATTGTACATGGCATATCAAAAATGAAGAAACTTGAAACTTGTTCCGTTCTCCTACCCAAAGGTACCGTCTAATAACATTTCATATCACTCTGTACAGTACGTGTTATTATTTACCTGGGTATAAGTGAGTAACTTCTTTCTCCCCCGACTCCTGGGGATCCTGGACATACGACTTCTCCTCTGATTTGATACCCGATAGCATTTCAGGATTGATCTTTTCATAACCTGTTCCCAGGAAAAAAAAAATGCAAAAGCACATACAGTAACAGAAGAAGGAAAGAGACAGAGATCTTCCTATGACACTGTTTTATTTGGAATGGTTATGAGAAAAAAAGAGTCAAATATCATCACACAACAAGAAACTTTTATTAATTATGACCAGGGCTGTGGAGTCGGAGTCGAGGAGTCGGAGTCAGAAGTACAAAAAACTGAGGAGTCGGAGTCGGAACATTTATCTACCGACTCCATTTTTGAACTTGGCAAACCAATCACGAGCGATTCTTTCAGCTATAGCACCCACTATATACACAGCACAAATGTTGCGAGCAGCTTCTGCGGCCTTAGAACCTTGATTAAAAGCAAAAAGAAGGTGGGGTCGAAAATGCTCATTTCTCTCAACTTGACATTCCATTTTAACGATCTGAAAATTAACCAGTGCTGTGGAGTCGGAGTCAGAGTCGGAGGAAATTTCGGGTACCTGGAGTCGGAGTCGGAGTCTGAAGTACAAAAAACTGAGGAGTCGGAGTCAGAGTCGGAATATTTATCTACCAACTCCACAGCCCTAATTATGACAGGGGTTGCCATTCAAATATTACCAATAACTGGAAAAATTACAATAATCTTAATTACACATTCTGGTGGAATTCGTTATGTCATATTTTTAAGATGGAAAGAGCAATAGCGTTGCAAAAAGGGAAGTATAATAACTTCGTAAAGATTTGGGGGCC
Source organism: Geotrypetes seraphini (assembly GCF_902459505.1). Taxonomy (NCBI): domain Eukaryota; kingdom Metazoa; phylum Chordata; class Amphibia; order Gymnophiona; family Dermophiidae; genus Geotrypetes; species Geotrypetes seraphini. Next base: position 503,734,545 of record NC_047085.1, read on the forward strand.
ATTGGAAAAGTATTGTAATGAATAGGCCTCATTTTTCTTCCTTTTTTAGATTTATTATATGCACACTCAGGGGGGAGGGAGGATTTAGGGAGGAAATTTTTATAACTATGTTTATAATAATAGTATAATATATTTTATATAGAATAACTGATGAAGGGTGGGTGGGTAGGGTTTCATCATTAATGGTCTATTAGATTTTATGTGTTAGATTTTAAAGTGCTATATTGGAATCAGTTTATGATATATTTATGTGCACTTGTTTGATTTAAAAATGAATAAAGAATTTATTTAAAAAAAAAAAAAAAAAGTAATAAGGGGCCCTTCTAATGGTCAATACAAAAAAAAAAATAACGCAGCTCACCACTAACCAGCAGGTGTGATGCATAATTTATTAATCTAAATATCGTTTGCAAAATCTCCCCAAAAGAGAATTGAACGTCCAGCAGTAAACACTGAACTCCGAGACCATATGAAAGCCAACAAAAGAAAAAGCCCCAGTTATACAGGAAGGGGGGAATAAAAACCACCCAGTCATCCATCCATCATAGGCAGAAAAAAACTTTTGTGGCTTCTACGCATATTAAGAGTTGCCCGGGGACAGAAATGACGCCCGTCCCCACCAGTATTCCACCTGTTCCCGCCAGAATCCCCTCCATCCCCACGATGAATCCCCTCCTTCCCCACCCGACCCTGCAAGGAATCTCCTCTGTCCCCGCCCGTCCCCCCCATAAACGTTACCTGTCCCCCTAAAAAGCAGCAATTAGTTCTGACAGTTTTGATTTTTTTAAGTCTTAGCTTATTTAAACCAACAATAAAATACAATATAAACAAATAACAGTGAACAGGAATAAGAGATGCATACATCACCGGAAAGAATTAGAATAGACAATAGGTCATGTGACTGTAGGGTTGACCATTTCTTGTTAAAAGAAATAAAAGAGTTGGATTTTTTGGCAATATAAAGCTCATATCTGTAGAGCAAACAAATCTGGTTCCACCATCTGGCACAGGTAACTTGTGAGAGGTCCTTCCAAGATCCACAAATGGTTTTTAATGTAGCAATGAGTAAAGAATCAAACAATACAGCGTCAAAATCATTTAAAGCAGAATTGAGAGAGGCACTTTCAGGACAATAGTTGCATAAGAAAAATGGTGGCATAACCATGAGAGGGTGCTGGGCCTCCCTCTTTGAGCTTAGCTCCCCTAAAAATGAACATCTCCCTTGCTGTAGCTGGAGGGACATTTTAGTTTTCCATCATCTTGGTCCCAGTTTCTGCTTTTGTCTATATTCTACTAATTCTCTTTCCAGGCCTCGGGAACCCCAGTTCCATCCCCGCAGGAGTCCCATAGACCTGGGAGGGATCCCCACGGGAGTCCCGTAGACAAACTCCAGACCTCACAGCATACCCTGAAGAAAGCCTTAGCATGATGGCTGAAATGTCAGTTTCTACCTGGCAAGATGCAACGAGACCCGGGAACGTGCAACAACCATGAAGCCAGCTATGGAAACCCTGAGAGAACATAGGAATCTGTCTCCAATTTAAAGGGGAGGAAACACATAGGACAACAGAATGGTCTTATGGTTTTTCAGTCCTGACCCTCAGTGTGTCATCTTAAGACAGAGAAATGGAAGTTTCTGGATGGTGATGGTGGTACAGAAAAAAATCTCAGATTACTTTTAATAAATCAGATGCTTTGGTCTGTTAAAAATGCAGATAAAGCAATCCGTACCTAGGGAGATCAGGGTCTGATAATTCTCCTTCATCACCTCCCTGTAAAGCTCCTTCTGTTCTTCATCTAAATATTCCCACTCCTCCTGGGAGAAAGAGACAGCGATGTCCTCAAATGTCACTTGCCCCTGAAACACAAAACAGAAACACACTCAGGGACACATGGAAGTGCTCAGAATCCATTAAGACAATAAAGCCAGCTGAAATCTAACAGGGCAGAGGAGTACCCTAGAGCAGTGGGCTGGGAAGAGAAAGGCCTAAATTCAAATTTGATGGCTCCTTGTGTCTTTAGGCAGGCCACTTAACCCTCCACTGCCTCGAGATGGTCAAGGGTGACTTTGACAAACTCAACCCACATAGGGGCCTCTTCTGGAAACTTGTCACATTTGTGGCAATCCTCACAAGCCATCCACAGCTTGGGGGAATGTGCATAGGGGAAAAAGGGAGAGAATTTTCCTAACATTAAGGAAGAGGAGACACCAAGGCTCCTTCCTCTTAGATACTGCCAGACTCTTCTTTCCCACCATCAACCTCCTCCAACCTATATTTATAAAGTCGATATCCCTTAAGGACTCCTAGGTTTGCAAGGAATCTCTAATGCCAGAAAGACAGAATATTGCATGTTACTGTCCAAATAAAGGAGTTTATCATCAAACCAGGGCATGAATTTTCAAGTCCAAGTGAAGTAGCCAAAATCCATTTTCACTTGGCCCACTAGATCAATCTAAATGTAGTGAAGCAGGTGGGAATTCAGGTAGCATTTCCTGGTGCATCTCGTCGTGCAAAAATTCACCTCATGTCAAAAATTAACAGGGGAAGGGGAAAGAAGGTACCAGGCCTCGAGGCAAAGCATAATCAACAAAGAGAGGCGCTGAAGATGTCACATCCAACCTGTTGACACTAAGGGGCTCATAATCGAAAGAGAAAAATGTCCAAAAACCGGCCTAAGTTGGCACTTGGATGAACATTTCTCAAAAACGTCTTAGCGCCGATAATAAAACCGGGTTTTGGACATATTTCTAAACAACCTAGGCTTTCATAGTGCTGCTCAACGTCCAAAGCTAAACGGGTCGTTTCGGGAGGCATGTCGAGGGCGGAGTTGGATGGGACGTGGGCCGGCTTAGACTTAGTCGTACAGCATTTATAAAGTTTTACAACAGAGCCTAGACGGAACTTAGACGTTGTGACTTAGACCATGTAAAACATGGTCTAAGTCACAAAAATCCACCTAAACTCACCAGATAAGCACTGCAAACACATAACACAGACCCCCACAAACTACCCCAGTGATCACCAACCCACCCCACCCCCATAAAAATTTTATTCACAACTTTAAATTTCAGCCTCCAGACCATCATCACCTGGCCGCCTGGCATAGGAAAGCCTAGTCGTCCAGCCCAGAGGCAGCTTAAGTTGTCTTGGGGGTGGGTTAGGGACCGATAGAGAGGAGGACCCAAACGCATAAGCCTCTGTAATCGCTGCATTGATACTGAAACATGTGCACTGCCCTATACACCACCAAAACTCTTTTTTACTGGCATATAAGTGGCTTCTGCAGTCATAAGAGCTATTGGGGTGGTAGATAAGTGAGTCTAGGGGATTCTGGAGGTGGTTTGGGGGGGGGGCTCACCATGACCTATAAGGGAGCTATAGTGAGGAGAAGACATGGCACCCTTTTTGTGAAGTTCACAGCAGTGCCCTGTAAGGTACCCCACTATTTAGGTGGCATGTCTGGGTGTTCAGTCCATCACTTTGCAGACCCTTCCCACGTCCAACAGAGCTTGTTCTAGGCGTTTTGGACTTGGACAGAAGGTTAGATGGAAATGTGGTATAAAGATAGACGATCAGATCAGCAGGACGTATAATTAGACAATTTTCGAAAGTAAAAAAAAGTTAGACATATTTTTCAAAAATGTGTCTTAGGCTCTTTTTAACTTTGGATGACTTGCGAGATGGACGTAAACGGACTTAGACGTCCCTTTCGATTATGCCCCTCCACGCCTTTATTTCCAGTTTGTATCAAAGTTTCACAACAAGTAAAGTTCCAAAAACAAACAACAAGGTCCTGACTAGGATTCGAGTTTCGGCGATACCATCGCCTTCCTCAGGGGACAATTTTGTACGCGTCGGCGTCTCTCCATACAAAAAGAAGCACCAACCAATTCCTGATCCATCTGTGTACGTCTCCTTCCACTCCATGGTTCTTTAGTTTCCGAAGTAGGCGTTCATGGGCTACCTTGTCAAAGGCTTTTTAGAAGTCTAAGTATACAGTGTCTATGGGGTCCCCTTTTTACATCTGTTTGTTAATTCCTTCGAAGAAGTGCAATAAGTTCGTCAGGCATGATCTTCCCTTGCAGAAGCCATATTGACTTGTTATCATAAGTTTATGCCTCTCTAGATGCTCCTCGATGCTATCTTTTATCAGCGCTTCCGCCATTTTCCCCGGAACCGAGGTCAGACTTACTGGTCTGTAATTCCCCAGGTCACCTCTCGATCCCTTTTTAAAGATGGGCATAACATTGGCTATCTTCCAATCCTCCAAGATCACGCCTGTTTTCAGGGATAGATTACAAACCTGCTGTAGTAGTTCCGCTATTTCCTCCTTTAGTTCCTTCAATACTCTAGGGTGGATTCCGTCCGGGCCCGGCGATTTGTCAGTTTTAATTTTTCTATCTGCCTGTGTACGTCCTCAAGGCTTACTTCCATGGATGTTAATTTTTCTGCTTGGTCTCCTTTGAAGATTTTTTCAGGTTCCGGTATGTTGGATGTGTCTTCTTTTGTAAATACTGACGAAAAGAACATGTTTAGTCTTTCCGCCACTTCTTTCTCCTCCTTCACCACCCCTTTCCTATCTCTGTCTTCCAGTGATCCCACCTCCTCCCTATCTGGCTGCTTCCCTTTAACATATCTGGCATCCGAAAAGTATCATTGTTTCTTAGGTTCAAAGATGGATTATGAGAAACTTTAATGAGATATGGCATATAATCAGGAGTTTCTACAAATCGTATTTTAAATAGAATACAGTAGAATTTATAAAGTCTTCTCCCTTCTATAGGTAGCCAGTGTAATTCAAGTAAATAAGGTGATTTTATCACCTTTTTTCAATCTGAAGATTAATCTAACGGCTATATTCTGCAGCATACATGTGTCATCGAAGGAAGAAGTGGCACTGTTTATGCTGGCGATTGCTGCTACCTGCTCAGTATGTTGCAGTGATCCCAAGCTCTTTGGAGAGAAACGGCCTTACCCCAGCACAAAAGAGCAATTGCCAGTTTAAAAAAGATGCTGGGAGAATGCTTAGAATGTTTAGATTGTAAGCTCTTTCCAGCAGGGACTGTTTTCTTACTTTTTGAGACTCTGTCCAGCGCTGTGTGTGTCTGGTAGTGCTACAGAAATAATTAATAGTAGTAGTAGAATGCGAGAACACACCTGGATAGGGGAGAGTTATGAGACCCTACAAGGAGAGGTGAGGATACTGGGGCAGAGAACAAGGGACAGGGAAAACGTAAAGGAGCATGGGAGGGGAAAGAAAAGAAAGAATTCAATGAACTCCACCCCAATTCTCTAAACAACCTGGTACACTGTATCCCAGTGGTCTCAAACATGCGGCCCGCCAGGAACTATTTTGAAGCCCTCGGTATGTTTATCATAATCACAAAAGTAAAATAAAACAATTTCTTGATCATACGTCTCTTTAGCTATAAATGACAATATTATTATTAAGACTTAGCCAAAAGGAAAGATTTATAAACTATAAAGAGTTTTACCTCATGCAAAGTTGTCATTTCTTTAATAAGACATTAAATATTTTTTTCTGAGGCCCTCCAAGAACCTACGAATCCAAAATGTGGCCCTGCAAAGGATTTGGGTTTGAGACCACTGCTGTATCCCCATGACACGTCACACATATTTTCTCTTTCCCTTTAGGGGGATCCCAAAGTGCCATTTCTTTTTTTTTTTTAATTCTTTATTCATTTTCAAAACTTCAGTTGTGCACAAAAGATGATGCATTTATATAAAATATTATCATTACAGCACAATATACTTAATAGAATAAAGGCAAGACTTATTTTCCCCCACCCACTTTCCAATTAACCCAACACCTCATAAAAATATCTGTAAACAACCCATCTATACCTCTTAACCAATGCCAAAACATACCCCGGATGTGCATGTTTTCCTTAGTTATATAAATAAACCAATCTTTACAATATTTAGTTAATGGTTCCCAAACTTCCATAAATTTTTTTTATAATATCCCTTCTGAATGGCCATAAACTTTCCCATTTTGAAGACATAACATAGGGATTCCCAGCAGAATGAATCATTTAATCTATCCCAATTTTTCCAATTCTTAGGTCTGCTGGGAATCCCAATCCTAATTCTTCTACAATATCCCATGTTAGAAAGCTGCTGCAGCATTTGCAGAGAGAGAGAACAAGAAGTTGGGGACCAACTATGTCCTACCTGAGCAGAAGCTCCTTCAGGCATTTCCCTCTGTGTTTTTGCCCTTTGCAGGATCAGAAACGAATTAGGGACTCTTACTCTGGCTGGGGGTAGTGAAAGAAGAGCAGAAGCTGAGATTTGTGGTTAATCTACAAATAAGAGGATGGGAAGGGGGGGGAAATTCCACCTCCTCCTGGGCACCGGCTGATGACGTCATAGAGGAGCGCCCGTAGGTGTAAGCCACGTCAACCGAGCTTGCTGAGAGACACAGGAGCTTCTAGCTGGGTTAGAAGGGTCCTTGAGGCGGGAAGAGGAACCACCCCTTTAGTACCGATTGGTTAGCATTTTCCCTGGGGAGGAGGAGTTTTGGCATCCGTGCCACTGATTGGACAGAATGCTCCTAGGGGTGGGGAAAGGAGGCATTTGGACTCCATCTTCTTCCTCTCTAGGGGCCCACAGGGAAGGAGGAAGCTGGGGCTAGAGCTGGTTCCGTGGACAAGGGCAGGAGCATGGCCGCAGGGCTTTCTGCTGAGCAGGTAGGAGAGTGGCAGGAGGTGATGCAGTGCCAGGCAAAGCCAAGGGGCGAGCAGAAGAGGAAAGGAGCCTGGCACTGCTCAATCCCTCCCTTCTGCTCTTTCTTCCCTGCAGCCCCTCAGGCTCTTCTTCCTGGATCTCCTTTGCCTTTATGATTACAGTAGCTCAGTTTCTGCTTCCTGATCTCTTTAGATTATATTTCTATGTTCCTCCCTCTTTCTCGCTTCTCTTCTCTTCCCTCTGAAGCCTTTAGGAGAGCAGCTGAGTTAGGGCTGGAGAAGGGCAGGAGGATGGCTGCAGGTAGGAGAGTGGCAGGAGGTGGGCAGCAAGGGAGGCAGTGCCTGGAAGAAGAAGAAAGGAGCCTGGCACTGCTCAATCCCTTCCTGGGGCTCCAGAAAAGACACTTCTGCTCTTTCTTCCTTGCAGCCCTTCGGGCTCTTCTTCTTAGTTCTCCTTTGGCTTCATGATTAGCTCAGTTTCTGCTTCCTGATCTCTCTAGATTATATTTCCATGTTCCTCCCTCTCTCCTGCTTCCCTTTTCTCTTCTTTCTTTGAACTAAGCCATTAAGAGAGAAGCTGAGTCCTGCACTGAGCCAGGGCTGGAGAAAGGCAGGAGAACGGATGCAGGGCTTTCTGCTGAGCAGGTAGGAGAGTGGCAGGAGGCGATGCAGGGCCAGGCAATGCCATGGGGCAAGAAGAAAGGAGCCTGGCACTACTCAATCCCTCCCTGGGGCTCCAGAAAAGACACTTCTGCTCTTTCTTCCTTGCAGCCCTTTGGGCTCTTCTTTCTGATTCTCCTCTGCCTTTATGAGGTTGTCTACTTCCTGTGATCACTTTCCTTTCTCCTCCCTCTCTGCTGCTTCTCTCTCCCCCTTTCCTCTCTCTTTCTGAAGCCCTGCACTGAGTCAGGGGTGGAGAAGGGCAGGAGGATGGCTGCAGGGCTTTGTGCTCAGCAGGTAGGAGACTGGCAAGAGGTGGGCAGCAGGGGAGACAGTGCCAGGCAAAAGAAGAAAGGAGCCTTGCACTGCTCAATCCATTCCTGAGGCTCTGGGAAAGATACGTTCTTCTTCCTGGTTCCCTTCCTTTGTGTCAGATGCTGTGAGACAAATTTAGCAGTGAGACTAGAATCCAGGTCTGTTCCGCTGCAGAACTGAAGTTGCTCCCTGTTCTCTCTTTTCTGTCTGCTGTTGTGCAAGAATGCAGTGGAAAATCTGTCCTGGCCTGCAGTGGAAAATCTGTCCTGGCCTCCAGTGGAGTCGGACTCTATAATTAAGTCCACCTCCAGCCTCAGAATAGACATTTACTGCATTATAATATAGGGCAGGGGTTTCAAACCCTGACCTGGAGGACCCCCAGGCCAGTTGGGTTTTCAGGATAGCCCTAATGAATATGCATGAGAGATATCTGCGTATAATGGAGGTGCCAGGCATGCAAATTTGCTCCATGCATATTCATTAGGGCTATCCTGAAAACCCGACTGGCTTGGGGGTCCTCCAGAACAGGGTTGAGAACCACTAATATAGGGTAAAGTTATCAATTTATATATAACTTATATTGCTAGTACTTTAGATCCAGAACAAAAAAAACTTTAAAGCTTAATATCAGTAGGAGTTGGAATCAGACGATGGAAAAATATGGGAGTCAACGATATGGTGTATTGACTCCACAGCCCCTTCTCTCCTCTGTAATCTTCCATCCTTATTGGTTGTTGTCATTAAGCAGAGTGCAGGAGTTCCCAAGAAGAGGCTGACTAATGGGGGCATTTCAGAGGAATATCAGCAGTTTGGGAGTAGATTGGTGAGAGTAAGGATTTTTTTGTATAACCTTTTATTTAAAGTGACAGATAATGTATGATACAGAGATATGGAAATATTTTCCATTCTAGTGCAACAGGCACATCATTCCTGATTCTTTGGGTAGCCAATCTATTCCCAAGAGAATTCATGTAGAGAGGGTTATTATTTTCTGGGCTGTCCTCCAACTCCCCAGGTAGATGGTAGGAGCCAGTCTTTTCTGCTTGTGTTTATTTATTTTTTTTCTTTCTTTTCAGATTTTTTTTTTCTTCTAGCTGAGAAGCTTTCTGTGCATCAAAGTCTCCCAGTTCTGGGATATCTCTGGCTGTGGGAGAGTTCAGACTCTGAGACCAGAAGCCTGTAGCTAAGGGGCAGACTGCTTTGTAGTGCATCCACTTGTCCGGCCTGCACTAACTGTTAAGGAGCTCAGGGACTGTTCCCTTGAGAGCAGGGCTTGCCCCAGGTTCTCTCAGCAGCGGGCTTGAATTCAGGCTGAGTGGCTTCCTGGCGGTTTTATCCAGGCTGACTGCATTTCCTCTCTTCAGCTCTGCTTGCAAGGTCCAGTAATGGCTGAAGTCTGAGAGGCAGTCCGGTTTCCAGGCTTGTTTGAGGCAGACATTCTCGCAGTAAGCTAACTGCAGCTTTATTTCAGGCAGCTCCCAGGACCCTCATAGCTGACGGCCTTAAAACTAAAATTGTGTGTGTGTGCATGAGTGTGTGTGTATGTGGGGGGGAGTTCTGGGGGCAAAAGCCAGGGTCTGCTATCCCTGAAATTGCTAAAATTTGAACCTTGGCGTAGCTCCCATGAGCCCTTTTTGGCGTTAAAATGCTGCCGCTAGGGCCGTCTTGAATTTCCTGATTTGGAGATAAAAGCTTCTATCTGCCTCAAAACAGCTCACTTTAGCTCAAAATCAGGTGGAATGGGCAGGATACTTTGGATTCATGCCAGATTTGCGCTGGATGGCAGCCCAAGGATTGTCCATGTTCCACGTGCCAGAGGGGGAGCCATTGGCTTAGCATCCTCTAGTTCCCTCGGGTGTATACGTTCACAGATGGCTTGAGTTCCAGGGCAAAAGGCCAGGCTGGAGCAATGAAAAGATGTTAAATGCGTCCTCAGTGAAGTGCAGCCGCACACCTGCCATAAGACTTTAAAAAGGGACACGGGAACAACCACAGGGGTTCTCTGGGCGTCCTGGACAAGGTTTTCTCCAAGAATTTATTAATATGATATATGAAGCCTATTTAATCAACAGCAATGGCATGGAACCCTCGAGAGTCATGGTGATACTGGCACCGGGGGTCACTTCCCTCAAGAACACAAGACCACCCCAACAGAGCCATGTGCATGAGATGGGGATCCAGTCGGATGAGGAAGATTCAGTAACTATGTCTTTACTCTCCCAGTCTGGGTTCTCTGTTGCAGGAGATTTTGAATCATGGCTAGGAGGACCAAATCCAGAGCAGATGGAGGCTCTAGATCTTGGAGAGGAACCAACAGGGCACAGGCTATTTAAGCCCTTGGCGCTTTTGGAGATAATTATGGAGTCTCTCCAAGAATTAAAGACAGACTCCAAACCTCAGCTATCCAGTGCTTGCTCATGAGCAGCACTGAGGCTTGGACCGCATGCTTTCCCTCTTGCCAGGATATTATGAAAATGTTAACGGACCACTGGGAAGTCCTGGAAGGGCCCCTTTGGGTGTCCAAGACCATGACTAAATTTTATCCAACGGATACAGCCTTTAACCAGCTATTTACTCCAACAACGGTGGATTCCCTGGTGCTGCAGGTGACCAAGTATATCTCTCTCCCCAGTGAAGGCAGAGTAGTATTGTATACACAGGACCGCAGGCCAGATTTTATTCTCAAGAGACAATTCAAAGCCATGGCCTTGGGTTTAAAGGCAGCGGCAGTGGTATCTTATGTCGTATGTGCTTGCCTCTCCAAGTTGCACCACGATCCGGAGGCAGCTGCTGGATGGGATCACCAATTTCTAATGTATGGTGTGGACTATGTAGTGGATGCTCTTTATGATCTGTTCAGGGTATTGAGCAAGGTTTCCACATACTCTTATTTCTGCCTGCAGAATGCTGTAGATCAGGCAGTTGGTCGGAGACTCAATCTCTAAGGTGATGCTGAAGAAGCTGCCATTTAAAGGGCAATTGCTTTTTGGGAAAGGTCTGGATGATCTAATGGCCATTGTGCAAGATCGTAAACCAAAGTCTTTGCTTGACAGCAGGCCGAGAAACCCCAGAGGGTTGAGTTGAGGTAATTTTCATAGCTTCAGGCATTTTAGGCAGTGCTTGGGGGAAAACCATCAGTCTAGAGATCATTTCAAGGCTCTAGACAGATTTGAGGGAGGGGGGGGGGCTAGGCTTTCCCTCAATCTTCAAGTTCCCACTCTGCAACTGCCTCCATGAAGCAGTTAAACACAAGGACAGAAGCTGGACCTTAAAGAATTGGAGGGAATTAATGGCTTATTGGGACATATTGCTATTTAACTTTCAAGCAGTCAACCACACTTCAAGCATCTTTAATGCCTTATCATTCCCTCAGGTATGTCATCTGTATTGCAGATCTTTGCATACTCTATAGCAGTGTTTTTCAACCTTTTTACACCTATGGACCGGCAGAAATAAAATAATTATTCTGTGGACCGGCATTGGTCCGTGGACCGGCAGTTGAAGAACACTGGGCTAAGTCGTGGGCCAGACCCCGCCCATCTCTACCCAATCTCCACCCCAGACCCCGCCCCCATAATAGTACTAATTGCACCTTGCACGTCCTGTGCCTCATCTGGAAGCCTTCCCTCTGACGTTGCAATGTCAACGAAGGCTTACGGTTCAGGCGCAGGATGCCCGTAGGAGCCACTGCCCTTGGCTTTGTGCACTGAATCAGTTAGGAAGAGTGAGCTGGCTCGAAGATAATGCTGCATTGATCGCACCGGCGGACCGGCGGTTGAAGAACACTGTTTTGGGCCTGATGCACGTGCTGGCCCTGTGGACCGGCACTGGTCCGTGGACCGGCACTGGTCCATGGACCGGTGGTTGAAGAACACTGCTCTATAGGACAAATTTATCTTCCTAACTCATTCAAAATATTGAAGTCACTTCATCTGATGTATTTGAGTGAAAGCCATTTACCACCAGGCTTGGTTTTCTCTTCCTCAACCAGTTTCTAATCCAGTGCCCCATTTTGGGCCTCGTCCCTAGACTACTTTTGATCTTGCTTTTTTTTTTTTATAACTCAGCTTCTTTATAATGTAGATTAAAGATAGCTTCCTTTTCATTCTGCTAGATCAGTCCAGACTGACAGGTTATGTTGCCATGGAGGCAGATAATCTAAATTCTTTCAGTGACGTCGCTCCTATAAGGAGTGGTGGTGCTGTCTGGAACTTGTCATTATTTTTTTCTCTTAATCAGATGATGCAGGTTGGACCGGTTCAGCAGGCTTTTGTCCTTATTACATTACATTACATTACATTAGGGATTTCTATTCCGCCTGTGCCTTGCGGTTCTAGGCGGATTACAATATAGAAGATATCTCGGCAATTCCACTAGAATTACATTTCAGGATAAGAGTAAGTTACAGGAACAGTAAAGAATTATGATACTTCAATTTCACAGAAGATAATACATATCACAGAAGATAATACATATAACAGAAGATAATACATATCACAGAAGGTAATACATGTCAACTGAATCAAGTTAAATCGGGTGTAGTATAAAAGAGTTACAGTACATTCTGGATCACAGACAAAGAGATACTATAGGTGGGTGTCTTAGGCTTATCTCTCCAGGGCGCTGTTCATGGCCTGTAGCCTGTGAAGTTGAGCCTTGGCATAAGCTCAGAGAGGTCTGACCATCTGTGGAAGCTCCAGTCCAAGGGCTCAGCTTGTGAGGCTAACTGGACGGGATTCTACAGGACCTCAACTGGTGGGGGTGAGCCATCCCTGCCTTTGTGTGCCCCCCTCTCTCTGGGGTCCTCTCCTACAGACAAAATGTAAAAAAAAAAACCTGAGTCTTGTTTTTAGCTAGCTGCCTGTTATAAAGGTTTTACTGGAAAAAAAAGAGAGGGGAACCCTATTAGCTAATTTAGCCTTAGTTAGCCGTTGTAAGCAAGCAGCAACAGAGGCGGACCTGGGCTGAAGCTGGATGAGAGGTCCACATTCCTGTTGGCAGATGGGAGTTTGTAGGCATGCCAGGCAGTAGGCCCTGGGGTATGCGGAAGCCAGTGCATTGGTAGCACGATCGGTTTCCTCCACCCCCTATTAGAATGGGAAAGCTAGAATAGTGGTGTAGTGGTTAGAGCTACAGCCTCAGCACCCTGAGGTTGTGGGTTCAAATCCCGCACTGCTCCTTGTGACCCTGGGCAAGTCACTCAAACCTCCATTGCCCCAGGTACGTTAGATTGTGAGCCCGCCGGGCCAGATAGGGAAAAATGCTTGAGTACCTGTTTGTAAACCACTTGGATAACTTTGATAGTTGGTATATAAATACCTAAGTTAAATGAATAAATAAAAATCATCAGTAGGGCCAGACCAAAGGTATCTAGCATCATAAGCAAACGCGCCATGTGACCCCCCCCCACCAAGAGACAGGATCTCTCCCCCATATTAAGCATCTTCCCACCCCTTCTCTAACGCTCTATAGTCCAACATGTCTCCTTTCCCACCTCCCCCCTAAAAAGGTATCTAGAATCTCCCTTTCCTTACCTCCCTACCCCCAAGGTGTCCAGCATCTCTCTGCTTTCCTACATCCCTCCCACAAACGTTTCCAGCATCTCCTCTTATCTACCTCCCCTCTATTCACTGGTTTCCTTTTCCTACCTTCGGTGGGGTGGCACCAATGTCACATTCAACTTGTTTCGAGAAGCCTCATCACAGTTGGCACGAGGCCTTGAGCATCCATGCATGCTTAAGGCCTGCCAGATTCTGTTCCCTCCAAAACAAGAAGTTGGGAGGAGGCTGGACTTTGGTAGATCTTGATTATGTGTGTCTGGTGGTCAGACTGACCCTTGTCAGGTACTCTGGTGGTGCTGCCAGAGCAGGGAGGCAGCAATTCAGGCTCCTGCTCCTTGGCTGAGGTAAACCCAATTTTGGTGGGACAAGCAAGCATTTTGCCATCAAACTGTCAAAATCTCACGTGGCCAGGGAGCCTCGGAGATCGGATGGTTTGAGGACTTTGGTGGCCCCCCCTTCTCTGTTAGAGAGAAGAAGCCTGAGGGAAACTGAGTAAGGTCCCTCAGAGCACTTAGGGCTGCAGGTCTGTCTGAGTTAGATTGTAAGCTCTTCTGAGCAGAGACTGTCAAATTGTACAGCACTTTGTATGCCTTTCAGTGCTCTAGTAATAGTTGTAGGAGAGCTTTGGATTTAAGGCAAGCCCCTAGTGGGTAGGAATGCTGAAAGATCTGGAGACTCGGGGCCCAGCCCCTTGGTGGGTGGGTTGGGTGCACGAGTGCCACAGTGAGGGCTTGGAATACACGCAGGCCCTAATTCAACATCTGTCTTCAACAGAAGATGTCTGAGGAGAGGAAGAGGAGATTAAAGTGGGTTCTCTCTCCCCCTCCTCCCCCAGGGAAATGTGACAAAGATGAGAAGTCACCAGCTCTCTGTGTACTCTCAATGAGGCAGCAAGAGAAGCCTGAAGTCAGGATCCTGCCTGTCGGACAGCCTGGAGTGATGGGATACTCCATCCCACCTTCTCAAGGGGGGTTCTTTTGGATCCCCAGGACTGAATAGTCTTTACCACTGATGCAAGCCTAGGAGGCCCGAGAGCCCACTGTTTGCCTTGGTCCCCCTAGGAAGCATCCTAGAGTATTGTTCGTCTTGAGGTGAGACCATTCCGTTACCTCTCCAGCATTTCTGCCTGCTCCCACGAGGGAATGCAATGCGAGTGGTCTTCAACAGTGCATATATGAGCAAGCAGGCCAGGACCAGAAGTGCAGGTGTGGTGCTGGAAGTCGACAATCCTCAACAGCCCATGTTGCAGGAGTAGACAAAGCGCACAGAAAGCAAATAGGCAAACGGTCCAGAAGGGGAGCAGACCAGAAAGAAGACTCGATTGTCCCTAGAAAACCATTTCATTGAACAGCAGCAGTGGAGAGGTGAAAACTGTGCCTGACTTAGCTAAGTTTTTTTGTCCTGGACTACGTCGGGGCCTAAAATATTGTATAACAGAATATAAACAAATATCACACACAAGGGGTCAAAGCATAAACGGAAAAGACCAAACTTTTCTTGGCTAGTCCCAACAACAAAATAACAAACTCATTGCTTCATCTTAACGGTCATGATGACTACCCGATTATTAAATCTATCAAAATTCTGGGAGTCACACTAGACCGACATTTAACACTAGTAGAACACACGAACTTACTGGTACAAAAGTGCTTTTTTTACATTGTGGAAATTAAGAACCATAAAAAAATATTTTGATCCTTTATCGTTTAGAGTAGACTATTGGTGCAGGCATTATTTTAGACTATTGTAACATCATCTATTTAGGAGCACCCAAAAAAATTCTAAGGCAATTAAGGATAATTCAGAATACAGCTGTTCGATTGATTTTTGGTTTAAAAAAGAACGACCATATTAGTCCATATTATCATTTACTTCATTGGATGCCTTTGGAGGCAAGTGTATTATTCAAATTTTCCTGCATCTGTCTTAAGCTGATATCGGGATTGTCTCCAGCTGACCTTAGGTTAGGTTAGTTTTTAACTGCATTTTTTCTTAAACTCTTAACTAGTTTAGATTCAGCTGACATTATATTTGCATTATATGCATCATTTTCTGGCCTGTTAGTGGGTATTTTATCTGCACTCTTTTTATTCTTAATGTATTATATTGTATATGCATTCTGATTATTGTTAAATTCTATTATTTCAATTATTGTTAAGTTCTATTATTCCAATTTGTCTTATTTCATCTGTATTTTATGTACTTGCCCAGTTTATTAACATTACCCAAAAGGAAAAAAGAAGGCTGCAATTGATACAAAATACCGCCGTGAAATTGATCTACAATGCAAAAAAATATGATCATGTTACCCCCCTGTTGATCAAATCCCATTGGCTTCCGGTAAGCTATCGCATCACTTTTAAATTACTACTTTTAATTTTTAAAGCCGTAAGTTTTAACGAACCACAATTTATTAACAGGTGGCTAATCCCCTATAACACTTCACGGTCGCTCCGCTCAACTTCTTATAGTCTTCTTTCCATTCCCTCAATGAAAGTTATAGGAATCAGACGTCATGACATGTTTTCAGTCATGGCCCCCCATTCATGGAATCAATTACCTCAATACATTAGAGAAATAAAAGATCTAACTTTATTTAAAAAAACTCTAAAAACATTTCTATTTAAAGATGCTTATGATTCCTAGTATATTAATTACCGACTCTTTTTTTAAGTAACTACAATTACCCTCCTTTTTGTTCTTCCCTTTTATGTTTTTCTTTCTCTCCTATCCAAAGATTGTAACTTTTCCCCTACCTATCCTCACAACTCTGGTATGTTTTAACCTATAACAAAAATTATTTTATATGTATGTATTTTGTATGTTAAGTTTTAACCCATTGCAAAAATTAGTTCATATGTTAACACTAATTTTTTATTTGTATATTTTATGATGTTGTACATCGCCTAGTAATTTAAATAGGCGATTCATTAAGAACAAATAAACTTGAACTTGAACTTGTGAACCACCTACAACTTTTTCGGTATGGCGGTATATAAGAATGAATTATTATTATTTTTCCTCATTTTGTGTTACATAGACGATCAAGAGAAACTAGAAACGTCTACTTATTTGCTTATCCAAAAATTAACGGGTGTAGATATAAGACCTTCTTCGATAGGACCCTGGCATTTCAAGCTGGTAGGCAACAATCTTGGTTAGGGAAATATATTCAGCAAGCTATGTTATCCTATTGCAGTTTTCGGAAATTAATTAAGACCACTTTGTTTGATAAGTTTATTACTTAGTGAGTTTTATTATTGAAATTCTATTTTACAAATATTTGTATTTTTTACTGTATTATTGTATTTCGCCGATTGTCCAGCTCTTTTTAGTGTAAACCACCTAGAACTTTTGGTTATGGCGGTATAAAAGAAGTTATTATTATTAAAACACAATCAAATCATAATAATTATAAATATCAACCTAAAAGGTATCCAGGTTAAATGAAAACCTTAAAAAAATAAATGTCAGGATAAGATGTAACTAACGTGCATGTCCAAGAGCTAGCAACATGATGCCATGTTTGAAATTTAAATATAGATTTCAGCTACAGTAAACGCCATCTACAGAGCCATGTTAAGAAATGAAGCTGCATCACGTAACGCAAATCAGGGCATCGGTTGATACAAACCAGGGCACCAAACTTAGGTCACCTACCCAGGTGGTGAACCATGAAAGCTTGCACCAGAGCTGGTGAAAACCGAGGAAAGAAACGAAGGATCTTTTATTGGGTTAAAGGAATATTGAAAACCAAATTTGCCGAGTTGGAGCTGAAGTATGCGGGCAAGGAAATGCCTCCGGCGCAATCGCTCACCCAGCCCCTCCATCCCATCATCGCCATCACCCCTGTCGCCGAGAAGCCGGCAGCCAACCTGGCGCTCGCCCGCCGCTAGAGGCACCCGGCCCTGACGCCAGCCTGGGCCTGCTAAGCAGCGTCGACTCAGAGAAGGCGCTGCAGCCGCTAGCTTCGGCCATGATGAGGAGCGACCCCCACGACCACCACCGCCACCACAAGGGGGAGGCCATGGTTGGCGCCGCAAACGGTCAGAGAGACGCGAGCGGTGCCTGTCCTGAAAGGAGACAGATTCAGCGAATTTGACATGCAGGAGGAGAGAGTGAACATCTTAGACGAGTTGATGACCGGAGACACTGGATTTGGGGCTTCCGGTTTGCTGACAAGGATCGGATGACATCTGGAGAAGTTTCGCAGCCAAAGCAGTGAAGTCATTTCAAGCTGGACTTCAGCCTTGACTGTTTGTTTTTTATTTTTTCACTTTCTTTTTTAGTTTATGATATTTTATTTTTAAATCTCATTCATTGTTTTGCCACTTGGTTTTTGTTTCCTACTTTATTATTTAAATTTCATTTAAATTTCCCAAGAATTCTATAGTTTCAACGGTTCTCCCTCCTACTTCTATTTCCTATCTCCCCTCTTTTTTCAACCTTTCAAAGTCCTTTAGACCATTGTAGTCTTATTAGAATGTTTATTTTCTTATTTTTTCTCATCTATCTCTATTTTATTTTTTCATTACTCTACTACCGTATTTTCGCGGATATAACGTGCGCGTTATACGCGTTTTTACGTACCGCGCATACCCTTCGCGCGTTATATGCCTGAGCGCGGTATACAAAATTTTTTTTACATATTTCACACCCCGCCCGACGCCCGATTCATCATCCGGAAGGACGCTCGCACCCCCACCGCTCGCACCCCCACCCCGAAGGACCGCCGACTCCCCGACAATATCGGGCCAGGAGGGAGCCCAAACCCTCCTGGCCACGGCGACCCCCTACCCCCACCTCACACTACATTACAAGCAGGAGGGATCCTAGGCCCTCCTGCCCTCGACGCAAACCCCCCTCCCCCCAACGACCGCCCCCCCCCAAGAACCTCCGACCGCCCCCCCAGCCGACCCGCGATCCCCCTAGCGACCCCCACGACCCCCCCACCCCCCTTCCCCGTACCTTTGGTAGTTGGCCGGACAGACGGGAGCCAAACCCGCCTGTCCGGCAGGCAGCCAACGAAGGAATGAGGCCGGATTGGCCCATCCATCCTAAAGCTCCGCCTACTGGTGGGGCCTAAGGCGCGTGGGCCAATCAGAATAGGCCCTGGAGCCTTAGGTCCCACCTGGGGGCGCGGCCTGAGGCACATTGTCATTTTTCTAGGTACTTTAGTTAGATTGTGAGCCTTTGGGACAGTAAGGGAATATCTAAGTACCTATTTTACTTATAATTTTAATGCACCCTATTGTCTATTTTTTCTGTAAACCGCTTAGAATCCTAACGGAGTTTAGCGGTATATAAGAAATAAATTACATTACATTACAAATAAAGACCATATGGCCTAGCCATGTCATCTACTATCCCTTCCTCTCCCGCAGTTCACATAAGTAATCGAGTCTATATCGGCAGAGGAGGAGGAAGTGACCCAATATGCAGCAGTTTTCTACTTCCTCCTCCTGCTGCTGCATGTTCTTTTTTTAAAAAAAATTCTTTATTCATTTTTACATATTACAACAAGTGTATCAGATGAAATCATACGAATTTGTATATATACACTTGATTAACTCTCATGTAACACTTTAAATATAACATTTCAGTCAATACCTATGTTCTATAATATCTTGAATATTATATACTACATCTAATATCTAAATAATTAATATTAGGATAAAAAAAACCCTCCCATCCCCTCCCTTCCTCTACAGAAATTCCATCTACAATATATCAAAATTATTAACACATTCATATACATTATAGTATTAATAAATATTACCCACCCACAACCCCTCATGTCGAATATCTTACTTTGGGAAAATGCTATTACTCATTGCAAAAGTCTGTTAATGGTTCCCATATTTTCTGAAACTTATCAAAATATCCTCTCTGCATTGCTATTGTATGCTCCATTATATGTTTAAATCTGTTTATTAATTTTTTTCAAAAAGAGCAAGTAAACAAACACTCATGAACAGTGAACAATAACTATCACCTCCCATGCCCACCCCCCATACCCCCCTCCCACCCACCCATGGGAACAGTCAATGCCACATCGAACAATCAGATAGTTAATTGAGCAACCTGCTACGTACAGAGGGTTGTAACGTAGAACAAAAAGGCAACCAGCATGTGAGGTAAAAGGAGCCTGATTTAGAGTCCA
The DNA here is from genome assembly GCF_902459505.1 of Geotrypetes seraphini. Lineage (NCBI taxonomy): Eukaryota > Metazoa > Chordata > Amphibia > Gymnophiona > Dermophiidae > Geotrypetes > Geotrypetes seraphini. Next base: position 503,753,953 of record NC_047085.1, read on the forward strand.
TATTAGAAATAGCCAAGCGTTCAAATCCCGCCAGCTGAATCATTTGAGTCCTCCAATGAGACACAGTTGGAGTGTTAGATGACAGCCAACATTGTAGAATAGTCTTGATGCCCATAACTACAGCTTTCCGAGCAAACGCTGCCATACCCGGACGGACCGGGTGCAAGGACAGCTTCAATGTAAAGAGGAAAGTGTCCGTAGGTGTCCAAGTGCAATTCCAAAAAGATGCAAGGTGGTGACATACACGTGCCCGAAAAGCCCGTATACCCGGACAGAGCGCCAGAACATATGACCCAGGGATGCTCTAGGCGTTCTACACTTAGGACAATGATCAGTGGTGCAAAGACGAGCATGAAAGGCTCTAACCGGAGCAAAATATGTCCGGACCAGGAATTTGTAGTAACGTTCTTTCTCCGCTACAGACACCAAGTATTTCGTTCCCAAGGAAACACTCCGCTTTAGCATATCAGCAGAGATAGGGATATGTAAGTCCTGAGTCCATTTAACAGCTAACGCAGCATAGTCCAAGTCACCAGCCAAGACCTGCAAATAACGATGATGAAATCGTAAGGGGATAGGCAATTGTGCAGTAAGACACAGAGCTTCTGACAGTTGCTCCTGTACAGTCTCAGTCAACGCAGAACCAGGAAGGGAATGGACATAGTGTTGTAGTTGAATGTAAGGGAACCAGTCACCAGCACCAAAGGCGGAAGAGTCACATAACAGCTGAATGGGCTGAATAGAACCATCAGTTTGAAGTACATGATACAGATAAAATAGACCCTTTCCAGACCATCGAGGATGTGACTCCAGTCCCATACCAGGAAGAAAATCCCCATTACCAGCAATAGGGAGACAAGGAGTCACATCGGGTCTGATAGCTAACTGAGTACAAAGATATTTCCATGCTTTTCGGATGGGAAAGAGTAGAAAATCCCCATAATGAAATTCCCTAGAAGGTAAACATTTTACATGAATCAGATAGCTAAAATGATATGGAACAAAAGCTAAACATTCTATCTGGGTAGCAGAAAAGTAATTAGTCTCACAAAACCAATCATGCACATGGCGAAGTTGACAGGCTACATTAAGGCGACCAATGTGTAATAACCCTAAGCCTCCCTGTGTAATAGGAAGAGATAAATCATGAAAAGAAATGCGAGATCGTTTGCCACCCCATAAATATAAAAACAAGGAACGTCGGTGTAGCCGAAAATGGTTGTGCTGAAGAAAAAGAGGCAACGTTTGAAAAAGATAGAGCCATGGAGGAATGATCATCATGTTATATAGGGCTATCTTACCCATCAATGTCAAAGGATAATGGCGCCAAGCCTTCAAATACTGATCAGTCCTCGACAGCATAGGGAGAATGTTAATAGTGTATAGAGTGGACAGATCCCTAGGTATAAAAATACCGAGATATCGAATAGAGGAGGAGGCCCAAACCCCCGGCCACGAGTCTCGAACGGAAAGTTGCAGAGGAAGCACCAGGGATTTTTGAGTATTTAGGGTGAGGCCAGAAAATAGATGAAACTCGTCCAAAAGCTCTAGTGCACGCAGCAACGATCTGTAAGGTTGAGCTAAAGTGAGCAACAAATCATCAGCAAAAGCTAACACACGGAGTTGAGAAGAACCTTCTGGTAACCCTACTAGTACATCGTCTTGCTGAATAGTGCGAAGGAAGGGCTCTAAATAGAGCAGAAAGAGTAATGGGGATAGAGGGCAACCCTGACGCGTCCCTCGCCCAACCGAAAAAGGACGAGTGAGGCAGCCATTTACTAGTATCGAAGCAGTCTGTTCACAATACAACGCTCGCAGAGAAGACCAAAACTAGCCCCCTATCCCTACATAGTCCAGAACCCGAAAAAGGTAATGCCAATTAACCTGATCGAACGCTTTGGCGGCATCCAAACTCGCCAAAATGCCTAAAGTAGATGTAGATTGAGCTTTGGACGCCGCCAACAATACCCTCCGAACATTTACCACCGAATGCCTTCCCTGAACAAACCCAACCTGTGCAGTAGAAATAACAGTAGGTAACAACGGGGTCAGACAGTTGGCCAACAAACGGGCTAGTATTTTTAAGTCCACATTGATGAGAGAGATGGGGCGATAAGACTCTACATCAGGGGTGCCCACACTTTTTGGGCTTGCGAGCTACTTTTTAAGTGACCAAGTCAAAATGATCTACCAACAATAAAATAAAAAAAAAACCCACAAAGCACACTGTATGCATAGAAAATGTTAATCATCATTCCTATTCCAGGGTTTTTCAAAGAGGTCAAAGCAGATGACTCTATGCACTATCACCTCAGTAACAACCATACAAAAATAGACAAATATACCCCCCTCCCTTTTTACTAAACCACGATAGCAGTTTTTAGCGCAGAGAGCTGCGCTGAATGCCCAGCGCTGCTCTCGACACTCATAGGCTCCCTGCGCTAAAAACCTCTATTGCGGTTTAGTAAAAGGGGACCTTAGTGTAAAATATAGACAGCAGATATAAATTCAGACACATTTTGATCACTAAATTTAAAATAAAATCATTTTCCCTACCTTATCTGGTGATTTCATGAGTCTCTGGTTGCACTTTCTTCTTCTGACTGTGCATACAATCTTTCTTCCCTTCTTTTAGCCTGTATGCTTCTTCTTCAGACCTCATTCCTTCCCCCCAACTTTTCCTTCCTCTTCCCTGCCCTTTCTTTCTCTCTGCCTCCCTTTCATTTTTTTCTGTTTCTCTTCTTTCCTTCTGTATCCCTGCCTGCCCTTTTTCTTTCTTTCTCCCTGCCCTCCCCCAAGCCACTGCCACTGCCATTACCATCGGGGACCAGAACCCAAACACCACCAATAACGGGCCCCAAGCTCTCCCTGCTTCAGCCAACCAGCATTCCTCTCCCCGACGTCAATTCTGCCGTCGGGAAGAGGAAGGCTGATCAGCCCAAGATCGTGAACAACCTATTGGGGGAAATGTTGCCGGGTCCTGCCTTCGCGGAAACAGAAAGTAGGCAGGAACAAGAACAAATGCTTCACTAACCTGTCTCCCGCATTAGCCCGTAGCGAACGCTTGCTTCAGGGCTCTCAACATGTGCGTGCCGGCTTCCCTTCTCTCCCCCCCCCCCCCGGACATAACTTCCGGTTTTGGAGGGAAGAGAAGAGAAGCCGGCACGCACACGTTAGAGCCCGGAGCATAAGTTCGCTAGGGGCTGAAATCTCCAAGCCGGTTTTTGGGTTTTTTTTTTTTAAATGTTCAGCAGCAGCAGATGACAGCTGGGCGGACCGCCCAGCTAAAAGGCCCTAGGGAGAACACTGGAGAGGAAGGCTGATTGGCCCGTAGATCAGGACGGCAACACGAGTGCGATCGACTCGAGTTGCCTTCCTGAGCTACTGGTCGATCGCGATCGACGCGTTGGGCACCCCTGCTCTACATCATCTCTAGATTTACCCGGTTTGGGAATCAGAGTAATAGTGGCCTGGTTGGCATGGATGGGAAAGGAACCCTTCTCCAATGCTACCATAAAGTAGCCCAGAAGAGGTTCACATACCTGTAGAGATAACATTTTATAGAACTCAGTTGTAAACCCATCAGGGCCCGGAGCCGTGCAAGGTCGCAAATTCTTAATCGCCTTCTGGATCTCCGTGCCCTGAATAGGCCTATTTAAAGCTGACTTCTGCAAGGCAGTGAATTTAGGCATGCCAGCATCCTCTAAGTAATCGACAATATCTGGACCAGTATAGGGGCCAGGGGAAGCATAAAAGTTAGAAAAATGTTGGAAAAACGCATCAGCAATATCCGCAGGCTTAGTGTGATAAGAAGCATTAGGCGATGCTCCATTTTATATATATGACATACAGAATTCCACCACAAGTTGTAATTTAATCTGTCATAATTTTTCCAATTATATGTAATCTGTTGAATGGCTACTCCAGTCAATATAAATAAAAGTTTGTTATTATTTGATGAAATTTGACTCTTTGCTCTCATTGCCATGCCAAATAAAATAGTATCGTATGTAAAGGCCACCGGATTATCTAACATCCTATTTATTTGAGGCCAAATTGATTTCCAAAATAATAATATAAATGGACAATAGAATAAAAGGTGATCTGCTGCAAGTTCTTTTTCGGGGGTAGGGAAGAGCGAGCTTCAGGAGTATAGCGAAGGGGAGGAAGGGGGCAGAAAAACATGAATGCGCCATTGGGGAGGGTGGGAGGGGGTTTAGACAATAGTGAGTGTGCCATGGAGGAGGCTGGAACTTGAAGAGGGATATAGCAGGAAATTTTGGGCCTTTGGGTGGGGAAATTCTTTGCAAAAAATGCTATAAATAAACAGTGCAGAATTCTGCAGAATTTTCAAAATTTTTTGCACACAATATGATCACCTTCCTCCTTAGGTGTCAAATTTTGTTTTTTTCTCGTGTTGTTTATTGTGGTCTCTGTTTTTATTACCCTTTATTTTATATTTTTAAACTCAATTTTAAACCTTTTGGACTTCGAGATAGGTGGTATATCAAATGGAAAATAAACTTGAAACAGATTACTCATAGAAACATGATGGCAGATAAAGGCCAAATGGCCCATCTAGTCTGCCCATCTGCAGTAACCATTATCTCTTTCTCTCTCCGAGAAATCTCACCTGCCTATCCCAGGCCCTTTTGAATTCAGACACAGTCTCTGTCTCCACCACTTCTTCCAGGAGACTGTTCCACGCATCTACCACCCTTTCTGTAAAAAAGTATTTCCTCAGATTACTCCAGAGCCTCTCACCTCTTAACTTCATCCTAAACCCTCTGATTGCAGAACTTCCTTTCAAATGAAAGAGACTCGACTCATGCGCATTTACATTACGTAGGTATTTGAAAGTTTCTATCATATCTCCCCTCTCCCGCCTTTCCTCCAAAGTATACAGATTGAGATCTTTAAGTCTGTCCCCATGTGCCTTATGATGAAGACCATGTACCATTTCAGTAGCCTTCCTCTGGACCGACTCCATCCTTTTTATATCTTTTTGAAGGTTGGTCCTCCAGAATTGTACACAATATTCTAAATGAGGTCTCAGCAGAGTTTTATACAGGGGCATCAATACCTCCTTTTTCCTACCGGCCATACCTCTCCCTATGTACCCTAACATCCTTCTAGCTTTCATCGTCACCTTTTCAAGCTGTTTGGCCACCTTAAGATCATCACATACAATCACACCCAAGTCCCGCTCTTCTGTCGTGCACATAAGCTCTTCACTCCCTAATCTGTACCGTTCCCTCAGGTTTTTGCAGCCCAAATGCATGACCTGAGGGAATTCTTACTGGTAGCCTAAATTTCTAACTACGCTCCTTATATATTCTGAGCACTTGTCTGTGTCCCTGATTATTTCTGATTTTGTGTTTCAGATGCGGGTGACATTTGAAGACATCACTGTGTCTTTCTCCCAGGAGGAGTGGGGGTATTTAGATGAAGGGCAGAAGGAGCTTTACAGGGAGGTGATGAAGGAGAATTATGAGACCCTGATCTCACTAGGTAAGGATTGCATGAACTCTTATTTTTAGGAGACAAAGTATGTAATGAATTTGAAGTAATATGAAATTTCCAAGCAAGATCAAGTTCCCTTTTCAGTCCTGCTCACTGTCTCAGGATGATTATGTCAGAGCTTGTACTGAGGCATCATAGAGCAGAGTTTCTCAACTTCTTCAAGCTAAGTCTAACAAATATCAACCAACTACCTCAGCCCAGGCTCTGCCCCCTGACCCCACCCCCATAATAATAATAATACTAATTGTAACGCAATTTCTTCCATCTATTTTTTATATACATACTATATAATCTTAATATACAATGGTAACCACAAAATTTAAAAAACACAAAGCACACTGTATGCACAGAAAATGTTAATTATCATTTATATTCCTTTTTTTTTTTTTCAAAGAGGTCAAGGCAGATGACTTTAAAATATGGAATGTCACCTCAGTAACAACTGTAGAAAAATAGACAACTATAGTGCAAAATATAGCCAGCAAATATAAATTCTCAAAACTGACACATTTCAATCACTAAATTGAAAATAAAATCATTTTTCCTACCTTTGCTGTCTCTGGTTGCACTTCCTTCTGACTGTGCAGCCAATATTTCTTTCTTTCTGCCTCCTGCATGCTTCCTCTCCTCCAGACCTCATTTCCTTCACCCAACCAACATCTCTCTGTCCATCCATGAGTCCAACTTTTCTTCCTCTCTCCTCCACCCCCCATTGGCAACATGTCTCCCTCTCTATCTCTCTCACGGTCCTCTCATTCCCTCCCTTGCTGCAAAGGGAGTGGGGAAAGAGAGAGAGAGATCCAGGGTGCATTTCTCCCATTCCCTTTATTTCCACATCCAGTATTTCTCCCTCTCTCATCCCCTGGATCATGTGCAGCATTTTTCGCCACTGCCCACCAGCCCCATGCTCATTTCTCCTTCTATCACCCCTCTCCAGTAAAATGCCACATCTTTCCGTTCACCACTATATCCAACATTTCTCACTCTCATCCTCCTCTTCCCCATGCATTTCTACCTCACACTTCTCTCTCTATGCCCAGTTTTCCTTTCTTCCTTTTTCATATGAACTATCTCTTTCCCTCTCATTCACACACTCCTGTCCAACAATTCTCCCTTTCCTTAGCAACAGCAGCAGATGAATCCAGAGACAAATGGGGATAGCACACATCTACCAGCAAGCGGAGATAGAGAAACTGATTAACAGGTGGTCCTATTGGCTGGCACTCCTCCTGTATCTCCAGTATGCTCTGTCTCCCAGCAGGTGATGGTCGCTATTTGAATAGCTCCTGGATTCTGGCTGTGACTGGAATTTTATTTTCTTCTGTTGAGGTTTCTCTTCAGTGAGACTGCCATTCTGTTTCTCCTGTTGAGATTTTCTCTTCAGTGAGACAGGGGTGTCTGGCTGAACGGTGCCGACTTTAGGGGTTACACCTGTGTCCCCCCAGGTCCCTGTCTCACCCTCCCTCCATTGCTAGAGGGTCTGACTGGGTCTCAATTTTTTCTTCTTTCCCTTCTCTGTTGAAAAAAAGAAGACCACAGTTGCTACATTCTGCCCCGTTATTGCTGCACAACCAGCTCTTACTGGCTTCAACCGGCCCTAACAACAAGCTTGTGAGTGTGTATGTGTTTCTTACTGTTGTTTGAACTTCAGGTTCTGTTTGGGAGTCTTAGTACTGTGGGTTTGGTCAAAGTATGTTTAAGGAATGGATATTTTATTGAGGCTAAGTTTTTTATGACTAGAAATCCGTTGAGGGAGCCGGGACTTTCCCGCCCTTTGCATGCATTCGCTTGGTTTCCTTGTTGGTTACAGTGCAGCAGTAGCGGTGCGATTTCATGCTTGCACTTGTTCTCCTTGTTGGGTTTCAGTGCAGCAGTAGTAGTTCTGTTTATTCTGAGGCTCTCTTTCGTCGGTGTTTGTTGCAGCCATGTGCAGCTGATTGTGCAGGTGCCAGTTTATAGCAGCGCGCATGAGATGGGACATGTTTTTTTCCGGCGCTGTGGGAAGCACCGCACCGTTCTTCTGGTTATTCCCTGAGTCTGATTTTCTTTCTATGCAGGCCGCGGCAGGGTAAATTTTGCGGGGCTTGAATCCGACTGTTTCTAGGAGCGTTGATGCAGCGGCCACGTATCAGCGAGAATCAGGCGTGCGCTTGGGTCTTCGGCGATGGCGGGAGAGCTGCAGCGTTCCGGTAGTTTATTTACAGCTGACTTTGGTCAGGGTATGCCGCGGCTTCTCTTCTTTCCGGTTCAGACAAGTTGTACGTGTTTCACCAGCTTTGGGACAAGCTTGGGCAGATTTATATGTCTATGTCTGTGTTCCTGCTGTATTCACTTGAAGGAAGCTGCTAGTTTAATCGGACTCTGGGGTTAGCACTCAAGGGGATTACCAGAGAGACTCTGACCTGTGCTAGGTCACCCAGTCTCGGTTTGTCTCCGGACTGGGTCGACATACGGCAACTCACGGCACAGTGAGATCAGCAGTAAGATAGTGCCCTGTATCTCATTGTTTCTCTTGGGGTCCCTGCAGATTGAGCCTTTGTCTGTTGGTAACTGTCCTTCTTATTTGGGCCACTGTGCTGCGCTGCATGTGTCTAGAAGTGGCATAGGATATATATGCCTAAAGGTAGTACTAACAGTTTCCAAGTTCAGGCTGTCTCTTTGGGCATGACACTTCGCATCTTCCTGCGGCCAGGACTCTCTTTCTCTATTTCTGAGAGGGCCTGGACTTCAGATTTCCATGCTTATCACGCTGGTTTCTCCTGTCGCCATTTTCTCATGGCACATGCTAGACAGACCCCCCGACCTGACAGGAAGGGCTGTACAGCTCCTTTTAACCAGGAGCCAGTTACCTATTCTATCAAACCTGCGGAGGAGCGCATGCTATGTGGCGGTTAGCCTCATCCCTGAAGCTCTCATTAGCGATGTGAGCTTTGTCTGATACCTGTTAGGATGCTGTTGTTTTCCACGGGGCGGTAGATGCAGCATCTTGATTGCATCTAGTACGTATTCACTTTAAAGGACATACATATTTCGCTCACATTGCATGGACTTAGTACTGTTTTCATGGTTCCAGTATACTCCTCTTTACATTGCGAAACTCGATTTTTCCTAGGAGAATATCTTTCTTCTTACAGATCCTACAGTTCTCATCCTGCCGTTCCCTGACCTTCTGCGCTTCATTCTGAGGGGATCTTGACTTCTTCCAATGACTCTTCAGGCTTTCTCATGAGGGAGAAGGCACTATAATGTCAGGTCAGGGGGCTGTGCACATTTTTCAGGATACTTGCAACTTTGCATCCTCCTCAGGTTTCTGGTTCGTTCTTAGAATCTCTATGTTTTGTGTTTCCCTTTTAAGTGTTACTGGTCCTCAGGGCAGCTCTTGTAGTTCTTCAGGAACTAAGGAACGTTGTTCCACTTACTGTATGGTGCCCAAGACGGGGGCATTGGGCAGGCTGGATCCATTCTGCTGAATTAGTTTCTCAGGGTTACACATTTCTACAGAAAAACTGGGAGAATATTTACATTTTCACTATGGACTCCGAATCGGCACTAGGTTTGCTTGCCTCTCTTGGAGCAGCGCTTTTGGTTCGTCTACCCAAGGCTTCACGAACATTTTAGAAAATGTGGGCAGTGGTACTGTTTTGGCACTACCAGGCGATTCACCTAATTTCTTCTTGACTGACTGCTTGATTCGGAAGTCTTCCAGTCGGGCCATTTGACTGACACGAAAAGGGTGGTTTCTTTTCCTCAGTTCTTTGAACGTGAATCTTCGAATTTGCACAGCGCTCTTTTCTCCTCTACTATTTATAGGTATATCGGGGAGATGTTTTTATTCATATAGGAGAGAAATGTGTTTCTTCCCAGAGACTAGGGCGATGGGTCACAGTCTCAGGTTTGCATTCTTCTTCGGTTACCATGACCAAGAGTATGGGATTCTGTACAGGTTCTAGGATCCATGTTGCTGACTCCACTGGGAACTTCGGCTTGCTTTCCCATTATAACGCTACAGCAGTCACTTTTGTTCCAGTGGTTCCCGGTATTTCAGGGCTCCAATTATTTGGTAGGCTCCTCAAGCATCGCTCTGTATGATTTGGTGGCTCAGCGAGATTTCTCTTTTCAAAGGCCTGCCTCGGTCTTTGCTGGACTAGCTCATGGCCACCAATAATCCCGGGCTGTCGGGTTGGGGGGCTCGGTGCCTTCCACCCTCAGCTCCAGGAGTCTGGTCTTAAGAGACAACTTAGTACTTCATTCTTCTACTCTGGAGCATGGTCAGGCTACTGTTTCTGGAGCTTCAGATTATTCTGAAGGTCTTTTCAGTCAGTATTATGATGGGGGTATTTCTCTACAGCCTGGGCAGTAGGTGATGTACTCAGTTGACGGGTAAAGTTGTGGTTCTGTTTCAATGGGTGGACCCTCATCTTCCTCTTCTGTTGGCAGATCATTTTTATGGGTCAGGAAAAGAGTTTGGATAGACTTTCTCTCCGTGAAATCTGTGCATGGCCCATTTATTGTATGTTACAGTGTACAGCGCTGTGTACGCTCTAGAAAGTGTAAATGTTAGTACTAGTGAAATCTTCTACATCCTGGATATTGAGAATTTTGGCTCAGGCGTTCCAGCTCTTTTTATGGAAGTGAGATCTCCTGGAACTAGACCTCATTGCCTCATCTCAAAATTCTAAGCTTCCTAGCTTCTTCAGCGGGCACAGGGAGTGGGAGTCAGAGGGGGTAGCAGCTTGCCTTCTTTCTCACCTCTGGTTTCTCTTTTTTCAGTGTTTTCCCCTGGCTGATGATGGCTTGAATTTGCCATCTCAAGCTCGCTTTCAGGGCACAGTATTTGTAGAATCTCTGGATTGGCTGCGCCATCCTTGCTATGCGGATCTGATGAGTCTTTCAACAGCCAGACTGTTGAGTTTCCTGGTATCTCTGGATTTGCTCACCTAGGGTCCAATCAACATGGATATTCGTACTACTTTGGTATTGCAACCTAGTTTTTGAAAAGTCATGGCTGACGTGTAAGGGTTATGTGAAGCAGGTTGTTTCTTCTCTTATCCAGGCGATACAGACGTCTTCACCTGTGGCTTCTGCTTCCTTTTGGAGGTTTTTCCTTTCTTGGGTACTTCTCAACATTTGTACCCTTCCAGAGTTCTTTTTTTGCACAAGTGTATTGCCAAGGGCTTAGCGTTCAATTCCCTTTAGCTTCAAGTGCCATTCTTAGCTTGTTACAAGGGCTAGGTATATTGCTCTTCGATTACTTCTCAGCTTCAAGTAGTTCAGTTCCTAAATGTACACCTCTTAGAAAGCCCTGTCCGGAGTACAGTCTTAAGGTACTTCTTTGCAGTTTACCGAAGGCTTCATTTCATCTTTGTCTTTTGAGACTCTAAAGGGCTGTGCTGTTGAACACGGGGTTTCTTGTGGCCATGGCTTCAGCTCGGCGGTTTTCTGAGTTGCAGGCCTTGTTTGGCGGGCATTCCTATTTCTGATTTACAATATCTGGGGTGTCAGTTCAGACGGTACCACAATTTCTTTCTAAGGAGGTGTCATCCTTTCTTTTCTGACACTCTCACTTTTCCTTCCTTCTTCCTGGGAGGAGAAATGCTTTTATTCATTGCATTTTTTTGAAAGTGCATAGCGTTCTCCGCGAGCTAGGTTTCTAACGACTTTTAGTTGTTTAGATCACCTTTTTGTATTCTTCAAGGGACGCCTCAAACGTATGGTGGTGTCCAAAGCCTGCTCGATTGGTCCAGGAGGACATTCTTTACGCTTGCTTGATGGCAGGGAAGCGGTTGGTGAAAGAACTTCATGACCATTCCGCCAGAATGATGGCTACTTCTTGGACTCGGTCCAGAGGTTTTTTCCTTGGAGGAGTTTTGTCTCGTGGCTACTTGGTCTTCCGAGAGTGCTTTCTCTCAGCATTACTGGTTGAATGTGCGGTGGATGCGTTTAGTGTTTCGGTTGTTGCGGAGGCGGCGTTTGCTTCCCACCCAGATTGAGGATCGCTTTGCTACATCCTTGGTCTCTGGATTCATCTGCTGCTGTTGCTAAGGAAGGAAAAATTATGTTCTTACCTGTTAATTTTCTTTCCTTTAGACGCAGCAGATGAATCCAGAGCCCCACCCTTTCTGGATATTGTCTGTCGGTTTTTTCTTTTCCAACTTTCGAAGTTTGTTATTATTGATGGTTGTATTCTGTATTATTGCCTTTTGAGATTTGTTATGGGAAAGAAGTTTTTTACATGCTATGCCTATTGATGGTTACAGATGCTTGGGCAAGGAGCTATACTAGAGATACAGGAGGAGTGCCAGCCAATAGGACCACCTGTTAATCAGTTTCTCTATCTCCACCTGCTGGTAGATGTGTGCTATCCCATTGGTCTCTGGATTCATCTGCTGCGTCTAAAAGGAAAGAAAATTAACAGGTAAGAACATAATTTTTCCTTCTATTCCCTCCCTCCTATGTCAAAAAGTTAGTGCCCCCTCTCTTTCTTCTGCGTCCCATGTTCATGCCCCTTTCCATGTTCCAACGTGATGCTTTCTCCCTTTGTCCCAGATCATGTCCCCTCTCTCCCTTACTTGCTCGAGCCACACTCGCTTCCTTCAGGGTCATCTAGCTGGGCTGCTCTTTCTGCCTTCAGCAGCAGTTATTGCAGGGACGCACAAGCAGCGGTTCACAGGGTTTAGTGTGCCATGGCTTTCGGAAGTTTGCCAGAAGCCATTCCTGACTGGCTAAATAGCGTTGAATATTGACCAGTAAGTCTCCATTCAAACAGTTTCATGTGTGTTTCCCATAATAAAGTACAGAGAAGCTTGGCTTTTAGAATAGAGTCCAAGCCTTCACATTGAAGACACCTTTTAACACGCATTAAGGGAATTAGCACACTAAATTCTAAAGCTCATTTTATACTAATACGATTTTAATGTTTAACGCATGTTAATTTCCTTAACGCACGTTAAACCCTAATGCTGTGTGATAAATTCAATCCTTTGACTTTAAATCTTCTCGCTAAGATTTCTCACCTTTGTTTACAGCCTTAAATCTAAAGTTCAGTTATCCAAAAAAATGATCCCATTCTACACAAATGTTTTTTAAACCTTTAGGCCAGGGGTAGGCAATTCTGGTCCTCAAGAGCCGGAGCCAGGTCAGGTTCTCAGGATATCCACAATAAATATGCATGAGATAGATTTACATCTCAAGGAGGCAGTGCGTGCAAATCCATCTCATACATATTAATTGTGGATATCCTGAAAACCTGGCCTGGCTCCAGCTCTCGAGGACCAGAATTACCTACCCCTGCTTTAGGCTATGCCGTGTTCAGAGAAAAAAATTCTCCTTAATGTAGGAATGCCCCACAAAGGAAACACACACACACGCAATCTTAGAATCGGGAGGAGGCGCTAGTAAGGGCTAGCTCCGAGTCCCTATTTATTATGCTTCTAAGCTAATGGCATCATAGTAACCCCCTCATTTACACATCTCGTGATTGGTGGGTACAAAGGTACATGGTTTTACATTGGTGGATACAAAGATAGGTACATGCTTTTTACCTCGTGATTACCTCGTGCTTTTACCTCGTGATCGTCCTCCAACTCAGCACTTAGACAAGGGCCTTATTAACATGTGGACAGGGCCTGAGTCTATGCACATATGCAATGCCTGTCAGCTGATGTCCTTACCAAATAAGGACAGCTCAAATAAGATAAGCATGTGACAGTCCAAAGATTATAATGCATGCTGTAGGCAAAGTCTGATTGTTGCCCATATAAGGGATGCTTATACAAGATAAGGAAAAAGGGTAAATGTGTGTCAGGTTAATATGTGACAAAAGTCTTGTGACAAGATGCTAGTATTATTCCTTTACTTAGAATGGCTGCATGGCAAGAAGAGAAACAGGGCCTCAGATCCACACACAGGACTAGATCCGCACACAGGGCCTAGGTCGGTGTGTTGACCTGGCCTGCGTTCAGAACCGCCTGTGTGCTGATCCTGCCTTTGTTCTGATGCCCTGGATCAGAACTTATCAGATCTCCATCCCTACACCTTAATGTATACATAAAAAGATCAACTCAAACACTGACCCCATGGCGGGAGCCATTCAGGAAGCGGCTCAGGGCTGGGCAGGAGCGCAAAAAGCTCGCTCCTGCCTGGTACACCGCTGGGCTGCAAGAACTCAGGCAGCCATTCAGGGAGGGCGGGGCAGGAGTGTGGAAATCCTCCCCCCGGTCTTATATTCCAGTAAATTTTTTTTTCCTCTTTTTTGGGGGCAAAAGGGTACCTCGTCTTATACTCGGATCGACTTATATTTGAGTATATACGGTGCTTGAGTTTAAGTTTAATAACCCACAGATCTCTCTATATTATAATGGATGGCATAGTAGATCTTCTGTCCCTGCCACTTTCCCAGATAACTACTGCTGTAAATTTCTCTATTACAGAAAAATAACCAATTTTCATTTTAATTCCTGGTCACAGGCTATGAAAAAGTCAATCCTGATATACTGTTGAGGATTAAACAAGAGGAAGATCACTATGTCTTGGATTCACAGGAGTCAGGGGCTACTCGGTCATACTCTGGTGAGTAATAATACTGTACAGAGTAAGAGGAGCTCTATTATTAAGTGTAGAGTCAAGTGAGAGGAGAAATTACAGAATAAAGATGAACAATAATACATTTACAGAGTAGGGGGAAGCATTAGAGCAGGGGTGTCAAAGTCCCTCCTGAAGGGCCGCAATCCAGTCGGTTTTCAGGATTTCCCCAATGAATATGCATGAGATCTATTTGCATGCACTGCTTTCAATGCATATTCATTGGGGAAATCCTGAAAACCCAACTAGAATATGGCTCTCGAGGACTGGAGTTCCCTACCCCTGCCTTAGTAAAAGAGGGGGTTAGTTTGGTTACATAAACATAGGAGTCCGTACTCTAGGTCAGTGGTTCCCAATCGGAGGCCAATCGGATTTTCAGGATAGCAGATTTGCATGCCTGTCACTTCTACTATATGCAAATTTATATCATGCATATTCATTAGGGCTAGCCTGAAAACCCGATTGGCCTGGTGGTCCTCCAGGACAGGGTTGGGAACCACTGCTCTAGGTGAATATCCTCTGGTCAGGAACTGTTGCAGAAGCATGTCTATTACGTCTTTTTGCCCCTCCTCCTTCACAAGTGGAGTATAGTGCCCTCTCTAGTTTGTACCAAAGCAATCGATATCCACTATAACAGAAGAAAGCAGAAGGAGGGGCATGAGGAACTTCCCTGAAACAATAGTACATTTCTGTTCTGCTCTGTAACTCATGAAAAAGAACAGCAGTTAGTATGATAATTCACTGGGCTATTAAAAACAGAGACTGTTATTAAAACCCATTGAAAGGAAGTATACAGTACACAGTGTTCCTGAGATACACAGGGTTTCTGAACTGTGAATTTTTCTCATGAGATTTCTGCTGACATTCCTCTCTGTGATTAAAATGTGGCCCTTCGTGTGAAAAATATGGTTGTGGTGGTGGGAACTCTTGTGCTAAACCATGGATTTTCCTAAACATTAGAGATCCCATGCTGCTGTTGCAATAACTTCAGTTCCATATTGTCCTTGACACTGTTTCAGAACTTCTGGGGAATAGTCATGTCCGTCAAACAGCAAGTGAAGACAGAGAACACAGAAATGACCCGTACACATATCCCTACTGAGGTAGCACAGTCCTTCAGTATTTTCTAACTCCAGCAGGTGGATGGACATAGTATTCAGCCCTGAACTACGGATAAGCTGCTCCTGGTCAAATTGGCTCCCAGCTGAGCTTACCAGGCATTTGGAGGCCATCCCAGGAGGTTTCAGAGCCCTGACTTCTGTGGCATGCAGCCTTCACCCTGCTTTCCGTTTGGAGACAAGACTCAGCAGCTAAATTCTAAACCAGCATTTTGAAAAAAAAAAAAACCCCAAAATAGAAAAAAGAAACCTGAGTCTGGTGCCACGGCAACTTTTTTTTTTGTTTTGAGAGCAGCTGACTTAACACCTCGCTTGCTTGTTTCAGCGCAGTGTGGGGAGCAGTGGCGTAGTGAGAGTGAGAGGCGCCCGTCCCCGCTCTCTTCTCCACACCCCACCTCCCCGCGCACCTTCCCTGCTCCCTCCTGCCGCACGCGTGCAGCTTCACTTCCCCTGTACCTCTGGTGATGTTCCTGGGCATGAAAAGCAACCCCCAACCTGCTGTCATGCCAGCTTCGGCTCTTCCTCTGGGTCCAGGAAGTGACCTCGGAGGAAGAGCCAACGCTGGTGTGACAGCAGGTTGGGGGGTTGCTGTTTGCGCCAGGAACATTACAGAGCTACGGGGGAATGGAAGCAGCACGCACATGCAGTAGGGGGGGACAGGGAAGGAGTAAGGAGGATGGGTACCAGCGCCCTCACCAAGATGGTGCCCGGGGTGGGCTGCCCCCTCCTCTTACTACACCACTGGTGGGGAGTAGCATAAAACTGGGATAAAGCACTCTTTTCCAAACATGGAGGCATCCTCACCCGCGCAGAAGTAACGACTCAGCTTCACTTTTTGTTAATCCACGAGTATTTATATCAGGATCTTTAGGGACCCTGAGGAAGATAGTATTGTCGAAACACGGACCGTGTTGGGTCCATAGCGCCTGACGTTTTGGGTCCTAGATATAGTCTATGTGGATTATTAAATTGTAGTTTTAAATAAAGCCTGCATCTTGAACATCGCCATCGCCACAGAGTTTTTTTGCTGGACCTGTGGGATTAAGGGTCAATTTTTTTGCTTGTGTGGCAGTTCTGCAAAGGAGTGGGGGGGGGGGACTCTTGTCGAGCCAGTGTGCAAGCTCACGTCGGCGATGTGCCCGTTTCAGAGTGCTATAGTGACTCCTGCTGTGGAGCTTAGCTTGGGTCCGGCCACTGTTTGACTTGCAGGTCGGGGAAGGCAAGAGACGACTCAAGCACTGCAGGGGGGAGGGCAGTTCTTGGGAAACATTTACCCATGCCAGTTTTACCACAGTCTTTGGGTTCCCCCAACGCAGCTACCAGCGTTGCTCCTCGGCCTAATGCAGGAATGGTGGCCACCTCAAGAGGCCACTACAAGAGGACAGTGCAGGAATTACTTCTGGTTTTCTTTCCCCTGGGCTACTAGACTCTGCAAAAGTTACCCTAATCCAGCTGGTTGATCACGTTCAGTAAATGCCGGCCTTTTCGGCTGGGGAGCACGCTTCGAGCCATCTGGCTCGTGGCACATAGTCTTGGAAAAAGGAGAAGGATGCTAGGGTATATCGAGAGAGGTATGTCCAGTAGGAAAAAAGAGGTATCCTCTTTGTGGATGATCCCAAAATCTGCAATAGATGGTATGAATAACGTGAGGAAGGACCTACTGAAGCTTGAAGAATGGTCTGAAATTTGGCAGCTAAGGTTAAATGCTAAGAAATGTAACGTTATGTATTTGAGCTGCAAAAACCCGAGGGAATGTTACAGTTTAGGAGGTGAAGAACTTTTGTGCAAGAAAGAGGAGCGGGACTTGGCGGTGATTGTATGTGATGATCTTAAGGTGGCCAAACAGGTCGAAAAGGTAATAGCGAAAGCTAGAAGGATGCTAGGTTGCATAAGGAGAGGTATGGCCAGTAGGAAAAAGGAAGTATTGATGCCCCTGTATAAGACTCTGGTAAGAAATCATTTAGAATATTGTGTACAATTCTGGAGGACACACCTTCAAAAAAGATATAAAAAGGATGGAGTCGTTCCAGAGGAAGGCTACTAAAATGGTACGTGTCTTTATCATAAGGCTTATGGGAACAGACTTAAAAGATCTCAATCTGTATACTTTGGAGGAAAAGCGGAAGAGGGGAGATATGATAGAGATGTTTAAATACCTACGTAATGTAAATGCGCATGAGTCGAGTCTCTTTCAATTGAAAGGGCATAGGATGAAGTTAAGAGGTGATAGGCTCAGGAGTAATCTAAGGAAATACTTTTTTACAGAAAGGGTGGTTGATGCACGGAATAGTCTCCCGGCTGTGTCAGAATTCAAAAGAAAGTGTGGGACAGTCACAGAGGATCTCTTGGGGAGAGAAGGAGATAGTGGATGCTGCAGATGGGCAGACTGTTTCTTTTCCTCTTTTCCTTACTTTCCTTTCAAAATGGTTTGTTGCCCTTACTATATTTGGGAGTCTTGGCTTGCTGAAGAATTGGCATCAATGTATGCTTTTGTTTACTTAGACAGGCTAGGGCTCTTCAGCTTGGAGAAGAGACGGCTCAGGGGTGATAATGATAGAGGTCTATAAAATACTGAGTGGAGTGGAAAGGGTAGATGCAAGTCATTTGTTCACTCTTTCCAAAAATACTAGGACTAGGGGGCATGCGATGAAGCTACTAGGTAGGAGATTTTGAAACAAGCCGGAGAAAATATTTCTTCACACAACGTGTAATTAAACTCTGGAATGTGGTGACATCAGTTAGCTTAGCGGGGTTTAAAAAATGCTTGGATAATTGACTAAAAGAGTAGTCCATAGGCCATTATTGAGATGGATTAGGGAAATCCACTAGAATAAGCAACATAAAATCAGTTTTACTATTTGGGATTTTGTTAGGTGCTTGGGACCTGGGTTGGCCACGGTTGGAAATGGGATACTGAGCTTAATGGACCTTCGGTCTGTCCCAGTATGGTAATTCTTATGTTTGTCCCAGTATGGTAATTCTTATGTTTGTTATTCACTATCTGTCTTTAAAACGTTGCATGGGCTTTCTTTGGCTTGTGTAACAAGATGAGAAATCTTCTCTGCAAACCGTATACGCTGCCCTGGACCGTCGTGGTACATTTCTCGTGTTGGCACGCGTCAACAGTGGACCACATAACTTTCTGCATAGCACAGAATACCTACAGTAATCAGCATACATTTTTAATATAACTTTCAGCTGTGTTTTCGGTACAAATTAACACCTGGGCACAAGCCCTCTCTGCTTTGCTCAGCATGTAGAACCAGCGTTCACCCATCAGTAATCCTGCGGCTAAGCTCATGGTTGCTCTCTGCATCAGCCCCTAGGGCAGACATGGGCAACTCCGGTCCTTGAGGGTTTCCTCAATGAATCTGCATGAGATCTATTTGCAGGCACTGCTTTCAATGCATATTCATTGGGGGAAATCCTGAAAACCCAATTGGATTCCGGCCCTTAAGGACCTGAGAAGCCCATGTCTGCCCTAGGGGTATATGTTCAACTCACATTTGTGTTCTCCAGCTCCACCTGCTGGTCAATAGACATGAGTGAATACTCTCCACAAATTCTGGAATAGTGTAAAGCAGTGTTTCTCAACTGGAGTTACCAGTCAGGTTGTTAGGATATCGACAATGAATATGCATAAACTTGATTTGCATACACTATCTCCCATTATCTGCAAATTTCTTTCATGCATATTCATTGTGGATATCGTAAAAACCTGACCGGCAAGGGGTACTCAAAACTGAGTTCAGAAACACTGGTGTAAAGGACTAATTGAAAGAAAATGATCGGGCAAGGCCTATCTTCTCCAACATCCTTTTCTTGATGATTGATAAGGTCTATTGTAACTAATACATTGTTAATGTGTCTCTTTGTATTTTCAAGCAGATAAGGAGGTCGTACAGAAAGAGGAAAGAGAGGAGAATACAAAATTATATGTTATAGAAATGGAACAAATCTCAAGAACATCTGGAAATGTCTGTGAGAATATTTCCCAGAGTACTGAGAAGAGAAACACAAAGAATCATAAGCAGGAATCGGAGAAGGATCAGAGAGAACCAGCAGATGATTCACTGGATGGAGTCATTAAGTGTGAGAGAAGTGAAGGAGAGCTCATAAACATCCCTAAGCACCAGAATCTCCTGAAAACAGAGACACCCTTCCAAAATAACGACCACGATCAAATGACTTCTGAACTCCATCAGGAAGAAAAGAAACCTTGTCTCTTGGATACGTTGGACCAGAGAGCCGGCACTGGAGAGAAGCCCTTTTCACGCTCTCGGAGTAGGAAATGTTTCAAACTGAAATTAAATCTGAAATCACAGCAGGGAATGCATGCTAAAGTAAAACCAGTTCCATGGACTGAATGTAGCAACCATATCTGTCCTAAAGAAGCATCAATTACAGGCCAAAGAACAGACACAAAAAAAACCCCTGTAGAGAGTACTGAACATGCAAAATCTCATACTTACAAGCATTTTTTTAAAAACAACCAAAGAACAAACTTAAGAGAGAGAAAATTGGCATGTCATGAACTTGAGAAAAGAGCCTTTGAGAAGAAAAAGCAAATAAAATATCGGTTAAAAAAAGGATCAGGAAAAAAATTATTTATGTGCACTGAGTGTGATAAATGCTTAACTTCTTTGCAGTCTCTAAGAAGGCATCGAATGGGTCACATGGAAGAGAAACCATTTTCTTGCACTATATGCAATAGAGGTTTCAATTGTGTCTCGACACTGAAAATTCATCAAATGAGCCACACAGGAGTGAAACCTTTTCCATGTTCTGAGTGTGATAAGAGTTTTCCTTATTTGTCACATTTAAGAAGACATCAAATGATTCATACGGGGAAAAAGCCTTTTATATGCATTGAGTGTAATAAAGGGTTCAATCGTTTATCAAATTTGAAAATACACGAAAAGATCCATTCAGGAGAGAAACCTTACATGTGCACTCTGTGTAATAAATGTTTCACTCAAGTGTCATACCTGAAAATTCATCAAAGAAGCCACTTCACACAAAAATCTTTTACATGTGCTGAGTGTAATAAAAGCTACATTTCTTTATCCTCTCTACAAAGACACCAAATAATGCACACAGGGAATAAGCCTTTCACATGTACTAACTGTGATAAAGGTTTCCTATCTTTAGGATCTCTAAAAAAGCATCAAATAAGCCACACAGGAATCAAATCCTTTAGCTGCATTGAGTGCAGTAAATGTTTTGCACATCTAGAAAATCTGAAAATTCATCAACGTATCCATACGGGAGAGAAACCTTTCACGTGCACCGAGTGTGCTAAAAGTTTCATTTCTTTATCATCTTTAAGAAAGCACCAATGGATCCACACAGGAAAGAAACCTTTCACGTGCATCGAATGTAAAAAATGTTTTGCTTATCTGTCATATCTGAAAAGCCATCAAAGGATACACACAGGAGAGAAGCCATATATGTGCCCCGAGTGTGGTAAACGTTTCCTTTATTCATCATATTTAACAAGGCATCAAATGATCCACACAGAAAAGAATAATTTCACAGGCGTTGAGGATGATAAAGAGTTCACAGATCTATCGCATTTAAGAATTCATCAAAACATCCACATTGACGAGAAATTTTTTCCTACGTTATGGATGCCACACCCTTGATGATAAAAGAATTTTCAAGTATACCTGGGTAGATTGCTGTATGTGTTACATCTTGATGAACTCTGTGAGGAAGTTTTCTTTGGCAAAATGCAAGTATTACAAGTGTTAGCAGTAAATCTTGAGCCTGAAATCGTACTCCACATATCTTGGCTTAGAATCAAGGTTCATTACTGTTAGGTGTGCACAAAACTAACCCATTTTCTCCTGAGAGGCATCTTTCACATGCATTTATTGTACCTAAGAAGGCATCAAGTGATCCACACAGAATAGAAAACTTTTTTTTACATGCAATGAGTGTAAAAAAGGGTTTTGATCGTTGAAGATACTTTAAAGGATCCAAAACAAAGTTTAAAAAAATTTTAGATCGGCAAATGAGAAACACCAAGTGACAAATGTATAAGTACAGTTGGAAATACAAAACAGTTACTTCAGGCATCATTCATTGATCAAGACAGTAGATAAGATTTGAGAAGGTTTACAGTAAGCATAGGAAAACTGGTAACATAACATAGGAAGTGATGGTCCATCCAGTCTGCCCAATAGTTACCGTATTTCCCCATATATAGGCCGCGGCCTATACATGGGTTTTACAAACCCGTGTATGGGGCATGGCCTAGTTAAATGGGGTAGCCATGTAACAATTTTAAATCTTCCCCCTGGTACCTTTTTTGGAGTCCCCTCGCTGGACGGCGCAGTGGTGCAGGGCAGCCGTGATCTCTTCGACATCCGTCCTGACCCCGCACCACTTGACTGAGTGGCTGACGTCAGTTCTTGCAAGAGCTGACGACCATTCAGCGGGTGGTGCGGGGGCAGACCGGATGCCGAAGAGATCACGGCTTCCCTGCACTGCTGGAGCTTCGAGCTGTGCGCCAGCCAGCGAGGGGGTTTGGAAGGAGATACCGTGGGGGGTGATTGAAAAAGGCAGGGGAGGTATCGGAACATAAGCCGCGGCTAATAACATGGGACGGCTTATCTTCCCGGTTTTTTTTTTTTTGTTTTAATCAATTTTTATTAGAATTTTATAATGAAGATAAACAATACAGACACCATTTGTAAACCAATCCGTAATATTACAATCTTTCAACAGAGCATATAAAAAAAAAAAAACCCTAACATAAATATATCTCAATCCCGCCACCCTACATAAAGTAAACCAATATAGTCAATAATATCCCCCATCAAATTAAACACCATGAGGAAGTCCTTTCGTTGTTCCTTCAAAAAGACTCCCAATTAACCACACCTCTCCTCACCCTCTATCCTACCCTCCCACCCCACATGAGGAAATAATTAAATGTACTGAAATATTTTGTCCCAAGTCCGCCTTTGTAAGTCATAATAACCATAATGCTTAGCAGCTATACATTCCATCTGTGCAAGTTTTCGCAATTTCTCTAACCATTCCTCTTCTGGTGGAGCGGCTAACTTCTTCCAATATAATGCTATTAAACATTTGGCCACCGCCAACCCCATTCTGACCAGTTTTGTCTGCCAAGGAACATCTCTAACATTATGTAACCCTAACAGACAATCTTGAGGGGAAAGTTGCAATGGATCCTGGATCCACAATGTCAAAGATCGTGTAACAATAACCCAAAATTTCTGAATCACCCCACAGTCCCACCAAATATGCATAAAAGATCCAGGGCCCTTACCACATCTCCAGCAAGAGTCTGAAACTTGAGGGTACATAATATGTAACCGTGCAGGTGTGAAGTACCAGCGTGTTAAGATTTTATAAGCATTTTCTTGGACCAATATACAATGAGATGCTTTCTGTACCTCCAGACAAATACGTGACCAATCATCTGCAGAAAGATGCAGCTGGAGGTCCCGTTCCCACTGTTGTTTAAAAGGAAAGGAAATCACCACTCTACCGCGCAAGAACTTATAAAGAATGGAAATCGGTCTCGGTACTTTACTCAACAAAAGCCATAAGTTTTCCAAAGATTCAGTCCCCTGGGGATTCCCTTTATCCCAACTTTCCGAGATCATAAAATGTCTCAATTGCATGTATGCAAAAAATTCGCCTCTTAACCCAGGTTTCTTAGTCACCAATGCATCAAAAGTAGGTAAGCATCCCCCAACAAGTACATCTCGAAATGTAAGAATCCCCATAGATTCCCATTTCCGAAACGCCCCCCTTTCCAATCCTGCCATAAACCGCGGTTCCCCCTTAATAGGAGCAAGCGTGGAAACTCCCCTACCACTCTTTTCCCTTTGACATAAAGAACCCCACATCCATACTAAATGACAAAAGAACGGGTTCCCTTGCCCCTGCAATCACTCTGACAGCGAGAAAGAGATCCACAGCCAATTATTCAGTGTACAATGCGGAACATAGCTTTGTTCTATTTGAACCCCAGGTTTAAACACTGCAATCTTCCAATCCAAAATAAAACAGAGTTGTGCAGCCTCGTAATACCAGTGCAGATTGGGCACTGCCCGTCCCCCATCTTCCCTAGCAGACCAAAGTACTTGTTGACTCAACCTGGGATGTTTCCCTTGCCAAATAAAATATCGAAATTCCTTATGCAATAGCTTCAAAAGTCCCCTCGGCACCGCTATGGGCAGCGTTTGGAATAAAAATAATAGACGGGGTAAGATATTCATTTTGACAACAGCTATACGCCCCCACCAGGACAACCACAAACCCTTCCAAGCTTGCAAATCTCTCCGCACTAAACGCACTATCCTAGAATAATTGAGATCATAAAGACACGATAAATCAGATGGAATCAAAATACCAAGATACTTAAGATGCCCCAGTACCCGCCTCACCGGAAAGGTGTCTGCCAACATCTGCGCCTCCCCCTCCTCTAAAGAAATATTCAAAAATTCGGACTTGTCCATGTTGATCGTAAAACCAGATAGACCTCTAAATGTCCCAAATACCTCCAACAACTCAGTAACAGTAGTCTCCGGGTCCGTCACATAAAAAAGAATATCATCTGCAAATAGCGCCAATTTATGTTCCCGACCTCCTATATGAATTCCCCTAACTGCCCCCAAATCCCGAATATAACAAGCCAAAGTTCTAAATACAAAGCAAACAGTAAAGGGGAGAGTGGACAACCCTGTCGGGTCCCTCTTGTAATAGAGAAGAAATCTGTATAAAGCCCATTAATTTTAATACAAGCCCTCGGTGTCAAATAAAAATTCCTTATCCATTTTTCATACATTCCCCCAATTCCCATCCGTTCCATTACTGCCCATAAAAAGTTCCAATTGACCTGATCAAAGGCCTTTTCAGCGTCTATGGATAATAGGACCATTTTACTATGTTGTTGCTGTGCCTCCCAGATCAAATGTAAAGTTCTACGTATATTATCTCCCACTTGACGCTTCTGGATAAATCCAGCCTGATCAACATGGACAAGTCCCGGTAACACTCGTCCCAATCTCAATACTAACACCTTCGCCAAAATTTTAGCATCAACATTTAATAATGAGATGGGACGATATGCTCCACACTGCTCCGGGTCCCGTCCCGGTTTCAACAATACTGTGATCCCTGCTTCTCCCATAGTAGATGGCAAAGAGCCCCCGTCTCGCACTCCATTACCAACCCTCACCAACAGGGAAACAATCTGCTCCCTAAAGGTCTTATAGAACACATTCAGTAACCCATCTAATCCCGGAGATTTCCCTCCTTTTAAACCCCGTATGACCCCAGGCACCTCCCCCTCCGTTATGGGAAGATCCAACCCCTCTTGTTCCAAATCCGAGAGCTTTGGCAAAGGGACCATATCTAAGAAATCTGAAATCTTAGATCCCTCACTCAAGTTGTCCCCACGATATAACTCTGCAAAAAATGTAGCAAACTGGTTATGTATATCCTTATCAGTCCTATACCTAACTCCATCAGTTCCACGAATACTCTGAATAGTAGCAGACATCCTTCGAGCTCGCAAATAGCGGGCAAGCATAGCACTAGACCGATTTCCATTCTCGAACATAGCCTGTTTCAATTGTGTCTTTCTAAAAGCTAAATCCTCCAGTTGCATTTGGTGTAATTCCAATCGTACTTTACTCAAGGCCTCATATACCCTAGGCCTAGGATCTAATTGATGTTGTTTTTCTAAATCCACCAATTGCTCCCGCAATCCCAAAGAGCGCTTAGCTTTGTCCCGTTTTTTACGGGCCCCCCATTTAACAAAAATACCCCGAATAACAGCTTTCAGCGCATCCCAAAGTGTCCCATCCCTTACTTCCCCATTGTCATTTATATATAGATAGTCTACAATAGAATCCTGCACTTCTTGCAATACAATAGGGTCCCCTAAAAGTGATTCATTTAAACGCCAAAATCTGTTACCTGATTGTATCCTAAGTCCCTTGCATACCACCCAGACAGGAGCGTGATCGGAGATCTGAATGTTACCAAGCTCCGCCTCTTGAATCCCGCCCCAAAGATTTCTATGTACCCAAATACCATCTATTCTCGTGTAAGTCTGAGTAGCATTAGAGAAATGAGAATAAGTCCTCTGAGTACCATGTAGCAATCTCCAACAATCCACCAATCCCAATAGATGCATAAACCTAATCAAGGCCTTACTGTGACGTCAGAGAACCACTCGTCCCCCTTTGGAGTGATCCAATGATAGATCTGGGCACACATTAAAATCCCCTCCACAAAAAATCGCTCCCTTTGCGAAAGCAGTCAAGTCATCTGTGAGACCAGAATAATAATGTGATTGATCAGTGTTAGGCCCATATATATTAATAATAGTAGTCACTTTATCCTGTATCTTACCCCGTATAGCTAAACAGCGTCCCTCCCTATCTTTGAAAACCTCATCCACCTCCAGCCCTATCCCCTTACGAACCAAAACAGCTAAACCCCCCACCCTCTGTGTGCCTCGAGCCCTATGAGTCCACACTTTATCATAATGTTGAGTGTGCAGCAACCGCTCGTCCCTCGATCTTAAGTGAGTTTCTTGCAGCAAACATATATCCCACTTCAGCCGATGCAGTTCACGAAAAACTATACTACGCTTTCCAGGGTTATTTAATCCATTAACATTCCACGAGCCTAGGACAAGAGAACTATCATTCCTCAAATGACCCCCCCTACCCCTACCCCCACTCCCCCCCTCCCTCCCCCCCTGCTGTCTATACGACCCCGACATACCCAAGATCTGGGCAGCCAAGGAGAAGAAGTAAGGTCTCCCCCCCACAGAAGGCAACTTAGCCCTTTTATACTAGCGTCACTCATCCATACCCCAAAAACCATAAATGCCCATTACAATGAACAACATCAGTAATAGTATAAGTAAAATAATAATCCCACAGACAATAATTCTTGCCATGGAAAACTCGTACTAAATTCTATACATAACCTCTTTCTGAATATGCAAAATCAAATTAGTCATTTCAAAAATCAATCTGTAGAACCCCTGGCAAATGCCAGACTCCCCTAAACTAGGACCGAACGTCCTAGAGAAAAACGGGGAGGAAGCAAAGAAAAAATGGGTAATAATCCCCTCAATCCATCAGGTCTGATCCTTTAAATGCCGCTTCCCCGCACGTCCAACAGTGGACCAAACTCCAGTAGAACGCTTCTCCGCCTTCTTAGATACAGGCACTGGAACCTCAGGAACATTCTTGCACCCCAGTTCCTTCAGGGCTGCCCACGCCTCATCCACATCACCAACATGTTTGGATTTGCCATCAATCGTGATCCATACTCCAAAGGGAAATAACCATCGGTAGCGATGGCCCTCAGCTCGCAGCAATTGCGTTATCTGTTGAAAGTTCCGACGTTTTTGCAGAGTGGTCCAAGCTAAGTCTTGAAAGATGCCCACCGAGATATTATTCCAGCGGTATTCCTGCTTGCGCCTCGCTATTTGTAGAATGTTTTCTTTGATCCCAAAATCCTGGAAGCAAGCAATAATGTCCTTAGGCCCTGTGCTTCGTGCAGGACCCAAACTGCGGTGTGCCCTCACTAGCACTATTGGATCAGTCAGGGAGCCATGTGCTTCAGTTAGTAAATCAGCACAGATCTTTTTCACCACTGCCGCCCCATCCTTATACTCCTCCAGCTCTGGAATGCCCTTAAAACGCAAGTTGCATCTGCGTGATCTATTTTCCAAATCCTCCACCTGAGATTGCAACATCTGGATGGAGGATGGCATTTGATTCAATTCAGCTCGCATATTCAGCAGATCTTGTGTCATCTCCGAAACGCGATCCTCCGTGTCTCCCACCCGACCTCCCAACTCAGCCACCTCAGACCGCAGTTCCGTCATTGCAGCTTTTAAGTCCTGGCGAACACCCACCATTTCCTTCTTAAGATCTCGAAACCACTCTTGTAATACTTGGGGGGTGATCGCTTCAACTGGTGCGCTCTCGATGGCAATCTCTTCCTCGTCCGATTCCACGTGCGCCGGCGCCATTTTTTTTTTACATCCCGGCAATCCGCTACTGCCCGCGGTTGCCGATTTCTCCCCTTCAGGCAAAGGGAATCAAAATTTGTCCAACTTCTTACGGGTCTCCATCTCAGCTGTTGTGCCACAGTATCATAAAGAATATAACTCCTTCGGTCAGAACGCTGCAATTTTAATATTTCTCCCGTGCCTCCACGGAGCTCTCTGTTCAAGCAGCCATCCTGTGAGCTGACGTCACTTCCTCCTATCTTCCCGTTTTTTAAACATAGATTGCCCTTTTCTGCGGTCTATATATGGGTGCGGCCTATATGCGGGGAAATACGGTACACAAATAACAAACTCATGATAAAATTTAATTGTCCTTTTTTTTTTTTTTTTCTTTGATATTTCTGGGCCATAGATGTCTGCCTCCTACTGTTCTTAGGTTCCAACTACTGGAGTTACCGTCGAAGCTAACTCCAGCCTATCCAAACCATCTTGTCATTTGCAGGATACAGGCCATAAAAATCTGCCCAGCACTGTTCTTGTGTTCCAGATTACTGGAGTTCCTGTCAAAGCCCTCCCCAGCCCATCCTAAACCGATTTTGCGATATATGGGACACAGACCGTGTAAGTCTGCCCAGTACCGGCCTTAGGGGTTGGGACTTGTATACCGGCTTTTTGTAGTCTTACAATCGCACTCAAAGCAGTTTACATAAAGGTACTCAAAGTATTTTCCCCATATGTCCCGGTGGGCTCACAATCTTATCTAATGTACCTGGGGGCAATGGGGGATTAAGTGATTTGCCCAGGGTCACAAGGGACAGTATGAGTTTGAACCCACACCTCAGGGTGCTGAGGCTGTAGCTTTAACCACTGCGCCACGGTAGAAATCAAAATGTAGCAAAAGTGAGCCAAGTCTGGGACGATCAGCCATTGTGACATCACTGATGAGGATGGCTCTTATTGGTGGAATGAGGCATTATGACATCAGGGAAAGGGATTTGGGACTTGTATACCGCCTTTTTGTAGTCTTACACCACCCTCAAAGCAGTTTACATATAGGTACTCTGTCAGATTGATAGGTCAGTTACAACAATTTCGTAAAATCCTAAAAACTTTATTATTTACACGATATTTGAACAGTTTACCTAAAGATTTAACAAATTGATTGCTCTACAACACTTATTTTTTCTTATGCTCTTGTTTGCTGGTCTTTAATTACTTGTAAACCAAGTCAAGCTCCGCTGGGAGATGACCAGTATATAAATCGAAGACTAGACTACTCGAGTATTTTCCCTATCTGTCCACCTGGGGCAGTGGAAGATTAAGTGACTTGCCCAGGGTCACAGGGAGCAATACGGGGTTTGAGGATGTAGCTCTAACCACTACACCACACTCTCCTCCTTAGTTCTTCAAGGACTTATACTATACTAGAAACACTATATTTTCCGCTGTCGCGCCTCCACTCTGGAATATAATGCCACTCTGAAATTTCTCTAAACAAGTTTAAAAACACACCTTAAAATATTTCTGTTCAAAGACGCCTATCTAAATTCCAATTGAGAACCCGTAAAAAGGGAAAATAAAAACTAATAAATAAACACTTTCAAGAAGCGGCGTTCCCCCTCCCCTCCCCTTTTTCCTTCCTTTTATTTTTTTTAATTTACATAATGTAATTAAAAACCTCCCTCTCTCCCCCTCCTTCCTCTCGTCACCTATTCGTCTCAATTATGTCCTTGTCTTGGCCTCAATTTCCCCATTTTTTTTATTATTTAATTTATTTCAATTTATCATTTTCTTTATGCCATTTAATTATTTTAACTATCTTTTTAATTTCTATTTTTGTAAACCGACCAGATTCTTGTGAACTTGAAACTTGATACCATTCATTTTCTCATGAGAGATTGTCTGTACTCATCCCATGCTTTTTTTAAATTTCATCGCTGCTTTCATCCCTACTGCCTCCCTCTGGAGGACATTCCAGATATCTACCACCTTCTCCGTGGAAAAATAATTTCCTAACATTATTCACACAACCTCAGTTGATGCCCTCTAATATTACCGTCTTCCCTTCTCTGGAAAAGATTTGTTTCTATATCAATACCTTTCAAGTATTTAAATGTCCGTATTATATACGAGCATACGAGTCTGTATCGTATACGAGTACATATTCAGGTCTTCTGGACTCTTCATATGTCTCTTGCCACAAACGCTTACTGTTTTTGTTGCCTTCCTCTGTTCTTATATTGTTAGCCAGATATGGCCTCCAAAATTGAACACAATACTCCAAGTAGGGCCTCCCCAATTACTTGTACAGGGTCATCAACATAAGAAACACCTTCACCGAATCAGACCACTGGTCCATCCAGTCCGGTGACCCACACATGCGGAGGCCAAGCCAGGTGTTCCCCCATGAAGACCTGTTTACCCGTATCCATCAATGTGATTTGCAAGAAGGTGTG
This sequence comes from Geotrypetes seraphini, assembly GCF_902459505.1. Lineage (NCBI taxonomy): Eukaryota > Metazoa > Chordata > Amphibia > Gymnophiona > Dermophiidae > Geotrypetes > Geotrypetes seraphini. The sequence goes on from NC_047085.1 coordinate 503,783,652, forward strand.
CATCCAACTTGCCCTTGAAACCCAGAATGGTGGTCTCCGTCACAACCTCCTCCGGGAGAGCATTCCAAGCGTCCACCACCGTAGTACCTGGCCAAAACCCAAGGAGTAGCAACATTCCCTGCTACCGATCCAGGGCAAGCAGTGGCTTCCCCCGTGTCTTTCTCAATAACAAACTATGGACTTTTCCTTACCCCTGCCTCCCCCCCTCCCTTTACTATGCCAGTGAATGGCTCCTCATTTCATAGTTGGCCACAAAGTTCTAATGGCAGAACAGTTTTTACAGAGAGAGATAAGGTTTTAAGGAAGTCGGACATAATGGTAAAACTTTAAAATTAGGATGACATTGATTACAGAGGTGTCTGTTCCACCCTGTGAATCGTTTATTTATTTATATATATATATAAAAAAATATGGCAGAAAGATACTGTCAGGATCCTGGCACCGCCTACACGAAGGGCTAAGCCGAGTGTCCGTTTACCGCCTATCGGGGAATAGGCAGAGTGTCCGTTCACTGGAGCTCTTATGCTCAGAGAGGGTTTTGGGCTTACCGAGGCACTAAAGCCGCATTTCTCCCCTCAAGGGTCGCCCAGGAGCTCTAACTATGCTCCTTTCTGTTGGGAGTCCATTAATGACCCCCCCTCCACCCCCGTCAGTTCAGGGTGAGGTCCCTCTTGACCCCACAAAATGTCCCACCCAGGATTGAGGAGTCCACGCCAGAGCTCCTCTCCCTCTCAGGAGTCCAGTTTAACGTTCTAGGAGTCTCTTTTCTTTACAAATCACCACTTTTCTCTGCCACTTGATTCTTATGCAAATTAGTTATTCAAGTCCAATGGTCAGGTCATTCAGACTTTACTATTGGGCAACAGAATACTCCAGAGCAATAGGGGTAGCTGGTTCCTACCACCACCCACCTAGCCTTCCACTATGACTAGAACCACCCCAGTAGGAACTAGTTGAACCCAGCAATTCCCGGTTTAACTCTGGGTTACCTATTACCTATGGGCACTCTGGGGAGAGGTAGACTCTGATGTAGCCTTCCCTCAGGGGTGGTACTCTCCCACTTGATGAGACATAAACCCCATCACAGATACCCAAAACATTAGGAGAAATTTCCGTATCGCAGGTTTGATTGAAATAACTTTTCAAGCACACCTGCATTGGTTACCCCTATCTTATGAACTCCAGCAGGAAGCTCTTGGCATGATGCAAATGCTATGGTGAGCATTAGTAGTAAATTTGAGAGACTGATGTTATAACTCTATAGGCCCTGGCTTAAGGGAACGGTTCATTACTTCGTAGCACTAACTCAGTTGGTGACATTGCCCCTAAGAAAATCCTTTGACATGTTCTCAATGTAATAAAGGCTTCATTCATCTATCAAATCTAAAACTTCATCAGCTTAGCCACTTGGAAGATAAGATAACATTCCTGGTGGACCTGTTTGTGAGCTCAGGAGATAAACCACAGAAACAAATGAAAAAATTAAGAGAAATAAGCGTCCCTCTCATGCGTACACTGCCTCGCAATTATGCGCTGTCAAAGTTATGCTACATGATATAATCAATCTTGACAGTCCATTAAGTCGTGTCGTGGCAAATCTAAAATGCCAGGGACAGAAAAAGCCTCAGATTCACACTGAGCATAAACTGATCAATCGTTGGGGGCGTAAGAGCCATTAGCGGACATATATTCAACACAGTTTGGAAATAAGACAAAATCAAGCTTATCTTTAACAGTGGGGCTGTTCTGGGTCCTCTGACGATAGCGTTTTGCAGTGGAAAAAAAAAGGCCGCTGCTTCAGGGCACGGGACTCAATGGCTACTTCTCGCTGTGCACTGCGAGCGAGTCGATATGCATATATTTTTCAAGAATACAAAGTTGGCATGTGTTGTGCATTTATGCACATAGACCACAGGTGTCAAAGTCGGTCCTCGAGGGCCGGAATCCAGTCGGGTTTTCAGGATTTCCCCAATGAATATGCAGGAGATCTATGTGCATGCACTGCTTTCAATGCATATTCATTGGGGAAATCCTGAAAACCCGACTGGATTACGGCCCTCGAGGAGGGACTTTGACACCCCTGACATAGACAAAACAAGGAATAAAGAGGAACTGGAGGAAAAAATACAATAACAGAAAACTAATAACCTCCAGTTTAAAGGCTGAAACAAATGCTCAGAATTTAACCCCTTTACGTCTTGTGCACTCAGTTCAATTCATTGTTGCCTCAGAAGCTGCAGGGCAATCGCTGTGCTGGAGCTATGAAGGGGAGCTTAAATAGCTTAATTGCTTCCCTCCAACGTTCTTAAACATTGGCTTAAACCAGGGGTGTCCAACCAAGTTTTTTGTGTGGCCCCGGTCGAGGGCGAAGCAGTGTTCATTTCTGCTGCCCCTTGATTGTTTACCATCTTGCCAGCGCCCTTCTCTGTCATGCTGCAGCGTTTGTGTGGCCCCAGAAACATTTTTTTCGGCCATTGCGTCCCAGGGAATCCAAAAGGTTGGACAACCCTGGCTTAAACGGTAAGTGCAATTTAATAAATAATTCAGAAAAGTGCAAGCATCCCTTACCTTTGCTTACTAGCATACAGGTTTGACTGCGGTGATGCAGGCACCGTAAAGCTTCCTCTCAGAACTGCCAACGAAGGCCAACGTTTCGTGATTTAAAAATAATTTCTTCAGGGCTCTGCAGTGTACTGACACTGAGAGTCTTGCACATAGATACATGCACACATTCTAAATATTTGCACTTGTAAATGTTCTGTAACTATTAGTGCCTCCTGTATAGAATTACCCCTATAGAGCTACAGTTATAGACCTTCAGGCCTTCTTAACAACATCGACAGTAAATATCCGGAATCCAGGTCCCATTATTTAACTGGAACAAGCGTTCTAACAAGCAGAAGGCAAGAATATGAATTCACCAATACACCTGGGCAAGAAAGCAACAGACTTTGTAAAGTGCTCGTGAATGTAGCAATCGATCAAACACAACAAGCGAAAACATTAAAGAGATGTCCCACAAACTTTTCAGGCCAGCGGCACACTAAACCCAGTGCCCTGGCCTGAAGGCACCCGGAAGTGTGGAGGCCCATCTGCCTGCGACCCTGAATCTGTCACTTCAGCGGGGGGGGGGATCCTCGAGGAGGAGAGTCATTGGCTCAGATGATGGCCTACAGGAGAGGCCCGTCCTATAAGCAGTCAGCGGGCGCTTCTCCTCCTTGCCAGTGTCTCGTTGGGTCAGACCTGGAATCTGCTGCAGCCCACATTTTGCGATAGACCGCATGAAATCATTAAATAAGGAACACCACCTCCGTATAACTGAAATTACAAGTTTTACCCTGTTTCTTTTATTTGTTGGTGGTGGTTGATGATCTGTCGTTTTATTTATAGAGGTATGTTCTCCATTCTTTCTGGGACATTATGGCCCAAATTTTCAAAACAGTGCTGTTCGAAAGGTGCTAGTAACTGTTAATTGGCCAATAACAATGGAGTAACTGACCATGCTGTTAAAAACCAATTTTTTTTTTAAAAAAGTAGGTGCCACCTGAATCGCACCTATGCAGATGTTTACTGGTTCCAAACGTCAAAAGAGGCATGGTTATGGGTGGGGTTTAAATTCGACGTGATTCTGTGTCGAAGATAGGCGCAAGAAATGTAGGCCTGTAAAATCCTGGCCTACATTTCCGGCCTGTCTTTTTTGGCCTACCTTTTTCTGCACTGGCCTACATTTCCTGCCTGTCTTTTTTCTGGCCTACCTTTTTCTGCATTGGCCTACATTTCCTGCCTGTCTTTGCCGCAGACTGTGATTCTCAAAAGGGTGCTGTAGTTTGAGTGATGTGCAACTGGCACCGTTTGGGTTGGTGGTTTTTTTTCAGGCACTGGCCAATTGCGGTGCCATTTCGGGAATCCGGGCCTATATGCATAGAAGTATAATAATGAGAATTATAAGTTTTTAGCCTGATTCTTTTATTTGTTATTGCTGATTGACGATCTGTCATTTATTTATAAAGGTGTGTACTGTACTTTTTCTGGTATATTAGAACAAGTTATAAATAAATGAAAATGAAAAAAATATATATATATATATGCTTGTTCAATTAGCATCAGTTTTTTCTCCTGCAAAAAAAGAGTATAAATAAAACTATTCTCTGTTTCTCTAAACACAATCATGTACAAAGTCAAAAACAATAAAACTAATTTGGAATCGGTGTGTGAGAAATGGGAACTCCCTCATTTCTTTAACATATGTGGAACAACATATTACAGTAGAAAGGACAACCAAGACTTTTGTCATCTATGGATGTCCATTTCTCATGAATTTTATTTATTTAAAAATTTATATACTGCATAAAAACTATGTGGTTTAGCACATGATCTATCAATATACAACTGGCTACGACCAGCAGAACCTCCATTTTACAAACTGAAATGACCAGTGAATGAGCCAAAAGAAATAATAATAATAATAACTTTATTATTCTATATCGCCATATAGATGACTTCTAGGCGGTTCACATTGAAGAGGGCTGGACAATCAGTGAATTACAGAAAGCAAATGGTGAAGGTACAACATATTACATGAGGAATAGACAGAAGGGAAAAAGGCTCATGGATATGTTTGTAGCATTATAGGAACTTCTATATTGGGGTGTCTCAAACTTTTTTAGCTCTAGCACACTAAACGAAGCAAATGTTTTTTTTCAGCACATTACAATTGAAATTATAAAATTGCAAAACCAACATGTATGGGTAATTGTAACAAGTGAATAGAATTGCTAATAATCAATGTGATGAATGTGCTTGTTTTTTGAGTGCAAAGTAACTGAAAAGATGGCTCAATAGTTGACAAGCACACATGCATTTCATCATCTGCAGTCGTTCTTGGTTTTTTTCAATTTAATTTCTATCAGAGCTGAAAATCCAAGTTCGTGACAACAGACTATTGATTTGGGAGCAACGTTTCTTTTAGCATATCCCTGCAAATGCTTGGTTAGGTACTTAGGCGTTAAATACACTTTTTTCTCTCCTAATCATCTGAAGGAATTCCTAAATGTTAAGAAGATCATCGAGGATTGAGGGACAATGGACGTAAATAGGCGCTTGATACATTAAGCCGATTGTTTAACTAATGCCTCTTTAAATTTTCTCTCCTTTTTTTTTATTGCTTGCTCACCCCCTATTATGGCGGTCTAAGAAGGGGATACCTGTATGATTGTATAATGAAGCAGTTTAATTTTTGGTTTGTTTTTCCTCCCTGTGTTTAATGGAACAAGATGTATTCTTGTAAAATTTGAATGTATAATTAGAAATAAATAATAAAAAAAAAAAGAAAATCCAAGTTCGCAAAGATAAAAAGATCCAAACGGTAACAAAGTCTTGATTGCTTTGTTGCTCAAGTTAGGATAACTACAGCATAAAAAAATAAAATTACTTGCTGTTAGTTTTTAAGGATCAATAACATCAAAGAATGACGCTTGTCTGGGCGGTTGTATCCTTACGCACACAGACGCTCGTAACATTGGCAGACTCTTGTGTACACAACGTACAGTACATGTCATCTATTCTAGTGTATACTTAGGAAGGGAATTTTTAAAAATAAAGTAAAATTCTGGAATTTCTTATGGCTCAGCCGGAATCTCTTTGGAGCACGCCACTGTGCTGTGGCACACAGTTTGAGAGACACTGGTCTGTATTATAAAATGCAAAATCAAGAAAGACGAAAAAAAAAACCCCCACTGAAAAATAAAAAATGATAAACAACAAAAATGTGGGGTGAAATAACTCTTACCAAAGACCATAAATTCATTAATTAATATTGAAAAGAGTGGTAAGGCTGAGCTTTCATTCAAAATATAAAACTCATTTGTGGTGAGACCTCAGAAATTCATTCCCCAACTCACTATAGGGCAGCCTAAGCTGATCCATTCGGGGGATTGGTTTATCAATCACCACCTCCCAACTTTAATGCAAAATCTTATCGTGTTAAAATTGTAAATATTGTAAATATTATAAATACAGTATTCTGTAAACATAAGTGTGGAACTTAGCTTTGAACAGCAATGAAACTTCATAATCGTGATCTCTACGGGGCCTGTTTCGCCTGTGGCTTCGTTAGGAGATCAAGAAAAATGACTATATCTGAACATGTTCCAACCACATTTAACATCCAGTGACCATTTGGTAGAAAGCTTAATTTGACCCGTGTCACTATGCAATCTTCCACACTAGGACTTGTGCTTCATGAAGACCACAGGAACTTCTGCCCTGTAATGGCAACAGCATGAAAAAACGGCGTGGCAAAACTAAAGTGACATAGGGCTGCAAGGTAAAATAACATTATTCGCCGATGACGCCAAACTAAGCAATGTAATGGGCAAAAGCACAACAGACATAAATTCAATGTCCGACAAAATGATGCACGACCTACTCCTACTGGAGCGCTGGTCTAGGTCCTGGCAACTCAGCTTCAATGCCAAAAAATGCAAAGTCATGCACCTGGGCAGCCAAAATCCATGCAAGACTTACACCCTTAATGGCGAGATCCTAACAAGAACTGAAGCAGAATGAGACTTAGGGGTGATCGTCAGTGAGAACATGAAGACTGCCAATCAAATGGAGCAAGCTTCATCCAAGACAAGGCAAATCATAGGTTGCATACACAGGAGTTTCGTCATCTATAAGCCTGAAGTCATTATGCCATTGTATAGATCCATGGTGAGGCCCCACCTGGAATACTGTGTGCAATTCTGGAGGCCGCATTACTGTAAGGATGTACTGAGACGAGTCAGTCCAGAGAATGGCCACCCGGATGGTCTCGGGACTCAAGGATCTCCTGTACGAGGAACGGCTGGATAAGTTGCAGCTGTACTCATTCGAGGAACGTAGAGAGAGGGGTGATATGATCGAGACATTCAAGTATCTCACGGGCCTCATCGAGGTGGAAGAAGATATCTTCTTTTTCAAGGGTCCCGCAGCAACAAGGGGGCATCCGTTGAAAATCAGGGGCGGGAAACTGCACAGGGACACCAGGAAATTCTTTTTCACTGAAAGGGTGGTTGATCGCTGGAATAGTCTTCCAGTTCAGGTTATTGAGGCCAGCAGCGTGCCTGATTTTAAGGCCAAATGGGATAGACACTGTGGGATCTATTCACAGAGAAAGGTAGGGGAGGGTCATTGGGGTGGGCAGACTAGATGGGCCGTGGCCCTTATCTGCCGTCTATTTCTATGTTTCTATACAACATAAATCAATAATATTATGAGTGATCAGTTCAAAACACCAACTTGACACAGCAGCAATGTCAGATGTTATTCAGTTCTCCAATACATTACCCAACCTCCAAAATATCCAACATTCCTCCATAAAATTACAAATTGTTCAACATGCTCTCATATATTTCAAATGTAGCAAAATGTGGCCTCAGGTACACCTCCTCCACCCTTAGTAATGTTCAATATCGGTGGGCATACCGGTGTTTTTATTCCTCATTGGCCCACATTCTTTTTTTGCAATTATTTACATAAACTTTTTTTTAAACTTTTTTATCCACCGTACTCTTTTTAGAAGTTTCCTTGAGATTATTCTATTTAAAAATATTCAAATACTTAGCTTGCTACTGGGTTACATGATCCGACATGTTTCGCAACAATTTGCTTTATCAAGGATCCCCCCAGAGCCACTGTATCCACCATCTTACTCAAAGTCTTTTGCAAGTTCTTTTTTAAGTATATTTTTAGTTACTGTTAACCGAGTCGAGCTCCTTTCTGGTTTAAGACCTGGTATATAAAGCTAAGGGGTCTTTTTATCAAGCCGTGCTAGCACGTCGGACATTTAATCATGCGCTAACCCCCGCAGCCGTCTAAAAAACTAATGCCTGCTCAATGCAGGCGTTAGCGGCTAGCACGGCAGGCGTTTTAACGTGCCTTAAACCCCTACCACAGCTTGATAAAAGGCCCCCTAAGTTTTAGTTACTAGTGTGACTTATTAAAGACTCCCTTAGGGCTCCTTTTATCTAGGTGCGGTAGGGGTTTAACGCACGGAATACCGTGCTTAAACCACCTGCCGCGCTAGCCGCTAACGCCTCCATCGACGAGGTGTATTTTGGCTTGCCGCGTGATGAAATGTCCAACGCGCTAACCCCCGTAGTGCACCTTGATGAAAGGAGCCCTTAGTTTTTCAATAAATGCCATTATTTTTTTTGAGATCCTCTGCTTTTTCCTAGTTCTACCCTTGCTGTGTGACTAATGGATTATTACAGAAAATATGGGATTTTTTTTCTCATATAAAGGAGGAGAGTGTACAAAATGATCAGCCCCGGGTATTCAGACAAGAATATAGACAAAGCCTTTTGTATTGTGATTTTTCTGGAATTTTAATTGGAATTTCTAACTTGTGGGGATGTGCGTCTCTTCTCAAATTATACACAGTTGAGGAAATGACATTACATTACATTAGTGACTTCTATTCCGCCTGTACCTTGCAGTTATAGGCGGATTACAAAAGAAGAAAACTGGACATTTCCAGGAAAAATGACACACTAGGGGCTGGTTACATAGTTGAGATGTTACAAGATGGGTAGCAAGCAGAGGAGAAATTACAATATGAGTAGAAATCAGGAGACAACTGGCCGGTTATAGAATTATAACAATTTAGGGGCTGGTTTGTAGTTGAAACTTTGAGGAGAAAGTGCAAGATGAGTATCAATTTGAGGGGGGGAGTTATTTTCAGGGCGGGGGAAGGACATGGGGAGAGTTAGGATAGCTGGATGTGTTTTTTTGAATAGGGGTTTTGATTTCCTTTGGAAATGATTTGTAGTCGCTTGTTGCTGTCAACAAGTTAGTGATGGAGGGGTCTAGTGTCGCTGCATTTCTGTTTTCTATTTTTCCACTGTTCTATAGAAAGTTTTATCTTTCTTGAGGTTCAGGTTTTGTATGAATATTTGTATTTTCCGTTTTTCCAGCCTATTCCCCCCCCCCCCATTCTGGCCAGTATCAAGGGGGGGGGGGCAGTTTTCCAGCCCCATTTGGCCGCTTTGCATGCTGGAAGCGGAAAAGATTCGGACGTTGGTGGGTTGCAGGTTTTCTGAGGCTACTTTCTCGCGCCGCCACCGCGGGAACAGCTCCGACGCTCATAGAATTCATATGAGCTTCAGAGCTGTTACCGCTAACGCGGCTTCGTAAAAGAGGAGAATGTTCCACATCCTCTCTTCTAGTGTGCCAAGCCTTCATTCGAGCTCTGTATTCCAAGCCTCATTCTGGCGCTCCAATAACTCATCTCATTGTAAACCTCTCAGAGTCATCCAAGCCTCATTCTGGGACTCCAATAGCTTCTCTCGTTGTAAAAATCTTCATTGTACCTAAACATCATTCCGGCGGTCCAATAGCTGCTCTCATTGTTATCAAGCCTCATTCTGGGGCTCCAATAGCAACTCTCATTGTTGACCAAACTTATTCTCCTATCTTAGAGATCCAATAAGCGCTCTCATTGTTGCTAAGCCTCATTCTGGAGCTCCAATGGCAACTGTCATTGTTGTCAAGCCTCATTCTTGGTCTCCAATAGCAATTCTCATTGTTGACCAAGCCTCATTCTGGGGCTCGTTAAAGGCATTCTAGGCCTCATTCTGGCGTAGCCTCCATCTCCTTTTTCATCCCTGTGGAGCGAGGCCACGCTGTTGTTAGCTGCTCTGCTCTCAACTCTCTCTCTGGAGCGCCAAAGTCTTCCCTAGTCGCCAGTTTGCGTAGAAGGCATCAACTGCGTTTTGCTGCGAGCTGCCGGTGTCCTTTTTCCCGCCTTTTGGAGGGAGCCGCCCCGCCTCGGTTGCTCCTACCTGGCCAGCCTGCACTAACACTGAGATCGATCCCCTGGCCCCCGTGTCAGTCCCTGGGACTTTTATCCCCCAAAGAGGAGTGAAGAGCTGTGGGGTCCAGATACAGTCACTTCTCAGGCTTTAGGCTTGTCTGAGGCAGTAAGTCTTCACTTTCCAGCTTGGCTGAGGGAGGCATGGCACCAGCTGCACCTGAGTACTCCGCCTTCATTCTCTAGGGGGCACATCGGGGGGGGGGGGCGCTTTAATTCATAGTCTACCTCCAAAAACCCTTTCCCTCTTTGCCTTGTGTTTTTGGTGCCCTCGTGCAGCTGTAACGGACATCTTGTAATTTCAGTCTTGATTTAAAAAAATTTCTATTTGCCTTAATTACTGCTCAATTTTTTTCAAAATTCAGAAACATGGACTCGGGGAATTTGGTATCTGGATTGTGCCAGATTTGTGCTGGATGGGCGCCTGAGGAGCGTCCGTGCGCCACATGCAGAGTGCCACTTGATGGGGAAGCGGGCTCTGTGCAGTTAGCCCCATCTGACAATTCTAGGGCATCTGAGTCACAGGGATCCCCTTCTCTTGAGCCATCGGAGAGTGACTCACCTTCTTTGGCAAAGCGTCGACGTGTAGAAACCACAGGGGGTGAGCAGGAGGAGCCAGGGGTGGATAATATTTGTCCTTCCCTACTGGACTTACCCCCTGCTTTTCTTCAGCTAATGTTTGAAGCATTTAAGGGCTCTAAAGGTACATCTGGCTCTGCTTCAGCATCTCAAGGGAATTCTCTTCCCTCTAATACCGTTAATTCTCCAAGGGCTGCGCAGTCTCTTGACCCTGAGGTCCAGTCAGAGGGTGATCAGTTTGAAGAGGGGTCAGATTCAATGCCCCTACTTCCTCACAAGGATTCATCGCTCTTGGAGGATGCCATTTCCCAGCAGGGGTCTCTGGATCAGGAGTCTCTGCTCCTGGACCAGGAGGAGGATCCAGCTGTGTGCCGTCTGTTCAAGGCGACAGACTTGTTGGAGGTTATTACAGAATCCTTGCAAATTCTGCACCTGGATTCCCCTCAGACTGCTGCGGTTCAGAGAACAGTCATGAGCAGCGCTAAGCCACAGTCTCCTTGCTTCCCCTCTCATCCGGACATCACAATGATGCTGATGGAGCAGTGGGATTTTCCAGAGGGTACCATGCAGGTGGCAAAGACTATGAAAAAATTGTACCCGCTGGCTGAGGAATTTATGTTGCCTAAGGTGGATTCCTTGGTAGCGCAAGTCACTAACTGCAAATCCATAAACAGTGAGGGTGGTATGGTTATCAAGGGTGTGCAGGACCGCAAGTTGGACTTTGCTTTCCAAAGACAGTTTAAAGCGCTGGGATTGGGGCTGAAAGCAGCGGCTGCGGCCTCCTTAGTGGCTCGTGCCTGCCGTACTCTCTTGCAGCAGGGTCCCGCAGAGGAGAAGAATGTCTATCCCAATTTTTTGTTACTGGGAGTGGATTATATAGTGGACGCTCTTTATGATATGTTTCGGGTTATGAGTAAGGTCTTGGCCTTTTCTATCTCGGCCCGTAGAATGCTCTGGATTCGACAGTGGGATGGGGACTATGCCTCTAAAGCCACACTGAGTCGGCTACCCTTTAAGGGTCAGATGCTATTTGGGGAGGGCCTGGACGATATCTTAGCCTCTGTGGCGGAGCGTAAGCCTAAGACCCCACCAAAAAATAGGCCACAAGCCCCTGGTGGAGCTGGTCATGGCTCACAACGTTTCCGCCAGAGAACTAGAGGTTCTCGGGGCATCAAGAAGTCCAAACAAAACCACGAGGGAGGCCGATCTACCCCAGATAGGGGGGCGGCTGTTGACCCACTGGGAGATATGGGCAATGATTTGCTCAGACCAGTGGATGACGAACATTATTCGAAAAAGCTACAAGCTGGATTTCTCATCCCATCTACCAAATCTCTTCATGGACTCTCCCAGCAGATGCCCAGAGAAAGCAGAGTAAGTTCATTTGATGGTAATGCTGAACATTATTCGAGAAGACCAGAAGCTGGAATTGTCCCATCTACCAGGACTCTTCATGACCTCGCCCAGCAGATGCCCAAAGAAAGCAGAGTAAGTTCGATTGATGGTAATGCTGAACATTATTCGAGAAGACCAGAAGCTGGAATTGTCATCCCATCTACTGGGTCTCTTCATGAACTCTCCCAGCAGATGCCCAGAGAAAGCAGAGTAAGTTCATTTGATGGTAATGCTGAACATTATTCGAGAAGACCAGATGCTGGAATTCTCATCCCATCTACCAGGTCTCTTCATGAACTCTCCCAGCAGATGCCCAGAGAAAGCAGAGTAAGTTCATTTGATGGTAATGCTGAACATTATTCGAGAAGACCAGATGCTGGAATTGTCGTTCCGTCTACCAGATCTCTTCATGGACTGTCCCAGCAGATGCCCAAAGAAAGAGTAAGTTCATTTGATGGTAATGCTGAACATTATTCGAGAAGACCAGATGCTGGAATTGTCGTTCCGTCTACCAGATCTCTTCATGGACTCTCCCAGCAAACACCCAGAAAAAGCAGAGAAAGTTCAGGTGATGGTAAAGCAGCTATTAGCACTGGAGGACGTACATCAGGTTCCATCCATGGAGTAGGGCTTGGGCAGACACTTCATATGCTTCAGCATGTCCAAGAAAGCCCCAGAGGAGTCGAGGCCCATCCTGGATCTCAAAGCGGTCAATGCAGCTCTCGGGGTGCCTCACTTCCACATGGTCATAGCTTTGATAGCACCAAGGGAGTTTCTGGCTTTTCTGGATCTCACAAAGAACTATCTGCAAATACCCAGCAGATGCCCAGAAAAAGCAGAGTAAGTTCATTTGACGGTAAGGTTGAACATTATTCTAGAAGGCTACAAGCTGGAATTTCCGTCCCATCTACCAGATCTCATCGTGGATTCTCCCAACAGACACCCAGAAAAAGCAGAGAAAGTTCAGGTGATGGTAAAGCGGCTATTAGCGCTGGAGGACGTACAACAGGTTCCATCCATGGAGTAGGGCTTGGGCAGACACTCCATATGCTTCAGCATGTCCAAGAAAGCCCCAGAGGAGTTGAAGCCCATCCTGGATCTCAAAGCGGTCAGTGCAGCTCTCAGGGTGCCTCACTTCCACATGGTCATAGCTTCGATAGCACCAGGGGAGTTTCTGGCTTTCCTGGATCTCACAGAGACCTATCTGCAAATACCCAGCAGATGCCCAGAGAAAGCAGAGTAAGTTCATTTGACGGTAAGGTTGAACATTATTCTAGAAGGCTACAAGCTGGAATTCCCGTCCCATCTACCAGATCTCATCGTGGATTCTCCCAGCAGACACCCAGAAAAAGCAGAGAAAGTTCAGGTGATGGTAAAGCGGCTATTAGCGCTGGAGGACGTACAACAGGTTCCATCCATGGAGTAGGGCTTGGGCAGACACTCCATATGCTTCAGCAAGTCCAAGAAAGCCCTAGAGGAGTCGAGGCCCATCCTGGATCTCAAAGCAGTCAATGCAGCTCTCAGGGTGCCTCGCTTTCACATGGAAACAGTGCTCTCGGTCATAGCTTTGATAGCTCCAGGGGAGTTTTTGACTTCTCTGGAACTCCCAGAGATCTATCTGCAAATCCCCATCTTTCCTGCACACAGAAAATATCTGCAGTTTCACGTGATGGGGAGGCAGTTCCAGTTGACGGCACTTCCCTTTGGACTGGCCCCTGCTTTACATACCTTCAACAAGGCGATGGTTGTAGTAGCAGCACATCTCTGCAAGGAGGGGATACAGGTGTATCCATACCTAGACAAATGGTTAATCAGGGTTCTGTCCAGGGTCAAAAGCGAGTTAGCAACAGTGTGAGTTATCCAGTTCATGCACAATCTTGGTTGGGTGCTCAAATTCCAAAAGAGTCATCCAACGTGAACACAGTCCCTAGAGTATCTGGGAGTCAGTTTCAACATGGCGGAAGGCCGTATTTTTTTTCCAGAGCCCCACAAACCGAAACTGTGTCGGCAAATTCAGGATATCCTTGCTCTCAGGGCTCTGACAGCTTGGCAGTAGAGAGTTGCACAGGGACAGAAATCAAACCTGTCAGGACCCGTTCCCGCTGGAATCAAATCCATCCCAATCCATCCCCGCTAGTATCGTATCCATCCCAATCCGTCTCCACAAGTAATTTCTTCCATCCCAGTCCGTCCCCGCTAGTATCGTATCCATCCCAATCCGTCTCCGCAAGTAATTTCTTCCATCCCAGTCCGTCCCCGCTAGTATCGTATCCATCCCAATCCGTCTCCACAAGTAATTTCTTCCTTCCCCACCCGTCCTCATAAACTTCAGAAGTAGTTATTTCGTTTAATTATGCTATTGAATTAGAGACTCTGGTAGAAACCCATTTACAAATAAGCAAAGACACTATTAATTTTGAAATAGTAATTGGAAAGGATACATGCTTCTATAGTAAGGACATAGGAGTCTGTATCCTAGGTGAATTATCTCTATTCACGAGCTGCTTGCAGAAGGATATCACATCTTTCAGCTCCTCTGCCTTCACCAGTGGTGTATAATGCTCTCTTAAATTTTTCCTTCTGCAAGCGAGCTGAGATGTGTTTTCATCTGTTCTGTTCAGATTTTATTATTTTTGGGTATTCATTTTGTGAGGCTTCAGCGCCTAGAGGTCCCCAATGTTGAGTCGCTCTTCCTAGGCAAGGACGCAGATTCCATATGGGAGGTCTGTAGCTCGCAGGGCAACCCCCAGGTGTACCTGTTGAGCCAGCCTGCTTTCTGCATTTTGGAAGCTCGAGGACCATTTCCTTGGGAGCTAGCTCTTTTAAATTTATCAGAGGGTTGAACGCAGGCTGTGGGGGCCCCTGTGTTAGTTTCTTTGGGCTTCAGGGAGCCGGCTGCATTTTTTCTTTCTCTCCTGCTCCCCTCCCCCCAGTCACAGTGCAAGGATCCGTAGGGGTTGAGGTCACAGTCAATATTGGTTTGACTGGCAGCCTGAAAAACTCCAGTTTTGAAATCCTGCTGGAAGGATTTGAGGCCGAAAATATCCCTTCAGTCAGGCTGCAGGAAAGCTGACACAGACAGCCACCATCACAGTGAGTACAGCCCTTTATTCCCTATGGGGAAAATTGGTTGGGGGGGTGTAAGTATGTCTAAAAATCTGATTTTAAGGGTTTCTGTGGCCAGAGATAAGATCTTCTACCTCCAAAACCCCCTTTCCCTGAATTTTTTATGCCTGGATTATTTATTGCGTTAATTTGCTGACAGTGGCCATCTTGGATTTTAAATGATCCTTTTTTCTAAAGCCTCTATCTGCCTCAAAACCCCTTGATTTAGCTCAACATCAACTGGGATGAAGTCCTCAGGCTGTTCTGCTCCCATATTATACCAGTTTTGTGCTGGATGGTTGGCCGAGGAACATCCATGTATTGCGTGGCATGAGCCTTGGGCTTAGCCTCCTCTGTGTCCTCTAGGGCTGGGGAACCGCAGGGGGCCCGGGTAGCAGGGAAGAAATCCCTCCTGGAGATCCCAAACTGTGAATACATAAAACACATGGAAGTGGTGGAGTCCAAGAGAAGCCAGTCTGAGGTCCTGCAGGGACACCTTATTCTTCATTGTGGAAATTTACAGAGACGCTGGGTTATTTTATATTGTTTGGATTGTACAAAAAAGAGTTTGGCTTTTCACCAATCCTCCATCATTGACTCCTGATGCAGGCCTTAAGGCCAAAACACAAATTACCTAATAAATTAATCTGTTTACTCCATTGGCTGTCATCTCTTTTGCTGTGGTTTTGTTTGTGGATGCTCTCTGACCTGATCATAGTCATGAGCAATGTGTCGGCATAAGCCTTTTCTGCCAGCAAGATGCTCTAGATCAATGTTTCTCAACTTCTTCAAGCCAAGTACCCCCCTAAGCCTAATAAATACCAACTGAGTGCTGGCGCCCAAGCTCCGCCCCAGACCTCACCCCCATAATAATAGTACTAATTGCAACGCAATTTCTTCCATCCATTTTTCATATACACACAATATAATCTTATAAATAGATAATAGATAATGGTAACAACAAAATGAAAAAAAAGCACACTGTATGGACAGTATATTCTTTTTTTCTTAGCAATGCCTCAGCTGGGTCAGACCTGAGGTCCATCGTGCCCAGCAGTCCGCTCATGTGGCGGCCCAACAGGTCCAGGACCTGTGCAGTAATCCTCTATCTATACCCCTCTATCTCCTTTTCCAGCAGAAAATTGTCCAATCCTTTCTTGAACCCCAGTACCATACTTGCCCTATTATGCTTTCTGGAAGCGCATTCCAGGTGTCCACCACACGTTGGGTAAAAAAGAACTTCCTAGCATTCGTTTTGAATCTGTCCCCTTTCAACTTTTCCGAATGCCCTCTTGTTCTTTTATTATTCGAAAGTTTGACGAATCTGTCCCTCTACTCTCTCTATGCCCTTCATGATCTTGTAAGTCTCTATAATATCCCCTCTAAGTCTCCTCTTCTCCAGGGAAAAGAGACCCAGTTTCTCCAATCTCTCAGCATATGAAAGGTTTTCCATCCCTTTTATCAGACGTGTCGCTCTCCTCTGAACCCTCTTGAGTAACGCTATGTCCTTCTTAAGGTACGGCGACCAATATTGGACGCAGTACTCCAGATGCGGATGCACCATCGCCCGATACAAGAGGTCAAGGCAGATGACTAAAATATGCAATCAGTAAGTAACAACTATAGAAAAATAGAGAAATATAGAGCAAAATATAAAGCAGATGTAAATTCTCAAAACTGACACATTTTGATCACTAAATTGAAAAATAAAATCATTTTTCCTACCCTTGTTGTCTAGTGAGTTCATGAGTCTCTGGTTGCACTTTTCTGACTGCATCCAATATTTCTTTCTACCTCCTGTATGCTTCCTCTCCTCCAGACCTCATTCCATTCCCCAACCAACATCTCCATGGGCCCAACTTTTCTTCCTCTCTCTTCCATCCCTATTGGCAACAAGTCTCTCTCTCTATTACTGTCCATCTGTCTTGAGAGATAGAGGCATCTCTCCACCCCCCTCTACTGTCACATCACAACATTTCTCCTCCTCTCATCCCCCATATCATGTACAGCATTTATCACCACTGCGCACCAGCCCCATGCCCATTTCTCCTATCACCCCTCCAAAATCATGCCACATCTCTCCCTCCATCACTATGTCCAACATTTCTCCTCCTTGCATCCCCTTCAATCAGTCCCTCTCCACCACCATATTCAATATTTCTCCCTCTCATCCTTCTATTCCCCATGTATCTCTACCTCACTGCTCTCTCTCTATGCCCAATTTTCCTTTCTTCCTTTCCCCATATGCACCATCTCTCACTCACTCATGCCCAACAATTCTCCCTTTCTATTCCCTATCCACCTATGTCACAGGTTAGTGTCCAATGTTCATGCCCCCCTTTCTTTCTCTGTCAAGTTCATGCCCCCTTCCCCTCCACTGCCAGCCTTTGTCCCAAAATTAAGTTGCAGCACCCACCCGCTTCCTCCCTCCCCTGAAGTCGACCTGTGCTGAAGCCTGCCTCTCCCCTCCACCCCCGCTGAAGCTGCCACCACCAATTCCTCCCTACCTCTCACCCGCTGCACCCCCAAAGCCGACCCTGCCACCTAACTTGCTCTTCCCCCCCTCCCCGCTGCAGCAACTCTGGGCAGGAAAGGGCCAGCCGTGTGCAGCTGTCTTAAGGCTCTGCCAGACAGCAGAACTAGCTGACACGCTGGGGGAGTCAGGGGGGGGGAATTTTTGATCCTCATGGCATTCCTATCAGTATTATACAGGTGGCTCCACTTAAAGATCTTATTAGGGATCCAGTGAGATATTTGGCTGCTCCACACACCAACAACCCTCGAAGTCTAGCGTCAGCCCTACCTCCGAGAAGACACAATGACGCCAAGGCGATAGCCACTCTCCAGGTGAAAGGATATTGGCATTCTGGAGGGCATGGGAGCAAATTTCTTTGGACCACTGGGTTCTAGATCTTATTCATGAGGGTTACAAAATCGAGTTCTATCGCCCTCCCCAGATCTGTTTATGGATTCTCCAGCAGGATGGCTGGAAAAGGAGGCCAGGGTCTGAGGAACGGTGCAAAGGCTGATATTCATTCGAGCCATAGAACCAGTCTCTGGCAAAGAATTGAGCTCTGAGAGATACAGTATATGGACTTCATAGTGCCCAAAAAAGGCACCTAAGACTGGAGTCCAAATCTGAACCTGAAATCTGTAAATGCGGCCCTGAAAGTATTACATTTCCACATGGAGATGGTCCAGTCAGTAATTGCGGTGGTGGAACCAGGGAAATCCTAGCATCCTACATTTGATGGATGCATACCTTTATATTCCCATTTTCGTGGCCCACATGAGAAAATCTGAAATTCCATGTCCTGCAAAGGCATTTCCAGTTTGCAACTCTGCCCATTGGGTTGGCAGCGTTTCTTCACACCTTCACTAAGGCGATGGTGGTGGTTGCAGTTCATCTCCGCAGGATGGAAATATAGGTATACCCATACTTAGACGACTGGCTAGTCAGAGCCCCATCAAATTTGGAGGGAGAGCAAGGAGTGTGGCAAGTTGTGAATCTCCTACAGTATCTGGGCTGGATAGTCAATTTCAAGAGAAATCATCTAGAACTGACCCAATGCTTGGAGTAATTGGGACTATGCTTTGAAAGGGCAAAGGGTCACACATTTCTTCCCGAACCATGCAAACAAACTCAGGAAGCAGATTGCAGATCTAGTAATGCAAATCCCCACTGCATGGCATTATCTTCAGGTCCTGGGCTCAGTGGCAGCCACCCTGGATGTGGTTCCCTGAGTGAAAGTGCATATGTGCTCACTACAGGATTCCGTCCTCTCAGTGGTCCCCATAGCAACATTCCTTCCAAATGCAGCTTCCCTGAATAGTGGAAACAAGGAGCAGCTTATGCTGGTGGCTTTCAGTAGACTCCTTATCGAGGCGCGTTCCTCTCAGAATCCCCTCATGGATGATTCTCAAAACCAATGCCAGCCTGTTAGGCTGGGGACCCATTGTGGCAGGCATCTGATGCAGGGCTGATGGTCTCTCCATCAGAGAAAATGGTTCATAAATCATCTGGAATTGCGAGCTATTCAGCTAGCTTAAATGATTGGAAAAAGATCTAGAAGGCAAGGCAGTTGGAGTATTCTTAGACTGTGCCACTGCGGTAGCATATATAAACAGACAAGGAGGCACCAAGAGTGTTCCCTTAATATCTGGAAGCTCAGATGATGTTCCATCCAAAGTACCACACAAAGAGATCTGTACAGCAGCTACTTGGTCTACTCTCCATACCTTTGTAAGATTCTACAGAGCGGACGTAGTGGCTCAAAAGGATGACACTTGAGTCCTCGGTTTTGCCAGCAGGCTCATTTGTCCCAGCCTAGGTGTCTGCCACTGCTTTTGGTACATCACCTAGAATACAGACTACTATGTCCTTCCTACAAAATGGAAGATTAGGTTCTTACCTGGATAATCTTTCTATTAAAGGATATAGGAGTCTGTATGGCCCACCCTATCAGATTTCAATGCGTCTGCTTCCTGCCTTAAATCAATCTGTAGTCAAGAATTGGGGGGTTTTCTCCTGTCATTTGGAAGAAAATGTAGTCGTATATGGCTAACCAAGCAATAAGTTGTAGCGTTCCTGAGCTTCATGTGTTTGTGTTAGTTGCACACAGCAAGGTGGCTTGTTGGTAAACCTATGTTATTAGTTCATTTTAATTATTATTTTTCATGTGTTACAGAGCAAAACAAAAGGTACTGAGTTGGGTTTTTTTTTTTGGGGGGGTTCCTTTTCCCCTCCTTCTGCTTTCTTCTGTTATAGTAGATATCAATTGCTTTGGTACTATACTCCACTGGTGAAGGAAGAGCTGAAAAATGTGATTGACATCCTTCTGCATACAATTTGTGACCAGAGGATATTCACCTATGTCCTTTAACAGAAAGATTATTATCCAGGTAAGAACCTAATCTTCCATTTGTAAATGGGTCTCTGCCATAGAATCTAATGTAAATATAAGATATAAATATTCCCAGCTGATGAGGACCCTCAAGCTATGTCAGTTTAAGATTTCGTCTGAAGGTGGCCAGAAATCCATTTTACCAAGTTTAGCAGGCAGCTGGCACCTCAGTGGCTCAAGAATGCTGCAAGTGACTGCTATGCTTGGTAGAAGAGAGTTCCGGCCACTTTTTGGAGGAGGTCCTCAGTTGTGCTTGGTATTCCCACTACTTACAGCAAGGGTCAGCAAATATTCAACACTGGAGAAATAAAATCAAAAATTAATTCCCAAAACTAACATATTTCAGTCAATAAATTCCTTGTCTGGAGATATATTTTTCCTTCAATTTAGTTCCAGTTTCTCTTTTTTCTGCTTTTCTCCTGTCTTCTGCAAATTCTTCAAGCTGCTGCTGTCCATTGATTCCTCCTACCATGGTCCAGCATTTCTCTCTCTCCCCTCACTCCCATTATACAGCATCCCCAATCTCTTCTGTCCTGGATCCATCTCCCTTCCCCATCCCTACACAGCATTTCTTCCTCTCCTCCATCCCCATGTGCAACATGTCTCCCTCTCTCTTGTCCACCATCTCTCTCTCTCCCAAGGGTGCATCTCTCCCACCCCCTCTACTGCCACATCCAACATTTCTCCCTCTCTCGTTCCTGGACCCTGTGCAGCATCTTTTGCCCCTTTCTTCTCTCCACCACCCTTTCCAACAGTCCTTCCTCTTCCTTCCTTTCCCCATGTGTACATCTCTTTCCTTCCTGCTCCATGATTAACCATTTTTTCCTTTCTCTTTCTTCCATCACCAGCAGCATCTTTCTTCCTTCCCAACTTCCCTCCCAGCCTGTGTAGCATCTGGGTTTCCCTTGCATTCCCCCAGCCAGTACAGCATCTTTTAACCTCTCGCTTCCCTAGCCTATTGCAGCATCAGTTTCCCTACTTCCCATCCACCCAGCCCCATTGCAGCATCTGTTTCCTCCCTCCTACCCTCTCCAGCCCATTGCAGCATCTCTGCCTCCCAACAGCAGAGGTTCTTCCTACATGCTGCTGGGCTGACCCTGAAGACTCAGTTTTATTTGCAAACACAGTCCTAGTGGATTGGCTTCTTCGTTGACTGGGAGCTAGGCGGTACCTACCGCCTGACAAATTTTGTAGGGTGGCCACATTCTCTTTCCATACATAACTAAATTTTACAGGATTGACGTGGTTCATACAATCACAACTTTTGGATCATCTGTTTTGTCAGCAGGCTCCTTTGTTCCACCCTAGACTCGAGGGACTACTTTGGTACATTCTGCTGCTCAAGACTCTTATGCCTTTTGCACTAGAAGGGAAAATTAGGTTCTGAACCTCAATAATCATCTTTCTAGTAGAAAGGCATACAAGTCTTGATATCCTTCCTTCCTTGTTAAATTTTCATGTATCCTGCTTACTGTCTCAGACACAGGTGTACTGGACCTACACTTGATCGGCTGCTGCTCCAGGGTCTGCAGAATATTGAATATCATGGACAGCTCTGCAATTTTTAGATGGGTGTCTCTGTGAGGGTTTAGTGCCACACAGATAAAATTCTTCCTGTTTGAAAGAAAAAAAGTGTATATGAAATAAGAGAGTACATATTAGAGAATGACATGGGGCCAAATTTTTCCCTGTCCCTGTCGGAACTCATTTTCCCGTCCCCGCAAGTTTTTTTCCTGTTGTTGCCCCATTCCTGCAAGCTCTGTCCTCATCTGCACAAGCCTCAAACACTTCAAAATCATAAGTGTTTGAGGCTTGTATGGTTAAGGCAGAGCTTACAGGAATGGGATAGGGACAGTGACAAAACTCGCGGGAATGGGGAAAAATTTGTCGCCTTATTGTCTAGTACATATCCAGCTGACATGGGTGTATGGTTGTTACTTCAGTGTTAGTGCCTGTTGTGCTGTGGTGTGTTTTTGTTATATGTCCATTTTCTAATCAATTTTTTTTATGGTCGGAGCAGATTTGGGCTGAGCAGGGATTTCCCCATATCCCTCCTCTTTCTTTGTAACAGATTTCTCGACTACTTTGGTACAAACTGAGGAGCACAGAGCAGCGTCAGATGAGGAGGAGCCAAAATATGTAGATGATGCCTTCTATACAAATTCATGAGTAGGGGAGCACAAAGGTATTGGCGGAATAAAAGATACTAATGTAATGTAATCCACTGGTCGACTCGTATGCCTTTCTACTAGAAAGAAGATTATCGAGGTAAGTACCTAATCTTCCCATCCTTCAGCTTCTTTTCCCTTGTCCCTTTCCTTATGCATGGTTGGGAAGCAGGCTGAACTGTAAAGGTTTCCTCTCACCTCAGTCAGAGGTGCGAATGTTAATAACATAGGGAGTTGCTTTTAAAGATGCTTATAAACATCTAGGCTTCAGTGTAGGTATGGATGAGAAATGGCATCAGGTTTTTATTTGGTCTTAAGTAATAAAGGGGTTTATGTTTCTGATTGCTTATTTTATGTTGGCCATGAAATTTCTTTGTGTATCTGTCCTAGAGTGAATTTGAATGCATTTTGGGGGTTTTTTTTGTGTGAATTTACAATTTTTATTGAAATTTAGTCAACAACATAGCATATTTGACAGTTACAGAATTGATAAGAGCACAGGGTTTCTTCAGCGCTCCCATCATATGCCTACTACTTATGGGGAATTTAGGAAACGCCTAAAAACCTATCTGTTCCTGAAATATTTAGGCAACTGACCTGTAAAATCTTAGTCCACAATAACTGATCTCAAAAGCTAGTGATTAACAGCTCTAAACTTTGTTAATTCTACTCAATTTGTAGCATCTTTGAATCATTATAAACCGCATAGAACTTCACGGTCCTGCGGTATATAACCTGTTATTATAAATCAAATGCTTTTTGTTTTAATGCGGCAAGGTGATGAGTTTCTAGTGGTGGTGGTGGGGGGGGGGGGGAAGTGCTGGTGGATTTCGCTTTTAAAATTAAGCGGTAGCAGAAAGATTGCTTAACTTGATCTCGGGGTGCCACTGACGCATTCAGGCAGTTGAGTTAACTCGCATCTTTCTGCCTTTTAAGGTCCATTTACTAAGACACACTAATGAATTATTCTTGTACAATCCCACTTTATTCCGGGACCAGTGGGTTTTATGCATCTCTGACCGCCTGGCACTGTAGAAAGCTTCAAATGATTGAAGCCATAACCCCTCCCTTCTGCTAGCATATCCTGGAGCATGCTCATTTGAATTAGAGAATGACACGGGGAAAAAATCTGTCCCCGTCACTGCACCGTCCCCGGCCCACCATCCTCTGCACCGCCCCGTCACCGCCGTTCCCTTCACCGCCCCACCCCGCACCGTCACCGCCATCCCTTTCACGTCACCGTCACCGCCATCCCTTTCACCGCCCCGTCACCGCCACTGCCATCCCATTCACCGCCCCGTCACCGCCACTGCCATCCCATTCACCGCCCCGTCACCGCCACTGCCATCCCATTCACCGCCCCGTCACCGCCACTGCCATCCCATTCACCGCCCTGTCACCACAGCATCCATATAAGCCTTAGTACTGCAATTTTTAGCTTATTCATTTCTTATAAATCAAAGTTCTGGCTGCTGAACTAGAGAAAGAGATGTTCAGCTGGCAGGGCTTTGTTTATAAATTTTTATCAACATAACTAATATACAGTGGAACCTCGGTTTGCGAGTAACCCGGTTTGCGAGTGTTTTGCAAGACGAGCAAAACACTCAGCAAACCTTTGCCTCGCAAACTGAGCATGTTCTGGTGTACGAGCACCTCCTCCCCGCTTTAACCGGCATCGCACCCCTCCTGAACCGGCATCACAACCCTCCCCCCCCCGCGAGAACCGCAAAGCACCCCCAAGCACAAATAGAAAGCGGCATCCGCCCGCCCTAACTCCCAAGCACAGGTCCTTACCCCTTCCGCTCGTTGTAAAGATTAATGCGAGCTCCCGCCTCTTGCCTGGGCTGGGCCTTGAGCATCTGTGCATGCTCAAGGCCTTCTGGCTCTCGTTCTCTCGGTTCCCCTGGTTCGGGGGAGGTGCGATGCCTGTTAGAGCGGGGTAAGGGGGTGATTGAGCAGCACCAGTAGCCTGGGGGGGGGGGGAGAGGTTGGTGGAACGAATTGTCCGAGTCTCCATTATATCCTATGGAGAACTCTGCTTTGATATATGAGTGTTTTGGTTTAAGAGCATGCTTCTGGAACAAATTATGCTCTTAAACCAAGGTACCACTGTACTACTTTATCCTAAAGCAAAAAAAAAAAAAAATAAATAAATAGAATTTTTTTTCTACCTTTGTTGTCTGGTTTCTGCTTCCACATCTTCTCATTCAATTCCTTCCATCCACTGTGTGTCTTCTCTCTGCGTCTTCCGTTTGCTGTTACTGTGCCTCTCCCTTCACCCCCTCCCACAATTGGTCTAGCACCCATCTTCTTCCCTCCGCTCCCCCATAGTCTGGCATCTGTCTTGTTCCCTTCCAGCGTCTTTTCCCCACTCTGCCTTCCACATTTCCCTTCAGGGTCTGTTCCTCTCTACACTCTTTTCAATTCCTTTCCACCACCACCCTTCCATCCCTCCTTTACCATCTGTTCCTTTCTACCACCCTTCTTTCATATCTTCTATCAGTCCCCCCACCATCACTAGCAGTCTCTCTTCTCCCTTACCATGAGCAAATAGAACTTCTGAAAATTGTATTGCTGAGGCATTATTTCTAGTATGCCTTTTTTTCCAGATGGATAATGACATCAATTTTATAATTCTTACTGTCTGCTCTGATTTCATTCACAATTTGGTTTGTGTTTTGTACCTGAGGATTCCATGAGGCATTTAACCTTTTCCTGTCTCTTGAACTGTGATTCAAGTTGATTCCTTCAATAATGGAGTCTCACGGCAGTAGCAGTTTCTCTTTTGGGCTCTTTTGACATTGTTTAAGGGATTTCTTGTACATTTGGTGCTGGTCTTCTTTGAGGTCACTTCAGAATCTATTTCCAAGGAAGAGAAACTTTTTCCCTTTCACTCTCTCCTTCCTTGTGTGAGCCGGGAACACGTGGTCCCCGCAGCCCCCACCCGCCCACCCGGACGCCGGCTCGATCGTTTAACCAGCTTCCTCTCTCCACCTCACCTTAGTTTGCTGGCTTTCTTTTTCGGCGACCAGCACGCTTTCAAAGAGCCGTGTATGCGCAGCTGCTCAGTATTCAATCTTCTGCTCTGACCCAACCGGAAACAGGAAGTTGCAGCAGAGCAGAAGATTGAACTTTGAGCAGCCGCGCATGCGCGGCTCTTTGAAAGCGTGCCGGTCGCCAAAAAAGAAAGCCGGTGGGCGGGTGGGGGCTGCGGGGACCACGTGTTTCCGGCTCACACAAGGAAGGAGGGAGTGAAAGGGAAAAAGTTTCTCTTCCTTGGAAATAGATTCTGAAGTGACCTCATCAAAGAAGACCAGCACCAAATGTACAAGAAATCCCTTAAACAATGTCAAAAGAGCCCAAAAGAGAAAACTGCTACTGCCGTGAGACTCCATTATTGAACCAAAAAGGTGCTCGACTCGATTTATAGTAATGTAACTATAGTACATAAATGTAGAAGAAGAATGGTTTCCAAAGTATATAGTAAACAAGAAAGTTTTCAGAGCTTTCCAAAATAAAACGAAGGGGCCTAGGCTTCTAAGTGAAAGTGGTCACTCCTTCCAGAGCTCAGCAAGTTTGAAAAAACAAGAGTGGCTGAATCTCTTGAAAGTTCTATTTTTACCCCTAAGGAAAGAAAATGTAAGTTCTTTAAAATTTATTTGAACTAGCGAGATGAGATCTGTGCACATTCCAATCTAAAGGAACCAAAGTAATAAAAATGTCAGAGAATTTTATGTGCAAAACTGTTTATTGGTCAAAAGCACAATCGTAAACCACAATAACAATAATACAGCATAGACCAAATTTTCAAAAAACATAAAAACTACCCCCTCCCCAAAAAACAAAACAAAAAAGAAAGAAAAGAGGCATGGAGCAGCAGGAGAGCAAAGTCAGACAGTACAAGAAAATAACAACTACACAGTCAAATATTCAAAGAGAATTTTAAATGCAATACAAACGCACTTAAATTGAATTCTAAGATACACTGGAAGCCAATGTAATTCCTTGAGCAATGGGGCTACATGATCAAATTTACTCTTACCACAAATGAGCTTGGCAGCGGTACTCTGTATCAATTGAAGTCTCTTCAGACTGACCTTTGAGAGACCCAGGTACATTGAGTTGCAATAATCCAACTTTGACAAGATAATTGACTGAACCAATACAGAGAAGTGTTGCTGATGAAAGAGCGCTCTCACTCTTCTCAGGATACGGAGGCTAAAGAAACACTTTTTAACAAGAGAATTTAGCTGATCCTTAAATGTAAAAGATGAACCAATAACAATACCCAATATTAGCGAGGAAAACTCAATTTTCAGGGATTCTCCTGAGTCCTAAGGTCACAGCTGAGGGAAGAGAATCTAACTTTGGACCAACATCGCCCAGGACCGAAGCTTAGCAATGCAATGGATAATATTTGGTGTTAGATTAACAAGATCTGGGTCATCCTCAAGTAATATGAAGTTGTCATCAGCGTATGTTAATAGAGTTTTCCAAATATTCAAGACATAGTATTTCAAAGATTGGAGACAATGGGGAGCCCTGGGGAACGCCACAAAGGGCTTTCCAAGATTTTGAATTAGATCCTTCCATATTAACTGAGTAAGAACGGGAGGATATAAATTTATCAAACCAGTCCAAGACAGTCTGATCAAGGCCAGTGTCTGAGAGCAGGTAATGCAGAATATTATGACTGACTACATCAAAGGCTGCAGACAAATTGAACTGAAGTAAGATAGCATGTTTCTTACAAGATTGTAGCTGCTGGATCTTAGACGATATTCCTTTTGAATGTCAGATTGGACATTTTTAGAGCTTTCAGCTCTTTCTTTTTGGGTTCCTTATTGCAGATACCGGGATACGCCTTTGTGCGGTTCCTCCGAAAGTGGTTTCTGTTTTATGTGAGAATCGGGCAGTGCGCCTTGCGATGTTCCTTCCGGTTCAAGCACAGGACCGAGCGCTTGGTCTCTGGATGAGCGCAAGCTCTTGCTGCGGTATTTGGAGGTAACCAACCAGTTTCGGGTCTCGGATACCTATTGTCTGGTGGGCCCTGCCCGCAAGGGCTGGCCGACCTGTGGGGCTACCATTTCGAGATGGATTTGAGCAACCGTTTCCGCAGCTTATGTAGCAGCAGGAGAGCAGCCCCCCTGGGGGGTTTCCTCCTCCCGGGCTGAGTAGTTGGCGGTGCATCCAGATTAAATTTGCAGGGCTACTACATAGTTCTCTTTGCCCACCTTCTCCAGGTTTTCCAGGGTTGGTGTGGTGGCCAAGCAAGATGCCACTTTTGGGGCTTCGGTGTTGGCAGCGAGCTCATCAGCCCCACCCTGAATTTTCAGGACTGCTCTGTTACGTCCTACTGGTCCCGGAATAAAGTGGGATTGTGCAAGAACGAAAGATTAGGGTCTTATCTCTGCTAATCTTCTTTCTTGTAGATCCACACTTTATTCCGGGAACCCTCCCTCATCAAGCAAAAAAAAATCACATTTGTGTAAAAAATGCTCTAACGAAGGAGTATCGTTCCTCTTCCGATAGGAAGCTATAAGAAGTTTACCTGTTACAAAGAAATATTTAGCCAATTTCTAATGAGACAGTGACACATGAGGGGGCCTCAAATATAGCAGGTAATAGTGGGCCTCAAGAAGGTAATGAACCTGTGTGACCTGAAAATATGCCTGGTCATTAGACTTCCCAAAAAGCCGAACTTTTGGACATCCCCACCAAATATGGTAAAAGGAGCCCAACTCACCACACTCCCGCCAGCAGGTAGAAGATCCAGAGGCATAAATCCTAAACAGGTGCTCCAGAATGTAGTACCACCTATATCTAATCTAATCTTTTATACCGATTCATCCCAACAGGAGGGCTTGACTCGATTAACAAAATATTAATAAGATTATACAAGAGATTAGAACAAAAACTATATCTTTTAGTATCTTATGCCTCATTTCAGCCATACTGCTTGCAATAGACACTTTAAACAAATTATGGAAAGCATATTGCCAGGTCGAAAAACTAAATGTTTGTCCCAAATCCCCCTCCCATTATTGTATACAGCCTTGAATAGGATTAGATGTACCCAGCAGAGCCCCATATAATCTTGTAATGGAACACCTATTGGGACCCACCCATAGCACCCATTCAAGATGAGTCTCGGAAAGATCAAGCTCCTCCCTTGCCTTATGATAAAGAAAATGCTGTAATTGAGTATAACAAAAAGAATCCCTTCCCGGAAGACCATACTCCCCCTGGAGGTCCTACCAGGATCGCATTCTCCCATCTTGCCCTAGCTGAGAAAGGGTACGCAGATAATTCTTGGCCCAACAAACAAAAACTGGCCAAAAATGTTCAATCGGAGCCCCCTGAGCATACAAAATAACAGTAGATAGAAAATATTGTCTCTCTGGAAGCATGTATCCCCGTACACAGGGGACATTGCATAAGAGGAGGAGCTCGAGATATCAGGAGGTGCAATTGTGGCTCCGGCAATCAAAGGATCGCCCACAAAGGGCTTGACAGAACCAACTGCTGCTCTATACGAATCCACTGCTTCAAGACACGACGTACCCAGGTAGACAAAACATGCAACTGCACCGCCCAATGATACAATAGAAAATTTGGAACTGCTATACCCTCTCTATTTGTACTTTGAAAAAGAATTTGTCGCTTAACCCTAAGAGGTTTTCTATGAAGGGTCTCAAAATTTTTTTTGTGGACTTGAATAGGAAGTGCCATAAAAAGATATAATAATTTTGGCAAACCATCATCTTTACAGCAGCCCCACCCACGACAAGGTGAGACCATACCATACTCCCTCCAATTTAGCAGGATAATTAAATTTATATAAATCCTCCAGACTAGGTGGTAAATTAATACCCAAATAACAAACAAACTCTCCCATTTAAAAGGATACAGCTTCTGCAACCGGAGGACCTCCCAAGAATCAACAGTAAGATTCAGAATAGAGAATGACACGGGGGTAAAATCTGTCCCCATCACCGGACCACCGTCCCCGGCGTCCCCTTCACTGCCCTGTCCCCGCCGTCCCCTTCACCGCCCCCGCAGCATTCACCCTTCTCTCTCGCTACCTCACTGACCTTCAGCGGCCCGATTAATCTCCCTCCTTCCCCCTTACCTTTGCGGCACGTTAGTAAAGAAACTTAAGGGAGGGAAAGTGCCGCGGTCACCGATCGCATGCAGCCCCCTCTCTACCTACGGCCAAATTATCTCCCTCCTTCCCCCATACCTTTGCGGCGCTTTAGAAAAGAAACTTACTGCAAGCCAGTGAACCCTGCCTGTAGTCACAAATGTGTGGGCGGAAGCTTCTCCGACGCAACCGGAAGATGGGGCACCTTAGAGTCAGGTCTGAAGCAACTTGTCCATATCCTCTCCAAACAATATAACCCCTGAAAGGGAAATTTAGTAAGCTTAGCCTTAGAAGCCGTGTCCGCCGACCAACCCTGGAGCCACAGGGTACAGCGAGTGGCCACACCAAGAGCCATGGATTTGGCCGAAGCCTGCAGCAAATCATACATGGCATCTGAGAGATAAGAAGCGATCAGCTGAATCTTAGCTACCTCCTGATCCATCAAGAACCAGTCATTAGACTCCCAGTCAAGAACACGCACGGACCACTGAAAACAAGCCCAAGCCACCAGACCACCACACATGGCCACCTGAACCACCAGGGCAGCCACATCAAAACTCTGCTTAAGGAGGGACTCCAACCTACGCTCCTCAGAGTCCCTCAAGGCTGAGCCGCCCTCAACTGGCACCGTATGCTGTTTCACAATGGCCGAAACTACTTTGTCCACCATCAGCAACTTTGACATATCTCTATCCCCCTCAGGGATGGGATATGGGCAAGCCATAGAGCGCGCAAAATGAAAGGACGCCTCCAGTGCTTTCCACTGCGCAAGCACAATATCCCAAATATCCTGATGCATAGGAAAAGAGTGGGAAGCTGAGCGGATCCCCTGGAGCAGAGGGTCCACCACATTTGGGGGCTCCTTCACGTCTTCCTCAAAACGCAAGACAGAGGAGATCTGAAGAATAAGCTCCTGGAGCTCTTCCTGCTGAAATATATGCCCCACGCACTCATCCTTGCCAGCTGACGGATCTGAAAATCCTCTGCCAGCTGTATCTGTCCCCTCAAGAGGATCCTGGAGGTCTCCCAAAGAGTCCAGGTCTTCATCCAAAGAAAACTGTTCCTCATACAATAAATCATCATACCAAGAGACCCGCGGCTGCTTGGACGAGAGAGGAGGAGACGGGGACAAAACCGGTGCTGAGGGAGGCCAAGCCAAAGTGGATGTGGAGGGACAACCCCCAACCCCAGGATGGAAGCAGGACCCCCAGCCGCCGGAAGATAAGCCTTACACAAGGTAAAAACAAAATCAGGGGCAAAACTCTCTGGTGGCCCAATGGGACTCACTGCCAAAGCAGAGGATCCATCAGACTGCCCGTCTCCCTAATACAAGGGGAAGGTCACATGAGGCTGCAGACAAAATGGAAGTGCTTCCCATCAAAATCAGAGCAAAGCCTGCTGAAAAAGATGCCCCTGAGGCCTTAGCGGCTGAGAAGCTTCCAAGCCGCTAAAGCAGGCAAGCCGGCAGCGGCAGTAAAGGAAACCTTAGTTCCGTAACTGGAAGTGGCTGAGGAAATCCCTGAGTGGGTAGCGGGGGAAGCCCGGGCTTCCCCGCTGTCAGCTGCAGGCGTGCGAGGTACTCACAAAGGGAATCCCTGGACACCAGCACTTGAAGCCAACGAGGAATCCCCTTCGCGGCGGCCTGCACACCGCGAGCCCAGGCAGGCTGAAGCTTCCTTTTGTATAGCGCATAATGAGCACTTTTTCCTTTTAAAAGTGCTCATTGCATAGTAACGTGACATAGCTAAAGAAAAAAGGTGCCGGTTAACAATAAAAATACAAGTACAGAGAATAGAGGGCTCTCTTCAGATCGGCACTGCCTCAGGATTTTTTTTTTTTTAACACAACAGACTCCACTGGCTCTCTAAGCCATATGCCTTTCTGTTATCGGTAACAAGGCTTACAGCTGGGACACCTCTAGAAAAATTTAGGGGAGGTGGCGGAAGGGTTGGGGGAGGGACTCAACTTGTGACCCGTCAAGTGTGACATCCCCGAGGTCAGACAGACCTCCTGAAAGGGTCCCCCCAAGCTAAGTCCGGCACCAGATGGGGACAAGAAGCTCTACACAAAATCCAACAGTCCAAATTAAGGGAAAACTGGCACAGCTCACCTACCACCTGCTAAGACTGAGAACAGACTGGTTATGTAGAGAGAAGCACAGCTATTAGTACTACAGTATAATCTCGTTATAACAGACTCGCTTATAACGGAACCTCGCCTATAGCGGACGAGGTCCGCTGGTCCCGGCCGAGCGCCTTTATAAACATGCAGAAAATCATCGCATATAGCGGACTTGCATATAACGGACTTTCGGATATAACAGGCAACCAATTTGGTCTCCAGAACCGCTTTTAGCTGTAGTTTTATTTGGCTATAATATACATACAGGCTCCACCTACAGGGCACGTGGCATGCCGGTGATGTAGTATCAAAATGCAGCCCAGACAAAAAAATGACAAAGAGTATTTTTCTTTGCAGTACAGTGTTCTGGTTTGCAATCATTTTGTGCCATACCAGTGTTTTGCTGAGTTTTGTTCTTGATGTTGCTGATATGCTTGTGCAGTGACTGTTGTTCATCGATTGTACGTTGTTTCAAGTTGCCCTAAATAAAGTTTTTAAAAAATGTAACTCTGGATATGACGGACCGTTTTTCCAGGTCCCTTGAAGTCCATTATAACGATATTATACTGTACAACCAAAAGTTTTGTCTCAGTATCCACCTGCTGGTCATGATGCGCTATTACCCATCAGTAAACTATACCGGTCTGGAGAGTCTAAAAGAAAGAAAATTAGCAGGTAAGAACCTAATTTTTCTATTTTTGGGCTGCTTTTGGCTTGAATTAGGCTAGATATTTTTTCACCATCTTGCAACCCTGCTTAGTATGCAGCTCTATCCTCCCCCTTGGGAAGTCATCAGTCTGTGCCCAAGGGGTGATGAAGTATTTTCTTCTTTTAAATTGTAGGTTTAACAGAAATCTCCAGCCTCAAATCTCAGCTTCTGCCCGTCCCTTCCTCTCTGCCCAGTGCTGCAAAAGATAAACCCTCAGCACTTCCCCAGGAGTTGCAGAAGGAGCCTCCAATTCATTTCTAATCCTGCAAAGGACAAAATCGGAGAGGAAAATATATGCAGGAGCTTCTCTTCAGGTAGGAAATTGTCCCCAACCGCTTGCCTTCTCTCTGCAAACACTGTTGCAGCTTTCTAACCTGAGACGCTGCACAGTCCAGAGGATCCCATGAAGTGCTGGAACTGAGGGAAGGCATTTTGAGAACTGAAGGGGGGAGTTAAGGGAGATTTTTTTTTATTCCAGTTTGAGTGTCTAATTCGTCTTTGGTTACTATAATCCTGCTCTGAGATTGTATTGCATGGGTGAATTAAATGTACAGAAATAACTGTCCCACAGAGCAGCAGAAATGTAACCCTGTTCAGGGACTGTTTTATGTGATTGTGAATTATATACCAGCATCACTTTTCCCTGCCTCACTAAGCACCAGCATTGGGAGGTCTCCTGATAAAAGAGCAACAGAAGATGCTGAGTGTATGCCTGGTTTTTATCTCATATGCAGGTGGCATTTGAGGACATCGTTGTCTCTTTCTTCCAGGAGTAGTGGAGATATTTAACTGAAGGGCAGAAGGAGCTTTACCAGGGAGGTGATGAAAGAGAATTATCAGACCCCGATTTCACTGGGTAAGGGATCATGTTATATTTTTAGTTTATGTGAAATCTGTTTTATTAAAGGCATCAAAGGCAACAACCAACAAATACAAAGCAGGCATGGCACAAACACAGTCAACAGGTACAATTGAAAACAAGTAACCCCATCATCCACCTCCCCCCCCCGCCCTAGAGTACGTGAATAAAAAACCTATGGACAGGGAACAGGGAAAGGAATAGAAGGCCAAACAATTGTGCGAGAATTATTCAGCAACAATCCCCAATACCACCTTCCCCCCCCCCTGGAATAACTCAAGAGGTAAAGGAAAGAAATCCAACATTGTAAGCTTACCTAACAGGAGAAGCCCCAAGAAGTGCAACCCAAAAGACAAGAAGTCAGGGCCCTGGACTCTGATGGGTCCTGAGAAAACAAAGCGAGACCCCCACCCACATCCGAGAGCTACTAAACAGCAAACAAATCATATGTGAATAACAGCAATAACAAAAAATAAACCAAAACATAAAAAAGAGGGGGAAGGGGGGGAAAAGGAGGAGATGAGGAATGGCCAGGACAGCTGCATCGGCAGAAAATAAGTTCAGGGTCGCAAACCCTTCACAGCTCCAGGCCAATCAAACTTTTAATTTATTAAGAATTAAACTAAAAATATGGTGAGATGAGGAATATATATAAGGTCCCCAAATCTGCAGAAAAAATTTTGATTGACGTAAGGAAGTACGCACCCGCTCCCTCTCAAGCAACATCAGAGCATGTAGCTGGTTACGCCAAGCCCAATAGGATGGAGAACGATCAGAGACCCATTCTCTCAAAGTAACCTTCTTAGCCACCGACCCGGCCTTAGGCAGAAACAACCTGCCCACCAAAGGCAGGAGCTGAAAAGCTTCATAAATTTTTAGTTTAATTCATTTTTTTATTGATGATAGATGAACTGACCAAAGAAAAAAATGTATATACACAATGGGTGCAAAACTGAGCAACAATATTCAATTCAGAACCAGTCATCAAAGGTTTTTCCAAAAATTTATTTCCCCCAAACCTCTCCCCTTCTCACTCTTTATCCTACTGCTTCTATATCCCCAGTAGTCCATTCAACGGTGGAACCAAGGTCATAAACCCTGGTCTCCTGAACTCCTCAGGGGAGCTGGGTTCTTGTGTCCCCCTTAAAGAAGACCCTAAACCCACTCATCCCTCCCCTTCTCGATTCCAGGGACATTAAAAAAAGGAAGAAGGGGAAAATGGTTTATCAAAGAGAATGGATTGCAAAATACTTAGATTGCAAAATACTTAAATTCCAACTTCTTCATTGTAAGGAATTCAAATAGGTTTCCCAAATGTTTCCTCCTTTTTGGGTTACCCTCCACTGCATGTGCTTCCCAGTTGACTAATTGTATGGACTTGGTTTCTCTTCTGCTAATACGTTGGGGCATCTGGTGAAGTCCAACACTGTAAAATACACTTGCGTGCAAGGAGATGCACCTTATGGTACATTAAGATCCCACCCTCGGGAAACTCCTTAAATGCTTCCAGCATGTCCAACACCATGTCGCTGTTTCTGGTATCGTTCCTCCCAAAAAACTATTGAGATAATGCACAGTATCAGACCAGAACTTTTATATGCGCCAACAAGTCCAAAAATAATATTTATTGGGCTCCCTACGACATTTAAGGCACAGTGGTGAATCAAACCCACTCATCTTATGGAGTTGAGCCCCTTAGTAAGGTAGGTCTATGTAACACCCCAAAATAGCACTCCCTCAGTCTCGCACCTCCAACCAACCAAGAGATTCCACTAATAAGTCTTCTCAATATTTCAAGAACTCAAGTTTAATGCAAGGTCTCCTTCCCAGTTCCATTTCAAAGACTGTAGGTCAGTGTCTCTCAAACTTTTTAGCTCCAGCACATTAAATGGAGCAAATGTTTTTCACGGTGCATTCTAACTGAAATTATAAAATTGCATAGTCAACAAAAAATTTACTTTGAGTTATTTAAGCTATGTATGGATAATTGTAATAACAGTGAAACTAAAGTAGATAGAATCAAATTGCTAATCAATGTGTTGGATGTGCTTGTTTTTGAACATAAGATTTGCCGCTGCTGGGTCAGACCAGTGGTCCATCGTACCCAGCAGTATGCTCACGCGGCAGCCTTTAGGTCGATAGTCAACATGCATTTCCTCATCCACCATCTGCAAACATTCTCTTTTTTTTCAATTTAATTTCTGTCTGAGCTAACAATCCAAGTTAGCAAAGTTAAGATCGAAATGGTAGTCTTGATTGCTTTGTTGCTCAAGTTAGGATAACTACTGCATAAAAATAAATTTAAAATTCTTAAGCGTCTCTCCAGACCAGCACAGCTTCACTGATGGGTAATAGCTCATCATGACCAGCAGGTGGAGACTGAGACATAAACTTTTGGTTGTAGTACAAGTGGGCTGTGCATTGCCATATACACTCGGTCTGCTCTCAGTCTGCAGCAGGTGGGGTTGGTAAGCCTGTGCAGTCTTCCCTGGTTTAGTGTAGGCCTGTTTTATTTTGACTATAAGCTTGATGGACACTTATGAGGTATTGTATTGATCACTGCCACTGTGTTCCCAATTGCGACATATGGCTGCAAGACATGGACATTCTCACAAAAGTAGATAGAAGAAAAGCCAATGCTTTCGAGCTTTGGGGCTGGAGAAGACTTCTACAAATCCTATGGATAACCATCCCATGCTTTCTTGAATTCAGACAGTCTCTGACTATGAGACTGTTCCATGCATCTACCATCGTTTCTGTAAAAAAAATATATCCTTAGATTACTTATGAACCTATCATTTCTTAACACCTCTTTTTTTTTTTTAATCATTAAATTTTTATTAAGTTTTCATGGAAAAGTAAACAGAGAACCACTCAACAAGCTTAACGAAGAACAGCAGAGAACAACCAGAATAAAAACTTACTCCTGTTCCTCCCCCCCCCTTTTTTTTTTTTTTGATCCACAGGTCCTCAAACCGCCATCTGAATAAAAATCAAGTCCCAGTCTCTGCTATGTCTCTCATAGGATCCTCACAATTTAGCTACCATCTGTTCCATATACAGTATAGGAGAAAACCTGTTCTTATCCACCAGTCTTCCAGGATAGGGACTTCCGAGCTCTTCCATCTGGAGGCATGAGACATCTGGCTGCAACTAGTCCAGAACGAATCAGACAACTCTGCCACCACTGAGTTTGGTTAGAATTCAAACCCAACAGGCAGTCCTGTGGTTCCCAGGCCACTGAGCAAGACAACTACTGCTCCAAACGAGATCTCACCCTTTGCCAAAAATATCGTATCTTGCAAAAAAGTGCCCACCTGAGACTCACATCTCCAGCACTTGTTAGATACAGAAGGAAAAATATTATGTACTCTTTCAGGAGTATAATACCATCAGGTCATCACTTTATATGCATTATTTTGTATGAAGAGACCCTTTGGCTCTTGACAAATATATATGACCACTGCAAATCTGTAAAGGGTCTCCCCAGATCTGTCTCCCATGCCGTTCTAAACGAGAAAACCACAGGAGCTCATCCCCGTAAGTATATATACAAAACAGAAAGAGGACAGGGAACCCTCCCCAATAGTTGCCATAAGTCTTCCAGATGTTCAGTTCATGCTCCTAGGATTGGGCAAAGTGCCGTACCTGCATATAGGGGAGAAAATTCCCAGCAGATAATTGAAATCTAAATTGCAAATCTTCAAAGGTAAGGAATGAATCCCCATGCAAAAAATCTCAGAACCCACACAAACCCCTCTCCCAGTGGGCAAACCCCCACCTCTCCCCCCCCCCCATACCAACAAAAATATTCTTGATCATATAAACCTAGAGTTATCCCTGGGATTACCAGACAAAATGACCTATTTTTGACATGTGATGAGGGCAAATTCACTAGAAAAGGAGGTGCTACTTGGAATGGTCAGTGGTAAAAGGAAGCAGAAGAAACCAAAGGTCCGTTGGCTGGATACCATCAAGAACAACATGGGAATGAAAATGAAGCAATTGAATGAAGCTGTGGAAAACGGAAGAATGGCAAGGACTGGCATACAGAGTATCTAAGGGTTGGACATGACTGAATGGATAATATTATTATTGGCCTACTAATTATTAGACATGTTATGGTGGAAGGGCTGGAGAAAAGGTTAGGAGGTGTCGTTAAAGCATGCCAATATTATGTTGGTGAAATTTTTTATGCTTGAAATTAGTCTGTCTTGAATTTGAGGGAATCGGGCTCAAAATGATTTTGGGAAACCTAATGCAGTTTTCTTACCCAGAAACAGACTCTGCAACCGTTATCCTCAAGATCAGATCCCACATTGAACAAGAGGAAGAGCCATACATTATGGATGAGCCGGGATTAGAGGAAAGAAACTGGGAAAAGCAGCTGCTCGGGTGAGTACAGAAATGAGAGGAATTGGGGTAAACTGCAGAGATGACGTGTGGAGTTGTTCATCCCTGTTCAGAATGTGCAAACAGCTTTATCATTTATCATCGGTGACTAGAGCTGGAATTGGCTGTGTTCACTTCAGGCTCTTGTAACTCAAATACCCCACTTTTTGTTTTACAACTTTGATCAGTCCTCAGTTTTATTCCAAACTGCTTCCATTCTTTAGGTCTGGAGAAAGGAAAAAATTTCTCTTCATATTACAAACATGTTCTGAGATCTGACCTGGATCTATATTTACATCTAATCCTCCTAGACAACAAAAGAAAAAGCCTATATCAGCCTGCCTCGGCTGGACCATCGAAGGATAACAGAACTAGAAACTACAAAGTGTATAATCGCTATCTCTGAGTTGAGATTTATTTTAACTACATAACTATGTTAAGATTCTATTGAGTTAAAATCTGTTATCAACCCCTTTCTATCTAAAGTCTCCAAAGAAATTAATACATAAGTCATGTGGAAAAATCAGGACACCTTGAAATATTCAGTTCTTTCTTAAGAAATGTTCACGTATCAATGTCAAAATCTTTTTTTTTTTTATCTCTGGAAGAGAGAGATCCAACATGCCTATCTCATGCTTTCTTGAATTCAGACAATCACCGACTCCATGAGACTGTTCCATGCATCTACCATCCTTTCTGTAAAAAAAAAAAAAAAGTATTTCCTTAGGCTCAGAAGTAATCTATCATCTCTTAACGCCATTCTTTTTTGGTGGGCTTTTCCTCTTTGGTGGGAAACTCCGCCATTTTAGGTGAGCTCCCACCTAGATTAGAAAGGCAGGAACAGGTCCAGCAAACTTCTTCATTGGTGGTTGAGTGGGATTTTGTCCCTTTTTCTGGGTTTTCCCTGGATTTTGTGCTGGCAATGTACAAGGCATATTGCCTGCACGCTGCTGGTGGACCCTTGAAAATCCCCCCTCCCTCCACCAGTAGTCTTGGCTTTGTCCAGGGAGTTATTTTCTTTGCCTTCAGTTGTCCCTCTCCACCCTAGCCCCAGCGTCTCTTCTTGCCAGTAGGAAAAAGGAGGAATTGATGCCCCTGTATAAGACTCTGGTGAGATCTCATTTAGAATATTGAAGCCGCACCTTCAAAAAGATATAAAAAGGATGGAGTTGGTCCAGAGGAAGGCTACTGAAATGGTACGTGGTCTTCGTCATAAGGCGTATGGGGACAGATTTAAAGATCTCAATATGTATACAATATGTATACTCCTTCCATAATGTGCTTGAATTCGAATAGAAAGATCGTTGAGAAAACTATTTTCAGATAAGTCTGCTTTAAATGAAATTGTTATTAAGATTATAACTATTTATATATTTATTTGAGGAATATAAAAGAATATATAAAATAATACATAACATAAAGCACAAAGCACTTTAAAAACAGAAAAAATAAAAGATAAATGGATTGAGAGATTGAAAGTCTGGTTGAGCCGGTGATAAGACCACGTAAAGCTCACCGCGATGAGATATATTGAGGCAGTGGAGTGGTGGGGCTGAGGCTCAATAATAATAATAATAACAATTAAAAAAAACAAAGTCTAAATAAAAGGGGGGTTTTTTGGAGGTGATTTAGAAGACGAGACGACTTTAGAGGAAATAATAACTTTATTTTTCTATACCGCCATAGTCAGATGACTTCTAGGCGGTTCACATTGAAAGAAGGCTGGACATTCAGCGAATTACAAATGAAAGGCAGGAGAGGGGAGATATGATAGAAACGTTTAAATAACTACGTGGCATAAATGCTCCCGAGTCGAGTCTTCATTTGAAAGGAAGCTCTGGAACGAGAAGTCATAGGATGAAGTTAAAGAGGTGATAGGCTCCAGAATAATCAAAGGAAATACTTTTTTACAGAAAGGGTGGTAGATGCGTGGAACAGTCTCCCAGAAGATTGGTGGAGACAAGAGACTGTGTCTGAATTCAAGAAGGCGTGGGATCTCTCAGAAAGAGTTACTGCAGGTGGGCAGACTAGATGGGCCATTTGGTCTTTATTTGCCATCATGTTTCTATGGATAACGATTTGTCACCAGATGATGATCTGGGATTTGGATGACTTCCTGTTCCTTCCCCATACATCAGGATCTCTGGGATATCGTGCACACTCAGTGGAAGACCCCAGATTCCCCTTTTGGCTCACATGGTCCATGTCCCACTTGTACCCTATTCCTGAGGCTTATAGAGATGCCATTCGGCCGCTGGTCGTGGATGCTAAGAGGCATGGTGTAGATAGGCTGGAATGAGCTTTGCTGGACTTCAGTAGTTGTAACTTAAGCACAGTACTGGGCAGAGCTTTGGATTCTTGCCCAGAAATAGCTAAGAAGAAAAAATTTTTAAAATTGAATCAGGTGAAGACCATTCAGGTCGTTATCTGCCGTCATCTACTATGTTACTATGCTACATACTGTTGTAGAAGGGGGTTCGGCTACTAGGGATCCCCAAGATAGGAGGATGGAATCTCTTCTTAAGATTATGTGGCAGTCCAGGCAGCAATATGTGGTGGTGGTCTGGTCACCAGAGCTTGTTTCCGGTGGGCTGAGGATGTGTTGGATAGGGAGTCTAATGACTGGTCTCTGGTGGATCAGAAGGTTGATAAAATTGAGCTTGGCTCTTCATTTCATTTTGATGCCATGTATGACTTCTTGTGTGCTTCGGCTAAGTCTATGGCCTTAGGGGTGGCTATTACTGCTACTTTGTGGCTCCGTGGTTGGTCGGCAGACACAGCCTCCAAATCCAAGCTTGGCAAATTTCCCTTCAAGAGTTCTTTCCTTTTTTTGCGAGGACTTGGTGACTTAGGTGATTCCAAGGTGTCTCAGTTGCCAGAATACAAGCTGGTGCAGAGTTTAGGTGATTCCAGGGTGCCTCAGTTGCCAGAGGACAGGCCTCAGCAGTCTGGTAGAGAAGACTTGGGGCGCGCTTGTCTTTATGAGTTTTGCTGGTATAGGTCTGGCAGGGTGTCTGCTGCTGTAGCTTCCTCACAGGGTTGGTTCTTCCAGTGCATCCAGTCCTTTCGGGGTGCTCACAGGGGTGGAAGGGATTCTTCCTTCATCTCCTCCTCTTGAACTGCTCAATAGCGGTGTTTGGATCCTCCCCCTGGTTCAAGTGGGAGCCTGTTTACAGCAGTTTTACCAGGGGTGGACTGAGATCATGACAGATCAGTGCGTTCATAGAAACATAGAAATAGACGGCAGATAAGGGCCATGGCCCGTCAAGTCTGCCCATCCCAAAGACCCTCCCCTACCTTTCTCTGTGATTAGATCCCACATGTCTATCCCATTTGGCCTTAAAATCAGGCACGCTGCTGACCTCAATAACCTGAAGTGGAAGACTATTCCAGCGATCAACCACCCTTTCAGTGAAAAAGAATTTCCTGGTGTCCCCGTGCAGTTTCCCGCCCCTGATTTTCCACGGATGCCCCTTTGTTGCCGCAGGACCCTTGAAAAAGAAGATATCTTCTTCCACCTCGATGCGGCCCGTGAGATACTTGAATGTCTCGATCATGTCGCCCCTCTCTCTGCGTTCCTCGAGTGAGTATAGCTGTAATTTATCCAGCCGTTCCTCGTACGGGAGATCCTTGAGTCCCGAGACCATCCGGGTGGCCATTCTCTGGACCGACTCAAGTCTCAGAACATCCTTACGGTAATGCGGCCTCCAGAATTGTACACGGTACTCCAGGTGGGGCCTCACCAAGGATCTATACAATGGCATAATGACTTCAGGCTTACGGCTGACGAAACTCCTGCGTATGCAACCTATGATTTGCCTTGCCTTGGATGAAGCTTGCTCCACTTGATTGGCAGTCTTCATGTTCTCACTGACGATCACCCCTAAGTCTCGTTCTGCTTCAGTTCTTGTTAGGATCTCACCATTAAGGGTGTAAGTCTTGCATGGATTTTGGCTGCCCAGGTGCATGACTTTGCATTTTTTGGCATTGAAGCTGAGTTGCCAGGACCTAGACCAGCGCTCCATTAGTAGTAGGTCGTGCATCATGTTGTCGGGCATTTAATTTGTGTCTGTTATGCTTTTGCCCACTACATTGCTTAGTTTGGTGTCATCCCGGCGAATAATGTTATTTTACCTTGCAGCCCTTCTGCCAAGTCTCTTATAAAGATGTTGAATAGAATCAGGCTCAGGACCGAGCCCTGCGGCACTCCACTGATCACCTCCGTCATTTCAGAGGGGGTGCCGTTCACCACTACCCTCTGAAGCCTCCCTCAAAGCCAGTTCCCTACCCATTTCGTCAATGTGTCGCCCAATCCTATAAAGCTCATCTTGCTCAGCAACCTGCACTGTGGTACACTGTCAAATGCTTTGCTGAAGTCCAGGTATATGATATCCAGGGACTCCCCAACATCCATCTTCCTCGTCACCCAGTCAAAGAAGCTGATCAGGTTGGATTGGCAGAATCTCCCCTTAGTAAATCCATGTTGACAGGGATCCCGTAGATTCTCCTTGTTCAGGATCGTATCCAATTGGCGTTTGATTAGAGTTTCCATTAGTTTGCTCACTATCGATGTGAGACTCACCGGTCTGTAGTTTGCTGTCTCCATCTTGGGACCTTTCTTGTGGAGTGGAATGATGTTAGCCGTCTTCCAGTCCAACGGGACGTTACCCGTACTAAGGGAGAGATTTGAAGAGCACGGATAGCGGTTCCGCCAAGACATCACACAACTCCCTGGGATGTAGGTTGTCAGGTCCCATTGCCTTGTTAACCTTAAGCTTTGACAGCTCGCAGTAGATACCGCTGGGTGTAAACTTGAAATTACTAAACGGGTCAACTGCGTCAACCCTTGTTTGTAGCTGAGGGCCGAGTCCTGGCGCCTTGCGGGTGAAGACTGAGCAGAAGTATTCATTTAACAGTTGGGCTTTTTCCGAGTCTGTTTCTACATAGTCTCCGTCTGGTTTCCTAAGACGTACTATCCCGCCTGAGTTCTTATTTCTGTCACTGATATACCTGAAGAATGATTTATCTCCTTTCTGGATGTTCTTCGCTAGAAGAACATGCGGAATTTGGCCTCCCTAACTGCTGTTTTGACGGCTTTTGACTTGGCCAGATAGACTAGTCCTGTTTCCCTGATTGTTTGTAAGAGATGAATGCTTTTTTCTTCTCCTTGATGAGGTCCGATATCTCCGCAGAGAACCACTGTGCTTATTGTTCCTTCGCCGTTTACTTACTGATTTAACATAGCAGGTTGTTGCTTCCACGTTATCGGTTCCTGCTTGGCTTTGTAGCGCCTGGTGAACGAAGTCTCCCATTTCTTTGAAGTTTGTGTCTTTGAATTTGAGGACCTTGGTCAGTGTGGTAGATTTAGTGAAACCTTTTCTGAGATTGAACCATACCATGATGTGGTCACTGGAGGCCAATGTGTCACCCACCGAGACCTCTGAGACACTTTCTCCATTGGTAAGTATCGGGTCCAGTATTGCCTGATCCCTTGTTGGTTCCAACACCAATTGCCTGAGTCTTGCTCCCTTCATAGAGTTTAATAGCCTCCTGCTGCTGCCGGAAGCAGAGGAAAGCATGTCCCAATCCACATCAGGCATGTTGAAGCCACTTAACAATACTGTGTCCCCACGCAAGGTGATATTCTCTATATCTCCGATTAATTCCATATCTAGGTCATCCTGTTATCTTGGGGGTCTGTATATTACGCCGAGATATAGGCATTTGTCTTTCCCTCTAGCCAAATTTACCCAAAGGGATTCCCCAGTGTACTGGACATCTGTGATTCTGGTGACCTTAATGTCATCTTTAGTATATAATGCTACACCTCCTCCCAATTTGCCCGCCCTGTTCCGGCAAAGCAAGTTGTAACCCGGTATGACCATGTCCCACCTGTGGGAGTCCGTGAGCCAGGTCTCAAATATCGCCACCACATCCAGGTTGGCATTCCTCATTTCTGTTTCTAATTCCAGGATCTTGTTTCCCAGACTGTAGACGTTTACGTACATAGCCCTCCATGTTGTATGTTTTGTTACGTCTCAGCGGGGATGTTCCCACTTGAGCTACTTGGACACCTTTAGCATCATTCACATGTTTTGTACTTTCCCTAGACCCGGAGTTACAACGTGCACCTATTCTGGACTCCCCAGACCTACAGTGTGTTCCTATCCCAGACTCGGAAATGTGTGTACCCTGTAGGGGTATTCCCGCTTGGGCTACTTGAACTCCTTTAGTACAATTTGCAATGTATGTTCTCTCGCTGGACCCAGAATCACAATGTGTACTCCCTCTAGACCAGGGATCTCAAAGTCCCTCCTTGAGGGCCGCAATCCAGTCGGGTTTTCAGGATTTATCCAATGAATATGCATGAGATCTATGTGCATGCACTGCTTTCAATGCATATTCATTGGGGAAATCCTGAAAACCTGACTGGAATGCAGCCCTCAAGGAGGGACTTTGAGACCCCTGCTCTAGAACCAGAATTACAATGTGTACTCCCCCCAGACTCAGAATTACAGTGTGTACTCCCTTTAGACTCAGAATTACAATGTGACCCAGAATTATAATGTGAGCCAACCCCAGACTCGAAAGTGTGTATACTCGCCCTTGACCCAGACCCAGAATTGCAGTGTTTACTTACCTTAGTCTCAAAAAAGTATTGGCAGCTTAGCTCGCCAGGTAGGTGATCTGAGACAGATATGTTCTTGAGTTTGACCGGCTCTTATAAGATCTCCTTTCTCTCTTCCTCTTGTCAGGCCATTTCAAGGAAGCGGGCATTTCATCAGATGCTCCAGAGGTTAGTGCTTCCAGTGCCCCCTTAAGAGATTCGCACTGGGAGGTGCTCCATTTTTTTGTGGTTCCCAAGAAAGAGGGAGCCTTTTGGTCTATTCTTGATCTTAAGGGTGTGTGTGAACCAGGCGTTCCAGGTCCCTTCCTTTCGTATGGAAACCCTGAAGTCGGTGATCTTGGACAGTTCAGCCCATAGAATTTCTGACTTCTCTTGACCGACGGAGGCCTGCCTTCATATCCTAATTCGGGACTTACATTGGCACTTCCTTCACTTTCATTTTTAAGAAAGCATTACCAATTCTGTGCACTTCCGTTTGGTCTGGCCACAGGTCCACATACCTTCACCAATGTTATGGTGGTGGCAGCCTTGTGTAAGGAGGGTACCCTGGTCCATCCTTATCTGGACGACTGGCTGATTTGTGCAAAGTCCTCTCAGGAGAGCTCCTGAATCATGGCCCATGTTGTGGAGCTGCTGCAGTCATTGGGCTGGATGGCTGACTCCGTTTCAACACTTTAAGTATCTTGGGGTTCTGTTCGACACCGCTCTGGGGAAGGTGTTCATTCCTGAAGCCT
Source organism: Geotrypetes seraphini (assembly GCF_902459505.1). Taxonomy (NCBI): domain Eukaryota; kingdom Metazoa; phylum Chordata; class Amphibia; order Gymnophiona; family Dermophiidae; genus Geotrypetes; species Geotrypetes seraphini. The sequence goes on from NC_047085.1 coordinate 503,828,243, forward strand.
GGGTGCTGAAGTTCATGGTAGCTCACGATACTATAGGAAATGCCATGAGGAGGCAGGAGCGAGAAGGCCGCCCTCATGCCACAAAGACTACTAGGACAGATGGGAAAAATACTTGAGTACTTAAATGTAAAAACCATTGATAGGTAGTATATAAATAATTAAAAATAGACTCTGGAAAAAACTACCCGATAAGTGCCCTAAGGCCCTGATTCTGTATAGGACGCCCAGGAGGGGCGTCCTATACAGAATCGGGCCTACACTAACCCCGATTCTGTAACCACCATCCATGTTACAGACGCCAGTTAGAGAATCGGGTTAGAGTAGATGCAGCCGCTACACTTATCGTGGCAAGGGATCTCCCTGCCGCGATAAGTATAGCGGCCGCCTGTCCGATTGCCAGCAGGAGGGTGCCGAACACCTCCTGCTGGAATGCTGCCCCCCCCCCCCGAAACTCCCGATCGCCAGCAGGAGGGTGCCCAACCCCTCCTTCCGGAAGGCCATACCACCCCCCTGATGACCCTCCCCCCCCCAACTAACCTCTAAATTGTTGGCCAGATGGACAGGTCTTGCTGCCGTCCAGCTGGCAGGCCAGCCTCGTCGAAATGAGGTGGGCCCACCCCTTCCTGGCCCATCCCCACTAAGCCTAAGGCTTGATTGGCCCAGGCTCTAGGCACCCTCCTGCCGGCGATCGGGAGTTTCGGGGGGGGGGGGGGGGTGGCGTTCTGTCAGGAGGGGTTGGGCACCCTACTGCTGGCAAACGGGAGTTTCAAGGGGGCGGCGTTCCAGCAGGAGGGGTTGGGCACCCTCCTGCTGGCGATCAGGAGTTTTTTTTGGGGGGGGACATTCCAGAAGGAGGGGTTGGGCACCCTTCTGCCGGCGATCAGGAGTTTCAGGGGGGTGGCGTTTTGGCAGGAAGTGTTAGGCACCCTCCTGCCGGCAATTGGGAGTTTTTTGGGGGGGCATTCCGGCAGGAGGGGTTGGGCACCCTCCTGCCGGCGATCGGGAGTTTCAAAGGGGGGCGGCGTTCTGGCAGGAGAGGTTGGGCACCCTTCTGCCAGCGATCGGACAGGCGGCCACTATACTTATCGCAGCAGGGAGAGATCCCTTGCCGTGATAATTATAGCAGCCGCGTCTACTTACAATGTAGGCCAGCATTTTGCTGGCCTACATTGTAAGCGTCTCTTCCTCTACAAGGGAGATGTGTAGGGCCGTCTAGGTTCGCCTAAGGCCCTTAGGCGGTCTTGCAGGCCTACCTAGGCTCCCAGAGGTGCCTTCAATATAGGTGGCCTGCCTGGGGAGCATTTTTTTTTTTTTTTAAACATGCATCCCGATTGACTAATTAGACAGCTGTAGGTCGTCTACAGCTGCTTAAAATCGGAACGCACTTTGCAGAATCAGGGCCTAAGTATATTAGATTGTGAGCCCACCTGGACAGATGGAAAAATACCTGAATAAATTCATGTAAACCGTTCTGAGCACCCTTGGAGAACAGTATAGAAACTTGAATGAATAAAATAAGAACAGAGTTTAACTGATTCTCAGTCAGACCATTCTTTGACACACTTTGTCTACATGCTGCCACTTCAAGGCAAATCTCATCTCACAAACTTGCAGTGTGTGAAGACAAATGTTTTCAAGAAATAGTTTGTAAATAAGAAACTGACCAATTTTTAAGTTACACACACAGAAAATCCCATTGCAATGTAAGCTATCCTTCTTAAGATCTTAGAAAACCATTACTGTCTTCTGACACATGATTAATACCTTTTGTACCAGTACATTGAAATGTCAATGGGTTTGCTGTCTTGTGTCTTATTTTATGTTGTGTAGAGGCTCCCCCGTTGGTTGTCTGTTTTTTTATTTTTAATTATGTACAACCGCTTTAAATTTTGATAAGGCGGTATATTAAATTTTAATAAACTTGAACTTGTTTACTATCCAGCAGATCACAAAAGAAAGGAAGAGGAAAAAAGAATCAAGGAGAAGATCCTGTAGAAATGGAACAAATCCAGACGATCGGAAAATGTCTTTTTCTTTCTTTGTCTTTACCTCAACTTATCAACTTGTTCTTTGCTTCAACAAGAATTCCACCTTCTTGACTCCCAATCCTATAATTGTTTTTGACTGGTTAAGAAACTAACGCTAGATATAAAGCTTCTCTCTAAAGATTGATATACCTTGGACTACTGCAATATAGTTTACTTGGGGTTACCAAAAAAAAAATTTTATTAAAAACTTCATTTAGTTCAGAATGCTGCAGTTTGTTTGATCTTTGGGCTTAAGAAATACAATCATGTAAGTTATTTTTATGTAAGATTGCACTGGTTGCCTTTTGAGGCTAGAGTGTTTTTTAAGTTTGGGTGTAACTGTTATAAGGCTCTTTTTAGTTTACTACCCTTATATATGGTATCTTATTTAAAATTGACATTCAACAAAATGTACTAGAAATTCAGGTATATTCATCGTCCCTACTCACTATAAAGACATTTCTGGACAGGATATTTGACTATCAATCAGGGAAGATGAATTCCTGGTTGAGACCGCTGATTACTCAAGCCTGCTCTTACCTTACCTTTAGGAAATCTTTGCAACTCATTTATTTAATAATCATGAATGTTGATCCAAATTCAAATTTATACATTTGAGATGGTGCTTTTTTATTTTTAATAAGTTATATTTTAATGCTCCTCTTTTTTAAACCAATGCTGTAATTAATTAATGCTAAATTTATAATAGTTGTGATTGTGTTTTTTTCTAATATTATATTTTTAACTGAAATTGTCTCAGTTTTTTCCCTATTGTGAACCGCCTAGAACTGCTGGTGAGACGGTATATAAGAAAATTAATTATTATTATTAATATTTTCTTTACTTAAATTCTCTGCATCTTCATTTTATAATTTTTTTCAAAAGAATTCCAATATTTTTTGTATAAAAACTTAGGAGAATGGGATTGGTGAATCTCTGACCAAAAACCAATGGTCTTTCTTTTGGCTTTTTGGACTTGGACCATTGTTATTAGCCGCTATGACTCAGTCCTTATTTCTGCTTTAGCAAAGACACCCATCAAATCCTTTAAATGTGGTAATAGTCTAAATCAGTGTTCAACTTTTTTATATCTATGTACTGGCAGAAATAAAAGAATTATTTTGTGGACTGGCAAACTACTAAGACTGAAATAAAAAAACACCATTTCCGCCCCGTCTCAGCAAGCTCGGTCCCTGCAACCCATCTGATCCCATCCGCACAAGCCTCAGTTATGATTTTATATTGAACATATTTTATTAAAGTATAAAAAAAACACAATATTCTGTACAATTGTCATTTTATAAATACAAATAATACAGAGCAAGGATCAACAAAACCTCTGTCTCCCCTCCCCTTAACGGTATTGCGGTATATAAACTGTTATTATTATTATTCATATATGGGGAAACTCGCTTTGATATACGAGTAATTTGGTTTATGAGCATGCTTCTGGAATGAATTATGCTCGTAAACCAAGGTTCCACTGTATTTCAAATCTGATATATTCTAATCACAAAATAGAAATAAAATTATTTTTCTACCTTTTGTTGTCTCTAGTTTCTGCTTTCATCTTCTTTTCACTCTTCCTTCCAGCGTCTGCCTTCTTTCTATGCCCCTCTCTCCTTGCCATCCAGCCTGTGCCCCCCTCTCCTTTTTACATGATTCATTCTGCTCTCTTAATTTTTATCTCTCCTACACCAGATCTAGCATCGTTGTCCCTCTCTCCTTATTTCTCTGCTGACCCCATTTCTAGTATCAATCTCTCTCTACTTTCTCATTCCTCTCTCTTCTCTTTCCCTCATCTGATCTCTCCATTCCACCCTGACCCCTTCCCCTCCTCTAATCTCCCTGCCAGCAGTTTCTTCCTTTATCCCAGGACAAGCAGGCAGGTATTCTCACATATTGGGTGACTTCATCGATGGAGCCCAGATGCGGACGCCTCACAAGCAGACTTGTTTGAATAAACTCGAAGTTTCAAGTCGCCCGCACCACGTATGCGCGAGTGCCTTCCCGCCCAGTTCAGGGCGCATCTCCTCAGTTCTCAGTTTTCCGCGGAGCCGAGAAGTCTGATTTGACTCTCTGCGTTTAACTTCGTTCCTTTGTGCCTTCTCTGAACCGTGGTTTGTTTTTTTTCCTCACGAATTGCTGTTCTTATTTTATTATATTTTTAGTAAAAAAAACAAAACACAATTTTTTTCTTCTTCCGTTCGTTTTTCGGGACAGGCTGCTTGGCCGCAGCCCGAAGGTTTCGATCTTGTGGCGGCTATTATTCCTTCTATGTCCCAACCTGCCAAGGGCTTCAAGAGGTGTAGCAAGTGTCAGCGCGCGATCTCTCTTACGGACCCTCACGGACGCTGCCTCAAGTGCCTTGGGCCGAAACATCATCCTAGGTTGTGCCTGCCTTGCCAAACACTTCAGCCTCGTGCTTTCAAGCGTCGTTGTATTTTGGTGGACAAGCTCTTCGAGATGGAGTCTTCTACTGATCCCTCGACTTCGTAGGCGTCTTCGGCCTCGACTCCTATCGAGGCCCCTTCTGTGCCTACTGCTTCCACCTCGACCTCAGACCTTCGTCGTTTGCAGAGGCTCTTGCTTCGACGTCATCTGCTGTATCTTCCCCTGTTTCCTCAGGTCAGATAGCTCAGCAGTCAGTTCCGCCGGTGGTGATTAAAGTGTCTGACTCGCAGGTCAAAGCACTCTCACACTACCTCGAAGGAACCTCCAGCCAAAGCAGATGGTCTGGTTTCAGACGCGGATCCATCCTTGCCGGCTTCTTTCCAGACCATGTTAGAGAAGCAGTTTATTCAGTTCCTTACTAACATGGGACCCAAACTGCTTCCTCTTATCCAGCCTAGGAATTCAGCAGACTCCCCCGAGGTCGAGCCGCTTCCTTTGCCCCAGTCTGCCCTTACACACTCTTTGCAGGGAGCAGTCTCTGTGAGTGTCTGGTCTGGCGTCCAAGCACATGAAGCAAGGAGCAGATTCTTTGCGAGTGCCTCGAAGGGAGTCCTCACACTCTATACAAGGAGCAGAGTCTTTGGGAGTGCATCGAGGTTCCTCCACCAAGCCTCTGGAGTTTCGATCTACAGCCTCTAGTCCTATTCATCCGATGGCATCGGCTGCTCTCGTCTCCAAGGCGAAGTCTCCTCGATCCTCGAGATCTGGTTCCAGACTCAGTTCTCACCAACGTTCGAGGCCTTCCAGGCATAGGTCTTCTTCTCAAGACAGACCATCTTCCTCTAAGCCTCGATCTATTCCAACCTCGACCAGACCACCGACACCTAGTTCGAGGTCTCCGATGCCGGACCTCGTGGATATTCTGGTTTCGATTTCCTCATCCAAGTCATCAGGTTCCTTTGATGCCGAAGCTTCATCTTCGACTCAGGCTGCCTCTACGTCCTCGAGTCCTTCTCAAGGCAAAGCATTGGCAGATCAGTTATCTTTCTCGTCTTTCCTTTGTCAGATGGCTGTGGTCTTGAATCTTCAATTAGATACTGGCTCAAAATACTCTAAGGAGTATCTAGAAGTCATGCATCTTCCTCAACCTCCGGCAGAGTCTCTTAAGCTTCCACTTCATAAGCTTTTGAATCAGACTTTTGGTCGATGCATGGAAACACCTTTTTCCATACCAGCTGTTCCAGGCAAATTGGACTCTAGGTATAAAACTGTGCATCACAAAGGATTTGACAACTCAGTTATCTCATCAATCCCTCCTTGTCGAATCCTCCTTAAAGAGGTCCCATCCTTCCAAGGTTTATGCCACCGTTCCTCCTGGAAGGGAAGGGAAAACTATGGACAAATTTGGACGTCGCATCTATCAAAATGCTATGATGTCCTCTAAAGTCCTCAATTTTAATTTTCAATTCATCACTTATTTTATTTTATTTCTTTATTGCCGAAGTTCTTGCATTATCTGGATACTCAAATGCACTTTGAATTTCAAGAGGTTATTGCTTCTTTGTCTCAACTCCGGTTGCATCTCCTCCAGTCATCTTATGATGCATTCAAGTTGTCTGCTCAAGCTATGCATCGTCTTGCCTGGCTTCGTACCATTGATCCTAATCTTCAAGACCACTTAGCTAACATTCCTTGTGAGGGCAATGACCTCTGATGAATCTGTCGAGGCAGCCACCAAGAAATTGTCTGACCATGAAAAATCTTTTGTTTCGATTGTCAGACCTAAGCCAAAGCCAGCTCCTGCCAAGCCTGCATGCCCTGCTCTTATCTATCAACAGCGTTATGCTCCAAAGCCGGCTCCATACACTCGCCCTCCTCTTAAGAAACAGCAACCTCAGAAGCAACAAAAACCTCAACCTTCTGCTGCACCTAAGGCTACTCAGCCTTTTTGACTGTTTACAACAGAGCATAACCTCTACTGTTCTGACTCTGTCTCATTTTCCCCCTATAGGAGGTTGCTCCATCATTTTTACGACCGATGGACGTTAATTACCTCCGACCTCTGGGTGCTTACCAGAGAAGGATACTCTTCATTTCACTCAGGTTCCACCAGAGCTTCCTCCAAGAGAGTATCCTTCCAATCCATCCCAGACTGCCCTTCATCTTCATGAAGCTCAGCTCTGCTTTGTCTCCATGCCATCGAACCAGTTTCCTTGGAGCAGCACAACAGGGGGTTTTACTTGTTCGGAAGAAGACGGGTGAACTGCGACCCATTTTGGATCTCAGGGTTCTCAACAAATTTCTAGTCAAAGAAAAGTTTTGAATGTTGTCCCTGGCATCCCTTTATCCCCTTCTCGAGCAGAACGACTGGTTATGCTCTCTGGATCTCAAGGAGGCCTACACTCATATTCCCATTCATCCGACCTCCCATCAGTACCTCAGGTTTCGGGTGGAGAATCTGCATTATCAATACAGAATACTACCATTCGGCCTGGCCTCGTCTCCCAGAGTGTTCACCAAGTGACTGGTAGTGGTAGCAGCTCTAAGGAATCATGGTCTTCAGGTGTTTCCCTACCTTGACGACTGGCTCATCAAAGATTCCATATCTCAAGAGGTTATTGTAGTGACCCAACAGACTACCTGGTTCCTACAAAGTTTGGGATTCGAGATCAATTTTCCCAAATCTCAGCTTCAACCCTCACAGACTCTACAATTCACTGGAGCTGTTCTGGACACTGTCCAACTCGGAGCATTCCTTCCACAGCAACGTCTGAAAGCTCTACTTCATCTCTGTAATACAGTGTCTTCCCGATCTTCCATCTCAGCGAGACACATGATGGTACTCCTAGGTCACAAGGCCTCCACAGTACATGTGACTCCTATTGCCAGACTTCACCTCAGAATTTCTCAGTGGACCCTGGCATCCCAATGAATGCAGGTTTACGATCCTCTTTCACTCCTTCTTTGAAGCAGTCTCTCCGTTGATGGATGCTCTCTTTCAATTTTTCCAGAGGCTTGCTTTTTCAAACGCCCCCTCATCAGAAGGTCCTCACGACAGACTCCTCGACCTACGCTTGGGGTGCTTATTTCGATGGTCTCCGTACTCAAGGCCTCTGGACCAGAACGGATTGTCAGTGTCATATCAATCAGTTGGAACTCAGAGCAATCCTCAAAGCCCTCCATGCTTTTCAACATCTGCTTCACGACACAGTAGTCCTCATTTGGACGGACAACCAAGTCGCCATGTATTATGTCAACAAACAGGAAGGGACAGGGTCTGCCTCCCTTTGTCAAGAAGCTCTGGAGGTTTGGGACTGTGCAATCCGCCACAACACCTTTCTCAAAGCTGTCTACATTCAAGGGGCAAAGAATTGCTTGGCGGACAACTTGAGTCGTCTACTGCAACCTCACGAATGGACACTCCATTCCTCGCCTCTTCATCACATTTTTTCACAGTGGGGAACGCCTCAGATAGACCTCTTTGTGGCTCCCCACAACTACAAACTGCTTCAGTTCTGCTCCAGGATATACTCTCCTCATCGCCTCGAGGCAGATGCTTTTCTTCTGGAATGGACAAATCTCTTCCTCTATGCATTCCCTCTCATTCTCAAGACTCTGGTCAAGTTGAAGAACGAACATGCCACCATGATTCTGATTGCTCCTCGGTGGCCGAGACAACCTTGGTACTCCTTTCTACTTCAACTCAGCAGGGAGCCATACCTTCTACCAGTTTTTCCTTCTCTGCTTACACAGAGTCAAGGGTCTCTGCTTCATCCCAAACTGCAGTCTCTACACCTTTTAACATAACCCCTCTTCAGTTTTCTCAATATGTAAGAGACGTTTTAGAAGCTTCTAGAAAGCTCACCACTAGACAATGCTATCACCAAAAATGGACTAGATTTTCTACATGGTGTTTTTCTCATCATAAGAAGCCTCAACATTCCTCCTTATCTTCTGTTTTGGATTACCTTTTGCACTTATTCAATTCTGGCCTCAAGTCTACATCTATACGAGTCCATCTCAGTGCAATTGCGGCTTTCCATCAGCCTATTGAAGGGAAACCACTCTGCTCATCCAGTGGTTTCCAGATTCTTGAAAGGACTTTCCAATGTCAAACCTCTTCTCAAACCACCTCCTGTGGTTTGGGACCTCAATGTTGTCCTTACTCAACTCATGAAGCCTCCATTTGAACCAATTGATAAGGCTCATCTGAAGTATCTCACTTGGAAAGTGGTATTTCTCATTGCCCTCACTTCTGCTTGACGAGTCAGTGAGCTGCAAGCTTTAGTTGCTGACCCACCATTCACGGTGTTCCATCATGACAAAGTGGTTCTACGTATTCATCCGAAATTCCTACCTAAAGTGGTCTCGGAATTTCATCTCAACCAATCCATCGTACTTTCAGTGTTTTTTCCAAAGCCTCATTCTCATCCTGGAAAATCAGCTCTTCATACTCTGGACTGTAAACGTGCTTTGGCCTTCTACTTGGAACGCACCAAACCACACAGAACTGCTCCTCAGTTTTTTGTTTCCTTCGAGTTGGTATATCCTATTTCTAAGTGTACCATCTCCAATTGGATGGCGGCTTGTATCTCTTTCTGCTATGCCCAGGCTGGATTACCCCTTCTCAGTAAAGTCACAGCCCATAAAGTCAGAGCTATGGCAGCTTCAGTAGCTTTCCTTAGATCTACACCTATTGAGGACATTTGTAAGGCTGCTACTTGGTCCTCGGTTCATACCTTCACTTCTCACTATTGTCTAGATCAGTGTTCTTCAACCTTTTTACACCTATGGACCGGCGGAAATAAAATAATTATTTTGTGGACCGGCAAACTAATAAGACTGAAATTTAAAAAAAAAACATTGCCGCCCTGTCCTCGCAAGCTCGGTCCCGTTAACCATCTGATCCCATCCGCACAAGCCTCAAATAGTTATGATTTTATTAAAGTATAAAAAGAAACAATATTCTGTACAATTGTCATTTTATAAATATAAATAATACAGGGCAAGGATCAACAAAACCCCTATCTCCCTTCCCCTTCACATATATCCCCTCTACTATCAAGAAAACTGAATAAGCCAAATTATTACAGAATGCTACACAAATATCATGCTAACAGAATACCGCAGTCACACATGGCAGGAATGGTGTTAGGGGGAGTGCAACTAGGGCAACTGCCTCCTGGTCAGAGAAAGCCCTAAGCCAGCTGGAAGCTAAAGATGCACTGCCTGGGCTTTGCACTCCCCAGTTATGTCTAACATCAGCTCTAGCAGGATACATATTTTAAATCTGATATATTCTAATCACAAGATAGAAATAAAATTATTTTTTTCTACCTTTTGTCGTCTCTGGTTTCTGCTTTCATCGTCTTTTCACTCTCTTCCATCCAGCGTCTGCCCTCTGTCTTCAATCCAGCATCTGCCTCTTTCATCCACTGTCTGTCCTCTACCCCTACCCCTCCCATATGGTATCTGCGTTCTTTCTATGCCCCTCTCTCCTACACCAGATCTAGCATCTTTGTCCCTCTTATCTTATTTTTCATCTGACCCCCCTTCCCAGCATTAATCTCTCTCTACCTTGTCATTCCTCTGTCTCTCCCCTTTCCCTCATCTGATCTCTCCATTCCATCCTGACTCCTTCCCCTCCTCTAATCTCCCTGCCAGCTGTTTCCTTCCAATGTTCCAGCAGTACCTTCTCCCTTTCTTCCTCCCCTTATCCAACAGTAACTCTCTTCCCTTTCCCTTCCCCTCCCTTGTCCAGGAGTACCCCTTCCCCTTTCCTCCTCCCCTTATCCAACAGTAATTCTCATCCCTTCCCTTTCTCCCCTGCCAGCAGTAGCCCCTTCCCCTCCCTTGTCTAGGAGCACCTTTACTCCCTTCCCTCTCCAGCAAATGTTTCCTCGATGTAGGCTAGCGGCAGCTCTGTGTGCTTTTAACTTCGGCACACAGCTGCCCCTAAGCAGTATTTTAGCACGGTTTCATGAGGCAGCCTTATGAAACCGCGCTAAAATACTGCCTAGGGGTAGCTGTGTGCTGAAGTTAAAAGCACGCAGACCTGCCGCTGCTTTTCTGAGGGTGCGGAGAAGTCGGTGATGGCAGGCAGAAGTGCCGGCATAGCGACGGCAACAGGAAATTGCACGTCAGCTGACGCCGGCACCTTTTGCTATGGTGGGGTCCTAAATCCATCCCGAACCGGCACCGGTCCGTGGACCGGCGGTTGAAGAACTGTGGTCTAGATACTTTCTCCAGACGGGATGGACAGTTTGGCTAAACAGTATTACAAAATTTAATCTCCTAAATTGCCAACACTCCCACCATCCCATTCTGGTTAGCTTGGAGATCACCCTTATGTGAGAATACCTGCCTGCTTGTCCTGGGATAAAGCACAGTTACTTACCGTAACAGGTGTTATAAAGAGACAGCAGGCAGCTATTCTCACAACTCACCCACCTCCCCTGGTTGGCTTCTCTGCTAGCTATCTGAACTGAGGAGACGCACCCTGTGCTGGGCGGGAAGGTACTCGCGCATGTGCGGTGCGGGCGACTCGAAACTTTTGAGTTTCTTCAAGCAAGTCTGCTTGTGGGGTGTCCACATCCGGGTTCCATCGATGACATCACCCATATGTGAGAATAGCTGCCTGCTGGCCCTGGATAACACCTGTTACGGTAAGTAACTGTGCTTTTTTCCTCCTCCCCTGTCCAGCAATACAGTCCCTTCCTTCCTCCCCCCTATCCAACAGTAACTCTTTTCCCTTCCCTCCTCCCCTCCCAGCAGCATCTCTCCTCCCTCTAGGTCCAGTAGCAGCTCTCCCTTTATCCAGCAGCTTCCCAGCCTCCAACAGTAGCTTTCTCCCCTTCCCTCCACTCCCAGCAGCTCTCAGTACTTGCCTGCAGCAGCAATTCACTTAGGCAACCTTGGGCCCTTTGATGGGTTGCGCCGCCTCTGAAGAAAGATGAAGTTGCATCAGAGGCGGGCCGCAACTCAGCAAAAGCCCCAAGGCTGCCTAAGTTTCAAGTTTGTTAGGTTGTTTTTTTTTTTTTTTTAAATTTATTTATAAGTTTTCACATTATTTAACAAGCATATCATCTTTTACAGAAAGTGTAATTAAGATAACATAATATTAAAATTACTTTCCATTCAGAAAATAAATCAAATTATAATAGGAAATTATTTCTCTACTTAATCACACACTAGTCCTCAAAATTAGGATCCATGATTAAAGAATAGGAGTGATTTAACTATCTAATAATAAACAAGAAAGCTCATTATCTGATGCTGAAATAGAGCTAAATTATTACTTGGACATAGATATTATTCCATTTCAAGGCGCTTAGTGGAGAGGAAAGCCGTCAAATGAGCTGGTTCAAAGAACACATATTTTAAAGTACGATACCTCACTACACATTTGCAAGGATATCTAAGGAAAAATAAATCTCCAATTTGAGTCACACCTGGTTTCAATAATAGAAATTCCTTTCTTCTCTTTTGAGTCTCCCTAGAGACATCAGGAAAAATTTGGATATGGAAACCCAGGAAGTCTCTGGATCTATTTTTAAAGAAAAGTTTAAGGATCCAATCTTTGTCTGGAGCCAAAGCCACAGAGAGTAAGAGAGTGGCTGAGATAGCCACTTCTCTATCTGATTGTTCCAATAAAACAGAAACGTCCAGGGAGCTTTCCTGAGGTTTTCCAACACCTTCTTTCTTCTGAGAATCCTGAGTCTTTGTAGGTAAATAATACACTCTTGATAAAGGTGGTAAAGAGTTCTCAGGAATTTTAAGTATTTCCAGAAAGTAATGCTTTATCATTTCACTTGGGGAAATTGACGGAACCCTTGGAAAGTTAATTAAGCGTAAATTATTAATACGACTTGTTTTCAAGTACTTCCAATTTTCTCCTTATAATCAAATTATCCTTTACAAGTAAATCATGATGGCTTCCAATAATTTTTATGTCCTTTTCTTCTTGCATATCTGATTTCAATAATATAATATCCTCTTTCAAAGTATTTATTTATTTTTTCTGGTCTTTCAATTCTTTATCTAGATTTTTAATTTGAGGATTCAAGGATTTCCCCAATGCCAATACTAATTCCCAAAGTGAGTCTAGTGTAACTTCTGGGGGCTTAACTGGAGCAAAAGGAACTATTAGTGTAGAATAAACAGGCTCAGATGGTTGGTTTACCTCCCCAGTGCCTTGTTCCTCCATAGCTAAAGGTGATCCGGTCGCTGATTTCTCCAAAAGAAGCAAGTCCTTTTGAGCTATTTCCTGCGGCGAGCCCTCCGATTCACTGGCCTCTCGAGGGGAGAATACTGCCTTTTCGGACACAGTCTCCTCTCGCTGTGAGCTGGCTCCCAGCGGCAGCGGCTGGAGGGGAGGCATCCTGACGTCGGGGCTCAGAGTGACGTCTAGCCCGTGGGTTTCTGCCGAAGCGCTCCTCTCTGCCGGCACTCTCAGCGAGCGATTCCCCAAAGCAGTTTGCTCCATTTGCAGGCATCTGAAAATGTCCTTGACAGTAGGAACTGTGGGCACCAATCGCTGGGAGGCACCACCAACGCTTCTGCCCCTTCTTTTCGGCATCATAGAAAGGTATGAGAAAAATGCTCTCAGGCATCCTGGCAGCATTCAGATAGCGGCAGCTATCTTGGATCTGAGTTTGTTAGGTTTTTATATACCGCCTATCAAGATTATCTAAGTGGTTTATAATCAGGTACTTAAGTGAATCGCTGCTGCAGGCAACTACTGAGCGCTGCTGAGAGGGGAATGGAGGGGAGGAAGCTACTGTCGGAGGCTCTCGCCAGCCCTGCACAGACTGGCAGGAATTTTGCGCACCAATCTTGCCAGCCCTGCGCAGACTGGCAGGAATTTTCTGCGGACTGGCGGTTGAAGAATACTGGTCTAAATAATCTCTGTTGGTCTTGTAAAACTAAACCTGGTATTTTAAAGCCCATTCTGTTTTAATGTAATGTTTCTTTATTTTGGTCAGATATTTGGTCTAAAATACATTGCTTTGTCCACCTTCAGTTTTTCAAGTTGTTCATAAACACTTTCCTCCATGAACGGCGCAGAATCTACTCCATTTTCTTGTGTAACTTAGCCAGACAATCTCTGTCCTTCTCTGAGATTTTATTCCGTGAACACAGAACAGAAGTATTTGTTTAGCACGTTTGCTTTTTCCTCATCATTCTTCACATATCGGTTCCTACCATATTTTAGTTTAGCAATTCCATTTTTCATCTTCCTCCTTTCACTAATATATCTGAAAAATTTTTTCTCCGTTTTTACATTTGCTCTTCTGCCTGCACTTTCGCCAGACGTATCTCACTCTGGGTTTTTTTCAGTTTCGCCTGGTAGTCCTTTCTATACTAAGAACATAAGAAGTTGCCTCCACTGGGTCAGACCAGAGGTCCATCGCGCCCAGCGGTCCGCTCCCGCGGCGGCCCATCAGGTCTATGACCTGTGAAGTGGTTCCTGACCATTTATATAACCTACCTCTGCTTCTATCTGTTCCCCTCAATCCCCTTATCCTTCAGGAACCTATCCAAACCTTCCTTGAACCCCCGTATTGTGCTCTGGCCTATCACAACCTCCGGAAGCGCGTTCCATGTGTCCACCACTCTCTGGGTAAAAAAGAACTTCCTAGCATTTGTCCTAAACCTGTCCCCTTTCAATTTCTCCAAGTGACCCCTAGTACTTGTGGTTCCCCACAGTCTGAAGAATCTGTCCCTGTCTACCTTCTTTATGCCCTTCAGGATTTTGAAGGTTTCTATCATGTCTCCTCTAAGTCTCCTCTTCTCTAGGGAGAACAGCCCCAGCATTTTCAACCTGTCGGCGTATGAAAAGTTTTCCATACCTTTTATCAATTTAGTCGCTCTTCTCTGGACCTCCTCAAGTACTGCCATGTCCTTCTTGAGGTATGGCGACCAGTACTGGACACAGTACTCCAGGTGCGGGCACACCATTGCACGATACAGCGGCATGATGACTTCCTTCGTCCTGGTTGTGATACCCTTTTTAATGATACCCAACATTCTGTTCACTTTCTTTGCGGCTATCGCACATTGTGACGATGCTTTCAATGTTGTATCCACCATCACCCCCAGGTCTCTTTCAAGGTTGCTCACCCCTAACAATGATCCCCCCATTTTGTAGCTGAACATTGGGTTCTTTTCCCTACATGCATGACCTTGCATTTCTCTATGTTAAAACTCATTTGCCACTTTTTTGCCCACTCTTCCAGTCTCGTTAGGTCCCTTTGTAGGTCTTCGCAGTCTTCCGTGGTTCTAACCCTGCCACAGAGTTTGGTGTCATCAGCAAATTTAATAACCTCACATTTCGTCCCCGTCTCCAGGTCGTTAATAAATATATTGAACAGGAGCGGTCCCAGCACCGATCCTTGTGGAACTCCGCTCGTGACCCATTGCCAGTCTGAGTAATGGCCCTTTATTCCAACCCTCTGTTTCCTGCCTGCCAGCCAGTGTTTGATCCATCAGTGGACATCCCCTTGCACCCCGTGGTTCCACAGCTTCTTGAGTAGTCGTTCGTGAGGTACCTTGTCAAAGGCTTTTTGGAAGTCAAGGTAAATGATGTCTATGGATTCCCCTTTATCCATCTGGCTGTTTATTCCCTCAAAGAAGTACAGTAGGTTCGTGAGGCACGACCTTCCCTTGCAGAAGCCGTGCTGGCTCGCCTTCAGTTGTCCATTGTTTTCTATGTGTTCGCAGATTGTGTCCTTAACCAGTGCTTCCATCATCTTTCTAGGGACTGAGGTCAAGCTCACCGGCCTGTTGTTTCCCAGGTCACCTCTTGATCCCTTCTTAAAGATGGGCGTGACGTTTGCTATTTTCCAGTCCTCTGGGATCACCCCAGTTTTTAAGGATAGGTTATATAGGAGATCACGTGACGCCATGCTGCGGGACAGACGCTAGTCTGTGTCTCTCCCGCGGCCCTCCGCAGATTCCCCTCCCCCTTCGGGCACTCTTCGGATGTTGAGGCGCCGGCCCGGACCCTCCGATACCTCCCCTCCTCCGGACGCGGTGGGCGAGTTTCGGGCCGATTTCGTCGGGGCGTGTAGCCGAAATCGGCCCGCAAAGCAACGGACCGCGGTAAGCAGGGGGAGGTCAAGATGGCGGCGCTGCCGTGCCCTGGAACAGCTAGGGAATCCTGTCTGCGACTGGCTGTAAGGCAGCATGTCCGTCCCTGAACCGAGGGGAACGACTGAATGAAACCAAATGACTTACGTTAAGTGCTGCAGCACAATGCAAGGCTGATGCTGAAAGCATTAAAAAATTAAAATAAGTCACTGCACACCAGCATGAGCCCAATAATCCAGTCCAGCTTATGCAGCTGTTAGAACTCTGGCAATAACAAGCTCCACGAACACATCCAGCTTTACTGAAACGAAAATACCAGGAGCCACGTGGAGAGGGGTGCTG
Organism: Geotrypetes seraphini; assembly: GCF_902459505.1. Classification (NCBI taxonomy): domain Eukaryota; kingdom Metazoa; phylum Chordata; class Amphibia; order Gymnophiona; family Dermophiidae; genus Geotrypetes; species Geotrypetes seraphini. The sequence goes on from NC_047085.1 coordinate 503,844,097, forward strand.
CACTGGGGTTGGACTCGCTGGTAAGGATTTCTCTGCACTGCTGAGAGAGATCGTGCTTGGTCACTGAGAGCTAGGATCACAGACTTTAATCACCTATCCATTGAGCAGTCTTGGATCCGTGAAGTTGTGCAGCGAGGCGGACGTTAGTTTGTGTCTCTCTCTCCCGCGGCCCTACGCAGCTTCCCCTCCCTTTTTGGGCATTCTACGGCTCTTGAGCCTTTGGACCGGACCCTCCGATATCTCCCCCCCTCCGGACTCTGTGAGTGAGTCTCGGGCCGCTTCTGCGGTGGTATGTCGCTGAAGTCGGCCCGCAGAGAAAAGGACCGCGGCAAGCAAGGGGAACTCAAGATGGCGGCGCCGCCGAGTCCTGGCGCAGTTACGGGGGGTCCGGCTTGGATAGCTGAAATCACGGCCGGAGTTACGGCGGCGATGGAGCTCGTGTTGGAACAAAAGCTCCTGCCGTTGGATCACAAGCTGGCGGTGGTCCAGGCGTCGCTGGATGCTATGGGCCACGAGACGGCGGCGTTCCGACAGCGGGTGAGCGATGTGGAGGATAGCCTGCAGCACGTGGAGGATGTCCAGACAACCCAGCAGCGCCTTATTTCTGCTCTCGAGGATCGTATTGAGGACCTGGAAAATAGATCACGCCGGTCCAATTTGCGTTTTATCGGATTTCCAGAGGCTGTGGCGGAGCGGGACTTGAGAGGCACGCTGGAAGCTTGGTTAGCTGCCTCTGTTACCTTTCCTGCGGATCTCGGCCCGCTTCGTATCGAGAGGGCGCATCGCCTGGGTCTCAGTTCAGCTCATCAGGCCCGGCCACGGGTGGTAATAGCAAAGATCTTGAACTATGCTCACAAACAGTCTATTCTTCAGGCGGCTCGGGGCGAGCGCGTTCTCACCTATCAAAACGGCAGGGTGCTCTGTTTTCAGGACTATTCTACGAAAGTGGCTCAGCAACGGCGGGCATTTGCTCCGGTGTGCTCTACGCTGGCGGCTCGCCATGTTCGCTTCGCCCTCCTCTACCCGGCGAGGTTGAGGGACTACTCAGTTTTGTTCTACCGTAGCGGAGGCGCAGAGCATGTTGGATGCGTGGAATGTGGACCTGCCTTCTACTAGTGCCGCTGGTGTGATCTCCTCTACTGCTGGTCCGGCTTGATGGCTGCCGGTCTTCAGAGACGCTCTTTCTTCTGGAATTGGTGCAACTCTAGTCTTCTTCTTGGATCTTTGTCAGGTCCTTGGATGGCCCTGTGCGGCTATGCCTTTGATGGTGGCGTCGCTCGGATTTTGTGCTTCCAGATGCCACGGTGTCCCTGGACTATTGCTGGATTTCTCTCTTCGGAGCTCCTCATTCACCTGGCTCGACTATAACTTGGGACTCCTTCTTGGATTTGGCTGGGACCTTGGTTGGACTTCGGTCTTTGACTGGGGCGCTGCTCAGCTTCTGTGCTTTTGACTTTCAGCGGTCTTCAGGCCCTTGGATGTGTGGGGCTTTCTTGTTTATTACGGGTGGCCGGGGCCTCTCTCTACCCCTGCGCGGCCCAGGCTGTGTTGGGAGGACGGTGGCCTGGATTCCTGTTTTGGAGCGGGTGTTGTTGAGCTTGTTGATTGGGGTGAGGGGCGTGCATGGGGACGAGTGGTTGGCGGCGTGTCTGATGCGATGGGTGCGGAGGGGGGGAGGAGAGTTTGAGTGGGGGTTTTGGGGTTCCTGTTGAGTTTGAGTTTTGGGGTTCTTGGTTTTCATTCTCAAGGGATATTAGGGGGTGGATAGGGCTGGGATTGGGTTCCTTTGGGTCGGGGGCCCTTCCTGGGACACTGAGGCATTATATGAGGCTGTCTTGAGATTGGGAGATGGGTTCTAATTCTGCAAGGTTGCTCTTGGGGGTTTGTCCAGTTCTCTTCGCTATTTTGGGGGGGGTTTCTGTGGAGGGGGCATCTGTAGTGATTGGGTTCCTGTGGGGACCAGAAGGGTTGGGGTGGATGGGATGGGAGGAGTTTAGTGGGGTAGGATTGGTCTGGTTGGGTTTGGGGGTTGGGTTGGGGTGGGTGGTGGGTGGGGGTGGGTTGGTGTTGGGGGGGAGGGGAGGGTGGGGTGGGGAGGGTTGTTGTTCTTGTTACATGGTGACCGCAGGCACTGGCTTCCGCAGGACTGTGGCCTTAGGAGGGGGGCTTGCTGGGACGCCTCTTCCTAGGCTTTTGAATTTTTTGATTCCTTGTTGGGTATTTTTGTTTCATTTTTATGTCCCTTAAGTTATTATCTTGGAATGTGGGGGGCATTCATTCCCCAATAAAGCGACAGAAGGTGCTTCGACAGCTGCGGAGGAGCCGGGCGGACGTGGCCTTTTTGCAGGAGACGCATTTGACAGCTGCGGAGCATGCCAAATTGCGAACCTGGTGGGTGGGGGATGTCCTGGATTCCCCGGCGTTGGGTAAGAGGGCTGGAGTGGCTATTTTGGTGGGTAAACATCTTCATTTGGAGGTACTGACTGTCCTTAGGGACCCGGAGGGTAGGTATGTGATAGCCTCGGTTAGTTTGAACTCTAAACCTTACATTCTCTGCAACCTTTATGCTCCCAATAGCCCGGGCGTGGGTTTTTTTCATCATTTAGCAGATCTTTTGTCGGTCTATGGAGATGTTCCTCTGTTGGTGGGGGGGGATTTCAATGAGGTGGCGGATCCTCTTTGGGATAGATCGTCGGGGGTGGGGAGGGAATCTCGGAAATCTGCTACTGGAATTGAGATTCTTTGTGCTTCCCTTGACTTGGTGGACGCCTGGAGGGTCTTGCATCCCTTGGAGAAGGATTTCACTCACGTTTCTCGGGCCCATGCTTCCTTATCTCGTATAGACTATATTCTCTGTTCCCGCTCTGTGTTTGCAGAGATCGTAGAGTCTACGCTGGGGCCCATTGAGGTATCGGACCATGCTTGGGTGGCGTTGGTATGGCAGCTATCTCGGACGCCGGGGACCCCTCGGGGTTGGCGCTTTCCTTGCCACCTTTATCGTGATAGTAAATTTCACGAACATCTGGTAGCCCGGTGGCGCTCTTTTCAGGATACCAATGCAGCTCATTTTGGTACTCCTTCGTTGGCTTGGGAGACGGCAAAGGCGGTCCTTCGGGGTGAGATTATTTCCTATGCTAGTTTTCAGCGGAAAGCGCGCACGCGAGAGCTGCTTCGGCTGGAGAGACTGGTTTCTTCTCTCCGTCGACGCTACGGCACCACTCGGGCACTCCCGGATAGGGCTAGATTGCTGGAGGCTCAGTGTTCGCTTAACTCTCTGTTACACCAACACGCTCGTCGGTCTATGGAGCATTATAGGTATCATCTTTATCGCTTTGCGAATAAGAGTAGTACGTTTCTTGCAAAGCTAGTTCGGCAGCAGCGGGGTAGTTCGCGTATTGCTTCTCTGCAGACGCGGACCTCGGAGATAGTGCATACTGATGGAGACATCAACAGGGAGTTGCGGGATTTCTTTGAGAACTTGTATGCTGCTCCCTCTGACCCTCTGCTAGATGGGGAGGTATATTTGGCTGGTCGGGATCTCCCGACTCTTTCAGCTTCCTCTCGGGAGCAGTTGGAGGCGGAGGTTACTGCAGGGGAGATTGAGCGGGAGATCCAGGCTAGCGCTTTGGGTAAGTCTCCTGGCCCGGATGGGCTGCGTAGCGAGTTTTATAAGATATTGCGAGCTGAGGTGGCGCCTTTGTTGGCTTCGGTGTTTAACGAGGCGGTCGGCCTGGGGGAGCTCCCTCGCCACTTGAATGTGGCACAGATTATTGTTCTGTTGAAACCTGGGAAGGATTCGACAAGACCCGAGTCGTACAGACCGATCTCCTTATTGAATTTTGAGGCTAAGCTTTTTGCTAAAGTTTTGGCCACCCGTCTTGCCTTGGTACTCCCGAGTCTTATTTCTGATCAGCAAGTGGGTTTTGTGAAGGGCCGTGCGATTGCTAAAAATGTCCGCCGTATATTGGCGGCTTTGGAGCGGACTGCACAGGATCAGGTGCCTTCTTTGATGATCAGTTTTGACGCCGAGAAGGCCTTTGACCAGGTAGATTGGGGCTTTATGTTTGAGGTCCTGCGAGTGTACGGTCTCGGCCCCTGGTTCATTCAGGCGGTGCGGACTCTTTATGAAAACCCGGTGGCCCGTGTGTGGGCCAATGATACCCTTTCGGATCCTTTTCCAATTTGTAGGGGTACTCGCCAGGGATGCCCCCTTTCCCCTTTGTTGTTTGTCCTGACTCTGGATCCTCTCATTCGGGATGTGCAGGGTAACCCGGACATTATGGGAATGGTCGTGGGGGCTCATCATTTTAAACTGGCGGCTTTTGCCGATGACCTCTTGGTTTATTTGACGGATCCTCGGGCCTCCCTCCCTGCTCTTTTGGAATGTTTTCGTGAATATGGGGATTTTTCTGGTTTCCGTTTAAATAAGCAGAAGTCGGAGGCTATGGCGTCTCCGGAATCTTTGCGGGTGGAATGGGGGCCGGACTTTCCGTTACGCTGGGCGGGATCCTCTTTTCGATACCTTGGTATTTTGTTGTCTATGGATGTCTCCGCGCTTTACCGTTTGAATGTTGATCATTTGTTGCAGGGAACTAAGGGGCTTTTACGGCGCTGGTTGAATCTCCCTCTTTCCTTGATGGGCCGTGTTCATCTTTTTCGCATGATTATCTTCCCGAAATGGTTATTTGTCCTGCAAACGCTTCCATTCTTTCTTTTGGAAAAAGATATCTTGGGTCTTCAGAGACTGGTGATTTCATTTTGCTGGGGGGGTAAGAAGGGTAAAATGCATCGTTCTTTCCTTCAGGGGTCCTGGGCACAGGGAGGATTGGGTCTTCCCTCGATTCGTTTATATAATTTGGCATGCTTGCTTCGGCATGTCCGGGATTGGCTTTTTCTTGGCTCTCAGCATACTGATCGGGAGTTGGAGGTTGATTATTTTTTTCCGTGGGCTCTGCCTTATCTGTTACAGTGGGACGGGAAGGTGCGATTGGGGCCGGGGGCCCGTAGCTGCTTGGTGGAGCCGCTTCGTCGGGCTTGGAGATGTGTTTCGCGGATGTGGGGTCACTCGCCTTTTAGTTCTGTTCTGCTGCCCATAGTGGGCAATGCGGCCTTCAGTCCGGGTCAGGACAATGTTGTTTTCAAACGGTGGGCGAGGAAGGGACTCCGAACTTTGGAGCAGTTTCTACAGATGGATGGTAGCGTTGTTCCCTTTTTGACTCTCCAGGCGTCCTGGTCTTTGGGGGCGGCGGATCGGTTTGCTTATATGCAGCTCTCCCATTATGCAGCCTCCTTGCCCAGGGACTCATTGACCCAGTCTTTTGCTATCACTGTACGCGACTTTTTCTTTGATGCTCAGTGGGATTGGCTCTCTATCTCTCAATATCATCGCAGATTGGTGGCTCTGCAGCCTCGGCGGGATTATAAGCGGCTTTTGGCATCTTGGGCCCGGGACCTGGGATGTCGCCCGCGGGTGGCGTCCTTGGCTCCTCTGGTGCGCCGGATACCTCGGGTGGTGCAGAGCGCCGAGCTCCGGGAATGTCACTTTCGGGTTTTACATCGGGGATATGTCTCTCAGCAGCGGGCCTTTTATTTCGGATGTGCCCCTACGGCTCTTTGTCTGAAATGTCACCGGGTTGATAATTCTTTGGCACATGGGGTGTGGCTGTGTACTTCAATTTCTGCCTTTTGGATGGAGGTCCGCTGTTATTTGGAATCTTTGGTAGGTTATCGGCTCCCCTCATCGGTGGAAGGGACTATTTTTTTGGCGGAGGGCTATTTAGGCGGCCTTTCTGCAGGGGATAGCCAGCTCATTCGTAAGGGATATATTGTGGGAATGAAATGTATTCTTACTCATTGGCTTCAGGACTCCCCGCCCACCATCTGGTATTGGCGCAATAAATTGCATCTTTTAATGGTCTGGGAGTCCCTGTCCGCTCGGTTCTCTGGATCTCGGAGCAAGCTTTTTCTGTCTGTCTGGGCTTCTTATTTGGATACTCTGCCCCCTGTGATAAAGAGCCAGGTGGTCAATCGCTTGCGGAAGCCAGTTGCTCCTGTTTTGCCAGTGGGTTGAGGGTGGGGTTTTGGGGGTGGGGGGGGTTGGGATGGAGCGGTTGGGGGGTTGTGACTAGTAGGGATTTGGAGGGCTCCAGGCTATAAGAGTACAGGCCTGGACTCTCGCTGATATCTGAGATTTCTAGTTGGGTGTTACCATGTTACTCTGTATTGTGGCATTGTACTGAGAAAATAATTGTGTTCTCTCTACTCTGTGTATATCTTTCATGTTGGTGAATAAAAAAGTTTATACTAAAAAAAAAAAGGATAGGTTATATATTTGGCGAAGTGTTTCCGCTATTTCATTTCTCAGTTCTTTTAGTAACCTTGGGTGGATGCCGTCTGGACCAGGTGATTTGTCGCTCTTCAGTCTGTCCACTTGTCGGAGGACATCCTCTCGGCTTACCTCTAGTTGGACCAGCTTTTCATCATGGTCTCCGCTTATGATCTCCTCGGGTTCTGGGATATTTGATGTGTCCTCTCTCGTGAAGACTGATGAGAAGAACTTGTTTAACCTGTCAGCTATCTCTTTTTCCTCCTTTACCACTCCCTTCCTGTTTCCGTCGTCCAATGGTCCCACTTCCTCCCTGGCTGGTTGCTTCCCCTTCACATACCTGAAGAATGGTTTAAAGTTTCTTGCTTCCCCCGCCAGTCTCTCCTCATATTCTCTTTTTGCTCTCCTAACCACTCGGTGACAGTCTTTTTGTTGCCTTTTGTGCTCCTTCTGGTTGTTCTTTGTTGGGTCCTTTTTCTGAAAGATGTTTTCTTGTCCCTTATTGCCTTTTTCACTGCATTTGTTATCCACGCCGGGTTTTTTGTTCGATTTTTTTTTTTTCACCCTTTCCTAAACCTGGGGACGTACAGGTTTTGTGCTTCGTGCACCGTGCCCTTGAGTAGGGCCCAGGCTTCCTTTACGGTCACCATCTTCCCTGAGCTGTTGCTAAGCTTCTTTCCCACCATTTTCCTCATAGCCTTGTAGTTTTCTTTTCTGAAATTGAGTGCTGTTGTGGTTCTTTTCACCTTGGATGTTCCTGTTTTTAGCTTGCACTGGATCATGTTGTGATCACTGTTTCCTAGTGGCGCTAGTACTACCACCTCCTTTGCAGGTCCCTCTAGCCCCTTGAGGATTAGGTCAAGAGTGGCATCTCCTCGTGTTGGTTCTGTGACCAGATGTTCCATTAAACAGTCCCTCATCGCCTCCAGGAATTTTGTTTCTCTTGTGCAATTTGAGTGTCCAATACTCCAGTCTATTCCAGGGTAGTTGAAATCCCCCATTACCACCATACTTCCGCTTTTGCATACTTGCCTCAGTTCAGCCTCCAGGTCCTGGTCGTTTGCTTCCGCTTGTCCTGGTGGGAGATAGTATAGTCCCAATTTTGTGTCTGCTCCATTTCCTCCTGTCAGCTTAACCCATAGTGATTCCAAGCCGTCCGCCCTTACTGTTGTTTCCATCCTGGTTGAAGGGATGGAGTCCTTTATATAGCGCTATTCCTCCACCCTTCTTATGTGTCCTGTCCCTCCTATAGAGTTTGTACCCTGGTAGGACCACATCCCATTTGTTGTCTTCGGACCACCATGTTTCTGTGACTCCAATTATGTCTAGGTCCTCCTTACTGGCTATAAATTCTAGCTCTCCCATTTTGGTTCTTAGGCTCCTAGCATTGTGTATAGGCAAATTAAGTCCCAGCTGTTTATCTTCTCTGTTGGTTTTCCTCGTGGTTTGGTGCTCCTGCCTACCCCCTCATGGGCTGCCAGTCCCCGAGCCTCGTTCGGTTCCTCCTCCTCCTGTGGTGTGTCCGTTTCGTCCTCATCCCCCTCCTGTGGTGTGCCTATATCATCCTCTACCTGCTTCCCCATTTTTGGATGTCCCTCTGGCTCCGGCTGTTTCCTCCTTTTCCCGCTCTTTAGTTTCATTTGTTCCTTGGACCCCCGCATTGCGTCTATGGGGTTTTTTTCAAAAAGTGCCCGCTCAGTTTCGAACCCTCTATCGCCTTTTCCCGGTTCAGCATCCTTGTTTGATACTGTAGTCTGATGTGTCGATGTCAGATCGACTGTCGGCTTTCCCTCTGTCCTCAGTTTAAAGCCATGTCTATGCCGGTCTGGATGTTGTGTGCCAGCATCCTCGTTCCAGCCGCGCTCAGGTGCAGTCCATCCCTCCTGTAAAGCTTGTTTTTCCCCAGGAAGGTTGTCCAGTTCTGTACAAAGTGGAAACCCTCCTCGTCGCACCATCTCCTCAGCCAACCGTTGATTGCTTGCAGCTTGGTCTGCCTCCTTGCATCCGCCCTTGGTACTGGCAGGATCTCTGAGAAGGCTATCCTCCTTGTCCTCATCTTCAGCCTCCTCCCCAGGATCTTAAACTGCTCAGTCAGTGTAGTCCTGTTGTAGTTCCTTCTGCTGACGTCGTTGGTTCCAACGTGGATTATCTCCGTCTCAGCTCCTTTCAGGATTCTCTCGATTCTGTCGGAGATGTCCTTTGTCCTCGCCCCTGGGAGACATGTCACTAGTCGGTCGTCTCTGCCTCCTGCTATGTGACTGTCCACCTCTCTCAGGATTGAGTCTCCCATCACGACTGCAGATTTCCCTTTTCTCAGCTTCCTCTTGGGTCTCATGTCCGTATCAGTGGCTCGATCCTCTAGTCCATCCTCCTGGTTCTGATGGGTCTCTGCCTGCTCAGTTCCTCCGCAAGGTCCGTCCCCCTTGGCGTCTGGTGGGTTCTGTCCTCCATCTGTTGGTTCCCTTCTGAATTGCTGGTGATCCTGTGCCTCTACCATCTTGCAGGCCTCCTCGATGAATCTCTCGAGCTCTCTAACTTGCTCATTGATGTGGCTCTCTCTGGTGGCATCCTCTGTTACCTCAGTTGCCCACGGTTCCTCTACGGTGCGGAGTCCCTCCAGCTCCTGGACCTTGACCTGCAGTCTCCCGACCTCCTTCTTTAAGCTGTCCAGTTCCTGACATCGTCTGCATATGTACGCCCGTCTCCCAGAGGGGAGGTAGTCATACATATTACACTCGATGCAGTATACCGGGAAGCTTTGCTGGGCTTCTGCTGCCTCCATTTCTCTTTTCTCGTACCTACAGTTCCTCAGTGTGTTGGAGTGTGCCCGGCGTGTAGCTAGATGAAATATTAGAGAAAGAAGAAAAGAATGAGAAGTGAAGAAAAGTTTTGGTTTTTTTTTTTGTTTGTAGTTTTTAGTAGTTTGAATTAGCTGCTAGGCAGCCTGGGCTCTTGGCTCCTTCTCAAGGCTCCTTCGCAAAGGCGCTCTCACTAAGGCAAGCGCCTTTGCTGCGCGCTGTTGGCTCCCCCCCCCTTTTAAGGGGGAGTCTGGGCTTGCTGACGCTGCTGTGATGCTGGGGGGTGGGCGGAGCTTCCTCTCGCCGCTACCCCACGCTGTCCACCTGCCTTCTGATTTCCCCTGCCTTCCAATTTCCGCCTGCCTTCAGGATTTCCCCAATGACTATGCATGAGATCTATTTGTATGCACTGCTTTCATTGTATACTAATAGATCTCATGCATATTCATTGAGGAAAACCTGACTGGATTGCGGCCCTTGAGGAGGGACTTTGACACCCCTGGCCTAGGGTCTTGTATCTGAATTAGCAAGTTGCTTGCAGAAAACTGTCAATCATGTTTTTCAACTCCACCTTCTTCCCACAGAGATGCTCCTGCCCCCTGTTTGTTTTCTGAAAGCAAGTTGCTCAGATGTGGTTTTGATTTGATCTCTGTGGTTTTATTTTTGGATATTTTTTTTCTCAGTGTTCTTTCAATTACATTTACTCCGGATTCCGTACATGTGGTGATTTATCCCTTCCTGCAAACTGGACTTGCAGAGAGAATAAATATATTTGCTCTCTCTTTCAACTAGCAAAGCCTTTGACAGTTTCCCACACAGACCTCTAATAAATAAACTGAGTGCCCTCAGGATAGGTCCCAAAGTGACGGGCTGGCTCAAGAACTGGTTGAGAGGAAGGCGACAGGGTAGTGATCAATGGAGATCGCTCTGAGGAAAGGGAAGTTACCAGTGGTGTACCTCAGGGTTCTGTTCTTGGGCCTGTTCTTTTTAACATTTTTTATAAACTATATTGCTGACGGGTTGTTGGGTAAGATTTGCTTCTTTGCGGATGATACCAAAATCTGCAAGAGTAGATATGCCGGATGGTGTGAAGAACATGAGGAAAGACCTGGCAAAACTTGAAGAATGGTCTGAAATTTGGCAGCTACAATTTAATGCTAAGAAATGCAAGGTCATGCATTTGGGCTGCAAAAACCTGAAGGTACGGTACAGAAAAGGGGGTGAAGAACTTGTATGCATGACAGAAGAGCGGGACTTGGGTGTGATTATATGTGATGCAAGGTGGCCAAACAGGTTGAAAAGGTGATGGCGAAAGCTAGAAGGATGCTAGGTTGCATATGGAGAGGTATGGCCAGTAGGAAAAGGAGGTATTGATGCCTCTGTATAAGACTCTAGTGAGACCTCATTTAGAATATTGTGTACAATTCTGGAAGTCACATCATCAAAAAGATATAAAAAGGATGGAGACGGTCCAGAGGAAGGCTACTAAAATGGTATGTGGCCTTCATGATAAGGCATACGGGAATAGACTTAAAGATCTCAATCTGTATACTTTGGAGGAAAGGCGGGAGAGAGGAGATATAATAGAGATGTTTAAATACCTACATAATATAAATGTGCATGAGTTGAGTCTTTCATTTGAAAGGAAACTCTGCAATGAAAGGGCATGAGATGAAGTTAAGAGGTGATAGGCTCTGGAGTAATCTGAGGAAATACTTATTTTCAGAAACGGTGGTAAATGCATGGAACAGTCTCCCGGAAGAGGTGGGGAAACAGATTGTGTCTGAATTCTAGAGAGCCTGGGATAGGCACGTGGGATTTCTCAGAAAGAGAAAGAGATAATGGTTCCTGTGGATGGGCAGACTAGATGGGCCATTTGGTCTTTATTTGCCATCATGTTTCTTTGCTCTTTTGTGGGATTCGTAATCTCTCTCCTTTATTTCAGAAGGGTCCCAGGTTTGCCCAGGATCCTGACTGCAACATCTCAGGTTAGACAACTGCAGCACTGTTTGTGAAGAGAAGGCAAGAAGTCAACGTTTATCCCACCTGAGCAGAAGTTCCTGCAGGGACTTTCCTCTATTCTTTAGCTAATCAGAAATGAATCTCTAGCTGATCGTTTTTTTCTTGACATACTGGAGGAAGGGAAAACAGCAGAAAAAGATTTGTGGCTGAAGCTTCCTATCCCCAGGAACATTCTGCTCAATAAGTTACAGATACCCCAAAACTTATTCTTTTTCTCCATCAGTGGTAGGGAAGGGGGGGGGTCTCTTCTATTCCTCTTCCAGCCCCACCATTCTGACCAGTCAGCACTAAAAAGGGTAGAACCACGTGTGTCCTTCAGCAGGTTGTTGGGTTGCAGATTATTTTCTTAGTGTGTGCAGTTTTTTCGGGCGATATTCACACTTCCAAACTCTATCGGTATCTTTCTTCTTGTGTGCCGAGCATTTATTCGAGCATTCGTACTCCAAGCCTCGTTCAGGTGCTCCAATACCTCCTCTCATTGTTTTTCAAAGCTTCATTCTCGGGCTCCAATAGCAACTGTCATTGTTGCTAAGCCTCATTCTGGGTCTCCAATGGCAACTGTCATTGTTGTCAAGCCTCATTCTGGGTCTCCAATAGCAATTCTCATTATTGACCAAGCCTCATTCTTGGTCTCCAATAGCAATTCTCATTGTTGACCAAGCCTCATTCTGGGGCTCGTTAAAGGCATTCCAGGCCTCATTCTGGCGTAGCCTCCATCTCCTTTTTCATCCCTGTGGAGCGAGGCCACGCTGTTGTTAGCTGCTCTGCTCTCAACTCTCTCTCTGGAGCGCCAAAGTCTTCCCTAGTCGCCAGTTTGCGTAGAAGGCATCATCTGCGTTTTGCTGCGAGCTGCCTGTGTCCTTTTTCCCGCCTTTTGGAGGGAGCCGCCCCGCCTCGGTTGCTCCTACCTGGCCAGCCTGCACTAACACTGAGATCGATCCCCTGGCCCCCGTGTCAGTCCCTGGGACTTTTATCCCCCAAAGAGGAGTGAAGAGCTGTGGGGTCCAGATACAGTCACTTCTCAGGCTTTAGGCTTGTCTGAGGCAGTAAGTCTTCACTTTCCAGCTTGGCTGAGGGAGGCATGGCACCAGCTGCACCTGAGTACTCCGCCTTCATTCTCTAGGGGGCACATCGGGGGGGGGGGCTTTACTTCCTAGTTTGGGGGGGTCCCTACCTCCAAAAACCCTTTCCTCGTGACTTTGACGCTTTTCCCTCGTTGCCTCGTGCTGTTTTTTTGCTGCCCTCGTGCAGCTGTAAGGGCCATCTTGTAATTTCGGTCTCAATTTTAACCACATCTATTTGTCTTAAATACTGCTCATTTTATTCAAAATTGAGAAATATGGACTCCTCAGTGCCTTTGGCATCTGGATTGTGTCAGATTTGCACTGAATTGGCGCCTGAGGAACGCCCATGCTCTACATGCAGGGTGGCACTTGATGGGGAGGTGGGCTCCATGCAGTTAGCCCCATCTGACAATTTTAGAGCCGCTGAGTCACCAGGATCCCCTTCCCTTGAGCCATCAGAGAGTGATTCACCTTTGGCAAAGCGCCGACGTGCAGAAACCACAGGGGGCACACAGGAGCAGGAGGAGCCAGGTGTGGATAATGCATGTCCTTCCCTACTGGGCTTGCCTCCTGCTTTCCTTCAGCTAATGTTTGAAGCATTTAAGGGTTTTAAAGGTACATCTGGATCTGCTTCAGTATCTAAAGAGGTTTGCCTTCCCTCTCATACCGTTAATGCTCCTGGGGCTGCGCAGTCTCTCAACCCTGAGGTCCAGCCGGAGGGTGACAAGGATGAGGAGGGGTTGGAATCAATACCCCAAGATCCCCACAAGGATTCCTCGCTCTTGGAGGATGCCAGTTCCCAGCAGGGGTCTTCAGATCAGGAGTCTCTAATGCTCCTGGACCAGGGGGAGGATTCAGCGGTGTGCCGTCTTTTCAAGCTGACAGACTTGCTGGAGGTTATTGCAGAATCCTTGCGAATTCTGCACCTGGATTCTCCTCAGACTACTGCGGTACAGAGAACAGTTATGAGCAGCGCTAAGCCACAGTCTCCCTGCTTCCCCTCTCATCCGGACATCACCATGATGCTGACAGACCAGTGGAATAATCCAGAGGGTACCAGGCAGGTGGGGAGGACTATGAAAAAAAATACAATTTTGTATCCAATGGATGAGGAATTTCAGGCATTTTTAATGTTACCTAAGGTGGATTCCTTGGTAGCGCAACTCACTAACTGCAAATCCAAAAGCAGTGAGGGTGATTTGGTTATCAAGGATGTGCAGGACCGAAGGATGGACTTTGTTTTCCAAAGACAGTTTAAAATGCTGGAATTAGGGCTGAAAGCAGCGGCTGCGGCCTCCTTAGTGGCTCGTGCCTGCCGTACTCTCCTGCAGCAGGATCCCGCAAAGGAGAAGGATGTCTACCCCCATTTTCTGTTATTGGGAGTGGATTATTTAGTGGATGCTCTTCATGATATGTTACGGGTTATGAGTAAGGTCTTAGCCTTTTCTATTTCGGCCCGTAGAATGCTCTGGATTCGACAGTGGGATGAGGACTATGCCTCTAAAGCCACACTGAGTCGGCTACCCTTTAAGGGTCAGATGCTGTTTGGGGAGGACCTGGACGATGTTGTGGCCTCTATGATAAAGCGTAAGCCTAAGTATCCCCCCAAAAATAGACCACAGGCCCCTGGTGGACCAGGTTGTGGCTCACAACATTTCCGCCAGAGAACCAGAGGTTCTCGGGGCATCAAGAAGTCCAAACAATGCCATGAAGGAGGCCGATCTACCCCAGATAGGGGGACAGCTGTTGACCCACTGGGAGATATGGGCTATGATTTGCTCAGACCAGTGGATGTTGACCATTATTCAAGAAGGCTACAAGCTGGATTTCTCATCCCATCTACTAGATCTCTTCATGGACTTCCCCAGCAGATGCCCAGAGAAAGCAGAGTAAATTCATTTGACAGTAATGCTGAACATTATTTGAGAAGACCAGAAGCTGGAATTGTCGTCCCGTCTACCAGATCTCTTCATGGACTCTCCCAGCAGATGCCCAGAGAAAGCAGAGTAAGTTCATTTGACAGTAATGCTGAACATTATTTGAGAAGACAAGAAGCTGGAATTGTCATCCCGTCTACCAGATCTCTTCATGGACTGTCCCAGCAGATGCCCAGAGAAAGCAGAGTAAGTTCATTTGACAGTAATGCTGAACATTATTTGAGAAGACAAGAAGCTGGAATTGTCCCATCTACCAGATCTCTTCATGGACTCTCCCAGCAGATGCCCAGAGAATGCAGAGTAAATTCATTTGACAGTAATGCTGAACATTATTCGAGAAGACCAGAAGCTGGAATTGTCGTCCCGTCTACCAGATCTCTTCATGAACTCTCCCAGCAGATGCCCAGAGAAAGCAGAGGAAGTTCATTTGACGGTAATACTGAGCATTATTCGAGAAGACCAGAAGCTGGAATTCTCGTCCAATCTACCAGATCTCTTCATGGACTCTCCCAGCAGATGCCCAGAGAAAGCAGAGGAAGTTCATTTGATGGTAATATTGAGCATTATTCGAGGAGACCAGAAGCTGGAATGCTCATCCCATCTACCAGATCTCATCGTGGACTCTCCCAGCAGACACCCAGAAAAAGTAGAGAAAGTTCAGGTGATGGTAAAGCGGCTATTAGCGCTGGAGGACGTAAAACAGGTTCCATCCATGGAGTAGGGCTTGGGCAGACACTCAATTTGCTTCAGCATGTCCAAGAGGCTCATCCTGGATCTCAAAGTGGTCAATGCAGCTCTCAGAGTGCCTCGCTTCCACATGGAAACAGTGCTCTCGATCATAGCTTCGATAGCACCAGGGGAGTTTTTGACTTCTCTGGATCTCCCAGAGATCTATCTGCAAATCCCCATCTTTCCCGCACACAGAAAATATCTGCAGTTTCACGTGGTGGGGAGGCAGTTCCAGTTGATGGCACTTCCCTATGGACTGGCCCCTGCTCCACGTACCTTCAACAAGGCGATGGTTGTGCTGGCAATACATCTCTGCAAGGAGGGGATACAGGTGTATCCAAACCTAGACAAATGGTTAATCAAGGCTCCGTCCAGGGTCGAAAGCGAGTTAGCAACAGTGCGAGTTATCCAGTTCATGCACGATCTGGCTTTGGTGCTCAACTTCTGAAAGAGTCATCCAGCAAGAACACAGTCCCTAGAGTATCTGGGAGTCAGTTTCAACATGGCGGAAGGCCTTATTTTTCTTCCAGAGCCCCACAAACCAAAACTGTGTCTGCAGATTCAGGATATCCTTGCTCTCAGGGCTCCGACAGTTTGGCAGTAGAGAGTTGCGCAGGGTCAGAAATCAAACCTGTCAAAACCCGTTCCCGCTGGAATCAAATCCATCCCAGTCCGTCCCCGCTGGAATCCTATCCTTCCCAGTCTGTCCCTGCAAGTAATTTCTTCTATCCCCACCCATCTTCATAAACTTCAGAAGTAGTTATTTCATTTAATTATGCTACTGAATTAGAGGCTGTGTAGAGACCCATTTACAAATAAGCAAAGACACTTAATTTTGAAATAGTAATTGGAAAGAATACAAGCTTCTATAGTAAGGACATAGGAGACTTTATCCTAGGTGAATTATCTCTGGTTGGGAGCTGCTTGCAGAAGGATATCAATCACATCTTTCAGCTCCTCCGCCTTCACCAGTAGCGTATCGTACCATCTTCAATTTTTCCTTCAAGCAACCTGAGAAGCTGTGTTCTCTTCTGCTCTGTTCAGTTTTTATTATTTTGGGGGTATTTTTAATTCATTTTGTGAGGATTCAGAGATTCCCAATATTGAGTAGCTCTACCTAGGAGAGGACGTAAATTCCATATGGGAGGTCTGCAGCTCGCAGGGCAACCCCCAGGTGTACCTGTTGAGCCAACCTGCTTTCTGCACGTCTTCTAAATTTATCAGAGGCATGAGCACAGGCTGTGTGGCCTCTGTGTTGTTTTCTTTGGGCTTCAGGGAGCCGACTGCATTTTTCTTTCTCTCCTTCCCCCCTCTCCCCCGGCATAGCACAAGGATCCGTGGGGGTTGAGGTCATGGTCAGTATTGGTCTGACTGGCAGCCTGAAGAACTCCAGTTTTGGATCCCTTCTGGAAGGATTTGAGGCAGAAAATCTCCCTTCAGTCAGGCTGCAGGAAAGCTGACACAGACAGCTACCAGCACAGTGAGTACAGCCCTTTATTCCCTATGGGGAAAATTGGTTGGGGGGGGAATATGTCTAAAAATTTGATTTTTAAGGGTTTCTGTGGCCAGAGATAGGATCTTCTACCTCCAAAACCCCTTTCCCTGAATTTTTTATGCTTGGATTATTTATTGCGTGAATTTACTGGCAGTGGCCATCTTGGATTTTAAATGATCCTTTTTTTCTAAAGCCTCCATCTGCCTCAAAACCCCTTGATTTAGCTCAACATCAACTGGAATGGAATTCTCAGGCTGTTCTGCTCCCATATTATGCCAGTTTTGTGCTGGATGGTTGGCCGAGGAACATCCGTGTATCGCGTGGCATGAGCCTTGGGCTTAGCCTCCTCTGAGTCCTCTAGGGCTGGGGAACCGCAGGGGGCCCAGGTGGCATGGAAGAAATCCCTCCTGGAGATCCCGAACTGTGAATACATGAAACGCATGGAAGTGGTGGAGCCCAAGAGAAGCCAGTCTGAGGTCCTGCAGGGATACCTTATTCTTAATTGTAGAAATTTACAGAGATGCTGGGTTATTTTTTAGTATTTGGATTGTACAAAAAAGAGTTTGGCTTTTCACCAATCCTACATCATTGACTCCTGATGCAGACCTTTAGGCCGAAACACAAATTACCCAATAAATTAATCTGTTTACTCCATTGGCTGTCATCTCTTTTGCTGTGGTTTCTTTGTGGATGCTCTCTATGACATGATCAGTCATGAGCAATGTGTTGGTGTATGCCGTTTCTGCCCACAAGATGCTCTAGATCAGGCAGTGGGCGGGCAATTCAGTCTTCAAGACCATCTTAAGCCTTTTAATGAGCTTTGACCATCTTATGGCTAGTGTAGCAGATAGCTCTCAAAAGGCTTTGCCAGACAGCAGACTTCACTGACCAGCTGGGGGAGGGTTTTTTTTTTTTTTTGGGGGGGGGGTGGCATTTTTGTTCCTCATGACATTCCTACCAGTATTACACAGGTGCCTCCACCTAAAGATCTTATCAGGAATCCAGAGAGATATTTGGTAGCTCCACACACCAAGAACCCTCGAAATCTCGTGTCAGCCCTACCTCCGAGAAGACACAATGATGCCAAGGCAACAGCTGTGCTCCCTCACATTACTGAGAGGATGTTGACGTTCTGGAGGGCATGGGAGCAAATTTCCTTGGACCACTGGGTTCCAGATCTTATTCATGAGGATTACAAAATCGCCCTCCCCAGATGTTTATGGATTTTCTAGCTGGATGGCCGGAAAAGGAGGCCAGGGTCTGAGCAACGGTGCAAAGAATGATATACATTCAAGCCATAGCACCAGTCTCTGGTAAAGAATTGGGCTCTGAGAGAAACACCATATACTTCATAGCAGGGCTGTGGAGTCGGTAGATAAATCCTTCGACTCTGATTTCTCAGTTTCTGATACCCACAACTCCGACTCCAAGTACCTAAAATTGTCTCAGACTCTACAGCCCATTCCAGCTGGAACTGAGCTTGAAGCACTGGAAATGCTCGAATTGACTCCCCCCTCCAGGAATTGCCCAAAGTACTGCAACCCTTTTTGTTGAAATATCTCCCCTTCCCTACCTGGTACAAAATCAGGGGCAAACCTCAAAGGTATATGATGTAGCTCCTTAACCTTAACCAATAACTATCGTGCATCCCCGTTTGAGACTCACAAAGTCAACGTAGCAAATGGATTAGGTACAGCCAGAAGGTCCTTTTCAACCCTGTCTGGCTGTGGAGTCGGTAGATAAATCCTTCGATTCAGACTGAGGAGTTGGTACCTACGACTCCAACTCCAAAATTGTCTCTGACTCCAGAGCCCTGCTTCATAGTGCCCAAGAAAAGCACCTAAAAGTGAAGTCCAGTTCTGGATCTGAAATCTGTAAATGCGGCCCTGAAAAGATTGCATTTCCACATGGAGATGGTCCAGTCAGTAATTGCGGTGGTGGAACCAGGGGAATTCATAGCCTCCTACATCTGATTGAGGCATACTTTTATATCTCCATTTTCGTGGCCCACAGGAGATAATCTGAAATTCCATGTCCTGCAAAGGAATTTCCAGTTTGCAGCTCTGCCCATCGGATTGGGTTGGCATTGGCTCTTCACATCTTCACCAAGGTGATGGTGGTGGCCGCAGCTCTTCTCCACTGGATGGAAATACAGGTACACCCATACTTGGGCGACTGGCTAGTCAGAGCCCTGTCAAATTCGGAGGGAGCAAGCAGTGTGGAAAGTTGTGAATCTCCTATAGTATCTGGGCTGGATAGTCAACTTCAAGAAAAGTCATCTAGAATTGACCGAATGCTTGGAGTAATTGGGACTCTAATTTGATATGGCAAAGGACCGCATATTTCTTCCCAAGCCATGCAAAAAGAAGCTCAGTAAGCAGATTGCAGATCTCCTAGCGATGCAAATCTCCACTCCCTGGCATTACCTTCAGGTACTGGGCTCAATGTCAAGCACCTAGAAGTGGTTCCCTGAGTGAAAGCGCATAAGCGTCCCCTACTGGATTCCCTCCTCTCTCGGTAGTTCCTTCCAAATGCAGCTTCCCTGGATAGTGGAAGCAAGGAGCACTTTATGCTGGTGGTTTTGAATAGACTCCTTATCAAGGGGCGTTCCTCTCCGAATCCCCTCATGGATGATCCTCACAACCGATGCCAGCCTGTTAGGCTGGGAGGCCCATTGTGGCAGGCATCTGATGCAGGGTTGATGGTCTCTCCATCAGAGAAAATGGTCCATAAATAGTCTGGAATTGCGAGCTATTCAGATAGCTTAAGGGCGTTGGAAAAAGATTTGAAAGATAAGGCAGTTGGAATAATCTCGGACAGTGCCACCGCGGCAGCAAATTTGAACAGACACAAAGGCACCAAGAGTGTTCCATTAATGTCTGGAAGCTCAGATGATGTTCAGGTGGGCAGAAGCTAGTCTTCAGGTGCTCTCCGCAGCCCATGTAGCAGGAGTGAAAAACGTGTAGGCTGACTTTATCAATCAGCACACTCTAGACCTGGAAAATGGTCAATGTCTGAGTGTTTAGACCTCATTGTTGACATCGGCCAAAAACAGGCAAGTTGCTTCTAGCCAAAGAGACAAACCAGGAAGTAAGGGGTTGGACGTGTTGTTTCATCCCTGGGTAAAAGAGAGACTACTCTGTTTCCATTTTGGCCTATGTTGGGCTGGGTCATTTGCAGAATCACGACTCACCTGGGACTTGTAATCCTAGTAGCCCCAGATTGACCTTGCTGGCTATGATATGCAGATCTAGTACAGCATGAAGATTGAGATCATTTTGGTCTTACAGCATAGCTATTGGGAGCTTAGCCTTGTTATGCAGAAGATGTTTGGAGTTAGTTATTTCTACTCTCCTCTGAACTAAAAGAGTGTTGCGGCCTAAGCTAAGGCATGGAAGAATTTTCAGCTCTGGTGCGCTAAAGATAATGAGCCTTTTAAGGCTCAAATTCCAGTGATTCTAGCATTTCTACAGGCTGGATTAGAGAAAGACCTGATAGTGACATCTCTCAAGGTACAGGTGTCAGGTCTCTGGGGTTTCTGAGCTTGAGTGGGAAAGTTTTCACTGGCATCTCATCCAAATGTGGCCAGACTTTTGAAAGGGGTGCTCAGATTGCAGCCTCTGTTATGCCAGCCTTTTCTGACATGGAATCTTAACATCATCCTGAATGGACTTTGTAAGACTCTGTACAAGCCCCTTCAGGAAGCGTCCCTTCTGGGTCTCAAGGTGAAGGCAATATGTCTGGTGGCAATAGCCTCAACGAGAAGGGTCTCAAAATTGCAGGCACTCTCATGCAGACAGCAATACCTCGGGATCATAGATGAAGGAATTGTTCTACACATGATACCTTCTTTTCTTCTTTTCTATCGAAGGTTCTTTCAGCCTTTTACTTCAACCAAGAAGTTTGTCTACGCACCTTTTCAGTCTATGGGTTTGGCCAAACGAGAAGATATTGCAGAGACTGTATGTGCACAGTTTTACTCCATTATTTGGAATGTACCAATGACATTCTGACTATCTTTTTGTTCCAACAAGTCAGTAAAGACAAGGCAAACTAGCTTTCAAGGCATCTATTGCCAGATGAATTCGTATGGCAATTTCATTGTTTTATGTTGCCTGTGGCAAACAGCCACCTATTTCTATTAAAGCTCATTCGACTTGAAATGTGGTGGCTTTCTGGGCGGAGATCAAGGCAGTACCACCCAAAGAGATCTGTAGAAGCAGCTACTTGGTCTACTCTTAAAGATTCTACAGAACTGGTGTAGTGGCTCAGAAGGATTCCACTTTTGAGTTCGGTTTTGTGGGCAGGCTCGTTTGTCCCACCCTAGATGTCTGTCTGCCACTGCTTTGGTACATCACCTAGAGTAGAGGTTCTCAACACTGTCTTGAGGGACCCCCAGCCAGTCAGGTTTTCAAGATATCCCTAATGAATATGCATATGAGAGATTTGTATACCTGTCACTTCCATTATATGCAAATCTCTCATGCATATTCTTTAGGGATATCTTGAAAACCCAACTGGCGGTGGGGGGGGGGGGAGGGGTTCATCAGGACAGGGTTGGGAACCAACCTAAAGTACAGGACCTAAAGTACAGACTACTATTTTCTTCCTATATAATGAAAGATTAGGTTTTTACCTGGATAATCTTTCTATTAAAGGACATAGGATCTGTATGGCCCACCCTGTCATATTTCAAAGCGTCTGCTTCCTGCCTTGGATCAATCAGTAGTCAAGAATTAGGGGTTTTAACCTGTATTTGGAAGAAAATGTAATCGTATATAGCTAATAAAGCCACAAGTTGTAGAGGCCTCAGTTCCATATGTGTTTGTGTTAGTTGCACACAGCAAGGTAGCTCGTTGGTAAACCTATGTTATTACCGGTAGTTCATTTTAATTATTCTTTTTCACGAGTTATAGAGCAGAACAAAAAGGTACTGTTGGTTTTTTTAGGGAATATTTCCTTTGCACTTCCTTCTGCTTTCTTCTGTTACAGTGGATATCGATTGCTTTGGTAAAAACTGAAGAGGGTACTATACTCCACTGATGAAGAAGAGGAGCT
Organism: Geotrypetes seraphini; assembly: GCF_902459505.1. Taxonomy (NCBI): domain Eukaryota; kingdom Metazoa; phylum Chordata; class Amphibia; order Gymnophiona; family Dermophiidae; genus Geotrypetes; species Geotrypetes seraphini. The sequence continues at coordinate 503,865,525 of NC_047085.1, forward strand.
GAAAAATGAGATTAACATCCTTCTTGCGACCAGAGGATATTCACCTGGAGTACAGGTTCCTATGTCCTTTAATAGAAAGATTATTATCCAGGTAAGAACTTAATCTTCCATTTGTAAATGGGTCTCTGCTATAGAATCTAATGTAAATATAAGATATAAATACTCCCAGCTGATGAGGACCCTCAAGATATGTCAGCTTAAGATTTACTCTGAAGATGGTCAGAAATCCATTTTACCAATCTTAGCAGGCAGCAGCAACATTCCAAAACAACAGAAGCTGGCACTTCAGTGTCTCAAGAATGCTGCCAGTGACTGTTAAGCTTGGTAGAAGAGAGTTCCGGCCACCTTTGGAGGAGGTCCTCGGTTGTGCTTGGGTATTCCCACTAATTACAGCAAGGGTCAGCAAATATTCAACACTGGAGAAATAAAATCAGAAATTCATTTCCTTTTCTGCTACTGTATATACATTTCCCAATGCTAACATATTTCAGTCAATAAATTCCTTGTCTAGAGATGTATTTTTCCTTCAAGTTAGTTCCAGTTTCTCTTTTTTCTGCTTTTTTCCTGTCTTCTTCAAATTCTTCAAGAGGCTGCTGTCCATTGGTTCCTCCTACCATGGTCCAGCATTTCTCCCTCTCCCCTCACTCCCATTGTACAGCATCCTCACTCCCTTCTGTCCTGGATCCATCTGCTTTTTCCCTTCCCCATCCCTACACAGCATTTCTTCCTCTCTTCCATCCCTACACAACATGTCTCCCTCTCTCGCTGTCCACCATCTCTCTCTTTCCCTAGGGTGCATCTCTCCCACCCCCTCTACTGCCACGTCCAACATTTCTCCCTCTCTCATTCCCGGACCCTGTGCAGCATCTGTTGCCCCTGCCTACCAGCCCCCATGACCACTATTTCTCCTTCTATCACCCTACTCCAGCACCATGCCCCATCTCTCCTTCCGTTCCCTCCACCACCGTGTCCAACATTCCTCCCTCTGGTATCACTTTCCACCTGTCCCACCCTTCTCTATCCAGCACAACATCCAATATTTCTCCCTCCTCTCCACCACCCTAACCAACAGTTCTCCCTCTTTCTTCCTTTTCCTCTTCCACCTACCCATGTCCAACCATTTTTCCTTTCTCTTTCTTTCACCGCCAGCAGCATCTTTCTCTCCCTTCCCAACCCCCCCAGCCTGTGTAGCATCTCTGTTTCCCTCGAACAACCTCAGCCAGTACTGCATCTGATAATCTCTCACCCTCCAGCCAGTACAGCATCTGTTAACCTCTCAACCCCTAGCCCGTTGCAGCATCTGTTTCCCTCATTCCCATCCCCATTGCAATATTTCTGCCTCCTGCCAGCAGCGGTTCCTCCTACATGCTGCCAGGGCAAACCCAGAAGGCTTCTCTCTGACGCAAAACTGGCGGTCGGTTCTCTGAAGGTTCATGTGGCAGGCTAGTCATGTGATGTTTCTCTGGCTTCTCATCCCGACTTTGTTAGATTTTTAAAAGGAGCTGCAAGGTAGAAGCTGCCAGTGCAGCAGCCCTTTCCAACGTGGAGTCTTAATTTCATCCTTCATTCCCTGTGCAAAGCTCCTTATAAACCTCAAGACAGTATTTGTAGTGGCTATTTCCTCAGTAAAAGAGTTTCAAAGCTTCAGGCCCTATCGTGCAGAAAACCCTTTATTCAATTCATTGAGGTAGGTGTTTATCTGCACACGGTGCCTTCCTTCCTTAGGTTAATTCCTCCATCCATGTGAACTGGGAAGTCTGGCTACCACTTCCCACCCAACAGGCTCCAAGGGACAAAGTGTTGTGGCTGGATGTCTCATCTAGTACCTGGAATGACGAATCCCTTTTGACTTTTGGAAAATCTTTGTGTTGACTAATCCTAGCAGTTAAGAAAAGCCGGCCTCTAAGGCTTCTGTTGCAAGGTGGACTCATGCAGCTATTTCCTCTTTGTATGTCGGATACGGTAAGCAGCCTCAATTTTCTTTGTGAACACAGTCCTCTAGTGGGGTGGCTTCTTCGTTGACTGGGAGCTAGACGGTACCGCCTGACAAATTTTGTAGGGTGGCCACGTAGTCCTCTTTCCATACATGACTAAATTTTACAGGGTTGATGTGGTTCGTGCAGTTGCAACTTTTGGATCATCTGTTTTGTCAGCAGCCTCCTTTGTTCCACCCTAGACTTGAGGGACTACTTTGGTACATTCTGCTGCTCAAGACTCTTATGCCTTTTGCACTAGAAAGGAAAATTAGATACTTAACCTCAATAATCATCTTTCTAGTAGAAAGACATACAAGTCTTGACATCCTTCCTTCCTTGTTAAATTTTCATGTATCCTGCTTACTGTCTCAGACACAGGTGTACTGGACCTACACTTGATCGGCTGCTGCTCCAGGGTCTGCAGAATATTGAATATCATGGACAGCTCTGCAATTTTTAGATGGGTGCCTCTGTGAGGGTTTAGTGCCACACAGGTAAAATTCTTCCTGTTTGAAAGAAAAAAAGAGTATAAGAAATAAGAGAGTACATATTAGAGAATGACATGGGGCCAAATTTTTCCCTGTCCCTGTCGGAACTCATTTTCCCGTCCCCGCAAGTTTTTTTCCTGTTGTTGCCCCATTTCTGCAAGCTCTGTCCTCATCTGCACAAGCCTCAAACACTTCAAAATCATAAGTGTTTGAGGCTTGTATGGTTAAGGCAGAGCTTACAGGAATGGGATAGGGACAGCGACAAAACTCGCGGGAATGGGGAAAAATTTGTCGCCTTATTGTCTAGTACATATCCAGCTGACATGGGTGTATGGTTGTTATTTCAGTGTTAGTGCCTGTTGTGCTGTGGTGTGTTTTTGTTATATGTCCATTTTCTAATCAATTTTTTTTATGGTCGGAGCAGATTTGGGCTGAGCAGGGATTTCCCCATATCCCTCCTCTTTCTTTGTAACAGATTTCTCGACTACTTTGGTACAAACTGAGGAGCACAGAGCAGCGTCAGATGAGGAGGAGCCAAAATATGTAGATGATGCCTTCTACACAAATTCATGAGTAGGGAAGCACAATCCACTGATCGACTCATATGCCTTTCTGCTAGAAAGAAGATTATCGAGGTAAGTACCTAATCTTCCCATCCTCAGCATCTGTTCCCTTGTCCCCTTCCTTATGCATGTTTGGGAAGCAGGCTGAACTGAGAAGGTTTCTTCTCACTTCAGTCAGGAGGTGAAATGCAGATGTTTCACTGTATTCACTGTTCACAGAGGTATGAATGTTAATAACAGGGAGTTGCTTTTAAAGATGCTTACAAATATCTGGGCTTCAGTGTAGGTATGGATGAGAAATAGCGTCGGGTTTTTATGTTGGTTATAAAATTGCTTTGTGCATTTTTTTTTGTGCATTAATAATTCTTTCAGCGTCTCTCCAGACCTGCACTGTTCACTAATGAGTAATAGCTCACCATGACCAGTAGGTGGAGACTGAGACATAAACTAAACTAAAGCTTAACTTTATATACCGGGTCGTCAACCTAAGGAAGCTCTACTCGGTTTACAACAATTAAATAAAAACTAAAGAAAGTAATAGCAAGTTTCAAAGAGATTAGTTTTCAAAATGTTTGGCAAAAGGAAAAATTTTTAGAAGTTTGTGGAAATATTGAAAGAAATGGGGCTCCTCAGAATTAAAGGAAGTTCATTCCATAGTTGAGAAAGTTTAAAAGCCAGAGATTGACTGAAGATCTTAACTCCTTTAATTCCTTTTCTAGATGGAAGGGAGAGTTTGAATTGTTGGATGCCTCTTGCAAAGGAAAATCTAAGCATTCCATAATAATAAGGTAACGAGGGGAATAAAAATGCCATATAAAATTTTGAAAGAGATGCAGGTTGTACATTCTCTAGTACACAGTCTGTTCTCAGTCTCCAGCAGGTGGGGTTGGTAAGCTTGTTCAGTCTTCCCTGGTTTAGTGTAGGCCTGTTGGATTTTGTTTAGCCCTTGTCCCATCTGGTGCCGGATTGAGGTTGGCGGTCGAGTCCCTTCCCCCATTTCCCCCACCTCCCTGAAATTTTTTTGGTTAGAGGTGCCTCAGCTGTAAGCCTTATCACCGATACTGGTAAAGCATGTGGGGTCTGTTCCAATTCAAGTAAATTGAATTGAAAAAAAAAAATCCTGAGGCAGTGCTGGTCTTAAGGGAAGCTTTCAGTTGCCCTGAATTGACTTTACTTGCTAACCGGCACTTTACTTTTTAGCTTTTTAGTGCAATGAGTACTTTTAATGGGAAAAAGTGCTCATTATGCTCCAGACATGAGGTAGTTTCGGCCGGCCTGTGTTCATGGTGTGCAGGCCGCCATGAAAAGGAATCCTCGACAGCTTCAGGTGCTGGCGAGCAGGGTTCCCCTTCGCAAGTATCTTGTGTGCTGGCAGCAGGCAGTGGGGAAGCTCGGGCTTATCCCATCGCCCTTGCAGGTATTTCCCCAGCCGCTGACGAGCAGGGAGATAAAGGTGATGGTGCTGGGGCTTCCCTTTTTGCGGCTGCCTGCCTGCTTTAGCAGCTGGGGTGGGTCAGGCCTCAGGGGATTTTCTCAGCGGTTTTAGCAGAAAGTTCATTCATTTTGTCTACAGCCTCAGATGACCATCTCCCTACACTGGAGAAACAGAGGCAGGTTTCTGCCAGGTCCCCTGCCAGTGGGGTTTTCCCCAGATTTTGTGCTAGCCTTATCTTCAGGCAGCTGGGGGTCCAGTTTCTTCTCCGGGGGGTCTTTCTTTTTGGGAGGGGGTGTTTCGCCCTTCGCGTCCACCCCCATTTGGACCCCTTCAACACTGATTCCGACCCAGTCCCCCTAGTTTCGTCCAAACGCCCGAGGGTCTCGTGGGATGAAGATCTTTTCTTTGGGGAGGTGGTTTCGCCTGATGAGGACTTGGATCCATTAGGGGACCTCCAAGATTCTCGGGGAGGGGGCAATGCCACTGGCTGGTGTTTCCTGAATCCGCAGCTGGCAAAGATGCATCGGTGGTGTGCGTTTTTCAGTGGGATGAGCTCCAGGAGCTGATCCTTCGCACTTCTTTGCCTCACATACTGGAGTTCTTGCAGGATGGCCTGGACAGGGGCCTTTCCTGGTCTTCCCTTCAGGTGCAGTTTGTGGCTTTATGTACGTTTCGCACTTTGCTGCATGGGTGATGTTTGACCTCCTCTCCGGATGTAGTTTGGTTTTTGCGGGCGGCTAAGTTGTTCTGACCTCCGGTGTGGCCTTCAGTTCCAGCCTGGGATCTCAATCTGGTACTGTCCATGCTTTTATTTCCTCCTTTTGAGTCTCTGGACTCTTGCACGTTGAAGGACCTTACTCTTAAGGCCGTCTTTCTTGTGGCTATTACTTCTGTGAGACACGTTTCCGAGCTGCAGTTTTTTTCTTGTAGGCCTCCCTTTCTGGAGTTTTCTAGGGAGCGTGTTGTGCTGAGGCCGGTTCCTTCTTTTCTGCCGAAGGTAGTTTTGCCTTTTTATGCCAACTAGTACATGGTCCTCTCGGTCTTGGGTAGTCGGGAGGGCTCTTTGGAACAGATGCAGTTGCGCCAGTTGAATGTCTGTCAGGTTTTTCTATCTTATGTTCAGCAGACCCAAGAGTTTCGGAAATCAGATCATCTTTTTGTCCTCTTAGTGGGTCCTCATAAGGGGGACGGCGCTTCCAAGGCTACTATAGCGCACTGGTTCAAGGAGATGGTTGCTTCTGCGTCTCTCCTTCAGAAGTCTGTTCCGGAATTTCTCAAAGCTCATTCTACTCAGGGTCAGGTAGCCTATTCGGCCGAGTCTTCCATGGTGCCTCCGGTTGATATCTGTAAAGCGGCGGTTTATTCTTTTCTTCATTCTTTTGTGCGGCACTACCATGTGGATGTTCAGGTGCGTCAGGGCATGGTGTTCGGAGAGCATGTGCTTGTGGCGGCCCTTCGAGGGGTCCCACCCATGATGGGTACTGCTTTGGTACGTCCCATCAGTGAACTGTGCCTATCTGGAGAGATGCTGAAAGAAGGATTTTATTAGGTTCTTACCTAATTTTCTTTCTTTTAGTCTCCAGACCGGCACAGCCCCCATCCTGTCAGTCTGTATTGTTCGGGATTCTCGTGAAGAGTATGGGTTTTTCTGCGGGATCTCGTGTTTTTAGTGAGGGTTGGGAGATGAAAAGAACAATGGCCTGAAGGTCCTTGTCCTATTCAATTTCCAACAGTATTTCCTTATGTTAAGTGGTTGCTCCTTGTTTGGAGTGTTATTGCTCTTTTAGTTCACAGTTGTTAGTTTCTTGGTTCTGCTTGGCTGTTCGGCAGACTGAGTCTACTGGGGATTTCACAACCCACTTGTACTACAGCCAAAAGTTTGTGTCTGTCTCCACCTGCTGGTCATGGTGATCTGTTACCCATCAGTGAACTGTGCCAGTCTGGAGACTAAAAGAAAGAAAATTAGCAGGTAAGAACCTAAATTTATCCTTTTTATTGAAATTTAGTTAAAAATACTATAAGCCAACAACATAGCATACTTGACAGCGACACAATTGATAAGAGCAAAAGTTTTCTTCAGTGCTCCCATCCTAAATCAAATGCATTTTGTTTTAATGCCGCAAGGCGATGAGTTTCTACTGGTGGTGGGGGGGGAGAGTGCTGGTGGATCTCGCTTTTAAAATCCTTAAGCGGTAGCAGAAAGAGAATGCTTAACTTGATCTCGGGGTACCACTGACGCATTCAGGCAGTTGAGTTAACTCGCATCTTTCTGCCTTTAGGGTCCATTTACTAAGACACACTAATGAATTAATGTGCTTTGAGTGCCCTGCAGCCTAAGGATAAACAAAGGGCTGTATGACATGTAACACACATTAAATCTATTAGTGAATTAAAGGACCCATTTATGAAAGAGCTACAGTGTACAGCTTAATATTCAGCTTAGTTTTGTTTCACAGCTTCCTATTGCAAACCTAACATGTATCACAGCTCTCCCCTTCTCCCTTTAGCAGGCCTCAGAAGAAAAAAGAAACTGCTACACTTGGCTGACTATCCATATACTGCCAGAAAACTCTACTGCATGCAGGATCTTACCTACCAAAACTTGTTAATCTGTAAGCAGAAATACATCACAGTAAAGAAGTTGGTAAATAGCTTGCCATAATAAATCATGTTGGGGTTTTGTGTCAAAATTGGGTTATTTTGCGCTGCTTTTGGCATGAGTCGGACTAGAAAATGTTTCACCATCTTGCAACCTTGCTTAGTATGCAGCTCTTTCCTCCCCTTTGGGAAGTCATCAGTCTGTGCCCAAGAGGTGATGATGTCTTTGCTTTTAATTTATAGGTTTAACAGAAATCTCCAGCCTCAAATCTCAGCCCTTCCTCTCCGCCCAGGGCTGCAAGAGACAAACCCTTAGCACTTCCCCAGCAGCTGTAGAAAGAGCCTCCAAATCCTGCAAAGGCGAAAAACAGAGAGGAAAAATGTCTGCAGGAGCTTCTCTTCAGGTGGGAAATTGTCCCCAGCTACTTGCCTTCTCTCTGCAAACACTGTTGCAGCTTTCTAACCTGAGACGCTGCACAGTCCAGAGGATCTCAAGAAATCCTGGAACTGAGGAAGGCATTTTGAGATCTGAGGAGGGGGGGAGTTAAGGGAATCCCATTAAGGGAGATTTTTTATCCCAGATTGAGGGTCTAATTGGTCTTTGGTTACTATAATCCTGCTCTGAGATTGTATTGCATGGGTGAATTATATGTACAGAAATAACTGTCCCACAGAGAAATGTAGCCCTGTTAGGGACTGTATTATATGATTGTGAATTATATACCAGCATCACTTTTCCCTGCCTTGCTAAGCACCAGCATTGGGAAGTCTCCTGATAAAAGTGTTGCAGAAGATGTTGAGGGTATTCCTGGTTTTTATTTCAAATGCAGGTGACATATGAGGACATCGCTGTCTCTTTCTTCCAGGAGTAGTGGAGATATTTAACTGAAGGGCAGAAGGAGCTGATGAAAGAGACGTGATGAAAGAGAATTATCAGACCCCGATTTCACTGGGTAAGGGATCATGTTATATTTTTAGTTTAATTCATTTTTTATTGATGACAGATGAACTGACCAAAGCAAAAAATGTATATACACAGCGGGTGCAAAACTGAGCAACAATATTCAATACAGAACAAGTCATCAAAGGTTTTTCCCAAAATTTCTGAAATAGGTAGGGAGGGATTGGGGTTTTTTCTATTTTATTTACATTTGTCATATATATTAAATGTATTACATAATATTTAAATCATTATAAAATATGAATATAAATATGATATATTGTACTTAAAGTGTTCATGAAGAAAATCAAGTGTGTATAAGATTATATGAATTTTTCTGATACACTTGTTGTAATATGCAAAACTGAATAAAGAAATTTAAACCAAAATTTATTTCCCCCAAACCTCTCCCCTTCTCACTCTTTATCCTACTGCTTCTATACCCCCAGTAGTCCATTCAACGGTGGAACCAAGGTCATAAACTCTGGTCCCCTGAACCCCTCAGGGGAGCTGGGTTCTTGTGTCCCCTTAAGGAAGACCCTAAACCAGTGGTCTCAAACTCAAACCCTTTGCGGGGTCACATTTTGGATTTGTAGGTACTTGGAGGGCCGCAGAAAAAATAGTTAATGTCTTATTAAAGAAATGACAATTTTTTTTTTTTTTTTTTTTTTTTTTTTTTTTTTTATTTTTATAATCTTTATTCATTTTCTTTTGTTACAACAAGTGTTTCATATAAACTTATTAGATATTTAAATATATACACTTGATATACATATTTATCATCTTCAAGTTTAACATTTTTTAAGAAAATTAATTTTATACAGATTTTATAATATTATGCAGTAAATCTAGATTTATATAATTTCTTTTGAATGTAGTATTCCCCTTCCCTCCCTCCCTCCCATTCAATCAATAATATTTCAAAACAACTTTATTGTAAATTCATTCAACATTGATATGGTGTGTAAATCAGAAATAAAATCCCAACTCATTTCCCTCTAATCAATTTTTATCTTGGGAAAAGTTAATCATTCATTACAAAATTCTGTTAATGGTCTCCATATCTTTTGAAATTTATTAATATATCCTTTTTGTGTTGCTATGGTAAGTTCCATTTTATATATATGACAAACAGAATTCCACCAGAAAGTGTAATTTAATCTGTCATGATTTTTCCAATTCAGTGTGATTTGTTGTATTGCTATTCCAGTTAATATGTACAATAATTTGTTATTATTTGATGTTATTTGACTTTTTGTTCTCATTGTTGTTCCAATTGTTTTAATAGTTAAAAGGAAAGATATATAAACTATAAAGAGTTTTACCTCATGCAAAATTGTCATTTCTTTAATAAGACATTAACTATTTTTTCTGCGGCCCTCCAAGTACTCTATTTTTTTCTGCAGCACTCACATTTAAAGTTTAATATTTTTTCTTTCTCAAAACTGGCACATTTCAATCGAATTGAACTAAATTGAAAATAAAGCACAGTTACTTACCGTAACAGGTGTTATCCAGGGACAGCAGGCATATATTCTCACATGTGGGTGACGTCATCTACGGAGCCCCGATGCGGAAGCATTTTCAAGCAAACTTGATTGAAGATTTAAGTTTGCTCTGCTGCTCCACGCATGCGTGCCTTCCTGCTCCACTAGGGGGTGCATCCCCTCGTGGTCTCCAGTTCACTTAACTAGCCAAGAAGCCAACCTCAGGGAGGTGGGCGGGTTGTGAGAATATATGCCTGCTGTCCCTGGATAACACCTGTTACGGTAAGTAACTGTGCTTTATCCCAGGACAAGCAGGCATGATATTCTCACATGTGGGTGACCTCCAAGCTAACTGAAAAGGGATGGAGGGAAGTTGGCAATTTAAGCAAATAGATTTCGCAATACCGATTGGCCGAACCGGCCATCGCTTCTGGACAGTGAGTCCAGACAGTAGTGGGAGGTGAAGGTATGAACCGAAGACCACGTGGCAGCCTTGTAGATTTCCTCAATAGGTGTGGACCTGAGGAATGCTACGGAAGCTGCCATCGCTCGGACCTTGTGTCCCGTTACTCGACCATGCAGCGCGAGACCAGCCTGAGCGTAGCAAAAGGAGATGCAATCGGCCAACCAGTTGGACAAGGTGCGTTTGGAAACTGGGTGACCTAACCGGTTTGGGTCGAAGGACAAAAACAGTTGTGGGACTTTCCGGTGTGACTTAGTGCGTTGGAGGTAAAAGGCCAACGCTCTCTTGCAGTCAAGAGTGTGGAGCGCCACTTCTCCGGGGTGAGAGTGGGGCTTGGGAAAAAATACAGGCAAGACAATGGACTGATTGAGATGAAAATCAGACACTACTTTAGGTAAGAACTTTGGATGGGTGCGGAGTACCACCTTGTCGTGATGGAATACCGTGAAGGGAGGGTCCGCTACCAGAGCTTGTAACTCACTAACCCGCCGGGCGGAAGTGAGCGCGAGCAGGAAAATCACCTTCCAAGTGAGGAATTTTGGATGGCATTTGTCTAGGGGCTCAAATGGAGGTTTCATTAGTTGAGCCAGAACCACGTTAAGGTCCCAAACCACCGGGGGGGGGGGGGGGGTTTGAGAGGAGGGTGGACGTTCAGAAGACCCTTCATGAAGCGAGAGGGCTTTCCCTTCCAGGGGCTGATGAAAGGCCGCAATCGCACTGAGGTGTACTCGAATGGAGTTGGTCTTTAGGCCGGAATGAGATAATTGAAGTAAATAGTCAAGGACCAGAGGGACGGGGACCGACACCGGGTCCTGGCTGTGGGAGGAGCACCAGGTTGAGAATCTGGTCCACTTTTGGGAGTAGCAGGTTCTCGTCGAGGTCTTTCTAGAGGCCTCCAATATCTCCTTGACTGATTGAGACACGGGGAGAGCAGTCAGGGGGAGAGAAACCAAGCATTCAGATGAAGAGATTGAAGATTGGGATGTAACAGCGAACCCTGACCCTGTGATAGTAGAGAGGGAAACAGAGGCAGAGGCAGTGGATCTCTGACACTGAGTTGAAGTAGAAGGGAAAACCACGGCTGGCGTGGCCAGCGAGGGGCAATCAGGATCAGGGTGGCTTGTACTGTTTTCAGGTGGACAAGCGTCCGCAGTATCAGAGGAAACGGCGGGAACGCGTACAGGAACCTTCCCTCCCAGTCAAGGAGGAAGGCGTCGGCCTCGAGCCGGTCCGGGGAGTACATCCGGGAGCAGAAGAGAGGCAGCTTGTGGTTGTGGGGGGATGCGAATAGATCTATTTGAGGCGTCGCCCACTTTTCGAACACCTGTCGTAGGGTCTGAGAGTGCAGTGACCACTCGTGTGGCTGGAGGAGGCGGCTGAGTCTGTCCGCCAGACAGTTTTGTTCTCCTTGTATGTACACCGCTCGGAGGAAGGTGTTGTTGGAGATTGCCCATTTCCAGAGGCGCAAGGCTTCCCGGCAAAGGGACCAAGACCCTGTTCCCCCTTGTTTGTTTACGTAGTACATTGCTACTTGGTTGTCGGTTCGGATGAGAACCACTCGGTCATGGAGCAGATGTTGAAAAGCTACAGCTGCGAGATAGATGGCCCGAAGCTCTAGCACGTTGATGTGGCAGCGACGGTCTTCTGCTGACCACATCCCTTGAGTGCGTAGGCCATCTAGATGGGCTCCCCAAGCGTACTCCGACGAGTCCGTGGTGAGTATCTTGCTGTGAGGTGGGGTGAGGAAGAGCAAACCTTTGGAAAGATTTGAAGAGTCGGCCCACCAGCGGAGCGATCGTTGCAAAGAAGGCGTCACTATCACGGGGCGGTCGATCGGGTCCCGGTCTTGACGCCATTGAGAGGCCAAGGTCCATTGAGGGATTCTCAGATGGAGGCGGGCAAAGGGTGTGACGTGGACGGTGGAGGCCATGTGGCCCAGAAGAGTCATCATCTGCCGAGCTGATACCGAGGTCAGCAGGGAAAACCTTCGACTCAGACTTACTAACGCCTCTAGACGCGGAGGGGGGAGGAAGGAACGGAGGCGAACCGTGTCCAGCGTGGCCCCGATGAACTGCAGGGACTGGGAGGGGCGTAGTTGGGATTTTGGGAAGTTTATCTCGAACCCCAGACTTTGTAGGTAGGTAATAGTCTGTTGGGTCGCTGAGATAACCACTTCCCTGGACGGGGCTTTGATCAGCCAGTCGTCCAGGTAGGGGAATACCTGGAGGCCCTGGGAGCGTAAGCTTGCTACGACTACCACGAGGCACTTGGTGAAGACCCGAGGTGACGATGCTAGGCCGAAGGGGAGGACACGGTATTGTAGGTGCCAGTCCCCTATCTGAAAACGCAAGAACTTGCGGTGAGCGGGGTGCACTGGGACATGCGTGTACGCCTCCTTCAGATCGAGGGAGCAGAGCCAGTCGCCCTCGTCGATCAGGGGGTAGAGGGTCGGTAGGGAAAGCATCCGAAATTTTTCCCGTACCAGAAATTTGTTGAGGCGTCTCAAGTCTAGTATTGGGCGTAGGTCTCCCGTTTTTTTCGGTACCAGGAAGTAACGGGAGTAGAAGCCCTTCCCCCGTTGGTCGGGGGGAACCTCCTCCACTGCTCTCAGGCGAAGCAGGTCTCGAGCTTCGGAGAGGAGTAGGGGTAGCTGCGTCCGGTTGGGAGGGCAATTCCTTGGGGGGTTGTCCGGAGGAATGGCCCGAAAGTTGAGAGAGTATCCTGATGAGATCACGCCAAGGACCCATGCGTCCGACGTGACTTGTTCCCAGCGAGGGTAAAAGGCTTTGAGGCGACCCCCGATGGGAAGGAGGTCTGGGACTATGGCGGAGGGGGCCCGCCCCCTTCCGCGTATCCCGTCAAAAGGACGGGGATGGTTTGGTAGTCGCAGGCGGTTGGGACTTGGGCATGGCCCGGTGGTGGGCTTGCGGACGCCTGGGTGGAGGCCGCGAGAAGGCAGGGGTGGATTTTTGTGGGTAGCGGCGTGGTGGGGCCCTGTACGGCCTGGACGCGGGCGGTTTAGGCTTTTGCCGGACGAGGGAGGCGAACGAGCGTTCGTGTTCGGAGAGGCGTTTTGTAGCCGCCTCGATAGTGTCATCGAACAGTTCTTTTCCCACGCAGGGGAGGTTAGCCAACCGGTCCTGCAAGTTGGGGTCCATGTCGATCAGGCGCAGCCAAGCTAGTCGGCGCATGGCGATAGCAAAGACTGCCTCTCTGGAGGAGAGTTCGAAGCCATCGTATGCCGCGTGGAATAGATGGAGGCGCAGGTTGGAGAGGGACTCTAAAAGCAGGCCAAACGTTCCTTGCCGGGAGGCCGGTAGGTCAGTCTCAAAGGCTCTCAATAGTCCAATGAGGTGTTTGAGGTTGGATGTGAAGGTGAAAGTGTAGCTTTGCACCCTAGAGGCCATCATTGCATTTTGATATAGTCTCCTGCCGAACTTGTCCAGGGTTCGGCCTTCTCGGCCTGGGGGAACCGCAGCTGAGACCCGGGATGGGTGAGCCTTTTTCAAGGAGGATTCTACTAGCAGCGACTGGTGGGAGAGCTGTGGTTGTTCGAATCCCGGGTAGGGTACTGTGCGGTACTTGGCCTCCATTTTGGAGGGTACGGCTGTGACCATGTAGGGGGTCTCCAGGTTCCTGAAGAAGGCCTGTTGGAGTACCGGGTTAGGTGGTAAGCGAAGGGACTCTCTGGGCAGTGATGGCATATCCAGCTCCGCTAGGTACTCCTTAGAGTATCTGGAGTCGGACTGGAGGTTTAAGTCCAAAGCGTGGCCCATGTCCTGGACAAAGCGAGTGAAGGATGGGCGGGATGTTCCCGGGGCCCCGTGCGGGGTCGGTGAACGAGACCTCCGTCGGGTGGAGAAGGAAGGGGAGGCTTCCCTCGAGTATCGAGGTTCCTGCTCCGATCCACGCTCCGAGACCGGGGAAGCACTGTGAGAGTGTTCCGGGGTCGTTGATCTTCGGCGTCTCGAGGAGCCCCTCGGAGACGATGCCGGGGTTCGGGGTACCGATCGATGTCGAATCGGTGACCTCGACCCGGACTCCCTCGGAGAATACCTGCAACCTCGGGTCGGGGTCCCGGACCGAGAGGGAGTTCGGAGGATGCGCGGGTTGGAGAGTGATAACTCAGCCACCCTTAGTGGTCCCATACGAGGTGTAGGAGAACGGCCTCGTAGAGTTGGTGAACCTCGGGCCTTCTTGGAGGTACGGCGGTTCGAGGTTTCTGTCGTTTTAGCATGACGTTTTGCTCCGCGGCGGTCTGCGGAGGGAGAGCGTCTCGGGCGCCTCGGCGAGGAGTCCGAGGAGGATGGGATGCGGCAAAGCTTGCGCACTTTTCCCCGAGGTTGCTCGATGCGAGGCTCAGGCTGGTCTGGCACCTACGGGGTCGAGGTCGAGGCCGATTGTAACTGGGCCATTGAAGCGGACAGCTCCGACGAGATCATCGCTCGGAGTAGGTCCTGGAAGACGGGCATGGACAGCATCGAAGGCATGTCCACTGCCTCGGTGCACTCCATCGGGGGCGACCTCGTATCAGAGTATTCCTGTGTGGTGGAGGCATGGCACGAAGGCTTGGAGGGCTTAGCCGAGGCTGTAAGCATGGGGCTTCCGCCATGCGTCGACGGTGTCCCCGAGGCTGGCTTCTTCGATGTTACGGAACCTGAAGAAGGAAGAGGGGACTTACCCGGGGCTGAGGCTTTCTGCTGTCCCGAGGGCTTCGGATTCGGGTCTCAGGGCGATGCCGAGGTATTCGGGGCCGAGGTCAAGGCCGGGGCCGACTTCGAGGCCGAGGTAGAGGGTTGGTCCGGAGCAAAAAGGTCCGCCATGCGGGCTTTTCTTCGACGGAGGGCCCGGTTCTGGAAAGTAGCGCACTGGGGGCAGGAGTCGGTTGGATGAGCCGCCCCCAGGCAGAGGATGCACCGGCGATGCGGGTCTGTGATGGAAAGAAGCCGCTCACACCGGGTGCACTTTTTAAAGCCGGTCAAAGGCCGGGACATAGAATCGAAAGTAGCCGCGCGGCCATGGGGACCCGGAAGCCTCCGGGTCGTCAAAAACGAAGCAGGAATCAAGTTGAAAAGTAAAGAATTCGCGCACAGCGACTTAATCGAGAAAAAACAAGAAAAAATCGCGGTGCTAGAAGGCAGTTGGGGCAGAGCCTGAAAAACACGACTTCTAGGCTCAGCGGAAAATTTTGAACTGGAGACCACGAGGGGATGCACCCCCTAGTGGAGCAGGAAGGCACGCATGCGTGGAGTAGCAGAGCAAACTTAAATCTTCAATCAAGTTTGCTTGAAAATGCTTCCGCATCAGTGCTCCGTAGATGACGTCACCCACATGTGAGAATATCATGCCTGCTTGTCCTGGGATAAAATCATTTTCCTACCTTTGTTTGGTAATTTCATCAGTCTCTGGTTGCACTTTATTCTTCTGACTGTGCATCCAATACTTCTTCCCTTCTTTCAGCCTCCTGTATGCTTCCTCTCCTCCAGACCTCATTCCTTCCCCAAACTTTTTCTTTCTTTCTCTATGTCTGTTTCTCTGATTCCGTGCCCCATTTTTTTGCTTTTTTTTTCTGGCTCCCTGTCCCCACCTTCTTTCTTTCTTTCTTCCTTCCTTCCTGCCCTCCCCCATGCCACCGACGCCGCGGAATAGGCTGCTGCCGCTGCCGCTATCTGGAACAGGCTGAGATCTCCCTGCTTCTCTTCTGCACGGGGCCGACCAACTCTCGCTGCCCGACGTCAATTCTAACGTCGGAAAGGACGTTCCGGGCAGCCAGGCAGCGATTGACGTCGGCCGGCGAGAAGCAGGGAGATCAAAGAACACTGTGCCAGCCTGATCCCCGATGGCAGCAGTGAGAAGGGAAGAGAAGCAGGTTGGGCACCACTTCTCTAGACGAGCCGCACTCTAGGGAGAACACTGGTACGTTACTGGAGCAGCAGCGTGTCTGGCCGGCACGTTCGTTCAAAGCTGCGGATGGCGGCTCCTTGCGAGATCCGTGTCTGCGTCTGAACGAACGAGCCAGCTGCTGCTCCAAAAGGAAGAGAATGATCGCCTCCAGACCGCGAGTCGCAAATAAAACCTGGAGAGCCACATGCGGCCCGCGTGTTTGAGACCGCTGCCCTAAACCCACTCATCCCTCCCTTTCTCGTTTCCAGGGACATTAAAAAAAGGAAGAAAGGGAACATGGTTTATCCAAGAGAAATGACACATCTGGATTACAAAATAGAATTGAATTTCAACTTCTTGACTGTAAGGAATTCAAATAGGTTTCCCAAATGTGTAAAAAAAATGTTTCCTCCTTTTTTGGTTGCCCTCTACTGCACGGGCCCGCAATGAGTCATTGGGCTGGACAATCGAAGGATAACGGAACTAGAAACTCTCGCTATCTCTGAGTTGAGATTTATTTTAACTACATAACGATGAGTGGGCAAATAAATGGCAGATGAGCTTCAATGTAGAGAAATGTAAAGTCTTGCATATAGGGAAAGGGAACCCGATGTACAGCTATACGATGGGAGGGAGGGCACTGGAGGAAGGCAACCTAGAAAAAGACTTGGGGGTATTGGTGGATAAAACAATGAAGCCAGTGGCGCAATGTGCAGCGGCCTCAAAGAAAGTGAACAAAATGTTGGGCATTATCAAAAAGGGTATCACTACCAGAATGAAGGAAGTTATTCTACCACTATATCGAGCCTACGAGCCTGGGCCAAACAGGCCTTAGGGTTAGTGGGGATGGGCGGATGCGCTATGCCTAAGGCCTGATTGGTCCAGGCTTCTAGAGCTTGGGCTAGTCAGGCCTTAGACTTAGCGGGAAGGGGCAGGCCCACCTCATTTCGACAAGGCGGGCCTGCCGGCTGGACAGCAACAAGAACCGTCCAGCCAGCCAACAATTTAGAGGTTAGTTGGTGGAGGTTAGCTATCGGAGGGTCCGGCTTTCCGACAGGAGGGATTGGGCACCGTCATGCCAGCGATCAAGAGTTTCGGGGGGAGGGGGCGGCGTTCCAGCAGGAGGGGTTGGGCACCCTCTTGCCGGTGATCGGACAGGCGGCAGCGGCCGCTATACTTATTACGGCAGGGAGATCCCTTGCCGCGATAAGTATAGCGGTAGCGTCTAAATGCTGGCCTACATTTTAAGCATCTATTTCTCTACTACAGGAGACGCATAGGGCCGCCTAGGTTCGCCTAAGGCCCTTGGGCGTCTTACGGGGCTCCTTAGGCTCCTGGAGGCGCCTTCAATATAGGCGGCCTGCCTGGGAAGTATTTTTTTAAAGAACGTGCATCCTAATTGGCTGATTAGACAGTTGTAGGACGCCTGCAGCTGCCTAAAATTGGGACACACTTTGCAGAATCAGGGCCTTACAGTCCTTTGGAAAAACTCCCTCTCCTAAGGATTTATTAACTAGTCCCAAACCCATTAACTATGGAGAGCCCCAGGGTGCGCTGCTCTCCCCACTCCTCTTCAATCTGTACATCAAGCCAGTCATTGACATTACCCACAAATACTATCCATTCCAATGCCGACGACTTACAACTGTTGATCCCACTAGGTAAAGAACGGTTCACCCAACTCACTAACCTCCGTCACTGTCTTGATGACATGAAGAATTGGATGACAGACAATAAACTCCAATTAAACGCCTCAAAGACAGAACTCCTCTTGATCAGAAAAAAGAATACCAGCTTCACTCGACTAACACTGTCCTGGGAATCTGCCTCCCTAACAGCAAAAGACCAGGTTTGCAGCCTCGGAGTGATACTAGACGGCCACCCATCCCTAAAGTGGTCTCCACTTCTTATTGCTACCTTCACCAGCTCTGAAAAAATCAAACCCTACCTTTCAAAATCAGATCTTGCCCAGCTTCCCTAATGCTATGTGTTCGAGAATGCACTACTGCAACTCTATCTTCAACGGACTCAACACAAAAGACCTGAAACTTGGCAGTCCGCCTCCTATACAACCTCAACTTCTGTCACCCCATTACTCCAGCGCTCTGTGATGTGCACTGGCTACCAATCAACAAACGTTGTGCCTTCAAACCCCTAGTAATAGCACACAAAAGTTTCCACCCCAATCTACTTAGCCACAAAACTACAACCATACTTTCCCAATCGCTCCCTCTGCTCTGACTCAGAGAGGCGACTCTGCATCCCCTCAGGAAGATCTCTCAAACTAGAAACAGCAAGCAAACGCTCATACAGCCACTTTATCCCCAACCTGTGGAAATATAACTACCTACTCGGATCAGGTCACTGGACTTGCTAATGGCCTTTCTGAGAGCAACAAAGACCTTCCTTTTTACCAAAGATACTGACTCCTTGTAAGCTGACCCCTTTAAAAGTTACTATCTGTATCCTCTCGTCCCTTTATAGTTAGGAAACTGTCTCCTTGCATATTAGTATCCCCTCTTCCTTTTTTAATTCTTTTGTCCTCTGTAGTCCCTGTCTTTAACTTCATGTCCTCCTCCTATACTGTGAATGTCCTTTTGTAACCTGTTCTGAGCTGTTTGGAGGACGGGATAGAAATCCAAATAAATAAAAAAATTAATCTGCGCACCTTAGGAGTCCTGGTACACCCGTATGTGGATGACTGGCTGATCAGGGCCCCGTCGGATCTGAGGGGCGTTGGGCAGTTTGCCAAGTCGTTTAGCTGCTTCAGCGCCTGGTCTGTGTGACTTCAGAAAGAATCGCTTTGAGCTGACACAGGACTTGGAATACTTGGGGGTTCGCTTCCACACAGGTCAGAACAAGGTGTTCCTGCCCCAGTCATGTCAGAAGCTTCACAAGTTGGTCAGGGACTTTCTGGACACTCCAGTTCCATCTCCAGGTCCTGAGGACCATAGTGGTGACAATTAATGTGTTCCTTTGGACCTGGGCAATTTTGCACTCATTGCAGGATGCTCTGATTTTGCGCTGCAGTCCGCAAAGGGATCCTTTGCATTTCCCACTCCCTTGAATGACGGTGGCTCAGAGTAGTCTAGCCTGGTGGCTGAGTCCTCTTTCATTGTACAACAGTTTCCCCCTCCAGATTACCGAGTGGGTGATATTAATAATGGATGCCAGTCTCAAGGGTTGGGGGCCCTCTCCAAGCGGAAGTGGTTCATCAATTGCCTGGAGCTTTGGGCAATCCAACTGGCTCTCCTCCATTTTGAGGCTCTTCTCGGGCCACATCTTTCTTGGACAACGCCATGATGGTGGCCTATATCAATATGCCAGGGGGTACTAAAAGCACCTTCCTGAGCGTGGAGACCCAACTTCTTTTCCAGTGGGTGGAAGACACCTTGTGGCGCTTTCAGTTGCGCATGTGGCTGGAGTGGACAATGTCCAGGCAGATCTCAGTCATCAGACTCTGGACCTTGGAGAGTGGTCTCTGTCCCGAAGGGTGTTTGATTGCATTGTGGAACGCTGGAGACGACCCATATTTAACTTCATGGCGTCTGCGGCCAACAGAAAGCAGAATGGGAGCGCTTTGAAGAACACACTTAAGTGCTCATTCTCAAGAAAGGGGTCTGGGTGGGAGGGGAGGGTGACATGAGAAGATATGGTTCTACGCTTAAAAAAAAAAGTTATCATTGCAGTTGTATTCACTGATTTTCAGTTGCCAGTTAGTTAATTTATTTAATTTTAGTTTGGTTTATAAAGAGAAGCTTCTATGTATTAGACAGAAAAGCTGGAACTGTGACTTCAACTTTACTATATTGGCCTTGTGTGGACATTATATTGGATACTTTTGAAATCTATCAATAAAAATTTATTGAGGAAAAAAAAGAAAGAAAGTGGAATGGTTTTTCAGCCGCCGTCACAAGACCGGCAGTAAGGGCCAGACGCTCTGGTTCAACCCTGGCCGCTGGAGAGTCTTCTCTGTCATCCATCTGTGGCCCATGATAGGCCATCTGTTGAAGAAAAGCGACCCACAGGGGTCAGGTGATTCTCGTCATGCCTAACTGGCCAAGGCGCCCATGATATGCCGACTTGGTGTGGCTGCAGCTCAACCAGGACTCAGACTCCCTTGTCATCCTCATCTCCTCACTCAGGGCTAGATTGTGGTTCAGGATCTGGACCGCTTTGGTCTTACGACCTGGCTATTGAGTGTATAGCCTTAGATCGCAAGGGCAATTCCTCGGCCATGATTGCTACCCTTCTCCATAGCAAGAAGAAGTCAATGGTGGTGGCCTATGTGAAAGCTTGGAGATGTTATCAGGCATGGTGCTTCCAGAAATTCGAATATCCATCTGTTCTGTCAGTTCCCCGGATACTGGAGTTCCTCCAGGATGGCCTGGCTGTAGCTTCTCTCAGGGAAGAGTTTGCTGGTCTTTCCTGTCCACGCCCCAAACCTCTGAGAGGCTCCTTAGCCTCTCATACGGATGTCTTTTTTTTTCTGAGGGGTGCACTGAGGCTTCAATTTTGGCTCGTCTGCCTTATGAGCCTCTGGAACGTGCATCCTTAGTGGATCTCACAGTTAAGTCTGTCTTTCTGGTGGCCATTACTTCCACCCTCAGGGTTTCTGAGCTTCAGGCTCTTTCTTGCCGGGATCCCTTTTTGCGTATAACAGTTTCTGGAGTGATTCTGTACACTTTTCCATTCCTTTCTTCCCAAAGTGGTCCCTGTCTTCCACGTTAATCAGGAGATCCAGCTTCCTTCCTTTTTTGCCTCCAGTTCGAGGAAGCAGGACTGGGTGTTGCAATTCTTGGATGTGTACAGGATTCTGTTGCTAATACCTGGAGGTGATGAATGAGTTTTGTCTCTCTCTATCTGTTTGTACTGGTGAGGCCAGCCTGCAAGGGCCGGCCTGCTTCCAAAGCCACCATTTTCAGGTGGACCGGTATAGATATTTCTTCTGCTTACATAGCAGCTGGAAAAAGTCCCCACCCCCACCCTTTCAGTGCAGGTACACTTTACCAGAGTCGTGTCTTCCTCTTGGGCAGAATCGTCTGTGATCTCTTTGGAGGAGATTTGCAGGGCTGCTACCTGGTCCTGTTTGCATACTTTCACCAAGTTTTACAGGATCAATGTGGTGGCCAAGCAGGATGCTACTTTTGTCTCCTCTGTTTTGACAGCAGGCTCATCAGTCCCACCCTGACTCTCCAGGACTGCGCTGTTATGTCCTACTAATCCTGGAATAGAGCGGGATTGTACAAGAACAAAAGATTAGGTTCTTACCTTTGCTAATCTTCTTTCTTGTAAATCCATGCTTTATTCCTGGAACCCACCTTGTGAGTTGCTGATTGTCTGCCTTTACAATTACTGATAAACTGGATTACTGAATTCTTGACCAGCCTTTCTAAGAGTTCCATCTGAATGTGTTTAGCATTTTGTTTTGGTGATCCCTAGTTCCAGCACCCCCCTTCCATCAGTGCAGGCTGTGTCTTCTTATAGCATTGTTATTTTTATTCTTTAGGTTTCTGATGTTTTAATGACCTGTTTCAATTGTTCTGGTTTCATGTTATGAACAGACTAGACTTATTGGTCGGGGGCTTTCCTGGTACTACTCTCTTTTGCCTTTGTCCTCTACAGGTGTTTCTGGCTGCTTTGTCACAAACTGGATTCCTGGGGGGCAGTCCTGAGGTAAGAGGGGAGCGGCTCAAAGCATTGTTTATTTGAGGCTTCCTACAAGCTGTCTGGCAACCATAGGAAAATAACTCACTAGTCTAGGAATAGAGCGTTCTTACCTTTGCTAATCTTTTATTGTTCCTTCCAACACCTGACCTGCTGCAAAGCCTTACCCTCATCTCTACTGGGTGCCAACTGGATTGAGAGGTTCCTTTCCTTTCAACACTTGCATCATCCAACTTTGCTACCAGAACACCACCTGGGTGAGCTAATCTTGGGAAACCATTGGTACGGCATAAAGCCCCGCCCACAGCAATATCACAAGTACCATACATTCCTCTTCCTTAAAGGCATGACAGGACAGGAGGAGGTAACAGTTCCTTTCAACACCTGCTCAGCTACTGAACCATACCCTCATCAATATCTGCATCATCCACACTTGATGCCAGAACACTACTAGGTGAGCTAGTTCTTTCAGTCTGGGATATGCACTAAATCGATATGCAGTGACATGGGTACTTATGGCTGATGGCCATGAAAAGCTTATTAGGTCTACAATCGGACCCTGACGCTAAAAACAGGATCAGAAAGCTAAGGCTAATTTCATGGGAAAATACATCATATAGACAACTGAAACTGTGTGGATAGGATGCCACTCAATATAGGAACAATCACCCCAAATAGCAGAAAACCTAGTAATAAAAATTCCACAAACAATACCGGGAGAAACTTGACAACCATCACTTGCAAAACACCTGAATCCAATTCAACAATACTACCAATATCATGCTGTTATGCAAATGCAAGATGTGTATGCAACAAAACCTCCCTGATTAGACAGATGATCGTGGAATCCGAACTAGGAATAATGTTTATTATAAAGACATGGCTAAACAACAAATCTGACCCTCCTAACACAGAGGTAGGGAACTCCAGTCCTCGAGAGCTGTATTCAAGTTGGGTTTTCAGGATTTCCCCAATGAATATGCATGAGATCTATTTGCATGCACTGCTTTCAATGCATATTCATTGAGGAAATCCTGAAAACCCGACTGGACTATGGCTCTCGAGGACCGGAGTTCCCTACCCCTGCTCTAACACTAGAGATTTGCCCAGCGGGCTATTAGATGATACATATCAATAGACTGAGGAAAAAGGGAGGGGGCTTAGCAATGATATATAAAAGTTTCCTAGAACTTGGAAAAATTCTCGAGGACGTGACGTTAGCACCTGCAATGGCTGTTTGAGAAAGGAGCTCAGTGTTGGGCCGGTCGAAATCAGCATAAACAATGTGTTTCATATATAGGGAACAAGCTCTTTAGAAAATAAGAATTGCCATACTGGGACAGACCAAAGGTCCATCAAGCCCAGTATCCTGTTTCCAACAGTGACCAACCAGGTCCCAAGTACCTAGTTAGATCCCAAGTAGTAAACAAATTTTATGCAGTTTATCCTAGGAATAAACAGTGGATTTTCCCAAGCCATCTCAATATTGGCCTATGGACTTCTCTTTTAGGAACATATCCAGAACTTTTTTAAACCCCGCTAACTGGATTTCACCACTTTCTCCGGCAACGAAGTCCAGAGTTTAATTACATAGAAATATGATGGCAGATAAAGGTCAAATGGAGCATCCAGTCTGCACTTCCTCTAAGAGATCCCATATGCCTATCCCATGCTTTCTTGAATTCAGAGTCTGTCTCTTAGTTAAACTGTTCCATGCATCTACCATCCTTTCTGTAAAAAAAAGTATTTCCTTAGATTATTTCTGAGCTCTTCACCTCTTAACTTCATCCTTTTTCAGTAGGCTTTTCCTCTTTGGTGGGAAATTCTGCCATTTTAGGTGAGCTCCCTCCTAGATTAAAAAGGTAGGAACAGGTTCAGCAAGCTTCTTCATTGGCGGTTGAGTGGGATTCTGTCCTTTTTGCTGGTTTTTCCATGGATTTTGCACTGGCAATGTACAAGGTATATTGTCTGCACGATGCTGGTGGACCCTTGAAAATTTTCCCTTCCTCCACCAGTGGTCTTGGCTTTGTCTGGGGAGTCATTTTCTTTGCCTCCAGTTGTCTCCCCCTTTCTCTGCCTAAGCCCCAGCATCTCTCATTGCCAGTAGGAAAAAAAGAGGTATTGATGCCCCTGTATAAGACTGGTGAGACCTCATTTAGAATATTGTGTACAGTTCTGGAGACCACATCTTCAAAAAGCTATAAAAAGGATGGCATCTGTCCAGAGGAAGGCTACTAAAATGGTGCGTGGTTTTCGTCATAAGGCATATGGCGACAGATTTAAAGTACGATGGGGCGGCAGCTGGCTTGGCTCGGGAGCTGAGAGGTCATGTGCATGCTTCTACAGGATGGCAGCTAGCTTGAATCGGGAGGTAATGACAGACGGCAGAGGCATCAGCCGAAGAGAGATGGCAGCTGCACAGGGACCCTGAGGGAAGGAAGCTACCCCGCTGAAGGGGTTGCGGTACCCAAAGGCAGGTACCCACCCCTGGGCCACCATATCTGAGAGCTCAGTTTGCAAGGCACAATTTGTGGGAGTGTTTTGCTCATCTTGCAAAACACTCGCAAACCACATTACTTGAATAATGATGTTTGACTGTACTTCAAAGCGTGCCCTTTTGTCTTTTCCTTCACTACCACCTTTTTATTTTAGCAATGTAACCCTACCATTTTCCCTTTTGTATATGTTGTTGTAGTTCATGAGATTTGTCTACCTAAATATTTGCATTTGTAATTCCTACAGTTTTGTTGTTTTTAATTTTTAAAGATTTGTAATGGAGTAAACCACTTTGGAAATGAAAAGCGGTGTATCAAGCCAAATTAAATTTTAAATTTGTAAACCATTCTGAGCTCCCTTGGGAAAACGGTATAGAAAATTGAATGAATAAATTAAATAAGAGTTTAACACATTCTCAATCAAACCATTCTTTGACACACTTTGTCTACATGCTGCCACTTCAAGGCAAATCTCATCTTATAAACTTGCAGTGTATGAAGACAAATGTTTCAAGAAATGGTTTGTAAATAAGAAACTGACCAATTCTTAAGCCACACATAGAAAATCCCATTGCAATGTAAGCTATCCTTCCTCTTAAGATCTTAGAAAACCATTACTGTCTTCTAACACATGATTAATACCTTCTATTTACTATCTATTCAGCAGATCATTGGATCATGCAAGAAAAGAAGTGATGAAAAGAATCAAGGAGAAGATCCTGTAGAAATGGAACAAATCCAGACGATCGGAAAATGTCTTTTTCTTTCTTTGTCTTTACCTCAACTTATCAACTTGTTCTTTGCTTCAACAAGAATTCCACCTTCTTGACTCCCAATCCTATAATTGTTTTTGACTAGTTAACCTGGTTAAGAAACTAACACTAGATATAAAGCTTCTCTCTAAAGATTTATATACTTTTTCTTTACTTAAATTCTCTCCATCTTCATTTTATAATTTTTTTTCCAAAAGAATTCCAATCATTTTTGTATAAAAACTTGAGAGAATGGGATTGGTAAATCTCTGACCGAAAACCAATGGTCTTTCTTTTGGCTTTATGGACTTGGACCATCGTTATTAGCCACTATGACTCAGTCCTTATTTCTACTTCAGCACAGGTCTCAATGGACACCTGACAAATCCTGAAAAAAATGTGGTAATAGTCTAATCTCTCTGTTGGTCTTGTAAAACTAAACCTGGTACTTTAAAGCACATTCTGTTTTAATGTAATGTTTCTTTATTCTGGTCAGATATTTGGTTTTTAAGATTTCTAAAATACTACATAATTTAAGAACCAAGAGGCTTTAAACACATTTGGAAATCCATTTCATTAATAACTAATTTGTCTGATATTTGATTTTCTAATTTCTGTTGCCTTGAAATTGATTGTCCAGCATTGAAAGGATAACTCATCCTTTTTCAATTTACTTATGGTGAAACATGATTTTACTTTATAGAAAATACGAAGATATTGCCTATAAAGTTTTACCACCATCGTGTAATCTGTAGATGAATATTTGACAAAGTCTTCCTCTCCTAAATAAGAATATGTTGTTAAAGTGCATGTTATTATTGCTCATGAATATTTGGTTGATTTATTTGATTAACTTTATTGATTCCAATAAACAATTTGTACATTAATCACCTTTTTGGATGGTAATCATTATATGTTCTATTATCCCACTATATCCATTATATTGCTTTCTTTTTGTTGTATGAAAATTCTTCAATAAAAATTATTTTCAAAAAAAAAATGTCCATGAGAATATTTCCCAGGGGAACTAAAAGGAGAAGCACAAACATTCAACAGCAAGAGTCAAATAAGCAGAGAGACCCTGCAGCGGACTCACCGAGTGGATTTATTAATTGTAAGAATAGTGACATGGAACTTAACGTCCACGGACACCAGAGCCACCTTTGACCTTCCCAAACAATAATAATGATCAAATGAATTAATGTAAATCACCCTGAAGCCTGATTAGGCTTTATATCAAACTTTTAATAAACTTGTAAATTTCATCAGAAAGAGGGGAAGAAAAGCAGTTACTTACTGTAACAGGTGTTATCCAGGGACAGAAGACAGATATTCTCAAGTGGGGTGATGTCATCTGCGGAACCCCGGTACAGACACTTTAAAAGTGCATCACCACTTTAAGAAGTTTAGAAAGTTTGCGACAGCCCGCACCACGCATGCACGAGTGCCTTCCCACCTGATGTAGGTGCATAGCTCTTCAGTTCAGTAAGAAGCCAACCAGGGGAGGTGGGTGGGTTGGTAGAATATCTGCCTGCTGTCCCTGGATAACACCTGTTATGGTAAATAACTGTGCTTTATCCCAGGACAAGCAGGCAGTATATGCTCACATATGGTTGACCTCCAAGCTAACCCAGAATGGGATAGTGTGAGTGTTGGCCTTTAGGAAAATAAATTTTGTAACACCAACTGGCCAAAGTGCCCATCCCATCTGGAAAAAGATTCCATACAATGGCCAGGATTCACTAAGCAAACCGGTTTTCGAGCCCTTAGCGAGCAGATTTACCTCCGGCCCGATTCACCAAAGTGTTTAATGATCCCTCCCGTGTATGCAAATGAGGGAAATGGCATACAAATTTGGGAGGGCAGCGATTCACTAAACACTTTAACTAGCTAACACCAATTGGGCTTGCCGATCAGAAAAGAAGTGACTGCTGAAGACCAGTCTCTTCTATCCTGGCCGACTCCTGCCCTTTAAAACCACGGGCTCGCAATATTTTTTAGCAGAGCAAGCCCATGGTTTTAAATCCACTGCCATCGGGCCCCACAAATATGGCAGGAAGGATCCCAATTCCCTCCTACCATTGCGAAAGCGCCATTGGCCCGGCCCACCCCTCCCCGTACCTTCTTACTCGGACTTTTAAAAATTTTGGCAGGAGGGCTCCCCCTCCCTCCCTGACCCCCTTCCCCCACATTGAAAAGAAAATATGGCAGGAGGGTTCTCACCCAAAAACTAAGGTAATGGCAACAGGGATGCCAACTCCCTAATGCCATCCCTCCTGGATGCCCCCTCCCCACCCACGGTCCCCTTCCCGTACCTTTAACGGGCAGGAGGGGTGCTCAATCCATCCTACTCAATGCCTCCCGCGACGAGTCAGGCCTAAGCCCTGATTGGCTGAGGATCCCTAGGCGCTTCAGCCAATCAGGGCCTTAGGCCCCATCCCGTGCATCACACGATGCACCTGGGCATGGCCTAAGGCCTCAGACTCGTCGCAGGAGGCATTGGAGTAGGAGGGATTGAGCACCCCTCCTGCTCCGTTAAAGGTATGGGAAGGGGACTGTGGGTGGGGAGGGGGCGTCCAGGGGGGATGGCATCAGGGAGTTGGCATCCCTGTTGCCATTACCTTAGTTTTCGGGTGGGAACCCTCCTGCCATAATTTTTTTTCAACGTGACTGTGGGGAAAATTTTTTTGGGGGGTTAGGGGCATTTGCTGGGATGGGGGTTAGTAGTTCTAGCAAGGCTTTTGACAGCGTCCCACACCGCAGACTGCTGAACAAGATGGAATCGATGGGGATAGGAGTAACTAACCGCATGGGTTAAAGATTGGCTAAGGGGCAGACTTCAGAGGGTGATGGTTAACGGTACCCTCTCTAAAACGTCGGAAGTGACCAGCGGAGTGCCGCAGGGCTCAGTCCTGGGTCCACTCCTCTTCAACATATTCATTAGGGATTTGACTCAAGGGCTTCAAGGTAAGGTAACCTTATTCGCTGATGAAGCCAAACTATGCAATATCGTAACGGCTACAATCTACAGGATACTATGTAACAGGACCTCCGTACTTTAGGAAGTTGGTCCTCTATCTGGCAGCTGGGCTTCAACGCCAAGAAATGTAAGGTCATGCATCTCGGAAATGGAAATCCATGCAGAACTTACACCTTGAATGGAGAAACTTTGACCAAGACTACGGCAGAACGAGACTTGGGAGTGATCATCAGTGCAGACATGAAGACTGCCACTCAAGTGGAGAAGGCTTCATCTAGGGCACGGCAGATGATGGGTTGTATCAAGAGAAGTTTCGTCAACAGGAAGCCTGAGGTCATGATGCCACTGTACAGAGCCATGGTGAGTCCTCATCTGGAATACTGTGTGCAATTCTGGAGGCCACATTACCGTAAAGATGTGCTCAGAATTGAGTCAGTTCAGTGGATGGCCATCAGGATGGTTTCAAGTTTCAAGTTTATTTTTGATTTGTTGGATCGCTTATTTAATTTACTAAGCGATTTACAAATAATAATGCAAATAACAGGTTAGTTAAAATTTAATACATTGTTAAAAATAAAATCATACAGACTAACGGACACATAAGGAAAGAAAGGGTAAAACTACAATTGTATAAAAAAAAAAAAAAAGGTAAAAAAACATGAGGTAAGGGAAAGAGAAGAGAAAAAAATAAGTTGGAGAAGAATTAGGAAAATTAGTTTCATACATTAAATGCGTCTTTAAAAAGGAAACTTTTTAAGCTACTTTTAAACTACTCTAAGATACTGGGGCAAGCTATTCCATAATTATGGGGCTATAACAGAAAAGATGTCAGTGCGACGAGTTCCAATAATTTTTAGTGATGGAACTGTTAGAAGATTTTGGTTGGTTGATCTTAAAGTGCAAGGTGTACAATATGGGATAAGTAATCTGTTGATGAATTGAGGTTCATTTGAGATCAATGTTTTAAAAACTAAAAGTAATATTTTAAAGGTAATACGATGAGAGATAGGGAGCCAATGAGATTCAATAAAAAGCGGTGTGACATGGTCAAATTTTTTACAATTATGTATTAATTTGATTGCTGTGTTTTGAACTATCTGGAGATGTTTTTTCTCTTTCTGAGAGATTTAATAGTAAGTAAAGCATTACAGTAATTGAGTTTTGAAATAATGAGTGAGTGAATAAGTATGTTTAATGATTTTGGCTCTAAAAATTTAGCTAAAGGGTCTCTCGTATGAAGAAAGACTGAACAAATTGCAGCTCTATACTCTCGAGGAACGTAGGGAGAGGGGAGACATGATTGAGACATTTAAGTACGTCACTGGACGGGTCGAGGTGGAAGATGATATCTTTCTTCTCAAAGGACCCTCGAACACAAGAGGACATCTGCTTAAACTCAGGGGAGGGAAGTTTCGTGGAGACGTCAGGAAGTACTTCTTCACGGAACGAGTGATAGAGCATTGGAACAAGCTTCCAGTACAGGTGATCCGAGGCCCGCAGTATCCCAGACTTCAAGAATAATTGGGATACCTATGTGGGATCACTGCAAGGGTCATACCAATGAATAGGGTCGTTAGGACATAGACTTAATAGAGCAGGTCAGTAGAGTAGCAGTATGATTTGACTTAAGGGGGCCAGTAGACTTAAAAGGGTGGGTCAATGGTGTGGGCAGACTTGATGGGCTGTAGCCCTTATCTGCCGTCATCTTTCTATGTTTCTATCCTGCCATAATTTTTCTAAATGCGGCGGCGGGCCAAATTTTATGGGGGGGTTCAGGTCACTTGAGGGAGGTTAATTTTTTTTTAATTGGGCAGCTATTTTGCATGTTTAAAACATGCAAATAGCTGCCCGATTTAAAAAAAAAAAAATTGTATGCCAGCAGAAGCCCTGACAGTAGTGACAGGAGGCTGTTTCTCATGTCACTACTGTCAGGGCTTTAGCGATGTGTGCAGTCAGTTGGGGGCCTGCCTCCGATCGCCCCCATTTGCATGCAGATGGTTGGCCTGCCTCCAATCGCACATGGATCAGAGGGTTAGTGAATCTAGCCCAATGTGAGGTGAATGTATGAACCGAGGACCAAGTAGCAGCTCTGCAGATTTCATCAATAGGAATAGAACGGAGGAAAAAACTACTGAAGCTGCCCTAGCTCTGACTTTATGGGCTGTGACCTGACTCTCCAGTTGCAGCCCAGCCTGAGCATAACAGAATGATATAGAAGCAGCCAATCAGTTGGAAATCGTTCTCTTGGAAACAGGATGCCCCAACTTGTTAGGATCAAAGGAGATGAAAAGTTGAGATGTCCTATGCGGCTTTGTCCTGCTGAGATAATAGGCTAAAGCCCACTTGCAATCCATAGTGTGAAGAACCATGTCTCCTAGATGAGAATGAGGCTTAGGAAAAAATACTGGAAGCACAATCGATTGAGATGGAATGCAGTGACAACTTTTGGAAGAAACATCTGATGTGTGCGGAACATCACCCTGTCGTGGTGGAAGACAGTGAATGGTGGGTCCGCCACCAATGCTTGAAGTTCACTCGCTCTTCTGGTAGAAATGAGTGAGATGAGAGAGAACCTTCCAGACAAGGTATTTAAGACGAGCTGACATTGGTTCAGACGGAGGCTTCATCAATTGAGGAAGGACAACATTGAGGCCCCAACATTGAAAAGTCCTTTAATGAATTTGGAGACCACAAAATGAGCAGCGAGAGGTTTACCAGTCAAAAAGCTGTAATAGCGCTGAAATGGACTCTTAATATATGTAGACTTGAGTCCCAATTCAGACAAATGAAGATAATTCAAGACTAGTGCAACTGAGATGGATGTTGGAGCATGAAGACACCAGGGAAAAAAACGAGTCAACTTTTGCTGATAACATTGCCGAGTGGCTGATAAGAATAGCCTTATGCCAATGGTCCATCAAACCCAGTAGCCCATTCTTACAGTGGACAATCCAGGTCACTAGTACCTGGCCAAAACCCAAGGAGTAGTAATATACCATGCAGGGCAAGCAGTGGCTTCCCCCATGTCTTTCTCAATAACAGACTATGGACTTTTCCTCCAGGAACTTGTCCAAGCCTTTCTTAAAACCAGCTACGCTATCCACTTTTACCAAATCCTCTGGCAAAGCGTTCCAGAGCTTAATTAGTTTCTGAGTGAAAAAAAAATTTCCTCCAATTGGTTTTAAAAGTATTTCCTTGTAACTTCGAGTATCCTCCAGTCTTTGTAATTTTTGACAAAGTGAAAACTAGATCCACTTGTACCCGTTCTACTCCATTCAGGATTTTGTAGACTTCAATCATATCTTCTCTAAGCTGTCTCTCTTTCAAGCTGAAGAGCCCTAACCATTTTAGTCTTTCCTCATATGAGAGGAGTTCCATCCCCTTTATCGCTCTTTGAATCTTTTCTAGCGCCACTATATCTTTCTTGATTCACAACACACACACAAAAAAACTAGGATTTAATAATACTTTTCAATAGTTTCACTAATTACAATTGATTAGACAATATATACCTAATAGAAACTATTAATTTAAATATAATACATAACCTTTTTATTAAATAATTTATTAATATATTAAATAGAAATACACAATTAAACATATACCATACAAACCCCCAATTCATATAATCACTCATAAAATAGCAATACTTGAAGTTTCCACGTTGTCACTCAAATCAATGTACTTGTATTTACAGCTCTTTCAGTTTATAGTTCCAATTGATTTGTGTTTACTTCCACAATCTGTCCAAATTTTCACTCAATACTGTTGCTCTCTCGTTCAATACTGTTGCTCAACACGAGACCGTGTTTCGCCGCTAAGGCATCCTCAAGAGCTAGTTGAATTGAGGCTCCATCTGTTTCAAATATACATAACCCATTTTAAACATATTACTATTATATCCCCCACTATTACTTCTTTTTACAACTATATCCATTGTTATCATATCTGTATGTTCATCATAACATGATCTCAAAAGCAAACCAGGAACTCAATCACGATTTCACACAGCACTATTGCACTTCCGTTTCTACCCCCAATTTCCTGTTTCCCTTTCTATGCAAATTCAGAAACCTATGTCAGATCAGGTGCCACTCAATCTCCTTATTTAACCCGAAGGATTCTACCGTATTCCATACATATATTAAACGTTCTTTATTAATATATCAGAAATGTTGCCCCTCCCCTTTAAATAATTGAATTGTCATCAATACCACAAACTTAAAATCTTCAATATTATATTGAACCCAATGGGCTATTAAGGGCATATCATGTTTCACTAAACATAAATTACTTAAATGTTGGGCAATATGCTGCTTAATTTTATGTTTAGTTTGTCCTATATACCACTTTAGACACGGGCACGTGATCCCATACACAACTTGGCTCGTGCTACAATCAGTTTTATCACGCAACACAAATATTCCACTACTGTTTGGTATCTGAACGCTATCTGTTTCCAAAGCAAAGGAGGCCCCCCCCCCCAAAGGAAGTGAATTCCAGGAGCGAGGCCTGCGTTCTCTAGGAGTAAGCCTAAGGGAGAGGCTCTGTGAGGAAGGAAGTGGCCCTGAAGTTTGGGTTTACCTTGCCTGTGTGTTTGAATGTCATGAGAAGTCAGTTAAGTGAGATGTGGCACAACAATACGACGGATGGGTCTGGAGTCACTGTCCCAGGGTCCAAACTCTGAAACAAATGAATGGAATGTGTGTTCTTTTATAAAACAGACGATAAGGAAGTTTTTAATTTAAGATTCCCACATTCAGAACAATATGAGACTCCTGAAGCAGGCTATCTAGATCGAAACATGTACATATCGGGTCATTGATTTTCTGGATGAATAAAGGATATTTTAAAGAAGATTGCATTTACCAGGTTTTTTGGACATTTCCACTGTTTGTTCTATTTTATTGAGTTTTGTGGATTTGGTTCTGTTTTTGTTCCATTATATGTATACAGTGTTCCCCTGGTTGTTCGCGGTCAACGGTTCGCGGTCCTGGTCATTCACGGTATTTTCCAACCGCAAACCCGCCGACAAGGAGATGACAGCTGGAGAGGCAAGAGAGAGCAACCGGAGCACCTGTGAGTGCAGAAAATCACTCGCTGTATGCTCCGACCGCCTCTTCCTGCACTAAGTCGGGCCTTATCCAATCAGGAGCTGCTTTGACACACAGCTCCTGATTGGTAAGGCCCAACTTAGTGCAGGAAGAGGCGGTCTGAGCATACAGCGAGTGATTTCCTGCACTTGCCGGTGCTCCGGCTGCTCTTTCCTGCCTCTCCCGCTGCCTTCTCCAGTCTCCCTCATGACAAACTGTATTTGCGGTTTTTAAAGATTCGTGGGGGTTCCTGGAACGGAACCCCCATGAATCAGAGTAGTACTGTATATAACACATTTATAGAGGTATTAATCTCTCTTGGTTCAGTATTCTTTGTCTCTTTGTCTAAAATACTGCAGTTTGCCCGCTCAAGACCCTGGTTTCTGGTGTTGTCTGGGCTGCCATATCCAGGGGAATAAGAGAAACCTTATGGCCTGAGTGGTAACAGATGTTCCTGGCATTCCATTGCTGGGTAAAGACGAAAGCCTAAATTTCTTAAATATGCTCTAAAGTAGTATTGAATATGAATGAAATATGACATGTGGCATGTGAGTGAATGTGGGATCCCGGGAATGATTTGTGTTTAATTTAAAACCTTGTACCTTTATAAGATTTAAAAAAATCTTGAGAAATCCTGAGAGATAATATCTGAAGTTTGACCTATCTGACCTTTAAGCTAGGTTACCAAAGAAACTCTTAAGTCTATGACATTCTAAGAGGCCTGCTTGCCTTTCTAGATGTACAGGGAGGGTTTTTTGTTTTAAGCCTGGTATAGGAATTCCCATTAAGGGGGGTTGTATGGGCTTTGCTGTAACTTGAAACTATCAGTTTTCTCCAAAGAATGAATTCCCAAAGGGTCAAAGAACTGTTTTGATTCAAACTTTTAAAGAATACTGAGAGAGGGAGTTTTCTTTGGGTATATTATGTTTTATGCATAATCAGGAAATTGCTGTGAACAAATATTTAATAATAATTTATTGATATGCTGCCATATCAGGGAGGTTCTAAACAGCTCACACCAAAGAAGGCAATACATACAATTCGATAAAATACATCAAGGTAAAATACACACCATGCGAATAAAAAACAAAGTTAAAAGAAAACATATTAAAATTAGAAACAGAGTACTTACATTATATAATTTGTAAAACTTTTCTTTAAGCCTGGTATCTATATGAGCTAAAAGGAATTTTTTTTTTAAAGTATTTTATTGATTTCAATATAATATCAAGTAAAACTTGTACAGAAAGCAAATTTAACCAAACATACTACAATCATATAAATCCATACTTAACAAATTAAGTAGTTTACAAGAAAAACTATTATGGTGAAATTAGCTCAAATCCTCTTTAGATCCAAGAATTAGTTTGCGAGAAAAAAACAAGAAAACAACCAAAAGAAGTAAAAGTGTGCCTATAGATCGGGTTGGGAGTTACTATTTTTTTTAGAGCTCAAGTTGAATTTTCTCCTTGTCCAGAGGGGACATAGCCAGAAAATTAATCAAATGTTGAGGCTCATAGAATACATATTTAATGGAATGATAACGGACAATGCACTTACAAGGATGTCTTAAATAAAAGGGAGCCCCCAATGAGGTGACCCCCGGTTTCAAAAGAAAAAAAATCACATCTACGTTTTTGAGTTTCCCTTGAAACATCAGGGAACATTTGAATTTTACAACCAAGAAATTCCTTCTGTTTATTCTTAAAGAATAGTCTCAATAACCAAGATTTATCTATAGAAAGAGCTAAAGTAGCTACTAATGTTGCAGGTGTTACCACTTCTTTGTCTGACTTCTCCAGTATCTCAGAAATATTCAATATTTGTCCTTCAGTAGAGCAGGTTGCTGTTGATGCGATTTTTTACTGGGAAGATAATAGACTTGAGAAAATGGTGGAAGATTATCTTCCGGAACTCCCAATATTTCTAATAGATATCTCCTAAGCATATCTCTAGGTATAATCGTAGTTATTCTTGGAAAATTTATCAGTCGCAAGTTATTACTACGCGCCTGATTCTCTAATAATTTCATTTTTCTTCTAAGATTCAAATTAACTTTAATTATGGTTTCCTGGAGTTGTTTTGCTGAAACCATATCCTGCTGAGTCTTTTGAAGTAAATTTTTTGAAGAAGTCATGTCCACTTTTAATTTTTCTAATTCTTCTGAATGGCAAGTAAGTATTTTCAATCTTTTGGAAATTAGGACTAATTACTTTCCCAAAATTTGCCACCAAGTCCCAAAGGGCTTCTAGGGTCATCTGAGGCCTATCCCAGAAAGAAGCTTGCACAGGAGTGCAGAGTCTCTCACCTTCCTTAAGATATTCTGGTTTCTGTTCTCTCTGTTTCAATCCTCCTCCAGCTGTGTCTTCGGAGATAATCTGAACCGAGATCTCCGTTTTCAGGCTCTCCAATGTTAAATCTCCTACCTTCGTGGAGTGTACTACCCCTTCTTCCAGGGTTTCCTAACCCCTGGGAGAGCTAGCCAACTGTGGTGGAGGAGGCGGTGCTCTGACATCCGGGCTCAGAGTGGTATCTGGCCCAAGAGGTATCCCGTCGGTCTCGCTTGTGGGATCCTCAGCGGGCTGGCTTCCGGACTCTGCGACGCAGCTCCCTGCATCCTCCTTAGCCACTCCTTGATATTGCCGAGGGAGGGAACCTCGGAGCGCCGCAAGGCACCAGCAATGCTCCTGCTTCTCCTCTTCGGTATCGCTCCAAAGGAAAAAGTGAAACCCGGCTGAAAACAACCGTCACCCGCAAGAAAGCCAGGTACTCGGGAGCGCTTTGGTCGGATAAAAGGAATTTCTTTGTTCAAATACCAAAGGACAGCCTCTGCTGGCTGACCATTGGTAGATTGGAGTGATGTAATATTGGTCATTGTGAGAGTGCATAAATGAACGAGGCAGAATAGTTTGGTTGAGACCATTTTTATTCAGAAGAGGTGCATTTTATACATCTATGTGTCTCCATTGTACAAATGCCTTTTGAAACAAGATTATTCTGTTCATTTTAATAACAGTATTTGATTGAAAATATTTGTACAATTATTATTATTCTTGGGCATCTAAGGGCAGAGGTTAGGATATGGCCTGTGACCCCATCTGGGAAGCTTTTGCTTACTAACTGGCTTACCAGATGGAGCGATGATTTGTGACATTAGAGATGATGATACATCGGGCGGTGTCAGTGACAGGGTCATCAATGTCTTCGATGTCGACTGTGTTGATGATGTCTCTCCCTCCATGCTGACATCAAACAACCTTTCCTGTTGAAGGATACGGGTTTTAATGGTGCACTTTTGAAGAGTGGAACATCGTACACCGTTCTGTATCCAATGCCCTGAACCCAAGCACTGAAAATACCAGCTGCAAGGGTCTGCAAGTGAAAAAAATGCAAGAACAACATTTTTGTTTTTTTGAACCGTCAGTGGGCATGACATGAATGGGAAGACCGCCTCAGGTAAATTTAATCTGATGGCTGAGGCAATACGCAGGGCCCTGATCAACTCGCTTGATGGTTGAAGAAAAAGAGAATTCTTCTTTTTTTTTTTTTTAAGAAAAGTAATTAAACATGAGAACAGGAAGGCAAGTAAAATTTTTCAAGGAACATTGAAAAATGCAACTTCTTAGCTCCATGGAAAATTAAGAACCGAGGAGCTGAATGCCTACGTCGGGTGGGAAGGCACTCGCAGATGCGCGGTGCAAGCTATCGCAAACTTTCTAAATTTCTTAAAGTGCCGATACCAGGGCTCCATGGATGACATCACCCCACTTGAGAATATGCTGCCTGCTTGTCCTGGGATTAAAAAAGAGACCCGAAAGAATTTACATATAGTACATCTAACACCAGTTTCTAGTGCAATATGTCTAGTTATCCTGAACGCCTAGAATCTTGTAACTGAACTAGCAAGTTGCTTGCAGGAAACTGTCAATCATGTTTTTTAACTCCACCTCCTTGCCAGCGAGCTGCTCCTGGCCCTTTTGTTTGTTTTCTGTAAGCAAGTTGCCAGAAGTGGTTTTGATCTGCTTTGCAGTTTTATTATTTTGGGGCATTTTTTTCTGTGTTCTTTCAGTTACATTTCTTTCTCCCTCCCTCCTTCCATCCCCAAGCCCAATTCTGTCCCTTTCTCTTCTCAACTGCCCTCCCATGCCATATCTTCTTTTCCAACTATCCTATTCTCCTATTCTATATATCTCCCTCCCTCTACACCACCACCAGGTCCACCATCTCTGCCTCTTGCCAACTTCCCTTCAAATATCTCATTCCCCTTTTCTTCAAAGCACCTCACATCCAACTACTCCTTTACTTTCCCTCCACAACATTATCCACCATCTCTTTCTCTAGTACCCTGTTTCTGGCCCTATAATTTCTTCCCCTTCAATCCCCACTCTAGCATTTTTTTGAAATCCATCTCCCATTCTACTTAAAAAAAGTCTAGGGGGCTTCCTGGCTCAGCACTTCCTCCCCTTCACCTCCGCTTGCATCCATTTTTGTAAATGGCTGTGGCAGCGACTCTGAAACGCAGCCTCCCTCCGTGCTTTCCTTGTGCCACACCTGAAAACGGAAGTTTCATCATTAGGGGCGGATCGCAGCACAAGGAAAGCATGGAGGGAGGCTGCGTTTCAGAGTCGCTGCTGCAGCCGGCTTCCCATGATAAAAATGGATACGAGTGGAGGGGGAGGATATGCCAGCCCACAGGGGCCCTCCAGAGCCTTGGGCCCAGGGCAGCTGCCCTCTTTGCACCCCCTAACACTGGCCCAGGTCAGCTGCTCTAATTGCCCTCCCCTAAAACAACACACCAGCGGGCCCCCATGTTTTTGGGCCCGAGGCCTACCCTTTAATCTGGTCCTGATCTTCACTGCTGAAACATGGATTCAAAACAGCATTGCTTTTAATCACAGTCTGTCTCCATAACAGTCTCTTCTACTTCAGAATTTTCTTCATCAAAATCCATTAAGTCATCTGGGTAAACCTCTTTAACATTGTCTTCCAGGCAACAATGATTTCAATATCATCAGTATGAAAGGTTAAATTTAACTCTGGGCTAACCTGGGTTCCATGCTGTTCAATACCGCTCCTGGTGCCAGGCATCGGTCTCTCTTCAAAGGCCCATCTTTCTCTGTGGTTGTGTTGTTTCTGTGGCTCCTTCCCGGTAGCAAACTGCTTGTTTTTATAAGAACCCTGATAGGCTTCAGCTGGGGCTTGTTCCCTAATCTGGTGTTTTATGGAAGTTACCTGGTGTTGCTTTGAATCTGATCCCCCATAGATGTTGTTGTGATTCACCTGATTTAACTTCCCCCTAGGAACTGCCTCTCGAGTGTCATTGGTTCCTATGATCTTTTGTTCCCTTCTTTCCCAACCACAAGCAGAACACAAATAGGAACACTGCTGCTCAGAAGTACTTTTCTTGTGGACCTTTCAAGATTTAGGATGGGGAGTAGACTTTATGAGTTGCCTTCTCTGTCTATAAAGTTACCCTGTGATAATAGGCACCTAAGTTTAGGCACCTATTTATTTAGGCTTCTTCAGAATTTGCCCCGAGTGCCAATTCTACAACACCATCTGTGTGTCAAGATGTTATTAGAGAATCCTAGCCTAAGTTGGCCTTGGCACACCTAAACATAGGATTGAACAGTCAATAACAGGCTCAACTGTTCACAGCTAAACATGGCACTTCTTTAGCGTCCCTCCAGACCGGCACAGAAACAGATGTTTACGCTCCTCTGCCAGCAAGTGGAGACTGAGACACTAACTTTTGGCTACAGTACAAGTGGGCTGTGCAGTCCCCATTACAATCAGTCTTTTCCTAGTCTCCAGCAGGTGGTGTGGTAAGATTGTGGAGTCTGTGCTGAGGTTTGTTTTGGGGCTGTTGGATCTAGTTAGGGAATATTTCTGGTTCCTTTTACTTTCCAGATAGAGCTTAGGGGTCCTACCAACCTCTGTGGTGCCACACTCAAAAGGGTTGAGTCCCTCACCCCCCCCCCAGGTTTTCTATTTAGAGGAGCCTCAACTGTACACCTTGCCACCTATGCCAGCACTGACTACAGTTTGGAGTGCCATGTGGGGTCTGCTCTAACTTGATACAGTTGGTGAGTTGTGAGAAATTAAAAAAAAAGACCCAAGAAATAAATGGAGCATAAAGTGATCCTGAGGCTGCCGTTTTTGTTCAATGTTATTGTACATGGGCTTTTGGTGCATTCAGTATGAGCACTTCAAACAAGCAGCACAAGTACATTTTATGTGGGTGCGAAGCGGCAGGTGCATGAAATGCTCTGGCCGCCTCAAAGGGGACCCAGCTTCAAGTGTCAGTGTGTCCGGCTCCCCTTTGCGTGTGCACCGCTCATCAGCAGGAGGCGCTGGTGAAGTCCGGGCCTCATCTGCAGTCCATGCCGGGGTCTCCTCGGCTGCCAGCAATCTGGCAGATTTGGGCTTGCGGACCTCTAGAGAGGCTGGGGATTCCCTTGTGGCTGGGGCTGCTAGTGGTGTTTCCGTAGCAGCGGGGTCAAGTTTGGCTTCAGTGGCACGTTTGATTTCAGGTGCCAGTTTCGTAATGGTGCTTCCCTCAGTTTTGGCAGGAAATGCGTCCATTTTGTCCACTGCCTCAGGCAACCTTCCTCCTGTCTTAGGAATAGGTCTTAAATGTGTCTTCTGCTCATGCTATGATTTCTAGATTACCGCCAGGATTGTTGAGCCCTGATTTTATGTTAGCCATGTGCAAGGCTTATTTACAGATGGCTGGGGGTCCTGCTTTGGTTCCAGGGATCAACTGGGGTTATTTTCCCTTCCATCGCCACCTCGTTAAGTCTCCTACTACAGTTGCCTCTATCCGGTCCCCTCAACCATTGTCCAGGTGGCCGCGGTTGTCTTGGGATGGTTTTCTTTTATGGCTGATCCATTTCCTCTGGATGGGGACTAGTATCTT
The DNA here is from genome assembly GCF_902459505.1 of Geotrypetes seraphini. NCBI lineage: Eukaryota > Metazoa > Chordata > Amphibia > Gymnophiona > Dermophiidae > Geotrypetes > Geotrypetes seraphini. The sequence continues at coordinate 503,905,264 of NC_047085.1, forward strand.
GGGGAGATTTTTTTCTGAGGTGCCGGTTGGTGAGGACACGTATGTTGTGCGCATTTTTCCTCAGGAAGAGTTGCAGGAGCAAATTGTTCAGGTGTCTTCAGTTTTATACTTTGAAGAGGCAGCTAAGGACCCCCTTGTGTGGTGAACCCTCTTCTTAGAGGGATCTGGTCAACATCCCATTCTTTCCCTATGCATCAGGATATTCGGGATGTAGAGCATGCTCCATGGAACGTTCCAGATGCACTTTTTTGATTGACACAGCCTTTTGTGATTGTGGTCAGCCTTTACCTCATTCCTGATGGGAATAGAGATACCTTTAAGTCTCCAGCGGTGTCTTGGCTATTGCATGCAGACATGCTGTGCTGGTGAAAGGTGACTCAGCCCTGAGAGATCCTCAGGACCGTAAGTTGGAAGCTCTACTTAAACACAGTTTTGATGGGGCTGCCCTGGCTGTACAGGCAGCGATTTGTTGGTCTGATAGTCTGGGCTTGTGTTCCGGTGGTATGCGAGAGTTCTTGACCGCGAAGGGGCTGACTGGTCCATAGTAGATCAAGAAGTTCTTAAGATTAAGCTTGGAGCTTCTTTTTTCTCTGATGCTATGTATGATCTGTTGGGTGCCTCAGTCAAGTCCATGGCTCTAGGTGTGACAGCCCACCATATCCTGTGGTTCGGGGTTGGTTGGCAGATGTAGCCTCTAAAGGCTAAGCACAGTAGGTTTCCCTTTTGTGGCTTTCTCATTGGGGAGGACTTAGATAAGCTGGTTCAGGCCTTGAGTATCTCTAACATGCCTCAGTAAAGAAAAAAAACTCTAAACACAAGAGGACCGACCTAGCCAGGTTTTACGTGGTGGTTCTGCCTGGGGACGTTTGAGTGGATTTTGTAGGTACCACCCTGGCCATGGAGCAAACTCCTTTCCTTCCAGAGGCTGTTTCTTCCACATGCGTTGCAGGTCCTTCCCACAGTTCCAGTTAGAGCACGGTTGTGAGAGTTTTACTGGGGATTGGACAAGATCACAACAGATCAGTGGGTCCTGGAGGTGATTCGGGAAAGTTATGCTCTGGAGTTTTCACGTACTTTGCCAGATCGTTTCCTCTCCTCTCCTTGTCGGGCAACTTGGAAGAGAAAGGCTTTTTGGCAGACACTAATCAGGTAGCTGAACCTCAATGTGGTAGTTCTGTACCTCCTCAGGAGATTTGCACCGACAGGTACTTCATTTACTTCATGGTGCCTTAGAAAGAGGAGTCTTTGCAGCCCATTTTGGATCTCAAAGGTGTCTACTGAGCTCTCTGGTTTCTGTCTTTTCACATGACAATCCTGAAATTGGTAATTCTAGCCGTCCAGACTTCTCTTGACCTGACAAGAGGCCTCTCATCCATCCACGCTTCCTACACATTGCGATTTTGGGACAGCATTATCAGTTTTGAGTGCTTCCTTTTGGTCTAGCTACGGTGCTGCACACCTTCACCAAGACTATGGTTGTGGTGGCAGCTGCCTTGCGCAAGGAGGGCATTCTGGTGCACACATATCTGGATGATTGGTTGATTCTAGTGAAATCGTTGCAGGAGAGTCTGGTGCTTGTCTCCTATGAGTTCCTGCCCAAGGCTGTCAATTATTAATTGTGGATTACCTGTACTGATGTCTTATTAATAATAACCTTTCTTCACATCTGCAAGCGGTTGTTCTTTCTTAGCAGGAGTTAAAAGTTATTGCCAATTGTTTTTGGTTATCTTTATAGTATTACTGGCATTCACTTTTTGGTTATTTTTGTAGCCTGACCATGCTCCAGCATGGTGCTCCTTCACTTGAGGAGTCAACTTGAGGTCAGGGGGCCAATCTTCTGGAGACATAATGAATCTTTGTTGCAAGATCTGATTGGAAAGGAAGATATACAAAATACAATATTATAATATTTGGAATATAATGACAATAAAGAGGTTAGCGACCCCGTACAGCAGGTGGGACTTGAGGCAGTCTTAAGATGAGTTCTTATCAAATGGGCACCCGAAGGAAGAAAGAAAAGCAGACCCAAGAGAGGGAGTTAAACACTCAATTAGCCTCCCTAGAATTGCAATGCTTGCAACTTAGAACTAAGTGTATAAAGACGGAAATCACTAGAGTAAAAGAAGAGCTTAGCTTTTCACTATACATTTCTTGGGTTGTTGGGGTTTTTTTTTCTATTTTCTTTCATGTTTGGGCTAGATCAGGGGTGGGTAACTCCAGTCCTCGAGGGCCGTAATCCAGTCGGGTTTTCAAGATTTCCCCAACGAATATACATGAGATCTATTTGCATACACTGCTTCACTAGGGAAATCCTGAAAACCCGACTGGATTCCAGCCCTCGAGGACTGGAGTTGCCCACCCCTGGGCTTGATGGACCATTGGTCTGACCCATTGTGGGTTCTTTTGTGGGATTCATAATCTTTCTCCTTTATTTCAGAATCCTTGCCCAGGATCCTGACTCTGCAACATCTCAGGTTAGAAAACTGCAGCACTGTTTGTGAAGAGAAGGCAAGAAGTCAAGGTTTATCTCACTTGAGCAGAAGCTCCTGCAAGCACTTTCCTCTGTTCTTTGGCTAACTGCTTACCCTGTATTGGTAGTACAGAATAAAGCCTTAAGACATCCACCCCATGTAAAACAGTTTATAGTAAAGAAATGGGGTACCTAGATGATGAAGATTCTTAATAATCAATTTCTAATCTCTTTGAGCAATGAAACCTGTGGTGGGCATATGATAATTCTACAGACGTGTGTCTTTAGAACCCCTTATGATGTATATATCATTTCAAGTTCCTGTCATGTATGTCTTTATAATAATTTATGCCCACCACCATCTATGCCCTGTATTGGTAGCATGGAATATTGCTACACCTGGGGTTTTGGCCAGGTACTAGGGACCTGGATTGGCCACCGAGAGAACGGGCTACTACTGGGCTTGAGTACGGCTATTCTTATGTTCTAACCCAGTGGTCTCAAACTCAAACCCTTAGTGGGGCCACATTTTGGATTTGTAGGTACTTGGAGGGCTGCAGAAAAAATAGTTAATGTCTTCTAAATAAATATTTTTTATTCTTTTTTTAAATTCTTACATCAAGTGAAATACATGTAATACATTCAATTATGAAAAAACACTTGAAATTATTATTAAATGTTTTTACAATGTGAATTAAATAAACCCTTTATCAGAATTTTATATCATATTAATATTACAATAGTTTTCCCTCCCTACCCCTTCTATATGTTCTATACATGTGTTATTATATCTGATCAGTAGAATAATTTGTCAATGGTCCCCATATTTTATTAAATTTTTTAATATAACCTTGTTGTAATGCCAATACTTTTTCCATTTTATATATATGACAAATTGAATTCCACCAAAAAGTGTAATTCAATTTAGTGTAATCCTTCCAGTTCTGAGTAATTTGCTGTATGGCGACCCCTGTTAAAATTAATAAAAGTTTATTATTATTAGCTGAAATCGGACTTTGTGTTCTCATTGCTGTTCCAAATAATATTGTATCATATGATAGTCCAACATGATTTTCTAATAAATTATTAATTTGGGGCCAAATTAATTTCCAAAAGGAATTAATGCAGGGACAAAAGAATAGTAAATGGTCCAATGTCCCCACTTCTATCCTACAATGCCAGCATCTATTAGATCTATTACTATCTAATTTTTGTAATCTCGTAGGGGTCCATAAAACTCTATGTAATAAAAACAACCATGTTTGACTCATAGATGCTGATCTTGTAGTATGTATTCTCCAGGACCAAAATTTTTGCCATTGAGATGGAAAAATTATCTGTCCTATCTCAATACTCCAAATATCCCTAAGTCCTGATCTCTTTTTTTTGTTTAAAAATTCGTTTATTTTCTTATACCATTTTGCGGCTTGGTGTCCTAGAAAATCCGCTTGAAAACAAAGGATTGGTAAACTATATTGAGTGTTAAGATTCTTCCATTCAGGGAACCCTTCCTGAATGGCCTGCTTCAATTGCATCCATTTAAAATATTGTGTTTTTTCTAATCCAAATTTTTGTTGCAATTGTGAAAAACTAAGCAGTGATCCATTTACTATTACATCTTTTAAAGTACGTATACCTGCTTTTATCCATTGTTTCCATACTATTTTAAATCCACCAATTTTGATCCTGGAGTTTACCCAAATAGATTGATTTAAAGATTTAGCCAATGGATCTGTTGATAAATTGCTTATAAATCTTAATGTTTTCCATGTATCTATTAGAATTCTATGATCTTTATATCTCCTAGGTATTGTTATACTAATGAAATGAAATAGTTAATGTCTTATTAGAGAAATGACAACTTTGCACGAGGTAAAATTCTTTATAGTTTATAAATTTTTCCTTTAACAGTTAAAGAAAAGATTTATAAACTATAAAGAGTTTTACCTTATGCAAAATTGTCATTAACTATTTTTCTGCGGCCCTCCAAGTACCCTATTTTTTCTGCAGCCCTCACATTTAAAGTTTAATATCTTTCCTTTCTCAAAACTGATACATTTCAATCACTATATTGAAAATAAAATAATTTTCCCTACCTTTGTTGGCTGGTGACTTTATTTTTCTGTGCTTTTAACTGTTTCCAGGGCCTTCTTGTCCTTTGACTGTTTTTCTCTCTGTCTTCACTTTCTGCCTTGTATCCATTTTTGATGAATGAGAGACTGACTGTAATAGTATTAAATACCAGTGGGGAGAGAGCAAATGACTCCTAAAAACGCTCAGAAAAGTGAAACTCTGAAAGGGAGGTGGATACCTCCCCTTGAGGCAAGAGTTTACCGTCCAATCATTGCATTTGCTTTGTAGAACATCACTTTCTGACCACTGGTAAAAACTAGTATTGTTTAAATAAACTCTGTTAGATTGACTAAAAAGTTCAAAACAATTATGCACAACTCTTGCTTGGAACGATGATACCATTCACTTATCTGTACCAACTTTAAAGTTTGTAGTTGTAAGGGCTCTTGGGGGTCTCAACGCGGCCCCGTTTCAAAAATTCTGCTTCAGGAGACCCAATTCTACAATGCTACACATTGTTAAACGTATCTGTCCAAGAGGTGATCGTTTGTAAAACTTCAAAAATTCCAGATGATGGAGTTGTATCCATTTTTGGCATTAACTTAATATTCAATTTTTCTGCTTTCTTTTCAAAATCTACTTTTCCATGTCTTACCTTCCCTTCTATCTCTCTTCTTCTGTCCCTATTTCCATGGTCTGACATCTCTTTCTTTCCTTTCTCTCCCTCCCTCCTTCCTTCCTTTCCCCTGGTCTGGCATCTGTCTCCTTCCATCCCCCAACTATTTCTTTCTTTCACCCTGCCCCTTCTTTCTTTCTTTCTCTCTCTCTCCATGCCCCCTTTCTTTCTATATGTCTGTCTTTCTCTTTCTCTCCATGCCCTTTCTTTCTCCATGCCCGCCCTTTCTTTCTGTCTTTCTCTCTCCATGCCCCTTTCTGTCTGTGTCCCGTCTCCCTTTTTTCTTTCTGTCTCCCTGTCCCCCCCTTTCTTTCTTTATTTCTCCCTGCCTTCCCCCAAGCCACCAACATTGGGGAACAGGCCAGCGCGGAGGTCTTAGCTCTCCCTGCTTATCTTCCCCAGCGCGGGGCCAATTCTCGCCAGGCAGCGATTGGCTGGCCCAGAACTTCCTCCCCGACGTTAGAATTGATGTCGGGTGGCGAGAATTGGTCGGCTCTGAGCTGGGGAAGATAAGCAGGGAGAGCTAAGACCTCGGCGCTGGCCTGTTCCCCGATTGCAGTGGCTTGGGGGAGGGCAGTGAGACGGGAAGGGAAGCAGATTGGGGACCCCTAATCTAATCCTTAGGTTTGTATACCGCATCATCTCTACATTCGTAAAGCTCGACACGGTTAAGCACATAAGCACATAAGCATTGCCTCCGCTGGGTCAGACCAGAGGTCCATCATGCCCAGCAGTCCGCACACGGGGACCCTAACAAGAGTTAGGGTAGAAAGGAACTCCAGTGGAGGGAAGAGGCAAAATGAAGAGAAAATTTAGAGGATTAGAATAACCAGAGAGGGAGGAGGAGTTACATTTTTGAGAATAACCAGGTTTTCAGATGTTTACAGAAGAATTGGAGGGAACTCAGACTCCTAAGAGGGGAGGTAAGGTTGTTCCAGAGCTGAGTGATTCTGAAAGGGAGAGAAGAAACTAGTTTTCCTACAAGTGAAACGCCTTTTAGAGAGGGAAAGGAAAGTTTCAGTTTTTGGGTGGATCTGGCAGAATTGGGGTTAGAGGAGTTCCAAGAAAGAGGAATGAAGGGAGGGAGAATACCGTGTTGGATCTTGAAAGTGAGGCAGGCACATTTGAAGTGGACTCTGGAGATAATCGGAAGCCAGTGGAGCTTGGATAAAAGCGGTGAGACGTGGTCGAATTTGCTTTTTGCGAAGATAAGCTTAGCAGCGGTATTCTGAATCTGCTGGAGTCTTTGAAGGTTTTTTTTTGTTAGGCTAAGGTAGATAGAGTTGCAGTAGTCTAGTTTGGAAAGGATGGTGGATTGGACAAGGACGGCAAAGTGTTTTTGATGGAAAAAGGATCTCACTTTTCTCAGCATGTGAAGGCTGAAGAAACGTTTTTTTACTAGGGAGTTGAGGTGGTCGTTGAAGGAAAGTGTAGAGTCAATGATGACTCACAGAACTTTACTAGAATATTCAAGATGCAGAGTGGGGCCAGAGGACAGTGGGATGGAGGTGGGCAGTTGGTCCAATTTTGGGCTGAGCCAGAGAAGTTTTGTTTTAGATTCGTTCAGTTTCATCTGCACAGTGTGGGCCCAGGATTGAAGGTTCGATATACATGAGGATATGTTCGCTGAGAGGTTGGTGAGGTTCCGGTCGGTCTCGAGGAGGACAAAGATGTCGTCTGCGTAGGCGAACCGCGATTGTCCTCTCAATTGGAAAACTTGTGAAGTGGAGAGAACAGATAGCGGGCCGCAAAATAATCCCTGGGGGGCCACTTGCGGCCCACGAGCTGCATGTTTGAAACCACTGTTCTAACCCCACCCTTTTGTTTATACCTTTATATCTTACTTTTCTTTCAGCTCTTCCCTTCTTTTCCACTCGTACCTGTTTGTCCAGTTGTGTATGTCATTGTTTTTATCTAATCGTGTATGTTTATTTTGTTAAAGTTATGTTAAATTATATTCTATGTTTCTACCCCATTTTAAAATGTATAACCACCTTTAAATAAATGATAAGGTGGTATATCAAAATTTTAATAAGCTTGAAACTAATCTCTCTCTCTGGCTGAGCGTTTTTCTTTTGACATACTAGGGGAGGGGAAAACAGAAAAAGATTTGAGGCTGAAGCTTCCCCATCCCCAGGAACATTATGTTCAATAAGTTCCAGATACCCCCAAACTTTTTTTTTTTTTTCTCCGTCCTTCCCCATCAGTGCTAGGGAAGGGGGTTCTTCTATTCCTCTTCCAGCCCCACCATTCTGACCAGTCGCACTAAAAGTGTGTCCTTCAGCAGGTTTTTTTATGTTTGGTTGCAGGTTATTTTCTTAGTGTGTGCAGCTTTTCGGCGATATTTACAATTCCAAACTCTCTTGAAAACTTTCTTCTTGTGCCTTTACTCGAGCGCTCTTATTCCAAGCCTCTTTCTGGGGCTCCAATAGCAACTCTCATTGTTGACCAAGCCTCATTCTGGGGCTCCAATAGCTCCTTCTCATTGTTTCTCGAACCTCATTCTGGCGCTCCAATAGCTGCTCTCATTGTAAACCTTTCATTGTTCAAAAAGCCTTATTCTGGGGCGCCAATAGCAACTCTCATTGTTGACCAAGCCTCATTCTGGCGCTCCAATAGCTGCTCTCATTATGATCCAAGCCTCATTCCGGTGTACCCTCCATCTTCTTTTTCGTAACTGATCAGCCGTGTTCAACGAGGCCACGCTGTTGTTAGCTGCTCTGCTCTCAACCCTCTCTGGAGCGCCAAAGTCTCCCCTAGTCGCCAGTTTGCGAAGAAGGCATCATCTGCGTTTTGCTGCGAGCTGCCGGTGTCCTTTTTTCCCCCCGCCTTTTGGAGGCTTGCTGGTGCCGAGGAGCCGCCCAGGGTTCCTGGAGCAGCTCCGCCTCGGTGGAGACCCAGACGCTGTCGGTTGCTCCTACCTGGCCAGCCTGCACTAACACTGACATAGATCCCCTGGCCCCCGTGTCAGTCCCTGGGACTTTTATCGGGTGCCGGCTGCATTCCCCCAAAGAGGAGTGAAGAGCTGTGGGGTCCAGGGATTGGGGCTCTAACCCCGTCTGAGGAGCAGCCAGGAGATACAGTCACTTCTCAGGCTTTAGGCTTGTCTGAGGCAGTAAGTCTTCACTTTCCAGCTTGGCTGAGGGAGGCATGGCACCAGCTGCACCTGAGTACTCCGCCTTCATTCTCTAGGGGGCACATCGGGGAGGGGGGGCTTTAATTCCTAGTTTGGGGGGTCCTTACCTCTAAAAACCCTTTCCTCGTGACTTTGACGCTTTTCCCTCGTTGCATGATGCCGTTTTTTGGTGCCCTTATGCTGCCGTAGCAGCCATCTTGTATTTAAAAGCCTCTATTTGCCTCAAGTACTTGATTTTGATTTTGATTTTTTTCAAAATTGAGAAATATGGATTCAGGGCATTTGGCATCTGGATTGTGCCAGATTTGTGCTGAATTGGCGCCTGAGGAACGCCCATGCTCTACATGCAGGGTGGCACTTGATGGGGAGGAGGGCGCCATGCAGTTAGCCCACTCTGACAGTTCTAGGGCCTCTGAGTCACAGGCTTCCTCTTCCCTTGAACCATCGGAGAGCAACTCGCCACCTTCAGCAAAGCGCCAGCGTGCAGAAACCTCAGGAGGTGCGCAAGGGGAGCAGGAGGGGGTTGATCTTTGTCCTTCCCTACTGGGCTTTCCCCCTGCTTTTGTTCAGCAAATGTTTGAAATGTATACGGGCTATAAAGGTACATCTGGTCCCACTTCAGTATCTCAGAATGTTCAGCCTCCCACAGCTGCACAGTCTCTCGACCCTGAGGTCCAGCTGGAGGGTGACCAGGATGACGGGGGATCGGATTCGATGCCTTGCAAAGATTCCTCACTTTTGGAGGATGCTGCGTCCCAGCAGGGATCTACAGATCAGGGGGAGGATGCAATGGTGCGTTTGTTCAAGCAAGAAGACTTGTTGGAAGTTATTTCAGAATCCTTGCGGATTCTGCATTTGGATTCCCCTCAGACCCCTGCAGTTCAGAGAAGTGTCATGAGCAGCGCTAAGCCACAGTCTATTTGCTTCCCTTCTCATCCGGATATCACCGTGATGCTGACTGAGCAGTGGGATGCTCCGGAGGGTAAGTTGCAGGTTTCGCAGACCATGAATAAGTTGTACCCGCTGGCTGAGGAATTTGAGGCATTTATTATGTTGCCTAAGGTAGATTCCTACGTAGCAAAAATCACCGACTGCAAATCCGTACCCAGTGAGGGTGGGATGGTTCTCAAGGATTTGCAGGACCGCAGGTTGGAGTGGGTACTCCAAAGACAGTTTAGAGCAGTAGCATTGGGGTTGAAAGCAGCAGCTGCGGCCTCCTTAGTGGCCCGTGCCTGCCACACTCTCCTGCATCAGGGTCCTGCAGAGGAGAAGGATGTCTACCCTCATTTTCTGTTGCTAGGGATGGATTATATAGTGGATGCTCTTTATGATATGTTTCGGGTTATGAGTAAGGTTTTGGCTTTTTCTATCTGTGCCCGTAGAATGCTTTGGATTCGACAGTGGGCCGGGGACTATGCCTCTAAAGCCACACTGAGTCGTCTACCCTTTAAGGGTCAGATGCTGTTCGGGGAGGGCCTGGAAGATCTTGTGGCCTCTGTGGCGAAACGTAAGCCTAAGCCTAAGTCCCCCCCAAAAAATAGACCACAGTCCCCTGGTGGAGCTGGACGTAGCTCCTTTCGAGGCTCTCAACGTTTCCACCAGAGAGCTAGAAGTTCTTGGGGCAACAAGGAGTCCAAACGACGCCATGAGGGAGGCCGATCTACCCCAGATAGAGGGGCAGCTGTTGACCCACTGGGAGACATGAGCTATGATTTGCTCAGACCAATGGGTGTTGAACATTATTCGAGAAGGCTACAAGCGGAATATCTCATCCCATCTACCAGATCTCTTCATGAACTCTCCCAGCAGATGCCCAGAGAAATTTCACGTGACATTAATGCTGAACATTATTTGACAAGTCTACAAACTGGATATTTCATCCCGTCTACCAGATCTTTTCATGGAATCTCCCAGCAGATGCCCAGAGAGAGCAGAGGAAGTTCCGGTGACGGTAATGCTGAACATTATTCGAGAAGACCAGAAGCTGGAATTCTCGTTCCATCTACCAGATCTTTTCATGAACTCTCCCAGCAGACATCCAGAGAAAGCAGAGGAAGTTCAGGTGATGGTAATGCTGAACATTATTCGAGAAGACCAGAAGCTGGAATACTTGTCCCATCTACCAGATCTCTTCGTGAATTTTCCCAGCAGACACCCAGAGAAAGCAGAGGAAGTTCATTTGATGGTAATGCTGAATATTATTCAAGAAGGCTACAAGCTGGAATTCTCGTCCCATCTACCAGATCTCTTCATGAACTCTCCCAGCAGACGCCCAGAGAAAGTTCAAGTGATGGTAAGGCTGAACATTATTCAAGAAGGCTACAAGCTGAAATGCTCGTCCCATCTTCCAGATCTCATCATGGATTCTCTCAGCAGACACCCAGAAAAAGCAGAGAAAGTAGAAAAATTTTAGATGACGGTAATGAGGCTGTTAACTCTGGAGGACGTTCAAAAAGTTCCATCCATGGAGTCGGGCTTGGGCAGACACTCCATATGCTTCAGCATGTCCAAGAGAGCCCCAGAGGAGTTGAGGCCCATCCTGGATCTCAAAGTGGTCAATGCAGCTTTCAGGGTGCCTCACTTTCACATGGAAACGGTGCGCTTGGTCATAGCTTCGATAGCACCGGGGGAGGTTTTGGCTTCTCTGGATCTCACAGAGACCTATCTGCAAACCCCCATCTTTCACGCACACAGAAAGTATCTGCAGCTTCACGTGGTGGGGGCGCACTTCCAGTTGATGGTACTTCTCTTTGGACTGGCCCCTGCTCCACGTACCTTCAACAAGGTGGGGGTCGTGGCAGCAATGCATCTCTGCAAGGAGGAGATACAGGTGCATCCATACCTAGAAGATTGGTTAATCAGGGCGCTGTCCAGGGACGCCTGCAAGTTAGCAGTAGTGCTAGTTATCCAGCTCTTGCAAGATCTGGGTTGGGTGATCAACTACCGAAAGAGTCGTCTAGTACTGACACAGTTTCTAGAGGATCTGGGAGTCAGTTTCAACATGGCGGAAGGCCCTATTTTTCTTCCAGATCCCTACAAACTGAAATTGCATTGGCAGATTCAGGATATACGTCCTCTTGGGGCTCTGACAGCTTAACAGTAGAGAGTACAAAAGTCAAACCCGTTTGGTCCCGTTCCCGTTGGAATTGAATTTGTCCTAGTCTATCCCTGTAAGTAATCTCTTCTGTCCATGCCCGTCCTCATAAACTTCAGAAGTAGTTATTTTATTTAATTGTGCTACTGAATTAGAGGCTCTGCTAGAGACCCATTTTCAAATAGGCAAAGACATTTTATTATTTTGAAATATTAACTGGGAAGAACACATAGTTCTGAGTAAGGACATTAGAATCTGTACTCTACATGAATTACCTCTGGTCGTGAGCTGCTTTCATAAGTATATCAATCACATCTTTCAGTTCCTCCACCAATGGAGTATAGTGCCCTCTTCAGTTTTTCTTTGCGCAAACGAGCTGAGAAGTAGTGTTCTGATCTGCTCTGTTGTTGGTTTTTTTAATTATTTGGGGTATTTTTTTTATCAGTTTTGTGAGGCTTCGTTGTCTAGAATTTCCCAATGTGGGGTAGCTCCACCTGGGATAGAGTGCAGATTCCACATGGGGGAGGTCTGCAGCTCGCAGGTCAACCCCCAGGTCTACCTGCTGAGCCAGCATGCTTTGTGCATTTTAGAAGTTTGGGGACTAGCTGATCATCTTATTTATCAGAGGCTTCAGTGTAGGCTGCGATGCCCTTGTGTCGCCAGCTGCATTTATTTCACTCCTCCCAACACAGCACGAGAATCTGTAGAGGTTTTGATCACAGTTGGTACTGGTCCGACTGGAAGCTCGAATATCTCCAGTTTTGGATCCCTGCTGGAAGGATTTGAGGTAGAAAATCTCCCTTTATTCAGACTGCAAGAAAGCTAACACAGGCAAGCACAGCACAGTGAGTACAGCCTTATGGAGAAAATCGGGTGGGGGTGTGTCTAAAATTTGATTTTTAAGGATTTCTGGAGCCAGAGATAGAGACCCTCATCTCCAAATCCCCTTTCCCTGAATTTTTAATACATCGGGTGAGTCTGCAAATTCACTGGCAGTTGCCATTTTGGATTTTAAATTATCTTTTTTTTAAAGCCTCCATCTGTCTTAAAATGACTCGATTTAGCTCAAAATCGACTGATATGGACTCCTCTGGCTGTTCTGCCCCCATATTATGCTAGTTTTGTGCTGGATAGTTGGCCAAGGAGCATTTATCGTCCTCTAGGGCTGGATACTGCAGGGGGTCTGAGTGGCAGGGAAGAAATCCCTCCTGGAGACTCTGAACAGTGAATATGTGACATGCAAGTGTGTGTAAGCAGGGGAGCCCAAAAGAAGCCAGACTTAGGTCCTACAGGGGTCTATGGGGCCTCCTGTTCAGGGGTTTACCTAATTTCCTATGGAAAGCCTATTTGATGGGTTCAGGATGCTCTGCTCTTCCTGCAGGCACATTGGCTTTGGACCAGGGAGAGATTCCATTCCAGGAAACTTCTCCACTGCTAAGGAATCCCTCGCCCAACCTGAGAGACCAGGCGGACTAGAACTGGGTTGGAGATCAGACTCCATGCCTTTACTGTGCAGAGTGCAGTTTCTTGCCTGGGGGACTCTGATTCCTTTGCGATAGTCCCACTGGACCAGGGAGATGAACCCTTGGTGCGGCAGCTTTTATGTTCAAATATTTTTTTTTAAATTGTGGATCAAAGAAAAACCAAAACAAAGTACATCTAAACCAAGATCCAACAAATACAATTTTTGTACATTCTCCCTTGAAACCTCTAAAAGAGAAAGGAAGACCCCCCCTCCCAAAAAAAACCCAACCCAACAACAAACAAACCAAAAACAACCCAACCAATCAAAAAACAAACAAACTAGAGAACGAGAAAGAGAGAGCATTACAAAAGGTCAAAATCCTTCCAGGGGCTTGTACTCTTGTGGCCCCTGGGCAATAACTGGAAACTCTTCCTCAACCCCCCAAAAATAAAGCAGTATCTGATCCCAGGAAACAGCCTGTTGCCCTCAAAACTCCTTAAGAAATTGTATTCAAAATTAAACTATGACCCCTAGATGACAAGCCAAATAAGCCCCTTTGTGTGGCGGCTTTTTAAATTGACTATTATGCTTCATGTTGTTACAGATCAAGTTTATTAAAATTTGATGAAACGCTAATCATAATTTTAAGCGTTTAACAATTAAAAGGGGCACTACTAACTTACTTATTATAGAGAAGACATAACTTACATGAAAACAGGGAATTGAAGCTAGAACCGCAACAGCCATCGATCTCACAATTCATGATAAGGAGTGGCACAAATGCTCAGACCACCTTTTTTTCCCGCACACCCAGACATCACCTTAAGAGTCATTAAGCAATGGGAGTCTCCGGAAGGCTCCGAGACCATGTGCAAATTTTGCCGTATGGCTCCAGAATTTCAGCAGCTGTTTAGTCAGCCAAAGGGTGAATTCCATGGTGGCTCAAGTAACAAGGTATACCTCCTTTCCTGTTGAGGAAGGTGTGATGTTAGAGGATGTGCAGGACTGCAAGGTGGACGTGGTTCTTTAGGAAGCAATTTGAAATGCTAGCTATGGGGATCAAAGCTGTAGCGCCAGCCACATTTGTTGCATGTGCCTGCCACACCAGATTGCGGGTGAGTCCTGCGGTAGATTATGTTGCAGATGTTCTCTTTGACATCATCGGAGTCATGAGCAAAGTGTTGGCGTATACCGTTTTGGCCTGCAGGATGCTCTGAATCAGGCAATGGGTGGTCGATTTAACTTCAAAGGTTACCTTAAGCAGACTGCCTCTTAAAAGGCAGATGCTATTTGGTAAGAGCTTAGACAACCTCATAGCCAGTGTGACAGATTGCTGTCCTAAGGCTTTGCCAGACCTCCCCGACTCGCTGGGGGAGTCGGGAGCAATTTTCATACCTCATGACATACCCACCAGTATTACACAGGTGCCTCCGCTCAAAGATCTTATCAGGGATCCAGACAGAGGTTTAGGAGCTCCAGATGCCAGCATCCTTTGGGGTTTCGTGCCAGCCCTGCTTCCAAGAACATGCAATGATGCCAAGGCAAAAGTCACGCTCTGCACTTTGTTGGGAGGCTGTCAGCGTTCTGGAAGATACGGGAGCAAATTTCCTTGCTCCACTGGGTTCTAGCTCTTATTTGGGAGGGTCATAAAATCGAGTTCTGTCACCCTCCCCAGATCTGTTTGTGGATTCTCCACAAATATATTAGGCAATAAAACAATATTTTGCTAAGGTTATATTATCTGATATCAAAACCCAAAAGCAACCTTAGATATTTTTCAGTTTTAACCCGTTTTAAAACCTCAGCGGTGCAAACTGTAGATTTAATTCACAGGTTCATTAGCACCAAAATCTTCATCGATCTATTTTTTATGTATTTTTAATGTTTATATATATATATATATATATAGTTTTATTTAATTCCAATACTTATCTCTTTTATGAAGCATAGCAGAAGATCCCCTGCTATGCTTCATAAAAGAGATGAGTGAAGTAAGCCCAATGTACTATGCAAGGTTGACCCTCCCACAACTCCACACTCACGGATAAAGTAGGAATTCTTCAAATAGGACAACCAATGTCTAGACCCTCCAGAGAGAGACCGCTCTAGCTCCTGACCCCATTTTGCACATAATCCCTCCCACGATTCATGTCCTTTAACAGAAAGATTATTATCCAGGTAAGAACCTGTCTTCCATTTGTAAACGGGTCTCTGCCATAGCCTCTAATGTATATATAAAATATAAATACTGCAGCTGATGAGGACCCTTAAGCTAAGACTGCTTAAGATTTTCTCTGAAGTTGGCAAAAAATCCTTTTTACAAAGCTTGACTGCCAGCAGCTGCTAAGCTTGGTAGAAGGGAGTTCCAACCACCTTTGGAGGAGTTCCTGTTGGTTGTGCTTGGGAATCCCCACCAGCTATAGCAAGGGTCAACACGGGTGAAATAAAAATGTATTTCTTTTGCATCTACTCCAGATTCTGTACGTATGGTTTTCAATCTCAATTCACAGACCGGGTCTTGCAGAAGTGACACTTAAAGATTTCAGCACCTCCAGCATTGCAGAGGAGAATAGTGCCCCCTTCAGTGTTTTTCCTTCTGCAAGTAAACCGTGCAGAGGTGTTTCTGATCTGCTCTGCTTTATTTTTTAAATAAGTCTCCATGGGCCGTTTTGGTGCAATTTTTCTGACAGTGGCCATTTTGGATTTTAAATGATCATTTTTTCTAAAGGTTTTTTCTACCTCAAAACCCCTTGATTTATACAAAAATCAATAAGGATGGACTCCTCAGCATGTGCTAACATGAATCCATGTGTTAGTTGCGCTGTATTGCTGGCGGAGGAGCGTCCATGTACCGTGTGCTGTGGCACACACGAGAGGAGAGGGCAGGAGCTTTGAGTTCAGCCCCATCCACTTCCATGGCTGGGAAAACATCCTGGGTCTTGGAGGGCGTGGAGCCCATGAAAGCCTCGCCAGTGGTTCTTCAAGGGTTTGTTATTGCCCCTGTGTCAAGGCTTTTCCCTGGAATTTGTCTATCTCATATGGAGAGCATTTTTGATGGACCTGGGACATGGTCTGTAGTCAGAGAGCATGTCATAGTGTTTCTAGTGTGTCTTCTGTCCCAGAAGACTTTCTCCATGATCGTACGATGATGGGGGATTCCAACGTTCGATCTGATAGTATCGGCAGCCAACAAGAAAGCTCCTCGCTTCAGCCAAAGATGCGAGCCAGGATATGCCAGCTTGGATGCTTTACTGCAGCCCTGGCCTCAGACAGGGCTGTATGTATTTTTCCTCTTTGGCCCATGATCAGCAGGGTGATTAGGAGGATAGCGGACAGTCTGGGGTTGGTGATTCTCATCGCTCTGGATTTGGCCGCATCATCCTTGGCATGTGGTTCTGGTGAGGCTTCAGATGGCTCAGTAGATCAGGCTTCCACTGCATCTGGGCCTTCTCTCTCAGGGTCCAGTACCGCTTGGTCTTATGGCATAAGACTGCTTTGGTCTTATGGCATGGCTCTTGAGCACTTGGTCTTAGCGCACAAGGGCATTCAGAAATAGTTGTTATACTCTAAGAGCAAGAAGCCTGCAACGGCGACATATACCAAGGCTCGGAAGTCTTTCCAGAGTTGGTGTGCTACTGAGGATGTTCAGCTGTCTCAGGCTCCTCTTTCAGCTATCCTAGCGTTTCTGCAGGATGCACTAGCAAAAGGATTGGGGGTCAGTTCTATGAAGGTTCATGTGGCAGGCCTGTCAAGTTTTAAAGGTTGTCTAGAGCAGTAGTCCCCAACCCTGTCCTGGAGGACCACCAGGCCAATCGGGTTTTCAGGCTAGCCCTAATGAACATTCATGGAGCAGATTTGCTTGCCTGTCACTTCCATTATATGCAAATCTCTCATGCATATTCATTAGGGCTAGCCTGAAAACCCGATTGGCCTGGTGGTCCTCCAGGATTGGGTGGGGGGATCACTGGTCTAGAGAATATTTCTCTAGCTTCCACCTCAAGGTCATTAGACTTTTAAAAGGAGCTACAAGGCAGCAGCCACTGGTGCAGCAGCCCTTTCCAATGTGGAATCTTAATTTCGTCCTGCATTCCCTATATAAGGCACCTTATAAGAGTGTAGAGGACGCGACACGCGTGGATCTCACCATCAAGATGGTATTTCTAGTGGCTGTTTCCTTAGTGGGAAGAATTTCAAAGTTTTAGGTCCTGTCATGCAAGGAACCCTTTCTTCGATTCATCAAGGCAGGAGTTTTTGTGTACGGTACCTTTCTGCCTTACAAAGGTTGTTTCCTCCCAGTGAAATGGGAAGTTGGCTACCCGCTTTCCACTCCATAGACTCAAAGGGACAAAGTGTTTTTGCTGGATGACCGCAGAGGTCTCTTCTGATACCTGGAAGTGATGAATTCCTTTCGACTAATCCTAATTGTAGGGAAGCCGACCTCTAAGGTTTCTGTTGCAAGGTGGATTTGTATGGCTTTTTCCCCCGATGTATATTGGGTGTGATAAGAAGCCTCCGTTTTCTTTGCGAGCACGCTTGTCTAGGGGAGGTGGCTTCTTCGTGGGCAGTGTTTAAGGTGGTACCGCCTGACAGTTTGTAGGGTGGCCATGTGATCCTCTCTCCATACCTTTACTAAATTTAACAGGGTGGATGTGGTGGCTTGTGCAAACGCCACTTTTGGGTGTTCTGTTTTGTCAGCAGACTCCTTTATTCCCACTCTAGACTCTAGGGACTGCTTTAGTACGTCCCACTGGTCAAGACTCTTATGCCTTTTGCACTAAATTAGGCACTTACCTCAGTAATCTTCTTTCTAGTAGAAAGGCATATGAGCCTTGACATCTCTCCTTGTTAAATTTTTATGTCACCTGCTTACTGTCTCAGACATAGGTGTACTGGACCTATATTTGATCGGCTGCTGCTCTAGGGTCTGCAGAGTGTTGCATATCCTGGACAGCTCAGCAGTTTTTAGATGGGTGCCTCCTTGGGGGGCTAGTATCACACAGGTATTCTTCCTGTTTGAAAGAAAAAAGTGTACATGAAATAAGAGAGTACATATCCACCCGACATGAATGTATGGTTGTTATTTCAGTGTTAGTGCCTGTTGCCCTGTGGTATGGTTTTGTTTTATGTTCCTTTTTGTAATTGATTTTCTTTATGGTCAGAGCAGATTTGGGCTGAGTGGGGGAGTTCCCCTGTATCCCTCCTCTTTCCTTCTTTCTTTGTATTGATTGCTCAACTACTTTGGTATGAACTGAGGAGCACAGAGCAGTATCAGAGAAGGAGGAGCCGAAAAATGTAGATGATGCCTTCTACACAAATTTGCAAGTAGGGAGCACAATCCATTGGTCAAAACTCATGCCTTTCTACTAGAAAGAAGATTATTGAGGTAAGTACCTAATCTTTCCATCCTTGGTATCTGTTTTCTTGTAAATGTTTCATCTCACCTCATTTGAGCCATCTAACTACCAATTCCTCTTAATGATAGCTTGAAATATCTTAAAACCAAGAAGTCACAGAGTCCACAGACTAATAAACCCAGAAAATGAGTTTATTAAGAGGTCCGAAAGGGGTATCAGACAGCCCTACAAACCAGTTAAGTTTGAGGGGGATACACTCTTCATATACCCCACGGTACCTCCTCCTCCGTGTTAATTCTTTTTCTATTTTATTTTATTTTATCTTATTGTTTTTTTCTTTTGTTACTTATTAAACATTTATACTGCTGGAGCTATATTATGAATACTTAGCTTTCAGCCTTGAAATCATTCCCCTGAACGCCAACGCGTTTCGAGTTCTTTGTCAAGGCGACATTGGGAAAGCTGAAACCCAAAAAAAACATCATAATTAGCATTCCGCTAAAAAATTTTTTTCTACTACTAAAATCATAGCCCTCCTATTACTTCAATATCATAGCTTACCTACTAAGGTGAACATACTCTGCATACCGCCGCTAAGCTTATCAAAAGACAAGCCGCGGCGTCCAAACTCTGGACTTAAAACCCCCCCCGCCTGAATGACGACATATCCGGGGGGAGGAACTCATCAAATCGGTGGATGTTCACTTTAGACACTATGTCCCCCAAGGGGCTTAATGAGTCTTCCGATTAGTTAGCTCAATCAGACCTTTAACTTCTTGCGGGTCTCTTTAAATGCAGGCTAATTAGTTTTTAGTATGATTTGATGAGTTCCTCCCCCCGGATATGTCGTCATTCAGGCGGGGGGTTTTAAGTCCAGAGTTTGGACGCCGCGGCTTGTCTTTTGATAAACTTAGCGGCGATATGCAGACTATGTTCACCTTAGTAGGTAAGCTATGATATTGAAGTAATAGGAGGGCTATGATTTTAGTAGTAGAAAAAATTTTTTTAGCGGAATGCTAATTATGATGTTTTTTTGGGGTTTCAGCTTTCCCCATGTCGCCTTGACAAAGAACTCGAAACGCGTTGGCGTTCAGGGGAATGATTTCAAGGCTGAAAGCTAAGTATTCATAATATAGCTCCAGCAGTATAAATGTTTAATAAGTAACAAAATAAAAAAAGAAAAAAAAACAATAAGATAAAATAAAATAGAAAAAGAATTAACACGGAGGAGGAGGTACCGTGGGGTATATGAAGAGTGTATCCCCCTCAAACTTAACTGGTTTGTAGGGCTGTCTGATACCCCTTTCGGACCTCTTAATAAACTCATTTTCTGGGTTTATTAGTCTGTGGACTCTGTGACTTCTTGGTTTTAAGTCATCTCACCTCAGTCAGGAGTAAGGTGTTGGGTGAGGTGAAATGCAAATGTTTTACTGTATTCACTTCGCAGAGGTGGGAATGTTAATAACATAGGGAGTTGATTTTAAAGATGCTTACAAATATCTGGGCTTCAGTGTAGGTATGGATGAGAAATGTCATCGGGTTTTTTATTTGGTCTTAAGTAATAACGGAATTTGTTTCTGATTGCCCATTTTATTTTGGTTATGAAATTGCTTTGTGCATCTGTCCTAGAGTGTATTTGAATGCATTTTGGGGTTTGTTTATTTTTTATGAACTTAGGAATAGCCTTACTGGGTCAGACCAATGGTCCAACTAGCCCAGGGGTAGGAAATTCCGGTCCTCAAGAGCCACAGGCAGGTCAGGTTTTCAATAATAAATATGCATGAGATAGATTTGCATCTGAAGGAGGTAGTTCATGCAAATTCCATCTCATACATATTCATTGTGGATATCCTGAAAACCTGACCTGCCTGTGGCTCTCGAGGACCGGAATTGCCTATCCCTGAACTAGCTCAATAACTTATCCTCATGGTGGCCAATCCAGGTCACTAGTACCTGGCAGAAACCTAAAGTATCAACATTCCATGCTACTGATCCAGGACAAGCAGTGGCTTTCCCCATGTCTGTGTCAATAACAGACTATGGACTTTTCCTCCAGGAAATTGTCTAAACCTTTTTTAAATCCACTCTTACCACAATCTCCTGCAAGGCGTTCCAGGGCTTTACTATTCTCTGAGTGAAAAAATATTTCCTTCTATTGGTTTTAAAAGTATTTGCCTGTATCTTCATTGAGTATCCCCTAGTCTTTGTAATTTTTGAAGAGTAAAAAATTTATCCACTTGTACCTATTCTATACCACTCAGAATTTTGTAGACTTCAATCATTTTTCCCCTCAGCTGTCTCTTTTCCATGCTGAAGAATCCTAACCTTTTTAGTCTTTCCTCATATGAGAGGAGTTCCATCCCCTTTATCATCTTGGTCGTTCTTCTTTGAACCTTTTCTAATTCCGCTATATTTTTCTTGAGATAAGGCAACCAGAATTGAACGCAATACTCGAGGTGAGGTTGCACCATGAAGCAAAATAGAGACATTATAACATTCTTAGTTTTGTTAACCATTCCTTTTTTAATAATTCCTAGCATCTTACTTACTTTTCTAGCTACTGCCGCGCATTGGGCGGAAGGTTCCATTGTTTGTCTACAATGACACCCAGATCTTTTTCTTTGGTGCTAAATCACCCCCACCCCCGGTGGACTCTAGAATCTGGCAGTTATGATTTGGGTTGTTTTTCCCAATGTGCACTATTTACCTTCTTCCTTTGAGAAAAATGGCCATTTAACCCTACCCTCTTATCTATCCAATAACCAATTCTTAATCCACAACTGAACTTTGCCACTTATCCCATGACCCCTTAATTTTCTCAGGATCCTCTCATGAAGAACTTTGTCAGAAGCTTTCTAAAAATCTAGATACACTACATCAACCGGCTCACCTTCATCCACGTTTATTCACACCTTCAAAGAAGTCAAGCAAATTGGTGAGGCAAGACTTCCCTTAGCAAAAGCCTGCTGACTCTGCCCCATTAGATTGTGTTTCTCTGTGTTCCAAAATGGTAGTTTTTATAGTTGTTTCCACTATTTTGCCCGGCACTTACTTGTCTGTAATTTCTCAAATCTCCCCTGAAACCCTTTTTAAAAATTGGTGTAACATGGCCATGCTCCAATCATTTTAACGACAAGTTACAGATCACTAACAGCAGGTCAGTAATTTCATGTTTGAGTACCCTGTGATTTTAACCATCCAGTAAAGGTGATTTATCACTTTTTAACTTTTCAAATTGGCTTAGTACATTTTTCAGATTTACTGAGATTTCTTTCAGTTCCTTTGCATCATCACCCTTGAAAACCATTTCTGGTTCAGGTAGATCTCTTGTGAAACACACTATTCCCTTTCAGAGAAGACTGATGTTAGACCCAAAAGAATTCATACACTTGCTTTAATTTAAATTGAATATATTTGATGAAATGGATCTCCAGCTGTCGCAGTCACAAGTGTGTGACTAACATCAGTCTTCTCCAGCATCAAATTTCGTAGCTCAACTATTATGCCTGCATTGTCATTCAGTTCATCCGAGGGAAGAGGCACTCTGGATGGAGTTGGGGGATCAGCTTTAATTCTTTTTGCATTTCCTCCCGAGAAAGACGCCTCATTCTTTGTCTGACGCGCTGAAGACATTTTCCCAAGGTAAAAACAATCTCTTAGCAGGAAAATGTATATAATATTACCACATAGGCTTTCAGAGGCTCAGAGCGCAACGATTAAGCTTCCACCATGTCAGGCTTCCAAGCCACGCCTCCTACATTTTCTTCCATAAAGATTGAAGCAAAGAATTCATTCAATATCTGCTATGGCCTTATCCTCCCTGAGCACCCTTTTATTCCTTGATCATCCAGCAGTCCCATGGATTCCCTCACAGGTTTTCTGCTGCTGATGTTCCTAAAAAAATTGTTACTGTTAGTTTTTGCCTCTTTAGCCAATTCCTCTACATATTCTTTCTTAGCTTTCTTTATCAATGCTTTGCATGTAACTTGCCTGTGCTTATGTTTCCTCTTTTATTCATTGGGATCCATTTTCCATTCTTTAAAGGATCTTTTTTGGCTTTAATAGCCTCTTTCACTTCACCTTTTAACCACGCCAGCTCTCATTTTCTTTCCACATTTCTTAAAAGGAGGAATACCGTATTCTTTGCTCCATAAGACGCACCTGCCCATAAGACGCACCTTAGATTTAGAGGAGGAAAACAAGAAAAAAAACCATTCTGAACCAAATTGTGTACCCAGCCTCCCACACTCCTTGCCAGGCTCTGCACCCAACCCCACACTTCCTGCCAGGCTCTGCACCCTGTCCCCATACTCCCTGATCTGTAACCTGCCACCCCCCTTATCTCTGGTGGTCTAGTGGTAGGTTGGGACAGGAGGGATCCGTCCCAGCCGACTAACAATCCTCCTCCGCCCGCGGACCCTTCCTTTTAAAAAACCTCCGCCCGCCGGCCTTTTCTTTTAAAACACTCCCTGCCCCGCAGTACCTTTTTAAACGCCCCCGAAGCCTAGTGGTCCAGCGGTGTATGGGCCAGCAGGGGCGTGCTACTGCCTGGGCCCGCCCCACTTTCTGTAGTCAGTTCTCATGAGTCCCATGAGAACTGACCCAGCCTTTCAGAAAGCGGGGTGGGCCCAGGCAGACAGCGCACTTCTGTCGGCCCATACACCGCTGGACCACCAGATTTCAGGGGGCTTTTAAAAAGGTACTGTGGGGTGTGTTTTAAAAGGAACGGTGGGCAAGCGAGTGTATTTTAAAAGGTACTGGGTGGGGGGGGGGTCATCTTCGCTCCATAACACACACACACTTTTTCCACCCCCCTTTTTGGGGGTGGAAAAAGTGCGCCTTATGGACCGAAAAATACGTTACATCTGGTCTGGGCTTCCACAATGGTATTTTTAAATAACATAAATGCCTGGTTTACATTCCTAACCTTTGCAACTGGTCCTTTAGCTTCTTTTTAACCATTTTCCTCATTTTTATCATAGTTGCCGTTTTGAAAATTAAATGCCACTTCAGTAGATTTTCTTTAGCAATTTCTCTCCAGATATCAGCTCATATGATCATTGTTTCCCAGCAGACCCAACACAGTTACCTCTTGTACTATGCCTTGCATTCCACTAAGGACCAATTCTAAAATAGTCCCCCCTCTTGTTGGTTCCTGGACCAGTTGCTCCAAGAAGCAGAGATTTTGTGACATCTAGGAATTTTACCTCCCTAGCACTCCCTGATGCAAATTTTATCCAGTCAGTGTTGGGATAATTGAAATCAACTATTATAATAAATGGAGACCCAAGTGTGTTCAACCAACAATTCACAAATACATTCACACTCAGTTATTTAAACCTTAGCTTATGAGTTTTTCTCACTCTGCCCCCAAGTCGTACAAAATACGTTGAAAACCAACTACCACAATTTAGACAAAAAATAAGAAATGAAGAAAAAGACCCCAGTTAAGCTTCATGGGTCTAAAAAAAACCTCCACTTCTTAAAACGTAGTACACTGGTGTGCCCTGAAGATTCCAGAAATTTTACTTTATTTTAAAAAATTCCCTTCTTAAGTATACACTAGAATAGATGACATGTATTGTACATTGTGTACACAAGTCTGCCAATGTTACGAGCGTCTGTGCGTAAGGATGCAACCAGACAAGCATCATTCTTTGACGTTATTGATCCTTGAAAACTAACAGTAAGTAATTTTATTTTTTATGCTGTAGTTATCCTAACTTGAGCAACAAAACAATCAAGGCTTTGTTATCATTTGGATCTTCTTATCTTTGCAAACTTGGATTTTCAGCTCTGACAGAAATTACATTTTTTTAAAAAGAGAACGACTGCAGATGGTGAATCATGAAATGTGTGTTTGCTTGTCGACGAGTGGAGGATAGGAAGTTTAAAAGTGGGTTAACGAGGAGAGTTCACAATCGAGTCACATTTTGAGTTAATTTGCACTCAAAAACAAGCACATCCATTGCATTGATTAGCAAATCTATCTACTTTAGTTTCTCTATTGTTACAATTACCCAGGCATAGCTTAACTTTAAATAACTCTCAAATTTAATTTTTTATTGGTTTTGCAATTTTATAATTTCAATTATAATGTGCCATGAAAATCATTTGCTCTGTTTAGTGTGCCGGAGCTAAACAAAAGTTTGAGAGACACTGCAATACTAAAGTATGGCTGGCATTGAGGAGAAAGCTCAAAAAGCAGCTTGAAAAATGAGTCCATTGGAGATGTGGCTGAGTATTTGTTTTCACCTTCTATGTTATTGGTGACCTACTTAACTTGATCACAGGGTGCCACTGACGCATTCGGGCAGTTCAGTTAACTCATTTTTCTCTGTTTCTGGCTTTACAATACATTTATTTATATTTTGCATATCCTACCATTCTATGTGGATTACAAATTATTCAGGTCCTCAAGCATTTTTCCCTTTCTGTCTTGGCGGGCTCCCACTCTTATCTACTGTACCTGGGGCACTGGAGGATTAAGTGACTTGCCCAGGGTCATAAGGAGCAGTGCGGGATTTGAACCCACAACCCCAGGGTGCTGGGGCTGTAGCTCTAACCACTGCACCACACACTTCACATTTACTAAGACACACTAACAAA
This sequence comes from Geotrypetes seraphini, assembly GCF_902459505.1. NCBI lineage: Eukaryota > Metazoa > Chordata > Amphibia > Gymnophiona > Dermophiidae > Geotrypetes > Geotrypetes seraphini. The sequence goes on from NC_047085.1 coordinate 503,930,141, forward strand.
TTAATGTTCTTTAAGTGCCCTGTAGCCTGAGGGTAAACAAATGGGCTGTATGGTATTAGAAGAGAATAAGCACTGTGAAAACGCTAGAGCAAGCTTGGTCCCTTTTTAAGGACACAATCACCGAGGCGCAAAATCTATATATACCGCTTATCAACAAGGGATCCAAGAGGAAAAAGAACAAAGAACCGGCGTGGCTCACTGTAGAAGTGAAGGAAGCGATCAGAGACGAGAAAACTTCATTTAAGGAACGGAAAAGGTCAAAAACGGACGAAAACTGGAACAAGCACAAACAACATCAACGCAGGTGCCATAAGGCGGTAAAAAGGCCCAAAAGAGACCACGAGGAAAAAATAGCTAAGGAGGTGAAGAACTTCAAGCCGTTCTTTCGATATATTAAGGGGAAACGACCCGCGAAGGAAGCGGTGGGACCGTTGGATGACCATGGAATAAAGGGAGCGCTAAAAGAGGACAAAGCAATTGCCGACAAACAACACATTTTTTGCGTCTGTATTTACCGAAGATGTACACAGCATACCGGAACCCATCAGGCTATATACTGGAAACGAAGATGGAAAGCTGACAGGATTGACGGTCAGTCTAGAGGAGGTGTGTAGGCAGATTGATAGGCTTAAGAGCAATAAATCCCCGGGACCGGATGGCATCCATCCGAGGGTCATCAAGGAACTGAAAGGGACCATAGCTGAACTGCTTCAACTAATAGCCAATCTGTCGATCAAATCGGGAAAGATTCCGGAAGACTGGAAGGTGGCGAATGTTACACCGATCTTCAAGAAAGGATCGAGGGAAGATCCGGGAAACTACAGACCTGTGAGTCTGACCTCGGTACCGGGAAAGATGGTAGAGTCCCTCCATGGCCTTTGGTTGGTTGGGTCATCCACCAGATAGCGACGCATCCTGGCCTGGTGTCTCTAGTGGCTCCGGATTGGTCTCGATGCTCGTGGTATACAGATCTTGGATGTCTTCAGTGGGATGAGAAGCTCCAGCTCCTTTTTCATCGACATCTTCTCAGTCATGGACAGGTGTCCATGGAGAACCCATGGCATGGCTCTTGAACACTCAGCCTTGATGAAGTGCAGTTATTTGAAGGTAGTTATCTTGAATCTTTTGCACATGGAGAACCCATGGCATGGCTCTTGAACACTCAGCCTTGATGAAGTGCAGTTATTTGAAGGTAGTTATCTTGAATCTTTTGCACTTGAAGAAACCCTCTAATATGGCTTCTGCCAAAGCCTGGAAGGCTTTCCCATAGTGGGGTGCTAGGAATTAGGTGGATCCTGAGAAGGCTCCCAGTTCGGTGGTCCTGGCTTTCCTTCAGGAGGATTTAGAGAAAGGTTTGGCAGTGGTCTCCCTGAAAATTCAGGTTGCAGGCCTTTTATGTTTTTGAGCATGCAAAGGCGCGTTCACTTACTGCTCTTCCAGATGTGATCAGGTGTATGAGGGGGGCGCTTCATCTGCGTCCTCCCTTGCGTCTTTTCCATTTGTTGAATCTTAACATTGTTTTGCAGGGCCTTGGTGAAGCCCCTTTTTAACCGTTGAAGGATGAATTTCTTCTGGACCTAACGATCAAGTCAGTTTTTCTTGTCACCATTGTCTCAGCATGGTTATTTTGGAGTTTTTTATACTCTTTCATGCAAGGAACCCTTTCTCTGTATTACGGACGTGGGTGTTCCTCCGTACTGTGCCTTCCTTCTTGCTGAAGGTAGTCTCAGCTTTCCATGTCAACCAGGAAGTTAGGTTGCCTGCATTTCATTCAACTGTGGCTTTGGTATGTCGCCTAGCATATGGAATCCAGAGTTTATATAACAGAATGGAAGATTAGGTTTATATCCTCGATAATCTTTCTGTTAGTCCCTGGAGGATCCAATACACTCAGTTGTTTGGTGTAGCCTGCTCCTTTCTGTCTCACCCTTACAGACTTGAAGAATTTCCATCCATTTGCCAGATCTTGTGGGGAGTTTTCTTACTGAAGGCCTTTCCTGGGGTGCTCGTTTCACACAGCAGGTTAATTCTACATTGTTCCTCAATGTTTTTCTGAGTTGCCTTTGTGCCTGTTTATCATTTTGTTAATATTTTGCAGAGCAAACCAGTTCATGAATTATGTTGATGGAGATTTTCCCCCGTACCTGTCTTTGTCATGGATTTGTTCAGGTATGTTGCTTGGTTTTGGGACTTAATGTATTTTTCGCTCCATAAGACGCACCCTAGATTTAGAGGAGGAAAACAAGAAAAAAATCATTCTGAAAAAAATTGTGTACTAATATATACCAGGCTCTGCACCCAGCCCCCCTCGCTCCCTGCCAGGCTCTGCACCCAACTCCAAAGTCATATTTTTTCGCCATTCTTCACAACTACATCCCATAAATCTTCTAAGAGTTCATATTCACAGATAACATTATCCTCATGTGTTTAACAGCATAATAATATTCTTTATACTTAAGTTGCCCTCATCACAACCTCACCAGAATTACTTTCTTCTAAGAAATCTTGAGATCTCATCCGATTAAACAGACGTAATACTACATGCCACACTGAAATCTTGGTGAGCTTAACTGTGTTGGATGAACTAAATTACTCGATCTTAAAGCAGACAGTGGCAACCATAATGCCCTACTTGATGACATACCACGACTGCTCTCCTCTGTCTGTAGCTTTGTCATAATTCAATGCAGCAAAACTCACAGGAATATTTTAACATACGAATGTGTACGTGATAAGAGAAACTTGAGTATACGTATGGTGAATGAAAACTTAATGAGTACAAGAAGAGTGCATAAAGTTGTAGGTTGATGGGAGAACACAAGAAGGAATGGGTTACATACCAAGATATGATAGACCAACTTTGGCATTTGTGGAAATAAAACCTTGAAGTCCAAAAGCAATTTATAATCACAAGATGAGAAACCTATAAAAACCAGACAACAGACGAATAAACCAGATTTATAGCTGCGAAAAAGTAAATATAGCACAGCAAGAAATGACAAACCAGGCAATACGAAGACCAGCCGAGGACTGAATCTAAAAAGTAAAAGCTTTGAAAATTAAGTTAAAATAAATACTGCCCTACCTAGGGAAAAATGACAATGATCCACTTTAAAAGACATACCTGTAATTGATGTGTGTAACTGCCGCAGATGGAGCCCGAGTCGGCTTTGGGGATTCTGGCATTGGTGTGTTGCTTTGGCTAAGGGCTTTATTGGCTGCAGGCACTGGTGGCTCTTCGTCCTCAGGCTCCGCCTCCTCCCCGAGCAGCAGGTCAGCCGCAGATCCGGTCCGCTGCCCCAGAAGTTATTGGTAGAGGCCTGCGGCTGCGGCGGTTCCCACACTCTCCTCCAACCTCATCGCGGACAGAGGGTGAGGTCAGCGGCGAGGGCTCAGCGCCACCATCCCATCCACCATCTTGGCCTCCTCACCCTTCACTCATTCACCTAGACACCGGCAGAGCCGCAGCGCATGGGGGCAGGGACCCGGAAGGGTCTAATTCACTCTACGGCTGGGTATATTTGCTCCATAAGACGCACCCTTATTTGTGTCTATTTTTTTTTTTGGGGGGGGGAAGTGCGTCTTATGGAGCAAAAAATACGGTAACTGGATATGTTTCTTAGTTCTCAGGCTAAGGGATTGGAGCATGTACTCAGAAAAGTTTGTGGATTTCTGCAATACTCAGACTGCGGGTTGGGATTAAACACCTAGCGTATGGATTCCTCCAGGGACCAACATAAAGAAGATTATCGAAGGTGTAATCTTCCATCATAGCTCTCCCCATTGCCTTTTAGCAGGCCTCAAAAAGAAAAGAAAGAAGAGACTGCTATACTCAGCTGACTATACACTGCTTGTGGCCAACAGTCTGAGAAAACCTACAGCATGCAACTTCTTACCTACCAAAGCTTGTTAATGTGTAATCAGAATACAGCGCAATAAAGAAGTTGGTAAATGGTTTGCCATTATAATAATAAATCATGTTGGATTTTTTTTTGTGTGTCAAAATTGGGGTTTTTCTTTGGGCTGCTTTTGGCATGAATTAGTCTAGAAATTTTTACACCATCTTGCAACCCTGCTAAGTATGCAGCTCTATTCTCCCCTTTGGGAAGTCATCAGTCTGTGCCCAAAAGGTGATGGAGTCTTTTCTTCTATTAATTTGTAGGTTTAACAGAAATCTCCAGCCTCAAATCTCAGCTTCTGCCGGTCCCTTCCTCTCCGCCCAGTGCTGCAAGAGACAAACCCTTAGCACTTCCCCAACAGCTGTAGAAGGAGCCTCCAAATCCTGCAAAGGACAAAATGTAGAGAGGAAAATGTCTGCGGGAGCTTCTCTTCAGGTAGGAAATTGTCCCCAACCTCTTGCCTTCTCTCTGCAAGCACTGTTGCAGCTTTCTTACTTGAGACCCTGCGGTCCAGAGGATCTCGAGCAGTCCCGGAACTGAGGGAAGGCATTTTGAGAGCTGAAGGGGGGAGTTAAAGGAATCCCATAAAGGGAGATATATATATATATTTTTTTTAATCCCAGATTGTCTAATTGGTCTTTGGTTACTATAATCTTGCTCTGAGATTGTATTGCGTTTGTGAATTATATGTACAGAAATAACTGTCCCACAGAGCATCAGAAATGTAACCCTGTTCAGGGACTGTATTATGTGATTGTGAATTATACACCAGCATCACTTTTCCCTGCCTCACTGAGCACCAGCATTGAGAGGTCTCCTGATAAAAGTGCTGCAGAAGATGCTGAGTGCATTCCTGATTTTAATCTCAGATGCAGGTGACTAAACTAAACTAAAACTTCTTTAGCACTCTCCAGACCAGTAGAGGTTAATCTTTACGAATGGGTATATATCCAATCATGACCAGCAGGTGGAGACTGAAAACAAAACTGTGGGACAGTATATAATATACTCCCTTCTCTATTTACCTCAGTCTTCTTTCAGTCTCCAGCAGGTGTTGAGTGATCTGTACCCATCTCCCTTGGTAAGGCTGTTGGAATTTGTTTAGGGGGTTTCTAGTCCCTGTTTTTGGCCGGACAGAGCTTGGGCGGGCCCTGTTTGGGGGTCCGTCCGACCTCGGGGGTGTCAAACCCGGCGAGTGTCGAGCGGGGTCCCTCCCCCCACTTCCTCCACCTCCCCACATTTTTTTAGAGGAGCCTCAGCAGTAAGCCTTGCCCCCTAAATCAAGCAAGGCATATTGCTTCGAGAGCCTGTGGAGTCTGTTCTGTTAAAAAAAAAAAAATCCTGAGGTAGTGCCGGTCTGCAGGGTTGCTTCCCTGTCAGTTTAATGTTTTTTACTGTATTTTTTCTTCTAACCGGCACTTTGTTTCTAGCTAGGTCGCGTATGGAGCAATTGTGCCCTTCTCCGGGGGAGTGGGACACAATTAGGTCCAGCCGCGAGGACTGAAATTGGTAGTTTGGCCCGGTGGGGTGGTGGAGCTCCGTCGGCAGCGGCTGCAGGCGCCCAGAGCTCCCCGCCGATGGTGCCTTGCGAGTCGGCTGGGAGCAGTGGGGAAGCCCGGTCTTCCCCAACCGCCCACGGAGGGATTCCCCGAAGGATTCCCTCTCAGCTGATTTTTTGACAGCTGATGCCGACTTGCCTGTTTTAGCGGCTGGGACTGTTCAGCCTTCTCAGCCGCTACAGGCCATGGAGGGAGCATTTTTGGCGGGAACTTCGCCATTTTCTCTGTCTGGCCCCTCCATTTTGTCTGCAACCTCAGGTGACCTTCCCCCTGTATTGCAAACACAGGGGCAGGTTTCAGTAGGGACCCCTGCTGGGGCAGGGAGTCCCTGGGGACCCCCAGGGGTTTTTTGTCCCCAATTTAATTTCTTTCTTTGTGCAGACAATTGGGGGTCCCACGTGCACCTGGGGGGTTTCGGGGGTGGTTTCCCTCCGCGCCCCCTATGGCTTTGCCTCCCTCTTTTCGTTTGGCGTCCCCTCTTCCTCCTCCCTCATCCAAGCGCCCGCGGGGGGGCTTGGTTTGCGAATTGGTGGTCGGAGGAGCGTGTTGGCATGGTTGAGGACCTGGCTGCTTTGGCGGGCTTCCAGGATCCTCTAGAGGGGACGCCCGCTGGCAGCGGGGCGGCGGGTTTCCCGTCTTCCAGAGCAGATGCGTCCGTGGTGCGCTTTTTATTCAGAGGGATGAGCTTTTAGACCTGATGTAGCAGGTCTCCTTGGTGCTGCATTTTTGAAGTTGCGCCACCGGAGACCCCGCATATGGGGGCCCCTCTGCTTCAGGGGGTCTGTCCTGTTTCCCGCTCTTTTCCTGTGCGTCAGGATTTTCGGGATTTTATGTTGGCGCAGTGGCCTACGGGCGCCGTTTTGTTTGGTGTGCGCCTTGGCTCATGGGTATCCCATCCCGGAGGGGGATAGGGCCACCTTAATTTCGCCAATGGGGGACGCGGTGGTCTCGGCACTTCCTAAGCGGCATACCGTGCCTGTTATGGACGGTTCTGCTCTTAGGGTCTCTGAGGAGCGTATGTTAGAGACACTTCTTAAGTATAATTTTGATGTCTCTGCCTTGGGGGTCCAGGCGGCTATTTGTGTGGGGCTGGTGGCTCGCACCGTGTTTCGGTGGTCTGAGCATGTCCTGGATCGTGAGTCTGATGACTGGTCCTTAGTGGATCAGGAGGTGGTGAAGTTTGAGATGACTGCCTCGTTCCTCTCGGTTGTTCTTTGTGACTTGGTGCTGCTAAGTCTGGGACTTTTGGTGGCCGCACGCTGTACCTTGTGGCTTCGCGCTTGGTCGGCGGTTGCCGCGTCCAAAACTGAACTTCCCAAAATTTCCCTTTCAGGGGTTGTTTTTTGTTTAGAGAGGACTTAGATCCGGTGGTTCAGACTCTGACGGACTCTGAGGTGCCCCGTCTGCCTGAGGACCCTTCCCGCCCAGCATCTCGGGTTGACATTGCCCGGGGGCGTCTGCGGGAATTTCGCAAGTTTCGCCTGGGGCATGGGACTGCTTCTTTCCAGGCTTCCGCTTTTTCCCCGGGGTCGGTTGGCTTAGCGCATGCAGTCTTTTCAGGGGGCCCGTCGGGGGGCTGGGAGTCCCCCCCCCCCGGTTCCCCTGCTGCCCGTCCTGCGCGATGTCTCTTTGCCGGCGCCCCCTTTGGTTCCCGTGGGTGCCCGGCTTCGCAACTTGTTTCCCAAGTGGGCCAAGATCACGTCCGATCAGTGGGTCCTGGTGGTGGTGCGGGACGGTTATGTACTTGAATTTTGCCCGCTCTCTGCCAGATCATATCTAGCCTCTCCATGTCAGGTGGCATGGGAGACGCTAGCCTTTCGCCAGACCCTTCAGCGCTTGCTAGATCTCAAAGCAGTTGTCCAGTGTCCCCTCAGGAGTGCAGTATCGGCTGGTACGCCATTTCCTTTATGGGGCCCTAAAGGGAGGAGACCTTTCGGCCCATCCTTGGTTTAAACTGAGGTCAACAGGACTCTCAGAATTCCCTTTTATTCGCATGGACACACTGCAGTCTGTCCTTCTGGCGGTTCAGCCGGGGGAGTTCCTGACTTCTCTCGCTCTGGCAGAGGCCTACTTGCCTGTTTCCATTCGGGCCTCTCCTCAGCTCTTTCTTTGCATTGCGATATTGGGTCTGCACTATCAGTTCTGTGTGCTTCCCTTGGGCCTGGCCACGACTCCCCGGACGTTCGTCAAGTTGATGGTGGTCGTCACGGCGGCATTGCAGTCAGAGGGCATTCTGGTGCACCCCTTCTGGGATGACTGGTTGTTTCGGGCGAAGTCGTTGCAGGAGAGCGCCCGAGTTACGGCTCGGGTGGTTGAGTTTCTCCGGTCACTGGGCTGGGTGGTCAACCTTTCCAAGAGTCGGTTGGTCCCCGCTCAGCATCTGGAGTACCTTGGGGTTCTGTTCAACACCTCCTTGGGGAAGGTCTTCCTTCCAGAGGCCCGGGTAAGCAAATTGCAATCTCAGATTCGCCTTCTTTTGGCGTCCCGGTGTCCTCGGGCGCAGGATTTCCTCCAAGTCTTGGGGTCGATGGCAGCGTTCCTGGATGTTGTGAGGTGGGCGCGGGCCCACATGTGTCTCTTCAGTATGCTCTGCTCCGTAGATGGTCACCCCAGAGGCTCAGTTTGGAGGTCCCTGTCCCTCTGCGAGGCTTGGCGCGCTGCAGTCTTCTTTGGTGGCTCCAGACCTCTCATCTGGTCCAGAGGATGAGTCTGGATCTATCGCAGTGGACGGTGCTTCTCACGGATGCCAGTCTCCTCGGTTGGGGGGGCTCAGTGTCTAGGTCACTCAGCTCAGGGCACCTGGTCCATGGAGGAGGCGTCCTGGTCGATCAACATGTTGGAGACCAGAGCCGTCCCTCTGGCGCTGTTAGCCTTCCGCTCCCTCTTGATGGGCAAGTCGGTCAGAGTCCGGTCTGACAATGCCACAGCGGTGGCTTCTTTCAATCGTTGAGGCACCAAGAGCGCTCAGGTGGCGGAGGAGGCGGCTCGGCTCATGCTTTGGGGCGGAGTCACGCCTTCTGGACCTCTCGGCGTCTCACATGGCCGGGGTGGAGAATGTTCAGGCGAACTTCCTCAGTCACATGTTAGATCACAGAGAATGGTGTCTCAGCCATGTGGCTTTTCAGTTGATAATGCAGGCTTGGGGTCAGTCCCTGATGGACCTGACGGCCACGAGTGGCAATGCCGAGGTGTTCCGCTTCTTCAGTCGTCGCAGGGATGGACTGGCCGAGGGTCTGGATGCTCTGGTTCAACCATGGCCAACAGAGGGGCTGTTGTGCATGTTCCCTCCGTGGCCATTAGTGGGCAGAGTTCTTCTCCGCATTGTTCGCCATCCGGGTCTGGTGGCTCCAGATTGGCCTCGACATCCGTGATACGCAGATCTGGTGACACTCTGGTGGCGGATCCTCTTCCTCTGCCTCCCTTGGACGACCTTCTGGCGCAGGGTCCCATTCCCATGTTCGACCCGTCTCCCTTCTGTCTTACGGCTTGGCTTTTGAAAGGGGTCGCCTTGGTAAGAAGGGGTATTCAGATAGGGTGATTTCTACACTCTTGGGGTCCTGGAGGCTTTCTACCTCTCAGGCTTCTGTGTGGATTTGGCACTTCTTTGAGGGGTGGTGCCAGGTGCGGGGAGTGGTCTCTCTTCGCGTTTCTGTGCCTAACATCCTAGAGTTCTTGCAAGATGGCCTGGATAGAGGCCTGGCTTCGGCTTCTCTCCGGGTTCAGCTTGTGGCCTTGTCAGCCTTTCGGGGGTTTGTGACAGGTCAGCGTTTGACAGCCATTCCTGATGTGATTCGCTTTTTGCGGGCGGCCAAGGTGCTCCCGTGCGGTCCTCTGTTCCCTCTTGGAATCTCAGTCTGGTTCTCTCTATTCTGATACACCCGCCCTTCGAACCGTTGGGCGGCTGCTCTTTGAAGGACCTTACTCTGAAGACGGTCTTTTTGGTGGACATTTCTTCCGCTAGGCGTGTTTCTGAGCTACAGGTTTTCTCTTGTAGGGCTCCCTTCTTGGAGTTTTCTAGGGAGCAGGTTGTCTTGAGGCCTGTTCCTTCCTTTTCTGCCGAAAGTAGTTTTTCCTTTTCATGTCAATCAATCTGTGGTCCTCCCAGTCTTGGGTAGTTGGGAGGGCTCTTCTGAGCAAAGACAGCTGAGCAAGTTGGATGTTGGTCGGGTCCTTCGCTCTTATGTGCAACGCAGTGGCGTACCTAGGGGGGGGCGGGCCGCCCCGGGTACCAGCCCTAAGGGGGTGTTCCCGGCCTTGCCGTTCAGTCCCCCGCCACCCCCGAAGGACCGCTCGCCCCACTGACCTTCCTGCACCACCTGTGAAGCAGCCCGCAGCAGGATCGCGAAGTCAGCGTCAGCATCCCTGCGCTGCTTCCTGCGCCGCGATCCCGCCCCTCCTCTGACGTCAGAGGAGGGGCGGGACCGTGGCGCAGGAAGCAGCGCAGGGATCGCTGACGCTGACTTCGCGATCCTGCTGCGGCTGTTCATAGGTGGTGCGGGGAGGCCAGGGGGGCGAGCAGTCCTTCGGGGTGGGTCGGGGCATCAGGCCTTCAGGGTGGGGCGGGCGGGCAGGCAAGCAGGCTTTCAAGGGGGAGGGGGTGACAGGCAGGCAGGCAGGCCTTCAAGGGGGGACAGGCCTTCGGGGGGGGGGGTGCAGACCTTCAAGGGGGGCAGGCAGGCCTTCAGGGGGGTGTAGGCCTTCGGGGGGGTGTAGGCCTTTGGGGGGGTGCAGACCTTCAAGGGGGTGCAGGCCTTCAAGGGGGGAAAGGCAGGCAGGCCTTCAAGGGGGGGACAGGCCTACAAGGGGGGGGGACAGGCCTACAAGGGGGGGACAGGCCTACAAGGGGGGGGGACAGGCCTTCAAGGGGGGGTGCAGGCCTTCAAGGGGGAGACAGGCCTTCAAGGGGGGGAAAGGCAGGCAGGCCTTAAAGGGGGGACAGGCCTACAAGGGGGGGACAGGCCTACAAGGGGGGGACAGGCCTACAAGGGGGTGGGACAGGCCTTCAAGGGGGGGGGACAGGCCTTCGGGGGGGTGCAGACCTTCAAGGGAGTGCAGGCCTTCGGGGGGGGGGTGCAGTCCTTCAAGGGAGTGCAGGCCTTCGAGGGGGGTGGTGCAGGCCTTCAAGGGGGGACAGGCCTTCAAGGGGGGAAAGGCAGGCAGGCAGGCCTTCAAGGGGGGACAGGCCTACAAGGGGGGGGAGAAGCTACAAGGGGGTGGGACAGGCCTTCAAGTGGGGGACAGGCCTTCGGGGGGGTGCAGGCCTTCGGGGGGTGCAGACCTTCAAGGGGGGGACAGGCAGGCAGGCCTTCAAGGGGGGGACAGGCCTACAAGGGGAAGGGACAGGCCTTCAAGGGGGGTGCAGGCCTTCAAGGTGGGACAGGCAGACCTTTAAGGGGGGACAGGCCTTTGGGGGGGGACCATGATTTAGAAGTACACGGAGGGAAGGGGGTGTTCAAAGAGACATGCATATGCCAAACTTTGGGGGGGGGGGGGAAGAAATAATGGGTCTGAAAATAGAGGAGAGGGAGAGAGATGATGGACCATGGGATTTAGGGAGGGAAGGAACAGAAAGGGAGAGAAATTGGACACAAGGGATGGTGTGGAGGAGGGATAGAGATACTGGATAGGAGGGTAATTAGGAAAAGAAACGGAGAGATGGTGGACTCTGGGATGGTGGGGAAGGAGGGAGAGATGCCGGATGAAAGGGTATTTAAGAAAAGGTGGATCTGTGGAGGGAGATGAAAAAAAGGAAAGATACCAGACTTCCTGGGAAGGGAAGGGAAATGGAAAGGGAGGACAGAGTTGGCAGATGGATGGTTAGCATGCAGAAAGAAGGAGACCCTGGCAAGCAAGTTATCAGAAGAAAACCAGAGCCTTGGACCAACAAGATTTGAAATATAACCAGACAACAAAAGGTAGAAAAATTAATTTTATTTTCTGTTTTGTGATTATAACATGTCAGATTTGAAATGTGTATCCTGCCAGAGCTGGTGTTGGACTGCAAACGTGAGCTAGGATTTAACAGAAAGAGGAAAAGTCCTTTTTGTTTCTTTATTTTATTTACACCACAGCGCCAGTGTGGTTAGGAGAAGCCAAAGGGGGTGAAAAAGCTATAAAACCCACCAGGAGTTTTGAAAAAAATCACCCAACTGGGCAGGAAAATCGAATTGAAAAACCAATTCAATAGGGCTGAATCGAATCAAAAAATTTTTTTCCTGTATCTGGCAGCATTAGTTTGCGCTACTGTCTTAGACTTTAGGACCTGGGATTGGGGAGAGATGGCATCCTCAGTACTTTATAATGCAAGTGAAACGAGGATTTGGTCAGACTTTTGAAGGGTCTGCAGAAAAAAAATATTGTATAGGCCGGGGACATGAGACAGCAGGAAATGGGAACTTTTCTTCCTTCTATTTTTGTGAATGGAAAGGCTGAGGATGTCAGAGAGGTCAGTTAAAATATGTGCTTTATAAGAAAATATAATAATGTGTTTTATAAAGTTTATAGCATAGCTGGCCTACCCAGTGAGGTGTTCCTAGTGGTGATGGTGGCAGCGTGTCAATGTGTTGAGAGGAAGAGGTGGTCTGGGAAATTCTGCTGAGCAAACTCCGGGCCCATTTCCACCCCCCAGTTAGTCCACTCCACTCAACTGATTCACACACTGAGTGGGTCTTTGGGTGTTGTTTTGGGATCTCTTCCAGTGGTTTATCTCCTTCTGGTCCAAGGAAGGAAACTTTGTTATCCTTAGCATTGACCTACAGAATATGTTTGTAACAGCGCTGCTTGTGTGGCATTAGGCTATGTAGTGATCGAAAGAAAAAAACAGACCTTTGCACATTTTTGCACTATATGGTGGGTGTATGAGGAGATTCACATTTCCTGCACAGCTAAGTCCATGTGAAGTTACCTTGTGCTATATTTGACATCTAGCAAGGTCTCTGTTTGAAAGGAAAGATCTAAACTTAAAAATGAAGTGGCCAGAAGTTATGGTAAAAGCAGATAGTGTAGCTGGTTTTAAGAAAGATTTGGACAAATTCCTGGAGGAAAAGTCCATAATCTGTTATTAAGACATGGGGGAAGTGTCTGCTTGCCCTGGATCGGTAGCATGGAATGTTGCTACTCTTTGGGTTTTGACCAGGTATTAGTGTCCTGGATTGGCTACCATGAGAATGGGCTACTGGGCATGATGGACCATTGGTCTGACCCAGTTAGGCTATTCTTATGTTATGTTCTCATCTGTAGGGGCCTTTGTTTTCACTTCTTATTTTAATGTATTTTTTTTCTGGGAACTTATCAGTGTTTTTTATAATGGGAACAAAAATGGAAGAGAATTAATGTGTGTGGAATGGGGGGTAACTAATTTCTTCAGCTAAATAATTCAATCCACTTCAAACAGACATAGGAGAACTTGTGCACCATTCACACACCCTCCAACCAAAAACGTCAAAAGAAAAAAACTGTTCGACAACCTCCTAGCCATTCGAGCTGCAACACTCGACCCCCAACTCTACAACCAATTGATATCAACCACAGACTGCAAAACCTTCAAAAAGAAATAAAAACCCTTCTATTCAAAAAACACATAAAACCGAACTAACACAATCAGAACTGTCCCAAGCATCACCTGCAACTACTCCATATGTACTTCTGATGTCATGACAATTCAGACATAATTTATGTTATGTTATGTTTGGAATATAAGAAAATTTTCACTGCCTGTTTCTATTCTGACCATTTATTCCATTTCATGGTTATTGCAAAAAAAACAAACAAACATTTTTTTACATGGGGGGGGGGGGGTGTCAAAAAATGATGGGCCCCGGGTGCCACATACCCTAGGTACGCCACTGGTGCAACGGACCCAGGAGATCAGGAAATAAAATCATCTCTTTGTCCTTCTGACTGGTCCTCTTAGGGGGGCTGGCGCTTCTAGGGCTACTATTGCATGCTAGATCAAGGAGACTAGTGCTTCCGCTTCTCTTCTGGGGCAGCAGCCCGTTCCGGAGTTTCTCAAAGCTCATTCTACTCGGGGTCAGGCGGCTTCTTGGGCTGAGTCGTCGCTCGTGCCTCCAGTGGACATTTGTAAGGCTGCGGTTTGGTCTTCCTTGTATTCCTATGTCAGACTTTTTTGGGTAGATGTTCTGGCGCGTCAGGACGCGGTGTTCGGTGTGTGTGTTCTGGTGTCAGCCCTTCGGGGGTCCCGCCCGTGTGAGGGACTGCTTTGGTACGTCCCATTCGTAAAGATTAACCTCTACTGGTCTGGAGAGTGCTAAAGAAGGAGAAATTAGGTTCTTACCTGCTAATTTACTTTCTTTTAGCTTCTCCAGAGCAGTAGAGGTCCCCACCCTGTCTGTTGTTGTTGTTGGGGCTGTTTCGCGGGCAGTTTTTGTTTTTTGCTGCGGGTTCTAGTATTTTTCTAGGGCCGGGGAGAATTAAAGAACAGCGGCTGTGGCTCGGCTGGCTTAGCTGGCGAGCTGTGGGGAAATTTTCCTTCTGGTATTTCTCCTCTGCATTTTCCAACAGCATTTGGGTATGTTAGTTGTTACTCCTGTTAGGAGTATTGTTTTCTTTCTGTTTTCCAGTTCTTAGTTCTGCTTGGCTATTCGGCAGACTGATGTAAATAGAGAAGGGAGTATATTATATACTGTCCCACAGTTTTGTTTTCAGTCTCCACCTGCTGGTCATGATTGGATATATACCCATTCGTAAAGATTAACCTCTACTGGTCTGGAGAAGCTAAAAGAAAGTAAATTAGCAGGTAAGAACCTAATTTCTCCTTAGTTTTATAGACCGAGTCATCAACCAAGAGGAGCTTGAGTCGGTTAACATAAATACATAATACATAAACTTGACAAGGAAAAGTAGACTGAAATAATTTCCAAAATGTTTAGCAAACAAAAAAGTTTTCAGAACTTTCCGGAATAAAGCAAAAGAACCTAAACTTCTTAATGTAAGCGGTAAAGCATTCCAGAATTCGGTTAATTTAAAAGCAAAGATCTACAGAGAGACCTGAACAAACTGAGCGAGTGGGCAGAAAGATGGCAGATGAGGGAAAGGGAACCCGATGTACAGCTATATGATGGGAGGGAGGGTACTGGGGGAAGGCAACCTAGAAAAAGACTTGGGGGTATTGGTAGATAAAACAATGAAGCCGGCGGTGCAATGTGCAGTGGCCTCAAAGAAAGCGAACAAAATGTTGGGCATTATCAAAAAGGGTATCACTACCAGAACGAAGGAAGTTATTCTACCACTATATCGAGCGATGGTGCGCCTGCATCTGGAGTACTGCATCCAATAGTGGTCGCCGTATCTTAAGAAGGATATGGCTATACTCGAGAGGGTCCAGAGAAGACCCCTGGTCTGACCCGGCAGAGGCAATGCTTATGTTCTTATGACTAAATCTCTTAAAGGTTCTGTTTTTACCACTGAGAGAGGGAAATGTAAGTTTTAATTTTTGAGAACTTCTGGCAAGATGAGATCTATGAACATTCCAGTCTTAAGGATTCAAAGTGGCAAAAATGCCAAATAGGATCTTAAATGCAATATAAATGCACTTAAATTGAATACTGAGATACACTGGAAGCCAATGTAATTCCTTGAGCAGAGGGGTTACATGGTAGAATTTACTCTTACTGAAAACAAGTTTAGCTGCAGTGACATTTGAGGACATCGCTGTCTTTCTTCCAGGAAGGAGTGGCGATATTTAGCTGAAGGGCAGAAAGTTTATAGGGAGGTGATGAAAATTGATTTTTTGATTCATTCACTTATTTTTTTTTTTTAGCCCATCCTTCCAAAAGAACCCAGAACATCAGATCCTGATCTCACTGGGTAAGGGATCATTTGACATTTTTATTATGAATATTCGGGCATTGCTTATAAAGATCTTGTGATATGATTGGGTGAGCGAGTGCTGCAGTGCATATGTTGGGTGTCTGTACTTGAAGGTGAGAATGGTGTTCAGGTCATTTGGAGGTTATGAGCACTAGGAGATGAGAAACTAACTGTATGATGACTGAATTTGTTGAAATCAGCCTTTTCTGTATTCAGAATTTCTGGAAAGTCAAGGGGGAGGAGATCGTAGCTACTCTAACACAGCACTCGGTTTTTTTGGTGCCAGATGTATAACTGTCTCTGTGGTGGTAATGCCTACAACATCGCACCCTCATCTCCTCCTCTTTTTAAGATCATCCCTTTTTCTCTGCCCCTCCCCTCCTTACCCCTTAAATTCCCATGTGGAATGCTGCAGGGTTCGGTGCTTGGACCCATGCTCTTCAACATATTTATAAACGACCTGGAAACGAGCAAGGTGATTAAATTTGCAGATGATACAAAGTTATTCAGAGTAGTGAGGATGCAGAAGGATTGCGAAGACTTGCAATGCGACAAACACGCTCAAAAAATGTGCCGCAACACAGCAAATGAGGTTTAACGTGGATAAGTGTAAGGTGATGCATGTCGGTTAAAAAAAATGTTATACATGAATACAGGTTGTCTGGTGCAGTACTTGGAGAGACCCCTGAGGAAAGAGACTTGGGAGTACTGGTTGACAAATCAATGAAGCTGTCTGCGCAGTGTGCGGCGGAGGCAAAAAGGGCGAACAGATTGCTAGGAATGATTAAAAAGGGGATCACAAACAGATCGGAGAAGGTTATCATGCTGCTGTACTAGGCCATGGTACACCCCCACCTGGAATACTGTGTCCAGGACTGGTCGCCATACATGAAGGAGGACAAGGTACTACTCGAAAGGGTCCAGAGAAGAGCGACTAAAATGGTTAAGGGACTGGAAGAGTTGCCGTACAGTGAGAGATTAGAGAAACTGGGCCTCTTCTCCCTTGAAAAGCGGAAACTGAGAGGAGACATGATCGAAACATTCAAGATAATGATGGGAATATACTTAGTAGATAGAGGCAGGTTGTTTACCCTCTCCAAGGTAGAAAGAACGAGAGGGAACTCTCTAAAGTTAAAAGGGAATAGATTCCGTACAAACGTAAGGAAGTTCTTATTCACCCAGAGAGTGGTGGAAAACTGGAACGCTCTTCCGGAGGCTGTTATAGGGGAAAACACCCTCCAGGGATTCAAGACAAAGACAGACAAGTTCCTGCTGAGCCAGAACGTATGCAGATAAGACTAGTATCAGGGCACTGGTCTTTGACCTAGGGGCCACTGCGGGAGCGGACAGCAGACCACGATGGACCTCTGGTCTGACCCGGCAGCGGGAATTCTTATGTTCTCTTTCCTCAACAAATGCTTTATACTCTTCTCTTCCCCTCCCTTCTTTGTTGCATGCCCTTTGTACTGCAGATGTGGATCTGGCAGATCTTCAAGATCCGGATCCAAGTGGAGCCCAGGATCTGGGGAAGGATCCTACCGTGTGCAGATTTTTCAAGCCCATGCATCTGGTAGATTTGATTTCTGAATCTCTCCAGGAATTGAAGCTGCAGTCTGAGCAGCCTGTCACTGCAGAATGTTCCCTCATGAGTGACCTGAGGCTGCAGTCTGCATCTTTTCCTGATCATCCTGACCTAGTTTGGATTCTTACAGATATTTGGGAGGTGCCTGAGGGTCCCTTGAAATGTGCCCACACCATGTCTTGGCTTTATCCCATGGCAGATGCTTTTAACAAGCGCTTTGCTTCCCCAAAGGTAAATTAATCAGTGGCGCAGGTCACCAAGCACACTTCTCTTCCCAGTGACGGGGGGGTGGTCCTGAAGGATGTCCAGGACCAGCATGTGGATTTCATTTTTAAGTGACTGTTTGATTCGGTGGCCGCAGGCATTAAGGTAGCGTTAGCCTCTTCATTCATGGCCAGGGCATGCCATTTCAAGCTTCGTCATGATCCTGACACTGTGGTGCTTTGTGACCTGGATTTCCTGGTCTTGGGTATAGACTAGAGGTGTCCAACCTGTGGCCCAAGGGCCGCATGTGGCCCCGTGAAGTATTTTGTGTGGCCCTGGTCGAGGGCGATGCAGTGTTTTCCTCTGCTGCCCCCGGGTGTTTACCGTCTTGCCGGCTCCCTCCTCTGTCTTGCTGCCGCGTTTGCACGGCCCCAGAAAAATTTTTTTCAGCAAGGGAAACTAAAAAGTTGGACACCCCTTGTGTAGACTATATTACATGCCCTGTGTGACATGGCTCTATGCTCTTAAATTCATCTTAGCTTGACAGATGATGTGCTTATTAAGTCACATAGCATCAATAGCTTATGTAACATGTACCTGAATCTCAGACCTGCTCAATGTACTCTAGCCTGTCAGTGATCCCAGGCCACAGCCCACTTTCTAGCGTGTCCAGATTTCCTCTATGCTTCATCAATTTATCAGATGGTGGTTACAGCCAAAACACCAATCCAGAGACCTATTGTTCCATCAGAAGATTCTAACCACAGATCATCAATGTATGCATGACAAGGCCATCTGAACTGCCTCCACACTCAGAGGTCTTGGACCACTCAGAAAAGATCTCTTCACATCACTCTTCCAGAATTTTGAGCGATTCACAATGCCCTTCATACCTGGTTACAACCAAAACACCAAACAGAGGCCTGTTCCATCAGAAGATTCTAACCACAGATTCATCAATGTATGCATGAGGAGGCCTTCTGAATGGCCTCCGCACTCAGAGTTCTTGAACCACTCAGAAAAGATCTCTTCACATCACTCTTCCAGAATTTTGAGCGATTCACAATGCACTTCATACCTTTCAAGAAAATCCTCAATCAGGTACTTTTCATCAATATAGACCAGTGGTTCCCAACCCTGTCCTGGAGGACCACCAGGCCAATCTGGTTTTCAGGCTAGCCCTAATGAATATGCATGGAGTAGATTTGCATGCCTGTCACTTCCATTATATGCAAATCTCTCTCATGCATATTCATTAGGGCTAGCCTGAAAACCCGATTGGCCTGGTGGTCCTCCAGGACAGGGTTGGGAACCACTGATAAAGACAACCAAGTTTGCCATGTATTCTATCATCACACAAGGAGGCACAGGGTCTCTTCCCCTAATCAATAAGCAGGACGTACGTAACCTCTTCCTCAAAATACGTATCTGGTGGGCAAATGGAATGCTTTTGCCAACAGGCTCAGCAGATTCCTTCCTCCTCACGACTGGACACCTGGTTCCAAAGTTTTAGATCAACTCTTTCCACTTGGCAGACTACATATTGTTCTGTTTGCATCTCCCAGCACTCACAAATGTTCTCCTCATCAGCTGGAATTGCCTTTCTCCTAGATTGTACAAATTCCTGTATTTCCCTCCAATCCCTCTAATAGCAATCACAATCATATTAGTACGGTGGTCCAGAAATGCTTCCACCGCCTTAGAATGATACTCCTTTGGGAGTTGGAAAGTTGAATAATGATTTCAACATTGAATGATGCTCAATAGTACTGCCCAATTCACGATTTGAATCGATTCACTGATTCATTTCGGGTGAATCGGTTCGAATCGATTCAAAAACAAAAAAAATCAGCCTCCCGATTTGGCGACTGATTCTCCCCCTCCTTGCCCCCTAAAGCAGGATCGGCAGCGCTGCCTCTTGTTGGCTGGCTGCTGCCGCTCCTGCTTTAGAGGGCGAGTGGGGAGTGTCGGTCGAGAATTGCTTCTGTCCAGCTTTCCCCCTGCCCTCCTGGCAGCAGAGAGAAGGCAGCTTGCAAAGATCACTAGCACTAGCAATCTTATCCAGGCTGCTGAAATTAGGTAAATTGATGGCGGGAGGCCAGGGGGAACACGCAGGCCTTCCGGGTGGGAGGGGGTTGTACAGGCCTTCAGGAGGGACAGGTAGGCCTTCAGGGGTGGGGTGCAGGCCTTCAGTGGGGCAAGCAGGCCTTGGATGCAGGCCTTCAGGGGGGACAGGCAGGCCTTGGGTGGAGGCCTTCAAGGGGGTCAGGCAGGCCTTCAGGGGTGGGGTGTAGGCCTTCAGGGGGGGGGAACCTTCAGGGGAATGGGTGTGCATATGCCGGACTTTGGGGGGAAGAAATAATGGGTCTAAAAATAGAGGAGAGGGAGCGAGAGAGAGATGATGGGCAGTGGGATTTAGGGAGGGAAGGAACAGAAAGGGAGAGATGGTGAACCCTGGGGTGGTGGGGAAGGAGGGAGAGATGCTGGATAAAAGGGTAGTTGAGAAAAGGTGGATCTGTGGACGGAGATGAAAAAAAGGAAAGATGCCAGACCTCCGGGGCAGGGAAGGGAAACGGAAGGGGAGGACAGAGATGGTAGATGGATGGTTAGCAAGAAGAAAGAAGGAGACCTTGGCAAGCAAGTTATCAGAAGACAACCAGAGCCTGGGCCCAACAAGATTTGAATAATGACCAAACAACAAAAGGTAGAAAAACTAATTTTATTTTCTGTTTTGTCATTACAATATGTCAGTTTGAAACGTGTATCCTGCCAGAGCTGGTGTTAGATCGCAAATGTGAGCTAGGATTTAACAGAGAGGAAAAGTCTTTTTTGTTTGTTTACAACACAGTGTCAGTGTGGTTAGGAGAAGGCAAAGGGGGTCAAGAGGCTATAAAAGGGGTGAAGAGGTTATAAAATGAACCCACCAGGATGTTTTTTTAAAAAAAAAACCCCAATTGGGCGGGAAAATCAAATTGAAAAATCGATTCAATAGGCTGAATCGAATCAAATTGAAATTTTTTTTCCAGAATTGGGCAGCACTAATGCTCAGACCTTCCCGCCAGTGGCATAGAAGGGGGGGGGAATCTGCCCCAGGTGAGCCTTCCTAAGGGTGGGGCACACCTCCTTCCCCCCAACCCCTCTGCGCATCTCCTTTGTTACAAAGATCCATTTTAATAACAGAATCAAATCCAGTGCCATTTTTATTTCCCTGGTGCGAAGTTTTGCTGCCCATTTTGGCATCGGCGCTCTCTCTGACATCATTTCCGGGACCCATGCCTAGGAAGTGACGTCAAAGGGCAAGCCAACACCGATGTGGGCATGCTGCTCACGCCGGAGAAGTTAAAATGGTATGGGGCGAGGGAAAGGGGCGTGTGCATGTCGGGAGGGGGGGCGCTGCACACACTACGCCACTGCTTCCTGCATCAGTCAGCACCAGACTGTATACAGGCCAATACCTTCATAGTAACATAGTAAATGATGTATACAGGCCAATACCTTCATAGTAACATAGTAAATGATGGCAGATAAAGACCCGAGTGGTCCATCCAGTCTGTCCAACCATACATGCTCCATAAATTAATTATTTAGTTTAAATGGTCCTTTTACTTACCGTGTTTACTGTCTTATATTAATTATGGGCCCAAAAAAGGCACTAGGTCTTATTTTCGGGGTAGATCTTATTTTTTTCATGTACAGTGACCAACTCTCCCTTCCTCTCCTCCACCCCTATATTTCCTATTTCCTTTCTCTCCCCCACATGTGCAGTATCTTTCTATCCCTCCCTGTCATTCCCCTGTGCAGCAGAACCCTTGCAGCTTATATCCCTCCCTTCCTCCCATCTTCCTTGGAGCATTTTTTTAATCCCTCCCATCTCCCCCGCTGCCGCCATACACCCTCCCTCTCCCTGCTGACCCTTTCATCTTTCCCACCCACCCGAACCCCGACCGCGAGATCGAAATACAGCACCTTATAAGAAACTGCATCGTTGGCAGCACAGGCCCCATCGCTGCTTTCTCACGCCCGGGTGTTGCTGGTGACGTCATCAGCAACGCGGCAGAGGAACGCCCCGGACATGAGAGAGCCACGATGGGCCTGTGCTGCCGATGATGGGAGTTCTTATAAGGTGCTGTATTTCGATCTCACAGTTGGGGTTCGGACGGGTGGGAGAGATGGAAGGGTCACGGATGGAGCGCTGCTGTCGCTGGCAATTAGGGCTTATTTTGGGGGTAGGGCTTATATTAAGACCTACCCTGAAAATCATGCTAGGGTTTATTTTGGGGGTAGGTCTTATTTTCGGGGAAACACGGTAGATATTTCTGGGCCAGAAATCCAGAGCCCTGCCCGGTAGTGTGCTTAGGTTCCATCTACTGGAGTCTCCATCAAAGCTCACTCCAGCCCATCTTAACTATCCCAGCCATCGAAACCCTCCCCAGCCCGTCCTCAACGTGTAATTTCTTGCTCCTTTCTCCATTATGAGCACTGTTTGGTGGCAGTATTGAACATTATGAACTGGATGGACTTTAATGACATCATGTTACCCCTGTTTAACTTTTTTGTTGTTTAGTGTCTTCAACTGGGCAGACAGAAGTTCAGCTAAGTGACTGGCAAGATGGTGAGTGGATAGCGAGTGTCCAACAGAGATGCTGCAGTCATGGGTCCTGCACATTTTAGTGTTGCTGTAAAATCTGTCTCTGGATGGGCTCCAGTTCTTCCCCATGTAAAAAAATAAGCTTGATGGACATTTATGAGGTACGGTATTGTTGGCCTGCTAATTATTAGACATTTTGTTAAGGGGAAGGGGGAGGCTCAAAGACTGAGGGTGTCATTAAAGCATGTCAATATTTTTGTTCAATGATGTTGGTTAAATTCATTATGCTTGAAGTTAGTCTGTCTTGAATTTGAGGGAATCAGGGTAAACATGATTATCCCAGGACAAGCAGGCAGGTATTCTCACTAGTGGGTGATGTCATCAGACAGAGCCCGATACGGACGTCTCACAAGCACGTGTTGCTTGTAGAAACTTAGAAGTTTCGAGATGCCCGCACCGCGCATGCGCCGGTGCCTTCCCGCCCGGAGAGCCGGGCATGTCTCCTCAGTTCTTTTCTTTCCGCGGAGCTGAGAAGTTCAACTTCATCATGCGCTAGCTGAATTCAGTTAAATTTGCCTTCCTTGTCCGCGTTTTTCGCTTTCTTTTAATTTTAATTGTAGTACATTTCTTTTTCAGTAAAAAAAAAAAAAAAAAGATTATTTCCTCCGGCGGGTCGAACGGGCCGGCCACGTGGCTCAGGCCTACTGGCTTCGACCTCGCGGCGGAGATTTTCCGGCCTATGTCCCGGCCAATCACCGGGTTTAAAAAGTGCAGCAAGTGCCAACGCGCAATTTCACTCATGGACCCGCACCGACGCTGTTTGCAGTGTCTTGGTCCTGACCACATTCCGAAATCGTGCAGGCCTTGCTCTACCCTTACGGCACGCTCATTCAAACGGCGTTGCCTACTGTGGGAGTCGATGTTCAAGATGGACGCAGCTAAGGATCCTTCAGCTTCCACTTCATCTGATACCTCCCCGGTTCGTGCGAAACCGGTATCGACCCCTCCTGCATCGAGTGTGGTGAAACCGGCATCGTTCATCCCGACACCATCCACGAGCTCGACGTCGGTGCCTGCCCCGGTCTCCTCGGTTCAGGTACCTCTTCCTTCCACAGTACCACCAGTGGTCATCAAAGTGCCGAAAGCTACCAAGCAGAAGCACTCGACCTCGAAGGAACGCGATGTCCGTGCAGGAGGACCCCCTTTCGGTGCGGATCCCTCCTTATCGGCTTCGCTACGGTCCATGCTGGAAGCTCAATTCGTTGAGCTCATGCAGACCATCGGACCCGGGCTCATCGCTGCCATACAGGGTGACCTCCCGGTACCGGTCCAAAGGGGCGGTCCGCCCCCTCCCCCTCCCCCACACCGTTCGACCTCGACAACCGACGAGGACGAACGGGGGAGGGCGGCGATGCCCACGCGGCAAGCCTCGCTTACTGATATGCCGCCATTAGAGCCCATTACGCCTCCGCGCCAACATGGGACCAGACCTTCGATCGATAATCAAAGCCCTGGGCATAGTCAGGAAGAGTTCTTCCGCACTCCTTACCAGACTTGGGTAGC
Organism: Geotrypetes seraphini; assembly: GCF_902459505.1. Taxonomy (NCBI): domain Eukaryota; kingdom Metazoa; phylum Chordata; class Amphibia; order Gymnophiona; family Dermophiidae; genus Geotrypetes; species Geotrypetes seraphini. Next base: position 503,953,364 of record NC_047085.1, read on the forward strand.
ATCGCAAGAACCTGCATCGCAACCCCTGTTACGATCTACCGCTTCCAGCCCCATCCATCACTTGGGGGCCTCGGGAGACCATGCGATGCACAGACGATCTCGATCCCCGTCCCGCCACCGAGAGGGACATCGATCCAGACACTCATCCTGGCACTCTTCACGCCATTCGGAGGTGTCACCGCAGAAAAAACTGCAACGTATGGGATACCCCTCATCAGAGGTATCCCCACCGGAGGGACCGGAGTACGAGGAAACACCCGTACCCGACTCCCCTTGCCATTCCCCGATGTCCATGGACCCGGAGGCCTCTTCCTCCTCCAGCCTGTCTCACAAACCGACGCTGGCGGAGCAATTGTCTTTCTCATCATTCCTCCGACAAATGGCTGATGATCTGGATGTGACCCTTGACACGGGCTCCCGATACTCCAAAGAGTATCTGGACACCATGCATTTACCTAACCCTCCAACGGAGTCGCTTCGGCTCCCTCTGCATAAATTGCTGGATCAGACCTTCATGCAGTGTTTCGAAACACCGTACTCCATACCGGCGATTCCCAGCAAACTCGATGCTCGATACCGCATCGTGCACCATAAAGGGTTCGAAGGCCCTCAACTCTCTCACCAATCCCTACTGGTCGAGTCCTCTCTTAAACGCTCTCATCCCTCTCAGGTCTATGCCTCTGTACCGCTGGGCTGAGAGGGGAGAACGATGGACAAATTTGGTAGAAAATTCTACCAAAACTCCATGATGGCGTCACGGGTGCTGAACTACAACTTCTTTTTCTCTTCCTATCTGGAGTTCTTCTTGCCGGTGCTCCGCAAGTTCACTCCTTTCATAGACACCCAAGCTCGATTCGAGTTCGAGGAAGTGGTAGCCTCCCTCTCCCAGTTACGCCTCCAGCTGATGCAATCCTCTTTCGATGCATTCGAACTCTCGGCACGTGCTGCCGCAAGCGCGGTAGCCATGCGCCGCCTGGCATGGCTCCGTACAATCGATATGGATCCCAACCTCCAAGACAGACTCGCCAACGTACCATGTGCGGGAGCTGATCTGTTCGATGAATCTATCGAAACTGTTACCAAGAAGCTGTCGGATCACGAAAAATCTTTTCAATCCATCCTGCGGCCAAAACCAAAACCTCAACAGTCTCGACCTTCCAGGCCACCCCTGATTTACCAGCGGCGTTACATGCCCCGACAAACGCCTGCTGCGAGACAACCTGCGAAGAGACAACCTCCCCAGAAGTCTCAGCAAAAACCCCAGCCACCGGCTGCACCTAAGGCTACCCAGCCCTTTTGACTCCCTTCCTGGGAGCATAACCGACACCGTTCTGCACCCCTCTGCCTCTCCCATAGGGGGCCGCCTCCATCTTTTCTACCATCGATGGGAGGCCATAACCACGGACCTATGGGTCCTTACCATCATAAGAGACGGATACTCTCTTCACTTCCATCGGGTCCCCCCGGACCATCCTCCAAGAGAGTATCCTTCAAGCTCGACACAGACCGCCCTTCTTCTTCAGGAAGTCCAAACCTTACTTCAGCTTCGGGCCGTCGAGCCGGTCCCGTCAGACCAATTGAACCGAGGGTTTTACTCCCGGTACTTCCTCGTCCCGAAGAAAACGGGCGACCTGCGACCCATTCTGGACCTTCGGGCCCTCAACAAGTTTCTGGTCAAAGAGAAGTTTCGTATGCTGACTCTGGCTTCTCTATACCCCCTCCTCGAGCAGAACGACTGGTTATGCTCCCTGGATCTCAAGGAGGCCTACACTCACATCCCCATTCACCCGGCCTCCCGAAAGTTCCTCAGATTTCGGGTGGGAAATCTGCATCTACAGTATCGAGTGCTACCATTCGGCCTCTCTTCATCCCCCAGAGTCTTCACAAAGTGCCTGGTGGTAGTGGCCGCGGCACTCCGGGACAGGGGACTACAGGTGTTCCCATACCTCGACGACTGGCTCATCAAGGCCCCGTCAGCCCCAGAGGTCACTTTGGCAGTCTTGGCTACAACCAACCTCCTCCAGAACTTGGGCTTCGAGATCAACTTTTCCAAGTCTCACCTACAACCCACTCAGTCCCTCCCCTTCATCGGGGCAGTCCTGGACACCAGTCGACTCCGAGCATTCCTGCCTCTTCAACGCATGGAGGCTCTTCTTCATCTTTGCCAGTCAGTGTCTACTCGCCAAACTCTACCGGCAAGACAGCTGATGGTGCTCCTGGGCCACATGGCCTCCACAGTACATGTGACACCCTTTGCCAGACTCCATCTCAGAATCCCCCAGTGGACCCTGGCATCACAGTGGAATCAGACGTCCGATCCACTAACCAAACGCATCGTAGTCACACCTGCTCTTCGGCAGTCTCTACTTTGGTGGATGACCTCTTCGAATCTATCCAGAGGTTTGCTGTTGCACTCTCCCCCCCATCAGAAAGTTCTCACAACCGATTCGTCGAACTATGCATGGGGGGCCCACCTAGATGGTCTCCGCACCCAAGGATTCTGGACCAGTGCGGACAGACTACATCAAATCAATCTACTGGAGCTCAGAGCCATCTTCAATGCTCTCCAAGCTTTCCAACACCTACTTCACAACATGGTGATCCTCATTCGCACAGACAATCAGGCCGCCATGTATTATATCAACAAGCAAGGAGGCACGGGCTCGGCCCTCCTTTGCCAGGAAGCTCTACGAATCTGGGACTGGGCGGTTCGCCACAACGCCTTCCTCAGAGCTGTCTACATTCAGGGGAAGAACAACGTCTTAGCAGACAACCTAAGTCGTCTCCTACAACCTCACGAATGGACTCTCCATTCCAGCCCCCTTCACCAAATCTTCACACAGTGGGGGACGCCTCAGATAGACCTCTTTGCGGCTCCCCACAACTCCAAACTGCCTCAGTTTTGCTCCAGGATCTACACTCCTCATCGCCTCGAGGCAGATGCTTTCCTACTGGACTGGGGGAAACGATTTCTATATGCGTTCCCACCATTCCCGCTGATCCAGAAGACTCTGGTCAAGCTGAAACTCGAACAGGCCACCATGATTCTAATAGCTCCTCGGTGGCCCAGACAACCTTGGTTCTCCCTTCTACTTCAACTCAGCAGCAGGGAACCTGTACCACTTCCAGTGTTTCCTTCACTACTTACTCAACATCAAGGATCACTGCTTCATCCCAACCTGCAGTCTCTCCACCTGACAGCTTGGTTCCTCTCAACGTAACCCCTCACCAATTCTCACAAGAAGTGAGGGAGATCTTGGAGGCTTCCAGGAAGCCTGCCACTCGACAATGCTACTCCCAGAAATGGACTAGATTCTCCTCATGGTGTGTTTCTAAATCAAAGGAACCTCAGCGAGCCTCCTTATCCTCCGTGCTGGACTATCTCCTACACCTATCTCAATCTGGGCTCAAGTCTACATCCATACGAGTCCACCTGAGCGCTATTGCAGCTTTCCACCAGCCTCTACAAGGGAAATCCCTCTCGGCCCATCCGGTGGTCGCCAGATTTATGAAAGGGCTCTTTCATGTTAACCCTCCTCTCAAACCACCCCCAGTAGTTTGGGATCTCAATGTAGTCCTTTCCCATCTCATGAAGCCCCCGTTTGAACCACTCAACAGGGCTCCTCTTAAGTATCTCACCTGGAAAGTGCTTTTTCTTGTAGCCCTTACGTCTGCTCGCAGAGTCAGCGAACTCCAGGCATTGATGGCGGACCCACCATTCACAGTATTTCATCACGACAAGGTGGTCCTCCGCACTCACCCGAAATTCCTGCCTAAAGTGGTCTCCGAATTTCATCTCAACCAATCCATCGTACTTCCAGTATTCTTTCCTAAGCCCCATTCTCACCACGGAGAATCGGCCCTTCACACTCTAGACTGTAAACGTGCTTTGGCTTTCTACCTGGATCGTACCAAGCCACACAGAACCACCCCCCAACTTTTTGTCTCCTTCGATCCTAATAAGTTGGGAAGACCCGTATCAAAGCGCACCATCTCCAATTGGATGGCGGCTTGTATCTCTTTCTGCTATGCCCAGGCTGGATTATCACTCCCTTGTAAGGTCACAGCCCATAAGGTCAGAGCAATGGCAGCCTCAGTAGCATTCCTCAGATTAACACCAATTGAGGAGATTTGCAAGGCTGCCACGTGGTCCTCGGTTCACACCTTCACCTCACATTATTGTCTGGATACTTTCTCCAGACGGGATGGACAGTTTGGCCAAACAGTGTTGAAAAATTTATTCTCTTAAGTCGCCAACTCCCCCTCCATCCCACTGAGGTTAGCTTGGAGGTCACCCACTAGTGAGAATACCTGCCTGCTTGTCCTGGGATAAAGCAATGTTACTTACCGTAACAGTTGTTATCCAGGGACAGCAGGCAGCTATTCTCACGTCCCACCCACCTCCCCTGGGTTGGCTTCTCAGGCTAGCTACCTGAACTGAGGAGACACGCCCGGCTCTCCGGGCGGGAAGGCACCGGCGCATGCGCGGTGCGGGCATCTCGAAACTTCTAAGTTTCTACAAGCAACACGTGCTTGTGAGACGTCCGTATCGGGCTCTGTCTGATGACATCACCCACTAGTGAGAATAGCTGCCTGCTGTCCCTGGATAACAACTGTTACGGTAAGTAACGTTGCTTTTCAGGAACCCTAATGCAGTTTTCTTACTCCAGAAATGGGCTCTCCAGCCATCATCGTTGAGGTTATATCCCACATTGAACAAGGGGACGAGCCATACATCAGGGTAGAGCTGGGATCAGAGGAAAAAAGAAATTGGGAAAAGCAGCTGTTCGGGTGAGTGCAGTAATGAAAGGAATTGGGGTGAAGCTGTGGAATTGTAACATTAATTTCTGAACCTGGTTTGACTTTCTGAGCAGGAACGAGAGATATGCGGGTCCTTAGATTTGTTACAAAGATCCATTTTAATAACAGAATCAAATCCACAGTGATAGATTCCACTGTAGATAGAAGAAATGGAACAGCTTGATTATAATTAAGCACACTTTGCCAACTAGGGCCTGTAAGGATATCTTCTTCCTTACAGGCCCTACGGCGACAAGGGGGCATCCGCCGAAAATCAGAGGCGGGAGATTCCATGGTGACACTAGTAAGTACTTCTTCACCGAAAGAGTGGTCGACCGTTGGAATAATCTTCCACTTCAGGTAGTTGAGGCCAGTAACGTGACTGATTTTAAGATCAAATGGGATCAACACGTGGGCTCACTTCAAAGAGGAACTTAGAGGGGAGGGTTATTTGAGTGGGCAGACTTGTTGGGCCGTAAGCCCTTTTCTGCCGTCATATTCTATGTTACTAACTAAGTGCTCTTGAGTTTATTTCCGAGTCCCTGCTCAGACTGTGCGTACAGCTTCATCATTTATCATCAGAGACTAGAGCTGGAGCTGGCTATGCTCACATCAGGCTCCTGTAACTCAAATTAAATGCCATACTTTTGTTTATTTACAACATAAACTTTTACGGGCTTTTTGTTCAGTCTGTGCCAGGGTACGAGTTCTCAGTTTTATTTAAACTTCTGACAATTATTTTGTCTGGAGAAAAGAAAAATTTATCTTCTCTTCATATTACAAACAATTCCAAATTAATAATACAGCGGATATTAACACTGAAATCTTGTGGGATGCTTTTAAAGCTACTATGAGAGGTCATATTATTTCTTATTCGGCACATACTAGGAAACTATTGGTTAAACAATTCACTGATCTGGAAAATGAAATTAAACTTCTAGAATCTAAATTAATTAATAATTGGCAGAATGATACTTCACAGGAATTATTAAAAGTAAAAGGGAAATATAATGAGATATCTTCAAGACTGGCAAGGAAAGATTTGTTTTCCCAGCAAACTTTGTATTATGGAAGTTCCAATAAGGCGGGAAGATTACTTGCAAATTATCTTAAAGTAAAAAAAAGAAGAGTAAAAATAATAGCAATTAAAGATAGTAGTGGAAATTTGCATATTAAGATTAATGATATTTTAAATCAATTTCTTAATTTTTATAAAGATTTGTATTCTTCCGAGTCTTATACTGATAAACTTCAAAATGGTGTGGAATTTTTAAATTTATTAGTGGGTCCAAAACTTCCTGATCATATAAAAAGAAGATTAGATGAGCCTATATCGTTAAAAGAAGTAGAAACTGCATTGAAGTCTCTTAGAGTTGGATCCGCTCCAGGTGGGGATGGTTTTACAGTAGAATTCTATAAAACATTTCAAAATTCATTACTCCCTCATTTATTAAATTTATATCAATTTCAACTAAATAAAGGTTGTATTACAGGTACTATGGCAGAATCTTTAACTATTGTGTTACCTAAGCCAAATAGAGATCCTACTTCGGTATCAAACTATAGGCCGATATCTTTAATTAATGTGGATGGAAAATTACTGGCTAAAACTTTGGCTATGAGATTGGCTAAGGCTCTCCCTTATATAATTGATGTACATCAAACTGGATTCATTGCGAATAGACATTCTTCTAGTAACACAAGATTGACATTCCACACTTTAAATTTAACTAAAAATATGAATGATCCGGCTTTTGTCATATCTTAAGATGCAGAAAAAGCATTTGATAGAGTGGAATGGGATTTCATGTATCAAGCTTTGGAATGGTTTGGTATAGGTTCAGGATTTATTCAAATGGTTCAGACTTTGTATAGCTCCCCTATGGCAAGATTATATATCAATAATAAAATGTCAGATCGTTTTCATTTACATAGGGGAGTTAGACAGGGTTGTCCACTATCTCCTTTGCTTTTTGATATAGTATTAGAACCCTTATTGTTAGCTATTAATCAAGCAAAGGAAATACAAGGTATTCCTCGTAATAATTGGGAATATAAATTTTCTGCTTATGCAGACGATATTTTATTATATTTGAGAAATCCTGTTTCCTCCATTCCTTGTTTGTTAGATTTGATAGACAAATTCGGTAAATTTTCAGGTTATAAAATAAATTGGAATAAGTCTGAACTTCTTCCACTCAATGTGCATTGTTTAAAAAGTATGTTTGAGTCTTTTTCTTTCGTTTGGAAGGAAGATGGTTTAAAATATTTGGTAATATGGATTAAAAATACAGTAGATGAGACTGTAAAAGAAAATGAAAAAAGGCTGTTAAAAAAGGTTACGGAATTATGTGAGCATTGGAATCCATTACATTTATCTTGGTGGGGGAGAGTCCAAACGGTTAAAATGATGATTTTACCTGTAGTTTGCTATCAAATGGGTATGATACCAGTATTTTTTCATGGATCTTTTTATAAAAAGTTGAACTCGATTATTATAAAATTTATTTGGCTTGGTAAAACTCCTAGAATTGCTATAGCATCTTTGCAAAGACCAATTAGGGAGGGCGGGGTAAATTTTCCAAACTTTTATAGGTACCATCAAGCCTATATTTTACGTCAAGGTATGTATTGGGTCCTCCCGGATCTCATTGAGTATACTCCTGATTGGTTATATTTGGAATGGCGACTCATGTTTCCTTTACATCTTTCTCATGTGCTCAGTATCAAGATGCCCAGATTATACAAAGAAAATAGAATTCTAATGGATACTTGGAAAACATTACGATTTGTCAGTAATTTAACAGCAATTACTATTAATAAATCAACGAATCAATCCATATGGCTAAACTCCAGGATTCAAATTGGCGGTTTCAAGATCGTCTGGAAACATTGGATAATTGCGGGAATCAGAACTTTAAGTGATGTAATTACTAATGGTAAGCTGCTGGATTTTACACATTTGCAACATAAATTTGGGCTTCACAAATCACAATATTTTCGTTGGTTGCAATTGAAGCAGGCCATTCAGGCAGGGTTCCCTGAATGGAAAAATTTGAATACTCAACCTAGCATAGAATTTTTATGTTTTCAGGCGGACTTTCTGGGACATCAGGCCGCACACTGGTATAAAACTATTAGTGAATTGGTTAAAAAAAAAAAGCCTAAAAATACTCTTATGGATATTTGGAGCATATTTCAGCATCTCAATGGCCACAGATTTGGTCTTGGAGAATGAGATGTACAATGTCAGCATCTATGAAACAAACTTGGTTTTTCTTGTTACATAGAGCTTTTTGGACCCCAGTTAGATTGCAAAAGTTAAATAGCTCTTTGTCTAATAGATGCTGGCATTGTAATCTGGATGTGGGAACTTTAGATCATCTTTTGTTTTATTGTGCCCATATCTTAGCCTTTTGGAATTCAATCTGGGATCAAGTAAATTGTTTATTAGAAAATCACGTAGCATTAACTTATGATACTGTACTTTTTGGTATGTCTATGAGAAAAAAGAGTCAGATATCAATGTGTAATAACAAACTTTTATTGATTTTGACCCGAGTAGCCATTCAACATATTAAAAACAACTGGAAAGACCATAGTAGGCTTAATTTTAAATTTTGGTGGAATTCGGTATGTCACATATACAAAATGGAAAGATCAATAGCGGTGCAAAATGGAAATGATAAAAACTTCATTAAAATTTGGGAACCATTAACATCCTTTTGTCATGATTAATGCCATTTTTCTAATATATCTATATTTAATATGTAAGATAAGGGTGGGGTGGGGGAGGATTTATATTATATGAAAAATAACATTATCCCAGGACAAGCAGGCAGCATATTCTTGACTGATGGGTGACGGCACCGACTGAGCCCCGGTACGGACAATTTTAGAGTGATTGCACTCTAAGAACTTTGAAAGTTCTAGTAGGCCGCACCGCGCACGCGCGAGTGCCTTCCCGCCCGACAGAGGCGCGCGGTCCCCAGTTTCTTAGTTTCCGCGGCCCACCAGCAGGGGTGAGCAAGTATCAGCGTTATTCACATTGGCAAATGCGACCCAGACTCGGACCAGAGGTCATGGCCTGAAGCTGAGAGGGGACACGGCCAGGACAAATGTCAGAAAGTTCTGCTTCACACAGCGAGTGGTGAACGCCTGGAACTCTCTCCTGAAAGAGATGGTGGAGGAAATCACCATTCTAGGATTTAAGGGAAAATTGGACGCACATCATCTTGCAGGACACATTGAGGGATACGAGTGACTAATGTATTCACCAGGGTACGCCTGGCTGAGCCGCCGCGTGTGCGGATCACTGGACTGGATGGACCCCAGGTCTGATCCGGTGTAGGCATTTCTTATGTTCTTATGTTTACCCCATAATGCTGCCTGATGTGAGAAAAGGTGTTGATGGTGTCTTAAGTTTACATCCTCTAACTGGAGGGGAAATAAAGTTCAAATGTGAGCTTCTCTTATGTCTGTTGGCTGAGAAAGGGAAAAGGTCAGTTATATATTTAGGGGCTAGACCATATAGTACTTTAAAGCAGAAACAGGCGAACTTAAACTTTACGCGTGCCTCCATCGGCAGCCAGTGCAGCTGTCGGTAGTAAGGTGTCACATGATCGAACTTCTTCAGCCCGAAAATCAGTTTGACCGCTGCATTTTGCACCAGTTGTAATCATCACATTCTTTTGGGAAATTGTTGTTTGGTTTTTTTCCAAATTCTTTATTCATTTTTCCATCTTACATCAAGAACACACTTACATCATTTAAACCTTGTAAACATTACTTGTATTTCTTCTAACATCGTCTTAAATTGCTAAAAAGGTGATGTTATAATAATCAAGTTGACTCAGTACGAGGGATTGTACTAGAATTCTAAATGCTGGCATATCAAAATATGCTCTAATGGACCGAAGCTTCCAGAGAGTGAAAAAACCCTTTCTGATTAAGGAGTCTACCTGGTCCATGCTTGGTTAAGCACTGGTCTAGTGTTACACCCAATACCTTCATAGTAGATTGAATAGGATAACTGAGTTTATTGATGCATAGTGATGTTTTGGTGTCAAGCGGGTGTGGCGAAGCTACGAAAAATTTTGTGCTTGATAGAGCTTGGATGGATCCTGTTTGGAGATCCGTCTGACCTCAGGGATGTTAAACTTGGCGGGTCTCGTGCTGGGTCCCTCCCCCCACTTTCCTCCACCTCACCATATTTTTATAGAGGGGCCTCAGCCGGCGGCCTGACCCCCCTGGTTGGTCAGCCCTCCAGCTTTGAGAGCCGTGGAGTCTGTTCTATTAAAAAAAAAAAGCCTAAAAATCCTGAGGTGTGACGGTCTAAAGAGCTCATTTCCCTTTAAAACTGCCTTTTTACTGTATTTTCTCATCTAACCAGCACTTTTCTTTCAGCTAGGGCGGTTTTCAGCACAATGAGAACTTTTAAAGGGAAAAAATGCTCATTGTGCTCCAGACGCGAGGTACTTGCAGCCAGCCTGTGCAGGCCAGAGCAGTCGTGTAGCCTCGTCAGCAGCGGATGCCGGCAGCCAGGGCATGCCGCCTCATGTACCTCGCGAGTCGGCTTCAGATCACGGGGAAGCCTGGGCTTCCCCCGACGCCCACGCGGAGGGTTCCCCGGCCACCGACGGTCAGGGAGAAAAGGATTTCCTTGCCGCCAGAACAGCTGGGGATTTCCTTTCCACGTCGGTCGGTTCCTTGGCCTCAGCGTCAGGAAAGTCCCAGGCTTTTCAGATGCGGCAGGCCGCAGGAGCTCCGATTTTAGCGGTTTCAGGTCCAATTTCAGCAGGATCCTCCTCCTTCATCTCAGTTACCTCAGGTGACCTTCCCCCTGTTCCGGAAATATAGGGACAAGGTATGGTAGGGTCCCCTGCTGGGGCAGGGAGTCCCTTGGGGCTGCCGGGGGTCTTTCCCTCCTGAATTTATGTTAGCACTTTGTAAAGCTTATGTGCTGGCGGCTGGAGGTTCCGTGTCCATTTGTGGAGGGGGGGTTTGCCTATGACGTCTTCCCCGGTGTGGCCCCACACAGCGGCGGTTTTGCCCCCCTCTACGCCTCTCATCCAAACACCCAAGGGTCTCTTGGGATTAGGATTTTTGCCGAGGAGCAAGATGTTATTGATGAGGACCTGGACCCTTGGGGAGATTTGCAGGATCCACTTGGGGGGGTCAGATTCCGCCAGCAAGGGGTTCGAGCACCCCCCAGCTGGCGAAGATGTGTCTGAGGTACACATTTTTCAGCAGGAAGAGCTTCATAAGAACATAAGAATTGCCACTGCTGCGTCAAACCAATGGTCCATCATGCCCAGCAGTCTGCTCACGCAACGGCCCTCTGGTCTAAGACCAGCACCCTAACTGAGACTAGCCTACCAGCGCATGTTCTTGTTCAGCAGAAACTTGTCTAACTTTGTCTTGAATCCTTGGAGGGTGTTTTTCCCTATAACAGCCTCTGGAAGAGCGTTCCAGCTTTCTATCACTCTCTGGGTGAAGAAGAACTTCCTTATGTTTGTACGGAATCTATCCCCTTTCAACTTTAGAGAGTGCCCTCTTGTTCTCCCTATCTTGGAGAGGGTGAACAACCTGTCTTTATCTACTAAGTCTATCCCCTTCAGTACCTTGAATGTTTCAATCATGTCCCCCTCTCAATCTCCTCTGTTCGAGGGAGAAGAGGCCCAGTTTCTCTAATCTTTCGCTGTACGGCAGCTCCTCCAGCCCCTTAACCATCTTAGTCGCTCTTCTCTGGACCCTTTCGAGTAGTACCGTGTCCTTCTTCATGTACAGAGTTCCTCGGTTTTGCATTTTGAGGACACCATGTCAGAGCCCCTGCGTACGGTGGACCCCTTACTTAAGGAGATCCGCTCTGCTTCCCACTCTTTTCCTATGCATCGGGATATTATTTTTGCACAGTGGCAGGTGCCTGAAGCTCCCTTGCGTTTTGCACACTCCATGGCCTGCCTGTATCCTATTTCTGAAGGGGATAGGGACACTGAAGTCGCTTGTAGTGGACATGGTGGTCTCGGCCATAAAAGGCATATCGTGTCTGTTGAGAGCAGTGCAACCTTAAAGGACCCGGAGGTGCGTAAATTGGAGTCCCTCCTTAAACAGAGTTTTGATGTGACAGCTCTGGCGGTCCAGGTGGTGATGTGTGGCGGGCTGATGGCTAGAGTGTGTTTTCGTTGGGCCGAGCATGTGCTTGACAGTAAATCTGAGGATTGGGGATTACTCAGTCGCAAGATGGGAAAGTTTGATTTGGGTGCTTCTTATCTTTCGGATGCCATGTATGACCTCTTGTGAGCTTCTGCCAAGTTGTTGGCGTTTGCAGTGGCAGCTCGCCATACCTTGTGGATTTGTGTTTGGTCGGTGAATTCAGTGTCCAAAGCTAAGTTGACAAAATTTTCCTTTTAAAGGATCTTTCTTATTTGGTGAGGACCTGGACAGGTTGCTTCAGACTCTCACTGATTCTAAAGTGCCTCATTTGCCTGAGGATAGGCCTAGGCCAGGGGTGCCCAACGCGTCGATCGCGATCGACCAGTAGCTCAGGAAGGCAACTCGAGTCGATCGCACTCGTGTTGCCGTCCTGATCTACGGGCCGATCAGCCTTCCTCTCCAGTGTTCTCCCTAGGGCCTTTTAGCTGGGCGGTCCGCCCAGCTGTCATCTGCCGCTGCTGAACATTAAAAAAAAACCGGCTTGGAGATTTCAGCCCGTAGCGAACTTATGCTCCGGGCTCTAACGTGTGCGTGCAGGCTTCTCTTCTCTTCCCTCCGAAACCGGAAGTTATGCCCGGGGAGGGGGGGGAGGGGAGAAGGGAAGCCGGCACGCACATGTTGAGAGCCCTGAAGCAAGCGTTCGCTACGGGCTAAGGCGGGAGACATGTTAGTGAAGCATTTCCTCTTCTTGCTGCCGGGTCCTGCCTACTTTCTGTTTCCGCGAAGGCAGGACCCGGCAGCATTTCCCCCAACAGTTCCTCGCGATGCTGGTCGGCCGAAGCAGGGAGAGGTTGGGGCGGCGTCGGCTTTTGGGCGTGTTATTGGTGGCGGTTTGGGTCCTGGTCCCCGATGGCAGTTTGGGTCCCCGATGGCAGTGGCAGTGTCTTGGGGGAGGGCAGGGAGAAAGAAAGAAAGAAAAAGGGCAGGCAGGGAGACAGAAGGAAAGAAGAGAAACAGAAAAAAAGGAAAGGGAGGCAGAGAGAAAGAAAGGGCAGGGGAGAGGAAGGAAAAGTTGGGGGAGGGAATGAGGTGTGGAGGAGAGGAAGCATACAGGCTGAAAGAAGGGAAGAAAGATTGGATGCACAGTCAGAAGAAGAAAGTGCAACCAGAGACTCATGAAATCACCAGACAAGGTAGGAAAAATGATTTTATTTTAAATTTAGTGATCGAAATGTGTCTCAATTTATATCTGCTGTCTATATTTTACACTAAGGTCCCCTTTTACTAAACCGCAATAGAGTTTTTTAGCGCAGGGAGCCTATGAGCGTCGAGAGCAGCGCTGGGCATTCAGCGCAGCTCCCTGCGCTCTAAAAACTGCTATCGTGGTTTAGTAAAAAGGGAGGGGGGTATATTTGTCTATTTTTGTATGGTAGTTACTGAGGTGATAGTGCTTAGAGTCATCTGCTTTGACCTCTTTGAAAAACCCTGGAATAGGAATGATGATTAACATTTTCTATGCATACAGTGTGCTTTGTGTTTTTTTTAAATTTTATTGTTGGTAGATCATTTTGACTTGGTCATTTTAAAAGTAGCTTGCAAGCCCAAAAAGTGTGGGCACCCCTGGCCTAGGCCGTTAGCTCAAGGTGGCGCTGGGCATGAATGTGATTTCCACCTTGGTCGAGGGGCTGCATCTTTTCAGTCTCCTGGGCTCTCTAGAGGCAAGTTCTTATAGCGCATGCAGTCCTTTCGTGGGACCCACAGGGGTGCGGGTAGTGCACCCGCCAGGCCCAATGACTCCTTGCCTTCTTGGTTCCGGTGCGCACCCGGCTGAGGGATTTTTATCCAAAGTGGCCAGACATCACGTCCGATCAGTGGGTTCGGAGGAAATTTGGGGCGGTTATGCTCTGTAGTTTGCCCATTCCTTGTCAGATCGTTTTCTTGCTTCTCCCTCGCAGGTGGTGTGGAAGCAGCAGGCCTTTTCACCAGACCCTTCAAAGATTGTTAGATCTCCACGTGGTGGTTCTAGTTTCCCCGCAGTAGTGGGGCACAGGTTGGTACTTGATTTACTTTGTGGTGCCAAAGAAAAAAGGAACCTTTCAGCCCATCCTAGATTTCAAGGGGGTCAACAGGGCTCTTCATATGCCTTCCTTCCGCATGGAAACTCTGCAGTCTGTGATTCTGGAGGTTCAGCCGGGGGAGTTTCTGACCTTTCTAGATCTGACCGAGGCCTACTTGCACATTCCTATTCGGGCCTTCCATCATTGCTTCCTGCGCTTTGCGATCTTGGGACAACACTTTCAGTTCTGTGCACTTCCCTTTGGTCTGGCCACGGCTCTGCGGACATTCACCAAGGTGATGGTGGTCATCATGACGGCATTGCAAAAAAATGGCATTCTAGTTCATCCCTACCTGGACGACTGGTTGATTTGAGAGAAGTCGTTCCAGGAGAGCACCCGGGTCATGGCTCGGGTGGTGGAGTTTCTGCAGTCACTGGGATGGGTAGTCAACCTTTCCAAGAGCCGGTTGTCTCCATCTCAGCGTCTGGAATATCTCAGAGTGCTGTTCAACACCTCCTTGGGGAAGGTCTTCCTTCCGGAGGCCCGGGTAAGCAAATTGCAATCTCAGTTTTGCCTGCTTATGGCATCCCGGTGTCCTCGGTCGCAGGATTTCCTCCAAGTCTTGGGGTCGATGGCGGGTTCCCTCGATGTAGTGAGGTAGTCGCGGGCCCACATGTGTCCTCTTCAGTATGCTCTTCTTTGGAGGTGGTCGCCTCAGAGGCACAGTCTGGATCATCCTGTTCCGCTTATGGTCGAGTCTTCTCATTTGGGGTGCTCAGTGTCTTGGTCACTCAGCTCAGGGCACCAGATCCACGGAAGAGGCTTCTTGATCGATCAGTGTTTTGGAGACCAGACCTATCCATCTGGCGCTGTTAGCCTTCCACTCCTTCTTGACTAGCAAGTCCGTCAGGGTTCTGTCGGACAATGCCACGGCGGTGGCCTATGTCAATAATCAGGGGGGCACCAGGAGTACTTTGGTGGCACAGGAGGCAGCTCTGCTCATGTTCTGGGCGGAGTCTTATCTTCAAGAAATATCAGCCTCCCAAATAGCTGGAGTGGAGAATGTTCAAGCAGACTTCCTGAGTCGTCACGTGTTAGATCACGGGCAAAGCAAATCAGGGTAGTAGCAGGCCGCGAAGCACCGTGTTTAGAGTGCTGCGGCCCCTGCTGGAGTAAGGACGTTTGTTGGGACCGCGGGAAGGGGGCAGCAAGGGACTAAGTTGGCCGGTAGTGCTGTTTTTACGTGATGGAGGTCTGCGCGAGCTCTCCCAGAGCCTGGCCCGCACCATGACGCGCTCCTACGGCACTACGGCTAACACGCCAAAAGAAAATAAAGAAAACGTTGGCCTCCGCCGAAGAAGCGGAAGGTGGAGGAGGGGCGTGAGGAGCCGGAGAGCTGTATGTAAGTGTGTGTGTGCGTGTGTATAGCCAAGGAGGAAGTGCAGCAGGAGCAAGGAGGTGGGGAGAGTGGATTTCCCCTACTTGGATGTCAGGCATGAAGAGGATTGGAGTAAAAGCTTTGGTTCTGCAATCCTCACTCTTTTCCTGGGGCTACTGCTGGACGGGGGGGAGCAGGACGTATAGAAGAGCTACTACTGGACAGGGGGAGCAGGGAATTGGGGGGGATGCTGCTGGACAGGGAGAGATAAAAGAAGAAGGGCTACTGCTATATAGGGGAAGCAGGGAAAGGGGGGGGGTGCTGCTGGACAGGGAGGAGGTAAAAGTAAGGGAGAAGGGCTGCTAGCACCCGTTAATGTAACGGGCTAAACAACTAGTAATATAATAAATTCTTTCCTTCCCTTCATAACAAATAATGAAAATCAACCCCCTCCCCCCATTCTTTCATTTATGTTAATCGGAGCCCTTAGTCTTTATGCTGCCACTTCCAAGGCAGATCTCATTTCACAAACTTGCAGGATGTGAAGACAAATGTTTCAAGAAATGGTTTGTAACTAAGAAACTGACCAATTCTTAAACTAAACTAAACCTTATACCGCGCCATCTCCACAAGCGTAGAGCTTGGCAGGGTTTACAGAGTTAGGATAGAAAGGAACTCCAATAGCCACACATAGAAAATCCCATTGCAATGTAAGCTATCCTTCCTCTTAAGATCTTAGCTACTGTCTTCTAACACATGATTAATACCTTCTATTTATCCAGCAGATCATTGGATTACACAAAAAAGGAAGTGAATAAAAGAATCGAGGAAAAGATCCTGTAGAAATGGAGCAGATCCAAAGACAATCGGAAAATGTCTGTGAGAATGTTTCCCAGGGAACAAAGAGGAAAAACACAAGCAATCAACAGCAAGGATCATACGAACAGAGAGATTCACCAGCGGACTCACTGAGTGGAGTCACTAACTGTGAGAATAGTGAAATGGAACTTACTAACGTTTACTGAGGGAGATTCTCTCCTAAGTGGGAGTTATGACCCTCAGTTACCTAATGTTTCTTTAAGGAGCTTAGCAGGAGAGTGTGTGAGACCTAAAGCACTGTAGTCGAAACTGGTGCATATGGTCTCAACGTCTTCTGAAAAAGGATCTGTGACTGACCAGCAAGATAAAAATATTACCTTACAGGACATACGGCAAGTTGTTTCTTATACAGAACTATTTATTTAGAAGACTACCAGATTTGTGTCAATTCTCTCAAGAAACTATGTTAAAAATTTCTGAACATGACACTAGATTACATCAAAATGAGCAATGGACACAAAAAAGAAAACCAGATAATACTATAATTGCTTTCAATCTGCCATTTCCTCTAGTATAAAGAATAACTTGACAATTCATGCTAAGTTAGAGATGACGGAGAACATCTTTTGAGTTAGGAATTTAAAGATTTCTTAACTTTCCAGTAAAACATTTACCGCCTTTGAAGTTGTTAATGTATTTGAGAGATTTTGCAATATTCTCGACTTGAAGGTCTTTATTAGTCAAGAATATATCTAGAGGTTCTAAAGTTGTTCAGGAAGAATGAGGTATTGATCAAATACTTCTCAATTTTTGGAGACTACTCCATAAGTACTCTAAGAATCCCACATTGTTAGAAACTTTTACCTCTGAGGCTGTCAAGAAGCAGAATTTGAAGTTATATTTTTCTAAACGCCAAGTTCCTTCTTGTGATCAGCAAATATATGTCTATCCTGATGTATCTAGGCAGACTTTGTATCAAAGGAAACTTCCTACCGCTGAAACCTAAAGTCTTAGCTGTCGGAGCTGTTTTTCTTTTGCTTTCCTTTAAATATTTAGTTTTTTTATCAAATAATATATTTTCAGGTTCAGCTCATTTTGGAAAAGTTTCTTCAAGATAAAGCCATTCTTAATTGAAGTGTAATTTGATATTTCTAGAAGTTAGAAGAAGGGTTTAGATAATTAAGTTTAGTTTCATTGCTTGTCATTATTGGTATGCTTAGTTTACTACTTTTTTAACTAACTACTTAGTCTTCAGTGTTCTTGCTTTCTCCATATTGTGGACTAAAGATGAGACATTTTTGATTTTCATTGGAATATAATTGCTAGAAATTTTTTTATTTTACTTTAAGCATTTGTAATATCACATTTATAAAGAAAATAATCCACATGAGAAAAATCATTTTCATGCAGTGAGTTACTAAGTCCTCAATTTTTAAAGAAAAAAAATCACTAAATGTTACACACAGAAGAGAAACCATTTACATGTGCTTAGTGTAATAAATGCCTTCTAAATGCTTTACAATTAAAAATATACAAAATGTTTCACACAGGAGAGAAAATATATGAATGTACTGAATGGAATAAATGCTGTTCAATCTTCAGATGTCAAAAGGCACTACAGGAGCCACACAACAGTAGTAAATTAAAAAAAAAAAAAAAAAAGATATTATATGCTACATACCCTTCCTTAGGAGTGAGGTTTATTCCTGTCATTCTATCTGCAAAACTAACTTTGGAAAAATTGCCCCTGAGAGACCTCTTTATATGTACAGAATGCACTAAATGTTTAAGTTGTCTATCAGATCTTAAAATTTATGAAAGGATCCACACTGCCTTGACATGTACTTTACTGAGTGCAATAATTATTTCACTCGCCTGTCAAATCTGAGCAGTTCTGGGGCAAACTTTCAACAATATAAGAACTTCCAGCTGAAGTCTGGTAGCGAAACATCCAAATGGGCTCCTTTTAAAAGAAAAAAAAAATCAGATTTAGCATGATGGATATCTCTTCCCAGTCATGCCTACCACCTATGGTGGGACTCGGAGTAGCTGAGGGTGGATCCAAAATAATATTGGGTGGTTTAGGCGGTGACTGATATTCTGGACTTGGGCTATGAGGCTCCCTCTCTATCACTTCATAAGCTGAGTTTGTTTTTATCAGAGCGCTCCATTGTACTTGCTGTCACAGCAAATTTATCTATAGGATCTTGAATGTTCTTGTCCTTAACCTGGGGGACAGTCTTATCTTGCCCAAGATGAAATAGATCTCAGGTACTGGATTTATTCTTACTTTGCTCTGTCCAGCATTTATCTCCAATAGTCCCTTCAGTTAGCTCCCTTTGAACACACACCCATGGGTTGCATTCCATGACAGAGCTAAGATTTGAAGGAGAGTGGGGCATCCCCAGTGATGTCAGATGCTGATGTTGCCCGCCTCCTGGCCTCAAACTCATTCTCCTCCAGCACACAATGCGGCACAGAGAAACTGCTCTCTTTTATCTTTCTGTGGCGGAGCTCAGCTTTGAAGGAGAGAGAGGCATCCCCAATGATGTCAGATGCTGATGTAGCTCTGCCTCCTGGCTTTGAACTCTTTGTTCTCCAGCACACAACACAGTATAGCAGGGGTGTCCAATGTCGGTCCTCGAGGGCCGCAATCCAGTCGGGTTTTCAGGATTTCCCCAATGAATATGCATTGAAAGCAGTGCATGCACATAGATCTCATGCATATTCATTGGGGAAATCCTGAAAACCCGACTGGATTGCGGCCCTCGAGGATCGACATTGAACACCCCTGATTTAGGGGATATTCCAACGAGTAACTCTTCCGATCTCTCTCACTATCATCCTCTTTTACAAAGCTGCGCTAAAAACTCTAGGGCGGCTTAAGAACAGGGATATTTCCCGACTGGGTCTCTTCTTGAGCTCAAGCCTTTAGTTCCGCACTTGTAGTTCAAGGCTCATTCTGGCGCTCCAATAGCTGCTCTCAATGTTGACCATATCTTAGTCTAGAGCTCCAAGCCTTATCCTGGAGCTCCAATAGGCGCTCTCATTGTTACCTAAGCCTCATTCCGGCGCTCCAATAGCAAATTTCATTGTATACCTTTCATTGATCAAAGCCTCATTCTAGGCCTCCAATAGCTGCTCTCATTGTTGCCAAGCCTCATTCTGGGGCTCCAATAGCTCCTCTCATTGTTGACCAAGCCTCATTCTGGGGCTCGTTAAAGGCATTCCAGGCCTCATTCTGGCGTAGCCTCCATCTCCTTTTTCATCCCTGTGGAGCGAGGCCACGCTGTTGTTAGCTGCTCTGCTCTCAACTAACTCTCTGGAGCGCCAAAGTCTCCCCTAGTCGCCAGTTTGCGTAGAAGGCATCAACTGCGTTTTGCTGCGAGCTGCCGGTGTCCTTTTTCCCGCCTTTTGGAGGGAGCCGCCCCGCCTCGGTTGCTCCTACCTGGCCAGCCTGCACTAACACTGAGATCGATCCCCTGGCCCCCGTGTCAGTCCCTGGGACTTTTATCCCCCAAAGAGGAGTGAAGAGCTGTGGGGTCCAGATACAGTCACTTCTCAGGCTTTAGGCTTGTCTGAGGCAGTAAGTCTTCACTTTCCAGCTTGGCTGAGGGAGGCATGGCACCAGCTGCACCTGAGTACTCCGCCTTCATTCTCTAGGGGGCACATCGGGGGGGGGGGGGGGCGGTTTAATTCATAGTCTACCTCCAAAATCCCTTTCCCTCTTTGCCTTGTGTTTTTGGTGCCCTCGTGCAGTGCAGCTGTAACGGCCATCTCGTAATTTCAATCTTGATTTTAAACACTTCTATTTGCCTTAAATACTGCTGTTTTTTTTTTTTTAATTGAGAAATATGGACTCCTCAGTACCTTTGGCATCTGGATTGTGCCAGATTTGCGCAGAGTTGGCGCCTGAGGAGCGCCCATGCTCTAAATGCAGGGTGGCACTTGATGGGGAGGAGGAGGGCTCCATGCAGTTAGCCCCTTCTGACAATTCGAGGGCCTCTGAATCACAGGGTGCTCCTTCCCTTGAGCCATCGGAGAGCGACTCAGCGAAGCGCCAGTGTGCAGAACTCGCAGAGAGCATGGGGGGGCAGGGAGAAATGAAGGGGGTTAATCCGTTCCTACTGGGCTTTCCCCCTGAATTTATTCAGCTAATGGTTGAAGCATTTAAGGCCTTTCAAGGTTCATCTGGCTCTGCTTTGGTATCTCAAGGGGTTTCCCTTCCCTCTCATACTGTACATTCTGCCAGGGTTGCACAGTCTTTCGACACTAAGGTCCAGCTGGAAGGTGACCAGGATGACAGGGGGTCTGATTCGATGCCCTTGCCTACCCGCAAGGATTCTTCGCTCTTGAAGGATGCTGGGTCTCAACCGAAGTGTCCAGATCGGAAGTCTTTGATGCTTCTTGATCAGGGAGATGATCAAATGGTTAGCCGTCTGTTCAAGCCGGCAGCCTTGCTGGAGGTTATTACAGAATCCTTGCGGATTCTGCACCTGGATTCCCCTCAGACCACTGCGGTTAAGAGAACAGTCATGAGCAGCGCTAAGCCACAATCGGCCTGCTTCCCTTCTCATCCGGACATCACCAAGATGCTGACAGAGCAGTGGGTTGTTCCAGATAGTCCGCTGCGAGAGACGCGGATCATGAATAAGCTATACCCACTGGCTCAGGAATTCCAGGCACTTTTAGCGTCACCTAAGTTGGATTCCTTGTTAGTGCATATCACCAGCCGCACTTCTCCATCCAGTGAGAAAGGTGTGGCTTTCAAGATTCATGCACATGACCGCAGGGTGGACTCAGTACTTAAAAAACAGTTTAGAGCGCTGACATCGGGGCTGAATGCAGCAGCAGCAACCTCCTTCGTGGCCCGCGCTTGTCATACTCTCCTGCGTCAGACTTCCACAGCAGAGAAGGATGTCTACCCCCAGTTTCTGTTATCGGGGGTGGATTATGTAGCGGATGCTCTTTATGATATGTTTCGGGTTATGAGTAAGGGCTCTGCCTGCTCCATCTCTGCCCGTAGAATTCTCTGGATGCGACACTGGGATGGGGATTCTTCCTCTAAAGCCACACTGAGTCGACTACCCTTTAAAGATCAGTTGCTGTTCGGGAAGGGCCTGAACGATCTTGTGGCCTCTTCCAGGAAGAGAAAGGCTCCAGCTTTCCGACAACGTTTCAGGAGAGCCAGAAACTCTCGGGGCTCTGCTTGGAATCCAGCAGGGGCCTCCAAGAAGTCCCAATGATGCCAGGAGGAAGGCCAATCTACCCCAGATAGAGAGATAGCTGTCTGCCCATTGGAAAGCATGGGCTGTGATTTGCTCAGACCAATGGATTTTGAACATTATTCGATAATTCTCATCCCATCCACCAGATATCTTCATGGACTCTCCCAGCGGACGCCCACAGAAAGCAGAAAAAGTTTAGGTGACAGTAACGCGGCTCTTAGCTCTGGAGGCCATTCAACAAGTGCCATTCTCTGGCTCAGGCTGATACTCCATCATGCCCATGAAAGACTTGGAGAATTCAAAACCCATCCTGGATCTCAAAGCGGTCAGTGCAGCTCTCAGGGTGCCTCACTTCTGCATGGAAGCATTGTGCTTTGTCAAAGCTTCGATAGCACCAGGAGAGCTTTTGACTTCTCTGAATCTCATGGAGGTCTATCTACAGATCCACATCTTTCCCATGCAAAAAGTTATCTCCTGTTTCATGTTCTGGGGCAGCATTTCCAGTTCATGGCACTTCCATTTGGAATAGCCACTGCTCCACATATCTTTAACAAGGTGATGGTCACGTCGACAGCACATCTCCACAAAGAGGGGATACAGGTGCATCCATTCTTAGACAATTGGTTAAACAGAGCGCCGTATAAGGATGCCTGCAAATTAGCAGTGGTGCGAGTTATCCAGCTCTTGCAAGATCTGGGTTGGGTAATCAATTCCTGGAAGAGCCATCTAGCGCAGACACAGTCCCTGGAGTGTTTGGGAGTCTGCTTCAACATGGCGGAAGGCCATGTTTTTCTTCCAGAGCCCTGTAAACTAAAATTGTGTCTGCAGATTCAGGATATCCTTGCTCTCGGGGCTTTGACAGCTTGGCACTATCTGCAAGTGCTGGGATTGATGGTGGCATCCATAGAGGTCGTCCCTTGGGTAAAAGCTCAATTTTTGGCCTCTTCAGGATTCTCTTCTGTCCTGCTGGTTTTCAGAGTCAGACTCGCTTCAGATGGCGCTGCCCTGGACACTTGAAGCACACTGCAGCAATTAGTGGTGGCTCAAGCCGGAGTCCCTGGCAAAAGACATGCCTCTCCACATTACCTCCTGGGTAGGGTGGATTTGATTTAAATCATGATTTAAATCAGATCAAGCTGATTTAAATCACTACTTAGAAAGACTTGACTTAAATTGTGCCCATGACATTGAGTGGAGTAATGGAACAAATTTACCAAAAAATTGCATGAATATACAGCCTCATGCTACATAAGTAAAATCTGATCCTTATTTCATGATGAATAACTTTTGGACAATAAATAATGTATCTTAAATAGAAAATTATCTTTAGATATCTTTTCCTCAAAAAAGCATTGATGAAGGACGCCTGCCTCTTTGACTGGGGAGAGCATTGTATGAGGTCTGTGGTCGCCTTCCCAGTGAAAATGGTCCAACAGACTAGAACTGCGAGTGATTCGGTTGGCGTTGCAGTGCCTAGCAATGAGCCTAGAAGGCAAGGCTGGTTAAAGTTTTATTGAGCAGGGACTCTCTTTTAATGTTTTAACGTAGAACGCTGTGTGCAATTAGCAGCACTATATAAATTATTATTAGTAGTATTAGTAGAAGTTTTCTCAGAGAATGCCATAGCGCTGGCTTGTGTCAACAAATGGTGGCACCAGGACTTCCTCCCTGATGCAGGAGGCCAGGTGGTGGTTCCGTTATGTGGAAGGAAGCTCACCTGCTAGCGCTGTCAGTGGTGCACGTGGCGGGAGTGGACAATGTGCAGGCCGATTACCTCAGTAGACAGATGATAGACCCTGGGGAGTGGACTCTAGCCCAAGAGGCATTCTCCATGATGGTACAATGCTGGGGGTTCCAACGTTCGATCTGATGGTGTCAGCAGCCAACAAGAAAGCTGCAAGCCAAGAAGTGCAAGCTTGGATGCTTTACTTTAGCCCTGGCCTCAGATTGGGCTGTATATATGTTTCCTCCTTGACTCATGATTAGCAGTCATCGGAAGGATAGCGGATGGTGATTCTCGTTGCTCCCTGGTATGTGGATCTGGTGAGGCTTCAGATGGCTCAGTGGATCAAGCTTCCATTGTATCCGGGCCTTCTCTCTCAGGGTCCAGGATGGATGTGGCGGCTTATGCAGATGCCACTTGTGAATCTTCTGTTTTGTCAGCAGACTCCCTAGACTCCCTGTTAAATTTTTGTGTCATCTGCTTACTGTCTCAGACATAGGTGTACTGTACCTACACTTGATCGGCTCCTGCTCTGGGATCTGCAGAGTGTTGAATATCCTGGACAGCTCAGCAATTTTTACATGGGCGCCTCCATGGGGATCTAATGCCATACAAATAAAATTCTTCCTGTTTGAAAGGGAAAACAAAGTGTACATGAAATAAGAGAACATAACCACTTGACATGGATGTTACTTCAGTGTTAGTGCCTGTTGCGCTGTGGTAGGTTTTATTATATGCTCATTTTCGAACCGATTTTCTTTACGGTCAAAGCAGACTTGAACTGGGTGGGGAGTTCCCTCTATCCCTCCTCTTTCTTTCTTTGTATTGATCTCTTGACTACATTGGTACAAAGTAAGGAGCAAAGAGCAGTGTTGGAAGATGAGCCGAAAAATATAGATGACGCCTTCTTTACAAATTTGGGAGTTCGGGAGCACAACCACTGGTCAAGACTTGTATGCCTTTCTACTAGAAAAAAGATTGAGATAAGTACCTAAATCTTTCCATCCTTGGTATCTGTTCCCTTCCATCTTCACAGTTGGGAAGCAGGCTGAGTTGTAAAGGTTTCTTCTCGCCTCAGTCAAGAGGACAGTGTTGGGTGAGGTAAATGCAGAAGATTCACTGTTCGCAGCGGTCAGATATGTCCTTAACATTATAGGGACTCTTAAAGATGCTTACATATATCTGGGCTTCAGTGTAGCTGTGGATGAAAATGGCATCGGGTTTTATGTGGTCTTAATTAATAACGGGGTTTATGTTTCTGGTTACCCATTTTAGGTCAGTTATGAAATTGCTTTGTGCGTCTGTCCTAAAGTGCTTTCGAATGCAATTTTTTAAATTAACAGTTTCTATTGAAATTTAGTGAATGACATTAATACAAGCCAACAGCACAACATATTTGGCAGCGACAGAATTGATAAGAGTGCAGGTTTTTTTTCAGCGCTCCCATTGTAAATTGAATGCATTTCGTTTAATGCAACAAGGTGACGAGTTTCTGCTGCTGATGGGGGGGGAGAGTGCTGGTGGATCTCACTTTTAAAATCCTTAAGCAGTAGCAGAAGGAGAATGCTTAACTTGATCTCAGGGTGCCACTGACGCATTCATTCCTTTCATTTTTTATCCCAGGACTAGCAGGCAGTTATTCTCAGATATGGGTGACGTCATCAACAGAGCCCGGATGCAGACGCCCGCAAGCAGACTTTCTTGAAGAAACTAGAAGTTTAGAGACAACCGCCCATGCGCGAGTGCCTTCCCGCCCAGCGTAGGGCACATCTCAGTTTTCCGCGGAGCTGAGAAATACGTCTTTGACTCTGCGTTTAACTTCGTTACTTCGTGCCTTCTTTCAACCGCGGTTTATGTTTTTTTCTTCACGAATCGCTGTTTTTACTACTTTTATTTCTTTAATTTTTTTTTTTTTTTTAATTATTTTCTTCTGTTCGGTTGCCAGGGCAGGCCGCCCAGCCACAGCTCAGGGGCTTTGATTTTGCGGTGGCTATTTTTTCTCCTATGTCCCAGCCAACTACGGGCTTAAAGAAGTGTAGCAAGTGCCAGCGTGCGATTTCCCTCACAGACCCACACCGTTGGTGCCTTGGGCCGGACCATCAACCGAAGTCGTGCAAGCACTGTGCTATTCTTCAACCTCAAGCCCTTAAATGTCCTCTTTTGGTGGACAAGCTCTTCGGGATGGATTCTTCCTCCGATCCCTCGACTTCGAAGGCGGCCTCGACCTCACCTTCGACTGAGCCGCCTCCTGCTTCTACTGCTTCCACCTCGAGTCTCATCAGACCTTCATTTGAAGCAGCTCTCTTGTCGATGACTCCTGCTGTATTTCCCCTGTGTCCTCAGGTCAGGTAACTCAGCAGAAAGTTCCAGCAGCGGTTCTTAAGGTGCCTAAGACTTCCAAGTCGAAGCACATTCCCACTGCCTCTGTGGAACTTCCATCCAAGGCAGGTGGGCCGGTTTCAGACACGGTACCCTCCTTGCTTGCTGCTTTCCAGACCATGTTGGAAAAGCAATTCATGCAGTTTCTTACTAATATGGGACCGAAGCTTCTCCCTCTTATCCAGCTTGGGCATTCTGCAGACTCCCACGAGGTCGAGCCGCTTCCTTTGCCTCAGTCTGAGCTTCCACACTCTTTGCAGGGAGCAGAGTCTCTGCGAGTGTCTGGTGTGGCATCCAAGCACGTCACGCAAGGAGCAGATTCTTTGCCAGTGCCTCGTCAGGAATCTCTCAAACTCTATCCAAGGAGCAGAGTCTTTGGGAGTGTCTCGAGGTTCCTCCACCAAGCCTCTGGAGCTTCGTTTTTCAGCCTCCAGTCCTATCCATTCGTTGGTAGCATCGGCTGCTTCTGTCTCCGAGGCGAAGTCTCCTCGATCATCGAGATCTGCTTCCAAGCACCATTCTCACAGAAGATAGAGACATTCAACGAGGTATACTTCTAGGCGCAGTTCTTCTTCTAAAGAACGTCCTTCAACCAAGCCTCGATCTTCTACTAGACCGCCTACTCCTTGATCGAGTTCTCCACTTCCAAATCTCAAGGATATCGCGGTTTCGATTGCTTCGTCCAAGTCTCCATATTCATTTGATACTTTTCTTTCGACCGAAGCTTCAACCTCGACCCAGGCTGCTTCGACAACCTCGAGTCCCTCTCGAGGCAAAGCATAGGCCAATCAGCTATCTTTTTCATCTTTTCTTCGTCAGATGGCTGTTGACCTGGATCTTCAATTAAATGCTGGTTCCAAATACTCTAAGGAGTATCTCGAAGTTATGCATCTTCCTCAACCTCCAGCAGAGTCACTTAAGCTTCCTCTTCACAAGCTCTTGTCTCAGACTTTTGCCAGATGCCTGGAGATTCCTTTTACAATTCCAGAAGTTCCAGGAAAATTGGACTCTAGATATAAAACTCTACATCGCAAAGGGTTTGACAACTCACAGCTATCTCACCAATCCCTGCTTGTGGAGTCATCCTTAAAGCGGTCCCATCCCTCCAAGGTTTATGCCACCGTACCTCCTGGAAGGGAAGGAAAAACTATGAACAAATTTGGACGTCGCATCTATCAAAATGCTATGATGTCCTCTAAAGTCCTTAATTATAATTTTCATTTTGTTACTTATTTTGAGTTCCTCATTAAGCTTTTGCCAAAGTTTTTGAGTTATTTAGACACTTAAAAACATTTTGAATTCCAAGAAGTCATCGCTTCTCTATCTCAACTCAGACTACATCTCCTTCAATCATCTTATGATGCCTTTGAGTTGTCTGCTAGGGTGGCTGCTTGTTCTGTAGCAATGCGCCACCTTGCCTGGCTTCGTACTATTGACATGGATTCTAATCTTCAGGACCGTTTGCGTAATGTTCCTTTTGAAGGCAATGACCTCTTTGATTAATCTATTGAGGCAGTCACCAAGAAACTGTCTGACCATGAAAAATCCTTTGCTTCTATAGTCAGGCCTAAGCCAAAGCCAGCTCCTGCTAAGCCTACATGTCCTCCACCTATATATCAGAGGCATTTTGCTCCCAGGACGGCTCCTTACATTCGCCCTCCTCTTAAGAAACAGCAGCCTCAGAAGCAACAAAAACCTCAACCTTCTGCTGCACCTAAGGCTACTCAGCCTTTTGACTGTTTACAACAGAGCATAACCTCCACCGTTCTGCCTCTGTCTTCTCTTCTCCCTATAGGAGGTCGTCTCCATCATTTTTACCACTGATGGATGACGATTACATCCGACCTCTGGGTGCTAACCATCATCAAGGAAGGATACTCTCTTCATTTCACTCAGGTTCCTCCAGAGCTTCCTCCAAGATAGTATCCTTCCAGTCCATCCCAGACCGCCCTTCTTCAGGAAGCTCAAGCTCTGCTTCGTCTCCATGCCATCGAGCCAGTTCCTTTGGACCAGCAGAACAGGAGGTTTTACTCCCATTACTTCCTTGTTCCGAAGAAGACGGGCGATCTGCGACCCATTCTGGATCTCGGGGCTCTCAACCAATTTTTGGTCAAAGAAAAAATTTCCATGTCCCTGGCATCCCTTTATCCCCTTCTCAAGGAGGCCTACACTCATATTCCCATCCATCCGGCCTCCCGTCAATATCTCAGATTTCGGGTGGGGAATCTGCATTATCAATACAGAGTGCTGCCCTTCGGCCTTGCTTCATCTCCCAGAGTGTTCACCAAGTGCCTGGTAGTGGTAGCAGCAGCTCTACAGAACCATGGTCTTCAGGTATTTTCTTACCTCGACGACTGGCTCATCAAAGATTCATCTTCCATCAGGGGGTTATTGTAGTGACCCAACGGACTACGTGGTTCCTACAAAGTTTGGGGTTCGAAATCAACTTTCCCAAATCCCAATTTCAGCCCTCACAGAATCTACAATTCATTGGAGCTGTTCAGGATACTGTCCAACTCAGAGCATTCCTTCCACAATTCCTTCTTCAACTCTGCCACACAGTGTCTTCCCGCTCTTCTATCTCAGCGAGACACATGATGGTACTCCTAGGTCACATGGCCTCCACAGTACACGTGACTCCTTTTGCCAGACTTCACCTCAGAATTCCTCAGTGGACTCTGGCATCTCAATGGACGCAAGTTTGCGACCCACTTTCTCGACACATAATAGTCATACCTTCATTGAAGCAGTCTCTCCGTTGGTGGATGCTCTCTTCCAATCTCTCCAGAGGCTTGCTGTTCCAAACACCCCCCCATCAAAAGGTCCTAACGACAGATTCTTTGACCTACGCTTGGGGCGCTCACCTCGATGGTCTCCGTACACAAGGCCACTGGACCAGTACAGATCGTCAGTGTCGCATCAATCTGTTGGAACTCAGAGCAATTCTCAAGGCTCTCAATGCTTTTCAACATCTTCATGACCAGGTAGTCCTCATTTGGACGGACAGGGTCTCTTCTTCTTCCCAACCTGCAGTCGCTACACCTGACAACTTGGTACCTCTCAACATGACTCCTTTTCAGTTTTCTCAACATGTAAGAGACGTTTTAGAGGCTTCTAGGAAACCTACCACTAGACAATGCTTTCTCCAAAAATGGACTAGATTTTCTACGTGGTGTTTTTCTCATGATAAGGATCCTCAACACACTCCTCCTTATCTGCTGTTTTGGATTATCTTTTGCACTTATCCACTTCTGGCCTCAAGTCTACATCCATCCGAGTCCATCTCAGTGCAATTGCAGCTTTCCATCAGCCTATTGAAGGAAAACCACTCTCTGCTCATCCTGTGGTTTCCAGATTCATGAAAGGACTTTTCAATGTCAAACCTTCTCTCAAACCGCCTCCTGTGGTTTGGGACCTCAATGTTGTCCTTGCTCAACTGATGAAGCCTCCTTTTGAACCAATTGACAAGGCTCATCTCAAGTATCTCACTTGGAAAGTGGTGTTTCTCATTGCCCTCGCCTCTGCTCGAAGACTCAGTGAGCTGCAAGCTTTAGTTGTTAATCCACCTTTCATTGTCTTCCATCATGACAAGGTGGTCCTCCGTACTCATCCTTAATTCCTCCCTAAAGTAGTTTCAGAATTTCATCTCAATCAATCCATTGTTCTTCCAGTGTTTTTTCCTAAGCCTCATTCTCATCCTGGAGAATCAGCTCTTCATATTCTGGACTGTAAACGTGCTTTGGCCTTCTATTTGAAACGCACCAAACCTCAACTTTTTGTCTCCTTCGATCTAAACAAGTTGGGACATCCTATCTCTAAACGTACTATCTCAAACTGGATGGTGGCTTATATCTCATTCTGCTATGCCCAGGCTGGATTACCCCTTCACAGTAAAGTCACAGCCCATAAAGTCAGAGCAATGGCAGCTTCAGTAGCTCTCCTCAGATCTACACCTATTGAGGAAATTTGCAAGGCTGCTACTTGGTCCTCGGTTCATACCTTCACTTCTCACTATTGTCTGGATACTTTCTCCAGACGGGATGGACAGTTTGGCCAAACAGTATTACAAAATTTATTCTCCTAAATTGCCAACATTCCCACCATCCCATTATGATTAGCTTGGAGGTTACCCACATGTGAGAATAGCCTGCCTGTTTGTCCTGGAATAAAGCACAGTTACTTACCGTAACAAGTGTTATCCAGAGACAGCAGGCAGCTATTCTCACATCCCACCCACCTCCCCTGGGTTGGCTTCTCTGCTAGCTATCTGAACTGAGGAGATGCACCCTACGCTGGGCGGGAAGGCACTCGCGCGGTGCGGTCGTCTCGAAACTTCTAGTTTCTTCAAGCAAGTCTGCTTGCGAGGCTTCCGCATCCGGGCTCCGTTGATGACGTCACCCATAAGTGAAAATAGCTGTCTGCTGTCCCTGGATAACACCTGTTACAGTAAGTAACTGTGCTTTCAACTCTCATTTTTTTCCATTTCACTACTTTAGGGTCCTTTTACTAAGATGCACTAATGAATGTGTGCATTAAATGCCAGGTAGCCTGGGTTATATGGTACATAGCATGCATTAAATCTGTTAGTGTGCCTTAGTAAAAGGATCTCTTTATGAAAGGGATTTTCCATGACTTCCTTATCACAAGCTCCCCCCTTCTCCCTTTAGCGGATCTCACAGAAAAGAAAAAAAAAAAAGAAATTGCTAGCCTCGGCTGACTACTCATATAGTACATGAGGCAAACAGCCCAAAACCCCTACTGCATGCAGCTTCTTACCTACCGTAACTTGTTAATATGTAAGCAGAATACAGCACAATAAAGAAGTTGGTAAATAGCTTGCCATTATAGCGATAATAAATCTTGATGGTGTTTTTGTCAAAATTGGGTTATTTTTGAGCTGCTTTTGGCATGAATTGGGCTAGAAGTGTTTTCACCATCTTGCAACCCTGCTTAGTATACAGCTCTATTCTCCCCCTTGGGAAGTCATCAGTCTGTGCCCAAGAGGTGATGAAGTCTTTTCTTCTTTTAATTTGTAGGTTTAACAGAAATCTCCAGCCTCAAATCTCAGCTTCTGCCGGTCCCTTCCTTTCCGCCCAGTGCTGCAAGAGACAAACCCTCAGCACTTCCCCAGCAGCTGTAAGAAGGAGCCTACAAATCCTGCAAAGGACAAAAGCGGAGAGGAAAATGTCTGCGGGAGCTTCTCTTCAGGTAGGAAATTATCCCCAACCTCAGCTTTCTAACCTGAGACACTACACAGTCCAGAGGATCTCGAGAGATCCTGGAACTGAGGAAGGCATTTTGAGACCTGAGGAGGGGGGAGTTAAGGGAATCCCATAAAGGGAGATTTTTGTATCCAAGATTGTCTAATTGGTCTTTGGTTACAATAATCCTGCTCTGAGATTGAATTGTATGGGTGAATTTATATGTACAGAAACAACTGTCCCACAGAGAATCTGAAATGTAGCCCTGTTCAGGGACTGTATTATGTGACTGTGAATTTTATACCAGCATCACTTTTCCCTGCCTCTTTGACCAGCATTGGGAGGTCTCCTGATAAAAGTGCTGCAGAGGATGCTGAGTGTATTCCTGGTTTTTATCTCAGATGCAGGTGACATTTGAGGACATCGCTGCCTCTTTCTTCCAGGAGGACTTGGAGATATTTAGATGAAGGGCAGAAGGCGCTTTACGGGGAAGTGATGAAGGAGACTTATCAGACCCTGATTTCACTGGGTAAGGGATCTTTTGATATTTTTATTACGAATATTTGGGCATTGGTTATAAGATCTTGTGATATGATTTGGTGAGAAAGAGAGTGAGTGCTGCAGTGTACATGCTGGGTGTCAGTACCTGAAGGTGAGAATTAGGTTCAGCTGATTTGGAGTTTATGAACACTGGGGGATGAGGAACTGACTTTATAATGACTGGGTTGCTTAAGTATAGGGCTAAAATCAGCCTTTCTAGTGCAATGTGTCTAGAAGTCCTGAATGATAGGGTTATGCTTCTGAACCCACGGATTGCTTGCAGAAAGATGTCGCATCATTGTTTCTGCCTCCTCCTTAATTGGCTGACCCATATATCCTTGGTGTTGTCTTCTGCAAGTGGATTGAGAAGATGTTTTTCTGATCTGCTCTGACGGTTTGTTATTTTCAGGTTTTTTAAATCTGAATCCAGAGGCTTTGGCGCCCAAGAGGTCCCCACTAGAGAATGACATGGGGAAAAAATATGTCCCCGTCACCGCCCCGTCCCCCCATCCTCTGCACCGCCCCATCACCGCCGTTCCCTTCACCGTCACCGCCATCCCTTTCACCGCCCCGCCACTGCCATCCCTTTCACCGCCCCGCCACTGCCATCCCTTTCACCGCCCCGCCACTGTCATCCCTTTCACCGCCCCGCCACTGCCATCTCATTCACCGCCCCCGCAGCATTCATATAAGCCTTAGTACTGTAATATTTAGCTTTTTCCTTTCTTATAAATCAAAGTTCCTGCTTCTGAACTACAGAAAGAGGTGTTCAGCTGGTAGGGCTTTGTTTATAAATTTTTATCAACACAACTAATATACTATTTTATCCTAAAGCAAAAAATAAATAAATAAATAGAACTTTTTTTTTCTACCTTTGTTGTCTGGTTTCTGCTTTCCACATCTTCTCATTCAATTCCTTCCATCCACTGTGTGTCTTCTCTCTGCGTCTTCCATTTGCTGTTACTGTGCCTCTCCCTTCACACACACCCCCAATTGGTCTAGCATCCATCTTCTTCCCTCCGCTCCCCCATAGTCTGGCATCTGTCTTCTTCCCTTCCTGCATCTTCTCCCCACTCTGTCTTCCACATTTCCCTTCAGGGTCTTTTCCTCTCCACCCTCCTTCAATGTCTGTTCTATTCCTTTCCACCACCACCCTTCCCTCCCTCCTTTACCATCTGTTCCTTTCTACCACCCTTCAGCTCCTCTCATGTGGCCTATCTATCTTCCTTCCTCCCTCTTATTTTCATGGCATGTTACAATGTAATTTGTGCAAGCCACTGGAGCCTGCGAGCTCGGTCCCTGTCCCATCCCCACAAACCATCTCGCTTCTGTGCTCCTATTTTCCCCATTTCTAATATCTCCCCTATATATGTGTCATTGCCTCCCCCCCTGTGTCCATATACCATCCCCATGGCATGTCCCCTTTATGTCTCTGTCCCTATGCTCCATGCACATAATTTCCCCTCTTTCTGTTACCTTCCTGTGTCCAGATTTCCCCTATCTTCCTCTTCCATACCAGTGTGTCTCTGCTTTTCAACCCCATCTAGCTTCTCTCCCTCTTTCTTCCCCCCTCCCCTGCTTCCAGCATCTGGCTCACCTGCCTGTCCTCCCCTTTCTTTTCTGCTGTGAGTTTTTCTTTCCATCTTCATCCCCTTGGCCCAGAATCCTTTTCCCTTTCACTCCCTCCTTCCAGTGTGAGCTGGAACTGGCTGACAATATTATATTTTGAATAACTAATTTGTTTGAGGTGTTGGCTAAGGTTGGTTAACAGATCTTTGAGCAGGCCTGGTTCAGGACCTAAATGAGGAAAGCCTGTTCCTGCTTTCTGCTCAAACCCTCGTCTCACCACTATAAAGAGCACGTTGATTAGATAAAACTATTTCACAATTAAAAAAAAAAACCAAATACAGTACTGCTGTCACGCTGAGGGATGAAGGTCAGAGAAGGAATTATAGGATTCCAGAATCATTGGAGGGGTTATAAAAATCAGATCACCAATCTGACCAAAATAAAACAACAAAATGGGACAACATACTCCTACAAGAAATGCTAAACAGAGGCAGTAACACGAGCGATCGCGCGGTCCCCACAGCCCCCACCCACCCGATGGTAGCATTTAGCCCGCTCCCTCCCTCCAGCTCACCTTAGTTTGCAGGCTTTCTTTTTCGGCGACCTGCACACTTTCAAAGCGCAGCGCACGCGCGGCTGCTCAGTGTTCAATCTTCTGCAACTTCCTGTTTCCGGTTGTGTCAGAGCAGAAAATTGAATACTGAGCAGCCGCGCATGCGCGGCTCTTTGAAAGTGTGCAAGTCGCTGAAAAAGAAAGCCTGCAATCTAAGTTGAGTTGGAGGGAGGGAGCGGGCTAAACCTTACCATCGGGCGGGTGGGGCTGCGGGGACTGCGCGATCCTTGATACCTCACTGCGGAGACAAGACCATTCACCGCTCCACGGGACGGTGAATGGCCTTGTCCCCGTCCCCGCAGCCACTGCTATATTTCTTTCACCGTTTCGGCGGGTTACCCGCGGGTAAATGCGGTAGCCGCGGGTAAACCGCCACCGTGTCATTCTCTAGTCCCCACCAAACTGGGGTAACTCTGCCTGGGCGGGGCCTGAGGCACATGGGCCCAACCCGACCATGTGCCCAAGGCCCCGCCCCCAGGAGGGACCTAAGGCTCCCGGGCCTATTCTGATTGGCCCAGGCGCCATAGGCCCCACCAGTAGGCGGAGCTTTGGGACGGATGGGCCAATCCGGCCTCATTCCGTCGTTGGCTGCCTGCCGGACAGGCGGGTTTGGCTCCCGTCTGTCCGGCCAACTACGTACGGGGAAGGGGGGTGGAGGTGTCGTGGGGGTCGGCCAGGGGGGTCACGGGTCGGCTGGGGGGGGGCGGTCGGAGGTTCTTGGGAGGAGGGGGGTTTGCTTCGAGGGCAGGAGGGCCTGGGGGGTAGGGGGTCGCCGTGGCGAGGAGGGTTTGGGCTCCCTCCTGGCCCGAACAACTAGCGGGGGGGGGGGGGTCGCCAGGGCCAGGAGGACTTGGGCTCCCTCCTGGCCCAATATTGTCGGGGAGTTGGGGAGTCGGCGGGGCAAGAGGGCTTGGGCTCCCTTTTGCCCCGATCGAGTCGGGGGGGGGCAAGAGGGCTTGAGCTCCCTCTTGCCCCGATCGTGTCGGGGGTGCCGCGGTTGGCTGGGGCAAGAGGGCTTGAGCTCCCTCTTGCCCCGATCGTGTCGGGGAGTCGGGACCGCCAAGAGGAAGCAGCAGGACACGGTAGGAGCTTCTACATGATAAGGGGGTCGGGAGGCTGTGGGGGTGCGAGCGGTCCTTCGGGGTGGGGGTGCGAGCGGTCCTGCGGGGGGGGGTGAATCGGACGTCGGGGGGGGGATCAGGCTTTCAGGGTGGGAACAGGACTTCAAGGGGGAGAGGAGAGTCGGGGCGGGCGAAAGGAGAGTCGGGGTGGCCAGAGGAGAGTCGGGACAGGCGAAAGGAGAGTCGGGCAGCATGCGCAGTATACAGGTGTACGCGGTATATAAAAATTTATGTACATAAATTTGTGTTTTTCGCGTGCTATACCCGTGTGCGCGTTTTACACGGGTGCGCGTTATCTATGTGAAAATACGGTATATGTGTGTGTGTATGTATTTTTTATATATATATATATATAATTTTATTTTTTTTTTTGCGGTGTTGTTGGGTAGTTGCAAAGGCAACGGCATTGGTTTGTTTGGTTTAGCAGGCGAACTATGGGATGTTTTGGGGAAAGGTTCTTGTTCTAATCGGTATCCAACAGTGTTTTTCCTGGTCCTTCTGGACTAGGCTTATGTCTTCTCCATGAGTATATAGAGTAATACGTTCTGGAATAAGCTTGGTGTATTTCTGCTTGGCTATTCAAAAAGACTGATTGTAAGAGAGGCTGCACAGCCCACTTGTACTGTTCTCAAAGTTAGTGCCTTATTCTCCACCTGCTGGCAGAGGAGCGTAAACTCATCAGTTTCTGTGCCGCTCTGGAGACTAAAAAAAGAAAATTAGCAGGTAGGGACCTAATTCCTCCTTTTAACAGTCTTTTTATGCTGTCACTTTCAAGACAAATCTCATCTCGCAAACTAGCAGTGTATGATGACAAATGTTTCAAGAAATAGTTTGTAAATAAGAAACTGACCGAATCTTAAGCCACACACAGAAAATCCCATTGCAATCCTTCCTTTTAAAATCTTAGAAAACCATTACTGTCCTCTACCACATAAATAATACCTTCTATTTACTGTCAATCCAGCAGATCATTTGGATCATGAAAGGAAGAGGAAAAAGAGTCCAGGAGAAGATCCTGTAGAGATGGAACAAATCTAAAGACAATCGGAAAATCTATGAGAATATTTCCCAGGGAACTGAGAGGAGAAACACAAGCAATCGACAGCAGGATTATCAAATGAGCAGAGAGACCCTGCAGTGAACTCACCGAGTGGAGTCACTAACTATGAGAATAGTGACCACCAGAGCCACATAGCAGAGAAAAAACCTTACCAAATGATGATCAAGTGAATTATAAACTTCATCAGGAAGAGGGGAAAGTAAAGAAAGACCAGAAAGAATTTACACATAATGCATCCAGCACCAATTTTATTTGTTCTCAGTGTAATGAGAGCTTCCTCTTGTATTCAGAATTCAAAATGCACAAATGGAGTCGCACGATCCAGAACCATTAACATGTACTGAGTGTAATAAAGGCTTTATTTGGCTTTCTTCTCTAAAAATTCACCAAAGGATCCATACGGGACTCAAAACTATTTACATGTACTGAGTGTAGTAATAGCGTCATTCAAAAAATCACAGGAGTAGTTTGCAATTGCTGGAAGGCTGCTTGGAACGTTT
This sequence comes from Geotrypetes seraphini, assembly GCF_902459505.1. NCBI lineage: Eukaryota > Metazoa > Chordata > Amphibia > Gymnophiona > Dermophiidae > Geotrypetes > Geotrypetes seraphini. Next base: position 503,989,507 of record NC_047085.1, read on the forward strand.
TTTTGAACTGGTAAATCTTGTCAGGCAACTCCTCATTAGCGGGTTACGTCAGTGGGAGACCCTGAGAGACGCCATTAAGCAAATATATGTCTATCTTGATGTATCTAGGCAGACTTTGTATCGAAGGAAACCTCCTACAGAAGAAACCTAAAGTCTTAGCTGTTGGAGCTATCTTTGCTTTCCTTTAAATGTGTAGTTTTTTTAATCAAATAATATATTTTCAGGTTCAGCTCATTTTGGAAAAGTTTCTTCAAGATAAAGCTGCTCTTAATTAAAGTGTAATTTGATATTTCTAGAAGTTGGAAGAAGAGTTTAGGTAATTAAGTTTAATGTTATTGCCTGTCATTATTGGCTTACTTAGTTTACTACCTTTTTGTGGGGTGTGGGTTTTTTTTGTTTTTTTTTTACTAATTACTGATAGTCTTCAGAATTCTTGCATTCTCCTTGTTGTGGAATAAAGATGAGACATTTTTGCTTTTCATTGGTCTATAATTGCTGGAAATGTTTTTCCTTTACTTTTTATTTTACTTTGTAAATGTAATATTACAAATTCTTAAAAAAGAAAATAATAATTCTTTATTCAGTTTTAACTCTTGCAACAAGTGTACAAAATTCAATCAGATAATTCGTACAAATCACTTGACATTCTAATAATTATTGTCAAATGCATATAAAAAAGACCCCTCCGCCACCCATCCCATTCATCAGGAATAAACCCATTAAATCACATAACATACTTCCCCATCCCCACATTAAATATAGTCCTATGTAATAAAAAGGTGTCTAATCATTAGAATATGCAATCAATGGCCCCCAAATCTTTTTGAAACTATTATAATTTCCTTGCTGTATAGCAAGCATTCTCTCCATTTTATAAATATGATAAACTGAATTCCACCAAAAGGTATAATTAAGTTTAGTATAGTCCTTCCAATTTCCAGTAATATGTTGAATGGCAACCCCCGTCAGTATGAACAAAAGTTTATTGTTGTTTGCTGAAATTTGACTCTTGAATCTCATAGACGTTCCAAATAAAATAGTATCATAGAATAGGGCAACATGATTTTCTAACATTTTCATGCAGTGAGTTATTAAGTCCTCAACTCTTTAAAAAAAGTAAATAAATCACCAAGTAGTCCTTTTACTAAGGCGTGGTAGCCGATTTAGTGTGCGCTAAACGCTACACGAAGCAACAGACCGATACATAAAGACAGTAAGTAAACGCAGGAGAAACAAAAGACCCCAATGGTTCAGTAAAGAAATCTCAGACCTAGTTAAACAGAAAAAAGACGCATTTATCACCTACAAACATTTAGGCAGAGAGGGGGCAAAAGAGGACTATCTAGACAGATCCAAAGCTGTCAAAACAGCACTCCGAATAGAGGAAGAGCTAGCACGGAAAATTAAGAAAGGGGATAAATCTTTCTTCAGCTATATTAGTGACAGGAAAAGAAACAAAGATGGGATAGTACGCTTGAAGCAATCGGACGGTAACTTTGCAGAATCAGACTCTGAGAAGGCAGAATTACTAAACCAATACTTTTGTTGTGTTCACCCGCGAAGCGCCGGGAGCTGGTCCACAGCTTCAGACGGGAGATAAACCGGTAAGACCCGTTTCAAGATTTCGAATTTACGCCCAGTAGTGTCTACAACGAACTATCAAGACTCAAAGTAAACAAAGCCATGGGACCGGATAACCTACACCCCAGAATGCTCAGGGAGTTAAGGGAAGTCCTGGCAGAACCATTATCTGTTCTTTTCAATCTTTCCCTAAGCACAGGAAGGGTCCCCTTGGACTGGAAAACCGCCAACGTAATCCCACTCCACAAAAAGGGCTGCAGGACAGAGACAGCAAACTACAGACCAGTGAGTCTCACGTCTATAGTGTGTAAACTCATGGAAACACTGATCAAACAGCATATTGACACAATCCTAGACGAAGAAAAACTGTGTGATCCACACCAACACGGGTTCACCCAGGGTAGATCCTGCCAATCTAATCTGATTAGCTTTTTTGACTGGGTTACTAGACAACTGGACGGTGAAGAGTCACTGGACGTGGTATATTTGGACTTCAGTAAAGCATTTGATAGCGTCCCTCATCGAAGATTACTGAACAAGCTGAAATCGATAGGATTAGGAGACATTCTAACTACATGGGTTGGGGATTGGCTGAGCGGTAGACTCCAGAAGGTGGTGGTGAACGGTACCCCATCCGAAGCGTCGGACGTGATCAGTGGAGTGCCGCAGGGATTGGTCCTGGGCCCGATTCTATTCAACTTATTCATAAGAGATATGACGCAAGGACTTAGAGGAAGGGTATCACTGTTCGTCGACGACGCCAAACTTTGCAACATAGTAGGCAGATGCTTTTTACCTGATAATATGACACACGACCTACTGCTGCTGGAACAATGGTCAAATACTTGGCAGCTAGGCTTCAATGCTAAAAAATGCAAGATAATGCACCCGCGTAGAACTTATGTACTAAATGGTGAGACCTTGGTTAGGATAATAAAAACAAGTGGAATTGTCCAATAAAAGGTGCAATAAATAAAGATGTCTTTCAACTCATCTGGACAAACAGGTCATCCTTTATTCTTCCAAAAATACTCGACCCGACATGTACATGTTTCGGCCCTACGGCCTGCGTCAGGAGTCTATAGGTAATGTATAAAATCATATAAACACATCTAGAAACATATAGACACTATAATAGTAGTGTGTAAAATCATATAAACACATCTAGAAACATATAAACACTATAATGGTAGAATATATAATATATAATAACAAAAACATAAAGCGCATTCAAAATGTTAAAAATATTAAAGATAAAAATAGAAAACAGCCAATTTGCATATACAGGTTGCTTTAAAAACAATACAAAACTTATACTTTAATAAGCTGATACATAAATACAAAAATATATAATAACTAATATCAAATAAATTTATCATATAAATATCATATAAATTTAAAATCAAACGTAATTTAGATATCAAAACAACGCAATCAAAATATATTTATATATAATTAATAAAAAAACAAATATATAATTAATAGAAAAATTAATTAAAATCAGAAGATTAAAAGACAAACAATATATATTCCTTAAGAGTCTATTATCAAAGGTGCAAAGTAATGGAGCAAAAAAAAAAAAATATATATATATATATGTATATTGCCACTAAAAAAATATAAAAATATATATAAGAAAAACATTTAAAATATATATTTATATTTATAATCAAAACCAACAGACATATGATCAATAAAGGAAAATAATGAGTGTATCTAAGCACTAAAAACAACATATAATGTAAAATTCAAGGATATATTATGGAAATGTTAAACCAGTTTACCCAAGAATATTTGAAAATAAACCAATAGCAATCAGAAAAGCAAATATCAATGTTAAAACGGATATAAAGATGACTGAAGCTTGCTAGAAACGGATATAAAAATGACTGAAGCATGATAGATGAAATATAAGAACACTGCAATACCTTGAGGATCTTTGGGTATAAGTAACCACGAGTATGGACCACTCTAAAGTGCTGTATAGATCTAAAAAAGAGATTATATATCTACTGAATAATATAAAGCAATAAAAAAACAGAGAAAGTTAGTGAAAAAAGCTAATGAAAAATGAGCCAGTAAAAAATACCACAAGTAAAAATAAACCATGAAACTGTAAAAGAATATGAGAAACTGTTGTGCCCCTCCTAAACAAAGTATAACAACAAGAGGTAGAAAAAGCTAATCAAAAGGACCGTTAAATAAACCACGCAATCCACCTTGCAAAAGTCACCAGTGAAAACGTGCCATAAAGTCTAACTTGAAAAAATGCGTGTGCCACAAACCGATGGACAAAAACCATAAAAGAACAAAACTAAGATAAGAAAAACTCACCAAAACGCTGTCGTCTGAAAGCTTACTGTAAAGTAATGATAGGAAAGTAAAGAGGTCGTAAAAATGCAGGAAATAAAAAGCGGAGGGGAACGTGATGATGTAAAAAACGTAATGACGTCATCAGTATCTGTAAAAGGAACGAAAAAAACGTAAAAGCAAAGCCATATGGAAGAAAGAAGATAAAAAAGGTGCAAAAAAGGAAAAAATCTTCAGAGAGTGACAAAAAAGTAAAAATAAATAATAATAATGAGACAAAATCAAACATGAAGAAAATTCAAAAAGGGGCCAAAAGACTATACTAAAGGATGTATATAATAAATAATATATAATATATATAATATATAATTAATAATAAATAATATAAAAAATGGAACAATATATTAAAAAAAAATGTGTAAAAAATGGATATATAGTATAAAATATATAAGAAATGGAAAAAAGAAGAAAGAAAAAAGAAAGAAGAAAAAGAGAAAGAAAAATAAAAAATATGTATAGAGAAAAATATTCTCCATCACAATAAAATATACAGGCTCACATACAAGATCTCAAGTCTAGATCTATGTTAAGACCCTGTGGACTGATGGTATTAAAATTATGTATAAACCGTTGTTCCTCCTTTATAAGGAAATTTTCAGAATTACCACCCCTCCACCTGGTCTTAACAACTTTTAAAACAAAAAACTTCAAATCAGCAATGCAGTGTCCTTTATCATACCAATGTTCAACGATCGGAGCAGATTGTACATTTCTACTAATACAACTTCTATGTTCAATTAATCTAGTTTTAATCATACGTTTTGTTTTTCCAATATACCATTTATTACAGGGACAGATGATGGCGTAGACCACTTGTGATGTCTGACAATCACTATATTCTTTTAAATTCATTTTAATCCCAGTCACTGGATGTTCATAACTAGTCACCGTCATACTGTGCTTACATACAGAACAATGTCCACACGGTATGTGTCCAACGGGACCATTACCGACAGATGGAAGTTCTGGTAAAGCAGATGGTACTAAAATGTCCCTTAAATTTCTATTTCTTGAATATGCTATTACTGGTTTAATCCTTTCAAAACAAGCATGAGGTTGTAGAATGTGCCAATTTTTCTTAATGATATTCTGTATATCACTAGAAAGGTATGAAAATCTCAAAGTACACACCAAATCAGGTTTTGATCTGACTGCAACTTGATGCAATAGGTCATCTCTATGTTTCGTAAGTGCTTTTCGATAACATTCATCAACACACTTTTCGGGATATCCCCTGGTTATAAAATTGTGTTGCATTACCGGAGCCTGTTTTTCAAATTCTTCAATGTCTGTACAGAGTCTGTGCAGTCTTAAAAATTGTGAAAAAGGAAGGTTTATATGATTTTACACACTACTATTATAGTGTCTATATGTTTCTAGATGTGTTTATATGATTTTATACATTACCTATAGACTCCTGACGCAGGCCATAGGGCCGAAACATGTACATGTTGGGTCGAGTATTTTTGGAAGAATAAAGGATGACCTGTTTGTCCAGATGAGTTGAAAGACATCTTTATTTATTGCACCTTTTATTGGACAATTCCACTTGTTTTTATTATTCTGTTTTCTGTGGATTTGTTTCCCCTGTGTTTTGCGAGACCTTGGTTAGGACCACGGAGGAACGCGATCTAGGAGTGATCATTAGCGAAGACATGAAGGTTGCCAATCAAGTGGAGAAGGCTTCCTCCAGGGCAAGACAAATGATGGGATGTATCCGCAGAAGTTTCGTCAGCAGGAGACCTGAAGTTATGATGCCGTTGTACAGAGCCATGGTGAGGCCTCACTTAAGAGTACTGTGTTCAGTTTTGGAGACCACACTACCGAAAGGACGTGCTGGCTGAGGATCGAGTCGGTTCAGCGAATGGCCACCAGGATGGTCATGGGGCTCAAGGATCTCACGTATGAAGAAAGACTAAAGAAATTGTGGCTGTACTCACTTGAGGAAAGAAGAGAACGGGAAGATATGATTGAAACGTTTAAGTACATCACGGGACGCATCGAGTCAGAAGATGATATCTTCTGGCTCATGGGACCCTTGACCACCAGAGGGCATCCGCTGAAAATCAGGGGAGGGAAGTTTCATGGCGACTCCAGGAAGTACTTCTTCACCGAAAGAGTGGTGGATCATTGGAACAGACTCCCACTCCAGGTGATAAAGGCCAGCAGCGTGACGGATTTTAAGAAAAAATGGGATACTCACGTGGGATCTTTAAGGGAGTAATTTCAGGGGGGGATACTTGGAATGAGACTCCTTTTCTGCCGCTTTTTTCTATGTTTCTAACGCGTGCCAACACATCCATGGGATATAATGGACGCGTTAAAACAGCTAGCATGCCTTAGTAAAAGGACCCCCAAATGTTACACAGAAGAGAATCCATTTACATGTGCTTTGTGTATTAAATGCTTTACAATTAAAAATATACCAAATGTTTCACACAGGAGAGAAATTACACTTCCCCCACCCCATTCGCGGTTTCGGTAATCGCGATTTCACATATTTGCGATTTTTGGGGGGAGGGGGAAAAAAGAAAAAAAAACATAGTTTAGCCTTCCCCCCCCCCCCCCCCGGCGTCCCGGCCTTAGCGGCTTTCGGGGCAGGAGCGATCTTCCTACGCTCCTGCCCCATGTAGATCGCCAATAGGAAATGGCTGTGGGGAGTTCCCGTCGTAGTCTCGAGAAACTACAGGAACTCACTGCAGCCATTTCCTATTGGCAATCTGCACGGGGCAGGAACATAGGAAGATTACTCCTGCCCCGAAAGCCCGCTAGACCACCACGTAAGGCCAGAATCCCAGGAGGAAGGCGGGAAGGAGGCGGGGATGGGTCAGAGCCGGACCAGAAGATATTTGCGGTATTTCACCATTTGCGGTCCGACGAATCCGGAGGGAGAAGTGTATATAAATGTACTGAGTGTAATAAATGCTTTGTTCAATCTTCAGCTGGCAAAAGGCACTACAGGAGCCACACAACAGTAGTAAATTTAAAAAACTGATATTATACGCTACGTACCCTTCATTAGGAGTGAGGTTCATTCCTGTTGTGCTATGTGCAAAACTAACCTGCTTGAAAAAATTGCCCCTGAGAGAACATCTTTATATGTACAGAATGCAATAAATGTTTCAGTTGTTTATCAGAGCTTAAAAATTTAAATTGCAGAACACCTGGCTTGGCCTCTGTGGGTGCGGGTCACCGGACTGGATGGACCTAAAGTCTGATCCGGCGAAGCCATTTCTTATGTTCTTAAGATGTTAGCAATGTCTGGTGTTGTGTGTCACAGTGTACCCGTGTCGTCTCTGAGTGCTGGAATATATGCAGTGCCTTGCCAGGTTTTCTTTATTCTAGCCAGCAGTCTCCCTGGTCTGTTTCTGAACCGATGAAAATTGTATTTTTTGGGCAATAATTGCTTCTTCGTAGGTTCATGGATCATAGCGTTTAAAGCCGCTTGGGTGGCCAAGTAAGTTTCTTTGGTAAGGTTGGATGGATTACTAAGATACCAAAATTTAGCTTTTTTGAAGTTTTTTCCAAATAGACTATGCCCTCAGAGAGGCAGAGCCTGAGTTATGTATTGTATAATGTCTCCTCTCTGAGCACAATTACTGCATCGCGGCTCAACATAGGGTACCTTGTGATGCCAATAACTAACTCACACAGGTATGTGTTTTCATAAATAATATTTATTCAATTTATATCAAAATTTAACTTGAGATTAAAATTAGAATTTAGATGCCAAATAATTATATACACTACATGCATTTCCATAAATCATAATCCTATAATTATTCTGTGAGTGACAGACTTGTTACACATGAGACAAAGTTGTCTACGCATGTGGAGAAAGGTCTCCACAGAATCAAGGCTGTGTAGTTGCTTATACAGTAAAACCTTGGATTGCAAGTAACTTGGTATACAAGTGTTTAGCAAGACAAGCAAACCATTTTATTTTTAACTTGATAAACAAGCAATGTTTTGCAATACAAGTACATATAGTATACACACATCACAACTGAGCCGATGGTTCTCTCTCTGACGCTGCGGGAATGGAGTGACTGTTCTAAATGAGTGAGGTCTTGCAATACAAGTACGTATAATATTTAATAATATATAAAGTTTTTGGGTCGTGGAACAAATCATCTGAGTTTCCATTATTTCTTATGAGGAAATTTGCTTTGATATATGAATATTTTGGATCACAAGCATGTTTTTGTTACGAATTATGCTCATAAACCAAGGTTTTACTGTGTACTATTGCAATGACTAGTGACACGTCACTTCAGCTTCCAATACTTAGCTAACATGTTCTCTTAGAAGGTGGGACTATTTCAGACAAATAAATTCTTTAGGTTTTGAAAGCTAACAAAAAGTTTACAATATATAAAAAGTTAAGTACATTTCTGTTATAACAATTTCTAAAATATTCTAAATATGTATTTAGGATTACATAAAATCATAATGTGTATTCTTAAAAAGAAGACTCTTTAGCACCACTTATCTTACAATTTACCAAAGGAATGCAAAACTTGTTTTTAGAAAGAAAGGTTATATCTTTTTCTTAACCAAATCCTTTTTATAAGCTCCGCATGTCTTTCTACAGTCTTAAAGAATGAATCAAGAGGAAGTGACGTCACCTCGCTGAATGGCAGCGTGAAGCAGAAGCTCCGTCGGGCTTTTTTGACAATTTGCGAGTGGCACTTCCACAGCGTTGTTTCTTTGCCACTATTTTCGGCTGCCGGGGTACCCCTGCTAATGGTGACTCATAAACGCCTGGACAAATTTAAATTTTTTGACGATCCGCCGGAAAAATCGGGCCCGGAGGTGATGAGTGGCATGGGAGAGAAAAAAAAGATGGCGGCCGGGCCGGCGACTCAGTCTGAGTCGGAAGACGAAGGCATCTCCGATCAGCGGGGGGAGGCTGGAGAGGCACCGAAAAAGTCTATGGCTGCCTGGTTTACGGAGCTGAAAGCTGAAATAATTGGGGTGCGGGGAGATGTGCGGGCGGCGATTGCAGAGCTCCGTACGGAGGTCAGTGAGCTGGGAGCTCGTGTTTCAGCTTCCGAGGACCACGTGGCTGCTCTTACTACCACAGTATCCACTACCTCCGATGTTACGGGTCGCCTATCGACTGAGCTCTGGGAACTGCAGGCACAAGTTGAAGACTTGGAGAACCGCTCTCGGAGATGCAACCTGCGGTTCAAAGGCATCCCTGAAACGGGACAGTAAAGAGGTGGTAAGAGCCTTTTGTGCACATCTACTGAGGGCTGATGGAGCTGAAGTCCCTGAGTCTATCGTTTTGGTGCGGGCCCACCGCAGTCTGGGAGCTCCCAGGGCACACGAGATATAATAGCCTGCTATGGGGAGTTTACACTGAAGGAACGTATTTTATTGGCTGGCCGCAGACAAGCAGCTCTCCGATGGAAAGATCTGGCCATGGGAGTTTTCCAGGATTTGGCGTGGTCTATTTTGCAGAAGCGCAGAGCGTTTAAAGATGTCACGCAAGTGCTGCGCTCTGGGGGCCATAAATATCGGTGGCTATTCCCCTTTGGCATATGGATGACCATTAATGGCACATCTCGGCGAGTGACCACAGTGTCGGAAGCTTGGGCGGAGATGAGAGCTCTGGGCTGCGGGACTCCAATGGAAGGGGACAGACCTCCGGCAGTAGCATCAACTTCTGCGCAAGGCGAGCCTTGGAGTACAGCGGTGCGCTCTGGCAAGAAATCTGCGAAATCCCAGACCTGAACGTGTTTGGACACTGGTAAAACTATTTTGATCTGCCTCGCTGCTGGGCTTTGACTGGGCCTGTTGAGCACAGGCCCTTGGAACTGCCTGGGAGAATTGGAGACATTGGTTTGAAACTGCTCCCTTTGAATGGGGCTTTTTGGTTTATTACGTACTGTTCTCATGGTTGAGGTTGTATGGTTCTCTGGTTGTTGGGGTTTGGGATCTGGTGGGTTCAGTGTTTGCAAGTATGGGGTGTGAGGGGTTGGGGGAGTACTTGGATGATGAGTGCAGGATAGAGAGGGGTGGAGTGGCATATTGTGACTGGGGGGGAATTCATTTGTTGGGAGTTTCATTGACTTTATGGATGAGTGATGATTGCCTTTGGGGGAGGATTGCACTTTCAACACGCTGGCGAATCCTGAGGCTCGGGATTCGAAACAGCGCAGGGGAGGGGGGTGGGATCTGGGGGGGGTTAGGGTGGGGAGCGGGATAGGGAAGGAGGGTGATAAGCTCTTCATTATAGGTTCGTGGAATGTTAATGGACTTAATAGTCCGGGTAAGCGCAGTATTGTATTTAAAGAGTTGGTACGCTTGCAATGGGATGTTTGTTTACTCCAGGAAATACATTTAAGGCCTCGAGATGTAGCAGTCCTACAATCTCCCTATTTTGATCAAATCTGGACCCACCAGGGGTCGGTGCCGGGGAAGAGGGTGGGAGGGGTGGCCATATTGGTTAGAAAGGGACTGGGTCTAGTGGTTCAACAAGTCTTTCGGGATGGGGCAGGGAGATGTTTGGCTATAGTGGCTACCTTACAGGGCCGTCCCATCACTATTATAAATCTGTATGGTCCCAACACTGGTCAAGCAAAATATTTTGGGTCCCTTAGAACTGAATTGGTGGGTTTTGTGAAAGGCTCTGTTTATCTGGGTGGAGATTTTAATGTTACCCCGGATGTTCATCTGGATCACTCTGTGGGAGGGACTCGTTCTCCGACTAGGGCCGCTAGAAAGGCTCTTCTATCTTTGTTTTCTTCTCTGGGTTTGGTAGACAGTTGGAGGTTGTCTCATCCGGCGCAGCGCTCTTATACTCACTACTCTCATGCACATAGATCGTATGCGCGAATTGATGGGGTATGGGTTCATCGTAATTCCTGGGGCGGGATTCGACAGGCCGAAATTGGTGCTATCCAAATTTCTGATCACGCGCCAGTGTGGGTAGCCTGTGCAGGTTACTGGGAGGGGGTGGGACGTCGTTTTGGAGACTTAATGAGTCTTTATTAAAAGATCCAGCTGTAATTCGAGAGGTGGGTGCGACCGTGGCTCTGTACCTTCAACATAATGATAATACGGTCACTGATGCGACTCTGTGGGATGCACTGAAGGTGGTGGTACGGGGCGTTTTTATTAAATGGGGTGCTCGCCGAAAGCGTTTGCGGGCGCAGCGTTCTTTAGCACTTCATGAACAACTGGAGCGATTGACGAAGTTGCATAAGAGACATCAGGACCCCTTAGTATGTGAACATCTTGTTAAGGTTCGTGCGGAACTTTCCTTACTACAGATGGAGGAGTATGAGTTCTTGCGGTTGCGCCTACGCCAAACTGTTTATGAGTATAATAACACACCTGGATCTCGCTTAGCTCGACTTATTAAGCTGAAGCAGGTGAGAGCGACTATTACAAAGATTCGGGATTCTGCGGGCATTGTGCATTGTACTGATTCGGCTATTAGCTCAGTTTTCCTCGATTTTTATTCAGACTTGTATCGGCCATCGGTGGGGCGAGCTTCCACTGCCATTGAGGGGTACCTTTCTGCGTTGCGGCTACCACAGCTTTCGGACACTGATAGAGATTTGCTAAATGAGCCTATTGAATTAGGGGAAGTTTTGGGAGTCATTGCTAATTTGAAGTTGGGTAAATCGCCTGGGCTAGGTGGGTATACTAATCAATTTTATAAACTTTTTCGTGAGATTCTGGCTCCATTATTGGTCCGTGTAGCGAATGGAGTACGGGGAGGTTCCCCGTTGCCCAATTCAATGGGGGAGGCAGGGATTTCAGTCTTGCTTAAGCCGGGCAGAGATCCTATTGGGTGTGGGTCGTATAGACCGATTTCGTTATTGAATACTGATGCAAAAATTCTAGCGAAAGTTTTGGCTCTTCGTTTGGGTAAGGTACTGCCCTCTCTGGTACATTTGGATCAATCTGGTTTTGTTCAAAAGCGGCAGGTATGTGATAATATTAGACGAACGTTGCATCTTTTGTGGGCTGCACAGCGGACTTCTGCAAAAATTGCCTTTTTGGCGATTGATGCAGAGAAGGCTTTCGATCAAGTGGCATGGGAATTTTTATGGCAGGTGATGCATCGGATGGGGCTGGGCTCTTTCTTTTTGGCTTGGGTGCAAGCCTTTTATAGGGCTCCTAAGGCTACTGTGCGTATTAATGGGATTTATAGCGAATTTTTTTCCATAGGGAGAGGCACTCGACAAGGCTGTCCTTTATCTCCCTTGTTGTTTGCTCTCTCTATGGAACCCTTAGCCATTCGTATTCGGGAACATGGGGATTTATTGGGGGTGAAGGTGGGAGATCTTGAACATCGTTTAGCACTGTTCGCCGATGATGTGTTGTTGTATGTTCGGGACCCGGAGGTTTCATTGCCGATTCTTGTTGACCTTTTTTTGGAGTTTGGGGGGGTTTCGGGATTTACGGTGAATATGGATAAATCTGAACTGTTGAGTGTTACCTTGGGAGAAGAAGACCAACGTCGTTTGGCTGTCCGGTTTCCTTTCCGCTGGGTGCCGGGGGTTATCCGTTACTTGGGGATTCGTTTACCTGCGGAGTTATCCCAATTGTTTACTGTTAACTATGCGTGGCTTATTCAACAGATCAGGAATGATATTCAACGCTGGAATGGGTTTTGGTTGTCATGGTGGGGTCGCATAGCAGTTCTCAAAATGAATGTTTTACCCCTCTTGCTTTTTCTTTTCCAAACATTACCGATTTCGGTCCCTTCTCTAGTTTTGAAACAGTTGTATACTCTGTTTTTTCGCTTTATTTGGCAGGGGAGGCCTTCTCGTATGTGCTAAACAAATACTTCTGTTCTGTGTTCACAGAAGAAAATCCTGGAGAAGGACCGAGATTGTCCGGCAAAGTTACACGAGAAAATGGAGTAGATTCTGCGCCGTTCACGGAGGAGGGTGTTTATGAGCAACTTGAAAAACTGAAGGTGGACAAAGCGATGGGACCAGACGGGATCCATCCCAGGATACTAAGGGAACTCAGAGAGGTTCTGGCGAGTCCTATTAAAGACTTGTTCAACAAATCTCTGGAGACGGGAGTGATTCCTGGGGATTGGAGGAGAGCGGATGTGGTCCCTATTCATAAAAGTGGTCACAGGGATGAAGCAGGAAACTACAGGCCGGTGAGCCTCACTTCAGTTGTTGGAAAAATAATGGAAGTGTTGCTGAAAGAAAGGATAGTGTATTTCCTTGAATCTAATGGGTTACAGGATCCGAGACAACATGGCTTTACAAAAGGTAAATCGTGCCAAACGAACCTGATTGAATTTTTTGATTGGGTGACCAGAGAGCTGGATCGAGGACATATGCTAGATGTAATTTATTTGGATTTCAGCAAAGCCTTTGATACAGTTCCTCATAGGAGGCTGTTGAACAAACTTGAAGGGCTGAAGTTAGGACCCAAAGTGGTGAACTGGGTCAGAAACTGGCTGTCGGACAGACGCCAGAGGGTGGTGGTTAATGGAAGTCGCTCGAAGGAAGGAAAGGTGACTAGTGGAGTCCCTCAGGGTTCGGTGCTGGGGCCAATCCTGTTCAATATGTATGTAAGTGACATTGCTGAAGGGTTAGAAGGAAAAGTGTGCCTTTTTGCAGATGATACTAAGATTTGTAACAGAGTAGACACCGAAGAGGGAGTGGAAAATATGAAAAAGGATCTGCAAAAGTTAGAGGAATGGTCTAATGCCTGGCAACTAAAATTCAATGCAAAGAAATGCAGAGTAATGCATTTGGGGATTAATAATAGGAAGGAACCGTATATGCTGGGAGGAGAGAAGCTGATATGCACGGACGGGGAGAGGGACCTTGGGGTGATAGTGTCCGAAGATCTAAAGGCGAAAAAACAGTGTGACAAGGCAGTGGCTGCTGCCAGAAGGATTCTGGGCTGTATAAAGAGAGGCGTAGTCAGTAGAAGAAAGAAGGTGTTGATGCCCCTGTACAGGTCATTGGTGAGGCCCCACTTGGAGTATTGTGTTCAGTTTTGGAGACCGTATCTGGCGAAAGACGTAAGAAGACTTGAGGCGGTCCAGAGGAGGGCGACGAAAATGATAGGAGGCTTGCACCAGAAGACATATGAGGAGAGACTGGAAGCCCTGAATATGTATACCCTAGAGGAAAGGAGAGACAGGGGAGATATGATTCAGACGTTCAAATACTTAAAGGGTATTAACGTAGAACAAAATCTTTTCCAGAGAAAGGAAAATGGTAAAACCAGAGGACATAATTTGAGGTTGAGGGGTGGTAGATTCAGGGGCAATGTTAGGAAATTCTACTTTACGGAGAGGGTGGTGGATGCCTGGAATGCGCTCCCGAGAGAGGTGGTGGAGAGTAAAACTGTGACTGAGTTCAAAGAAGCGTGGGATGAACACAGAAGATTTAGAATCAGAAAATAATATTAAAGATTGAACTAGGCCAGTTACTGGGCAGACTTGTACGGTCTGTGTCTGTGTATGGCCGTTTGGAGGAGGATGGGCAGGGGAGGGCTTCAATGGCTGGGAGGGTGTAGATGGGCTGGAGTAAGTCTTAACAGAGATTTCGGCAGTTGGAACCCAAGCACAGTACCGGGTAAAGCTTTGGATTCTCGCCCAGAAATAGCTAAGAAGGAAAAAAAAAAAAAAAAATTTTAAATTGAATCAGGATGGGCAGACTGGATGGACCATTCGGGTCTTTATCTGCCGTCATCTACTATGTTACTCTACTATGTTACTAGGGCCGCTCTGTGGGCGGCCAGGACCAGTGGGGGGCTTGCGGTACCAAATTTATTTTGGTATTTCCGAGCAGCTCAATTGCGACTTTTATTAGATTGGGAGATTGCAGATTATAAATTGGCGGTCCGTCTGGAACAACACTTTGTGGGGCGCCCCTGTTTGAAGTATTTGCTTTGGTCTTCTTCCATTGGTGCTAGGAGGTTTGTGGTTCCGGGAAACCCGTTTCTGGAACATCTTTTGAAAGTGTGGTGTGATACCCGTCGCCGTTGGGGGGGGGGGGGTTCTGTCGATTTTGGGTGCGGTGCGGGAGGAGCCCCTGTTCCCCGCTGGAGGGGAGAGTTCTGCATTTGTGCAGTGGGCACAATTAGGGTTGCATACTTTTCGGGATGTGCTTCAAAAGGGGGTCCTGATGTCTTTTGAAACCTTCCGGCTTAGTGCTGCCTTGCCCAGAGGAGATTTTCTAGCCTATTCTGAAATGCGTCATTTTCTTCATTCTCGGGAGTGGGATCGGGGGTCCTTTCAGTCTATTGATCCCTTTGCTCACATGTGGTTTACTCTTAAGAGCCTTCCTAAGCCTATCTCTGTTCTTTACCAATATATTCAGGGCTCCTATTCCTTTCCGTCTCTTTATCAGCGAGCTTGGGAGATGGATTTAAACTGTACATTTTCTGTTCAGGAGTGGGCTATGATCACTACTGAAGTAGGCAAGGCCACCTCGTGTGCACTCATTAAGGAAAATGCCTACAAAGTGGTACTGAGGTGGTATTATACGCCGGAACGTCTTCACCGTATGTATCCAGGTGTTTCAGCTTTGTGTTGGAGATGTGGGATGGCCTTGGGGACATTTTTGCATATCTGGTGGGCCTGTCCCGTTCTACAGCCTTTCTGGAGGCAGGTGGTGGGGTGTTTATCACAATTGTTACAAATATTATTGCCTTTTTCTCCGCAGGGGTGCTTGCTAGGCCTTTACAATGTATGTTTATATTCATGGCAAACTAAGATCCGACGTTGGGGCCTGGCGGCGGCTAAATGCTTGATAGCTGCTCATTGGAAGCAGGGGCAGGCGCCCACTCAATTGGAATGGACTGTTAAACTTCAGTTTATTTGTAATATGGAACTGTCTATAGCAAAGCGTCATGGCTATTATTATACTTATACCCAGACTTGGACACGAATCCTTGATAAAATTACATCTTTATCTTGAGCTTATTTCTGTGGGGGGGTGGGGTTGAGGACTGAGGGGGCTCTCCTGAAGAAACAACTGTGGGCCCTCTTTGCTGGAGGTGGAGCTTGGGGGTGGGGGGGGAGGGATTTGTGGAGTTCTGGTTGCTGCTGGGTATCAGGGGCTTGATTGTATAGTGGGGGGTACTTCTGTGATTTGTAGATTTATTGCTGTGCTCTCTGATTGATGGCTGTATGTTCTGTTGTCCATGATATTCATGGTATGGTTTGTATATTTCCAAAACTTTTCAATAAACATTTATTGATTAAAAAAAAAAAAAGAATGAATCAAAAACGCTCTTTCTGACCAAGATAATTTTCTCTGGACAAGTGACAGTTTTTCACAGACACAAAACCAACTAATTTCTTCTTCAATACCTTTGCTTTAAGATCTAGACAGGCTACACAAGTTTTTCCTATACGAATAAGAGAAAAGACAAGTTTGTGAACAGAAAATATTTTTAAATTAGGAAACCTTATACAGTGGAACCTTGGTTTGCGAGTGTTTTGCAAGATGAGCAAAACACTCCCGCAAACCTTAACTGGCAAAATGAGCACCCCCTGCTTGTGAACACACCCCCTCCCCCCCCCCATCAGAACCACATTGCACCCCTGTGCTGGAAGCGGCATCTGCCTGCCCACCCATCCACACAAGCTCCTTACCCCATCTGCTGTGTGCCGGTGCCAGTTAAGGAAAGATCCTCTGGTCTGGGCCTTGAGCATCTGCACATGCTCAAGGACTTCTGTCTCTCGTTCTCTCTGAGACCTTGGAGAGAAAGAGAGCCAGAATGCCTTGAGCATGCGCAGATGTTCAAGGCCCAGGCCAGAGGATCTTTCTTTAACTGGCATCGGCACCAGCACGCAGCAGATAGGGTAAGGAGCTTGCTTGGGTGGGTGGGTGGGCAGGCAGATGCCACTTCCAGCACAGGGGTACAATGCAGTTCTCGCAGGGGGGTGTTCATGGGCGGGGGCTGTGATGCTGGTTTGAGTGGGGGGGGGGGGAAGGAGGAGGTGGAACGAATCAAAGCGAATTTCCCTTACTTCCCATGGGGAAATTCGCTTTGATATACAAGCAATTTGGTTTACGAGCATGCTTCTGGAACAAATTATGCTCATAAACCAAGGTTCCACTGTATTTTAAATTTATTTTTAAGTTATTTTACCTAAATTGGGCAGGGTCAAATAGTTGACCTATCTCTTGTTTTGGGCCTCTTGGAATATCCAGTGTCTGCAATCAAGCCTCAAGGACCGAGAATCTCCATGGCAATGATCCAGGTCAGCTAGGTCAAACTACACATGTCTACCTTCTCTGGACTTTCCAAAGTTTAAACCTCATAGTATTTATAAATTTTTTAGAACATTTTCCTGTTTGAATATCACATACAATAATGCAATTGGTCACTGCCATTGCCCAGGGAACCACATTTATGGTCACCTCCAGCAGCTGTAAGTAATGTCAGGTTGTCAGAGCGGTCTCACTCATTCCTGTATCTGACACAGGAGCTTCTCTGTGGGTTGTGGGTTGGAACACCTCATTCTTCCTTGAGTTGAACCAAACTCCCAGATGCTTCAAGCACTGTGTTGGTTCTAGGTGGCTTTTCTGAAAATTGACCACCTAGCAAAGCCTCTGCAGTAGCTGAATCACTCTTTGCATAGCCGTTCTGCCTCTTATCAGCCAATTGTCTAGGGATGGAAGTACTTGTATCCCCTTCATGCAGAGGTGTGCTGCTACTACAACCATCACCTTGGTGAAGGTGCATGGCACTGTGGCCAGAATAAAGGAAGGGCTGAGAACTGGAAGTGCTGCTCCAGCACATGGAATTGCAAGAACATGTGCTCTGGAAAAATGGGAATATGTAGATAGGTCTCAATCAAATCCAGTGAGGTGAGAAATTCCCCTGGCACCACTGAAGCAATTCCTGATCTCTCCACATCTGGAAATGTGATATCTTAAGAGTTGCATTGATTTCCTTGAAGTCTAGAATTGGCCTCCAGTCTTCTGAGCCTCTCTTGGGCACTATGAAATATATTGAGTATCTGCTGGAGCCTGAGTGTTCTTCTGGTACGGGTTCTGTGGCCTCTTGATAGCCCTTGTCATCCCAATCCTCCTCAGACTGGGCCTCCCCAGCTAGCGCATGGTACTGTTGCTGGAAATTGTGCTCTTAGTGGGGAAATGCCCGGTGCCAGCATGGCTGCGATCCCTGAAGTTTCCATGTGGCCCTTGTTAATCATGTAAACTTCAAAAATCGTATTGATTAATTCAAGGGAGAACCCCCTGTCCAGGACATCCAGACAGCTCCTGCAGATGCTCCTGAGCTCCTTTCTGGGGGTTTGCGACAGTGGCACGGCTGTGCTTTGCTGGGGACATACTTGCACTGCTCCCTAGCTCAAACCTGGACTTTTATTCCTTGTCCTTGTACCATCTGGGCACTAGCATTCCCTGAGGGACTAGAAGAGGCTAAGCCAGTGGCTTCCCCCCCCTCCCAATGCAGTACAGAGCATGTGGAACACGGATATATAAGAATTGCCGCTGCTGGGTCAGACCAGTGGTCCATCCTGCCTGGCAGTCCGCTCACGCGGCGGCCCCCAGGTCAAAGACAAGTGCTCTAAATGAGTTCAGCCTCACCTGCATATGTCCAAGTTTAGCAGGAACTTGTCCAGCTTATTCTTGAAACCCTGGAGGGTGTTTTCCCCTACAACAGACTCTGGAAGAGCATTCCAGCTCTCCACCACTCTCTGAATAAAGAAGAACATAGAAGATGACGGCAGATAAGGGCCATAGCCCATCAGGTCTGCCCACTCTACTGACCCACCCCCAAGTCTACTATCCTAGGGATCCCACTCCTGGTGACAGGTTCCCTTGGCTTACCCTCTAAGGGATCCCACATGGGCATCCCATTTGCTCTTAAATTCTTGCACGCTGTTTGCCTCGATCACTTACACTGGGAGCTCGTTCCAAGGAACAACCACTCTTTCGGTGAAGAAATATTTCCTGGTGTCGCCATGAAATTTCCCGCCCCTGAATTTGAGCGGATGCCCTCTTGTGGCTGAGGGTCCTTTGAGAAAGAGAATCTCTTCTTCCATCTCGATACGGCCGGTAATATACTTAAATGTCTCGATCATGTCTCCTTTCTCCCTACGTTCCTCGAGTACAGCCGCAAATTTTTCAGCCTTTCCTTGTAAATAGATCCTTGAGCCCCGAGACCATCCTGGTGGCCATCCGTTGCACCGACTCTACTCTCAGCACATCTTTTCGGTAGTGCGGCCTCCAGAATTGCACACAGTATTCCAAATGAGGCCTCACCATGGTTCTGTATAATAGCATTATGACTTCAGGCTTCCGGCTGGCGAAACTCCTGCAGATGCAGCCTAACAACTGTCTTGCCTTAAATGAAGCCTTCTCCACATGATCAGCAGTTTTCATGTCTGCGCTGATGATCACTCCCAAGTCTCGTTCTGTTGAAGTTCTAGCTTACGTTTATACGGAATCTATCTCCTTTCAACTTTAGAGAGTGCCCTCTCGTTCTCCCTACCTTGGAGAGTGTGAACAGTCTGTCTTTATCTACTAAGTCTATTCCCTTCAGTATTTTGAATGTTTCGATCATGTCTCCTCTTTTCAAGGGAGAAGAGGCCCAGTCTCTCCAATCTCTCACTGTAAGGCAGGGGTGTCCAACCTTTTGGCTTTCCTGGGCCGCATTGGCTGAAAAAATGTTTCTGGGGCCACACAAACGCTGCAGCAAGACAGAGGAGGGAGCCGGCAAGACGGTAAACACCCGGGGGCAACAGAGGAAAACACTGCATTGCCCTCAACCGGGGCTGCACAAAATATTTCATGAGGCCGCATGTGGCCCTCGGGCCTCAGGTTGGACACCTCTGCTGTAAGGCAACTCCTCCAGCCCCTTAACCATTTTAGTCACTCTACTCTGGACCCTTTCAAGTAGTACCATGTCCTTCGTGTACAGTGACCAGTGCTGGACGCAGTACTCCAGATGAGGGTGCACCATGGCCCGGTACAGAGGCATGATAACCTTTGATCTGTTTGTGATCCCCTTCTTTATCATTCCTAGCATTCTGTTCGCCCTTTTTGCCGCCGCAGCACACTGTGCAGACATCGTCAACGACTTGTCGATCAGAACTCCCAAGTCTCTTTCCTGGGAGGTCTCTCCATGTACCGCCCCTGCGTGAATCCAAGGTATCGTGGCCTGAAGAACCCATTACACATGCTTTTGAGTAAAATCAAGGTATATTGAGGCAGAAAGAGGCTTTTATTTTCAACAACAGCCTGTGGGAGCTAAGCTGCGGTCCAAAAACTTGACTTTTTGATTTTAGAGATGGGAGATCCTTGCTGTAACCCCAGAACCCAAAAAAAATCTACTTTAAAAGATGCCCCCCCCCCCACCAATTCAGCCTGTTGCTCACTGTGTCATGCTGTGTGCTATTTGTAGTGAGGCTGCAGGCATTAAAGGGAGATCCTCTGCCTCAAACAAGTCTGGTATGTGGACTGCTTGTCTCTTCAGACTGCTTCTCGGGCCCAATAACCAGCCATAAATCTCAATCCCCACCGGAAACTCGCACACACAGTCGACGGGAGGAATTCAGTTGGCCCCGATCCTGGAAAACCTCCAAGGAGCCTCTCAGCCTGCACTCAAGCCCACTGCGGACAGAACCTGGGGCAAGCCTTGCTCCCAAAGGCAGTCTGCCCCTTCGATGCAGACCTCCAACCTGAGAGTCTGTGCTCTCCCGTAGCCAAA
The DNA here is from genome assembly GCF_902459505.1 of Geotrypetes seraphini. Lineage (NCBI taxonomy): Eukaryota > Metazoa > Chordata > Amphibia > Gymnophiona > Dermophiidae > Geotrypetes > Geotrypetes seraphini. Next base: position 504,010,147 of record NC_047085.1, read on the forward strand.
GATGTTCCACAACAGGGATCTTCTGCAGTACCGAAAAGCATCACAAATGGTAGAAAAAATAAACACGAGCAGAAAAAGCAGGCTCCAACCATCTCACTTGTAGAGACAAATGGGGAATTGGAGGACAGCCCAGAGAGATGGGAGGCAGAGCAAAAAGATGGTAATGTGGCTCTCTACAAGAATTCTCACTGGAATAGTTTAACTACCCAAAGGTTCAGGAATAATGTGTCTGTCGCTCTAGAATAGCTTTGCATCACTCCATGGTGCATCCTCACTTTGAGTATTGTGCAGTTTTGATCACCGTCCCTGAAAAAAAGATACATTTAAATTAGAAAAGGTTCAAAGAAGTGCGACCAAAATAATAAAGGGGACAGAACTCCTCTTGTATGAGGAAAGATCTTCAGCATGGAAAAGTCAATTAAGGGGGATATGATTGAGGTCTACAAAATCTTGAGTGGTGTAGAACAGGTAAGAATGAATTGATTTTTCACTTTTTCCAAAAGCACAGAAACCAAGGGACCCTCAATGAAATTACATGGGAATACATTTAAAACAAATAGGAGAAAATCTTTTTTTACACAAAGAATAGTTAAGCTCTGGAGCTCTTTGCTAGAGGAGGTGGTTACAGCAGTTAGTTTAGCTAGATTTAAGAAAGGTTTGGATAAGTTCCTGGAGGAAAAGTCCAGCCTGCTATTAAGACAGACATTGGGGAAGCCACTGCTTGACCTGGATCAGTAACATGGAATGTTGTTATTATCTGAGGTTCATCCAGCTACCGTGACCTGGATTGGTCACTGTTGGAAACAGGAGACTGGGCTAGATGGACTACTGGTCTGACCCATTATGGTTGTTCTTATGTGGAGTTTGTGATCTTTTTCTTTTATTTCAGGAGGGTCCCAGGTCTGCCCAACATCCCAGGTTAGAAAACTGCAGCAGTTTTGGAAGAGAAGGCAGAAAGTCAGGGTTTATCTCCCACCTGAGCAGAAGCTCCTTTCTTCTATCGAGTACTGCATTGGCTGCCAATGGAGGCGCGGGTGAAGTTTAAGTTTGTTTGCTTCTGTTTTAAGGCTTTGTTTGGTTTAGCTCTCAAATATATATTTGAGCTTTTCTCTTTTGCAACCAACAGACATAAGAGAAACTCGCATCTGAATTTTGTTTTTCCGCCTGTTAGAGGATGTAAACTTAAAAAACATCATCAAAATCTTTTTTTCAATCAAGCAGCGTTATGGGGTAAGGATTTAGAACAATTGCTTTTGCTTACTGATGCTTATGGGGAATTTAGGAGAAATCTAAAAACATATTTGTTTTCAAAGTATTTAGGCAGCTAATTCGTAAAACTTTTATTATGCATTATTTTGATCATTTTAACTTTTTTTTAGTTCTATTCAACTTCTTTTACTGTTTGTTTTTAAACTATTGTAAACCGCATAGAACTTTACGGTCTTGCTGTATATAAACTGATTATTATTATTATTATTCTTTGGTTATTTATAGGATTACAAATGAATTGAGGACTGTCACACTGGCTGAACGTTTTTCTCTTGGCATCCTGGGGGAGGGGAAAACAGCAGGGAAAAAAAAAATAGATTTGGGGCTGAAGGAACCCATCCCAGGAACATTCTGCTCAATAGGATCCAAATTCCCTCTTTTCTCCTTCCCCATCTGTGCTAAAGGGAGGAGGGGGCTTCGATAACTCTTCCAGCCCCACCAGCAGCACTGAAAGAGGTAGACCAAGCGGGAAAATTTGGGGCGTTGTTGGGTTGCAGGTTTTTTGAGCTATTCTCGTGCAGTGTGTGCAGGTTTTTGGAGATATTCAGTATTCCAAAAAGTATTCATCCGATCTCTCCCCTCCCCCCCCCCCTTTTTTTTTTTTACAAAGCAGCGCTAGCGTTTTTAACGCCGGCCGCGGCTTCCTAAAAGAAGGATAATAGTTTCCGACAGCGTCTCTAGTGAGCCTAGCCTTTATGCGACGCCTCGTGTTCCAAGCCTCGTTCTAGGGCTCCAATAGCTCCTCTCCGGCGCTCCAATAGTAATTCTCATTGTTCAAGCCTCATTCTGGGTCTCCAATAGCAATTCTCATTATTTACCAAGCCTCATTCTGGGTCTCCAATAGCAATTCTCATTATTGACCAAGCCTCATTCTTGGTCTCCAATAGCAATTCTCATTGTTGACCAAGCCTCATTCTGGGGCTCGTTAAGGGCATTCCAGGCCTCGTTCAGGCGTAGCCTCCATCTCCTCTGCTCTGAACCCTCTCTGGAGCGCCAAAGTCTCCCCTAGTCGCCAGTTTGCGTAGAAGGCATCAACTGCGTTTTGCTGCGAGCTGCCGGTGTCCTTTTTCCCGCCTTTTGGAGGGAGCCGCCCCGCCTCGGTTGCTCCTACCTGGCCAGCCTGCACTAACACTGAGATCGATCCCCTGGCCCCCGTGTCAGTCCCTGGGACTTTTATCCCCCAAAGAGGAGTGAAGAGCTGTGGGGTCCAGATACAGTCACTTCTCAGGCTTTAGGCTTGTCTGAGGCAGTAAGTCTTCACTTTCCAGCTTGGCTGAGGGAGGCATGGCACCAGCTGCACCTGAGTACTACGCCTTCATTCTCTAGGGGGCACATCGGGGGGGGGGGGGGGGTCGGTTTAATTCATAGTCTACCTCCAAAAACCCTTTCCCTCTTTGCCTTGTGTTTTTGGTGCCCTCGTGCAGCTGTAACGGCCATCTCGTAATTTCAGTCTTGATTTTAAACACTTCTATTTGTCTTAAATACTGCTGGGTTTTTTTCAAAATTGAGAAATATGGACTCCTCAGTGCCTTTGGCATCTGGATTGTGCCAGATTTGCGCAGAGTTGGCGCCTGAGGAGCGCCCATGCTCTAAATGCAGGGTGGCACTTGATGGGGAGGAGGAGGGCTCCATGCAGTTAGCCCCTTCTGACAATTCGAGGGCCTCTGAATCACAGGGTGCTCCTTCCCTTGAGCCATCGGAGAGCGACTCGCCTTCAGCGAAGCGCCAGTGTGCAGAACCCTCAGAGAGCATGGGGGGGCAGGGAGAAATGAAGGGGGTTAATCCGTCTCTATTGGGCTTTCCCCCTGAATTTGTTCAGCTAATGGTTGAAGCCTTTAAGGCCTTTCAAGGTTCATCTGGCTCTGCTTTGGTATCTCAAGGGGTTTCCCTTCCCTCTCATACTGTACATTCTGCCAGGGTTGCACAGTCTTTCGACACTAAGGTCCAGCTGGAAGGTGACCAGGATGACAAGGGGTCTGATTCGATGCCCTTGCCTCCCCGCAAGGATTCTTCGCTCTTGAAGGATGATGGGTGCCAACCGAAGTGTCCAGATCGGAAGTCTTTGATGCTTCTTGATCAAGGAAATGATCAAATGGTTAGCCGTCTGTTCAAGCCGGCAGCCTTGCTGGAGGTTATTACAGAATCCTTGCGGATTCTGCACCTGGATACCCCTCAGACCACTGCGGTTAAGAGAACAGTCATGAGCAGCGCTAAGCCACAATCGGCCTGCTTCCCTTCTCATCCGGACATCACCAAGATGCTGACAGAGCAGTGGGTTGTTCCAGATAGTCCGCTGCGAGAGACGCAAATCATGAATAAGCTATACCCACTGGCTCAGGAATTCCAGGCACTTTTAGCGTCACCTAAGTTGGATTCCTTGTTAGTGCATATCACCAGCCGCACTTCTCCATCCAGTGAGGAAGGTGTGGCTTTCAAGAATGCACATGACCGCAGGGTGGACTCGGTACTTAAAAAACAGTTTAGAGCGCTGACATCGGGGCTGAATGCAGCAGCAGCAACCTCCTTCGTGGCCCGCGCCTGTCATACTCTCCTGCGTCAGACTTCCACAGCAGAGAAGGATGTCTACCCCCAGTTTCTGTTATCGGGGGTGGATTATGTAGCAGATGCTCTTTATGATATGTTTCGGGTTATGAGTAAGGGCTCTGCCTGCTCCATCTCTGCCCGTAGAATTCTCTGGATGCGACACTGGGATGGGGATTCTTCCTCTAAAGCCACACTGAGTCGACTACCCTTTAAAGATCAGTTGCTGTTCGGGAAGGACCTGAACGATCTTGTGGCCTCTTCCAGGAAGAGAAAGGCTCCAGCTTTCCGACAACGTTTCAGGAGAGCCAGAAACTCTCGGGGCTCTGCTTGGAATCCAGCAGGGGCCTCCAAGAAGTCCCAATGACGCCAGGAGGAAGGCCAATCTACCCCAGATAGAGAGATAGCTATCTGCCCATTGGAAAGCATGGGCTGTGATTTGCTCAGATCAATGGATGTTGAACATTATTCGAGAATTCTCATCCCATCCACCAGATATCTTCACGGACTCTCCCAGCAGAAGCCCAGAGAAAGCAGAAAAAGTTTAGGTGACAGTAACGTGGCTCTTAGCTCTGGAGGCCATTCAACAAGTGCCATTCGAGGAGTCTGGCTCAGGCTGATACTCCATCATGCCCATGAAAGACTTGGAGAATTCAAAACCCATCCTGGAACTCAAAGCGGTCAGTGCAGCTCTCAGGGTGCCTCACTTCTGCATGGAAGCATTGTGCTTTGTCAAAGCTTCGATAGCACCAGGAGAGCTTTTGACTTCTCTGAATCTCATGGAGGTCTATCTACAGATTCACATCTTTCCCATGCAAAAAGTTATCTCCGGTTTCATGTTCTGGGGCAGCATTTCCAGTTCATGGCACTTCCATTTGGAATAGCCACTGCTCCACATATCTTTAACAAGGTGATGGTCACGTTGACAGCACATCTCCGCAAAGAGGGGATACAGGTGCATCCATTCTTAGACAATTGGTTAATCAGGGTGCCGTATAAGGATGCCTGCGAATTAGCAGTGGTGCGAGTTAACCAGCTCTTGCAAGATCTGGGTTGGGTAATCAATTTCTGGAAGATCCATCTAGCGCAGACACAGTCCCTGGAGTGTTTGGGAGTCTGCTTCAACATGACGGAAGGCCATGTTTTTCTTCCAGAGCCCTGTAAACTAAAATTGTGTCTGCAGATTCAGGATATCCTTGCTCTCGGGGCTTTGACAGCTTGGCACTATCTGCAAGTGCTGGGATTGATGGTGGCATCCATAGAGGTCGTCCCTTGAGTGAAAGCTCAATTTTTGGCCTCTTCAGGATTCCCTTCTGTCCTGCTGGTTTTCAGAGTCAGACTCGCTTCAGATGGCGCTTCCCTGGACACTTGAGGCACACTGCAGCAATTAGTGGTGGCTCAAGCAGGAGTCCCTGGCAAAAGACATGCCTCTCCACATTACCTCCTGGGTAGGGTGGATTTGATTTAAATCATGATTTAAATCAGATCAAGCTGATTTAAATCATGATTTAAATCACTACTTAAAAAGACTTGACTTAAATTGTGCCCATGACATTGAGTGGAGTAATGGAACGAATTTACCAAAAAATTGCGTGAATATACAGCCTCATGCTACATAAGTAAAATCTGATCCTTATTTTATGATGAATAACTTTTGGACAATAAATAATGTACCTTAAATAGAAAATTATCTTTAGATATTTTTCCTCAAAAAAGCATTGATGATGGACGCCTGCCTCTTTGGCTGGGGAGAGCATTGTATGAGAATGGCCGTCCAGTTCAAGGTCTGTGGTCGCCTTCCCAGTGAAAATGGTCCAACAGACTAGAGCTGCGAGTGATTCGGTTGGCGTTGCAGTGCCTAGCAATGAGCTTAGAAGGCAAGGCTGGTTAAAGTTTTATTGAGCAGGGACTCTCTTTTAATGTTTTAACGTAGAACGCTGTGTGCAATTAGCAGCACTATAGAAATTATTATTAGTTTATTAGTAGAAGTTTTCTCAGAGAATGCCATAGCGCTGGCTTGTGTCAACAAATGGTGGCACCAGGACTTCCTCCCTGATGCAGGAGGCCAGGTGGTGGTTCCGTTCTGTGGAAGGAAGCTCACCTGCTAGCGCTGTCAGTGGTGCACGTGGCGGGAGTGGACAATGTGCAGGCCGATTACCTCAGTAGACAGATGATAGACCCTGGGGAGTGGTCTCTAGCCCAGGAGGCATTCTCCATGATGGTACAATGCTGGGGGTTCCAACGTTCGATCTGATGGTGTCAGCAGCCAACAAAAAAGCTGCAAGCCAGGAAGTGCCAGCTTGGATGCTTTACTTTAGCCCTGGCCTCAGATTGGGCTGTATATATGTTTCCTCCTTGACTCATGATTAGCAGTCATCGGAAGGATAGCGGATGGTGATTTTCGTTGCTCCCTGGTATGTGGATCTGGTGAGGCTTCAGATGGCTCAGTGGATCAAGCTTCCATTGTATCCGGGCCTTCTCTCTCAGGGTCCAGGATGGATGTGGCGGCTTATGCAGATGCCACTTGTGAATCTTCTGTTTTGTCAGCAGGCTCCCTAGACTCCCTGTTAAATTTTTATGTCATCTGCTTACTGTCTCAGACATAGGTGTACTGTACCTTCATTTGATCGGCTCCTGCTCTGGGGTCTGCAGAGTGTTGACTATCCTGGACAGCTCAGCAATTTTTACATGGGCGCTTCCATGGGAAGCTAATGCCATACAAATAAAATTCTTCCTGTTTGAAAGGGAAAACAAAGTGTACATGAAATAAGAGAACATAACCACTTGACATGGATGTTACTTCAGTGTTAGTGCCTGTTGCGCTGTGGTAGGTTTTATTATATGCTCATTTTCGAACCGATTTTCTTTACGGTCAGAGCAGACTTGAACTGGGTGGGGAGTTCCCTCTATCCCTCCTCTTTCTTTCTTTGTATTGATCTCTTGACTACATTGGTTCAAAGTAAGGAGCAAAGAGCAGTGTTGGAAGATGAGCCGAAAAATATAGATGATGCCTTTTTCACAAATTTGGGAGTTCGGGAGCACAACCACTGGTCAAGACTTGTATGCCTTTCTACTAGAAAGAAGATTATTGAGGTAAGTACCTAAATCTTTCCATCCTTGGTATCTGTTCCCTTCCATCTGCACATTTGGGAAGCAGGCTGAGTTGTAAAGATTTCTTCTCGCCTCAGTCAAGAGGACAGTGTTGGGTGAGGTAAATGCAGAAGATTCACTGTTCGCAGGGGTCAGATATGTCCTTAACATTATAGGGACTCTTAAAGATGCTTACATATATCTGGGCTTCAGTGTAGCTGTGGATGAAAATGGCATCGGGTTTTATGTGGTCTTAATTAATAACGGGGTTTATGTTTCTGGTTGCCCATTTTAGGTCAATTATGAAATTGCTTTGTGCGTCTGTCCTAGAGTGCTTTCGAATGCAATTTTTTAAATTAACAGTTTCTATTGAAATTTAGTCAACAACATTAATACAAGCCAACAGCACAACATATTTGGCAGCGACAGAATTGATAAGAGTGCAGGTTTTTTTTTTCAGCGCTCCCATTGTAAATTGAATGCATTTCGTTTAATGCAACAAGGTGACGAGTTTCTGCTGCTGATGGGGGGGAGAGTGCTGGTGGATCTCACTTTTAAAATCCTTAAGCAGTAGCAGAAGGAGAATGCTTAACTTGATCTCGGGGTGCCACTGACGCATTCATGCCTTTCATTTATTATTCCAGGACAAGCAGGCAGTTATTCTCAGATATGGGTGACGTCATCAACGGAGCCCGGATGCAGACGCCCGTAAGCAGACTTTCTTGAAGAAACTAGAAGTTTAGAGACAACCGCGCATGCGCGAGTGCCTTCCCGCCCAGCGTAGGGCATGTCTCCTCTCAGTTTTCCGCGGAGCTGAGAAGTACGTCTTTGACTCTGCGTTTAACTTCGTTACTTCGTGCTTTCTTTCAACCGCGGTTTATGTTTTTTTCTTCACGAATCGCTGTTTTTACATTACATTACATTAGTGATTTCTATTCCGCTTGTACCTTGCGGTTCAAAGCGGATTGCATAAGAAGAAGCTGGACATTTCCAGGAGGGTACGTGACATTTAGGGTAAGACATAGTTACAGAATGAGTATAGACTTGGTAACATTGGATGAAGCAGTTATATTACATTACATATCAAATCTTTTTCCAGGCGTTGGTAGGTAATATGATCGGTAGGATGAATTAGGTTTTTTTTTTGGTCGGTTGAGGATATGGTGTCAGGGAGTGGGTAACCTGGTCGGTGTATGTGGAAGAGGGGATTAGGTGTTTTGAATATGCTTTTTGAAAAGTAGCGTTTTGATTTCTTTGCGGAATGCTTTGAAGTCAGATGTTGAGGTTAACAATCTGGTTATGGAGGGTTCGAGTTTTGCTGCATGCGTTGCTATGAGGTTATCGTAAAGCTTTTTACGATGAGTGCCGTTGAGTGGTGGGTATGAGAATGGTGTCAGTGTTCTTCTTATTCTGGGTGGAAAGTTACGGTGTAGGCGATCGATTAGATAGGCAGGTGCTGTACCATTGAGTACTTTGAAGATTAGGCAGTATAGTTTGAATTGGATTCTGGCTCTAATCGGTAGCCAATGTGAGTCTAGGTAGGCGTTAGTTATGTGGTCATATTTTCCGAGGGAATAGATTAGTCTGAGAGCCGTGTTCTGAATGGTCTGTAGTTTTTTTATCATTTTTGTAGGACATGGTAGATATAGGATATTGCAGTAGTCCACAAGTCCTAGTACCAGGGATTGAACTATGATCCTGTAGTGTTCTTTGTCGAAGAATTTCCTTATTTTTCGTAAGTTGCGCATTGTGAAGAATGCTTTTTGGGTAGTTTTGTTGATTTGAGTCTGCATAGTGCAGCATCTATCTATCAGCACTCCCAGGATTTTGAGGGAGGTCTGGATTGGGTATTTGGTAGTTTTGATTTCCAGGTCTGTTATGGATGGGATTTTGTCCGTTTCAAGCATTAAGAATTTGGTTTTGTCCGAGTTTAGTTTTAATTTGTGGTTTGTCATCCATTTTTCTACTTCGTCCAGTATTGTTTCCAAGTGTCCGGTTGCGGAGTTGTCTTGGGTTTCGAAGGGGAGGAGGATAGTTATGTCGTCTGCGTAACTGAAGGATGTTACATTTAGGTTGTCTAGAGTGGTACCAAGGGAAGAGATGTAGAGGTTGAATAGAATGGGTGAAAGTGGAGAACCCTGAGGGACTCCACATGGATTAGACCATGTGTTGGATTTCGTATCGTTTATCTTGACTCTGTAAGTTCTTGTTTTAAGGTATCCTTGGAACCAGTTGTACACCACCCCTGAGATCCCTATTGCGTCAAGTATCTGGAGTAGTATGGTATGATCAACTAGATCAAAGGCTGCGGAAAGATCTAGTTGGATAATTAGGATCCTGTGACCTTTACTGAGGTGTTGTCGGGCTATGTCCAGTAGTGTTGCTAGTAGAGTTTCCGTGCTGTGGTAAGATCTAAATCCTGATTGGGATGAGTGAAGTATATTGTGGTCAGCTAGGTAGTTAGAGAGGTATTGAGCCACAAGTCCTTCAGTCAGCTTGACATAGAGTGGGATCGAAGCGATCGGTCTGTAGTTGGTGGGTGTGTCTACAGGACCTTTTTGGTCTTTCAATATGGGTGTGATTATGATCTCTCCTAGATCTTGTGGGAATTGGCCTTCTATGAGAGTGTTTTGTATCCACTGCATGAGGCTGGTTTTGAATTTAGGGGAGGCATTTGTGAGTAGATACGATGGGCAGTTGTTCAAGTCGCATGAGGTGTGGCTGTATTTTTTATATAGTCGGTTCAGTTCAGGCCATTGTAGAGTAGGGAAGGTGGTCCATGTTCTGTCTGCTGTTATGGCTTCTTCTGTTGTGGGGGTAGTTATTAACTCGTTGAGTATGGTAGTTGAGTTGTTGAAGGTAGTTCTGATTTTGATGATCTTGAGTTTGAAATGGTCAGCTAGTTGGGAAGCTGTTGGAGTTTTGTTGCCTTGAGTGGCAAGGTATGGGTTTGTGTCTGTAAGTTTTTTTACTAAGTTGAAGAGTGTTTTTGTGTCGGGGTTGTTTGTGCCAATTAGTTTAGTGTAGTATGTTTTGCGCTTTTCCTTAAGTTTGTTGTTATATAGTTTGATTTGGGTTCTCCAAGCGGATTTGGTTTGGTCATTTTTTTTTTTTCTCCAAGATCTTTCAAGTTGTCTGCAATGCCTTTTTAGTAGGTGGAGTTCTGAGTCAAACCACTTGTCTGATGGTCTGCAGGTTCTGTGTTTGGTTTTTTCTGGGGCTAGCTCATTCAAGGTTGCTTCGCTTAGGGAGCGCCAGTGTTTTGCGAAGTCTGAAGGGTCTATGGGGTCAAGTGCTGGGTCCACTTTGTCCCAGAATGTGGCTGGTTCAATTTTCTGTCTAGATTTGAAGGTTGTTTTTGGGGGCATAGATTTTGTGTTATTTTGAGGCCAGTTGATAGTGAAGGTGTATTTATGGTGGTCTGACCATAGAGAGGGATGCCATGTACCATTGGTGATGTGAATATTTGGGGAGTGTAGGTTATGAGGTGTGAATGCTGCTATGTCAAGTTGGTGGCCTTTATTGTGCGTGGGTTCCGGATTGAGGACCTGGAAGGATAGGGCGTCGAGGTATGAGAGTATTTCGTTTGCTTGTTTGGATGTGTGGTCTTCGAGGTGGAGATTAATGTCTCCTAGGAGCAAGTTGTATGAGGAGGATAGAGAGTTCTGGAATAAGAATTCTTCAAGATCATGTTTTGAGGTGTTCCATTTTCCTGGAGTGATGTAGCATAGTAGACAGTTCAAGGTGCCTGTGAGTGTGTTGTCGGATAGTTGGCATGCAAGAAGGTCTAAGTGAGGGGTTGATTGTTTGTGTAGCACTTTTAGGTTGAGATTGTTTTTTACTAGAATCGCTAGTCCACCCCCTCGTTTGTTTTCTCGACATACCATTTCTACTTTGTAACCTGTGGGGCAGAATTCGGTTATGCATGGGTCCGTGTTGGATGTTAGCCAGGTTTCGGCTAGGAAGAGACAGTTTAGTTGTTCTTTGATTATCCAGTCTTTGATTAGATTTGCTTTTGGGTTTATTGACCTTATATTCATGTAGGCACAGGTTAGCGAGGTGTATTTTGTGTTGGAGTTAAGGTTGCGATTGAGGTAGAGGATGTTATTTGCTGGTGCTTGTGCTTGTTGTTTTTGCGAGGTAGTCTTATGTTTTGGTGGAGGTCGTTTTCCCCAGACCGTGGGAATGTGGTCTAGGCTGGTCAGTGGGCAGGATGATAGGGTTCTGGTGGTGTGGATTTTTCTGGGTGGATGTGGTTGTCTGAAGGTTGATGTCAGAATTGGGATGGGTGATATGTGATATCCTGTGGTTTGCCAGTTTGAAGTGAGTAGAGAGAGTATTAGGAGGGCAAGTGTGATTTTGTATGCGTGATTTTCCATTTTGTTTGTGTGGTGGATGATTCTTTGGATCTAGTAACTCTTTGGTTAGAGTTGAGGCAATGGTTAGAGTTTATGAGAGGGATTTTTTGCAGGAGAGAGTTTCTGATCGCTGTCCTCTCTGGTGAAGGTAATCGCCTATGTGTTTAGACTCAACTTGTGGTGGCGTTTTATTTAAAAAAAAAAATTATTTTCTTCTGTTCGGCTGCCGGGGCAGGCCGCCCAGCCAAGGCTCAGGGGCTTTGATTTTGCGGCGGCTATTTTTTCTCCTATGTCCCAGCCAACTACGGGCTTAAAGAAGTGTAGCAAGTGCCAGCGTGTGATTTCCCTCACGGACCCACACCGTTGGTGCCTCGGTGTGCCTTGGGCCGGACCATCAACCGAAGTCGTGCAAGCACTGTGCTACTCTTCAACCTCAAGCCCTTAAATGTCCTCTTTTGGTGGACAAGCTCTTCAGTATGGATTCTTCCTCCGATCCCTCGACTTCGAAGGCGGCCTCGACCTCACCTTCGACTGAGCCTCCTCCTGCTTCTACTGCTTCCACCTCGAGCCTCATCAGACTTTCTTCATTTGCAGCAGCTCTCTCTTCGATGACTCCTGCTGTATTTCCCCTGTATCCTCAGGTCAGGTAACTCAGCAGAAAGTTCCAGCAGTGGTTCTTAAGGTGCCTAAGACTTCCAAGTCGAAGCACATTCCCACTGCCTCTGGAGTTTCCATCCAAGGCAGGCGGGATGGTTTCAGACACGGTACCCTCCTTGCTGGCTGCTTTCCAGACCATGTTGGAGAAGCAATTCATGCAGTTCCTTACTAATATGGGACCGAAGCTTCTCCCTCTTATCCAGCCTGGGCATTCTGCAGACTCCCGCGAGGTCGAGCCGCTTCCTTTGCCTCAGTCTGAGCTTCCACACTCTTTGCAGGGAGCAGAGTTTCTGCGAGTGTCTGGTCTGGCATCCAAGCACGTCACGCAAGGAGCAGATTCTTTACCAATGCCTCATCAGGAATCCTCACACTCTATCCAAGGAGCAGAGTCTTTGGGAGTGTCTCAAGGTTCCTCCACCAATCCTCTGGAGCTTCGCTCTACAGCCTCCAGTCCTATCCATTCGTTGGTAGCATCGGCTGCTTCTGTCTCCGAGGCGAAGTCTCCTCGATCATCGAGATCTGCTTCCAAGCACCATTCTCACAGAAGATAGACATCATCGAGGTATACTTCTAGGCACAGTTCTTCTTCTAAAGAACGTCCTTCAACCAAGCCTCGATCTACTCCTACTTCTACTAGACCGCCTACTCCTTGATCGAGTTCTCCACTTCCAAACCTCAAGGATGTCGCGGTTTCGATTGCTTCGTCCAAGTCTCCATATTCATTTGATACTTTTCTTTCGACCGAAGCTTCAACCTCAACCCTGGCTGCTTCAACAACCTCGAGTCCCTCTCGAGGCAAAGCATTGGCCAATCAGCTATCTTTTTCATCTTTTCTTCGTCAGATGGCTGTTGACCTGGATCTTCAATTAGATGCTGGTTCCAAATACTCTAAGGAGTATCTCGAAGTTATGCATTTTCCTCAACCTCCAGCAGAGTCACTTAAGCTTCCTCTTCACAAGCTCTTGTCTCAGACTTTTGCCAGATGCCTGGAGATTCCTTTTACAATTCCAGAAGTTCCAGGAAAATTGGACTCTAGATATAAAACTCTACATCGCAAAGGGTTTGACAACTCAGTTATCTCACTAATCCCTGCTTGTGGAGTCATCCTTAAAGCGGTCCCATCCCTCCAAGGTTTATGCCACCGTACCTCCTGGAAGGGAAGGAAAAACTATGGACAAATTCGGACGTCGCATCTGTCAAAATGCTATGATGTCCTCTAAAGTCCTTAATTATAATTTTCATTTTGTTACTTATTTTGAGTTCCTCATTAAGCTTTTGCCAAAGTTTTTGAGTTATTTAGACACTCAAAAACATTTTGAATTCCAAGAAGTCATCGCTTCTCTATCTCAACTCAGACTACATCTCCTTCAATCATCTTATGATGCATTTGAGTTGTCTGCTAGGGTGGCTGCTTGTTCTGTAGCAATGCGCCACCTTGCCTGGCTTCATACTATTGACATGGATTCTAATCTTCAGGACCGTTTGGCTAATGTTCCTTTTGAAGACAATGACCTCTTTGATGAATCTATCGAGGCAGTCACCAAGAAACTGTCTGACCATGAAAAATCCTTTGCTTCTATAGTCAGACCTAAGCCAAAGTCAGCTCCTGCTAAGCCTGCATGTCCTCCACCTATATATCGCAGGCATTTTGCTCCCAAGACGGCTCCTTACAATCGCCCTCCTCTTAAGAAACAGCAGCCTCAGAAGCAACAAAAACCTCCACCGTTCTGCCTCTGTCTTCCCTTCTCCCTATAGGAGGTCGTCTCCATCATTTTTACCACCGATGGATGACGAGTACATCCGACCTCTGGGTGCTAACCATCATCAAGGAAGGATACTCTCTACATTTCACTCAGGTTCCTCCAGAGCTTCCTCCAAGAGAGTATCCTTCCAGTCCATCCCAGACCGCCCTTCTTCAGGAAGCTCAAGCTCTGCTTCGTCTCCATGCCATCGAGCCAGTTCCTTTGGACCAGCAGAACCGGGGGTTTTACTCCCGTTACTTCCTTGTTCCGAAGAAGACGGGCGATCTGCGACTCATTTTGGATCTCGGGGCTCTCAACCAATTTTTTGTCAAAGAAAAATTTTGCATGTCCCTGGCATCCCTTTATCCCCTTCTCAAGGAGGCCTACACTCATATTCCCATCCATCCGGCCTCCCGTCAATATTTCGGATTTCGGGTGGGGAATCTGCATTATCAATACAGAGTGCTGCCCTTCGGCCTGGCTTCATCTCCCAGAGTGTTCACCAAGTGCCTGGTAGTGGTAGCAGCAGCTCTACGGAACCATGGTCTTCAGGTATTTTCTTACCTCGACGATTGGCTCATCAAAGATTCAACTTATCAGGGTGTTATTGTAGCGACCCAACGGACTACGTGGTTCCTACAAAGTTTGGGGTTCGAAAAATCAACTTTCCCAAATCCCAATTTCAGCCCTCGCAGAATCTACAATTCATTGGAGCTGTTCAGGATACTGTCCAACTCAGAGCATTCCTTCCACAATTCCTTCTTCAACTCTGCCACACAGTGTCTTCCCGCTCTTCTATCTCAGCGAGACACATGATGGTACTCCTAGGTCACATGGCCTCCACAGTACACGTGACTCCTTTTGCCAGACTTCACCTCAGAATTCCTCAGTGGACTCTGGCATCTCAATGGACGCAAATTTGCGACCCACTTTCTCGACACAATAGTCACTCCTTCATTGAAGTAGTCTCTCCGTTGGTGGATGCTCTCTTCCAATCTCTCCAGAGGCTTGCTGTTCCAAACACCCCCCCATCAAAAGGTCCTAACGACAGATTCTTTGACCTACGCTTGGGGCGCTCACCTCGATGGTCTCCGTACACAAGGCCACTGGACCAGTACAGATCGTCAGTGTCGCATCAATCTGTTGGAACTCAGAGCAATTCTCAAGGCTCTCAATGCTTTTCAACATCTTTATGACCAGGTAGTCCTCATTTGGACGGACAACCAAGTTGCCATATACTATGTCAACAAACGGAGGGACGGCATCTGCCTCCCTTTGTCAAGAAGCTCTGAAGGTTTGGGACTGGGCAATCCGCCACAAAACCTTCCTCAAAGCTGTCTACATACAAGGGGCAAAAAATTGCTTGGCGGATAACTTGAGTCGTCTTCTGCAACCTCACGAATGGACACTCCATTCCTCGCCTCTTCATCACATTTTTTCTCAGTGGGGAACGCCTCAGATAGACCTCTTTGCAGCTCCCCACAACTACACACTGCCTCAGTTCAGCTCCAGGATATACTCTCCTCATCGCCTCGAGGCAGATGCTTTTCTTCTGTAATGGACGATCTTCCTCTATGCATTCCCTCTCATTCTCAAGACTTTGGTCAAGTTGAAGAACGATCATGCCACCATGATTCTGATTGCTCCTTGGTGGCCAAGACAACTTGGTACTCCCTTCTTTTTCAACTCAACAGCAGGGAGCCATACCTTCTACCAGTTTTTCCTTCTCTGCTTACACAGAGTCAAGGGTCTCTTCTTCTCAACCTGCAGTCGCTACACCTGACAACTTGGTACCTCTCAACATGACTCCTTTTCAGTTTTCTCAACATGTAAGAGACGTTTTAGAAGCTTCTAGGAAACCTACCACTAGACAATGCTATCTCCAAAAATGGACTAGATTTTCTACGTGGTGTTTTTCTCATGATAAGGATCCTCAACACACTCCTCCTTATCTGCTGTTTTGGATTATCTTTTGCACATATCCACTTCTGGCCTCAAGTCTACATCCATCCGAGTCCATCTCAGTGCAATTGCAGCTTTCCATCAGCCTATTGAAGGAAAACCACTCTCTGCTCATCCTGTGGTTTCCAGATTCATGAAAGGACTTTTCAATATCAAACCTTCTCTCAAACCGCCTCCTGTGGTTTGGGACCTCAATGTTGTCCTTGCTCAACTGATGAAGCCTCCTTTTGAACCAATTGACAAGGCTCATCTCAAGTATCTCACTTGGAAAGTGGTGTTTCTCATTGCCCTCACCTCTGCTCGAAGACTCAGTGAGCTGCAAGCTTTAGTTGTTAATCAACCTTTCATTGTCTTCCATCATGACAAGGTGGTCCTCCGTACTCATCCTTAATTCCTCCCTAAAGTAGTTTCAGAATTTCATCTCAATCAATCCATTGTTCTTCCAGTGTTTTTTCCTAAGCCTCATTCTCATCCTGGAGAATCAGCTCTTCATACTCTGGACTGTAAACGTGCTTTGGCCTTCTATTTGAAACGCACCAAACCTCAACTTTTTGTCTCCTTCGATCTAAACAAGTTGGGACATCCTATCTCTAAACGTACTATCTCAAACTGGATGGCGGCTTGTATCTCATTCTGCTATGCCCAGGCTGGATTACCCCTTCACAGTAAAGTCACAGCCCATAAAGTCAGAGCAATGGCAGCTTCAGTAGCTCTCCTCAGATCTACACCTATTGAGGAAATTTGCAAGGCTGCTACTTGGTCCTCGGTTCATACCTTCACTTCTCACTATTGTCTGGATACTTTCTCCAGACGGGATGGACAGTTTGGCCAAACAGTATTACAAAATTTATTCTCCTAAATTGCCAACATTCCCACCATCCCATTATGATTAGCTTGGAGGTTACCCACATGTGAGAATAGCCTGCCTGTTTGTCCTGGAATAAAGCACAGTTACTTACCGTAACAAGTGTTATCCAGAGACAGCAGGCAGCTATTCTCACATCCCACCCACCTCCCCTGGGTTGGCTTCTCTGCTAGCTATCTGAACTGAGGAGATGCACCCTACGCTGGGCGGGAAGGCACTCGCGCGGTGCGGTCGTCTCGAAACTTCTAGTTTCTTCAAGCAAGTCTGCTTGCGAGGCTTCCGCATCCGGGCTCCGTTGATGACGTCACCCATAAGTGAAAATAGCTGTCTGCTGTCCTGGATAACACCTGTTACGGTAAGTAACTGTGCTTTCAACTCTCATTTTTCTCCATTTCACTACTTTAGGGTCCTTTTACTAAGATGCACTAATGAATGTGTGCATTAAATGCCAGGTAGCCTGGGCTATATGGCACATAGCATGCATTAAATCTGTTAGTGTGCCTTAGTAAAAGGATCTCTTTATGAAAGGGATTTTCCATGACTTCCTTATCACAAGCTCCCCCCTTCTCCCTTTAGCGGATCTCACAGAAAAGAAAAAAAAAAAAGAAATTGCTAGCCTCGGCTGACTACTCATATAGTACATGAGGCAAACAGCCCAAAACCCCTACTGCATGCAGCTTCTTACCTACCGTAACTTGTTAATATGTAAGCAGAATACAGCACAATAAAGAAGTTGGTAAATAGCTTGCCATTATAGCGATAATAAATCTTGATGGTGTTTTTGTCAAAATTGGGTTATTTTTGAGCTGCTTTTGGTATGAATTGGGCTAGAAGTGTTTTCACCATCTTGCAACCCTGCTTAGTATACAGCTCTATTCTCCCCCTTGGGAAGTCATCAGTCTGTGCCCAAGAGGTGATGAAGTCTTTTCTTCTTTTAATTTGTAGGTTTAACAGAAATCTCCAGCCTCAAATCTCAGCTTCTGCCGGTCCCTTCCTTTCCGCCCAGTGCTGCAAGAGACAAACCCTCAGCACTTCCCCAGCAGCTGTAAGAAGGAGCCTACAAATCCTGCAAAGGACAAAAGCGGAGAGGAAAATGTCTGCGGGAGCTTCTCTTCAGGTAGGAAATTATCTCCAACCTCAGCTTTCTAACCTGAGACATTGCACAGTCAAGTTTCAAGTTTCAAGTTTATTAAAAATTTTGATTAAACGCTAAGTCATATTTCAAAGCGATGTACAAAGATATTTAAAATATAATTTCAAAAACAAAAGAGAAAGACAACAATACAAACATTACCCTGCAATAATGCTAGGTTATGTTACATTCAACAATACAAGAGAAACCAGGGAAAAGGGGAATGAACTACAATATAATAAAAAAGAGGGGGAAAGGCAAAAACAAAAGGAGAGGAGTTGAATTAAAAATTAAGAAAATAAAAACCGAGAATGACTAAAAAAAGAAGATTAATTAATCGAATGCATCTTTAAACAAGAATGTTTTTAAGTTTGTTTTAAATTTATCAACATTAATCTCTTCTCTTAAGTAGATTGGTAACGAGTTCCAGATTTGTGGAGCAGTAACTGAAAAGATGAATTGTCTTCTTGTATTGATGATTTTAAGTGAAGGAATTGTTAATAAGTGTTGTTCATTTGACCGTAAACTTCTTGTTGAAGAATAAGGGATTAAAGATTTGAATATAAATGCAGGTGATTTAAAGAGCATTGCTTTAAAAGTAAGAAGACAGAGTTTATAAGTTATTCTATGGGATACAGGTAACCAATGAGCATCTATGAGAAGTGGTGTTACATGGTCAAATTTTTTCTTTTTTGTTATGAGTTTAATGGAAGTATTTTGTATGATTTGGAGTCTTTTTATTTCATTTTGTGCAATCCCTTTAAATAGAGCATTGGATCTAGTCCAGAGGATCTCGAGAGATCCTGGAACTGAGGAAGGCATTTTGAGACCTGAGATAGGGGGAGTTAAGGGAATCCCATAAAGGGAGATTTTTGTATCCAAGATTGTCTAATTGGTCTTTGTTTACAATAATCCTGCTCTGAGATTGAATTGTATGGGTGAATTTATATGTACAGAAACAACTGTCCCACAGAGAATCTGAAATGTAGCCCTGTTCAGGGACTGTATTATGTGACTGTGAATTTTATACCAGCATCACTTTTCCTTGCCTCGTTGACCAGCATTGGGAGGTCTCCTGATAAAAGTGCTGCAGAGGATGCTGAGTGTATTCCTGGTTTTTATCTCAGATGCAGGTGACATTTGAGGACATCGCTGCCTCTTTCTTCCAGGAGGACTTGGAGATATTTAGATGAAGGGCAGAAGGCGTTTTACGGGGAAGTAATGAAGGAGACTTATCAAACCCTGATTTCACTGGGTAAGGGATCTTTTGATATTTTTATTATGAATATTTGAGCATTGGTTATAAGATCTTGTGATATGATTTGGTGAGAAAGAGATTGAGTGCTGCAGTGTACATGCTGGGTGTCAGTACCTGAAGGTGAGAATTAGGTTCAGCTGATTTGGACTTTATGAACACTGGGGGATGAGGAACTGACTTTATAATGACTGGGTTGCTTAAGTATAGGGCTAAAATCAGCCTTTCTAGTGCAATGTGTCTAGAAGTCCTGAATGATAGGGTTATGCTTCTGAACCCACGGATTGCTTGCAGAAAGATGTCGCATCATTGTTTCTGCCTCCTCCTTAATTGGCTGACCCATATATCCTTGGTGTTGTCTTCAGCAAGTGGATTGAGAAGATGTTTTTCTGATCTGCTCTGACGGTTTGTTATTTTCAGGCTTTTTAAATCTGAATCCAGAGGCTTTGGCGCCCAAGAGGTCCCCACCAAGCTGGGGTAACTCTTCCTGGGAGAAAGCCACAGCAAGGGTCAGCAAGTATTTCTTTTTTTTTTTTGGTATACTCATTTTTATTGAGCAAGAAGTTTACAGCACATCAAACAGTACAGAAACAGTATCAAGCACAAAAATAAGAGGAAGTACACATAGTGCAGTCAATACAAGCGGTACAGAAAGGTCAAATGCCGTAGTCCGAGAAAAAAAAAAAAAAAACATAACCTGAAGTTCAGAACAGAGCATTCAGACTCTAGAAACCCAGCACAATGCGAATGGGAATGCAAAAAGGTCAACAGTAACACGAAGAGCAAACATGAGAAAAAGCGATGGTACTATAAACCAAAATGCTCAAGGGTTATATGATATGATAGGAGGGAGGTTCAAAGAACCTCATGTGTAACCCCAACATCCCCACACTCACACATACACTCACACAACATACATACACCTAAGGGCAACCAGAGAGCAGAAGAAAGACAATGTACGAGGCAAGAGAAAGAGTATTAGAATAGTAGAATACGAAGAGTGAGAAGAAGATGAAGAAGAATGATAATATGAGAAAGTAGGAAGAAAAAGAACAAGAAGGAGAAGAGTAAGGGTGACGATAATAAGTGGAGCAGAGGTATGAGAGTAGACGGAAAAAGGAAAATTAAAAAGATGTAAGGCAGTAAATGAGCAGTAGCCAGTCAGACATATGTTAGCATAGTACAAGCGGAGCAGAAACGGAGCCAGTTATGCGAAGATGAAGGAAAAGATGCAAGAAGAGCGTCACCATCAATCCTGGCAAGACATCAGGAATCGGTCCCACAGAGCACTATATTCCTTCCAGTGATCCTGAGCACGAGAAGAATAGGTTTGAAGCTCATAAAGACCCAGGACCTTCATGCAAGCCAGCCAGATCGGGTAAGTAGGGGCCTCAAGTGACGCCCAATGTTGCAGAATAAGCTGCTTTCCCAGCATGATCGCATGAAGGACAAATTTCTGAGAGGATGTGGTGAGCTGCTGTTGAGACAAGTCCTGTACATCACCCAACAGCAAAGCAGACGGGTTCCAAATTAAGGTACAACAAAGAGTAGTATCAAGACTGGTTCTGATGGAGTCCCAGAAGGAGAGAGTAGAGCAGAGAAAGAAAGAATGTAGATAGGTTCCTGGAGAGAGACGGCATTTAATACAAAGATCATCCGGCCAAAGCTTCATAACAAAACCTTTGTGTCTAGATAGATAGGCACGATGTAATATTTTAAATCGGATCTCCCGCAGCGAGACATTTTTAAGAAAAAGGTATATATTTGGAAAGAAAGTCTGCAAGTCCTGAAGGGAAACCATCATGCCCAAATCCCGGGACCAATCATCTACTATGGGTTGAAGGCAGCGTTCCCCCTGGAAATCCCGACCCTCCTTATACCAGGTAGCAATCCTGTTCTTGTGTGGAGGTGTAAGTAAAGCCTTCTCATCGATGGCACCACAAGACCAGGAGTTTGAAGGGATAGCGGAGAGGGAGAGAAAATAATGCTTGATTTGAATATAAAGGTAAACCTGGTTGGTGGGGAGCCCCCAGTGGGTGCACATGAGAGGAAAAGAAGGAAATCTATCGCCCCCCATATGCAACAAATCAAGTATGGTGGAATCTCGTTCAAGGCGATCCCCCAAGCCCGGCAGACCCCGAATTCCGGGTACAAACCCCGGGTTACCCAATAAAGACAAGAAAGGGGACGGATGAGGCACCTTATGTTGTAGATGTCGCCACCACGCCCACGCTTTGCAAAAGGCGAGGAGGAAATCCAAGGTAGGGTAGCGTAAAGAGACCGACGAACCCGGACTCCCATGGATAAACGACACAAAAGATATAGGGGAGCAGCAAGAAGCCAAAAGACCCGGCGGGGAATATTTACGATGTGATGTCAAATGTTCATGAATCCACCGGAATAAGGAGGCCACATTATAGAGGCGTATGTCTGGTAGACCAAGTCCCCCCTGCTCCTTGCTCCGGGTTAGTTTAGGGAAACCTATACGAGCCCGCCTATCCTGCCAGATAAACCTACGAATAATGAAGTTATAGTGACGTTCATCCTCCCGGCTAACCCAAAAGGGTACAGTTTGAAGAGCGTATAGAAGTTTAGGAAAGAGAACCATCTTAACCAGAGCTACCCGGCCCATCAGGGATAAGGGAAGGGAACGCCACCGCTGACAAAGAGATTTGATCCGTCCAATAGTTGCCGAGATATTAGAGTCATAGAGAGTACTCGGGTTTTTATATAAAAGGATCCCCAAATATTTCAATTTCCCGGGCGCAATGCCAACCCCCAGGTGTTCGAACCATTTATCACCCCTCGAGTCGTTGAGAATAAGAGCTTCAGTTTTATCATAGTTAATTTTCAATCCCGTAAAGGAACCAAAAGAATTGATAATGCGCATCAGATGGGGAAGATGAACGTCTGCATGTTTTACATAAAGTAACATGTCATCCACGAACATGCTGATACGGAACTCAGATCCCCCCACACTCAGGCCTTGCAGAGTCTTGTCCTGACGGATGCGGATAGCAAGGGGTTCGAGAGAGAGAAGGAAAAGTAGAGGTGACAGGGGGCAACCCTGCCGGGTACCACGACCGAGAGAGAAAGGATCAGAAATCCCTCCATTAATCAAGAGCTGTGATTTAGGTGAAGAGTAGAGAGCAGATACCCAATGCACAAAGTCCCCAGAGATGCCATATTTTGCAAGCACCCAGAAAAGATGACGCCAGGAGACCATATCAAAGGCCTTTTCTACGTCAAGGCTGGTGATCAAGGCCTTGTCCGAAGCTCGGGAGGGCAACTGTAGTACTGCGAGGACCTTTAGCAAGTTCATAAAGGCGAGCCTTCCAGGAACGAAACCTACCTGATCCTCATGGATCAGTTCCGGGAGCAGTACGTTTAGGCCCGATGCCAAGATTCCCGCCAGGAGCTTGACGTCCTGATTCAAAAGCGAAATCGGCCAATAAGAGCCCAACTGGTCCATCGGTCTCCCCGGTTTCGGCAAAATAATCACATGAGCGGTGTTATGCGTGTTTCCTGGAGGGGTATCCGAGCGAAGGCCCATAAAATAGTCCTGGAGAGCGCATAAAGCGGAGGGTGGTAAGAGTTTATAGAACTCCGGGCCCGGAGTTTTGGCTAATTTAAGACGTCGAATAGCAGTTTGCAATTCCTCCCCACTGATCGGCCGATTAAGAAGAAGATTTTGAGATTCCGAAATGCTAGGTATGCTCAAGTCAGAAAAGAAGGCATCCCGGGCCTGATCATCAGGAGGCTGCTCAGCGTAAAGCTGTTGGTAAAATTGCAGAAATTGTTTCGTGATCTCCTGCTGCTGAGTATGCAATTTTCCGCTCGATCCTTTATTTGTGTGATAACATGACGAGTACGAGGGGGCCGGATCAGGTTTGCGAGTAACTTACCAGTTTTGTTGCCTCAAGCATGCAATTTATATTTGTAAAAGTAAATACTGTGAGAGGCCCTTTGAGATAGAATGTCATTTATTTGATGTTTAAAAGCTTGAAGTCTGTCCTTTAGCTCCCGTGTGAGACTCGAGATATGAGAGCGCCGTAGAGCTTGCAGCTCAGCAGTTAATTTCAATAAGTCCCCATCTCTCTTTTTCTTAACAGCCGCGGAGTAAGCAAGCACGTAGCCTCTCATAACAGCCTTAGCAGCCTCCCAATACACAACCGAACTGACATCTCCTGCACCATTAGTGGTGAGGAAGTCCTCCCATTTACTCTCTAAGTATGATTTGAAATTGGGATCAGAATACAAATGAGGAGACATCCGCCAAATCCTGCCAGGAGAGGCAGAAGAAAACTGAAAAGTAGTACCTAGCAGTGCATGATCCGATACCAGCGGAGCGGCCATAACAGCCTTAGACAGCTTCGGAAAAAGTCCAGCAGAGACGAGTATATAATCAATTCTAGTATACACATTGTGAGGGTGGGAGAAAAAGGAAAAATCACTATCATCCGGATTCAGGGTCCGCCAAGCATCCAACAAACCCAGTTCCCGAAGTAAGAAGGGAATACCCCTATCATAGTGTCCCTTAGTAGCAGATTTAGCAGGTTTACGATCTACAAGGGGCTCCGCCACCACATTAAAATCGCCCCCTAGAATCATTTGATGAGAGGAATAAGGCGCTAAGATTCCCACCAAAGTAGAAAAAAATTTGTGAGAATAAATGTTTGGGGCATAAATAGTACCCAGCACTAAAGGACATCCCCACAGTTCTCCAATCAAAAATAAATATATCTCCTTATGAACAATAAAGGGAAGTTTTTTATGGATCAAGATCGCCACCCCTCTCTTCCGGGAGGAATAGGCAGAGAAACCCATTTGTCCCACCCAGTCCCTCCGAAGTTTAAGATGCTCAGTGGGGGACAGGTGAGTTTCTTGAAGGAGTGCTATGTCGCAGCGTTCTTTTTTCAGATAGGTCAATATTTTTGTACGTTTCACCGGAGAATGGAACCCATCCACATTCAAAGAATTAACAGAGAGACTAGCCATAGGAAAGGAAAGCAAGATCAGGCAGCAGAAAAGAAACCCAATATTCGCCAAATACTGGGCAGGGGGCGTCCCAGCCAATTCCCCCCAACTCAGCACCTGCGAAGTGTAGACATCCACCCAGTAGCCATAACAACCATACCGAATTCATTTCCCCGCATCTCTTCCGCCCATGAAAAACACAGCCATCCACACCACATTCATACAAGTACATACTCACATCCCACCCCAATCCCCCAATTTCTCCCCTTCCTCCACCCCAGACTATATAGTCTACCCCTACACAACATGTCAGCATAGAAAAACATCAGCCCCGGGCCGCCTCAAAACAGCCAATAATCAGCAAAAAATAAGGAAACCCTGAATAAAAGTAGATAAACATTGCAATCAGGAACCTGTATAATGACATACCTCAGCAAACGTTGTAGAAAAGGAGAAGCAAACAGGGGTATGTCAATATCCAGTAGAAAATATGGTGTGTTGAACATTTATGAGTAACATTAGGAACCAGAATAAAAAAGCAAATAACATATGAATAACAATAGCAAGGTAAATGGATAATAACCAAGAAGAAGGGAGCCCCCCAAAGAGAACACCCTCTAAATAGTAGACTCCAGGAACAACCAGAGTACGATAACGCTGCTGTCGCATAAGAACAGCAAGGTGAAACAAGCAGGAATGAAGAAATATCCATTGGTAAGTAGAATAATAGTCATATCACCAGCAAACTTCAGGCCATGGCCCCAATCCTCGAGAGACCCCCTGTAGAGGCATGGAGCAGGTCCAGGCCACACACATAGGCCTCACAGATTTGTGAGCAGCAGGAAAATCAAGTTCAGTTGTTCTGTGCACACAGTCAGTCAGCTATCCCGGGAGGCTCCCGGTTTGAAGAAAGCTTTTGAATGAAATGCTCCATGGCCTGTGGAGTCTTATTATTATGGAAGACCCTTGCACGTGCAGGATACTGGAGAGTAACTCTGATATTTCTTTTGTAAAGCTCATTACAAAAGGGAGCCATAGCTCTGCGCTGGTAGGAGACTTGAGGCGAGAAGTCTTGAAACAGAAGAACTTTCTGCCCTTCAAATTGCACAGCGGCTCCCCTTCGGTACAAGGACAGAATTTTCTCCTTAACCGCAAAGTTGAGAAAACGCGCAATGACTGGGCGCGGGCGTTGTTCGTCTTCCCTGCGTGTGCCCACCCGTGAGCTCTCTCTTATCACCACCGGGGCCAAAGGCGGCTGGATGTCAAAAACCGTGGGCAGCCACATTTCCAGTCGGGTGCGGAGATCCACATCACGCACCGAGGCAGGGATCCCTATAAATCGCAGATTATTTCTGCAGCTGCGATTTTCTTGATCCTCCGCCCGATCTTTCAAAGTGGAGGCAGAAGTTTCCAGCGATCGCAGCCTTTCCTCGAAATTGTCAGTGCGAACCTCCTGCTGGGCTATACGGTCCTCCGCACGCTGCATTCTGTTGGATTGGAACTCCAGGCGCTCCCGCATTTCTTCCATAAACAATTGAATCTTGGTGAGTTTGTCGTCCATCACAAGAGTGAGAGAACGGGTAAGCTCCTGCACCGCGGCTTCCTGGAGCGTGAACATGGGCACCTCATGTTTCTCCGCCATTTTAGGCGCCGGCGAGGTGAGTTTGGCCTTCACTCCTCGCTGAGGTTTGATCGGCATACCCCACAGAAACACTTTTGAAAAGGTGACCGTCGTTCGCACCTAAGTGTAGGGGGGGATCCGATGTAAAGCTTCAAGTCGTAAGCGCGAAAAAATCGGGTTTTTAGCTAGGATTTAGGACGAGGCAGCCCGGAGCTGAGGAGAGGCACGTCCGATCAGGTCTCCAGCATCACGTGACCCCCCAGCAAGTATTTCAACACTAGAAATAAAACCAGAAATGCATTTCCTTTTCTTTTGAACACAATACAAAGACATCTGCTATATATATTTCCCAAAGCTAACGTATTTTAGTCAATAAATTCCTTTTTTTACCTTTGTTGTCTGGAGACTTATTTTTCCATCAAGTTGGTCCCAGTTTCTTTTTTCCGCTTTCCTATCTCCTGCAAATTCTTCTGTTGCTGTCCATTG
This sequence comes from Geotrypetes seraphini, assembly GCF_902459505.1. NCBI lineage: Eukaryota > Metazoa > Chordata > Amphibia > Gymnophiona > Dermophiidae > Geotrypetes > Geotrypetes seraphini. The sequence goes on from NC_047085.1 coordinate 504,036,102, forward strand.
GTTCCTCCTACCATGGTTCAGCATTTATCCCTTTCTCATCTTTCGCCCCTGCCCACCAGCCCCATACCCATTTCTCCTTCTGTTCTATCACCCCTCTTCAGCACCATGCCACATCTCTCCCTCTATTCCTTTCACCACTATATCCAGCATTCCTCCCTCTTGCATTCCTTTCAGTCTGTCCCACTGTTCCCTCTCCACCATAACATTTCTCCCTCTTATCTTTTTCTTCCCTATCATCTGTACCTCACTCCCTCCCTATGACCAAAATTCTCCTCTTTCTTCCATTCCCCTTGTACACCATCTCTCACTTACACCCAATTCTCTCTTTCTATTCCCTCCTCCACCTCAGCATCTCTTTCCCTCCCTTCCTCCATCCTCTCTCCCAAGTTTATGCCTTCTGTATCCAAAAAGCAAAAACGCATTCCCTCCACTCCTGTGTAACATAGTAGATGACGGCAGATAAAGACCCGAATGGTCCATCCAGTCTGCCCAATCTGATTCAATTTAAATGTCCCACATTTGGGCCCCTCCCATGTCCCAACGCACTTCCTCCTAATTACAACACGTGCGTGCCCGCTCGCTCGCACCTTCCTTTTCTGCCCCCCTCCAAAGCTGAACTATTTAAATGTAACAAAAAATATATATATATATCTTGCACATTAACAAGCTGCTCTAATTCAACAGGCACCCTGAAACACCCTCGGAATATATTTCCTAAAGTAAATGTATATATATCTCCCTTCCAAGATGCAAACTCTGATATACAATACTATGTTTAAATGATTTTTATTATTCCAGCAGTAAGAAGCAAATACAAAAAGTAGTACCATTCAGGAAATAACATTTTCAACAATATAATCAGTTCCCCTCCCATCCCCCCCTCCCCTCCCCAAGAATCCATGGCCAGTCCAACAGCTGAGAGTGGGAATAAAATCTTAAAGATTCAAAAGTCTACTGCGAGCACGCGGTGTGAGGTCCTGCCAGAAGTGCTCCCGCAAAGAGTCAAGTCTCCCACCATGCGTCTCTCCAGTGTTGCATGCACTATCATTAGGGATCTCCATTGTGCATATGATGGGGGATCACGGGAGAGCCAATTGGTGAGGACAGCTTTTTTTCCCATCAAAAGGGCTCTGGAGATAAATGCTGACATTCCCCTGGGTTTGGGCGAGGCTATATTATAAAATCCAAATAACGCCCTCGGTTGCGGAAGCCATCGCCGTCCCCAAAGCGATGTGGTATATAGGCCCAGATGTCTCCAAAACTGTTGGATTGTGGGGCAGGCCCAAAACATGTGACTCAAAGATGCGTGAGCCTGATTGCATTTCGGGCAAGAATGCGACGCAGTAATCCCCATCCGGGCTGCACGTTCCGGTGGAATGTAAAGTCTAAGAACAATTTTCAATTGCATTTCCCAGTGAGTAATATTGGGTGACACCTTCTGAATGTTCTTCAGGACCCATTGTAACTGTTGAGCAGTCAACTGGCAATGCAAGTCCTCAGCCCACACGTCGCTAATATATCCAGATTCGTACTTGGTTGGCAATCCCGGATCCCCACAATATGAAATCGTAGAGGAATCCTCTGTTGGGCTGAAAGGCTGAAGAGTTCCGAAAGCGCCTCCCTGCAGACTTCAGTAAGGGCAGCCACTGGGAGGGACTGAACATAGTGACGGATCTGGTAATAGGCGAAGAGATCATTAGCCTGTAGGTCAAAAGTCCGTTGCAGCTCGGCAAATGTGACCAGGCTGATATACAGTACTATAAAATAAACCCTCATATTCTTGTAATTTTGGCTTAACAGTCTACTGTACTATTTGACCCATACCTGCTCAGTTTTATTAATACCTAATACAGTTCTAGATAAAACAATCACAGATTTTGCCTGACATTTTAGTGGGTAGCTGGAAACTTTAAAATAAGAAAAAAAAGAAATAAGAGTTGGTGGTAAATGAGGTTTCACATTGCTGCAGGAATTAAAAATTTAAAATCCCCGCAAGCTTATTTTATCCCAGGACAAGCAGGCAGCATATTCTTAACACATGGGTGACGTCACCGACGGAGCCCTCGGTACGGACCTTTTAACTAGAAGTTTCTAGTTGGCCGCACCGCGCGTGCGCGAGTGCCTTCCCGCCCGACGGAGGAGTGCGTGGTCCCCAGTTTCTTCGTTTCCGCGGAGCGAAGAAGACGCGTGTATTTTTTCAACGGCCGTTGAAATCACTTTTTGCCTTCCCGCTCGCGCTTTTGTTCTAAATTTTTCTTCCTCTACCTTCGGGTTTCCTTTTTCTTTGAATTGCAAAAAAAAAAAAAAAAAAAAAACTTTGATTTTTCTTGTTTCTTTCGTTTTTGCCCCGGCGGGGCCTGTTGCCATTATACAGGCCTCGGACTTCGATTTTGCGGAGGCTATCTTCCCCTTCATGCCCCCGCAGGTCGGTTTTAAGAAGTGCCAGCGGTGTGCACGCCCGATCTCCGTTTCTGACCCACACAATTGGTGTTTGCAGTGCCTGGGTCCGGAGCATCGGGCAGATTCCTGCACCCGCTGTGCCACTTTACAAAAACGTACTCTTAAAAACCGAAGAATCCAGCAAACCCTGCTCTTCGGCTCCGAGTCGGCGATGGATTCATCACCTTCAACGGCGGTACCGCAGAAATCGGCACCGTCAAGCTCGACACCGACCGATCCCGCATCGGCGCCACTGGCGCCAGGTAAGCCGGCTAAGAAGCCTTCCTCTTCCCTCGAGCGCCCTCCAGCTACGGTGACGACACCGTCCATACCGGCATCGCACCGGTCCCGTAAACGCTCCGCCCCGATAACGGTGAGTGCCTCGTCATCGGCCTCCTCATCGCCGGGGCGTGGAGCGGCATCCAAGGAACCGAAGAAAAAGAAAGCGGTTCCGATGCCACCCCTAGATGACCGTATTTCGGCCATTCTACAAACTCAGCTTCAGGAGCAGTTGAAGAAACAGCTTGAACAACTGCTACCCTCTATCCTGGCACCGCTCCTTCCGGTACCAGACCGGCCCGAGCCCCGCACCGAGCCCCCGGTGTCCACTCCTTCGGTACCGGTAAACACCTCGATGCCGATCCTTTCGGCCCAACAACTTCCTGATGATCCTGTGGTTCATTCTCAACCCACAGTGGATCCTACTCGGCACCTGGCGGTACGGCACTCTTCTCGGGACCGAGAACGACGCCGATCGTCCTCCCCTGGTACCGTTTCGGTGCGCTCTGGTAAATCTTTGTCCAAGACTCGCCACACCGCACCCTCCACCCCGGTGTCCCGACACGCACCAGAGGTCAGGGATCCTGATTTATGGGAGGAGACTCCTCTCGGTACCGAGGAGGATCCCTCCTCATCTGATGAGGAACCATCGGCACCTGATGCCACCTCTAAACCTGAGCAATCCTCTTTTTCTAAATTTCTGAGGGAAATGTCTGCTGCTCTGTCACTTCCCCTTGAATCTGACTCCAAAAAGTCCCAAGCCTTTTTAGAAGCCTTAGACTTTGAGCAACCTCCTAAAGAGTTCCTCAAGCTTCCCGTACATGACATCTTACGGGAGACATTCTACAAAAACTTGGAAAATCCCCTCACGGTACCGGGAGCTCCCCGTAAACTGGACAACCTTTACCGTGTCATCCCTATTCCAGGATTCGACAAATCTCAATTGCCCCATGAGTCCCTTCTGGTGGAATCCACCTTAAAAAAGACTCAGGGCTCCAGTGTCTATGCCTCTACCCCTCCTGGCAGAGAAGGTAAGACCATGGACAAGTTTGGCAAGAGACTTTACCAAAATGCCATGCTTGCCAACAGGGCAAACAACTATTCCTTCCATTTTTCCTTTTATCTCAAACACTTGGTCCAACAGCTGTCTGCCCTCCAGAAGTACCTACCTGAGCGCAAGGTCCCGCTATTCCAGCAGCACATATCTGGCCTTCTCCAAATGCGCAAGTATATGGTCCGCTCGATATACGACTCCTTCGAGCTCACCTCTCGGGCCTCTGCCATGGCTGTAGCCATGCGTCGCTTGGCCTGGCTCAGAGTCTCCGACCTGGACATCAACCACCAGGACCGCCTGGCCAACGCCCCCTGTCTCGGGGATGAGCTTTTTGGAGAGTCACTGGATTCCACCACTCAGAAACTCTCTGCCCATGAGACCAGGTGGGACACCCTGATCAAGCCGAAAAAGAAGGCTCCGCCTGCTCGACCCTATCGGCCTCAATCATCTTACCAGCGGAGGTTCTCAGCCAGGCCACTCAATCCGCCTCCCCAACAATCTCGGCGACCCCGTCAACAGCAGCACCATGCCCAGGCTCGGTCTCAGGCCACTCAACCCTCCAAGCCTCCTCAGCCTGCTAAACAATCTCAGCCCTTTTGACTCTTCTCTCCAGGGCATAGCCAGTCATCCACCCTCGCTGCCTCTTCCACAGCCTATCGGGGGTCGTCTCACCATTTTCTCAAGCCGTTGGGAAGTCATCACGTCGGACCAGTGGGTCCTCAACATCATCCGCCACGGCTACTCTCTCAACTTCCAGACTCTGCCTCCGGACAACCTTCCCGTAGAGTCTGCTTCAAACTCATCTCAAACCCCCCTCCTCCTGAGGGAGGTTCAATCCCTCCTCCTTCTCAATGCCATCGAAGAAGTACCTCCAGATCAAAGGGGGCAGGGATTCTACTCCCGCTACTTCCTGGTACCCAAAAAGACGGGAGACCTCCGTCCCATTCTCGATCTCAGGGACCTCAACAAGTGTCTGGTCAAGGAGAAGTTCAGAATGCTCTCCCTTGCCACGCTCTACCCTCTTCTTTCTCAACACGACTGGCTATGTTCCCTGGACCTCAAAGAGGCCTACACTCACATCTCCATCAATCAACATTCTCGCCGCTACCTGCGGTTCCAGGTACTGCACCACCACTATCAGTACAAGGTGCTACCGTTCGGCCTCGCCTCCTCACCCAGGGTCTTCACCAAGTGCCTTATAGTGGTAGCGGCCTTCCTCAGGTCTCACAACCTCCAGGTGTTCCCCTATTTGGACGATTGGTTGGTGAAAGCACCTACGTCTCCACTTGTGCTACAGGCTACTCATCACACCATCTCTCTCCTCCACCTCCTGGGGTTCGAGATCAACTACCCCAAGTCGCATCTGCTTCCCACCCAGCGACTTCAATTCATTGGAGCAGTTCTGGACACCACGCTAATGAGGGCTTTTCTCCCCTCCGATCGCAAGCAGACCCTGCTCCATCTCTGCCGTCAGGTACTCATGCATCCCTCCATTCCTGCTCGACAGATGATGGTCCTCCTGGGTCACATGGCCTCGACAGTGCATGTCCTTCCTCTGGCTCGTCTCCACCTTCGTACACCTCAGTGGACGCTCGCCAACCAGTGGTCACAGACTACGGATCTTCTTTCTCATCCCATCTCTGTGACATCATCTCTTCAGCAATCTCTCCAATGGTGGTTGAACTCCTCAAATCTTTCCAGGGGTCTTCTTTTCCATCTGCCCCCCCACTCTATGATCATCACCACAGATGCGTCCCCCTACGCGTGGGGAGCTCACCTGGGAGATCTACGCACCCAGGGACTTTGGACCCCACAGGAGCGTCGTCATCACATCAATTTCCTGGAACTCAGAGCCATGTTCTACGCCCTCAAGGCTTTCCAACATCTTCTCTGTCCTCAAGTCCTCCTCCTATGCACAGACAATCAAGTCGCCATGTACTACATAAACAAGCAAGGCGGCACCGGATCTCGCCCCCTTTGTCTGGAGGCTCTGCGCATCTGGACCTGGGCCACGGACCGCAATCTCTTTCTCAGGGCGGTCTATATCCAGGGCGAACAGAACTCTCTGGCCGACAATCTCAGCCGCATCCTTCAACCTCACGAGTGGACGTTGGACCCTCCGACTCTACTCTCCATCTTTGCTCGATGGGGCACTCCGCAGGTGGACCTCTTTGCAGCACCTCACAACCATCAGCTGCCCCAATTCTGTTCCAGACTCTTCTCTCCTCACCGTCTGGCCCCGGATGCATTCCTGCTCAACTGGAGGGATCGGTTCCTCTATGCCTTCCCTCCACTTCCTTTGATGTTGCGGACCTTGTCCAAACTCCGCAAGGACAATGCCACCATGATCCTCATCGCCCCTCGGTGGCCTCGTCAACACTGGTTCTCCCTTCTGCTTCAACTCAGCTCCAGGGAGCCCATTCCTCTTCCTGTGTTTCCTACTCTACTTACACAGCAGAATCAGTCTCTACTACATCCCAACCTGTCTTCCCTCCACCTGACAGCTTGGTTTCTCTCGGGCTGACCTCTCCGGAGAATCTATCTCAACCGGTCCGCCTCATTTTGGACGCCTCCAGGAAACCGGCCACTCTCCAATGTTACCATCAGAAGTGGACCAGATTCTCCTCGTGGTGTCTCCGGCATCAGCAAGAACCCACCTCTTTGGCGGTGGAAACTGTCTTGGAATATTTGCTCTCGCTGTCCAACGCTGGCCTCAAAACCACCTCCATCAGAGTCCACCTCAGTGCCATCACTGCGTTTCACGAGCCTATTCTCGGAAAACCCCTCACGGCTCATCCTCTGGTTTCAAGATTTATGAGAGGGCTCTTCAACATCAAACCGCCTCTCAAGCCTCCTCCCGTCGTCTGGGACCTGAATGTGGTTCTCTCTGCTCTCATGAAACCTCCGTTTGAGCCTCTTGCCACAGCTTCATTCAGGCTTCTTACCTGGAAGGTGCTTTTCCTAATTGCCATCACCTCTGCCAGGAGGGTTAGCGAACTGCATGCACTGGTTGCCGACCCACCGTTCACTGTTTTTCACCATGACAAGGTTGTTCTGCGTACCCACCCTAAATTCCTTCCCAAGGTGGTCTCAGCTTTTCACCTCAACCAGTCCATTGTGCTTCCCGTCTTCTTCCCTAAGCCTCACTCGCATCCTGGAGAACAGGCGTTGCACACGCTGGATTGTAAGCGTGCCCTTGCTTACTACCTTGATCGTACCAGAGCTCACCGAACATCCCCTCAGCTCTTTTTGTCTTTCGATCCCAACCGTTTGGGCCGTCCTGTCTCCAAACGGACACTTTCAAATTGGCTTGCTGCCTGTATTGCCTTCTGTTATGCTCGGGCCGGTCTCTCTCTGGAAGGATCTGTCACGGCCCACAGAGTCCGAGCTATGGCTGCTTCTGTGGCTTTCCTCCGTTCCACGCCCATCGAGGAAATCTGCAAGGCGGCCACTTGGTCCTCAGTTCACACGTTCACTACTCACTACTGTCTGGATGCGTTCTCCAGACGGGATGGACACTTCGGCCAATCTGTGTTACAAAATTTATTTTCCTAATGGCCAACCATCCCTCCTCCCTCTTTGTTAGCTTGGAGGTCACCCATGTGTTAAGAATATGCTGCCTGCTTGTCCTGGGATAAAGCACAGTTACTTACCGTAACAGGTGTTATCCAGGGACAGCAGGCAGATATTCTTAAGTCCCACCCACCTCCCCGGGTTGGCTTCTTAGCTGGCTTATCCTAACTGGGGACCACGCACTCCTCCGTCGGGCGGGAAGGCACTCGCGCACGCGCGGTGCGGCCAACTAGAAACTTCTAGTTAAAAGGTCCGTACCGAGGGCTCCGTCGGTGACGTCACCCATGTGTTAAGAATATCTGCCTGCTGTCCCTGGATAACACCTGTTACGGTAAGTAACTGTGCTTTATGAGTGGCTCAAAAATCATAGACCCCTTTTTTTTTTCCCTCGCATCCAAACATCACTATGTTAATCATGGAGCATTCCGGATGGTTCCCTACAGGTAGCTAAGATTATGTCAAAGCTTTACCCCATGGCTCCTGAATTTCAGCAGCTGTTTCTGCAGCCTAATGTAGATTCTCTGGTGGCTCAGGTCACCAAGCATACTTTCTTGCCTAGTGAAGGAGGTGTGATTTTAAAAGATGCGCAGATCCACCCTATCATCCTCAAAATGTATTTTGAAGCCTTGGCTCGGAGGATTAAAGCCGCAACAGCGGACTCATTCGTGGCACGTGTATGCCATACCATATTGCGTCGAATTCCAGTAATGGATAATATCTGCACCCAGATAGTTCTGTCAGGGGTGGATTATGTGGCAGGTACTCTGTATGACATCATTAGAGTTATGAGCAAGGTTTCTGCGTATTCTGTCTGTCTGCAGAATGCTCTGGATTAGACAAGAGCGGAAGATTCAGCTTCTAAAGCCATGATCTTAAGGCCAGTGTGGCAAATTGTTACCCTAAAGCTTTGACAGACAGGCTTCAGGCCTCTAGAGCAAGGGTGTCCAATGTCGGTCCTCGAGGGCCGCAGTCCAGTCTGATTTTCAGGATTTCCCCAATGAATATACATGAGGTCTATTTGCATGCACTGCTTTCATTGTATGCTAATAGATCTCATGCATATTCATTGGGGAAATCCTGAAAACCCAACTGGATTGCGGCCCTCGAGGACCGACATTGGACACCCCTGCTCTAGAGGGTCTAGCCCAGTGGTGTCAAAGTCCCTCCTCGAGAGCCGCAATCCAGTCGGGTTTTCAGAATTTCCCCAATGAATATGCATGAGATCTATTTCCATGCACTGCTTTCATTGTATGCTAATAGATCTCATGCATATTCATTGGGGAAATCCTAAAAACCTGACTGGATTGCGGCCCTCGAGAAGGGACACTGACACCCCTGGCCTAGCCGAAGCAATTTTCGAGGTTCTCAAGAGAGTTCTTCAGTACTCGGGAGGTTACTCAGCCCAGAAATCCCATCAGCGATCTAGGCAGAGGTTTAGCTCAGCTAGACGTACTAAGCCCTTGGGGTCTTACACCACACTAGCTTCCATGAAAGCCAACACCTGGTGATTATCAGCCTTTTGAGAGGCTTGGTTAAACATCAGCTTGGATCGCTGGGTCCTGAACATCATTTGAGAGGGACCTCTTTGTAGATTCTTCAGCTAGATGGCCAGAAAAAGTGATCAAAGTCCGAGTAATAGAAAAGTCACTGGAAATTCGAGCCACAGAGCCTGTACCCAACAAAGAATTGAAATATATATTTTATAGTACCCAAGAAAGGCTCAGATGATTGGTGACCAGTCTTGGATCTGACGTTAGGCAATGCAGCTGAGAGTACCTTGCTTTCGCATGGAGACCGTGCAGTTGGTGATTGTGGCAGAGGCAGCAGGGGATTTTCTGGCCTCGCTGGATCTGACAGAGGCCTACATTCACATTCCCATATTTCCAGCTCACAGGAGTACTTGCGGGTTCCATCTCCTGGAAAAGCATTTCCAGTTCTCTGCACTACCCTTTGGCCTTGCAGTGGCACCATGCACTTTACCAAGGTGGTGATGGTTGTGGTGGCAGTGCATTTTTGCAAGGTGCAATCCAGGTTCACCCATAATTAGAAGATTGGCTAGTCAGATCTCCATACAAACTGGAGGGAGAAAAACGGTGACACAGGCCATGTGATTCTGGTGGCTCCAGTTTGGCCCAGGAGCCCGTGGTTCACAGATCTGGTTTGCTGTCACTCTCGCCAATTCTTCTGTCTCGGGGTCCCATTCAAATATTCGATCTGGGTACCTTTGGTCTTGATAGGGCTCGTCTAAGAAAACAGATATTCTGATAAGGTGCTTTGTTTCTTGGAGTTTCTGCAGGGTGGCCTGGAGCATGGCCTCGCCTGGTCCTCTCTTCGGGTAACATAGAAACATAGAATATGACTGCAGAAGAGGGCCAGCGGCCCAACAAGTCTGCCCACTCAAGAACCCTCCCTCCTCTGTCATGCATAACCTTGCAGCACTCCCACCTGTTTGTTCCATCGACTCTTGAAGTCAGCTATACTACAGGCCTCGACCACCTGGCGTGGAAGTTTTTTATTCCATCGATCAATCACCCGTTCGGTGAAGAAGTATTTCCTGGTGTCACCATGGAATCTTCCCCCCTTGAGTTTTAGCGGATGCCCTCTTGTCACTGTGGGACCTGTAAGAAAAAATCTCTCTTCATCCACCTCAATTCGACCCGTGATGTATTTGAATGTTTCTATCATGTCCCCCCTTTCTCTACGCTCCTCAAGAGAATATAAGCATAGTTTGGACAGACGTTCCTCATATGGGATTTCTTTAAGTCCCGAGTGGCCATTCTCTGGACTGACTCCATTCTCTTCACATCCTTTTGATAATGTGGCCTCCAAAACTGGACACAGTATTCCAGGTGAGGTCTCACCATGGATCTGTACAACAGTATTATGACTTCAGGCTTTCGGCTGATAAAGCTCCTTTTGATGCAACCCAGCATTTGTCTTGCCTTTGCTGAAGTTTTCTCCACCTGATTGGCAGCTTTCATATCTTTCCGGATGAGAACTCCCAAGTCTTGCATGGTCTATGTTTGGCCTCTTCTCTAAATGTGCTCAGATTTCTTTGCTCCGACCACCTATTAGGCGGTCGATTCCTACCCGGGACCTCAATCTGGTGCTCGTTCGTCCACCGTTGGAGCTTCTCGGTTCTTGTATGTTGTAGGACCTTGGTCTTCCTGGTGGCCATTACTTCCACGAGACGCATTTCCAATTTGCGAGCTTGCTCTTGTAGGCCGCTTTTCCTAGAGTTCTCGGGACCAAGATGTGCTGTGGCCGCTTTCCTCTTTTTCTACTGAAAGTCTTTTCATCTATTCATGTCCAACAGTTCGTGGTCCTCCTGGTCTTGGATATTCGGGAGGGCTCTTTGGAGCAGAGGCAGTTGTGCTACTTGGATGTCTATAGGGTCCTTCGCTCTTTTGTTCAGTGGCTCCAGGAGTTCCGGAAATGGGATCGTCTTTGTCCTTCTTGTGGGTCCTCATAAGGGAGACGGTGATTCTGAGGCAATGTGGCGCGCTAGATCCTGGAGGCTATCGCTTTAGCATGCCTTCTTCAAATGAAACCTGTTCCTGTATTTTTCAAAGCTCATGCCATTCAGAGTCAGGCAGCTTCTTGGTGGATATCTATACAGCTGTGGTTTGGTGTTCTCTCCATTCCTTTGTGCAACACTGCCTTGTAGACATTCAGGCACGTCAGGACACGGTGTTCAGTGAGCGCGTTCTAGTGGTGACCTTTCGGGGGTCCCACCCAAGATGGGTATTGATTTGGTATGTTTCATCAGTTTCTGTGCTGGTCTGGAGAGATGATAAGGAGAAATTAGGTCCTTGCATACTAATTTTTTTTCTTTTAGTCTCTCCAGACTGACACAGAACCCAACTCTGTCGTGTTCCATAATTTTTTTCACGAAGAGTGTGTGTATATATATATATAATTTTTTTTTTTTTTTTTTTTTTGTGGTGTTGTTGGGTAGTTGCAAAGGCAACGGCATTGGTTTGTTTGGTTTAGCAGGTGAACTATGGGATGTTTTGAGGAAAGGTTCTTGTTCTAATCGGTATCTAACAGTGTTTTTTCTGGTCCTTCTGGACTAGGCTTATGTCTTCTCCACGAGTATATAGAGTAATACGTTCTGGAATAAACTTGGTGTATTTCTGCTTGGCTATTCAAAAAGACTGATTGTAAGAGAGGCTGCACAGCCCACTTGTACTGTTCTCAAAGTTAGTGCCTTATTCTCCACCTGCTGGCAGAGGAGCGTAAACTCATCAGTTTCTGTGCCACTCTGGAGAGACTAAAAAAAAGAAAATTAGCAGGTAAGGACCTAATTTCTCCTTATAACAGTCTTTTTATGCTGTCACTTTCAAGACAAATCTCATCTCGCAGACTAGCAGTGTATGATGACAAATGTTTCAAGAAATAGTTTGTAAATAAGAAACTGACCGAATCTTAAGCCACACTCAGAAAATCCCATTGCAATCCTTCCTTTTAAAATCTTAGAAAACCATTACTGTCCTCTACCACATAAATAATACCTTCTATTTACTGTCAATCCAGCAGATCATTTGGATCATGAAAGAAAGGAAGAGGAAAAAGAGTCCAGGAGAAGATCCTGTAGAGATGGAACAAATCTAAAGACAATCGGAAAATCTATGAGAATATTTCCCAGGGAACTGAGAGGAGAAACACAAGCAATTGACAGCAGGATTATCAAATGAGCAGAGAGACCCTGCAGTGAACTCACCGAGTGGAGTCACTAACTGTGAGAATAGTGACATGGAGCTCACTAACATTGACCACCAGAGCCACATAGCAGAGAAAAAACCTTACCAAATGATGATCATCAGGAAGAGGGGAAAGTAAAGAAAGACCAGAAAGAATTTACACATAATGCATCCAGCACCAATTTTATTTGTTCTCAGTGTAATGAGAGCTTCCTCTTGTATTCAGAATTCAAAATGCACAAATGGAGTCGCACGATCCAGAAACCATTAACATGTACTGAGTGTAATAAAGGCTTTATTTGGCTTTCTTCTTTAAAAATTCACCAAAGGATCCATACGGGACTCAAAACTATTTACATGTACTGAGTGTAGTAATAGCTTCATTCAAAAAATCACAGGAGTAGTTTGCAATTGCTGGAAGGCTGCTTGGAACGTTTTTTTGAACTGGTAAATCTTGTCAGGCAATTCCTCATTAGCGGGTTACGTCAGTGGGAGACCCTGAGAGACGCCATTAAGCAAATATATGTCTATCTTGATGTATCTAGGCAGACTTTGTATCAAAGGAAACCTCCTATAGAAGAAACCTAAAGTCTTAGCTGTTGGAGCTATGTTTTTCCTTTGCTTTCCTTTAAATGTGTAGTTTTTTTAATCAAATAATATATTTTCAGGTTCAGCTCATTTTGGAAAAGTTTCAAGATAAAGCTGCTCTTAATTAAAGTGTAATTTGATATTTCTAGAAGTTGGAAGAAGAGTTTAGGTAATTAAGTTTAATGTTATTGCCTGTCATTATTGGCTTACTTAGTTTACTACCTTTTTGTGGGGTGTGGGTTTTTTTGGGGGTTTTTTTTTACTAATTACTGATAGTCTTCAGAATTCTTGCATTCTCCTTGTTGTGGAATAAAGATGAGACATTTTTGCTTTTCATTGGTCTATAATTGCTGGAAATGTTTTTCCTTTACTTTTTATTTTACTTTGTAAATGTAATATTACAAATTCTTAAAAAAGAAAATAATAATTCTTTATTCAGTTTTAACTCTTGCAACAGGTGTACAAAATTCAGTCAGATAATTCGTACAAATCACTTGACATTTGTGGCGGGGCCGGGGGTAAGCCTAGCGCTGGCAACCCAGCTCCCGCCCCAGGCGTAAGGACCAAGCACTCCCAGGAGGACTTCTGCTGGGAAACAGTGAAATAATTGATGGAGGCTGCGTTAGTGGTAAAGTTCAGCTTTTCTTTTATTTCCCTCAGTTTACAGCACTAGGGTTTCAGCAGTCCCTCTGTGTTGAGGAGACTCAAACAAAACATACTTTCATACAGTCCAGCCTGATGTCCAGGCAGAAAAGCCAAAAATAAAACCAAAAACGTTTTCTCCTGATTTTGCTTTTTCTGTTTGAAAAATCGTTATGAAGCTTTAGCACTGTCCCACTTGAAGCCCAATGCCCCCACTACCCCAAGCTCCCAGGGTAGGGCTAGGGAACTTTATCACCCAACCGTTTCGGACTGCTGTTAGTCCCCTCCCAAAGTTCCTGCTTCAGGGTTAAATTATATCGGGACTCTAAGTTCCGTGCAAGCTTTCTGAGGAGGTTAATTACAGGTTCTCACCTCCTTCCCTATCTTCACAGGCTTTCCTCTCGGGCTCTAAGTAATTCCTGCATACTAGTTCACAGTTAGACTAAGGGAGAAAGAACGCTACTTCCAAACATTCACTTTCATTCCCCTCCCCCATTCATACCTCGTTATCTGTGACTCTCCTGGAGATCCCATGCTGCAAGATTGCATTCCATGTCACTGCTCTCAGATAACGCCCTTTCTAATTCTATTAGGGAATCACCATTCTTTGAGCCCTGGTAAGAACTCCCTTCAGGGCCAGCTAATGAACAGCCCTGTCCTGGAAGTCTCGCTACTTCCCTGCACTGCTGTTGAGGAGTTAGAAGTCTGGTCATTCGGGAGGGTTGTAAGACCAGCTGTGCCTTAGCTAAGGTCTGGGAAAGAGACCTCTTGGCAGGCTCTATCCTGCTTAGTGCAGCCTGGCTCTTCCCTGCAATCCTCCTTCCAGTCTTCTCCCCAGTGTTCGTAATCTCCTCAGCCCTCCCCCTATTGTTTCCACCTGGGCTCATTTTATGCTGCAAGCCTAATCTCACTCTCCCTCTGGGTTCGTCCTGCTTGCTAGCCACACACCCCTCATTAACCATGCCTGTGCTGGTTTTCTTTCTCAGAGGTTTTGTCAGAGCTTTGCCCAAGGGATCATAAAAGGAATTATAGTGCCCTAAACTAGACGTTATGGTTTCTGTCCTTGCCTCTCTGCCTTGCCCTGCCTGTTGGCTCTTAGTGCTAGGCACAGGGATACTAGACAGTTTCCTGGACTTAGGAATAGGGGCAGCCCTTTGCAAGGCAGGGTTTAAAACCGGGTTTAAACTGCTGACAGGCACTTCCCTGTCACACATTCTAACAATTATTGTCAAATGCATATAAAAAAGACCCCTCCCCCACCCATCCCATTCATCAGGAATAAATCCATTAAATCACATAACATACCTCCCCATCCCCACATTAAATATAGTCCTATGTAATAAAAAGGTGTCTAATCATTAGAATATGCAATCAATGGCCCCCAAATCTTTTTGAAACTATTATAATTTCCTTGCTGTATAGCAAGCATTCTCTCCATTTTATAAATATGATAAACTGAATTCCACCAAAAGGTATAATTAAGTTTAGTATAGTCCTTCCAATTTCCAGTAATATGTTGAATGGCAACCCCCGTCAGTATGAACAAAAGTTTATTGTTATTTGCTGAAATTTGACTCTTGAATCTCATAGACGTTCCAAATAAAATAGTATCATAGAATCGGGCAACATGATTTTCTAACATTTTCATGCAGTGAGTTATTAAGTCCTCAACTCTTTAAAAAAAGTAAATAAATCACCAAGTAGTCCTTTTACTAAGGTGTGGTAGCCAATTTAGTGTGCGCTAAACGCTACACGAAGCAACAGACCGATACATAAAGACAGTAAGTAAACGCAGGAGAAACAAAAGACCCCAATGGTTCAGTAAAGAAATCTCAGACCTAGTTAAACAGAAAAAAGACGCATTTATCGCCTACAAACATTTAGGCAGAGAGGGGGCAAAAGAGGACTATCTAGACAGATCCAAAGTTGTCAAAACAGCACTCCGAATGGAGGAAGAGCTAGCACGGAAAATTAAGAAAGGGGATAAATCTTTCTTCAGCTATATTAGTGACAGGAAAAGAAACAAAGATGGGATAGTACGCTTGAAGCAATCGGACGGTAACTTTGCAGAATCAGACTCTGAGAAGGCAGAATTACTAAACCAATACTTCTGTTAAGTGTTCACCCGCGAAGCGCCGGGAGCTGGTCCACAGCTTCAGACGGGAGATAAACCGGTAAGACCCGTTTCAAGATTTCGAATTTACGCCCAGTAGTGTCTACAACGAACTATCAAGACTCAAAGTAAACAAAGCCATGGGACCGGATAACCTACACCCCAGAATGCTCAGGGAGTTAAGGGAAGTCCTGGCAGAACCATTATCTGTTCTTTTCAATCTTTACCTAAGCACAGGAAGGGTCCCCTTGGACTGGAAAACCGCCAACGTAATCCCACTCCACAAAAAGGGCTGCAGGACAGAGACAGCAAACTACAGACCAGTGAGTCTCACGTCTATAGTGTGTAAACTCATGGAAACACTGATCAAACAGCATATTGACACAATCCTAGACGAAGAAAAACTGTGTGATCCACACCAACACGGGTTCACCCAGGGTAGATCCCGCCAATCTAATCTGATTAGCTTTTTTGACTGGGTTACTAGACAACTGGACGGTGAAGAGTCACTGGACGTGGTATATTTGGACTTCAGTAAAGCATTTGATAGCGTCCCTCATCGAAGATTACTGAACAAGCTGAAATCGATAGGATTAGGAGACATTCTAACTACATGGGTTGGGGATTGGCTGAGCGGTAGACTCCAGAAGGTGGTGGTGAACGGTACCCCATCCGAAGCGTCGGACGTGATCAGTGGAGTGCCGCAGGGATTGGTCCTGGGCCCGATTCTATTCAACTTATTCATAAGAGATATGACGCAAGGACTTAGAGGAAGGGTATCACTGTTCGTCGACGACGCCAAACTTTGCAACATAGTAGGCAGATGCTTTTTACCTGATAATATGACACACGACCTACTGCTGCTGGAACAATGGTCAAATACTTGGCAGCTAGGCTTCAATGCTAAAAAATGCAAGATAATGCACCTGGGCAAGAGAAACCCGCGTAGAACTTATGTACTAAATGGTGAGACCTTGGTTAGGACCACGGAGGAACGCGATCTAGGAGTGATCATTAGCGAAGACATGAAGGTTGCCAATCAAGTGGAGAAGGCTTCCTCCAGGGCAAGACAAATGATGGGATGTATCCGCAGAAGTTTCGTCAGCAGGAGACCTGAAGTTATGATGCCGTTGTACAGAGCCATGGTGAGGCCTCACTTAAGAGTACTGTGTTCAGTTTTGGAGACCACACTACCGAAAGGACGTGCTGGCTGAGGATCGAGTCGGTTCAGCGAATGGCCACCAGGATGGTCATGGGGCTCAAGGATCTCACGTATGAAGAAAGACTAAAGAAATTGTGGCTGTAATCACTTGAGGAAAGAAGAGAACGGGGAGATAATTCCTCCTTGCCTCAATTCCATAATTCCAAACCAATGGCCTCTATTCCGACTATATGGGGCCATAGACCTCCAAGGAAAAACCTTTCTCCTACATTAACAGAAATTAAAGCAAGACACTATATTCCTATTTCTACTAATCCTAATATCCATCATTTCATTACTCATGACATTTTAACTAAACTCCATATAGGTCTGATAAATGTCCGATCTATAAAAAGTAAACACCATCTGATTCATGACACCATCATTCAACACCACCTACAAATTCTATGCCTCACTGAAATATGGTTAACTGAAGGAGAGGAGGCATACATAACCCAAGCCTGCCCTCTAAACTATAAGGTAATTTTCCAACCCCGTCAAAATAAAAAAGGAGGCGGCCTAGCTGTTATTTATCACAATTCCATTTCCCTCCAACCAAATTTCTCTAACCAAACTACATACTCACACCTTGAAATTCTTCAGTTCACTATAAAATATTCCCTCTCCTTTAATTTCCTTCTTATCTACCTCCTCCCTCCAATAACAAAAACAATACTTTCATCTCTCATCTCTACTATATCAGATTTTAATATCGCCTACCCTAATTCCATAATATTAGGAGACTTTAACATTCATTTTAACTCCCCTAATCATCCTAATACATCTGAATTTTTAACATTGATCTCTGACCTATCACTATCTCCCCTCATCTCAATGCCTAACCATCTTGCAGGAAATACTCTAGATATGGTTCTTTGCCCCACACTGAACAAACATCTCTTCCAAAACTTCCAATTCTATACTATACCATGGTCTGACCACACCTTGATTACATGGCACCAAGATTTCCCAGCATCAACCAATCAAACACAACAACAGAATAAATATTATACCCGCAAGACCAACGATTTAACTCAATCTGCAATCCTAGCTTCTTTTGATCTAAATATTGAAGACTTCTCTACTCTTTCTATTTTAGAACAGTTTTCAGTTTGGGAAACCTCTACCAAATCACTATTAGACTCCTTGGCACCCCAAGTTGAAATACACCTAAATTCAAAACAAAATCATAAAAAACAACAACCCTGGTTCAACCAAAATCTCGCCTTACTCTGTAGACAACTTCGTTCTATTGAAAACAAATGGCGCACATCCCGACTCAATAATTTGCTTATTACATACAAAGAAAAAGCCTTTCAGTACAAAAAAACTATACAACAAACAAAAAAAGAATATTTTTCAAAATTGATTACTTCTACTCGTAACTCTTCTAATCTCTTTAACAGCTCAATCACTTTCTAAATACTCCAAGAAAAAAATCCTACCTCCCTCTACCCAACCTAACGCTGACGAACTATCACATTTCTTTGACAATAAAATTAAAAATATTAGATCTCATCTCGGACCTTTACTTCCCGATTCCTCTTCTCAAAACTCTAACGACTCTTTACAACTTTCCTTCAGTACCCTCTCAAATTTCAAAATGCCTTCATAACAAATCTCCATCTTACCTTACAATCATTAAACACATCCAACAATCCCATGGAAAGTATCCCACCTTCCATTCTCAACAAATTTTTTTCTTTCTTTGGCCTATTCATTTCAGCAATGATATCCAAATCTTTTTCTGATTATACCGTACCAAAAGCATGGAAAACAGCCCTTATTTTTCCCAAACTCAAACAATACAATTTAGATCCCTCATTACCCAAAAATTACCGCCCCATCGCTAATCTGCCTACGATCTCTAAATTAACAGAAAAAATCATTCATTCCCAACTCTCCGAATTTATCGAAAAAACCCATGCTCTACATCCTTGTCAAACAGGATTCCGCTCATCCCATTCTACAGAACTATCGCTATTAGGCCTTATCTCTACCATTCAATACTATCATGACCATCAAAAATCTGTGGTTCTTATTTCCCTAGATTTAGCAGCTGCCTTTGACACCATCGATCACTCTCTTCTGATCAATAGACTTAAAGATTGCGGTATTTCAGGTTCAGCTCTCTTATGGTTTACATCCTTCTTTAATGAACGTTACAATATAGTACATATAAACAATACTTCCTCTGCAGCCACAACTCACTCCTATGGTGTCCCTCAAGGTTCTATCCTATCCCCACTACTATTTAATATTTTCTTATCTCCTCTCCTTACATTAGCTCAATCCATCGGATTTACTATTTTTGCATACGCCGATGACATACAACTCCTCCACCCAATTAATACTTTAAACATTTCAGACATCAAAGACATTAATAACAAACTAAACACCATATATGATTGGTTGTACACAAACAAGCTTTCCCTCAATCTAGACAAATCCCGAAGTTTGTTACTCCCTATCAAATCCACAGAATTTTTATTGGACAATATCTCTATTAAATCTACACCAATCCAAATGGACACTAAGATAAAACTTTTAGGTGTAATCATTGACAGGGATCTTACCTTTCATGATCACATAAGTTCAGTGGTTAAAACTTGTTTCTATAAATTACGCATCATCCGATCTCTAACTTCTATCCTTGAAACTAACTCAATCACTATCCTGATACATTCATTAGTAATTTCTCATCTCGATTACTGTAACTCTCTTCTAAATGGCCTCCCTCAAAAAGAAATTCGTCGTTTACAACTAATACAAAATACTGCAATAAAACTTATCCATAAAGTAGGCAGATACGACCATATCACCCCTCTTTTAAAAGAAGCACACTGGCTCCCTATTACTCACCGCATCACCTTTAAAATTATCTTACTATCCTTTAAAATAAAACTTTCTCAACTGCCCTCATTCCTTGATAAACTTCTCATTCCCTACTGTTCCTCACGCACTCTTGAGATCAACTGATCAAAAACTTCTTTTTATCCCCTCTATCAAAGACTTCTACAATACACGTAAAGTAAATTTTGCAGTAACTGCCCCTACCCTCTGGAATTCCCTGCCACAGCTACTCCGCGACGAATCACGACTCGACAAATTTAAGACAGATTTCCTTTTTTTTTTTTTTTTTCTTTTTTTTATTCTATTTATCAATAATAACCGCTTTCTTTAAAGCGTCCCTCTCCATTATGTTTTTATCCTAACCCTACTATCTCCATTTTTCTTCTCAAATATGTAACTTCACCCTCCCTTCCCTTCTATCCTCACTGTCTAGTTCGTCTGGTAATGTTATTTGTATATACACAATACCTTTTTTTTTAGTTTCTTTTAGCTTCTCTTTCTTTTAAATATATTGTTAACCGGCCAGATATTAACTTGATGGTTGGTATATCAAAATTAATAAAACTTGAAACTTGAGATATGATTGAAACGTTTAAGTACATCACGGGACGCATCGAGTCAGAAGATGATATCTTCTGGCTCATGGGACCCTCGACCACCAGAGGGCATCCGCTGAAAATCAGGGGAGGGAAGTTTCATGGCGACTCCAGGAAGTATTTCTTCACCGAAAGAGTGGTGGATCATTGGAACAGACTCCCACTCCAGGTGATAAAGGCCAGCAGCGTGACGGATTTTAAGAAAAAATGGGATACTCACGTGGGATCTTTAAGGGAGTAATTTCAGGGGGGGGATACTTGGAATGGGACTCCTTTTCTGCCGCTTTTTTCTATGTTTCTAACGCGTGCCAACACATCCATGGGATATAATGGACGCGTTAAAACGGCTTGCATGCCTTAGTAAAAGGACCCCCAAATGTTACACAGAAGAGAATCCATTTACATGTGCTTTGTGTATTAAATGCTTTACAATTAAAAATATACCAAATGTTTCACACAGGAGAGAAATTTCACTTCCCCCACCCCATTCGCGGTTTCGGCAATCGCGATTTCACATATTTGCGATTTTTGGGGGGAGGGGGAAAAAAGAAAAAAAAACCATAGTTTAGCCTTTCCCCCCCCCCCCCCCCCCCCCGGCGTCCCGGCCTTACCTGGTGGTCTAGCGGCTTTCGGGGCAGGAGCGATCTTCCTACGCTCCTGCCCCATGTAGATCGCCAATAGGAAATGGCTGTGGGGAGTTCCCGTCGTAGTCTCGAGAAACTACGGGAACTCACTGCAGCCATTTCCTATTGGCAATCTGCACGGGGCAGGAACATAGGAAGATTACTCCTGCCCCGAAAGCCCGCTAGTCCACCAAGTAAGGCCAGAATGCCAGGAGGAAGGCGGGAAGGAGGCGGGGATGGGTCAGAGCCGGACCAGAAGATATTTTCGGTATTTCACCATTTGCGGTCCGACGAATCCGGAGGGAGAAGTGTATATGCATGTACTGAGTGTAATAAATGCTTTGTTCAATCTTCAGCTGTCAAAAGGCACTACAGGAGCTACACAACAGTAGTAAATTAAAAAAACTGATATTATACGCTATGTACCCTTCCTTAGGAGTGAGGTTCATTCCTGTTGTGCTATGTGCAAAACTAACCTGCTTGAAAAAATTGCCCCTGAGAGAACATCTTTTTATATGTACAGAATGCAATAAATGTTTCAGTTGTTTATCAGATCTTAAAAATTTAAATTGCAGAACACCTGGCTTGGCCTCTGCGGGTGCGGGTCACCGGACTGGATGGACCTAGAGTCTGATCCGGCGAAGCCATTTCTTGTGTTCTTAAGATGTTAGCAATGTCTGGTGTTGTGTGTCACAGTGTACCCGTGTCGTCTCTGAGTGCCGGAATATATGCAGTGCCTTGCCAGGTTTTCTTTATTCTAGCCAGCAGTCTCCCTGGTCTGTTTCTGAACCGATGAAAATTGTATTTTTTGGGCAATAATTGCTTCTTCATATGTTCATGGATCATAGCGTTTAAAGCTGCTTGGGTGGCCAAGTAAGTTTCTTTGGTAAGGTTGGATGGATTACTAAGATACCAAAATTTAGCTTTTTTGAAGTTTTTTCCAAATAGACTATGCCCTCAGAGAGGCAGAGCCTGAGTTATGTATTGTATAATGTCTCCTCTCTGAGCACAATTACTGCATCGCGGCTCAACATAGGGTACCTTGTGACGCCAATAACTAACTCACACAGATATGTATTTTCATAAAAATAATATTTATTCAATTTATATCAAAATTAAACTTGAGGTTAAAATTAGAATTAAGATGCCAAATAATTATATAACACTACATGCATTTCCATAAATCATAATCCTATAATTATTCTGTGAGTGACAGACTTGTTACATATGAGACAAAGTTGTCTACGCATGTGGAGAAAGGTCTCCACAGAATCAAGGCTGTGTAGTTGCTTATACAGTAAAACCTTGGATTGCAAGTAACTTGGTATACAAGTGTTTAGCAAGACAAGCAAAACATTTTATTTTTAACTTGATAAACAAGCAATGTCTTGCAATACAAGTACATATAGTATACACACATCACAACTGAGCTGATGGTTCTCTCTCTGACGCGGGAGTGGAGTGACTGTTCTAAATGAGTGAGGTCTTGCAATACAAGTACGTATAATATTTAATAATATATAAAGTTTTTGGGTCGTGGAACAAATCATCTGAGTTTCCATTATTTCTTATGAGGAAATTTGCTTTGATATATGAATATTTTGGATCACAAGCATGTTTTTGTTATGAATTATGCTCATAAACCAAGGTTTTACTGTGTACTATTGCAATGACTGGTGACACGTCACTTCAGCTTCCAATACTTAGCTAACATGTTCTAAACTAAACTAAACTAAACCTTAAGTTTATATACCGCATCATCTCCACGGATGTTGTGGAGCTCAGCACGGTTTACAAGAACTTAAAATATAGGAAGAGAAGGGAAAAAAAAAAGGTTTACATGAACTTATATATAGAAGAGAAGAGTAAGGGGGGATAGAATTACATTTTAGTGAAAAGCCAGGTTTTCAGTTGCTTGCGGAATAATTGGAGGGAGCCTAAGTTCCGCAGCGGGGTAGTAAGGTCGTTCCAAAGACCTGTGATTCTGAAGAGAAGGGATTTTCCCAGTTTGCCTGCATAGCGAATACCGTGTAGAGAGGGGAAGAATAATTTATACCTTTGGATAGGTCTGGTAGATTCAGGACTCAAGGAGTTATAAGATAGTGGGGTTAAGGGAGGAAGGATGCCATGAATGATCTTAAAAGCCAGGCAGGAGCATTTGAAATGCATTCTGGAAATCACTGGGAGCCAATGAAGTTTGGCTAGGAGTGGGGAGACATGGTCAGACTTGCGTTTTGCAAAGATCAACTTGGCTACAGTATTCTGGATTAGCTGGAGTCTTTGAAGACTTTTTTTGATAGGCTTAAGTAGATGGCATTGCAGTAGTCTAATTTGGAGAGGTGGGACTATTTCAGACAAATAAATTCTTTAGGTTTTGAAAGATAACAAAGTTTACAAGATATAAAAAGTTAAGTACATTATCCCAGGACAAGCAGGCAGCATATTCTTGACTGATGGATAACGGCACCAACGGAGCCCCGGTACTGACAATTTTAGAGTGATTGCACTCTAAGAACTTTGAAAGTTCTAATAGGCCGCACGTGCGAGTGCCTTCCCGCCCGACAGAGGCGCGCGGTCCCCAGTTTCTTAGTTTCCGCGGAGCTAAGAAGACGCGTATTCCAACTGCTGTTGGAAAATTTTTTCTCGCCTTCCCGCTCGCGCGTTATTTTCTTGTCGTGATTTATTTACCTTATCGTTTCTTTCTTTTATTTTTTAAAAAAAAGTCCATTTTTTTTTTTTCGACTTTTTTCCGGTCAGCCCCGGCGGGGCCTGTTGGCACCATCCGCTACGGCCGTTTTTCCCTTCATGCCCCCTTCACCGGGTTTTAAGAAGTGTCAGCGGTGTGCACGTCCTATTTCTCTTTCCGACCCGCACAAGTGGTGCCTTCAGTGTCTGGGTCCGGACCATAGGGCAGAAACGTGCACCCGCTGCAGTTCTCTACAAAAGAGAACTCTAAAGAATCGCCAAATTCAACAGCAAATTCTTTTCGGTGCCGCCATGGAAGTTCCCCCGGCATCGACACTGTCATCTTCCTCCAAATCGGCACCGGTGACTTCGACACCGCAAGATCCATCCTCGGTGTCGCACCCTGTAGGTAAGCCGGCTAAGAAGCCATCCCCTACTGTCCTTAGCCCGCCAGTCGAACAAGCAGTGAACCAAGTCCTGCAGACTGTGCGCCGGCCTCGCAAACGCTCCGCTCCTATTGAAGTCACTGCCTCTTCATCGGCATCGACTTCGCCTGTGCGTCGAGCTGCACCACAGGTACCGAGCAAGAAAAAAGCGGTACCGGTGCCATCGGGACCGTCGCTGGATGAGAGAATAGCATCCATCCTTCAGGTCCAGCTTAAGGAGCAGTTACAACACTTGCTCCCGGCTCTGCTGACTCCGAGCCTTCCAGTGTCGGTACCTACTGAGCATTCGGTGCCGATCATCGAACAGCCTGTTTTGTCGGCATCAACGTTGTCGGCACCGCAAAAATCTGTTTCTATGCCTGTTCTCTCGGCGGAACCGAAGTCTCTTCGACCCACTGCTTACTCGACTTCGGAGCCGGTGCCGTTCTCTGACACCCGTACTGCTGTACAGTCACCTGGTACGGTGTCCATGAGGTCTGGTAAATCGGTACGCAAAACCAAGCATACCGAACCTTCTACCCCACTTTCTCAGGGCCGTCTGTCATCGGTACGGGACCCTGATTTGTGGGATGATTCTGATGACCCCCTCGGTACGGAGGCAGATTATTCCTTGGAAGAGAATGTTACATCGGTGCAGGATCCTGCTGGTAAGCCAGAGCACTCGTCCTTCACCAAGTTTCTTAAGGAGATGTCGGACACCCTTTCCATCCCTCTAGAGTCTGACTCTAAAAAATCCAAAGCATTTCTTGATGCTTTGGATTTTGACCAGCCTCCAAAAGAATTTTTAAAGTTACCCCTCCATGACATCTTGAGAGAAACTTTTTACAAAAATTTAGAAACTCCTCTCACCGTTCCAGGAGCCCCTAGGAAGCTGGAATCGCTTTACAAGGTGATTCCTATTCCAGGGTTTGACAAACCCCAGCTGCCCCATGAATCTCTGCTGGTGGAGTCCAACCTCAAAAAATCGGCAGGCTCTAGTATATATGCCTCTGTCCCTCCTGGCAGAGAGGGCAAGGCCATGGATAAATTTGGTAAAAGACTTTACCAAAATGCAATGCTGGCCAACCGTTCAGGTAACTATGCGTTTCACTTCTCTTTTTACCTGAAACATTTGATTCAGCAAGTCTCTTCTTTTCAAAAGTATCTTCCTGACCGTAAGCTTCCTGCATTCCAACAATGCACTTCCAGTCTCCTACAACTCAGGAAGTTCATGGTCCGGTCCATCTATGATACTTTTGAACTCACATCCCGAGCCACGGCTATGTCTGTAGCGATGAGATGATTGGCATGGCTCCGAGTCTCCGACCTTGATGTGAACCACCAGGACCGCCTTGCCAATGCTCCCTGCCTGGGTGATGAGCTCTTTGGAGAATCTATGGATACCACCACTCAAAAGCTCTCTGCCCATGAGACGAGGTGGGATACTGTGCTGAAAAATAAAAAGAAGCCTCCTCCTCCTCGTCCATTTAGACAGCAGCCATCATATCAGAGGCGGTTTTCTGCTCGGCCAGTTCAGCCTCAACCTCCACAACCTCGGAGGCAGCGGCAACAGCACCAACAAGCACGTCAGCAACAGCCGCCTACCATAAAGCCTGTCACTCAGACTAAGCCGACTCAGCCCTTTTGACTCCCTTCTCCTGGGCATTGCCAGTCTCCCTCCCTCCTGTCCTCTTCCACAGCCCATAGGAGGTCGATTAACCATTTTTCACTCTCGATGGGAGGTAATCACCACCGACCAGTGGGTGCTCTCGATCATAGCCCATGGCTACTCCCTCAATTTTCAGACTCCTCCGCCGTTAGGCCTGCCAAAAGAGTCTGCTTCCAACAAGTCTCAGTCCCTCCTTCTCGCTCAAGAGGTTCAATCCCTCCTTCTTCTCAATGCCATCGAAGAAGTTCCTCAAGATCAGCGAGGTCAGGGTTTTTACTCCCGGTACTTTCTAGTTCCCAAAAAGACCGGAGACCTCAGACCCATCTTAGATCTCAGAGATCTCAACAAATGTTTGGTCAAGGAGAAGTTCAAAATGCTCTCTCTTGCCACCCTCTACCCTCTTCTCACTCAGGGCGACTGGCTATGCTCCCTCGATCTCAAAGAGGCTTACACACATATTCCTATCCATCTGACGTCCAGGCAATATCTGCGCTTTCTCATCAATCAACATCATTATCAGTACAAAGTGCTACCCTTCGGCCTGGCCTCCTCTCCCAGGGTATTCACCAAATGTCTGATTGTGGTAGCGGCCTATCTCCGCTCTCACAACTTTCAAGTCTTCCCTTATCTGGATGACTGGTTGATCAAAGCTCATTCCCCTCAGGCGGTTCTGCTTGCCACCAATCAGACCATTCACTTCCTTTGACTATTAGGGTTCGAAATCAATCTACCCAAGTCTCACCTCATTCCGACCCAGCGACTTCAATTTATTGGAGCCGTTCTGGACACTGTTCTGATGAGGGCGTTTCTTCCATCCGACCGCCTTCACGCCATCCTCCATCTCTGTCAGCAGGTGTTTCAACAGATTACCATTTCTGCGAATCACATGATGGTGCTATTGGGGCACATGGCTTCGACAGTACATGTCACACCCTTCGCACGTCTCCACCTGCGTACTCCTCAATGGACCTTAGCGAACCAATGGTCCCAAGCGACGGATCCTTGTTCACAACACATATCTGTGACCTCGTCTCTTCGACAGTCGCTTCTTTGGTGGTTGACATCTTCAAATCTATCCAGAGGTCTACTGTTCCATCTACCTCCTCATCAACTAGTCATCACCACAGATTCCTCCCCCTACGCCTGGGGAGCTCACTTGAATATCTACATTCAAGGGGAACAGAATTCCTTAGCGGACAATCTCAGCAGAATTCTCCAGCCTCACGAATGGACTCTCGATCCCTCGACTCTTCAGACCATTTTCGCTCAATGGGGCACTCCTCAAGTGGACCTTTTTGCAGCTCCCCACAACCATCAGCTGCCCCTGTTTTGCTCCAGATTCTACTCTCCTCACCGTCTGGCGCCCGATGCATTTCTCCTGGATTGGACCAGTCTCTTCCTATATGCTTTTCCCCCTCTACCGCTCATGCTGCAAACACTGTTCAAGCTCAAGAGGGAACAAGCCACCATGATTCTCATCGCTCCACGGTGGCCCAGGCAACATTGGTTCTCCCTTCTACTTCAACTCAGTTCCAGGGAACCCATACCTCTTCCACTGTTTCCTTCTCTGCTTTCTCAGCATCAGCAGACCCTACTGCATCCCAACCTACAGTCTCTGCACCTGACAGCTTGGTATCTTTCGGGCTGACTTCGGCTCACTCACTCCTTTCTCAGCCTGTCCGCTCTATCATTGATGCTTCCAGGAAACCGGCCACGCTCCAGTGTTATCAACAGAAGTGGTCTTGGTTTTCTTCCTGGTGCTTCTTACATCACCATGATCCCATGTCTCTAGCAGTGGGACTGGTGTTGGACTATCTTCTTTCCTTGTCTGACTCTGGTCTTCAATCTACTTCTATCAGAGTTCACCTTAGTGCAATTGCTGCCTTTCATGAGCCAATTCATGGAAAACCCCTCTCGGCTCATCCTTTGGTTTCTCGGTTCATGAGGGGCCTTTTCAATGTGAAACCACCTCTCAAGCCTCCTCCTGTGGTTTGGGATCTCAATGTGGTTCTTTCCGCTTTAATGAAGCCTCCTTTTGAAACTTTGGCCACAGCGCATTTCAAATTTCTTACCTGGAAAGTGGTCTTCCTTATAGCTCTCACTTCTGCCAGGAGGGTCAGTGAACTGCATGCACTAGTGGCCGATCCACCTTTCACTGTTTTTCACCATGATAAGGTGGTTCTCCGTACACACCCCAAATTTCTTCCTAAGGTTGTGTCTGACTTTCATCTAAACCAGTCCATAGTCCTACCTGTATTTTTTCCAAAGCCTCATTCTCATCCAGGTGAACAGGCTTTGTATACCTTGGACTGTAAACGTGCTCTGGCTTACTATCTTGAACGTACTAAGCCCCACAGATCATCTCCTCAACTATTTTTGTCCTTTGATCCTAATAAGTTGGGTCATCCTGTATCTAAACGCACTCTCTCCAATTGGCTTGCTGCTTGCGTTTCTTTCTGTTATGCTCAGTCGGGCCTGACACTGGAAGGTTCTGTCACGGGCCACAAAGTTAGAGCTATGGCAGCGTCTGTAGCTTTCCTCCGATCTACTTCCGTTGAGGAAATCTGCAAGGCTGCTACTTGGTCCTCAGTTCACACTTTTACATCACATTATTGTCTGGATGCATTCTCCAGACGGGATGGACACTTCGGCCAATCTGTTTTACAAAATTTATTTTCCTAATGGCCAACCTTCCCTCCATCCCTCTTTTTGTTAGCTTGGAGGTCACCCATCAGTCAAAAATATGCTGCCTGCTTGTCCTGGGATAAAGCACAGTTACTTACCGTAACAGGTGTTATCCAGGGACAGCAGGCAGATATTCTTGCGTCCCTTCCACCTCCCCGGGTTGGCTTCTTAGCTGGCTTATCCTAATTGGGGACCGCGCGCCTCTGTCGGGCGGGAAGGCACTCGCGCGTGCGCGGTGCGGCCTACTAGAACTTTCAAAGTTCTTAGAGTGCAATCACTCTAAAATTGTCCGTACCGGGGCTCCGTCGGTGCCGTCACCCATCAGTCAAGAATATCTGCCTGCTGTCCCTGGATAACACCTGTTACGGTAAGTAACTGTGCTTTTCTGTTATAACAATTTCTAAAATATTCTAAATATGTATTTAGGATTACATAAAATCATAATGTGTATTCTTAAAAGGAAGACTCTTTAGCACCACTTATCTTACAATTTACCAAAGGAATGCAAAGCTTGTTTTGAGAAAGAATGGTTATCTTTTTCTTAACCAAAACCTTTTTATAAGCTCCGCATGTCTTTCTACAGTCTTAAAGAATGAATTAAAAAAGCTCTTTCTGACCAAGATAATTTTCTCTGGACAAGTGACAGTTTTTCACAGACACAAAACCAACTAATTTCTTCTTCAATACCTTTGCTTTAAGATCTAGACAGGCTACATAAATTTTTCCTATACTAATAAGAGAAAAGACAGTTTATCCCAGGACAAGCAGGCAGCATATTCTCACATGTGGGTGACATCATCTACGGAGCCCCAACGCAGACAGCTTTTCAACCAAACTTGATTGAAGATTCAAGTTTGCTGTGCTGTACCACGCATGCGTGACTTCCTGCTCCACTAGAGGGCGCATCCCCTCCTCGTGGTCTCCAGTTCGTTTGTTTTCGTTTGTTGGCTTCTGCCCAACAACGTACCTTCTAGCACCGTGGCTTTCTTATTTTTTTACGATCGGAGAGTTGCTGTGCGCCTGTTTGTTGTTTTACATCGCTTCGCATTCTTTTTGGTGCCCGGAGGCTCCCGGGTTGTTGCGGCCGCGTGGCCTTGTCGGCCGCGGCCGGTTTTTTGCTTATGTCCCTGTCCTTGACCGGGTTTAAAAAGTGCACCCGGTGCAAGTGTCTTCTTTCTATCACCGACCCGCATCGCTGATGCATTCTCTGTTTGGGGGCTGATCATCCAACCGAGTCCTGCCCCCAGTGTGCTACGTTTCAGCCCTGGGCTCTTCGTCGACGTAGGGCCCGTATAGCAGATCTTTTTGCGGTCGACCAGCCCTCGACCTCGAGGTCGGCCTCGGCTTCGGCCCCGGCCTTGACCTCGGGTGCCTCGGCCTCGCCTCGGGACCCAGGCCCGAAGTCTTCGACGGCATCCAAGGCCTCGGCTCCGGGTAAGTCTCCTCTTCCTCTCACAGGTTCTACTCCCGTGAAGAAGCCTTCCTCGGGGACGCCGGCCGGGCCTAGTGGGGGTTCCCTGCCCATTGTTTCGGCGATGTCCTCTAAACCCTCGGGTCGTGCCTCCGCCACAAGGGAATACTCTGTATCGAGGTCGCCCTCGGTGGAGTGCACTATGGCACCGGACATGCCCTCAATGATGCCCGTGCCGGTTTTCCAGGATATGCTACGGGCGATGATCTCGTCGGAACTCTCCGCTGCGCTGGCCCATCTGCAACCGGCCTCGACCTCGCGTGCGCTGGACCAGCCTGAGCATCGCATAGGAACTCAGGGGGCCAAGGTGCGCCGATCCCGACGTTTGTCCTCGTCCTCAGA
Organism: Geotrypetes seraphini; assembly: GCF_902459505.1. Lineage (NCBI taxonomy): Eukaryota > Metazoa > Chordata > Amphibia > Gymnophiona > Dermophiidae > Geotrypetes > Geotrypetes seraphini. The sequence continues at coordinate 504,066,043 of NC_047085.1, forward strand.
CTCCTCCCCTCGGGCCTCGAAGCGGTCTTCCCCCCGCGGGGCGAAGCGTCACTCGAAGCACGCCGAGACCTGGGCCCGGAAGGGTTCTAAGAGGGCCCGAGGTTCCCCTCCGAAGCGGGGTCGCTCCCCGACTTCTCGTGCTGAGGGACCACTGAGGGTTACAGAGTTGTCTCTGGCTAACCCTCGGCTCTTACTCACTCCCCCTCGGTCCGGGGTTCCGGACCGAGGCTTGAGGCTTTCACCGAGGGAGTCTGGGGACCGGTCTCCGACGGGCTCCTTGAGAAGGCACAGGTCCTCGACCCCTGCGCGCTCTTTGAGTGCCTCCTGGGGTTCGGAGCGCGCTACGGAGCGGGAGGCTTCCCCGTCCTTTTCGGAGCCGGGACGGTCTCGTTCGACGTCGCCTCCTGGGGCCAAGGGAGCACCCCGCCCATCCTTTACTAGGTTTGTCCGGGACATGGGTCAGGCGTTGGATTTGGACCTCCAGGCTGACTCCAGATATTCGAAGGAGTATCTGGCGGAGCTGGTCATGCCGTCTCCACCTCCCTTCGGCTGCCGTTGAACCCTGTGCTCCGGCAGACCTTCATCAGGAATCTTGAGACTCCCTATATGGTGACGGCTGTCCCCTCTAAGATGGAGTTGAAGTATCGCACAGTACCCTGCCCGCGGTTCGAGCGCCCACAATTGTCTCACCAGTCGTTGCTGGTGGAATCGTCACTGAAAAAGTCTCACCCCTCCCGGGTCTCGGTGGCGGTCCCTCCGGGTCGTGAGGGCCGGACCCTTGATAAGTTTGGCCGCAGGCTTTACCAAAACTTCATGATGGCCTCTAGGGTGCTAAATTATTCCTTCACTTTCACGTCCTATCTCAAACACCTGATTGGATTGTTAACGGCCTTCCAGGCGGATTTGCCGGCATCTCGCCAAGGGGCGTTTGGCCTGCTCCTTGAGGATTTTGAAAATTTGAGGCTTCATCTGTTCCATGCGGCGTACGATGGGTTTGAACTTTCATCCAGGGTCTGCGCCTTTGCGGTGGCCATGCGTCGGTTGGCTTGGCTGCGCCTGGTCGACATGGACCCGAATCTGCAGGATCGGTTGGCCAACCTCCCCTGTGTGGGCAAGGAATTATTTGATGACACCATTGAGGCGGCTACGAAGCGCCTCTCGGAGCACGAGAAGTCGTTTGCTTCGTTGGTCAGACCGAAGCCTAAGCCTTCCTCATCGAGGCCTTATCGGGCTCCCCCGTGGCGCTATCCGCAAAAGTCAACTCCGGCCTTCTCTGGCCTCCGCCCAGACGTCAGCAGGCGCATCATAGGGCCTTGCCCTAGTCCCAGCCGTCTGCCATTGCGAAACCCTCTCCGTCTTTTTGACGGGGTGAGCAGATGGGGGCGGGCCCCCTCCGCACCAGTGACAGGCCTCCTCCCCATCAGGGGCTGCCTCAGAGCCTTTTTACCTCGTTGGGCGACCATCACGTCGGACGAGTGGGTCCTGGACGTGATTTCCTCGGGCTACTCTCTCAGCTTTCGGGAGCTTCCTCCCGATCATCCCCCAAGCGCGTGTCCTTCCAATCAGGCGCAGTTGTCCCTCCTTCTCTCGGAGGCTCGGGCCCTTCGCCTGCGGGCGGTGGAAGTGGTCCCTCCTGGTCAACGGGGGCGGGGGTTTTACTCCCGTTACTTCTTGGTACCAAAAAAGACCGGGGACCTGTGCCCGATCCTGGACTTGAGACGCCTCAACAAATACCTTGTGCGGGAAAAGTTCCGGATGCTTTCCCTTCCGGTGCTTTATCCCTTGCTGGACGAGGGCGATTGGCTCTGCTCCCTCGATCTGAAGGAGGACTACACGCATGTTCTGGTGCATCCCGCTTTTCGCTTCGTCCCCTCGGGTCTTCACGAAGTGTCTTGTTGTGGTCGCAGCGGTCCTGCGGTCCCGGGGGCTTCAGGTGTTTCCCTATCTGGACGACTGGTTAATCAAAGCGCCGTCCAGGGAGGGGGTTATCTCAGCGACCCGACAGACTATTATCTTTCTTCAAAGTCTGGGGTTCGAGGTAAACTTCCCAAAATCTCAGCTGTGCCCCTCACAATCTCTACAGTTCATCGGGGCCGTGCTGGACACGGTTCGCCTCCGTTCATTTCTTCCTCCGCCTCGATTGGAGACGCTCATCCGTCTGAATCAGCAAGTTTCTCTGCTGCCCTCGATTTCGGCAAAACGCATAATGATTCTCTTGGGTCATATGGCTTCTACCATCCATGTCACACCGTTTGCCCGATTGCATCTGCGGATCCCTCAGTGGACATTGGCCTCTCAGTGGCGTCAGGACCAGGACTCGATCTCCAGTCCCGTGACGATGACTCCCTCTTTGAGATGCTCGCTCCATTGGTGGATCAACTCTTCCAATCTTTCCAGGGGTTTGCTCTTTCTCGCCCCTCCACACCACAAGGTCTTAACCATGGACTCCTCGGAGTATGCTTGGGGGCTCATCTGGACGGACTGCGCACTCGGGCTGTGGTCAGCGGAGGACCGTCGCTGCCACATCAACGTCTTGGAACTTCGGGCCATTTATCTGGCCGCAGTGACCTTCCGCCACCTGCTTCAAGATTAGGTGGTTCTCGTTCGTACGGACAATCAGGTGGCGATGTATTATGTGAACAAGCAAGGGGGCACGGGGTCCTGGTCCCTGTGTCAAGAAGCTCTTTGACTCTGGGAGTGGGCGATTTCCCACAACATCTATCTTCGAGCGGTTTACATTCAAGGGGAGCGGAACTGTCTGGCGGACAAGCTCAGCCGCCTACTCCAGCCGCACGAGTGGTCGCTTCACTCTCAGGTCTTACGACAGGTGTTCGAGCGCTGGGGGACCCTCCAGATAGATCTGTTCACCTCCTCCCTCAATCACAAACTGCCCCTCTTCTGTTCCCGGATGTACTCCCCAGATCGTCTCGAGGGCGATGCCTTCCTCCTCGCGTGGGAGGGGAAGTTCCTCTACGCGTTTCCGCCTTTTCCTCTAATCCTGCGGACGCTGGTTCATCTCAAATCCACGCAGGCCACTCTGATACTGATTGCTCCTCGGTGGCCTCGGCAACCGTGGTTCTCCCTGCTTCTTCAACTCTGTGTCAGGAAGCCTCTACTTCTGCTTGTTTTTCCCTCTCTGCTGTCTCAGAGTCGAGGTTCACTGTTACATCCCAATCTGCGGTCTCTACATCTGACAGCTTGGTTCCTTTCCACCTGAGTTCTCTTCCCTTGTCTCAGTCAGTGAGGGAGGTTTTGGAGGCGTCTCGTAAGGTTTCGACTAGACTTTGCTATTCTCAAAAGTGGACTAGATTCTCTTCCTTGTGTTCGTGTCATCATCTGGATCCTGTCAGTCCCGGTGTCCTCAGTTCTGGAGTATTTGCTTCATTTGTCTCAGTCTGGTCTTAAGACAAATTCTATTATGAGTGCATCTTAGTGCGATTGCTGCCTTTCATCAGCAGCTTGATGGGAAGTCCCTTTGGTTTCTTGTTTCATGAGGGGTCTCTTGAATGTCCATCCTCCTCTCAAGCCTCCCCCTGTGGTTTGGGATCTCAATGTAGTCCTGGCTCAACTTATGAAACCCCCGTTTGAGCCTATGGATAAATCTCATCTCAAGTTTCTCACTTGGAAGGTGATCTTCCTGCTTGCGCTCACTTCTCCTCGAAGAGTTAGTGAGCTGCAGGCGTTAGTTGCGGACCCGCCTTTTACTGTGTTCCATCATGACAAGGTGGTTCTCCGCACTCATCCTAAGTTTTTGCCTAAGGTGGTGTCTGATTTTCCTCTCAATCAGTCCATTGTTCTTCCGGTGTTTTTCCCGAAGCCCCTCTCATCCTGGAGAAGTGGCGCTTCACACACTTGACTGTAAGAGGGCGTTGGCTTTTTATCTTCAACGCACTCAGTCTCATCGGAAGGTTTCTCAATTATTTTTGTCCTTCGATCCTAATAGGTTGGAACGCCCTGTTTCCAAGCGCACCTTGTCCAACTGGTTGGCTGCTTGTATTTCCTTTTGCTACGCTCAGGCTGGTCTCGCACTGCATGGTCGGGTTACGGGGCATAAGGTCAGAGCGATGGCGGCTTCTGTCGCTTTCCTTAGGTCAACACCTATCGAGGAGATTTGCAAAGCTGCCACTTGGTCTTCGGTTCACACTTTCACCTCCCACTATTGTCTGGATACTCTGTCCAGGAGCGACGGCCGGTTTGGCCATTCGGTTTTGCGTAATCTGTTTTCTTGAATTGCCAACTTCCCTCTGTCCCTTTTTGGTTAGGTTGGAGGTCACCCACATGTGAGAATATGCTGCCTGCTTGTCCTGGGATAAAGCACAGTTGCTTACCGTAACAGGTGTTATCCAGGGACAGCAGGCAGATATTCTCGCTACCCTCCCGCCTCCCCGAGGTTGGCTTCTTAGCTGGTTATATGAACTGGAGACCACGAGGAGGGGATGCGCCCTCTAGTGGAGCAGGAAGGCACGCATGCGTGGTATAGCACAGCAAACTTGAATCTTCAATAAAGTTTGCTTGAAAAGCTGTCCGTGTCGGGGCTCCGTAGATGACGTCACCCACATGTGAGAATATCTGCCTGCTGTCCCTGGATAACACCTGTTACGATAAGTAACTGTGCTTTGTGAACAGAAAATATTCTTAAATTAGGAAACCTTATACAGTGGAACCTCGGTTTACGAGGGTTTTTCAAGATGAGCAAAACACTCCCGCAAAACTTAACTTGCAAAATGAGCACCCCCCTGCCTGTGAACACCCCTCTCCCCCATGAGAACCACATTGCACCCCTGTGCTGGAAGCGGCATCTGCCTGCCCACCCACCCACGCTCCTTACCCCATCTGCTGCGTGCCGGTGCCAGTTAAGGAAAGATCCTCTGGCCTGGGCCTTGAGCATCTGCACATGCTCAAGGACTTCTGGCTCTCGTTCTCTCTGAGATCTCTGAGAGAACGAGAGCCAGAATGCCTTGAGCATGCGCAGATGTTCAAGGCCCAGCCCAGGCAAGAGGTGGGATTTTTCCTTAACCGTCACCAGCACGCAGCAGATGGGGTAAGGAGCTTGCTTAGGTGGGCGGGCGGGCAGGCAGATGCCGCTTCCAGCACAGAGGTACAATGCAGTTCTCGCAGGGGGGCATTCGTGGGCGGGGGGTGCGATGCCGGTTTGAGGGGGGGGGGGAGAGGAGGAGGTGGAACGAATGAAAGCGAATTTCCCTTACTTACCATGGGGAAACTCGCTTTGATATACGAGCAATTTGGTTTACGAGCATGCTTCTGGAACAAATTATGCTCATAAACCAAGGTTTCACTGTATTTTACATTTATTTTTAAGTTATTTTACCTAAATTGGGCAGGGTCAAACAGTTGACCTATCTCTTGTTTTGGGCCTCTTGGAATGTCCAGTGTCTGCAATCAAGCCTCAAGGACCGAGAATCTCCATGGCAATGATCCAGGTCAGCTAGGTCAAACTACACATGTCTACCTTCTCTGGACTTTCCAAAGTTTAAACCTCATAGTATTTATAAATTTTTTTAGAACATTTTCCTGTTTGAATATCACATACAATAATGCAATTGGTCAGTCATTGCCCAGGGAACCACATTTATGGTCACCTCTATTGATTCCAGCACCTGTAAGTAATGTCAGGTTGTCAGAGCGGTCTCACTCTGAAATTCCTGTGTCTGACACAGGAGCTTCTCTGTGGGTTGCGGGTTGGAACACCTCATTCTTCCTTGAGTTGAATCAAACTCCCAGATGCTTCAAGCACTGTGTTGGTTCTCGGTGGCTTTTCTGAAAATTGATTCAGCCTCTGCAGTAGCTGAATCACTTTTTGCATAGCCGGTCTGCCTCTTATCAGCCAATTGTCTAGGAATGGAAGTACTTGTATCCCCTTCATGCAGAGGTGCGCTGCTACTACAACCATCACCTTGGTGAAGGTGCATGGCACTGTGGTCAGAATAAAGGAAGGGCTGAGAACTGGAAGTGCTGCTCCAGCACGTGGAATTGCAAGAACATGTGCTCTGGAAAAATGGGAATATGTAGATAGGTCTCAATCAAATCCAGTGAGGTGAGAAATTCCCCTGGCACCACTGAAGCAATTCCTGATCTCTCCACATCTGGAAATGTGATATCTTAAGAGTTGCAATGATTTCCTTGAAGTCTAAAATTGGCCTCCAGTCTTCTGAGCCTCTCTTGGGCACTATGAAATATATTGAGTATCTGCTGGAGCCTAAGTGTTCTTCTGGTACAGGTTCTGTGGCCTCTTGATAGCCCTTGTCATCCCAATCCTCCTCAGACTGGGCCTCCCCAGCTAGCGCATGACAATGTTGCTGGGAAATTGTGCTCTTAGGGGGGAAATGCCCGGTGCTAGCATGGCTGCGATCCCTGATGTTTCCATGTGGCCCTTGTTAATCATGTAAACTTCAAAACTCATATTGATTAATTCAAGGGAGAACCCCTGTCCAGGACATCCAGACAGCTCCTGCAGATGCTCCTGAGCTCCTTTCTAGGGGTTTGCGGCAGTGGCACGGCTGTGCTTTGCTGGGGACATACTTGTGCTGCTCCCTAGCTCAAACCTCGACTTCTATTCCTGGTCCTCGTCGTACCATCTGAGCACTAACATTCCCTGAGGGACTAGAAGAGGCTAAGCCAGTGGCTCCCCCCCCCCCCCCCCCCCCCACCTTCCAATGCAGTACACAGCACGTGGGACACGGACATATAAGAATTGTCGTTGCTGGGTCAGACCAGTGGTCCATCCTGCCTGGCAGTCCTCTCATGCGGCGGCCCCCAGGTCAAAGACAAGTGCTCTAAATCAGTGTTCTTCAACCTTTTTATACCCGTGGACCGGCAGAAAAAAAAGAATCATTTTGTGGATCGGCAAACTACTAGGACTAAAATTTAAAAACCCCGTTTCCGCCCCATCTCCGCGAGCTCGGTCCCCACAAATCATCTGATCCCATCCACACAAGCCTCAGTTATGATTTTATATTGAATGTATTTTATTAAAGTATAAAAAGAAACAATATTCTGTACAATTGTCATTTTATAAATACAAATAATTCAGAGCAAGGATCAACAAAACCCCTGTCTCCCCTCCCCTTCACATATATCCCCTCTACTATCAAGAAAACTGAACAAGCCAAATTATTACAGAATGCTACACAGAAATATCATGCTAACAGAATACTGCAGTCACACATGACAGGAATAGTTTTAGGGGAGTGCAACTAGGGCAACTGCCCCCTGGTCAGAGAGCGCCCTAAGCCAGCTGGAAGCTAAAGAAGCACTGCCTGGGTTTTGCAGTCCCCAGTTATGTCTAACACCAGCTCTAGCAGGATATATATTTCAAATCTGATATATTCTAATCACAAAATAGAAATAAAATTATTTTTTTCTACCTTTTGTCGTCTCTGGTTTCTGCTTTCAATCTTCTTTTCACTCTTTCTTCCAGTGTCTGCCCTCTCTGTCTCTTCAATCCAGCATCTGCCCCTTCCATCCACTGTCTGTCCTCTCCCCCTTCCATATGGTATATGTCTTCTTTCTATGCCCCTCTCCCCTTTCCATCCAGCTTGTACCCCCTCTCTCCTTTTTATATGATTCATTCCAGCTTCACTGCTCTCTTCATTTTTATCTCTCCTACACCAGATCTATCATCGTTGTCCCTCTCTGCTTATTTTTCTGCTGACCCCTTCCTATCATCAATCTCTCTACTTTCTCATGCCTGTGTCTCCCCTTCCCCTCTTCTAATCTCTCTGCCAGCTGTTTCCTTCCTTTTTCATTCTCCCTTCCCTCCTCCTCCTGTCCAGCAGTAACTCTCTTCCCTTCCTCCCCTCCCAGCAGCATCTCTACTTCTCCCTCTCCAGTAGCAGCTGTCCCTTTTTTTTCCCTTGCCCTCAGGCTTCCCTCCAGGTCCAGTAGCAGCTGTCCCTTTTTTTCCTTTGCCCAGCAGCTTCCCAGACTCCTTTGACTCCTTTCCCTCCTCCCCTCCCAGCAGCATCTCTCCTTCTCCCTCTCCAGTAGCAGCTGTCCTTTTTTTTCCCTTGCCCAGCAGCTTCCCAGACTCCTTTTCCTCCTCCCCTCCCAGCAGCATCTCTCCTTCTCCCTCTCCAGTAGCAGCTGTCCCTTTTTTTCCCTAACCCAGCAGCATCTCTCCTTCTCCCTCTCCAGTAGCAGCTGTCCCTTTTTTTCCCTTGCCCAGCAGCTTCCCAGACTCCTTTCCCTCCTCCCCTCCCAGCAGCATCTCTCCTCCCTCTCCAGGTCCAGTAGCAGCTGTCCCTTTTTCCCCCTTACCCAGCAGCTTCCCAGACTCCTTTCCCTCCCACTTCCCAGCAGCATCTCTCCTTCTCCCTATCCAGGTCCAGTAGCAGCTGTCCCTTTTTTTTTTTCACCATGCCCAGCAGCTTTCTCCCCTCCCAGCAACTCTCCTTACTTGCCAGCGCTGCGATTCAGTAAGGCAGCCCCGGGTCCTTTGTTGGGTCACACTACCTCTGAGGAAAGCGGAAGTTGCATCATCAGAGGCGGCCCGACTCACCAAAAGCTCCAAGGCTTCCTTCTTCAATCGCTGCATTTGTAAGGAGAGCCACTGGGAGGGGAGAAAGCACAGTGTGAGGCTCCCTATTATCTCTCCGGCCCTGCGCGAGTGACAGCTCCTCGATCTTGCCGGTCCTGTGCGGACCGGCAGGAAATTGAAGAAGTTGATCTTGCCGGTCCTGCGCGGACCGGCAGGAATTTTCTGCGGACCGACACCGGTCCGCGGACCAGCGGTTGAAGAACTGTGCTCTAAATGAATCCAGCCTCACCTGCATACGTCCCAGTTTAGTAGGAACTTGTCCAGCTTATTCTTGAAACAGACTCCGAAAGAGCATTCCAGCTCTCCACCACTCTGAATAAAGAAGAACTTCCTTACGTTTGTACGGAATCTATCTCCTTTCAACTTTAGAGTGCCCTCTCGTTCTCCCTACCTTGTAAAGTGTGAACAGTCTGTCTTTATCTACTAAGTCTATTCCCTTCAGTATTTTGAATGTTTCGATCATGTCTCCTCTTTTCAAAGGAGAAGAGGCCCAGTCTCTCCAATCTCTCACTGTAAGGCAGGGGTGTCCAACCTTTTGGCTTCTCTGGGCCGCATTGGCCGAAAAAAATATTTCTGGGGCCGCGCAAACGCTGCAGCAAGACAGAGGAGGGAGCCGGCAAAATGGTAAACACCCGGGGGCAACAGAGGAAAACACTGCATCGCCCTCGACCGGGGCTGCACAAAATACTTCATGGGGCCGCATGCAGCCCTTGGGCCTCAGGTTGGACATCCCTGCTGTAAGGCAACTCCTCCAGCCCCTTAACCATTTTAGTCACTCTTCTCTGGACCCTTTCAAGTAGTACCATGTCCTTCATGTACAGTGACCAGTGCTGGACGCAATACTCCAGGTGAGGGTGCACCATGGCCCGGTACAGCGGCATGATAACCTTCTCCGAACTGTTCGTGATGCCCTTCATCATTCATAGCATTCTATTCGCCCTTTTTGCCGCCGCAGCACATTGTGCAGATAGCGTCAACGACTTGTCGATCAGAACTCCCAAGTCTCTTTTCTGGGAGGTCTCTCCAAGTACCGCCCTGGCGTGAATCCAAGGTATCGTGGCCTGAAGAACCCATTACACCTGTTTTTGAGTAAAATTAAGGTATATTGAGGCAGATAGAGGCTTTTATTTTCAACAACAGCCTGTGGGAGCTAAGCTGCGGTCCAAAAACTTGACTTTTTGATTTTAGAGATGGGAGATCCTTGCTGTAACCCCAGAACCCAAAAAAAACCTACTTTAAAAGATGCCACCCCCCCCCCCCCACCACCACCACCAATTCAGCCTGTTGCTCACTGTGTCATGCTGTGTGCTATTTGTAGTGAGGCTGCAGGCATTAAAGGGAGATCCTCTGCCTCAAACAAGTCTGGTATGTGGACTGCTTCTCGGGCCCAATAACCAGCCATAAATCTCAATCCCCACCGGAACCTCGCACACACAGTCGACGGGAGGAATTCAGTTGGCCCCGATCCTGGAAAACCTCCAAGGAGCCTCTCAGCCTGCACTCAAGCCCACTGCGGACAGAACCTGGGGCAAGCCTTGCTCCCAAAGGCAGTCTGCCCCTTCGATGCAGACCTCCAACCTGAGAGTCTGTGCTCTCCCGTAGCCAAAGATGTTCCACCACAGGGATCTTCTGCAGTACCGAAAAGCATCACAAATGGTAGAAAAAATAAACACGAGCAGAAAAAGCAGGCTCCAACCATCTCACTTGTAGAGACAAATGGGGAATTGGAGGACAGCCCAGAGAGATGGGAGGCAGAGCAAAAAGATGGTAATGTGGCTCTCTACAAGAATTCTCACTGGAATAGTTTAACTACCCAAAGGTTCAGGAATAATGTGTCTATCGCTCTAGAATAGCTTTGCATCACTCCATGGTGCATCCTCACTTTGAGTATTGTGCAGTTTTGATCACCGTCCCTGAAAAAAAGATACATTTAAATTAGAAAAGGTTCAAAGAAGTGTGACCAAAATAATAAAGAGGACGAAATAGTAATTCTCATTGTTCAAGCCTCATTCTGGGTCTCCAATAGCAATTCTCATTCTTGGTCTCCAATAGCAATTCTCATTGTTGCCAAGCCTCATTCTGGGGCTCCAATAGCTCCTCTCATTGTTGACCAAGCCTCATTCTGGGGCTCGTTAAGGGCATTCCAGGCCTCGTTCAGGCGTAGCCTCCATCTCCTCTGCTCTGAACCCTCTCTGGAGCGCCAAAGTCTTCCCTAGTCGCCAGTTTGCGTAGAAGGCATCAACTGCGTTTTGCTGCGAGCTGCCGGTGTCCTTTTTCCCGCCTTTTGGAGGGAGCCGCCCCGCCTCGGTTGCTCCTACCTGGCCAGCCTGCACTAACACTGAGATCGATCCCCTGGCCCCCGTGTCAGTCCCTGGGACTTTTATCCCCCAAAGAGGAGTGAAGAGCTGTGGGGTCCAGATACAGTCACTTCTCAGGCTTTAGGCTTGTCTGAGGCAGTAAGTCTTCACTTTCCAGCTTGGCTGAGGGAGGCATGGCACCAGCTGCACCTGAGTACTCCGCCTTCATTCTCTAGGGGGCACATCGGGGGGGGGGCTTTACTTCCTAGTTTGGGGGGGGGGGGTCCCTACCTCCAAAAACCCTTTCCTCGTGACTTTGACGCTTTTCCCTCGTTGCCTCGTGCTGTTTTTTGCTGCCCTCGTGCAGCTGTAAGGGCCATCTTGTAATTTCGGTCTCAATTTTAACCACATCTATTTGTCTTAAATACTGCTCATTTTATTCAAAATTGAGAAATATGGACTCCTCAGTGCCTTTGGCATCTGGTTTGTGCCAGATTTGCGCTGAGTTGGCGCCTGAGGAGCGCCCATGCTCTAAATGCAGGGTGGCACTTGATGGGGAGGAGGAGGGCTCCATGCAGTTAGCCCCTTCTGACAATTCGAGGGCCTCTGAGTCACAGGGTTCTCCTTCCCTTGAGCCATCGGAGAGCGACTCAGCGAAGCGCCAGTGTGCAGAACTCGCAGAGAGCATGGGGGGGCAGGGAGAAATGAAGGGGGTTAATCCGTCCCTACTGGGCTTTCCCCCTGAATTTGTTCAGCTAATGGTTGAAGCATTTAAGGGCTTTCAAAGTACATCTGGCTTTGCTTCTTTATCTCAAGGGGTTTCCCTTCCCTCTCATACTGTACATTCTGCCAGGGCTGCACAGTCTTTCGACACTGAGGTCCAGCCGGAGGGTGACCAGGATGACGGGGGGTCTGATTCGATGACCTTACTTCCCCACAAGGATTCCTCACTCTTGAAGGATGCTGGGTCCCAACAGAAGTGTCCAGATCGGAAGTCTCTGATGCTTCTTGATCAGGGAGAGGATGAAATGGTTAGCCGTCTGTTTAAGCCAAAAGCCTTGATGGAGGTTATTACAGAATCCTTGCGAATTCTGCACCTGGATTCCCCTCAGACCACTGCGGTTAAGAGAACAGTCATGAGCAGCGCTAAGCCACAAACTGCCTGCTTCCCTTCTCATCCGGACATCACCAAGATACTGACAGAGCAGTGGGATGTTCCAGACAATCCATTGCAGGATACGCAGATCATGAATAAGCTATACCCACTGGCTCAGGAATTTCAGGCACTTTTAACGTGGCCTAAGTTGGATTCTTTGTTAGTGCATATCACCCGCGACACTTCTTCATGCAATTTGGATGGGATGGTTTTCAAGAATTCACATGACCGCAGGGTGGAGGCAGTACTTAAAAAACAGTTTAGAACGCTGGCATTGGGGCTGAATGCAGCAGCAGCAACCTCCTTCGTTGCCCGTGCCTGTCATACTCTCCTGCGTCAGACTTCTGCAGCAGAGAAGGATGTCTACCCCGAGTTTCTGTTATCGGGGGTGGATTATGTAGCAGATGCTCTTTATGATATGTTTCGGGTTATGAGTAAAGGTTCGGCCTGCTCTATCTCTGCCCGTAGAATTCTCTGGATGCGACACTGGGATGGAGATTCTTCCTCTAAAGCCTCACTGAGTCGACTACCCTTTAAAGATCAGATGCTGTTTGGGAAGGGCCTGAACGATCTCGTGGCCTCTTCCAGGAAGAAAAAGGTTCCAGCTTTCCGACAACGTTTCAATAGAGCCAGAAACTCTCGGGGCTCAGCTTCAAATCCAGCAGTGGCCCCCAAGAAGTCCCAATGACGACAGGAAGAAAGCCAGTCTACCCCAGATTGCTCAGACCAATTGATGATGAACATTATTCGAGAATTATCGTCCCATCCTCCACACCTCTTCATGGACTCTCCCAGCGGATGCCCAGAGAAAATAAAAAAGGTTCAGGTGACAGTAATGCGGCTCTTAGCTCTGGTGGCCTTACAGCAGGTGCCTTTCATGGAGTCTGGCTTGGGCAGATTCTCCATCATGCCCATGAAAGACTTGGAGAATTCAAGACCCATCCTGGATCTCAAAGCGGTCTGTGCAGCACTCAAGATGCCTCACTTCTGCATGGAAGCATTGTGCTTTGTCAAAGCTTTAATAGCACTGGAAAAGTTTTTGACTTCTCTAATTCTCATGGAGGCCTATCTGCAGATCCCCATCTTTCCCGTGCAAGAAGTTATCTCCGGTTTCACATTCTGGGACAGTACTTCCTGTTCATGGCACTTCCCCTTGAAATTGGCCACTGCTCCACATATCTTCAACAAGGTGATGGTCGCTTCGATAACATATCTCCACAAAGAGGGGATAGAGGTGCATCCATACTTAGACGACTTTTAATCAGGGCGCTATTTAGGTGGCACGAGTTATCCACCTCTTGCAAGATCTGGGTTGCATAATCAATTCCCGGAAGTCATCTAACACAGACACAGTCCCTGGAGTGTTTGGGAGTCTGCTTCAACATGGCGGAAAGCCATGTTTTTCTTCCAGAGCCCTGTAAACTAAAATTGTGTCTGAAGATTCATGATATCCTTGCTTTCGGGGCTCTGACAGTTTGGCACTATCTGCAAGTGCTGGGGTTGATGGTGGCTTCCATAGAGGTCGTCCCTTGGGCAAAAGCTCTCCTTTGGCCTCTTCAGGATTCCCTTCTGTCCTACTGGTTGGACTCGCTTCAGATGGCACTGCCCTGGACGCTCGAGGCACACTGCAACAATTAGTGATGGCTCATGCCAGAGTCCCTGACAAAAGACATGCCTCTCTGCATTACCTCCTGGACAGGATGGATTTGATTAAAATCAAACCAATTTAAATCAGATCAAACTGATTTAAATCACTACTTAGAAAGACTTGATTTAAATCGTGCTTGTGACATTATGAATGGATTAATGGAATTAATTTACCAAAAAATTTTACGTTGCGTAAATATACAGCCTCATGCTTCATAAGTAAAATCTGATCCTTATTTCATGATGAATAACTTTTGGACAATAATGCACCTTAAAAAAGATCTAAAGATAATTTTATATTTTCCTTAAAAAAAACATTGATGATGGACGCCTGCCTCTTTGACTGGGGAGAGCATTGTATGAGAATGGCCATCCAGGTCAAGGTCTGTGGTCGCCTTCCCAGTGAAAATGGTCCAACAGACTGGAGCTGCGAGTGATTCGTTTGGTGTTGCAGTGCCTAGCAATGAACCTAGAAGGCAAGGCTGGTTAGAGTTTTACTGAGCAGGGACTCTCTCTTAATGTTTTAACATACAGCACTGTGTACAACTAGCAGCGTTTTAGAAATTATTATTATTAGTAGAAGTTTTCTCGGAGAATGCCATAGCGCTGGCTTATGTCAATAAATGGTAGCACCTGATGCTGGAGGCCAGGTGATGGTTCCATTATGTGGAAGGAAGCTCACCTGCTAGCGCTGTCTGTGGTGGGAGTGGACAATGTGCAGGCCGATTTCCTCAGTAGACAGATGTTAGATCCTAGGGAGTGGTCTCTAGCCCAGGAGGTATTCTCCGTGATTGTACGATGCTGGCGTGTTCTAGCGTTTGTTCTGATGGTGTCGGCAGCCAACAAGAAAGTTTTTTCGCTTCAGCCAAAGATGTGAGCCAGGAAGTGCCAGTTTGGATTCTTTACTGCAGCCTTGGCCTCAGATGAAGCTGTATGTGTGTTTCTTTCTTGGCCCATGATTAGCAGGGTCTTCAGGAGGATAGCAGCCAGCGATTCTTGTCGCTTCATATTGGCCGCATTATCCCTGGTATGTGGATCTGGTGAGGCTTCGGTTGTCTCAGTGGATCAAGCTTCTACTGTAACTGGGCCTTCTCTCTCAGGGTCCAGGGTGGATGTGACAGCTTATGCAGATGCCACTTGTGGATCTTCTGTTTTGTCAGCAGGCTCCTTTGTCGCCCCCTAGACTCGAGGGACTACTTTGATACGTCCCACTAGTGAAGACTCTTATGCCTTTTGCACTAGAAGTGAAGATTAGGTACTTACCTCAATAATCTTTTTAATAGAAAGGCATATGAGTCATCACATCCCTCCCTCCCTCCCTCCCTCCCTGTTAAATTTTTATGTCATCTGCTTACTGTCTCAGACATAGGTGTACTGTACCTTCATTTGATCGGCTCCTGCTCTGGGGTCTGCAGTGTTGACTATCCTGGACAGCTCAGCAATTTTTACATGGCCGCCTCCATGGGAAGCTAATGCCATACAAATAAAATTCTTCCTGTTTGAAAGGGAAAATAAAGTATACATGAAATAAGAGAGCATAACCACTTGACATGGATGTTACTTCAGTGTTAGTGCCTGTTGCGCTGTGGTATGGTTTTGTTATATGCTCATTTTCTAACCGATTTTCTTTACGGTCAGAGCAGACTTGAACTGGGTGGGGAGTTCCCTCTATCCCTCCTCTTTCTTTCTTTGTATTGATCTCTTGACTACATTGGTTCAAAGTAAGGAGCAAAGAGCAGTGTTGGAAGATGAACCGAAAAATATAGATGATGCCTTTTTCACAAATTTGGGAGTTCGGGAGCACAACCACTGGTCAAGACTTGTATGCCTTTCTACTAGAAAGAAGATTATTGAGGTTAGTACCTAAATCTTTCCATCCTTGGTATCTGTTCCCTTCCATCTGCACAGTTGGGAAGCAGGCTGAGGTTTCTTCTCGCCTCAGTCAAGAGGACGGTGTTGGGTGAGGTAAATACAGAAGATTCACTGTTCGCAGGGGTCAGATATGTCCTTAACATTATAGGGACTCTTAAAGATGCTTACATATATCTGAGCTTCAGTGTAGCTGTGGATGAAAATGGCATCGGGTTTTATGTGGTCTTAATTAATAACGGGGTTTATGTTTCTGGTTGCCCATTTTAGGTCAGTTATGAAATTGCTTTGTGCGTCTGTCCTAGAGTGCTTTCGAATGCAATTTTTTAAATTAACAGTTTCTATTGAAATTTAGTCAACGACATTAATACAAGCCAACAGCACAACATATTTGGCAGCGACAGAATTGATAAGAGCGCAGGTTTTCTTTAGCGCTCCCAATGTAAATCGAACGCATTTTTGTTTCAATAGTGATGATGAGTTTCTACTGGTGATGGGGGAGAGTGCTGGTAGATCTCACGTTTAAGGAGAATGCTTAACTTGATCTTGGGGTGCCACTGATGCATTTAGGCCATTCAGTTATTCATCTCTCATTTTTCTCTATTTCACTTCTTTCTGCCTTTAGGGTCCTTTTACTAATGAATTAGTGTGCGTTAAGTGCCGGGTAGCCTGGGCTGTATGGCACATAGCATGCATTAAATCCGTTAGTGTGCCTTATTAAAAGGACCTCTTTATGAAAGGGATTTTCCATGGCTTCCTAATCACAAGCGGATCTCACAGAAAAGAAAAAAAAAAGAAATTGCTAGCCTCGGCTGACTATTCATATAGTACATGAGGCAAACAGCCCAAAACCCCTACTGCATGCAGCTTCTTACCTACCGTAACTTGTTAATATGTAAGCAGAATACAGCACAATAAAGAAGTTGGTAAATAGCTTGCCATTATAGCAAAAATAAATCTTGATGGTGTGTTTGTCAAAATTGGGTTATTTTTGAGCTGCTTTTGGCATGAATTGGGCTAGAAGTGTTGCAACCCTGCTTAGTATACAGCTCTATTCTCCCCCTTGGGAAGTCATCAGTCTGTGCCCAAGAGGTGATGGAAGTCTTTTCTTCTTTTAATTTGTAGGTTTAACAGAAATCTCCAGCCTCAAATCTCAGCTTCTGCCTGTTCCTTCCTCTCCGCCCAGTGCTGCAAGAGACAAACCTTCAGCACTTCCCCAGCAGCTGTAAGAAGGAGCCTACAAAAGCGGAGAGGAAAATGTCTGCGGGTGCTTCTCTTCAGGTAGGAAATTGTCCCCAACCTCTTGCCTTCTCTCTGCAAACACTGTTTCAGATTTATTGTTCAAATATATTTTATTGAGCTCAACATGGAAAATAAGCAATAGTACAAAAGGTATCAGAACAAGCTCAAGTTATATCAAAAGAACCCAGAACAACCGACTACCCATCCTCCCAAACAACCCCCCTACCCCCCCCCCTCGTTCCTCCTTCCAGGTACAGCCCCTAGAACAGGGGTGTCAAAGTCTCTCCTTGAGGGCCGCAATCCAGTCATGTTTTCAGGATTTCCCCAATGAATATACATGAGATCTATTTGCATGCACTGCTAATAGATCTCATGCATATTCATTGGGGGAATCCTAAAAACCCGACTGGATTGCAACCCTCGAGGAGGGACTTTGAAACCCCTGCCCTAGAATGAGCTGTATTACAGTACAAAAATACGTATGCATACATAAAAACAAAAATAAGTATGCATACATAAAAGGAACACAATAATATAGAAAAAGATATCAACTGTTAAGCAAGCGGCTACGAGCCAAGGGAGTCATGGTGGTCCAAAAGGGTTCCCAAGTGCGCTGAAAAGAGCGCCTTGGTAGAGGAAAAGTCCAGCACATCCCATCATTCCCACATCAGGAGAGTAATCATCCGGCACCGCCAGAGAGAGTAGTCCGGAGCCTCCCCATCAAGCCATTTAAGTAGGATGCATTTCAATGCAAGAAGAACTGTCCACTTGAGGAAGGCAGCAGCCCCCCGTTTACGGGGGGAATAGTGGGGGACAGCTCCAAATAAAACCAAGGGAGAACGTTGGACAGTAATGTTCCAAATGCGCTCAACAAAGAGAAATATGGCATCCTAGAAGGAAAGAATGGTGGGGCAAGTCCAGAACATGTGTCCCAAGCCCGCCTCAGGGGCTTGACATCTAAGACAGACAGCTGACTCACGGAACCCAGAGATAAGCCCTCTTAGGAGAGATGTACAAACGAAGGACCAGCTAATAATGTTGTTCCCAAAAAGTAGTATATTTACAAAAAGCAGGCATCCTGCGAATGGCTTGTAAAATCACATC
Source organism: Geotrypetes seraphini (assembly GCF_902459505.1). NCBI lineage: Eukaryota > Metazoa > Chordata > Amphibia > Gymnophiona > Dermophiidae > Geotrypetes > Geotrypetes seraphini. The sequence continues at coordinate 504,083,915 of NC_047085.1, forward strand.
ATCAGACAGGTCTACAGCAAGGTCCCGAGCCCAGGCATCCCTTAATCTGGCATGGTCAAACAAGGGGGACTCATCTTTCAAATGACGATGATGGAATTTAAGAGGAACAGGGAGTTGGGAGCCAATAGTAAAGGCCATAGATAACAACTCCTGACAAGAAAGCCGTTAAAGAACCAGAGGGTAGAGAAGGTAATGTTGAATTTGCATATATGCAAAATAATCAGTGGGCGGGAGATCAAATTCTTCCCGCAACTGAACAAAGGACTTAATCTTCCCATCATCGTCCACCAATTGAAACACATAATGAATGCCCCTTGCTTCCCACCGAGCAAAACTCGCTCCATGTACCCAAGGAAGGAAATAGCTATTAAAGCGAATAGGCAGGAAAAGAGTAATGGTAGAACTAACAGAATGAAATTTACAGACCCAATATACAGACCAAATTTACAGACCTTCCGCAAAGGACTGTGCAGCACCCTACGAGAGAGAGGCTCAAGCGAGGTAGAGGGAACAGAATGAAAGTATGTACTAAAATGAGTAGTCCGAAAACAAGAAAGTTCTAAAGAGGTATTGGTGAAAACAGAAGAACCCCGAAAGAGATCGTTAATATGACACATGCCGCAACCAATAGTCAAATAGCGAAGATTCAACACTGTTGCAGCTTTCTAACCTGAGACACTGCCCAGTCCAGAGGATCTCGACCAGTGCTGTAACTGAGGGAAGGCATTTTGAGACCAGAAGAGGGGAATTAAGGGAATCTCATAAAGGGAAATTTTTTTTTTAATCACAGATTGTCTAATTGGTCTTTGGTTACTATAATCCTGCTCTGAGATTGTATTCCATAGGTGAATTTAATATGTACAGAAACAACTGTCCGTCCCACAGAGGATCTGAAATGTGGGACTGTATTATGTGACTGTGAATTTTATACCAGCATCACTTTTCCCTGCCTCGTTGACCAGCATTGGGAGATCTCCTGATAAAAGTGCTGCAGAGGATGCTGAGTGTATTCCTGGTTTTTATCTCAGATGCAGGTGACATTTGAGGACATCGCTGTCTCTTTCTCCCAGGAGGACTTGGAGATATTTAGATGAAGGGCAGAAGGCGCTTTACGGGGAAGTGATGAAGGAGACTTATCAGACCTGATTTCACTGGGTAAGGGATCATTTGATATTTTTATTATGAATATTTGGGCATTGGTTATAAGATCTTGTGGTATGATTTGATGAGAAAGCGAGCGAATGCTGCAATGTACATGTTGGGTGTCAGAACCTGAAGGTGAGAATGAGGTTCAGCTGATTTGGAGTTTATGAGCCCTGGAAGATGAGGAACTGACTTTATAATGACTGGGTTGCTTGCGTATAGGGCTAAAATCAGCCTTTCTAGTGCAATGTGTCTAGAAGTCCTGAACGATAGGGTTACGCTTCTGAACCCACGGATTGCTTGCAGAAAGATGTCGCATCATTGTTTCTGCCTCCTCCTTAATTGGCTGACCCATATATCCTTGGTGTTGTCTTCTGCAAGTGGATTGAGAAGATGTTTTTCTGATCTGCTCTGACGGTTTGTTATTTTCAGGCTTTTTAAATCTGAATCCAGAGGCTTTGGTGCCCAAGAGGTCCCCACTAAATTAGGGTAATTCTGCCTGGGAGAAAACACAGACTCTCAGTGCAGCAATCTGCAGCTGGTAGGGCATCCCTTTGTGTACCTGTTCAGCCGTCCTGCTCTAATATTTGTGGAGCTTGTGGTCCATTTGCTTTGAAGCTAGCTCGCAACCTGATTTATCAGGTGCTTGAAATAGGTTGTTTGGCCCCATTGTGGTTCATTTGAGGTATCAGTCCAGCTTCATTCCATCTGGCATCCCAAAGATCACAGCTATTGGACCTGTATTTCCCTGTCTGAGGCAAAGGTTTTCTCCACCATTCCAGCTGCAGTCTGAACTGAAGTAGGGAGGCATTAGCATTGGCTCTGAGTAAAGGCTAGTGTAGCCTATGGGTAAAATTGGGGGTGTCTGAGTTTTTGGAGCCAGGAATAGGATCCCTCACCAACAAAAACTCCTTTTCTACAATTTTCTGACATTCCATAAAGCTAACCCAGGCCGCTTTTGGTGTGAAATCACTGCCGCAGCGGATATCTTAAATTTCCTAATTTTATTTAAAAAGCCTCTATCTGCCTCAAAACCCCTTGATTTTGCTTAAAATTGATAGGGATGGACTCCTCAGACCTTTCTCTATATCATGCCAGCATTGCGCTGGATGGCAGCTTGAGGAGCATCTGTGTTCCGTTGGCCTCCTCTGACACCTCTAGGGCTCAGAATCTGTAGGAAGCTCGGTTGTTAGGGAAGAAATCTCTTCCAGTGTCTACTAATGGTGATTTGGTGAAGCGCAGATGCTTAACCACCATGGAGCCTAAGAGGAGACTCAGCTAGTCTCTTCAGGACCTTCTAGACTGGGCTTCAGCCCAGATTTTGTGAGCCTGATATGAAAAGCATATTGCCAGGGTCTTCCCGCACCATCTGCAGATGCACCAGTGGCTGTACAAATGGGGTTGTCCCTCAGAGTGCACTTCCCCCCCCCCAGAAAAGGATTCGATTTGGGACCAAGAGGATCATTCATACTGGGGCAGCTGGGAGGTCAGAGTCCATGTCTTTGCTATCCAAGGGAGAAGCTTTGCTCCTCAGAGATGGCAGTTCGCAATCAGTGACTATTAGTCAAGAGGCAGTGGTAGCCCTTGACCAGGGTAGGACTCTACAGTACTGTAGGAATGGAACACAGCAAATACACACACGCAGGCTATGAGTTGGGAAGGAGGCGCTGCCAAGAGCTAGCTCAGAGTCCCTTTTATTATGCTTCTAAGCTAATGACATCATAGTAACGCCCTCGTTTACACATCTAATGAATGGTGGATACAAAGGTACATGCTTTTACATTGGTGGATACAAAGGTTCATGCTTTTACATCGTGATTACCCTCCCTTTACCTCGTGATCACCCTCCAACTCAACACTTAGACAATACCTGTGTTTTTGCACATCCTCAATGCCTGTCAGCTGATGTCCTTTCCAAATAATGACAGCTTAAATAAGATAAGGGTTAATATGTGACAGGGGTCTTGTGACAAGAGGGATGGGGGGAATTCCTCAGCATTCTGTCAAAAGGTGCTAACATTTTCCCTTGCTTTAGAATGGCTACGTGGCAAGAGGGGAGAGGGAATGAGGAATGATTCGTAATTCTTTCACAGGGCCTCAGATCAGTGTGCTAATATGACCTGGTATCAGAATTGTGTCCCTTCATGGTACTCCAACTTTTTAAAGTCAATAGCTCTCTTGGACATTATTATGGATTCGCTGCAGGAATTAAATTTAGAATCCCTGCAAGCTTTGATGTCACAGTGCTTATTTTATGAGTGGCTCAAAAATCGTAGACCATGTTTTTTCCCTCGCATCCAGACATCACTATGTCAATCACGGAGCATTGGGAGGCCCCGGAGAGTTCCCTACAGGTAGCTAAGATTATGTCAAAGCTTTACCCCATGGCTCCTGAATTTCAGCAGCTGTTTCTGCAGCCTAATGTGGATTCTGTGGTGGCTCAAGTCACCAAGCATACTTTCTTGCCTAGTGAAGGAGGTGTAATTTTAAAAGATGTGCAGATCCACCCTGTCATCCTCAAAATGTATTTTGAAGCCTTGGCTCGGAGGATTAAAGCCGCAGCAGCGGACTCATTCGTGGCACGTGTATTCCTTACCATATTGCATCAAATTCCAGTAATGGATAATAACGTCTTCCCCCAGCTAGTTCTGGCAGGGGTGGATTATGTGGCAGATGCTCTCTATGATATCATTAGAGTTATGAGCAAGATTTCTGCATATTCTGTCTCTGTCTGCAGAATGCGCTGGATTAGACATGAGCGGAAGTTTCAGCTTCCAAAGCCACGGTCTTATGGCCAGTTTTGCAAATCGTTACCCTAAAGCTTTGACAGGCAGCAGGCTTCAGGCCTCTAGAGGGTCTAGCCAAAGCAATTTTCGAAGTTCTCAAGAGAGTTCTTCAGTACTTGGGAGGTTACTCAGCTCAGAGATCCTATCAGGGATCGAGGCAGAGGTTTAGCTCAGCTAGACGTACTAAGCCCTCGGGATCTCACATCACACTAGCTTCCAAGAAAGCCCAGTGATACCAGGTCAGGGGCCCTGCCTCTCCAAATAGTAGGGAGATTATCAGCCTTTTGAGAGGCTTGGGTAAACATCAGCTTGGTCCTGAACATCGTGAATTCTTCAGCTAGAAAGTGATCAAAGTCCGAGTAATGGTGAAAAGGTCACTGGATATTCGAGCCATAGAGCCTGTACCTGACAAAGAATTGGACTATACAGTATATTTCATAGTACCCAAGAAAGGCTCAGATGATGGGTGACCAGTCTTGGATCTGAAGTTAGTCAATGCAGCTGAGAGTACCTCGCTTTCACTTGGAGACCGTGCAGTTGGTGATTGCGGCAGGGGAATTTCTGGCCTCACTGGATCTGACATAGGCCTACCTTCACATTCCCGTATTTCCAGCTCACAGGAGTACTTAAGGGTTCCATCTCCTGGAAAGGCATTTCCAGTTCTATGCAGTGGCACCATGCACTTTACGAAGGTTGTGGTGGCAGTGCATCTTTGCAAGGTGCGATTCAGGTGCACCTATATTTAGATGATTAGCTAGTCAGAGCTCCATCCAAACTGGAGGGAAAAAAACGGTGACACAAGCCATATGATTCTGGTGGCTCCAGTTTGGCCCAGGAGCCCATGGTTCGCTGCTACTCTCGCCTAATTTTCTGTCTTGGGGTCCCATTCAAATATTCGATCCGGGTACCTTTGGTCTTACGGCTTGGCTCTTAAAAGGGCTCGCCTAATAAAACGGATATTCTGATAAGGTGATCTCTACTCTCTTGGGTTCACAGAGGCTTTCTATCTCTCGGGCCTATTTGCATGTTTGGCATATCTTTGAGTGATGGTGCTCTACGTGTGTGTGTGTGGGGGGGGGTCCCTCCGCACTGCTTTGCTTCTTGGAGTTTCTGTAGGGTGGCCTGGAGCACGGCCTTGCCTGGTCCTCTCTTTGGGTACAACATGCATGGTCTGCTTTTGGCCTTTTCTCCAAATGTGCTCGGATTCCTAGAGCTGCAACATTTCTCCGAACACCTGTTAGGCTGTTGGTTCCTACCTGGGACCTCAATCTGGTGCTCGTTCGTCCACCGTTGAATCCTCTCAGTTCCTGTAAGTTGCAGGACCTTGGTCTTCTTGGTGGCCATTACTTCTGCGAGACACATTTCTGATCTGCGAGCTTGCTCTTGTAGGCCGCTTTTCCTGGAGTACTCAGGAGCAAGTTGTGCTGCAGCCGCTTTCCTCTTTTTGTACCAGAAAGTGTTTTCGTCTATTCATGTCCACCAGTTCATGGTCCGCCCGGTCTTGCATATTCGGGAGGGCTTTGTGGAGCAGAGGCAGTTGTGCTACTTGGATGTCTGTAGGGTCCTTCGCTCTTTTGTTCAGTGGATCCACAAGTTCCGGAAATTGGATCGTCTTTGTCCTCCTTGCGGGTCCTCGTAAGGGAGATGGCGATTCTGAAGCATGCCTTCTTCAAATGAAACCTGTTCCGGCATTTTTCAAAGTTAATTCTACTCGGGGTCAGGCAGCTTCTATGGCTGAGTCTTCTCTTGTACTTCCGGTGGATATCTGCACAACTGCGGTTTAGTCTTCTCTCTATTCCTTTGTGCAACATTGCCTTGTAGACATTCAAGCACATCGGGACATGGTGTTCGGTGAGCACATTCTAGTGGTGACCCTTTGGGGGTCCCACCCAAGATGGGTACTGATTTGGTATGTCACAGTAGTTTCTGTGCTGGTCTGGAGAGACGATAAGGAGAAATTAGGTCCTTGCATACTAATTTTCTTTCTTTTAGTCTCTCCAGACTGGCACAGAACCCCACCCTGTTGTGTTCAATGTTTTTTTTTCTTAGGGTGTTTGTTGTTGTTGGGGAGTTGCAAAGGCAACGGCATTGGTTCATCTGGTTTAACTGGCGAACTATGGGACATTTTTGGGAAAAGTTCTTGTTCTAATCAGTATCCAACAGTGTTTTTTCCTGGTCCATTTGAGATAGGCATATGTCTTCAACATGAGTATATGTGGTCGTAGGTTTTGGAATAAGCCTGGTATATTTCTGATGCACAGCCCACTTTTACTGATCTCAAAAGTTAGTGGCAGAGGAGTGTAAACCCATCAGTTTCTGTGCCGGTTTGGAGAGACTATAAGAAAGAAAATTAGCAGGTAAGGACCTAATTTCTCCTTTTAACAGTCTTTTTATGCTGTCACTTCCAAGGCAAATCTCATCTCGCAGACTAGCAGTGTGTGATGACAAATGTTTCAAGAAATAGTTTGTAAAAAAGAAACTGACCGATTCTTAAGCCACACACAGAAAATCCCATTGCAATCTTTCCTTTTAAAATCTTAGAAAACCATTACTGTCCTCTACCACATAAATAATACCTTCTATTTACTGTCAATCCAGCAGATCATTTGGATCACGAAAGGAAGAGGAAAAAGAGTCCAGGAGAAGATCCTGTAGAGATGGAACAAATCTAAAGACAATCGGAAAATCTGTGAGAATATTTCCCAGGGAACTGAGAGGAGAAACACAAGCAATCGACATCAGGATTATCAAATGAGCAGAGAGACCCTGCAGTGAACTCACCGAGTGGAGTCACTAACTGTGAGAATAGTGACATGGAGCTCACTAACATTGACCACCAGAGCCACATAGCAGAGAAAAAACCTTACCAAATGATGATCATCAGGAAGAGGGGAAAGTAAAGAAAGACCAGAAAGAATTTACACATAATGCATCCAGCACCAATTTTATTTGTTCTCAGTGTAATGAGAGCTTCCTCTTGTATTCAGAATTTAAAATGCACAAATGGAGTCGCACGATCCAGAAACCATTAACATGTACTGAGTGTAATAAAGGCTTTATTTGGCTTTCTTCTTTAAAAATTCACCAAAGGATCCATACGGGACTCAAAACTATTTACATGTACTGAGTGTAGTAATAGCTTCATTGAGCTTGCAACTCTAAAAATAAATAAAAATCACAGGAGTAGTTTGCAATTGCTGGAAGGCTGCTTAGAGCTTTTTTTGAGCTGGGAGATCTTGTTAGGGAACTTCATGTGCGGTTCCTCATTAGCGGGTGCCGTCAGTGGGAAGCCCTGAGAGATGCCATAAATCCATCGACATCTGCGGCCTGTGGGCACGAGCCCAAAAGGACATGACCAAAGAGGAGCACTCCTCTGGAGCCCAGAGGAGCAAGGAGCAGAATTTATCTTCCTTAGCAATCCTTAGGGGACGAGAAAAGCCAAGATAGGGAGTCACTATAATTAAAAAACCCATGGATCAACATGTGGTCCTTAAGAAGGATCCAGTTTCATCTGAAGTTGCGAGTACATTATCATTAGCTATCTTCCTGTCTTCTTCTGACCAAACCCCTCCACTACCTAGTAAAACTGAGTTATGACTCTGTTACCTAATGTTTCTTTAAGAGCTTAGCAGGAGAGAGTGTGAGCAGGGCAGGATTAATTCATCGAGGGCCCCTAGGCACCCAAGTACACTGGGCCGCCTGCCCCGCCCCACCCCTCCATGTGCCCAGGCGGAAACAAGAAGCTGCGTCAGAGGGAAGCTTTGGGCAAGCAGCAGTGCTTGCCTTGCACAACTACAGTTCCCATTGCCTTTCTTACCCGCATTGCTTGCTTGTCTTACTTTCCGTCGATGGGGGTGGGGGCCTGCATTGCCGATCGATGCTGGAGGGGCCCATCGCCATTTGGAAAAAACAATGTTGATGCCCTCCTTCATTGGGCCCCCCTGACCATTTCGGGCCCTAGGCACATGCCTACTTGGCCTATTGGTTAATCCTGCCCTGAGTGTGAGACCTAAAGCACGTACTGAAACTGGTCTCGACGCCTTCTGCAAAAGGTTCTGTGACCGACCAGCAAGATAAAAATATTACCTTACAGGACATATACCAAGTTGTTGTTTCTTGAACAGACCCATTTGTTAATAATAACTTTATTTTGATATACCGCAGTACTACAAACAGTTCAAAGTACCATATTTATTCAGAAGACTACCAGATTTATATGAATTTTCTCAAGAAAATGTGTTAAAAATTTCTAAACATGATAGATTACATCAAAATGAGCCATGGACACAAAAAAGAAAAACAGATAATATCATCGCTTTCAATCTGCCTTTTCCTTTTGATCTAGGAATTTAAGATTTCTGAACTTTTCAGTAACACATTTACTGCCTTTGAAGTTGTTAAAAATGTATTTGAGAGATCTTGCAATATTCTCAACTTGAAGCTCTTATCAGTCAAGAATCTTTCTTATGTCGCTAGAGGTTCTAAAGTTGTTCAGGAAGAAGGAGGTCTTGATCAATTAGCCTTTCCTGACCTCCTTGGCACGTCTTAATTTTTGGAGACTACTCACGAAGTAATCTCTAAGCTTGCCACGTTGTTAGAAACTTTTACCTCCTGAGGCTGTCAAGAAGCAGAATTTAAAGTTATATTTTTCTAAATGCCAAGTTTCTTTTTGTGGGCAGCAAATATATGTCTCTCCGAATACTTCTAGGCAGACTCAGTATCGAAAGAAACTTCCTACAGCTGAAGCCTAAAATCTTAGCTGTTGGAGCTACGTTTTTCCTTTGCGTTCTTTTAAATGTTTTTAATTTTTTATCAAATAGATATATATTTTCAGGTTCAGCTAATTTGGAAAAGTTTCATCAAAATAAAGCCTTTTTTTTTTTTTTCCAAATTTTTTATTTATTGAAAAATAATGCAAAACAATACAGCTTATAAAGCAGCACAAGGCAAAAAGCTAACAGTAACCAGAAAGTTCCCTACCCCAACCCCACAGCAATATAATGTACAGGAACTCTTCAGTACATTGCCTGAGAACACAACCAGTAGGAATGTTCCCCTCTCCCACTCCTCTGGGTCAGTATTACAATCAAATAACAGTACGGTAGGTAAGCAACTGAAAAAGAGAGAAAGCAAGACACATCACTGCTCAGGAAGGCCTCTCCTGCCATCGTATATAAGGATCCCACACCTTAAGAAAGGGTGTAAGGCGATTATGCAATAAAGCTGTCAATTTAGACATATGAAAAATACAATTCAGTTTATTCAACAATTGACTCCGTCCCGGGGCGATGAACTTGCTTCCAAGGGGCAGCCACTAAAAGTCTGCCAGCCGTAAAAATATAACAAGCCAATTTATGGGTTTTACTAGTCAGCCGGGCCAAAGGAAGGTGAAGGAGGGCACGGCCCATGGACGGGGGAAGCTTAAGATGCAGGATCTCTGATAAGACATCAAAAACCATTTCCCAAATGGGGATTACCCTCGGGTAGTCCCACCAAATATGAAGGAAAGAATCCCGTTGCCCACAATTGCGCCAACACAGGTCAGAGACATGAGAATAGACGTACTGGAGTGAGATACCACTGATACAGCATTTTGTATCCATTTTCCACCAAAGAGCTAGCTATAGAAATATGCAGCAAGAAGATAAATACTTGCTCCCATTTTATAGCCGGTTCCGCAGGAGGCAAAAAACCCTCCCAAAGTGGGGTAAATTTAATAGGAGGGGTATTTTGTTGAATAAGAGCCTTATAGAATCTAGATATGCAACAAAATAAAGCCATTCTTAATTAAAGTTTAATTTGATATTTCTAGAAGTTGGAAGAAGGGTTTAGATAATTAAGTTTAATGTTATTGCCTGTCATTGGTATGCTTAGTTTACTACCTTTAATTACTGATAGTCTTCAGAATTCTTGCATTCTCCATGTTGTGGAATAAAGATGAGACTTTTGCTTTTTATTGGAATATAATTGCTGGAAATTTTTTATTTCTTTTTGTTTTACTTTGTAAATGTAATATTACAAATGCTTAAAAAAGGGGGGGAAAAAAAAAGATCCACACAAGAGAGAAGTTGCTAAATCCTCAACTAAAAAAAAATAAAATAAATAAATGACCAACTGATCTACACAGGAGAGAAACCATTTACATGTGCTCAGTGTAATAAAGGCTTTCTTTATGCTTCACAAAAGAGAGAATGTTTGCTGTGGATGGGCAGACTGGTTGTGCCATTTAGCCTTTATCTGCCATCATGTTTCATTTACATGTGCTCAAGTGTGATCAAAATACAGTAAGGCAGGGGTAGGGAACTCCGGTCCTCGAGAGACAAATTTGCTCAATGCATATTCATTAGGGTTAGCCTGAAAACCCGATTGGCCTGGTGGTCCTCCAGGACAGGGTTGGGAACCACTGGTCTAGTGAATCCCCCCCCCCAATCCCCTAAACCAGGGGTAGGGAACTCCGGTCCTCGAGAGCCGTATTCCAGTCGGGTTTTCAGGATTTCCCCAATGAATATGCATTGAAAGCAGTGCATACAAATAGATCTCATGCAGATTCATTGGGGAAATCCTGAAAACCCGACTGGAATACAGCTGTCGAGGACCGGAGTTCCCTACCCCCACACTAAGGGCTCCTTTTATGAAGGTGTGCTAGAGTTTTTAGTGCGCGCTAGCCAAAAAACTACCGCCTGCTCAAGAGGAGGCGGTAGCGGCTAGCACGTGTGGTAATTTAGCATGCGCTATTCCACGCGTGAAGGCCCTAACACGCCTTCGTAAAAGGAGCCCTAAATGTTCCACACAGGAGTGTAATTAATGCTTTGTTCAATCTTAAGATGTAAAAAGGCACCAAAAGAGTCGTACGACAACAGTAAATTTGAAAAACTGATATCTTCTTGAACAATCTCACTCTATTCTTGGACAAGTGGGGAATGCAACTACGGTTGCCAGACAATTTGTTGGACCATAGCATAAAACTCACTTCTATACCGCTAAGTCAGGGATGCCCAATTCCGGTCTTCAAGCTCTACTGGCAGGCCAGGTTTTCAGGATATCCACAATGAGCATGCAGGAGAGAGATTTGCATATCAAGAAGGCAGTACAGGCAAATCTCTCTCATGTATGTTCATTGTAGAGATCCTGAAAACCTGGCCTGCCAGTAGATCTCGAGGACCGGAAATGCCAGACAATTTTTAGGAACATAACAAAACTCACTTCTATACAGCTAAGTCAGGGGTCTCAAAGTCCCTCCTCGAGGGCCGCAATCCAGTCGGGTTTTCAGGATTTCCCCAATGAATATGCATAAGATCTATGTGCCTGCTCTGCTTTCAATGCATATTAATTGGGAAAATCCTGAAAACCCAACTGGATTGCGGCCTTCAAGGAGGGACTTTGAGATCTGTGCGCTAAGTTCTATACAGTTCACAAAAGATAGAGAATACAGATTAAAACGGCAACAAAATATCTAATTTCCAAAAGATTCCATAAAAAGATGTGTTTTTAAATCACATCAAAACTGTTGGTAAGAGTTAGAAGACATAAATATGTAATTCAAATCCTTAGCCCATAAAGCTGCTTGAAAAGACAACAGGTGCTCTTTAAATTTTTTGAATTTACAACCCTTAGCACAGGGGTAGGGAACTCCGGTCCTCGAGAGCCATATTCCAGTCGGGTTTTCAGGATTTCCCCAATGAATATGCATGAGATCTATTTGCATGCACTGCTTTAAATGCATATTCATTGGGGAAATCCTGAAAACCCGACTGGAATACGGCTCTCAAGGACCGGAGTTCCCTACCCCTGCCTTAGCAGAAGGAAAAGAGAATAATGCATGACATTTCCTAGAATGTTTGGAGTTGCTAAGGATAAAGAGTCCATGAGATATTCTGGGATGAGGCCTGACAGTACCTTGAAACAAATGCATCCAAACTTAATCCACGCCTCAACCGGCAACCAATGCAATTGACGGTAGAAAAAGGTAACATGATCATACTTCTTCAAGTGATAGATCGAACTGCTGCGTTCTGTATTATGCGCATTCTTTGAAGTTTTTTTTTTGGCTCCAGCGAAATGCACAGTATTGCAGTAATCAAGTTGGCTAAGAACCAGTGATTGTACTAACAATCGAAAGGAATTTATATCAAAATATGCTCAATGGTTCTTAGGTTCCACAACACATAGAAACCCTTTCGGACTATTGAGTTTTCAACCCCTTCTCTCTTACTTTAGGACTGCTTCCCAGGAATCCAGTTGCATTTCATGCAAGCCAGACAGTAGGGCCTTGTCTTTTCTACTCATAGTAACATAGTAGATGATGGCAGATACAGACCTGAATGGTCCATTCAGTCTACCCAACCCGATTCAATTTAAATTATTATTATTTTTTTTCTTCTTAGCTATTTCTGGGCAAGAATCCAAAGCTCTAGGCGGTACAGTGCTTGGGTTTATTTTTCTTTAAACTCATTGTTCACGAATTGTACCTTGTGCTACAGAGGTTCCCTGCGGGGAAAGCTCTAACTGCGGGAGATCACAGACTTTGCGGAAAGTATGTTTCCAGGGGGTTGGCTGCCTGGCAGCGCACCCTCTGGACAGCCTGCATTTTTAGATTGGGGCTCAGGGACCATTTCCTTGGGAGCTTGCTCACCCCAGGTTCATCCACTAATGGGTTTGAACTCGGGGCTTCGTAGCTCCATGGAGGCTTGACCGAGATTGGGGCCAATTGCATTCTTCCAGCAGGTCGCATCCATGGGGGTGTCCGGTGATGGCGGAGGTTTCCGAATGTCAGGATCAGGCTGATAGGGCAGTGAGAAGACCAGCAGTCCAGTTTGCTTGCTTTTTGAGGCAGCGGATCTCCCTGTAAGCTGTTTCAGCTTCCTTCCTTGCAGTTTCCAGTACCTCATGCACAGTGAGTAAAGGGCTGACAGCCTGTTTAGGTGATTTAGGGGGGTCTACAAAAGTGGATTTTAGGCAGTTTGGGAATTAGCCCTAGGCCCCCCCTCTCCCCATCACTATAATCTAAAAATCGCCGTGTTTTGGGGGGTTCCTGTGCTTTTCCCAGGCTATTTTGTACACGGTGGTCATCGTGGATTTTCCCAATTTGAATTTAAATTTATTTTTTGCCTCTACAAGCTTCATTTTTGCAAGAAAACCGCTCAGATTCCCCAGGGCAGGATTCTTTAGATTCATTCCCCAGTTGCGCTGGATGGAGTCCGGTGTGCAGCCATGTTCCACGTGCACTGCAGGGGGAGGGGGGGAGATGTCATTGGATCAAGTTCCCTTGACCCCTGAAGAGGGTCCTGCCACTCTTTCCACCTGGGGGCACCATAAAAAGTCCAAAGCAGGCCCTGAGGACAGCGACATTGCAGCCCTGGTGAAATGCAGCCGCAATTTGACATCTAAACCTTGCAAGTCCTCCAAAAGTTCTGAGACGGGTCCGCAGGATGCGGCTTCCGTCTTGGATGATGAGTTTCCCCCTGAATTTATTAACATGATGTATCAATCTTATTTGGCAAAGAAAATGTGCCACCAGCCATGGGGACTCCTCCTTCCCAGGATACAAGTTTTAAGCTGTCTCCCTATGGCGCCCCTTCCTGTTGCTCTAGCGATTAACACCACCCTGGATTCTCTGACCATGCCTTTGCTTATGCCGGCTGGCACTACTACCATGGGGGATAATGCATCTCTCGTAGATCTCGAGGATCAGGATCCGGGAGGGACTTGGGTAATGACCCCATGGTGCAGAGGTTTTTCAGACCCATTAACCTGTTTTATTTGATTTCTAAGACCCTCCAGCAGTTGAAGCTGAAGGTTGATCAGTCTGCTATTGCAAATTGCTGTCTCATGAGTAACAAAAAACTGCAGTCTGCCACTGTTCCCTGATCTGGCCATTGTCAAGATGCTCATGGACATTTGGGAGGTGCCAGAGGGTCCCTTGAAAGGCGCCCAAGCCATGCCCAGGCTCTACCCAATGGCAGACACTTAACCAATGCTTTGCATCCCCGAAGGTTGATTCTTCAGTGGCAGAAGTTACTAAAAAAACACCAATGTAATGTAATGTAAAAGCACCTCTCTCCCCGGTGATGGGTAGTGCTAAAGGACCCTCAGGACCTCAGAGTGGCTGCCGGGCTGAAGGCGGTGGTGGCCTCTTTCATTGTGGCTAGAGCTTGTCACTCAAAGCTCCATCATGATCCTGACACCACAGTGATCCAGAATCTCGCCTTTCTGATCTCAGGAGTGGATTATATGGCAGATGCACTGTACAACATTTTCAAAGTATTTAGCAAACTGTTGGCCTATTCCATTTTGGCATGCAGGATATTGTGGATTCGCCAGTGATCCGGTGATTGTAGGAATGAGGCTTCCCATAAGGCTCAGAGTGTTATGAGGCGATCCTAATGGATGGTCTCTCACCCTTGTATTGAGTATCTTAACTCCCTTAATTACATAGCTAATGCTTTGCAAGGTTACAATTTCATCATGCATTTACAGTGCGGATTATAACAAGGTAACTCATTGTTTACATATCTAATGTGATTCTCAAAGCTACTATCTCACGTTACATATGAATACATCACAACAGTTACAATAAAGTGATTCTTTTATGTACACTTTTAATATGTCTATAATCTTACTATAGCATGTGACAATCCAAAGGTTATAATGCATGCTCCTTAAGCTCAGTGCGTGACAGAGGCCTGCTTTTGCATGTAGGCAAAGTTTGATTGTTGCCCATATAAGGAATTCTTAAGCGATAAGGGTAAATGTGTGTCAGGTTAATATGTGACAAGAAGCGAGGGGGGAATTCAGCATTCTGTCACAGGGTGCAAACATTTTCCTTGCTTTGTCTACGTGGCAGGAGGGGAGAGGGAATGAGAAAGGACGTAGCTTGATGAATACATTCACCAAGCCAAGATTGCAGTTTACCTGCTTGAAACGCTAAGGTCCTGTCAAAAAAAGGTCTTATAATGGACACCATTTGGCTTAGGAAAGGCAAATAAGTGAAAACTTCTTGTATTCCTTGATGGTCTATATAAATCAAAGTGAGGGGAAAGATAAACTGGAGACAATCCTGATATCAACTTAAAGCAGATACAAGAAAATTTGAATAGCACTCTTGCTTCTAATGCTAACCAATGCAATAAACGATAATACGGGCTGACGTGGTCATTCTTCTTCAGACCAAAAATCAATCGGACCACGGTGTTCTGAATTATTCTCAATATTCTTAAAATTTTTTGGATGATCCCAAATAAATAATATTTCAATAATCCAGAATAGGTAAGATCAATGATTGTCTAAAAGACACTGGATCAAAATATTTTTTAATGGTCTGTAATTTCCATAATATATAAAAACATTTTTGTACCACTAAATTAGTGTGATTGATCCAAGTCAGATGACGGTCAAGCGTGATTCCCAGAATTTTAATGGAACTGGTTATTGGATAGCCATGTCTGTTGAGATGAAGTGATGTTTCTGTTATTTTATCATTAGGGCTGGCTAAAAAGAATTTAGTCTTTTCTGTATTGAGTTTCAGCCTGAAATTGATAGCCCATTGTTCTATCTGAGATAATATAGACGATATCCGGTTTATAACTTCCAGTGAAATTATTTAAAGGAAATTTATTTAATAATTAACTACATATTTGTGTAAGGGGTCCAAGTTGATAGGAAGACCTTTCTCTTCCTAGGAGACCTGCACGCTACATAAGATTCCTATAACATAGGAACATGGAATTTATTTCTCCAAAACCAAAATGATGGTGGGCTAGGATTCAACCAATGATTAAGTATATATTTTTTTTTCCCCCAAGATAAAACTCTTGCTGTGTCAAAAGTTCTCAGCCAATCCCTTAGCTCCCATGCATGTGGTTTTTGTTAATATGATCCCTTCGAAAGAGAAACTCATAAAATGGCACACCACTTTGTGGCCCACTTATTTGTGGCAGCTAAATTGTCCTTGGCCCAATGGTGGAAGCAGGCAGCAGTCCCATCCTTGGGAATTGTTTTGATCAAGTTGGACTATTTTTGCTTAAGGTCTAAGTTGACTGCATTTCGTCAGGGGCGCTTTGTTGATTATCATAAATGTTGGGATTTATATATCTCCTGGCATAACTTGGAATGATACTTAGTATACTAATTTCTTTAATACTTTCTGACCCTACCTTCCATTTTTATATAATTTATTTTTTGTTTGTTTTATTTGTCTTTTTATTTTTATTCAGTCTATCCAACTCTCCCAGGGATCATGGAGTGGTTGGGAGGGGAGGTTGTAAAATTAAAGCTTTTAGATTTTCTCTTGGTATATCAGAGAATGGTAGGCGGGGGGGGGGGGGGGGGGGTTAGTGCTTGTTCTTTCATGATATTCTTTGTATGGCTTTGCTTATTTCTTAATAAAATCTTGAAGAAAAAAAAAAGAAACTCAGGACATGTTCCACCAAGGTCTGCTTAAAGTTCTTGAGGTCTAACCAAAAAGTCTGTATCGCCCTAAACAGCCATAGACCATGACCAAGATAATTCTCTTTTAATTGGCTTTAATGGCTTTTTCAATTATCATGCCATTTAAGCCAATTAAAAATTGTTAAGTTTCATGTGGCAATCTATATACTTTGGAGGAAAGGCAGGAGAGGGTAGATATGATAGAGATGTTTAAATACCTACATAATGTAAATGTGCATGAGTCGAGTCTTTTTCATTTGAAAGGAAGCTCCGGAATAAGATGGCATAGGATGAAGTTAAGAGGTGACAGGCTCCGGGGTAATCTAAGGAAATACTTTTTTACAGACAGGGTGACAGATGTGTGGAACAGTCTCCCGGAAGAGGTAGTGAAGACAGAGACTGTGGCTGAATTCATGAGTGTGGATTTCAGAGAGAGGAAGAGATAATGATGGTTACTACGGATGGGCAGACATCATGTTTCTATGTTAATCATCTAGGCGCCATTGACAAAATCAGGGCCTAATTTCTTACGTAATGCTGCAGCGGTCAGAGGGAATATTTAACAAAGCTACATGCCGCTAGATATTCCCTCCTACCCTGCCTCATTTAACCTTGTAGGAGCCTTTAATAATGGAAATGGATTCTGGACATTTAGGGGGGAAGTTATCATCATGGACTACTGTTGTTGGCTTATTCTATCACAAGTCAAGCTATTCGAGAACATTTATTTATTTTATTTATTGGGATTTATCAACTGCCTTCATGGAGAGATTCACCCAAGGCGGTGTACAGCAGGGTAGTTTAACATTAAAAATGTACATTTTTTTAAACTGCAAAACAATAGTAAAAAATTACCAAATATAAACATAATTTATTTATTTAAAAAATTTCTATACCGTTTAAACCTAAACAGTTTACATAATTTTACATACATAATTTCCTGAAATTGCCCTTGTCACAACATCTTCGTAATTGGCTCACAAGTGAATTCCACAGTTTAACCCCTGCACAACAGAAAGCCATTGTGCTGGTCTCAACATATTTTGGATTAACAGTACAATCAAGATGGCAAATTGAAAGCTAATATACCATGTTTCCCCGAAAATAAGACCGTGTCTTATATTAATTTTGGGTCCAAAAAATGCCCTAGGTCTTATTTTCGGGGTAGAGCTTATTTTTTTCATGTACATGATCATCTCTTCGTTCCTCTCCTTCACCCAATTCTTCTTTCCTTTCTCTCCCCTACAATTCTTCTTCTTTCCTTCCTCCCCTCACCCATCCCCTTGTGCCTTCCCTCTGCAGCATCCTTCTATCCCTCCCTCCATCCCATCTCTCGTGCAGCAGAACCCTTGCCCAGCTTCTAGCCTTCCCTCCCATCCTTGTGCAGCAGAACCCTTGAGCACCCCTCCCCCCGCACCACTGAACCCCCGCTGGCCCTCCCATCCTTCCTTCCCATCTGAACCCCACCGACCGCGAGCCATACCTCCCTCCAGAGCAGTGTCGGGCTAGCATCACTCTAAACAGGCTGCTTCGCGGCTTCTTCCGTCGGGGAATTCCCTCTGCTGCATCACTTATGTCATCAGTAACCCGGCACACGGAACGCTCTGACGGACACGCTGCTCTGGGGGGATATATGGCTCACTGTCGACGGGTTTGGATGGAAGGGAAGGATGGAGGGTCAGCGGGGGTTCAGTTGCGCGGTGGGGGGCGGGGGAAACACTGCTACCAGCACCTAGGGTTTATTTTTCGGGGTAGGGCTTATATTAAGACCTACCCTGAAAATCATGATTATCGGGGAAACACGGTAGAACTGCCATGCAACACGTGGTCTCCCTATATAAAAGGGGACCTGTGGTAAAATGTAACATAACATAACATGTTCATAAAATATAAAACTAAGGGGGAAAGTTAACCTTTTTTTGTGAGTGTGTGACACTGTGGTTAGAGCTACAGCCTTAGCACCCTGAGGTTATGGGTTCAAACCCACACTGCTCTTAGTGACCCTGGGCAAGTCACTTAATCCTCCTTTGCCCCAAGTACATTAGATAAAGTGTGAGCCCATCAGGACAGACAGGGAAAGGTGCTTGAGTACCTGAATGTAAACCACTTAGGCTATAAGTGGAATATGAATACTAAATAAACATTTGGATCTGATGATTTTGTTAAGTTGGCCTATAGCTCTACAGCTATAATCCATTTCTGAGGCCCATTCCTCCTTCCACTTGGGGAATTTATAATCTTGAAAACAACTGAGATCAGGCTGCAATTTGAAAACTGTATGAGAGTGCAGGAATTATGCGGTCATGCTCCTCAGGGGGGTAGTATCAGACAATCGACACCACTCCTGCGCATGACACATCATGATGGTGAAAGTATTTTGAAACAGGACGTGACATAGGGACATCCACTAATCGCCATCATCTTGAAAAAGGGGTGCAACATTGGCACAGTTATGATGTCACTTCCTGTGATGTCACCAAAAGGGGTGTGGTTTGGGCTGAGACCATGTAAAAAGAGGAACAGGGTTTGGGACACGGCATAACCTTACCCTTAACCTGCCTTTTTGCATAGCCCTGCCCCAAACTCTGCTTATATCTTATTCCATGTTAAAGCATTTTTCAATAGCAGCTTGTTTTTTTAATGCAATTTTGAAAAGATCTTTAAGGGCATCATTAATAATAGTCAAATATCATAAAGAGAGAGAGAGAAAAAAGAAAACAATATTCAATACTAAACAACCACAAAAGGGAGGAACTGAAAATCTAGAAAGGGGATGTAATTTTTACAAAACAATATACCCTAAAATCAAACAACTAAAGTGTGCAACATATATCATACTTCTGGAAGACTTTCAAATGAAGAAGGAACACTCAATTATTTTAAAGAAACACAACACTCGATATTCAGAAAGAAAGTTGTGTGGGTCAAAAAATATATACTTAACATTACAAGTAGTATAGTTACATAGCTTTCATCAAATCTAATTTGCATATTTTTGACAGGTGGCCACACCCCACCTCTAGTCATAACAGCCAATCAGAATCAAGGTTTCATTCAAACCATGCCCACTTCCTGCCTGGGCCATGCTCACGCCCCACCTCTTCAGATCATTCCATTGATTTCATATTTGCTCTATCAAGTTCTCCCATATATAGTGTATCCATTTTGCTTCTCGGTTGTGCTTTACAGGATCCTAGAATACATTTTCTCTAAAATGTTCTAATTCATCTACAGTTGGTGGCTTTTCCAGTACCCCTGTAGAACTGTTTGGTGTTCTCTCTCAATAATACATTCTGATTCCTCTCTTTTCTGTTTTCTTCATATCTCCTTAGTTTTTGTGTTTCTGCTGTTATTTTCAATTCATTACGGAGCAAATATAAATGTAAGATCTTCCATTATTAATTCATCATGTTCCAGTTTGGTTGGGTTTTTTTAATCTTTGTCACTATCTTTGGTGGTCTTTTTAGATACCCTTCTTTTCACAATAATTTATTTCTTCTTCAATTTGCTGTTTCCGATGAGCAGTTCTCATTCTCTTCTGAACTTTTTTTGCACAATATATGATATATTTCTTTGATGTTAATAGATGGCCCCTTTATACAGACTACGGCTTTATTTATTTTTCTAATATCTTTACTTTAAGTACTAAATTCATCTTTTGCCACATGGGTTAGGAGTTGTCATTAATTCTTCCTCCACTTAGGTTTTCTCCTGCTTCTTCCTCCTCTTTAGTTGACTTCTTGGCAGGTCCTTTATTTATCTCTCTCATTTGTGTCTCTGGAATCTCTATGCTTTCCTTTGAGTACTCTGTCCCAAGCTTCCTCTTTCTCTCTCATCATCAACCTTTTATTCTGGTGTTCCTATACGGATTCGTTCTCTTTCTCACTGCACCAGTTCTTCTTTTTGGGATCCTTTCCAAATCCCTTCCAGAACTTTTCTTCTGTCGCTTTGTTTCACACCACCTTTTTCCACTTTCTGTCCCTGCTTTTTCTTCAGTTGTTTTCCTTCAGAGGCTCTTTTTTCATTCTTGTTCACTCTCTACTTCATTTGAAGATGTTATCACCTACATACGTCTTTAAAATTAGGGCTCTTAGATTTGCATCAGCAGTTTTTGCAGCATTTCCCCCCCCCCCCCGAGTCATTATTCCTCTTTGACCCAGTTTTGGCAGACTCTCTTAAAATACCCGTCTTGATGTAAATATAGGGTTTGTAGCATAAAGGTAGTAATATTTCATGCCCTTTATCTGCAGGAGTCCACTTAACTGTAGTTAATCCTTTTAATGTTTTAACTTCTGTGGTTTATTCTTTGTTGCAGTGGCTCTATGAACAAGTTTTAGTGGTCTTTAATTGTGTCAGAGGTACTATTTTTTTTTTGCAGTGTCTTCTCTATTGCTATCACTATCTGTAGCCCTCATGCATAAGCTAAGACTGGACACCATTTTATCCTGGGTGATATGCAGTCAGTTTGTATTGGTTTTATTCTTTCCTACCAAATTTCAAGGGTATCGTCACCTTGCTGAGATTCGATATAGACTGTATACAACAAAAGTCACCACATGAAGGTACTCTGCAAGACTTGAGGAGAAAACTGTATTATCTCCCCCCCCCCTCAGATATGCAGAAAAATTCACGCTGCTGAATTTTTGTTGCCCTCTTTTTTGACTACTTTTTCTTTTGTGTGAATTTTCCAGTGCCTTTTCAAAGCTGACAAGAGGGTGAAGCTTTTATCGCACACATTACATGCAAATTCTTTGTGTCCCACGTGGACCATTTGATGAATTGTGAGATTTGAAAGGTGAATGAAGCTCTTATCACACCTTGCATCTAAATAGTGTCTGTTTTTGTGTGTATTCGCCGTTGACTGTTCAGCTTAATTATAAAATAAAGTGTTTATTACACTCAGAACATGTATATATTTTGCTTTGAGATTTCTGACTGGATCTTTTGGTGTAATTTTAGAGATGAAAGGTGAGTGAAGCTTTTATCACAATCAGTACATGCATATGGTCTGTGTCCCTTGTGCATCATTTGGTGAATTTTTAGAGTTGAGATCTGAGCGAAGCTTTTATTACACTCAGTACATGTATATGGTCTGTGTCCCTTGTGCATTATTTGGTGTAATTTTAGAGTTGAAACCTGAGCAAAGCTTTTATCACACTCAGTACATATAAATGGTTTGTTGTCCTTGTGGATCATTTGGTGAACTTTTAGAGTTGAAGGCTGAGTGAAGCTTTTATCACACTCACTACATGTAAATAGTTTGTTTCCCATGTGGATCTGTTGAATTTTTTGATTTGGAAGCTCAGCAAAGCTTTTATCAGACTGCTTAGATGTAAATGGTGTGTCCCCCATGTGGGTCATGTGATAATTTTTTAGAGCTGAGGGTGAAATTAATCTTTTATCAGCCTCATTAGATATAATTGGTGTGTCCCCCATGTGGGTCATGTGATAATTTTTTAGAGCTGAGGGTGAAATGAAGCTTTTATCAGACTCATTAGATGTAATTGGTGAGTCCCCCATATGGGTCATGTGATAATTTTTTAGAGCTGAGGATGAAATGAAGCTTTTATCAGACTCATTAGATGTAATTGGTGTGTCCCCCATGTGGGTCATGTGATAATTTTTTAGAGCTGAGGGTGAAGTGAAGCTTTTATCAGACTCATTAGATGAAAAGTCCCCCATCTGGGTCATTTGATAATTTTTTAGAGCTGAGGTTGAAGTGAAGCTTTTATCAGACTGATTAGATCCAAATGATGTGTCCTTCATGTGAGTCCTTTGATCATTTTTGAGAGCTGAGGGTGAAGTGAAGCTTTTATCAGACTCATTGGATTCAAATACTGTGTCCCTCATGTAGGCCATTTGATCATTTTTTAGAGCTAAGAGTGAAGCGAAGCTTGTATCAGACTCATTGGATCCAAATGGTGTCTCCCTCATGTGAGTCCTTTGATCATTTTTTAGAGCTAAGAGTGAAGTGAAGCTTATATCAGACTCATTGGATTCAAATACTATGTCCCTCATGTGGGTCATTTGATCATTTTTTAGAGCTAAGAGTGAAGCGAAGCTTGTATCAGACTCATTAGATCTAAATACTGTGTCCCTCATGTGGGTCATTTGATCATTTTTTAGAGCTAAGAGTGAAGCGAAGCTTGTATCAGACTCATTAGATCCAAATGGTGTGTTCCTCATGTGAGTCTGATCATTTTTTAGAGCTGAGGGTAAAGTGAAACTTTTATCAGACTCATTAGATCCAAATGGTGTGTCCTTCATGTGAGTCCTTTGATCATTTTTTAGAGCTGAGGATGAAGTGAAGCTTTTATCAGACTTATTAGATCCAAATGGTGTGTCCCTCATTTGAGTCTGATCATTTTTTAGAGCTGAGGGTAAAGTGAAACTTTTATCAGACTCATTAGATCCAAATGGTGTGTCCTTCATGTGAGTCCTTTGATCATTTTTTAGAGCTGAGGATGAAGTGAAGCTTTTATCAGACTCATTAGAACCAAATGGTGTGTCCTTCATGTGAGTCCTTTGATCATTTTTTAGAGCTGAGGGTGAAGTGAAGCTTTTATCAGACTCTTTAAATTTAGATGGTTTATGTCCCATGTGGATCATTTGGTGAATCCTGAGATTTGAAAAGTGAGTGAAGCTTTTATCACATTTACTGCATGTAAATGGTTTGTGTCTCGTGTGGATCTGTTGGTGAAGTTTTAGAGTTGAAAGCTGAGTGAAGCTTGAATTGCACTCATCACATGTGAATGGTTTGTGTCCTGTGTGGATCTGTTGGTGAAGTTTTAGAGTTGAAAGCTGAGTGAAGAGTGTTTCGCACTCATTGCAAGTAAACGGTTTGGCTTCTGTGTAGACCATTGGGTGCTTTTTCAGCACTGATGGATATTTGAAGCTTTTCTTC
Source organism: Geotrypetes seraphini (assembly GCF_902459505.1). Lineage (NCBI taxonomy): Eukaryota > Metazoa > Chordata > Amphibia > Gymnophiona > Dermophiidae > Geotrypetes > Geotrypetes seraphini. The sequence goes on from NC_047085.1 coordinate 504,107,174, forward strand.
CACTCAGGACATGTCAACAGATTCTCACTTAAGTGACTCCCGTTGTGCATTTGGAGATCTGAATACAAGGTGAATTTCTTATTACATATGGAACAAATAAAACTTTTACATGTAGTTTCTTTCTGGGTTTTTTCCCCTTTCTCCTCTCCCTGGTGGACATTGGAAGTCACTTGATCACTATTATTAGTTTGGAAGGGTCTCTCTGATGGGTGTCTCTGATGCTCATGGATGTTAGTGAACTCACTGTCACGTCTCTCAAACGTAGTAATTTCATCCAATGAATCTCCTGTGAGGACTCTGTGCTTCTTCTGACGATTCTTTGTGTTTCTCCTCTTTGTTCTCTGAGAAATATTCTCAGAGATATGTTCTGATTGTATTTTGCTTTCTTCCATTTCCACAGGAAATTCTCTTTGAGTCTCTTCTCTCTGACAATCTGTTAGATACAAACAGAAGATATTAATCATGTGTTAGAAGCAGTTTCAAATATATTACCTGTGTATAATCAAATAATAGGTTTTGTTGCATTCACATTTTCTATGCATGGCTTAAGAATCAGGTCTGAATAAGAATATGTGCTAATCAAGGAATTTCTTCCGTTGCGATAAAGTAATGATCCAGACTCCTATTGAAAAACAAAACTGTTGGGTCAAGTCTGTCTCTACCCTAACTTACAGGATTATGGATTATTTATTTTACTTCCAGTGCTTGACATACCGCAAGGAATTCAAGAATGCGACTATACAATTAACAGTTGGAAAAAAAAAAGGTAATCAGGGGAGGAGACAAGAGGGAGAGAAGACAAGGTCAAGGAGTAGAAGAACCAAACAACTCAATAAACAAACGAGTTTTGAGTAACATAGAAACATGATGGCAGATAAAGGCCATATGGCCCATCCACAGTAACCATTATCTCTTCCTCTCTCTCTCTGAGATCTCACGTGCTTATCCCAGGCTTTCTTGAATTCAGATACAGTCTCCACCACCTCTTCCGGGAGACTGTTCCACGCATCTACCACTCTTTCTATAAAACAATATTTCCTTGGATTACTCTGGAGCCTATCACTTCTCATTCAGGAGCTTCCTTTCAAATGAAACAGATTTGACTCATGCGCATTTACGCCACGTAGGTATTTAAACATTTCTATCATATCTCCCCTCTCCCGCCTTTCCTCCAAAGTAAACAGATTGAGATCTTTAAGTCTCCTTATGTGGTCTGAACTGGACTGGCTCTACAAAAAATATTGCAAATCCTCATGTGATCTGAACAACTGCCCACCATACCTACTAGCAACAGCTTCCACCAAATTCAAAGCTAGCTACACGCTATGGTTGCAAACCACACTCAGGGAAGGCCAGTTCCCATCGGACCTTGGTGAAATCATAATTACCCCTATACTGAAAGACCTCAAAGGTCCAATAAATAACCCATCAAATTACAGGCCAATCGCCTCTATCCCACTATACGTCAAAATAATAGAAGGTCTAGTAGCACAACAACTCTCCATGTACCTAGAAGCCCACAACATCCTACACCCATCTCAATCTGGATTCAGAACTAATCACAGCACAGAAACTCTTTTGGTATCACTACTAGATATAGCCCGAAGACATCTCAGCCTAGGAAACAGATTGCTAATCATCCAACTTGATCTCTCAGCTGCATTCGACCTAGTGGACCATCCCATATTACTCCAGATACTAGACGCTATAGGAATCTCAGGTAAAGTTCACAACTGGTTCCAAGGCTTCCTTAAAACAAGAGCATATAGAGTTAAGTCAAAAGATACTCTATCTGAATCATGGTCTAACCCCTGCGGAGTGCCACAAGGATCTCCCCTCTCACCCATACTATTCAACCTATTCATAGCTTCCCTAGGCACCACCCTAGACGCCCTAAACATTACTTCTTTCAGCTACGCGGACGACATAACCATCCTCCTTCCATTCGACATCCAAGACCCCATCTCCACAGGACGCCTGAAAACTACACTGGAAACAGTAGAAAAATGGATGACAAATCATAAGTTGAAGCTGAACTCAGACAAAACCAAATTCCTACTCCTAGAGAAGGACAAAAAACCTTCCCTAACAGAACTGGAAGTAAACTCAATCAAGTACCCAATACAGAGCTCCCTCAAAATCCTGGGAATAGAATTAGACAGATGCTGCACTATGCAGACTCAAATCCACAAAATCATCCAAAAAGCATTCTCCACAATGCGAAATTTAAGAAAAATAAGAAAATTATTTAACAAAGATCAATTCAGGATCATTGTCCAATCCCTTGTGCTTAGTATTCTAGACTACTGCAACAGCCTCTACCTACCATGCCCAATCAAAACAATAAAACAATTACAGACCATCCAGAACACAGCCCTCAGACTCATTTACTCACTCAGCAAATATGACCACATTACCAACGCATACTTAGAATCTCACTGGCTACCGATAAAAGCAAGAACACAATTCAAATTCTACTGTCTTTTATTCAAAATAACCCATGGCACTGCACCCAGCTACCTAAACAACCGTTTTTATTACTATCTCTCACCCAGAAGAAGGAGAACACTGAACCTCTTCTCCTACCCACCCCTTAATGGTACTCGACGTAAGAAACTTTACGACAACCTTCTAGGGACACAGGCGGCTAAAATTGACCCTACCATCTCAAAATTACTGATCAAAACAACAGACATAAAAGAATTCCGAAAAGAAATAAAAACTCTACTATTCAAAAAATATCTCCCATCACTCTAACCACCATCATACACCTCTACAGTCTATATCATCAACATTAAGAAACCAACGTCATGAAATCATCAACATTATGTAACCACCTTCACTTATAGTTATTTGATGTTACTCTCTACCCGATGTAACTTGATTCAGTTGTTATGTACATCTTCTGTGATCTTGAATGTATTATAATTATTTACTATTTACCTGCAATTTACTCTTCTACTGTAATATACTCCACTGGAAATGCCCAGATATCTTCTAAATTGTAATCCGCCTAGAACCGCAAGGCACAGGCGGAATAGAAATCTCTAATGTAATGTAATGTAATGACGAAGACCATGAACCATTTTAGTAGCCTTCCTCTGGACAGACTCCATACTTTTTATCTCTCTTTGAAGGTGCAGCCTCCAGAATTGTACACAATGAGGTCTCACCAGAGTCTTATACAGAGGCATCAATACCTCCTTTTTCCTACTGGCCATACCTCTCCCTATGCACCCTAGCATCCTTCTAGCTTTCACCATCACCTTTTCAACCTGTTTGGCCACATTAAGGTCATCACATACAATCGCACCCAAGTTCCGCTCTTCTGTCGTGTTCTTCACCCCCTAAACTGTACTGTTCCTTTGGGTTTTGGCAGTCCAAATGCATGACCTTGTATTTCTTCGCATTAAATTTTAGCTGCCAAATTTCAGATCATTCTTCAAGTTTCACTTGGTCCCTTCCTCATGTTATTCACACCAACAAGGGTGTCTACTCTATTGCAGGTTTTGGTATCATCCACAAAAAGGGCAAATCTTACCTGACAGTGCTTCAGCAATAGCACTTACAAAAATTATAAAAAAAGAACAGGCCCAAGAACCGAACCTTGAGGCACACCACTAATAATATCCCTTTCCTCAGAGCGATCTCCATTGACCACTACCCTCTTTCATCTTCCACTGAACCAGTACCTGACCCAGTCCATCACTTTGGGGCCCATACCCAGGGCACTCAGTTTATTTATTAGATGTCTGTGTGGAACACTGTCAAAGGCTTTGCTAAAATGTAAATACAGTGGTACCTTGGTTTACGAGTGCACTGGTTTGCGAGTGTTTTGCAAGATGAGCAAAACATTTGCAAAATCGGCACCTCGGAAACCGAGCGTGCCTCGATTTGCAAGCACCCCCCCCCCACTAACCGGCACCCTCCCCCCCGCGATCCGGCACCCCCCCCCCCGCCACCATCGGGTACCCCCCCGCCGCCATCAGGCACACCCCCGCCGCGAGCTGAGGTCCCCCACCCACCCAAATCCTCTTCTTACTTCAGTGTAGCCTCCGCACCAGCACCGGCACCAGCATGTCCTGCCGGTGCCTGAAGATCTGCTTCTTGTGCTGGGCCTTGAGCATGTGCACATGCTCAAGGCCCAGCACAGGAGGCAGATCTTCGGGCACCGGCAGGACATGCTGGTGCCGGTGCGGAGGCTACACTGAAGTAAGAAGAGGGTTCGGGTGGGTTGGGGGACCTCAGGTCGTGGCAGGGGGGGTGCCTGATGGCGGCGGGGGGTGCCGGATCGCGGGGGGGAGGGTGCCGGTTCACGGGGGGGCCTTCGGGGGGGGCAATGCCAGTTCTCGTGGGGAGGGAGCAGCGCTGCTGGCCTTGGTGGGGGTGGAGGGTGGGAACCTATCAAAGCGAGTTTCCATTATTTCCTATGGGGAAACTCGCTTTGATAAACGAGCATTTTGGATTACGAGCATGCTCCTGGAACGGATTATGCTCGTAATCCAAGGTACCACTGTACATCACATCTAGCGCACTCCCTCTATCCAATCCTATGGTCATCCAGTCAAAGAAATTGATCAGATTTTGTCTGACAAGACCCGCTTCTAGTGAATCCATATTACCTCCGGTCCTATAATCCACTGGATTCCAGAAATTTCACCATTCTCTGTTTTAAAAGCATTTCCATTAATTTGCTTACCACAGAAGTCAGACATTTGAATCTTAAATCAGATAATCTTTTTTCTTCTTATGATCTTCCTACTTACTCTTAGATTAAGTCTTCTTTTAAATATGTATTTTTAGCCCGTTTCACTTAAATATTAATGCTGCTTTTTTTTTTTTTTTAATAATCTTCCTGATGTTGCTCTTCCCTAAGATGTTTTTCTTTTGGTTTTTTACTTTAAACAAATGTAGTTTTATCCCTGTATTCCTTATGTATTATTAATCGTCTATGGATATGTTTTTATGTCTATTGTTCAAATGATTTTATTTAGCTTCCAATTTTATTTTTGTGATGCGCATTGAAAAGATTTGATATTGCGTGTAAATCAACATTTTAATAAACTTGAAACTGTAATTCCCTACTTCTTCCTTCCACTTTTGTGGAGAAAGACCACATCCGCCCTTCTCCAGTCCTCCGGTACCATCCCAATTCTAGATAAGCATTGGAAAGGTCAGTAAGCGGAGCCACCAGAACTTCCCAGCAGCCTTGGATGTACACCATCCAGCCCCATCACTTTGTCTACCTTTAATTTAGCTAGCTCCTCACGTACACAACCCTCTGAAAATCAATCAGGGTCTACCATCCCTCCATTCCTAACCGCGTTTGTCTTCTGCAGTCCCACTCCCGGCGCTTCAGCCATGAACACAGAACAGAAATTTCTGTTAAGCAATTCAGCCTTTTCTTTATCAGCTTCTACATATTCCTCCCCTTCACCTTTGAGTCTCACAATGCCACTTTTGCACTTCTTCCTATCACTGATATATCTAAAAATGTCTCCCTGTTTTACCGTGTCAGCTATTTTTTCTTCCATTTGCATCTTTGCTTAATCGACTACTTAACCAGCCTCTCTTAACTCTTCCAAATATTTTTGCCTGCCTTTCTCTTTCTGCGTTTAGTTAATTTCCCCCAAACACATCTAATGTCATCTGAAATTATTTTTAGGAAGTATCTCGGAGAGATATTGGGATTACAGAATCTTGAAACAGTATTGATTTCTAGTTGGTATTATATCCCTCAAAAACAAAAACACTTGAACAGGGATTAGACCAGCTTGTATCAACTGAGTTTAACCTTATAGAATTTCTTGAAGATTCACAAGATATTATACAGGCTAGGGCTTGATTACATAAGAACATAAGCAATGCCTCTCCTGGGTCAGACCTGAGGTCCATCATGCCCAGAAGTCCGCTCATGCGGCGGCACAACAGGTCCAGGACCTGTGCAGTAATCCTCTATTTATACCCTTCTATCCCCTTTTCCAGCAGGAAATTGTCCAATCCTTTCTTAAACCCCAGTACTATTACGCCCTCTGGAAGCACATTCCAGTAGTCCACCACTCGTTGGGTAAAGAAGAACTTCCTAGCATTCGTTTTGAATCTGTCCCCTTTCAACTTTTCCGAGTGCCCTCTTGTTCTTTTATTTTTAGAAAGTTTGAAGAATCTGTCCCTCTCTACTCTCTCTATGCCCTTCATGATCTTATAAGTCTCTATCATATCCCCTCTAAGTCTCCTCTTCTCCAGGGAAAAGAGACCCAGTTTCTCCAATCTCTCAGCGTATGAAAGGTTTTCCATCCCTTTTATCAGACGTGTCGCCCTCCTCTGAACCCTCTCGAGTAACGCCATATCCTTCTTAAGGTACGGCGACCAATATTGGACGCAGTATTCCAGATGCGGGCGCACCATCGCCCGATACAACGGCAGGATAACTTCTTTTGTCCTGGTTGTAATACCCTTCTTGATTATACCTAGCATTCTATTTGCTTTCTTAGCGGCCGCTGCGCACTGTGCCGTCGGCTTCATTGTCATGTTCACCATTACCCCCAAGTCCCTTTCTTGGGTACTCTCATTCAATAACATCCCTCCCATCGTATAGTTGTACCTTGGGTTTCTGCTTCCCACATGCAATACTTTACATTTCTCAACGTTGAACTTCATCTGCCATCTCGCCGCCCATTCCCCCAGTTTGTTCAAGTCCCTTTGCAATTCTTCGCATGTGTGAATGAATTTGATAAGGCTTTAATCATGAGGATGTATTTTAAAAATAAATATACAAAATTTTGTGGAGATAAAGTCTTGATATTTTCTGATGTGGCCAGCCCACACAGCTCAAGAGAAAGAGCTTTTTGGCACTGAAACCCAGAGCTGTGGGATTAGGAGTCATTTTTTTCCTGAATTTTCCATGCAAATGCCTGATAAAATTTCAGAGTAAAGAATACATCTCTTGGGACTCAATACAATTGGAACAGTTTCTCAAAGTCCATGAGAAATAGGATCTGGGGGGGGGTTGTGTGTGGGGGGGTTTATTTGGTAAAAGGAGTTAATAAAGATAGTTTTTGTAACTGGATATTTAGGAAGATATCCTATCAAATTTCCTTCTGTTATTTTGGCCAAAATAAGACATTTTCCTCTTATTAATGTGGGCTCGATGGAATTTAATTTACATACTACCTGTAAAGCTTTATTTTCCTTTGTATATTTGTGATGCATTTCCATTTCTTTATATTTTTGATAATACAATGTAAAAAAAAAAAAATCTCTTTCCAAAATCTTTTTTATTGACATTTTACAGAATACAATCCAAACAAAAAAGCAGCATCACTTTCTCCACCACCCAACCAGTTCCTCCCTCAAAGCACTCACCCCACCCTCTTATCTCATATAAAGATACAGAAAGACTGAAAGCAATTAATCCCCTCCCCACAGAGCTCCCCACCCCCCTTCTCACCCACAACAACAGGACTGGAGTCGGTGCAGAGAATGGCCACCCGGATGGTCTCAGGACTCAAGGATCTTCCATACGAAGAACGGCTTGACAAATTACAGCTAGACTCGCTCGAGGAGCGCAGAGAGAGGGGAGACATGATCGAGACGTTCAAGTATCTTACGGGCCGCATCGAGGCGGAGGAAGATATCTTCTTTTTCAAGGGTCCCACGACAACAAGAGGGCATCCGTTGAAAATCAGGGGCGGGAAACTACGAGGTGACACCAGGAAATTATTTTTCACTGAAAGAGTGGTTGATCGCTGGAATAGTCTTCCACTACAGGTGATTGAGGCCAGCAGCGTGCCTGATTTTAAGGCCAAATGGGATCGGCACGTGGGATCTATTCACAGGGCAAAGGTAGGGGAGGGACATTAGGGTGGGCAGACTAGATGGGCCGTGGCCCTTATCTGCCGTCTATTTCTATGTTTCTATGGACCAAAGCACACAAGATTACAGCTATAATGGGGAGGAGTCTGATCTCCAGGCAACATAACTATCCCAAATTTTATGATAAGGAACCAACCTCAGGCACCGTAGCACCTTTAATTTACACATTAAATGTACATAAATCAGACGGCAGAGTAAGTGTCGTCGCTCAGGAACCATTGTGGAACGCCAGTGTTTTGCCAAGGCCAGGTGGGCCACAGTACAAACAAACAAAGCTAATCAGTTTTATCCCAGGACAAGCAGGCAGCATATTCTTAACGCATGGGTGACGTCACCGACGGAGCCCCGGTACGGACCTTTTTAACTAGAAAGTTCTAGTTGGCCGCACCGCGCATGCGCGAGTGCCTTCCCGCCCGACGGAGGAGTGTGTGGTCCCCAGTTTCTTCGTTTCCGCAGAGCGAAGAAGACGCATGTGTTTTCAACGGCTGTTGAAAAACTATTTTCTGCCTTCCCACTCGCGTACTTTTTTCATTTTTTCAGTTTTTTTCCTTTCGGATCCCGTTACTTTTCTTAAAAAAAAAAAAACTTGTCGAGTTTTCTTTATTTTTTTGGGCCGGCCCCGGCGGGGCCTGTTGCCACCATACAGGCCTCCAGCTTTGATTTTGCGGAGGCCGTGTTTCCCTTCATGCCCCCTCAACCGGGCTTTAAGAAGTGCCAGCGGTGTGCACGCCCGATCTCCCTCACCGACCCGCACAATTGGTGCCTCCAGTGCTTGGGTCCAGAGTATCGGGCTGACACCTGCACCCGCTGTGCTACGCTTAAAAAGCGTACTTTGAAAAATAGGCAGATCCAGCAAAATATTTTGTTTGGTACCGGATCTGCCATGGAACCGGCTGCGACGTCGATGGCACCCCAAAAGTCGGCACCGACGACATCGACACCACCGGACCCTTCCTCGGGGTCGTTGGGCCCAGGTAAGCCGGCTAAGAAGCCTCCCACTTCCCTTGAGTGCCCTCCTGCCACGGTTGCGACACCGGCCCTCCCGGCACCGCACCGGCCCCGCAAACGCTCCGCTCCGATCTCGGTGAGTGCCTCATCATCGGCCTCCTCATCGCCGGAGCGTAGAGCGGCACCTATGGTATCGAAGAAGAAAAAAGCGGTACCGGTGCCTCCCCTGGATGACCGCATCGCGGCCATACTTCAAACACAGTTACAGGAGCAGCTGCAACAACAGCTCCAGTAACTGTTGCTGGCGTTGCTGGCACCGCACCTTCTGGTACAGGACCGGTCCGAACCTCGCACTATCCCATCGGTGTCAACCCCCTCGGTACCGATTAATACCTCCATGCCGGTGCTCTTGGCAGAAACACCTACAGTGCATACCCGTGATGCTGCCGACCCTGTCCGGTCCCAGAAACGACATCGGTCTTCCTCACCCGGTACCGCCTCGGTGCGCTCAGGCAAATCTCTCTCAAAAACCCGCCATGCCGAGCCCCCCACACTGATGTCCAAACGTATGCACCCCGACATTAGGGACCCGGACTTGTGGGAAGACTCCCCTCACGGTACCGAGGAGGACGCTTCGTCAACCGACGAAGAACCCTCCATGACCGACACCGTATCAAAACCAAAGCAATCCTCTTTCTCCAAATTCCTTAGGGAGATGTCAGCAGCTCTTTCCATTCCCTTAGAGTCCGACTCTAAAAAGTCTCAAGCTTTCCTCGACGCCCTAGACTTTGAGCAACCTCCCAAAGAATTTCTGAAGTTGCCCGTCCACGACATCTTATGGGAAACTTTCTATAAAAACTGGGAGGCTCCCCTCACTGTTCCTGGAGCCCCTCGTAAATTGGATAGCTTGTACTGGGTTATTCCAATCCCAGGGTTTGACAAACCTCAATTGCCCCACGAGTCCCTCCTGGTGGAATCTACTTTGAAAAAATCTCAGGGTTCCAGTGTATATGCCTCCACCCCTCCTGGCAGAGAGGGAAAAACCATGGATAAATTTGGTAAGCGCCTTTTCCAAAATGCCATGTTAGCCAATAGAGCCAACAACTACACCTTCCACTTCTCCTTCTACATGAAGCATCTGGTGCAACAGCTCTCCTCCTTACAGAAATATCTTCCTGAACGTAAGGTCCCTCTTTTCCAGCAACATATTTCTAGCCTCCTCCAACTCAGGAAATTTATGGTTCGCTCCATCTACGACTCATTTGAGCTGACCTCTTGCGCATCTGCCATGGCGGTGGCCATGCGCCGTTTGGCATGGCTGAGAGGCTCTGACGACATTAACCACCAGGACCGCCTGGCGAACGCACCTTGATGCGCACGGTGATGAACTCTTCGGAGAGTCCCTGGACTCAACAACCCAGAAGCTCTCAGCACATGAGACCAGGTGGGACACTCTGATCAAACCTAAAAAGAAGACTCCACCTGCTCGCCCCTACAGACAGCAGTCTTCCTACCAGCGCAGGTTCTCGGCCAGACCTCTCAACCCGCCCCAACAGCAGCCTCGCCGACCTCGTCAACAGCATCAATCTCAGGCTCGCTCACAGTCTCACCAACCTGCCAAGCCTCTACCTCCGTCAAAACCATCTCAGCCCTTTTGACTTTTTCCTCCAGGGCATAGCCAGTCTCCCACCATCATTGCCTCTTCCTCAGCCTATCGGAGGTCGCCTCCAAATCTTCCTCAGCCGTTGGGAGGTCATCACATCAGACCAATGGGTCCTCAACATCATTCGCCATGGCTACTCTCTCAACTTCCAGACTCTTCCACTCTGCTTCTCACTCCTCTCAAACCCCCCTCCTCCTGAGGGAGGTCCACTCTCTCCTTCTTCTCAATGCCATCGAAGAAGTGCCTCCGGACCAAAGGGGTCAGGGATTCTACTCCCGCTACTTCCTGGTTCCCAAAAAGACAGGAGACCTCCGTCCCATCCTCGATCTCAGGGACCTCAACAAGTGTCTGGTCAAGGAGAAGTTCAGAATGCTCTCCCTTGCCACGCTTTACCCTCTTCTCTCTCAGCACGACTGGCTATGTTCCCTGGACCTCAAAGAGGCCTACACTCACATCCCAATCAATCCGACTTCACGTCGCTACCTACGGTTTCAGATACAGCACCATCACTATCAGTACAAAGTGCTACCTTTTGGCCTCGCTTCATCGCCCAGGGTGTTCACCAAGTGCCTTATTGTGGTGGCGGCCTTCCTCAGGTCTCACAACCTTCAGGTGTTCCCCTACTTGGACGATTGGTTGGTGAAAGCACCTACGTCTCCACTTGTGCTACAAGCCACTCATCACACCATCTCTTTCCTCCATCTCCTGGGGTTCGAGATCAACTACCCCAAGTTGCATCTGCTTCCCACACAGCGACTTCAGTTCATTGGAGCAGTTCTCGACACCACACTGATGAGGGCGTTTCTCCCCTCCGACCGTCAACGGACCCTGCTCCACCTCTGTCGTCAGGTGCTCCTTCATCACTCCATTCCAGCCCGACAGATGATGGTCCTCCTGGGCCACATGGCCTCGACGGTCCATGTGCTTCCTCTGGCGCGACTCCACCTCAGGACACCTCAATGGACTCTTGCCAACCAATGGTCACAGACCACGGATCTTCTTTCTCATCCCATCTCTGTGACATCGCCTCTTCAGCAATCTCTTCAATGGTGGTTGAACTCCTCAAATCTTTCCAGGGGTCTACTCTTTCATCTACCCCCTCACTCCATGATCATAACTACGGATGCCTCCCCCTATGCGTGGGGAGCTCACCTGGGAGGTCTACGCACCCAGGGACTCTGGACCCCTCAGGAGCATCAACATCACATCAATTTCCTGGAACTCAGAGCCATGTTTTATGCTCTCAAGGCCTTCCAGCACCTTCTCTACCCTCAGGTTCTTCTCCTGTGCACAGACAATCAAGTCGCCATGTACTACATAAACAAGCAAGGCGGCACCGGATCTCGCCTCCTTTGTCAGGAGGCTCTCAGCATCTGGACCTGGGCCACGGCCCGCAATCTCTTCCTCAAGGCTGTCTATATCCAGGGCGAACAGAACTCCCTGGCCGACAATCTCAGTCGCATCCTTCAACCTCTCGAGTGGACTCTGGACCCTTCCACACTCCACTCCATCTTTGCTTGCTGGGGCACTCCACAGGTGGACCTCTTTGCAGCTCCTCACAACCATCAGCTGCCCCAGTTCTGTTCCAGACTCTTCTCTCCTCATCGTCTGACCCCAGATGCATTCCTGCTCGACTGGACGGATCGGTTCCTCTATGCCTTTCCTCCACTACCTCTGATGTTGCGGACGTTATCCAAACTCCGCAGGGACAGGGCCACCATGATTCTCATCGCTCCTCGGTGGCCTCGCCAACACTGGTTCTCCCTCCTGCTCCAGCTCAGCTCCAGGGAGCCCATTCCTCTTCCTGTGTTTCCTACTCTACTTACGCAGCAGCATCGATCTCTACTACATCCCAATCTGTCCTCGCTCCACCTGACAGCTTGGTTTCTCTCGGGCTGACCTCTCCAGAGAATCTGTCTCAGCCCGTCCGTCGCATTTTGGATGCCTCCGGGAAACTGGCCACCCTCCAATGTTACCATCAGAAGTGGACCAGGTTCTCCTCTTGGTGTCTACTGCATCACCACGATCCCACCTCATTGGCGGTGGAAACTGTACTGGACTATTTGCTCTCTCTATCTGATGCTGGCCTCAAGTCCACCTCAATCAGAGTCCACCTAAGTGCCATCACTGCGTTTCATGAGCCTATCCTCGGAAAACCGCTTACAGCTCATCCTCTGGTTTCCCGGTTCATGAGAGGCCTCTTCAATGTCAAACCACCTCTGAAGCCTCCTCCTGTCGTCTGGGACCTGAATGTGGTTTTATCAGCCCTCATGAAACCTCCTTTTGAGCCTCTTGCCACAACTTCGCTCAAACTTCTAACATGGAAGGTGCTTTTCCTCATTGCCATCACCTCTGCCAGGAGGGTTAGTGAGATGCATGCACTGGTCGCCGATCCACCGTTCACTGTTTTTCAGCATGACAAGGTGGTTCTGCGTACTCATCCTAAATTCCTTCCCAAGGTGGTCTCGTCTTTTCACCTCAACCAGTCCATTGTGTTGCCTGTCTTTTTTCCCTAAACCCCATTCTCATCCTGGGAACAGGCGTTGCACACGCTGGATTGTAAGCGTGCCCTCGCATACTACCTTGACCGTACCAGGGCTCACCGCTCGTCCCCTCAGCTCTTTCTGACCTTCGATCCTAACCGTCTAGGTCGTCCTGTCTCTAAACGGACGCTTTCCAACTGGCTTGCTGCCTGTATTGCGTTCTGTTATGCTCGGGCCGGTCTCTCACTGGAAGGTGCTGTCACGGCCCACAGGGTCAGAGCTATGGCTGCTTCTGTGGCTTTCCTCCGTTCCACACCCATCGAGGAAATCTGCAAGGCTGCCACTTGGTCCTCAGTTCACACGTTCACTACTCACTACTGTCTGGATGCCTTCTCCAGACGGGATGGACACTTCGGCCAATCTGTGCTACAAAATTTATTTTCCTAATGGCCAACCATCCCTCCTCCCTCTCTGTTAGCTTGGAGGTCACCCATGCGTTAAGAATATGCTGCCTGCTTGTCCTGGGATAAAGCACAGTTACTTACCGTAACAGGTGTTATCCAGGGACAGCAGGCAGATATTCTTACGTCCCACCCTCCTCCTCGGGTTGGCTTCTTAGCTGGCTTATCTTAACTGGGGACCACGCACTCCTCCGTCGGGCGGGAAGGCACTCGCGCATGCGTGGTGCGGCCAACTAGAACTTTCTAGTTAAAAAGGTCCGTACCGGGGCTCCGTCGGTGACGTCACCCATGCGTTAAGAATATCTGCCTGCTGTCCCTGGATAACACCTGTTACGGTAAGTAACTGTGCTTTCTGGTGGGGTATAACCTGTTTTGGGAGCATTAAGTAGAAAGCATTCCTTCAACATAGGACAGTGCTTCTGGGCAATGTGAACTATCAATTGACCCACCATATTCCAATATGGCTTTAATACGACCACCATATATGTTGAAAGGTTCCCACACATCCACAAGACCTCCAACATAGATTCTCATGAAGGTCATAAGTCTGGGACAAACGTTGAGGAGTCATATACCATTGGTGTAGCCATTTTCAATTAATGAGAAGGCAAGTGGAATAGAAAAAAAGACATTTACATAATGTTAACCATGCAGGGTCTCCCGACTCTAAACTGAGGCTGCTTGTGCCTATTAGCTGTGCTTTATACTGGTACTATAAGTTTTAAAATAGTCCCTTGAAATGTTAGCCCAGTGTCTTGCAAACTTTCCGGCTGACGGCACACTAAATCCAGTTCCCCGGCCGGAAGGCACCCAGAAGTGTGCGGAGACCCATTGGGCCGTGAACCACTTCGGTGGAGGGATCCGAAAGGTGCAAGAGAGGAGCGTCATCTGCGCTGGCTGACAGCCTACAGGTCGTGCTTTTCACCGCGAGAGGCACGTTCTGTAGGCAATCAGCCAACGTGGATGACTCTCCTCCTCGCCAGTGTGTCGTGACACACCTGAAATCTCAGGAGGCACACTGATGCGCCATGGCGCACAGTTTGTGACACACTGTGTTAGCCTATGAACTCTAACAGAGACTTCCTATGCTTCCTGTTTAGCTTTAGGTCTCCCTTTCCCTAAGTCTGCAAGCATTTTCCCAGCACAGCCTTACCTGTGACGATCTCTTCGTCTCTGGGCATCTTCTCACAGCACCTCTTCTGGACTGGGGAGAGGAAGATGAGTGTGAGAAAAAAGAAAGCCAAGAGGCACTCAAGGAGAAGGAGGACTTATGGAAACATATGACCAAAATATTTGCAGACAACCTGTTTAATGTATCTGAAAACTGTCTTGATTTGGGAAAGTTGGCAGTAGTGCAAATTAATAAATCATAAAATAATTAAGGAAGAGCTGTTTAGACTAAAATGTTAGAGTCTGATGTTAACTGGCACCTATCCAGGTGCATCATACTGCTATAACTACTACTTTTAAAGATTAGGTTCTTACCTTTGCTAATCTTCTTTCTTGTAAATCAACACTTTATTCTGGGACCAGTGGGTTATTTCCCTCCACCTTCTAGGACTTTGTAGGAAGCCTCAAACTTTGTAGAAAGCCTCAAACTTCAGAGGCTTAAACCCCTCCCCATCTTACCTCATCACTGTCCCTGTGAACAACAGTTAGTCTTATAGCAGCCAAGAACTTCTGAAGAGGATAAGAATAAGAGAGAACTGGGGACAGCTCCCAACAAATAAGTCAATTCTGCTCATATCAACAAATGCAAAAATTAAAAATGAGAGAACATGTCATAAAACAGAAACTTGAACAAAACAGTGCTACAAGGAGATACAGCCTGCCAGAAGGGGGCACCTAATTGAGGGACCTTCCAAAACTAAATGCTAAACTCATTCTGATGGCACTCTTATATAGAACATAAGAACTGCCGCTTCTGGGTCAGACCAGTGGTCCATTGTGCCCAGCAGTCTGCTCATGTGGCGGCCCTTAGGTCAAAGACCAGTGCCCTATCTGAGACTAGCCTGGGTCTGGTCAGAAAACAGAAAAGCACAGTTACTTACCATAACAGGTGTTATTCAGGGACAGCAGGCAGCTATTCTCACAAGTGGGTGACGTGATCCAACGGAGCCCCGATGTGGACGCCTCACAAGCAGACTTGCTTGAAGAAACTCGAAGTTTTGAGTCGCCTGCACCGCGCAAGCGCGAGTGCCTTCCCACCCGACATCGGGCGCGTCTCCTCAGTTCAGATAGCTAGCAGAGAAGCCAACCCAGGGGAGGTGGGTGGGATGTGAGAATAGCTGCCTGCTGTCCCTGGATAACACCTAAGTAACTGGTAAGTAACTGTGCTTTATCCCAGGACAAGCAGGCAGGTATTCTCACAAGTGGGTGACCTTCAAACTAATCAGAATGGGATGGTGGGAGAGTTGGCAACTTAGGAGAATAAATTTTGCAATACTGTTTGGCCAAACTGTCCATCCCGTCTGGAGAAAGTATCCGGACAATAATGAGGACCAAGTGGCAGCTTTACAAATTTCCTCAATAGGTGTAGATCTGAGGAAAGCTACAGAAGCTGCCATTGCTCTGACCTTATGGGCTGTGACTTTACTGTGAAAAGGAAATCCAGCCTGGGCATAGCAGAATGAGATACAAGCCGCCATCCAATTGGAGATGGTACACTTAGAGATAGGACGCCCCAACTTGTTCGGATCAAAGAAGACAAAAAGTTAAGGAGCAGTTCTGTGTGGTTTGGTGCGTTCCAAATAGAAAGCCAAAGCACGTTTACAGTCCAGAGTATGAAGAGCTGATTCTCCAGGGTGAGAATGAGGCTTTGGAAAAAACACTGGAAGAGCAATGGATTGGTTGAGATGAAATTCTGAAACCGCTTTAGGAAGGAACTTCAGATGAGTGCGAAGAACCACCTTGTCATGGTGAAACACTGTAAAAGGTGAATCCACAACCAAAGCTTGAAGCTCACTGACTCGTCGAGCAGAAGTGAGGCCAATCAGAAACACCACTTTCCAAGTGAGATACTTCAGATGAGCCTTGTCCATTGGTTCAAATGGAGGTTTCATCAGTTGAGTAAGAACAATATTGAGGTCCCAAACCACTGGAGGCGGTTTGAGAGGAGGATTGACATTGAAAAGTCCTTTCATGAATCTGGAAACCACAGGATGAGCAGAGAGAGGTTTCCCTTCAATAGGTTGATGGAAAGCAGCAATTGCACTAAGATGAACTCGGATCGAGGTAGACTTGAGACCAGAATGAGAAAGGTGCAACAGATAGTCCATAACAGAAGATAAAGAGGAACGTTGAGGTTCCTTATGATGAGAAAAACACCAAGTAGAAAATCTAGTCCATTTTTGGTGATGGCATTGTCTAGTAGTAGGCTTCCGGGAAGCTTCCAAAACATTCCTCACAGATTGGGAAAACTGTAGAGGAGCTATGTTGAGAGGAACCAAACTGTCAGGTGTAGAGACTGCAGGTTGGGATGAAGTAGAGATCCCTGATGCTGCGTAAGCAGAGAGGGAAAAACTGGTAGAAGGTATGGCTCCCTGCTGCTGAGTTGAAGGAGAAGGGAATACCAGAGTTGCCTGGGCCACCGAGGAGCAACCAGACTTCAGCTTGACCTGCGTCTTTTGAATGAGAGGAAACGGAGGAAATGCATATAGAAAGAGATTTGTGCAGTCCAGAAGAAAAGCATCTGTCTCGAGGCGATGAGGAGTGTAGATCCTGGAGCAGAACTGAGGCAGCTTGAAGTTGTGGGGGGCTGCAAAGAGATCTATCTGAGGCGTTCCCCACAGAGAGAAGATGTGATGAAGGGGCGTGGAATGGAGAGTCCATTCGTGTGGTTGTAGAAGACGACTCAAGTTGTCTGCTAAGGCATTGTCCGCCCCCTGAATGTAGACAGCTTTGAGGAAGGAGTTGTGGCGAATTGCCCAATCCCAAAGTTTCAGAGCCTCTTGACAGAGGGAGGCAGATCCCGTGCCGCCCTGTTTGTTGACATAATACATTGCGACGTGATTGTCCGTGCGAATTAGGACTACACGATCGTGAAGCAGAAGCTGAAAAGCATTTAGAGCATTGAAAATCACCCTGAGTTCCAGCAGATTGATGTGGCACTGACGATCCGAACTGGGCCAATAGCCTTGAGTACGGAGACCATCTAGATGAGCCCCCCCAAGCGTAAGTTGAAGAATTGGTCGTGAGAACCTTCTGATGGGGGAGCGTGTGAAAAAGTAAGCCTCTGGATAGATTGGAAGAGAGCATCCACCAGCGAAGAAACTGTGTCAGAGCAGGAGTAACTTGGATGTGTTGAGTCAGAGGGTCGGAAACCTGCATCCATTGAGATGCCAGGGTCCACTGAGGAATTCTGAGGTGAAGTCTGGCAAAAGGAGTCACATGTACTGTGGAAGCCATGTGACCCAGAAGAACCATCATGTGTCTCACCGAGATGGACGGGTGACAGGAGACTGACTGACAAAGATGGAGAAGAGTCTCTAGACGTTGTTGAGGAAGGAACACTCTGAGTTGGACTGTATCCAGAACAGCTCCGATGAATGGAAGAGTCTGAGAAGGCTGGAGATGGGACTTCGTAAAGTTGATTTCGAATCCCAGACTCTGCAGGAACCAGATAGTCCGCTGGGTCGCTAGGACGACTCCCTGTGACGTGGAATCCTTGATGAGCCAGTCGTCCAGGTAGGGAAACACCTGAAGACCATGGTTCCTGAGCGCTGCGGCCACCACTACCAGACACTTGGTGAAGACTCTGGGTGACGAGGCCAGGCCAAAAGGGAGCACTCTGTACTGATAATGTAGATCTCCCACCCGAAATCTGAGGTATTGGTGGGAGGCCGGATGGATGAGAATGTGAGTGTAGGCCTCCTTGAGATCGTTTTGCTCAAGGAGGGGATACAGAGAAGCCAGGGTCAACATGCGAAATTTTTCTCTGACCAGAAATTTGTTGAGCACCCTGAAATCCAAAATGGAATGCAGATCGCCCGTCTTCTTCGGAACAAGGAAGTACCGGAAGTAAAATCCCTTGTTCTGCTGAGCCAAAGGAACTGGCTCATAGCTCAGAGCCGAAGCAAAGCTTGAGCTTCCTGAAGAAGAAGGGCAGTCTAGGCAGAATTGGAAGGATACTCTCTTGGAGGATGTTCCGGAGGAACTTGATGGAACTGAAGAGAGTATCCCTCCCTGATGACGGAAAGGACCCAGAGGTCAGTGGTAATAGTCGTCCATCGGTGGAAAAAATGATGGAGACGACCTCCGATAGGGGGAAAAACGGGAAAGGGCAGAACAACTGAGGTTATACTCTTTTCCAGACAGTCAAAAAGGCTGAGGAGCCTTAGGAACAGCAGGTGGTTGAAGCTACTAGCCTCTATGCGAGGAGCACACCTCAAGCAGATGGTACTGGAACCCACCAGAGACCAGGCAATCCTGGACCTGTTGCTCACTAACGGAGACAGTGTCACAGGGGTATCGGTGGGTGAAACCTTGGCATCCAGCGACCACAACATGGTTTGGTTCTGCCTCCAAAAAGGAACCACTAGGTCAAGGACATCGACTAAGGTCCTAAATTTTAAAGGAACTAACTTTCAGGGCATGGGCGACTACGTATACAAAGTGCTGCAAAACCAAAGCGCGACGGACAATGTAGAGGAACTACGGTCTACTCTGAAGTCTACCCTGCATGAAGCAACTAACATGTACATAAAAACAGTGAGAAACGACACAGAAACAATAGACCACAGTGGTTCTCCGTGGAGATCTCAGAACTAGTAAAGCAAAAAAAGAAAGCTTTCGTTACCTACAAACAATCACAACGACTGGAAGCTAAAGAAACCTATAGGCCAAATCCAGAAAAGTTAAAATGACAGTCAGGGAGGCCAAACTCAGGATGGAAGAAAACATAGCTAGGCAGGTAAAGAAAGGGGAGAAATACTTTTTTAAATATGTTAGCGACAGGAAGAAGAGCACAAGTGGAATTGGGCGCCTAAAGAAATCTGACGGCAGCTTTACAGATTCGGATGCAGACAAAGCAAAAATACTCAATAGCTACTTCTGCTCAGTCTTCACCTGCGAAGCGCCGGGATCTGGTCCTCAGCTACAGACAAAGGGAAGTTCGAAGGATCCATTCTGGGACATGGAAATTACTGCGAGCGAAGTCTACCAAGAGCTATCAAAATTAAAAGTAAACAAAGCTATGGGCCCGGACAATCTACACCCTAGAGTACTTCGAGAATTGAGTGACGTCCTGGAAGAGCCGTTAGCTTGCCTATTCAACCTTTCCCTTAGCAAGGGAAAAGTACCCCAGGACTGGAAAACTGCCAACGTTATCTCGCTCCACAAAAAGGGATGCAGGTCAGAGGCTGAAAATTATAGACCGGTGAGTCTCACATCAATAGTG
Source organism: Geotrypetes seraphini (assembly GCF_902459505.1). Taxonomy (NCBI): domain Eukaryota; kingdom Metazoa; phylum Chordata; class Amphibia; order Gymnophiona; family Dermophiidae; genus Geotrypetes; species Geotrypetes seraphini. The sequence continues at coordinate 504,126,998 of NC_047085.1, forward strand.
AGTAAACTCATGGAAAAGTTGATTAAGAACAGATTGGACACGTTTATGGATGATGAAAGATTAAGGGATCCCCACCAGCATGGCTTTACACAAGGGAAGGTCTTGTCAATCCAACCTGATAAGCTTCTTTGACTGGGTAACAAGAAAACTGGATGGGGTTGAGTCCCTGGACATCGTGTATCTGGATTTCAGCAAGGCTTTTGATAGTGTTCCACACCGGAGGTTACTGAACAAGATGAAATCATTAGGACTAGGAGAAACACTGACAGCATGGGTACAAGACTGGTTAAGCGGCAGACTTCAAAGAGTAATGGTAAACGGTATTCCATCAAAAACGTTGACAGTGACCAGTGGAGTGCCATAGGGCTCGGTATTGGGCCCGATGCTATTTAATATCTTTGTAAGGGATCTGACTAAGGGACTTCGAGGCAAAGTTACATTATTATTAATGATGCTAAACATTGTGGGCAGGGCAACAGAACCTGACAGTGCAACCAAGCCCAGTACTATGGAGCAGGATCTGCTTTTATTGGAGCAATAGTCCAGTACTTGGCAATTAAACTTTAATGTATATAAACAACTAAAAATAAAAGAGAGAAAAAATCAATACAAAAAAGAAGGGCAAAACTAGTCAAATCAAACTCAGAACCCCTCACATTCAAAAGCATCAATAATATAAATATGATGAACGTTGAAATGCAAAAAAATATTATGATCTAAATATACTTATAAACAATTCTCAAAAGTTTTGAGAATTGTTTATAAGTATATTTAGATCATAATATTTTTTTGCTTTTCAACGTTCATCATATTTATATTATTGATGCTTTTGAATGTGAGGGGTTCTGAGTTTAATTAAACTTTAATGCCAAAAAGTGCAAGGTAATGCATCATGGGAGCAGTAATCCATACAGAACATACACCTTGAACGGGGAAAACTTAACTAGAACTACTGCGGAAAGAGACCTGGGAGTTCTCATCCGGGAAGATATGAAAGCTGCCAATCAGGTAGAGAAAGCGTCAGCAAAGGCTAGACAAATGCTGGGTTGCATCAGAAAAAGCTTTGTCATCCGAAAGCCTGAAGTCATACTACTGTTATACAGAACCATGGTGAGACTTCACCTGGAGTATTGTGTCCAGTTTTGGAGGCTACATTATCAAAAGGCTATGAAGAGAATGGAGTCAATCCAGAGAATGGCCACTAGGATGGTCTCAGGACTGAAAGACATCCCTTATGGAGAACGTCTGACCAGACTGCACTTATATTCTCTCGAAGAGCGAAGAGAAAGGGGGGACATGATAGAAACATTTAAATACATCACGGGACACATTGAAGTGGAGGAAGAAATCTTCTTTCTAAAGGGTCCTTCGGCGACAAGAGGGCATCTGCTGAAACTTAAGGGGGGAAGATTTCATGGTGACACCAGGAAATACTTCTTCACCAAACGGGTTATTGATGATCTTCCACGCCATGTGGTCGAGGCCAGTAGCGTGCTCGACTTCAAGAGTCGATGGGACAAATAGGTGGGGGCTCCACAGAGCTATGCCCAAAAGATGGATACCCCAGGGAGGAGGGTTCGTAATGATTAAGTGGGTAGACTTGCTGGAGGGAGGGTCCTGAGTGGGCAGACTTGTTCCTCTTTGGAGTTCGAATGTAATGGAATAAAGGCCATTTCTTTAGCACTCTCCAGACCAGTAGAGGTTAATCTTTACAAATGGGTATATATCCAATCATGACCAGCAGGTGGAGACTGAAAACAAAACTGTGGGACAGTATATAATATACTCCCTTCTCTATTTACCTCAGTCTTCTTTCAGTCTCCAGCAGGTGTTGAGTGATCTGTACCCATCTCCCTTGGTAAGGCTGTTGGAATTTGTTTAGGGGGTTTATAGTCCCTGTTTTTGGCCGGACGGAGCTTGGGCGGGCCCTGTTTGGGGGTCCGTCCGACCTCGGGGGTGTCAAACCCAGCGGGTCTCGAGCGGGGTCCCTCCCCCCACTTCCTCCACCTCCCCACATTTTTCTAGAGGAGCCTCAGCAGTAAGCCTTGCCCCCTAAATCAAGCAAGGCATATTGCTTCGAGAGCCTGTGGAGTCTGTTCTGTAAAAAAAAAAAAAAAAATCCTGAGGTAGTGCTGGTCTGGAGGGTTGTTTCCCTTTAAGAAAACTGTATTTTACTGTATTTTTTATCTAACCGGCACTTTTTTATAGCTAGGTCGCGTATGGAGCAATGAGCACTTCTAAGGGGAAAAAGTGCTCATTGTGCTCCAGGCGCGAGGCACTCGTGGCCGGCCTGTGCAAGCGGTGTTCAGGCCGGTGCGGTGGAGGAGCTCCGTCGGCAGCGGCTGCAGGTGCCCAGAGCTCCCCGCCAATGATGCCTCGCGAGTCGGCTGAGAGCAGTGGGGAAGCCCGGTCTTCCCCAACCGCCCACGAAGGGATTCCCCGAGCCGCTGACGGTTGGGTTGTTGGGGATTCCCTCTCAGCTGATGTTTTGACAGCTGATGCCGACTTGCCTGTTTTAGCGGCTGGGACTGTTCAGGCTTCTCAGCTGCTACAGGCTATGGAGGGAGCAATTTTGGCGGGAAAGTCACCATTTTCACAATCTGGCCCCTCCATTTTGTCTTCCACCTCAGGTGACCTTCCCCCTGTATTGGAAAAACAGGGGCAGGTTTCTGCTGGGTCCCCTGCTGTGGCAGGGAGTCCCTTGGGACCCTCGGGGGGTTTTTCCCCTGATTTCCTTTTTTCTTTGTGCAGAGCCTATTTTCAGGCGGCTGGGGGTCCCGGATGCGCCCAGGGGTTTCGGGGAGTGGGGTTTCCTCCGCGCTCCCTGCGGCTTTGCCTCTCTCGTCTGTTGTGGCGTCCCCTCCTCCTCCTCCCTTGTCCAAGCGTCCGCGGGTGTCGTGGGACGAAGATTTATGGTCTGAGTAGCGTGTCGGTCTGGATGAGGACCTGGACCCTTTTGAGGATTTCCAGGACCCTCTCGAGGGGACGGCCACTGGCGGCGGGTTGTTGGGTTTCCCGTCCTCCGGCGAAGAGGCATCCGTGGTGCGCCTTTTTCAGAGAGATGAGCTACCGGACCTGATTCAACAGGTTTCTTCGGTGTTGCGTTTTGAGGATGCGCCGCCGGAGACTCCGCGTGTGGGGGTCCCTCTGCTTCGGGGGATCCGTACCGTTTCCCGCTCTTTTCCCATGCATCAGGATATTCGGGATATTGTACTGGAACAGTGGAAAACGCCGGAGGCGCCGTTTCGTTTGGCGCACGTCATGGCTCGTTTGTATCCCATCCCAGAGGGGGATCGGGCTACTTTAACATCGCCAGTCGTAGACGCAGTGGTCTCAGCGATTTCTAAGCAGCATACCGTGCCTGTTGAGGGCGGTTCTGCCTTGCGGGACTCTGAGGAGCGCAAGTTGGAGAACATTCTTAAGCAAAATTTTCAGGTCTCTGCCTTTGGGGTCCAGGCGGCTATTTGTGGGGGGCTGGTGGCTCGCGCCGTGTTTTGGTGGGCTGAGCGTGTCCTGGATCAGGAGTCTGATGACTGGTCTTTGGTGGATCAGGAGGTGGCGAAGATTGAGATGGCTGCCTCGTTCCTCTCAGATGCTCTTTATGACTTGGTGCGGATCTCGGCTAAGTCTATGGCCTTTGGCGTGGCCGCGCGACGTATTTTGTGGCTGCGCGCTTGGTCGGCGGATGCTGCGTCCAAAGCTAAGCTTACTAAATTTCCCTTCCGGGGGTCTTTTTTGTTTGGGGAGGAATTAGATAAGTTGCTTCAGACTCTGACGGACTCAAAGGTGCCCCTTCTGCCTGAGAACCGTGCCCGCCCTGTGTCTCGGGGCGGCACTGCCCGGGGGCGTTTGCGAGAGTTTCGCAAGTATCGCCCTGGGCGTGGGGCTGCTTCTTTCCCGGCTCCAGGGTTTTCCCGGGGTCGGTTCTTCCAGCGCATGCAGCCCTTTCGGGGGGCCCATCGGGGGGCAGGGAATCCCTCCGCAGGTTCCCCCGCTTCCCGTCCTGCACAATGACTCCTTGCCGGCGCCTCCTTTGGTTCCGGTGGGGGCCCGGCTGCGCGACTTTTTCCTCAAATGGGCCGAGATCACGTCCGATCAGTGGGTCCTGGAGTTCACCTTGGACGGTTATGCCCTGTAGTTCGCCCGCTCTCTGCCGGACCTTTTCCTAGCCTCTCCATGTCAGACTCCTTGGAAGACGCAGGCTTTTCACCAGACCCTTCGGCGCTTGCTAGATCTCAAGGCAGTTGTTCCAGTGCCCCCTCCGGAGTGGGGCACCGGCAGGTACTCCATTTACTTTGTGGTGCCCAAGAAGGAGGGGACCTTTCGGCCCATTCTGGATTTGAAGGGGGTCAACAGGGCTCTCAAGATTCCCTTTTTCGCATGGAAACTCTGCGGTCGGTCATTCTGGCGGTTCAGCCGGGGGAGTTTCTCACTTCTCTCGATCTGACGGAGGCCTACTTGCATGTTCCCATTCGGGCCTCTCATCAGCGCTTCCTTCGCTTTGCGATCTTGGGTCGGCACTATCAGTTCTGTGCGCTTCCCTTTGGTCTGGCCACGGCTCCCCGGACATTCACCAAGGTGATGGTGGTCGTTGCGGCGGCCTTGCGGTCGGAGGGCATTCTGGTGCACCCCTACCTGGACGACTGGTTGATTCGGGCAAAGTCGTTGCAGGAGAGCTCCTGGGTTACGGCTCGGGTGGTGGAGTTTCTCCGGTCGCTGGGCTGGGTGGTCAACCTTTCCAAGAGTCAGTTGGTCCCGGCTCAGCGTCTGGAGTACCTTGGGGTTCTGTTCGACACCTCCTTGGAGAAGGTCTTCCTTCCAAAGGCCTGGGTGAGCAAATTGCAATCTCACATTCGTCTGCTTTTGGCGTCCCGGTGTCCTCGGGCGCGAGATTTCCTCCAAGTCTTGGGGTCAATGGCGGCGTCCCTGGACGTGGTGAGGTGGGTGCGGGCCCTCATGCGTCCTCTTCAGTATGCTCTGCTCCGGAGGTGGTCACCCCAGAGGCACGGTTTGGATGTTCCTGTCCCCCTGCGAGGCGTGGCGCGCTGCAGTCTGCGTTGGTGGCTCCGGACCCCTCACCTGGTTCAGGGGGTGGGTCTGGATCTCCCGCAGTGGACGGTGCTCCTTACGGATGCGAGTCTCCTCGGTTGGGAGGCTCAGTGTTTGGGTCACTCAGCTCAGGGCACCTGGTCCACGGAAGAGGCCTCCTGGTCGATCAACGTGTTGGAGACCAGAGCGGTCCGTCTGGCGCTGTTAGCTTTCCACTCCCTTTTGTTGGGCAAGTCGGTCAGAGTCCTGTCGGACAATGCCACGGCGGTGGCTTATGTCAATCGTCAGGGGGGCACCAAGAGCACTCAGGTGGCGCAGGAGGCGGCTCGGCTCATGATTTGGGCGGAGTCCCATCTTCTGGACCTCTCGGCCTCTCATATAGCTGGGGTAGAAAATGTTCAGGCGGACTTCCTCAGTTGTCACTTCTTGGATCCAGGAGAGTGGTGTCTTGGCTCCGTGGCATTTCAGTTGATAGTGCAGGCTTGGGGGCAGCCCCTGATGGACCTGATGGCCACGAGTGGCAACGCCAAAGTGCCCCGCTTCTTCAGTCGTCGCAGGGACAGTCTGGCCGAGGGTCTGAATGCTCTGGTCCAACCGTGGCCAACGGAGGGGCTGTTGTATGTGTTCCCTCCTTGGCCATTAGTGGGCAGAGTACTTCTTCGCATTGTTCACCATCCGGGTCTGGTGGTTCTGGTGGCTCCGGATTGGCCTCGATGTCCGTGGTATGCGGATCTGGTGAGGCATCTGGTGGCGGATCTTCTTCCTCTACCTCTCTTGGACGATCTTCTGATGTTCGACCCGTCTCCCTTCTGTCTTACGGCTTGGCTCTTGAAAGGGATCGCCTTAGTAAGAAGGGATATTCAGATAAGGTGATCTCTACGCTCTTGGGGTCCCGGAGGCTTTCTACCTCTCGGGCTTATGTGCGGGTTTGGCGTCTCTTTGAGGGGTGGTGCCGGGCGCGGGGAGTGGTCTCTTTTCGCGCTTCCCTGCCTACCATTCTAGAGTTCTTGCAGGATGGCCTGGATAGAGGCTTGGCTTGGTCTTCTCTCCGGGTTCTACTTGCGGCCCTGTCGGCTTTTCGAGGGTTGGTGACAGGTCAGCGTTTGTGGGCCATTCCTGATGTGATTCGCTTTTTGTGGGCGGCCAAGTTGCTCAGGCCTCCCCTACGGCCCTCTATTCCATCTTGGGATCTCAATCTGGTTCTCTCTGTTTTGGTGCGCCCGCCTTTCGAGCCGTTGGATGGCTGTTCTTTGAAGGACCTTACTCTGAAGGCGGTCTTTTTGGTGGCCATTACTTCCGCTAGGTGTGTTTCTGAGCTACAAGCTTTCTCTTGTAGGGCTCCCTTCTTGGAGTTTTCTAGGGAGCGGGTTGTCTTGCGGCCTGTTCCTTCCTTTCTGCCAAAAGTAGTTTCTCCTTTTCATGTCAATCAATCGGTGGTCCTCCCAGTCTTGGGTAGTCGGGAGGGCTCATCTGAGCAGCGGCAGCTGCGCAAGTTGGATGTCGGTCGGGTCCTTCGCTCTTATGTGCAGCGGACCCAGGAAGTCCGGAAATCCGATCATCTCTTTGTCCTTCTGGCGGGTCCTCGTCGGGGGGCTGGCGCTTCTAAGGCTACTATTGCGCGCTGGATCAAGGAGACGATTGCTTCCGCTTATCTTCTGAGACAGAAGACTGTTCCGGAGTTTCTCAAGGCTCATTCCACTCGGGGCCAGGCAGCTTCTTAGGCTGAGTCGTCGCTCGTGCCTCCAGTGGATATTTGTAAGGCTGAGGTTTGGTCCTCCTTGCATTCCTTTGTTAGACATTATTGGGTAGATGTTCAGGCGCGTCGGGACGCGGTGTTTGGTGAGCGTGTTCTGGTATCGGCCCTGCGGGGGTCCCGCCCGTGAGAGGGACTGCTTTGGTACGTCCCATTTGTAAAGATTAACCTCTTCTGGCCTGGAGAGTGCTAAAGAAGGAGAAATTAGGTTCTTACCTGCTAATTTACTTTCTTTTAGCTTCTCCAGACCAGTAGAGGTCCCCACCCTGTCTGTTGTTGGTGTTGTTGTTGGGGCTGTTTCGCGGGCAGTTTTTGTTTTTTGCTGCGGGTTCTGGTATTTTTCTAGGGCCGGGGAGAATTGAAGAACAGCGGCTGTGGCTCGGCTGGCGAGCTGTGGGGACATTTTCCTTCTGGTATTTCTCCTCTGCATTTTCCAACAGCGTTTGGGTATGTTAGTTGTTACTCCTGTTCGGAGTATTGTTTTCTTTCTGTTTTCCAGTTCTTGGTTCTGCTTGGCTATTCGGCAGACTGAGGTAAATAGAGAAGGGAGTATATTATATACTGTCCCACAGTTTTGTTTTCAGTCTCCACCTGCTGGTCATGATTGGATATATACCCATTTGTAAAGATTAACCTCTACTGGTCTGGAGAAGCTAAAAGAAAGTAAATTAGCAGGTAAGAACCTAATTTCTCCTTATTTTAACACATGCCAATGGTCTATTATTTAGTCTGATTATACAGTCTATGAATCTTTTCCCAAAACCCATATGTCTTAGCACTGCTTCCATAAAGCTCCATTATACCCAGTCGAATGCTTTTTCAGCATCGACCGAGACTGCCACCCATTCCGTTCCCTCCCTTCTTGCCTGCCATACCAAATTTAATACCTTCCAGATCCCATCCGCCGCCTGCCTCACACCTGATCCGGGTGAATAAGTGTTGACATATACAGTATGGTGACAGTCTATCAGCAAGGACCCTAGCCATAATTTTTGTATCTATCCCTAAAAAGGCTATTGGTCTATAACTGGCACATTGAATATTATCTTTCCCTGATTTAGGCAAAATTGTAATTCCCGCTAAACTCATAAAGTATGGTAACTGTTCCCTCTCTTTCAGATTATTAAAGAGTCTTGCCAGGAAGGGAGTCACAAACGATATAAACTTTTTATAAAACATTCCCATAAATCCAGCCATTCCCAGGGATTTACCTATTTTGATGTTATATATCACCTTTCGTATCTCATCCTCTGTTATATCCCCATCTAATCCTTGAGCCTCCATTTCTTGCAAGATCTCTAGATCTAATTGAAACAAATATTGGCCCAGAGAGGCCTCTGTTCCCTGACGTATATAATTCCTTATAAAATTCCAAAAACCTTTCATAACTATCTTCCTCTTTTGTTAGCATATCCCTTTCCTTAGAACGTAGAGCCATAATATTACCATGAGAAAGTTGGATTTTAGATTGTAAACAATTTTTATTGACATGAAAAACCGGCAGAATCAGAGGAAAACAACAGGTTACTGAAAACAAGGAACATGGGCAGAAGATCCGCATAACAAAGTACATCATGACAAAGACATGCGTCAGTTACAACCACCCACAAACCCTGACACCCATCCCCCCCGTTCCCCCCTTCCCCCAAGGCTCACCCACCATCCCTCCGCCCCTCCCCCACCCCAACCCCCTACCCTCCCAGGATGGAGAGGAATGCAAGGGCGTAGAAAAGAAAAACACCGACCAGATTCCCCCAGGGTCTGAACTCTGATGACCCCAGGGCACACAAATGAACAGGGAATCCCCTCCAAAAACAGCCCCCCCAAACCCATTCCCCCCCCCACCACAGAGCAGAGAGATGCAGGGATCCAGAACCGGCCAGGAGATTGCACCATTAAGGATAAGGCTGCGCCCCCTAGGGGATAAGGAATGTAAATAGGGGTCCCAAAGAAGCAAAAAGCACCGGCGACGTTTAAGGGAGCCCCCCACCTCACCTCCCAAAGAACTAATGCATGGAGATGGGCTCTCCAATGCCAAAAAGACAGAGGATTCGATGAGGTCCAGTGCTGCATAATACACCTGTGAACCAGGAGACACACCTTATGATACAGCTAACGAGCTTCCCTGGGCAAGGATCCAAAAGCCCCCGGTATATCCAGCACTACTTGATCAACGGTGCCAGTCACAAATGTATCCAAAAGGGAGCCCAAATATTGAACCACCTCAACCCAAAAAGCTTGAATGCACCAACAATCACACAATGAACAGAATAATAGCCTTACTGGGTCAGACCAATGGTCCATCAAGCCCAGTAGCTCGTTCTCACGGTGGCCAATCCAGGTTGCTAGCACCTGGCCAAAACCCAAAGAGTAGCAACATTCCATGCCACCGATCCAGGACAAGCAGTGGCTTCCCCCATGTCTTTCTCAATAACAGACTATGGACTTTTCCTCCAGGAACTTGTCCAAACCTTTCTTAAAATCAGCTACGTTATCCGTTCTTACCACATCCTCTGGCAACGCACGTTCCAGAGCTCAACTATTCTCTGAGTGAAAAAAATTTCCTCCTATTGGTTTTAAAAGTATTTCCCTGTAACTTCATCAAGTATCCCCCTAGTCTTTGTAATTTCTGACGGGGCAAAAAATTGATTCACTTGTACCCATTCTACTCCACTCAAGACTAATTTCCTCTATCTTGGCATCAATAAGTTTACCCCCCCAATCCTTTATCCAAACACATCATATCAATACGTGTATATATCTCATGAGGTGGCGTATAATAAGTATAAACCCTTCCTAGCAGATGGGTAGTCTGACACCCATCTGATAAATTTAATGTTTCTAGACATTTTTTAATTGTTTCCTGTCTTTTTTAGATCGAGCGCTCTTGCTACCCATAGAATCCCAACGAGGGCCCAACACTAAGGGCTCCTTTTACAAAGCCACGCTAGGACTTTAACGCGCGGAATAGCGCACGCTAAATTGCCGCAGGCACTAGCCGCTACCGCCTCCTTTTGAGTAGATGGTAGATTTCCGGCTAGCGCATGCTAATCTGGTGCGTTCGTCAAAACCGCTAGCACGGCTTTGTAAAAGAAGCCCTAAATTAAAATCCCCCCCCAATAAACAGTGATCCTTCTTGATTTTTTCAAAATAACACCCATGAGTTCTTCACAAAATTTCCCTTGATTACTATTTCGTGCATACAAATTCACCAAAGTCACTTTCTCTTCATTCAAATCCCCCAGCCAAATAATCCATCTCCCTCCCTCGTCTTTCCATTCAGCTTTTGTAATGACTTTCAATTGTCTGGCAAATAGTATCCCCACCCCTGCTTTCTTTTTCTCCTTTTTATTAGAAGCCCAAATTTGTACCGGGTAATCTCTATATTGAAACATCTTTTCTCCTATTTTTTGTAAATGCGTTTCTTGGACATAACATATATCAAAATTCAACCTTTTCATTTCTTTCAATAATAATTGGTGTTTTCGTAGTATGTTAAGCCCATTCACATTCAGACTTCCTAATCTTAATTTACTTCCTCCCACTCTTTAAATTTCCCTTTCACTTTATTCTCCTCGTCCTTCCTATCCATACAGATCTTACACTTTTCCCTTCCAGGTCCTCCTTGGGTCCCTTCCCCCCATATTCTTCTTCCATCCATTTCTCTCCCCCCTCCCCCCCTTCTTCTCCCCCCTTCTCCAAGACTTTGTGTGATTCTCCCACCAACCTCTAAGTGTAACATCAAACTTCTCCCCCCTTCCTCATACCTTTCACAAATCCCAATCACTCTTTTCCACAAACACCCATACATGCATTTCTTCTAACTCAGTAGGTCAAAAACCTACTATTTAACTAACTTCAATTCACTTATTTATATCCTAGTCACTGTTCTGCAGTCTGTCCTTCAAGTAGGGGGCCAAAACAACCATGGACCCCTGCCCCAGCTCCATTTGTTGCTCTTCTTGTTGTTTTCTCCTAGATCTCAAAGTAGTCCCCTGCCAGTGATACTTCTCCAACTTTTGTACCACTATTTTTCCCAAGGCCACTCTGGTCAATTCCATCAAGCCTTCCTTACACAAATAGTCCTCGGCCTCTATCACAGTTGTAACTCTCTTGTGGGTACCATTAATTGTTAACAAAAGGCCAAATGGAAACAGCCATCTGTAACGCAAGTTCTTCTGCTTCAGTACTGTGAGAATTGGGCAAAATTCCCCCCTTTTCTTTAGTGTAATAGCTGATAAATCCTGAAATATCTCAATACTATGAGTCTGCCAGGTTACCGTATCCAATTCTCTGGCCTTACGAATCAGTCGTTCTTTATCACTAAAATTGTGCAAACATGCAATTATGTTCCGGGGCTTTTTGGACAGTCGAGGCCCCACCGTCCTGTGTGCTCTATCTATTTTCACTGTGGCTGGGGAAGTTGTTTCTACATTCTCAGATGTTAAAATAAAGGCAAAGATTTCTTGCACCACTTTTATAGCGTCCTTAAAGTCATCAGTGTCAGGGACCCCTCGTATCCGTACATTTTGCCTCTGAGATCTATTCTCTAGATCTTCTATACAAGTCATATAATCCTTCAATTCCTTTTGGGTATCCCCCACCTGACCACGTACTGTTTTCATCATCACTTCTTGTTCACCAACTCTCCGCTCCGTTTTTTCTACTCGCCCCAACAGATCTGCCAGATCTTGCCTTATTTCTTTTACAGCATCTTTAATCTTCCCCTTTACCCCAGCCACTTCACTCTTTATTTTCAGGGTCCACTGTTGAAGTTCCTTTTTTATGGTCGATACTGCCAGATCTTTATGCCTCATACGAAGTGGAACCATTCACTCTAAATCCTCCTCTGACGCACTCTCTCCCAACTCACAAGGCGTCTCATGGGCGGTTCCAGGTCCATGCCGAAGGCCAATTTTCTCCTGCCCTCTATCTTGGGAGCGGCTTTCCTTGGGGTCTTTTTTTCACTGGCATCAAGACTCTCACTTTTTGGAACACTTTTCGGGTGTATTTCTTTTCTTTTTGACTCAGAACCTCACATAGAAGGGGGTATAGAGCTACCGGAGGTCAGAGCTCCTTCCTCAACTTGCCATCAAGGTTAGTGATGTCACCTGAAGTGACCTGGGTACAAATTATATTTCAAGGATAGAGATCAAATTGGGGGGGGGGGGATTGCGCTATATGTTAAAGAGGGAATTGAATCAAACAAAATAAACATTCTGCATAACATAGATAGCAGTGTGGAATCCTTAGGGATAGAAATTCCATGTGTGGAGGGAAGGAATATAAAGGTAGGGTTATACTGGAACAAAATGAGCAGACACATGAAGAAATGTTTTCAGAGATGAGGAAAACTAGAGAAATGGGCAACACTATAATAATGGGTTATTTCAATTACCCCAACATTGACTGGTTAAATGTTACATCGGGGAGTGCTAGGGAGGTAAAATTCCTAGATGTCATAAATGACTGCTTCTTGGAGCAACTGGTCCAGGAACTGACAAGAGGGGGGTGCTATTTTAGATTTGGTCCTTAGTGGAATGCAAGACATAGTACAGGAATTAACTGTGTTGGGTCCGCTGGAAAACAGTGATCATAACGTGATCAAATTTGAGCTGATGCTGGGAGTAACATTGCAAAAGAAATCTACTGTAGGGGCGTTTAATTTTTGAAAGGGCGACTATGATAAAATGAGGAAAATGGTTAAAAAGAAGCTAAAATGATCAGTTGCAAAGGACTGTAAACCAGGCATGGATGTTATTTAAAAATACCATCGTGGAAGCCCAGACCAGATGTATTTCACGTATCAGCAAAGGTGGAAAGAAGAGGAAACGAGAGCCGATGTGGTTAAAAGGTAAAGTGAAAGAGGCTATTAGAGCCAAAAAACATCCTTTGCACAGGTGTCAAAGTCGGTCCTCGAGGGCCAGAATCCAGTCGGGTTTTCAGGATTTCCCCAATGAATCTGCATGAGATCTATTTGCATGCACTGCTTTCAATGCATATTCATTGGGGAAATCCAGAAAACCCGACTGGATTCCGGCCCTCGAGGAGGGACTTTGACACCCCTTTAAAGAATGGAAAAAGGATCCAAATGAATAAAATAAGAAGAAACACAAGCACTGGCAAGTTAAATACAAAGCATTGATAAAGACAGCTAAGAAAGAATATGAAGAGAAACTTGCAAAAGAGGCAAAAACTCATAGCAATTTTTTTAGGTACATCAGAAGCAGAAAACCTGTGAGGGAATCTGTGGGACCGTTGGATGCTCAAGGAGCAAAAGGGATGCTCAGGGAGGATAAGGCCATAGCGGAAAGGCTGAATTAATTCTTGGCTTTGGTCTTTACGGAAGAAGATGTAAGAGATCTACCTGAATCAGAAATGGTTTTCAAGGGCGGTAATGCGGAAGAACTGAAAGAAATCTTGGTGAATCTGGAAGATGTACTAAGCCAAATCAACAAGTCAAAAAGTGATAAATCGCCAGGGCCTGATGGTATACATCACAGGATACTAAAAGAACTCAAACATGAAATTGCTGACCTGAAGATTGGAGGGTGGCCAATATTACGCTGATTTTTTAAAAAGGTTCCATGGGAGATCCGGGAAATTACAGACCGGTAAGCCTCACTTCAGTGCCGGGCAAAATGGCAGAAACGATTAAAAAAAATAAAATTGTAGAACACAAAGACAAACATGATTTAATGAGGCGGAGTCAGCATGGGTTCAGCCGAGGGAGATTTTGCCTCACCAATTTGCTTGACTTCTTTGACAGTGTGAATAAACATGTGGATAAAGGTGAGCAGGTTGATGTAGTGTATCTAGATTTTCAGAAGGCTTTTGACAAAGATCCTCATGAGAGGCTCCTAAGAAAATTAAAGTGTCATGGGATAGGTGGCAAAGTTCAGTTGTTGATTAGAAACATAGAAACATAGAAACATAGAAATTGACGGCAGAAAAGGGCCATAGCCCATCGAGTCTGCCCATACCAGTGACCCTCTCCCTGATTCTTACTCTCCTAGAGATCCCACATGAATATCCCATTTCTTCTTGAAATCTAACACGCTGCTGGCATCAATCACCCGCTGAGGCAGCTCGTTCCAATGATCGACCACCCTCTCGGTGAAGAAGTACTTTCTAGCATCACCTTGAAATTTCCCTCCTCTGATTTTCAGCGAATGTCCTCTGGTTACCGAGGGCCCTGTAAGACTGAAGATATCATCTTTCACCACTATACGCCCAGTAATATACTTGAAGGTTTCAATCATGTCTCCTCTCTGTCTTCGCTCCTCCAATGAGTACATCCGCAGTTTTTTTAACCTTTCTTCATACGTGAGATCCCTGAGCCCCAAGACCATCCTGGTAGCCATTCGCTGAACCGACTCAATTCTCAACACATCTTTTCGGTAGTGTGGTCTCCAGAATTGAACACAATACTCGAGATGAGGTCTCACCATGGATCTGTACAGTGGCATTATTACTTCAGGTTTTCTGCTGACAAAACCCCTACGGATACAGCCCATCATTTGTCTTGCCTTGGACGAAGCCTTCTCTACTTGATTGGCAGCCTTCATATCGTCGCTAATGATCACTCCTAAATCACGTTCCATCGTGGTCCTGGACAAGGTTTCACCATTTAGTGTGTAAGTTCTGTGTGGATTTTTTTTGCCTAGATGCATTATTTTACATTTTTTAGCATTGAAGCCTAGCTGCCAAGTTGATGACCACTGCTCGAGCTGTCTTAGGTCCTGCGTCATAAAGTCAGGCACACTGCTTTTGCCAACTATGTTGCATAGTTTGGCATCGTCGGCAAACAGTGATACTTTTCCTCTAAGTCCTTGGGTTAAATCTCCTATGAATAAATTAAATAGAATCGGCCCTAAGACGGAGCCCTGAGGTACTCCACTCCTCACTGCTGACGTTTTGGAGGGGGTACCGTTTACCATCACCCTTTGAAGCCTACCATCTAGCCAATCCTTTACCCATGTAGTGAATGTATCCCCTAATCCCATTGATTTTAGTTTGTTCAACAGCCTGCGGTGTGGGACGCTATCAAAAGCTTTGCTGAAGTCCAAATATATCACGTCAAGGGACTCACCGGCATCCAGATGTCTGGTCACCCAATCAAAGAAGTCAATCAGATTAGATTGGCAGGACCTTCCCCTGGTAAATCCGTGTTGATGTGGATCACGTAAACTTTCTTCGTCTAGAATTTTGTCAAGTTCCTGTTTGATCAGTGTTTCCATGAGTTTGCACACTATGGATGTAAGACTCACCGGTCTGTAATTTCCTGTCTCTGTTCTGCATCCCTTTTTGTGGAGTGGAATTACGTTAGCTGTTTTCCAGTCTAGTGGTACTTTTCCCGTGCGCATGGAAAGATTGAAGAGTACAGCTAGTGGTTCAGCCAGAACTTCACTCAGCTCTCTGAGTACCCTGGGGTGTAGATTGTCTGGCCCCATGGCTTTGTCAACTTTGAGTCTTGAAAGTTCGTGGTAGACGCTACTAGGTGTAAATTCGTAATCGCGAAACAGGTCATTTTGGCTGTCTCTTATTTGTAGTTGTGGACCATCTCCTGGCTCTTCACAGGTGAATACTGAGCAGAAGTATTCGTTTAGCAGTTCTGCCTTGGTAGTATCAGATTCTGCGTAGTTTCCATCTGATTGCCTAAGGCGTTCTATTCCATTTTTGTTTCTCTTCCTGTCGCTAATGTACCTAAAGAAGGATTTGTCCCCTTTTTTAATGTTCCGTGCTAGATCTTCCTCTGTTTGAAGTTTGGCTTCCCTGACTGCCTTTTTGACAGCCTTAGATCTGGCCAGATAGTCTTCTTTTGCCTCCCTTTTCCCAAGATGTTTGTAGTTGATAAATGTTTCTTTTTTCATTTTAATGAGGTCCGAAATTTCCTTGTTGAACCATTGTGGTTTTTTGTTTCTCCGGCGTTTGCTTACTGTTTTTACGTAGCGGCTAGATGCTTCGTTCAGGATGGATTTTAGATTTGACCACATAGTTTCCGGATTGTCAGTTTCTGCATGGTTTTGCAGCTCTTGATGGACAAAGTCTCTCATGTGGTTGAAATCAATTAGGAATTGGTTATCGGATAGAAAACAGAGAGTAGGGTTAAATGGCCATTTTTCTCAATGGAGGAGAGTAAACAGTGGAGTGCCGCAGGGGTCTGTACTGGGACCGGTGCTATTTAACTTATTTCTAAATGATATGGAAATTGGAACGATGAGTGAGGTGATTAAATTTGCAGATGATACTAAACTGTTCAAAGTTGTTAAAATACATGCGTATTGTGAAAAATTGCAGGCGGACCTTAGGAAATTGGAAGACTGGGCATCCAAATGGCAGATGAAATTTAATGTGCACAAATGCCAAGTAATGCACATTGGTAAGAATAACCTGAATCACAGTTACCGGATGCTAGGGTCCACCTTGGGGGTTAGCGCCCAAGAAAAGAATCTGGGTATCGTTGTAGACAATATGATGAAACCTTCCGCCCAATGTGTGGCAGCAGCCAAAAAAGCAAACAGGATGCTAGGAATTATTTAAAAAGGGATGGTTAACAAGACTAAGAATGTTATAATGCCCCTGTATCGTTCCATGGTGCGACCTTATCTGGAGTATTGCGTTCAATTCTGGTCTCCTTAGCTCAAGAAAGATATAATGGCGCTAGAAAAGGTTCAAAGAAGAGCGACCAAGATGGCAAAGGGAATGGAACTCCTCTCGTATGAGGAAAGACTAAAACAGGAAAGACTAAAACAGTTAGGGCTCTTCAGCTTGGAAAAGAGACGGCTGAGGGGAGATATAATTGAAGTCTACAAAATCCTGAGTGGAGTAGAACGGGTACAAGTGGTTCAATTTTTCTCTTCATCAAAAATTACAAAGACTAGGGGGCAGTCGATGAAGTTACAGGGAAATACTTTTAAAACCAATAGGAGAAATTTTTTTCACTCAGAGAATAGTTAAGCTCTGGAACGCGTTGCCAGAGGTTGTGGTAAGAGTGGATAGCGTAGCTGGTTTTTTAGAAAGGTTTGTTCAATCTCCTGGAGGAAAAGACTGTTATTGAGAAAGATATGGGGGAAGCCACTGCTTGCCCTGGATCAGTAGCATGAAATATCGCTACTCCTTGGGTTTAGTCCAGGTACTAGTAACCTGGATTCGCCACCGTAAAAATGAGTTACTGGGCTTGATGAACCATTGGACTGACCCTGTAAGGCTATTCTTATGTTCTTATAAGGCGTATAGGGACAGACGTAAAGATATCAATAGGTATACTTTAGAGCAGGGGTGTCAAACTCAATCACATTAAGGGTCTGAAATCCAAAACACAGGCTATGTTTTGGGCCAGACCCCACCAAATCTCTGCCTCAGACCCCGACCCCATAATAGTACTATTTTTTTTCATAGTACACCATTTTTCCATTAATTTTTCATATATACATATATAACAACACATAATGGTTAACCACAAAATTAAACTACACAAAGCACACTGTTTGCTTCTCAACATTCATTCCTACCAGAACACAGATAACCCCTATGCAAATACCGGACCACAAACTAAAAATACTAATATATACAAATGAAACCCTAAGATTCAAGACTCTGCATGCAGTACAACCCCCAGAGAAATAGAAACAATTTTCTTTCTTCCTGAACAGTGCAAAATACAGACAGCAGATGTAAATTCTCAAAATTGCCACAATTCAATCACTAAATTGAAAATAAAATCATTCCCCCTACCTTTGTTGTCTCCCTCCCTCCCTCCATGCTGTGCCTCCCTCCGGCGGGTGTCTTACCATCTGGCCAGCTCCCACAGGGTGTGATGCAGCGTTTTTATTACCGCCCCTGGTGATATCTTCTGGCCGGCTCCCTTCTCCTCACTGCCGCAGTGTGCACAAAGCCATGGGCAGCGGCTCCTCATGCGTCCTGCGCCTCATCTGGAAGCGTTCCCCCTGACGTTGCGACGTCAGAGGGAAGGCTTCCGGTTCAGGCGCAGGACGCCGCTGCCCGCGGCTTTGTGCTTTCTGCGGCAGTAAGGAGGAGGGAGCCGGGCAGATGATAACACCAGGGGCAGCAATGAAAACGCCGCATCGCACCGCGAGCTGCATAAAACAGCCAGGCAGACCGAATTCAGCCCATGGGCCTTGAGTTTGACAACTGTGCTTTAGAGGAAAGTCGGGAGAGGGGAGATATGATAGAGATGTTTAAATACCTACGTGGTGTAAATGCGCTTGAGTCAAGAATCATTTGAAAGGAAGCTCTGGAATGAGAGGGCATAGGATGAGGTTAAGAGGTTATAGGCTCCGGAATAATCTAAGGAAATACTTTTTTACAGAAAGGGTGGTAGATGCGTGGAACAGTCTCCCGGAAGAGGAGGTGGAGACAGAGACTGTGTCTGAATTCAAGAAAGCGTGGGATAGGCACGGGGGATCTCTTAGGGAGAGGAAGAGATAAAGGTTACTGTGGATGGGGCAGACTGGATGGGCCATTTGGCCTTTATCTGCCATCATGTTTCTTACCCAGTGAGTTCAGTTCTCTGTAAAGTTCCTCCTGACGTTCTAAGTACTTCCACTTCTTCTGGCAGACAGACACAGCGATGTCCTTAAAAGTCATCCGCATCTGAAATACAAATCAGAAACACACTCGCCACCTTCTGCATCAAATCCAGTAGGAGACCTCCCAATTCTGGTGTTCATTGGGCAGGAGGAGAGTCTGATGGGTACGTATATAATTCATAATCCATAACATGCTGTCCCAAAGCAGTTATATTCCAGGAGAGGGGAGGAGCAGAGTATATTCTAGATGTCCCTCGGGGACAGTGTTTGGCCTTGAAGAAATGGGAACCAGTAAATAAACGGACATCAGTATGAGCTCTGGAAGTGTAAACGAGAGATTTTGAGCTCAGGCTGCACCAGACATAAGTCTAAATGAGAACTGCCTCATACATCATTTAGTCCTGGTAAATGCAAACCATGCTATTCAAATCCTAAATAAATCAAGGTCAAACAATCACACCGGGGAAAAAATTGAAAATAAACTAGACTAAATAGACTCCCAAAAATCCACCCTATCAAACTCTCTGATTGTTAAAATGTAAAGTGCAAAAGTGCTCATAAGAATTTCAAGCTGAGATAAATATACTCCTCAAAGTGCCCTTAAAATGACATAATGTCACATAAGTTAACTCTAAAATGCAAAAAAAGTACATAAAAATATTTGAAAAATTCATGAGGAACATTGAATAGATATAAAATATAAGAGACACCATCAACAACTGCTATCATATCAAGCAGCCATATGGGGTAAAGACCTAGAAAAACTAATTGCACACACAAACAACTATGAAGAATTCAGGAAACACCTAAAAACTTACCTATTCTTGAAATACCTAGTTAACGAACCGGAACATCAACCCCCCTCGTAACATCACCACATACCTGAACTTGCAAACTGTTAACCCCAACCCCTCATTCACTAAATATGAATACTCTATGAACCTACGGAATATTTCTACTTCTGTGTAAACAACTTGGCACTTCCTGGCCTTGCAACACACAAACTAACGTTAACAATACTAATGTTATCAGATGTACATTGCTATACTCTTTTAGTCGTTGTACGAGATATACACTGCTATACTCTCTAATTCGCTGTATGTAAAACTTCTCTTGATTGTATTTACAGTTTCTTTTATTGTAAACCGCCTAGAAGTCGCAAGATTACTGGCGGTATATAAGAATAAAGTTATTATTATTATAAAAAAAAAACCAAGTAAAAAAATCATCAAAAATTCACAGAAAAACATATAAATAAATGTCCATTGGAAATATTGGCAACTGCAGTGTCCTCAGGGTTACACTTTTTTTGTGCCGTTATAATTCACAAGCACATAATTCACGGTTCCAGAGCAGGGTTATACATCAGATCCTGCAGAGCTGGGGCTGAGTGGGGAAGCGGGTAGAGATTTGTGCGTGGATATAATTCACAGTCACAGAATTATAGTGGCTAGAAACCAGTTACACACAGAATCTGGGACCTTTTAGGGGACTCCAGCTCCTTCTCCTTGACCTCAAGAGGTTTCTCAAAGTGTTCTTCTTTAGCCTCAGGTCTGCTTGGGATTCTAACCCTACTGTTACCACTATTTATATTTTCTATAGTGCTAAAGGCGTACGCAGCGCTGTACATTTAATATTCAATAGACGGTCCCTGCTCAGAACAGCTTGCAATCTAATTTGGACAGACAGACAGGACATAACATAACATACATAACATAACTTTATTCTTCTATACCGCCATATTCAAATGACTTCTTGGCGGTTTCCAAGGAAGAAGACTGGACAATCAGTGAATTACAAATAGTTAAAATACAACAATTTTCTTAAATATACTCAATATCGGATTATCATGACAACAATATCCACATTTTAAGAAATAAATTTATCAAACAATGCTGACTTAATTTGTTTTTGAAATACACCATAAGACAGCATGGCTCCACTAATGCAATTGCCTAACGAGGATTGCCTTAGGCTTCCTCTAATATCCCACCCCCCCTACCCCCAGTACTCTTAGTAACAGGATAACACAGTATTTATCAAATTCGTTTTCTATCCCGTCCACCCCAAAGAGCCCTGTAAATGGTGGCAGATAAAGACCTGCCCAACAGGGTGGCCAGAGCTTCACCTACCGCTCTATACAGGTTGCAGTCGAATATAAACTGAGATTTTAGGGCCCAAAAATGGGGGTCTCGGTTTATATCCTGATCAGCTGATATAAACTGAGACCGCCCCGCCTCCCTCACGGACCTGTTGCAGGCCTCCACTGGGCCTGACATAAGACCTGGTGGGCCGGGACAGGAGGGATCCCTCCCGCCTCTTGTCCCGGCCAACTCTTAACAATTCTCACCTCCCTCCCGTGTCCCCGATTGTAAAAATGTTACCATTTAAAATTCCTGTTGGTCCAGCATTGAGCCGGGGCAGGAGCGATCTTCTTGTGCCCCATGCAGAGCCGCTATCTGAAAGGCTTCCGCGAGTTCTTATGGCAACCGCAAGACTGTATGAACTCTCGAGGCTGCCACGGGAACTCACTACCTTATTTACTGGACTAGAATTAGGGTGGGGGGACGGGACACTGCACGCTCTGTAAGGAGAGTGAACGCTATTATTGGTGCTTACTTGCTTGAAATGCGAGAGTCCTATCCAAATAGGTCTTGTATCTGCAGCCAATGATTTTTGGATACGCAAATAAATTGCTACTCCTAGTTGTCCTTATTGGGTTATACAACACAAAGTGAGATAAAAGGTAAGTTGGGGCTAATCCCCAAATCATCTTAAAACAAATGCAAGAAAATTTGGGGAGATTCTGGTAGAAGGAACTTGTATTTGTATTTCTATATTTATACCCTGCCTTTCCCAGGGCGGGTCACAGTAAAGTACATACACAAACAGAATCACATACAATACAACAAATCAAACATCAATAGAAGATAATAATAATGTAAAGCCTCCCAAAATTACAAAGAGGCTACCAGTGCCTCGCATCAAAAAAATTATGGTCAAATATATTTTATTGAGCAATTAAGAAAACAAAGTGACACAACAAGGTCAAAAACCAGCTCAAAAGAGTTTGAAATAGTCCCCCAAAGAACCTCCCTCCCCCAAACCCAACCCAAAATTCCCCCCTCCCCCCCTCAATCTCCCCCCTCCCCCCCTACCCTAACCCCAATCCCACCCCTGGGTCCTCCTTCCAATCACCCAAAAAGAAACAAAGAGCAAGCTATACATAAAATGAAACAAAAGGATAAGCTCAACAAAAAGCATCAATTAAGTATCCGGCTACGAGCCAGAGGGGTCAAAGTAGTCCAAAATGGTTCCCAAGTGGTCTGGAAGAGGCGGCCCTGGCGAGAGGACAAATCAGTCACATCCCGTCGCTCCCACATCAAGAGAGTAATCATGCGACTCCTCCAAAGGGAATAGTCCGGAGCCTCAGCTGCAAGCCATTTCAGCAAGATGCATTTCACATCAATCAGGATAGACCACTTGAGGAAAGCTGCAACTCCTTTGGAACGTGGAAAGTAGTGAGGTATAGTCCCAAACAAAAGCAAAGGTGAGCTACGAATGGTAACATGCCAAAGATTCTCCACAAAAGCAAAGATAGCAGTCCAAAAAAGCTGTACCTGAGGACAAGTCCAAAACATGTGTCCCAAACTGGCTTCCGGAGCCTGACAACGAAGGCAGGCTGCGTTTAAACGAAAGTGAGCCAAATAAGCCCTTTTAGGAGAGATATATAAACGAAAAATCAATTTAAAATGTTGTTCCCAAAAGGTGGTATATTTACGAAATGCTGGCAGACGTCGGACAGCCTGAAGAAGTAGGTCCGAAGGCAAGTCTACAGCAAGATCACAAGACCAAGCATCTCGCAGCCGAGAATGGTCAAACAAAGGGCATTCATCTTTCAAGTGGTGATGATGGAACTTGAGGGGGACCGGCTCCTGGGAACCAGTGGTAAAGGCCGTGGACAACAACTCTTGGCAGGAGGCCTGCAAGGAGCTAGAAGGTAAGGAAGAAATGTAATGGTGGATTTGCATATAAGCAAAAAAGTCAGAAGGGGGAAGAGCAAATTCTGTTTGCAATTGAGCAAAAGATTTAGGGGTACCATCATCAGTAACCAAGTGAAATAAATAATGAATGCCCTTCGTTTCCCACCGAGCAAAACTCGGCCCATCAATCCCAGGCAGGAAAGAACCATTAAAGCGAAGAGGGAGAAAGGGAGAAACAGAGGAAGAAAGAGTGTGAAATTTACAGACCCAACGCCAAACCTTCCGCAAGGGTCGATGCAATACTTTCAGAGAAAGAGACTCAGGTGCAACAGAAGGGACAGAATGCAGATAGGCACTAAAGTGAACAGAATGAAAACAAGTAAGTTCTAGTGAAGTATTAGTGAACGCTGAAGTACCCCTAAAGAGATCGTTAATATGCCGCATGCCACAACCAATTGTCAAATAGCGAAGATTCAATAAGCCCAAACCCCCTCTATACCAGGGAGTTGCCACCCGCTTATAAGACAAACGAGGTCTCTTACCAGCCCAAAGAAATTTCTGGACCAGGCGCTCCAGTCTGCGCTCGTCACGAAAAGTCAAATAAAGGGGAAGGACCTGAAAAACATAAAGCCAACAGGGAACTAGCAGCATGTTATACAAATGCACTCGACCCAGAAGCGAGAAAGGAAGAGATTCCCAAAGATGTAACTTATTTTGTAAAGCCTGAAACAGCGGCGTCACATTTAACCGGTACAGATCAGATAAGTCCAGCGGAATGTGAACCCCTAGATACCGCAAAGTGGAATCAGCCCAACGAAGTGGAAAAGCACCCCTCCATGAAGTCCGTAAATCCGGTGGAAAAGGTAAGGCCAAGGATTTATCCAAATTAAGGGACAGCCCCGAATGAAACCCAAATTCAGAAATTAGATCCAGAGCTGCCGGGAGAGAGTCTTCAGAGCGGGTAAGAATTAAAAACATATCATCTGCATACGCCAGAGTCTTAAGTTCAAAGTCGCCAACCGAGAGACCTCTGACCTCCGCAAACCCCCGAAGAGTGCATAACAAGGGTTCCAAAGAAAGAAGGAACAGAAGAGGGGAAAGAGGGCAACCCTGCCGGGTACCACGAAGAATAGGGAAAGAGTCTGAGCGAGTCCCGTTGACAAGCAAAGAAGCATGCGGATTAGAGTAGAGGGAACTCACGGCATCCAAAAAGAACCCTCTGAGCCCCACATTCTCCAAGGTACGAAACAAAAAAGACCAGTGAATGCTATCAAACGCCTTGGATGCATCCAGGCTAACAAATAGCGTCGGAATTTGGCGAGAATGGCACTGAGCAAGAGCAAGAAGTACCTTGCGGACATTGTGTACAGACTGGCGGCCCCGAACAAAACCAACCTGATCCTCATGTATAAGCTGTGGTAAATGAGGAGCAAAACGATCAGCCAGCATGCGTGCGAAGAGCTTGAGGTCAACATTTATTAAAGAAATGGGGCGATAGGACCCCGGCAAATCAGCATCCTTACCCGGCTTCAAGAGCAAAGTAATAAGGGCCTCATTCACAAGGCGTGGAAAAGAACCACGGGCAGTAGCTGCATTAAAATATGCCAACAAAGGTCCATAAAGAGAAGGGGAAAGGAGCCGATAGAAGTCACCCGAGAACCCGTCTGGGCCCGGAGCCCGATCAGAGCGGAGCGATTTAATGGCAGACTCTAATTCAACCGCCCGGAACGGACTGTTAAGAGAAGAAATCGCAGCCTCCGACAAACGAGGAAGCCCAGAAGAGTGAAGATAGTCCGTCATCATCTCCAAAGAAGCATCATCCGGAGCTTCATATAACCGACGAAAAAAGTCAAATAAAACCCCGGAGATCTCAGAAGTTTGAGACACCACCCCACCGCCCCGGGTCCGCAAGGATAAAATCGGCTTCCTACCAGTCGTAGCGTTAACCAAATGAGCCATAAGACGTCAAGGTTTGTTCCCGTAATGAAGAAAACGATGTTGATAAGAGGCTTTGCATTTTTGGGAACGAGAATGAAGAAGTGAGTTCAAGGCCACCTGAGTAGACAGATAACAGTCTCGAGTCTCCTGAGAAGGGTGAAGAGAAAAGGACCGCTTCGCCAAATGTAAGGCCCGTTCGAGAGTAACGATCCCTTGGTTAATACGCTTGTTACGAGCACACAGAAATGAAATGATATGACCTCGAATCACCGTCTTCCCAGCCTCCCAAAACAAAATAGGATCATCCATGTGGGAAGCATTATTCGTTGAATAGTCATCCCATTGGGCCTGCAAAAAGGTAAGAAATTCCTTATCCTGTGCAAGATAGAAGGGAAACCGCCAGGACGATGCTCGGAGGTACGAAGAATCCAAGAAAACATCTACCCAAATCGGGGCGTGATCCGAAATAGACAGAGGTCCAATCTCAGCCAATTGAACGGAAGGAAACATAGAGGAAGACAAGAAGATATAATCCAAGCGAGACCAAGTGCCATGGGCATGAGAAAGATGAGTGTAGTCGCGAACTTCAGGATGCAGGAGGCGCCAAGGGTCCACAACCGAAAGAGAGTCACAAAAGTCCGAAAGAAGGTGACCCTTAGAACCCAAAGAAGAAACGGGAGATCCGGATTTATCCTGATCAGGAGTCATGACCAAGTTAAAATCTCCCAGGAGAAATAGAGGATCACCAGGAAAACGAGAACAAATTTGGAGCAACCGCTGCAAGAAGGCCGATTCACCAGAATTAGGGCCATAAACCACTAACAAAAGATAGGAGCGCCCTCCCAAGGTAAGGCGTAAAAGCAGGGATCGACCGTCAGACTCCTTATCCAAAACCTGGACACCAATGGGAGAAGACTTGCGGACCAATACAGCAATGCACCCATGACGACCCGAAGAGGAAGCAAAATACACCTCCCCCACCCAAGAACGACGCAACTTAAGATGTTCTGCATCAGTTAATCTGGTTTCTTGTAAACAGGCAATATCGGACCGATAGCGCTGTAGAGCAGCAATTATTTTGGATCTCTTAACAGGCGATGTAATCCCCCCTACATTCCAAGATGTAATTCTAAAAGGGGTACTCACAACTGAAAGTCAGAAAAGATGCAAAAGGAGAGAAAGGAATCCAAAAGAAAACTACCCCAAGGGCCCAGCCCCCCCCAGAGTAGCAGCGACCGCTTAAGGAGAACAATGCAGCAAACGTTATACAATAGAGCACAGCAAAATTGAGGCAAACATACTGAAGGAGGACCCCCCACCCCCCAAAACCCACCCCACCCACACCCAAACCCCCCCAACCCAACAACCCAGGATCCCCAACAACAACAATCCCGTCCCCTAAAAGAAACGGAAAGAGAGCCACGTTAAGATGTGTCAGGGGCCCCCAGTCCCCGTACCTCACACACCCCAGGTCAATCTACTACATCCACAACCAGGCCAGTCATCCAACAAACCACGAAACCGGGGATTGAAAGTTAAAAGAAACTAAGAAACATAAAGACACAAGACCCAGGACTCCTCAGCCCCAGAAGTCCATGGAAAGCAACCCAGCCTCCCCAGACACTCACCTAACCAACCACCCAACCTCCCATTCTCACAAGGCAATGCTGACAGGCACCAAAACCCAGGCTATAAAATCCGGCCCCAGACCCACAAGCGAGTCCCACGCAAGCAAACAGCAAACAACCCCCCTCTCCCCCCACAACAGCACTATCCAATGAGGCTCATGCACACAACTCCCCAGCCCAAACACAAACACCACAACCACTCACCAAGCAATCAAGAGACAACAGGCACACAAACAAAAGGGAGACAGGCACCATAGAAGCTACACAAGAAAGGCCCGGGTACCCAGTCCCAGAGGGTCTGAAAAAATATACTCTAAGCAGGGCAGTCGGGACCTCATGAAGCGTAGAGCCCACTGGGCCAAAGTCACCCTCACACCAGAGTCACACCCGACACCCAAACCAACGTCCCCAGGCAGCTCGTCCCAGAACAAACATCCAACAAAGTTGACTAAACCACAGTCATTCACATTAAAACAGCAGATACAAATGGTGAGAGGCACAAATATTTAGCACAAGTACCAGAGGGTAACAAACAAGAGTCAGGAAGTCCAAATCATGGTGCAGGCATATGGACTGTGGGGCTTAGGACAACTCCATAAGTAGTCAGTGGAAAACCCAGCCCATGTCAAGATATGCCAAATACAGGAGGTGCCAGGAAACCAAGAAAGCATCGCAGGGCTAGCCCCAACAAGAAATCAGAAACACCATTAGCCATGAGTCTGGAACAGGACGCCCCAGCCATGCCCAGTGCTCAGGGGGCTGAGAAGGCCCAGACTCTCCCGGCAAAGCATCAATGTAGGCTTGAGCTGCCTCCGCCGAGGCATAGGTAGCCCACCCTTTAGAGGTCCAAATCTTCAACTGCGCTGGATACAGAAGTTGGAAGCGCTGTTTTCGATCAAACAGCTCTGAGCACACTCTAGAGAAGCGACGACGACGCTCTTGCAGCGCTGGCGAGTAGTCTTGGAAGAGGCGCACTGGAGTCCCCTCATAAAGAAGGGTATTCCGATGTTGGCGGTACTGTTTCATCAGCTCCGCTTTGACCGCCAAGTGATGGACCTTGAATATAGTAACCCTAGTGCAATCACGGTCATCGGTGCGCTGGCCCAGGCGGTGCGCTCTATCAAGCTTCAGAGGACCCACTCCCGCCAGAAGGGGTAGTGCAGACTGGAGCCACGACTCCAGCACAGTTAAAAGGCGAGATTCAGAAACTGTCTCTGGGAGACCCACCAGACGGAGGTTGTCCCTTCTCGAGCGATTCTTGAGATCCTCCAGCTTGTCTGCTTGTTTCTGGAGCTGGGCCTTCACGGACGCCACATCCGCCGCCGATGCCACGTGGGAGTCTTCAACCATCGAGACTCTGTGTTCCAGCTCTCCTGTGCATCTGGTGGTTTCCCCCAAGAGGGACTCAAGCGACGCGAGCTGGGAGGAGAGCTGGTCGAAGCGGGAATCCAATGCCCACACCACCGACGCTGACAGTGCGGCAATATGTGCCTCCGATAAGGGGAGCGCGGAACCCGAGTCTCCCGCCGCCGCCATCTTGGAATCCAGCTGCGCCGACCTCGTCTCCCAATCTTTAGTACCGCGGCCGGACTTGGCGCTCATGACAGGGCTAGCGCGCTGGAGAAACCCGTCCATATACCACCCCGATGGTCAGGGGAGAAGTGGGACCCGAAAAGATAAAGAAATTATTCACGAAGAGACTCGGGGCCCCGGAGCACGAGTAAGGCACGTCTTACCCGGTCCAGCACATCACGTGACTCCCCATCAAAAAAATTAAAAATCAAGTCCCATATTTCATCTTACAGAAGAGGTGTTTCTTCAACACTTCTCCAACTACATTGCTGTCGTAAATATTCCGGAAGCTTATTCCACTCGCGAGGACCCACGCACGAAAACATGCTAGCTCTAGACACGGCTAGCCGCAGCTGTTTCACTGTCGGAATATGTGAGTCGCCAAGCGCAACATGCTCTGTGGTTCGTATGGCAGAATGCTATCCATCAAATATTTCGGAGCCTTACTGTGTAGTAATTTATAAAGGATTTGATGTTCTAATTATAACCAATACAAAGATAGAAACATAGAAATAGACGGCAGATAAGGGCCACGGCCCATCTAGTCTGCCCACCCCAATGACCCTCCCCTACCTTTCTCTATGAATAGATCCCACTGTCTATCCCATTTGGCCTTAAAATCAGGCACACTGCTGGCCTCAATAACCTGAAGTGGAAAACTATTCCAGCGATCAACCACCCTTTCAGTGAAAAAGAATTTCCTGGTGTCCCCGTGCAGTTTCCCGCCCCTGATTTTCCACGGATGCCCCCTTGTTGCCGTGGGACCCTTGAAAAAGAAGATCTCTTCTTCCAGCTCGATGCAGCCCGTGAGATACTTGAATGTCTCGATCATGTCACCCCTCTCTCTGCGTTCCTCGAGTGAGTACAGCTGAGAGAGGGGTGACATGATCGAGACATTCAAGTATCTCATGGGCCGCATCGAGCTGGAAGAAGATATCTTCTTTTTCAAGGGTCCCGCGGCAACAAGGGGGCATCCGTGGAAAATCAGCTTTCTGTCACATGGTCACTCTTTCTTAATCAAAACAGAGTTCGAACAATCGCATTCTGGGCTACCTGCAGCGCACTCAGTCCTCATACAGGTAAACCCAGAAGCACCAAATTGCAGTAGTCTAAGCATGATAAGTAGTCTAAGCAAGACAGTCCTAAGAATAAAGGCAGACAAGTGTGGATGCAAACTGCTCAACAGATGCAATTTTAAAAATACCTTTGTTACCACTGCACATACATGCCCCCTGAACGTCAGACAAGAATCCGGTAGAACCTCTAAATATTTTACCTCCGTGGATAGTGCAACAGTAGTGTCTAATAAGTCAATGAACAAACAAAAATATATAACCTTCGTTTTCTGGACACTCAGTTTCACAATGAGTAAGTTATCTGACAGTGAGTGGGAGTTAATAGTTGAAATGATAAGGTGGTATATGGGCTCTTAGCTTGGATTTGAATACTGCTAGAGACGGAGCATAACGTATTGACTCTGGCAGCCTGTTCCAGGCATGCGGCGCGGCAAGAAAGAAGGGACGGAGTGTGGAGTTGGCAGTGGAGGAAAAGGGTACAGATAAGAGGGACTTACCCATCGAAGTTCACAGGAGGGGTGGGAGAGGGAGCATAGGGGAAGCTAAGTATCCAAACCGAGCAGTGTTTGAAGAGAGAAAGCAGGAAAACTGGGGGCAATCTCCTACCTGAGCAGAAGCTCCTACAGGTATTTTCCTTGCTGCTTTTGTTCTTTGCTGGATTAGAAATAGACTGGGTCATATTCCTCAGGCTGTGGGATAGGGGTAGGAGCTGAGGGTGTCTCTCTTCCAATGCTGGGAGAAGGGAGAAAGGCGCAGAAACTTGAAATTTCTGGCTGGAGGTTTCTGGATTACCTGCAAAGTAAAGAAGACTCCACCTCTTCCTGACATCACAAAGGGAAGGGTGGAGCTTCACGCTGAGCCTGTTGAGAGATAAACAGGGGCTGATGCAGACAGACAGAAAAACAGCTGGCAGAGCTGGCTCAGTGCACAGATTCTACCCAGAAATTAACCAAATTCTGCTGCCATGCTGTGTGCAATAAGCATGCAAATCATTGTCGCAAATCTCCTTTTCTGTCGATTACATTAAAAAAAAAACAAATCAGAGTGGTCTGCATCCCCCCATGTCCTGTCCCCCCCTGATCATATCTTAATGGAGCAGGAGCACCCAGCATTGTGTGATGTATCCTGGAGGGAGGAGTTTCAGCCTGTCATATAAAGGAATTTTTCCTTTATTTGGTAGTTAGGTGGGGGGACTACCAAATAAGGCAACATTTCCCTTATATGGCAGGACTAGGACATGTGGGGGGTAGAGTTACCAGATTTTGTAGTTCAAAATAATAATAATAATAGTACATATTACTCAGAATCACTGTCCCATGGTAAAAGAATGCTTTCTTCTTAATGTGCCTTTCCCGGGCTATATTTCTCCAGCAAATTGTCTGGCTTTGTTTCTCTGTTCGGTGGCTTGCCTTGCACTAGCGAAATTCTGGAGGTCCACTGGGATTCCCAAACGATGCTACTTGTTGATCAGTCTTGATTAGGTTCATTTAATGTGCGCTACGGCGTCAGCAGTTGGATCAGTATCATAAAATCAGGGATCCCTATACCACTTGGAGATTGGTCACTTCTTCCTCATAACCATTACTCACGGGGGGTGGTAGGGTTGGTTGGGTGGATGGGGGATATTGGGTATGGGAATTCTAGCTTCTGATGTGTTACTTCGCATTTTCATATTGTATGTGGTGCAGTTTTGGGGGAAGGGGTGGGTTGGGTACAGGGATTTGCTTGTGAGTTTTGCTGTTATTATATGGCGATTGTTGTCTTTGTTTGTGTTTTGCATAACACCAATAAAAATGATTACACACACAAAAAAAGAGAACACGTGGCTCTGCCCCATTCTGCCCCCAGCCCTGCCTCTCCACTCCCAGGCCTATGCCCAACCCCAAACAAACCTCATTTCTTCTTCTCCGAGCTCGGAGCCACTTTTGGAAGGCTAGCACAAGCAGTTTCTCCGGCCTGCTGCTTGCACCAGCCTGGCTCCCTCTGAAATCACTTCTGGGTCGCGGGGCCAGGAAGTGACATCAGAGATAAAGCCAATGCCAGCGCGAGCAGCAGGCCAGAGAAGCTGCTGGGGAAGTACAGGGGTGGGAAGGAATGGGAGCAGCAGGCCAGAGAAGCTACTGGGGAAGTACAGGGGTGGGAAGGGATGGCACTAGAGTGGTGTGGGGTGTGCAAGGAACGGAAGGAGGATGGTGTGGAAGGAGTGGGGGGCACCTCCCACCCTCGCTACACTACTGTATCTGCACATGAACTGGAATGTTGTTCTGTACATAATATCTGCGTTGTCAAAAATTCTTGCACATAAAAATTTTGGCAAGGCTAATCCGTTATAATAAAACCCTTAGCGCACATGCGCACTTCAATCTCCATGCCTCCATGATCCGTGGTGCCATGCATGCACAGTGCCTGCCTCAGCTGATTTCCTGCCTTAGAAACATAGAAAAAAGCAGCAGAAAAGGGCTATAGCCCACCAAGTCTGCCCATTCCAAGTATCCCCTCCCCTGAATTTACTCCCTTAAAGATCCCACGTGAGTATCCCATTTTCTCTTAAAATCCATCACGCTGCTGGCCTTTATCACCTGGAGTGGGAGTCTGTTCCAATGATCCACTACTCTTTCGGTGAAGAAGTACTTCCTGGAGTCGCCATGAAACTTCCCTCCCCTGATCTTCAGCGGATGCCCTCTGGTGGTCGAGGGTCCCATGAGCCAGAAGATATCATCTTCTGACTCGATGCGTCCCGTGATGTACTTATATGTTTCAATCATATCTCCCCGTTCTCTTTTTTCCTCAAGTGAGTACAGCCGCAATTTTTTTAATCTTTCTTCATACGTGAGATCCTTGAGCCCCAAGACCATCCTGGTGGCCGTTCGCTGAACCGACTCGATCCTCAGCACGTCTTTTTGGTAGTGTGGTCTCCAAAACTGAACACAGTACTCCAAGTGAGGCCTCACCATGGCTCTGTACAACGGCATTATAACTTCAGGTCTCCTGCTGACGAAACCTCTGCAGATACACCCCATCATTTGTCTTGCCCTGGAGGAAGCCTTCTCCACTTGATTGGCAACCTTCATGTCCTCACCAATGATCACCCCTAGGTCGCGTTCCGCCGTGGTCCTAACCAAGGTCTCACCATTTAGTACATAAGTTCTACGCGGGTTTCTCTTACCCAGGTGCATTATCTTGCATTTTTTAGCATTGAAGCCTAGCTGCCAAGTAGTTGACCATTGATCCAGCAACAGTAGGTCGTGTGTCATATTATCAGGTAATAAGCTTTTGCCTACTATGTTGCAAAGTTTGGCGTCGTCGGCGAACAGTGATACCCTTCCTCTAAGTCCTTGCGTCATATCTCTTATGAATAAGTTAAATAGAATCGGGCCCAGGACCAAGCCCTGCGGCACTCCACTGATCACGTCCGATGCTTCGGATGGGGTACCGTTCACCACCACCTTCTGAAGTCTACCGCTCAGCCAATCCCCAACCCATGTAGTTAGAGTGTCTCCTAATCCTATCGATTTCAGCTTGTTCAGTAATCTTCAATGAGGGACGCTATCAAATGCTTTACTGAAGTCCAAATATACCACGTCCAGTGACTCTCCGGCGTCCAGTTGTCTAGTAACCCAGTCAAAAAAGCTAATCAGATTAGATTGGCAGGATCTACCCTGGGTGAACCCGTGTTGGTGTGGATCACGCAGTTTTTCTTCGTCTAGGATTGTGTCAAGATTCTGTTTCATCAGTGTTTCCATGAGTTTACACACTATAGACGTGAGACTCACTGGTCTGTAGTTTGCTGTCTCTGTCCTGCAGCCCTTTTTGTGGAGTGGGATTACGTTGGCGGTTTTCCAGTCCAAGGGGACCCTTCCTGTGCTTAGGGAAAGATTGAAAAGAACAAATAATGGTTCTGCCAGGACTTCCCTTAACTCCCTGAGCATTCTGGGGTGTAGGTTATCTGGTCCCATGGCTTTGTTTACTTTGAGTCTTGATAGTTCGTCATAGATGCTACTGGGCGTAAATTCGATCTCCAATGCCGGCTGACTTCCTGTCTTCTGACTATGCTGCCGCTGCTGGGACACCTCTTCTTCTCACCCCCGGACCAGCAGCAGCCGCGGTTTCATCAAGCAGCCGCGGGGCATTTGCTAGGCCAGCCTACTTTGATAATGCGAGGCGGGCTGGCTTAGCAAAAGCCCTGAGGCTGCCCAGGCTTGCGGATGCTGGACAGGGAGAACAGGGAAGGGAGAAGGGGTACTACTGGACAGGGGGAGGTAAAAGGAAGGGAGAAGGGCTACTGCTGGACAGAAGGGAGCAGGGAAGGGGTACTGCTGGACAGGGGGGAAGTAAAAGGAAGGGAGAAGAGCTACTGCTGGACAGGGGGAGCAGGGAAGGGGTGCTGCTGGACAGGGGGAGGTAAAAGGAAGAGAAGGGCTACTGCTGGATAGGAGGAGCAGGAAGCAAAGAAAGAAAGGCCTCAACGCCTCATTGTGCTAAATGTTTACACATCTACTCTAGCACCCGTTAATGTAACGGGCTTAAACACTAGTATTTATATATAAACAGAACAACGCGCAGATCCGAGCTGGCGCTTTAATTTTCTTTGGAGATATGTGCAGAACTATTACCTCTTTAAAATTGCGGGCACTTGTTTATAGTCACAGAAAGAAAGACAAAATTCTGGCACCTAACCTTTCTACCACACCTCAGACTTGGTGGTAAATTTCTCACCCTGTGCATGCTTTAAAATGACTGATTACTTCTGCGCATTGGTGCAAAATACCTAATAGTTTGATTACCATACATTTTAATACTCTGCATATAATCATGTATAAGTTGAGAAATTTAGACTTTAAAATGGCTTCATTAAAAGAGGACTTGCATAAATAGTGAGCAAACACTCAGGGGACCTTTTTCTAAGGCACGCTAGCCATTTTAACGCTAACACGTCCAGTATAGTCTATGGACACGTTAGCACGCCTTAGTAAAATGACCCCTCAGTATCCACTAAGTATAAATCTCACATGTGTTTTGCGAATTATTTTTCTGACTTGGGAGAGTGAATATATAAATGGTAACTACAAAACAAGCCTCAAAGACTCAACAAGCGTAGACACCGGCAATTAATGAGGCAATAACGATGCTCTTACAGAGGGCGGAAAAGCTACCTTTGCTTTCTAAAACTGAAACGAAAGAGCAGCAAAACAAAAACCTCTTATATTTAACATCACATCGTATGTCTATACCGCATAACCATAAGTTCAATGCGGTTTACAAATCTACAAGAAAGGGCCAAAGATAACTCCTCGGACAAGTACTTAGGGAAAAGATCAGACTTCAATTGTTTCCTAAAGTGTTCGTAAGAGTGAGAAGTAAGTAACAGTGAACGAAAAGTCTTTGTCGTGAAAAGCTGCTTGAAATGAAAGCAGATGATCGTGGCATTTCTTGCCTTTGCAGCCTTTAACAGAGGGAAATACAAACCGAGCATGTGATTTTCTACTATTCTTATGGGATGCAATTGAGAATCTGTCGGCTAAATAAAGTGGGGCTTGGCCATCGATGACTTTTGTAGCATATGCATCCCAGTTTAAAGATAATGCGTGCCTCCACGGGGAGCCAGTGCAACTCACGGTAGAAAGAAGTTACACGATCATATTTCTTTAGACCATCAATCAATCATACCGCTGTTTTCTGGATTAATTGTAATCTGGTACTATTTTGTTTAGTCGTAGTTAAATAAGCAATATTGCAATAGTCCAGAAGACTCAGTACTAATGATTGGGGAGGGAGATTTTAATTACATTAAAAAAATAAAAATAAGAGGAAGGGAAGAGGGGGAGGAGAATATAGGAGGAAAGGGAGGTTGCTGAGGGTGGGATGGGGGGGGTCACTGGGATGGGAGGTTCAAAGTGGGAAGAGAGGTAGGTTGGGGTCAGTCCAAATAAGACTTTAAGGGCTCCTTTTACTAAGCCGCGTTAGGGCTTTAACGTGTGGAATAGTGCCCGCTGAATTGTTGTGCATGCTAGACCTTAACGCCAGCATTGAGCTGGCGTTAGTTCTAGTCGCGTAGTGCGGGTTTAGTGCGCACTAAAATGCTGCGTGTGCTAAAAATGCTAAAGCAGCTTAGTAATTCAAAATAACATCACCAAGATTGATTATGACGTCACCGTTCCTCACAACTGACTGGGGAATCCTCTCCAAGCAGTGATAGACCAGGTCAACCGTGGGGGCTCCCTTTCCAGTGCGCTGATGGATTCTAAAGAAAAAGCAAAAACAAGTGGAATTGTCCAATAAGAAAAGGTGCAACAAATAAAGGTGTCTTTCAACTCATCTGGATAATCAGGTTATTCTTTATTCTTCCAAAAATACTCGACCCTATAGGCAATGTATAAAATCATATAAACACATATAGAAACATATAAACACTATAATAATAAAATGAAAATATGTGGTAATAAAAACATTAAAAACATTCAAAATATTAAAAATATTAAAAAGAAACAGCAAATTACATGTAAAAGTTTCTTTAAACAATGCAAAACAACATATACTTTAATAAACCGAACATAAAAAAAAAAAATGAATAATGACTAATATCGTATAAATTTATCATATAAATATCATATAAATTTAAAATCAACCATAACAACAAAATATCATATAGATTTAAAATCGAACATAGTTTAGATATCACAACAAAGCAATATAGATATTCTATATATTATTAATAGAAATCAATATATTATTACTAAGAAAATTATATGTCAATAAAAAATAAAAAATAAGGTGACTAAAAAACAATCAATGTATCATCCATAGGAGTCAATGTATTGTTATAAATAGAGCAAGAAAATGTGTATTGTCACTAGGAATAAATATATATTATTACTAGAGAAAACATATATAATCAATAAGTAAAAAACTATATAATTGATAAGCACAAAGCAAAAAGTATATCTAAACACTAGAGACAATGTACAGTGTAAAATTTAAGCATATATTATATTATGGAAATGTTGAACCAATTAACCAAAGTATACTTAAAAATAAACCAATAGCAACTAAAAGAGCAAATATCAATGTTAAAAAAGTAAATATAAAGATGACTAAAGCATACTGGATAAAATGAATGAGATATAAGAGCACTGCAATACCTTGGAGATCTTTGGGTATAAAAAACCACGAGTATGGACCACTTTAGAATACTGTATATATCTAAAATAGAAATTGTACACCAACTGAACAATATAGAACAAAGAGAGACAAAAAGGGCTAGTAAAAAGAAAAATAACCAGTAAAAAAGTGAAAATGTGCCACAAGTTGAAACGTGTAATGAAATAAAACATGAATATGTTGTGCCACAGCCCGATATACACTAAAAATCAAGAAGCAAAAATAAATAATCAAAAATAAAAAGAACGCTTACCAGAACGCCGTCGTGTTTTGCGCGCGTTCTAAAGAAAAAGCCCCAGGATGGCCTCATATACTATTTTATCCTGTCTCACACTCTGTTAGGGTCTGCAATAAACAACAGGTGTTTAACTTATCTCCCAGCTGGAATGTTCCTGAGATTCATAGTTCTTTCACATACCCACCAGATTCCCACAAGCCTGCTCCTGGGAAATGGCTGTACAATGGTCTATTTGAAATTGACTACCCTTATTTCAGGTAGAATGCACAATG
Organism: Geotrypetes seraphini; assembly: GCF_902459505.1. NCBI lineage: Eukaryota > Metazoa > Chordata > Amphibia > Gymnophiona > Dermophiidae > Geotrypetes > Geotrypetes seraphini. The sequence continues at coordinate 504,163,217 of NC_047085.1, forward strand.
AAGGTTCTGATTTGTGTGTTTGGCAGGCTGTATTACTTTGCTTTGATTAAGCTGCTGTTTGTTGCCCACCCTCACCCTCCTTCCCAAAATCTGCTGCCCTAGGCAATTGGCCAGTCTTGCGTAATGGTAGGCTAGCTTTGCTTGAGGCCTCTCAGAGAAAAGGTACTGCATTTGGAGCAAGAAAACCCTTGCAGTCATCAGGTGCAAGTTCACAAGAATGCAACAAAAAAGCAAAGGGTCATACGTCCCTTCCCCAACCCAGTCTCTTTTGTTTTTTTATGCTGGAAAAACAGACCTATGAGAGCTTTTCCAGAAAGAGGCAGGTGACAAGCAAAGCCTCAGCATCATTATACCTCCCCCTCTTCCTAGTTTTTTCACTTTTGTAATGTACTACTACTACTATTAATTTCTAAAGCGTACACAGTGCCCTACATTCAACATGTAATAGATGGTCTTTGCGCAGGAGCTTACAATCTAATTAGGACAGATGGGGATTGGGAATTTTTTGCGGACAGAATGATAGGATGGACATAGGACATGTATGTAGTTACATAAAACATCCGTCTCTGGCAGTGTTCAAGGCCCAGTTAAAAGCCCACCTATTTGAGAGTGCTTTCCACTCCTAACTCTACGGACCTTTATGTGAAGAAAATCAATAAAAACAAGAGAAAAAGGAAGCCGATATGGTTCTCCAACCTAGTGGCTGAGAAAATAAAGGCGAAAGAGTTGGCGTTCGTGAAATATAAAAAAAACAAGAAGAGGAGAGCAGAAAGGACTACAGGGTGAAACTGAAAGAAGCCAAGAGAGAGATACGTCTGGCAAAAGCACAGGCGGAAGAACAAATGGCTAAAAATGTAAAAAAGGGAGACAAAAATGTTTTCAGATATATTAGTGAAAGGAGGAAGATGAAAAATGGAATTGCTAGGCTAAAAGATGCTGGGAACCAATATGTGGAAAGTGATGAGGAGAAAGCGAATGTGCTAAACAAATACTTCTGTTCTGTGTTCACAGAAGAAAATCCTGGAGAAGGACCGAGATTGTTTAGCAAAGTTACACGAGAAAATGGAGTAGATTCTGCGCCTTCACGGAGGAGGGTGTTTATGAGCAACTTGAAAACTGAAGGTGGACAAAGCGATGTGACCAGACGGGATCCATCCCAGGATACTAAGGGAGCTCAGAGAGGTTCTGGCGAGTCCTATTAAAGACTTGTTCAACAAATCTCTGGAGACGGGAGTGATTCCTGGGGATTGGAGGAGAGCGAATGTGGTCCCTATTCATAAAAGTGGTCACAGGGATGAAGCAGGAAACTACAGGCCGGTGAGCCTCACTTCAGTTGTTGGAAAAATAATGGAAGTTTTGCTGAAAGAAATGATAGTGTACTTCCTTGAATCTAATGGGTTACAGGATCTGAGGCAACATGGCTTTACAAAAGGTAAATCGTGCCAAACGAACCTGATTGAATTTTTTGATTGGGTGACCAGAGAGCTGGATCGAGGACATATGCTAGATGTAATTTACTTGGATTTCAGCAAAGCCTTTGATACAGTTCCTCATAGGAGGCTGTTGAACAAACTTGAAGGGCTGAAGTTAGGACCCAAAGTGGTGAACTGGGTCAGAAACTGGCTGTCGGACAGACGTCAGAGGGTGGTGGTTAATGGAAGTCGCTCGAAGGAAGGAAAGGTGAGTAGTGGAGTCCCTCAGGAATCAGTGCTGGGGCCAATCCTGTTCAATATGTTTGTGAGTGACATTGCTGAAGGGATAGAAGGAAAAGTGTGCCTTTTTGCAGATGATACCAAGATTTGTAACAGAGTAGACACCGAAGAGGGAGTGGAAAAGATGAAAAAGGATCTGCAAAAGTTAGAGGAATGGTCTAATGCCTGGCAACTAAAATTCAATGCAAAGAAATGCAAAGTAATGCATTTGGGGATTAATAATAGGAAGGAACCGTATATGCTGGGAGGAAAGAAGCTGATATGCACGGACGGGGAGAGGGACCTTGGGGTGATAGTGTCCGAAGATCTAAAGGTGAAAAAACAGTGTGACAAGGCAGTGGCTGCTGCCAGAAGGATGCTGGGCTGTATAAAGAGAGGCGTAGTCAGTAGAAGGAAGAAGGTGTTGATGCCCCTGTACAGGTCATTGGTGAGGCCCCACTTGGAGTATTGTGTTCAATTTTGGAGACCGTATCTGGCGAAGGACGTAAGAAGACTTGAGGCGGTCCAGAGGAGGGCGACGAAAATGATAGGAGGCTTGCACCAGAAGATGTATGAGGAGAGACTGGAAGCCCTGAATATGTATACCCTAGAGCACAGTTCTTCAACCGCCGGTCCGCGGACCGGTGTCGGTCCACAGGAAATTTTTGCCGGTCTGCGCAGGACCGGCAAGATTGACTTACTTCAACTTCCTGCCGGTCTGTGTAGGGCCGGCAAGATCAGCATCTGAAGCGTGCGCTGGGCCGGAGAGATCTTGGGGAGCCTCCGACAGTGGCTTTCTCCCTTCTCTGCAGCTCTCCTTTACTTCCCAGCACAGCGATTCACAAAGGCAGCCACGGGGCTTTTGCTGAGTCGCGGCTGCCTCTGATGATGCAACTTCCTCTTTCCTCAGAGGCGGTGCGACCCAACAAAGGACCCGAGGCTGCCTTCTGTGAATCGCTGCGCTGGGAAGTAAGAAGAGCTGCTGGGAGGGGAGAATGCCACTATCAGAACCTGCTGGGCAAGGGAAAAAAAGGGACAGCTGCTACTGGACCTGGAGGGAAGGAGAAGGAGAGATGCTGCTGGGAGGGGAGGAGGGAAAGGAGTCTGGGAAGCTGCTGGGCAAGGGAAAAAGGGACAGCTGCTACTGGAGAGGGAGAAGGAGAGATGCTTCTGGGAGGGGAGGAAGGGAAGAGAGTTACTGCTGGACAGGAGGAGGGAAGGGAGAATGAAAAAAGAAAGGAAACAGCTGGCAGAGAGATTAGAGGAGGGGAAGGGGAGACACAGGCATGAGAAAGTAGAGAGATTGATGATAGGAAGGGGTCAGCAGAAAAATAAGCAGAGAGGGACAACGATGATAGATCTGGTGTAGGAGAGATAAAAATGAAGAGAGCAATGAAGCTGGAATGAATCATGTAAAAAGGAGAGAGGGGTACAAGCTGGATGGAAAGGGGAGAGGGGCATAGAAAGAAGACAGATACCATATGGAAGGGGGAGAGGACAGACAGTGGATGAAAGGGGCAGATGCTGGATTGAAGAGACAGAGAGGGCAGACGCTGGAAGGAAGAGAGTGAAAAGAAGATTGAAAGCAGAAACCAGAGACGACAAAAGGTAGAAAAAAATAATTTTATTTCTATTTTGTGATTAGAATATATCAGATTTGAAATATATATCCTGCTAGAGCTGGTGTTAGACATAACTGGGGTCTGCAAAACCCAGGAAGTGCTTCTTTAGCTTCCAGCTGGCTTAGGGCGCTCTCTGACCAGGGGGCAGTTGCCCTAGTTGCACTCCCCTAAAACTATTCCTGTCATGTGTGACTGCAGTATTCTGTTAGCATGATATTTCTGTGTAGCATTCTGTAATAATTTGGCTTGTTCAGTTTTCTTGATAGTAGAGGGGATATATGTGAAGGGGAGGGGAGACAAGGGTTTTGTTAATCCTTGCTCTGAATTATTTGTATTTATAAAATGACAATTGTACAGAATATTGTTTTTTTTTTACTTTAATAAAATACATAAAATCATAACTGAGGCTTGTGTGGATGGGATCAGATGATTTGTGGGGACCGAGCTCGCAGAGATGGGGCGGAAACGGGGTTTTTAAATTTTAGTCCTAGTAGTTTGCCGGTCCACAAAATAATTCTTTTTTTTCTGCCGGTCCACAGGTGTAAAAAGGTTGAAGAACACTGCCCTAGAGGAAAGGAGAGACAGGGGAGATATGATTCAGACGTTCAAATACTTGAAGGGTATTAACTTAGAACAAAATCTTTTTCAGAGAAAGGAAAATGGTAAAACCAGAGGACATAATTTGAGGTTGAGGGGTGGTAGATTCAAGAGCAATGTTAGGAAATTCTACTTTACGGAGAGGGTGGTGGATGCCTGGAATGCGCTCCCGAGAGAGGTGGTGGAGAGTAAAACTGTGACTGAGTTCAAAGAAGCGTGGGATGAACACAAAGGGTCTAGAATCAGAAAATAAGATTAAATATTGAACTAAGGCCAGTACTGGGCAGACTTGCACGGTTTGTGTCTGTATATGGCCGTTTGGTGGAGGATGGGCTGGGGAGGGCTTCAATGGCTGGGAGGGTGTAGATGGGCTGGAGTAAGTCTTAACAGAGATTTCGGCAGTTGGAACCCAAGCACAGTACAGGGTAAAGCTTTGGATTCTTGCCCAGAAATAGCTAAGAAGAAAAAATTAAACATTTAAATTGAATCAGGTTGGGCAGACTGGATGGACCATTCGGGTCTTTATCTGCCGTCATCTACTATGTTACTATGTAACTCCTCTCACCTTGGGTTCTGCATCCCCAACCCTGTATGTCATGTCTGTCTGTCCAAGTTAGATTGCAAGCTCTTCAGAGCTGGGACTGTCTATAAATGTAAAAATGTATAGTGCTGCGTACACCTTTCAGCGCTATATATAAGTGATAAGTAGTAGCTGTAGTATATATGAAGAGGAATATCCAGCCTTATTTACTCTTTTTTAGATATCTGGAACAGGCAGAAAAGACAGTTTATCCTGACACCTTATTCTGCAGCCTTCAAACTCTGCTGCATCTCAGATGTCTACTACAGCATTGTACAGCACTCACCATGCTAAGAAGGGAGGGCAATCAACCAAAAACTCCAAAACACACAGGTGGTGCTACGCTCATAATGAGGCTTGGAACGCATCGAAAGAAGCTATTGGAGCACCAGAATGAGGCTTGAAACACATTGAGAGCGACTATTGGAGCACCAGAATGAGGCTTGAAAAGCGCCGAAAGGCCAGCCCTTCACACTGAGGTTTGAAACTTTGAATAGTGACTATTGCTCAAAAAAAACAGCAAATAACGTAAAGAAATTCGATGAAAAATCTACAACTTAAGAAAAATAAATTATCGCTGCTAGTCTGCTAAAAGTAGGCCACGTGGGTGGGATACGACCCACTTCTCTGTGGGGGAGGGGGAAAGAGGCGGGGAATACTCCTCCTCTGTTACCGATTGGTCAGAATCGTTCCGGGGCGGGGAAAGGAGGAGGATCATTGTTTTCCTTTTAAGTGGTGATTGATTGCACTGAGCCCTCAAAATCTAAAGCTGTGCAGGGAGGGAGGGTTTTAATTTTAAATTATAATGTTATATTGGAGGGAGGAAGGGAAGAATTATATTGTGATTAAAAAATGATAATAGAGTGTATATGATTGTATTATAAATCACTTGTTGAAAGTTTAAAAATGAATATATATATTTTTTTTAAAGAGAGAAGGGCAGGAGAATGGCTGCAGGGCTTTCTGCTGAGCAAGTAGGAGATTGGCAGGAGGTGGGCAGCAGGGGATGCAGGGTCAGGCAATGCCACCCAGCCTCTGATAAACACAGCGCACGGGGCAGTGGAACAAAAAAGACACGGACCTGTCACTGCTCAATACCTTCTTTGGGTTCCAAGAAAGAAAGGGCCGCTCTTTATTCCCTGCAGCCCCTGCCTCCTGGTTCCCCTCCCCTCACACACCAGTTGCTCCTCTGTTTCTCCTTCCTGTGATCTTTTTAGATTCTCCCTCCCTTTCCCTCTTTGTGTAATTTGTTCTGAGTGAACTTCCTGAAATAACCAAGAACTGGATTTAAAATTCAAACATAGCAAAATTGATGGCCACATCATATTTGAATTTCAGTAACAGCGGAAACAGGTGAAGTAATAGGCAGTATAACTAAAGATGCACATACTGTACTTCAGAGTTATGTAATGTAGATCAGTGGTTTCCAACCCTGTCCTGGAGGACCACCAGCCAGTTAGGTTTTCCGGATAGCCCTAATGACATGGGGCAGATTTGCATGCCTGTCACCTCCATTATATGCAAATCTCTCTCATGCATATTCATTAGGGATATCCCAAAAACCTGACTGGCTGGTGGTCCTCCAGGACAGGGTTGGGAACCACCGATGTAGATCACCTCACAGGTTCCTAAAGACTAACCCCCCTCTTCTACGAAACTGCGCTAGCGGTTTCTAGCGCAGAGAGCCGCGCTGAATGGCCCGCGCTGCTCCCGACGCTTATTGAGTTCTCATGAGCGTTGGGAGCAGCGCAGCTCCCCGCGCTAGAAACCGCTAGTGCGTTTTCGTAGAAGAGGGGGTAAGTGGAACAAAAGAAAGGGAGCATAAACCCCACGTAAAATCGAACAAGAGAACAATTAGGTGGGTCCTTTTACTAAGGCACGTTAGCTGTTTTAGGACCCCCTAGTGAAGAGTGGGATACACCACGTCAACCTTGAGGTAATCTTTATTGTTGTGTTTATGAACTCAAACTATAATACATATAGCAGTGGTTCCCAACCCTGTCCTGGAGGAACACCAGGCCAATTGGATTTTCAGGCTAGCCCTAATGAATATGCATGAAGCAAACTTGCATGCCTATCACTTCCATCATATGCAAATCTCTCTCATGCATATTCATTAGGGCTAGCCTGAAAACCCGATTGGCCTGGTGTTCCTCCAGGACAGGGTTGGGAATCACTGACATATAGAACCACATAAATCAAAAGTCCCATAAATTAATTCATTCAATATTCTCTACCATTTTCCCAGGGGAGCTCAGAATGGTTTACATTAATTTATTCAGGCATTTTTCCCTGTCTGTCCCGGTGGGCTCACAATCTATCTAATGTACCTGGAGCAATGGGGAGATTAAGTGATTTGCCCAGGGTCACAGGAAGCAGTGCGGGGTTTGAACCCACAACCTCAGGGTGCTGAGGCTGTAGCTTTAACCACTGCACCACACCCTCCCTATGTTGGAGAGATCCAGTGGACGACTTCTGTACGAGATCTGTAGATGTTTCAAGTCACTTTTACAGCCTAGCAGATGCTTTCTTTTTAAAATTTGTATTCCCAACATTGGAATGACACCTAGCAGACCCATAACCACACCCCTCCATCTGGAGGTCGAAACACAGACCGTGTCAGGTCATCCACTGGATCTCTCCAACATAGGATATTTTATTTATGGAACATTTTATTTATGTGGTTCTATATGTATTATATTTTGAGTTCATAAACACAAAAATAAAGATTGTCGATCTCAAAGTTGACGTGGTCTATCCCGCTCCCAAACTAGTTGTTCCCTAAACAACGGCGGCAAATGTGTGGCGTTGTGTGGCGGCAGCGAAAAGGGCGATGTGTGGCGGTGGCGAAAAGGGCGAACAGAATACTAGGAATGATTAAGAAGGGGATCACGAACAGATCGGAGAAGGTTATCATGCTGCTGTACCGGGCAATGGTGCGCCCTCATCTGGAGTACTGCATCCAGCACTGAAGGACACGGTACTACTCGAAAGGGTCCAGAGAAGAGCGACTAAGATGGTTAAGGGGCTGGAGGAGCTGCCATACAGCAAAATATTAGAGAAACTGGGCCTCTTCTCCCTCGAACAGAGGAGATTGAGAGGGGACATGATCGAAACATTCAAGGTACTGAAGGGGATAAACTTAGTAGATAAGGACAGGTTGTTCACCCTCTCCAAGATAGGGAGAACAAGAGGGCACTCTCTAAAGTTGAAAGTAGAGAGTTGCGCGGGGACAGAAATCCCACCCATTCCCGTCAGGATCCTCTCCATCCCCACCCATCCCTGCAAGGAATTACCTCCATCCATGCCCATCCCCATAAAAAGCAGGAATTTCTTCTGACAGGATCATCAATTCCAGTTTCTTTTGTGTTTGCGCTGCTGTTTTCCTTGTGGAATCTCTTTGGAGGAACCCTTTTTTTGTTTTCTGTTCAGGTAATTAACTTATAAACCCCCTCTTTTACTAAGGCTGACGTGTCCATTATATTATATGGACAAACCCTACTTCCAAAGCCTTCCATCCCCGTGGGAGTCCCGTTGGCTAGAGGGGGGTCACTGTGGGAGTCCCGTGGGCCAGAGGGGGGTCCCCGTGGGAGTCCCGTGGGTTAGGGGGGGATTCCCGCAGGACCTGCAGGATTCCCGCAACCCCCCGTTCCCGTGCAGACCTCTAGTTGAAAGGGGATAGATTCCGTACAAATGTAAGGAAGTTCTTCTTCACCCAGAGAGTGGTAGAAAACTGGAACGCTCTTCCAGAGTCTGTCATAGGGGAAAACACCCTCCAGGGATTCAAGACAAAGTTAGACAGGTTCGTGCTGAATCAGAACGTACGCAGGAAAGGCTGGTCTCAGTTGGGGCGCTGGTCTTTGACCAGAGGGCCACCACGTGAGCAGACTGCTGGGCATGATGGACCGCTGGTCTGACCCAGTAGTGGCAGTTCTTATGTATATATGTGCTCAGTTTTTATTTAAACCTACATTAATAAAAGTTGTTGTTTCCAAGGTTGATGTGCAGAGTCCCACTCCCCACTTGGTTTCTTTTTCTGTATTGTTTAACTTGGGGGTTGGTTTACCTGGTTTCTGTGGTTTAGACTAATCTTTGGTATGTACTGTCTCCCAGGGCAGAGCCCTGTTGCTCATTCTGCGCCCATTAACGCAGATGCTGGTCCGACATCAATTGCCTCTAGTGCCTACATTTGGTTTTGCGCATTGGCCTGCAAATGCTTATACTCAACCCCCAATTGTAACAGGTCACCTAAATGTTAAGCGCCATTTGGAGGCGTAAATTTATGGAATACTACCATGCACACTTGCCTCTGGCCTTCAAGCCAACTTATTTATGTACGTTAAAAGATAGAGAGAATGTTGCTACCGCTAGTTATGAAAGAGGACGCAAACGAATCAGAAGAGATTATTTATAATAATAATCATTTTTATATCTCCATGTTCAACACCGAAGATGATATAATAATTGTTTTACAACCTGAATGCACTGATTGTCTCAAAATGGCGATTTTGAGACAATCAGGGCCTTAGGGCCCCTCCCACTGCATCCCAAGATTGAGAGGGGGGAAGGCCCTTCATTCTCAGCATGCGGCCCTTTAGGCGGGAGGGAGTCTTGTCTTTGGAAGGTACAGCGGGGGTCCGGGGATGTGGGGGGGGGGTCCAGAAATGTTGGAGGATGTCAGGGAGATGTTGGGGGAGAGGTGTGTAGGGCTCCATGGCTCAGCTGATCTTGACAGGGGGGGGAACTCCATCAGCCGAGCCAGCAGAAATCCCTAAAACCAGCTCAGCTGATAAGGATTCCTCTGCCATGATCAGCTGATAGCAAGCCCTCAATGTGCTGTCCCCCACCCCCCCATCTCTGGGTAGTGGGAAGGGGTTGTGACCATTGGGAGAGTAAAGGGGGGAGTCATGCCTTAAACCCTCCAGTGGTCAACTTATCAGTTTGGTCCCCTTTGGGGCACTTAGACCTGTTTTACTTTGGTCTAAGCCCCAGCATGTAAGTTCAGCCTAGGATGTCCTGGAAAAGCTTCGATTATCTTTAGGACATCCAAGTGGAAGCCCGCCTGATTCCCACCTATAACATACCTTCCAACATGACCATTTGAGCTCTGGAGGACGTACAGCAGCTTAGAAGTGTTGCTGAACATCCAGAAAGTTTGCTTTGATTATCGGTACTAGGACGTCCAAGTGCTGATTTAGGCAGGTTTTTGGATGTTGTAGTTTTGATTATGAGCCCCATAGTGTATTTAATGAGCATGGACTCTGCTATGTGTATGAATAGCCTTTTCAAAGTGAACATCTTAAAAGATGTCCATCCAGCTTTAATTTTAAAACCCTTCAATTATTTGATGTTTTGTGACTATTTATTGATTTTTATGTCTGTATTTATTATATTGATGTATTGTTTTTTTACCTTCTTTTGGGGTTATGAGTAACTCATGCCTCGTTATGATGAATCAAAGATCCTCAGTTACATTCATTGAATTTTATTTATGTCTTTTATTTTTATTAAGGTCTATTTTGCATTAAGATATTTTCTATCAAGTTCTCATACAAATATTCATGTTTTTTTATTTTTATTGAGGATTGTTTTGTTTCACATAATCTGTCAAATTGACTATCTGACTAAAAATGTTGGTAAGTTCCAATTGATTTCAGTCATTGAACACAAATATAATTATTTGAAATATTTTATATTGTTTTATTACTGCTGTTTTGTTGGACGATTTTTATAATTTGTGCACATTTTGTTTTTAAGTCATTCATATGATATTGTTTTATAGAAATTATGTTTATTGTTTCATTATTATTATCTTTTTTTGATGCATCTGGGAAGGGGCATAAGGCTCTGATTGGTCCAGGCACATAAGGCCCCACCCATAGGAGGGTCCTTAAACAACCTGGGTCAGCCAGAGCCTCAGGCCCCTCCCTGGTGCATCCCAAGATGCACCAGGGAAGGGAAGGCCTATCATTTTGAATAAATTAATATAAACCATTCTGCATTTCCTTGAGAAAACAGTATAGAAAATTTAATAAATAAATAGTGTAAAGAGTTTCAGCCTCTGATAACTAGAGCTGGTATTGTGATATCATAACCTCATCAGTGATGTCACAATGGCTCGATTGTCCTAAACTTGGCTCACTTTTACTACATGTTGATTTCTAGTGATGCAGTGGTTAAAGCTACAGCCTCAGCACCCTGAGGTTGTGGGTTCAAACCCGTGCTGCTCCTTGTGACCTTGAGCAAGTCACTTAATCCACCCATTTGCCCCAGGTACATTAGATAGATTGTGAGCCCACCAGGACAGAGAGTGAAAAATGCTTAAGTACCTGAATAAATTAATGTAAACCGTCCTGAACTCCCCTGGGAGAACAGTATAGAAAAGTGAATATTTATTTTAAAAAATTTATTATTTATTTTAAAAATTTCTATACCATTGAAAACTAAACGGTTTACATGATTTACATACATAATATTATAAAAATATAATAAAACAGACACACAAACAATCCTCAGAAATCATATCTACAAACTAATACCATGCGTTAGTGGTAGAATAACACGTTTTAATGGTGACTCATGTTCAGAACTACACATATAAATGTATTTGTCAATGAACCTCATTCCTAGGTCTAGGCACACGGAGGAGGACCTCAATCTCTCAAGCACACTACAGCTGTGCATTATTTTTTCTTTATCATGTTTCACGTTTATGTACGATTTGATAAAATGCCCATCACAATGCATCTGGGCCATTTACAGATCAATAATTAAAACAGATAGAGAGATGAAGGGAGGGACAGATATGCAGAACAGAAAAGAAGACACATGATTAGCAAGATTGTGAGCCTTTGGGACAGTCGGGGAACTCTAAGTACTTTTTCTTCATTTTAATTATCTTACTTAATTGCATCTCTTGTGTATCTACTGTAAACCGCTTTGAACCTCACAGTATAGCGGTATACAAGAAATAAAATTATTATTATTATTATTATGATAGGCTAAAAAGAGGAAAGGATTTAAGTGTTTAGTACAGGCTACTATCCCGACCACATCCCGAAGCTAATCAAAGGAAGGTAAATCTTCTCTATTTTCCCTTTACTTTAAAGATTTGTATTTCATTCCTCCTTACCTAATGTTATGAGTATGTTAAATTGATTGTAATTTTGCATTTTTAACCCTTTCAGGACCAAGGGACATATTTGTCCCATAACTTTAAAATCCTATAAATTTTGATTGGGATAGTCTACAGTTCTAAATTTGATATGTACGGATTCCATAGGATACTGCCTTTATGTAAACAAACTGGTTCCGACATTCATTCATTAGCGTCGTTGCCAGATTGACGAGAAGATTCACTTGCCACACTGTCCATAAGCCAGAAGTTTGATTTTTTTAAAAAAAAAATAATGATATTTCACAAAAAAAATCAATATTTTGGCATCTGCAAGCCCTTTTTACCATAAAAATGTCGTCAAAACCACAAAAATTGGCCTACGATCCTTATGGTCCTGAAAGGGTTAAAGTACTTTTATTTATTGTATTGTCACCCAACAAATGTAATTTTAAACTGTACATCGCTTAGAAGTATGATTAAGCGATTAATCAAAAAATGTATTAAACTTGAAACTTGATTACTCAAAGGCATCTATATAGAAATGTTTTGAAGTCAGATTTAAATCTATCTGATGACGATTCCAGCCAAATATGAGTCGGGCGTGCAGCACGGTCACCACACATCCCAGGCAGCTCTGCCTCTGCCTCAGGAGACCCGATTTTAAGAGCCTAAGATGTGAAGATGCCTGGATCCAAACGGATGATTCCAGCTAGAGAATTTTTTTCCCTGTCCCAGCAGGAACTCATTTTCCCGTCCTCGCGAGTTCTTTTGCTGTCCCTGCCCCATTCCCGCAAGCTCCGTCCTCATCTGCACGAACCTCAAAACGCTTTAAAATCATACCTGTTCGAAGCTTGGGCGGTTAAGGCAGAGCTTACAGGAATGGGGCACGGACAGCGACAAACTCGTCGGGATGGTGAAATTGAGTTCCTGCAGGGACAAATTCTCTTAATTCCAGCACATCAGGCAGAGATTTTGACCTGCGACGGGTGCATATATGACGAGAAGTTGCTGGTGACCGGTGCAGTCGACTGCAGTTTGAAAGGCTGGGACCTGAGGAACGTACGGGAGCCTTTGACCTTTATGGCCATGCTTCTGCTATCAGGAGAGTACAATTTCCACCATTTCATGGAAACGGATTGGCCTCCTGCTCCTCTGACTTCGCTGTGAGATTCTGGGACTGTGCCAAGCCTTCCCCCTTGTTTTAGACCACTGTACGACATTCAGAGTTTACGGGTGGACTAAATGTAAGCTTTCACACACCTGGTCAGGTGACAGATTGTGCCTGGAATGAAACTGTGAAGATCGGTGTCCGGTCAAAAGCGTGCGAGACAATCGCGCGTGGACAGACCTGCCCAGACAATCGCGCGCTGGATTTCAACACTATTTTAAAGCATTCCGAGGGTGTGTGTGGGGGGGGAAAATCCCTCCACTTTACTTAGAAATGTTGCCGCTCCCGTTGTGTGGGGGGGGGGGGAACTCCTCCCCCATTACAGAGCAAACTGTAATTTTTCCCTAAAAAAACAGGAAAAAAGGCTGTTTCCTCTGTAATTGATGACTGATGGAAATGAAATCAAGTCCTTTCTGACTTTTGTGCTATTATGCATATTATATCTATTCCTTTTTATTTAATTTTGTTTAATTTTCATTTAAAATTTTCTTAGAATTCTATTGTAATGTAATGTAATGTAATGTAATTTATTTCTTATATACCGCTACATCCGTTAGGTTCTAAGCGGTTTGAAGAAAATATACATTAAGATTATAAATGAGAAGTAAGAAGGTACTTTAAAAATTCCCTTACTGTCCCGAAGGCTCACAATCTAACTAAAGTACCTGGAAATTAATAAAGAAGAGAAAATAAAGATGGTTGAAAAAAGAAAAATTCTATGTGAACTTATAGGATGGAAATTAAACTGACAGTGAAGAACTGTATGAAAAATACATATGGAATTCTATTGTTTAACTGTTTCTCATTCCATTCTATTCATATGCAGTCCTTTACCTTTTCTTTTTTCCTCACTTCTAATGTTTATTTTCTCTATATATTTTTATATTTAATTCTTAAAAGTATTTTCTATTTAATTAGTTTCTTTATAATACTTTATTATTTTTTTATTTTATATTTTTATTACTTTATTTATTATTTTGAAATGTACGTTTTATTTTTAACCGTATGTTATTGAGAGTTCTATGTATTCTTGTTAGGATGCTTTATATTTCATTTCCGCTATCTTTATTTTCCTATCTACTATTTGCTAATTTGTTTGTCTTTGGTACTTTAGTTAGATTGTGAGCCTTCGGGACAGTAAGGGAATTTCAAAGTACCCATTCTTTATTTATTTATCTTATTTTATTGTATCCTTTAATGTATATTTCTATGTAAACCGCTTAGAACTTAACGGATTTAGTGGCATATAAGAAATAAATAACATAACATAACATAACATAATGGGGGTGAGTTCCCTCCTCCCCACACCCCCCCTTCCAACGGGAGCGCCAACATGTCTAACTAAAGTGGTGGGGTTCCCCCCACACCCCTTCACGGCGCTTTAAAATAGTGTTGAAATCCAGCGCGCTGACGTCCTGCGCACGATTGTCTGGGCGGGTTTATCGGTTTCGCCTATGAGCCATGAAGATCTTATATCCCATCACGTCTGACAGCACCCGTGTAGAAGCCACCATCAACGCTAGCTTGTCACTTTTAATTTAATTGTGTGTGTTTTATCGTACCCCGCACAGAATTCTTGGATGCTGCAGGTAAGACATTTAAAAACAAACACATTGATTATAGCTAATCTTCTTACCTTTCCCATTCATCTATGTTTATGTCCATGAGCTCGCCTTGTTTCTACCATCATCTTTAGCTCTGATGCACTTTGTTGTTCTGGGTAATGTATGGCCTGTGTGCATTCTTCCTTTTTTTTCCCCCAAACCATACTGCAATTGTTATGCCCCCTTGCTGAGATCTGGCATAGATTTTATACTTCAAGGAAGCCACTTGAAAGTAATCTACGAGTGTCGGAGCTTTTACCGCTGCTGCCGGCGATAAAAAATGCTAACATGTCTTCATAAAAGGGGGTGTAAGTTTACATCTCAGGTCTTGCTGGTCGTTTCAAGGGAGGATCTTAATACCATATCCATACAGTTGGTGGAATACTCTACGACTTGACTAGCCATTGACTTTTACCAGAAATCCAGATCTGCAACTAACTGCTGGAAAGGTTTTGAGGCAAACCTTTCCTCCCTCACCCCATCTCACAAAGCATTCAGTAGCAGATTTAATGAGCTGGGGGAAGGAGAAGGTTTGCCTCAAAACCTTTCCAGCAGTTAGTTGCAGATTAGGATTTATGGCAAAAGTCAATGGCTAGGTCAAGTCGTAGAGTATTCCACCAACTGTATGGATATGGTATTAAGATCCTCCCTTGAAACAACCAACAAGACCCAAGATTACATTACATTAGTGACTTTTATTCCGCTATTACCTTGCGGTTCAAGGCGGATTACAGAAGAGATTATCTGGACGTTTCCAGAAGTGTTAGAGTTGAGCGGATTGGGGATTGAAATGCTTCCTGCGGTGTTAAGTTTGTCTTGATGGATTTCTTGAATAGCAGGGTTTTTACTTCTTTTCTGAAAATTTTGTAGTCTGGTGTCGTGATCAGTAGATTGGAGAGTTGGTGGTCTAGTTTCGCTGCTTGCGTGGCCAGTAGGCTATCGTACATTTTTTTGCATTTGACGCCTCTGATTGGGGGGTAAATGAATGGTGTCTGGGTTCTCCTTTGCCTGGTTGTGGTTTCAAGTTTCTTTATTTTTGATATACAAGTGTCTAAACGGTGTACAATATAAAAAGATTGCAAAAAAAAACAATTAAAAATAAATAGATAAAAACAATATTTTATCAGATATTAAAAATTCTAGATAAATTCAGGTTAACGTACATGCAACAGAAGGAAAGTAGGGGAGGGAAAGATTGTTTAAAATACATTGAAATAAAATTAATAAAAAGAGGACGGTAAATGGGGAGTGGCAAAACATTAGGAGGGAATCACTTCAGAAGATAAGGCGGTTGTTCAAGTAGGCTGGGCTGTCTCCATTCATGGCTTTAAATAGTAGAATTTGAATAGTATTCCTGCTTGTATTGGGAGCCAGTGTGAGTCGAGGTATGTGGCGAAGTGGTCGTATTCATTCAGCGAATAGATCAGTCTCAGAGCTGTGTTTTGTACTGTTTATAGTTCTTTTATCACAGGGATCTCAAAGTCCCTCCTTGAGGGCCACAATCCAGTCGGGATTTCCCCAATGACTATGCATGAGATCTATTTGCATGCACTGCTTTCATTGTATGCTAATAGATCTCATGCATATTCATTGGGGAAATCCTGACTGGATTGAGGCCCTCAAGGAGGGACTCTGACATCCTTGCTTTAGATCAGGGATCTCAAAGTCCCTCCTTGAGGGCCACAATCCAGTCGGGTTTTCAGGATTTCCCCAATGAATATGCATTGAAAGCAGTGCATGCATATTCATTGGGGAAATCCTGAAAACCCGACTGGATTGCGGCCCTCAAGGAGGGACTTTGAGACCCCTGTTTTATCATGACTGTGGGCCACGGGAGATAGAGGATGTTGCAGCAGTCTAAACCAGTGGTTCCCAACCCTGTCCTGGAGGACCACCAGACCATTCGGGTTTTCAGGCTAGCCCTAATGAATATGCATGGAGCAAATTTCCATGCCTGTCACTTCCATTATATGCAAATCTCTCTCATGCATATTCATTAGGGCTAGCCTGAAAACCCGAATGGCCTAGTGGTCCTCTAGGACAGCGTTGGAAACCACTGGTCTAGAAGTCCTAGGATCGTGTCACTTTGTTTTATCCTGAACTGCACTGGTTGCCTGTAGAGGCCTGTGTGCTGTTTAAATTGGGCTGTTTTAATTACAAAGTTCTTTACGGTTTAGCCCAGGGATAGGGAACTCCGGTCCTCGAGAGCCGTATTCCAGTTGGGTTTTCAGGATTTCCCCAATGAATATGCATGAGATCTATTTGCATGCACTGCTTTCAATGCATATTCATTGGGGAAATCCTGAAAACCCGACTGGAATACGGCTCTCGAGGACCGGAGTTCCCTACCCCTGGTTTAGCCCCTATTTACCTGGTTAGCATTTTCTCCATAGCTACGAATAAACATAGCAGAAAGACTCAAGCTCTATTCAATTTCTCTCCTGTAAAGAAGGGCTGCAAAAGTAAGAAATTTCTTAATCATTCTTTAGCAAATCAGGCAGCCTCCCATGAAAAAGAATTTTGTTCATGTTACTCACAGCCGACTCCTATGGACAATTTGGAAAACAGCTGAAAACGTATCTTTTCTCTAAATACTTGTTCACTTAACTTACTTCACCTACACATTGTGTTCATTATTGATAATCTTTTGTAAACCGCGTAGAACTTTTTGGTAACACGGTCAATAAATACAACGTAATGTAATGGACTAGGGATTGGCCAAAAAGACTCGGATACTGTGAAAAAACCAACTATAATAGATAACACTTCCACAATGGTCAGATGCACACTGTCTGATGGTGTATTGAAAAGCAAAGTGCAGAGTACCGATCAACCAAGATAAGTTGATATTTTCATCTATCACATAGTATATACACATTGGAGAGGCTGGGGCTCTTCTCCCTGGAAAAGCGGAGACTCAGAGGAGACATGATAGAGACCTACAAGATCATGAAGGGCATAGAGAAAGTAGAGAGGGATAGATTCTTCAAACTTTCAAAACAAATAAGAACAAGAGGGCAGAAAAAGGTGGAAGCTCCCTCTCGAGCTGTATGGGTGTCTCGTTTGCTATCTATGGGAAAGATGGAGGTAGCCATAGCAAAGAGACGACATAACTATATCGTCTATTTTCATACCTGGAGGAAGTTGGAAGATATACTGGATGCTCTGTAAGGGACCTTCTAGGGACCCTTGCCTTGTCGTCTGCCGGAAGAATGGGGTGGGGGGGGGGGAGGGATGGGGATTGTGGATAATTGGAGAACTTGTATTAAGCTGGGACATGGGGGATGTGGGCGTTTGTTTATTCGACATGAGTATATTTTGTTTTTCATTTACCGTTATTAACCTGCTGTTTGTACATGACATTCTTTGATGTATATATATACTGCTGAGTATATTGTATTGCTTCTGGGCATTGTTAACCATAAAAGTTTCTTTTCAATAAATACTTAAATATTAAAAAAAAAAAAAAGAACAAGAGGGCATTTGGAAAAATTGGAAGGGGACAGATTCAAAACAAATGCTAGGAAGTTTTTCTTTACCCAGCGTGTGGTGGACACCTGGAATGCACTTCCAGAGGATGTAATAGGACAGAGTACGGTACTGGAGTTCAAGAAAGGATTGGACAATTTTCTGCTGGAAAAAGGGATAGAGGGGTATAGATAGGGAGCTACTGTGCAGGTCCTGGACCTGTTGGGCCGCCGCGTGAGCGGACTGCTGGGCACGATGGATCTCGGGTCTGACCCAGTGGAGGCATTGCTTATGTTCTTATGTAAGTAGTGCAGTGTTTTTCTAATTAAAGGAGGTTTTTTCAGCCAGTGAGGTTAACGCTCAACCACCGTTATTCCACCATTGTGGAGGTGGGAGGGCCCTCGTCTGAGGCTTTTTCCTCCGTTGAGAATTGCAATCTCACTCTGCACTTTGCTTTTCAATACACCATCAGACACTGTGCATCTGACCATTGTGGAAGTGTTATCTATTATGGACTAGGGATTGGACCATGAGCTAGAATTGTTTTCTGTCAAAGAATTTTCGGATTTGCCTTAAGTTTCGCATGACCGCAAATGATTTCTGTATTGTTTTGTTGATTTGTGGTTGCACGGGATGGAAACTTACACCTCCTCCCCCCTTTGATGAAGACATGTTAGCGTTTTTTATCGCCGGCAGCACCGGTAAAAGCTCCGACACTCATAAAATTCCTATGAGCGTCGGAACTTTTACCGCCACAGCCAGCGATAAAAAACGCTAACGCTGCTTCATAAATGGGGGGGGGGGGTTAATTTTCTTCCACTCAAGAGATATCCAACAGTACAGCAGGTGCTGCTACTGAATTTTTATGTGGTGCTCTCCTGTGGAATATTTAGTATACTGTCAGGTGTAATGATTGGTTGAAACATTTATTACACCTGGCACATATAAAAAGGTTTCCTTTCACTGTGGATCACTTGATGTTTTCAGATGTGAAAGCTGAGCGAAACTGTTGTTTTACATGCGGTGTGTTAAAGGTTTGTTTCTATCAGGGGCAACATTTTTAGTTAATCCCCATCTCTGAAATTTATTCTACTCGCACTCGGTACAGAGAAGGGTGACAAAAATGATAAAAGGGTATGGGATGACTTCCCTATGAGGAAAGGCCAAAGCGGCTAGGGATCTTCAGCCTGGAGAACAGACGGCTCAGGACAGATATGACAGAGGTATTTAAAATACCGAGTGTTGTGGAAAGGGTAAAGTGAATCGTTAAATACTAGGATTAGGGGGCATGCGATGAAGCTACTAAGTAGTAGATTTTAAACAAACTGGAGAAAGTATTTCTTCACTCAATGTGTAATTAAAATTCTGGAATTTGTTGCCGGAGTATGTGATGAAAGCAGTTAGCTTAGCGGGGTTTTAAAAAGCTTTGGCTAATTTCCTAAAAGAGAAGTCCACAGGCCAGTATTGAGATGGCTTGGGGGAAATCCACTGCTTATTCCTAGGATAAGCCGCATAAAATCTGATTTCCTCCTTGGGATCTTGCCAGATACTTATGAGCCGGAAGGGCCACTGTTGGGAAACAGTGCTTGATGGGCCTTTGGTCTGTCCCAGTATGGCAATTCTTATGTTCTGAAGTACATGCAAATTGCTCATTTGCAGTCTTTTCAGATCTGATGAACAATTGAACCTCAGTTCAGCTGAAAGGTTTATTTCTGCTGTGGATCATTTCATGCCTTTCGGTAGCAACTGTTGAATTAAAACTTTTACCATATCAGTATATATAAGTGATTTCTTTTTTTTTTTTTTTTTTTGGGGGGGGGGAATATCTACAAACGACTGTGTTTTACACATACCATGACAGTAAAGAACCTCACTGCTAAGTCAGGGTAGGTAGAGTATGATTTAGACAAGTTCCTGGAGGAAAAGTCCATTGTCTGCTATTGAGACAAACATAGGGGGAGCCACTGCTAACTCTGGGATTGGAAACATGGAATGGTGCTACTATTTGGAATTCTACCAGTTACGTGTGACCTGGATTGGCCACTGCTGGAAACAGGATACTGGGCTAGATGGTCTGACCCAGTATGATTGTTCTTATCTTTAAAATTTACTGCCAATACATGCTGTAGTACTTGCATTGTGCCATAGACAGCTTCCTTTGGGAATTTATAAGATGTTACATGTATAGGCAGCTTACCCAGTTGTGCTTGAAAGTTCCTTTTATCGAGCTTGTAGCAACACAAAATGATGGGAAATATTTGTGTATTCTCCCATCACATTTTCTTGGTCTCAGATTACATTTCTTAGTCCCTGAAGATCTTTTCTTCCTTTCTCTACACAATTTAGAGTAGTCATTTGGGGCTACCACATCTATGATCAAATCTGTTTACAAATTCTGTTGCATCCACCCTTTTAGTACCAGTGGATTCTCATTCATTCCTTCCAGTTGTCAGAATCCGTGTCCAAGTTTAAAGAAGGTGAAAGGATTCCAGATATTAGTTTTCATATTTCAACACCTTTTGCTATGAGACACATTCCTCTTTTGGCTCGGGGAAGCACAGTCGGCATACAGTGATTTTATAATTGATCTTGTGGAGGAAGAGGAGTTTTCTCGTTCATACATCCAGTTTTTAAAAGATATTTAAAAGACCGGTCCACAAAGCAACTGCTGTAGGAAAGTGCAGACACTGGCAGCTGATTAATGGCTTGCATTTTATTCTGTGATAATGCCCACTTCATTATAATAATAATAACAGCTTATATACCGCAATACCGTGAAGTTCTATGCGGTTTACAAAGATTAAGCAAAGGTACAAATTGATTGACTTTAAGAGGGGAGGAAGAAAGAGGGTTAATAGGACAGGAAATCCATTTTTGAGGAGAGAGTGATCAATAGAACAAGTTAATCGCTATAGAGGGGAGAGAGAAAAGAGGATCAGTTGTCTAGATACTTTAGGAACAGGTGTGTTTTCAGACGTTTCCTAAATTCCTCATAAGTAGTGGGCAAAAGCAGTTGTTCTAGGTCTTTACCCCATGATGCTGCTTGGTGCGAGAGAAGATGTTCATGGTGTTTTTTCAGTTTACAACTTCTCACTGGGGGGGGAAACGAAGTTGGAATGTGAGCTTCTCTTGTGTCTGTTGGCTGAGAAGACGAAAAGGTCAGTTATATATTTAGGGGCAAGTCCGTGTAGTGCTTTGAAGCAGAAGCAGGCAAATTTAAACTTTACGCGCGCCTCCATTGGCAGCCAATGCAGCTGCCGGTGGTAGGGTGTCACGTGGTCAAACTTCCTCAGCCCAAAGATCAGTTTGACCGCTGCATTTTGCATCAATTGTAAACGCTGCATGTTCTTTTGGGAAATTGCTAAATAGGCTTCTATAATATTTCTTACTAATCTTTTCTCTCAGTGATTTATGTTTGATTTTTGCTTCTTTCTCTATTCCTAAATATTTATATACACTTTCTTATTTCAAGTTGCTTTATCTCAAAGTCATCAGTCAAAGGAATGCTTTCAGTTTTGTACTACTCTTTGCTTTAAGAAAATGTTGCTTTAGCACCTTTGTCCAGACCAAAAACCATCTTGGAGGTCATCTGAGAAGATTTTCACCACGCAGAATCATTCATCACTGGAACTATAGAGCTTTAGGTCATCAGAAGACAGTATGTGTGACATAAGCCCTGGATCATCTTTAGGAGTAAGACTAAACCAAGCTGGACTTAAGGAGAAAACTGTATTTGCTCCCCTTCCGAGGTGCAGAGCAATCCATTATCAGCAGCCTGAAATTTATCCTGCATTCCTTTTTGACCCCTTTTGTCTCCCTTGTGGATCTTTTGGTGATTTTTGAGAGTTGAAACCTGAGTGAAGCCCTTATTACACTCACTACATGTAAATGGTCTAAGTCCAGTGTGCATCATTTGGTGAGCTTTTAGAGTTGAAAGCCGAGTAAAGCTTTTATTACACTCATTACATGTAAATGGTTTGCTTCCCATGTGGGTCTTTTGGTGATTTATTAGAGTTGAAAGCTGAGTGAAACGTTTATTACATTCATTGCACATAAATGATTTGTGTCCTGTGTGGATCATTTGGTGATTTTTTAGCGTTGAAAGCCGAGTGAAGCTCCTGCCACACTCTTTACATGTAAAGGGTTTGTCTCCTGTGTGAATCATCTGGTGAATTTTTAGTTTTGAAAGCCTAACAAAGCTTTTATCACACTCGGTACATGCAAATGGTTTTATTCCCGTGTGGATCATTTGGTGATTTTTCAGTGTTGAAAGTTGAGTGAAGCTTCTGTCACAATCTAGACATACAAAAGGTTTCTCTTTTGTATGTATTCTCTGGTGCCTTTTCAGCACCGATAGACTAATGAAGCTTTTATTACATTCAGTACATGTAAATGGTTTCTCTCCTTTGTGGGTCCTTAGGTGAATTTTTAGATTAGAAAGCCAAGCAAAGCTTTTACTACACTGATTACATGTAAAGGGTTTATGGCCGGTGTGGATCATTTGGTGATTTTTTAACGTTGAGAACTGAGTAAAGCTTTTATTACACTCAGAACATGTATACGGTTTGTCTCCTGTGTGAGTCATTTGGTGAAGTTTCAGATGTGAAAGCCGAGTGAAGCTTTTATTACATTCAGTACATATAAACGGTTTCTCTCCAGTGTGTGTCATCTGGTGAATTTTAAGGTTTGAAAGCTGAGTGAAGCTTTTATCACAATTACTACATGCAAATGGTTTATCTCCCATGTGGATCATTTGGTGAATTTTTAGATTTGAAAGCCGAGTGAAGTTTTTATTACACTCCATACACGTGAATTGATTCTCATTTGTGTGACTCTTTTTGGGCATTCTGAGCTCTGAAAACAAGGTGAATCTCTTATTATACTTAATACAAGTAATATTGATGCTCTTATTAAATGTAGTACATGTAAAATCTTTTTGGATTTTTTTTCCTTTCTCCTCTCCCTTGTTGAGTTTACAAGTCACTCGCTCACTATTATTATTTTGGAAGTGTCTCTCTGCTTGGTGTTTCTGGTGCTCAGGGATGTTACTGAGCTCCCCGTCACATCTCTCACAATTATTGACGCCATCCCATGAGTTTCCTGCAGGTTCTCTCTGCTCCTGTGATTCCTGCTGACGAATCCTTGTGTTTCTCCTCTTAATTCCCTGGGACGTATTCTCACCAACATTTTCCGATTGTCTTTCAATTTGTTCCATTTTTATACGATGTTCTCCTTGATTCTTTTCTCTATCATTTTCTTGTGTGATCTGCTGATCTGCTGGATATAAAGAGAAGGTATTAATCATTTGTTAGAAGACAGGGGTAGTTCATAACAAGAGAGAGGTTATGTATGGTGCACTAGGATTTTCTATGCATAGCTTACAATTTCATAGGGGGGAGGTTTGCAAATAATTTCTTGAAATGTTTGTCTCCACACACTGCAAGTCTGTGAGATGATGAGATGTCTCTTAGAAATGGCAGTGTGTAGACATAAAGCTTCAAAGAATGGCCTGAATAAGAATATGTTACATATATTCTGTACATATCAGGGAGTTTCTCCCATAGGGATTGAGAGGGGACATGATTGAAACATTCAAGGTACGAAGGGGACTGATGTAGGCAGCTGTCCAGGCCTACCTCGGTAATGAGACCTCGAACGCTATATACTGGTTTCAATAAGTATATATTTATTTAGCCAATCGATAACAGCTTACAGGAATAAATCATTTAGCATATAGCGTAACAGAAGGTGATCTCTAGGCCTAGAGGTCCTCTGATGTCTGTTCTGACCTCTCCCTTCTAAAGGCCTGGTTTTTATACATTTCTTAGTGGCCAACACCACGTTGGTTTACATCACATGATACATCCTTATTGGTTATTTACTTATGCATTACTGCCTAACTACATTCATTTATTGGCTATTCTCACCTACGTCATGTTATATGTCCACTCTGTTTTCCGTAAAACCTACCTTTTTCCCCGAAATGCCTGTTTCCCCACCATATTAGTATTTCCGAGCACAAGCCCCCCTCCCAACTTTAAACATCTC
Source organism: Geotrypetes seraphini (assembly GCF_902459505.1). Lineage (NCBI taxonomy): Eukaryota > Metazoa > Chordata > Amphibia > Gymnophiona > Dermophiidae > Geotrypetes > Geotrypetes seraphini. Next base: position 504,187,112 of record NC_047085.1, read on the forward strand.
CGATACTTTCTATTAGATGATTTTTCTTATGAATTCTTTCTTCTGAGAATTCTGTCTTCTGACCATGGTCTGTTTATCTCTTTATGGTATCTGGCTGGGTGGGCCTTGGTGTAAAACCACAGCTAGCCCACAGCCTCAGGACCTGTTGCTTTTTCTCTAGTTTTACTTCTACAGTAGCTAATTGAACTCATAAAACAGCGTATTTCTCCATCTTTGCATGCTCTTCAGTTAATGGTGAAATATCTTTCCATAGTTAATCTACTGTTTCTATCATCTGCAGAGATAGATAAGGTAGATGTCAGTTGCAGGGGGGTGAGGGCAGTTTTTCTGTAAAGAGAAAAGTGATCTTTGTCTTTCTCCCATCCCCCTTCACCTGGCTTGCTAATGTCAGGACTTACAGGGATGTATCCAGAGCTTCCATGCTTTATCCTCTCTCAGGACAGACTTAGTAGATAAGGACACCCTCTCCAAGGTAGAGAGAACGAGAAGGCACTCTCTAAAGTTGAAAGGGGATAGATGCTGTGCAAACATAAGGAAGTTCTTCTTCACCAAGAGTGGCAGAAAACTGGAACGCTCTTCTGGAGGCTGTTATGGGGGAAAACACCCTCCAGGGATTCAAGACAAAGTTAGACAAGTTCATAATGAACAAGGACTTATGCTGGTAGGACTAGTCTCAGTTAGGGTGCTGGTCTTTGACCAGAGGGCCGCCGCGTGAGCGGACTGGTGGGCACGATGGACCACTGGTCTGACCCAGCAGCGGCAATTGTTATGTTCTTATATTAAGTAATGACCTCTGGTCATACTCCTATTGAAACATGGCTACTGTTGGCTCATTTTTGCTCCACCCTAACTTACAGAAGGGAAAACAGCTTGTGAATGGAGTACGGAGACCTATAACTGAAATGTTTGCAGAAAACCTGTTTAATGTGTCTGAAAATAATTAAAGAGTTTTTATAGGCTAGAACAGACATGGGCAACTCCAGTCCTCGAGGGCTGGAATCCAATCAGGTTTTCAGGATTTCCCCAATGAATATGCATGACATCTATTTGCATGCACTGCTATCAATTCATATTCATTGGGGAAATCCTGAAAACCCAATTGGATTCTGGCCCTCGAGGACCGGAGTTTCCCACCCCTGGGCTAGAATATAAAGGCCTACCCAGATAAGTCCCTTTCACTGGATCATATGTGATCTTTCCTTCCCATTATCTCTCCAGAATTATTAGTGTGCGCCTTATAGGTAGAGTTTTCATTTAGCTATAAAGGGGCAGCCCACACAGCAGTTATCCTACAGAGGGCCGCCATCAGGGCAGTACCACCAGTCCTGCATTCAGGGGCCCGGAGCTGACAGGGGGCCCGGGCTCCCCCAGGGTCCTAGGCCACAGTCTAGGGAGAGGGGCGGTCCGCCCCACGTGGACAGGAGAGAGCTGGACGGGGGACCCGCGGAGTTCAATACATCTCGAGCCGCGAGGCTTGTCTTCTGTTCCTGCCTGCCCAAGGGGGTGCACAGCTGGCCACCCTCCAGTGTTGTCCCTAGGCCGGCAAACTGCGGCTCTTTAGCCACTTGAGTGCCACCGCCGCCATCGGGAACAGGCCGGCGCCAAGTTCTCCCTGCTTTTCCCTGTGGGGCTGGCCAACTCTCGCCACGCGCGTCAATTCTGACGTCGGAGAGGACGTTCTGGGCCAGCCAATCGCTGCCTGGCTGGCCTAGAACGTCCTCTCCGACGTTAGAATTGACGACGGGTGGCGAGAGTTGGTCGGCCCCGCGGGGAAGAGAAGCAGGGAGAACTTGGCGCCGGCCTGTTCCCGATGGCGGCGGTGGCACTCAAGTGAATTACTTTATATATAGTCAATATAGGCACAGAGTTAAATTTTTTAACATTTTCTAATGGTGGTGTGCCTCGTGATTTTTTTCATGAAACAAGTGTGCCTTTGCCCAAAAAAGGTTGAAAAACACTGCTCTATAGAATGCAGTATTTTCAAGTCAGGTACGGAGACAGCGGCTACCACATGATTTTGGCGAGTGTGGCATAGTGGCTACCTTGGGGGAGTGATGGGATATGGGGGGGGGCATTCTTATTATGAGAGGGTGTGGGGGCGCTCCTACTTGGGGGGACGACAAAAGGTTAGGATGATTCATCATGGCTGATTCAGCGAAGAAACAACCGCAATGAATCGACCGTGATGAATCATCCTAAACACATTTGGAATACCTTATACAATTCTGGAGACTAGGGGACACTCCATGAAGTTACAGGGAAATACTTTTAAAACCAATAGGAGGAAAATTTTTTCACTCAGAGTCTACCGTATTTTTTGCTCCATTAGACGCACTTTATTTCCCCCTCAAAAGTGGGTGGAAATAAGGGTGCGTTCCCCCCCCCCCCGTTAACTTATTTTAATGTTGCCACCCTCCCTTTCTTGCTGGCCATCTTCCTCCTCCCACCCCCAGTGTGTACCTTTTTTTAAAAAAAACTTCTGGGGCCTCACTTGCTGAGAGCGGCGCATAAGGGTTGCTGGCTGCCTGGTCCCCGACGCTTCCGCAGAGAACAGCAGATGCGGCTGCCTCCTCTTCTGTTCTCTGGCGGCATAGCGGCGCACCAGGCTGTCTGCCTGGACCCGCACCACTTCCCGCGAGAACTCAGTTCTATAAGGTCTTATCTGCCATCATTTACTATGTTCTATAAAATAGGAGATGCATAAAGAACAAATGATTATATATATCAACCCCAGTAATTAGTATCAAGAGGAAAAGTTTTATCAGATGGAGTAGCGCTAAACTTACTTAAGGGATGAAGGGCCTTGCTAAAACTTTCCAGTGAAACATGTTGGCAAAGTTATCCCTGAAAGGAAGACCACATATAAGATAAGTAACTTTCGTCAGCCGCAAACCTGAAGTCATCATGCCACTTTACAGATCCATGGTGAGACCTCATCTGGAATACTGTGTGCAATTCTGGAGGCCGCATTACCGTAAAGATGTGCTTCGAGCCGAGTCGGTCCAGCGGATGGCCACTAGAATGGCTTCCGGACTCAAGGGTCTCTCATACGAAGAAAGACTGGGCAAATTGCAGCTCTATACTCTAGAAGAGCGCAGGGAAAGGGGTGACATGATTGAGACATTTAAATACGTCACAGGTCGTGTCGAGATGGAAAACGACATATTCTTTCCCATGGGACCCTCGGTCACAAGGGGGCACCCGCTTAAACTCAGAGGAGGGAAATTTAGTGGTGACACCAGGAAGTACTTCTTCACGGAAAGGGTGGTGGATCATTGGAACAAACTTCCGAGGCAGGTGATCAAGGCCGCCAGCGTGCTCGACTTTAAGAATAGATGGGATATCCACGTGGGATCCCTACGAGGGTCGAGCTAAGGAACTAAGTCATCAGCACTCAGACTTAATGGGGTGGGTCAGTAGAGTGGGCAGACTTGATGGGCTGTGGCCCTTTTCTGCCGTCATTTTTCTATGTTTCTATGTTTCTAAGAGTAAACGCTAAGTTACATATTTATATATTTAAACACTTTTGATAATAATATATGATCCGGTGAGGAAACAACACTTAAAGCCTGGGACAATGAAGTAATGGAGTCTGTGGTAGTGTTTCTGAGGATCATATAAAGAAATTTTTGGATGAGAACCGGAGGCAGAACAAAAAGAGATTGTTCTATTGGAAACATCTTAGTCAGATAAAGATGAGCCACATTTGGCTATTAAGGTTATACCTCCCCTCATCATCTCTGCCTTTATCCCAATCCTTGTTACTGCATTCACCTGAGCAGCTGCTTTCTCTGTCCTTGGATCCGAGCTCATCCCTGATGTACAGCTCTTTTCCTTCTTCAATGCGAGATATAAGTTCAGGGGTGAAAGTCGTAGAGCTAGTTCCTGGGGGTAAGAAAACTGCATCAGGTTTCTCAAAATCACTTTGGGACCGATTCTCTTAAATTCAAGACTTTACAAAAAAAAAAAATTTACAGCACAAAAGAATTTCACCAACTTCATTGAATACAAAATATTGAAACCCTTGGTTAAGAGGGACAATTTCAGAGCCCTATAAAATCTTAGACACATCACAAAACCCCTTTTTACCCTTCTTTATATCTAGTTTCCACAAAACATCAGCTCATTTCAAGATGGTTTTGGTTCTGGCTAAAACCAAATCTGCAGCAGAAATCCGCTACTCAGTTTCCGCCAGAACCATAACTAAAACTAGCCTGGCCTCGACCCCCCACCATCGCAAGCCAGTCTCCCAACCCCCTTCCCGGGCTGACTGCCCTCCTCTTCCTCCCCAACCATAGCTTCATCCCGGGACTACCTTGTAAAAGGCCCTGGTGGTCTATTAGTGTCCTTAGCAAATCCTGCTCCCATTGGCTGTACTGAAAAAATGGCGGCTGTGACTTCCCGCAGCAGCCTCATGGGAGGTCACAGCCACAATGTGGGAATTGGGAATGGCCCGAGCATCAGCGTGCTCCTACTCAGGCCAGTCCCAATTCCAAAATAGCAGCTGTGACCTCCTGCGGCCGTCTCAGGAGGCTGTTGCGAGACGTCATGGCTGCCATTTTTTTCAGCGCAGCAATCTAGGGCAAGAGTGACTGAGGGTGCTTCTGCCTTAAAGATGAAATCACTAGACCGTTACGGCCTTTACATGGCAGGCCCAAGGAGGGCGGAGTGGTGGGTGGCTTGGGGGGGGGAAGAGGAGTATGGAGTGATAGGTGGACTGGGGGGTGGGGGAGGCTGACTTGCAGCAGAAGGGAGTGGGAGTCCAGTTTCAGTTGTCCATCAAAAATGTACAGTCAGAACCTCAACCCGGTGCTGAATCTGAAACCAAAACTGAAATTCAATCCATTTAGAATATAACATAAGAATTGCCATACTGGAACAGACCGAAGGTCCATCAAGTTTCCATCAGTGGCCAACCCAGGTCCCAAGTACCTGTCAGTAACCAAAAGAGTAGCAACATTCTAGAGCTGAGATTGTGATGTCATAAAGCCTCATTCCACCAATGCCTAAGAGCCATGATAACACTTATACAAGACCAGTGGTGAATACATTAGCCCTGTAAGGACACAAAAAATAATTAAGTAGTGTCTTGGGTGTTTGAGGTCTTGGGGCACTAATCATTTGAACTTTGCATCAATTTCTCCTCTGTTTTTTGGACTGCGTAGAAATGTCAACCAGAGCTGGGGTTTGTCGCACCTTACGGAACGTAAAATGGGAGGAGCAAAGGCATCAGTAGCAGAGGAAAGAATAGTATTATAGGAAGAGAAGGCCTCATTGGGAGGAGGGGGAGACGGAGGTGGAGAGAGTGCATGGGTCAATAGCCTGAAGATACCTGAAAGTATTAGGATTGGTCGTGCCTGGGGGGGGGAGGGTGATGAGCTGTGAAGGTTCAGAGGGGAAGAAATGAGGTAAAATTAGCAATTGAGCAGTTGGAGAAGAGGACGTTCTATTCCCGTGGACTAGAGGGCATTTAACGCAAGTTACATTCGTTAGCGCACCTTTTTTTCCTTCTCCTTCAAAACGAACGGTCGACAGAGATTTGACACTTGGTGGAATTACTTACCCTACTGAATCGGAAATTAAAATTTTGGGCGTGTACTTAGATAGAAATCTGCCCATGAAGGCATTCACTTCAGCATTGGTCAAAAAATTCAATTTGAAGAAATCAGATCATGACCTTCAAAGTGTGTTCATTCTGCTGCCCCTCAATATCGCTCCTCGCTTCTCCCTCCTTATACACCTCCCAGAGAACTCCGTTCCTCAGATAAGCCGCTCTTAACTATACCCTTCTCCTCCACTGCCAATTCCAGACTTCGTTCCTTTCATCTAGCTGCTCCCTGTGCCTGGAATAAATTACCCAAGTGAGTCCACCAAGCCCTTTCCCTTGTTTAAAAGCAGACTGAAAACCCACCTTTTTGATACGGCCTTCAATCCTTAACCCTACTCTTCTGCCCACTGATTAACTGTTCCCCTTAACTTGAGATAGATGACAGGAGCCTATGGGAAACTTTTACAGGTTGTGAGACCTATTCCTACAAATAGGCTCCTGTCATCTATCTCAAACTATACCCATGACATCCTGTTTGTCTGTCTTGGCTGTTTAGATTGTAAGCTCTTTTGAGCAGGGACTGTTTTCTTCTTCTTTGTGACTTTGTGCAGCGTTGCGAACGTCTGGTAGTGCTACAGAAATAATTCATAGTAATAGTAGTACTATAGAGAACTCTATTGGCTGCCATTCGAGGCCTGTGTATTGTTGAATTTGGGACCCTTTGTTACAAAGTCTTATATGGGCAGGCACCTGAGTACTTATTGGAATTATTCACCTTGTTCAAAGTGAATCGTCCCTTACGTACTACATCTCTATTTGGTTTTCCTCCCGTTCGAGGTTGTACGCACAAGTTTTTCCAGCGCCTGTTTGCCTATCAAGCAGCTAGTTGGGATAAGGTGTTGCGTACTTTGTTCACATGGTCTTGCTCATACACACACTTCAGAAAGTTATTAAAGTCGTCTCTATTTGTACGATTGTTAGAAAATAAAAAGGGCTTTATGATTACTCTGTAGGTCGCTGGGTTGTCTGGTTTCTTACTCTTTGTGAACCGCATCGATCCGTGAGATTTTGTGGTCTAGAAATGAAATGTAATGGTACAATTATTAAATGGCTTTAGTTCAGCTTCCAGGCATTCTTTATTCGGTGGGAGTCTGGGCATCAAAATGGCAGATAAGAGGAACCCAAACTATAGTTACGTGACCCAAGGTTCCACACTACGAGTCACTGCCCCAGGAAAAGGATCCACGTGCCACCACTGCACAAGCCTTTTCTGCACTCAAAAACTTGCTTAAAGATTTTAGCTGCTATTTTAAGTTACTTAAGTTTACCTTTATTTTAACTGTTTTACTGTTGCTTTTTTGTTTAGTTTTACTGCCTCTTCTGCCGCCGCACAGCGGTGGCGCGCCGAACACCTCCTCCACCAGGTCAGCTGATGCCCCATTTAATCGGGCCTTCTGCGGCACACGCCGCAGAGGCGCGCGCCGAAGGAGCACAAAAAAGGAGCAGATCCTGCTCCTTAGTGCGCTCCTTCGTGCGCATCCAGAGGGCGCCCTAAATTACACTCCACCATCTTCTAATAACAAGGCTTTTATTAGTAACATAATCTGGTTCATAAGTCTCACACTTATTGGCTTATACTTTATAGGAATCCTAACCTCTGATTTAATCTACCCATCACAACCCAAAATGATAACTAATATGCCCATGAACAATATTCCAACTTTTTGGGGCCACCGTCCTTCAACTATTAAATCAATTTTTCCGCATCACTCCTCCTTATTAAAAATTCCAATTTCTACTCCCTCCCGCAAAAACACAGAAACACATAATACCAATTGCTTACGAATTGGGCTCATAAATGCTAGATCGATTAAAAATAAATATCACTTAATAAAGGATGACATAGTTAAGAGCAATCTACATTTTTTATTTATCACAGAAACCTGGCTGGCTGAAGGAGAAGAAGCATATTTATCATACTGTTGTCCCACTAACTACGAGTATTTATTCAACCACTGCCATAATCGCAAAGGTGGAGGTCTAGCAGTCATTTTTAAACATGATCTTCTAAATATATACGATTATTCCCCAAAGGATGCTACAATTGAATATCTTCACCTCAAATATAATTCAAATAATCAAATCAATTTTCTTTTACTCTACGTTCCTCCCCCTGTAGGACAAAATAATAGGATATCATATTCGACTTTTGTTCTGCGACAACTACTCCATTTATCTTAGGCGATTTTAATATCCATTTTGACGACCCTAACAATTCCAACGCCAAAGACTTATTAAATATTTTATCACCTCTCAATATTCACCCAAAAATATCAGTATGTGGAAAGTGATGAGGAGAAAGCGAATGTGCTAAACAAATACTTCTGTTCTGTGTTCACAGAAGAAAATCCTGGAGAAGGACCGAGATTGTTTAGCAAAGTTATACGAGAAAATGGAGTAGATTTTGCGCCTTCACGGAGGAGGGTGTTTATGAGCAACTTGAAAAACTGAAGGTGGACAAAGCGATGGGACCAGACGGGATCCATCCCAGGATACTAAGGGAGCTCAGAGAGGTTCTGGCGAGTCCTATTAAAGACTTGTTCAACAAATCTCTGGAGACGGGAGTGATTCCTGGGGATTGGAGGAGAGCGAATGTGGTCCCTATTCATAAAAGTGGTCACCAACTCACATAGCAAATCATACTTTGGATATGATCTTCGTCCCACTATCTCAACATTCAAATTTCTCTGAACTGTCAGTTGCTCCAGTTCCCTGGTCCGACCACCACTTCATATCCTTTTCTCTTGATCTACCAAAACTCAGTCTATTACAATCATTTCCTAAAACCAAAACGATTATTGTCCGAGATTATACTAACTTGGACAATATAGACATAACTTCATTTCTTGACCCAACAAACTTAACGTCCTTTCCAAACTCCATTGAAAACCAACTATCTGCATGGAATTCATCTTTGATATCCCTTCTTGACAAAAAAATCTCCTCCAATATCAAAAACCATTCCCTTACGAAAAACTTTAAACCCTTGGTACACGACTGAACTTCGCCTGATCAAACAACAACTGTGCTCTTTGGAACGAAAATGGCGACACAATAAAACTTCAGATAATCTTCAATCATATAAGGACAACGTCTCACGTTATAAAACAAAAATTAACATGGCAAAAAAAACATATTATTCTAATAAAATCGAAAAAGCAAAAAATTCTTCTACACTGTACAATATCCTAAAATCAATAGACCCAAAAAACAAAATAAACAATCCCACTCAAAAATCCACATTAAAAGCCCAAGACTTAGCCGATGCATTTACACAAAAGATCAATAATATTCGCAATTCCTTTACTCATAACACAACATCCAAACCCACCAGCCCCGATCACCAAAAATCCATTCCAACAGCAAGATGTTCTAACTTTAAAATTCCATCTATTCAAGACATAGAATCCCTTTTCCAACAAGTCAATCTAAAAGGCTCCCGCTCTGAACTCATTCCATCTTTTTATTTGAAAAAACACTTCTCACACTTTTGGGCCTTTCATTCATTCTCTTATTCAGAAAAGCTTACTCACTGCTACAGTTCCATCTCAATGGAAGACCGCCATTATCACTCCTATTCTAAAGAATCATAAAAACAGTATTAACGAACTATCCAACTACCGCCCAATAGCCAATTTACCATTCTTAGCGAAATTGACAGAAACAATGATTTTCAACCAGCTATCCGATTTTATAGAAAACACTAACGCATTGCTCCCCAACCAAACAGGATTTAGAAAATTTCATAATACAGAATACTCCTTAATAGGCCTAATATTCATCTAATATTCAATACTCTCTCGATCATCACAAATCTGTCATTCTTTTTTTTTTTAGATATTTCCGCAGCTTTCGACACTATAGATCGATCATAACTTGCTCCTCTCTCGACTTGAAGAACTAGGAATAAGTGAGAATGTTCTCTCATGGTTTAATTCGTATCTACTTAACCGAACTACATCAGTTAGGTTTAATAATGAAGACTCTACATCTTATTCTTCCTCATTTGGAATCCCGCAAGGATCTATTTTGTCCCCTCTATTGTTTAATATTTTTCTTTCACCACTGCTAGGTATTTGCCAATCCATCGGTTTTGTTCCATTTTCTTATGCAGACGACATACAACTCATTCATCCGTTAGACCCAGAAAATAACACTGATATCACATCCATCAATTACAAATTGGAAAAAATTCAAGACTGGCTTAATACAAGTAAACTAGCATTAAACATCAATAAGACAGTATCCCTACTTTGGTGTATAGTGCGGAGCTTCGAGAGTGCCACTTCAGGACCTTGTTGAGAGCGTATGCCTCCCAGAGCCGGGCCTACCATATGGGATGTGTTGATACCCAATACTGTCTCACCTGTCATGCGGAGGTGAACTCTTATTTTCATGGTCTCTGGGAGTGTGAGAGTATTCAGAGCTTTTGGGGGGCTCTGGCTTCCTTTCTTCAGGGTCTCCTACAGGTTTCTGTTCCTGTCTCTGCATACCATATGCTGTTCGCTCATTTTTCTTTGTTTTCTGTGTATACCTTTGCGGAAAAACTGTTTTTGAGCAAATGTTATATTTTGGGGGAAAAGTGTATATTGAATTTCTGGCTGGCGGATGTCCCTCCCTCCTTCTGGTACTGGAGGAATAAATTACATGCTCTTCTAGGATGGGAGGCCGCGCTGGCTTCTTCCTCCCGTCGACGGAGCAGAGACTTTGTGCATATTTGGATTCCTTATTTGGACAGTTTGTCTCCCCGGGTTCGTAGTCGTATCTTGAATAGACTGCAGTTGTATTCCCTTTCACCTGTCTGAGCTGGGGGGCGGGGGGGCTTGGGGGTGTTGGGGGGGTGTTGGGAGGGGTCTGCTTTTGGGGGGGATTAGGGGGGTGGGGCGTTTTGTAACCTGAGAGGACATAAGAGTCCAGTCCTCTTGGGGGAGGGGAGCCCTGTTTTTACATATGACTTTGCCTGCTGTTTGTACCTGTTGTGGTTTGTTGCTTAATACAAAACTGATTTCACCTAAAACATCAATAAGACAAAAACAATGTTATTCACATGGAAAAAAGATATAATCCTATCAAAACCGTTTATTCTTAATAACATTTCACTCAACTTGGTTCCCTCCATTAAATTACTAGGCGTAATTATTGACGATAAACTAACTTACCATGAACATATCTCTCTTATTGTTAAAAGCTGTTTCTTTAAACTACGACAAATACGCTCAATCGCTAAATTTCTCAGTTTAACATCAATAAAGATACTTATTCACTCTTTAGTAATCTCAAAAATCGACTACTGCAATGCTCTTCTACTTAATATCACTCTGAAAGAAAAAAGGAGACTGCAATTATTACAAAATACGGCCATTAAACTAATATATAACGCTAAAAAGTATGATCACGTCTCTCCACTACTAAAAGACGCCCATTGGCTGCCAATCAGCCACAGGATTACCTTTAAAATCTTATTACTTATCTTTAAAACATTAGCTTCTAATGAACCACTTTTTATTTCACGATCTCTAATCCCATATAACTCCCAACGCTCTCTTCGATCTTCCGACCAAAATATGCTTTCAGTACCTTCTTTGAAAATCATAGGTACAAGGAGATCAGACATGTTTACAGTCATGGGACCACAATGGTGGAACGCCCTCCCTCAATATATTCGATCCGAAAAAGATATTGTAACTTTTAAAAAACTTTTAAAATCTTACTTATTTAGGGATGCTTTTAATACTTAAAATTTTTAAAACTTTTAAAAAAACTTTAACATCTTATTTAAAGTTTTGGATATTTTTAATACTTTTAGGATGTTTCGAACTGTGCTTTGGATTTTAGCCCCCTACCTCTTGGCCTACCCTTTTTACCAAATATAAGATTGTAAACTTTAATCCTTCCCTACCCTTTCATGTTTGTTTTTATGTTATTATTTGTGTTAATTGATAGTTTCTTTGTATTATTCTCTACATGGACTCTGTACATCGCCTAGCAATTTTAATAGGCGATTCATCAAATGAATAAATAAACTTGAAACTTAAACTTGATACGTTGAAACCCTCTGCTCCGTGTGCCACGGCAGCTAACAAAGCAAACAGAATGTTAGGAACTGTCAGGAAAGGGATGGAAAACAAAGACGAGAATGTTATCATGCCTTTTATCGCTCCATGGTGCGGCTGCACCTCGAATACTGTGCGCAATTCTGGTCGCCACATCTCAAAAAAGATATAGTGGAATTAAAAAAAGGTACAGAGAAGGGTGTCAAAAATGATAAAGGGGATGGGATGACTTCCCCTTTGAGGAAAGGGGCTACAGCTCAGGGGAAATATGACAAAAGCCTGTAAAATACTTAGTGGAGTGGAACGGGTAGACATGAATCACTTGTTTACTCTTTCTAAAAATACTAGAACTAGGAAACATAGAATTAAAAGCTACTATGAGCAAATCAGAGAAAATATTTATTCACAATGTGTAATTAAACTTGAAATTCATTGCCAGAGAATGTGGTGAAAGCAGTTAGCTTAGCAGGTTGAAAAAAAAAAAAGGCTTGGATCATTTCCTAAAACAAAAGTCCATAAGCCATTATTAAGAGGGTCTTAGGAAAATCCACTGTTTATTTCTAGGAAGCTTCGTAAACAAAGGGAGCTATTGAATGGTAGAATCCTGGGACTGTCTGCCAAGTCTCTTCCCTGAAGAAGCCCTTTCTGGAAACGTCAATCGCTCCTCCTAAACTTACTTGCTCCACTTCATCACTGACACTGAAACCGTGGATTGAAGACAAAGTTTTATTTTATTTTTCTTTCCAGCTTATGATTTATCTTTAATCTTATCTATTGTTTTGCCTTTTGTCTTTGTTTTGTTCTATTTCTATCATTTAAATTTCTCCAGAATTCTACTGTTCAACGGCTCCCCCTTCTGCTTCTATTCCTTTCTCTCCTCTCTTCTACCTTCCAAAGTATTTAGATCAATGCTGTCTTGTTAAAATGTTTATTTTATTTTTATTTTTCCTCTAACTCTACTTTTCACTTCTCTATGACCCTCCAGGTACTTTAGTTAGATTGTGAGCCTTCGGGACAGTAAGGGAATTTTTCAAGTACCTTTCTTATTTCTAATCTTAATGTATATTTTCTGTAAACCGCTTAGAACCTAACGGATGTAGCGGTATATAAGAAATAAATTACATTACATTACAAATCTGTGATGAAAGAATCAGCAATATTGTCAATCTATCACAGCTCTTCTTAAATATATCATCTTCTAATTTAATAGTAAAGTGCTCAGACCACATAACCTTTAATTAGATGATAACTCCTAACTGTGGTTATTATAGGGACCATCATTGCCTTTACTGTCCCTAAACCAACCCTAAACACACGAAATAGTTGTAAAATAACTTATTTGAAATCTCTGTCGGGTTGGGAATTCGGTAACCACAGTTTCCAAAAGTGCCTGTGCCAGTGCTCAAAAATGTGCAGCAGTGCCAGTGTACAAACTTAATTCACCAAATTAAAATCTATGGCCCCCCAAATTGAGTTTCGGCTCTTCATCAGGAGGGGGGGTCACTTATATCGGCAACTAATGCTCAGAATGGAACAACGATAAAGGGGCTCCTCAGTTATTTTACAATTATTTTGTGTGTTTAGGGTTGGTTTAGGGACAGTAAAGGCAATGATGGTCCCTATAATAACCACAGTTAGGTGTTATCATCTAATTAAAGGTTATGTGGTGGCAAGCACAAGGTCTACAATATCTTTTTCACCTGTTTTCGGAGGAGGGGAGCCTGGTCACATTTGCCGAGCTGCAACGGACTTTTGACCTACAGGCTAATGATCTCTTTGCCTATTACCAGATCCGTCACTATGTTCAGTCCCTCCCAGTGGCTGCCCTTACTGAAGTCTGCAGGGAGGCGCTTTCGGAACTCTTCAGCCTTTCAGCCCAACAGAGGATTCCGCTACGATTTCATATTGTGGGGATCCGGGATTGCCAACCAAGTACGAATCTGGATATATTAGCGACAGCGTGGGCTGAGGACTTGCATTGCCAGTTGACTGCTCAACAGTTACAATGGGTCCTGAAGAACATTCAGAAGGTGTCACCCAATATTACTCACTGGGAAATGCAATTGAAAATTGTTCTTAGACTTTACATTCCACCGGAACGTGCAGTCCGGATGGGGATTACTGCGTCGCATTCTTGCCCGAAATGCAATCAGGCTTACGCATCTTTGAGTCACATGTTTTGGGCCTGCCCCGCAATCCAGTAGTTTTGGAGACATCTTGGCCTATATACTACATCGCTTTGGGGAAGGCGATGGCTTCCGCAACCGAGGGCGTTATTTGGATTTTATAATATAGCCTCGCCCAAACCCAGGGGAATGTCAGCATTTATCTCCAGAGCCCTTTTGATGGGAAAAAAAGCCATCCTCACCAACTGGCTCTCCCGTGATCCCCCGTCATATGCACAATGGAGATCCCTCATGATAGTGCACGCAACACTGGAGAGACGCATGGTGGGAGACTTGACTCTTGGCCCGGGGTCGCAAATTTTGTCAGGTGTGGGAGCACTTCTGGCAGGACCTCACACCGCGTGCTCGCAGTAGACTTTTGAATCTTTAAGATTTTACTCCCACTCTCAGCTGTTGGACTGGCCAGGGATTCTTGGGGAGGGGAAGGGAACTGATTATATTGTTGAAAATGTTATTTCCTGAATGGTACTACTGTTTGTATTTGCTTCTTACTGCTGGAATAATAAAAATCATTTAAACATAAAGGTTATGTGGTCTGAGCACTTTACTATTAAATTAGAAGATGATATATTTAAGAAGAGTTGCGATAGATTGACAATATTTCTAGGAAGCAACATAAATTCTATTTTACTCTTTTGGGGATCTTGTCAGGTTCTTGTGACCTGGATTAGGCACTGTTAGAACAGGACACTAGGCTTGATCGCTCTTCAGTCTGACAACGCTTATGTTTATTATTTATTTATCAGGTTTTTTTTGCCTGTTCTCTCAAAAGAGCCCAGAACGGGTTACAAATCCACTTACACAATATAAATCAAGGTATACAATACAGAAAAACGTTCATTTCTAAGTACAGCCACAACTCTGAAAGCTCCACTCCTTCAATCCATAGAAACAACATCATTCCTTCAAATATTATAAATAGAGCAGAACCCCCCCCCCCCATCCAGGATGAAAGGTGACTCAGACATCCCGGTTATGGAAACCATCAAAGGTAGCATATGGACTCAACGTAAATCAATAAGAATCAAACTGCGAGCTCTAGGTGAAAGAGATTAAAGATAGGGGTCCCAAATCTGCAAAAAGAGGCGGGCACGCTTAGGAGACCTACAAACCTCCTAAACCTCAAACAAAAGTACCCTAAGAATTGGTTCCTCCAATGCCAAAAACTGGGGGGGGGAAGGGGGTGTCTTTCTGCACCCAATATTGCATAATACATTTATGATCCACCATGCCGGCCCTCTGAAATAAGAGGCGTTGTCCTGCTGCTGTTAATAAAGGCTGGATGGGAGAGGGTGAGAGAGAGAAAGAATGCTGCTGGAGGAGAAGAAAAAAAAAGAAAAAAGGGGCATGAAGGGCAAGAAGCATTAATGAAGGACAGAAGGGGGCACAAGTGTGGGAGTTAAAGGGAGATGCAGTGGAAGGAACAGAAGGTGAGAGGAAGGGGGATGATTGGCAAGAGGGGAGAAAGAAGAAGGTGTTTATGCTGTAGGCATTACCAGTAGAGAGACAGTTATACCTCTGGCACCGACAAAGAGACTAGAGGTCTGCACGGGAACAGGGATTGCGGGAATCCCATGGGGACCCCCCTCTGGCCCACGGGACTCCCACGGGGATGGAAGGCTTTGGAAGCAGGGTTCGTCCATATAATATAATGGACACGTCAGCCTTAGTAAAAGAGGGGATTTATAAGTTAATTACCTGAACAGAAAACAAAAAAAAGGGTTCCACCAAAGAGTTTCCACAAGGAAAACAGCAGCGCAAACACAAAAGAAACTGTGGAATTGATGATCCTGTCAGAAGTAATTGCTGCTTTTTATGGGGACGGGCGGAGATGGAGGTAATTCCTTATTGGGATGGGTGGGGATGGAGAGGATCCTGACGGGGACGGGTGGGGATGGAGAAGATCCTGGCGGGGATGGGTGGGATTTCTGTCCCCGCGCAACTCTCTAAAAGAGACTGCTGTGTTGGAATAACCACTGGAAAGTGACAAGTCGAGCGAGGAGGGTGTAATTCTGAACATCTGCCGTGGGTGCAGAAAAGGCTGATTTCGGCACTGTACTCAAGCTACCCAATCATTATGCACTCAGTCCTTCCTCCCAGGTCGCTCTTGATCTCAAAATCAGCTGAATCTCATTCTCACCGTCACCCGCTGACCCCCAACATGTGCACTGCAGAGAGGATATAAAGTGGATCACGGCAGCATTCACTCATTTTCTCACCAAATCCCACCACAAGGCAATCACTGTCATACCTACAATGGTCTTATATCATAATATCCCAATATTTCTCAGAAAAATGTAAAACGATCCCTTACCCAGTGAAATCAGGATCTGATAATTCTCCTTCATCACCTCCCTGTAAAGCTCCTTCTGCCCTTCGTCTAAATATCTCCACTCCTCCTGGGAGAAAGAGACGGTGATGTCCTCGAACGTCACCTGTATTTGAAACACAAATCAGACATGTACTTAGCATTTCCTGCCTCTTCAGGAGACCTACCAGTGCTGGCAACTC
Source organism: Geotrypetes seraphini (assembly GCF_902459505.1). NCBI lineage: Eukaryota > Metazoa > Chordata > Amphibia > Gymnophiona > Dermophiidae > Geotrypetes > Geotrypetes seraphini. The sequence continues at coordinate 504,203,470 of NC_047085.1, forward strand.
AGGAAAGCTTTCTGGGAATACATAATTCACAATCACATTAACACACAGTCCTAGGGTAGAATTATATTTCAGGAGTCCTCCTTCAGCAGGAGAGAGGAATTGATTTCTGCCTGTATATAATTTCCAGTTTCAGAGCAGGATTACAGCAATAAGAAACCAGTTGCAAATTTGAAGCTCCAAATCTCTTTCCCCTCAGGAGAGTCCCAAAGTGCCTTTCCTTAGCCTCAGGTCTGCCCAGGATCCTGATCTTCCTGTGCTCCAGTTTCAGCAGTGTGTACAGAGAGAGGACAGCTAATTAAGAGAACCATCTCCTACCTGGGCTGAAGCTCCTGCAGGCATTTTCCTCTCTGCTTCAGGATCAGACATGAACTTGGGGGGGGGGGGGGCACTTTCTCTGGGTGTAAGGGGAGGAACAGAGAGTTTTGTCACTTGCAATAATGGGGAGAAGGGCTGGAATTTTCAGGACAATCGGCAAGTTCAATGATGAAAGAGAACAATCCCCTCCTGCTAGGCACAGGCTGCTGACGTCACAAAGGAGGGGGCAGAGCCTGCTGGAAGATACGCAGTCTTTTTCAGTGCCCATTGGTCAGAATTGCCCGGGGGGGGGGGGCGGAAAGAGGAGGATCTCCTTCTTGACAAGGGCCATTTCAGGGAGGGAGCAGGACAGGAGACTTACTGTTCAACGGATAGGGGGTGGGGTGGGGATGCCATCCAGTCTGTGTTAAACACATATTGTATGGATCATTCGGGTTATCATATAGATCAGGGGCAGGGAACTCCGGTCCTCGAGAGCCGTATTCCAGTCGGGTTTTCAGGATTTCCCCAATAATATGCATTGAAAGCAGTGCATGCAAATAGATCTCATGCAGATTCATTGGGGAAATCCTGAAAACCCGACTGGAATACGGCTCTGGAGGACCTGATTATAGCTCCAGCAAAAAGGCCAGATTGAGCCACCGGGGTTTTACTTCATTCAATGGAAGTAAAACCCGGATGGCTGGATTCCTCCTCCTTTTTCTGGAAAGCCAGGGGCAAGCAGAAGAAAATGTGAAGGTTGTGGGGACTGTCTTTTACCTGCTTCCCAGCAGTTTGATTAGAGATCAAAGAGCAGGGAACCAAGAAGAGAGCAGAACTTCCTTTTCCTGAGCAGTGCCAGGCTCATCTCTTTCTCTACTTGCACCATGCAAAAATGTTGCCACACAATCTCCAGCCCGACCTTCATTCTCTCTCCTCCCCCGGGACTCTTCTGAGCAATCAACATAGAGGGGATGGCCAAAAAGAAAAGACTCTCAGCAGCCTGAAGCTCCGCCTTCCCTTTGTGATATCATCAATGTGCTCCATGAGCAGAGTCTTTCTTTTTTTCTCATCCGGGCAGAAACTTCCAGTCCCAAACTTCAGGTTCCGCCCTTCTTTTTTGGTGCAAGAGACAGGAAACCCAATTCATCTCTAATCCTGCAGACGGCAAAAACAAGATAATGTCTGTGATTGTCTCCAACTTCTAACCTGAGCTACTGTGGAATCAGGACCCCCAAGCAGTCCTGAGGTTGAAGAATGACATTTTGGGCCCCTCCTGAGGGGAGGGAGAGAGATCTGGAGTCCCACAAACAGAGGTTCTGTGGCCCAGGTTCTGTGTGTAACTGTTTAGAGATTGTGAATTGATTGAGGACGACTCAGATGGTGTAAATGGTAGAGTTATCATATTTCTTCCTGGAAAAAAAAATAAAAAGGATACATGACCCCTCCCCAGCCTCGCCCTCACTCAAACCTCTCCTCTCCTTCCCTGAGCTCAGGGCCACATCTGGAGGGCCTCAAAGCATGCACCGATGTGATGACATTCATAGGCAGTGGAATGCTATTTGGTTTGGGGGGGGACCCAGGAGCGCATCCCTCGTCCCAGTGGAATCCTGTGGCCCATCACTTGCTCCCAACTCCATCTCCTACCTTCTCCCGGTAATGCACTTTAAATCTTTGGGGTAGCCACCATGCAGTGTCAACGATCAGGCCTGCCCCAGAACCCTTCATTCTACTTCTGGGGGCAGGTCTGCTTGTTGACCCTGCACAGCAGCTACCCTGAAGATATAAAGTACATCAGGAAATGGGTGGGAGGGCAGGCACCAACCGTCGACTGCCAATTTTGAGGGATGCCATACCTCCTGTGGTCTCCCCTGTTCTGACGCTTATGATGATATTGCATGCTATGCATGCACGCATGGATGCTGTCCAGCTGCGGCTCCAAGCTCCTAAACTTAGATAAACTGCTAGCTTTTAAAAAAAACACCCAGACAGTCCTCTAAAAAGAGAACATGGGGTAAATCCAGACATATTGTGACCCTAGAAAATGGTTTTCAGCTGATTTGAAAATAATGAACACTGGGGGGATGAAGAATTGAGTGCAGTGGGCTAAGAACCAAGGGGAAGCAGAATTAGTTCACAATGCAGCTCCTTGCGAGCCTGAGCAAGTCACTTAACCCTCTATTGCCCCAAGCAAAAAAACTTAGATTGTGAGCCCACTCCTACCAAGAATCTAATAAGCATAAATAAATGGATGGGTGGCTTCAGTACGGTACTGAAATTGGCCCCCTCTCTTGATTTTCCAAACGGATGTACTTTGGAAAGAATAATCTATATTGGAGATTATTGGAGATTATTGCGGAATCGACCGTCCTAGGCTTCAAGAGCAAACTAGATGCATATCTCCTTAAGAGAGGCATATAAGGATATGGTGGACTATAAATTACGCCAGGTGTACACCTGGCAGGGCCTCCGCGTGTGCAGATCGCCGGACTTGATGGACCGAAGGTCTGATCCGGAGATGGCAGTTCTTATGTTATTATGTAGTTTCTTGATGTTAGGTTCCATTTTAGGAGTCACCAACCAAGAAAAAAAAAAAACTAGCTGTTATCATGAACAATACACTGAAATTTGCTCAATGTGTGGAGGTGGCCAAAAAGCAAATAGAATGTAAGGAATTATTAGGAAATAGAAAATAAAGCAAAGAATATTATAATGCCTCTGAATTGCTCTGTGATGCGACCTCACCTTGAGAATCGTGTCCAATTCTGGTCATCGTATCTGAAAAAAAAAACCATTTAGGGCTCCTTTTACGAAACTGCGGAAGTGGCTTCAGTGCGTGCGACGTTTCATCACGCGCTAGCCAAGAAACTAAAGCCTGCTAAAGAGGAGGCGTGGCGGCTAGCGGTTTGGCGCGCTCTATTACGTGCGTTAAACCGCTACTGCGCCTTCGCAAAAGGATCCCTTAGTGGAATTAGAAAAGGTTCAAAGAAGGGTTACCAAAATGATTAAGAGGATGAACCTCCTCTCATGCAAGGTGGCTGAAGGGAATGTGAGATCTACAAAATTCCGAGCGGAGTAAAACGGGTGGACATGAATCAATTGTTTACTTTTTCAAAAAGTACAGAGAAGGGAACACGTTTTGAAGTTACATGGTAAAACTTTTAAAACGAATAGGACCTTTTTTTTTTTTTTTCATTCAATGCATATTTAAACTCTGGAATTTGTTGTATTTTGTTTTTAATACAACAAATGTTTTTTTTAAATTATGTATGTTTTTTTTTATTTTTTTTTTAAATTTACACATTTATTGTCAAGCATATCATCTTGTACAGAAAGTGAGATCAAGAAAACATAATAATATTATTTACTCTCAAACCTGAAAGCAATTCAAAATAATTAAGAAAGTATACATCCTAACTTAATCACACACTAGTCCTCAAATTAAGATCCAAGATTAACGATAAGAGTAGAAATTAAATTAAAGTAAAACGTTTTAACAAGAAAAATCACTTAAACTACTACTGAGAGGTGAGCTAATCATTATGTATGTTTTAGGATTCCTGAGGCAGGCTTATTGCCAAAACACAATTTGTGTTGAGTCCCATGTTAGAACATAAGAATTGCCGTTGCTGGGTCAGACCGGTGGTCCATCGTGCCCAAAAGTCCGCTCCCGTGGCAGCCCTTAGGTCAAAGACCAGCGTCCTGAGACTAGCTTTACCTGTGTACGTTCTGGTTCAGCAGGAACTTGTCTAACTTTGTCTTGAATCCCTGAAGGGTGTTTTCCCCTATAACAGCCTCCGGAAGAGCGTTCCAGTTTTCCACCACTCTCTGGGTGAAGAAAAACTTCCTTACGTTTGTATGGAATCTATCCCCTTGTAACTTTAGAGAGTGCCCTTTCGTTCTCTCTACCTTGGAGAGGGTGAACAACCTGCCCTTATGTACTAAGTCTTCCCTTCATTATCTTGAATGTTTGTTTAGATGACTCTGTGTATGTACTTTTTTTGGTTGCTATTAAAGTGTGGTTCCTTTGAAGACCAGGCTCACTGAAAAGGATTAGTTCACTCTGCTCCTTCTTTGGATTTCTTGCATAGCCTCATGACACTGGCACTGGAAGTCTCGGCAGCTATTTTCAATGCTTAAAAATCATGGGCAAGAGCAAATGGGAATCGCTCATGCCCTCAGCGCACCGCTAGACCACCAGGGACACAAAGTAGGCCTGGGGTCTGTCCTCTGGGTCCAGGAGGGGTTTGGTGGTGTCTGTTCATAACATACCTTTATTCTTCTATACCGCCACAATCAGACTATTTCTAGGCGGTTTACACTGAAGAGAGCTGGACAGTCAGCAAAATACAAATAGTAATAGTACGGCATATTTCTCAAGAATAGTCAGAGTAAAATTATTGAATTTAGTATGACTTCTGTTTAGGAAATAAATCTATAAACAATACAGGGGGAATGCTTCCTTTTCTTGTCGGGGGGGGGGGGAATACAGACAGCATTTTTTTTCCCAGTTATTATTAAAAACAAAAGAAAAAAATAATGTCCAATCATTCTGATTTTTTATTATCTGGACTGCTCTCTGCCGAGCTTAGTCCAGATAATCGGCATCCTACTGTAATTGTCTTAATTTTGGAGAGGGGAGGGAGCAAGAAGTGGGTGTTTGGGTGCTTTTTGGAATGAAGGGAAGAAGAGAGTGCGGGTTTATGTATAATATGGGGGAGGGGTGGAGCAGGAGGGAGCAAGATGCGAGTGGCTATGTGCTTTGGGGACAGGAAGAGTGCACCTGGCGTATGTGTGCCGGGGTGGGGAGAAGGAGATCTGGATGTCTGTGCTATTGGGGTGGGATAGGGAGAGCTATTGAATCTATATGCTACATGAGGGAGAGAGCTCTGGCTGTATGTGCGCTGGGGTGCAGGAGCTGGGGAGGGATATGCAGGTGAGAGGGAAAGCTAGAAATAACTAAGGAGAAAATTGGTTATGGAGGTGTTCATTAGGAGACAACTAAGAGGAGGGTTAGCCTCTCGCAGAATTTATCAGTTCGCCTTCCCCTCCCTAAAATTATGTCGTCTCAAAAGGTTCCTTGACAAAACCTTCTCCTTCCAGGCAGCTAAACTAAACTCATGGCTAGCCCAAATTGTACTCGACGCCCCCACCTACCTTGACTTCAGAAAAAAACCTCAAAACTCACTTATTCCACGGACAGAACCCTTAACACACCCCTCCCCTTTTCAACTCCCATCAATATACGTGAACCCCCTCCTTCCTTCTTATCGTACCCTCCAAACCTATTAACTTCAATGACCGGTATATTCCTGAAAATAAAATATTACCTTCCTATTGTATATTCCTGTACATTCTTGTATATTCCTTGTACATTCTTGTATATCCCTATCAACTTCAATGACCTCTACATTCCTAAAATGTTAATTCCAATGATCTCATCGTTTGTAATCTTAATTAATTGCTGTGAACCGCCTAGAACTCTCTGGGTATGGCGGTATACAAAATAAAGTTATTATTATTATGCCACAGGAGATTATATGGGTGGTGATCATCAAGCCATACATCGGGGATGAGCTAGGATCAGAGGAAAGAGAAACTGGGAAAAGCAGCTGCTCAGGCAAGTGCAGAAATAAGAGGAACCGAGGTAAACTAGTGAGATGAAGATTGGAGTTATAACCTTAATTTCCAAACCTGGCTGATCTTTATCTGAGTAGGCACAAGATCCTCAGCTCTGTAGATCAATTTTAATCAAAGAATCAAATCCACAGTGACAAGTTTTATTTATTTATTTTAAAAATGTTGATTCTGCTTTAAATCAAAGTGGATTACAATAAATCATGCAAATTCAAATAAGACACAGGAAACATACGCACACCAATAACACCAGAGAGTCAGTTATACAGACTTTATATTATCAATGTCTTTACTACAAAGCTTCAACAGAATTCTAAACACTTGACCTAATTAATAAAAGCCTGAACAAAAAGGGGTGTTTTTTAACATTTTTTAAAATTCATCTTATCACCGCACAACCCATACAAGTTACACTCTTAGATCAGGGGTGGGCAACTCCGCTCCTTGGGGGCTGGAATCCAGTCGGGTTTTCAGGATTTCCCCAGTGAATATGCATGAGATCTACTTGCATGCACTGCTTTCAATGCATAGTCGTTGAGGAAATCCTGAAAACCCAACTGGATTCCGGCCCTCGAGGACCGGAGTTGCCCACCTCTGCTTCTAGATATTAAAAAAACTGGACCTCTTGCTGTAACTAAGTGCATACTGCCAACTTTAGTACTGCTGAGTTTATTTCCCAGTCATTAAAAGGTAAATAATCCACTTCGTTCAGAATGTACAGCTTTAGCATTCAGTGAATCATGCTGTGTAGCTGCTCTTTTGCATCTGTCTAATGTAACTTCAAGGATCTCCAGCTGCATCTTGTTCTCCAACAAAGAAAGTCCCTTAAGGTTTAATTTCCATCCCCCCCCCCCCAACTGTTTGAGCCTGAGGCAGATACACGTGCAGTCCTCAGGAGCGAGTTCTGTCTGAACTCCTTACAGCGGCAGGGCCACAAGTGACTGAAGCAGAAGATGTCAGGCTTTTAAGGCCCTCAGCATGATCATAAGAGAAATCACTGAAAGGGTTACATATACATACTTAGATCTTTAAGTCTGTTCCTTTATTCTCTATGACAAGGGTCACTGACCATTTTAGTTGCCATCTTCTGGACTAAGAACATAAGAATCGCCGTTGCTGGGTCAGACCAGTGGTTCATTATGCCTAGTAGTCCACACACATGGTGGCCCTTGGTTTAAAAGACCAGTGCCCTAACTGAGCCTAGTTTTACCTGCGTACTTTCTGGTTCAGCAGGAATTTGTCTAACTTTATCTTGAATCCTTGGAAGGTGTTTTTTTCTTATAACAGCCTCCAGAAGAGCGTTCCGGTTTTCCACCACTCTCTGGGTGAAGAAGAACTCCCTTACGTTTGTACAGAATCTATCCCCTTTTAACTTTAGAGAGTGCCCTCTCGTTCTCTCTACCTTGGAGAGGGTGAACAATTGATTGAGCCTATCCTGTTTAGATCCAGAATATACACAACACTGCAAACGAAATCTAACCGGACACTTAAGCAGAGATACTATTGCTTCCTTTATCCTGCTGGCCATTCCTCTCCCTGTGCACCCAAGCATCCGTCTGGCTTTTGTCATCCCAAGATCCTGCTTTCCTTTTGTGCCCCAAAATACTTAATTCCTCAAACTGTACCATTCCCTTGGATTTTTGCAGCCTAAATGCATGCCTCTCATTGTCCAGCAACAAAACTTTGGCTGCCAAATTCTATATATTATTCTGCCCCTGGCAGCCTCTAAGCTATGTTAATGTTATTCTCACTTCACAGAAATGTAACGCTGCAGTCATTGCCTGCCATAGTATGTGAGCAAAAATACAGAAAAATCAGATCTTTATACCTGTATCCACCCCACACTAAAGCTATTACCAAAGAACGAGAAGGGTTAATGGATAATTAAACCATACCACATTCCTAAATATGTTTCATTGCAAACTACTGCTGCACACTTACTTAAACTTTTCACATCACAACTGGTTATCAGCAATTTTTTTTATGAAAGCTATAAGCAAACCCACATTTCAACCTGTCCCAAGTAATTAATCAACTAGAAGGTTGATATATCATATAGACCAAAGGATTCAGTTCATAGGACCTCTTAGAACATTCTGGGTGATCACTATTGAATAGAAACATAGAAATAGACGGCAGATAAGGGCCCACGGCCCATCTAGTCTGCCCACCTTAATGTCCCTCCCCTACCTTTGCCCTGTGAATAGATCCCATGTGCCGATCCCATTTGGCCTTAAAATCAGGCACGCTGCTGGCCTCAATCACCTGTAGTGGAAGACTATTCCAGCGATCAACCACTCTTTCAGTGAAAAAGAATTTCCTGGTGTCACCTCGTAGTTTCCCGCCCCTGATTTTCAACGGATGTCCTCTTGTTGTCGTGGGACCCTTGAAAAAGAAGATATCTTCCTCCGCCTCGATGCGGCCCGTAAGATACTTGAACGTCTCGATCATGTCCCTCCTCTCTCTGCGCTCCTCGAGCGAGTATAGCTGTAATTTGTCAAGCCGTTTTTCGTATGGTAGATCCTTGAGTCCCGAGACCATCCGGGTGGCCATTCTTTGCACCGACTCCAGTCTCAGCACATCCTTGCGATAATGCGGCCTCCAGAATTGCACACAGTATTCCAGGTGGGGCCTCACCATGGATCTATACAATGGCATAATGACTTCCGCCTTACGAAACCCCTTCGTATGCAGCCCATGATTTGTCTTGCCTTTATATCAAAAACTTCCTTCCCATCCCTTAAATAAATATGATTTCTAAATTAGTTTGACATGTGGCTTATTTTCATTTACACGAGGGCAGCAACACTTATCTTGTATGGCTCAACTGCCATAATCCCAACGTCTTGACTTGAACAGTTTGCGTACAGACGGGTCCTCTGCCAGGTCTCAGGTCCCACACGTATCTTGATCATGAAGATCAGCTAGGATAGCCACGTTGAGGAGCCCTGCGGCAACAGAGGTATGTAAAGAGATGCAGACATGATGGCAGGCATCTCCCACCTATTCTCCGGCGTCTCCGTCAGCTGGACATGCTGGAATACAGTGGAGGAGAAGAGCTCACCTGCTGGACTGGATTCTTAGGGGAAGTCACAGGCATGGAATTTTTTTTAGTTGAAAATTTTTATTGAACAAGGAAATAAATGAACATGGAATACAACGTGAGGTACAACAGCTGTTCAAAAAGGTATTGGTACAACCACATCATCAACCCCACCCAGCCACCCCACAAAAGGGGGGACAGAAAATGAATAGTCAATACTGAACCAGGACATGTTGTGAATAGACCAATTAAGTCAAAGGAAACCAATCAGATAGAACAAATCATTAAGCGGCAGAAATAACCGGCCAACCACAGGGGGGAGGCGAAACGCTTCGTATTTATCCAAAAGAAAACCCACCAGAATAAGAGGTATCGATCGACCCAACAACTGTTCCAAGTATCGAACCACTCGTCTCCAAAAAGACCTAACCCCAGGACAACTACAGGCATGGAATTTTCAACCAAATATGCCTGGTACATCATATTCACAAATTCCGGTGGAATAAAAATCCCCTACAGCAAGGCCACTCTATGCGCATCTGTGTAGAGCGTTTGAAAGATTTATGAGACTTTTTCCCGGAACTGCGCTTGCATGTCGCTGAAAATGTGTCCGTCCCCTTTTTAGGGTCACCAGGTGTGAAATTCCAGGGCTGGTAGCAGTAGGCCCAAGAGGGACCTCTCCAGAGGTGGAAGGCACATGATCCGCGCACACCTCGCCCCCCTCGCGGGCCGCAGCACATGTGAAACACGGCTGCGAATCCAACAGCCATCTGCCACAAACGAGGCATGAATCCATGCTATCAAGTCCTGAGGAGGCCATGTGAGAAGTTTGGAGCGAAAACAAAGCTCCTAAGTGCAAAAATATACACGTTTCAAAAGTTTGAAGAAAATCCAAGATGGCTGTCGCGGTTGCCGATTTTGCCCTAAAACAGCCCGGGAAAAACACAGGAAACCCTTGAAAACAGCAATTTTATATTTTTAGAAGTGGAGGGGGTGGGGTTTAGGGCATGCAGGGAAACCACCCATAACCCCCTTTTTATGACCTCCCAAATCGCCAAGCCAAGCATGCAGCCAGCTACTCACTGTGTCTGTGCTGTAAGGTAAAAAATAGTAGGCAAGCTGAACACAGCATGCATGGAGATCTCTAACCTCAGAAAGCTGGAAAACTGGATTTCACTTCTTCCGACTGCCTCACCTGCCCAGTCATCCCAGTCAGTGACTTCCAAGACCTCCAGATTACTTAGGGAATGTACGCAGTCTGGTCCCGATCCTGGTCGCGCCTTCACGGAACCGTGCAGTCTGCGCTCCACCCCTTAGCGGACGAACCAGGGGAGAGCTAGCTCCCGATCTCGGAGCCCCAATCAGACCTGCAGGCTGTCCGGGGAACTTACTGCAGTAGCAGGTAAACCCCCCCAGATACAGACTTTTTCTCAAAGTCTGTGATCTCCCGCCGAAAGGCTGTCTCCACAGGGTATTTCCACAGCACAAGGAAAAAAAACCTGAAAGAAAGATCAAAATAATGTACTAAAATTTAATAAAAGAAACACGAGCAGAAGAGATGAGGTCCTACAACCTTGGCTTCTAGGATTATAACACTGGATTCCAGGGAGCATGCTCCAGGAGGTGTACTCAGTGGTAAAGATCCTACAATCAATGGTTTCCCAGGGTAAATAACCCATCAGTCCAGAATAAAGAGGAATTGGGTTCATAGACAAAACCGCGGAAGACAAAGGTGCGCGCCGACAACTGAGCGCAAGATGGAGGCGCGCGCCGAAGAAAATGACAGTTTTTAGGGGCTCCGACGGGGGTTTTTGTTGGGGAGCCCCCCCACTTTACTTAATACAGATCACGGTGGTGTTGTGGGTGGTTGTAACCCCCCTCATTATACTGTAAACTTAACTTTTTCCCTGTTTTTAGGGAAAAAGTTAAGTTTTCAGTAAAATGGGGGGATTACAACCCCCCAAGCCCCCCCACAACGCAGCGCGATCTGTATAAAGTAAAGTGGGGTGGTTCCCCCCCACACCCCCCTGTCGGAGCCCCTAAAAACAGTTATTTTCTTCGGCGCGCGCTTCCATGCTGCACTCAGTTGTCGGCGCGTGCCTTTGTCTTCCGTGGTTTTGACCTGACACCGAGGAATTGTACAAGAATATACATAATAAAATCAACATACAATTACAAGATCCACATAGTCATGGGACATAAAAATAAAGGTCTAACAACAAATATTATAAAACCATAAATCTTTCCTTACCAAAGCCTACCGTATTAATCACAAAACAACTCCACTCCAACCGCCCACTCAGCTCATATATTTCATCATACAGAACAGGTTGGCCTTTTAACAGTTTCTCAAAAGCGCCCATGTTTCTCTGCTGCTTGATGTAAGATGGAAGCTTATTCCACACTGCAGGTCATAAACATGAAAAAGCCCCAGCTCTCACAGTTTGTAGTCTAACCTCCCTTCTAGATGGTATAGAGTAGACAAGTCATGATGCGTAGCTGAACGCAGCTTTTGAAAGGAACTATATGGAGCTACACAAAACCCCTACGGCAAGACAAATGATGGGCTGCATCCGTAGGGGTTTTGTCAGCAGAAGACCTGAAGTCATAATGCCGCTGTACAGATCCATGGTAAGACCTCATCTGGAGTATTGTGTTCAATTCTGGAGACCACACTACCGGAAGGATGTGTTGCAAATTGAGTCAGTTCAGCGAATGGCTACCAGGATGGTCTTGGGGCTCAGGGATCTCACGTATGAAGAAAGGCTAAAAAAACTGCAGATGTACTCACTGGAGGAACGAAGAGAGAGGGGAGACATGATTGAGACCTTTAAGTATATCACGGGACGTATAGAGGGGGAAGATGATATCTTCTGTCTTACAGGGCCCTCGGCCATCAGAGGTCACTCGCTGAAAGTCAGGGGAGGGAAATTTCATGGTGATGCCAGGAAGTACTTCTTCACCGAAAGGGTGGTCAATCATTGGAACGAGCTACCTCAGCAGGTGATTGAGGCCAACAGCGTATCAGATTTTAAGAGAAAATGGGATGTTCACGTGGGATCTCTAGGGGAGTAAAAGTCAGGGGGGTGGGTCACTGGTATGGGCAGACTTGATGGGCTATGGCCCTTTTCTGCCGTCATTTTCTATGTTTCTATGTCCTTGAGCCCAGGAGATCAAAATACCTTTACTATTTCTATTATGTCGCCTTCGAGCTCAAAATCTTCATCATTTTCCATGTTCACGATCTCGTCTTAGGTTCAGTTCGAATCCCATGTTATGACTTTCAAGCTTTGACTTTTCTCAGCAGATACAGCACGTCTTCGCCGCTGCCGAACACTGTATCATCCGCATAGCGCAGATTGTTGATAATTCTGCCACCAACTTTGAAACCCACGCCGTCCCACAAATATCAAAAAAGAGGTAAGAGGAACGCCACATAACAATTAGGGCTCCTTTTACTAAACCACAGTGGAGGTTTCTACCGTGGTCCGGCGAGATAAATGCGCTGCTGCTCATAGGGATTCACCCCCCGTTTTACTAAACCGCGATACTAGAGCCACGCAGAATGCTCTGCTCCCGATGCCCATAGGAACTCTATGAGCGTCGGGGGCAGCGCGGTTACCTACACTAATAACCGCTTTCGCAGTTTAGAAAAAGGGGTGGGGGTGGTCTATGAGCATCAGAGCATTTACCTCGCCAGCCCACGGTAGAAACGTCTAACGCAGCTTTGTAAAGCCAGTGTTAGCGCTTAAAACTTGACTGAATCAAGATTTCAATCTAATAATTCAGCATATCTAAGCCAACAGAGCATTCATACAAAAGATGCAATTGTCATTCTGTCAGTGATAAAAAAAAATATTTAAAATCATCAGAAGCAATTTCCCTATGACAGTGTTTTGCTCAGGGGTAGAGAACTCCAGTCTTCGAGAGCCCTATTCCAGTTGGGTTTTCAGGATTTCCCCAATGAATATGCATGAGATCTATTTGCATGCACTGCTTTCAATGCATATTCATTGAGGAAATCCTGAAAACCCGACTGGAATAGGGCTCTTGAGAACTGGAGTTCCCTACCCCTGTGCTAAATTCTCCATTGGTCTCAGTCTTTCATTTCTTTTTATATATATCGTATCGTATATATTTTATATGTTAAATATACTCAATGGTTTGACTGCTGGTTCGGTCTTTCAGTGACATGTTACAGTTGAAAGCCGAGTGAAGCTTTTATTGCACTCAGTATATCGCCCATGTGGGTAATTTGGTGTCGGTTTAGAACTGAAAGACGAGTAAAGCTTTTATTACACTCAGAACATGTAAATGGTTTATCTCCTGTGTGGATCATTTGATGAACTTTTAGTGATGAAAGCTGACTGAAACTTTTATTACACTCAGAACATGTAAATGCTTTGACTGCTATGTGGGTCTGTTTGTGAATTTTTAGATTTGAAAACTGGGTGAAGCTTTTATTACACTCAGTGCATGTGAATGGTTTGTACCCTGTGTGGATCATTTTGTGTCGTTTTAAAGATGAAAGCTGAGTGAAGCTTTTATTACACTCAGTACATGTGAATGGTTTGACTGCTCTGTGGGTTTGTTCGTGAATTTTTAAATTTGAAAGTTGGGTAAAGCTTTTATTACACTCAGTACATGTGAATGGTTTGTATCCTATGTGGATCAATTTGTGTCGTTTTAGCGATGAAAGCTGAGCAAAGCTTTTATTACACTCAGTACATGTAAATGGTTTGACTGTTGTGTGGGTCTGTTGGTGAATTTTTAATGTTGAAAGCCGAGTGAAACTCTTATTACACTCAGTACATGTGAATGGTTTGCGCCCCGTGTGGATCATTTTGTGTCTTTTTAGACATGAATGTTGAGCGAAGCTTTTATTACATTTAGTACACGTGAATGGTTTGACTGTTGTGTGGGTCTGTTGGTGAATTTTTAAAGTTGAAAGCTGAGTGAAGCTTTTATTACACTCGGTACATGTAAAAGGTTTCTCATTTTTATGATTCATTTTGTGCATTTGGAGTTCTGAAAACAATTGAAAGCTCTTATTACATTTAGGACAAATAAAGTTGGTACATCTCTTATATTCAATACATGTAAGTTCTTTTGGGTGTTTTTTTCCTTTCCTCTTGCCATGGTGGAATTTAGAAGTCAGTTTATCACTATTACTAATTTGGAAGGGTTTCTCTGCTAGGTCCTCAGGGATGTTACTGAGCTCCCTGTCATTTTTCTCACAATTAGTGACTGCATCCATTGAGTCTCCTGCTGGGTCCCTCTGTTCCTTTGATTCCTGTTTACAATTCTCAGTTCTCTGGGAAACAGTCTCACAGATATTTTCGGATTGTTTTTGGATTTGTTCTATTTCTACAGGTTCTTCTCCTTGATTCTTTTCTCTCTTCCTTTCTTGTGCGATCTGATAACCTATCAAATATAAACAGAAGGTATTAATAATGTGTTAAAAAACAGTGGTGATTTCTAAGATATTATCTGTATATAACAAGAAGGACTGGTTATGTCACTGGAATTTTCTCTGTGCGAACTAAGATGGAGTCCATAGAAAAAGCCTGGACCCTACTCAAGGGCACTGTGCACGAAGCACAGAACCTGTGCGTCCCCAAGTTCAGGAAAGGGTGCAAAAAAAAATAGAACAAAAAACCCAGTGTGGATAACAAATGCAGTGAAAAAGGCGATAAGTGACAAGAAAGCATCGTTCAAAAAATGGAAAAAGGACCAAACAAAGGACAACCAAAAGGAGCACAAAGAACACCAAAGGGAGTGTCACTGAGTGGTTAGGAAAGCAAAAAGAGAGTATGAAGACAGACTGGCGGGGGAAGCAACAAACTTCAAATCATTCTTCAGGTATGTTAAGGGGAAGCAACCAGCAAGGAAGGAAGTGGGACCCTTGGATGATGGAGACAGAAAGGGAGTGGTAAAAGAGGAAAAAGAGATAGCTGACAAGTTAAATGAGTTCTTCACATCAGTCTTCACGAGGGAAGACACAACCAACATTCCGGAACCCGAAGAGATCGTAAATGGAGATCAGGATGATAAGCTGGTCCAACTAGAGGTAAGCCAAGAGAATGTCCTCAGGCAGATAGACAGGCTAAAGAGCGACAAATCGCCAGGTCCGGACGGCATTCACCCAAGGGTACTCAAGGAACTAAGGAACGAAATAGCAGAGCCACTTCGACAAATATGCAACCTATCGTTAAAAACTGGAGAGATCCCAGAGGACTGGAAAATAGCAAATGTCACGCCCATCTTCAAGAAAGGTTCAAGGGGTGACCCAGGAAACTACAGGCTGGTGAGCTTGACCTCGGTCCCAGGAAAGATGATGGAAGCGCTGATTAAGGACAGCATCTGTGAACACATCGAAAACAATGGACAGCTAAAGTCGAGTCAGCATGGCTTCTGCAAGGGTAAGTCATGCCTCAAAAACTTATTGTACTTCTTTGAGGGGGTAAACAGCCAGGTGGATAAAGGGGAATGCATAGACATCATTTACCTTGACTTCCAAAAAGCCTTCGACAAGGTACCACACGAAAGACTGCTTAAGAAGCTATGGAACCACAGGGTGCAAGGGGAGGTCCACCGATGGATCACAAACTGGCTGGCAGACAGGAAACAGAAGGTTGGAGTAAAGGGCAATTACTCAGACTGACAATGGGTCACGAGCGGAGTTCCGCAGGGGTCGGTGCTGGGACCACTCCTGTTCAATATATTCATTAACGACCTGGAGGCGGGAACAAAATGTGAGGTCATTAAATTTGCGGATGACACCAAACTATACAGCAGGGTTAAAACCACGGCAGACTGCGAAGATCTCCAAAAGGATCTGACGACACTGGAAGAGTGGGCCAAAAAGTGGCAAATGAGCTTCAACATAGGGAAATGCAAGGTCATGCATGTAGGGAAAAAGAACCCGATGTTCACTTATAAAATGGGGGGATCACTGCTAGGGGTAAGTAACCTTGAAAGAGACCTGGGAGTGATGGTAGACACAACATTGAAGGCGTCGGCACAGTGCGCCACAGCCTCAAGGAAAGCAAACAAAATGTTGGGTATCATTAAAAAGGGTATCACGACCAGGACGAAGGAAGTCATCCTGCCACTGTATCGTGCAATGGTGCGCCCGCATCTGGAATACTGTGTCCAGTACTGGTCGCCGTACCTCAAGAAGGACATGGCAGTACTTGAGGGAGTCCAGAGAAGAGCAACTAAGCTGATAAAGGGTATGGAAAATCTCTCATATACTGACAGACTAAAAAAGTTGGGGCTGTTCTCTCTGGAGAAGCAGAGACATGATAGAAACCTTCAAGATCCTGAAGGGCATAGAAAAAATAGACAGGGACAGATTTTTCAAATTATGGGGAACCACAAGTACAAGGGGGCACTTGGAGAAATTGAAAGGGGACAGGTTTAGAACAAATGCTAGGAAGTTCTTTTTCACCCAGAGGGTGGTGGATACATGGAATGCGCTTCCGGAGGCTGTGGTAGGCAGGAGCCCGTTACAGGGCTTCAAAGAAGGTTTGGATAGGTTCCTAGAGGACAAAGGGATTGAGGGGTACAGATAGGAGTAGAGGTAGGTTATAGGGATAGTCAGGGACCACTGCTCAGGCAATAGGCCTGATGGGCTGCCGCGGGAGCGGACCGCTGGGCGAGATGGACCTCTGGTCTGCCTCAGCGGAGGCAACTTCTTATGTTCTTATGGTCTGTTTCTTATTTGCAAACCATTTCTCGAAGCATTTTGCTACATACACGAGATGAAAATAAAGTTCAAAGCACAGCGAAAGGAAATGAAGACAAAAAAATACCAGGACCTAAATTGCATATATACTAATGCAAAGAGCCTAAGGAACAAAATGGGGGAATTAGAAGTCATGGCCAAAACCGAGAACGTAGACATCATTGGGATCTCTGAAACAATGAAGAAAACAAATGAGACACAGCACCACCGGGGTACAAACTCCATCGCCAGGACAGGTCAGGTCAGAAAGAAGGAGGAATAGCCCTATACATAAAAGAAAGCATACACTCGACCAGAATGGACACAGCAGAGAAGACCAACAAATTGGAATCGCTATGGGTTAAAATACCAGGAAGGAAAGGGTCCGAGATAAACATGGGCCTGTACTATCGTCCACCTGGGCAAACCGAAGCTATCGATGAAGAAATGGAAGCCGAAATGAAGAGAGAATGCAAAAGCGGTAACACAATTACTATGGGGGACTTCAACTATCCCGGGATAGATTGCAGTCTTGGAAGCTCAAAATGCACCAGAGAGACCGAATTCCTCGAGGCTATACAGGATTGCTTCATGGATCAACTTGTTAGAGATCCAACGAGAGGAATGCCACTCTGGACCTAATCCTAAATGGGCTAGGGGGACCTGCGAAGGAAGTGGAAGTAGTGGGACCCTTGGGAAACAGCAATCACAATATGATCAAGTTCAAAGTTGAAGTAGGAATACCAAAGGGAAAAAGAACAATAGCGACAACTTTTAACTTCAAGAAAGGAGACTACAAAGCGATGAGAGTAATGGTAAAGAAGAAACTTAGAAACACCTCAAAGAAATGGCAGACTGTAGAACAAGCCTGGTCTTTATTCAAGGACACGGTGATCGAGGCGCAAAATCAACATATCCCAATATTCAGAAAAGGGTGCAAAAAGAATCGAAAAAGAGGCCAGGCATGGATAACCAAAGAAGTTAAGAAAGCGATAGGTGATAAGAAGAATTCATTCAAGAAATGGAAAAAAGGCAAAACAGGAGAACTAGAAAGAGCACAGGAAGTATCAAAAAGAATGTCATCGTGTGTTCAGAAAAGCCAAAAAGGAATATGAAGAAAGGCTAGCCAAGGAAGCACGAAATTTCAAACCGTTCTTCAGATATCTTAAAGGGAAGTAGCCAGCTAGGGAGGAGGTGGGACCGCTGGGATGACGGAGACAGGAAGGGAGTGGTGAAGGAGGAGAGAGAAGTGGCGGAAAGACTAAACATGTTCTTTTCGTCTGTATTTACAAAAGAGGACACATCTTCAAAGGAGACCAAACAAATAAATTAACATCCATGGAAGTAAGCCTTGAAGACGTACGTAGGCAGTTAGAAAAATCAATAACTGACAAATCACCAGGCCCAGACGGAATCCACCCTAGGGTACTGAAAGAACTAAAGGAGGAAATAGCAGAACTACTACAGCAAGTTTGCAATCTATCCCTAAAAACAGGAATGATCCTGGAGGATTGGAAGATAGCCAATGTTATGCCCATCTTTAAAAAGGTATCAAGAGGTGACTTGGGGAATTACAGACCGATAAGTCTGACCTCGGTTCCAGGGAAAATGGCGGAAGCGCTGATAAGACAGCATCGATGAGCATTTTGAAAGAAATAAACTTCTAATCATAAGACAACATGGCTTCTGCAAGGGAAGATCGTGCCTAACGAACTTACTATACTTCTTTGAAGGAATTAACAAACAGATGGACAAAGGGACCCCATAGACATCGTATATTTAGATTTCCAAAAAGCCTTTGACAAGGTAGAAACATAGAAACATAGAACGCCTACTTCAGAAACTGAAGAACCATGGGGTGGAAGGAGACATACATAGATGGAATAGGAACTGGTTGGCGGGTAGGAAGCAGAGGGTAGGAGTGAAGGGCCACTACTCGGACTGGAGGAAGGTCACGAGTGGTGTTCCACAGGGGTCGGTGCTCGGACCGCTACTATTCAATATATTTATAAATGACATAGAAACAGGGACGAAGTGCAAAATAATAAAATTTGCAGATGACACCAAACTATTTAGTGGTGCTCGGACTAAAGAGGACTGCAAAGAATTACAAAGGGATCTGAACAAGCTAGGAGAGTGGGCGACGAGATGGCAGATGAAGTTCAATGTAGAGAAATGTAAAGTATTGCATGTAGGAAGCAAAAACCAGAGGTACAGCAATACGATGGGAGGGAGTGAGAGTATTGAGTGAGAGTACCCAAAAAAGGAACTTGGGGGTAATAGTGGATAAGACAATGAAGCCATCAGCACAGTGCACAGCGGCCGCTAAGAGAGCAAATAGAATGCTAGGTATAATCAAGAAGGGTATTACAAGCAGAACGAAAGAAGTTATCCTGCCATTGTATCAGCCGATGATGCATCCGCATCTGGAGTACTGCGTCCAATATTGGTTGCCGTACCTTAAGAAGGATATGGCGATACTCGAGAGGGTTCCAACACGTCTGATAAAAGGTATGGAAAACCTTTCATACACTGAGAGAATGGAGAAACTGGGGCTATTTTCCCTGGTGTAGAGGAGAATTAGAGGGGATATGATAGAGACTTACAAGATCATGAAGGGCATAGAGAAAGTAGAGAGGGACAGATTCTTCAAACTTTCGAAAACTACAAGAACGAGAGGGCATTCAGAAAAGTTGAAAGGGGACAGATTCAAAACCAATGGTAGGAAGTTTTTCTTCACCCAATGGGTGGTGGACACCTTGAATGCACTTCCAGAGGATAGAGGGGTACAGATAGAGGACTACTACACAGGTCCTGGACCTGATGGGCCGCCGCGCGAGCGGACTGCTGGGCACGATGGACCTCTGGTCTGACCCAGCAGAGGCACTTCTTATGTTCCTGGGAAATGGCATGGAGTGGACAAAACAAGTTTTTGATGCATGATCTGAATGAAAACATGTTATAATCTGTGCTTATCAGGGAGCTTTCTACCTCAGTGATGAAGTAATGACCCCTTCTTTAAAACATGGTCACTGTCATGTCAAGTCTGTCTCCGCTTTCTTACAGAAGGGAAAATAGCTTGTGAATGGCGTTTGGACACGTCTGGCTGAAAATGTGTTTGAAAATAATTAAAGAAGTGCAGTTTATAAAGGACTAGACTAGAAGGGCTCGATATTGATCAGTATTTATCTCTGGCAACGAAGTCCAGAGTTTAATTACACGTTGTGTGAACTGAAGGGGGCAGCAAAGTCCACAAAGAAGGAGGAGGAGTTCAAAAACTGCGATCACTGTGTTATGCAGAAAGTTTCTTAAAATTGATCTACCACCAAATCTTAACATAGTTCTCAGCGGTTCACGAGCGCATATGACTAACCCGATGGTTCAGCATACCATCCCTATTGCATGGAAAGATATTTATGAATTTTGTCTTTATTTTCTCATAATTAAAAAATAGCTTTTTTGGTTCAGCAATTGTACTGCCTCTGTAGAAGCTGGTATCAAAAGACTTACTACTTCTCTTCAATACATTAAAAAAAAACCAAACTGTCCTCAAAATAAAGTCCTGTAGTTTAAATAAAAATAAAAGATTGGAGGTTTACACTTGCTTTTGTTCTTCATCCGTCCCACTGTTCCCTCTCCACCACCACATCCAACATTTCTCCCTCTCTTCCCCATGCATCGGTACCTCATGCCTCTCCCACCACCATGTCCAATATTTCTTTCTCCCTCCCTATGCCCAATTCACCTCTTTCTTCATTTCCCCATGTGCACCATCTCTTTCCCTCTCGCTCAGACCCCCATGCCCAACAATTCTCCCTTTCTATTCCCTCCCAACTTCAGCATCTCTTTCCCTCACTTCCTCCATTCTTCCATCCTTTGTTCAAAGTTTGTGCCCCCCTCCCTTCCGTGTCCCAACGCGACCCTGCTTCTCCCTTCCTATGCCAACATTGTCCATCTTCCTCCTTTCCTGTCCCGTAACCTTCCTCCTCTCTTCCATGTCCCAACGCACCCCTCGTCGTCCCTCTCAGTTCTACATCTCAAATTTGTGCCTCCTGCGTTTATCTTCTCTGGTTGGCTCCCTCCTCCCAGCCCCACTTCTCTTGGCAAAGCCGCAAGCGGTGGCTTCTGAATGCGGTCTGCTGGTCTTTGCAAAGCCGCAATCGGCGGCTCCTGCACGCGGTCCACTGACCCGGAAGCCTTTCCTCTGATGTCTGCGTCAGAGGGAAGGCGTCGGGTCAGCAGGCCGCATGCATGAACTGCTGATCACGACTTTGCGAAGACCAGGGGACTGCGCAAGATGAATTTGTATGCACTGCCTCCTTGAGATGCAAATCTATCTTATGCATGCAGTTTGAATCTCCTGGTAGATGGTGTGGTTCCTGTTTGTCAGCTGATCCCGGTTTGCGTCAAACCCTGGGTCCCTGCTCGAGTCACGCTAGTTTTACTGGAGAGCGTTTGAAGTTGGTGAGACTTGCAAGCGGCGAAACACAGTCCTGTGTCAAGAGGGGATCGGCGGATGGTGATTGAGGAGTCACCATACAGTTGTTAGACTGTTTTGCAACTTCCGGCCTGATACCCCTCGATCAGATTTGATGACTACTGAACTAAAATCCATTTTTGGATAAAAGCGATTGCAACCTTTATTATGAGGACACAGTATGTTGTTATTGGTGGTTGAGTGATTGTTAGTATGTATGTGTGTGAGTGGTGTGTGAGTTGGTTGATGGGGCAAAGGTTCACCAATTGTAAAATATTTATAACTTGTGAAAAAATTATGTACCATTTATAATTGATTTCAGGTACGAGGTGATTTATAGTGTTTAAATTATTAAACAATATTTTTGGTAATAAATAGCTGATTTTAAAGTTTTAGTAATTTAATTGGCAGCTATTTAATTAAACAGAATATCCATAAGCCTAGGTTTTAGGTTACGCATATTTATTGGGGATATCCTGAAAACCTGACCTGCCTGTGGCTCTCGAGGACCAGAACTGCCTCCCCCTGTTCTAGACCAGTGGCCCCAACCCTGTCCCAGAGGATCACCAGGCCAATCGGGTTTTCAGGATAGCCCTAATGAATATGCATGGAGCAGATTTGCATGCCTGTCACTTCCATTATATGCAAATCTCTCTCTTGCATATTCATTTTTTCAGTGGCCCTCCAAGAACCTACAAATCCAAAATGTGGCCCTGCAAAGGGTTTGAGTTGGAGACCACTGGTCTAGACAGATGGGACGTACAAAAGCAGTCCCCAAAAAGCTCGGGCGGGCTTGTTGTGCTAGCTCCTAAGACCGAGGACCCAAAGGCGGAGTCCTGTCTCGCTGCCACATCCACTCTGTAAAACATGGCAAACATTTGTAGGGAAGACCACGTTGCCGCTCTGCAAATCTCCACAGGGGAGACAGCTCTAGCTTCAGCCCATGAAGAAGCCACACTCCTGGTAGAATGTGCCTTGATGGAAATGGGAGACTGTTTCCCAGAAGGAATACAGGCTGACCAAATGGCCCTATTGATCCATCTGGAAATTGTGGCATTGGAAGCGGGAGCACCCCGCTTAACAGAATAAGTCAGCATAAACAGATGGTCAGCGAGACTAAATTTGTTAGTGACCTCCAGATAGCGAAGAAGCACTCTACGCACATCAAGTTTCTTCAAAAGGCGATCTTGTGTCCCGGAACCAGAAGGCTGAAAAACAGGCAAACGATTTTCCTGATTAACGTGGAAAGCCGAAATCACCTTCGGCTGGAAGGAAGGAACCGTACGTAGGGAAGCACCAGTCTCCGAGATGTGAAGGAATGGTTCCCTACAAGAAAGAGCCTGGAGTTCCAAGACATGCCACATTGAGGCAATAGCAGCCAGAAACACGGTCTTGAACGTCAAGTCCAAGAGGGAAGCATCCCAAAGGGGTTCAAAGGAAGCCTTGGTGTGGTTAGATAGCACCAGATTGAGGTCCCAGGAAGGTAATGGCGGCTTAATTGGTGGTCTGATATGAATAGCCCCCTTCAGAAATCTAGCGGCAACAAGATGAGACGCCAATGAGGAACAACAATCCCGGGTCTAAAATAAGAGAGCCCAGCCATTTAGACCCGAAGAGATGCCACAGTGAGAGCTTTATCAAGGCCAGCCTGAAGAAATTCACCGAGATCGGAGTCGAATAGGGCTCCATGTGATCCTGAGCGCACCAGTGTTGGAAAGTTTTCCATGCCTTAGAGTAAGCAGAAACTGTAGACAACTTCTTAGATTTGAGAAGAATGGCAGTGACCACATCAGAATAGCCTTTGTGTTCTAAGGCTGTGCGCTGAAGAGCAATGCCGTAAGAGCAAAGCGACCCAGGTCCTCCATGCAGACCTGACCCTACATAAGAAGGTCCAGATGGGCACACAACCAAAGGCCGTGACCCTTGCGAAGATGCATCAGATCTGTGTACCACGGTCTGCAAGGCCAATCTGGTGCCACCAGAATGACAAGGCCCAGATGGGCCTTGATCCACCTAATGACTTGGCCTATCATAGGCCAGGGAGGAAAGTCATACAGGAGAAGCTCCTGAGGCCACGGTTGTACTAGATCATCGAGACCCTCGCTTCCAGGTTCAGATCTTCGACTGAAGAATGATCCGTTTTCTTGTTCTTGATCATGAGGTCAAAGCTGGGCCGACTCCAGCAACGCACTTTGGCTTAGAATGCCACCGAGTACAGGGCCCACTCAGTTGGATCCAAAGTCCATCTGCTGAGGAAGTTGGCTTGAACGTTGTCTTTATGCACCACACCACCTTCACTGGGAAGAGAAGTGCATTTAGTCACCAAGGCTAACCCAAGAGCTGCTAGTACTCCTGTGCCAGAGGATACAAGTGAGACATGGACCTTGCTATCTTAAGAGCACCTTCCAGAGAGTAATACTGCTTGCAGGCAATACCTATAGCTTAAATGTTAAAGGAGAGGCCCACGGTGGAAAATGAACCAGCGACTCCCAAATCTGTCCTGGGAGGAACTCCAGTCCATGATTTCAGGTAGCTGTAATGATATCCTAAAAACATGACTGGCTGGGGATCCCAGAAGAAGGCTGGAAACCACACAGAGTGGCTACTCTGCTTGTACTGTTTCTGCCCACAGTGCAAGGCTTTTAACTGATCAGAAAGAAGGCGGCAGCTGAATGAGTCCACACAACTCTGGGAGGCAGGGAGAGGAGGTTTCTACTGTTGTTGCTCTTGGGAAAGAGTTGGATGGCAGAAAGAGGAGGCGTGCTGCTAGAGGAGCAGAGGGGAAGAAAGAAGGGCTACAGGGCAAATGATGAGGGGGAGGGAGAGTGGGAAGAAGGTGTTGAGGAGAGGGGGGGAAATAAAGGGTGAGCAGTAACGTGTGGGAGTAAAAGACAGCTGCATAAGAAACAGGTAAAGGGGTACAGAAAGAGGGATGGTGAGCAGAAGGGGAGAAAGAAAATGAAGGTGTTATACTGTAGATATTATCTCTAGAGCAGTGTCTCTCTAGCTTTTTTAAACTCCGGCACACTAAACGGAGCAAATGTTTTTCGCGACACATCATAATTGAAATGATAAAATTGCAAAACCAACAAAAAATTAAATTTGAGAGTTATTTATTTAAGGTTCTTTAAGCTGTGTTTGAGTAATTGTAACAACGGTGAAACTAAAGTAGATAGAATAGAATTGTTAATCAATGCGACGGATGTACTTGTTTTTGAGTGCAAATTAACTCAAAAAGCGGCTCAATAGTCAATAAGCAAACACACGTTTCATCACCCACCATCTGCGGTCGTTCTTTTTTTAAAATTTAATTTCTGCGAGAGCTGAAAATCCAAGTTCGCAAAGATAAGAAGATCCAAATGGTAACAAAGCCTTGATTGCTTTGTCACTCAAGTTAGGATAACTACAGCAAACGTAAAAATAAAATTTCTTGCCGTTAAGTTTTCAAGGACCAATTGCGTCAAAGAATGATGCTTGTCTGGGCGTTTGTATACTTGCACACACAGACGTTCATAACATTGACAGACTTTTGCGTATGCAACGTACATGTCTTGTCTATTCTAATGTACACTTATGAAGGGAATTTTTAAAAATAAAGTAAAATTCTATTGTCCCTTGATACTTAAATTCCGGAAATCCATGTGGGGTCAAATTATTACGCTATTGGAAGTTCCATTATCATATGATGTAGTATTGTTTGGAACGATATTATTCCCCAAGAGACCAATCAATGCCAACCAGAATAAATTGCTCCTCATCATGACAGGACTAGCCATGCAGCTTATAATGAAAAATTGGAAAAGTTGGGATAGCTTAAATTATAGTTTCATGGTGGGAATCCTTATGTCAGATTTATAAGGTCTGAAAATATTAATTCTTTACAGAGGGGACACCATAGCAAATTCAAGGAAATTTGGGGCCCGTTAACAAAGTATTGTAAGATACGATTGTGAATTATTAACATTATTTCCCTTTGATTCATGAAAGATTGTTATACACATCCAGGAGGAGGGGGGTAAACAGCTCTATATTATTTGTTGGAATAGAGTGCAATGTATTATTTTACTTGATTGTTCAACTGTATTTCATTTCAAAAATGAATAAAGAATTTAAATCAAAAAAATAAAGTCAAAATCTGGAATCTCTCATGCCATACCTGGAATCTCTTCAGGACGCACCATTGTGCCATGGCACACAGTTTGAGAGACACCGCTCTAGAGAAACAGTTACATATCTAGCACCAAAAAGGAGTGCTGTATTGAAATAGCTTCTGTAAAGTCAAGGGATGAGGCCGTATTGCAATTCTGAATATCAACCTAAGGCGCAGAAAAGGTTGATTTCAGCACTGTATTTAAACCATCCATCTATGTGCATTCAGTACCTAGTCCAGTGTTTTTCAACCTTTTTACACCTATGGACCGGCAGAAATAAAAGAATTATTCTGTGGACCGGCATCGGTCCGTGGACTGGCGGTTGAAGAACACGGGGCTAAGTCTTGGGCCAGACCCCGCCCATCTCTACCCCAGACCCTGCCCCCATAATAGTACTAATTGCACCTTGCACGCCCCTTGCCTCATCTGGAAGCCTTCCCTCTGACGTTGCAACATCAGGGCGAAGGCTTCCGGTTCAGGCGCAGGACACGCTTAGGAGCCACTACCCGTGGCTTTGTGCACTGAATCAGTGAGGAAGAGGGAGCTGGCTCGAAGATAACGCCGCATCGATCGAACCGTGGACCGGCGGTTGAAGAACACTTTTGGGCCTGATGCACGTGCTGGCCCTGTGGACTGGCAAGAAATTTCTGTGGACTGGCACTGGTCCATGGACCGGTGGTTGAAGAACACTGACCTAGTCCCTTGATACTCACTACTGCTAAATCAGTTGAATATTCTAAAAATATAAAAGTGATCACTTTCTCACCAAATCACATCACGAGACAATCATATTCATACTTAGAATTTGATATTTAGATGCACAAATCAACTGAATAAGGGCATAAAGATAAGTGCCTTCCTTTTACAGCACTTTACAATTTTATTGAGCCTGTTAAAAATCAATTAAAAATTAGTTTGCACACGCCACTTTACCAAGACCGATGATGAACACATCACCCCAGTAAGGGCACGAAAAAAAATCAAGAAGTAGTGCCTTGGGTGTTTGAGGTCTGGTAATAAAATTCACTTGATATGAGTTTATTCTCTATCCTATTCGATATTTAGATAATGCCAGTAAAAATGTAAAATTACCCCTTACCCAGTGAGATCAGGGTCTGATAATTCTCCTTCATCACCTCCCTGTAAAGTTCCTTCTGCCCTTCATTCAAATACTCCCACTCCTCCGGGGAGAAAGTTACAGTGATGTCCTCAAAGGTCACCTGCATCTGAAACACAAACCAGTAAGGAACTGGGCACCTTCTGCATTAAATCAACCAGGAAACTCCCTAATACTGGTACTCATCAGGTGGGGGAAATTTTGCAGGGATATATAATTCACAATTCTAGAGCAGGGATTGTGTGTCCAGCGGTCTCCCAGCATTGGGGCTCAGTTTGTTGGGTGTATGTAATTCACATAGTACATGGTCTCAGAGCAGAGTTATTGCTCAAGAGGCCTCCTAGTGCTGTGGCTCATTGGAGCAGGGAGAAAATTGCTTTGGCTGAATAATTCAGTCACTAACACCGAGTTATTTTGCAGATCTTCCAGGGCTGGGGCTCAGTAAGGCAAAGGGAGGGATTTCTGTCACAATGACATCACTCACAGTCCCAGAGTAGGATTGTGGGCTCCAGATCTCCTTCCTTCTCCCCAGGTGGGACCCCCAAGGTGCCTTTTCCACAGCCCCAGGTTTACTTGGGGTCCTGACTCTGCAGTGCTGCAGCAAAGGGAGTGGGGGGGGGAATCTCCTACCTGAGCAGCAGCTCCTGCAGGCATTTTCCTCTTTGCTTCTCCTGTTCGCAGGATTAGAAACGAATCAAAGGCTCTTTCTCCGAGGGGAGAGCAGAGACAGATTTGGGTTGGGGGGCAGCAAGTTTATTTAGCCTTTTGGCGCCGGCTGATGACGTCACAAAGGGGGATGCTGACGTCACAAAGGAGGGTGGCGCTGAGGGCTAGACGGTCTTCTTTCTCTAAGCTCTTACCCCCCTTTTAAGCGTTGATTGGTCAGGATGGTCCCGGGGGCGGGGCGAGGAGGAGGAGCTTGAATGGAAAGGGTGATCAGGTGTCAGGTAGGAAGGAAAAAAGCCATCCAGCTCTGATATGTACTACACTG
Source organism: Geotrypetes seraphini (assembly GCF_902459505.1). Taxonomy (NCBI): domain Eukaryota; kingdom Metazoa; phylum Chordata; class Amphibia; order Gymnophiona; family Dermophiidae; genus Geotrypetes; species Geotrypetes seraphini. The sequence goes on from NC_047085.1 coordinate 504,230,909, forward strand.
TTGCATGGAGCAGGCCAAAGAGCTGGGCCTGGCACCCTTGAATCCATTCCTTTTTCTGGTTTATCATTTTTATTCATTTTACAACTTACATCAAGTGTATCAAGAAATAACATTTGAACTGAAAAAAACATCACTTGTATTACTACTATTATCATCAACTGGCATTCATGAAAGTTAACCTCCCCTCCCATCCCTATCACATCAAAAATATCCATTTATATTATATTATGCAATATACATTCTATTAATATAGCAATATATTAGGCTGGAAGGCAGGTCAGAGGTTTTTTTTAAGGTGCAAACTTGCACAGGATCCAGATTCAAGAGCTCAGGGTCTCGCAAACCTTTTGAAGCCGCAGCACACTATGTTCAAACAATTTTATTGATGAAATCCACAGATCAACAGAAGCAGACAGATGATATCAAAATCAAGAAAAGGAACACTGGAACAATATCCACAACATAAGAGCTGTCATCAACATTTTGTTGTCCATTGGGACAGAACACACGTCTCCTACCTACCATATTCCACAACAGACTGAGTTCCAAGAGCACAACAACACGAACCAGGGCCCTGGAGCAAGCCACCCATCATCCACCTCCCACTGAACCTGAAGGAGTCTGGGACTGGTTTTCCTAAGTGTTGAACTAAGTTTTCTCTCTAATAAAATGCTGAATTATGTTTAGCTGCAGTGCAGACCTAACTTATCTCATGTTCTAGCCTGCCTGCACTGGGTGTTTTAGCTTGGGCGTTCTAGCTTCTTATGGCTATCTCAGCATACGATATTGTATTCCGCCCTCCTGGACATGTAACAGAAAGACTGCAGGGCTTAGATAAGTGACCTGCTAGTGTGAGCTTAGGACCAATGATTGCTAAGAAAAGTAACACGTGAAAAGTTTTTTCTAGCCAGAAGAATGTATAAATATCTCTGTAACTTCCTGGTTTCTGGACTTCTGAAGCCAGCTTGGGGCTCAGGGGTCCGCATATGCTGAATAAACATTTGTGCTTTCTTCAAGTCTCTAAGTTTTGTGACTGACCAAAGTGACCTTTCAAACCCAGAAACAGTGACCTGAAACGAAACGTGCAAAGGGACCTAACGAGACTGGAAGACTGGGCAAAAAAATGGCAAATGAATTTTAATGTAGAGAAATGCAAGGTCATGCATGTAGGGAAAAAGAACCCGATGTTCAGCTACAAAATGGGGGGAACACTGCTAGGGGTGAGTAACCTTGAAAGGGATCTGTGGGTGATGGTCGACACATCACTGAAACCATCGGCGCAGTGTGCGACAGCCTCAAAGAAAGCAAACAGAATGCTGGGCATCATCAAAAAGGGTATCACAACCAGGACGAAGGAAGTCATCATGCCGCTGTATCGCACAGTGGTGCGCCTGCACCTGGAGTACTGTGTTCAATACTGGTCGCCATACCTCAAGAAGGACATGGCGGTACTCGAGGGAGTGCAGAGGAGGGCGACTAAACTGATAAGAGGTATGGAAAATTTTTCATACGCCGACAGGTTGAAAATGCTGGGGCTGTTCTCCCTGGAGAAGAGGAGACTTAGAGGGGACATGATAGAAACCTTCAAAATCCTAAAGGGCATAGAGAAAGTGAATAAGGACAGATTCTTCAAACTGTGGGGAGCCACAAGCACTAGGGGTCACTCAGAGAAATTGAAAGGGGACAGGTTTAGAACAAATGCTAGGAAGTTCTTTTTTACCCAGAGGGTGGTAGATGCATGGAACACGCTTCCGGAGGATGTGATAGGCCAGAACTCGGTACAGGGGTTCAAGGAAGGTTTGGATAGGTTCCTGGAGGATAAGGGGATAGAAGGGTACAGATAGAACTTGCTTTGGGCCCAGTATTTCTTCCTGTCTTCACGGGGTCTGCTGTCCATTTGACATTTCTTCGCTCTGTGCCCATCTTTGCATCCCTATCTGTCCTGTCCAGCATCTCCTTGTCCCTTTTCTTCCCCCATATTCAGCGTCAGCCCTCTGGACCCCCACCCATCTCCATTTCATCAGTATTACCCCCTCTGTGTCCCCAACCCCTCTCCATCCAGCATCTCCCCTGTGTCCCTGACCCTATAGTCCTCTATTTCCAGCATCTCTTCTCTGCCTCTTTCCCTCCTCTCTCTTTTCCCTTCTGCCCATACCCCCCACCCTGTTGCTTGTATCTTCCCCTCTCTCTTCCTTGTTTGCCTTCTAGTCCAGTACCTCTTCCCCCCCCATTTTTCCCCAATCCATTTTCTTGTACTCCCCCCCTTCCTCTCCCACTCTGAGTTCAGTAGCATATTGTATGTTGGTTTCACAGCACTGGTTTTCATTTATCTGTTTATATATAGTTGGATTTTATTTATAATTAGATTTGCTAGCTTTAGGTTACTAGCCCCTTTTACTAAACCGCGATAGCGGTTTTTAGCGTAGTGAGCCGCACTGAATGCTCCATGCTGCTCCCGACGCTCATAGAGCATTCAGCGTGGCTCCCTGCGCTAAAAACCGCTATCGCGGATTAGTAAAAGGGGGGTTAGGTGCCCTCAGAACTTGATTATTGATTTGATCAATGTAAAGGTATGATTCTTATTTGCATTCCATCTCTTTATGTATTAGATAAAATTGACCCTTTATGCTTAGAGGCTCCAAGGGGTCCTTTTACAAAGGCGCGGTAGCGGTTTAACACGCGGAATACCGCGCTCTAAACCGCCTGCCGCGCTAGTACCTAACGCCTCCATTGGCGAGGCGTTAGGATTTTAGCCTGCCGCAGGGGTTAGCGCGTGCTAAAATGTCCGATGCGCTAACCCCCGTAGCACGCCTTGATCAAAGGAGCCCTAAGTGTTGAGAAAATGAAATTAATTTTGACAGTAAATATCATTACACAAGATTTTTAATTTTATCCGTTTCATAACAAAGATGTTTAGATCAATTATGAAAAGTCTTTTGAGTGGTTTTTGTTTTCATATATTTACGGTACATATATTTTACATACTCTCGGATACGTTAAATACAAATATCATGAGATTATCACTCCTAATTAGAAATGTTTTTTTTTAATTACTTTTGGTGTCTTTTCAAAGGTCATTGTAGTTAAAACCTCCCTGTCTAATTTTATTTTATCATCTAAATTTTTCTACATTTTTTTGTTTGGTTTTTTTTAATATATTTTATTAGTTTTTCCAATAACAACAGAAGTGAAACAGCACGAACACCAGATACAAACAAGCAATGAACAAGAACAAATACACCCCATCCCTCCCAACCCCCCCCCCTCACCCACTCCACTCCTATCAAGATCAACTCAACTGTCCAGAGTTCAGAGGGATAACCAAATCAAGGATTCAGCAGATGACTTCGTGCTTTAGTTGTCAAAGTAGGCCAAAAAGGCTCCCAAATTGCACAAAACGTACGATCCAGATCAGACTCCTTTGGGACACAGCAGAGGCGTTCCATAAATGCCTGGTGTAACATAAAGAGTACGCCAGTGTGTCAACGTCGGTGGATCTGAGGTAATCCCACAGTGCAGTATAATTTTCTTCCCCAACAAAATTGCTCTTTCCAAAAAGCCCCGAAACCCCTTCGGAGTTATGCGAGGGAGAGACCCCCAATGAGAATAACAGAGCAGGACATAGAGTGTATCCACATTTGAATTGTATGTTGATGAACCTGAAGAGTTGCGCCAAAGCACATGACCAAAATTGGTGCCCCAGAGTAGCCTGGGATTGCCCGCATTTAAGGCAATTATCAGTAGCACACATCTTGGCACGAAACATATAGGCCGGGAATCTGTAAAGGCGCAACAAAAATTTGTAGTTAGTTTCAATCAGCAGAACCTGTGGTGTAATGCGCAAAGTAGGAAGAAGACAAGCCTTAAAATCAGTTGCTGTAACTAAACATGGTAAATCTCCAGTCCATTTTGCTGCATAATGTTCATAGGAGAGGTCCCCCATTTTCTTCTGTAAATATCTTTGATGAAACTGTAATGGAATTTGAGTCTGTGCAGACAAGCTCAGGGCTCCCGATATAGATTCCCGTCTTCTGTCAGTAATACAGTCTCGAGGTAAAGACCGCACATAGGAGGACATTTGAGAATAAGGAAACCAATCCATGGCCTTTCAGTGGAGATCGGATTGTAAAGTAGCCAGCTTGTGTATTGGTAGTCCGCCACACTGAGTGAGGGAATTGAGAAGTTCCAGGAGGAAAATCCTTATTGTCCAGGAAGGGCAAGAAAGGCGTGGTGACAGATGGAATACCCATAGCCTTGCAAAGGGTCCGCCAGACCCGGCGCAGTGATTTGAACAAGATATCTCCCGTCGGAAGTCTTCTTGTATGTAGGAGATAACTAAAGTAGTAAGGTGCACACAACGTGAGTTCAGACTGGGTCGCGGAAAAAGTGGGACGTGCCTCTAAACCAGTCATTCAAATGTCTTATTTGGCAAGCCTGAGAAAACATCCTTAGATTCCGCAATCCCAGGCCCCCCCCCCCCCCCCCCGATCCTTAGACAGAGGTAATCTGGCTCTTTTCCCATTCCATAAATATAGGCCCAAGCTTCTCCCCAGCTCCTTATCATGTCGAGCAGAAAGCAACACTGGAATCATCTGAAATACAAAGAGCCATTGAGGCACCAACACCATATTATACAATGCATCAATGATAGAGGGAAAGCCCTCCAAATTTGTAATTTCTGTTTATGTTTAAATGATTTTTATTATTCCAGCAGTAAGAAGCAAATACAAACAGTAGTACCATTCAGGAAATAATATTTTCAAAAATATAATCAGTTCCCCTCCCATCCCCCCCATCCCCTCCCCTCCCCAAGAATCCATGGCCAGTCCAACAGCTGAGAGTGGGAGTAAAATCTTAAAGATTCAAAAGTCTACTGCGAGCACGCGGTGTGAGGTCCTGCCAAAAGTGCTCCCACACCTGACAAAATTTGCGACCCGGGCCAAGAGTCAAGTCTCCCACCATGCGTCCCTCCAGTGTTGCGTGCACTATCATTAGGGATCTCCATTGTGCATATGACGGGGGATCACGGGAGAGCCAGTTGATGAGGATGGCTTTTTTTTCCCATCAAAAGGGCTCTGGAGATAAATGTGTAATTTCTGTTTAGTAGCTATCAATAGTGGTCTGACATTCAGCTGATATAAATGTGTGAGATCTGCTGGAATCTTAATTCCTAAATACAACAAAAAATCAGACGCCCACCGCAATGGAAAGTTTCCTCTCCATTTACGAGGTATGTCTGGGGACAAGGGCAACACCATTGATTTTTGTGAATTTAAAACCGAGCCCGAGTACCTGCTAAATTCATCTAATAGTTCCAGGGCCCTGGGCAATGAGACTTCTGGATCTGCAAGAGTGAGCATAGGCCCGAAACCCGTAGTTGAGAATTACCCTCAGGCAACCCCTGCAATTCATCATCCTTTAGTAAAGTGCGCAAAAAGGGATCAAGGTACAATAAAAATAACAAAGGCGACAAGGGACTACCCTGCCGCGTCCCCCTAGCAATGTCAATATAGGCAGTCTTCGTGCCATTCACCAAAATACTAGCTGCGGGATTGGTGTATAATAAGCGCACTACCTCCTGAAACCAACCCGTAATACTCATATAAGTGAGGACTCGAAACAGGTACTCCCAATTAACCTGATCAAAGGCCTTAGCTGCATCAAGTCCCACCAGGATGCCTGGAATTTGGGTTAGATGGGTTCTATGCATGGCTGTCAGTAAGCGACGGACATTCCTCACCGAATGTCGGTGCTGCACAAAACCCACCTGTTCAGGTACTATGAGCTGAGGTAATACGGCTGCCAGACGATTGGCCAAGAGTTTATCTAGAATTTTAATGTCTACGTCTATTAGTGAAATAGGTCGAAAGGATTCTATTTCCTCCTCTGGCTTACCTGGCTTAGGTATTAATGTCATATAAGCCAAATTTGCTCCCTTCGGGAATTCCTCTGCAGACAAGGCTGTAGTATAATACGCCTCCAAAGGACCTCAAATGTGAGGAAACAATAATTTGTAAAATTCAGGGGAAAATCCATCAGGGCCCGGGGAAGAATGAGTTTTTAATTGTTTGACCACCAACTGAAGCTCCTTCCTATGTATGGGCCCATTCAGTTGGGAACGGATAGGGGATGTCAGGCGAGGAACCCCCATATCTTCCAAATAATCATCTGCCTCAGGGCCCCCTGTACCCTCTACGGAAGAATAAGAGGATTTATAATATTGAAAAAAATGTATCTGCTTACCAACTTGCCATCTGGGAGTTTCAAGCAAGAGATAAATTTATTCGACCAATGAGGTTTAGTAAGCGCAGCTAATAATCTACCAGGTTTGTTTCCATATTTATAGTAATGAAACCGGGTATAATACAAAGATTTTTTTGTCCTTTCATGTATTAGTGAATTGAGGGTTTCCTGAGCTGCCTTAAGAGCCTCCCAAGAGGAATCAGTGGGCCTAACAATATGTCTTTTTTTTCCAAGGCAATACATTCCTTTTCCAGCCGAATTATGCCCTGATTGATTCGTTTGGTATGAGCAGCAACATAAGAGATAATGTCACCTCGAAGGACGGAATTTGCAGCTTCCCAAAATAACAGTGGCGTTTAATATGCATTAAAGTGTATATAATCTTCCCATTTGCCTGTTATATACTTTACAAAATCAGGATTATCAACCAAGTAAGAAGGGAAACGCCACCCTCCTGGAGAAGACAATAAGTCCCCCAGGACCGCATCCACCCATATAGGCAGGGCCGGATTTAGATGAAAAGAGGCCCTAGGCTATTCCACTTATGAGGCCCTTTCACCTCCCATTTTTAAGTTTGTAAATTACACGAGAGATAATAAAATACATCATTACTGTGATATATATCAATATGTTAAATGAAACATGTTGTTATTGGTACTAACCTTTATAAAAAATGTGACACGGATCTTGAGGCCCTAGGCTGACGCCTAGTTAGCCTACAGGAAAATCCGGCCCTGCATATAGGACAATGATCCGATATGGAAAGAGGGCCAATATCAGAAGTGTGAATAGAGGAAAAGTAGGTGGAAGAGGTCAAAATATAATCTATTCTAGAAAAAGTGTGGTGTGCTCGAGACTGATGCGTGAAGTCCCGCTCAGTAGGGTGTAAGAGTCTCCAGGGGTCAACCAATGCCAAAGCCTCACACAAATATGGAAGGCCCTTGGCAGGACCACCAGACTGTGACGTGCCCGGTCCCGTTCTATCTACAGCACTGTCCGTCACCTGATTAAAATCTCCTAACACACCTAAGGGAAGAGATGGGTCTTGAAGGCCCAGCTGCGTTAAGGAGGCAAAAAATTGATGATCATATTGACTGGGAGCATAAAATATCAGCAAATTAAACCTCTGACCAGACAAAGTCACCCGGCAATATTTACATCTGCATCTAATTGTTCCACTTTCCCTGGAAATCCCTTCTTAACGATCCCTGCTCTCTTATAAGAAGAAGAAGCAGACTATACTTGCCCCACCCATCCCTTCTGCAATTGTGAATGTTCCTCATTAGTAAGTCGAGTCTCCTGCAAACAAGCCAAGCCTGCCCCAAGATATTTCAGCCAATTAAGTAGTTTAGTTCTCTTTATGGGGGATGTAATTCCACACACATTCTGGGAGAGAATTCTGAATGTCTTACCACACACAACCCCACGGGAGGCAATGCATCAAAACAGCAACAGCAATATGTCTCCCAGACGTCCAGCCCCCGCCCAAGAGAATAGGTGTCCCACAGAATATACATCTACTGAACCCCAAACCACCGCAAAAAAACATACCCCATCAGAACTCTAGAATGAAACAGCTATCCCCCCACCCCACCCCTTTTCAGCACCTCTCCTTACCCCCGTTCTACATCTTTTAAAGAAAAAGATACCTAATATTACTATTTTATTCAATTACAAAATATATTTGATATGTAATTTATCTATATATCATTAACCCCCTCTTTTACGAAACTGTGATAGCGGTTTCTAGTGCAGGGAGCCGAGCTGAATGGCCCGCGCTGCTCCTGACGCTTATAAGAACTCAATGAGCGTCAGGAGAAGCGCAGCTCCCCATGCTAGAAACCGCTATTGCAGTTTCATAAAAGGTGGCCTAACTTTATAATATGTTCTGGTTTTCATGTTACTCTTTGGTTTGGACTGAGAGTTGTAATCTTACGATGGGTATGTTTCTCAATTTTTAGACTCCTAATGCAGACCTTTTAGCTGAAACCCAACCTGTGTCAAATGAAGATTCTGAATAAAGGACATTTATGCATCTTTGCTGTAGTGTTTCCATTTTGGTCACAACCACTTTTTCCGTTTCCTGTTAGTTTTGTGCATTCCTAAACTAGAATATGTGGAGCATGATCTCAGTCTCATTCCTAAACTAGGATATATGGAGCATGATCTCAGTCTCAAATTTACTCCTAACACTCGCCAACTTATCCAGGAGTATCTAGAAGGTTTTTTTTCATCAAGCTTGTGGCATTCAAAATGAAGGGAAATATTTCTATATCTTTTTGCCACAACTGCTCAGTTTTGGACTGCATTTTTTGGTACTTGAGGATCTTCTTTCTCTCCTGTGTGAATTTTTTGATGATTTTTCAGAGTTGAGAGTTGATTGAAACACTTATTGCACTCAGTACATGTAAAGGGTTTCTCTCCATTGTGAGTCCTTTGATGGATTTTTAGAGATAATTGAAAAGTGAAACATTTATCACATTCAGTACATGTAAAGGGTTTCTCTCCTGTGTGAATCCTTTGATGATGTTTTAGATATGATGGACGACTGAAACATTTATTGCACTCAGTACATATAAAAGGTTTCTCTGGGAGCTCTCCCATGTGAATCCTTTGATGTTGTCTCAGACTTGATAAATGTCTGAAACATTTATTACAATCAGTACATGTAAAGGGTTTATCACCTTTGTGACTCCTTTCATGGACAGTCAGAGATAATTGATAAGTGAAACATTTATTACACTCTGTACATGCATAGGGTTTCTCTCCCGTGTGAATCCTTTGATGACGTTTTAGATTTGATAGACGACTGAAACATTTACTGCACTCAGTACATATAAAAGGTTTCTCTCCCTTGTGAGCCCTTTGATGGGTTTTTAGAGAAAACTGATAAGTGAAACATTTATTGCACTCACTACATGTAAAGGGCTTTTCTCCTGTGTGAATCCTTTGATGATCTTTCAGACTTGATAAATAACTGAAACATTTATTACACTCAGTACATATAAAGGGTTTCTCTCCCATGTGAATTCTTTGATGGCGTTTTAGATATGATGGACGACTGAAACATTTATTGCACTCGGTACATATAAAAGGTTTCTCTGGGGGTTCTCTCATGTGAATCTTTTGATGCTCTCTCAGACTTGATAAATGTCTGAAAATTTTATTACACTCAGTACATGTAAAAGGTTTCTCACCCTTGTGAATCCTTTCATGAACTGTCAGAGGGTAAAGATAAGTGAAACATTTATTACACTCTGTACATGTAAAGGGTTTTTCTCCTTTATGAATCATTTGATGCTTTTTCAGATATGATAGGCGACTGAAAGATTTATTGCAGTCAGTACATGTGAAAAGATTCTCTCCCCTATGAATCTTTTGATGACATTTCAGATTGGACAGATGACGGAAACATTTATTGCACTCAAAACATGAAAAGGGTTTTTCTCCTGTGTGAATCCTTTGATGACATTTCAGATGTGATAGACGACTGAAACACTTATTGCACTCAATGCACGAAAAGGGTTTTTCTCCCATGTGAATCCTTTGATGACGTTTCAGATGTGACAGATGACGGAAACATTTATTGCACTCAGTACATGAAAAGGGGTTTTCACCCGTGTGAATCCTTTGATGACATTTCAGATGTGATAGACGACTGAAACACTTATTGCACTCAATGCATGAAAAGGGTTTTTCTCCCATGTGAATCCTTTGATGACGTTTCAGATGTGACAAACGACTGAAACATTTATTGCACTCAATACATGTAAAGGGTTTTTCTCCTGTGTGAATCTTTTGATGTTCTTTCAGGCTTGATAGATGATTGAAACGTTTATTACATTCAGTACATGTGTAGGGTTTCTCTCTGGTGTGAATCCTTTGATGGATTTTCAGAGATGACAGATAATTGAAGCATTTGTTACATTCAATGCAAGCAAAAGATTTCTTTCCCATGTGGATCTTTTCATGCTTTTTTAGAGATGAAGAAACAAAGCTATAATCACAATCAGTACATTTCAAAAGTTTATCTCCCCTCCCTTCCCTATCACTCTGGTCCAAGGTGTAAGTTTTTTTATTTTGGAAGGGTCTTTCTCCTCTCAGGTGTGTCTGGTGCTCAGAGATAATAAACTCTCTGTCACACTGAATTACTCTCACCGTTGAGTCTCCTGCCGTGTCTTTCTGCTCCTTCTTTGATTCCAGCTGATGAATCCTTGTGTTTCTCCTCTCAGGCCCCAGGAAAATATTCTCACAGACATTCCCTGATTGTCTTGGGATTTGTTCCATTTTTACAGGAGATTCTACTTGATTCTGATCCCTCGTCAGCTCTTGCATAGCCTCATTATCTGCTGGATACAAACAGAAGACATTGGTCATGTATAACCGACTTAGGAAAGATCAATATTCAGTCAATGACAGCAGTCTTTTAATCCTTGACTTGAATCTGACCTGCTTATTCAATGCCAGGCCTATTTCAGGTACAGCCTCGGTGGTGCACTGAAGTTATCCATCTACGGCTATTCTTAAGCGCCATGTCCCAATAGCTAACCAGCATAGTTGGGACTGTTTTTATGAGGTCCAACATGCCGGATGAACTATTTTGGCACTAACACTGAATATCTGAGGCTCCCAATAACTCCTGACCTGGCTATCTCCTGTTGAATGCTGGCTCAAGAATTTTCAGCCAGATGTGATCTGTGATATTTAGAAAATGTTATGGGTTAGCTCAGACATCACTGAACTTTTCACTTGGAGGTCAACATAGGATATTTCAAGTCTCTAGGAGGAAAGTCGATCAAAAGAATCCTCAAGAAGTGAATCAAGAAGTAATTCAAGAACCATTGGATATATCTGCCTTATTAGAGTCTTCAGACAGGGAAGTAGCCACTCCGGCCACTTTGCTTCTCTCAGTTGCTCTTACTCTGGATAAAACATGGTTATTGAAGTTATACTTTAAAAATACGAAAAGAGCAAAAACCTCCCATACCCCAAGAAATAAAACTAGATAGGGGGGAGAGACAAGAGCAAGAATGGTAAAACTACTCAAGACAATCTACAAGAAATTATGATATATGCATGTGCATTACCATTCTTGCTCTTGTCTCTCCCCCCTATCTAGTTTTATTTCTTGGGGTTTGGGAGGTTTTTGCTCTTTTCGTGATTTTTCTACCTCCCATACATTTTCGGGTTTTGCGATTTTTCTATAGAATACTTTAAAAATAAACATAAAGAATTTTTGGGATTAAAAGTTCAAATGTTTCCTGATTTGGCCAGGGACACACAGGGGCGTAGAAAAGAATTTTTATTGCTAAGACCAGCAATTACTGCCCTGCGAGCTACCTTTTTTCTTCGATACCCTTGCAAATGTATCGTTCATTATAAGTCACATAAATCTGTTTTCTTTGAACCCTCACAACTGACAACATTCCTGTCTCTGTCAAGGCTGGAGAAAGCTCATGGCGAATAGATGTCTGCCTACCACAGTTTCAACCTATAACTGTTTTTCTTTTTTAACTGATTACTTTAAATTCCGTTTAATTTAATCTTGGATCCTATATGAGGACTTGAGCGAGATTTAAGATAGAATTTATTTTCTTGTTTGGAATGTATATATTATGTTGGATGTTCTCTTTATTTCTTGGATCTTGCTTTCTGTACAAGTTTAACTTGATTGATTATATTTGAAAGTTTATAAATAAATAATTAAAATAAAAATTAAAAAAAGGAAAAAAGGAAAAAAGAAAGAAAGGAAAATTTCAAAAGTAAAAAGATCTAGGTGTCATCGTTGAGGATATGTTGAAACCCTCAGCTCAATGTGTGGCAGTGGCTAAGAAGACAAATAGAATGTTAGGAATTATCAGGAAAGGAATGGAAAGCAAAGATATTGTGATATTGGAGTATTGTGTTCAGTTTTGGAGACTGTATCTGGCGAAAGACGTAAGAAGACTTGAGGCGGTCCAGAGGAGGGCGACGAAAATGATAGGAGGCTTGCGCCAGAAGACGTATGAGGAGAGACTGGAAGCCCTGAATATGTATACCCTAGAGGAAAGGAGAGACAGGGGAGATATGATTCAAATACTTGAAGGGTATTAACGTAGAACAAAATCTTTTCCAGAGAAAGGAAAATGGTAAAACCAGAGGACATAATTTGAGGTTGAGGGGTGGGAGACTCAAGAGCAACGTAAGGAAATTCTTCTTTACGGAGAGGGTGGTGGATGCCTGGAATGCGCTCCCGAGAGAGGTGGTGGAGAGTAAAACTGTGACTGAGTTCAAAGAAGCGTGGGATGAACACAGAGGATCTAGAATCAGAAAATAAGATTAAATATTGAACTAAGGCCAGTACTGGGCAGACTTGCACGGTTTGTGTCTGTATATGGCCGTTTGGTGGAGGATGGGCTGGGGAGGGCTTCAATGGCTGGGAGGGTGTAGATGGACTGGAGTAAGTCTTAACAGAGATTTCGGCAGTTGGAACCCAAGCACAGTACAGGATAAAGCTTTGGATTCTTGCCCAGAAATAGCTAAGAAGAAAAAAAAAATAAAAAAAAAAATTTAAATTGAATCAGGTTGGGCAGACTGGATGGACCATTCGGGTCTTTATCTGCCATCATCTACTATGTTACTATGTTATAATGCCCTTGTATCGCTCTACGGTAAGGCTGCACCTTGAGTACTGTGTGCAGTTCTGGTCGCCTTGTCTCAAAAAAAATATAGCGGAATTAGAAAAGGTACAGAGAAGGGCGACGAAAATGATAAAAGGTTTGGGACAACTTCCCTATGAGGAGAAGCTAAAGCGGCTCAGGCTCTTCAACTTGGAGAAGAAACGGCTCAGGGGTGATATGATAGAGGTATATAAAATAATGAGTGGAGTGGAAAAGGCAGATATGAATCACTTGTTTTCTCTTTCCAAAAATACTAGGAGTAGGGGGCATGCGATGAAGCTACTAAGTAGTACATTTAAAAACAAACTGAAGAAAATATTTCTTCTCATGACGTGTAATTAAACACCGGAATTCGCTGCCAGAGAATATGGTTAAATCAGTTAGCTTAACAGGGTTTAAAAAAGGTTTGGATAGTTTCCTAAAAGAGAAGTCCATAGGCCATTATTGAGATGGCTTGGGGACATCCACTGCTTATTCCTGGGACCTGGGTAGGCCACTGTTGAAAACAGGATACTGGGCTTGATGGACCTTCAGTCTTCATAACCAAAGCGAGTCACCCAAGAACATTCAAAATTTGACTCCTACTTCTTGCTGATAAAACCTGAATATAAACTTCCCAAACCTTACCTGTGTACCTGTTTAATGAGAAAGCAAAATTACTTACCTGTAGCAGATGTTCTCCAGATACAGAAGGATATAAATCCTCACAATTCCCACTCACCTGCCCTGAGAGCTGGCTTCTGTTTACAGCTATATAGAAATGAGATTGGGAAGCCCTGTAGATCCATGGTCCACATCTCCCAAAAGCTCCACAAACTTCCAGAGCTTTCTAAACCCTTTCTGCACTGGGATTGACTAAATTAAATCACCTACTTGTTAGGTTTATATCCTCCTGCCCATAGAGAAACACAAAACCTCTTACAGGAAAGTAATTTTGTTTCACTCTGCTGTATAGTGTTTCCTCCTCTTCCTCTCTATAGTATCTACTAGCTGATGCCCCGGCGTTGCACGGGTATTTAATTATAGCAATAACACTGTAAATGGATTCAAATAAAGATACTTTATAATGGTGAATGAAATTATTTTTTTACAGCTTAATAAAAAGTACAATATTCAAATTATAATGTGAAATATTTGACAAAATGAATACAATACAACTAACGCAAAACGTGATTATAAACAACAATTTTAGTTTCACCTCCTGGAGCAAGAACATATAAATTCTTGGGTGAACCCACCCTTGAGCAAGCAACATAGAGTTGTGGGCCGTGAGACCCCCAGAACATATCACCCCAGGTAGTGAGGGACCTGCATACCAAGTTTCGTTCAAATCGGTCAAGCCGTTTTTGAATTACTGTGAGAATGGCAGCTTTTTACATTTTTTCCATTGACATGAATGGGTGAAATCTGATTTTCTGTTTGTAGCTCCGCCCATGTGTGCAGGTGGGCCGCGAGACCCCCAGAACATATCACCCCAGGTAGTGAGGGATCTGCATACCAAGTTTCGTTCAAATCGGTCAAGCCGTTTTTGAATTACTGTGAGAATGGCAGCTTTTTACATTTTTTCCATTGACATGAATGGGTGAAATCTGATTTTCTGTTTGTAGCTCCGCCCACATATGCAGGTGGGCCGCGAGACCCCCAGAACATATCACCCCAGGTAGTGAGGGATCTGCATACCAAGTTTCGTTCAAATCGGTCAAGCCGTTTTTGAATTACTGTGAGAATGGCAGCTTTTTACATTTTTTCCATTGACATGAATAAGTGAAATCTGATTTTCTGTTTGTAGCTCTGCCCACGTGTGCAGGTGGGCCGCGAGACCCCCAGAACATATCACCCCAGGTAGTGAGGGATCTGCATACCAAGTTTCGTTCAAATCGGTCAAGCCGTTTTTGAATTACTGTGAGAATGGCAGCTTTTTACATTTTTTCCATTGACATGAATGGGTGAAATCTGATTTTCTGTTTGTAGCTCCGCCCACGTGTGCAGGTGGGCCGCGAGACCCCCAGAACATATCACCCCAGGTAGTGAGGTATCTGCATACCAAGTTTCGTTCAAATCGGTCAAGCCGTTTTTGAATTACTGTGAGAATGGCAGCTTTTTACATTTTTTCCATTGACATGAATGGGTGAAATCTGATTTTCTGTTTGTAGCTCCGCCCACATGTGCAGGTGGGCCGCGAGACCCCCAGAACATATCACCCCAGGTAGTGAGGGACCTGCATACCAAGTTTTGTTCAAATCGGTCAAGCCGTTTTTGAATTACTGTGAGAATGGCAGCTTTTTACATTTTTTCCATTGACATGAATGGGTGAAATCTGATTTTCTGTTTGTAGCTCCGCACACATGTGCAGGTGGGCCGCGAGACCCCCAGAACATATCACCCCAGGTAGTGAGGGACCTGCATACCAAGTTTCGTTCAAATCGGTCAAGCCGTTTTTGAATTACTGTGAGAATGGCAGCTTTTTACATTTTTTCCATTGACATGAATGGGTGAAATCTGATTTTCTGTTTGTAGCTCCGCCCACATGTGAAGGTGGGCCGCGAGACCCCCAGAACATATCATCCCAGGTAGTGAGGGATCTGCATACCAAGTTTCGGTCAAGCCGTTTTTGAATTACTGTGAGAATGGCAGCTTTTTACATTTTTTCCATTGACATGAATGGGTGAAATCTGATTTTCTGTTTGTAGCTCTGCCCACGTGTGCAGGTGGGCCGCGAGATCCCCAGAACATATCACCCCAGGTAGTGAGGGATCTGCATACCAAGTTTCGTTCAAATCGGTCAAGCCGTTTTTGAATTACAGCGAGAATGGCAGCTTTTTACATTTTTTCCATTGACATGAATGGGTGAAATCTGATTTTCTGTTTGTAGCTCCGCCCACATGTGCAGGTGGGCCGCGAGACCCCCAGAACATATCACCCCAGGTAGTGAGGGACCTGCATACCAAGTTTCGTTCAAATCGGTCAAGCCGTTTTTGAATTACTGTGAGAATGGCAGCTTTTTACATTTTTTCCATTGACATGAATGGGTGAAATCTGATTTTCTGTTTGTAGCTCCGCCCACATGTGCAGGTGGGCCGCGAGACCCCCAGAACATATCACCCCAGGTAGTGAGGGACCTGCATACCAAGTTTCGTTCAAATCGGTCAAGCCGTTTTTGAATTACTGTGAGAATGGCAGCTTTTTACATTTTTTCCATTGACATGAATGGGTGAAATCTGATTTTCTGTTTGTAGCTCCGCCCACGTGTGCAGGTGGGACGCGAGACCCCCAGAACATATCATCCCAGGTAGTGAGGGATCTGCATACCAAGTTTCGGTCAAGCCGTTTTTGAATTACTGTGAGAATGGCAGCTTTTTACATTTTTTCCATTGACATGAATGGGTGAAATCTGATTTTCTGTTTGTAGCTCCGCCCACGTGTGCAGGTGGGCCGCGAGACCCCCAGAACATATCATCCCAGGTAGTGAGGGATCTGCATACCAAGTTTCGGTCAAGCCGTTTTTGAATTACTGTGAGAATGGCAGCTTTTTACATTTTTTCCATTGACATGAATGGGTGAAATCTGATTTTCTGTTTGTAGCTCCGCCCACGTGTGCAGGTGGGCCGTGAGATCCCCAGAACATATCACCCCAGGTAGTGGGGGATCTGCATACCAAGTTTCGTTCAAATCGGTCAAGCCGTTTTTGAATTACAGTGAGAATGGCAGCTTTTTACATTTTTTCCATTGACATGAATGGGTGAAATCTGATTTTCTGTTTGTAGCTCCGCCCACGTGTGCAGGTGGGCCGCGAGACCCCCAGAACATATCATCCCAGGTAGTGAGGGATCTGCATACCAAGTTTCGTTCAAATCGGTCAAGCCGTTTTTGCGTGATCGCAGCACATACACACATACATACCTCCGATTTTATATATATAGAAGAAGATTACTCACCTGAGTAAGAATGAGTAACCTCTCGTTCTCCTAACTCCTTTGGATCCTGGATGTTCGGCTCTTCCTCTTGTTTAATCCTTGATAATATATCAGCATTGATCCCCTCATAGCCTGTTGCAAGGAATAAAAAAGAACTCTGAGCTAGATTTCCAAATACATAACAGCAGTTCTCAGGGGAGTAGCACATGCATGGGAGGAAAGGGAGGCTCGATTACTGCCTCCATCATAAAACAGAGGATTTGGAGTTATTATACCTCATCTTAAGTACCCTGGTGGTAGAAAAGGTCATATTTTCATATCACCACATAAAGGAAACCTTGGGCTCCTTTTACTAAGCTGCATTAGGGCTTTGCCGCCCGCGCTCGACGCTAACGCCAGCATTGAGCCGGCGTTAGTTCTAGCCGCTAATCTGCTGCTTGCGCTAAAAACGCTAGCGCACCTTAGTAAAAGGAGCCACTTGTTTAGACATTAAAAAGAGAAGTAGCCTTGAAAGAGATTTGGGTGTACTGGTGGACACAACAATGAAGTCAATGAAGCACAATGCGCAGCAGCCGCGAAGAAGGCAAACAGAATGTTGGGTATTATTAAGAAGGGTATTACGACCAGAACGAGAGAAGTCATCCTGCCGTTGTATCGGGCAATGGTGCGCCCGCACCTGAAGTACTGTGTTCAGTATTGGTCACCGTACCTTAAGAAGGACGTGGCAATACTTGAGAGGGTCCAGAGGAGAGCGACACGAATGATTAAGGGCATGGAAAACCTTTCATACACTGAAAGATTGGAGAGACTGGGGCTCTTCTCCCTGGAAAAGCGGAGACTCAGAGGAGACATGATAGAGACCTACAAGATCATGAAGGGCTTAGAGAGGGTAGAGAGGGACAAATTCTTCAAACTTTCAAAACATAAAAGAACAAGAGGGCATTCGGAAAAGTTGGAAGGAGACAGATTCAGAACGAATGCTAGGAAGTTTTTCTTTACCCAGCGTGTGGTGGACACCTGGAATGCGCTTCCAGAGGACGTAATAGGACAGAGTACGGTACTGGAGTTCAAGAAAGGATTGGACAATTTCCTGCTGGAAAAAGGGATAGAGGGGTATAGATAGAGGGCTACTGCACAGGTCCTGGACCTGTTGGGCCGCCGCGTGAGCGGACTGCTGGGCACGATGGACCTCGGGTCTGACCCAGTGGAGGCATTGCTTATGTTCTTATGTTCTTATGATTGCAAACTAATAACACATGTTTTACGTATTTTTAAATAAACATTATCCCAGGACAAGCAGGCAGGTATTCTCACAAATGGGTGACGTGATCCAACGGAGCCCCGATGCGGACGCCTCACAAGCAGTCTTGCTTGAAGAAACTCGAAGTTTCGAGTTGCCCGCACCGCGCATGCGCGAGTGCCTTCCCGCCCAGCGCAGGGCGCATCTCCTCAGTTCTTACTTTTCCGCGGAGCCGAGAAGTCCGTCTTCGACTCTCTGCGTGAAGTTTGTTCACTTGTGCCTTCTAAAGTCCGCGGTTTTGGGTTATTTTTCACTTAATTGCTGATTTTCGTCGTTCTTTATTGTTTAAAAAAAAAAAAAAATTTCTTCCATCCGTTCGACCGGGCAGGCCACATGGCCGCAGCCCCGCGGCTTCGATCTTGCGGCTTTAATTCAGTATATTCTTGTCTCTCTTTATTTTTCTTAATTTAACAGGCAGTCATTATTGAATTGTTCAAAATACATAAAAAAAAGAAACCAAATATCAACGCATCTTTGAGACATAAGAAAAAGGTAAGCATTTATAACCTCCCGTTTTACAAAAGTTTTTACTTAACCCCGACTAAAACAAATACTCAAACGGAAGAGAAAGATTACATTACATTAGGGACTTCTATTCCGCCTATACCTTGCAGTTCAAGGCGGATTACAAAAGAGCTAACTGGACATTTCCAGTGAAGTTACAACAGTTTGGGGGTTTTTTGGTTACAAGGGAGGAGAGGTAGCTGGATTAATTCCGGAATAACTTGCAAATCTAGAGATGGGGCACTAATCTTCCACAAGAGTCAACAAGCGTACAAAACCTCCAGGAAGGATTCATCCTTTTAAAGGAAACTCAGTATCTTATGAAGTCGTAATCTGTGGTACCATTTTGTATATCAAAGATCCCCTAGATAAATATGAAAGAAGTCTCTTTTTAATTCTGACAAGTACAGCTATACAATTGATTACACGTAATTGGAAAAACTTGCGATTGTCTAAATTTTGCATTCTGGTGGGCTAGTTTATGTCAAATATATAAATATGAAAAAATGAGAGCTGATCAGTTAGGGAACTTTAAAAACTTTAATCTAACATAATAATAATAATAACAGTTTATATACTGCAATACCGTTAAGTTCTATGCGGTTTACAATAGATTAAGCGAGGTACAAATTGATTGAATTTAAGAGGGGGGAAGAGGAGAGTTAATAGGACCGGAAATGCGTTATTGAGGAGAAAGAGATTAATAGGACAGAGGAATCACTATGGAGGAGAAAGAAGAAGAGTGGAGAAAGAAATTAATAGGACAGAGGAATCACTATGGAGGAGAAAGAAGAAGAGTGGAGAAAGAGATTAATAGGACAGAGGAATCACTATGGAGGAGAAAGAAGAAGAGTGGAGAAAGAGATTAATAGGACAGAGGAATCACTATGGAGGAGAAAGAAGAAGAGTGGAGAAAGAAATTAATAGGACAGAGGAATCACTATGGAGGAGAAAGAAGAAGAGTGGAGAAAGATATTAATAGGACAGAGGAATCACTATGGAGGAGAAAGAAGAAGAGTGGAGAAAGAGATTAATAGGACAGAGGAATCACTATGGAGGAGAAAGAAGAAGAGTGGAGAAAGAGATTAATAGGACAGAGGAATCACTATGGAGGAGAAAGAAGAAGAGTGGAGAAAGAAATTAATAGGACAGAGGAATCACTATGGAGGAGAAAGAAGAAGAGTGGAGAAAGAAATTAATAGGACAGAGGAATCACTATGGAGGAGAAAGAAGAAGAGTGGAGAAAGAGATTAATAGGACAGAGGAATCACTATGGAGGAGAAAGAAGAAGAGTGGAGAAAGAGATTAATAGGACATAGGAATCACTATGGAGGAGAAAGAAGAAGAGTGGAGAAAGAGATTAATAGGACAGAGGAATCACTATGGAGGAGAAAGAAGAAGAGTGGAGAAAGAAATTAATAGGACAGAGGAATCACTATGGAGGAGAAAGAAGAAGAGTGGAGAAAGAAATTAATAGGACAGAGGAATCACTATGGAGGAGAAAGAAGAAGAGTGGAGAAAGAGATTAATAGGACAGAGGAATCACTATGGAGGAGAAAGAAGAAGAGTGGAGAAAGAGATTAATAGGACAGAGGAATCACTATGGAGGAGAAAGAAGAAGAGTGGAGAAAGAGATTAATAGGACAGAGGAATCACTATGGAGGAGAAAGAAGAAGAGTGGAGAAAGAGATTAATAGGACAGAGGAATCACTATGGAGGAGAAAGAAGAAGAGTGGAGAAAGAGATTAATAGGACAGAGGAATCACTATGGAGGAGAAAGAAGAAGAGTGGAGAAAGAGATTAATAGGACAGAGGAATCACTATGGAGGAGAAAGAAGAAGAGTGGAGAAAGAGATTAATAGGGCAGAGGAATCACTATGGAGGAGAAAGAAAAAGAGTGGAGAAAGAGATTAATAGGGCAGAGGAATCACTATGGAGGAGAAAGAAGAAGAGTGGAGAAAGAGATTAATAGGACAGAGGAATCACTATGGAGGAGAAAGAAGAAGAGTGGAGAAAGAGATTAATAGGACAGAGGAATCACTATGGAGGAGAAAGAAGAAGAGTGGAGAAAGAGATTAATAGGACAGAGGAATCACTATGGAGGAGAAAGAAGAAGAGTGGAGAAAGAGATTAATAGGACAGAGGAATCACTATGGAGGAGAAAGAAGAAGAGTGGAGAAAGAGATTAATAGGACAGAGGAATCACTATGGAGGAGAAAGAAGAAGAGTGGAGAAAGAGATTAATAGGGCAGAGGAATCACTATGGAGGAGAAAGAAAAAGAGTGGAGAAAGAGATTAATAGGACAGAGGAATCACTATGGAGGAGAAAGAAGAAGAGTGGAGAAAGAAATTAATAGGACAGAGGAATCACTATGGAGGAGAAAGAAGAAGAGTGGAGAAAGAGATTAATAGGACAGAGGAATCACTATGGAGGAGAAAGAAGAAGAGTGGAGAAAGAGATTAATAGGACAGAGGAATCACTATGGAGGAGAAAGAAGAAGAGTGGAGAAAGAGATTAATAGGACAGAGGAATCACTATGGAGGAGAAAGAAGAAGAGTGGAGAAAGAGATTAATAGGACAGAGGAATCACTATGGAGGAGAAAGAAGAAGAGTGGAGAAAGAGATTAATAGGACAGAGGAATCACTATGGAGGAGAAAGAAGAAGAGTGGAGAAAGAAATTAATAGGACAGAGGAATCACTATGGAGGAGAAAGAAGAAGAGTGGAGAAAGAGATTAATAGGACAGAGGAATCACTATGGAGGAGAAAGAAGAAGAGTGGAGAAAGAGATTAATAGGACAGAGGAATCACTATGGAGGAGAAAGAAAAAGAGTGGAGAAAGAGATTAATAGGACAGAGGAATCACTATGGAGGAGAAAGAAGAAGAGTGGAGAAAGAGATTAATAGGACAGAGGAATCACTATGGAGGAGAAAGAAGAAGAGTGGAGAAAGAGATTAATAGGACAGAGGAATCACTATGGAGGAGAAAGAAGAAGAGTGGAGAAAGAAATTAATAGGACAGAGGAATCACTATGGAGGAGAAAGAAGAAGAGTGGAGAAAGAGATTAATAGGACAGAGGAATCACTATGGAGGAGAAAGAAGAAGAGTGGAGAAAGAGATTAATAGGACAGAGGAATCACTATGGAGGAGAAAGAAGAAGAGTGGAGAAAGAGATTAATAGGACAGAGGAATCACTATGGAGGAGAAAGAAGAAGAGTGGAGAAAGAGATTAATAGGACAGAGGAATCACTATGGAGGAGAAAGAAGAAGAGTGGAGAAAGAGATTAATAGGACAGAGGAATCACTATGGAGGAGAAAGAAAAAGAGTGGAGAAAGAGATTAATAGGACAGAGGAATCACTATGGAGGAGAAAGAAAAAGAGTGGAGAAAGAGATTAATAGGACAGAGGAATCACTATGGAGGAGAAAGAAGAAGAGTGGAGAAAGAGATTAATAGGACAGAGGAATCACTATGGAGGAGAAAGAAGAAGAGTGGAGAAAGAGATTAATAGGACAGAGGAATCACTATGGAGGAGAAAGAAGAAGAGTGGAGAAAGAGATTAATAGGACAGAGGAATCACTATGGAGGAGAAAGAAGAAGAGTGGAGAAAGAGATTAATAGGACAGAGGAATCACTATGGAGGAGAAAGAAGAAGAGTGGAGAAAGAGATTAATAGGACAGAGGAATCACTATGGAGGAGAAAGAAGAAGAGTGGAGAAAGAGATTAATAGGGCAGAGGAATCACTATGGAGGAGAAAGAAAAAGAGTGGAGAAAGAGATTAATAGGGCAGAGGAATCACTATGGAGGAGAAAGAAGAAGAGTGGAGAAAGAGATTAATAGGACAGAGGAATCACTATGGAGGAGAAAGAAGAAGAGTGGAGAAAGAGATTAATAGGACAGAGGAATCACTATGGAGGAGAAAGAAGAAGAGTGGAGAAAGAGATTAATAGGACAGAGGAATCACTATGGAGGAGAAAGAAGAAGAGTGGAGAAAGAGATTAATAGGGCAGAGGAATCACTATGGAGGAGAAAGAAAAAGAGTGGAGAAAGAGATTAATAGGACAGAGGAATCACTATGGAGGAGAAAGAAAAAGAGTGGAGAAAGAGATTAATAGGACAGAGGAATCACTATGGAGGAGAAAGAAGAAGAGTGGAGAAAGAGATTAATAGGACAGAGGAATCACTATGGAGGAGAAAGAAGAAGAGTGGAGAAAGAGATTAATAGGACAGAGGAATCACTATGGAGGAGAAAGAAGAAGAGTGGAGAAAGAGATTAATAGGACAGAGGAATCACTATGGAGGAGAAAGAAGAAGAGTGGAGAAAGAGATTAATAGGACAGAGGAATCACTATGGAGGAGAAAGAAGAAGAGTGGAGAAAGAGATTAATAGGACAGAGGAATCACTATGGAGGAGAAAGAAGAAGAGTGGAGAAAGAGATTAATAGGGCAGAGGAATCACTATGGAGGAGAAAGAAAAAGAGTGGAGAAAGAGATTAATAGGGCAGAGGAATCACTATGGAGGAGAAAGAAGAAGAGTGGAGAAAGAGATTAATAGGACAGAGGAATCACTATGGAGGAGAAAGAAGAAGAGTGGAGAAAGAGATTAATAGGACAGAGGAATCACTATGGAGGAGAAAGAAGAAGAGTGGAGAAAGAGATTAATAGGACAGAGGAATCACTATGGAGGAGAAAGAAGAAGAGTGGAGAAAGAGATTAATAGGACAGAGGAATCACTATGGAGGAGAAAGAAAAAGAGTGGAGAAAGAGATTAATAGGACAGAGGAATCACTATGGAGGAGAAAGAAGAAGAGTGGAGAAAGAGATTAATAGGGCAGAGGAATCACTATGGAGGAGAAAGAAAAAGAGTGGAGAAAGAGATTAATAGGACAGAGGAATCACTATGGAGGAGAAAGAAGAAGAGTGGAGAAAGAAATTAATAGGACAGAGGAATCACTATGGAGGAGAAAGAAGAAGAGTGGAGAAAGAGATTAATAGGACAGAGGAATCACTATGGAGGAGAAAGAAGAAGAGTGGAGAAAGAGATTAATAGGACAGAGGAATCACTATGGAGGAGAAAGAAGAAGAGTGGAGAAAGAGATTAATAGGACAGAGGAATCACTATGGAGGAGAAAGAAGAAGAGGGGAGAAAGAAATTAATAGGACAGAGGAATCACTATGGAGGAGAAAGAAGAAGAGTGGAGAAAGAGATTAATAGGACAGAGGAATCACTATGGAGGAGAAAGAAGAAGAGTGGAGAAAGAAATTAATAGGACAGAGGAATCACTATGGAGGAGAAAGAAGAAGAGTGGAGAAAGAGATTAATAGGACAGAGGAATCACTATGGAGGAGAAAGAAGAAGAGTGGAGAAAGAGATTAATAGGACAGAGGAATCACTATGGAGGAGAAAGAAGAAGAGTGGAGAAAGAGATTAATAGGACAGAGGAATCACTATGGAGGAGAAAGAAGAAGAGTGGAGAAAGAGATTAATAGGACAGAGGAATCACTATGGAGGAGAAAGAAGAAGAGTGGAGAAAGAGATTAATAGGACAGAGGAATCACTATGGAGGAGAAAGAAGAAGAGTGGAGAAAGAGATTAATAGGGCAGAGGAATCACTATGGAGGAGAAAGAAAAAGAGTGGAGAAAGAGATTAATAGGACAGAGGAATCACTATGGAGGAGAAAGAAAAAGAGTGGAGAAAGAGATTAATAGGACAGAGGAATCACTATGGAGGAGAAAGAAGAAGAGTGGAGAAAGAGATTAATAGGACAGAGGAATCACTATGGAGGAGAAAGAAGAAGAGTGGAGAAAGAGATTAATAGGACAGAGGAATCACTATGGAGGAGAAAGAAGAAGAGTGGAGAAAGAGATTAATAGGACAGAGGAATCACTATGGAGGAGAAAGAAGAAGAGTGGAGAAAGAGATTAATAGGACAGAGGAATCACTATGGAGGAGAAAGAAGAAGAGTGGAGAAAGAGATTAATAGGACAGAGGAATCACTATGGAGGAGAAAGAAGAAGAGTGGAGAAAGAGATTAATAGGGCAGAGGAATCACTATGGAGGAGAAAGAAAAAGAGTGGAGAAAGAGATTAATAGGGCAGAGGAATCACTATGGAGGAGAAAGAAGAAGAGTGGAGAAAGAGATTAATAGGACAGAGGAATCACTATGGAGGAGAAAGAAGAAGAGTGGAGAAAGAGATTAATAGGACAGAGGAATCACTATGGAGGAGAAAGAAGAAGAGTGGAGAAAGAGATTAATAGGACAGAGGAATCACTATGGAGGAGAAAGAAGAAGAGTGGAGAAAGAGATTAATAGGACAGAGGAATCACTATGGAGGAGAAAGAAGAAGAGTGGAGAAAGAGATTAATAGGACAGAGGAATCACTATGGAGGAGAAAGAAGAAGAGTGGAGAAAGAGATTAATAGGGCAGAGGAATCACTATGGAGGAGAAAGAAAAAGAGTGGAGAAAGAGATTAATAGGACAGAGGAATCACTATGGAGGAGAAAGAAGAAGAGTGGAGAAAGAAATTAATAGGACAGAGGAATCACTATGGAGGAGAAAGAAGAAGAGTGGAGAAAGAGATTAATAGGACAGAGGAATCACTATGGAGGAGAAAGAAGAAGAGTGGAGAAAGAGATTAATAGGACAGAGGAATCAGTATGGAGGAGAAAGAAGAAGAGTGGAGAAAGAGATTAATAGGACAGAGGAATCACTATGGAGGAGAAAGAAGAAGAGTGGAGAAAGAGATTAATAGGACAGAGGAATCACTATGGAGGAGAAAGAAGAAGAGTGGAGAAAGAGATTAATAGGGCAGAGGAATCACTATGGAGGAGAAAGAAAAAGAGTGGAGAAAGAGATTAATAGGACAGAGGAATCACTATGGAGGAGAAAGAAGAAGAGTGGAGAAAGAGATTAATAGGACAGAGGAATCACTATGGAGGAGAAAGAAGAAGAGTGGAGAAAGAGATTAATAGGACAGAGGAATCACTATGGAGGAGAAAGAAGAAGAGTGGAGAAAGAGATTAATAGGACAGAGGAATCACTATGGAGGAGAAAGAAGAAGAGTGGAGAAAGAGATTAATAGGACAGAGGAATCACTATGGAGGAGAAAGAAGAAGAGTGGAGAAAGAGATTAATAGGACAGAGGAATCACTATGGAGGAGAAAGAAGAAGAGTGGAGAAAGAGATTAATAGGACAGAGGAATCACTATGGAGGAGAAAGAAGAAGAGTGGAGAAAGAGATTAATAGGACAGAGGAATCACTATGGAGGAGAAAGAAGAAGAGTGGAGAAAGAGATTAATAGGACAGAGGAATCACTATGGAGGAGAAAGAAGAAGAGTGGAGAAAGAGATTAATAGGACAGAGGAATCACTATGGAGGAGAAAGAAGAAGAGTGGAGAAAGAGATTAATAGGACAGAGGAATCACTATGGAGGAGAAAGAAGAAGAGTGGAGAAAGAGATTAATAGGACAGAGGAATCACTATGGAGGAGAAAGAAGAAGAGTGGAGAAAGAGATTAATAGGACAGAGGAATCACTATGGAGGAGAAAGAAGAAGAGTGGAGAAAGAGATTAATAGGACAGAGGAATCACTATGGAGGAGAAAGAAGAAGAGTGGAGAAAGAGATTAATAGGACAGAGGAATCACTATGGAGGAGAAAGAAGAAGAGTGGAGAAAGAGATTAATAGGACAGAGGAATCACTATGGAGGAGAAAGAAGAAGAGTGGAGAAAGAGATTAATAGGACAGAGGAATCACTATGGAGGAGAAAGAAGAAGAGTGGAGAAAGAGATTAATAGGACA
The DNA here is from genome assembly GCF_902459505.1 of Geotrypetes seraphini. Lineage (NCBI taxonomy): Eukaryota > Metazoa > Chordata > Amphibia > Gymnophiona > Dermophiidae > Geotrypetes > Geotrypetes seraphini. The sequence goes on from NC_047085.1 coordinate 504,257,335, forward strand.
GAGGAATCACTATGGAGGAGAAAGAAGAAGAGTGGAGAAAGAGATTAATAGGACAGAGGAATCACTATGGAGGAGAAAGAAGAAGAGTGGAGAAAGAGATTAATAGGACAGAGGAATCACTATGGAGGAGAAAGAAGAAGAGTAGAGAAAGAGATTAATAGGACAGAGGAATCACTATGGAGGAGAAAGAAGAAGAGTGGAGAAAGAGATTAATAGGACAGAGGAATCACTATGGAGGAGAAAGAAGAAGAGTGGAGAAAGAGATTAATAGGACAGAGGAATCACTATGGAGGAGAAAGAAGAAGAGTGGAGAAAGAGATTAATAGGACAGAGGAATCACTATGGAGGAGAAAGAAGAAGAGTGGAGAAAGAGATTAATAGGACAGAGGAATCACTATGGAGGAGAAAGAAGAAGAGTGGAGAAAGAGATTAATAGGACAGAGGAATCACTATGGAGGAGAAAGAAGAAGAGTGGAGAAAGAGATTAATAGGACAGAGGAATCACTATGGAGGAGAAAGAAGAAGAGTGGAGAAAGAGATTAATAGGACAGAGGAATCACTATGGAGGAGAAAGAAGAAGAGTGGAGAAAGAGATTAATAGGACAGAGGAATCACTATGGAGGAGAAAGAAGAAGAGTGGAGAAAGAGATTAATAGGACAGAGGAATCACTATGGAGGAGAAAGAAGAAGAGTGGAGAAAGAGATTAATAGGACAGAGGAATCACTATGGAGGAGAAAGAAGAAGAGTGGAGAAAGAGATTAATAGGACAGAGGAATCACTAAGGAGGAGAAAGAAGAAGAGTGGAGAAAGAGATTAATAGGACAGAGGAATCACTATGGAGGAGAAAGAAGAAGAGTGGAGAAAGAGATTAATAGGACAGAGGAATCACTATGGAGGAGAAAGAAGAAGAGTGGAGAAAGAGATTAATAGGACAGAGGAATCACTATGGAGGAGAAAGAAGAAGAGTGGAGAAAGAGATTAATAGGACAGAGGAATCACTATGGAGGAGAAAGAAGAAGAGTGGAGAAAGAGATTAATAGGACAGAGGAATCACTATGGAGGAGAAAGAAGAAGAGTGGAGAAAGAGATTAATAGGACAGAGGAATCACTATGGAGGAGAAAGAAGAAGAGTGGAGAAAGAGATTAATAGGACAGAGGAATCACTATGGAGGAGAAAGAAGAAGAGTAGAGAAAGAGATTAATAGGACAGAGGAATCACTATGGAGGAGAAAGAAGAAGAATGGAGAAAGAGATTAATAGGACAGAGGAATCACTATGGAGGAGAAAGAAGAGTGGGTCAGTTGTCTAGATACTTTAGGAACAGTTGAGTTGTGGTCCTTTGACGTTTTTTATAGATTTAATATAGTTATACATTCTTGTTGTTAGAAGAATTGCACATCCAGGGAGGGAGGGGGGGAGGGTGGAAGGAATATAAAGGTTATAATCAATTATTATTATGGATGAGGAAAGGGTGGTTTATAAAGTTTAAAATATGTCTAAGTGGGTAAATGTGTAATTTATGTTTAAAATATGTAGTGCATTACGGAATTATGTTAAATTTATAGATACATGAATGATAAAGGATAATTTGAGTGGGGGATTATTGATCTGTAAGAATCTTGTAATATTTTAAGTGATGTCTATAGTGTAAATGTTTTATTTACTGTTCTTCACTTATTGAAATTATTTTAAAATTAATAAAGATTATTAAAAAGTAAATAAATAAATAAAGGAAACTCAGTTTTCAAAGCACCCCAAGTTGTTTTCCATCTTGCTTTGGTGTTTCACCTTGTTGCAGTTAGTTTCTCCATCTTATAAACGGTGACGGGTCAAAAGCGCGCGAGGAAAAAGGCGCGCCGACAACCGAACGCGGACAACTGAGCGCAGGGCTTAATCGCGCCGAAGAAAACCCATATTTTAAAGGGCTCTGCGTGGGGTGTGGGGGAGGAACCCCCCACTCTACTTAATAGGGATCGCGCTGCCTCACGCTGCCATGTTGGGGGGGGGGTGTAACCCCCCCACATTATACTGAAAACTTAACTTTTTCCCTAAAAAACAGGGAAAAAGTTAAGTTTCCAGTATAATGAGGGGGGTTACAACCCCCCAAATCCCCCACAACGCCAGCGCGATCTCTATTAAATAAAGTGTGGGGGGCTTCCCCACCAACACCCCCCATCGGAGCCCTTTAAAATACGTTTTTTCTTCGGCGCGATGAAGTCCTGTGCTCAGTTGTCCGCGCTCGGTTGTCGTTGCGCCTTTGTCCTCGCGCGCTTTAGACTATGAACCCTTATAAACATATAACTAGACAGGCTTTCTACTTAAATACACTATGGGCCTGTTTTACAAAGCCGTGTTAGCAGCTGCCACGCGGCAACAGCCCCGAAGCCCTTTAAATCTCTATGGGCTTTGGGGCCGTTACCGCGCTGCTTTGTAAAACAGGCCCTATATTTATTAAATAAATTACAGCACTGCTTTACATATTAACCAAAATGAAGGAATCCATCTTGTACTTCCAATTGATAAAATTTGTGTTGTCCACTAGAGAATGACACGGTGACAAAATTCATCACCGTTCCCGTCCCTGCGGGAAACCATCTTCATGTCATTCTTTAAGGAGAGAGGGAAGAATCAGAGTATGAATGGCCACAACCACTGACCCTCAAGCTTTGCTTTGAAGAATGCTGGTGTAGAAGGACCGAGGTTGAAACAGACACTACAGAATGACAGTCTCTGGTATCCAGAGCAGATATTGTGATGTCATAATGCCTCATTCCACCAGTGCCTAAGAGCCAACCACATCAGTGATGTCACAATGGCTTCATTATCCTTGGCTCACATAAGAATCAGAGTATGAATGGCCACAACCAGTGACCCGCAAGCTTTGCTTTGAAGAATGCTGAGATTGAGCAGCAACATTCCAGAGCTGAGATTGTGATGTCATAATGCCTCATTCCACCAGTGCCTAAGAGCCAATCACATCAGTGATGTCACAATGGCTTCATTATCCTTGGCTCACATAAGAATCAGAGTATGAATGGCCACAACCACTGACCCGCAAGCTTTGCTTTGAAGAATGCTGGTGTAGAAGGACCGAGGTTGAAATAGACACTAGAAAATGACATGGGATTATTTCCCGCGGTTATTCGCGGGGACGGGATCGGTGATGAATTTTGTCACCGTGTCATTCTCTATTGTCCACCTGGAAGCACCTCATGGGTCTGTGTTTTATTGCATTTCTCCAATGTTCTAACGAACGTTTGCTGGTTCTTAGACAAAGATGATAAAATGCCTTCTTATTCCAATTCAGACTGTATCCAGCCAGCCCGACGCAGCACCACGTTTCGCTATTCCAGCGTCATCAGGAGCTGAAGCTGTGGCAGGTTTTCGACTCCATCACTTTTTCAGTTCGTCATAGAACAGCAACTGCACGGGTTGACAAGCCCACACTCCCCTCAGAAAGGATCCCAAAAAGTAAATGACGGCAGGTAAAGACTGGAATGGTCCATCCAGCCTGCTAATGAAATACACAGAACAAAGTGGGAAGGTCGAGATGTTCCGGTCGGGGGTCTTTATCGTCTGTAACATGACAACATTCAGCGACTCAACACTGCCCGCGTTTCAGTTCTCGGGGTACCTTCCTCAGGAGTCTTGAAATTGTTGTTTAAGAACCAAATGGTTGTGTGTTAAAGGTATGTTTTGAAGAAAAAAAAAATGTTTCCTCTCATAAAGAAAATTTAGACTGGCTCTCAATAAAACAGTGCAATGAAATTCTCTGTCTATCCACTCTGCCCAGACTTTATGATTTATTTAATTATTGGGACTTAAACTTAAATGACTGTCTATAGCAACGGTCTCAAACTCGCGGCCTGCCAGGTACTATTTTGAGGCCCTCGGTATGTTTATCATAATCACAAAAGTCAAAGAAAACCGTTTCTTGATCGTATGTCTCTTTCGCTATAAATGAAAATATCATTATTAAGACTTAGCCAAAAGGAAAGATTTATAAACTATGAAGAGTTTTACCTCATGCAAAATTGTCATTTCTTTAATAAGATATTAACTATTTGTTTTCTGAGGCCCTCCGAGTACCTACAAATCCGAAATGTGGCCCTGCAAAGCGTTTGAGTTTGAGACCACTGGTCCATAGTGTGGTGTAACTCCTCAGTCTTCTAACCACCCCTCCACCTAAAAACAAAGAACAAAGCCATCCCTCCTTTTTCTGCTTAGCTCTGTCATTAGAGGGGATGAACACTTCTGACCAACTCTTGTGTTCCATCCCGCAGGCAAGATTTATTTTACATAGCCAGTCAGAATAGAAAGCAGCTTTAAGGTTTAACCCAGTGGTTCCCAACCCTGTCCTGGAGGACCACCAGCCAGTCGGGTTTTCGGGATAACCCTAATGAATATGCACGAGAGAGATTTGCATATAATGGAGGTGACAGGCCTGCAAATCTGCTCCATGCATATTCATTAGGGTTATCCTGAAAACCCGACTGGCTGGTGGTCCTCCAGGACAGGGTTGGGAATCCCTGGTTTAACCTGTAGTTGGAGATTTTAGCACGGAACCTGCTAGCTACATTTATTGGATATAGTAAAGCAACTAATTTCAATAATAAATGAGTCAATGAAATGTAGCCCTATGTGGCTTGTAAAAAAGCTCAGAGATATGAAATAGAGAATGACACGGTGGCGGTTTACCCGCGGCCACCGCATTTTAGCCGCGGGTCACCCGCCGAAAACGGGGAAGAAAACTAGCAGTCGCTGCGGCGACGGGGACAAGGCCATTCACCGCCCATGGGGCGGTGAATGGTCTTGTCCCCCGCAGTGAGGCATGAAGGATCGCGCGGTCCCCGCAGCTCACACCCGCCCGCCCAATCAATTCCAGTGTCCAGCCAGCTCTCTCCCCTCTCCTCACCCCAGTCCGCAGATCCTCCTCCTCGGCGACCCGCACGCTACCAGAGAGCCGCGCACACCCGCCGCTGCTCAGCCTCGATCTTCTGCTCTGACGCAACCGGAAACAGGAAGTTGCAGCAAAGCAGAAGATCGAACACTGAGCAGCCGCGCGTGTGCGGCTCCCTGGGAAAGCGCGCAGGTTGCCGAAAAAGAAAACCCACAAACCAAGGTGAGGAGAAGGGAGAGAGCCGGCCAAACACCAGGATCGACCGGGCAGGCAGGTAGTGGCCGCGGGGACCGTGCGATCGCTAGTGTTCCCGGCTCAAATTGGAAGGAGGGAGTGAAAGGAAAAAGGCTTATATGGATGCAGCGGGGACGGTGACGGGGCGGTGAATGGGATGGCAGTGGCGGTGACGGGGCGGTGAAAGGGATGGCGGTGACGGTGACGGGGCGGTGAAGGGATCGGCGGTGACGGGGCGGTGCAGAGGATGGTGGGCCGGTGACGGGGCGGTGACGGGGACAGATTTTTTCCCCGTGTCATTCTCTAATATGAAACTCTGAAGGGAAGGCTTTTAAACCTCCCTGAGAGAAGAGTTCACCTTCCAGTCATAGCAACTCAACAAGTTCATAGGGCACATTCAAAAACACTAAAAAAATTTCTTGAGTTTTTTTGAATGTGCCCTTTGAACTTGTTGAGTTGCTATGACTGGAAGGTGAACTCTTCTCTCAGGGAGGTTTAAAAGCCTTCCCTTCAGAGTTTCATATCTCTGAGCTTTTTTACAAGCCACATAGGGCTACATTTCATTGACTCATTTATTATTGAAACCAGTTGCTTTACTATATCCAATACTTTTCTGGTTTCTCCTTGTTTGATATATTCACCCTGAACCCATTGCTTGGAAATGAGCTACATTTATTGGGAATATTTGGAATTTACAAAATATGGAAACAAGGTAGTTCCAGCAGAATTTGTATCATAGTGTCTCAGTTGCTAGGCCCTTCTATAGAATTGCTGATAAGGATCTTGCTGGCTTACTGGGACTTTACCATTATACCATTACTGGTAAGTACAATAAATACCATACCAGTATACTATTATGCATGTATGTTTTAGGGACTTGCTGAAACACGGCCCCTGTTGAGTCCTATATTTCCTACTGGTTGCCAACAAAGTGTGGTTTGTTTGAAGACCAGGCCCGCTCTGTTTCTCATAGTATCACAGCAACACAACTATACGATGGGAGGGATGTTATTGAGTGAGAGTACCCAAGAAAGGGACTTGGGGGTAATGTTGGACATGACAATGAAGCCGACGGCACAATGCGCAGTGGCCGCTAAAAGAGCGAATAGAATGCTAGGTATAATCAAGAAGGGTATTACAACCAGAACGAAAGAAGTTATACTGACGTTGTATCGGGCGATTGTGCGCCCACATCTGGAATACTGCGTCCAATATTGGTCGCCGTACCTTAAGAAGGATATGGCATTACTCAAGAGGGTTCAGAGGAGAGCGACGCGTCTGATAAAAGGGATGGAAAACCTTTCATACGCTGAGAGATTGGAGAAACTGGGACTCTTTTCCCTGGAGAAGAGGAGACTTAGAGGTGATATGATAGAGACCTATAAGATCATGAAGGGCATAAAGAGAGTAGAGGGACAGATTGTTCAAACTTTAAAAAAATAAAAGAACAAGAGGGCATTCGGAAAAGTTGAAAGGGGACAGATTCAAAACGAATGCTAGGAAGTTCTTCTTTACCCAACGTGTGGTGGACACCTGGAATGCGCTTCCAGAGAATGTAATAGGGCAGAGTACGGTACTGGGGTTTAAGAAAGGATTGGACAATTTCCTGCTGGAAAAAGGGATAGAAGGATTATTTACAGGTCCTGGACCTGTTGGGCCGCCGCGTGAGCGGACTGCTGGGCACGATGGACCTCAGGTCTGACCCAGCGGAGGCATTGCTTAAGTTCTTATAACCAGGGGTCCGGGCCTTAAAAATCTCTCTCTACAGACTGTTGTAAATCATCCAGAGAGCTGCTGGCATGGAGGAAGAAGCCATGTCGTCGGCATACAGAAGCTACTTGCTATGATTTGTGGAAATTCAGCAGACTAAAGTTTGGAAAGAGTAAGAACTGATTCTTGTGGGACACCTTTAAGGCTGCTGGTCTGGTGCTTTGTCCTCTTAATATATGGAAGCAGCAGTCAGTGATGGTTTCCTGTATTAGCACGTGGTGATCCTGGAGTAGAAAATGACACGGGGACAAATTTGTCCCCATGAGTTTTAGTCGCTGTCTCTGTTCCCATTCCTATAAAGTTTTAGTCGCTGTCTCTGTCCCATTCCTATAAGCTCTGACTTAACCGCACAAGCCTCGAACACTTATGATTTTAAAGTGTTTGAGGCTTGTGCAGATGAGAACGGAGCTTGCAGGAACAGGGCAGGGACAAGAAAAGAACTCGCAGGGACGGGGAAAAATTGGTCCCTGTGTCATTCTCTACTTGGGAGAACAGTATAAGTTCAATATGATTTTCACTATATGTCTGAAATAATATATTTTGGTTTTGTTCTTGTATTGGGGTGGGAGGGAGGGGAAATGTTTCTGAAGTATTTCAATGATTGATGTAAATGCAATTTTGAAGTTAGTTATAGGCGTATTTTAATGCATAGTTTTTGAATGAAAAATGAATAAAGACTGAATTAAAAAAAAAAAAATAATAATGTGAAAAGTTTCTCTCTGGTAAGCAGAGCTGGTATTGTAAGAACATAAGAAATACCTCCGCTGGGTCAGACCTGAGGTCCATCGTGCCCAGCAGTCCGCTTACGCGGCGGCCCAACAGGTCCAGGACCTGTGCAGTAATCCTCTATTTATACCCCTCTATCCCCTTTTCCAGCAGGAAGTTGTCCAATCCTTTCTTAAACCCCAGTACCGTACTCTGCCCTATTACGCCCTCTGGAAGCGCATTGGCTAAGGCTCTTAACATTTGCATCTCCTCTTCCTATAGGCTAAGGCTCTTTGCACCTGCATTGTGATGTCACAGAACTTTAGTAACATAGAAACATGATGGCAGATAAAGGCCAAATGGCCCATCCAGAGCATCCACTATCTCCTCCTCTCCCTATTGGCTAAGGCTCTTAACATTTGCATCTCCTCTTCCTATAGGCTAAGGCTCTTTGCACCTGCATTGTGATGTCATAGAGCTTTATGGTTATAGAAACCTAGAAACATGATGGCAGATAAAGGCCAAATGGTCCATCCGCAGCATCCACTATCTCCTCCTCTCCCATAAGAACATAAGCGATGCCTCCGCTGGGTCAGACCTGAGGTCCATCATGCCCAGCAGTCCGCTCTTGCGGGCGGCCCAACAGGTCCAGGACCTGTGCAGTAATCCTCTATCTATACCCCTCTATCCCCTTTTCCAGTAGGTAATTATCCAATCCTTTCTTAAACCCCATTACCGTACTCTGCCCTATTACGTCCTCTGGAAGCGCATTCCAGGTGATGTCATAATGCCTCCTTCATCATGGCTTGATTGTCGTAGACTTGGCTCACTTCTACTACATTTTGATTTCTAGAGTGGTATAGTGTAGAGAATGATACAGGGACAAGTTTTTCTCCATCCATACAGGAACTCAATTTCCCCGTCCTGTCCCCGTGAGTTCTGTCATCGTCCCTGTCCCATTCCTATAAGCTCTGCCTTACCCGCACAAGCCTCGAACACTTATGATTTTAAAGTGTTTGAGCCTTGTGCAGATGAGGATGGAGCTTGCAGGAATTGGGCAGGGGAAGGAAAAGAAATCGCGGGGGACGGGGGGAAAATTTGTCCCCCTAGTCAATCCCTATCCTGGAGACAATTCTGCAGCTTTAAAAGTAGCCCAGAGTGTCAAACAGTGTTATAAGGTGAGGAGAGGTCCATGAACACAGCACCGCACTTTTCACCGGTCTCAAAGACTGCTCCGATGAGGTCTATTGCGGCCTGGTGATAAACATTTGTTCTGCTCTGCTCCAAGAACTGGAGGAGGATCTGTATTTTGATTTAAAGGGAAGGAAACATGTAAAACACACAAGATGGTCTTATGGTCCCTCACTCCTCAATCCCACACTGTCATTTTAAGACAGAGAGTAGGACTGAGACAGATTCTGATCAAACTTGGAACTTTTTGAAGTCGGGCCAAAAAATACCTAAAATTACTTTTAATAAATTAGGTATTGTCTGTAAAAAAAAAATAAAAAATGCAAATACTCGAAAGGGTCCAGAGAAGAGCGACTAAGATGGTTAAGGGGCTGGAGGAGTTACCGTACAATGAGAGATTAGAGAAACTGGGCCTCTTCTCCGTCGAACAGAGGAGATTGAGAGGGAACATGATCAAAACATTCAAGATAATGAAGGGAATAGACTTAGTAGATAAGGACAGGTTGTTCACCCTTTCCAAGGTAGGAAGAACGAGAGGGCACTCTCTAAAATTGAAAGGGGATAGATTCCGTACGAACGTAAGGAAGTTCTTCACCCAGAGAGTGGTAGAAAAATGAAACGCTCTTCTAGAGTCTGTCATAGGGGAAAACACCCTCCAGGGACTCAGGACAAAGTTAGACAAGTTCGTGCTGAACCAGAACGTATGCAGATAGGGCTAGTCTCAGTTAGGGCGCTGGTCTTTGACCAGAGGGCCGCCGCGTAAGCACGATAGATCACTGGTCTGACCCAGCAGCGGCAATTCTTATGTTCTTATATCCTTACCTAGGAAGATCAGATTCTCATAATTCTCCTTCATCACCTCCCTGTAAAGCTCCTTCTGCCCCTCACGTAAATACTCCCACTCCTCCTTGGAAAACGAGACAGCAATGTCCTCAAATGTCACCCGCATCTGAAACACAAACCAGAAACACCACTCAGGGACAGAATGCCTTCATTCTCCTGACATTACATCATGGCAAAGGGAACACCAAGATCTCTCTCTCCCAGGAATCAACTTGTTTCCCCCCCCCCCCCTTTGTGTAGCCTTAGAGTCAGTTTCTCCCCTGAACTCCAGGGTTTGCCACAGTGGAGCAGCGTGAGGAATTCAGCAGTAAGGACTGTTGCCTGAAGCCTCAGCAATCTTTATGTTTCAAATCTTTTTATTGGTGTACGAAGAGTCAAGCAATGACAATACATAATGGTTGCCTTTCCGGACCTTGAGTCAATTCTTATTTATTTCAGGAGGTTCACTCAGAACAAAACAAAGAAGGTGGAGAGAGCAAGGGATAAGAATCTAAAAGCGATCATGGAAAGTAGAAACCGAGGAAAGGGACTTGATATCCTACCTCTCTGTGGTTACAATCAAAGCGGTTTATACACAGGGGTACATATTTTGTACCTGGGGCGACAGAATGTTAAGTAATTTGCCCAGAGTCACAAGGAGCTGCAGTAGGAATCGAATCCAGTTCCCCAGGTTCTCTTCTGCCACTGCTCTCACCACCAGACCACTCCTCCAAAAAGCAGGAGCAGCTACTGTGTGAGGGGAGGAGAATCAAGAAGAAGAGCAACTGATTCAAAATACTGCTGCGAAATTGATCTAAACTAAACTAAACTAAACTAAGCCTTAAGTTTATATACCGCGTCATCTCCACAGAAGTGGAGCTCGACACGGTTTACAGGAATTAAAAACAAAGAAAGGAACTCCAATGGAAGGAAGGAGGGTTTGGTAAGTAGAAAGGTGAGGGGGGAAGGGAGGGGGAGTTACATTTTGGCGAAAAGCCAGGTTTTCAGATGTTTTCTGAAGTGTTGGAGGGAGGTCGAACACCGGAGATGGGCAGTAAAGCTGTTCCATAGCTCGGTGATCCTAAAGAGGAGGGATGTTCCGAGCTTTCCTGTATGAGAGATGCCATTTAGAGAGGGGAAGGATAGTTTAAATTTCTGATCTTTGGGAAATGTAAATTTGATCACGTGACTCCGTTGCTCCAAGTCTCCATTGGCTCCCGGTTTATTTTAGAGTTCAATTCAAATTTGCTTGTGTTGTCTTTAAAATCCTATACGGTATCTTTACTCCTCTCCTTCCTTTATCTTGGAAGGTTTACAGATTCTCCTTTGCAAGAGATAATCAACAATTTAAATTCTCTCTTCCTTCCAAGAAAGGGATTAAAGGAGACACGATTTTTAGTCAATCTCTGATTTTTAAGTTTTCTCAACTTTGGAATGATCTTCCACTCCTTTTAAGGAGTTCTGGTTCTTTTCAACTTTTTCGTAAATCTTTAAAAACCATTTTATTTGCTAAACACTTTGAAAATTAATCTTCCGAAATTTAGTCTTATTCTTTATGGTTTTTATTTGTTAAGTTACATTACATTAGTGATTTCTATTCCGCTTGTGCCTTGCGGTTCTAAGCGGATTACAAATTAGAAGATATCTGGACATTACCGAGAGAATTATATAACAGTGATTCTTGTACATTACATAATATAGTTGAGAAATTACATATAAAGATTCAAGTACTTACAGGATACAGTGGAGAAAAATTATATGTTCGGGTAATAGAAGATTACCTAACATTGAAGGAAAAAGTTTGTTGGATACTTGTGGTAGATGCTTTTTAAGGGATCTGAATGGTTTTTGGGGTTTTTTTTTGGTAGGTGAGGTTCGAGGGAATGACTGATGTGCTATTCGCGGGGGAGAAAGCATGTACGAGTGGGAGGAGATTAGTGAGTTAACTATTGTAAACCGAGTGGAGCTTTCTTGGAATGATGTCTCGGTATATAAAGCCAAGCCTTAGATTAGAAGAGCCTGAGGGGTTGGAGGGAATAAAGAGCAGATGATTTGAGCAGTGCCAGGCTCATTTCTTCTTCTGCTTGCCCCGTTCGGCAGTGTGTGTATAAGAGAGCTTCCCAGCACTGGGGATCAGCAGGGCAGTGGAAGATATTTCTGTGTCTATATAATTCTCACTTCCAGAGCAGAATTCGAGCAACTAGAAACAAGTCACAAATAGCATCTGAGACACCAATTCTCTCTTTGTGGCCCTCCTGATCTCTCTTCTTCCTTTTAGGGAAGCCCCCAAATCCCTTTGCTCAGCTGCAGGTCTGCTCGGGACCCGACTCTGCAGTGGCCCAGGTCAGAAAGCTGCAACAGGGTTGGCAGAGAGAAAATAAGAAGTCGGAGACCATCTCCTACCTGAGCCATTTTCCTCTCTGCTTCTCCTGTTTTGCAAGATTAGAAATGAATCCGGGGGGCTCTTTCTCTGACGGTAGGGGAGGAGCTAAGGGCTCTTCTCTTGTCGTAGTGGGGAAGGGTAGAAGCTGCGAGCTGGGGCTAGAAATTCCGGGTTAATCTGCAAATTCCAGGAACAAAGATGAAAACAGACTGATGACATCACCACAAAGGGGGCCCCCGAGAGATTCCCAGAATAATCCCTGCTGGGGATGGGGAGAGGAGGCTTTGAGCTCCTTCTTTCTGACCGGAACCCATTCAGAGGGAGGAGGGCGCCAGGGATAGAGATTTACTGCAGGACTTTCCGTTCAGCCAGTGGTCTCAAACTTGCGGCCCGCCAGGTACTATTTTGAGGCCCTCGGTATGTTTATCATAATCACAAAAGTAAAATAAAACAGATTCTTGATCATATGTCTCTTCAGCTATAAATTACAATATTATTATTAAGACTTAGCCAAAAGGGGGAATCCAAGATGGCGATATGAGACAGGACGCGCTGAGCTGCGTGTCCCAGGATTGTGCCTTTTCAATTTCCTTAACGGTAATCACTTACCGCAATGCCGAAGAGACGGGGCCGGAGTGCCGCTTCTGCCTCGCGGCGTCCTGGAGCCCCGGGTCTCGGGAATATTCAAGATTTACTGCGGCGCATGCAGGAGGTCGCAGCGACGTCGGATGGAGGCCCGCTGACAACACAGGGAGGCGAAACCAACGTGGATGTTCCTGGGCCCGACACCACACTGAGCCCCGACGTTAGGCCACCGCCCCCGCAACCCCAGACGATCAGCTCTCCCAGGGGCGGGGAAACCCCGGATTCATTGGTTTTCTCCTCTCCAGAGGCAAGTAAGGATCCACTGGAGAGCTTGGAGGCTGGGGCCCACTTTTCTAGGGCCCCCATGGAGATATCTGGGGGAATATCATCTCAACATGAGGGGGAAGGGCTGAAGACATCCCCCGAAGGACTTCAGAACGGTGAGAACTCTACATTTACACAAATTTCAACTGAATTGATTAAACCTGCAGAAGTGACTTTAGACTCTATCTGGGACTTAATGGCTGGTTTTGTTAAAAATATTACTCCTACACTTCAACAAATTGAAGGGAAAATTAAGGAACATGATAAGGAATTGAAGGATTTAAGAGAAGAAACAAATACTTCTAACTCATCTGTTCAAAAAATAGAAAAATAAATTGTATCATTGAAACAAATTCAAGAGGCCTTAGTTAAAGACAATATTAGCCTAAGGAAGAAGACTGAAATGCTTGAGAATAATTCACGTAGTAATAATTTAAGGTTAATTAACTTTCCAAGACTTGAGTTAGTAACACCTAGAGATATGCTTAAGAGATATCTAGTAGAGAACTTAGAGATACCCGAAGATTCATTACCACCATTTTCACGGGTTTATTATTTGCCTGATAAAGAACAGAATCAACAACTAAAAGAAAAACCTTCAGATCAAGAACTTCTAAATATATCACAGATCTTAGAAACATCTGAGGATTTAGCATCACCAGCCACCATGATTATTACTTTAGCTTTGCCAATTGATAAAACATGGTTGTTAAAACTTTTCTTTAAAAATAGACAAAAAAGCTTTCTTGGTTATAAAATACAAATGTTCCCAGATTTGGCACGGGAGATGCAAAGGCGCCGCCGTGAATTTCTTCTTTTGAAACCTGGGGTTTTATCTTTGGGGGCAACCTTTTATTTGAGACATCCGTGTAAATGTATTGTATATCACCGTACTCTTAAATATGTGTTTTTTGAACCATCACAATTGACAAATTTCGTGGCTATGTCTCGCCTGAATGTTAACAATCTTTGAGCCCTATATTTAAGATATTGTGACCCTATCTCAGTGCTATAGTTCTCAGTTTCTTTTATAATTTTCTTTTTAGATAATTTCGCCAATTTTCTATAATTCTTGGATCCTAATTGTGGACTTGAGCATAAATAGTATATTTGTTTAATTTAAGATTTATATTGCTTTGTATTTGATATCTATCCTATTCTTGCTTTCTGTACAAGTGTAATACTTGAAATTTAAGTTGAAAATAATAAATAAATAAATTAAAAAAAAAGACTTAGCCAAAAGGAAAGATTTATAAACTATAAAGAGTTTTACCTCATGCAAAATTGGCATTTCTTTAATAAGCCATTAACTATTTTTTTTCTGAGGCTCTCCAAGTACCTACAAATCCAAAATGTGGCCCTGCAAAGGGTTTGAGTTGGAGACCACTGTGTTCAGCTAAACAATGCCGTCCAGCTTCTAAACACACATTTCATGGGGCAAGCAGGAGAAAAATTGAGAGGTGGGGGGGGGGGGTTTATTTTTCATATAATGAGTCAAAATGTTGTGTGATCGTGGCACCGAAGTACCCTCCTCTTCAAAACCCAGCATGTAAAACCAGAAATACAAAAAAACAACAATACAAAATGCAATAAAACTCCTCTTAGAATAAACAAGAGGAGTCAGGCTAAAGGCAAACATTCTTGAGATAAGTAGACATCAACAAATATATTTAAAGCAATAACCAGTTCCCCAAAGCAACGATATCCCCTGTTCGTATCCCCAAAAGCACTATAACCAAAGATTAAGGGGTCCTTTTTTCAAGCTGCGGTAGGGATTTAACACGCGTAAAACCACACGTTAAACTGCCTGCCGCGCTAGCCGCTAACGCCTGCATTGAGCAGGTGTTAGTTTTTTAACTGGCCGCGGGGGTTAGTGGGTGATGAAATGTCCGACGTGCTAACCCTGCTAGCGCGGCTTGATAAAAGGACCCCTAAATTAGATTTTAAAAAAAACAAAAAACAAAACATCCCAAGTTTTATGAAATGCCATAATTCTACCAGTTTTATATGAAGTAAGCAAATATCATCTAATTTCACCAAAATCATATCTAAGGAGGGAGTCAAAGCCTGTTTCCGGTGGCGGGAGATAACAAGCTTAACAGCTACAAAGAAAGATGTTGCAAAAAAATTTTTTATTAGTTCTTTATTAGATTTCAAATTTTTCATGATCATAACAAATCATAATAGTACAATGGAAAAAATAATATCAATGCAAAAATGAATAATAGGAAAATAACATTATTTTCTACAGTTAGTTAGTCCACAATAATAATAATAATAATAAAGTGGGGCGGTGATAACAACAGAGTTTACATACTTAAATCAGGGGCTGACATTTCATTCTTATGAAGTTTATGCCTGAAGATCTAATGGGGTACTGGTCGGAACAAATTAGAACAAATACATAACTGGTTGAATTCAAATAAATTAGCACTAAATATTAATAAGACCAAATCTATTCTATTCAACTGGAAAAAAGACATTTCTCTTACAAAACCGTTTCTCCTCAATAACTTACCTATCAGTATGGAACCCTCAATTAAAATTCTCGGGGTAATATTTGATGATAACTTATCCTATCACGAACATGTTTCTTCTATCGTCAAAAATTGTTTCTTCAAACTACGTCAGATAAGAGCCATTGCCAAATTTCTTAATCCTTCCTCCTTAAAAATCCTAATACATTCATTCATCATCACAAAAATTGACTATTGTAATGCCCTATTTTTAAAAAGAAAAAAGGAGACTCCAAATTGTCCAAAACACGGCTATAAAACTTATCTACAACGCCAAAAAATTTGATCATGTATCCCCATTGCTGATAGACGCGCATTGGTTACCAATTAACCATAGGATTTTGTACAAACTGATGTTTTTAATCTTCAAGACCCTAACATCTAGTGAACCACAATTCATATCTAAATCGCTGATCCCATACAAACCTCAACGATCTTTACGTTCATCCGAATTAAATTTACTATCTGTCCCTTCTTTAAAAATCATCGGAACGAGAAGAGCAGATATGTTCACTGTCGCAGGTCCACAATGGTGGAACTCCCTTCCCCAGTACATTAGAATAGAACAAGATATTTCAGCTTTTAAAAATTTCTTAAAAACTTATTTGTTTAAGAATGCTTATGACCTTTAAAAATTTTAAAATTATCTATTTTGTTTTAATTAATATCCACAAAGTGTGCCTTGAAATTATTTACCCTACCCTTTGTTTTTCCCTTTTTTTCTGTGCCCCTATTGTAACTTTACCACCTTTCCTTTTTTTCATGTTAGTTATTATTGGAATTTTATGTTATTATGTTTAAAGTTGCTTTATTATATTATGTACATCGCCTAGAAAATTCGAAATAGGCGATTCATCAAGAGCTAAATAAACTTGAAACTTGAACAACCTCTTTGCCGGCTATAAATGTAATTAATTAATTTATTTATTTTTAAGAATTTCTATACCGTTTACAACAGTGGTCTCCAACTCAAATCCTTTTCAGGGCCACATTTTGGATTTGTAGGTACTCGGAGGGCCTAAAAAAAAATAGTTAATGTCTTATTAAAGAAATGACAATTTTGCATGAGATAAAACTTTTTATAGTTTATAAATCTTTCCTTTTGGCTAAGTCTTAATAATAATATTGCCATTTATAGCTAAAGAGACATACGATCAAGAAACTGTTTCATTTTACTTTTGTGATTATGATAAACATACCGAGGGCCTCAAAATAGTGCTTGGCAGGCCGCAAGTTTGAGACCACTGGTTTAGATTGTAAGCTCTTTCAAGCAGGGACTGTTTTCTTCTTTGTGACTCTGTACAACGCTGCGTACGACTGGTAGCGCTATAGAAATTATTCATAGTAGTAGTAGTGTGAAGAGTTTCAGTCTGTGGGAAGCAGAGCTGAGTCTGTGATGTCATAATTCCTCATTCCACCAATAAAAGCCAACCTCATCAGTGATGTCAAAATGGCTTGATTGTCCTGGACTCCCCTCTGCCCTCCAACCCGGCCAGCGGATTAACCGTTCCCCTTAACTGTATCCGTGACATCCTGTTTGTCTGTCTTGCCTGTTTAGATCAGTGGTTTCCAACTCAAACCCTTTGCAGGGCCACATTTTGGATTTGTAGGTACAGTACATGGAGGGCCTCAGAAAAAAAATTAATGTCTTATCGAAGAAATGACAATTTTGCATGAGGTAAAACTCTTCATAGTTTATAAATCTTTCCTTTTGGCTAAGTCTTAATAATAATATTGCCATTCATAGCTAAACAGACATACGATCAAGAAACTGTTTCATTTTACTTTTGTGATTATGATAAACATATCGAGGGCCTCAAAATGGTGCCTGGTGGTCCCCATGTGGCACCCGGGCCGCGAGTTTGAGACCTCTGGTTTACAACTAAACGGTTAACAGAACATAAGAAGTTGCCTCCGCTGGGTCAGACCAGAGGTCCATCGCGCCCAGCGGTCCGCTCCCGCGGTGGCCCATCAGGTCTATGACCTGTGAAGTGGTTCCTGACCATTTCTCTAACCTACCCTACTTCTATCTGTACCCCTCAATCCCCTTGTCCTTTAGGGACCTATCTAAACCTTCCTTGAACCCCTGAATATACATACATCTTAATTAATTGTGATGTTTTGAAAAATATATATTTAACACTCTGGAGATTAATCAAACATTTGCAAGGATATCCAAGGGTAAAAGTCGCTCAGATGTTGCAAATTTATGCGTTCGTTGACGACCCCCCCCCCCCCCCCAAGGTTGCAGATGTAAGAGACATATATCAATTTGCTGCGGGTACCAAACGCCCCATGATCTTGACTAGAGATCAAAGAGCAGGGAACCAGGAAGAGAAGCCCGAGACTGCTGTGAAAAGAGAGCAGAACTTCCTTTTCCTAGGCAGTGCCAGGCTTATCTCTTCTTCTACTTGCAGCATGCAAAATGTGCATCAGAGGCTGGCTGGCGTTGCCACACAATCTCCAGCCCTGGCGCCACGCGCGCCCCCCCTGGGAGGAAGGAACTTAGCTCATTCCCTCTCCTCCCCCGGGGACTATTCTGACCAATCGGCACAGAAGGGGGTGGAGCCAAGAAGAAAAGATCGGGGTGTTGTTGTTTTTTTTTCTAGCATTACGAAGCTCTGCTTCTCCTTCGTGATGTCATCACTGTGCTCCGTGAGCAAAAGCCTTTATTTTTCATCCGGGCAGAAACCTCCGATCCCAAACTTCAGGTTCCGCCCTTTTCTGCTCTACCTCGCTGCAAGAGGCGGAAACCCCCCCAATTCATTTCTAATCCTGGCAAGACAGACTGCAAAAGCATAAGAGAATGCCCTCAGGAGCTTCTGCTCGGGGTATGAGATTGTCTCCAACTTCCTGCAAACGCTGCTGCAGCTTCTAACCCAGGGGTCTCAAAGTCCCTCCTCGAGGGCCGCAATCCAGTCGGGTTTTCAGGATTTCCCCAATGAATATGCATGAGATCTATGTGCATGCACTGCTTTCAGTGCATATTCATTGGGGAAATCCTGAAAACCCGACTGGATTGCGGCCCTCAAGGAGGGACTTTGAGATCCCTGTTCTAACCTGAGATACTGTAGAACAGGAGTAGGGAATTCCGGTCCTCGAGAGCCATATTCCAGTCGGGTTTTCAGGATTTCCCCAATGAATATGCATGAGATCTATGTGCATGCACTGCTTTCAGTGCATATTCATTGGGGAAATCCTGAAAACCCGACTGGATTGCGGCCCTCAAGGAGGGACTTTGAGATCCCTGTTCTAACCTGAGATACTGTAGAACAGGAGTAGGGCATTCCGGTCCTCGAGAGCCATATTCCAGTCGGGTTTTCAGGATTTCCTCAATGAATATGCATGAGATCTATGTGCATGCACTGCTTTCAATACATATTCATTGAGGAAATCCTGAAAAACCACTGGAATACAGCTCTCGAGGACCGGAGTTCCCTATCCCTGCTGTAGAATCATCAGGATCCCAAGTTGACTTTAAAGATAGGCTTCTGAGAGGAGCCGCAGTGGCGGCTTTGAACTTAAAAATAACTTCAGCAAGGGACTGTAAGGGAGCCGGCCAGACCACGGGCCGTGCTGTGTTAGATGGAGTGAGGGCGGGAGGGGGGAATCACCTCCTTGCGTCCCTGCTTAAGGTACCTCCGCATGCGCAGAAGAAACCACCGCTCACTCCTTCTACTGCGCATACGAAGCCACGGAGCTACAGAGCACGGATCACGCAGGTAAGAGTGCGCATGCGCGCTTAGGGTTTTATTATTAGCGATGATGATGATATATGTTTATTCAATTTTCCAAGATGCAAAGGCCTACAAAGGCCACAAATTGAACACAAGCAAACTAATAACAAGCAAATGACATTTTGGGACTCTCCTGAGGGGAGGGAAAGAGATCTGGAGTCCCACAAACTGAGGTTTTGTGGCCCAGGTTTTGGTTGTAATTGTTTAGACTGTGAACGGCTCCGATGGCTTCACCAATAAAACAAATACAACTTGGTTTCTAGTTGTTATAATCCTGCTTATAAAGTGTGAATTATAACCTCAAATTCTATTGTCACAAAAACCTCTTCCTCTTTCCTGCTGAGCCTCAACACTAGGAATAGAGAGTTGCACGGGGACAGAAATCCCACCCATCTCCGCCCGTCCCCACCAGGATCCTCTCCGTCCCCATCCGTCCCTGCAAGGAATTACCTCCATCCCCACCCGTCCCCATAAAAAGCAGCAATTTCTTCTGACAGGATCATCAATTCCACAGTTTCTTTTGTGTTTGCACTGCTGTTTTCCTTGTGGAATCTCTTTGGTGGAACCTTTTTTTTGTTTTATGTTCAGGTAATTAACTTATAAACCCCCTAAGGCTGACATGTCCATTATATTATATGTACGAACCCTGCTTCCAAAGCCTTCCATCCCCGTGGGAGTCCTGTGGGCCAGAGGGGGGTCCCCGTGGGAGTCCCGTGGGTTAGGGGGGATTCCCGCGGGACCCGCGGGATTCCTGCAATCCCCGTTCCCGTGCAGACCTCTAACTAGGAAGTCTCCTGATGCATAGGCCTTTCAACACTATATAAGTGATAAGTAGTAAGTCTGTGAATTATGTGATTGTCAGTTATATACCCCGAGAAATCTTTCCCACTGCCCCAATGAGCTTTTGATGGTGATTTAGAAGGCACTGAGGTGTTTCTGGCTTGTGTTTCAGATGCGGGTGACATATGAGGACATTGCTGTCTCTTTCTCCCAGGAGGAGTGGGGGTATTTAGATGAAGGGCAGAAGGAGCTCTACCTGAATGTGAAAAGGAGAATTATCGGACCCTGATCTCACCGGGTAAAGCAGTGTCTCGCAAACTTTGTCAAGCCACGGCACACTAAATGTAGTGGCCGCGGCTCGAGGCATCTGGATGCGCGTGGACATTGACGCGATTACGTTGTACGCATGCGTGAGGCCATCACGTCGACATTCGTGCATGCACGTAGGCCCTCCTGACGGGCCCTTAGTTGCTAGTGGGGGGTGCCAGCGTGGAAGATGTGCGGAGAGAAGGAGAAGCGTTGGCTGTTTTCCTACAGGATGTGCCTCTCACCAAGAGAGGCACATTCTGTAGGCAGTCAGCCTGTGTCTCTCCTCCACCCCTGCATCTTGCGGCACACCTGAAATCTCAGGAGGCACCCAGTTTGCGATACACTGGGGTAAAGGATAATTTTTCTTTATTCTTAGCACCATTGGAGATCATTATAAAGATAATTCTAGGTATGATTTGGTGAGAAAGTAATGTTACCATATGGCTCCAGCAATAGAAGGATTGAGACATCTGGGTTTTACTACCATTGAAAGCAATGGAAGTAAAACCCAGATATTTCAATCTATCCTCCCAAAACAATACAAAATATTTATGTTTCTTTCTGCCATGTTTTCTTGGTCTCTACATTTCTTGATACATAAAGATCTCCATGAGATTCATCAAGTAATTGCTTGAGACTGAAATCTCTGTAATCAAGGCCATTCTGGTGGTTTTCTCTTTTATCACTACATCTGGTTTCCTGGCACTCAATTTTTTTTAATCTGTTGGAATGGGAATGTCATACAAAGATGATTGCTTATCAATCTCTCAGCAGATTAGTAATTAGAGAAGATTGCATGAATTCACTTCAGCACTGCAGCAAAGAAACCCCCCCAAACTGCTGAATACCAAATTAAATCAACATTATTTGCTTCAAACTGCAATATTATTAGGCAATCTCAGATGAATTAGTGTCTTGCAGAGTTAAGGGATTAAAATTCTGTATTTCCCAGTGCTTAATACTTCTTATGAACAACAGAAGTCACAAGAATCAAGTTTAAATTCTGAAATACACCTTTTAGAAGTTCTTATCAATTTCCTTTGTAATATTACTCCAAAGTTACTTAAGAAATTAAACCTCAAGGTTTAATAGAACAAAGGCAGGGTCCCGTCCCTCTTCTGACATCAGAGGAGGGGCGGGACAGCGGTAGAGGAAACAGCTCCGAAGCTGTTTGCAAACATCGCTAATGCCGCGATCTTCTTTGCAGGATGTTCTTCAAAGGTAAACGGGTGCGGGGAAGCCAGACGCCAAGGGGGGGGGCGAAACAGATGCCAGGTGGGGTACCGAACAGCAGCACTTCGCGACTGACCCTCCCCCCTCGCCCTCTAAAGCAGGTGCGGCAGCGGCTGGCCAACAAAAGCAGCGCTGCCGCTCCTGCTTTAGGGGGCAAGGGGGAAGGATCAGCCGAATCGGGAAGCCAATTTTTTGTAATTTTACTTCGATTCAAATAGATTCACCCGAAGTGAATCAGTGAACCAATTCGAATCATGAATTGAGCCTAGTTGTTGCATTGGTTCTCTTCCCCTTTGGTAGTCCTATTTCCACTTTAACCGGATCATGTTGTGGTCACTGGTTCCTAATGGTCCCACTACTTCCACTCCCTTTACGGGTCCTTTCAGCTCGTTGAGGATTAGATCCTGAATCGCTGACCCTCTCGTTGGTTCCTTGACAAGTTGTTCCATGAAGCAGTCCTGTACAGCCTCCAGGAACTCCGTTTCCTTTGTACATTTTGAAATTCCAAGACTCCAGTCTATCCCGGGATAGTTGAAATCTCCCATAACTATGGTGTTAGCGTTCTTGCGTTCCCGCCTCAACTCGGCATCCATTTCTGTATTATTTGCTTCAGTTTGCCCAGGTGGACGGTAGTACAGCCCCATCTTTATCGCGGATCCATTTCTACTTGGTATTTTAATCCATAGTGGAGTGAACAGAGGAGAGGGGTGATGTGAGTTTGGCAGCTCTAGCGAAATACAGTACTCCCCCGATATTAGCGAGGATTCTGTTCCAAGAACCCCCGTAAATCTCAAAAAACTGCGAATACGGTTTTGTGACATCATAATGCCTCATTCCACCAATAAGAGCCAACCTCATCAGTGATGTCACAATGGCTCGATTGTCCTGTACTCCTCTCTGCCCTTCAACCTAGCCAGCAGATTAAGCATTCCCCTTAACTATATCCGTGACATCCTGTTTGTTTGTCTTGGCTGTTTAGATTGTAATGTAAGCTCTTTCCAGCAGGGACTGATTTCTTACTCTTTGTGATTGTGCAGCGCTGCGTGCGTCTGGTAGGGCTTTAGAAACAATTAATGGTAGCAATAAAATAAATAAATATATAAATATATCTAATATAATAAAACGCTAGGCCGCGCATGCGCACTCCCATCTGCGTGCGCCGGTTTTCTGTGAACTGTAGGGCACCGCAGATAGGAGTGCGCATGCGCGCGAAGCCCTCTCTCTCCCTCCCCCCGAGGTGGATGTCGGCCACGGCGGCTGTCGGCGGCCCGAGGCGGATGTCGGCCGCGGCGGCTGCTGGCCGCCCGAAGCTCTCTCTCTCTTCCTCCCCCCTCCCCCGAGGTGGATGTCGACCGCGGAGGCCCGAGTCAGATATCGGCCGCGGCGGCCCGAGTCAGATGTCGGCCGTGGCGGCTGTTGGTGGCTGCAGGCCGCGGCAGCCAAACCCGGAAAGCATTTTAACATAAGTAGGGCATGGAGTTCAGGAGGAAGGTATGGGGGGGAGGAAAATACTGCACAGGGAAGTGGGGTGGGAGGGAAATGCTGCAACACACAGAAATGGAGGTGCAGAAAAGGGGTTGATGGACAGGGGAAGAGGTGCTGATGAACAGGGAGGGGGTCAGAAAAATGAAGACAGGCCTACTGCTGGACAGGGGGAGCAGGAAGGAGGTGATGATAGGGGGAGGTAAAACAAAGGGAGAAGGGCTTCTGCTGCATAAGGTGAGCAGTGATGGGATGGTGGAGGACACAGGGGAGGTAAAAGGAAGGGAGAATGGACAGGGGGAGCAGGCAAGGGGTGGTAGTGGACAGCCAAGGAAAAAAAAAAAAAAAAGACAGACAGAAATACAGAAAGCGGCTAAGGAGAGAGAGAAAAAAATAAAGACAGACACACACACATATATTCTAGCACCCGTTAATGTAACGGGCTATAAGACTAGTAATATATATAAATTCTTCAGACTCTGCTTCTTTTCTTTTGCCTGATTGATTTATTCCTACTCGTCAGAGTTAATCTCCTCCCCTCCCCTCCCCGTAAACATTCTGACCAATAAAAGCCAGAAAGAGGTGTAACTCCTCCTTCTTTCCTCCTTATCAGTTTTCTCATCAGGATAAGGGGGTGGAGCCATCTAACTCCTCCCGCCCCCAAGAACATTCTGACCAATAAGAGCTGTCACTCTCCTCCCCATCAGGGCTAGGGGGTGGAGCCATTTAACTCCTCTTCCCGCCCCACGGCCATTCTGACCAATAAGAGTATGAATGAGCAGTAACTCTTCCTGTTTTCCTACCCATCAGGATTAAGGGGTGGAGCCATCTAACTCCTCCCGCCCCAAAGAACATTCTGACCAATAAGAGCTGTCACTCTCCTCCCCATCAGGGCTTGGGGGTGGAACCTTCCGACTCCTCTTCCCGCCCCTCGGCCATTTTGACCAATAAAAGCCAGAAAGAGCTGTAACTCCTCCTTATTTCTTCCCCATCAGGGCTAGGGGGTGGAGCCTTCTAACTCATTCTGAGCAATCAGCACTAAAAGGGGCCGAGCCAAGCCGAAAGGGCCGTGAAGCTCCGCCTCCCCTTGATGATGTCGTCACCCCCTTTAGTTTTGCGATTCCTTCGAAGAAACTCGGGGGCCAAATCTCAGCTTCTCCCAATTGGTTTCTAGGCAAATGCCCAAAGGAGCTTCCGCTCAGGTAGGAGCTTCCAGCAGACCTGGGGCTGGGTCAGGGTCAGGCACTTGGGGACCCTCTTGAGTGGAGGGAGAGAGATCTGGGCTTATATCCACCCCAGCACCAGCCAGGTTGGGACGGGCCTCTCGCGTTCCCTCCCCTACTACTACTTAGCCCTGTGTATTAAACATTCAAGAGACAGTCCCTGCTCAGTAGAGCTTACAATCTAGTAACTAATAGCAGCAATTCACGTTCTTCCTTTAAAATGTCAAATGCTTAATACCTGAAGTTCTTCTTTGGACAGAGACAAAGACAATCAAACCCACAGCCCCTACTGGGTTTGATTGTAGCTCCTAAAACAAATCTGGAGCTCTCTTTCATTCAAAGAAGATGCAGCCAGCTCTCTGAAAGTACCCTCTAAATGTGAGAAGAGCCACATACTCCAGGCCCAGCCATTTAAAAAGAGCCTTGAAAACTAGGCCTCAGCAATGCCCTTCTCTCTTTTTCAGTATGTTTTTTCTTAAAAGAAATATCAGCACATGTGGTGTGTTTGGGACTAGAGAATGACACGGTGACAAAATTCATCACCGTCCCCGTCCCCGCGGATAACCGCGGGAAACCATCTTCATGTCATTCTTTAAGGAGAGAGGGAAGAATCAGAGTATGAATAGCCACAACCACTGACCCTCAAGCTTTGCTTTGAAGAATGCTGGTGTAGAAGTACCGAGGTTGAAATAGACACTAGAAAATGACATGGGGTTATTTCCCACGGTATCCGCGAGGACGGGAACGGTGATGAATTTTGTCACCGTGTCATTCTCTATTTGGGACCACCTGAGCTGCTTCTGAGAGGTTTTATCACCAAAGAAGTAAATGGTACGAGAGAGAACAAGGGTCACAAGGCTTCAAAAGTGATTTTATTTTTTAATCTGCCCCTTCAAAACCTGCTGGTAACCGTATTAACAAGTGTTAGTTCTCTCAAGATAGCCAGAGAACAAGCTATGCTCCCTGTTATCAGTCAGGCATTAATAAGACAGGGGCAACCAGCTTTTGACAAGTGTCCTATTCCAGCTTTGCATTACAGAGCACTACAGCAAAAGGAAAAGCATTGCATACCTGAGCAAACCATTTTGCTGAAAAGGAATCCTTCTCAAAAGGCTTTTCCAGTCCCTGTCGTGTGAGGACAGACCACAGAGCTGTGGCGGGCCAACTTTGCTCTTCTAAATCCCCACTCCAATATGATGACACTCACTAACCCCAACCATCTCTTGAAACCAGTCTTCACCTGCTCAGGGACATGCAAAGTTCAGGTGCTCCCTCCTTCCCTACTCCACCCCCCCTTCAGCCTGTGCAGCCTCTCCCGGCAGCAGGTCCTGCACACTGCCAGTGGCTAACCCGGAAGCCTTCCCCTCTAATTCAAATGTGTCAGAGAGAAGGCTTCTGGGTCAGTCACCAGCAGCGTGTAAGAGCCCAGCCCAATACTGGGATGGCATCCTGAAATATAACCCTGCTTTTGGGACTGTGTTATGTGTTTGTGAATTATATGACCTAGAAAACTTTCTCCCTGCCCCGAAGAGCTCCAGCATTAGGAGGTGATGGTGATGCAGAAGGTGCTGAGTGTGTTTCTGGTTTGTGTTTCAGATGCGGGTGACGTTTGAGGACATCGCTGTCTCTTTCTCTCCGGAGGAATGGGAGTATTTGGACCAAAGGCAAAAAGACCTGTACAGGGAGGTGATGAAGGAGAATTATGAGATCCTGATCTCACTGGGTAAGGGATATCGTTACATTTTTATTAGAAATATTGGAATATTATTATAAAGAGTATTGTAGGTAGTGTAATTTGGTGGGAAAGTGAGTGAGTGCTGCAGTGATTGCTTTATATCTTCTCAGCAGCTGGAGTCGGTGATAATGGGATTCAGTTAAATTGGAGGTGAGGATCACCAACACGGTAATAAATACTGTTAGGAGCAATTTAAATTTATCTGGTGACACTCAGCACAATGGCAAGCAAATTATATTGTTTATTTAAAGCTTCTATACTGCTGAGTAATGACTATAAAGTCAATTCAGAGCGGTTTACATGAGCAGCTTTGATGGAAATATGAATATTAACTTCAGAAAAGATGATTCAATACATGAACTATAGTCAAGGAGGAACACAACCCTGCTGAAGTTTTGATAAAATTGCTTAGTAATGGTGTTAACATACAGAATTAGATTGTTTTTGAGATGTCCAGTATACATATATATGTTCAAATCATTTACTTTGACTTGACACTGAAGAATACTATAACCCTATATCCCTTCATTATACATATTTATATAATTAGCCTAAAACCTTTTGTGGCCATTTAAATGTATCATAATTTAAACTTCCCTTGTATATCCTGCCTCATCCTATCATGTACAAACTATGAAGTAGTGAGCTAATTCCACTATATTATGTTTGAATATATTTATTAAAATTTCAATAAAGTGCAAAGAAAAATCACACAACAATGCAAATCAAGGACTCTTACATATGCACAAACCAACCCCCCACCTCCCCCGTCTCAATAAAGTCAAAATTCAATAGTCCACCATGTGACTTGTGGCCCCCCTCACAAATTCAATAATCTGCTGCGAGCCTGAGGAGTCAGGTCCATCTAGAAATGCTCCCAGATCCGACAGAAGCGGCGACCCGGTCCCAGGTCGAGATCACCAGCTTGTCTCCGTTCCAAGGAAGCATGCACAATCATTGAAGATCTCCATTGACTATAAGATGGTGGGTCCTGGAACAACCAGTTGGTCAAAATGGCTTCCTTTCCCATAAGCACCGCCCTTGTCACAAAAGCTGTTATCCCTTTCAATTTTGGCGTTGCGATGTTATAATATCCAAATAAAGCTCTGGGCGTAGGGGACCAACACCCACCCCAGAGAGAAGTGATATAGTTGCCCAAGCTGTGCCAAAATTGAAGAATGTGAGGACGAGTCCAAAACATATGTCCCAAAGAAGCATGGGCCTGAGCACACTTAGGACAGTTATGGATAGGGGTGATTCCCATCCGAAATGCCCGTTCAGGCGAAATGTAAAGCCGCAGTACCATCTTCAATTGTAATTCCCAACTTCATTGTTGTGTCCACCAGTACACCCAAATCTCTTTCAAGAGGGAAGTAACCTTGAAAGAGATTTGAGTCTACTGGTGGACACAACAATGAAGTCAACAGCACAATGCGCAGCAGCCGCGAAGAAGGCAAACAGAATGTTGGGTATTATTAAGAAGGGTATTACGACCAGAATGAGAGAAGTCATCCTGCCGTTGTATCGGGCAATGGTGCGCCCGCACCTGGAGTACTGTGTTCAGTATTGGTCACCGTACCTTAAGAAGGATATGGCAATACTTGAGAGGGTCCAGATGAGAGCGACACGAATGATTAAGGGCATGGAAAACCTTTCGTACACTGAAAGATTGGAGAGACGGGGGCTCTTCTCCCTGGAAAAGCGGAGACTCAGAGGAGACATGATAGAGACCTACAAGATCATGAAGGGCATAGAGAGAGTAGAGAGGGACAGATTTTTCAAACTTTCAAAACATAAAAGAACAAGAGGGCATTCGGATAAGTTGGAAGGAGACAGATTCAAAACGAATGCTAGGAAGTTTTTCATTACCCAGCGTGTGGTGGACACCTGGAATGCGCTTCCAGAGGACGTAATAGGACAAAGTACGGTACTGGAGTTCAAGAAAGGATTGGACAATTTCCTGCTGGAAAAAAGGGTAGAGGGGTATAGATAGGGAGCTACTGCGCAGGTCCTGGACCTGTTGGGCCGCCGCGTGAGCGGACTGCTGGGCACGATGGACCTCGGGTCTGACCCAGTGGAGGCATTGCTTATGTTCTTATGTAAGAACATTATAGGACACCCTCCTAATATTTTTCAGCACCTGTTGCACTTGTTGGGCTGTCAAAGAACACTGTAGATCTTCCGCCCAGGACGCTGCCAAAATGTCCAGATTAGGTCCCGCTTGACAATCCCGAAGACCCAGTAAATGGAAGCGAAGCGGGACCATCTGTTGAGCTGAGAGACTAAAAAGCTCAGAGAGTACTTTACGGCTGTCCTCTGTTAAGTGTTCAGTGGGTAGAGAATTGACTTAATGTTGTATCTGGTAATAAGCAAAAATATCTGCAGCTGGAAGGTCAAACGTACGGCGTAAAGTGTCGAAGGACGTCAGCTTGCCCTGCTCCGAAAACAGTTGAAATAAATATTGTAATCCTTGAACCGCCCATCGTTGAAATGAAGCGTTTTTTTAGTCCAGGCAAAAAGTTAACATTGCCTTGAATGGGCAGGTACATGGAAACCCCCCGAGGACAGCCTGGCAGTCCGCCGAGCAAGGGCAAAAATAGAGTAGCTTGCCACCACCACCCGGCGGAGTGCCGGCTCCGTGACATGTAACATATAACTGATACGATAAGGAGCCAAGAAAGATAATTCCATTGGGGTAGCCATAAAATAAGAGGTGCCTCTGAACCAGTCATTGATGTGCCTCATCTGGCATGCTAAGGCATACCAGCGAACATTCAACAAGCCATATGAAAAGGACTTGAATGAGCGGTTCAGTAGAGTGACAATATAATTACAATTATACTTTAGGCGGTCAGTAGACTAAAGAGGGTGGGTAAATAGTGTGGGCAGACTTGATGGGCTATAGCCCTTATCTGCCGTCATCTTTCTATGTTTCATCTTTTTATATCCTCCCTTTTCCCTAGGCAGGCACATCCGTGAAAGTGTCATGCGAGGGCGTTTACCCCCCCCAATAGAAAACGTTGTAAAACCTTAGTGAGTTGAGCATTGTGAGCATGGGACAACAACAAAGGGAGCACCTGGAATCGATACAACCATTTGAGAAAAAGCACCATATTATATAATGCCACATGTCCCGTCACTGAAAGGGGAAATGTGGACCAAATCTGTAGCTTTTGTAAAGTGTCCAGCATTACGGGGGAAATATTACTTTTATAAAGAATCCTGAGGTCTCTAGGAATTCATACCCCCAAATATTTAATGGAGGCTGGGGCCCACATAAAAGGAAAGTCCCCCACCCAAGACTGTTGCAGGGCAATTGGGGTAGCCAGGGCAGTGGATTTCTAGTAATTTAAGGAGAATCCCGAATAAAATCGGAACTAATCCAATGTTTGTAAGAGATGGGGGATAGAGTGACCAGGCAGCGTTAAAGTGCTGAGACTGGAGTCGGTCCAGAGAATGGCCACCCGGATGGTCTCGGGACTCAAGGATCTCCCGTACGAGGAACGGCTAGACAAATTGCGGCTGTACTCGCTCGAGGAGCGCAGAGAGAGGGGGGACATGATCGAGATGTTCAAGTATCTCACGGGCCGCATCAAGGCTGAGGAAGATATCTTCTTTTTCAGGGGTCCCGCGACAACAAGAGGGCATCCGTGGAAAATCAGAGGCGGGAAATTATGAGGTGACACCAGGGAAATTCTTTTTCACTGAAAGGGTGGTTGATCGCTGGAATAGTCTTCCACTGCAGGTGATTGAGGCCAGTAGCATGCCTGATTTTAAGGCCAAATGGGATCGACACATGGGATCTATTCACAGGGCAAAGGTAGGGGAGGGACAGTAGGGTGGGCAGACTAGATGGGCCGTGGCCCTTATCTGCCGTCTATTTCTATGTTTCTAAAGTAATTAAGTCGTCTGCAAACGCCAAAACTTTTACGGCACGGTCTGCAAATTCCACCCCCAATATATCCCTGTCCTGGAAGACAGTTTGAAGAAAAGGTTCTAGATAAAGCAGGAAAAGCAAAAGGGATAGGGGACAGTCCTGTCTAGTGCCCCTCTCTATCAAAAGGGGTCGGTAATGCCATGGGCTGCGTGTAATGTCCGAAGCGCCTGAGCATACCAACCGTGCAATCCCATGAAAGCCAGCACCTCAAATAAATACGTCCAGTCTACTTGGTCAAAAGCTTGTGCAGCGTCTAAACTAAGTAACAGCATAGGTGTGTGTTGAACTTGCGTGTGAGCTAGTGTTAATATCGCCTTACGGACATTATGCACCGCCTGTCGACCTCTTACGAAGCCCACCTGAGCCGGAGCAATAAAGTTAGGGAGGAGAGAAGCAAGTCGATCAGCCAATATTTTAGACCAAATTTTAATATCCACATATAGGAGTGAAATAGGGCGGTAGGACTCGGGAGCCGTACCCTCCCTCCCAGGTTTCATAATTAAAGGTAATTAGTGCCTCATTGGCTCCCGGGAATCTCCCATTCTCAGTAGCCTGTTTATAGTATTCGCGTAGTGGGGGCCCAATTTGGGGGGGATAACAACTTATAAAATTCTGCCGTGAAACCATCGGGCCCCGGGGCAGAATAATTCTGCTGAATCTGAAAGGCCCTCTGCAATTCTTTAGCAGTAATAGGTGCATTCAAAGACTCCACCTCTCCCTCTGTCAATTTAGGGATACCAGAATCCTCCAAGTAATCTCGAATGAGAGGCCCAGCCCCCCCCGAGTCCCACCGAACGTAAACTCCCTGGAAATAGTCGCGGAAAATCCGCGCTATCAAGTCAGTAGAATGTTGCATCTGACCCCTACCATCGCAGAGACCGGATACAAATCTCTGTCCCCGTGACTGTTCAGTTAAGTGTGCCAAGTTTCCCTGAGCGGTTCCCATAACAATGATATTGAAATTTCTGATAAAACAACATCTTGACCATGCGCTCATGTATATATGAATTAAGGGCCATCTCTACCGAGATTAGATGTTCCTTATGAGCTCTGGACAGCTGCTGATTATACAGTCGTTTAGCCGTTGTCAATTCTCGTTCCAAACGGACGATTCCTCTAGACAAGTGTCTATTACGAGCTATAACATACGCAATACAATCCCTGCGAAGGACCACCTTAGCAGTACTCCAAAATAGAATGGGATCTTGACGATGCTGACCATTAAACTTTAAAAATTCTTCCCATTTAGTGGTTAAGTATGTTTTAAAATGATCGTCCCGAAACAAATAACTAGGAAAACCGCCAACAGGCCGGGCCCCGCAAACCAGAGCCCACATTCACATCTATCCAAATCAATGCATGATCCGATATCACCGCGGGGCCAATAACCACAGAGTCTACATTAAGAAAGGCCCGGCTGGTACTGAGAATGTAATCAATTCTAGAAAGTGATCCATGAGCCCGTGATCTATGTGTATAGTCCCTTTCTGTCGGGTGTAGTAGGCGCCACAGATCAATGCGGTACAAAGATACGGAATGCCTCGTGTCTGCGCTTCCCCATAGACGGCCCCGGTGAGGAGCTGTCGCACTGCAAATCCAATACTTGATTATAATCACCCGCTATTAATACTGGATCCGTCAACCGCTCTAACAACATCAGATAAAGCCACAAGTATCTTTCCTGTGGATCACTTTCAATGACACGGGCTGTATAGGGCAGGGACTTACGAAGTAGGACCGCTACACCCGCTCACTTCTTTGGAGAGGATGCTGCATAAACTATACCCACCCAAGATCTTCCCAACTTGGAATGTTCTAGATCTGTCAAACGGGTTTCCTGCAGGCAGACTATGTCAGCCTTGTGACGTTTCAACTGGTTCAAAATCTTCGTTCTCTTAATGGGGGAAGTGATACCCGATACATTCCAGGATATAATTCTCAATGTTGTGGTCATAGTCTAATTAGGGTATGAAATACCTAGTCAAACAGTGGCTACTGAAACAGTGTCGTGCTGTCCCGGGCTCCCAGCCCAACCCAGACAGCAGAAGTAAATTGGAGGCCCACACCCTCCCAGCCTCCGGGTCATCAGGTAAAGACCACCAAGCATTGTTATCAGGACCCGCCAGTCCACATATTCTAAAGATGGTCACAAACCGCCATATGGTCAAAATGCTATTACCCACTCCCACCCAAATCCCAACCCCTACTCCCGCCCTGCCCCCCTGTTCCTGATCCCTCATTCCTAAGCTATCACAGCTACAGACCCACACCAAGATGGCTCTATAGGTGTGAAAGATCACGAATAGGTGTCTCCCCGAGCCCCAAGTCACCAGCATGTCTAAACACAGGATTCCCTCGGATGCCTACAAGTACTCAACAATAGTAATAAATGGGCGTGGAACTAAACCTAATCAACCAGTACATGTTTAGTACAATAATAGCAAAATCTACACAAGTTTAAACAAAAACAGCATAATCGGTTATAGAAACATTAACAATAGGTAATGCAGTGTAGCTGTAGACCCCTCAAAAGCAGGGAATCAGCGGGCCACTCTCCCTCAAGATTGAGGCTTGTAGAACAGCAAAAAAGTAAGAACAAGAGTATATCACCCAATACAGTCAATGGATATCCGGTGGATGAAGCACATGGGTGTTCAGGTAATTGGCTGCCTCCAAAGAGGAATCAAATTCCTTCCCCCATCAGACTCTGCACCCTCCCTCCCTCCCAGGCTGTACACTCTGCCCTCTCTCTATCTGAGATTTGCAGGGCTGTTTCTTTTTAAACTTGCATTGAAAAGTTTCTTCTTATTCAAAAATCCAGACAGACAGTTTAGATAATTCTTAATCTGTATCTTTATTGAATGTTGCTTGCCCCAACATAAAAGCCCGACGGGACCCGTTTCGCCTAACAAAAGGCTTTTTCAAGGGTTCCAAGGGGGGGGGGGGTACTCTTTTTAAGTCCTCTCAATCCCAGGGCAGGAGCGGCTACAGATTAAGAATTATCTAAGCTGTCTGTCTGGATTTTTGAATAAGAAGAAACTTTTCAATACAAGTTTTGAAAGATTTATCTATGACGAATGAGGATTAGTTGCTGTTTCTTTTTAACCAAAGGTTTCAATATTTTTGTTCAGTGAAGTTAGTGGACTTCTTTATGCTGGAAATTTGCCTGACTCTTGAATTTGAGGGAATTGGGCTAATGCAGTTTTCTTACACCTGGAACAGGCTGTCCAAACCTCACCCCTGAGATTATATCGCGCATTGAACGAGGGGAAGAGCCGTACATCAGGGGAGAGCCTGGATCAGAGGAAAGAGAGACTGGGAAAAGCAGCTGCTCAGGTGAGTGCATGACTGGGGTAAAACTGGTGAAATGAGTGGAGTGGAGGTGTAACCTTCATTTCCATAGTGACAAGTTCCATCATAGATAGAAGAAATCCGTTTAATGTAACTAAGTGCACACTGCCAACTGAGTACTGCTCAGACCTGAGGTGGATCCATGTTTAGTCCTCAGGGGTGAACTCTGCCTGAACTCCTCACAGCAGAAGGGCCCCGAGTGACTGAAGCAGAAGATGTCGGGCTCTTAAAGGAGCTCAGTATGACCGTGAGAAATCTCAGTAAGGGTTATGTAGACAACTTTAAGACTGTCCACATATATTCTAAGACAGAAACCATTGAGAATTTTAGTTGCCACTCTCTAGACCAGTGTCTCTCAAACTGTGTGGCCCGAAGAGATTCCGGGTGTGCCACAATAGATTCCCGAATTTTACTTTATTTTAAAAAATTCCCTTCATAAATATACATTAGAATAGATAAGATGTACGTTTGCGTACGCAAGAGTCTGTCAATGTTATGAGCATCTGTATGTGTAAGGGTATAACCTCCCAGACAAGAATCATTCTTTGAAGTGATTGGCCCTTGAAAATAAACAGCTAGTAATTTTATTTTTCATGCAGTAGTTCCCCTAACTTGAGCAACAAAACATTTGGATCTTCTTATCTTTGCAAACTTGGATTTTCAGCTCTGACCGAAATTGAATTGAATAAAAGAGAACGACTACAGGTGGTGGATGATGAAATGCGTGTTTGTCGACTATCGAGCCACATTTTGAGTTAATTTGCACTCAAAAACAAGCCCATCCATCGCATTGAAATTACTCATACATAGCTTAAAGAACTTTAAACAAATAACTCTCAAATTTAATGTTTTATTGGTTTTGCAATTTTATATTTTCAATTACAATTTGCCACAAAAAATATGTGCTCCGTTTAGTGTGTAGGAGCTAAAAAAAGGTTTGAGAGACTGCTGTAGACCAACCCCATCCTGGGTAGATCCTTTTGAAGAGATGATCTCCAGAACTGTATAGAGAACTTCAAATGAGATCTCACCACAGACTGGTACAGAGACACTGTTGCCTCCTGTTTCCTGCTGACCATTCCTCTCCCTATGTACTAAGTATCTTCCTGGCTTTTGCCCTCATCTTTTTTACCTATTTGGCTAACTTAAGATCCTCAGATATGATCGCCCCCCCCCCCCCAGGTCCTGCTCTTGTTTTTTTGCACAGTAGAAAAAATTCAAAGAAGAGGAACCAAGATGATAAAGAGCATGGAACTCCTCTCATATGAGGAAAAGCTAGGGTTAACAGATTTATCCGGACATATCCTCTTTTTAGAGGGCATGTCTGGACAGCTTTTCAAAATCTTGAACTTCGTCCAGGTTTTGAAAAGCTTCTTCTTTGGGACCACGTCCTCCCTCCCAATGAGAACAAGTTGAGAGGGTGGGGGAGGGGCGTATGATGTGGGCGTAATAGGGCGGGGTTATGGGTCTGGATTTTAGTCAACTAAAATCTGGTAACCCTAGGAAAAGCTAAAAAGATAGGACTCTTCAGCTTGGAAAAGAGACGGCTGAGGGGAGATATGAATGAGGTCTACAAAATCCGGAGTGGTATAGAGGGGGTACAAGTGAATTGATTTTTTACTCTATCAAAAATTACAGAGACGCTCAGTGGAGTTACATGGAAATACTTTTCGGTTACATCCACTCAGGATTCCATATGGTGATCAGTCTATTCCAGAAAGGAAAATGGTAAAACCAGAGGGCATAATTTGAGGTTGAGGGGTGGTAGATTCAAGAGTAATGTTAGGAAATTGTTCTTTACGGTAAGCAGGGTAATCTGACACAAGCGCGCTCTAAAGCGACGGTCCCATCTGGGTCGCCAATTGAGCAGCTAGCCTTGCTCTTAAGTGTGCAGAAATAATGGCAATGAAGCAAATTTTTCCAAAAAATTATTGATTTTATTAATTATCAGAACCACTATCAAAAGGTATTTGCGTCATGGGGATTATTACAGAAGCCAAAATCTGGCATTTCTAGTAAAGAACCCGACATCCATATATACCTTACATGACGACATCCCTTCACTAACATCTGACTGGTCAAAAATATTTGCTTCCATATAAGGCTTGCTTCTATACCTTCATATGGGCGTTTCACAAAAGCATTCCTAAAAGTTACATTCTTATACTAAGCTTACATGATTTATAAAAAAAGAAATACAAAAACAAATATTGGAATATACTCGCAAAAGATAATACACACACACAGCTTTAAACCCTTTCTGTTACACTCAGCCTGCGTCTCTGTGCTGATAAGTCTGAGTCCCTTTGTTAACTGAAGAAGGAGCGACTAACACCCCCTCCCAGAGTTTCACAGAGTCTAAAGAGTTACTTAAGGTCAAAGAGGTTAAAATACAGATGTAGTCTTTTCAGAATTTCTCCTTAAAGTTTCTTGAATCTTATATATGTAAAACATTTGAAATTAAATATAAATCATTCTATCACACATCATTCTTAGGGATCCCTTCGCCCATACACACACGCAACTCTCATATTTCGTTCCCGATCAATACTGCATCCAAAGCCTATTCAAGAAAGATTTTTCTTCTATACCCAACATTGGAATGTGAAACTAACCAGCTCGAGCACATGTTATCAATTAGGCCATGAGGCTCAAGGCGGGAAACTGTACAAAGACGGAGAGAGAACAAAGAGAGACAGAAAGAAACATGGAGGCAGTCGTCTTACTATGGCGGTATAGAAAAATAAAGTTATTATTATGTATATCCATACCTGATTCCCCTTATGGTTTTGCTTCACCTAGCAATTTACATAACTATGAAATTCCCATTTTCCTACGCTATATATCAGTTTCCTGGTCTTTTGTTAATTATCCTGACTTCTCAAAGTTTTAAATGTGTTTGCATGTATATAAGACCCTCTGATCAGGACTAGAAAGGTCTCTGTCACGCCCTGCTAATGCTTCTGTGCAGTTTGCGCCAAACCAGGCCTTCTTCAGCGGAGAGGGTGGTTGATGCGTGGAATGTGCTCCTGAGGGAGGTGGTGGAGAAGAAGACGGTGACAGAGTTCAAACAGTGTGGGATGAACACAGAGGATCTCGAATCAGAAAATAATGGGTATACATTGAAGGAAGTAAGGCCAGTACTGGGCCGGCATGCACGGTCTGTCCTGTATATGGACATTCAGTTGAGGACGGCTGGGGAGTTTCGATGGTTAAGATGGGCTGGAGTGAGCTTTGAAGGAGACTCCAGTAGATGGAACCTAAGCACTGGGCAGGTCTCTGGGTTTTTCTGGCCCAGAAATATCTAAGAAAAAGGACCATATATGGATGGACCATTCAGGTCTTCATCTGCCGTCATTTACTATGTTACTATGTAATACCCACACTGGCATTAAGAATTTTAAAAAAGTAGGAGCCCCATATACAGAAATGAACAAGTAAATACCCTTCCAACTCTAGCCTCCCAACCCCCCCTCCCTCCCCTCCCCCCACCACCCAGTCTTCCCCCCCCTTTTCCTTTTATTTTAATATTGTATCCTCCACCCATTCTCCTCGTTTCAATGGTTTACTTAATAGTTGCTTTCAGTTTTTGTCCATTCCCCGCCTTTTAATTAATTTTTATATAATTCTGTAAAGCGCTTTGGTACTTAGAGCAGTATATCAAGTCATAATAAACTTGAAACTTGATATTCTCATTCTTCAGAGCTCTTCCCTCTAATTCTATACAGCAAGGATGTCAAACTCAATCACATTAGGGGGCCGAAATGTAAAACACAGGCTGTCGCGGGCCGGGCCAGACCCCCCCCCCATAATAGTACTAATTGTAATACCATTTTTTCCATTCATTGTTCTTATATACACACAATGTAATCTTATTAACATCACATAATGGTTAACCAGAAAATTAAACTACACAAAGCACACTGTACGTTTGCTTCTCACCATTCATTCCTACAGAACACAGATAACCCCTATGCAAATATGGAACCACAGACTAAAATACTAATATATACAAAGAAAACCCTAAGATTCAAGACTCTGTATGCAGTACAACCCCAGAGCAATAGAAACAAATGCATTTCTTCCTGAACAGTGCAAAATATAGACAGCAGATGTAAATTCTCAACATTGACACAATTCAGTCACTAAATTATGCAGAGAAACGAGTGCGGCAAAGAGCAGGAGGGAGCCTTCCAGAAGGTAAACACCCGGGGGCGGCAATGAGCAAAACGCAGCATCATCCTTAAGCCGGCTGCCTACATCAGGAGTGTCCAAGGCACACAGTCACCGTGGGCCGCATAAAACGGCCAGGCGGGCCAGCCTTATTCTGCAGGCAGGCCTTGTGTGTGTCACATGTGATATACAGTGTCCCAGACATTAAGTGCCACATTTCATGCTAGAACAGCAATTACGTGCCACAGTGGAGGTTATATGGCAGATATAGCTGTAAGTGCGAGGAGTGGTGTGGAAATAGGCAGGACACGAGTGGGCTCTGGGCGAGTCCTGTACTTACACGCAAATCCTATAGAATACTGTCCGTTCTGTACGCAAGTGGTAACATTTCGGCACTCGCGTTTTCACCTGCTACTGCTATAGCTTACGTGTACGTACGGACTTAAGCTAGGATTCTAGAATGGATTTGGCGCGCAAAATTGGCGGAATAAAATACCAGCGTAGCACTCGGATTTTTGACTCTCTTAACCTCTACACACTGCCATTTCCAAAGAACATCTCATCGTCTCACAAACCTGCACTGTGTGGAGATAAATCTTCAAAAAATGGTTTGCGAATAAGAATTTTTTTTTTTTTTTTTTACCGCTTTATTAACTATGAAAAAGAACAATAATACAAAACTCCAAATAGAAAACAGCCAATATACAAACTACAGCCAATACAACAAGCTTTGTTCAGCTGACCCCTGCGAACCCTACACCCCAGAAAAGATACAGTGCAAACAGTAAAAAGAGGCCGGGAATAATAATAATTTTATTTCTTGTATACCGCTCTGCCATTAGTTCTAGGTGGTTCACAA
Source organism: Geotrypetes seraphini (assembly GCF_902459505.1). Taxonomy (NCBI): domain Eukaryota; kingdom Metazoa; phylum Chordata; class Amphibia; order Gymnophiona; family Dermophiidae; genus Geotrypetes; species Geotrypetes seraphini. The sequence goes on from NC_047085.1 coordinate 504,295,585, forward strand.
CAGTATATAAATACAATCGTATACACATTTCTGGGGGCAGAATTATACATCATGGTTAAAATACAACTTACTTTTTTTGTTAATTTATGAGCTTTATTTAGAACTTTTTTGGAGTTTGTTCTACACTACTAAGTACACTTGCGTTTTTGTTGAAGTCTCTTTCATCCCCTTTCTACCAAATCAAGATGGTGCAATGATAGACGACTGAAAACTCTCACAGGGGAGCATTCCCCGACTCGTGATTTTCTCACCGTTACACGGTTCTGAGCACCGCTTTGGTTACAAAGGCTGAAATAGTCAAAGTTCCTATTTTTTCTTTTTCGGTAGTGCTAGATAAACTATATTGTAATAATCTAAAGTGGACAATACAGTGCTCTGAACTAGTAACTGAAAGAAATCCATGTCAAAATACTTCTTAATAGTCCTTAATTTCCACAATAGTGCATAATTTTTTTGATTAAAAGATCTGTGTGAAAGGTGATGGCTTCCGCAACCGAGGGTGTTATTTGGATTTTATAATATAGCCTCGCCCAAACCCAGGGGAATGTCAGCATTTATCTCCAGAGCCCTTTTGATGGGGAAAAAAGCCATCCTCACCAACTGGCTCTCCCGTGATCCCCCGTCATATGCACAATGGAGATCCCTAATGATAGTGCACGCAACACTGGAGAGACGCATGGTGGGAGACTTGACTCTTGGCCCGGGTCGCAAATTTTGTCAGGTGTGGGAGCACTTCTGGCAGGACCTCACACCGCGTGCTCGCAGTAGACTTTTGAATCTTTAAGACTTTATTCCCACTCTCAGCTGTTGGACCGGCCATGGATTCTTGGGGATGGGAGGGGAACTGATTATATTGTTGAAAATGTTATTTCCTGAATGGTACTACTGTTTGTATTTGCTTCTTACTGCTGGAATAATAAAAATCATTTAAACATAAAAGATCTGTGTGACTAAGATCCAATGTTATACCCAAAATCTTCAAATTTGATACTATCTCAATTTTGACTCCTGAATTTTATCGTTTGGGCTAGCTAAAAAGATCTTTGTTTTTCCAGCATTAAGTTTTAACCTAAACTGCATCATCCATGATTCTACCTTTTCCAAAACATTGGATATCTGATTAATTAGTTCATTTGAGATGGGCTTACAAGGTAACAGAAATAGTAATATCATCTGCATATATGTAAAATATTACATTCAAGCTTTGAAGCAAATAGGCCAGAGACACTCAATATATATTAAACAGCGTTGGGGATAAGGGAGAACCCTGCAGAACTCCACATGAGTTCTTCCATGCAAGAGTATTTATCTTCAGAAAACACTTCATAAGATCTATATTTCAAAACCCCACTAAACCAATTTTTTACATTACCCCTGATCCCAATAGATACCAGCTGCCTAATTCAAATTGATCTCCATTTCTCATAAATAGTCCAGATCTTACTATAGGAGAGCCATGTTTGCCTTCTAGTGGCCACTAATTTTCACATCTGTTGGACATAGTCCGTTTTGCATAGCAGATATCGTTTGGTAGGCAATTTGGGGGAACGCCAACAGCGGGCTAACGCCAGGCGTGCCACCGTAAATGCGAATAAGAACTTGACCAATTCTCAAGTCATACATGGAAAATCCTGGTGTGATATAACCTTATTATATGCAGGTTCTATCTTAGAAACCACTGCTCTTTTCTAACTCATGAGTAATACCTTCTGTTTCTATCCAGCAGATCAGCCGATCTCGCAAGAATGGAAGAATCAAGGAGAAGATCCTCTAGAAATGGAAGAAATTCATACACCATCAGAAAATGTCTGTGAGCATATTTCCCAGAAAACTGAGAGCATTAACACAAAAAATTGTAAGCAGGAATCAAAGGAACAGAGAGACCCTGCAGAAGACTCAAGGGATGGAGCCACTAAGTGTGAGAAAAATGACGGGGAGCTCAGTAACCTCACTGAGGACCAGAGACACCTGGCAGAGAGACCCTCCCAAATTAATAATAGTGACAAAAAGACTTCTAAATTCCAACATGACAAGAGGAAAGGAAAAACACCCCAGAAAGAATTCACATATAATAAGAGCATCATCTTTATTGATCCTAAGTCTAATAAGAGCTTCCCATTGTTTTCCAAACTCCAAATGCAGAAAACGAATCCTAAAAATGAGAAACTATTTCCATCTGCTGAGTGTAATAAAAGCCTCACACACCATTCAACTTTAAAAATTCACCATCAAACCCCCACAGCAGTCAAACCATTTAGCTGTACTGAGTGCAATAAAAGCTTCATTAAGCATACATTTCTAAAAAGACACCAAATGATTCATACAGGTCAACAGACCCACACAGCAGTTAAACCATTTACATGTATTGAATGTAATAAAAGCTTCACTCGGCTTTCAGAGTTAAAAAGACACCGAATGATTCACACAGGTCACAAACCGTTTACATGTAGTGAATGTAATAAAAACTTCAGTCAGATTTCAGATCTAAAAAGACACCGAATGATTCACACAGGTCACAAACCGTTTACATGTAGTGAATGTAATAAAAACTTCAGTCAGATTTCATATCTAAAAAGACACCAAATGTTTCACACTGGATACAAACCGTTTACGTGTACTGAATGTAATAAAAGCTTTACTCAAAGTTCAGATCTAAAAAGACACCAAATGATTCACACAGGTCACAAACTGTTTAAGTGCAGTGAGTGTAATAAAAATTTCACTCAGCGTTCACATCTAAAAATTCATGAACAGACTCACAGAGCAGTGAAACAATTTTCATGTACTGAGTGTAATAAAAGTTTTACTCAACGTTCAGATCTAAAAAGACACCAAATGATTCACACAGGTCACAAACCGTTTACATGTAGTAAGTGTAATAAAAGCTTCATTCAGCTTTCAACTCTAAAAAGTCATGAACGGACTCACACAGCAGTGAAACAACTCACATGTACTGAGTGTAATAAAATCTTCACTCGGCTTTCAGGTCTAAAATTTCACCAGAAGATTCACAAAGGAGACAGACCATTTACATGTACTGAGTGCAATAAAAGCTTCACTCGGCTTGCAGGTCTAAAAAGACACCAAATGATTCACACAGGTCACAAACCGTTTACATGTACTGAGTGTAATAAAAGCTTCACTCAGCTTACAAGTCTAAAATTTCACCAAAGGATTCACACAGGTCACAAACCGTTTGCATGTACTGAGTGTAATAAAAGCTTCACTCAGCTTATAGGTCTAAAATTTCACCAGAGGATTCACACAGGTGAGAGACCATTTACATGTAGAGAATGTAATAAAAACTTCACTCAGCTTTCACATCTAAAAAGACACCAAATGATTCACAGAGGTCACAAACCATTTACATGTACTGAGTGCAATAAAAGCTTCACTCGGCTTTCAAATCTAAAAATTCATGAACAGACACACACAGCAGTGAAACAATATACCTGCACTGAGTGCAATAAAAGCTTTGCTCAGCATTCAGATCTAAAAAGACACCAAATGATTCACTCAGGTCACAAACCGTTTACATGTACAGTATAATCTTGTTATAATGGACTTCAAGGGATCTGGCAAAACAGTCCATTATAATCCAAACTACAAAATATTGCTGAAAAAAAAGATGACTTACTCTTCTTACTAGAAAGGGGCTCATCCTCCGGTTCGGAGTCAATTACTGGGTAAATTAACTTTATTTTTCGAATGTCTAAGTTAACAACTTTACTGCATAATTGTACATTTTTCAAAGTGGGGGACCCTTCTATGCGATGGTTGGAGAGTTCTTCTTGAGATTTGTCTAGACCTGTTGCATCCCTATACATACCTTTTGTGCTAGTGACAATGGCCCGGGGGGGGGGGGGGAAATGATTCTCTGAGTTGTATTATTGTGCATTGTACTGAAGAGTTGCTGAGTTGGGATGTTTGGGAGGGGAGGGGCAATGGGTTCAGTTTTTGTGGTTGAGCTTTATATCTTGCTATTTGTAAGTGATTTACGTTATTAATAAAGAAAAATAATATTTTTTAAAACAAAAGGAAAATAAATTTTTAATGAGTTACCAGAGGCTAAACTAAACCTTAAGCTTATATTCCGCATCTTCTGTATAAAAATAGAGCTGGGCTAACAAAATTGAGCTAGGCAAGCTTCGTCATTCAAGGTTGATTTCCTACAAACACTTTAGAAGCCAGTTGAAAACCTACCTTTTCTCAAAGTATTTGGCCAAATAGCTCTGGGCGTCTTCTATGTTAATTATTAATTTTTTGTTAACCACGTTAAACTTCTGGTTACGAGGTCTATAAACATGATGTTATGTTATTTGATTAATTAATTTGTTATCAATTATATTAAATGTGAATTTGGAGAAGGATTGGAGTCTCCCTCATTTAGTAGAGAAGAGTTTTTAGTACAGCCTCAAGTTTGCTGTGTTTGAGAGGATTCAGCTTGAGAAGCCACAGTAATAGCAGACAGAATAAGTGAACATTTATTTTCCTCTGTGCTTTGGAAAATTTGGGATAAAAGATCAATTGTAGGCAGGACTGAATTAAAGGGTAGGCCCAGTAGTCATTTGCCTTAGGCACATAAGGAGATCAGGGGGGCCTGTGGCCCAGCATTTCCCACCTATTTCCCAGCATGGCCCGATGTTGCCCTACTTCCTACACATCCTCTGAACCACGAAATCTGTCTTCCATGGCAGCAACTCCTATCAGCCGCCTCAAAGATTTCCCTTGGCAGAAGTTGCTTTGGGTGGGCATGGCCAGAACATGGCAGAGGGAAAGTTCCAAAGCAGTTGGTCTGATTCATTGCTGCAGGAAATTGCCTCTTCATACTGGAAGGTGAGAGAGGAAGGGAGGGAAACATTAGGCCATGCTGGGGAAAAGGGGAAGATATGTTGGGCTACAGGACTTCCTGGAGATATTTTAAGATGGGGGAGAGAAGCCTGGAGAAATAAATGACAGGCCCAAAAATGGGGGAGAGGGGAGAGAGAGTTGGTAAACAGATACTGGATGCAGAGGAGATGAGAGGGATGCTGGACAAGCTGCAGTAAGGAAACAAGAGCATGTTGGTCCTGGGGATGGGAAGGAGAGAGGGAGAAATGCTGGTCAAGGAGGGAAGAGAGAGAGAGAGAGAAATGTTGAACTTAGGGAAGGGAGGGAAATATGTTGGATAATGGGACAGGAGTAGGGAAGAACTACAGGAAAGAGGGAGCAGAACTGGAAGGGGGAGAAGGATGAGAGATGGACCATGGTAGGGGAAGGGAAGAGAGATGTTCCAGGAGCATGGTGAAGGAGAGAGGGAGAAGAGATGGAGGGATGGGATATACTAGAAATGGTGGAATCCTGTGGGAGAGATCAAGGGGAGAGGTGGCAAGAAGATGACTAGAAATGTGAAAACAAGGTGTAGATGAAAGGTAGCAGGGAATAGGAGGCTGGGGAAGGAGTGAGATTGGAAATGGCAATGCTACAGCATAAGAGAAGGTGAAAGTTGGAAAGGTGAGAAAGAGGATGAAATTTGAGTGGACGGGACAGAAAAGGATGAAAAAACTAAAAGGGAAGGATTAGTATTTCAGAGACGGGTGCGGTGAGGGATTGAAGACAGGAGAAATGAGAAAAGCCAAATGGATAGCAGACTTTGGAAAGAGAATTAGCAGAAGACACAAAGGCAGGAGAAATTGGGACCAACATGATGGAAAACCAAAATGTCCAGACAACAAAGAGAAAAATTAAAGTACTGTATTTTATTTTGTAATTTATTAACTGGAATTTCTGGTGCAAAGGGTACAGTAGTCTTTACAAATGGGTTTTATCCCCCCTGCAGAAAGCATCGATCCCATTCTTTTCGGCTGCACCTCCTTCCTCAGTGGGCTGTGCTCTAGCTCCTCAGTCTTTCCTTCTGCAAGCGAGACAGTAGGTGTCTTTCTGATCTGCTCTGAGATCATTTTATTATTTTCAGTTATTTGATCTGGATTTCAAGGCTTCCAGTACTGCAGAGGTCTCAGCAGTCCTGTGAAAAGATACAGACTTTTGATGTAGAGGTCTGTAGCTAGCAGAATGCCCCGTTTTACAGGGCACCTGCCTAGCCAGCCTCCATTATTTGGTTCGGAGCTCAGCTCATTCCTAATTTATCCAGAGCTTGAGTACAGGCTGCATGGCCCCAAATTGGTCCTTGTGGTTCTAGCAGATGCTGGCTGCGTTTTTCCTTCCTCTGTCGATGTGTGTGGAACTGTGGGGATCTGAAGTCTCAGTTCAGACTTTGATCTGACAGCCCGAAGTTACAAGCATCTGGATCCATTTACATGCTTGTCTGAGGCAAAGGTCTTCTCAATTTCCACAGCTGCTGCTGCAACTGAGCAGCACCCACAAGACACAGTGAGTACAGGCTATTGTAGCCTATGGGAGACTTTGAAAGGAGGGGGGGGTCTGTAAATTTACTTTTTTGGGGGCTCTCTGTGGCCAGGATTTAGGTTCCCCACCTCCAAAAAACCCTTTTCTTTTAATATTGTTCTCCTGGGCCATTTTCTGATATCAAAACACTGCCATGGTGGCCATCTTGGATTTCCTGATTTGAATTTAAAAGCCTCTATCTGCCTCACACCACCTCAATTTTGCTTAAAATCATTATGTGGACTCCTCAGGCTGTTTTCCCCCAATTCATGCTGGATGGCCGACTGAAGATGTTGTTCATGCCATGGGGTATGTGAGGGGCTGTGAGTTCAAGAACTAGCCCCCTCTGGTCCCTCTAGGGCAGGGGAGTCGCAGGAGGCTCACCTTTTGGGTTCAGAGCCCCTTAACAATGATGCAGCGAAGCGCAGTTGCAAGGATGCCTCAGAGCCCATGAGGTGACATGAAGAGTCCCTACTGATGTCCACTGGGCATACTGTTCAGGTCTGTATTCCTAATTTTGTTGAGATTATGTGTAAAGATTTTTTTGTTTATATGGATCCCTATATGCAATCTGAGGTCCAGCCAGCTGTATCATAGGGGGATTTCCCCTCCCTTAGAGACATAGAAACATAGAGTATGATGGCAGAAAAGGGCCATCGGCCCAACAAGTCTGCCCACTCAAAAGAACCTTCCTTCTAAGCATTTCCCCGGAGTGAACCCACATGTTTATCCCATCGTCCCTTGAAGTTGAGCGCATTACTGGCCTCAACTACCTGATGTGGAAGACCATTCCATCGATCAACCACCCTTTTGGTGAAGAAGTATTTTCTGATGTCACCATGAAATCTCTCACCCTTGAGTTTGAGCGGATGCCCTCTTGTTGCCGTGGGACCTCTGAAGGTTCACTAGTAGTATCCAGAGATTGTCGGAGGGAAGCTGGGATGAATGCATGTACTTCCTCTAAATAAATCGTAAATTATAGAAGGTCCAGATTGTAAGACTGTGACTAGAAGTCAAAAATCTGGCAGAGAGGACCTGAGAGTGTGCTGCCTTTTTAAACTGGTGGCTTTATTGGAGGTCATCATGTTTGTTTGTTGGGGTTTTTTTAAAGTTCTGAAGCTCCTTAGGCTTCTCCTGCTCATTGCTTGGTCATGAGCGGCTCTAAGCCTCAAACTACCCTTTTTTTCCTACACCCTGGAGGGCCCCTTGCGGTTTACCAAAACTATTACAAAGTAGTATCCGCTGGTTCTGGATATTTGACCGCTGTTTGTCCCACTTAAAGTCAATTCGGTGGTAGCGCAAAGAAGCACAAACTCGCAGGGAAGAGTTACTCATCAGAAAACATGTTTAAGGCCTTGTTTTGGGGGGCGGAAGGAGGCAGCAGTGGCTTCCTTGGTCGCTCGCAACTGCCACTCTATTTTGCGTCAAGCTCCCTCTGAGGAGGAGGATGCTTACTCCGGTTACTAATTTTGGGGATGGCTTATGTAACAGATGCTCACTATGAAACGAGCAAGAGTTCGCTTCAACATGGCAGAGGGCCATGTTTTCAATGAGATATTAATTAAAATGCTGAGGGTCAACATGAAGATGGGCTCAAGTGTTACTGAATATCTCATAGACTGCTGTTATTTACAAATATGTAAAAAAAATTCCTAATCTCACTGAAAAAAAAATCTACCCCTCACCTGCTGAACTGCCCCATCACAAATCACAATCGGTTGCAGGAGATGTTTTTATTGTAAATGATGTTTTTGCACTTTATTGGGAATTAGGTTCACCAAGAAACTCCAAACTCAGCTCTCACACCCTCTTCAAATCTTAATAAATTATGAGTGAGCTAAGGAGGGCCATGGAAGTGACTGAATCTGATTTTTGGACCCCTGCTACATGCAATTAATATGTGACACTGGGCAAGTCACTCAATCCTCCATTGACCCAGGTACATTAGATAGATTGTGAACCCACCGGGACAGATAGGGACAAATAACTGAGTACCTGAATGTAAACCGCTTAGACAATTAATAGGCAGTCTATAAATAAATAATAAAGCAAATGCAAAACACCTCAGTTATGTATATCTGTTTTTAAAGGAGACATTACTTAAAAAAAATAAAAAATATCAAAAACAATTTTAAAGGGACACTGTGGAGAGGAACCCCCCAAAAAGCAGTAATGCTTATCCTGAGTGAGCAATCCTCCACGTGCACCACTGAGAGCGGGAGCAGCCATAGGCTTTCGCATCCCAACTCTGATGAGGCTCACCGTAGCTGAATGGGAGAATCAGGAGCACAACAGATCCTCTACAATCTGGCTTTTGCCCCCAACACGCCAGAGACTGCCCTCCCTAAATTCTGCAGTGACTTTTTCATGGCCAGATCTAAGGGCCTTTACTCGACCTTCTCGACCTGTCTGCTGCCTTTGATACTATTAATCACAGATTACTCCATAGCCTCAGGTACGTTAGATAAATTGTGAGCCCACCGGGACAGATAGGGAAAATGCTTGAGTACCTGATTGTAAAACCGCTTAGATAACCTTGATAGGCGGTACATAAAATCCTAATAAACTTGAAACTTGATACACTGTCCTCACTTGGAATGGATTCCATGAATCTGTCCTCTCCTGGTTTGCCTCCTACCTTTCCCAATGCACCTTTAATGAATGTCCTCTTCTGCTGCTTCTCTGCTAGCGGTTGGCGTACTCCAGGGTTCTGTCTTAGGACCTCTTCTCTCTCTACACCTCTTCCCTTGGTGCCCTGATCTCCTCCCATGGCTTCCACTATCACCTATATGCTGACGACTCCCAGATCTACCTCTCTACACCCAAACTTTTACCTAAAGTCCAAGAAAAAGTCTCTGCCTGTTTGGCTGACATTGCTGCCTGGATGTCCTGCCATCATCTGAAACTGAATATGTCCAAGACTGAGTTGCTCCTCTTTCTTCCTAAACCCTCTGTTCCTCCTTCATCTCAGTAAATAATACTGTCATTGTTCCAGTCTCCTCTGCTCGCAACCATGGAGTCCTCTTCGATTCCGACTTCTCATTTTCTATGCACATCCAACAAACTGCTAAGACCTGTCGCTTCTATCTCTTCAGTATCGCCAAAGTTTGCCCCATCCTCTCTGAACACACAACCCAGATCCTTGTTCATGCTCTCGTAACCTCACGCTTGGATTACTGCAATCTACTTCTTAACTAGTCTCCCGCAGTGTCGCCTCTCCCCTTTGCAATCTCTGCTGCACGACTCATCTTCTACCAAGCTTGCTACACTCATGTCACCCCTCTCCTTAAATCTCATCACTGGCTCCCTATCCGCCTTCGCATACAGTTTAAGCTCCTATTGCTGACCTACAAGGGTGTTCATTCTGCCGCCCCTCAATATCTCTCCTCTCTTCTTATACATGTCCCAGAGAACTCCGTTCCTCTGATCAGCTACTCTCAGCTGTACCCTTCTTCTCCACTGCCAATTCCAGACTTTGTTTCTTTCATCTAGCTGCCCACTATGCCTGGAATAAATTACCCGAGTTTGTCCACCAAGCCCCTTTCCTTGTTTAAAACCAGACTGAAAAGCCACCTTTTTTATACAGCCTTCAATCCATAACCTCACTGCCCACCCACCCACCCACCCAGCTGATTAACTGTTCCCCTTAACTGTATCCATGACATCCTGTTTCTCCTTCTTTGTGACTCTGTACAGCAATAAGTACATCTGGTAGCGCTATAGACATAATAGTAGTAGTAATATAAGTGATTTCTGTGCACTTTAAATTTTTAGGTGTGCAGAGTGCATGCCTTGCCTAATACACTTGCACTGGCCATGCCCACTACCCTACCTCCCATATAACATAATAGAATATTCATAATATCCTTATAGATATCATGCCCAGTATTCAGTCTCCTCTCCAGCTGATTCCCCTCCAATCAGGAAAACATGCAAGTTCGATGTTATTTTTCTGTAACAGCAAAGTCTATTCCGAAATATGAGTTATGTACATTGAACGTGTTAATTTTTTTTTTAAAGAACATTTGTGACTTTTATTCTGCCATTACCTTGCGGTTCAAGGTGGATTGCACAAGAGGTTATCTGGCCTTTTCCAGGAGAGTTACAAAGTAGAGCCAGTTACTTTGGGGGAGATCTGGACATTGTATCAGGGTCATTCCAAGACAGATCATTGAGTTGGATCTGGGGAAGATTGAAATGCTTCCTGTGGCCCTGCCTTCAGCTTCACTTCAGTCTCCTACTCCCTTTCTCAGCCAGTCTGGCAGCTGAACCCCCTTCAGTTGATTTCCCTTCCAGAACAGCCAGAATCTGGGTTTTCCTAGGACCATTGCAGGAACTAATAATGTTGGGGGGGGGGGGGGGGGGGGGCTCTTATGTCCCAAGACAGAAGGAAACAGTGAGACGAGGAAGGAACTTAAACTGACCCTTAACTCTGTCTCTAGAGCAGCTGCTGAGTGGGGGAGGGGAGCTTGCCAGAGAGGGGCGAGCTACTTCCGGGAAGTAATGCCAGAGTTGGCTGCATCAGGGGCAAAGTAACCGGCTGGAGAGAATCGTACAATTTCTACCAGTGCTGCAAAGACTGATCCCGGGTCCTTCCTTACAACAGACCTAAGATCAGCCTTTTCAGCACTAGTCAAAGTTGGGTGTTTCCTGGGAGCGTATTCCATAGTCCTCATTCCTCATAGGATCCGCTTCTTCTCTTCTCTCCAAGCTGAATCACAGATCCATTGTCAGGAGGAGGAGTTTAATCTCCCCCACGAACATTCTGACCAATAAGAGTCAGAAAGCTGTAATTCTCCTTTGCTCCCCATCATGGCTAGGGGGTGGAGCCTTCTAACTCCTCCTCCAGACCCACGGCCATTCTGACCAATAAGAGCCAGAAAGAGCTGTAACACCTCCTCTCCTCTCCCCATTAGGGCTAGGGGATGGAGCCTTCTAATTCCTCTTTCCGCCCCACGGCCATTCTGACCAATAAGAGTCGGCATGAGCTGTAACTCCTTGTTTCCTCACCATCAGGCCCAGGGGGGTGGAGCCTTCTAACTCATCTTCCCGCCCCCACGAACAATCTGACCAATAAAAGCCAGAAAGAGCTGTAACTCCTCCTTATTTCTTCCCCACCAGGGTTAGGGGTGGAGCCCTCTAACTCCTCCTCCCGCCCCCACGGCCATTCTGACCAATAAGAGTCGGAATGAGCTGTATCTCTTCCCTGTTTCCTCCCCATCAGGGCTAGGGGGTGGAACTTTCTAACTCATTCTGAGCAATCAGCACTAAAAGGGGCCGAGCCAAGCCGAAAGAGCCGTGAAGCTCCGCCTCCCCTTGATGATGTCGTCACCCCCTTTAGTTTTGCGATTCCTTCGAAGAAACCTCGGGGGCCAAATCTCAGCTTCTCCCAATTCGTTTCTAGGCAAATGCCCAAAGGAGCTTCCGCTCAGGTAGGAGCTTCCAGCAGACCTGGGGCTGGGGCTGGGTCAGGGTCAGGCACTTGGGGACCCTCTTGAGTGGAGGGAGAGAGATCTGGGCTTTTATCCACCCCAGCACCAGCCAGTTTGGGACGGGCCTCTCGCGTTCCCTCCCCTACTACTACTTAGCCCTGTGTATTAAACATTCAAGAGACAGTCCCTGCTCAGTAGAGCTTACAATCTAGTAACTAATAGCAGCAATTCACGTTCTTCCTTTAAAATGTCAAATGCTTAATACCTGAAGTTCTTCTTTGGACAGAGACAAAGACAATCAAACCCACAGCCCCTACTGGGTTTGATTGTAGCTCCTAAAACAAATCTGGAGCTCTCTTTCATTCAAAGAAGATGCAGCCAGCTCTCTGAAAGTACCCTCTAAATGTGAGAAGAGCCACATACTCCAGGCCCAGCCATTTAAAAAGAGCCTTGAAAACTAGGCCTCAGCAATGCCCTTCTCTCTTTTTCAGTATGTTTTTCTTAAAAGAAATATCAGCACATGTGGTGTGTTTGGGACCACCTGAGCTGCTTCTGAGAGGTTTTATCACCAAAGAAGTAAATGGTACCAGAGAGAACAAGGATCACAAGGCTTCAAAAGTGATTTTATATTTTAGGTTCAAACAATTTTTATTGATGCAAGCAACAACAAATACAACAGCATAGCACCCCACGGGTGATCAATACCAACAAGGATGCATCATATACAATAATAGAACAAGCATATACAGAATAAGAATAACTGCAACCAAACTCCCCCCTCCCCTTCCTAATCTACATAGGGCAAGCGAGACCAGCGAGAGCCCCGAAGATGCCACACCACCTCCTCCTCCCACCGAACCCCATAGATCATAACCGTGACAAAGTGCCAGAACCTTTCAATACCCCCCACCTCCCCCCCCAATGGTACTCTCCACCCCGCCCCACCAGTACTCACCATTGCTCTCCCAGCCCTACAAACTGAGCGCCCAGATTAGGACACCCATCTTAAAACCGCACTGCGACCTTTTGGATGCAAGGATTGCAGATATGGCTCCCAGATATTCAAGGACAATATCTTTCGCTTCCTAGCCCCTCAGGCATCTCGCGCCTCCCAGATGGCCAACTGATGCAACTGGTTCTGCCAATGCCAAAACGCCGGAGGGTCAGGGACAGTCCAGCACTGAAGAATACATTTTCTGGCCAGTAAGCTCATCTTCCTACACAGAGCCTTATGCCCCCTTGGCAAATGGCCAAAAGCCTCTGGCACATCCAAGACAAAGTGGGCTGGAGTACTGCTTAGGGATCTCCCTATCAACCCTGATATGTAAGAGATTATACGCCTCCAGAAGCGCTAGATAATGGGACAGGACTAAAAGGCATAGCCCAAAGTGTGCTCCCCGTCTCACATTTATGACACAGTGGTGTAGGGAGACCTCCACTATAATACAACTGTGTACGAGTGTAATAAGCACGTAAGATCGCCCTATAATACGTTTCTCGCAACCAAGCACACGGGGTCACCCCAGGTGTCGCCCTCAAAGTTTGGGCTACATCCCGATGTCCCAAATTAATCTGCAATGCCCCCTTCCATTTACCCCGGATGATTTGGTAGTCCTTAGCTGGTTGTAGAAACCTGCAAACTAGCCTGAATGTTAGACTCCCGTGCCAACAACTCCCGCAGTCTGGCCCCCAAATGCATGCGCAATTGTGCTCTGTCAAGGGATCCCACATAATGCTCCACTTGATGAACACGCGAACTGCGCTCCCCAGGTGTCCCCCACTTTAGCCAACAATTCTGCATGGGGCAACAGCCCCCAATCAAACCCCATGATATGTTTTAAACGCGAGACTCCTCTCGTTTCCCAGGACAGGTACTCCCTGGATTCCCTACCCGGAGGAAAGGCCGGATTGCCCCGCAAGGGCAAGAGATCAGTGACCGTCGGATCCCCTCCCAGGACTTGCACAAGCCAACGCCAGGCCGCTTGCAATAATACGCCAGCTAGAAGAGGGCAACGCCCTCCGGGGATTATGTAATAAACCAAATACATCATAAGGAGCAAAAATCTCACGTTCCATCTGAAGAGGGGTGTAGTTGCTTGACATATTCACCCAATCTCCCAAATGGCGAAGCAAACACACATAATTATAGACTCGCACATCTGGTAATCCCCCTCTGCCAAGTCCCCAGCAACTGAGACAACTGCAATTTCGGTTTCTTGGCCGCCCAACAGAAACGAGCAACCCCCTTATAAAAAAAGGCGCAAATCTCTCTTCATCAAGCACAACGGCAGGGTTGTGATTTTATTTTTTAATCTGCCCCTTCAAAACCTGCTGGTAACCGTATTAGCGAGTGTTAGTTCTCTCAAGATAGCCAGAGAACAAGCTATGCTCCCTGTTATCAGTCAGGCATTAATAAGACAGGGGCAACCGGCTTTTGACAAGTGTCCTATTCCAGCTTTGCATTACAGAGAACTACAGCAAAAGGAAAAGCATTGCATACCTGAGCAAACCATTTTGCTGAAAAGGAATCCTTCTCAAAAGGCTTTTCCAGTCCCTGTCGTGTGAGGACAGATCACGGAGATGTGGCGGGCCAGCTTTGCTCTTCTAAATTAGAGGTCTGAATGGGGATCGCGGGAATCCCGGGGGTCCCGCAGGACTCCCATGGGGACCCCCCTCTAGACAACGGGACTCCCACGGGGATGGAAGGCTTTGGAAGCAGGGTTCGTCCATAGAATATAATGGACACGTCAATCTTAGTAAAAGAGGGGGTTTATAAGTTAATTACCTGAACAGAAAACAAAAAAAGGGTTCCACCAAAGAGATTCCACAAGGAAAACAGCAAAAGAAACTGTGGAATTGATGATCCTGTCAGAAGTAATATGCTGCTTTTTATGGGGATGGAGGTAATTCCTTGCGGGGACGGGTGGGGACGGAGAGGGGACGGAGAGGATCCTGGCGGGGATGGGTGGGATTTCTGTCCCCGTGCAACTCTCTATATCCCCACTCCAATGTGGACACACTCGCTAACCCCAACCATCTCTGGAAACCAGTCTTCACCTGCTCAGGGACATGCAAAGTTCAGGTCCTTCCTCCCTCACTACTCCACCCCTCTCCAGCCCATGCAGCCTTTCCCAGCAGCAGGTCCCGCACACTACCAGTGGCTGATCCTGAAGCCTTCTCCTCTAATTCAAATGTGTCAGAGGGAAGGCTTCTGGGTCAGTCACCAGCAGCGTGGAAGAGCCATTGCTGGCGGCTTGTAGCTGCTAGGTGGACAGGTCTGAGAAGACCTGCCAGTGACTATGCCCCTGCCCAGTACTGGAATGGCCTCCTGAAATAGAACCCTGCTTTTGGGACTGTGTTATGTGTTTGTGACTTATATGACCTGGAAAACTTTCTCCCTGCCCCAAAGAGCTCCAGCATTAGGAGGTGATGGTGATGCAGAAGGTGCTGAGTGTGTTTCTGGTTTGTGTTTCAGATGCGGGTGACGTTTGAGGACATCGCTGTCTCTTTCTCTCCGGAGGAATGGGAGTATTTGGATCAAGGGCAGAAAGAGCTTTACAGGGAGGTGATGAAGGAGAATTATGAGATCCTGATCTCACTGGGTAAGGGAGATCGTTACATTTTTATTAGAAATATTGGAATATTATTATAAAGAGTATTGTAAGTAGTGTCATTTAGTGGAAAAGTGAGTGAATGCTGCAGCTGGAGTTGGTGAGAATGGGATTCAGTTGATTTGGAGGTAAGGATCACCAGAGGATGAGGAACTGAGGGCAGGATGCACAACGCTCCTACAACACGGTAATAAATACTGTGTTTTAAGAGCAATTTAAATTTATCGGGTGACACTCAGCACAATGGCATGCAAATGATACACTTCCCCCTTCGTATTCGCGGGGGTTAGGGGCAGAGCTGGCCCGCAAATATTAAAAAACCACAAATAATATTCATGCCGGTTCTGCCCCTAACCCCCGCTTCCCCCAGCTATTTTAAGCCCTGAAAGCCCCTCCCCTTTAAGCCTTACCTAGTGGTCTAGCGGGTTTCAGGCAGGAGCGATCTTCCCACGCTCCTGCCCCGTGCAGATCGCTTATAGGAAATGGCCGCCTTGAGCTTCCGTAGTCTCTCGAGCCATTTCCTGTGAGCGTGGGAAGATCGCTCCTGCCCCGAAAACCCGCTAGACCACCAGGTAAGGCTTAAGGGGGGGGGGGGCTTACCGAGCTTAAAATAGCCTGAAAATTGAAAATGAATTTTGTGGTTTAAAACCACGAATAAGCGAATCCGTTGATACGGAATTTGCGAATACGGAGGGGGGAGTGTATTCTTTATTATCCCAGGACAAGCAGGCAGGTATTCTCACTAGTGGGTGATGTCATCAGACAGAGCCCCGGTACGGACGTCTCACAAGCACGTGTTGCTTGTAGAAACTTAAAGTTTCTAGATGCCCGCACCGCGCATGCGCCGGTGCCTTCCTGCCCGGAGATCCGGGCGTGTCTCCTCAGTTCTTTCTTTTCCGCGGAGCTGAGAAGTTCAACTTCATCATGCGCTAGCTGAATTCAGTTAAATTTGCCTTCCTTGTCCGCGTTTTCGCTTTCTTTTAATTACAGTTAACAGTACTTTTCTTTTTCAGTAAAAAAAAAAAAAAAAAAGAAGAAGATTATTTCCTCCGGCGGGTCGAACGGGCCGGCCACGTGGCTCAGGCCCACTGGCTTCGACCTCGCGGCGGAGATTTTCCGGCCTATGTCCCGGCCAATCACCGGGTTTAAAAAGTGCAGCAAGTGCCAACGCGCGATTTCACTCACGGACCCTCACTGGCGCTGTTTGCAGTGTTTGGGCCCTGACCACATCCCGAAATCGTGCAGGCCTTGCTCTACCCTTACGGCACGCTCATTCAAGCGGCGTTGCCTATTGTGGGAATCGATGTTCAAGATGGACGCAGCTAAGGATCCCTCAGCCTCCACTTCATCTGATACCTCCCCGGTTCGGGCGAAACCGGTATCGACCCCTCCTGCATCGAGTGTGGTGAAACCGGCATCGCTCAACCCGACACCATCCACGAGCTCGACGTCGGTGCCTGCCCCGGTCTCCTCGGTTCAGGTACCTCTTCCTTCCACAGTGCCACCAGTGGTCATCAAAGTGCCGAAAGCTACTAAGCAGAAGCACTCGGCCTCGAAGGAGCGCGATGTCCGTGCAGGAGGACCCCCTTTCGGTGCGGATCCCTCCTTATCGGCTTCGCTACGGTCCACGGTGCGGATCCCTCCTTATCGGCTTCGCTACGGTCCGTGCTGGAAGCTCAATTCGTTGAGCTCATGCAGACCATCGGACCCGGGCTCATCGCTGCCATACAGGGTGACCTCCCGGTACCGGTCCAAAGGGGCGGTCCGCCCCCTCCCCCTCCCCCACACCGTTCGACCTCGACAACCGACGAGGACGAACGGGGGAGGCCGGCGATGCCCACGCGGCAAGCCTCGCTTACCGATATGCCGCCATTAGAACCCATTACGCCTCCGCGCCAACATGGGACCAGACCTCCGATCGATACTCGAAGCCCTGGGCATAGTCAGGAAGAGTTCTTCCGTACTCCTTACCAGACTTGGGTAGCATCGCAAGAACCCGCATCGCAAACCCAGTTGCGATCCACCGCTTCCAGCCCTATCCACTTGGGGGCCTCGGGAGACCATGCGATGCACAGACGATCCCGATCCCCGTCTCGCCACCGAGACGGGCACCGATCGAGACACTCATCCTGGCACTCCTCACGCCATTCGGAGGTGTCACCGCAGAAAAAAACTGCAACGTAGGGGATACTCCTCATCAGAGGTGTCCCCTCCGGGGGGCCCGGAGTACGAGGAGACATCGGTGCCCGATTCTCCTTGCCACTCCCCGATGTCCATGGACCTGGAGGCCTCCTCCTCCTCCAGCCCGTCCCACAGACCGACGCTGGCGGAACAATTGTCCTTCTCATCATTCCTCCGACAAATGGCGGATGATCTGGATGTGACCCTTGACACGGGCTCCCGATACTCCAAAGAGTATCTGGACACCATGCATTTACCTAACCCTCCAACGGAGTCGCTTCGGCTCCCCTTGCACAAATTACTGGACCAGACCTTCATGCAGTGCTTTGAAACACCGTATTCCATACCGGCGATCCCCAGCAAACTCGATGCTCGATACCGCATCGTGCACCATAAAGGGTTTGAGGGCCCTCAACTCTCCCACCAATCCCTACTGGTCGAGTCCTCCCTTAAACGCTCTCATCCCTCCCAGGTCTACGCCTCTGTACCGCCGGGCCGAGAGGGGAGAACGATGGACAAATTTGGTAGAAAATTCTACCAAAACTCCATGATGGCGTCACGGGTACTAAACTACAATTTCTTTTTCTCTTCCTATCTGGAGTTCTTCTTGCCGGTGCTCCGCAAGTTCACTCCGTTCATAGACAACCAAGCTCGATTCGAGTTCGAGGAAGTGGTAGCCTCCCTCTCCCAATTACGCCTTCAGCTGATGCAATCCTCCTTCGATGCATTCGAACTCTCGGCACGCGCCGCCGCAAGCGCGGTAGCTATGCGTCGCCTGGCATGGCTCCGTACAATCGATATGGATCCCAACCTCCAGGACAGACTCGCCAACGTACCATGTGCTGGAGCTGACCTGTTCGATGAGTCTATCGAAACTGTTACCAAGAAGCTGTCGGATCATGAAAAATCTTTTCAATCCATCCTGCGGCCCAAACCCAAACCTCAACAGTCTCGACCTTCCAGGCCACCCCTGATTTACCAGCGGCGTTACATGCCCAGACAAACGCCTGCTGCGAGACAGCCTGCGAAGAGACAACCTCCCCAGAAGTCTCAGCAAAAACCTCAGCCACCGGCTGCACCTAAGGCTCCCCAGCCCTTTTGACGCCCCTCCCGGGAGCATAACCTCGGCCTCTCCCATAGGGGGCCGCCTCCATCTTTTTTACCATCGATGGGAGGCCATAACCACGGACCTATGGGTCCTCACCATCATAAGAGAAGGATACTCTCTTCAATTCCACCGGGTCCCCCCCGGACCATCCTCCAAGAGAGTATCCTTCAAGCTCGACGCAGACCGCCCTTCTTCTTCAGGAAGTCCAAACCTTACTTCAGCTTCGGGCTGTCGAGCCGGTCCCGTCAGACCAATTGAACCGAGGGTTTTACTCCCGGTACTTCCTCGTCCCGAAGAAAACGGGCGACCTGCGACCCATTTTAGACCTTCGGGCCCTCAACAAGTTTCTGGTCAAAGAGAAGTTTCGCATGCTGACTTTGGCTTCTCTATACCCCCTCCTCGAGCAGAACAACTGGTTATGCTCCCTGGATCTCAAGGAGGCCTACACTCACATCCCCATTCACCCGGCCTCCCGAAAGTTCCTCAGATTTCGGGTGGGAAATCTGCACCTACAGTATCGAGTGCTACCATTCGGCCTATCTTCGTCCCCCAGAGTCTTCACAAAGTGCCTGGTGGTAGTGGCCGCGGCACTCCGGGACAGGAGTCTACAGGTGTTCCCATACCTCGACGACTGGCTCATCAAGGCCCCGTCAGCCCCAGAGGTCACTTCGGCGGCCTTGGCTACAACCTACTTCCTCCAAAATTTGGGCTTCGAGATCAACTTTTCCAAGTCTCATCTACAACCCACCCAGTCCCTCCCCTTCATCGGAGCGGTCCTGGACACCACCCGACTCCGAGCATTCCTGCCCCTGCAACGCATGGAGTCCCTTCTTCATCTCTGCCAGGCGGTGTCTACTCGCCAAACTCTACCGGCGAGACAACTGATGGTGCTCCTGGGCCATATGGCCTCCACAGTACACGTGACACCCTTTGCCAGACTCCACCTCAGGATCCCCCAGTGGACCCTGGCATCACAGTGGAATCAGACGTCCGATCCACTATCCAAACACATCTCAGTCACACCTGCTCTTCGGCAGTCTCTACTTTGGTGGACGACCTCTTCGAATCTATCCAGAGGTTTGCTGATGCACTCTCCCCCCCATCAGAAAGTTCTCACAACCGATTCGTCGAATTATGCATGGGGGGCCCACCTGGATGGTCTCCGCACCCAAGGATTCTGGACCAGTGCGGAAAGACTACACCAAATCAATCTACTGGAACTCAGAGCCATCTTCAATGCGCTCCAAGCTTTCCAACATCTACTTCACGACATGGTAATCCTCATTCGCACAGACAATCAGGCCGCCATGTATTATATCAACAAGCAAGGAGGCACGGGCTCGGCCCTCCTTTGCCAGGAAGCTCTACGAGTCTGGGACTGGGCGGTGCGCCACAACGCCCTACTCAGAGCAGTATACATCCAGGGGGAGAACAACGTCTTAGCAGACAAACTAAGCCGTCTGCTACAACCGCACGAATGGACTCTCCATTCCAGCCCCCTTCACCAAATCTTCACGCAATGGGGGACGCCTCAGATAGACCTCTTTGCGGCTCCCCACAACTCCAAACTGCCTCAGTTTTGCTCCAGGATCTACACTCCTCATCGCCTCGAGGCAGATGCTTTTCTACTGAACTGGGGGAAACGATTTCTATATGCGTTCCCACCATTCCCGCTGATCCAGAAGACTCTGGTCAAGCTGAAACTCGAACGGGCCACCATGATTCTAATAGCTCCTCGGTGGCCCAGACAACCTTGGTTCTCCCTCCTACTCCAACTCAGCAGCAGGGAACCAGTACCACTTCCAGTGTTTCCTTCACTGCTTACTCAACATCAAGGATCACTACTTCATCCCAACCTGCAGTCTCTCCACCTGACAGCTTGGTTCCTCTCAACGTAACCCCTCACCAATTCTCACAAGAAGTGAGGGAGGTCTTGGAAGCTTCCAGGAAGCCCGCCACTCGACAATGCTACTCCCAGAAATGGACCAGATTCTCCTCATGGTGTGTTTCTAAGTCAAAGGAACCTCAGCGAGCTTCCTTATCCTCCGTGCTGGACTATCTCCTACACCTATCTCAATCTGGGCTCAAGTCCACATCCATACGAGTCCACCTGAGCGCTATTGCGGCGTTCCACCAGCCCCTACAAGGGAAACCCCTCTCGGCCCATCCAGTGGTCGCCAGATTTATGAAAGGACTCTTCCATGT
The DNA here is from genome assembly GCF_902459505.1 of Geotrypetes seraphini. Lineage (NCBI taxonomy): Eukaryota > Metazoa > Chordata > Amphibia > Gymnophiona > Dermophiidae > Geotrypetes > Geotrypetes seraphini. The sequence continues at coordinate 504,316,506 of NC_047085.1, forward strand.
TAACCCTCCTCTCAAACCACCCCCAGTAGTTTGGGACCTCAATGTAGTCCTTTCCCGTCTCATGAAGCCCCCGTTTGAACCACTCAACAGGGCCCCTCTTAAGTACCTCACCTGGAAAGTGCTTTTTCTTGTAGCCCTTACGTCCGCTCGCAGAGTCAGCGAACTCCAGGCATTGATGGCGGATCCACCATTCACAGTATTCCATCATGACAAGGTGGTCCTATGCACTCACCCGAAATTCCTGCCTAAGGTGGTCTCCGAATTCCATCTCAACCAATCCATTGTACTTCCAGTATTCTTCCCTAAGCCCCATTCTCACCACGGAGAATCGGCCCTTCACACTCTAGACTGTAAACGTGCCTTGGCTTTCTACCTGGATCGCACCAAGCCACACAGAACCACTCCTCAACTTTTTGTCTCCTTCGATCCTAACAAGTTGGGAAGACCCGTATCGAAGCGCACCATCTCTAATTGGATGGCGGCTTGTATCTCTTTCTGCTATGCCCAGGCTGGATTATCACTTCCTTGTAAGGTCACAGCCCATAAGGTCAGAGCAATGGCAGCCTCAGTAGCATTCCTCAGATCAACACCAATCGAGGAAATTTGTAAGGCTGCCACCTGGTCCTCGGTTCACACATTCACCTCACATTATTGTCTGGATACTCTCTCCAGACGGGATGGACAGTTTGGCCAAACAGTATTGAAAAATTTATTCTCTTAAGTCGCCAACTCCCCCTCCATCCCACTGAGGTTAGCTTGGAGGTCACCCACTAGTGAGAATACCTGCCTGCTTGTCCTGGGATAAAGCAATGTTACTTACCGTAACAGTTGTTATCCAGGGACAGCAGGCAGCTATTCTCACGTCCCACCCACCTCCCCTGGGTTGGCTTCTCAGGCTAGCTACCTGAACTGAGGAGACACGCCCGGATCTCCGGGCAGGAAGGCACCGGCGCATGCGCGGTGCGGGCATCTAGAAACTTTAAGTTTCTACAAGCAACACGTGCTTGTGAGACGTCCGTACCGGGGCTCTGTCTGATGACATCACCCACTAGTGAGAATAGCTGCCTGCTGTCCCTGGATAACAACTGTTACGGTAAGTAACATTGCTTTTAAAGCTTCTATACTGCTAAGTAAAGAAGTCAATTCAGAGCGGTTTACATGAGCAGCTTTGATGGAAATATGAATATTAACTTCAGAAAAGATGATTCAATACATGAACTATAGTCAAGGAGGAACACAACCCTGCTGAAGTTTTGATAAAATTGCTTAGTAATGGTGTTAACATACAGAATTAGATTGTTTTTGAGATGTCCAGTATACATATATATGTTCAAATCATTTACTTTGACTTGACACTGAAGAATACTATAACCCTATATCCCTTCATTATACATCATATATAATAAAACGCTAGCCGGGCATGCGCACTCAGACCTGCGTGATCTGTAATCCCTGATCCGTAGGTCCGTGGCCAGAGTGCGTATGCGGCGGCCAGATCGGGAAAGCACAGCAGAGCCGGCGACTACCCCCTCCCGCCCTCACTCACTGCCAAAACCACCACCTCCTCCTTCTCGCCGGCTCACCCGCGTTTAAATGGAGAGAAAAGCGCTGCACCGCTGTTTTCCTTCTGATTTGGTTTCCTTGCTGACTCGGACTGCTGCTTCTTCTTCACGTCATCACCAGTGTTGCTGTCACTATCACTGTCCTGCCCTTTTTCCATCTGTTCTCCGGAACTGCCACACGTGTCATAAACTGCCACAGGCTCCACCACTGTACGCATCGCAGAAGCAGCATTGAGAGAATAATAATAATAATAATTTTATTCTTCTATACCGCCATACCCGGAGCGTTCTAGGCGGTTTACAGAGTGGTCGACCGTTGGAATAATCTTCCACTTCAGGTAGTTGAGGCCAGTAACGTGACTGATTTTAAGATCAAATGGGATCAACACGTGGGCTCACTTCAAAGAGGAACTTAGAGGGGAGGGTTATTTGAGTGGGCAGACTTGTTGGGCCGTAGGCCCTTTTCTGCCGTCATATTCTGTTTCTGTTACAGTAGTATCTGCGTTGACACGCAGATTTACAAACAGTTTGAACAATTTTAAACAATTTATCAGCAATACACAATTTATCAGATAAAAACAAATGTTAAAGCAGGTTTACAGCAGTTTATCAGGTATAGACAATTTATCCGATATAAGTAGTTTATCGGATTGTTCCGCCACTAATTTCTGTCAAGTGGGATGATCAGGAAAACACACAGACAATATAAAGCATAAACAATAACACTTTATTATACACATATAAGAATTAAATATAAATTATCCTCACCTTGACCCCAGACCCCATCCTCACTATTGGGAACCCCTACAATAGATAGATGGAAAGACCAAAGGACTGTCCCGTGAGACGTGGCCAACCGTCATGGATTCTACTGTCAGGGTCAGAATCCCGGTCTTATATAGGATGCACACTGTGGAGTTCATAGTAAAAGCATAAACAGCTGGTCCTGCTGTTACAATCAGTTCTGTTCTTTTGTTATCTGTTTTGATAACACCCAGGTCTGTCCTTACTGATGTTATTTGAGCGGCAAGGAGGTCAAAGAGGTCAGGATCTATTGTCTCTTTGATGCTATCAAGAAGGTGTTACAGAGGCCATCTGTCTTTACTATCCTTTTGGTGTGGTCAAGGTAACACTAAGGTCAGGAGTTCAGGTAAGCAGACTTTAGGATACATATCATTAATATTCTGAACATGTCAGTAAGTAATATGCTGAACATGTCAGTAATATGCTGAGGTCACGTATTATACTGAGTCCATTTACCCCCTGGGCATAAGGGCATAACACGGATATAAGCAAGTGTTAATCGAACTTAACAGAGGATGACGGGCGGAGGGGAGATAGGGAAGAGGGGAGCAATTAAGGGGAGGAGAAGAGCGGGGGGGAGGGCGGGGGGGGGCGAGTAGTAATGTAAGCGGGGGGGGGGGGGAACTGCCACACGTGCCATAAACTGCCACAGGCTCCACCACTGTACGCATCGCAGAAGCAGCATTGAGAGAAAAGCGCTGCACCGCGCTACCGCTGGCTTCGGCGTCTTCTGTCCACTGCGGCCAACCCTAGCGGAAACAGGAAGTAGTCAGAGAGGGCGGGCCGCAGTGGACAGAAGACGGCAAAGCCAGCGGTAGCGCGGTGCCGCGCTTTTCTCTCAATGCTGCTTCTGCGATGCGTACGGTGGTGGAGCCTGTGGCAGTTTATGGCACGTGTGGCAGTTCCGGAGAACAGATGGAAAAAGGGCAGGACAGTGATAGTGACAGCAACACTGGTGATGACGTGAAGAAGCAGCAGTCCGAGTCAGCAAGGAAACCAAATCAGAAGGAAAACAAAGCCCGTGCTGAGGGGGCCACTTCAGAAAACAAACAAAAACAGCTGCCCCAGTGAACGGCAAATTTGCAGCCCAGCAGAATGAGAATGGTGAAGACAAGAACCGGGAAGAAGACCACAGTTTGGGTAGTGTAAAGCAAGAGGTGCCGACTGAATATACACACAATGACACACACATTGATGCTAAGATGGAATAGTTAGGCAGTGACAGAGAGAGAGACAGATAGAAAGAAAGACAGAAAGCTGCCAAGGAGAGAGAGAAAGAAAGAAAGACAGACAGACAGACAGTGGCCAAGGAGAGATAGAGAAAGAAAGACAGAAGGCGACCAAGAATAGAGACAGAAAGACAGTGGCCAATGAGAGAGACAGAAAGAAAAAAAGACAGACAGACAGGCAGTGGCCAAGGAGAGAGAGAGAAAGAAAGAAAGACAGACAGCAGCCAAGGAGAGAGACAGAAAGAAAGACAGACAGACAGACAGACACATCTATTCTAGCACCCGTTAATGTAACGGGCTTAAAAACTAGTATTTATATAATTAGCCTAAAACCTTTTGTGGCCATTTAAATGTATCATAATTTAAACTTCCCTTGTATATCCTGCCGTTTGGTGGGGGATGGGCTGGGGAGGGCTTCAGTGTCTGGGAGGGTGTAGATGGTTCTGGAGTAGGTTTAACAGAGATTTAGGAAGTAGGAACCCGAGCACAGTACCGGGTAGAGCTTTGGATTCTTGCCCAGAAATAGCTAAGAAGAAAAAATTAAAAAATTTAAACTGAATCAGGTTGGGCAGACTGGATGGACCATTCGGGTCTTTATCTGCTGTCATCTACTATGTTACTGCCTCATCCTATCATGTATAAACTATGAAGTAGTGAGCTAATTCCACTATATTAATTGAAGTAGTTTGAGAAATGAAAGGTCTTCATCCCTTTCTTTAACTTTTTAGTATCTTTTTCTGGTTTTAATTCCTTTGGTAGGGAGTTCCACCACTGAGAACATTCTTTTCCTGACACTTCTGTATTTGATGTCTTTGAAAGATGGTATTTCCAACAAGTATTCTTGGCTCGAGCGAAGTGTGCATGTTGGAGTATGATTGTGTAGTCTGGTTGCTAAGTAATGCGGTTCTGAAAGACGAATGATTTTGTGTGTCGTCAACATGATCTTTGCCCTACTTTCAATAGGGAGCCAGTGTAATTCTTTCAGAGTCAGAGTAGCACTTGTACCCAAAGGTAAAGCAAAGGTAGTAATTGCTGTTTGCCGCATTGTCATTGGAGAGGAGGCAGGAAGATCACTCCTCTGTCTTCCCCTGCGTTTGGGCATTTCTTGAGCAAAAATCCAGAACAAAAGTAGGTATGAAGCCTTGTTTAATAAGAAACGCCAAAGTTGCAGGAGCCTATCACAACGCGTACTACTCTGTCGCCATCTTGGTTTTTCTCGTAGTAGCAGTTACGTTCACTTTGCATCTGATTGGATGGGCCATTTGGCCCTTATCTGTCGTCATATTTCTATGACCTACGAGTACTTTGGCCTTAAAAATATGACACAAATCACAAAATGTCAAAGTATCAGTAGGAAAGTTGCTTAACAGTCTACGTTGACACTTGATGAAAATGGAAGCCTCATTTGTGAAACCAAACAGCCTTAATTTCATTCTGAGTAATGAACTTTGTAACCAGCACAGTCTTATCTATTGCTGCAGCCACTAAACTCTATCTTTCAACAATCATCTGCCCTACCAACTCCTCTGCAGGCAAGTCGTCTTGGGGAGGATTCAATAAATGGTGCTCAGAAATCCAAACCAAGCAACTTTGAGCATGAGGAGTTAGGCCTGCTGACATCTGGTGGAAATCCTGGTGTGCGAGTTGGACCCAGAACCCTCTTATTCTGTAATACTGGACCTAAATACTTGAAAAACCCCTAACTCACTTCCCCCCCCCCCCCCCCCCCCCGCCGAGCCCCTCCTATGGCCATGTTCCTTTTTGGGTTGCACGCAAGACACTTTGGGGAGCCAAAACCTCACTTGTTGTTTTTTTCAAACAAAATGTTATAAAAAGTTATCAGACCACATCGCTGTATCTAAAGATAAATCTAGAGTCTTTCATATAATATTAGCCACATTGTATAAACAGAGCCAAATTCAGTGGGTGACCTTTTTTTATGCACTGGGACAAAAACTCCAGCAGGGACCCTGTGGAGTTGCATCAACGTGAATATTAAAATCTCCAAGGAAGAGAAAATTGGGGGCTCCAGAGGCAGTTTTGGATAACGGAGACTCAGAAATTCTAGGAGTGTGAGTTATGTTATGTTAATCGGTTTTCTATTCACCTATTCAGTTCAAGGTCGGTTTACATTACAAGAGGTTGGGTCTGTTACCCAGGAAGTTAAAATGGACAGTTTGACATGGACATTCAATAGGGTTGATAGTACAGGTAGATGAATATAGTTATTTATACAGTTAAGTCATAGTTACAAATACATAGTTACAAGCTCAAGTATTGTATATACTCGAATATAAGTCGATTCAAATATAAGTCAAGACCCCCTTCCCCCCCAAAAGGAGGAAAAATGGGTCACTCAAATATAAGTCAAGCAGCTTAATATTCAAGTGCCCTACCCTGTCAAGCTCTGTCCATTTCCTTTCCTCCCCTGTCAGGCACTGCACCCAGCACCCTTCCCTTCCTCCCCTGTCAGGCACTGTACCCAGCCTCCTTCCTTCTCTACCTCCCCTGTCAGACTCTGCATCCAGCCCCCTTCCTTCCCTCCCTCCCTCCCCTGTCAGGCTCTGCCCCCTGCCCCCTTCCTTCTGTCCCCTGTCAGGCTCTCCACCAAGCCCCTTTCCTTCCCTCCCTCCCTCCCCTGTCAGGCTCTGCACCCAGCCCCCTTCCTTCCCTCCCTCCTTCCCCCGTCTGGCTCTGCACCCTTCCTCCCTCCCAGGCTGTGCCCCCTCCCCTCTCTCTGCCCTAGCCTCATACCTCATCTGCTGATCCCCGATGGAGGTGCAGCGGGCAGGAGCAAACTTTCCAAGTTCCTGCCCCGCTGCTAACCGGTTGCCACGAGATCGAGTTTCTTCAGCCGCAGAGCTACATGAACAGGAGCACGATTTGGTGCTGCTGCTCGGTGCTGAGTGACTTCCTTACTGGCTCCCGTGAATTATCACCAAACTATAAAGAAGATGGTGTAAATAACTTTTCTGAGATTTGCAGGGCTGTTTCTTTTTAAAGAAATGTTTCAATATTTTTGTTCAGTGAAGTTAGTGAACTTCTTTATGCTGGAAATTTGCCTGACTCTTGAATTTGAGGGAATTGGGCTAATGCAGTTTTCTTACACCTGGAACAGGCTGTCCAAACCTCACCCCTGAGATTATATCGCGCATTGAACGAGGGGAAGAGCCATACATCAGGGGAGAGCCTGGATCAGAGGAAAGAGAGACTGGGAAAAGCAGCTGCTCAGGTGAGTGCATGACTGGGGTAAAACTGGTGAAATGAGTGGAGTGGAGGTGTAACCTTCATTTCCATAGTGACAAGTTCCATCATAGATAGAAGAAATCCGTTTAATGTAACTAAGTGCACACTGCCAACTGAGTACTGCTCAGACCTGAGGTGGATCCATGTTTAGTCCTCAGGGGTGAGCTCTGGCTGAACTCCTCACAGCAGAAGGGCCCTGAGTGACTGAAGCAGAAGATGTCGGGCTCTTAAAGGAGCTCAGTATGACCGTGAGAAATCTCAGTAAGGGTTATGTAGACAGCTTTAAGACGGTCCACATATATTCTAAGACAGAAACCACTGACAAGTTTAGTTGCCACCCTCTAGACCAGTGTGTCTCAAACTCTGTGCCCCCAAGAGATTCCCGAATTTTACTTTATTTTAAAAAAATTCCCTTCATAAATATACATTAGAATAGATAAGATGTACGTTGCGTACGCAAGAGTCTGTCAATGTTATGAGCATCTGTGTGCGTAAGGATATGACCTCCCAGACAAGAATCATTCTTTGACGTGATTGGTCCTTGAAAACTAACTGCAAGTAACTTTATTTTTATTTTTCATGCAGTAGTTCTCCTAACTTGAGCAACAAAGCAGTTGGATCTTCTTATCTTTGCAAACTTGGATTTTCAGTTCTGACCGAAATTAAATTGAATAAAAGAGAACGACTACAGGTGGTGGATGATGAAATGTGTGTTTGTTTGTCGACTATCGAGCCACATTTTGAGTTAATTTGCACTCAAAAACAAGCCCATTCATCGTATTGATTAGCAATTCTATTCTATAGTTTTACCATTGTTAAAATTACCCATACATAGAACAAATAACTCTCAAATTTAATGTTTTGTTGGCTTTGCAATTTTATAAGTTTTTACAATATGCCACGAAAAACATTTGCTCCGCGCTAGCCGCTACCGCCTCCCTTGAGCAGACGGTAGTTTTTAGGCCAGCACAGGGGTTAACACATGATGAAATGTCATGCGTGTTAACCCCGCTAGTGCGGCTTGATAAAAGGAGCCCTTAGTGTTTATTCCAGGTAACCCCACTTCCACAACGTTTTTTTCCTGTACCTGTTCCTTTTATTTTAGAAGAAATTATGTTTGAGAACATACAATAGCATTGGCAATAACAGAAGATATACAATGTTCAGTTTTGTACTCAATAACAAGTAAGTCGGTCTACAGCCTCACCTTTCCTCCTCTACGAACCTTGAAAGCAAAAGACTCCGGAGAAATCACAACAATACACTGCTGGTCCTTGGAGGGTCTAAAACCCAGTCAGACCCCACCTTGCCGAACCAACCAGGGAATCCCATAAGTAGTAAGAAACAGAACAGTACCAACCAACATCCTAAGGCACCTAGAACACATTTGCGCCAAAAGATGTATGAGGAGAGACTGGAAGCCCTGACTATGTAGACCCTAGAGGCAAGGAGGGAGGGGAGGTATGATTCAGACGTTCAAATACTTGAAAGGTATTAACATAGAACAAAATCTTTTTCAGAGACAGGAAAATGGTAAAACCAGAGGACATAATTTGAGGTTGAGGGGTGGTAGATTCAAAGGCAATGTTAGGAAATTCTACTTTACGGAGAGGGTGGTGGATGCCTGGAATGCGCTCCCGAGAGAGGTGGTGGAGATGAAATGGGTGATGGAGTTCAAAAAAGCATGGGATGAACACAGAGGATCTAGAATCAGAAAATAATAGTAAATATTGAAAGACTAACAGTACCGGGCAGAGCTTTGGATTCTTGCCCAGAAATAGCTAAGAAGAATCAGGTTGGGCAGACTGGATGGACCGTTCGGGTCTTTATCTGCCATCATCTACTATGTTACTATGTTACTCCACCCTCCCACACTAGCCAATATACCCAAACCAACAAATACCCACACCAGCATTAACAATAAAGAAAGTAGGAGCCCCATATACAGAAATGACCAAGCAAATACCCTTCCAATTCTAGCCTCCCAACCCTCCTCCCTCCCCTCCCCCCACCACCCAGTCTCCCCCCTTTTTCCTTTTATTTCACCCATTCTCCTCGTTTCAATGGTTTGCTTAATAGTTGCTTTCAGTTTGTTTGTCCATTCCCCGACTTTTAATTAATTTTTATATAATTCTGTAAAGATATAAAACGCTTTGGTACTTAGAGCGGTAAATCAAGTCATAATAAATTTGAAACTTGATACTGTATTCTCATTCTTCAGAGCTCTTCCCTCTAATTCTATACAGTGTCCCAGACGTTAAGTGCCACATTGGCAAGTAACTTTCATGCTAGAACAGCAATTACGTGCCACAGTGGAGGTTATTTGGCAGATATAGCTGTAAGTGCGAGGAGTGGTGTGGGAATAGGCAGGACATGAGTGGGCTCTGTACTTACACGCAAATCCTATAGAATACTGTCCGTTCTGTACGCAAGTGGTAACATTTCAGCACTCGCGTTTTCACCTGCTACCGCTGTAGCTTATGTGTACGTGCAGACTTAGGATTCTAGAATGGATTTGGCGTGCAAAATTGCCGGAATAAAATACCGGCGTAGCACTCGGATTTTTGACTCCCTTAACCTCTACACACTGCCATTTCCAAGGAACATCTCATCGTCTCACAAACCTGCACTGTGTGGAGCTAAATCTTCAAAAAATGGTTTGCAAATAAGAAATTTATTTTTTTTAACCGCTTTATTAACTATGAAAAAGAACAATAATACAAAGCTCCAAATAGAAAACAGCCAATATACAGTACACACTACAGCAAATACAACAAGCTTTGTCCAGCTGACCCCAGCGAACCCTACACCCCGGAAGAGATACAGTGCAAACAGTAAAGAGAGGCTGGGAAGATACCAGCTGCCTAATTCAAATTGACCTTTGAGGAGTAGATCTTCATTTCTCATAAATAGTCCACATCTTACTATAGGAGAGCCATGTTTGCCTTCTAGTGGCCACTGATTTACACATCTGTTGGACACAGTCCATTCTGAGTAGCAGATATTGTTTGGTAGGCAGTTTGGAGGAACGCCAACAGCGGGCTAACGCCAGGCGTGCCACAGTAAATGCAAATAAGAACTTGACCAATTCTCAAGCCATACTTGGAAAATCCTGGTGTGATATAACCTTATTATATGCAGGTTCTATCTTAGAAACCACTGCTCTTTTCTAACTCATGAGTAATATCTTCTGTTTCTATCCAGCAGATCAGCCGATTTCGCAAGAATGGAAGAATCAAGGAGAAGATCCTCTAGAAATGGAAGAAATTCAAACACCATCGGAAAATGTCTCTGAGCATATTTCCCAGGAAACAGAAAGGATTAGCTGTAAGCAGGAATCAAAGGAACAGAGAGACCCTGCAGGAGACTCAAGGGATGGAGTCACTAAGTGTGAGAGAAATGACGGGGAGCTCAGTAACATCCCTGAGGACCAGAGACACCTGGCAGACAGACCCTTCCAAATAAATAATAGTGACAAAATGACTTCTAAATTCCAACATGACAAGAGTAAAGGAAAAACACCTCAGAAAGAATTCACATATATTACAAATAATAAGAGCATCACCTTTATTTCTCCTAAGTGTGATAAGAGCTTCCCATTGTTTTCAGAACTCCAAATGCGCAAAACAAATCCTACAAATGAGAAACTATTTCCATCTGCTGAGTGTAATAAAAGCCTTAAACACCATTCAACTTTAAAAATTCACCAACAAACTGCCACAGCAGTTAAACCATTTAGCTGTACTGAGTGCAATAAAAGCTTCACTAAGCATACATTTCTAAAAAGACACCAAATGATTCATACAGGTCAACAGATCCACATAGCAGTTAAACCATTTAAATGTGTTGAATGTAATAAAAGCTTCACTCGGCTTTCAGGTCTAAAATATCACCAGAAGATTCACACAGGAGACAGACCATTTACATGTACTGAGTGTAATAAAAACTTCATTCAGCGTTCAGTTCTAAAAAGACACCAAATGATTCACACAGGTCACAAACCATTTGAATGTACTGAGTGTAATAAAAGCTTCACTCAACTTATAGGTCTAAAATGTAATGAGTGTAATAAAAGGTTCACTCGGCATTCACATCTAAAAAGTCATGAACAGACTCACAGAGCAGTGAAACAATTTACATGTACTGAATATAATAAAAGCTTCACTCGGCTTTCAGGTCTAAAATTTCAGCAGAAGATTCACAAAGGAGACAAACCATTTATATGTACTGAGTGTAATAAAAGCTTCACTTGGCTTTCAGGTCTAAAAAGACACCAAATGATTCACACAGGTCACAAACCATTTACATGTTCTGAGTGTAATAAAAGCTTCACTCAACTTATAGGTCTAAAATGTCATCAGAGGATTCACACAGGTGAGAGACCATTTACATGTAGAGAATGTAAAAAAAGCTTCACTCAGCTTTCACATCTAAAAAGACACCAAATGATTCACAGAGGTCATAAACCATTTACATGTTCTGAGTGTAATAAAAGCTTCACTCAGCTTATAGGTCTAAAATTTCACCAGAGGATTCACACAGGTGAGAGACTATATACATGTAGAGAATGTAATAAAAGCTTCACTCAGCTTTCACATCTAAAAAGACACCAAATGATTCATAGAGGTCACAAACCGTTTATATGTACTGAGTGCAATAAAAGCTTCATTCAGCATTCAGATCTAAAAAGACACCAAATGATTCACAAAGGTCAGAAACCGTTTACATGTACTGAATGTAATAAAAGCTTCACTCAGCTTTCAGAATTAAAAAGACACCAAATGATTCACACAGGTCACAAACCGTTTACGTGTTCTGAATGTAATAAAAACTTCACTCAACTTTCAGAGTTAAAAAGACACCAAATGATTCACACAGGTCACAAACCGTTTACATGTACTGAATGTAATAAAAACTTCAGTCAGATTTCAGATCTAAAAAGACACCAAATAATTCACACAGGTCACAAACCATTTATGTGTAATGAGTGTAATAAAAGGTTCACTCGGCATTCACATCTAAAAAGTCATGAACAGACTCACAGAGCAGTGAAACAATTTACATGTACTGAATGTAATAAATACTTCAGTCAGATTTCACATCTAAAAAGACACCAAATGATTCACACAGGTCACCAACCGTTTACATGTACTGAATGTAATAAAAGCTTTACTCAAAGTTCAGATCTGAAAAGACACCAAATGATTCATACAGATCACAAACTGTTTATGTGTAGTGAGTGTAATAAAAACTTCACTCAGCGTTCACATCTAAAAAATCATGAACAGACTCACAGAGCAGTGAAACAATTTACATGTACTGAATATAATAAAAGCTTCACTCGGCTTTCAGATCTAAAATTTCAGCAGAAGATTCACAAAGGAGACAAACCATTTATATGTACTGATTGTAATAAAAGCTTCACTTGGCTTTCAGGTCTAAAAAGACACCAAATGATTCACACAGGTCACAAACCATTTACATGTTCTGAGTGTAATAAAAGCTTCACTCAACTTATAGGTCTAAAATGTCATCAGAGGATTCACACAGGTGAGAGACCATTTACATGTAGAGAATGTAAAAAAAGCTTCACTCAGCTTTCACATCTAAAAAGACACCAAATGATTCACAGAGGTCATAAACCATTTACATGTTCTGAGTGTAATAAAAGCTTCACTCAGCTTATAGGTCTAAAATTTCACCAGAGGATTCACACAGGTGAGAGACTATATACATGTAGAGAATGTAATAAAAGCTTCACTCAGCTTTCACATCTAAAAAGACACCAATGATTCATAGAGGTCACAAACCGTTTATATGTACTGAGTGCAATAAAAGCTTCATTCAGCATTCAGATCTAAAAAGACACCAAATGATTCACAAAGGTCAGAAACCGTTTACATGTACTGAATGTAATAAAAGCTTCACTCAACTTTCAGAGTTAAAAAGACACCAAATGATTCACACAGGTCACAAACCGTTTACGTGTTCTGAATGTAATAAAAACTTCACTCAACTTTCAGAGTTAAAAAGACACCAAATGATTCACACAGGTCACAAACCGTTTACATGTACTGAATGTAATAAAAACTTCAGTCAGATTTCAGATCTAAAAAGACACCAAATAATTCACACAGGTCACAAACCATTTATGTGTAATGAGTGTAATAAAAGGTTCACTCGGCATTCACATCTAAAAAGTCATGAACAGACTCACAGAGCAGTGAAACAATTTACATGTACTGAATGTAATAAATACTTCAGTCAGATTTCACATCTAAAAAGACACCAAATGATTCACACAGGTCACCAACCGTTTACATGTACTGAATGTAATAAAAGCTTTACTCAAAGTTCAGATCTGAAAAGACACCAAATGATTCACACAGGTCACAAACCATTTACATGTTCTGAGTGTAATAAAAGCTTCACTCAACTTACAAATCTAAAATTTCACCAGAGGATTCACACAGGTCACAAACCATTTGAATGTATTGAGTGTAATAAAAGCTTCACTCAACTTATAGGTCTAAAATGTCATCAGAGGATTCACACAGGTGAGAGACCATTTACATGTAGAGAATGTAAAAAAAGCTTCACTCAGCTTTCACATCTAAAAAGACACCAAATGATTCACAGAGGTCATAAACCATTTACATGTTCTGAGTGTAATAAAAGCTTCACTCAGCTTATAGGTCTAAAATTTCACCAGAGGATTCACACAGGTGAGAGACTATATACATGTAGAGAATGTAATAAAAGCTTCACTCAGCTTTCACATCTAAAAAGACACCAAATGATTCATAGAGGTCACAAACCGTTTATATGTACTGAGTGCAATAAAAGCTTCATTCAGCATTCAGATCTAAAAAGACACCAAATGATTCACACAGGTCACAAACCGTTTACATGTACAGTATAATCTTGTTATAATGGACTTTAAGGGACCTGGCAAAACAGTCCATTATAACCAGCTTCCCTCGGCGTTCCGTTCTTAAAAGACCCCAAATGATGGCAGATAAAGGCTAAATGGCCAATCTAGTCTGCCCATCCGCAGACTGGATCTTCCTCTCTCTGAGATTCCACATGCCTATCCCATACTTTCTTGATTTCAGACAGTCTGTCTCCACCATCTCTTCCAGTAGACTGCTTCACGCATCTACCACTGTAGGGATGGAGATCTGATAAGTTCTGATCCAGGGCATCAGAACACAGGCAGGGTCAGCACACAGGCATTTCTGAACACAGGCCAGGTCAGCACACTGACCTAGGCCCTGTGTGCGGATCTAGGCCTGTGTGTGGATCTAGGCCTGTGTTTGGATCTGAGGCCCTGTTTCTCATTCCCTTTCCCTCCTGTCACGTATTCATTCTATGCAAGGACAAGGTCTGCACCTTGAGACAGAATGCTGAGGCATTCCCCCCTCCCCGATTCTTGCCACTTATTAACCTGACATAGGTTTACCCTTATCTTATTCCTTATCTTGTTTAAGCATCCCTTATATGGGCAACAATCAGACTTTGACTGAGCAGGCATTGACTTAAGAGCTTAAAGAGTATGCATTATAACCATTGGACTGTCACATGCTATAGTAAGATTTGAGACATATCAGAAATGTACACATTGGGAATCACTTTATTGTAACTGTTATTATGTATTCATATGTCACGTGAGATAGTAACTTTGTGAATCACATGAAATATGTAAACAATGTATTGCCTTGGTCTAATCCTCACTGTAAATGCATTATGACATTATAACCTTGTAGAGCATTAACTAAGTAATTAATGAAACTATGATTCTCAATAAAAGGGGGAGAGACCATCCATTTATGTCGTCTCATCCCACTCTGAGCCTTGTGTGTAAAGCATCATTCCTACATACCACCCTTTCTGTAAAAAAATATTTCTTTAGATTACTTCTGAGCCTATCACCTCTTAACTTCATTCTGTATCCTCTCATTCCAGAGTTTCCTTTCAAATGAAAGAGACTTAACCCCTGTTCATTTATGGCACGTAAGTATTTAAATGTCTCTTATATCTCCCAACTTCCGCATTTCTTCCACAGTATACATATTGAGATCTTTAAGCCTGTCCCTAAACACTTTATGACGAAGACCATTTCAATAGCCTTCCTCTGGACCAACTCCATCCTTTTTATATCTTTTTGAAGGTGGGTCCTCCAGGATTGTACACAATATTCTAAATGAGGTCTCACCAAAGTCTTATACAGGGGCATCAATACCTCCTTTTTCCTACTGGCCATACCTCGTCCTATGCACCTAAACATCCTTCTAGCTTTCGCAGTCACCTTTTCAACCTGTTTAGCCACCTTAAGATCATCACATACAATCATGCCCAAGTCCTGCTCTTCTATTGTGCACATTAAGTTCTTCACCCCCTAAACTGTACCGTTCCTTCGGGGTTTTTGCAGCCCAAATGCATTTCTTAGCATTAAATTTTAGCAGCCAAATTTCAGACCATTTTTCAAGCTTTGCCAGGTCTTTCTTGTTATTCACACCATCTGGGGTATCTATTGCAGATTTTGGTATTATCTGCAAAGAGGCAAATCTTACCTGACAGCCCTTCAGTAATATTGCGTATAAAAATGTTGAAAAGAACAGGCCCAAGAATAGAACCTTGAGGCACACCCCTGCTAACATTCCTTTTTTCAGAGTGTCCCTCACCTCAGGTTATTGTGCAAAATGAGTTCTATAGGATTAGGTGACACTTTGACTAAATGGGTTGAGGACTGGCTTGGTGGTAGGCTTCAGAGGATGGTGGTGAACGGCACCCCCTCCGTAACAACGGCAGTGATCAGCGGAGTGCCGCAGGGCTCGGTCTTGGGCCCAATCCTTTTCAATATCTTTATAAGAGACTTGGCTGAGGGGCTTTGCGGTAAAATAACGTTATTCGCCGATGACGCCAAACTGTGTAATATAACAAGCAAGAGCACAACGGACAATATGAAACACGACCTACTCCTATTGGAGCAATGGTCTAGGACCTGGCAACTGAGCTTCAATGCCAAGAAATGCAAAGTCATGCACCTTGGCAGTCAAAATCCATGCGAGACTTACACCCTAAATGGCGAGATCCTAGCAAGGACTGTTGCAGAACGGGACTTGGGGGTAATCATCAGTGAAGACATGAAGACTGCCAATCAAGTGGAGCGGGCTTCATCTAAGGCTAGGCAGATCATAGGATGTATACGTAGGAGTTTCGTTAGCTGCAATCCTGAAGTCATTATGCCATTGTATAGATCCATGGTGAGGCCTCATCTGGAATACTGCGTACAATTCTGGAGGCCTCATTACCGCAAGGATGTACTGAGGCTTGAGTCAGTCCAGCGAATGGTCTCGGGACTCAAGGATCTCCCGTACGAGGAACGGCTGGATAAATTACGGCTATACTCACTCGAGGAACGCAGAGAGAGGGGAGACATGATCGAGACGTTCAAATACCTCACGGGCCGTATCGAGGTAGAAAAAGATATCTTCTTTTTCAAAGGTCCGACGGCGACAAGAGGACATCCATGGAAAATCAGGGGCGGGAAATTGCACGGCGACACCAGGAAATATTTTTTCACCGAAAGAGTGGTTGATCGCTGGAATAGACTTCCACTTCAGGTGATCAAGGCAAGCAGCGTGCCTGATTTTAAGAAGAAATGGGATCGTCACGTGGGATCTCTGCACAGAGATAAATAGGGGAGGGTCATTGGGGTGGGCAGACTAGATGGGCCGTGGCCCTTATCTGCCGTCTTTTTCTATGTTTCTATGATCTCCATTGACCACTACCACCTAAAAATGAAACAGTTAGCCAGACGTTTAGAAAGAAAATGGAAAAAAACAGGAGATTTATCAGACCGTAACAATTGGAGAGCCAATATAAAAACCTACAAACAACTAATAAAAGATAAACGCAAAGCATTTTACTCAAACAAAATCAATTCATCCTGCAACAACTCACGAGGTGTTAATACAAAAGAGCTGTTCAATCTGGTTACTAACCTATTTGACACCACCCGCTACACTCTACCCACAGACAACTCTAAATTACCCTCGGCGAATGACCTAGCCCTGCACTTTGACTCAAAAATTAAAAAACTAAGAAACAATTGCCCAACAGAAGAACCTAATGAACACCTTATAGCTAACACACAAGGAAATGAAACCCCTGCAGACATGTTCTGGGATTCATTTCAAGACATAGATTGGAATAACTATACCAAATTATACAACAAATACTCCAAATCATACTGCTTGCTGGACTCATGTCCCCCGGAAATCATGAAAGTGGCACCACTTGAATTTAAACTATCTCTACTGCACTACTTAGCCCATAACCTGAAAAACGGAAAATTCCTCACCAACAAAGGCCACATAATAATAACCCTTATCCTAAAAAATAGCAAAGAATCGTCAGCCCTAGTTTCCAATTACAGACCAATTGCTTCCATACCACTCTTTGTAAAGATCATGGAGGGGCTGATACACTCCCAATTAATGGAATATCTAGACCAGTTCTCACTCCTGCATGAGACTCAATCCGCACAGAAACGGTAATTGCGGCCATATTAGATTACTTGCACCTACTTTTAAGCAAAGGTCTCAGTGCCCTGATCATGCAATTCGACATGAGCTCTGCCTTTGACTTTGTAGACCATGCGAATTTGCTACAGTGTCTAGACGCTATTGGCATCAGAGGCGAAGTGCTAAGCTGGTTTCATGGTTTCCTTTCGTCCCGAACCTATCAGGTTCGCTTCAACAATGACCTCTCCATCACCTGGAGCAACCCATCCGGCGTTCCGCAAGGGTCCCTATCCCCTCTGCTTTTCAATATCTACATGACCTCACTGAGCGTTCAATTAACCCAGCTGGGGATAAAATTATTCAGTTACGCTGATGACTTCACAATTATTATCCCATTTGCCAACTCTATCTCGGAAACAATTCCAAAAGCATCAGAAGCCATAAACTTGATGGAACATTGGACGACAAACTTCAAACTCAAGCTCAATACTGAGAAAACAAAATTATTTGTTGCTTCACTGCACCCTCTTGACACCAAAACCCCACTAGACATCAACAAACATAACTACCCCATACAGCCCACCATTAAAATACTGGGTGTAACTCTGGACCAATGCCTCACCATGAAAGATCAGGTGGACTCCATAATCAAAAAGAGTTTTTTCACCCTCTGGAAACTTAAATCCATTAAAGCATACTTTGATAACTCTGTCTTCAGAATCTTGGTACAATCCCTCGTATTAAGTCAACTCGACTACATAGAAAGTGACGGCAGAAAAAGGCCGAGGCCCATCGAGTCTGCCCACACCGCTGACCCACCCCCCCTATTTAATCGCTCTCTGGTGACCTTTCCCTCGTAGAGATCCGACATGAGCATCCCATCTGTTCTTAAAATCCGGCACGCTGTTGGCCTCAATCACCTGCACTGGGAGCTTATTCCAGCTGTCAATCACTCTTTCGGTGAAGAAGTATTTCCTGGTGTCGCCATGAAACTTCCCGCCCTTTATTTTCAGCGGGTGTCCTCTTGTGGCGGAGGGTCCTTTAAGAAGGAACATATCATCTTCTACCTCGATACGACCAGTGACATACTTAAACGTCTCAATCATGTCTCCTCTCTCCCTGCGTTCTTCGAGAGAGTATAGCTGCAATTCGTTCAGCCTTTCTTCGTATGATAGATCTTTAAGCCCCGAGACCATCCTGGTGGCCATCCGCTGTACCGACTTGACTCTCAGTACATCTTTACGGTAATGTGGCCTCCAGAATTGTACGCAATACTCCAGATGAGGCCTCACCATGGTTCTGTACAAGGGCATTAGGACATCGGGCTTCCGACTAACAAAGCTTCTCCGGATACAACCCAGCATTTGCCTAGCCCTGGATGAGGCCTTCTCCACTTGATAGGCCGTTTTCATGACTTCACTGATGATCACCACCAAATCCCGTTCTGCTGTAGTCTTTGCTAAGGTTTCACCATTTAATGTGTACGTTCTGCACGGATTATTGTTGCCCAGGTGCATGACCTTGCATTTGTTAGCGTTGAAGCTAAGATGCCAGGTCGAGGACCAAAGTTCCAATAAAACCAGGTCTTGCGTCATGCTGTCGGACAGACTGCCTCTACTCACAATGTTACATAGTTTGGCATCATAGGCGAATAATGCTATTTTACCTTGAA
The DNA here is from genome assembly GCF_902459505.1 of Geotrypetes seraphini. Classification (NCBI taxonomy): domain Eukaryota; kingdom Metazoa; phylum Chordata; class Amphibia; order Gymnophiona; family Dermophiidae; genus Geotrypetes; species Geotrypetes seraphini. Next base: position 504,335,548 of record NC_047085.1, read on the forward strand.
GCCCCTGAGTCATGTCTCTTACGAATATGTTGAAAAGGATCGGGCCCAAGACCGAGCCCTGCGGCACCCCACTGGTCACCTCCGACGTTTTAGAGATGGTACCATTAACCACCACCCTCTGAAGTCTTCCACTCAGCCAATCGTGGACCCATGCTATAAGTGTTTCACCTAATCCCATCGATTTCATCTTGCCCAATAGCCTGCAGTGGGGGCTTTGCTGAAGTCCAAGTACACGACGTCCAGGGATTCTCCCATATCTAGTTTCCTTGTTACCCAGTCAAAGAAACTGATGAGATTGGATTGACAGGACCTACCCTTGGTGAATCCATGTTGGTGGGAATCGCGTAGCTCCTCCTCATCTAGTATCATGTCTAATTTCCGTTTGATGAGTGTTTCCATGAGTTTACTCACCGGTCTGTAATTCGCAGCCTCTGTCCTACAACCATTTTTGTGCAGAGGAATGACGTTAGCTGTTTTCCAGTCCAAGGGCACTATTCCCGTGCTCAGGGACAGATTGAAGAGTACTGATAACGGTTCCGCTAGGACGTCCCTGAGCTCACTGAGCACCCTGGGATGTAGATTGTCCGGCCCCATTGCTTTGTTCACCTTGAGTCTTGATAATTCGTCGTAGACGTCTCCGGAAGTAAACTCAAAATCCCGAAACGGGTCTTCTGAACTTTGCTTTGCCTGCAGCTGTGGACCGGACCCCGGTGCCTCGCAGGTGAAAACCGAGCAAAAATATTCATTTAGTAGTTCGGCTTTGTCTGAATCTGATTCTACATACTTCCCATCTGATTTCCTAAGGCGCACTATCCCATCAGTGTTTCTTTTTCTGTCACTAATATACCTGAAGAAGGATTTGTCGCCCTTCTTGATGTTCCTTGCTAGGTTTATCTCAGCTTGATGCTTGGCCTCTCTGACTGCCGCTTTCACCGCTGCAGATTTGGCCATGTATTCCAATTTAGCCTCCCTTGTCTCTGAATGTTTGTAAGAAATGAATGCTGATTTCTTTTCTTTAACGAGATCTGAGATCTCTGCGGTGAACCATTGGGGTCTATTGTTTCTTCGCCATTTGCTTGCTGATTTTATGTATCGGTTCGTTGCTACATGTAAGGTAGATTTCAAGGTTGACCACATATCCTCCACATTATTGGCCACAGCTTGGATTTGTAGTGTGTGATGGACGAAATCTCCCATGCGTTTGAAGTCAGCGCCTCGAAAGTTGAGTACTCTGGTTGCCGTGCTTGAACTAGTGAAATCTTTCTTGAGGTTGAACCATATCATGTTGTGGTCACTAGAGGCTAACTTATCGCCTACCGAGACCTCCGATACGCTTTCTCCGTTGGTGAGTACCAGGTCCAATATCGCCTGTGCCCTAGTGGGCTCTGATACCAGTTGTTTGAGTTGTGCTCCTTTAATGGTGGATAATAGCCTTCTGCTGGCACTGGTTGTCGCTGTGAGCGTGTTCCAATCTACATCCGGCATGTTGAAGTCCCCTAGCAGTACAGTGTCCCCCCTTAAAGTGATATTCTCTATGTCGTGGATTAATTCTATGTCTTTGTTTTCCAGCTGTCTTGGTGGTCTGTAAATTACACCAAGATACAGACACTTTTCTTTGCCTCTGGCTAGGTTTACCCAGAGGGATTCTCCGGAGTACTTGACCTCTGTGATTCTCGTAGTTTTAATGTCCTCCCTAGTGTAGAGTGCTACCCCTCCTCCTAACTTGCCCTCTCTGTCTCGACAAAGTAAGTTGTAACCCGGTATAGTCATATCCCACCCATGAGAGTCCGTGAACCAACTTTCGGAAATCGCCACCACATCTAGGTCAGCATTTATTATCTCGGTCTCCAGTTCCAGGATTTTATTGCCTAAACTGTGTGCATTGACATACATAGCTCTCCATGCCTTGTGATTGCTAGGACCCTGTGGGGAGTTTCCCGTCCGAGTTATTTTGTCCCCTAATGAATTGTTTGCAATGTGAGTACTTACCTCGGACTTGGTATTGTTAGTAAAGTGAGCACTTACCTCAGACTCAGAAGTGGAGCTGTGACTCTCCTCCTCAGGATAGTTACCTACTGCACAGGAACCCTCCCCCAACTTACCTAGTTTAAAGCCCTTCTAAGCAGACGGGCTAGTCGGTGTCCGAAGACGTTCTTACCCCTGCTGGTTAGATGAAGTCCGTCTGGTCCCTGAAGTCCCTGTAGTGCCTCTCCATGGTTCAGGAATCCGAAGTTCATCTCCCTGCACCATCCGTGTAGCCACTCGTTGGTCCTCTGGATGCGCTCATCTCTGGCTCTTCCCTTGCCTCTAACTGGAAGGATCGATGAGAAGACCACCTGTGCTCCCGTCTGCCTCAGTTTCTCGCCCAAGGCTCCAAAGTCTATGGCTATATCCTCCGGGGTGTTCCTGGCTGTGTCGTTCGTTCCGACGTGGATAAGAAGCATGGGGAAGTGGTCCTGGGGCGTGAGTAGTCTATCTAGACAGGCGGTGACATCTCGGATCCTGGCTCCAGGCAGACAGCATACCTCCCTTGACTGTATATCTGGTCTACAGATTGGTCCCTCAGTGCCCCTCAGCATGGAGTCCCCAATGACCACAACTCTGCGCTTCTTCGTGGGGGATGATCAGAAGTCTCTGGAACTGGAGCTTCGGGTTGGACCTCATCCTGTTCCTCGTTGGCAGTCCCATCCTGTAGTATCTGGAATCTGTTCTTCAGGGTGAGGTGGGGGGTAGATGTAAAACTGCCCTGTTGATATAAAAAAGAAGAGGATGAAGAAATTGAAGAAGGGGGGATGGGTCTCCTATGCTTACCTGTGGAGGAGGTCACCAGCTGCCAGGAATCAGCATCTCCAGCCATTTCCTGTACCCCAATCGTCGGTTTCAAAGCTAAATGTTTAGGGGTCCTGAGAATGGACTTGTCATACTCCTGCTCGGTGACTTGGGACAGTTCTTGGACGACTCCGTCAATGAAGGCCTCATCCTCTCGGATGCTTCTCAAGCGCTTCACTTCCTCCCTTAGGCTCATTAGCTCCTGTAGAAAGTCTCCGTCCAGCTGGCTCACCTCTTCAGTCTGTGTAGATACTGAGGTGCACCTCAGGGGGATGGCCTCGGTCTGCACAGAGACCTCTTTCCACCGACCTGGGTCCTCCTCCATCTGTGTGCAGGCCGTTACCACCTCCCGGGTCCCATCAGTGACTGGAGTGCTAGTCTTGATAGAAGTCTTAGTGCTTCTTGTTCTTCCTGCCATCTCCCAGTTATGATTGAGGTCGCTAGAGTCCGTTCCCTGCCCTCCTGTGACATGTGGAGCTGCCTGTTTGTGAATAATTTAGAAGAGAAAAAAAAAAAAAATAAAATAAAATAAAATTTTTATTTTTTTTTTTGGTTAGAGAAGTCTGTCTGTGAGTTAGTGTGGTGGGATAAGAGATTAGGGTGTATCAGAGGGTTTGTTATAGATGTTGCTTGTTTGTTAGAGAAGTTAGTCTGATAGCTTGTATTGGGGTTAGGGGACTGGGGTAAAAGATCAAAGGATTGGGTTATAAGTGTAGTGTTGGCTTGCTTGTTAGTCGGCAAGAAAGGCCCTCTTTTTACCCAAGGTGACCCGCTGTATGTAAGTAGGCTCTCCTGAAGGCTCTTCGCAAAGGCGCTCTCGCTAAGGCGAGTGCCTTTGCCGCGCGCCGAACGGCTGCGTGCTGTTGGCTCCTCCCCTTTTATGGGGGGAGTTAGTCTGGTGACATCAGGGGGTAGGCGGAGCTAACTCTCGCCTCTTCCCCTCTCTGTGTACCGTCTGCCTCCCTTACGGCCTGCTCCGATCCTCTCGCTGCCTTCTCCTTCCCTCTCTCTGCTTCCACTGCCTCCTCCGCTCTGCTTTCATTGCCTCCTCCGCTCCTCTTCTCCTGCCTGCAATGTCCTCTCTCCAATTCTCGCCCTGCTAGCTCTCTCTCCGATTCTCCGCCCTGCTAGCTCTTTCTCTGATTCTCCGCCCTGCACCCGGCTTTTGCTGCCTCCTCCGCTGCACTCAGCCACGTGGTCACTAGGCTCAGCTCGCCCTGCAACTCCTTGGCTGGCCCAGCGTTGTGGATTCCTCCACTGGCTCCTCCCCTTTTATGGGGGGAGTTAGTCTGGTGACGTCGGGGGGTAGGCGGAGCTAACTCTCGTCTCTTCCCCTCTCTGTGTACCCTCTGCCTCCTTTACGGTCTGCTCCGATCCTCTCGCTGCTTTCTCCTCCCCTCTCTCCGCTTCCACTGCCTCCTCCGCTCCTCTTCTCCTGCCTGCAGTGTCCTCTCTCCAATTCTCGCCCTGCTAGCTCTCTCTCCGATTCTCCGCCCTGCTAGCTCTTTCTCTGATTCTCCGCCCTGCACCCGGCTTTTGCTGCCTCCTCCGCTGCACTCAGCCACGTGGTCACTAGGCTCAGCTCGCTCTGCAACTCCTTGGCTGTAACATCGTCTACTTATCAATCCCCCAAAAGAATATGCGACGATTGCAACTAGTGCAAACCACTGCGGTCAGACTAATCTTCGGTCTAAAGAAGTTCGATCACGTGACGCCATACTTCAAACAGCTACACTGGTTGCCGGTGGAAGCTCGTGTAAAGTTTAAGTTCGCCTGCCTCTGTTTTAAAGTTTTCTACGGTCTAACCCCTAAATACATCACCGACCTATTCTCCTTCTCAGCAACAAACACAAGAGAAGCTCCCACTTGCACTTCGTTTCTCCCCCGGTTAGAGGATGCAAACTAAGAAAACACCATGAGCATCTTCTCTCACATCATGCTGCTCTAGAACAACTCCTATTGCCCACCACTTATGAGATATTCAGGAAACGCCTCAAAACCCACCTATTCCCGAAAGACCTAGACAGCTGACCCACTTCCCTCTTTCCCCTCTCTTGCCCTTTCTCCCAATTGTTCCCCACATCCCTTAAGTTAATTCAACTTGTACGTCAACTCAACTTGTACCCCACTAATCTTTTGTAAACCGCATAGAACTTAACGGTATTGTGGTATATAAACTGTTATCATTATTATCATTATTATTACTACCATCTGTCGTCTTCCACTCAACCAGTTCCTGACCCAGCCCGTCACTTTAGGGCCCATCCCAAGGGCACTCAGTTTATTTATTAGATGTCTGTGTGGAACACTGTCAAAGGCTTTGCTAAAATCTAAATGCACCACATCTAGCGCACTCCCTCTATCCAATTCTCTGGTCGCCCAGTCAAAGAAATATGATCAGATTTTTTTTTTTAATTCTTTATGTATAATTTTAACAAAAAAGCAAAAACAACCTGTATATCAAGGATATCGATACAAAATATCTCATATTACAGGAAAAAACAGTCCAGATTTTCATGTGTTATCCAGGTTTTTATACATTCTGTTTTTGGGCCTAGCGCTCTGATGTTTAAGTAGGCACATTTGAGTGTGGTTATCTCTGTGTGATAGTTATGAGTTGTATTTGGGTATATAAGTGATTTAGGATGCTGGCGTGGTTTAGTCTTAGTGTGTGTTGGTCTTCTTCCCCACTCAACATTCCATTACCACAGCATGGGGAAGAAGACCAACACACACTAAGACTAAACCACGCCAGCATCCTAAATCACTTATATACCCAAATACAACTCATAACTATCACACAGAGATAACCACACTCAAAGAAAAATCTGAACCTTGGTCAAACCCCTGCGGCATTCCCCAGGGATTCCCTCTATCGCCTACACTCTTCAACCTCTATACAGCCTCCCTCAGCTCCCACCTGGACAAACAAGGCATAACCTCATACAGCTATGCAGATGACATCACCATTCTCGTACCCTTCGATCAACCAAAACCCTCCATGACAGATACAATACACCAAACACTAAAATCAGTAGCGACCTGGATGAAAGATCACAAACTGAAATTGAACCCAGATAAAACTAAACTCATCTTCCTCGAAAACAACAAAATACCAACCATAACCAACATTGAAATCAACGCAATCAACTACCCCATATAACCCACTCTAAAATTACTAGGAATAACAATCGACAGATGCTGCACCATGCAACCGCAAATCAATAAAACAATACAAAAATCATTCTCAATCATGAGAAACTTAAGACAAGTGCGGAAATTCTTCAAAAAATCACAATTCCAGCTTATAGTACAGTCCCTAATACTAGGCCTACTAGACTACTGTAATATCCTCTACCTCCCCTGCCCTGCAACAATAACAAAACAACTACAAACAATCCAAAACACAGCACTAAGACTCATCTACTCATTGAAGAAACATGACCACATTACAGAAGCATATCTCCAATCGCATTGGCTTCCGATCCCAGTAAGAATACAATTTAAATTCTACTGTCTACTATTTAAGACTTTATACGGAGACAGTCCAAACTACCTGAATAACCGCCTCATCCACAACACCTCAACCAGACATAGGAAAACTCACACCCCATTCTCATACCCCCCAATTAAGGAGGTCAAATGGAAAAAACTATATGATGGCCTCCTAGCCACTCAAGCAGCCAAACTAGACAACCAAATCGCCAATCTACTGACGGCATCCCTCGACTACAAGACTTTTAGAAAAGAAATAAAGACCATACTCTTCAAGAAAACCCTGAAAAAAGAAATAATACCGCAAGTCTCAAACTCCACCTCTCACTAAAGCCAACCACCCCAAACAAATAACCTTACCCATTTCTTACTCTCTTTGAAAATGACCAATTATTTTTTTTGTAAGTTCTTGTTGTAATACATCTTGGATAATTCTTTTGTAATCCGCCTTGAACTGCAAGGTAATGGCGGAATAGAAATCCCTAATGTAATGTAATGTAATAAAGAAAAATAATACAGGTTGTAATTAGTCAACCTTATATAGAGAGAAGGAGCCGAAATTAATATGAACAAATACATTTTAAAGGAAAATTATAAATGAGGCGATACAGGTCTCAAACTTTTCTTTCTTTTCGAGTGTGACAATCCTGCAACCCCGAGGCTTGTCACAGAGAGATTTGGGAGGAATTACAAGCCCAGATGCAGGAGGGCGAACCAAGTCAGAGCCCGGGGGAGTAAGTCAGCTGACTATCCTGTGAACCCAGTAGGAGAAAGGAAAGCAGGTCCAGAAAGCTGGGACTGCTCTGATAATGTCCTGAGGTCAAACAGTAAAGATTGGCCTTATGGGTTTGCAGAGTCTGTGAAGCAGAAGGCAGCACAGCAGGGTGCCTTAAGAACAGTTCAAGCCAAGGGAAGAAAACTTTCTCCCCTGCAACGAAAGGGGAGTGGTTTCTTCCCTCAGCTTAAACGGAGAATCTGTAATGAGCTTAGGGGAGCAGCAGGGGAAGCAGGCAGAGGAACGGAAGCCAGAACGAGGAGAAGCCTCAGACCGGAGGAAGGAGCTCTATGGGAGTCTATGCTGACTGAGGAGCAGTCAGAACCATTGGCAGTGAATGACTGGATCATGGAGGAGGACCAGGTTAGAAACCTTCCTGTAGATCCATGTTTGCCTGAGCCTATGATAGTAGAAGCCAGCCTGAATTGATGGAGATTTCATAGTGCCTGTGAGTCTTGAGATAAGGTGGTTTTCACTCCCAGTGTCTGCCTCCTGTTGGGGAAGGTGAATTAATAGGACAGAAGTTGGTCCCTGATTGTATACCTATGTAAACCAGAACAGTTAGGTATGTTGCTTCAGCTGTAGCCCTGCTCCTGCAAACCCAGAGTGAAGAAACAGCTGAAAGACTCTGGTGCCATATTACCAACCTCTATGCCTGCTTGTATCAATTAACCAATTACCCTAAGCAACCTGTGAAGCACAACTAACTCCCTGAGCTTTGGGAAGCTGGGTAAAGTTAACCTAAGGACTGCTCTGTTTGCCATGCTAATTACTGACAAGGCTAGCTTAAAGAATTGTGGCATCTGATTTTTTTCTTTTGATTTTAAGTCTGTTTTGAATTGAAAGTGGTTTGGACTGGGAGAGCCAATTGTCTGTTTAAACCAAGCTCTGGTGAAGAGAAACGCATGGACTGCGTGGCATATAGTGAAGTCCAGAGCTATGGGACTTAGGTTTTGATTTATGAAGAGTCTTTGTTTTGTGCAACTTTCTATCACCACTGAAGCAGTGTTATTCTGTGTTGCTGAGGCTGGGTGCCTAAATAAAGTTCTCAGGTTTTTGATTTAAACCATTCTGACTACTGGACTGTTTGTACTAAAGCACACTTCAGCTGTTCCAGGGGTATCCTGCTTGAGAGGTGGCCCTACTTCAAAGGGGCTCACGCCAGGGTGTCAGAATACGTCACCGCCTAGCTACCAAAATCCGCTCGGCCAGAGACTAGGTGGTGACACGAGCTAACATACTGCTTCTTCCTTTCTTCCACTTTTGTGGAGAGGGACCACATCTGCCCTTCTCCAGTTCTCCGGTACCACTCCCGATTCTAGAGAAGCATTGAAAAGGCCAGCAGAGTTCCTTCATTATCCTCAGATGTACACCATCTAGCCCCATTGCTTTGTCTACTCAGGAAAAGTTGTAGCCTCCTGAAATTACATTTACTTAAACAAGCATAAAGCGAGTTGTCATAGTCCAACTGAGATAAAATAATGGCCTGAACCAAAACTGCAAAATATTGCTGTAGAAAAAGATGACAAACTCTTCTAAGCATCTTTAAACTGAAAAAAGCATTTGTTAGTAACCTGATTAATTTGAATAGATAATGAGAGTGAAGAATCCAGAATTCTAGATGAAAAATCAGTTTTCAGGGAGGTGCCCTTTTGCATCTGCCTATCAGCCCATAAGTTGGCCTGCTATATTTTTACGGCTAGTAGGCTTCTACTGGCTGCCCACTGGAAACTCTGGTTCGGGGTCAATTGCTGGACTTTATTTTTTGAATGTCTAAGTTAACAGCTTTACTCCATAATCAAAGTGTGAGACCCTTCTGTGCGATGGTTGGAGAGTTCTTCTTGAGATTTGTCTAGACCTGTTTTATCCCTAAACATACTTTTTGTGCTAGTGACAATGGCCCAGGGGGGGGGGATTTGGGGGATGATTCTCTGAGTTGTATTATTGCACATTGTACTGAAAAGTTACTGTACAACAATTTGCTGAGTTGGGAGGGGGTCCAGTTGTCGTGGTTGAGCTGTATATCTTGCTATTTGTAAGTGATTTACTTTCTCAATAAAGAAAATTTATATATTTTTTAAAACAAGGAAAATCTTTGTCATTCAGGGTTGATTTCCACTTCCTCGTGTAGTAAGTGTTCCCAAGCAGCTAATTCTTTAGCACACACTTTCTGGAACTGCCCCAAGATTCAGTCTTTTTTTGGCAGCAAATACTCTAGGTAGGTTATGTGGCACGCGGGTGACTTTGTCCCCGCTTGGGGTCCTGTTTGGGAAGGCTGCTGGGACGGGACATACTTTGCTCTTCCAGAAGGCGTGCACAGTGGGCCATAAATGTATAACGCAGAGTTGGTTACAAGATTCGCTGCCTGGATTTTGGCAGTGGCGAAACCAGTTTCATAGGTTACTGTCATTTGAGACAATGGAGATTTGTTTGTCTGCAAAGCGTAGACGATCCTTTTTAGTTATGGGATCGATATTTGTGTTCTTTACCACACAGAGCCAGAAGTCTGATATTCAGTGATGTTGCATGAGCTTCTAATGGAGGGTATACTCACCTGTTCCTGAAGTATCTAGACAGCTGACCCGTTCCTCTCTTTCCCCTCTATAACGGTTCTCTTGCCCTATCCCCCTCTTGTTTTCCCATCCCTTAAGTTCTCTCAACTTGTACTTCATTAATCTTTTGTAAACCGCATAGAACTTAACAGTACTGCGGTATATAAACTGTTATTATTATTATACAGTGCACTCCGATCAGAAAAAGTGTGTGGGGGGGGGGGGAAACGAGGGGGGAGGGTTGGACATAGGGGGGGATTGTCATTGTAACTTATACAGGAATCCACTGTCATGTCTATTTGTCTTGCTGGGTTCATAGACATAATCGCGGAAGACAAAGGCGTGCGCCGACAACTGAGTGCAAGACGGAGGCGCGCGCCGAAGAAAATTACTGTTTTTAGGGGCTCCGACGGGGGGTTTTGTTGGGGAGCCCCCCCACTTTACTTAATACAGATTGCGGCGGTGTTGTGGTGGGTTTGGGGGGTTGTAACCCCCCACATTTTACTGGAAACTTAACTTTTTCCCTAAAAACAGGGAAAAAGTGACGTTTTCAGAAAAATGTGGGGGGTTACAACCCCCCAAACCCCCCACAACACCCCCACAATGCGGTGCGATCTGTATTAAGTAAAGTGTGGGGGGGTTCCCCTCACGCCCCTCTATCGGAGCCCCTAAAAACAGTAATTTTCTTCGGTGCGCACCTCCGCGCTTTGCTCAATTGTCTGCGTGCGCCTTTGTCCTGGCGCGCTTTTGGCCTGACACCGTCTTGCTGATGCCTTTGGATGTACCTGAAAGGGGCCATAAGTGTTCAGTCCTTCGTTTTGCCTTTGTTCTTTGTATGTATTTTGCATTCTCATGTTTTTTCTCTCTATATGACATGTTTTGTCAATAAAACAGTTTACACCTAAATCTCTGTCCACTTCTTCCGTCTGTGAAGGAGGCCTGTATATCACACCAATGTAAATATATTCACCATTCCCTCTTTCCAAACTGATCCACAGTGCCTCTTCCTTGCCCTGCAGATCCTGCAATTGTGTGGCTTTAATATGATCTTTAACATATAACGCCACTCCCCCTCCTTTACTTCCTACCCTGTTTTTCCTGAACAGATTATAGCCCAGTATAACGACATCCCAGTCATGGTTCTCTGTGAACCACGTCTCTGTGATGGCCACTATATCGAGCTCCTCTTCTTCCATCACAGCTTCTAGATCCAGAATCTTGTTTCCCATACTTCGAGCATTAGTATATATTGCTTTCCAGACATTGCCTCCTTTTCCCATCCGTGTAGAGCAGGTCTGCCCAAGTCCGGTCCTGGAGATCTATTGGCAGGCCAGGTTTTCAGGATCTCCACAATGACTATGCATGAGAGAGATTTGCCTGCACTGCCTTCTTCCGATGCAAATCTCTCTCGTGCATGTTCATTGTGGAGATCCTGAAAACCTGGCCTGCCTGTAGATCTCAAGGACTGGACTTGGGCAGACCTGGTGTAGAGGTAGAAACATAGAAACATAGAAGATGACGGCAGAAAAGGGCTACAGCCCATCAAGTCTGCCCACTCTGCTTACCCACCCCCTGTCTATGCCCTAATGACCCAATTTCCTTATCTTGACCCTCGTAGGGATCCCACATGGGTATCCCATTTATTCTTAAAGTCTGCCTCGATCACCTGCACTGGAAGCTTGTTCCAATGATCAACCACTCTCTCTGTGAAGAAATACTTTCTGGTGTCTGCAGCAGCCACTCTCTCCTCCTCTCCCTATTGGCTAAGGCTCTTAACATTTGCATCTCCTCTTCCTATAGGCTAAGGCTCTTTACACCTGCATTGTGATGTCATAGAACTTTCTGAGTAAAGAAACATAGAAACATGATGGCAGATAAAGGCCAAATGACCCATCATAGAAACATAGATGACGGCAGAAAAGGGCTACAGCCCATCAAGTCTGCCCACTCTGCTTACCCACCTCCTGTCTATGCCCTAATGACCCAATTTCCTTATCTTGACCCTCGTAGGGATCCCACATGGGTATCCAGTGGTATTCAGTGATTTACTTACCTGAGGGCTTATACTCACCCCGGAGCTTTGATCGCTTTGCCCCATCACTTCTAGTTTAAAGCCCCCTTCAGTAGATTAGCCAGCCTGCCGCTGAAGACACGTCTTCCCTTCTTTGTTAGATGTCCCTGCTCAGCAGGCCTTGGAACATCATCCCATAGTTCAGGAAACCAAAACGCTCTTGATGACAATATCAATGTAGCCACACATTCATCTCCAGGATGCATGCTTCTCCGACCTAGCCCTTACCCTCGACAGGGAGGATGGACGAGAATACCACCTAACTGCTTCACCTTCTCTCCCAGAGCCACAAAGTCATTTTCTCCCAGGGGAGCTCAGAATAGTTTACATGAATTTATTCAGGTATTCAAGCATTTTCCCTGTCTGTCCCACCGGGCTCACAATCTAATGTACCTGGGGCAATGGGGGATCAAGATTTGGCTAACTTTATTAGCATAACAATTTGACCTGTGCTTTCAAAGTAATACATATTCCGACCCACCTTCACATAACTATTGTTACGATAGTTGTTCATCTGCTGACCATTTCAAAGTTGTTTTTCTTAATCAGGTGCTGCTTTATGGGTGGGGGATATGTTGAAGAACAATGCTTCCCTTCCTCCTGGCTCAGGGCTGCACCCTTCAGTGGTCAGCCTTGCAATTCAAATGTGGTGAAATAGGCAGGGCTGGTTGCTCAGGCATGATGACACTTAGACTGCCACACTAGCTAGCTACTGGAAACAGGATACTGGGCTTGATGGACAATGGCAATTCATGTTTTTATGTGAGCTAAGTGTAGGATAATGAAGCCATTGTGACATCACTGATGAGGCTGGCTCTTAGGCATTGGTGGAATGAGGCATTATGACATCACAATCTCAGCTCTGGAATGTTTTTACTCTTTGGGTTGCTGACAGGTACTTGGAACCTGGGTTGGCCACTGTTGGAAACAGGATACTGGACTCGATGGACCTTCAGTCTGTCCCAGTATGGCAGTTCTTATGTTTTTGGCTGCACTGCCTTTGTGGCCGGGAGTGTGGACCGAGCTCACCTGTGGCCTCTTCAGCAGTCCTTCCTGTCCCGATGGTCTCCACAGCATCACTCCTTTCAGATGCCCCTTCCCTTGATGGAACCAGCATGGAGCAGTCTGCGCTGGTGGATTTGGGGAACTGCTCTGGAGACGGGCGTGCCTCTCTGAGTCGCAGAGTGGATTACACTAATGACTGGAACGCGCTTCCGGAGGTTGTGATAGGCCAGAGCGCACTACAGGGTTTCAAGGAAGGATCCGGACCTTGGCAAGGACCCAAATGTGCACAGACTGTTTAAACCTTCGGCATCATGGGGATGATCACAAAATCCCTCCAAGAGTTGAAGCTAGAGGCTTCCCGGTCCTCAGCCACGGAGTGCTCGCATATGAGCAGCACCGAGGCTCAGTCCTCTTGCTTGTAATCCAAAAAACAAGGCAAGCAGCCCAATGCCAAATATGCACAAGAAGGAACGTGGGGAAGGAACCGTACACATAAAGTACTGAGTACAGTCAAGTCAAATATGTCATATCAAACAATATATCATAACCAAGAGAGAGTGTCAGAGACATTTTTCCTGTCTTTGATTGATATATATATATATATATATATATATACATATATTTTCTAAATCGCCATCTGTACCCCTGAGGCAGGCTTTCATTACAAAGCCAAAACACAAACCATGTCTGGTCCACAAGGATCTACAGCGCTCACTAAGATCTGCAAGATAGATTGGCTATGATATATTGTTTGATGTGACATTTTTGGTCCCCTGACTAGTTGGGGGACTGCTTTTGTACGTCCCTATGGTCTAGAACCGGGGTGGGCAACTCTGGTCCTTGAGGGCAGGAATCCAGTCGGGTTTTCAGGATTTCCCCAAAGAATATGCATGAGATCTATTTACATGCACTGTTTTTAATGGGGAAATCCTGAAAACCCGACTGGATTCCAGCCTCGAGGACCAGAGTTGGCCACCCCTGGCCTATAATGTCTCACCTTTTGCACTGGAAAAGGAGATTATGTACTTACCCTGGTAAGATCTTTTCCAGTAGATAGGTGAGACATTCTAGACTCCCCGCCCTGTCCTTGCTGTGCCTGCTTTCAAATTTCAATGTCACATTTCAGTCTCCTTCACTGTTACCAACTTATTTTGTGGAGACCGGTCAGCCCTTAGGGTAGGGGTGTCAAAGTCCCTCCTTGAGGATTGCAATCCAGTCAGGTTTTCAGGATTTCCCCCATGAATATGCATGAGATCTAATAGCATACAATGAAAGCAGTGCATGCAAATAGATCTCATGCATATTCATTGGGGAAATCCTGAAAACCAGACCGGATTGCGGCCCTTGAGGAGGGACTTTGATACCCCTACGCTAAGGGGTGGAGTGCAGACTGCGCGGTTCTGTGGAGGCACAACCGGGATCGGGACTGGACTGTGTACCTTCCCTGAGTAATCTGGAGGTCTTGGAAGTCACTCACTGGGGTGAATGGGCAAGTGAAGCAGTCAGAAGACGTGAAATACAGTTTTCCAGCTTCCTGAGGTTAGAGATCTCCATGCATGCTTTGTTCAGCTTGCCTGCCATTTCCCCCTTACAGCAGAGATCACAGTGATTAGCTGGTTTGGCAATTTTGGGGTTTGGAGGGGGTTCTAAACAGGGGTTTCTGGGTGGTTTCCCTACATACCCTAAACCCTCCCCCCCCCCCCACCTCTACAATAGTAATATTTCCATTTTCCAGGGTTCCCTACGTTTTTCCTGGGCTACTTTAGGGCAAAATCGGCACCCATGTTTTTTCCAAACTTTTAAAAGTATATTTTTTACACTTAGGAGCTTTGTTTTTGCTCCAAACTTCTCAGATGGCCTCCTCAGGACTTGTTGGCATGGATTCATGCCTTGTTAGTGGCGGATGGCTCTTTGATTCACCGCCGTGTTCCACGTGTGCCGTGGCCCATGAGGGGGCGAAGTGTACGCGGATCCCATGCCTTTCACCTCTGGAGAGGTCTTTCTTGGACCTAATGCTACCAGCGCCACAAAACATGCGCCTCATGACCCTCAGAAGGGTAACAACGACGTTCCGGTGAAACGCAAGCGCAGTTCTGCTCACCTTCAAATCTCTGGTATATAAGACCCCTGCCTTCATTTATAAGTTATTAATTCCTTATACCCCATCCAGATCACTGAGATCTATCGACCAACATTTATTAGTTACACCAGGGGTGTCCCATGTCAGTCCTCGAGGGCCGCAATCCAGTCGGGTTTTCAGGATTTCCCCAATGAATATGCATTGAAAGCAGTGCATGCACATAGATCTCATGCATATTCATTGGGGATATCCTGAAAACCCGACTGGATTGCGGCCCTCGAGGACCGACATTGGACACCCCTGAGTTACACCCTCACTCAAAGTTATCAACACAAGGTGGCAATTTATTTTTTTCTGTTACAGCTCCTCAAACTTGGAACTCCCTTCCTATTTATGTAAAGAGAAGAAAATAACCTAGATAAATTTAAAAGTAAACTTAAGAGCTTTCTTTTTAAAGATGCCTATGATGCTTAAGAGTCCAAACCTACTGCTATAAACTCTTACAAGGTTACTATCTTATTCCCCTCCTATTGTTTTCTACCATAATTGTTCCTCTGTCTATCATCGATATTGTATTTCCTTACCCATTCATTCCTTCTGTTATTGTTAGTTACTAATCTGTTATGTTAATAATAATAATAATAACAGCTTATATACCGCAATACCGTGAAGTTCTATGCGGTTTACAAAGATTAAGCAAAGGTACAAATTGATTGACTTTAAGAGGGGAGGAAGAAAGAGGGTTAATAGGACAGGAAATCCATTTTTGAGGAAAGAGTGATCAATAGAACAAGTTAATCGCTATAGAGGGGAGAGAAAAGAGAGGATCAGTTGTCTAGATACTTTAGGAACAGGTATGTTTTCAGACGTTTCCTACATTCCTCATAAGTAGTGGGCAAAAGCAATTGTTCTAGGTCTTTACCCCATGATGCTGCTTGGTGCGAGAGAAGATGTTCTTGGTGTTTTTTCAGTTTACAACCTCTCACTGGGGGGGGGGGGGGGGAGAAACGAAGTTGGAATGTGAGCTTCTCTTGTGTCTGTTGGCTGAGAAGGCGAAAAGGTCAGTTATATATTTAGGGGCAAGTCCGTGTAGTGCTTTGAAGCAGAAGCAGGCAAATTTAAACTTTACGCGCGCCTCCATTGGCAGCCAATGCAGCTGCCGGTAGTAGGGTGTCACGTGGTCCAACTTCCTCAGCCCAAAGATCAGTTTGACCGCTGCATTTTGCATCAATTGTAAACGCTGCATGTTCTTTTGGGAAATTGCTAAATAGGCGATGTTACAGTAGTCAAGTAGACTCAGTATGAGGGATTGGACTAGGGTTCTGAATGCCGCTGTATCGAAATAAGCTTTAATGGATCTGAGTTTCCAGAGAGTGAAAAATCCCTTTCTGATCAAGGAGTCCACCTGGTCTCTCATGGTTAGTCTCTACTTGCTTTTAATAACCCCAGTTTTAATCTGTAATTTGAAAGATTTGTTCATCGCTTAGAAATTTGAGTAAGCGATTAATCAAATACACAATAAACTTGAAACTTAAATCTTCTAAGCACTCTAGATCGCATGCGCATAGAGCGGCCCTTGCTGCAGGGGATTTCCACCCCACTTCCCCTGGAATTAGTGAATATGATGTATCAGGCACATTTGGGTAAAAAAAGAGAAGAAAATTCCATGCCTGTGGCTTCCCTTCAGAATCCAGCCCAGCAGGTGAGCTCTTCTCCTCTACTGGATTACAGTATGTCTCTGCGTTCGCTGATGGGGACCCCGGAGAATAGATGGGCGGTGCCTGCCATCGTGTCTGCATCTCTTTCCATCTCTCTGTTGCCTCAGGGCACTTTGGAAGCATCCACTGATGCGGCTAACCTAGCTGCCCTTTGTGATCAAGATACATGTGGGACCTGAGATTTGGCGGATCCATCTGCACACAGACTGTTCAAGGCAAGCCATCTTGAGGTCATTTTGGAATCCCTGCGGGAATTAAACCTGCAGTCGGTTCAACATGTCCATGCGGAATGTTCTTTGATGAGTGACAAAAGATCGCTCCCTACCTCCTTTCCGGATTCCTTCAGAGTCTGGGATACCCCGGAGGGTCCCCTGAAATGTACTAGAGCCATGGTGAGGCTGTACCCCATGACACCAGCCTTCTAATCTTTCGCTTCGCCGAAGGTAGATTTGGCTTTGGCTCAAGTCACTAATCGCACTTCCCTACCCTCCATTGTAGGGGTGGTTTTGAAGGATGCTCAGGACAGGCAGGTGGATTTTATCCTTAAACACCTTTTTGATTTGGCGGCGGCCAGAGTCAAGGCAACAGCGGCCATATACTTTGTCACCCAAGCATGTCATTCCAAGCTCCGCCATGCTCCTGCTGTGGTGGTTTTCCAGGATCTTGATTTTCTGATTTCCGAAGCTTATCCCGTGTCCACCAGAGGAATGCTGTGGATACGACAGTGGTCTGGAGATTGTCCTCTGAGGCCACTCTGAGCAGATTGCCTGTTAAAGGATTTCTTTTGTTCAGGCAGGGGCTGGATGACCTTATGGCCAGTGTGTAAGACTGTAAGCCTATGGTCCTGCCGGGCATCAAGCCTCGCCCCTCCAGGGGTTCAGGGCGTCCTAATTTTCATCCCTTCAGACGCCCTTACCCGTATGCTGGTCCCTAGGCTTTGGGTCAAATATTCAATTCTTTGTCCAGACCCCACTTTGAGGGCCCTGCCCGTCAGCAGTCCTCAAATGGATGTCCTCCTGCTCCCAAGAAAAAGCAGTGCTGATGCCAGGCCTTTGGCCCCTCTACCCTGTATCGTAGGGTGTCTCTTGGCTTTCCTAGCAGAGTGGGAGACGGTGACCTCGGACCGTTCGGTCCTATGCGATGGCCTTAATCTGGAGTTTTACCAACCTCTGTCAGATTTTTCTGGATTCACCTGCAGGGAGCCCCGAGAAAGTGCTGCGGGTGCAATCCCTAGTTTGCAGACTGCTAGATATTGCGGCGATCAAACCTGTGCCAAAGGACGACTTAGGCTCGGGGAGATACTCAATATACTTCATTGTTCCAAAGAAAGACTCAAAAGATTGGAGACCGATCCTGAAACTGAAAGCGGTAACTGCAGTCCTGAAAGTCCCACGCTTCAAAATGGAAACTGTGAGATCATTTTTTTGCAGCAGTGGTGCCAGGGAAGTTTTTGTATCTCACGGAGGCGCATCTTCATATCCTCATATTTCTGGGCACAGTAAGTTCCTGCAGTTCCATGTTCTGGACCAACACTTCCAGTTTGCAGCTCTTCCATTCGGCCTGGCATCAGCACCCAGGACCTTCACCAAGATCATTATGGTGGTTGCTGCCCACCTCCGCTCTCAGGGTATCCTGGTCCATATATACCTGGATAACTGGCTGATCAGTGCTCTCTCACTGGCGGAGGGACACTGAGCAGTGCAGTAGGTAGTCCATTTGCTGCAATGCCTGAGCTGGGTAATCAACCTGAGAAAAAGCCACCTGGAACTGACGCAGGACTTGGAGAATCTGGGGGTTCGGTTTAACACAGCCAGGAACCAGGTGTTCCTTCTGGAGTCTCAGAAAATGAAGATACATCAAACCATTCAGGAAATGTTAATAGTTCCGGCTCCAATGGCCTGGCAATATCTGCAGGTCCTGGGACTCATGGTTGTGACGATCGAGGTGGTTCCAGGGGCCAGGGCCCAGCTGTGTCCACTCCAGGAATCGCTGCTGGCCCGGTGGAATCCACAATAGGACTCGTTATCATTGCTGCTGCCTTGGAGGGTGGCGGTGCGCAGCAGTTTGCAGTGGTGGTTGTACCCACTGATCCTGTGCAAAGGTCTGCCAATGAGGGTCTCGGACTGGTGACTCTTTCCACAGATGTGAGTCTCTCCGGTTGGGGAGCAGTATTTACAGTATGTCTGTCCCGGTCCAAGGCTGGTGGTCTCCCTCCGAGAGCAAGTGGTCGTTCAATCACATGGAACTGAGGGCAATTTGCCTAGTCTTGCTGTGTTTTCAGAGGTGTCTTTGTCGAGCTGTCCATGTGTTCTAGGACAATGCAACAGCGGTGGCCTATGTTAACAGGCAGGGAGGCACCAGGAGTCCTCTTCTGGGTCTGGAAGCTTGGGTGCTCTTTTCCTGGGTGAAAAGGCACCTAGTGGCTCTGTCCATGGCACATGTGGCGGGTGTAGAAAACGTTCAGGCAGATTTTTTCAGTTGTCAGACCCTGGATCCAGGAGGATGGTCTCTCTCCTGGTGAGCATTCGAGTGCATAGTGCATCAGTGGAGTCGTCCAACATTCGACCTCATGGCGACTGCCAAGAACAGGTATATGGATAGATTTTTCAGCCATTGGCGAGATACGACAGCGAGGGGCTAGATGCTCTAGTGAAATCTTGGCCTCAAGGTGATCTCCTCTACGTATTTCCACCGTGGACCATGAGAGGATGCATTCCGCGCCGTGTTGCAGGTCAAGGGAGAACATGGATCTTGGTGGCACCAGATTGACCACAGAGACTCTGATCTGCCGATCTAGTTCGGCTCCACCACGGTCAGGGACTCCAGCTCCCTTGTTTCTCTTGTCTTCTCACTCTGGGTCTAATCGCGCTGCAAGATTGCGGCCGCTTAGGTCTTACGGCATGGCTATTGAGCGCGCGGCCTTGACAGCCAGAGGCCATTCGCCCGCAGTCATTGCTACGTTTCTATTTGGCAAGCGGAGATCCACTGTTGTGGCCTATGCAAAGACCTGGAAGTTTTTCCAGGCTTGGTGTTCAAGTTCACAGGTGGATGTCTCAGGTTCCTCAGGTGCTCAAGTTCTGGATTTCCTACAGGCTGGCCTCAAGAAGGGGCTTGCTGTGTCTTCCCTCAGGGTACAGATCACAGGTATCTTTTGCTTGGGTCCTGTTCTGCTCAGATCGCGTCTCATCCAGACGTTGTTCCGTTTCTTGCGAGGTGCAGTTCGGCTGAAGCCTCCTTTGAGGCTTCCTTGTCCAACATGGACTCTGAATCTGGTTCTCCAATCACCGGCTCGTCCACCCTATGAACCTCTTGAGCAGGCCTTGTTGCATGATTTTAAAATCAAGACTATCTTTCTGGTAGCAGTCACATCTGCCCATAGAGTCTCGGAGCCTCAGGTGCTCTCGTGCCGGGATCCTTTTCTGCGGATTCCAATTTCTGCGGTTATCTTATGGACAGGAACATCCTCTCTTCCGAAGGTGATTTTTATCTTTCATGTAAATCAGGAAGTCCATCTTCAGGTGTTTTTTCCATCTGTGTCCGAGTCCAAGGATAGAATTTTGCAAGGAAATACTTTTAAAACCAATTGAAGGAAATTTATTTTCATTCGGAGAACAGTTAAGCTCTGGAACGCATTGCCAGAGGATGTGATAAGAGCGGATAACGTAGCTGGTTTTAAGAAAGGTTTGGACAAGTTCCTGGAGGAAAAGTCCATAGAGTCTGTTATTGAAAAAGACACGGGGAAGTCACTGCCTGCCCTGGATCAGTAGCATGGAATAGTGCTACACCTTGGGTTTTGGCCAGGTACTAGTGACCTGGATTGGCCACTGCGAGAACATTGGTCTGAACCAGTAAGGCTATTCTTATGTTCTTCTAATTATTTTCGTCTTGCAGACCATCTTTTCATGCTTTAGAGTCCTGCCCATTGGGGTAGGCTCGCTTCTAAGGCTACCATTTCAAGATGGATTCATGCTGCCATTTCTGCTGCCTATGTAGTGGGGGGAAAAAGCCTCCCTTTGGGGTGAGGGCTCATTCCACTAGAGGAATGTCTTCCTCTTGGGCTGAATCCATTGCAGTTTCGCCTGAGATTTGCACACTTTTCCCATTTTTTTTACCGGATTGATGTGGCGGCCAAGCAGAATGCTGCATTTAGGGCTTTGATTCTGGCAGTGGGTTCATCGGACCCCCTCCTGATGTTTTGGGACTGCTCTGATACGTCCCAGCAGTCCAGAATAAAGAGGGATTGCACAAGAATGAAAAATTAGGTTCTTACCTCGGCTAATCTTCTTTCTTGTAAATCCTCTCTTTACACCCGTCCGGTTCTTGTCCGATTTGCAGATTGCCTAACCAGTTACTGGTAAACTGGATTTCAATCTATGATGTAGGTTAGAGGGGTTACCCGGGTAGTTGCCCCCTCCTGACTATACAGGCTGTGTCTCCATCTAAAATTTTAAAGTTCAGATTTTAAGGTTCATATCTGTTCTACATTGTCAATGGTTGATATTTTGAATTTGTTAACATGAGTAGAGTTGATTGTTTGGTGGGGAATTCCCCGTCACCCCTCTCTCTCGCTCTCTTTTTGTTTCTTGTTTCTCCTGTAGACCTTCCTGGCTTGGTTACTGACTGGGATTCCAGGGAGCATGCTCCAGGAGATGTATCAGTGGGAGGGGCAGAGCTTTGTTAATTGAAGATCCTACAATCATTGGCTGCCCAAGGTGAATAACCCAGCAGTCCAGAATAAAGAGAGGATTTACAAGAAAGATTAGCAAAAGTAAGAACCTAACCTTTTGCTCTAAGACTTTGTCTCTTTTCTTGGATTATGATACATTTGGTCTTTTTAGATCTTTACACCAAGTGAAGCTTTTATTACCCTCAGTACATGTAAATGGTTTGTACCCTGAGTGGATCATTTTGTGCCTTTTTAGATTTGTAATCAGTGAAGCTTTTCTTACACTCAGTACATGTAAATGGTTTGTACCCTGAATGAATCATTTTTTGTTTTTAGAGATGAAAGCCAAGTGACACTTTTATTACATTCAGTACATGTAAATGGTTTCACTGCTGTGTGGGTCTGTAGATTAATTTTTAGATGTGAAAACTGATTGAAGCTTTTATTACATTCAGTACATGTAAAAGGTTTGTACTCTGTGTGGATCATGTTCTGTCTTTTTAAGGGGAGAGTCTAGTCTAGTCTTCGGTTTATATACCGGGTCATCTCCTAATAGAGCTTGACTCTGTTCACAAATAATTAAGACAAGAATATATAAAAGAATACGAACCTGAGAAAGAGAATGTGAAAATGCAATCAATTCATCACTTTAGTAGGTAAACCATTAAGTTATTGTGTGAACAACAAAGTTTTTAGGGCAGTGATTAAAGCTACAGCCTCAGCACCCTGGGGTTCTAGGTTGAAACCCACACTGCTCCTTGTGACCCTTGGCAAGTCATTTAATCTCCTCATTGTCCCAGGTACATTAGATTGTGAGCCCACTGGGACAGACAGGTAAAAATGTGTAAGTACCTAAATTCATGTAAACCATTCCGAGTTCTCCTGAGAGAACGGTATAGAAAATTGAATAAAATATGAAAACTGAGTAAAAAGCTTTTTTACACTCAATACATGTAAACAGTTGATAAACTTTATTATTTTATGTCATTTTAAATCTGAATGCTGAGTGAAGCTTTTATTACATTCCATACATGTAAAAAGTTTGTGACCTGTGTGAATCTTCTTGTGAAATTTTAGATCTGAAAACCAAATGAAGCTATTACACTCAGTACACGTAAACAGATTGTCTCCTGTGTGAATCCTCTGGTATAATTGTAGACCTGAAAGCCGAATGAAGCTTTATTACATTTAGAGCATGTAAATGTTTTGACTGCTATGTGGGTCTGTTGGTGAACTTTTAGAGTTGAAAGCTGAGAGAAGATTTTATTTCATTCAGTACATGTAAATGGTTTGTACAGTGTGACTTATTTGGTGCCTTTTTAGAACTGAAAGCCAAGTGAAGCTTTTCTTACACTCAGTACAGGTATATGGTTTGGACCCTGTGTGACATATTTGGTGTCTTTTTAGAACTGAAAGCCAAGTGAAGCTTTTGTTACACTCAGTACATATAAATGGTTTGTGACCTGTGTGAATTTTTTGGTGTCTTTTTAGAGTTTGAAGCTGAATGAAGCTTTTATTACACTCAATACAAATATATGGTTTGTGACCTGTGTGAATCCTTTGATGAAATTTTAGACCTGAAAGCTGAGTAAAGCTTTTATTACACTCAGTACATGTAAATGGTTTGTACCCTGTATGAATCAATTGGTGTCTTTTTAGAGATGAAAGCCAAGTGAAGCTTTTATTACATTCAGTACATGTAAATGGTTTGTACCCTGTGTGAATTATTTGGTGTCTTTTTAGATCTGAAAGCCAAGTGAAGCTTTTCTTACATTCAATGCATGTAAATGGTTTGTACCCCGTGTGGATACCCTGGTGAAATCTTAGAGCTGAAAGCTGAGTGAAGCTTTTATTACATTCAGTACATGTAAATGGTTTGTACCCTGAGTGGATCATTTGGTGTCTTTTTAGATATGAAAGCTGTTTGAAATGTTTATTACACTCAGTACATGTCAACAGTTGGTACTCTTTGTGGATCATTTTGTGTTTTTTTAGATCTGAAAGCCGAGTGAAGCTTTTATTACATTCTGTACATGTAAATAGTTTGTGACCTGTGTGAATATTCTGGTGTAGTTTTAGATCTGAAAGCCGAGTGAAGCTTTTATTACATTCTGTACATGTAAATGGTTTGACTGCTATGTGGGTTTGTTGGTGAATTTTTAGAGCTGAAAGCTGAATGAAGCTTTTATTACAGTCACTACACGTAAACGGTTTGTGACCTGTGTGAATCATTTGATGTCTTTTTAAAACTGTACGCTGAGTGAAGCTTTTATTACACTCAGTACATGTAAACGGTTTGTGACCTGTGTGAATCATTTGGTGTCTTTTTAAAACTGTACGCTGAGTGAAGCTTTTATTACACTCAGTACATGTAAACGGTTTGTGACCTGTGTGAATCATTTGATGTCTTTTTAGATCTGAAAGCCGAGTGAAGCTTTTATTACACTCATTACATGTAAATGGTTTTATTGCTGTGTGGGTCTGTTGGGGAATTTGTAGAGTTGAAAGCTGAGGGAAGCTTTTTTTATGTTCAGTAGATGTAAATAGTTTCTCATTTTTATGATTCCTTTTGTGCATTTGGAGTTCTGAAAACAAAGGCAAGCTCTTATTACATTTAGGGCAAATAAAGTTGATGCTGCTATTGTGTGCAATACATGTGAATTCTTTCTGGTGTGTTTTTCCTTTCTCTCCTTCTTGTTGGAATTTAGAAGACACTATATCACTATTATTCATTTGGAAGGGTCTCTCTGCTAGGTGCCTCTGGTCCTCAAGGATGTTGCTGATCTCTCTGTCATTTCTCTCACACTTAGTGACTCCGTCCCTTGATTCTCCTGCAGGGTCTCTCTGTTCCTTTGATTCCCGCTTACAGTTCTTCTCAATTCCCCGAGAAATATTCTCCCAGACATTTTCTGATTGTGTTTGGATTTCTTCCATTTCTACAGGATTCTTCCATTCTTGTGAGATCTGTTTATCTGCTGGATATAAACAGAAGATATTACTCATGAATTAGAAAACAGCAGTGGTATCTACGATAGAACCTTTATAGAATAAGAGGAAGTACATGTTATATCACACCAGGATTTTCCATGTGTGGCTTGAGAATTGGTCAGTTTCCTATGTGCAAAGCACATCTCCACATAATGCAAGTTTGTATGATGATGTGATGTTCCTTCCTTGTCAGTGAGTAGTGTTAAGGGAGTCCATTCTATTAAGGGTGTCAAAAATCCGAGTGTGTCAAATCTGTTCTAGACTATTAATCTAAGTCCGCATGTATGTGCCAGTATTTAGGTGTGACCACTTAAGCCATATCAGTAGCAGGTGTAAATGCGAATGCCTAACGGTCGCCACTTGCACACAAAACTAATATGTGATTTCTATATTGTCTCATTTTATAGTGGGGTTTTTTTGGTGTTTTTATCTTATAATTGGCTGGGGGCTTTTTTGTAATCCATTTATGTATTGAAAGATTAGGTTCTTACCTTTAAAAATCTTCTTTCTTGTAAATCCACCCTCTATTCCTGAACAAGTGGGTTATGCATCCCATGTCACAAGATTGCATATAGGAAGCCTCATTTACATAATTTTTTAAATCCTCCCCTCTTACCTCAGGACTGCCCTCAAGGCTCTAGTTCGTGCAAAAGCAGTCACACCTGTAGAGATATAGACTAGAGAATGACGTGGGTAACTCACCGAAACGGGAAGAAAAAAAACCTGGTTGCAACAGGTACAGGGACAAGATCATTCACCGCCCCATAGAGGGGTGAATGGCCTTGTCTCCGCAGTTAAGTGAGGCAACGTGTGCAAAATACCTATCACACATCGCGATCGCGCAGTCCAGCAGCCCCCTTTTTCCTTCCTCTTGATCGCAGAGGTCCAGGCATCTCCCTCCCTCCCTCCCCTTCGCTGGCGATTTTCATTTTTCTGTCTCTGAGTGGCAAGAGTCTTTAAACAAGTTGTGCGCGGCTGCCTGAAACTTCTCTGATGCAACTGGAAGTTGCGTCAGAGGAGAAGTTTCAGTGTAGCCGCATGCAACTTGAGGAAAGACTTGGGCCGTTCAGAGACAGAAAAATGAAAAATCGCCAGCGAAGATGAGGGGAAGGGAGGGAGGGAGATGCTCGACTGTGGCGATCAGGAGGGAGGGGGCTGCTGAACTGCATGAAGGGTACAGAAGAAATGTAGAAAGAGAGGGGGAGGGGAGAAGATGCTGAAGGAAAATGGGTAGGAGAGAAAGGGGATAAGACGTTGAAGGAAAGTGGGGAGGGGAAAGAGTGGAACAGATACTGAAGGAATGTGGGGAAGAGAGAGAGAGAGAGGGGTGCACATACTGGATGGAAGGAGGGGATAAAGAAAAAAGGGCTCATGCTGGATTGGGGAGACAGATACCAGACCTGAGGGGAGGAAAGGAGGAGAAAGATGCTAAAAACCACTTGGGGGAGGGAAAGAAAGATGGAAGAGAAGAAGACAGAGATGCCAGACTATGGGGGGAGTGGAGGGAAGAAGATGGGTGCCAGACCAATGGGAGGGGGTTGGAGATGGAAGGGAGAGGCACATTAACAGAGCAGATGCCATGTGGAAGAGGTAGAGAAAAGGCAGGCAGTGGATGGAAGGAATAGAATGACGAGAAGATGAGGAAAGCAGAAACCAGACAACAAAGGTAGAAAAAAAAATTTGATTTTTCTTTTTTTTTTATTTTAAGTTAAAGTAGTATATTAGTTGTATTGATCCAGTTGAAGATCTCTTTCTCTAGTTCAGCAGCCAGAACTTTGATTTATAAAATGACAATTGTACAGAATATTGTTTAATTTTATACTTTAATAAAACAGTATAAAACTATTTGAGGCTTGTGCGGATGGTTATTAGTATCAGTTGGTTTGCGGGAACAGGGCCGAGCTCGCGGGGAGGGGACTTTCCACCTGTCATTCTCTAACATAGACAAAAGGGAGAGTTATGGGGAAACTCCCCGACAAATAAGTCAAATTTGCTCATAACATAAAATGTCACAACAATCAAACAATTGAAATAAGTTTCTAAACAGTATAAACTTGAAAGAAACTGCTATAAGGCAACACAGCCTGTACTAACAGAGGGGGTGCCCTAGCTATAACATATTCTGGTCAAAAAACCATAAGTCCAGCTGATTAATTAAGGCAGATAATCAGCGAATTAGGGTGGGTTCCAGGAATAGAGAGTGTGGATTTACAAAAAAGATTAGCAAAGGTAAGAATCTAATCTTTCATTCTTGTACAATCCCACTCTATTCCTGGACAAGTGGGACATAACAGAGCAGTTCCACAGAGTCAGGGTGGGACTGATGAGCCTGCTGTCAAAAACAGAGGAACCAAAAGCAGCATCTGCTTGGCTGCCACATTGATCCTGTAAAACTTGGTAAACGTATGCAAGAAGGACCAAGAAGCAGACCTGCAAATCTCCTCAGCAAGCTATGTTATCCTATTGCTGTTTTCGGAAATTAATTAAGACCACTTTGTTCGATAAGTTTATTACTTAGTGCGTTTTATTATTGAAATTCTATTTTACAAATATTTGTATTTTTTACTGTATTATTGTATTTCGCTGATTGTCCAGCTCTTTTTAGTGTAAACCACCTAGAACTTTTGGTTAAGCAGTATAAAAGAATAAAGTTATTATTATTATTGCCGATGACTCTGCCCAAGAGGCAGAAACGCCTCTAATAGAATAAGCCCTCACAGAAAGTGTGTGTATGGGGGGGGGGGCTTCTTTCCGACAGCAAAAATAACCATAAGAAATAACCATAAGAATCCATCTCGAAATATAGTAACATTGTAAATTAAGGCAGATAAAGACCTGAATGGTCCATCCAGTCTGCCCAACCATACATGCTCCTTAAATTAATCATTTAATTTAAATGGTCCTTTTTCTTAAATATTTCTGGGCCAGAAACCCAGAGTCCTACCCGATAGTCTGTTTAGGTTCCATCTACTGCAGTCTCCGTCAAAGCTCACTCCAGCCCATCTTAACCATCCCAGCCATCAAAACCCTCCCCAGCCTGTCCTCAACTGAATGTCCATATACGAGACACAGACTGTGCAAGCTTGCCCAGTACTGGCCGTTCCTTCAGTGTATACCCATTATTTTCTGATTAGAGATCCTCTGTGTTCATCCCACACTTGTTTGAACTCTGTCACCGTTTTCTTCTCCACCACCTCCCTCGGGAACGCATTCAACGCATCAACCACCCTCTCCGCAAATAAGAATTTTCTAACATTACTCTTGAGTCTACCACTCCTCAACCTCTGTTTTTACCATTTTCCTTTCTCTGGAATAGATTTTGTTCTATGTTAATACCTTTTAAGTATTTGAACATCTGAATCGTAAATCCCCTGTCCCTCCTTTCCTCTAAGGTATACATATTCAGGGCTTCCAGTCTCTCCTCATGCATCTTCTGCTGCAAATCTCCTACCATTTTCATCGCCTTCCTCTGGACTGCTTCAAGTCTTTTTATGTCCTTTGCTAGATAAGGTCTCCAAAATTGAACACAATACTCCAAATGGGGCCTCACCATCAACCTGAAATGGTGGCTCTTGAAGCTGGCCAGCCTTACAGGCAGGACCCACCAGTACGAACAGGTGGTCAGATACCTGAAACTTTTTCGTGACTTCCAAGTACCGCAACAAAAGCCTGTGCACATCCAATGACCTCAGCACTCAGTCCTGCTCTTTCGATCCTGAGGGAATAAAGGTAGGCAGCCAGGCCTAGAGACTAGAGACAACCTTCGTAAGAAAAGAGGGAACAGTATGCAGAATCACGTTGGAATCCATAATCTGAAGAAAAGGATCCATGCAGGATAAAGAGAGAATCTGCCTAGGCATTTCTGGGTGTGATTCCTTTTTCCTTCTAAATGCTTTATTTTTCCTGTGGCATGTTTTTGGGCATAAAATTAATGGAATTGCAACTATAGGAGTACCGTGCTGGTGAAGTGAAGACAAAGTCCAGACACAGTTTTTTGTTGTTTTGAACTATAGCCGGACTGTGTCGTTTGTGAAGCCAGTGTGGCAAGGCTGGCTCAGAGTTTTGATTTCCTTTATGAGACTGTGTTTAAAAGCTATTGATGCCTACTGACAATACCAACTCAGGCTGAGCAGGGGTCAGAAATAAAAGCACAAATTTTTGTTCAGTTCTGGGTGTGCGTTTTCCTTGCTTGTAAGGTATTGGTTACTTACCTGGTATTATACACACTAGACAGGTGCCTTGGGAAGGAACACGCCAAGCCCGTATACGTCACAGATAGCCCGGTCCGCTATGCCTATCAGGAACCGCAGCTGCGACAACACCCTTTAGAATTGGGCAAGATATCTATGCTATCATGCTATGATTGAAGTCTACAAAATCCTGAGTGGAGTAGAACAGGTACAAGTGGATCTATTTTCACTCCGTCAAAAATTACAATGACTAGGGGACACTCAAAGAAGTTACAGGGAAATACTTTTAAAACCAATAGGAGGAAAATCTTTTCACTCAAGAGAATAGTTAAGCTCTGGAACACGTTGCCAGAAGTTGTGGTAAGAACGGACAGCCTAGCTGGTTTTAAGAAAGGTTTGGACAAGTTCCTGGAGGAAAAGTATATAGTCTGTTTTTGAGAAAGACGGGGGGGGGAGGAGAGGGGGGGAAGCCACTGCTTGCCCTGGATTGGTAGCATGGAATATTGCTACTCCTTGGGTTTTGGTCAGGTACTGACCTGGATTGGCCACCATGAGAACGGGCTACTGGGCTTGATGGACGTTTGGTCTAACCCAGTAAGGCTATTCTTATGTTATGTCTTTGTGGTGAACTTAGATTTGGGGTAGGGAGTATTCAGCTGGTGTTTTACTGTTGGGCCACCTAAGGGTTACATAGATTTAGAAACTTTTTAGAGCGGGGGTCATGCTTGATTTTCAAGCACTGCAGGAGAAGTACTCCTTCACAACTGCTGATTAGGTCCAGAAGAACTGGTAGTGAATTATTGCTTAAGTAATAATGCAGATGTGTTTCTGACTTGGGAGGGTGAGAAAATATAAAGAACATATACGTAAGCATGGATTAATGAGAGAAAGCCAACATGGTTTTAGTCAAGGGAAATCTTGCCTCACCAATCTAC
Source organism: Geotrypetes seraphini (assembly GCF_902459505.1). Classification (NCBI taxonomy): domain Eukaryota; kingdom Metazoa; phylum Chordata; class Amphibia; order Gymnophiona; family Dermophiidae; genus Geotrypetes; species Geotrypetes seraphini. Next base: position 504,364,852 of record NC_047085.1, read on the forward strand.
TGCATCTCTTTGAACGGGTGACTAAACATGTGGATAAAGGTGAACCGGTTGATATTGTGTATTTGGATTTCCAAACAAGGCACTTGACAAAGTACCTCATGAAAGAGGTACTGACTCCCCAAAGGTTCAGGAAACAGTGTTTGTTATACTAGAAATGAAGGTTACACCTCCACTCTTTATCTCACCAGTTTTACCCCAGTTCTATACTCACCTGAGCAGCTGCTTTTCCCAGTCTTTCTTTCCTCTGATCCAGGCTCTCCTCTGATGTAAGGCTCTTCCCCTCGTTCAATGCGGGATATAATCTCAGGGATGGGATTTGAAGAGCCTGTTTTGGGTATAAGAGAACTGCATTAGGTTTTCCAAAATCATTCTGAGCCTGATTTCCTGAAATTCAAGAGTTAGGCAAATTTCCAGCATAAAGAAATTCACTAACTTCACCAAACAGAAATATTCAAACCCTTGGTTAAATAGAAACAGCCCTGCAAATCTCAGAGAAGTTACATAAACCATCTTCTTTAGAGTCTAGTTTCCACTCTACATAGGGCAATTAATTGATTACTAGCTTAAACCTGAGCTGTGTGGATAGACTTCGTTGCCAGAGGATGTGGTAAGAGCGGATAGCGTAGCTGGTTTTAAGAAAGGTTTGGACAAGTTCCTGGAGGAAAAATCCATAGTCTGTTATTGAGAAAGACATGGGGAAAGTCACTGCTTGCCTTGGATCGGTAGCATGGAATGTTGCTACTCCTTGGATTTTGGCCAGGTACTAGTGACCTGATTGGCCACCGTGAGAATGGGCTACTGGGCTTGATGGACCATTGGTCTGACCCAGTAAGACTATTCTTATGCTCTCTACTGTGTCTCTGTCCAGGGCTCCTGCCTGCCTCACCTGCCTGTCCATAGATTTAAGAAAAGAAGAATCATATATAAATTTTAAAAGACATTTAAAAGCACACTTTTTTCAAATGGCTTTTTTAACTTGAAAAAATAAGTTTGGGACTACAGTTTGCATAATGCTGTTATTTATCTTAATACAATTTTTAGGGTATTGATTATTTTAATTTACTGTTGATAAATTGATGATTATAGGAAGATTATGGATTTAAAAAAAAATTCTTTCTTTTCTCTTTCTTTGATACGAATGGAGTTCTTTCAAAATTATTTGTAAAGTGGTACCTCGGTTTACGAGTGCACCGAAATCAGCGCCTCGGAAACCGAGCGTGGCTTGATTTACGAGTGCCCCCCCCCCCCCCGCAATTCGGCACCCTCCCCCCCTGCCGCGATTGGGCATCCCCCCGCCGCTTCTTACCGTCATCTGGGCACCGGCACCGGCATGTCCTGTGCATTGGTGCCAGTGCCCGAAGATTGGCCTCCTCTTCTGCTGGGCCTTGAGCATCTGTGTATGCTCAAGGCCTGCGAGTTCACGTTCTATCTCGGAGAGGCCCAGCAGAAGAGGAGGCCGATCTTCGGGCACCGGCACCAATGCACAGGACATGCCGGTGCCGGTGCCCAGATGACAGTAAGAAGCGGCGGGGGGGTTGCCCAATCGTGGCCGGGGGATGCCCAATCACGGCGGGGGGGGGGGGGGGGGGGTGCCGGATCGCAGGAGGGGGCCTTCGGGGTAAGCAGTGCCGGTTCTCGGGGGGGGGGGGGGAACTTATCAAAGCGAGTTTCCATTATATCCTATGTGGAAACTCGCTTTGATAAACGAGCATTTTGGATTACGAGCATGCTCCTGGAACGGATTATGCTCGTAATCCAAGGTACCACTGTATTTGCATATTGTAAACTGCTTTTATCCTTATGGGGCTGCATACGGGAAATGTGAGACAGCGTTAACTTTGGTTACATTGTTACAAGACCGGAGCGGTTGTGGGACGGGTCACAGCTCCACTGCAGCAAAAGATAAGTCCAGGCTGACATTTTAGTGTGTAAGATCTATCCTAGTATGTGGTGGTATGAGACGGTGATTAGCTGTGATGGTCTCATTAACAACCTGCTCCGTGTTTGTCACCAGAGGTTGCTTGTTGGGTCTGAGCTTTTCACATACACATTTATTTATGAAGTTTTATTAGGTTAAAAAGAGTTTAAGGTGATTTGTGAATTTGATGTATATTTTGATCTCCTGATTTAATTATTTTTGATTTTTCATTATATTTTGAGTTCAATAAACATAAAGTTCAGAGCAGCTTGGCTCCACCTTCATTTCTGATGGGGCAGCCTGGCCCCAGGGCAGCAAAATCTATGGAGACCACCCCTTACATAGACCTTTAAAGTCCTTTGCTTGGGGTTTGGCTTACGCACTTTAGTCGTCATTGTATTGTTTGTATAGTGGGTTTTATATTAACATTTTGGAAGGTTTTATTTCAAAGTGTTTTTTTGTCATTGTTGTTTTACTGTTCATGTAAGCCCGTATTACAGAAAACTACACTGGTTGCCTATGGAGGCAAGGGTCATCTTCAAGTTTGCCTGCCTCTGCTTCAAAACCATAACAGGTTCATCCCCAATCTACCTGTCGCACCATTTTGAATTTCCAGGCACCACTTGCGCACGTAATGCCTATCTGTTTGCCTTCCCATCCTTGAAGGGCTGTATCTACAAGAGATTCCTCGATAGATCACTGTCATTCCAAGCAGGCAAATGGAATAAATGTCTAACCACCCTCATTTCAAATTCACCCTCCTACCTAACCTGACTCTTTCCTGCCTTCTTGTATCTCTGAAATACTTCCGGATATACCTGACTACTCTCGGCTTGCTAATGTAATTTGAAAGTCTTTTCTGTAACATCGCTGTCTGTGTACAGTCTCTTCTTCTGTAAAACACTTGTGGTATTGCAGTATACAAAATAAAGTTATTATTATTATTCTGAAATTGACTATGTGCCTGGGAGGGGGAAGAAGAAGAGTGGTATGTATTCCAGCTAAAAGGGGAGACAACTCCTTAAAATATCATTCAGGAAAAGCACCTTGTGAAACTGTGCTACAGGGGAATTCGTATTTAAGCCTTCTTTACTTTGAAACAATTTTTATTGAACAAGCCCCCCAAAAAACACAGTAGAAAAAAATAACATTTGTTCAGGAACTATACAGCAAGTATACCCCGATCCCAATATCCCATCCCCACCCTCTCCCTTCATAATAAGATAAACCAGAACATACAAATGATTAGTGAGCTGTCAGAAGAATCAAGCACAAGAGATAACAGAAGAAAAATGCTGCAGGCATGAGGAAAGAGTAACCAGCAATATGGTAACAAAAAAAAAGGAGCAAGTATCCCAACCCATGTAACTGAGGAGGCCTGACCAAGACTAAAGCGAAAGTTGGACACTCAGGGCCCTGGACTATGATGAACCCCAAGAGACAATGTATAGGGTCCTCCCTCCCCCCAGAGTCCTCCACCCAAGAGAAAAAAAAACAAAACCAAAACAACCAGCAAAGTTTCAACCAAAAACAATAACAAAAAAACAAAGGAAGGACAGACCAAGCTTAAGTCTTCTTAATATTTGCTTGATGGGAAGCAAAATGTCACCATTTCTGACCTTACTTTGTCCCACTGGTTAGATGAATTGTGAATTACTAAAATGTGGCTTCATAAACATGATCATATTGTACTTTCAGTTGCTCTACCTGCATATGTAGAATTTTTGTCTTGTCAGTGTGAAGTGACTTGTTTTCTGGTTTGTGTGTGTTTTTTTTAATTTTTATTTTATACATTTCATATTTTATATCACCATATCATTGGGGAAAATGAAAACAGAAAAATAATTACATAAATAAAATAAGGCAATACAATTACAAAGTCCACCCACTACATAATAGCAATAAGATCCCAAAATGATAGGAAATTAAGAAAACAATAAAATTCTTAAACTATGAGCATCTTAACCCAAGAGACTTCCCTCCAAGACGGTTTTATCAGTGAACACATGAGATTACATTAAAACATGCACATCTTCCCTAGCCCTCAGGAAATTTTCTGCTTAGGATCATAAAATTGAAACTGTTTCCCTTGATAAAGAATGCAACAAACACATGGAAATCGTAATACAAAATTAGCTGACAAAGCCTGCACCTTAGGCCTTAATGACAACAAAAGATTAGGTTTTTACCTCTGCTAATCTTTTTTCTTGTAAATCCACCCTTTAGTCTGGGAACAGGTGGGAAGTAGCGTTCCCAGGCTAGCCAGGGGCTGTAGGAACTTCATTTAACAGAAATTCAGCCCCCTCCCACAGCACTCATCCCCTGGAGCATGCCCCCTGGTCACCAGTCTTCAAGCAGCCAGGAATCTCTACAGAAGAAACAAAAGAGAGGAGAACGGGGAACTCCCCGCCAAACAATTAATTCTGTTCATGTTAACATATTCAAAACAGCAACAATTCAAATCGGAAAACAGATTATGAAACATTAAAACCTGAACTATAAAACAGGGTTATAGGGAGACACAGAAGGGTGTGAAAACCCAGAAACCCCACTAACTTAACTCCATAGTTAAACAGATGGCATTCGCAGAAAGGCTGGTCTGAGATTGAAATCCAGCTTATCAGTAATTGGCTAGGAAATCTGCAAATCGGACAGAAATAGGGCAGGCTCCCAGAATAAAGGGTGGATTTACAAGAAAGAAGATTAGCAGAGGTAAGAACCTAATCTTTCGTTCTTATACAATCCCCCTTTATTCTGGGAACAGGTGGGATGTAACAGAGCAGTCCCTAAACATCAGGGGAGGGGAAACCAATGAGCCCGCTGCCAATACCAATGCCCCAAAAGCAGCATCCTGCTTGGCCGCCACATCAATCTGATAAAACTTGGTAAAGGTGTGCAGGGAAGACCATGTAACTGTCCTGCAAATCTCTTCCAGCGAAACTGCTGTAGATTCTGCCCAAGAAGAAGACATACCTCTAGTAGAATGAGCCTGAACTCCAAGGACTTTTTCCCCTGTCACCACATAGGCAACAGAAATGTCTGTACGAATCCATCTGGAAATGGTAGCCTTAGAGGCAGGCCTACCCTTACGGGCAGGACCCGAGAGAACAAACAAATGGTCCAAGAGGTGAAACTTGTTGGTGAACTCCAAATAACAAAGTAGAAGGCGGCAAACATCCAGGGACCGCAAGATCCGGTCCCGGGCCTTGGAACCCAAGGAAATGAACGCTGGAAGACGAACTTCCTGCTTCACATGAACGACAGAAACCACCTTTGGGAGGAAGGTACCTTCTGCAAGAGCACTGTGGAATCTGTGATCCACAGGAAAGTATCCCAGTACGAGAGGGCCTGAAGATCCGAGATCCTACGGGCAGATGTGACCGCAACCAGGAAAAGTCTTGATGGTTAGATCCTTCAATGAGGCCTACTTAAGGGGTTCATAGAGTGGACGAGCCAGCGAGTGTAGAACCAGATTCAGTTTCCACATCGGACATGAGAGACGCAATGGAGGCTTCAGCTGAACCGCTACCCTCAAGAAACTGACAATGTCCGGATGAGACGCTAAGGATCCTCTGAGTGATACAGGACCTAAACAAGACCCGTGATCTGAACCCTGAGAGAAGCCACAGCAAGGCCCTTTTTCAGGCCATCCTGCAGAAAGTCCAGAACCTGTGCCACTGAGGGAACTGAGAGGTCCACCTGGGAACTTGAACACCAAGCCTGGTAACACTTCCAGGCTTTTGCAAAGGCCGCAACAGTGGACTTCCACTTGCTATGCAGCAACGTAGCAATGACCGTGGTCGAATAGCCCCTGGCTGTCAAGGCTGTGCGCTCAATAGCCATGCCATAAGACTAAAGCGATTGATCCCTGAGTAAGAAGACGAAGGTAGCAAGGAAGCTGAAGACCCTGACCATGCTGGAGCTGAACCAGATCAGCATACCACAGTCTCCTCGGCCAATCCGGGGTCACCAAAATCACCAGGCCCCAGTGTTCTGCAATGCGATGCCACATGTGTCCTATCATAGGCCACGGGGGAAAGATGTAGAGGAGACCGCCCCGAGGCCAGGACTGCCCAGAGCGTCCAGGCTTTTACTGCTAGCCTCTCGCCAACGGCTGTAAAATCTGTCCGCTTTCCTGTTCTTGGCGATCACCATGAGGTCAAACGTGGGACAACCCCACTGGTGCCTGATGCACTCGAACGCTCTCCTGGAGAGAGATCACTCTCCAGGATCCAATGTTTGTCAACTGAGAAAGTCCACTTGAACGTTTTCTATGCCCATGTGTGCCACGGACAGAGCTACGAGGTACTTTTTTGCCCAGGAAAAGAATAGCCGAGCTTTCATGCTCAGAGGAGGGCTCATGGTGCCTCCTTGCCAGTTGACATAGGCCACCGCTGTTGAATTGTCCAAGAACACTCGGACAGCTTGTTGATGGAGACACTTCTGCAAATGTAACAAGGTGAGGCGGATCGCCCTCAGCTTCAGGCGATTGATCGACAACTTGCTCTCCGAGGGCAACCATCAGCCCTGAGCCGGGGCAGACATACACACTGCCCCCAACTGAAGAGACTCCTGTCCGTTGAGAGAGTCACCCAGCCGAATACACCTTCGGAGAGCTTGGAAAACTCTGGCCATGGGGTAAAGCTTTGCCATGGCCCGAGCGCATTTCAGAGGACCCTCCGGGTTATCCCAAACCTCCAAAAGAATATGAAACAGATCCAGATTATCAGGAAAGGAGGCAGAGAGCGGTCTTTGATCACTTAACAAAGAACATTCCGCCTGGACCAGCTGATCCGACTGCAGGTTTAATTCCCACAGGGATTCTGAAATGAGATCCTCAAGACGACTAGGCTTGGAAAAATCTACGAACGGAAGGTTCGTCCGCTAGATCTCAGGACCCATACAAATCTTGATCACGAAAGTCAGCTAGGTTAGCCACATCAGTGGATGCCCCCAAGGTGCCCTGAGGAAGCAGAGGGATGGAGATGCGGACATGATGGCAGGCATCATCCGCCTTCATTCTGGGGTCTTCGTCTGGGAGCTCAGAGACAGACTGGAGTCCAGCGGAGGGGAAAAACAAGCAGGCTGGGTTGGCTTCTGATGGGGGGACCACAGGCATGGACTTTTTAACCAAGTATGCCTGATACATCATAGTCACAAAATCCGGGGGGAAAAAAAATCTCCCGCGGCAATGGCTTCTCTATGCGCCTCAGACTTACTTCCTCTTTTACTAAGGTGCGTTAACTGATTAGTGCATGCTAAATGCTAACACGCCCATAGACTAACATGCATGCATTAGCGTTTAGCACATGCTAATCAGTTAGCACATCTTAGTAAAAGAGGGCCTTAGAGTGCTTAGATGCTCAAACCGCTAAACCAGGCAGGCAAGCAGCTACTCACTGTGCTATATGCTGAAAAGGAGAAATGGCAGGCAATACTGAAACAGCATGCAGGGAGATCTCAAGCCTCAGGAAACTGGAAAGCTGGATTTCAAGTCTTCTGACTGCCTCACCTGCCTGGTCACCTCGGTCAGTGACTTCCAGCATTAGTTAGGGAAGGTATGCAGTCCGGTTCTGATCCCGAGCGTGCCTCCACAGAACCGCGCACAGCCTGCACTCCACCCACTAGCGGACAAACTTGGGGTGAGCTAGCTTCCAATCCCGGAGCCCCAAATTGATGTGCAGGCTGTCCAGGGGACTTACTGCAGTGGCAGGTAACCCCCCCCCCCCCGAGGTAGATTTTATTCCAAAATCTGTGATCTTCTGCAGCAAGGATGTCTCCACAGGGTATTTCCACAGCACAAGGGCAAAATCGTGAAAAAATTAAAATAATACACTAAATTTCAGAAATGAAGCACGAGCCGAAAAGATGAGCTCCTACAGCTTGGCTTGTAGGGATACAAAACTGGTGTCCAGGGATCATGCTCCAGGGTATGAGTGCAGTGGGAGGGACTGAATTTCTGTTAAATGAAGTTCCTACAGCCCCTGGCTAGCCAAGGAACAATACTTCCCACCTGTTCCCAGAATAAAGGGGGACTGTACAAGAAAAAGGCTTTACGCCTAATTTGTGTATTTTTTGCTAAATCTGGAAAAATTCTTATTTCTGATCTGAACAGAGTTCTGGTTCTAATCTGCTCATAAATGCACTGGAATAATGATAATTGTACAAATATTTCCAATCAAATATTGTTTATTAAATTTAACAGAAATCTTGTTTCAAAAGACATTGGAGACCCATTACCGTCAAGAAGTGTAACTCCCACTTCTCTGACTAAGGTCTCAAAATTCCATCCTGCTAAGTTTACTTATATCCTATATAATAAAACCCTAGCCACGCATGCGCACTCCTACTTGCGTGTTCTATTTTCCCTGGTCCATGTTCTGTAGGTTCGTGGCCGCAGGAGTGCGCATGCGTGAGTCCCCAGCCCCTACCTACACTCACAGGACTGGCCACCAGCGCTGGACTCCCTGCTCTCCACAGGATTGGTAAGTCAGTTCTCCCGATGTCTTGCCGCCCCCCCCCCTTCCTGCGGTCCCAACTCCAAACCTGCCCACTCCAGCAGCCTGCAGCTCTCTACACACGCTGCTTCAGGTCCTTCTACTGCCCTGATTTACTCTGGCACGTCCCTGATGACATCATCAGAGACGTGACAGAGCAAATCAGGGCAGTAGAAGGCCCCGAAGCAGCGTGTGTACAGTGCTGCAGATGCTGCTGGAGTCGGCAGGTTTGTCGGGACCACGGGAAGGGAAGGTAAGCGGCAAGGGACTAAAGAAGCTGGCTAGACCGCGAAAAGGGAAAGGGGGTAGGGGAAACACTGCTGCTGTACAGGGAAATGGGGGGGAGAGAAATGCTGCTGCACAGGAGGCAGGGAGAGAGACAGACAGATAGATAGAAAGAAAGACAGACAGCAGGAGGAAGGGAGACAGAAAGAAAAGAAGAAAGACACAGGGGCAGGGAGAGACACAGAAAGACAGATAGACAAAGGGGGCCAGGGAGAGAGACAGACAGAAAGAAAGACAGCAGGAGGGAGAGAGAGACAGAAATAAAGACAGACAGATATATATTCTAGCACCCGTTAATGTAACGGGCTAAAATACTAGTATACCTAATATATGACGACATTTTATTGCCTACATATAATTGGTCAAGAATACTTGATACCATATAAGGCTTGTACATGCATATTGGGGGGGTGTCTTTCTCCCTCACATAAGAATTTCTAAAAGTTACATTTTAATACTAGCTTATATCATTTATAAAAATGCAGAAGGAAATAAAGAAAAAGTACTGCAATATACTTACAAAAGAAAAATTATCCATACACACAGCTTTAAATATTTTCTCCTTTCTCCCATACTACTGAGTCACTTAACAGGGTGCACTGAAGATCCTTTGTCTCAGTGAAAGAGAAGGGGAGTGGCCAACCCACTCCCACAAAATCTAGTTTTGCCTATATAAATCCTCCAGTACATATTCTAATCTAAGACCTTCAAAATGAAAGTTCCTACATTTGTATTTTAATAGTTTACTAAAATTTAATTCATCATATATGCGTTTTGTATATCCAATTAGTATTTCTAACTTTACTCTGCAAAAAAGGGGGACCCTGGAATGTAATTTCTGTAGTAAGAAGAAAAAGTCCATCTTTAGAGCAACCAGGTCAAAGGCCAAACCTTATCTGCCAAACCTTATCTGGAGACTAGACTGTGCACACACTGGAACAATGGAACTTCATAAAACTAAGCTACAGCCCCTGGTTTATCTTCTCTGGCCTTCAACAGAGCTTATCTATTAATTCTAGTGACCTGAAAGAATGCCTACTCTTCTTCTGTTTACAGTGACCACAGCACAGAGCACATATATTTTTCAGATTAATATATTATCCCATGTTTGTCTACCTGGTTTGTGTTCTGGTTCATCCAATTGTGATTTTATATAGCCGCTCATAAAACCATCTCCTCTGCTCTTGGATTAAGTCCCTATCTTATCAATCAAACTCTAACTAGTAAATCCTAAACAATGGGAAGAAAGTGTAGTGGCTATTTTTATTTCATGCTTGCCCATTAACCACATACCTGTCCCATTTTAATAGGCTGCTACCCCCTAGGCTCATTTGAGACAAAGGGCCACATCAGATCCTAAAAAGTTTTGCTTCCAAGTATCTTAAGGAACGCTTCAACACCGAATTGCGGTCCAGCTCACAGGCAAACAAAATCAAAAGTGTTGTTCTTTGCGTGGTCATCTCCAAAGAAGACGATTCCAAAAATGTTGTCAGACCCATAGTGCCTCCATTCACTCCATGGCCTTTTGATTTAATATCGGAGTGACTTTATCTGTTCTTGCTGATTACAAGTAAATGTTGAGGAGTGGCCTTAGTGCAGTGGGCTGAGAACTAGGGCAACCGGGTTCAGTTCCCAGTGCCGTTCCTTGTGACCCTGGGCTAGTCACTTAATCCTCCATTGCTCCAGATACAAAACAACTCAGATTGTGAACCACTAGGGATATGTAAACTGCTTTGGTTATAGTACAGAAAGGCCGTTTACCCAGGCCCTGCAGCAACTATTGGAAGCTGATTGCCTTCTTTTACAGTTAGGAGCATTTAATTTGATGAGAATTTCTGAGTCTCTGTTATCAATAACTGCTTAATGTCCCTCTAAAGCCCCCAATTTTCTCTTCCTTCGAGATTTTAATATTCACGTTGATGCAGCTCCAAAAGGGTCCCTTGCTGGAGTTTTTGTCCCAGTGCATAAAAAAGGTCACCCACTGAATTTGGCTCTGTTTATACCAGTGGTCTCAGACTCAAACCCTTTGAAGGGCCACATTTTGGATTTGTAGGTACTTGGAGGGCCTCAGAAAAAAATAGTTAATGTCTTATTAAGTCTTAATAATAATATTGTCATTTATAGCTAAAGAGACATATGATCAAGAAACTGTTTTATTTTACTTTTGTGATTATGATAAACATACCGAGGGCCTCAAAATAGTACTTGGAGGGCCACATGTGGCCCCCGGGCCGCGAGTTTGAGACCACTGGTTTATACAATGTGGCTAATATTATATGAAGGACTGTAGATTTATCTTCAGATATAGCGGTGTGGTCTGAAAACTTTTTATTACATTTTGTTTGAAAAAAACAACAAGAGAGGTTCTGGCTCCCTAAAGTGTTTCGTGTGCAACCCAAAAGGGAACATGGCCATGGGAGGGGGGGTAGGTCAGGGAGGGTTTTTTTCCAAGTATTTAAGTTCTGTATTACAGAATACCAGGGTTCTGCGTCCAATTCGCACACCAGAATTTCCACCAGGTGTCGGTAGGCCTAAGTCCTCATGCCCAAAGTTGCTAGGTTTGGATTTCTAAGCACTATTTATTGAATCCTCCCCCCCCAAGATGTCTTGTCTGCAGAGGATTTGGTAGGGCAGTTGTTTGTCGAAAGGTAGAGTTTAGTGGCTGAGGAAGTAGACTGTGGCTTTGAAGCTGTAATCAGCTGAGCCTGCAGGAGGGAGGGCAGCAAAGACAGTACAAAATGGAGCTGACAGGAGGAATGGGGGAGGGGAGGAGCTGTTCCTGCTGTTTTGCTCTTCTGAGCAGGCACCAGACACAGATCCTCCCCCTTTTGCCGGGGCTGCTTTGAACGAATAGCATGCATATAATTTCCATAATTTAAATCATTTCCAACACTGTATTTATTACTGTGCTGCAAGTGTTGTGCATCCTGCCCTCAGCCTCTCATCCTATGGTGATCATTGCCTCCAAATCAACTGAATTCCATTCTCACCAGCGTGTGCACTGCTGAGAAGATATAAAGCAATCACTGCAGCACTCACTCACTTTCCCACCAAATTACACTACCTGCAATACTCTTTATAATAATATTCCAATATTTCTAATAAAAATGTAAAGATATCCCTTACCCAATGAGATCAGGATCTCATAATTCTCCTTCATCACCTCCCTGTACAGGTCTTTCTGCCCTTGATCCAAATACTCCCACTCTTCCTGAGAGAAAGAGACAGCGATGTCCTCAAACGTCACCCGCATCTGAAACACAAACCAAAAACACACTCAGCACCTTCTGCATCACCATCTGGAGACCTCCTAAAGCTCCTTCTGTTCCTTCATTTCTTACTCTACAGTCAGAACTACCCTGCAAGTAGATAAAACGTCTAAAGTTTAGGGTTTTCTTTTAGACCAGGGGTGTCAAAGTCCCTCCTGGAGGGCCGCAATCCGGTCTGGTTTTCAGGATTTCCCCAATGAATATGCATGAGATCTATTTGCATGCACTGCTTTCATTGTATGCTAATAGAGCTCATGCATATTCATTGGGGAAATGCTGAAAACCCGACTGGATTGCGGCCCTCCAGGAGGGACTTTGACATCCCTGTTTTAGACTCTTCGCTTACATTTGAAGATCAAACTTCTAATTTATGGAGGAAGATTTTATATATGATGAGAAGATTTAGACTAGTGAAGTCGTGCTTTTTTGAACAACAATTTGCACGGTTGCTTCAGATGTCAGTGTTAACCTCAACTTGATTACTTTAATTCTTTATATTTGAACTTATCATGAAAACAATTGCAGTTGCTCCAGCATACTGAAGTTAGATTAATTTTTGGTCTAAAAGATATGAAAGTGTTGCAGTGGAGAGGCATAATTAAAACAATCGTTATTTGGTCTTGGAGAATGAGATGTACAGTGTCAGCATCTATGAGACAAACTTGGTTCTTTTTATTACATAGAGCTTTTTGGACCCCAGTTCGTTTACAAAAGTTGGATAGCTCTAAATCTAATAGATGCTGGCACTGTAATCTAGAAGTGGGGACATTGGATCATCTAATTTTTTATTGACCCTGCATTAGGAATTTTTGGAATTCAATTTGGTCTCAAATAAATTGCTTATTGGAAAATCATGTGGAAATATCATATGATACTGTTCTGTTCGGTATGTCTATGAGGAAAAAAAGTCAATTATCAGCACATAACAATAAGCTTTTGATGATAATGACGGGTGTTGCTATGCAACATATTACTAACAACTGGAAAAATTATAGTAATCTCAATTATACGTTTTGGTAGAATTCCCTGTGTCATATTTACAAGATGGAAAGAGCAATTGCAATACAGAAAGGAAGTTATAAAAATTTTTTAAAGATATGGAGACCGATGGTTGATTTTTGTAGTGAATAGGCATCATTTTTCTTTGATAATATACATAGGGGGGTGGGGAGATTGGAAGATAAGATGTAGCAAAATTGAAATTTTGAAGGAATATGATAGTTTTAATCTATCTTCTATCTATATATATAAAATCGGAGGTATGTATGTGTGTATGTATGTATGTGTGTGTGTGTGTATGTGCCGCGATCACGCAAAAACGGCTTAACCGATTTGAACGAAACTTGGTATGCAGATCCCTCACTACCTGGGGTGATATGTTCTGGGGGTCTCGCGGCCCACCTGCACACGTGGGCGGAGCTACAAACAGAAAATCAGATTTCACCCATTCATGTCAATGGAAAAAATGTAAAAAGCTGCCTTTCTCACAGTAATTCCAACTACCTGGGGTGATATGTTCTGGGGGTCTCGCTGCCCACCAGCACACGTGGGCGGAGCTACAAACATAACATCATATTTCACCCATTCATATCAATGGAAAAAATGTAAAAAGCTGCCATTCTCACAGTAATTCAAAAACGGCTTGACCGATTTGAACGATACTTGGTATGCAGATCCCTCACTACCTGGGGTGATTTGTTCTGGGGGTCTCGCGGTCCACCTGCACATGTGGGCGGAGCTACAAACAGAAAATCAGATTTCTCCCATTCATGTCAATGGAAAAAATGTAAAAAGCTGCCATTCTCACAGTAATTCTAACTACCTGGGGTGATATGTTCTGGGGGTCTCGCGGCCCACCTGCACATGTGGGCGGAGCTACAAACAGAACATCAGATTTCACCCATTCATGTCAATGGAAAAAATGTAAAAAGCTGCCATTCTCTCAGTAATTCAAAAACGGCATGACCGATTTGAATGCAACTTGGTATGCAGATCCCTCACTACCTGTGGTGATATGTTCTGGGGGTCTCGTGGCCCACCTGCACATGTGGGCGGAGCTACAAACAGAAAATCAGATTTCTCCCATTCATGTCAATGGAAAAAATGTAAAAAGCTGCCATTCTCACCGTAATTCCAACTATAAAACACTTTCTATGACACTATAACCACTAGGGACATCGTTTCTATTCTACCACGGACACCATACATATAGAGTTTGTATGTTCTAACTGTGTTTGTAACTGTTTCCTTCATGCACCCCAGTTCTTAATGTTATTACATTACGAGTACTCACATATGCTGAACTAGGAACACAGGTTCCATTCTGAACCGGGAAACAACTGCATGGAGTTTCTTTTCAACCTGAGTTTCCACATATTGAGTTGTTTTAATCAATACTGGAACTTTTGGATGCCACTTATTCCAACAGATCTTCCTTTTCAGTTTAAGAGATTGCAAATTCCAGTGAGACTTGCATTCTCTATCACAATCAACAAATCACAGGGACAGACTATTACATACTGTGGAGTGCATTTAAGATCCCCCTGTTTTTCCCATGGACAACTCTATGTTGCTTGCTCAAGGGTTGGTTCACCCAAGAATTTATATGTTCTTGCTCCTGGAGGTGAAACTAAAAATGTTGTTTATAATCAAGTTTTGTGTTAGTTGTATTGTATTCATTTTGTCAAATATTTCACATTATAATTTGAATATTGTACTTTTTATAAAGCTGTTAAAAAATAATTTCATTCACCACTATAAAGTATCTTTATTTGATTCCATTTACAGTGTTATTGCCATAATTAAATACCCGTGCAACGCCGGGGCATCAGCTAGTGATTGTACAGAAAGATGGGAGGGGGGAGGGTTTTTAATTAATTTACATATTAAGAATATAATGTATGATGTTCAAGTGTTATACGATAGTATTTCATGTTGTTTTTTTTGTGCACTTGATGTAAGTTTGAAAAAGAATAAAGAAATTAAAAAAAACAAAACAACCCAACAATCGTCTACGTCAAATCTGGTTGTATGGTGCTAGATGTCCAAAGTCAGAAGTGGGAAAATGTCCATTCTCAAAAAATAGATCTACATTTTTTTAAAAAAAATTGTCTATCTGGACATTCAGGCCATTGATCGTCCAGACCGCCAGTACCACATTTTCGATCAAAAATGTGTCTAAGTCCCAAATGCCCAGAACAAGACTATTTGGACATGGGAGGGACCAGCATTGTGCTGCAAAAGAACACGTGCAGAGAGGGGGAGAGGCACTGGCGGCAGCCGACTGCCTACAGAATGTGCCTTTAGCCGCGAGAAGCAGTCTGCTGGGGTGCTAGTGCCTCTCCTCCTTCCCAGCCTCTCGCGCCACACAGTTTGTGATACATTCGTGTTAGAGGAAAGGCATTCAGGTCAGCCACCAGCAGTGTGCAGGATCTGCTGCCAGCAGCTGGAAGAGAAAGGCTGCGTGGGCTAGGGAGGTACATAGACTAAACCGTGAGTGGACATTGCCAGGCAGACAATCACGTTCAGGATGTCAGCGCGCTGGATTAAAACACAATTTTAAAGCGGTTCGAGGGTGTGTGTGTGTGGGGAACCCCCCCCCCACTTTACTTAGAACAGTTGGCGCTCCCGTTGGGGGGGGTGTTGGGGGAAAGCCCCCATTATAGAGGAAACAGCTTTTTTCCTTCTTTTTTAGGGAAAAATTACAGTTTCCTCTGTAATTGGGGTCCCTTCCAACGGGAGCGCCAACAGTTCTAAGTAAAGTGTGGAGGGTTTCCCCTCCACACCCCCTCAGAGTGTTTAAAAATTGTGTTTTAATCCAACATGCTGACATCCTGCGCGCAGTTTTGACTCGTCACTGGGCTAGGGGGTGGGATAGAGAGGGAACCCCTGGACTTTGCATGTTTCTGTATGCTTGAAGACTGGTTTCAAGAGATAGTTGAGGTTAATGACATTGGAATGGGGATTTAAAAGAGCAAAGCTGGTCTGTCCCCAAATTGACTGGGACTGGAAAAGCCTTTTGAGCAAAAAAGCCTTTTGAACCTTTTCCTTTTTCTGCAGTGTTCTGAAATGTAAAGCTGGAATAGGACACTTGTCAAAAGCCTCTGTCTTATCAATGCTTCTATTGTGTGCCTGACAGGTAACAGGGAGCATAGCATGCTCTCTGGCTAACTTAATAGAACAAATACTTGCTAATGAGGTTAGGGGACGTTTTTGAAGGGGCACATTTAAAAAAATCAGTTTTGAAGCCTTGCGACCCTTGTTCTCTCTCATACCATTTACTCTTCTGGTGATAAAACCTCTCAGAAGCTGCTCAGATAGTTGCAAACACACCACTTCTGCTGAGGTTTCTTTTAAGAAAAAATACTGAAAAAGAGTTTTCAATGGTCTTTTTAAATGGGTAGCCATGGTGTATGTGCTCCCTCTGACTCATTTTCAAGCTATTCTCAACAGTTTAGGGGGCACTTTCAGAGAGCAGGCTGGGTCTTTTTTAATGAATTAGACAGCTCCAGATTTATTTTTTTTTAAGGAGCTGGAATCAAACCTACCTAGCCTTTGCATATTTCTTTTCAAACAAGAACCTGTCAATGTATAGCAAGGATTAAAATATCAAAATGTAATTTGATTTCACTACACATATGTCTGGTTTCTACTTAAAAATTCTGGATTTAGGGGAACATTAAGTACTTTGTCATAGTGATACTGTCCTATTTGTCTGTCTGATTAGACTGCAAGCTCTACTGAGCTGGACTGTCTCTTGAATGTTTTATGTACAGCGCTGCATCCATCTAGCAGAACTACAGAAATGGCTGTCTGGCTACATGGTGCTAGGGTTTGGTAGGGTGATTCAGTGGGGTAATGAAGGAGGTTGGTGCCCCCATCCAGTAGCGTAGCAGGGGTGAGCGATGCCCCTCTCCTGACCTCTTCCCCGCGTGTCCCTCCCCCAACCTCGTGCCACCCCTGTACCTCCTTCCCCTCCCCTGTGCTACCCCCTCCCCATCTTCCCCCTTCCCCATATCTCCACCTGCCCCCTGTGCCAACCCCCTTCCCCCCTCCCTGTGCGTCCCCCATTCCCCCGTGCCTCCCTATCCCCTGTTCTCCCCATCCCCCCTCTCCTATGCCTCCCTATCCCCTCCCCATCCCCCTGACTCCCTCCTTCCCCCATCCCCTCTTTGCCTCCCTCCTTCCCCTATCCCCCTCTCCTCACCAACTCATCCCCGTCCCCCTCTCCTGTGCCTCCCCATCCCCCCGAGCCTCCCTCTTTCCTCCATCCCCTGTGTCTCCTTCATCCCCCTCCCCATGCCAACTCATCCCTGTCCCCCTGTCCTGTGCATCCCTATCCCCCTGTGCCTCCCTCCTTCCCCCTCCCCAAGCAAACTCATCCCCGTCCCCCTCTCCCGTGCCTCCCCCATCTCCTCCCCGTGCATCCCCATTCCCCTGTGCCTCCCCCCTTCCCATCTCCCCGTGTCCCCTCTCCATCTCCCTTCCCCTGTGCCAACTCATCCCCTGTCCCCCTCTCCTGTGTCTCCCCCATCTCCTCCCCGTGTATCCCCATCCCCCCTGTGCCTCCCTCCTTCCCATCTCCCCCGTGCCTCCTCCATTCCCCTTCCCATCTCCCCTTCCCATGCCAACCCATCCTTCGTCCCCCATCTCCTGTGCCTCCCCTTTCCCCCATCCCCCTGTGCCTCCTCCATCTCCCTTCCCCCCTGACAACCCATCCCCGTCCCCCTCTCCTGTGCCTCCCCCATCCCCCCGAGCCTCCCTCTTTCCTCCATCCCCTGTGTCTCCTTCCCCCTCCCCAAGCAAACTCATCCCCGTCCCCCTCTCCTGTGCCTCCCCCCTTCCCATCTCCCGTGTCCCCTCCCCATCTCCCCTCCCCCGTGCCAACTCATCCCCGTCCCCCTCTCCCGTGCCTCCCCCATCTCCTCCCCGTGTATCCCCATCCCCCCTGTGCCTCCCTCCTTCCCATCTCCCCTCCCCATGCCAACCCATCCTTCGTCCCCCTCTCCTGTGCCTCCCCTTTTCCCCATCCCCCTGTGCCTCCTCCATCTCCCTTCCCCCCTGACATCCCATCCCCGTCCCCCTCTCCTGTGCCTCCCCCATCCCCCCGAGCCTCCCTCTTTCCTCCATCCCCCGTGTCTCCTTCCCCCTCCCCAAGCAAACTCATCCCCGTCCCCCTCTCCTGTGCCTCCCCCATCTCCTCCCCGTGCATCCCCATTCCCCTGTGCCTCCCCCCTTCCCATCTCCCCGTGTCCCCTCCCCATCTCCCCTCCCCCGTGCCAACTCATCCCCGTCCCCCTCTCCCGTGCCTCCCCATCTCCTCCCCGTGTATCCCCATCCCCCCTGTGCCTCCCTACTTCCCATGTCAACCCATCCTTCGTCCCCCTCTCCTGTGCCTCCCCTTTCCCCCATCCCCCTGTGCCTCCTCCATCTCCCTTCCCCCCTGACATCCCATCCCCGTCCCCCTCTCCTGTGCCTCCCCCATCCCCCCGAGCCTCCCTCTTTCCTCCATCCCCTGTGTCTCCTTCCCCCTCCCCAAGCAAACTCTTCCCCGTCCCCCTCTCCTGTGCCTCCCCCATCTCCTCCCCATGCATCCCCATTCCCCTGTGCCTCCCCCCTTCCCATCTCCCCGTGTCCCCTCCCCATCTCCCCTCCCCCGTGCCAACTCATCCCCGTCCCCCTCTCCCGTGCCTCCCCCATCTCCTCCCCGTGTATCCCCATCCCTCCTGTGCCTCCCTCCTTCCCATCTCCCCTCCCCATGCCAACCCATCCTTCGTCCCCCTCTCCTGTGCCTCCCCTTTCCCCCATCCCCCTGTGCCTCCTCCATCTCCCTTCCCCCCTGACATCCCATCCCCGTCCCCCTCTCCTGTGCCTCCCCCATCCCCCCGAGCCTCCCTCTTTCCTCCATCCCCTGTGTCTCCTTCCCCCTCCCCAAGCAAACTCATCCCCGTCCCCCTCTCCTGTGCCTCCCCCATCTCCTCCCCGTGCATCCCCATTCCCTTGTGTCTCCCCCCTTCCCATCTCCCCGTGTCCCCTCCCCATCTCCCCTCCCCCGTGCCAACTCATCCCCGTCCCCCTCTCCTGTGCCTCCCCCATCTCCTCCCCGTGTATCCCCATCCCCCCTGTGCCTCCCTCCTTCCCATCTCCCCTCCCCATGCCAACCCATCCTTCGTCCCCCTCTCCTGTGCCTCCCCTTTCCCCATCCCCCTGTGCCACCTCCATCTCCCTTCCCCCCTGACATCCCATCCCCGTCCCCCTCTCCTGTGCCTCCCCCATCCCCCGAGCCTCCCTCTTTCCTCCATCCCCTGTGTCTCCTTCCCCCTCCCCAAGCAAACTCATCCCCGTCCCCCTCTCCTGTGCCTCCCCCATCTCCTCCCCGTGCATCCCCATTCCCCTGTGCCTCCCCCCTTCCCATCTCCCCGTGTCCCCTCCCCATCTCCCCTCCCCCGTGCCAACTCATCCCCGTCCCCCTCTCCCGTGCCTCCCCCATCTCCTCCCCGTGTATCCCCATCCCCCCTGTGTCTCCCTACTTCCCATCTCCCCTCCCCATGTCAACCCATCCTTCGTCCCCCTCTCCTGTGCCTCCCCTTTCCCCCATCCCCCTGTGCCTCCTCCATCTCCCTTCCCCCCTGACATCCCATCCCCGTCCCCCTCTCCTGTGCCTCCCCCATCCCCCCGAGCCTCCCTCTTTCCTCCATCCCCTGTGTCTCCTTCCCCCTCCCCAAGCAAACTCATCCCCGTCCCCCTCTCCTGTGCCTCCCCCATCTCCTCCCCGTGCATCCCCATTCCCCTGTGCCTCCCCCCTTCCCATCTCCCCTCCCCCCGTGCCAACTCATCCCTGTCCCCCTCTCCCGTGCCTCCCCCATCTCCTCCCCGTGTATCCCCATCCCCCCTGTGCCTCCCTACTTCCCATCTCCCCTCCCCATGTCAACCCATCCTTCGTCCCCCTCTCCTGTGCCTCCCCTTTCCCCCATCCCCCTGTGCCTCCTCCATCTCCCTTCCCCCCTGACATCCCATCCCCGTGCCTCCCTCCATCCCCCCTCCTTGTACCTTTTTATCTTTTGGCACCAGCGCGGGTCCTGGAAGTGATGTCAGAGAACGCCAAAGCCGTGCGCGGTATTGAGAGGGGGGCGAGCGCCCCTAACTACGCCCCCGTCCCGTGCTGCCGCCAACCGTTTGAAACGTTCGCCGGCGCCCCGCCTCGCCTCCCTTCTGACGTCACGTCCTGGTTCCACGAGCGGGAAATGACGTCCGAAGGGCGCCGAAGGCGGAAAAGGCGGCTGGCGCGAGCCCTCGTTCGTCTTCGGAAATGGCCGAAGGAGCCTCTGCCCAGGTAAGAAAAGGAGGCTCAGGGGGGATCTGGCCATTGGCTATTATGGGGCTGAATTCCAGACACAGCCCTGGATTTCGAGCGTGGGATGTGGCTACTATTGGGGGGTTTTGGGCTACTGAACCATTGATCTGATCCAGTAAGGCTATTGTTATGTTCTTATATAACTGGTGTGACCATAGGGCTCCAGAAAAAAGGGGACGGATTGAGACATCCGGGTTTTACTTCCATTGAAAGCAACCAAGATGTCTCAATCTGTTCTCCTTACTTCCATTGCTTTCAATGGAAGTAAAACCCGGATGTCTCAATCCGTCCCCTTTTTTCTGGAGCCCTATGGTCACACCAGTTATATAAGAACATAACAATAGCCTTACTGGATCAGATCAATGGTCCAGTAGCCCAAAACCCCCCAATAGTAGCCACATCCCACGCTCGAAATCCAGGGCACACAGTCGCCTCCCAGGGCTGGGGCTCATTAGGGTGGAAGAAAATTTACTGGGTGTCCACAATTCACCATCTCATAAGAATAGTGTTATATATAGTGTGACCATAGGGCTCCAGAAAAAAGGGGACGGATTGAGACATCCGGGTTTTACTTCCATTGAAAGCAATGGAAGTAAGGAGAACAGATTGAGACATCTTGGTTGCTTTCAATGGAAGTAAAACCCGGATGTCTCAATCCGTCCCCTTTTTTCTGGAGCCATATGGTCACACTATATATAACACTATTCTTATGAGATGGTGAATTATGGACACCCAGTAAATTTTCTTCCACCCTAATGAGCCCCAGCCCTGGGAGGCTACTGTTTGCCCTGGATTTCTAGCATGGGATGTGGCTACTATTGGGGGTTTTTGGGCTACTGGACTAGATGGACCATTGATCCAGTAAGGCTATTGTTATGTTTTTATATAACACTATTCTTATGAGTTGGTGAATAAGCTCCAGCCCTGGGAGGCTACTGTGTGCCCTGGATTTGTAGCATGGGATGTGCCAGGTACTAGTGACTTGGATTGACCACCGTGAGGATGGGCTACTGGTTTAGATGGACCATTGATCTGATCCAGTAAGGCTATTGTTATGTTCTTATAGAAGATTATTCTTGTGAGATGGTGAATTATGGACACCCAGTAAATTTTCCTCCACCCTAATGAGAACCAGCCCAAGGAGGCCTCTTTATGGAAGGGCTGCAAAAGATGCTTGAGTGTGTTTCTGTTTTTTATTTCAAACGCAGGTGACATTTCAGGACATCAGTATCTCTTTCTCCCAGGAGGAGTGGGGGTATTTAGATGAGGAGCAGAAGGACCTTTACAGGGAGGTGATGAAGGAGAATTATCAGACCCTGATCTCATTGGGTAAGAGATAAATTGTCATGTTTACTAGCAGTAGTGGCCATCATTATAAAAACTATGTTTGTCTCGTATGATTTGGTGAGAAAGTAAGGGCTTCTTTTACAAAGCCACGGTATTCTATGAGCGTTGAGCATTTATCTCGCTGGCCCGTGTAAAAGCCAGCGTGAGTACTGCAGTGATCACTTGATATCCTCTCAGAAGCGCACATGTTGAGGTCAATATTAGGGAATGAAAGGCTGATGGCTGACTATGTGTCTTTTCTACTGGACCATGAGATTAACCTTTTCCTATCGTAATACATTTTATGTTAAGCTGGTTCCAATCGTAATTATTTTAGCAAAGTTTTGTATTATTCACCGTTATCATTTACGGCTATTGTAAACATAATGTAAATAAGTCATAAGTCTGTAAATTCAAATATTTTGTGTTCCTGGCTCTTTATTAGTATGGCAACAAATGGAGAACCCAAAAAACAAGTAAACAAAATAACCAGACCTTAAGTATCCCAAGGCACCTCCTTTAATCATATAATTGCCTTTTAGTATCTTACATCATTCTGGAACTGTACTTTGTTACCTACGGACACTTTTATTTTTACACTAAAACTGTCCTTACACCCGGTTCGTCTGGGCGCTGCAGCGTTTGCCCGGAAAGCTATTGTTATGGGCATCAAGACTATTCTCCAGTGTTGGTTGTCGCCCAATACCCCGACGGTGTCTCATTGGAGGACTCAGATGATCCAGCTGGCGGGATATGAACGTCTGGCCATTAAGGATAGGGATTCTAAATCTGGCTCCTTTTATCTTTGTTGTTGGTTACCATTTTGTTCTACTTTGCAACCCTCTATATGCAGTAGGCTGCTCAACTGATTGTTGGATGTTGGATTGGCTGTTCCCATGGGGGTGTGGGTGTGGGTGTGGGGGAGTTTTTCTGTCAATTGTTACTTGTTGTACTGTTTCTTTACTATTGTTTGAAATGAATAAACAGATTTAAACATAATTGCCTTTTTGGGAAAAAACAGTTCAGTAATGGTCATTAGGTCAAGTGACATGTGCTGTGCAAAAAATCCACATATAAAGTGCTTAAAGTACTTAAAGTGCATAGAATATTCAATGGAAGGCACTTATAATACTCACCCGATGGCTGCCCAACCGTTTCACATTTTTCATCAGGGGCTGTGCTTCCATGAAGCTATTGCACAGAAATTTTTTTAAGCCAAATTCAAACACATCTTCTGATTTATGCCCGCACAGCAGAGTATTGATGAAAAATGTGAAACGGTTGGACAGCCATCGGGCGAGTATTATAAGTGCCTTCCATTGAATATTCTATGCACTTTAAGTACTTTAAGCACTTTATATGTGAATTTTTTGCACAGCACATGTCACTTGACCTAAGGACCATTACTGAACTGTTTTTTCCCAAAAAGGCAATTATATGATTAAATGAGGTGCCTTGGGATACTTAAGGTCTGGTTATTTTGTTTACTTGTTTTTTGGGTTCTCCATTTGTTGAGATTTTGTTTTTTGGACATTTTTATTCTCTTCATTTTCTTGAATTCTTTATTAGTATGGGACATACGATGGCAACGACATTTTTGGAATGTCCCGTCATCCGGGACACACGAGAGGAAAAGGTTAATGAGAATACTGAACTACCTGGAACTGCTGGTGGGGCGGTATACAAGAAAATAAATTATTATTATTATTTTAGATGGCAGTATAGTAATGAATCAGGAGTGCAAAAAGATGGTGTTCAATCCTGAGCTGTCTGCCATTCTATTTAGTGGCTGTATGTGATTGCACAGCAGCAGTTAGTCATCTGATAAAGGAAGGAAGTGTCAAAATAGGTCTCTGTAAAATCAGGAGTTTTGTCTATTACAGATAAGTTGATGTTTGATTGTTTTGATATATTGCAGTTTGCAGATCCATCTAATTAAACTCATTTATTCAAAGACAAGTCTTTTTATGTTTGCTTCACACTCATTGATGTCACAAAGGTAGTTGATGTTTTTAATATGTTTTAATATATATATATATTTTTTGTATATAAGTTATCCTGGGAAAATTTATCCCACCCGCTGCAATTGCTTTTGAGCAATTTGAGCAGTTTTACCCAGCCAAATAAATTTAGCAAGAATACTATTTAATTTCTTGTGAAAGGACCCCTGAAAATAAACTGGCAACATTCCCATTTGGTAGCAAACTACAGGCAAAATCATCATCTTAACAGTTTGGACTCTCCCCCACCAAGACAGATGTAATGGGTTCCATTGCTCACACATTTCTGCGACCTTTATCAATAAAGATTTTTCATTTACTCTCATCATATCTTCCAGCGTTTTTTGAATCCAAATACCTAAATATTTTATACCCTCTTCTTTCCAAAGAAAAGGAAACAAATCAAATAATCCTTTTCGATAGTGTACATTTAGTGGAAGAACCACCGATTTACTCCAATTTTATTTTATATCCAGAAAATTTCCAAAATCTGTCGATCAAATCCAGTAAATGTGGAGTGGTAGTTTCAGGATTCCTCAAATGAAGCAAAATATCATCTGCGTAAGCAGAGACCTTATATTCCCGACCTGCGTAAGGAATACCCTGAATCTCTTTTGCCTGTTGAATAGCCAATAGCAAGGGTTCCAGAACAATATCAAACAGTAAAGGAGATAATGGACACCCTTGTCTAACTCCCCTCTCCAGACAGAAACGTTCTGAAAAAGTATTATTAATATATAATCTGGCATAAGGGGAACTATACAAGGTTTGAATCATTTGTATAAATCCAGAACCAATACCGAACCAATCCATTGCTTGATACAAGAAGGTCCTTTCCACCCGATCAAAGGCCTTCTCTGCATCCAAGGATACAGAGAAGGCCAGGTCTTCCATGGCTTTTGTTAAATTTAACATATGAAAAGCCAGTCTGGTGTTATTTGAAGAATGTCTTTGAGCAACGAAACCTGTTTGGTGCATACCGATAATATAAGGAAGAGCCTTTGCCAAGCGTAAAGCCAATAACTTAGCCAGAAGTTTTCCATCTACATTAATCAAAGAAATGTGCTTTTCTTGAATTATTATATGTACTTTGTTTATTGCACTGTTGATAGTTTGGAAAATCAATAAAGAATAAAAAAAAAGTATATAAATTATCTAGGCAGACATGTATTTGTATGACATTTTATTGTTTTATCATCATTGTATACATTTAATAATTTCTGTGTGTCATTCTATATGTTATGTATGTCGCAGGCTCCTGAGGCAGGCCATATTGGCCGAAACACGTGCATGTCGAGCCACTGCATAGTTTTTTTATGATTGAAGAATAAATTGCACACCAACATCATTTCGTATCTCCACTGTGGTTTGTTCATTTCTGCTTGGATTGTGGATCTAACTCTCCTGGTTTGTTTGGGAAAACCTAATACATTTTCTTACACCAGGAACAGGCTGTCCAGAACTCACCCCTGAGATTATATCCCGCATTGAACGAGGGGACGAGCTGTACATCAGGGGAGAGCCTGGATCAGAGGAAAGAGAGACTGGGAAAAGCAGCTGGTCAGGTGAGTGCAGAACTGGGGTAAAACTGGTGCGATGGAGAGTGGTGGTGTATTAGTTCCACTATAGATAGAAGAAATTGATCGGTTTTGATTACATCACATTAATATTTATGAATTGCTAATATACCCCAATAGGAGGTCAATGTGATTTCCAAATTCAGAAGAGACTGGCTGTATCCAGGAATTACAATCTTATATTAAAAATGAAAAAATGAAAACAAAAACAGCAAAAATCTGATCATCTATTAAAAGTGCATGAGATATCTTGCAAACAAATAGGTCTTCAGACTTTTATGAAAACTCTCATAATAGGGGATGGTTCTTAAGTGTACTGGAAGAGAGTTCCACCATTTTGCTGCCAAGTATGGAAAAGATACAAAGTGTATTGTTTTTATATTTAATACCTCTAGGTTTGGAAATCTTAACCTTAGATGATTGCTAGTCAAGCTTTAATTCTTATCCAATGGTCATTCTACTAATTTTACCATATAATCCAGGATTTCTCCATGGACGATAATTTTTAAAAAATTCTACGTAATTTTAAAATACCCCTTGCTCTGAAAGGAAGCCAATGTAATCTGAGATATGAAAGCATCATCTTTATCATGTCTTGTTGCTGAAAAAATAAGCCTAGCAGGAACATTCTTGATGGTTTGGTTTGCGGGGCACAGGAGCTTGAGAAGCTCGCTCCTGCGTACCTGTGTGCCCCGAGCCCCGATTGGTGAGTCGAAGGAGGTGCGCAGGGCAGGAGCGCAGTCCTGCCCATACACCGCTGGACCACCATGGATAACTAAAAAGGTATGGGGGGTAGCAAAAAAGGTACCGGAGGGGGGGGGGTGTTTAAAAAAATTATTTGTATTGGCTGGGAGACTAGAGGGATCTCTCTTGTCCCGGCCCGGCCTACCACTAGACAACCAGAGGTGGAAGAGGAGGTGGAACAGGGTGCAGAGCCTAGCAGGGAAGGGGGAACAGGGTGCAGAGCAGAGCCTAGCAGGGAGGGGGCTGGCTGCATAGCCTTGTAGGGCAGGGAGGGAAGGGGGCTGGGTACAGAGCCTGGTAGGGAAGAGGACTGGGCACAGAACTTGGCAGGGAGGGGGCTGAGTGTAGAGCCTGGCAAGGGAGGGCATGAGGGAGAGGACACTGGGTGCAGAGCCTGGCAGGGCATGGCAATTGAATATTAAGCCCCCGTCTTATATTCGAATCAATCATTTTTCCTCCTTTGGGGGGGAAATGGGGGTCTAGACTTATATTTGAGTATATACAGTATCTGGTATTCAGCAGTCCCCATGGGTGCCGGATCGCTGAGAGTCTACAGTATCTCATTTTGATCCTTTGAGATAGGGATCAAAATTATTTTTCTTAATTTTATAGGGCAGATTTCATTTTCTAGTGAATCATTCATCCAGCATAACAGATTTATAATATGTTTTAGATACTGTAGATTTTTAAGTGGGTTATTGGGCAAATATTTGGTTAAAAAGAAGCTAAAAGTATCTGCCGCAAAAGTCAGAACTGTAAACCAGGCGTGGATATTATTTAAAAATACCATCATGGAAACCCAGACCAAATGTATTCCACGTATTAAAGAAGAGAAAACGAGAGCCATCATGGTTAAAAGGAGAAGTGAAAGAGGCTAGTACATCTAAGAAAACATCATTTAAAGAATGGAAAAAGGATCCCAATGAAGAAAATAAGAAGAGACATAAGAACTGGCAAATGAGATGCAAAGCATTGATTAAAGAAAGCTAAACAAGAATAAGAAGAATAACTTGACAAAGAGGCAAAAACTCATAGTAAAAATTTTTTTTTAGGTACAACAGAAGCAGAAAACCTGTGAGGGAATCCATGTAACCACTGGATGATCTAGGAGTAAAAGGAGTGCTTAGGGAGTATAAGACTGAATGAATTCTTTGTTTCAGTATTTACGGAGGAAGATGTAAGAGATCGACCTGAACTGGAAATGGTATTCAAGGGTGATGAGGCAGAGGAATTGAAAGAAATCTCGGTGAATCTAGAAGACGTACTAAGCCAAATTGACAAGATAAAGAGTGATAAATCACCTGGGCTGGATGGTATACATCCCAGGGTCCTGAAAAAACTCAAACATGAAATTGATGATCAGTTGTTAGGATCTGTAACCTGTCACTAAAATTGTCTGTACTACCTGAAGATTGGAAGGTGGCCAATGTTACGCCAATTTTTGAAAAAGCCTCCAGGGTATTACAGACCAGTAAGCCTGACCTCAGAGAATAGTTAAGCTCTGGAACGCTTTGCCAGAGGATGTGATAAGAGCAGTTAATGTAGCTAGTTAAAAAAAAAAAGAAAAAAAAAAAGTTTTGGACAAGTTCCTGGAGGAAAAGTCCATAGTCTGCTGTTTGGACAGACATGGGACGGTAGCATGGAATGCTGCTACTATTTGGGTTTTTGCCAGGTACTTGTGACTTGGCTTGGCCTCTGCAAAGACGGGATACTGGGCTGGATGGACCATTGGTTTGACCCAGTAAGGCTATTATGTTCTTACATAGTTGTCAGCTAGCCAAGGTCCTTCCCCACACTTCTGTGAACACAAAAGTATTTGTTTAATATATCTGCTTTTTCCTCATCACTTTCCACATAGGTCTCGGCATCTTTTACCCCCTCTTCTTTTTTTTTTTTTGTAAATTCTTTATTCATTTTATAACTTACATCAAGTGTACAGTAAATATCAAACAATTATAATACAACATTCATATTCGTGGAGATGATGCGGTATATAAACTTAAGGTTTAGATTAGATTAGATCACTCGAAAAATCTTCAATATCATACACCAATAAGATTTAACCCCCACCCCCTCCCAAATTCATATATGACTAAAATATACTACCCGAAAATAATATCTTATGCCATTCATATAAATTTTCTTAATGAAAAAAACAACAACCCCCATCCCAAATCCACATGTGTATTAAACTTGGGAAAAGTGTAACTTATTCACTATAATAATTTAATAATGGTCTCCACCCATCCTTAAATTTATTATAATAACCTTTTTGAACTGCCAACGCTCTTTCCATTTTATACATATGACAAACTGAATTCCACCAAAAACAACAATTCAGTCTACTACAGTCCTTCCAATTATAAGTTATTTGTTGGATGGCAACTCCTGTTAATATCATCAAAAGCTTGTTATTATTAGCCGATATTTGACATTTAGCTCTCATAGACATGCCAAATAAAATAGTGTCATATGACAATGCTACATGATTCTCCAACAGGCAATTTATTTGATCCCAAATAGACTCCCCAAAAGCCTAAATCAGGGGTCTGCAACCTTTAAGACATAAAGAGCCACTTGGACCCGTTTTCGAAAAGAAAAAAAAACTTGGAGCCGCAAAACCATTATAAAACAAATCTAACACTGCATATATTGTTTCTTATCTTAATGCTATATACAGGATCACTAAATTGAAAATAAAATCATTTTTCCTACCTTTGCTATTTGGTGATTTCATGAGTCTCTGGTTGCACTTTCTTCTTCTGACTGTGCATCCAATCTTTCAGCCTCCTGTATGTTTCCTCTCCTCCAGACCTCATTCTCTCCCCCAACTTTTTCTTTCTGTCTCCCTGTTCCCCCTTCTTTCTGTCTCCGTGCCGTCCCCCAAGCCACTCAGTTTGCTGCCACCGCAATCGGGGAACAGCCCCCAAGCCACCGCCGTCCCAAGCTTTCCCTGCAGAAGTGTTGCGCTGACCAGCATTCCGCTCCCTGACGTCAATTCTGACGTAGGAGAGGAAGTTCCGGGCCAACAAGGCATTTCTCCTCATTCCATCCAGCCTGAGCCCCATCTCTCCTTGATCCAGCATTTCCCTTCTGTGTCTGTCAGAATTACCATTCCACCTATTTTCCAGCATCACCCTTCTTTGTGTCCATCTCACTATATCCCTATCTCACCACTTTTTCAGAATCTTCATTTGTCTCTGTCCTTGTCTTTACCCCATGTTCACCATTTGCCCTTTCAATGTCTTTACCTCTCCCCCCCCTACTTTTTCAGCATTACTTCTATGTCTCTATTTCACCTCCTCTTCATGTCCCCTCTGTAACTCTATCCTTATTCAGTAGGTCCTGCTTACCCTTTCTCTTCTTTGTGTCACTATCTCCATTTTCAGCTTTCCCCCCTTTTCCTTTGTTATTGCACCCTGTAGCCAGAATCTTTCCACCCTCCCTCCACTCCGGCCCAGCCCAGTATGAAATATTTCCTTTTGTTTCCCTCCCCTCTCTCTTTCTCTCTCTCTTCTCCTCCCTCACCCACGAGTCCTGCATCTGGCCCTCTCCCTTCTACCTGCACCTGGCAACACCCTCCTGCTCCGCGGCTCTCTTCAGCAACTCGTCAGCAGCGGTGATCAAGACAAGCTGCCGACATCGAGGCCTTCCCTCTACGAGTCCCGCCTTTGTGGAAAAAGGAAGTTGAAACAAGCGGGACTCGCAGAGGGTAGGCCCCGACGTCAGAAGCTTGTGTCGATCGCTGCTGCTGAGTTGCCGAAGAGAGCCGCGGAGCAGGGGATGTGGCCGGAAGCAGGTAGAAGGGAGAGGGAGATAGGAAGGCTGTAGATCTCCGGAGCATGACACCGACCCCGGCCAGGATGATTTCTTTTTCAGGCGTGCACCTTACAAGTCCAGCGTCGCGGCGGGAAATAGCCATGCTGAGCAGTGAGCTCAGCACTACACAGATGAAAGCCTTGCTTGCTGATTGGTCCGGCGGCACGGCGGGGCGGGGCGGGGCGGGGCCGCCGGACCAATCAGCAAGCAAGGCTTTCATCTGTGTATGTGCTGAGCTCACTGTTCAGCATGGCTATTTCCCGCCGCGACGCTGGACTTGTAAGGTGCATGCCTGCGTGACACACTACCGGAGCCGCAGCAAAGGTGGAAAAGAGCCGCATGCGGCTCTGGAGCCGCAGGTTGCCGACCCCCGGCCTAAATGAATGGACAATAAAACAATAAATGATCTAAAGTTCCAGCCTTGAGATGACAATGTCAACATCTATTAGACTTAGAGCAATCCAATTTTTGTAAACGAAACAATTTTTGTAAACTGCTAGCAGTTGCTAGCACAGAGAGCCGCGCTGCTCCCGATGCGCATTGAGTTCCTATGAGCATCGGGAGCAGTGTGGGCCATTCAGCGCGGCTCTCTGTGCTAGAAAGTGCTAAAACAGTTTTGTAGAAGATGGGGTTAGTCTCACAATTCTATTTTTAATCTCCCTTTTATTAATATATCTGAAAAGAGCCTTCTTTCCTCTCTTTACCTTTCTAGCCATTTTTTCTTCCACCTGAACTTTCGCCAATTGAATTTCTCTCTTCACTTCTTTGGTTTTCATCCAGTATTCTTTCCTGTGTTTCTCTTCTTGCATTTTTTTTGTATTCCTTGAATGACACCTCTTTTGTCTTTATTTTTTGTCACCCGTTTTGAGAACCATAACGGTTTCCTTGTCCTCTTGCATTATTAACTTCCTTTCAGTTGCCATTTTTATAGCTCCTTTCATCTTGGTCCATTGTCTCTTCACTTCCCTTATATCCTCCCATCCCATCTTTCTTCAGTAACACCATTATTTTACTGAAATCAGCATGCTTGAAATCCTGGACTTTGAGTTTTGTGTGTCCACTGTCCTCTTTAGTTCTTACATCAAACCATACGGTATGATGATCATTGCTATCCAGGTGTGCACCCGCCCAGACATTAGACACACATCTAGCGTCATCCCTTTCCTGATAGGGCTGGTCTTGGTCAGGGCGCTGGTCTTTGACCAGAGGGCCGCCACGTGAGGGGACTGCTGGGCATGATGGACCACTGGTCTGACCCAGCAGTGGCAATTCTTATGTTCTCATGGGTTTCACCACCATTTGTCTGAGCAAAGTGCTTTGAAGGGCATCCACAATCTCTTTGCTTCTCTCCAATTCTGCAGTCAGAACATCCCATTCCACATGAGGAAGGTTGAAATCTAGTACTATCACATCCCCTTTCAGACTCAGTTTTTGGATGCTTGCAACCAGCTCTTTGTTCAGCTTCTCTGTTTGTGTTGGAGGCATGTAGACCAGTGTTTTTCAACCGTTTTACACCCTTGGACCGGCAGAAATAAAAGAATTATTTTGTGGACCAGCAAACTACTAGGACTAAAATTTAAATACCCCATTTCCGCTCCATCTCCGCGAGCTCAATCAACTTAGTAACTATAGAAAAATAGACAAATATAGTGCAAAATATAGACAGCAGATATAAATTCTCAAAACTGACACGTTTTGATCACTAAATTGAAAATAAAATCATTTTTCCTATCTTTGCTGTCTGGTGATTTCATGAGTCTCTGGTTGCGTTTCCTTCTGTCTGTGTATCCTTTCTTTCATTTCTTTCTGTACTCAGGCCCAAGAATTGTCCCTTTCTATTCCCTCCCTCTTCCCTTCCCATGTCCTTAGTGCCCCCGGTGCCTCCTTCCCATGTCCTTAGTGCCCCCAGTGCCTCCTTCCCATGTCCTTAATGCCCCTTCCTGTCTTTAGTGTCCCCAGTGCCTCCTTCCCATGTCTTTAGTGCTCCCAGTGCCTCCTTCATATTTCTTTAGTGCCCCCAGTGCCTCCTTCCTATGTTCCACTCACTGCCTTCCACACTTTGTCCCACCCCCACCCCTGAAGCCAGCCAGCCTGCCTGCCTGCCTACCTCCTTTCCCCACAAAAAAAGCCTCCCTCCTTCCTTTACCCTTCTCTTACTGCCCTGCTGCTGCTGCTAAAGCCGCTGCAAGTCTTCTTTCCGACGTCAATTCTGACGTCGGAGAGGACGTTCTGGGCCAGCCAGACTTCCTGTCGGCTTTAGCAGCAGCGACAGGGTGGTAAGAGAAGGGGACCCGGGGAAAGGAAGGAGGGAGGGACAGGAAATGATCGCCTGCAAACGGACCTATGGTCACTTTAATCTTGCCGGCCCTGCGCAGACCGGCGGTTGAAGAACAGTGCTGTAGATGACCCCTGTGTTTATAGAAGTTCCATCTTTTCTCTTCAGGCTAATCCATAATGCTTCCTCTAGTTTCCAGGACCCCTGTATTTCAGCTGCTTTAATGTTTTTTTCCACATATAGCGATACTCTAAACTAAAACTTAATTTTATAGACTGGGGTCTTCAACCAAAAGGTGATCAACTCGGTTTACAATAATGTAAGTACAGTATATAAATATAGAAGAAGAATGTAATCTAGAATGGCTTAGTTTCCAAAGTGTTTAGTAAACAAGACAGTTTTCAGAGCTTTCCGAAATAAAATGAAGGGGCCTAGACTTCTAAGTGAAAGTGGCAACTCATTCCAGAACTCAGTTAGTTTGAAAATGAAAGAGTGGCTGAATCTCTTGAAAGTTCTATTTTTACCCCTAAGGGAAGGAAATGTAACCCCCTCTTTTATAAAACTGTGATAGCAGTTTCTAGCGCAGGGAGCTGCGCTGAGTAGCCCGCGCTGCTCCCGACGCTCATAGGAACTCAATGAGCGTCTGGAGCAGTGAGGGCCATTCCAATCTAAAGGAACCAAAGTAATAAAAATGTCAAAGAGAATTTTAAATGCAATACAAACGCACTTAAATTGAATTCTAAGATACACTGGAAGCCAATGTAACTCCTTGAGCAGTGGGGCTAAGTGATCAAATTTACTCTTACCACAAATGAGCTTGGCAGCGGTAGTCTGTATCAATTGAAATCTCTTCAGACTGACCTTTGAGAGACCCAGGTACATTGAGTTGCAATAATCCAACCTTGATAAGATAATTGGCTGAACCAATACAGAGAAGTGTTGCTGATGAAAGAGCGCTCTCACTCTTCTCAGGATACGGAGGCTAAAGAAACACTTTTTAACAAGAGAATTTAGCTGATACTTAAATGTAAGACATGAATCAATAACAATACCCAATATTAGCGAGGAAAATTCAATTTTCAGAGATTCTCCTGAGTCTAAGGTCACAGCTGAGGAAGAGAATCTAACTTTGGACCGATCCATAAAAGTTTGGTCTTAGCAGCATTCAATTTCATCTGGACCATCATCACTCAGGACCGAAGCTTAGCAATGCAATGGATAATATTGGGTGTTAGATTAACAAGATCTGGGTCAACCTCAAGTAATATGAGGATGTCACCAGCGTACGTTAATAGAGTTTCCATAGCAAAGCAGCAGATGAATCCAGACTAGTGGGGTATAGCTCACATCGACCAGCAGGTGGAGATAGAGAACTGATTAACAGTTGGCCTTAAAGCCTGGTGTTCCGTCTGTTGATTCAGTTTTGCTCTATCTCCCAGCAGGGACTGAGCTAGCCCTCTAGCTCTTGGATTCTGGATGCTGACGGAGATATTGGTGTTCGGTGGACTTCCTCTGTTGAGACTCTGTCTCTTCAGTAGGATAGGGGTGCCTGGCTGAGTGGTGCCAGCTTTAGGAGTTACACCTGGGCCCCCCCAGGTCCCTACTCCACCCTCCCCTCCGGGTGATTGAGGGTTTGTTTGTCCTGCAGGAGTCTTCTTTCTTTCTTCATTCCAGTAAAAAAAAAAAAAAAAGAATCGACTTCCTGTTTCTGGCTGAGCTTGGCAATCTGTGCTTTGCTTGCAGTACACTTACCAGCTGTGTCCTGGCGTCTGGGGTCGCGGGAGCAGAGGGGTGAGTGTATTCCCTGCCTCGGGGCTTGGGTGTCGCGTTCCCGACTGTAGGGGCGGTTAGGGGCGGTGTCGGGAGTCGGCGGCGTTTGCCGCGTGTAAGAAAAAAAAAAAAAGACGCGGCATGGCAACGGAGGCCGGTCAGCGGTGTTCGCGCTGTGGAGCGCGCAGAACACCGTCGGGCCTTTGCTCGGCCGAGTGTGAGCTTGCACTGGCTGAAGGTGCCTTGTTGCAGGCCTGTGAGATAGCGATTACCCGGGTCACAGAGGCACGGGACATGTCCCCGGCACGCAAGGGTGAGTCAGAGCTGCGAAGCTCTTCCTTAGCAGGGGGGAGTTCAGCGGCAGTGGGGGAGGCGGGAGCAATTGCGGAAGTCGCGGCCCCGCTCCCCGGCCCGGAGCAGGGCGGTTCAGCGGCCCTTCAGTGGGGTTCATTTTCGCCGGAATTTGTGATGCTGCTGCACCGGGCGTTTTTGTTACAGGGTGCGCAGCCCGCCCCGCCGGTACCGGTGGTCGATGTGTCCCTTCCGGTGCCCTCGATGTCGGCGGTGGTGCCTGGGGAGACAGGCAACCCGGCTGAGGGCACGGTGGGGTCGCCAGCGGGGGCGCGGGGTGTAAAGAAGCGCAGGCTGGCGACCGTGGAAGCTGAGGATATTCTGGCGAGATCCCCTTTTTCTCTTCCAGAATCGTTGGAGGAGGGGGAGGTCCTGGATTGGGATGCAGGGGATCCCCCGGGTCAGGAAGTGGATGACCCGTCTGCTCTACGGTTATTTCATAGAGAGGAACTGTCTTCCTTAATTTCAAAAGCTTTACAGGGGCTGAATATTTCTCAGGCGGATACTGCGGTATCAGGTAATCCCCTGATGGCTGGCACGCGTAGGCCACCTAAGTCTTTTCCGGTGCATGAAGCCATGCAGGAGCTGATCTCGGCGCAATGGGATACGCCGGAAGCCAGTTTAAGGGTTGCAAAAGCCATGCGGCTCTTGTATCCGGTTGACCCGGCGGAACTGGATAAGTTTAGATTGCCCAGGGTAGATGCTTTGGTGGCCGCGGTAACCAAACGGACTACCTTACCGGTGGAGGGGGGAGTGACGTTGAAGGATGCGCAGGATAGGAAGATTGAATCTTCCTTAAAAATGTCCTTTGAGGTCGCGGCAGTTACCTTGCAGGCCGCCATCTGCAGTTCTTATGCGGCACGAGCATGTCTGCAGTGGGCGCAAGGGATGTCAGATAATTTAATGGAGTCTGGAGATTCGGTCCATTCGGAGCTGGCAGATTTGGAGTCCGGCTTGGCTTATTTGGCTGACTCCTTATATGATATTATTAGGGCGTCTGCGAAGCAAATGTCTCTTTCAGTGGTATCTCGCAGATCCCTATGGCTACGGCATTGGGCGGCCGATGCTGCTTCTAAGCTTCGGCTGGTAAGGCTCCCTTTTAAAGGGGGTTTCTTGTTTGGTGAAGATTTAGATAAACTGGTGAAGGATTTTGGGGATACCAAAACTCAGCGTTTACCGGAGGATAGGGCTAGGCCCCCGGTGAGGCCCTCATCGTCGAGACCGCGCTTCAGGGATGTGCGGAGATCCAGGTCGGGTAAGCCTTTCTTCAGATCGGCTGTTGGTTCTTCCTCTGCTTCGAGACCAAGGTTTCAGCAGAGGGGTTCCTTTCGTACGACGAGACCCTCGTCGGGGCAGTCCACACGTACCCCAGCCACTCGCACTCCACAATGACGGGGGCGTGGCTCCCTCCGCCTTTCCCTTAGGGGGCCGGCTTTCGGAGTTCCGGGCGGAGTGGGCCACGATCACGTCAGATCAGTGGGTGTTGGACATTGTTCAAGAAGGGTACAAGTTAGAGTTTGCCTCTCCCGTCGTAGATTCTTTCTTGGTGTCCCCGTGCAATGGGGCGGCCAAGGGAGACGCGGTCCGGTTGACTCTTCAGGGGCTGCTCGAGCTAGGGGCAGTGGTACCGGTGCCCCCAGAAGAGGTAGGCACCGGTATATATTCCCTTTACTTCATTGTGCCAAAGAAGGGGGGGTCCTTCAGGCCGGTGCTGGATCTCAAACGAGTCAACAGATTTCTCAGTGTTCGCCATTTCCGGATGGAGACGGTGCGCTCGGTTATTGCGGCTGTACGACCGGGAGAGTTCCTCACGTCCCTAGATCTCAAGGAGGCATACCTCCATATTCCGATCTGGCCTCCGCATCAGCGGTATCTGCGGTTTGCGATTCTGGGCCAGCATTATCAGTTTCGGGCAATGCCCTTTGGCTTGGCAACGGCCCCCCGCACCTTTTCCAAGGGCATGGTGGTGGTAGCCGCCTTCCTCCGCAAGGAAGGGATTCGGGTACACCCTTACCTAGACGACTGGTTAATCCGCGCCTCGTCCAGACAGGAGAGTGTGGCAGTTACTCAGCGAGTGATTTCTCTCCTACAGTCGTTGGGGTGGATTGTCAACTTTCCCAAAAGTTTTCTGTCCCCGTCGCAGTCGTTGGTGCATCTGGGGGTGCGGTTCGACACGGCTCTGGGGAAGGGGTTTCTACCCCGAGACCGGGGGGAGAAATTACAGGCTCAAATTCGCCTACTTCTCGGTACGGCCAGACCACGAGCTTGGGATTATGTACAGGTGCTGGGTTCCATGGTGGCGACTCTGGAGGTGGTCCCCTGGGCGCGGAGCCACATGAGGCCCTTGCAACAGTCTCTGCTCTCTCGCTGGTCCCCAGCTTCTCTGAACTACAATGTGCGTCTCCCATGGAGTCGTCGAGCAGCTCACAGCATGCAGTGGTGGCTCCACGAGTTGCATCTGTGGAAGGGCATGCCGTTGGCCACGCCGGACTGGATAGTGGTCACCACGGATGCCAGTCTGCGGGGTTGGGGGGCCCAGTGCCTGCAGGCGTCAGTGCAGGGGAGGTGGTCCGTCCAGGAGGCCCAGTGGCCCATCAATTTGTTGGAATTAAAGGCGGTCAGGCTGGCGCTGCTGGCTTTTCAGTCACTGATTCAGGACAAGCCGACCAGAGTCTTTTCGGACAGTGTCACGGCGGTCGCCTATGTCAATCGGCAGGGGGGCACCCGAAGTCCGCAGTTAGCAGAAGAGGCAAGAAATTTGTTTCGATGGGCGGAGAGGCATGTGCCGCTTCTGTCGGCGGCATACATTGCAGGTCACGAAAACGTGCAAGCGGACTTTCTCAGCAGAAATCTTCTGGATCCGGGAGAGTGGGAGTTGTCTCCTCGAGCGTTCAGCCGGCTAGTCCGTCGGTGGGGCTTGCCGGAGATGGATCTCATGGCCTCGTCCCGCAATGCGAAGTTGCCTCGGTTCTTCAGCAGACGCAAGACAGAGGGTTCGGAGGGGGTGGACGCGTTAGCTCTCCCATGGCCTCCGAATTCCCTTCTGTATGTGTTCCCGCCGTGGCCCATGATAGGGCGAGTGTTGCAGCGCATCTCTCGCTTTCGCGGCAGAGTCATCCTGGTGGCTCCGGATTGGCCGCGTCGGCCGTGGTACGCAGATCTGATTCAGCTGTCGGTAGGCGAGCGGGTGACGTTCCAGGTAACGCCGGACTTACTGACTCAGGGGCCCATATGGATAGAAGATCCGGCCCGCTTTGGTCTTACGGCCTGGCTATTGAGCGGTCAAGGCTAAAAAAGAAGGGCTATTCAGAGAGGGTGATCGCCACTCTGCTTAAAGCCAAGAAACTTTCGACGTCAGCCTCCTATGCGAGAGTCTGGAAGATTTTTGAGGCATGGTGCGGTCGCCAGGGAGTGGCGCCCTTCAAGGCTTCTCTGCCGGCTATTCTTGCTTTCCTGCAGGAGGGCGTGGAGAAAGGGTTAGCCTACAACTCTTTAAAGGTTCAGGTGGCGGCCATTGCCTGTTACAGGGGCCGGGTGGATCGCTCGGCTCTCGCGTCGCAGCCGGACGTGGTCCGTTTCCTCAAGGGGGTGAACCATATCCGCCCGCCGGTAAAGCGCATTTGTCCAACGTGGGATCTGAAACTCGTCCTTGGGAAGTTGCAGGGGGCACCTTTTGAGCCCCTGTCAGCGGCCACGTTGAAAGATGTCACACTGAAAACAGTTTTTTTGGTGGCGATGGCTTCAGCAAGGCGGGTATCGGAGCTGCAGGCGCTTTCTTGCAGAGAACCCTTTTTGCGTTTTTCGGAGACGGGGGTGTCGGTGCGTACGGTGCCGTCCTTCCTGCTGAAGGTTATTTCTTCCTTTCATGTGAACCAGAGTTTGTTCCTGCCTTCCTTTCGGAGGGAGGATTGGGGGAAACGTTTTGTGTCTTTACGGCTGCTAGATGTACGCCGTATGCTTCTCCATTATTTGGAAGTGACGAATGATTTTCATCGGTCGGACCATCTCTTTGTCGCTTTCGCGGGTAAAAACAAAGGGGTGGCGGCGTCTAAAGCGTCCATTGCGTGTTGGGTCAAGGACACTATTGCTTCGGCGTATGTGTTGTCAGGGAAGAAGGTACCGGAGCACCTTCATGCTCATTCCACTCGGGCTTTGGCGGCCTCTTGGGCGGAGTCCGGGGGGATGTCTTTAGAGGAAATTTGCCGAGCGGCCACTTGGTCGTCGACAAATACTTTTTCACAGCATTATCGTTTAGATGTGGCGGCCCGTGCAGAGGCGAGTTTTGGCGCGGCAGTACTGACAGAGGCGGCATTGGCGTCCCACCCAGTTTGAGTTTGCTTTGCTACATCCCACTAGTCTGGATTCATCTGCTGCTTTGCTATGGAAGGTAAAATTATGGTCTTACCTGTTAATTTTCTTTCCTTTAGAAGCAGCAGATGAATCCAGAGCCCCTCCCCAAAGGCACTGGTTGTGTGTAGGGTGTTTAGTTGATTGGGTTGGTTGGGGCTATGGTTGGTAAGTGTATTATTTCATTACTGAAAAAAAAAAAAAGGTACAAGAGAGAGACATATGATCATATTAAGAAGAGAAAGACACATTTTCTACTGGAATGGAGTTTTGTTGCGGCTCATTCTCCTTTCGGGGTGCTTGGGCAGAGTGCATAACTGAATCAACAGACGGAACACCAGGCTTTAAGGCCAACTGTTAATCAGTTCTCTATCTCCACCTGCTGGTCGATGTGAGCTATACCCCACTAGTCTGGATTCATCTGCTGCTTCTAAAGGAAAGAAAATTAACAGGTAAGACCATAATTTTACCTTCCCAAATATTCAACAAAGTACTCATGTAGATGTTAAATAAGATTGGAGACAATGGGGAGCCCTGGGGAACACCACAAAGGGCTCTCCAAGATTTTGAATTAGATCCTGAGTAAGAACAGGAGGATAGAAATTTATCGAACCAGTCCAAGACAGTCTGATCAAGGCCAATGTCTGACAGCAGGTAATGCAGAATGTTATGATTGACTACGTCAAAAGCTGCAGACAAATCGAACTGAAGTAAGATAGCATGTTTCTTACAAGATTGTAACTGCAGAATCTCTATCCTTTCTAAAAAGGTTATATCCTGGTTTGGTTAGATCTCACTCATGACATCTCACTCATGACTCATGACATTGAACCATGTCTCTGATAAGCAACAATATCCAAGTCAACTTCTATCATCAGGGCTTGCAAATCCTGAACTTTATTAGTTAGACTACAAGCATTTGTGCTCTTTGCTTTCCAGCAACATTTTACTGTTACATTACATCTATGCCAGACCAGTCTAGATCGAATGGGTTATGTTCATCTACCAACAGATAGACACAGAAAAAAAGTAGTCCCAAGAGCTTCGCCTTTTAAGGGTATCATGCAACCTGGAATGTTCAGCATTTTTCTCTATCTTCAAGCAGATGGTAAATGAATTGTGCTGCTCCTTCTTGGTGCTTGGCTATAACTCCTGGCCTGGTTAATTTTAGGTGGCAGTTGAACAGGGGTTATGCCGATCAACTTTGCTCAGGTTATAATCTGAACTTTCTCATTGAGCTTGGATGAAACCCAGAGCTTCTGGGTCCCTCATCCTCCAGCTCCATCTGGTGGCGCGAGTTCTCTCCTCTCCCTCAAGATCCACTCCTGACCACTGAGGTGACTTTGGAAATACTTTTGAAACCAATAGGAGGAAATATTTTTTCACTCAGAGAATAGTTAAGCTCTGGAACGCGGATAGTCTAGCTGGTTTGGACAATTTCTTGGAGGAAAAGTCCATAATCTGTTATTGAGAAAGACATAGGGGAAGCCATTGGTGGCATGGAATGTTGCTACTCCTTGGGTTTTGGCCAGGTACTAGGGACCTGGATTAGTCACTGTGAGCTAATGGGCTACTGGGCTTGATGGACCATTGGTCTGTCCCAGTAAGGCTATTTCTTATGTTCTTATGGAGTGTGAAATGAGGCAAAAGTATTAGAACTGTGTGTGGCAGTCTTCTGAAGAACAAGTATGTATTTACTTCAGCGAGGTAAGTTCCTTTTTTTTTTTTGATGGTGGATATGAAGCTTCTGCATCTGTAATTTAAGTGTGTTTGGGGGTTTTAATTACCAGTAACCAAAAAGAAGTATATTGTTGCTGACATTCCAGAATTTGTGTTTTCAGCTTGGCACTTTTGTTTTCTCCTCAGGAGGGCTGGGTTTATTTTTCTTGCTATTAGCTGCCTTAAGAGCATTAGCAGTTTTCTTTTTGGCTGAGGGGTCAGTCGCCTCAGTCTGTAGTGAGCATGATTTTGCTATTTGGTACCTCTTGAGCACCTGTTCTGTCTGAACTAGAGCTGTCCGATTCAGGAAAAAAAAATTTTCGATTCAATTCGTTTTCTATGATATAGTTTTAAAATTAACTGGTGGGTTTATTTTCCAACCTCTTCACCTACCCCACATCCCTTTGCCCTTTCCAACTCTATGCCAGTGCTGTCATTTGTAAACAAAACAAACACTGTTCGGTCCTAGCACATGCCTGCTGTCTAACACCAGCTCTGGCAGGATACACATAATCACAAAATAGAAAATACAATTATTTTTTCTACCTTTGTTGTCTAGTTATTTTATTATTCAAATCATGTTGGTCCCAGGCTTTGATTTCTGTTTGTCTTCTGTTAACTCACTCTTCAGGGTCTCCTGCCCATTTGACATTTTCTTTCTCCATGCTCATCATCCATTATCCACCTTTCCTTCCCTCTCCTCCTCCCTGCAAGTTCAGCATCTCCCCCAATCCAACTCCCTTTCTCCTTTCCCCTCCAGCCCCCAGTCCAGTGTCTCTCTCCCTTCTCTCCAACACTCCCTCTACCCATGTGGCCAGCACCCTCTCTCTCTCTCTCTCTTCCCTTTTCTTCAGCCTAACCCCACCCCATGGTCTGGTATCTGTTTCTTTCCCTTCCTTCCTACCATGCCCTGGCGTTTTTCTCCTCTCCTTCCCATCCCTCCCCCATGCCGTGGCATCTTTCTCCTCTCCTTCCATGCTCTGGCATTTCCTCTCCTCTCCTCCTTTTCCCATGGTCTGGCATCACTCCTCTCCCTTCTCTTTCCCGTCCAATTGGATGGCTTTCTTTCTTACCTCTCCCTCCAGTTAGGTGCATCTTTTCTTTACACCCCCAACCCTGATGAGTGCCTCTCTTTTTCATTGTCAGCAACCTTCACTACTTGCTGCTCTGCTAGCATTGGGCCGTCCTCTCATCATCTCACAGACTTGCACTGTATGGAGATAAATGTTTTAAAAATGCTTTGCACATAAGAAATTGACCAATTCTCAAGCCACACATGGAAAATCCTGGTGTGACATAACATGTCCTTCCTCTTATAATAATAATAATAACAGCTTATATACCGCAATACCATGAAGTTCTATGCGGTTTACAAAAGATTAAGCAAAGGTACAAATTGACTGACTTCAAGAGGGGAAGAAGAAAGAGAAGTAATTAGACAGGAAATTCATTGTTGAGGAGAAAAGTGATCAAAAGGACAGTAGGTCGCTATTGAGAGGAAAGAGATAAGTGGATCAGTTGTCAAGATGTTTTAGGAACAGGTGTGTTTTTAGACATTTCCTAAATTCCTGATAAGTAGAGGGCGAAAGTAATTGTTCTAGGTCTTTACCCCATGATGCTGCTTGGTGTGAGAGAAGGAATTCATGGTGTTTTTTCAGTTTGCAAACTCATACACAGGTTCTATCTTTAGAAACCACTGCTGTTTGGTAACTCATGAGTAATACCTTTTGTTTCTATCCAGCAGATCAGCAGATCTCACAAGAATGGAAGAGAGAAAAGAATCAAGGAGAAGAACCTGTAGAAATAGAACAAATCCAAAGACAATCAAAAACTGTCTGTCAAAATATTTTCCAGGGAATTAAGAGGATTAACATAAAGAATTGTAAGCAGGAATCAAAGGAACAGAGAGACCCTGCAGGAGACTCAAGGGATGGAGTCACTAAGTGTGAGAGAAATGACTGGGAGCTCAGTAACATCCCTGAGGGCCAAAGACACCTCAGAGAGAGACCCTTCCAAATTAATAATAGTGATATAGTGACTTCTAAATTCCAGGAAAGGAAAGAAAAAATACTTCAGAAAGAATTCACAAGTATTGTATATAATAAGAGCATCAACTTTATTTGTCCTGAATGTAATAAGAGTTTTCTGTTGTTTTCAGAACTCCAATTGCACAAAAGGAATCATAAAAATGAGAAATCATTTACATCTAATGAGTGTAATAAAAGCTTCACTCAGTTTTCAACTCTAAAAATTCACCAACAGACCCACACAGCAGTCAAACCATTTACATGCACCAAGTGTAATAAAAGCTTCATTCAGCATTCACAGTTAAAGAGACACCAAATTATCCACACAGG
Organism: Geotrypetes seraphini; assembly: GCF_902459505.1. Taxonomy (NCBI): domain Eukaryota; kingdom Metazoa; phylum Chordata; class Amphibia; order Gymnophiona; family Dermophiidae; genus Geotrypetes; species Geotrypetes seraphini. Next base: position 504,407,459 of record NC_047085.1, read on the forward strand.
GTACAAACCATTTACATGTACTGAGTGTAATAAAAGTTTCATTCGGCTTTCAGATCTAAAATTTCACCAGAAGATTCACACAGGAATCAAACCATTTACATGTACTGAGTGTAAGAAAAACTTCATTTCGCTTTCAAGTCTAAAAAGACACCAAAGGATTCACACAGGTGAAAAACCATTTACATGTACCGAGTGTAATAAAAGTTTCTCTTGGCTTTCAGGTCTAAAATATCACCAGAAGATTCACACAGAAGATAAACTGTTTACATGTACTGAGTGTAATAAAAGCTTCATTCAGCATGCACATTTAAAGAGACACCAAATTATCCACACAGGTTTCAAACCATTTACATGTACTGAGTGTAATAAAAGCTTCACTAGGCTTTCAGGTCTAAAAAGCCACCAAATGATCCACACAGGGTTCAAACCATTTACATGTACTGAGTGTAATAAAAGCTTCACTAGGCTTTCAGGTCTAAAAAGCCACCAAATGATCCACACAGAGTACCAACAATTTATATGTAGTAAGTGTAATAAAAGCTTTACTCAGCTTTCAGGTCTAAAAAGCCACCAAATGATCCACACAGAGTACCAACAATTTAAATGTAGTAAGTGTAATAAAAGCTTCACTCAGCTTTCATACCTAAAAAGCCACCAAATGATCCATACAGAGTACAAACAATTTATATGTAGTAAGTGTAATAAAAGCTTCACTCGGCTTTCATATCTAAAAAGCCACCAAATGATCCACACAGAGTACAAACCATTTGCTTGTACTAAGTGTGATAAAAGCTTCACTCTGCTTTCATATCTAAAAAGACACCAAATGTTCCACACAGAGTACAAACCATTTGCTTGTACTAAGTGTGATAAAAGGTTCATTCGGTTTTCACATTTAAATTTTCACCAGAAGATTCACACAAGAAACAAACCATTTATATGTACTGAGTGTAATAAAAGCTTTACTCAGCTTTCAAGTCTAAAAACACACCAAAGGATCCACACAGGTCACAAACCATTTACATGTACTGAGTGTAATAAAAGCTTTACTCAGCTTCCACATCTAAAAAGACACCAAATGATCCACACAGGGTACAAACCATTTACATGTAGTGAATGTAATAAAAATTTCACTCGGCTTTCAACTCTAAAAATTCACCAGAAAATTCACACAGGGTACAAACCATTTACATGTACTGAGTGTAATAGAAGCTTCACTCGACTTTCAAATCTAAAAACACACCAAAAGATTCACACAGGTCACAAACCATTTGTATGTACCGAGTGTAATAAATGCTTTGCTCAGCTTTCACATCTAAAAAGACACCAAATGATTCACACGGTACAAACCATTTGCATGTAGTTAATGTAATAAAAGCTTTACTCTGCTTTCAGGTCTAAAATTTTACCAGAAGATTTGCATAGGAGATATATTGAATGTAATAAAATTGTAACTCATCTTTCAACTTTAAAATGTCATTGAAAGACTCGTATACAACGCAAACCATTTACATGTACTGAGTGTAATGCAAGCTTCACTCAGTTTTGAACTCTAAAAAGGCACCAAAGGATTTACACAGGTCAGAAACTGTTTATATCTACTGAGTGTAATAAGTTTCAATCTGCTTTCAAGCTAAAAATTTCCCAAAAGATTCACATCTTGGGATAAGACAGTGGCTGTGCTGACCCCATTACATGGGACAGTCTTTACTATACATATGTGAAATGTATTTTCATATCTGTATATTTGAGTTGTGTAGAATGAATCGGGCCCCTGTAAGATTCCCCATGAACCGTCAATTAGGATAAACTCAACGACATATACGATTCGGCATCTGACCATGAAAAACTAGATAGATGCTGTGGTCCAAAAGGAATATTATATGTTATGGAACTGCGTAGTATTAGACTGTATTTTGAGTTCTCGACATTCAGACTTTTGGTTCAGTCGTCATTGCTGAATCTTCTTGATTACTGCAACATTGTTAATCTAACAATCTCTAAGAAAAACATGGCTAGATTGAAGTTGGTTCAAAACATGGCAGTTAGATTGATCTATCTATGGCCTGAAGAAATATGATCATGCGACACCTTTTTATCGTGCGTTGAATTGGCTTCCTGTGGAGGCTCGTGTCATTTTTAAGTTGGGTTATCTTTGCTAAAAGGTTGCCTTTGGTACAGCTCCACTTTATTTAGCCAATAGATTTCTGTTGGCAGCTAATGAGAATAGTAGATCACATGCCCTGTTCGTCTTTCCATCGGTGCAGGGTTGCAAAAGTAAGAAATTTCTTGATCATACACTTTCATACCAAGCAGCCATTCGTGACAAAGAATTTAGATTGATATTGTTTATATCTGGCTCTTAACATTTTAGAAATCGGTTGAAAACATTTCTCTTTTCTAAACACCTGATTGAATAGATATCATTGTGACTTCTGTAATTTATGTATTGGTAATCTGTTGTAAACCGCATCGAACTTATAGTTATGCAGTCTAGAAATCTGATGTGATGTTATATACTTTGAGGGTCCTAGTGATTAGCCTTTGTAAGCATCTGTTCTGTCTACCTCAGGGTATGTTTGAAGAAGTAAAATTCCCCTTCCCTCCAAATGTTCTCGGAGGAGAAAATGCTGAAGGACATGAGAACTGACTGACATGATGACGCTTAACAGTTTTCCAGTGTGTTTGAGTTCGTGAACGCTCCACTTTGAGGCAGTGCACTGCTGCTTTTATCCTTGTCAAATATAGAAGGCCATAGTGCACGATTATCAACAGGAGTTTGAAGTTAGTCCAGTGATGCTGGGGTGAAGCTTATCAGTGAGAACTATGTGGGAGCTGGCAGGAGTGAGGTCCCAAAAAACAGTCTTGAGGGTTTGGAACCCTCTCCTACATAACAGGACACCTACTGATGCCGAAGCTGAGTTAAGTGCCACTAGTAGCTATTGTATAAATGACTTTCTAACGGTGCTACAAGGTGTCATTTATAGAATTGGTGCCTACTGTCAGAATCCAGCAGACTGTGCCATACAAACTGTGCCAGCAATTCATTTAATGGAGACAATGTGTTAAAACAGGACCAGTGTCTTGTATAATCTGATTACACGTTCACAAATTCAGAGAATTCCTTTGAGCTTATAGACCCTGACCATGACTCAGAAGTCCATCCAGAAATAATTGCTCTTGTAACTAGTATTGTTTCTCAAAGTAAGCTGGAGCTCATTGATTTTCTCGTTTCTCAAGTTAGATAACACTTAGAAGAGCCATCATTTTATACATATTTTATCTTCATTCCATCATTCAACGGGTGAAAGATTAAACATCTGCCTCCAAATTTCTGCCAGAGATGCAGACTTGGAAATCATCGATGACAATTTGGCACCACCTGGGAATTTTGACATTGGATCCTACAGTAGATTATAAGCTTCTAAAGGATCATCACTGAACTAGAGATCTACATACATAGTAACATAGTAGATGACGGCAGATAAAGACCCGAATGGTCCATCCAGTCTGCCCAACCTGAATCAAAGCCTTTGATATTTTCCACTCCCTCTTCGGTGTCTACTCTGTTACAAATCTTGGTATCATCTGCAAAAATGCACACTTTTCCTTCTAGCCTTCAGCAATGTCACTCACAAACATATTGAACAGGATTGGCCCCAGCACCGAACCCTGAGGGACTCCACTAGTCACCTTTCCTTCCTTCGAGCGACTTCCATTAACCACCACCCTCTGGCATCTGTCCGACAGCCAGTTTCTGACCCAGTTCACCACTTTGGGTCCTAACTTAAGCCCTTCAAGTTTGTTCAACAGCCTCCTATGAGGAACTGTATCAAAGGCTTTGCTGAAATCCAAGTAAATTACATCTAGCATATGTCCTCGATCCAGCTCTCTGGTCACCCAATCAAAAAATTCAATCAGGTTCGTTTGGCACAATTTTCCTTTTGTAAAGCCACTTTGCCTCGGATCCTGTAACCCATTAGATTCAAGGAAGTACTCTATTCTTTCTTTCAGCAACACTTCCATTATTTTTCCAACAACTGAAGTGAGGCTCACCGGCCTGTAGTTTCCTGCTTCATCCCTGTGACCACTTTTATGAATAGGGACCACATCCGCTCTCCTCCAATCCCCAGGAATCACTCCCGTCTCCAGAGATTTGTTGAACAAATCTTTAATAGGACTCGCCAGAACCTCTCTGAGCTCCCTTAGTATCCTGGGATGGATCCCGTCTGGTCCCATCGCTTTGTCCACCTTCAGTTTTTCAAGTTGCTCATAAACACCCTCCTCCGTGAACGGCGCAGAATCTACTCCATTTTCTCGTGTAACTTTGCCAGACAATCTCGGTCCTTCTCCAGGATTTTCTTATGTGAACACAGAACAGAAGTATTTGTTTAGCACATTTGCTTTCTCCTCATCACTCTCCACATATTGTTTCCCAGCATCTTTTAGCCTAGCAATTCCATTTTTTATCTTCCTCCTTTCACTAATATATCTGAAAAAAATTTTTATCTCCCTTTTTTACATTTTTAGCCATTTGTTCTTCTGCCTGTGCCTTCGCCAATCGTATCTCTCTCTTGGCTTCTTTCAGTTTCACCCTGTAGTCCTTTCTGCTCTTCTCTTCTTGGGTTTTTTTATATTTCATGAACGCCAACTCTTTCGCCTTTATTTTCTCAGCCACTAGGTTGGAGAACCACATCTGCTTCCTTTTTCTCTTGTTTTTATAGATTTTCTGCACATAAAGGTCCGTAGCCATTTTTATCGCTCCTTTCAGCTTAGACCACTGTCTTTCCACTTCTCTTATGTCCTCCCATCCTAACAGCTCTTTCTTCAGGTACTTTCCCATTGCATTAAAGTCCGTACATTTGAAATCTAGGACTTTAAGTATCGTGCGGCCGCTCTCCACTTTAGCCGTTATATCAAACCAAACCGTTTGATGATCGCTACTTCCCAGATGAGCACCCACTCGAACATTAGAGATACTCCCTCCATTTGTGAGGACCTTATGAAGAGCTATGAACTATGGACCACTGTCCATTCCAGAGACTCGGAGACATGCTGTTTTTCTTTCTATATTTTGTATTGTTTATGTGTCTCTTGTTACAGCTCCTGTGAGACACTGAGAAGAAGTCATAAGAGCGGCCAGGAGCCCGAGTAAACTGGAAGCTTGTCAAACGACAAAGATTCATCCTATATTGGCTTGCATGCTTAAAATGCTTAGTTATTGGTAAAGGGTTAATAGTGGTATTTACTGATACCAGGTAGGGAGCGTTGTAGTTCCATTACAGTCTTTGCGGTATATATGTGTGATGTTTTTTCATTGTCTGAATATTTGATAAATGAGTTTCCCAGCGATTAAACTTTGTAAGCAACTGTGCTGCCTGTCTGGGATATGCTGGGAGGAGCAGAATTCCTCCTTCCCTTCAAAAGTTTTCTGAGGAGAAAGAGCTGAAGAACATGACAACTAAGTGTTAGGGCTGACCCTTAACAATTTTCCAGTGTGTGTTGAGTGTGTGAACATTCCACATTGAGGCAGCACACAACTGTTTATATCCCTATCTAACATAGAAGACCTCTGTGATTTTTACCTGATGGTTTGAGACTAGTAACTTTGATTTATAATCTTGTGTTGCTGTTGGGATAACCGATGTCAATTGGTGCTGGTCTGTGAGTACCTCATTTATTGCCCATTGCCAGTTCTCTCTGGGAGAGGTTAAGTCACACAGACTCATTCTGTATGGACAAAATTCTAATCCAGCTTAAATTTGTTACAAGTGATCTGTTTGATTAATTAATTTGTCATCAATTATATTAAATGTGAATTTGAATAAGGATTGGAAATTATAGTAGTAGTATTTATTTATTTATTCAATTTTCTATTCCATTCTTCCAGGGGAGCTCAGAATGGCTTACATTAATATATTCAGGTACTCAAGCATGATTCCTTGTCTTTCCTGGTTGGCTCACAATCTATCTAAGGCAATGGAGGAGCAGGTGACTTACCACAAGTTTAGCTATTTGGACATACTTTTGGTTAGAAGACCTCGTGGAGGCCTAGATACTGGCTAAGAATCCACCGGTACTTCTTGCATTCTCATATAGCTTTGGTATTGTAGACTGGCTCTTGCCTATGCTAGCTCAAATCCCCAAATGGCAGCTGTGTTCTCCAGTGGCATTCTTGTGATTCTGGCACTGAAAGTCAGAGCAGCTATTTTGATTGGGGAGATGGGCTGGGCAGGAGTGTCTGGGGATTGATCCTGCCTTGATATGCTACTAGACTACCAGAGTGGTAGGATAAGCCCAGGAACATCAGCAGTGGCATTCTGTGGGTGGACTCGGGGAGAGGCAGTGCCAGCAGTCTGTGAGTGAGCCTACTACCGCTATTGACCCATTTCAATCAGGCTTCTAGTACAAAAGGCATATGAGTCTTGACCAATGGGTTATTCTCCCCTAACTGCGAGTTGTGCAGAAAGCAACATCTACCTTTTTCATCTCCGCCTCCTTCCTCAGTGAGTTGTGCTGTATCTCCCCAGTTTTTCCTTCTGTACACAAGTTTGAAGGTGTCTTTCTGATCTGCTCTGAGAATGCTTTATTATTTTTGGGGTTTTATCCAAATTTTGAGGATATTGGTGCTCAAGAGGTCCCCAGCAATCTGGGGCAGTTCTGTCTGGAAGAAGACATAGAAACATGATGGCAGATAAAGGCCAAATAGCCCCTCCAGTTTGCCCATCCGCAGCATCCACTATCTCTGATGTAGACTTTGAGCAGAAGTCTGTAGCTAACAGTGCAACCATTTTACAGGGAACCTGTTTAGCCAAACTGCATTAACAGCTGTGGAGCTCAGGGTCTGATCTCCTGGTAACATAAGAAAAGCCACTGTTGGGTCAGACCAGTGGTCCATCACGCCCAGCAGTCTGCTCACGCAGCGGCCCCCAGGTCAAAGACCAGTGCCCTAACCAAGACCAGCCCTACTTGCGTTCGTTCTGATACAACAGGAACTTGTCCAACCTTGTCTTGAATCCCTGGAGGGTGTTTTCCCTTATAACAGCTACTGGTTGATCAGGAGCTTGAGTGCAGGCTGTTTGGCCCCGTGGTGGTCCAGTGAGCTCTACCAGATGCCAGTTGTGTTCCCCTCCCCTGACAACGTGGGGGTCAGACATCTCAGGCTGACTGGCAGACCAAAGATCACAGCATTGGAACCTTTATATGTACTGGTCTGAGGCAATGGTATCCATATTTTAGCTGCAGTGTGATTTGAAGCAGGCAAGGCACCAGCACAGCGAGTATAGGTTGTTATAGCCTATGGGAGAATCGGGAGGGGAAGGGCTCTGAAATTTGCTGTTATGGTGGTTACCTCCATAAACCCCTTACTTGAATTTTTTTACCTTTGCTATAGCTCTCCTGAGCCATTTTTTTGCACCAAAATGCTACTGTGGTGGCCATCTTGGATTTTCCAATTTGGATTATAAAGTTTCCATGCACCTCAAAACTCCTCAATTTTTACTTAAAAACGATTTATATGGACTCCAAGCTGTTTTCCTCCTTTTATCATGCCAGATTTGTCCTGGATGGTCGGCTGAGAAGCGTCCATGTGCCAAGTGCAGCAGTGCATGTGAGGGGGCAGGAGCCATGGGCTTAGCCCTCTCTGGTACCTCTAGGGCTGGGGTGTTGCAGGTGGCTGGCTTTTTGGGAAAAGATTCCTCCCAGAGCCCTTAGTGGCATGGCGAAGCGCAGAAGCCTCAGCCTATGAGGAGACAAGGTGAGTCTTTGTAGGGGTCCTCTGGGCATCCTATTCAGAACTTTCCCCCTGATTTTGTGAGTCTGATGTGGAAAGCCTATTTGAATTGTCTGGGTCTGCCTACACTGAGGGTGTGCCAGTGTTTTCACAGGGGAGTTTACCCTCCCTCAGAGAAGGACTGGAGATCAGAGTCAAGCCTTTACTGCTCTGGAGTGAATCTTCAGTCTTAGGAGATTCAGGGTCTCAGACAGAGGCCATGGATCAAGAGGTGGTGATAGTACTTCACCAGTGGGAGGACCCGACAGTCTGCTGGCAGCTTTGCTTGAAATTATTACAGATTTGGCTGCGGGAATTAAAAATCCCCACAGACCTCAGCTGCCAGTGCTCTGTCATGAGCAGCACAGACCATGTTTTTTCCTTTGGATCCAGATGTTACTATGCTGCTCGCAGAGCACTAGGAGGCCCTGGAGGGCCCCATGCAGGTTGCTCGGACTATGTCAAAACTGTTCCCAATGGCTCCCAAATTTCAGCAGCTGTTTATTTAGCCTAAGGTGGCAGCAGCAGCACCGTATTTCGTGGCACACACTTGCCATGCTAGATTACATTGGATTTCAGCAGTGGATGACGATGTTTGCCCCCCGTTGTTATTGCCGTGGGTGGATTATGTAGCAGGTACTCTATATCAGTGTTCTTCAACCTTTTTACACCTATGGACCGGCAGAAATAAAAGAATTATTTTGTGGACCGGCATCGGTCTGCAGACCGGCAGTTGAAGAACACTGGGCTAAGTCGTGGGCCAGGCCCTGCCCATCTCTACCCAATCTCCATCCCAGACCCTGCCCCCATAGTCCTAATTGTAACACTATTTTTTCCATTCATTTTTCATACATACACACAATATAATCTTATTAACAACGCATCGATCGCACCGTGGACCGGCAGTTGAAGAATACAGTTTTGGGCCTGATGCACATGCCGGCCCTGTGGACCGGCACCGGTCCATGGACCGGTGGTTGAAGAACATTGCTCTATATGACATATTCAGGGTCATGAGCAAGGTTATTGCTTATTCTATCTCCGCCCACAGAATTCTCTGGATCAGGCAATGGGCAGGAGATTTGGCTTCTAAAGTCACCTTAAGCAGGATACCCTGTAAAGGTCAAATGTTTTTTAGTAGGGGATTGGCCAGTGTCAGATCGTCATCCTAAGGCTTTTTCAGATAGACCTTGTTGCCCCTAGGTGGTCTGGTCAAGATAAGTTGAGGCTCGCTGCGATTTTGTATTGGAGTTCTCAACAAATATTTTGGAAGCACCAGGCAACCTCACCCTCTGGTTCTTACGCAGCACCAGCCTCCAAGTCCCCAGGTCAGTTGACATACCCCCTCGAATAGGAAGGCAGTTGTCCACTTATTGGAAAGCTTGGGTGCAGATTTGCTCAGACAGTTGGATACTGGAGGGGTTTGCAAGCTCAAATTCTGTTTGTGCATTCTCCAGACGGCTAGCCAGAGAAAGCTGAGTTTAATTCTTCTCCCAGCCAGCACGCTTTCAATAAGTCGCGCGTGCGCAGCTGCTTGAATTGTTGAATCTCCTCTGAAGCAACCGGAAACAGGAAGTTGGGTCAGAGGAGAAGATTCAAGCAGCCATGCACGTGGCTTATCGAAAGCGTGTGGCTGGGAGAAGAATTAAAGTCAGACTCGGCAGGCACCTAAGGTGAGGTGGAGGGAGGGAGATGGCAGGACGCAGCGATCGGGCGTGAGGGTGCGTCTGGACCATGTGATCCGTGATTGTGCATGTTTCTTCACATTAGGAAGGAGGGAGTGGACAGTGGTTGCGGTGATGGCGACGGGGCGGGGACAGTGGGGACGGGGACAAATTTTTTCCCCGTGTCGTTCTCTAGCATAGATCTCATGCATATTCACTGGGGAAATCCTGAAAACCCGACTGGATTGCGGCCCTCAAGGAGGGACTTTGAGGCCCCCTTTTCCTCCAACTGCCAATTCCAGACTCAGTTCCTTCTTTCTGGCCATGCCTGGAATAGGCTGCCAGAGTCAATACATCATGCTCCGTCTCTACTACTTATCACTGAAAGCTGTACATTTTGGACAGTTATAGACTAGCAGTATTCAAATCAAAGCTAAAAGCACACTTTTTTTAAAAAGCTGCTTTCAACTCTTAACTCCCACTCACTGTCAGATACTTATACCATTCCTGTTGCTAGAAACTCCCCAACCCTGAGATGTCCCTTCTATCTGGATTAGATTGTAAGCTCTACTGAGCAGGGACTGGCTGTTAAATGTGCAGTGCTGCATACGCCTTTCGGCGCTATAGAAATGATAACCTACAGTGGTGTAGCGAGGGTGGGAGGTCCCCAGGGTTGTGGCAGCCCCCACTTCTGCACCCTTTCATTCCTTTCCCCGCTGCACGCGCCCCCTTCCCCCGGACCTCTTCATCTTTACCGGCGCGAGCACCATCACCAACGTGGTGCCCACACTGGCGTTGGATCTCCCTCTGATTTCACTTCCTAGTTGTGGGACCCAAAAGTGACATCAGAGGGACAGCCGATGCCGGTGTAAGTAGTGGGTTGGGGGTTGCCGCTTGGGCCAGTGCAGAGCAAGAGGTACTGTGTGTGTGTGTGTGGGGGGGGGGGGGGAGTGAAGGGGCATGCAGGGCAGGAGGAGTGGGAATGAGCAGCAGGACAGAAAGGAGAAGAGGCACCAAGATGGTGCCTGGGGCGGACTGCCCGCCCCCCCCTTTTCTGTGCCACTGGATAATTAATAGTAGTAGAGGCTATGCAGGCTTTGGGCTCTCATTATTTTATGTGGGTGGGGCCAGTAGTGGGTTATGTCTGTGTCCTCAAATAAGGTAACCCTAGTCTGGTGCCTCTTAAATATCTGTGGGATCAATGAATGTTGGTACAGCTTCTTATAGAACATAAGAACTGCCATCTCCGGATCAGACTCATGGTCCGGCGATCCGCACACAAGGAGGCCCAGTCAGGTATACACCTGATGTAGTTTTAGTCACCCATATCCCTCTATGCCTCTCATAAGGAGATGTGCATCTAATTTGCCTTTGAATCCCAGCACAGTGGATTCCTTAATAACCTCCTTTGGGAGAGCATTCCAGGCGTCTACCACTCGCTGCGTGAAGCAGAACTTCCTGACATTTGTCCTGGACTTGTCCCCCCTTAGCTTCAAACCATGTCCTCTTGTCCGTGTCGTGTTGGACAATGTAAATAATTTATTTTCCTGCTCTATTTTATCGATGCCTTTCAGCATTTTGAACGTCTCGATCATGTCCCCTCGCAGCCTCCTCTTCTCAAGGGAGAACAGTCCCAGTTTCTTGAGTCGTTCCTCATATTCCAAGTTCTCCATACCTCTTATTAACTTCGTTGCTCGTCTCTGCACCCTCTCCAACAGTTTTATATCCTTCTTTAGGTTGGGAGACCAATGTTGGACACAGTATTCCAAGTGTGGTCTGACCATTGCTCTATAAAGCGGCATTATGACTTTCTCCGATCTACTCGTGATTCCTTTCTTTATCATGCCTAACATTCTGTTTGCTTTCTTTGCCGCTGCCGCGCATTGTGCCGACGGCTTCAGGGTCCTATCTATCAGTACACCCAGGTCCTTTTCTTGTTCGCTCTTACCCAGAGTTGCGCCTGACATTCTATACTCGTATTCCTTATTCTTACTACCTAAATGCAGATCAATGGCATCACAAAGGGGAGGGCGGAGCTTCACACCGATTATAGTTTCTAGAGTCCGCCCTACAGTGGGAAGGGGCGGAGCTTGTAGAGCTGGGATCCATAAGGCCAAAAAGAAGCTGAACAAACAACTCCCAAAGCTGCTCTTCAGGAAGCCGGAAGGGAGGAGCCAGGGCTGGAGACGGAGTTGTGGAGAAGGGCTGCCCAGCTTCCCTTCAGCTGTTGAGAGACAGGCAGGAAATGAGCAGCAGGGGTCAGTGTTCTTCTGCCCTTCTCCAGAGTAGGATTGCCAGCCCTGGCTCCTCCCTCCCTAGGAACATTCTGACCAATGAGTGCCAGAAGGAGCTGAAACTCCTCCTTTAGCCCCTCCCACCCTCTCAGTGCTAGTGGGCGGAACCTTCTAACTACTCTCCGATCCTAGCAATTTTCTGACCAACCAGCACTGAAAGGGTTAGAGCCGAGAGGAAAAGACTGTGTGCGTCTATCTGGCTCCTCCCCCTTTGTGATGTAATCAACCTGTGCCCGAACAGGAAATGATTTTTTTTTTTTTTAATTTGTGGATTAAATAGGCACTTCCGGCTCCAAATCGTTCCTCTTCTCCACACTGCAAGGTTTTTAAAAAACAAACCCTCAGCCAGGGAAAGAGCCCGAAATGCATCTCTAATCCTGCAAACCACAAAAGCAGAGAGGAAAATGCCTGCAGGAGCTTTTGTCCAGGTAGGAGATTGCCCCCCCCCCCTCCAGCTTCTTGCCCTCTTATTGCAAAAATTGCTGCAGCTTTCTGACCTGGGAAACTGCAGAATCAGGGGAAGGAGAGAGATCACGAGTCGTGCTCTGGGACTGATTATGTGACTGCAAACTGTACAGAAATCTATCACTCTGCCTTGCTGAGAGATAGATCCCCTGAAATATAACTCTACTCTGGATTGTGTGTTATGTGGCTGAATTATAGACACACAAAAAAAATCCCCCCTTTGCCTCACTGAGCCCCAGCCCTGGGAGGCTACTGTGTGCCCTGGATTTGTAGCATGGGATGTGGCTACTATTGGGGGGGTTTTGCCAGGTACTAGTGACTTGGATTGACCACCGTGAGCTACTGGGCTAGCTGGACCATTGATGATCCAGTAAGGCTATAACACTATTCTTATGAGTTGGTGAATGAGCCCCAGCCCTGGGAGGCTACTGTTTGCCCTGGATTTCTAGCATGGAATGTGGCTACTATTGGGGGTTTTGCCAGGTACTAGCGACCTGGATTGACCACCGTGAGGATGGGCTACTGGGCTAGCTGGACCATTGATACGTTCGACCCTCCCCCACCTTCCTAAACGCTTTCTTCCCTCTCTTCTACCCACTCCCTTCTTTATCAGCCAAGTTTGGCTAAATTGTGGTATTAATCTAATAAATTGTTGTAAATCGGCATGTCAATGCGGATCCTAATGTAATTGTTGTGAACCGCCTAGAACTCGAAAGGTATGGCGGTATATAAGAATAAAATTATTATTATTATTGATCTGATCCAGTAAGGCTATTGTTATGTTATTATATAACACTATTCTTATGAGATGGTGAATTGTGGACACCCAGTAAATTTTCTTCCACCCTAATGAGCCCCAGCCCTGGGAGGCTACTGTTTGTCCTGGATTTCTAGCATGGGATGTGGCTACTATTTAGGGGTTTTGCCAGGTACTAGCGACCTGGATTGACCACCGTGAGCCTCTTTATGGGAGGGCTGCAAAAGATGCTTGAGTGTGTTTCTGTTTTTTTATTTTAAACGCAGGTGACATTTCAGGACATCAGTATCTCTTTCTCCCAGGAGGAGTGGGGGTATTTAGATGAGGAGCAGAAGGACCTTTACAGGGAGGTGATGAAGGAGAATTATCAGACCCTGATCTCATTGGGTAAGAGATAAATTGTCATGTTTACTAGCAGTAGTGGGCCATCATTATAAAAACAGTTTTGATTGTTTATCTCGTATGATTTGGTGAGAAAATAAGGGCTCTTTTTACAAAGCCACGGTATTCTATGAGCGTCGAGCATTTACCTTGCTGGCCCCTGATATAGAAACCTCTACTGCGGCTTTCTGAAAGCCAGCGTGACTACTGCAGTGATCATTTGATATCCTCTCAGAAGTGCACCTTGAGGTCAGTATTAGGGGCTGATTGCTGAGTGTATGGCTTCTACCATGAGATTACTGAGAATATACGGTGACCTGTGAAAAGCGCACTGGACATTGGCGCGCCGACAATCACGCCCTGACGGTTGTGCGCAGGACAAATGGGCGCTGCCACTCTGACTGCTCTCAGGCCTTCCCCTTTGCACTGTGGGGGAAACAACTGCCCCCCCACTACACTTAAAAGTCCCGCTCTCTTCCCGAAACCCTGCCCTTCCGTTCTGAGGGGGGGTGTATGGGGGCACAAGGAGGGGGGGAACGGGAGGGTGAGCAGGTGTAAGTGTAGTGGGGGAGGGGTTCCCCCCCCCTCACAACGCAAATGGGAAGGCCTGACAGCGGCGGTGTGCATTTCTTCCTGTGACAAATGTCAGTGCGCTTTTGATGGTGTAGCAGACTATACGGTATTAAATGGCAGTGCAATAATGAATCGGGAGTGCAGAGAGATGGTGGTTAGTCCCGGGCTGTCCGCCATTCTATTCAGTGGTTAGATGCGATTGCACAGCAGCAGTTAGGTATCTGATACACTGCAGTTAACAGTTCCTGTGGTCTAGGAAGTGTCACAATAGGTCTCTGTAGAATCAGGGCTTTTGTCTATTACAGATAAGTTGATGTTTGATTGTTTGATTTCATATTGGATATAATTGATCTCATCCAGCCTTGCTTTATTGTAATATACAGAACTAGTCTTATAGCCCGTTACATTAACGGGTGCTAGAATATATGTGTGTGTGTCTGTCTTTATTTCTTTCTCGCTCTCTCCTTAGCCGCTTTCTTTCTTTCTTTTTCCTTGGCTGTCCATCACCACCCCTTGCCTTGCTTGAGATACCAAATGATGTAAAGAGAGCACCGAAATGAAAGCTTAAATTGCTGGGTTTCTTTCATTATTTCTGCTCTGTGGACCACTATTAAATTTAGTGATTCTCTTACCGATTATCCCAACAATAAAAAAGAATAGTCATTTGTTATTTTTCTTGTGCTATTTTTTTAATTTTTCAGATGTACTCTCATCCTATATAGTTTCTTCTGTTAGAGGGCTTTTGTTATTGTGATGTGTAGTGGCATTAGTTGGTTACTTTGGTCATACAGTAGCTCTGATTCTCTCTTCCTTCGTGTCTGTACAAATGGGTAAAGGGGGCAATGTCTGGAAAGCAGTGAACAAAACTGAAAGGGGCTATTGTAAGGGCAGCAAACCATTTTATAAGGAAAGTAAGAGGAAAAAAAGGCTGCCTTGGGTCTCAAAAGTAGTAGCTGAGAAGGTAAGGAAAAAGAATATTGCAGAAAAAGGAAGATGAGTAAAAATATCTGGAAAAGTTTGAGAGGCTGGTTGAGGAGTCAGGAAAGCAAAGATGCAATCAAAAAGATATAAGGATGGAGTCGGTTCAGAGGAAGGCTACTAAAATGGTTGGTGCTGGAACCCATTCTATCTGTGTCTGTGCAATTTACAAAAATGTAAAACTTATGTTGACAGCTGCATCCGGGGAGGGGCCTAAGGCTCATATTGGCCCAGGCGCCTAAGGCCCCTCCTATGGGAGGAGCCTTAAATAACCTGGGCCAATCAGAGCCTTAGGCCCCACCCCAGCGCATCCCAGGTCTAAGCGGTTTTATCCTTACGTACACAGACGCTCGCAACATTGACAGACTCTTGCGTATGCAACATACATGTTATCCATTCAGTGTATGCTTCTGAAGGGAATTTTTTAAAATAAAGTAAAATTCTGGAATCTCTTGTGGCGCATCCGGAATATCTTCAGGGCACACAGTTTGAGAGACACTGAATTAGTGATTGCTTGCAACGTCACACTGTTGCACTTTTTGCATGTTTCCAGGAAGAAAGCCACAGTGTGGTGGCTGAAACGTCAGTTTCTACCTGACAAAGATGCAGCGAGACCCGGAAACCTGCAACAAGCACAATGCCATCTGCGGAAACCCTGAGAGACCAACTAACCCAGTTCCACAGGGGATTGAGGGGTATAGATAGATATAGACCACTACTCAGGCAATGGGCTTGATGAGCCGCCGCAGGAGCAGACCGCTGAGCAGGATGGACCTATGGTCTGCCTCAGCGGAGGCAACTTCTTATGTTCTTATGTTTTTAAACCTACTAGAGACTTTTCCATTCTATGGACTTTCCCGCCAAAATTCAAATTTCTGACCAACTGACTTTCCTGCCAAAATTCAAATTGGTGGACTGCCCTGTTCCCAGTCAGGTCAGTGAACTCATTATTTCCAAAGTGACACTTCAGAGCAGACCCTGAAGAAAGTCACAGAATGGTGGCTGAAACGTCGGTTTCTACCTGACAAAGACGCAGCGAGACCCGGAAACCTGCAACAAGCACAATGTCAGCTGCGGAAACCCTGAGAGAACATCTAACCCAGTTCCATGGGGAGAACATCTTTAAACCTACTAGAGACTTTTCCATTCTATGGACTTTCCCGCCAAAATTCAAATTTCTGACCAACTGACTTTCCTGCCAAAATTAAAATTGGTGGACTGCCCTGTTCCCAGTCAGGTCAGTGAACTCATTATTTCCAAAGTGACACTTCAGAGCAGACCCTGAAGAAAGTCACAGAATGGTGGCTGAAACGTCGGTTTCTACCTGACAAAGATGCAGCGAGACCCGGAAACCTGCAACAAGCACAATGCCAGCTGCGGAAACCCTGCCATTGTTGCGGTTTACGCCTTTTTGAAAGCACTGTTGGCCCGATTCTATAAGTGGCGCCTGATGCGGCAAATGCCTAGAAAACTAGCGCCTGATGCGTGCCGGACATGGAGAGGCACCGCGTACAGAATTGCAGCTACTGGCGCCTAGCAAGAACCTTAGGCACCATAAATATAGGCCAGGGTTTTACAGGCCTACATTTCCAGTGCCTAGAGTCCTTGTAGAAGCGCCGTTAGCGCCGCCAAGGTCCGGTGCTGTCTCTAAGCATGCCCACTTCTGGGCTTAGGTGTCATTAGGGACCCAGGTGCCGGTCCCGGAAGGCAATGAGCGGCGCCTAATTTTTAAAATATGGTTTTAATTGGTTTTGAATTGTGTGACCAATTATTGCGCCAATTAAATCACGTTAGGAGTCTGCTGACACCTAACTTTCAGTGGCCCTATTTGCTTATGCGAATCAGCTTATTCCTGAAATAAAAAAAAGTACACTACCTACATAACATTGCATTACTTTATAAAATCTTTTTATTAGTTTTTCAAATTTGTTCCTCAGAGGTCCCTTTATTTCTTAGCAACTTTCTAACACCTTATACGCCTCCTCGAGCACTTAGATCCCTCAATCAAAATCGTTTAATAGTTCCTACATTCAGAGAGATCTTTTTAGACTCTACTCGTAGTTCTATCTTTTTCTGTTCAGGGACCAGAATTATGGAATTTGCTTCCTAATCGCCCTAGATTTGAAACCTTGCGTAATATTTTTAAGACAGATCGTAACTGCCTTTAGAACTGGGATACAAAGTAACTTTATTTCAAAATATAAGACTCGACATGGCCAGTGTTTCGGTTCTTGCCTGCCTCGGGCGTCTCGAGAGCTGAATGCCAGACACGTAGTGAGGAGAGTACAAGTTTCATTGCATTTGGGATAAATCACTTTGAAAAGAGAAAAGACCTCCGAGGCAGGCAAGAGCCTGTTCAAGTATTTTGCGTTCTAAAAGCAATTTCACTCTTGGGTGGTGATGTTTTCTGCTGTAGATTTTGACTCCCTTTCTTTGTATGCTGTAAAAGACTCTGTATACTGGCTCTTCAGCTTGGAAAAGAGACGGCTGAGGGGAGATATGATTGAACGGGTACGAGTGGATCGATTTTTCACTTCATCAAAATTTACAAAGACTCGGGGACACTCGATGAAGTTACAGGGAAATAACTTTTAAAACCAATAGGAGGAAATATTGCTACTCCTTGGGTTTTGGCCAGGTACTAGGAACTTGGATTGGTCACCATGAGAATGGGCTACTGGGCTTGATGGACCTTTCGTCTGACCCAGTAAGGTTGTTCTTATGTAAGACAGATCTTATGTTTAAATCTGTTTATTAATTTTCAAAAACAGCAAGGAAACAAACACTCAAGATCAGTGAACAAGAACTATCACCTCCCATGCCCACCCCCCCAACCCCCTCCCACTCACCCACCCATGGGAACAGTCAATGCCACATCGAACAATCAGATAGTTAATTGAGCAACCTGCTACGTACAGAGGGTTGTAACGTAGAACAAAAAGGCAACCAGCATGTGAGGTAAAAGGAGCCTGATTTAGAGTCCATATTAGAAATAGCTAAGCGTTCAAATCCCGCCAGCTGAATCATTTGAGTCCTCCAATGAGTCACGGTTGGAGTGTTAGACGACAGCCAACATTGTAGAATAGTTTTGATGCCCATAACTACAGCTTTCCGAGCAAACGCTGCCACACCCGGACGGACCGGGTGCAAGGACAGCTTCAATGTGAAGAGGAAAGTTTCCGTAGGTGTCCAAGTGCAGTTCCAAAAAGATGCAAGATGGTGACATACACGTGTCCGAAAATCCCGTATACCCGGACAGAGCCAAAACATATGACCCAGGGATGCTCTAGGCGTTCTACACTTAGGACAATGATCAGTAGTGCAAAGACGAGCATGAAAGGCTCTAACCGGAGCAAAATATGTCCGGACCAGGAATTTGTAGTAACGTTCTTTCTCCGCTACAGACACCAAGTATTTCGTTCCCAAGGAAACACTCCGCTTTAGCATATCAGCAGAGATAGGGACATGTAAGTCCTGAGTCCATTAAGTCCTGCGATGTCCATTAAGTCATAACGATGATGAAATCGTAAGGGGATAGGCAATTGTGCAGTAAGACACAGAGCTTCGGACATTTTCTCCTGTACAGTCTCAGTCAACGCAGAACCAGGAAGGGAATGTACATAGTGTTGTAGTTGAATGTAAGGGAACCAGACACCAGCGCCAAAGGCGGAAGAGTCACATAACAGCTGAAAGGGCTGAATAGAACCATCATTTTGAAGTACATGGTACAAATAAAAGAGACCCTTTCCATCCCATTGAGGATGTGACTCCAGTCCCATACCAGGAAGAAAATCCCCATTACCAGCAATAGGGAGAGTAAGACAGATCTTAAAACATTTTTATTCACTGAGGCTTATGCATAGGTGTTTCATAATTTATTTTTATAAGTACCTCAGAACAGTGATATAATAAGGGGAGGCAGGGGGGTGACAGTCCACTAGGGCACCCGTCCTCTTCCCCCCCCCCACTACCGCATGTGCGCGCTGCTTCCCTTCCTCCGTAACGTTCCTGGCGCGAGCAGCAACCCCCCCCCCCCAACCTTTTGCGGCGCCAGCGGCGTCTCTTCCTCTGACGTCACTTCTCGGACCCGCACCTTGGAAGTGACATCGGATGAAGAGCCGACGCTGGTGCGACAGTAGCTTGGGGATTGCTGCTCGCGCCAGGAAAGGTTACAGGGTAAGGGAAACGGCACGCGCGCAACAGAAGGGGGCGGGGAAGGAGCGTGTGGAAGTGGGGGGGTGCCGAGACGAGGGAGAGGCACCACCGCCCTGAGCGTCTCTCGCCCTCGCTACGCCACTGCTGCAGAATATCATCAGTTGAACACCTTTTACTAAGGTGCGCTCGCGTTTTTAGCGCACGCACAAAATTAGCGTGTGCTGGCTGAAAAATTACCGCCTGCTTAAAAGGAGGCGTAGCGGCTAGCGCGGGGGGGGGGGGCATTTTAACGCACGCTATTCCGCACGTTAAGGCCCTAACGCACTTTGTAAAAGGAGCCCATAGTCCTGACCTGCTGTGTTTCCATCTCCCTTCTTCTTTTCTATTACAAATTGTCGTTCCTCCCTTTTAACCCTTTCAGGACCAAGGGACATATTTGTCCCATAACTTTAAAATCCTATAAATTTTGATTGGGATAGTCTACAGTTCTAAATTTGATATGTACGGATTCCATATGATACTGCCTTTATGTAAACAAACTGGTTCCGACATTCATTCATTAGCGTCGTTGCCAGATTGACGAGAAGATTCACTTGCCACACTGTCCGTAAGCCAGAAGTTTGATTTTTTTAAAAAAAAATAATGATATTTCACAAAAAAAATCAATTTTTTGGCATCTGCAAGCCCTTTTTACCATAAAAATGTCGTCAAAACCACAAAAATTGGCCTACGATCCTTATGGTCCTGAAAGGGTTAACCTTGCTAGTCTCTGATCTTTAAGTTTTCTCAACTTTGAAATGATCTTCCATTTCTTTTAAGGAGTTCTGGTTCACTTCAGTTTTTTTCCGCAAATCTTTAAAAACTACTTTATTTGCTAAACACTTTGAAAATGAATTTCCCGGAATTTAGTCTTATTTTTTATGATTTTTATTTGTTAAGTTAATTATTGTAAACCGAGTCGAGCTTTCTTAGAATGATGACTCGATATTATAAAGCCAAGCCTTAGATTAGATTAGATTATGTGATGTTTTTATAAGATTTCTTTTTAATTGTTTTATATATTAATTTGTATTATAAGCTGCTTAGACATGATTTGATTTGCGGGATATAAAAAAAAATAATAATAAACTTGAAACTTACACTACTTTAGTGATGGATCTGCCGCACAGTACAAAAATGACAAATTTTTATTAACCTTTGCTTACGCCATAAAGGCTTTGGGATTTGCGCAGAATGGAAATTTGGTTTGAAACGTGCCACCCTGTGATGGTATCGGAGGGACAGTAAAGCACCTTGCAGCGGCCACTGGAGAATCGGATCTTGACGCCACCCCAGCAGTCGGTTCGCACAGCTCGGGTTTAAGCTGGTGATAAATTACCGTATTTCCCCACATATAGGCCATCCCTCCGCATAGGCCACCGAAAAGGGCGGCCTATGTTTAAAAAACGGAAGATGAACCAGTTGCATCAGTTGGCCATCTGGGAGGCGCGGGATGCGGGAGGGGCCAAGAAGCGTAAGTTGTTGTTCCTGAATATTTGGGAACCATATTTGCAAGATTTGCATCCCAAGGGCCGTAGTGCGGGATTGCGATGGGTGTCCTAAAGTGGGTGCCCAGATAGTTGGGTTGGGAGAGTACTGGCGAGTATTGGTGGGGAGTACCTTTGGGAGGGTGCGGGGTTTGGGGTGGGATTGAGGGGTATGGGTAGGTTCTGGGACAGGGTACAGGGGATTCAGTGGGGGGGAGTGGTGTGGCATCTTCGGGGGCTCATCAGAGTCCAGGGCCTCGGAATGCCTTTCCGCTCTCCTTCCACTGCACGCTCTCAGTGGTGTGTGCGGGGGGGGGGGGGGAGTTTGGTTGCTATTCCTCTTGTTTTGTCCTTGTATGTTATATTATTTATATGATGCATATTTGTTTCGTATTGTGCACCTTTGGGGTGCCTTGCTACTGTGTTTTTGTTGTTTGCATCAATAAAAATTGTTTGAACCTAAAAAACAGAAGATAAGCCGCTCCATGGTATTAGCTGCGGCTTAGCTTCCGGTACCTCCCCTGCCTTTTAAAATCTTCCCCCCCCCCCACCCCGATACCTTTTTTGGAGCCCCCTGGATGGCGAATCTCCAGTGGTGCAGGGCAGCCACGATCTCTTCAAGATCTGGCCTGCCTTGCATCGCCCACTGAATGGCCAACGTCAACTCTCGCAGGACTCGTGAGAACTGACGTCGGTCATTCAAGTGGTGCGGGGGCAGGATGCCAAAGAGATTGCGGCTGCCCTGCACCGCTGTAGATTCGCCATCCAGGGGGCTCTGAAAAAGGTACCGGGGGTGGGGGGGGATGATTAAAAATTTTTATATAGGCTGCCCCATATAACTAAGCTGCACCCCATACACGGGTTTTTAAAACCCATGTATAGACCGTGGCCTATATATGGGGAAATACGTTAATTGCACTATTTAGAGCGGGAATTAGACTATAAAGAAGATGGTTTGTGTAACTTCTCTGAGATTTTCAGGGCTGCTCCTTTTTAACCAAAGGTTTGAATGTTTTTGTTCAGCGAATTTAATGAACTTCTTTATGCTGGGAATTGGTCCATGCCTTGAATTTGAAGGAACTGGCCTCAAAATGGTTTGGGAAAACCTTAATACAGTTTTCTTACACCAGGAACAGGCTCTCCAAACCTCACCCCTGAGATTATATCCCGCATTGAACGAGGGGAAGAGCCATATATCAGGGGAGAGCCTGGATCAGAAGAAAGAGAGACTGGGGAAAGCAGCTGCTCAGGTGAGTGCAGGACTGGAGTAAAACTGGTAGTGATGGAGACTGGTGGTGTAACCTTCATTTTCACAGCGACAAGTTCCACTATATGAGATCTGCTTGATTACATTACATTAATCCGAGGTCTGTTCAAAAAGTTCCAGGACAGTTTGAATTGCACACCAACGGGAAGTTCTTTTCAGACGCGCTAGGTGGCGTAGAGAAGCTTTTTTTTTTTAAATTTCTTTATTCAGTTTTGCATATTACAACAAGTGTACCAGAAAAAGTCATATGATCTTATAAGTACACACTTGATTTTCCTACATGTAACACTTTAAGTACAACATATCCTTCTTATATTCATATTCTATAATATCTTGAATATTATGTAATACATCTAATATGTAAAACAATTATAATTGACATAGAAAACCCTCCCAATCCCTCCCTACCCGTTTCAGAAAATCCAACCTAATACATCAAAAATATTAATTAATTCATACATATTATAAGATGAATAAAATAATACCCAGCCACATCCCCTCTTAACAAATATCTTATTATGGGAAAAAGTTATCAGTCATTACAAAAATCTGTTAATGGTCCCCAGATCTTCTGAAATTTACCAAAATAACCTTTCTGTGTTGCTATTGTACGCTCCATTTTATCTTAAATAATAAAATGCTAGCCCGCACTTGCCTCGCGTGTTCCCTGATCCCTTTTCTGTCGGGATGTGGCAAGGCAAGTGCGCATGCGCGCCCTTCCCTGCTCTCCACCTCACACTACGGCCCTACTGGCCAAAGCCGCGGCAAGGCAGTGCAGAGCGGCGGCTGCCGGGAAGAGGCCGCGGCGGCTTGAGGCGAAACGCGGTGCAGAGCGGCGGCTACCGGCCGCTAGCACCCCCTGCCCTCTCCGTCGCGGCCCAAGAAAGACGTGGCAGTGCGAGGCCTGGACCTCACCGCTGCGCGATGCGACGCCTGCGCGCTGCACAAAAAAAGAAAACGCTGCATTTTGCCTGGGCACACATGTTGGTGGTGGCGGCTGTGGAAGAGGGAATGGGAGCAGACACCAGCTCCACGCGACCCGGCAGAGGCCCCACACACTCCCCCCAACTCTGCTGACCACAGGGCACCCCTAGCAATCCTAGCCCACAATAGTCGGCCCAGACCCAAGGAAGAGTAGACACTGGAACACCAACAATGCAACAGGTACTCTGGATGGGGTGAAAAAGGTGGCAATAGGAAAGGTAAAAGGGGAAATGGGAATATTGGTAGGTAAAAAGAAGAGAGAAGGGCTACTGCTGGACAGGGGGAGCAGGGAAGGGGTACTGCTGGACAGGGGGAGGTAAATGGAAGAGAAAAGGGCTACTGCTGGACAGGGGGAGCAGGAAAGGGGTGCTGCTGGACAGGGGGAGGTAAAAAGAAGAGAGAAGGGCTACTGATGGACAGGGGGAGCAGGGAAGGGGTACTGCTGGACAGGGGGAGCAGGAAAGGGGTGCTGCTGGACAGGGGGAGGTAAAAAGAAGAGAGAAAGGCTACTGATGGACAGGGGGAGCAGGGAAGGGGTACTGCTGGACAGGGGGAGCAGGAAAGGGGTGCTGCTGGACAGAGGAGAGGTAAAAGGAAGGGAGAAGGGCTACTGCTGGACAGGGGGGAGAGACAGAAAGAAAGGGGGGCAGGGAGAAAGAAAGAAAGACACACATACATACAGAAAGAGAGAAATAAATGCCTAAGTCTACACATCTAGCACCCGTTAATGTAACGGGCTAAAAAACTAGTATATATATATATATGGCATACAGAATTCCACCAAAAGTTATAACTTAATCTGTCATAATTTTTCCAATTGTATGTTATTTGTCGGATTGCTACTCCAGTCAATATGAATAAAAGTTTGTTATTATGTGATGAAATTTGACTCTTTGCTCTCATTTCTACCCCGAATAAAATAGTATCATAAGTCAAGGTTACTGGATTGTCCATCATCCTATTTATTTGAGGCCAAATTGATTTCTAAAATAATAATATGAATGGACAATAGAATAAAAGATGATCTAATGTCCCTGCTTCAAGATGACATTGCCAGCATTTATTAGATTTAGAGCTATCAATTCTATGTAAGCGTGTAGGGGTCCATAAAGCTCTATGTAAAATGAAAAACCAAGTTTGTCTCATAGAAGCTGACAATGTACATCTTAACCTCCAAGACCAAAGTCGTGGTCATTGAGATGCATTAATTTGATACTTAATCTCAATGCTCCAAATGTCTCTAAGACCATGTTTTGGTTTTTTATTTACAAATCCAGATACAGTGGAACCTTGGTTTATGAGCATAATTAGTTCCAGAAGCATGCTCGTAAACCAAATTGCTCGTATATCAAAGCAAGTTTCCCCATAGGAAGTAAGGGAAACTGCTTTGATTGGTTCCACCTCCTTCCCCCCCTCCACGAGGCTACCGGCGCTGCTCCATTCTCCCCCCCCTTGAGGAATCCGATGCTGTTCCAAACCCCTCCCCGCGATCCAGCTTCCCCCCCCCGTGAACCAGCATCCCCCCCCCGCTTGCGTTGCCCCCCCTCCACCGCGATCCTACTTTCCCACCTCCCGAGCAGTCAATGACACCCTTTACCCGACTTGGCACCAGTGCCGGTGTCCGAAGATCCTCCCTCTTCTGGCGCGGCTGGGCGGTGCGTCGGAGATCCTCCTTCTTCTGGGCTGGGCTGGGCTGGGCTGGACTGGCTTTGAGCATTTGCGCATGCTCAAAGCCAGTCCAGCCCAGCCCAGACCAGAAGAAAGAGGATCTCCAACGCACCGCCTAGCCCAGGCCGCGTCAGAAGAGGGAGGATCTTCGGGCACTGGCACTGGTGCCAATTCGGGTAAAGGGTGTCATTGACTGCTCGGGGGGGGGGAAGTAGGATCGCGGTGGAGGGGGGGGCAATGCGAGCAGGGGGGGGGATGCCGGATCGCCGGGGGGGAGGGCGCTCATATAGCGAGGCAAGCTCGGTTTACGAGGCACCAAGTTTGCGAATGTTTGCTCGTCTTGCAAAACACTCGCAAACTGGTGCACTCGTAAACCGAGGTCCCATTGTATTAATTTGTACCACATTGCGGCCTGGTGACCAAAGCACAAGTAACCTCCTTTTTTCCGTTTGTTGATAATCTGTTTTCGTCTCCGAGCTACAGCAGTTTTTGTGAAAGCGTGTTTTCACGATCGGCTATTTTTTATCACGTGCGACCTCAACGAGCCGCGCTACAGCGTGAAGTTCTGTTTTAAAATTGGGCAAGACCGCCGCAGAAACTTATGAAACGTCGAAAGCGGCTTATGGGGAACACGTCATGCGTCGTGGAAGGTGTTTGAATGCGTCAAAATTCACGAATTTTGTACAAAACCGCGATGACGGTTCTTCCCCAGCCACCTGACTCTCCTGACGTGGCCCTTGCTGACTTCTTGTTTCCTAAACTTAAATCCACGCTGAGGGGAACGCGATTCGACACCATTGAAGACATAAAGCAAAATTCAACGCAGCAACTTTTTGCGATTCCTGACGATGCGTAGACTGTTTCCAGACGTAGAAATGACTTTGGAAAATGTATATACGTAGGGAAGGGGAGTACTTTGAAGGGGACCCGATGGAATAAGTTGTAAGATTGGTTAATAAATTTTTTTATTAAATGTATATTTTATTAAATTTCCAAACATAACAAAACACAGGAACGCAAAGTTCAATGAAAGTAAGCTAAAGGGTACAACATTTCAGTCCATAGCCACTCCCGTCCCCGTCCCCCCACCCCCAACAACAGTAGTTCACCAATCATAAGAGAAATATTCCAGTCCTGTGTGTTGTATTCCAGTGGAGATCAAACATTAATAAATTTTTTCGGTTTAATTTCTTTATTCATTTTTTCATATTACAAGTGTATCAGAAAAATACATATAATCTTATAAACACACACTTGATTTTCCTTCCTGAATACTTTAAGTACAATATATCATATTTATATTCATATTTTTATAATGTTTTAGATAATATGTAAATCATTTAATATGTATGACAAATATAAATATAAATAAAATTTTAAAAAAACAAAACCCCAAGCCCTCCCTTCCTATTTCAGAAACTCTAACCTAATACTTCAAAATGCATTAATTAATTCATACATATTGTGAGGTAAATAAAATAATACCCACCCACATCCCCACTTAACAAATCTCTTATTATGGGAAAATGTTATTAATCATTACAAAAATCTGCTATTCATATTTTATTCATATTAACTGGAGTAGCAATTCAACAAATAACATGTAACTGGAAAAATTATGACACATTAAGTTATAACTTTTGTTTTAATCAATTTTTATTAGAATTTTATAATGAATATAAACAATACAGTCACCATTTGTAAGCCAATCCGTGATATTACAATCTTTCACAAAGCATATAAAAAAAAAAAAAGGAAAAAAAACCCAACATAAGTATATCTCAATCCCGCCACTCTACATAAAGCAAACCAATATAGTCAATAATAACCCCCAACAAATTAAACACCATGAGGAAGTCCTTTCGTTGTTCCTTCAAAAAGACTCCCAATTAACCACACCTCTCCTCCCCCTCTATCCCACCCTCCCACCCCACATGAGGAAATAATTAAATGCACTGAAATATTTTGTCCCAAGTTCGCCTTTGTAAGTCATAATAACCATAATGCTTAGCAGCTATACATTCCATCTGTGCAAGTTTTCGCAATTTCTCTAACCATTCCCCTTCTGGTGGAGCAGCTAACTTCTTCCAATATAATGCTATTAAACATTTGGCCGCTGCCAACCCCATTCTGACCAGTTTTGTCTGCCAAGGAACATCTCTAACATTATGTAACCCTAACAGACAAACTTGAGGTGAAAGTTGCAATGGATCCTGGATCCACAATGTCAAAGATCATGTAACAGTAACCCAAAATTTCTGAATCACCCCACAGTCCCACCAAATATGTATAAAAGATCCAGGGCCCTTACCACATCTCCAACAAGAGTCTGAAACCTGAGGGTACATAATATGTAACCGTGCAGGTGTGAAATACCAGCGTGTTAAGATTTTATAAGCATTTTCTTGGACCAATATACAATGAGATGCTTTCTGTACCTCTATACAAATACGGGACCAATCATCCGCAGAAAGATGCAGCCGGAGGTCCCGTTCCCACTGTTGTTTAAAAGGAAAGGATATCACCACTCTACCGCGCAAGAACTTATAAAGAATGGAAATCGGTCTCGGTACTTTACTCAACAAAAGCCATAAGTTTTCCAAAGATTCAGTCCCCTGGGGATTCCCTTTATCCCAACTTTCCGAGATCATAAAATGTCTCAATTGCATGTATGCAAAAAATTCGCCCCAAAGTTATAACTTTTGGTGGAATTCGGTATGCCATATATATAAAATGGAGCGCACAATAGCAACACAGAAAGGTTATTTTGGTAAATTTCTGAAGACTTGGAGACCATTAGCAGATTTTTGTAATGATTAATAACATTTTCCCAATAAATTTTTTATAAAATCAGTCCTAGGTGGGTGTGGAGGAGTTGAAAACTGAGCTTTTTTGTATCGGGTTGAAAGTTATGTTTTTCTTTTCTGTTGAGCTCCATAAACATATTTGACAATAAAATCAGTCCTGGAACTTTTTTGAACAGACCTCGTACGTATTTATGAATTGCTAATATACCCTGATAGGAGTTCAATGTGATTTCCAAATTAAGAAGAGACTGGCTATATCCAGGAACTTCAATCTTACGTTAAAAAACCAAAACATGGTCCCCAAATCTTCTTGAACTTATCCATATATCCTTTTTGTGTTGCAAATGTACGCTCCATCTTATATATATAACAGATTTTTGCAATGACTGATTTTAATTTTTTCCCATAATAAGATAATGGTTAAGGGAGGGAGGGAAGGGGTAAAGAATTTATTCTCTTTATTATACATTATAAAAAATATATCATAATGAATGAATGATTGTCTTATGAGAAATTAATGTGATAAAGGGAGGGAAAAGGGTTCATAATTAAATAATAATTGATAAAATCATTACAATATATATGTTATATAAATTCATAAGAAAAATAATATAAAATATGGTTTATATAAAATACATTATAGAGATATCAAGTGTATTGTTAAGATAAATGTATGGAAAATTTATAACACTTGTTGATATGTGAAAAAATCAATAAAAAACTTAAAAAATAAAAAACCAAAACATAAAAACAGCAAAATCTGATTATCTATTACAGTACATGAGAAATCTTGCAAACAAATAGGTCTTCAGACCTTTACTAGAGAATGACACAGGAAAAAAATCTGTCCCCGTCACCGTTCCACCATCTCCTTCACTGCCCCATCCCCGCAGCATCTACCCTTCCCTCTCGCCACCTCACTGCCCTTTGGCACCCCTCGCACGGTCCATGCATCTCCCTCCCTCCCCCTTCTCTGCGCGTTTTAAGGTTTCAGAGTACTTTTTAAAAGCCGCCGGAGTGTTCGTGCAGTCGCGTGCGTGTGTGGGCGGAAGCTTCTCTGACGCAACTGGAAGTTGTGTCTGAGGAGAAGCTTCTGCCCACATACGCACGTGATGCACGAACGCTCCGGCGGCTTTCAACAAGTACTCTGAAAACTTAAAACGCGCCGCAAAGGTAAGGGGAAGAGAGGGAGATAGATAGATTTGTAGGAAGGTAAGGAGGGAGGGGTCCTTGCATGTTCGGTGACCACATGCGTTCCCTCCCTTAACTGCGGGGACAAGGCCATTCACTGCTCCACGGGGCCTTGTCCCCATACCTGAGGGGAGCACCTTTCTCCCCTCCAGCATTTTGGCGGGTTACCCGCGGCTAGCCGCGGGTAACATCCACCGTGTCATTCTCTAACCTTTACGAAAACTCTCAAAAGAGGGGATGGCTCTTAATTGTATTGGAAGAGAGTTCTATCATTTTGCTGCCCCGGCAGAGCCGTTCCTCTGACGCGAGCAGCCTGTTTTGAGCGCTGCCTCCTGCTGACCAGCTGCCGCTTCGGTTAAGGAAGAGAGGGTGGGAGCGAGGGGATACGTGGCCCAGGACCGCTGCCTTCTGCTGCTTCGGAGCTTTGTGGTTCAGGACTGCTGGCACTTTGTGGTGGGAGAGGGGGTTAGACAAGGCTTCTAACACAGCACTCTCAATCATCCAGAAAAAGCATCCACCAATCCCCATGGGTGCTGGATAACTGAGATTCTACTGTATTTGGGTTTCTACCAGGTACTTGTGACTTGGATTGGCAACTGTGGAAAGAGGATTCTGGGCTAGATGGACCATTGGCTCTGACCCAGTATGGCTGTTCTTATGTCCTGCGACACTCCCTGGGGTGTTTGCAGCTCAATCTTTTATTTATGGAATGTTCTTCCTGTGATTTTGCTTAAGATTGCATCAATACTGCAGTTTAGAAAATACTTGAAGGCACGTCTTGTTTTCAGAAGCATTTACTGAACTGTTGTGAATTCAGTTTTTATGTTTAAATGATTTTTATTATTCCAGCAGTAAGAAGCAAATCCAAACAGTAGTACCATTCAGGAAATAACATTTTCAACAATATAATCAGTTCCCCTCCCCTCCCCAAGAATCCATGGCCAGTCCAACAGCTGAGAGTGGGAGTAAAATCTTAAAGATTCAAAAGTCTACTGCGAGTACGCGGTGTGAGGTCCTGCCAGAAGTGCTCCCGCAAAGAGTCAAGTCTCCCACCATGCGTCTCTCCAGTGTTGCGTGCACTATCATTAGGGATCTCCATTGTGCATATGACGGGGGATCACGGGAGAGCCAGTTGGTGAGGATGGCTTTTTTTCCCATCAAAAGGGCTCTGGAGATAAATGCTGACATTCCCCTGGGTTTGGGCGAGGCTATATGATAAAATCCAAATAACGCCCTCGGTTGCGGCAGCCATCGCCTTCCCCAAAGCGATATATATAGGCATCTTGGTATATAGGCCAAGATGTCTCCAAAACTGTTGGATTGCGGGGCAGGCCCAAAACATGTGACTCAAAGATGCGTGAGCCTGATTGCATTTCGGGCAAGAATGCGACGCAGTAATCCCCATCCGGGCTGCACGTTCCGGTGGAATGTAAAGTCTAAGAACAATTTTCAATTGCATTTCCCAGTGAGTAATATTGGGTGACACCTTCTGAATGTTCTTCAGGACCCGTTGTAGCTGTTGAGCAGTCAACTGGCAATGCAAGTCCTCAGCCCACGCTGTCGCTAATATATCCAGATTCGTACTTGGTTGGCAATCGTGAATTCAGTTTTTAAAGCCTTGATGATGGTATGAAGTTTTTCTTTGCACTTTCATAAAAGCTGTGTTATCATGATTGTTTTCTGGTTTTTAATAATAAGTTTCAAATTTATTTAAAATACTACTGTTAGATATAACATGGATTTTATGTAACCCTTTGTCTTGTTTTTGTGATGTACAGTGATACCTTGGTTTACGAGCATAATTCATTCCAGAAGCACGCTCGTAATCCAAAGTGCTCGTATATCAAAGCGAAGTTCCCCATAGGCCATTATGGCAACTTGGAATGATTCGTTCCACTGACTTAATAGGTACATCTCTCCGACCCATATCCCTTCTTCTGTCTTCTCCTACTGCTCTCCTCCACTTTGACACCCCACCCCGGGAGCCGGCTTTGCTGCTCCCCTGAGGCCACCGGTGCTGCTCCCTCCCTTCGCGACCGAGATTGCCTCCTCCCCCCACTGACCGGCCCTGTGCTTACCCATGCGCCGGTGCTGAAAGTGCCTGCCACCGGTTCTCTGCTCAGGCTGCTGCGGGGCCTTGAGCTTCTGTGCATGCTCAAGACCTTCTGGCTCTCACCCTCTCCGAGATTCTCATGAGAATCTCGGAGAGGGCCTTGAGCATGCGCAGATGCTCAAGGCCCCCCCAGCAGAGAACAAGGCCTTCTGGCTCTCACCTAACAGGGTTTCATCATTTCCAACAAACATCACCCACACACATCCCATTCACACACCCCTCGATCAAAGAAGTAAAATGGAAAAAAACTATACGATGGCCTCCTGGCCACTCAAGCAGCTAAACTAGATAACCAAATCTCCAATCTACAGATAACGACACCAGACTACAAGACGTTCAGAAAAGAAATAAAAACTATACTCTTCAAGAAATTCCTGAAACAGCCATAACTTCAAACTTACCGTCCTTCCTCCCCCCTCTTCCCGCCACACAGAAACTACATAACCTACTCTTTACCTCTCTAGAAAGGACACATGTTCTTCCATTGTAACCCAACGTTTTTCATCTCTTTTGTAATCCGCCTTGAACCACAAGGTAATGGCGGAATAGAAATCTCTAATGTAATGTAATATTGAGAACTAATTTATTGTCATGCATCCACGATGTTATTCTCTCCATGCACTCAATCAATTTCCTATCTACATAATGTACTCCTTCAGTTACTGGGGGGAAAAATGGATAACTTCCACATAAATTAGGTAATTAACTCCAAGCTCCTAAAAAACATTCCCTACTGGTGCAACGAGAGGACATAGGATGAAGTTAAGAGGTGATAGGCTCCGGAGTAATCTAAGGAAATACTTTTTTACAGAAAGGGTGGTAGATGCGTGGAACAGTCTCCCGGAAGAGATGGTGGAAACAGAGACTGTGTCTGAATTCAAGAAAGCCTGGGATTGGCACGTGGGATCTCTTAGAGCAGGGGTGTCCAACCTTTTGGCTTCCCTGGGCCGCATTGGCCGAAAATAATGTTTCTGTGGCCGCGCAAACGCTGCAGCAAGACAGAGGAGGGAGCCGGCAAGATGGTAAACACCCGGGGGCAGCAGAGGAAAACACTGCATCGCCCTCGACCGGGACCGCACAAAATACTTCACGGGGTCACATGCAGCCCTCGGGCCGCAGGTTGAACACCCCTGTCTTAGAGTGAGGAAGAGGTAATGGTTGCTGTGGATGGGCCATTTGGCCTTTAACTGCCATCATGTTTCTATGTTTCTAACATAAATATTGAACAAAAGGGCAGATAATGAGGACCCCTGCGAAACTTCATGTCCCCTTCCTCCTGGTGCAGGTTACACCCTTCAGTTCTCAGCCTTACCATGCAAAACTGTGGTCAAATAGGCAGAGCTGATTGCTCAGGAATGATGATGCTTAGACTACCACACTAGCTAGCTATTGGAAACAGGATACTGGGCTTGATGGACCTTCGGTCTGTGCCAGTATGCCAATTCTTATGGGGTTTTTTTTTGGGGGGGGGGTTGTAATATCGTGTTTATTGAAGCAGAAACTGCAATTGTTATGTTTTTATGTGAGCCAAGTGTGGGATCATCAAGCCATGGTGACATCACTGATGAGACTGGCTCTTAGGCATTGGTGGAATGAGGCTTTATGACATCAGAATCTCAGCTCTGGAATGTTGCTACTCTTTGGGTTTCTGACGGGTACTTGGGACCTGGGTTGGCCACTGCTGGAAACAGGATACTGGGCTTGATGGACCTTCGGTCTGTCCCAGTATGGCAATTCTTATGTCTAGCCATTGTGACATCACTGCTGAGGCTGGCTCTTAGGCATTATGACATCACAATCTCAGCTCTGGAATGTTGCTACTCTTTGGGTTTCTGACGGGTACTTGGGACCTGGGTTGGCCACTGCTGGAAACAGGATACTGGGCTTGATGGACCTTCGGTCTGTCCCAGTATGGCAATTCTTATGTCTAGCCATTGTGACATCACTGCTGAGGCTGGCTCTTAGGCATTATGACATCACAATCTCAGCTCTGGAATGTTGCTACTCTTTGGGTTTCTGACGGGAACTTGGGACCTGGGTTGGCCACTGCTGGAAACAGGATACTGGGCTTGATGGACCTTCGGTCTGTCCCAGTATGGCAATTCTTATGTCTAGCCATTGTGACATCACTGCTGAGGCTGGCTCTTAGCCATTGGTGGAATGAGGCTTTATGACATCATAATCTCAGCTCTGGAATGTTGCTACTCATTGGGTTTCTGACGGGAACTTGGGACCTGGGTTGGCCACTGCTGGAAACAGGATACTGGACTCGATGGACCTTCGGTCTGTCCCAGTATGGCAGTTCTTATGTTTTTGGCTGCACTGCCTATGTGGCCGGGAGTGTGAAGGAGTAGCCTAGTGGTTGGCGCAGTGGCCTGACAAGCTGGAGAACTGGGTTCAATTCCCACTGCCGCTCCTTGTGACTCTGAACAAGTCACCTAATCCTGATATATAATATGTGAACCGCTGTGATTGTAATAACAGAAAGCCCCTTTCACTCTTAGACAACTTGTCTGCCAGGCAGCATTCTGTGACTGCTTTGTTTGCTGCCCCTTTATGGGTAAGGATCAAATCACACGGTTTGTAAATGAAGACTGAATTTATGGCCACTTAACGGTGGTGGGAAGGAAAGATCCAGGTTACTTGCTGTTTATCTACTTGACCTTGGGTTCTGCCTTGTCAGCTTCAAGTGTCAGAAATCATGAAGCCCACAGGGGGCCCTAGAAGAAAGGCAGATAAAGACCCTAGGGCCTATCTAGTCTGCCTAACAATGCCATCTCCTGTCCCTTAGAGATCTCATGTACTTGTCCCAAGCGTTCGTGAGTTCAGATACACTTTTTTGGAGGCCAGTCCAAGGATTCGCCACCCTTTCTGTGAAAAAGTATTTTCTGAAGTTATTTCTGAATGTATCCTCTTTCACCTTCATCCTCTGCCCCATCATTCCAGTTCCCTTTCAATGAAAGACACTCGCCTTATGCGCATTTATGGCATGTAATCATAATTATAATAATCAGTTTATATACTACAAGACCGTAAAGTTCTATGCAGTTTACAGTAGTTAAAAAAAAAAAACCCAAACCAAAACAGGTTATCTGAATCAGTCCGTGGGTCTAGGTTTTGCTTTCAAGAAATGAAGTGCGAGACCACTGTTCATCCTTGAATGTGAGCTTTGAGGAATGGATCTACTCCTTGGGATCCTGCAGGGTACATTGGGTCTTCTTGTTTTGCCAGAGACTGGATACTGGGCTTGCTTATATTCTTAAATCCATGTACAGATGACCTGGTGTGGCAGAACAAGTCCTGGGAGCTGGAGTTCGGCACCAAGCAGGTGGGTATAAGCGAGCCGAAGTGAGGCCGGGGAGGCGGGCATCCTCTAGCCCTAGCCCCGAGACAGCCGGCTGAGACATCTTTATTATATCCTGTTTATGTCATTTTGACGTTCCAGTCTCCTTTTTCCAACTGGCCATTCCTTTCCCTATGCACTCGAGCATCTTTTTAGCTCCTACTGTCGCATTTTCTACCTGTTTGGCAACCTTAAGATCATCACGTATTAACTATTAGAGAATGACACGGTGGCAGTTATCCGTGACTAGCTGCGGGTAACCCACCAAAACGGTGGGGGGGGGAAATTTTCACTGTGGGCACGGGGACAAGGCCATCCACCGCCCCATGGAGCGGTGAATAGCCTTGTCCCCGCAGTTAAGGGAGGGAAGGCGCGTGGTCACTGATCGCACGTGGCCCCCTCCCTACCTACAGCCAAATCTATCACCCTCCCCCTTACCTTCGCGGCGCTTTAGTAAAAAAAACTTACTGAAGCTGGCAAAGCCTGCCTGCCTGCAGTCGCGTGTGGGCGGAAGCTTCTCCTCTGACGCCCACACACACGCGACTGCAGGCATAGGCAGGCAGCTCCGCCAGCTTCAGTAAGTTTCTTTACTAACGCGCCACGAAGGTAAGAGGGAGGGAGATAGATTTGGCCGGAGGGAGGTGTCAGCCTAGAGGCCTCTGGGAGATTATATCAATCTGACCCTGGCATGGGAAGGCAGATAGACCCTTAGTGCAGGGAAACTGTTTTAAGTAGCCCTGATTGATATATTTTAAGTTTCAAGTAGCCCTGATTGAATCATGGCTAGCTAAAAGGTGTTAATGTCTGATTAAGAGGGTGCTTAGGACAATGGTGCACAGATCAAGCCAGAGACTTAATCCCATCAGATTTCTCACCCTCCTTTGTCTATTAAATTGACCATTGTCTCAAACAGTTTGCAAGTTCTAAACAGAAAGATACTGGGAGATACAATATTTTCTCTATTCAGAATAAGATTCCAAGGTATAAAAGCCTGCTCTCTGCTCTATCAAGTTATCTCTCTCTTTTTCTATTGAGCTATCAGGAAAGGGGTCTTGGCCCTCTCTCTCTCTCTTTCTATCTAGCTATCTCTTGGCTCTTGGCTTGGCACTCTGGCTCCCCCTCTCTCTGTCTATCCTTCCCTTTATCTATGGAACACAAAGCTTCCTAGAACTGCAAGCTTCTATGTCCCTCTTTACCTCTGACCTCTGTAAGGCAGTGAGACTGCTTGCTCTCTGCTTAAGTGTAATGCTCTCTGCTTAATTGTAATGCTTATAAATATTACTTTTCTGTAAGACTATTTCTATAATATATTCTTTATATAATCACCCCTGGCTGTGCTTCTTATTTGATTCTATCTCTAATGAAACTTCTGTGAAGGAACTGAACCTGGGACCTGGCGTCTGTCAGTGCGCATTTCACTTAACCCCTACCACCTAATATTGTGGGGGCCACTTTCAAACTGACAGGAGGGAGATTCTCGGGCCGCTGAAGGGCGGTGAGGTGGTGAGAGGGAAAGGCGGATGCTGCGGGGACGGGGCTGTGAAGGGGACGCAGGGGATGGGGCGGTGAAAGGGACGGCGAGGACGGGGCAGTGAAGGGGACGGTGGTCCGGTGATGGGACAGTGACGGGGACAGATTTTTTCCCTGTGTCATTCTATACTAAGCATCACACTCTCTAGTCCTGCTACTCCTTTGAGTACAAAAGTTTTTCACTCCCTAAACTCTACCGTTCTCTTTGGTTGTTTCAGCCTAAATGCACGAGCTTGCATTTTTCAGCATTAAATCTTAGCTGCCAAATTCTGGACCACTTCTCAAGCTTCGGCATATGTTTGTTTATGAAATAATTTACTATACAGCCTGGCTTTTGAGGGCACAGCAGTGGACAGAGCTACGGTCTCTGCACCCTGAGGTTGTGGGTTCAAATCCCTTGTGACCCTGGACAAGTCGCTTAATCCCTCATTGCTCCAGGTACATTAGATAGAGTGTGAGCCCACCAGAACATATAGGGAAAATGCTCGAGTACCTGAATGTAAACCACTTAGACTATAAGTGGTATATAAATACTTAAATAAAAAATTTTTTTTTTTAAAAAGCTTCGCTAGGTCCTTCCAAATATTATCCACACCATCAAAGTGCAGATTTTGGTATTATCCACAAAGAGGCAAATCTTACCAGACAGCCCTTCAGCTGCTCGATTCAGGGAAAAAATTTCAATTCGATCCAGCCTATTGAATCGATTTTTCAATTCGATTTTCCTGCCCAATTGGGTGTTTTTTTCAAACATCCTGGTGGGTTTATTTTATAGCCTCTTCACCCCCTTTGCCTTCTCCTAACCACACTGGCGCTGTGGTGTAAACAAAATAAACAAATCTCTTAAATCCTAGCTCAGGTTTGTGGTCTAACACCAGCTCTGGCAGGATACACATTTCAAATCTGACATATTGTAATCACAAAACAGAAAATCAAATTAGTTTTTCTACCTTTTGTTGTCTGGTCATTATTCATATCGTGTTGGTCCCCTGCTCTGGTTATCTTCTGATAACTTGCTTGCCAGGATCTTCTTCTTTCTTCTTTCTCCGTGCTAACCATCTATCTTCTATCTATGTCCTCCCCTTCTGTTTCTCTTCCCTCCCCTGGAGGTCTGGCATCTTTCCTTTTTTTCGTCTCCATCCACAGATCCACCTTTTCTCAACTACCCTTTCATCCAGCATCTTTCCCTCCTTCCCCACCACCCCAGGGTCTACCCTCTCTATCTTTCTTTTCCCAACTACCCTCCTATCCAGTATCTCTATCCTCCCTCCACACCATCCCTTGTGTCCAACTTCTCTCCTTTTCTGTTCCTTCCCTCCCTAAATCCCATTGTCCACCATCTCTCTTCCTCTCCTTGGTTTTTAGACCCATTATTTCTTCCCCCCCCAAAGTCCGGCATATGCATGTCTCTTTGGACCCCCTCCCAAAGGTCTGTCCCCCCTGAAGGCCTATGCCACCACCCCTGCAGGCCTGTCCCCCCTTGAAGGCCTGTACCAGCACCTCCGAAGGACTGCACCCCCCCCCCCCCGAAGGACTGCACACACACACACACCACCACCCTCTCTGGAAGGCCTGTGTATTCCCCCTGACCTCCTGTGCATCCATTAACCTCATTTCAGCAGCCTGCAGAGAGGATCGCTTGTGCTAGTGATCTCTTCAAGCTGCTATAGGCCTTGGGAGCTTTCTTCCCTTTGCTGTGATCCCGCCTTTCCTCTGATGTCAGAGGCAGGATCGCGGCAGAGGAAATGGCTCCAAAGGCCTATAGCAGCTTGCAGAGTAGCACAAGCGATCCTCTCTGCAGGCTGCTGAAATGAGGTAAATGGATGCGTGGGAGGCCAGGGGGGAAGCCGGACACCAGCACTTCCCGACTGATCCTCCCCTCTTGCCCTCTAAAGCAGGAGCGGCCAGCCAGCAAGAGGCAGTGCTGCCACTCCTACTTTAGGGGGTGAGGGGGGGGAGGGTCAGTCACTGAATCGGGAAACCGATTTTTGTTTGTTTGTTTGTTTTAAATCGATTCGAATCATGAATCGGGCAATATCGCTTACAAAAATGTTAAAAAGAGCAGGCCCAAGAAGCGAACCTTTCGGCACTCCACTGGTAACATCTTTTTCCTCAGTGCAATCTTCATTGGCCACTATCCTCTTTCGCCTTCCACTCAACCAGTTCCTGACCTAATCCATCACTTTGGGGCCCATACCGAGGGCACTCACATTATTTATTAGATGCCTGCTTGGAACACTGTCAAAAGCTTTGCTAAAATCTAAATACACCACCTCTAGCACTCTTCCTCTATCCAGTTCTCTGCGTGACAAGACTTGCCTCTAGTGAATCCATGTTGCTTTGGGTCCTGTAATCCACTGGATTCCAGAAACTTTATTATTCTCTGTTTTAAAAGTGTTTCCATTCATTTACTTACCTTTAGAAGTCAGTCTTACCAGCCTATAGGTCCCTAGCTTCCTGATTTACACTTTTGTGGAGAGGGACCACAGCTGCCCATCTCCAGTCCTCTGGTGCCACTTTCTGACTCTGGAGAAGCATTGAAAAGACCAACCGGCAGAGCTGCCAGAATTTCCCTAAGTTCCTTCAGTGCCCTCCGATGTCCGCCATCCGGTCCTATCACTTTGTACACCACAAACGCAGTCCTCTGAAAATCATTCGGGGTCTACCATACCTCCATCCCTATTTGTGTTTGTCTTCTGTGGTCCCATTCTCGGTGCTTCGGCTGTGAACACAGAATAGAAATATTTATTAAGCAATTCAGCCTTAACTTTATCAGCTTCTACATATTCCTCCACTTCACCTTTGAGTCTCCAAAGGCCATTTTTGTATTTCCATCTATAATCTATCACTAACATCTCTTTTAAAAAAAGAAAAATGTCTTGTTCTACCTTTTTATGGTGTCGGCTAACTTTTCTTCCGTTTGCATCTTTGCTTTCCTGACTACATGACCAGCCTTTCTTAACTTTCCTAGATAGTTTTGCCTGTCGTCCTCTTTTGGCAATCTTTTGCTGGACAGGGGGGAGGTCAAAGGAAGGAAGAAGGGCTACTGCTGGACAGGGGGGAGAGACAGAAAGACAGACAGGGGGCCAGGGGGAGAGACAGAAAGACAGACAGACAGGGGGCCAGGGAGAGAGACAGAAAGACAGACAGACAGGGGGCCAGGGAGAGAGACAGAAAGACAGACAGGGGGCCAGGGAGAGAGACAGAAAGACAGACAGACAGGGGGCCAGGGAGAGAGACATAACCAAAGAAAGAAAGGGGGCAGGGAGAGAGAAATAAAGAAAGACAGACATACAGAAAGAAATAAATGCCTAAGTCTACACACCGATTCTAGCACCCGTTAATGTAACGGGCTAAACAACTAGTATAGTTTATAATATATTCCCATGCTTCACAGCTCCTCTTCCCTCTAATTCTTTACAGTCTGCCAAACGTTAAGTGCCATGTTTAGCAGTTACGTGCCACGATGGAGTTATATGACAAGTGGTGACATTTACATGTTCTACTGATCTGGCCTAAATGTACATGGGGACTTGCGCTAGGATTCTAGAATGGATTTGGCATACAGAATTGCCATTATAGAATACCAGCTTAGCACTCGGATTTTTGACACTCTTTTTGTAGAATGCACTGCCATTTCCAAGGAACATCTCATCATCTCGCAAACGAGCACGGTGTGGAGATAAATGCTTCAAAAAAAATGCTTTGCACATAAGAAACTGACCAATGCTCAAGCCACACATGGAAAATCCTGGTGCGACATAACCTGTCCTTCCTCTTGTTATACACAGGTTCTATCTTTAGAAACCACTGCTGTTTTCTAACTCGTGAGTAATACCTTTTGTTTCTATCCAGCAGATCAGCAGCTCTCACAAGAATGGAAGAGAGAAAAGAATCAAGGAGAAGATCCTGTAGAAATGGGAGATATCCAAAGGCAATCAAAACCTGTCTGTGAGAATATTTTCCAGAGACCGGAGAGGGTTAACACAAAGAATTGTAAGCAGAAATCAAAGGAACAGAGAGACCCTGCAGGAGACAGACCAGATGGAGTCACTGAGTGTGAGAGAGATGACGGGGAGCTCAGTTACATCCCAGACCACCAGAGACATCTAGCAGAGAGACCCTTCCAAATTGACCGTAGTAATAATGTGACTTCTAAATTACATCATGGCAAGCGGCAAGGAAAAGTACACCAGAAAAACTTCACATGTATTGCATATAATAAGAGCATCAACTTTATTTGTCTTGAGTGTAATAAGAGCTTCCCGTTGTTTTCAGAGCTCCAAATGCACAAAAGGATTCATAAAAATGAGAAACTATTTACATGTACTGGGTGTAATAAAAGCTTCATTCGGCTTTCTGGTCTAAAAATCCACCAAAGGATTCACACAGGTCATAAACCGTTTACCTGTACTGAGTGTAATAAAAGTTTCACTCAGATTTCAAGTCTAAAAAGACACCAAAGGATTCACACAGGGCACAAATTATTTACATGTACTGAGTGTAATAAAAGCTTCAATTGGCTGTCAAGTCTAAAAACACACCAAGGGATTCACAAAGGTCACAAACAGTTTACATGTACTGAGTGTAATAAAAGCTTCAGTTGGCTTTCAGGTCTAAAATATCACCAGAAGATTCACACAGGAGACAAACCGTTTACATGTTCTGAGTGTAATAAAAGTTTCACTCAGCTTTCAACGCTAAAAATTCACCAGAAGATTCACACAGGGTACAAACCATTTACATGTACTGAGTGTAATAAAAGCTTTAGTTGGCCTTCACATCTAAAAATTCATCAAATGATCCACACAGGGTACAAACCATTTACATGTACTGAATGTAATAAAAGCTTCACTCAGCTTTCACATCTGAAAATTCATCAAATGATCCACACAGGGTACAAACCATTTATGTGTAGGGAGTGTAATAAAAGCTTCACTCGGTATTCATATTTAAAAATTCATGAACAGAACCACACAGCTGTCAAACCATTTACATGTACTGAGTGTAATAAAAGCTTCACTCGACTTTCAGATGTAAAATTTCACCAAAGGTTTCACATAGGGTACAAACCATTTACATGTACTGAGTGTAATAAAAGCTTCACTCAGCTTTCAGTTCTAAAAAGACACCAAATGATCCACACAGGGTATAAACCATTTACATGTACTGAATGTAGTAAAAGCTTCAGTCAGCTTTCAACTCTAAAATTTCACGAAAAGACCCACACAGCAGTAAAACCATTTACATGTACTAAGTGTAATAAAAGCTTCACTCTGCTTTCATATCTAAAAAGACACCAAATGATCCACACAGAGTACAAATCATTTGCATGTACTGAGTGTAATAAAAGCTTCAATCAGCTTTCTAGTCTAAAGTTTCACATGAAGATTCACACAGCAGTCAAACCATTTACATGTACTGAGTGTAATAAAAGTTTCACTGGGCTTTCAGCGTTAAAAAGACACAAAATGATCCACACAGGTCACAAACCGTTTACATGTACCGAGTGTAATAAAAGTTTTGCTCAGCTATCGCATCTGAAAAAACACAAAATGATCCACACAGGAAACAAACCATTTACATGTACCGAGTGTAATAAAAATTTTACTCAGCTTTCAACTCTAAAACTTCACCAGAAGATTCATATAGGGTACAAACCATTTACATGTATTGAGTGTAATAAAAGCTTCACTCGGCTTTCAAATCTGAAAACACACCAAAGGATTCACACAGGTCAGAAGCCGTTTATATGTACTGAGTGTGATAAAAGCTTCACTCAGCTTTCACATTTAAAAAGACACCAAATGATCCATACAGGGGACAAACCATTTATATGTACTGAATGTAATAAAAGTTTCACTCAACTTTCATCTCTAAAAATTCACCAGAAGAGTCACACTGGGTACAAACCATTTACATGTACGGAGTGTGATAAAAGTTTCACTCAGCTTTCAACTCTAAAAATTCATCAGAAGATTCACACTGGGTACAAACCATTTACATGTACTGAGTGTAATAAAAGCTTCACTCGGCTTTCAAATCTAAAAAGACATCAAAGGATTCACATAGGTCACAAACCGTTTACATATACTGAGTGTAATGAAAACTTCACTCAACATTTCAGCTCTAAAAATTCACCAAATGATTTATAGACAAAGCATGTAGATATTACTGAGTGTGATAAGTTTTATTCACTTTCAACTAAAATTTCACCAGAAGACTCATTCACAACTAAAACCATTTACATGTACTGAGTGTAATACAAGCTTCACTCCAGTTTTAACTAAAAAAAACAGACACCAAATGATTGACACAGGTCAGAAACCGTTTATATCTATGCAGTGAAATAAGAGTTAATTTGCTTTCAATCTAAAAATTTACTAAAAGATTCACATCATGGAATAAGATACTGGCTGTGCTGTCCCCATTATCTGAGACAGTCTTTGGTGTACATATGTGCAATTTTTTTCATGTTTGTGTATTTGAGTACTGTTACACATCCACAGGCATCTGTACGATGGGTAATTATCCCCTAGATGCAAGTTGCTTGCAAAAAGATATCAATCACATCTTTCAGATCCGCCTCCTTCCCCAGTGGGTTGTACTGCCACCTTCAGTTTTTCCTTCTGCAAGTCAGTTGAGAAGGTGTATTCTGATCTGCTCTGCTTAGTTGTTGGTTTTTTTTTTCTTATTTTCTGGATTTTATTTTTTTCTGTTTCATGAGGCTTTGGTGCCGAGAGGTTCCCAGATTTTGGGGTTACTTTGCCTGGGAGAGGGCTCAGACTCCCCAAGGGTGGTCTGTAGTTGACAGGACAACTCTCTAGTGTACCTGTGGAGCCAGCCCACTTTAATACATTTGGAGCTTGGGGTCCATTCCCCTTGAAGCTAAGAACATAAGTATTGCCATTCTGGGTCAGACCATCGTGCCCAGCAGTCCACTCACACGGTGGCCCCCAGGTCAAAGACTAATGCTCTAAATGAGTCCAGCCTCACCTGCGTACATTCCAGTTTAGCAGGAACTTGTCCAACTTTGTCTTGAATCCCTAGAGCGTGTTTTCCCCTATAACAGACTCCGGAAGAGCATTCCAGTTTTCTACCACTCTCTGGGTGAAGAAGAACTTCCTTATGTTTGTACAGAATCTATCCCCTTTCAACTTTAGAGAGTGCTCTCTCGTTCTCCCTACCTTGGAGAGGGTGAACAATCTGTCTTTATCCGCTAAGTCTATTCCCTTCAGTATTTTGAATGTTTCGATCATGTTCCCTCTCAGTCTCCTCTTTTCTAGGGAGAAGAGGCCCAGTTTCTTCAATCTTTCAGTGTATGGAAACTCCTCCAGCCCCTTAACCATTTTAGTTGCTCTGCTCTGGACCCTTTCGAGTAGTACCGTGTCCTTCTTCATGTATGGCAACCAGTGCTGGACCCAGTACTCCAGGCCAATACCATGGCCCAGTACAACAGCATGATAACCTTCTCCGATCTGTTCGTGATCCCCTTCTTTATCATTCCTAGCATTCTGTTCGCCCTTTTCGCCGCCGCAGCATATTGCGCTTGTCAATCAGAACTCCCAAGTCTCTTTCCTAGGAGGTCTCTCCAAGTACCGCCCCAGACCTCCTGTATTCGTGCATGAGATTTTTGTTACTGACATGCATCACTTTACACTTCTCCACATTAAACCTCATTTGCTGTGTCGATGCCCATTTCTCAAGCTTGATTATGTCACGTTGCAGATCTTTGCAATCCTCCTGTGCCTTCACTACTCTGAATAACTTTGTATCGTCTGCAAATTTAATCACCTCACTCATCGTACCAATGTTCAGATTGTTTATAAAGATGTTGAAGAGCATGGGTCCAAGCACCGAGCCCTGCAGCACTCCACTGGTGACTCTCTTCCAGTCCGAGTATTGTCCATTTACCCCCACTCTCTGTTTCCTATGCTCCAGCCAGTTTTTAATCCATGTGAGTATTTCACCCACGATTCCATGGCTCGCAATTTTCCGAAGTGGTCGTTCTTGTGGAACCTTGTCGAACACCTTCTGAAAATCCAGATTTACAATGTCTGCCTGTTTACTCACTTGAAGAAGTGCAGCAAGTTCGTCAAACAAGATCTGCCTTTGCTGAAACCATGCTGGCTGGTCCTCATCAGACTGTGTCCGTCAAGGTGATCAATGATGCGGTCCTTTATCAGCGCCTCTATCATCTTTCCCAGTACTGAGGACAGACTCGCCTTCTGATTTATCAGAGGCTTGAGTGCAGGCAGTTTGACCTCCGATATAGTCTGCACAAAGGTAAACCAAGAAGAAGAGGACTTCCTTATTATATAATCATCCTACCCAGAATGGCATCTAGCATAGAGCAAATTGGGTCTAATATGGATGTTTCCAAAAGACTTGAAGAATATATAAAAAGCCTACCACAGGCTAGCTTGAGTATGTCTATCTTCAATATTAGTTGTTCCCATGTAGAGTAAATAAGCTATCTTTTTTTATATAAGAAATAAAATTATTATTAAACAATAGATTTACTTGTGGTAAGAGACAGGCGTAGTCCTGTAGTTTTTTTTACACAAAATAGATGAGGTAGGTAGGATGGGACAGGCGTAGGTGATTAAAATTTGGTGTCGGGATGTGGAC
Organism: Geotrypetes seraphini; assembly: GCF_902459505.1. Taxonomy (NCBI): domain Eukaryota; kingdom Metazoa; phylum Chordata; class Amphibia; order Gymnophiona; family Dermophiidae; genus Geotrypetes; species Geotrypetes seraphini. The sequence continues at coordinate 504,451,557 of NC_047085.1, forward strand.
CTGAAATAATATGGAAATTATAAGAGGTCCTATGATCAGATCACCCACGATTATGATATGCCTGTCTCTTACCGCAAGTAAATCTATTGTTTAGAAAAAGATAGTAGCTTATTTTGCAGTCAGAGAGGCCAAACTCCGAATAGAAGAGAATCTAGCAAAGAACATTAAGAAGGGGGATAAATCCTTCTTCAGGTATATTAGTGACAGAAAAAGAAACACAGATGGGATAGTACGCCTTAGGAAACCAGACGGGAATTATGTAGAATCGGATTCCAATAAAGCCGAACTACTAAATGAATATTTCTCCGTCTTTACCTGCGAGGCGCCGGGGTCCGGTCCACAGTTGCAGACAAGGGAAAGCTTGGAAGACCCGTTTCGGAATTTTGAGTTTACCCCCGGCAGCGTCTACTGTAAACTATCAAGACTCAAAGTGAACAAAGCCATGGGACCAGACAATCTACACCACAGGGTGTTTAGAGAGTTGAGTGATGTCCTGACGGAATCGTTATCCGTGCCCTTCAATCTTTCCCTAAGTACAGGAAGAGTCCCGTTGGACTGGAAAACAGCTAACGTCATTCCACTCCACAAAAAGGGATGCAGGACGGAGGCTGCGAATTACAGACCAGTGAGTCTCACATCAATAGTGAGTAAACTTATGGAAACACTAATTAAACATAAATTAGATACAATCCTGAACGAGGAGAATCTACGTGACTCCCATCAACATGGATTTACAAAGGGAAGGTCCTGCCAATCCAATCTAATCAGCTTCTTTGACTGAGTAACAAGAAAGCTGGATATGGGAGAGTCCCTGGACGTCGTGTACTTGGACTTCAGTAAAGCTTTTGATAGCGTCCCACACCGCAGGTTATTGAGCAAGATGAGTTCAATGGGATTAGGAGAAACATTAACTGCATGGGTCAAAGACTGGCTAAGCGGTCGACTTCAGAGGGTGGTGGTTAACGGTACCCTCTCCGAAACGTCGGAGGTGTTCAGTGGAGTGCCGCAGGGCTCAGTCTTGGGCCTGATCCTATTTAACATATTTGTTAGGGACCTGACTCAGGGACTTCAAGGTAAAATAACATTATTCACCGATGACGCCAAACTATGCAACATAGTAAGCAAAAGCACATTGCCCGACAGTATGACGCGGAACCTACTCTCACTGGAACATTGGTCCTCGACTTGGCAACTAAGCTTCAATGCCAAAAAGTGTAAGGTCATGCACCTTGGCAGCAGAAATCCGTGCAGAACTTACACCCTAAATGGGGAGACCTTAGCTAGGACTGCAGCAGAACGTGACTTAGGAGTGATCATTAGTGAAGACATGAAAACTGCCAATCAAGTGGAGAAAGCTTCATCCAAGGCTAGACAAATGATGGGTTGTATCCATAGAAGTTTCGTCAGCTGGAAGCCCAAAGTCAAAATGCCGTTGTACAGATCCATGGTGAGTCCTCATCTGGAATACTGTGTACAATTCTGGAGGCCACATTACCAAAAAGATGTGCTGAGAGCTGAATCGGTTCAGCGAATGGCCACCAGGATGGTCTCAGGACTCAAGGATCTCCCGTATGAGGAAAGGCTGAGTAAATTGCAGCTATACTCACTCGAGGAACGTAGAGAGAGGGGAGACATGATTGAGATGTTCAAATATATCACGGGCCATATCGAGATGGAAGATGATATCTTTTTTCTTAAAGGACCCATGGCCATAAGAGGGCATCCGCTGAAAATCAGGGGCGGGAAATTTCATGGCGACACCAGGAAGTATTTCTTCACCAAAAGGGTGGTTGATCATTGGAATGAACTTCCACTGCAGGTAATTGAGGCCAGCAGTGTGCCAGATTTTAAGAAAAAATGGGATAGGCATGTGGGATCTCTTAGGGGAAGAAGTTAGGGGGTGGGTCATTAGAGTGGGCAGATTCGATGGGCCGTGGCCCTTTTCTGCCATCATTTTCTATGTTTCTACATGGAAACAGTTAATATTGAAGACAGACATACTCAAGCTAGCCTGTGGTAGGATTTTTATATATTCTTCAAGTTTTTTGGAAACATCCATATTAGACCCAATTTGCTCTATGCCCTGATATAGTCTGGCAAGGCTTAAAGGGTGTCAGCTGTGTTTTACTTTTTTGCCCCCAAGCATCCTGACGTTACTTTGTTAGTCAAGGAGCAATGGGAGTTCCAGGAAGGCTCCTTATGTGTGGCTAAGACTATATTTAAACTTTACTCCATGGCCTCCGGATTTCAGCAGCTCTTTGCCCAGACAAAGATATATTCTACAGTGGCTCAAGTTACTAAATGTACTTCCTTGCCTAGTGAAGGAAGCATGATGTTAAAGGAAGCTCAAGACCTCAAGGTGGACATAATCCTCAAGTGACAATTTGAGGCTCTGCCATTGGGGGATAAAAGCTGCAGCGGTGGCTTCATGTGTAGCATGTGCATGCCATACCAGGTTACTTTGGAATCCAGCTCCAGAGGTGGTGCTGGAGAGGGTAGATTATTGGGAGATGCTCTATATGACATTATAAGGGTAATGAGCAAGGTATCTGCCTATGGTGTTTCTCTGCATGCACAGGATGCTTTGGATCAGATTATGGGCGGGGAACTCAGCCTCCAATGCTACCTTGAGCAAGCTTCCCTTTAAGGGTCAGATGCTTTTTGGTAAAAGCTTGGACGACCTAATGGCCGGTGTGGCAGAATGCCATCCATAGTCTCTGCCAGACAGTAGACCTCGTCACCCCACTAGAGCTGGAAGAGGTAATTTTCATACTTCACAATATTTTCAGCAATATTATACAGGTTCCTCTGCTCAGAGACATTATCAAAGCTCATGACAGATTTACAAGTACCAGATGCCTGGAACCCTCGGGTCCATGCATCAGTTCAGCCGCCAAGAAATCGCAATGATGCCAAGGCAGCAGCCAAACCCCCGCAGATAGGGAGTCTTTTGGCTTTTTGGGAGGCTTAGGCATAGATTTTTGTGGATCGTAGGGTAATAGACCTCATTCAAGAGGGTCACAAGATTGAGTTCTATCATCCTCTACCGGATCTCTTTGTCAATCCCCCATCCTGGAGACTGGAAAAAGTGACCAGGGTCTGTGCAACAGTGTAAATATTATTGGATCTTCGAGCCATAGAGCCTGTTCCTGACAAATAATCGTACTCTGGCAGATAATCCATATACTTCATAGAGCCCAAGAAAGGCTCAGAAGATTGGAGACCAATTCTAGACCTAAAGTCTGTAAATGTGGCTCTGAAAGTACTTCACTTCTGCTTGGAGACCGTTAGGTCAGTCATTGCAGCAGTAGCTCCAGGAGAATTTTTAGCCTCCCTAGATCTGACAGAGGCTTATCTTCACATTCTCATCTTCCCGAACCACAGGAAATATTTGAGATTCTATGCCCTAGAAAGACATTTCCAGTTTGCTGCCTTGCCTTGCACCTTCACCAGGGTGATAGTGGTGGTTGTATCACACCTTCACAAAATGGGGGTCCAAGTGCATCCATCCTTGGATGACTGGCTGATCAAGGCACTGTCCAAGTTGGAGGGAAAGCAGGCATCGCAACAGGTTGTAAGCCTCCTCCAGGAACTGGGCTGGATAGTCAGCTTCAAGAAGAGTCATCTGGAACTGACCCAATGTCTGAAGTATAGTACTTGGAAGTTTGGTTTGATACAGCAAAGTACTATGTCTTTATTTTTTTCCTGAGGCACGCAGACAGAAGCTGGTATAGCGGATTACAGACCTCTTAGTGATGTGGAAGCCCTCGACCTGGCATTACCTCCAGGTTTTGGGGTTGCTGGTGGTAGCCATAGAAGTGATATGCTGGGCAAAGGCTCATATGTGGCCCCTAAAGGACTCTGCTGTCCCGATGGTCTTCAGAAACAGATCCTCTCCAATTGCCGCTTCCCTGGACAGTGAGAGCGCAGTGCAGTCTGTGCTGGTAGCTCCGTTGGGTCTCATTGTCCCAGGGTATGCCCCTCTGGATCTCCTCGTGGGTGATACTAACCACTTCTGCTAGCCTGTACAGTTGGGGGGTACATTGTTCAGGCAGGAGGAAACCCAGGGGCCAGGAAAAAAGTTTGTTTCAGCTAAAAATGCATTGGCATTTTCAGATGGAAACTGAAACAAGGTTGAATGTGAATTTTGCTGCTGAAGCCAAAACTAACATTTGATTGGCCTCTATTGTAGGGCTTCAGCCTGAATAACAAAGGGAGTGGTATGGCCAGTAGGAAAAAGGAGGTATTGATGCCCCTGTATAAGACTCTGGTGAGACCTCATTTAGAATATTGTGTACAATTCTGGAGGCCGCACCTTCAAAAAGATATAAAAAGAATGGAGTCGGTCCAGAGGAAGGCTACTGAAATGGTACGTGGTCTTCATCATAAGGCTTATGGGGACAGACTTAAAGATCTCAATCTGCATACTTTGGAGGAAAGATGAGAGAGGAGATATGATAGAGACATTTAAATACCTATGTAATATAAATGCACATGAGTCAAGTCTCTTTAATTTTGAAAGGAAACTCTGCAATGAGAGGGTATAGGATGAAGTTAAGAGGTGATAGGCTCCGGAGTAATCTAAAGAAATAATTTTACAGAGAGGGTGGTAGATGCATGGAACAGTCTCCCGGAAGAGGTGGTAGAGACAGAGACTGTGTCTGAACTCAAGAGGGCCTGGGATAGACAGACTAGACGGGCCATTATCTGCCATCATGTTTCTATATGAAGCCAGAACCAAGCATCATGGAGTCTGTTACAAAGCAGTATGGACCTGTCAAAGCCATGATGCCCGAGTATGAAGAATGAATATGGACACTGATGTTTGTTTTATACTATACCACATAAAGTATCAATATAGAGCAGGGGTGTCAAAGTCCCTCCTCGAGGGCCGCAATCCAGTCAGGTTTTCAGGATTTCCCCAATGAATATGCATGAGATCTATTAGCATACAATGAAAGCAGCGCATGCAAATAGATCTCATGCATATTCATTGGGGAAATCCTGAAAACCCGACTGGATTGCGGCCCTCGAGGAGGGACTTTGACACCCCTGATATAGAGGATATCATAGAATAATATCTAAGTATATTCCTCACACAACCCTTATTTAATAATTTTCTATGGACCTCAGCGGCTACCCTCAGAGGATCATCTTTATCCAATCTAAGCTTAGGTAAGCTAGATTCTCTTGAGAAGAATATACACGATAATGGGGCCGACATGTAAGTTGAAAGGGATATGCCTTTAGGAGCATAAGAAAATAAGAATAGCCTTACTGGGTCAGACCAATGGTCCACCTAGCCCAGTGGCTAATCCAGGTCAGTAGTACCGATCCAGGGCAAGCAGTGACTTCTCCCATGTCTGTCTCAAGAACAGACTATGGACTATTCCTCCAGGAAACTGTCCAAACCTTTTTTAAAACCAGCTACATTAACCACTCTTAACACATCCTCTGGCAACACGTTCCAGAGCTTAACTAGTCTCTGAGTGAAAAAAAATAATTCCTCTTATTGGATTTAAAAGTATTTCCCTGTAACTTCGTGTCTCTTAGTCTTTGGAGCAAAAAATCGATCCACAGGTGCCCATTCTACACCACTCAGGATATTGTAGACTTCAATCATATCTCCACTCAGCCGTCTCTTTTCCAAGCTGAAGAGCTCTAACCTCTTTAGTCTTTCTTCATACGAGAGTTTCATCCCCTTTATCATCCTGGATGAACCTTTTCTAGTTCCGCTATGTCGTTATTTGAGATAAAGTGACCAGGATTAAATGCAGTACTCAAGGTGAGGTCGAACCATGGAGCAAGGCAGAGGCATTATAACATTCACAGTCGTGTTAAACATCCTTTTTCAAATAACTCCTAGCATTTTGTTTGCGTTTTGGCCACCACCACCCATTGGGCAGAAAGTATCAGCGTATTGTCTACAATGACTCCCAGATCTTTTTCTTGGGCGCTGATCCCCAAAAACTGCATGAGAACTCATCTGCGTCTTCAGTGTGTTCTGCTCTGAAGATGCCGACGAGTTCTCATGCTGGTTTTACATCGGATTTACTACCAGTTTTGTCCTACAGCTTACGTGCTATCAGTCCCCTGAGGAAGGCATCTACGGATGCCGAAACTGGGATCCTAATTGGGACATTTGATGAGACTTTTTATCATAAGGGACATTATATAAGAGATATTTTATGATTTTTGACTTTTTACCATAATAAAGTAATTGTTTGGTTGATTTTGACATCTCATTTATCTCCTTTTTGGTTTTGGTTGTTACATATTAAGGCAAATCTCTTCTTTCTCTTTTTGTTTATCTACATGTTCCACAATTTTATTTTTTATAATTGTTTTCACTATTTTACCTGGCACTGAAGTCAGACTTGCCGGGCTGTAATTTCCCAGATCTCCCTGGAACCCTTTTTAAAAATCGGCGTAACATTAGCCACCCTCCAATCTTCAGGTACAGCAGACGATTTTAGCAACATGTTATAGATCAGGTACTATTTCAATTTATAAATTTTTTGTAAAGATATATCTGTTGTTTGAGAGTTTAAGATTATAAACATATTTCAATGAAATATGGACTTATGAAGAACCTGGCTTACCTGAGCTCAGTTTGGATAAAGATGGTCCTCTGAGGTCCATGGGAAATTATAAAATTAAATAAGGATATGATATATGTATGAGGAATAGACTTTTTGTTTATGTTTTATACCAATGGTTCCCAACCCTATCCTGAAGGACCCCTGGGCCAGTCAGGTTTTCAGGATAGCCCTAATGAATATGCACTAGAGGTCTGCATGGGAATGGGGATCGGGGGGTTCCCGCGGGAATCCCCCCTAACCCATGGGACTCCCACAGGGACCCCCCTCTGGCCCACGGGACTCCCACGGGGATGGAAGGCTTTGGAAGCAGGGTTCGTCCATATAATATAATGGACATGTCAGCCTTAGTAAAAGAGGGGGTTTATAAGTTAATTACCTGAATAGAAAACAAAAAAAGGGTTCCACCAAAGATATTCCACAAGGAAAACAGCAAAAAAAACTGTGGAATTGATGATCCTGTCAGAAGTAATTGCTGCTTTTTATGGGAACAGGCGGGGATGGAGATAATTCCTTGTGGGGATGGGTGGGGACGGAGAGGATCCTGGCGGGGAAGGAGAAGATCCTGGCGGGGATGGGTGGGATTTCTGTCCCCGTGCAACTCTCTAATATGCACGCAAGATTTCTGCATATAATGGAGGTGCCAGGCATGCAGATCTCCATGCATTTTCATTAGAGCTATCCTGAAAACTCGACTTGGCGTCCTCTAGGACAGGGTTGGGAACCACTGTTTTATACTATGTACGTGCCTCAGTCTTGGTATCGGGGATTTTCTCAGCGTCAGATTGAGCTATGAAGACCTTGAAGGTGACACACGGCCTCTTTTACAAAGCTGCACTAGCGTCTGCCACACGGCAACAGCCCCGAAGCCCTTTAAATCTCTATGGACTTCCGGGCCGTTGGCGCAGCGCAGTCGCCAGCGCGACTTTCTAAAAGAGGCCGACAGTGTTGCTCTTCTCTTCAGTCTTGTCCCCATCTAACATCTGCATTTGACTTCTCAGCTATAGGATAAGCTGTATTCTAGAAAAACATTAGCGTTACATCTATCTTATTTTAATGTTCTGAATTGGGCTTATTAGATTCTTCATAGGTATTATATCGCCCTTTTAGTATGTGTTATAATCTATCTTATTTGAATCTCAGTGCTATTAAGTATATTTTTGAAACGTTCATGGTAGTCCTATTAAGTTTCAATGTACCGATTTTGACTTTACTGCATTTATTGTATTTATGCTTATATTTGGTCATTTTACTGCTGTTAACAAAATTGTAAGTCTTATGTTGAATTTACCTGCTGTATACCACCTTGGGTGAATGTCTTCATCGAGGTGGTTAATAAATCCAAATAAATAAATATCGTTTACAGTCAGTCATGGTACCACTGCATTCCTCATCTGCCTTCTGACTCTATCATTGAGGGCCTGATTCTTCTAACTGCCACGTGATAGCGAATATCTGATTGGCTGTACCAGTGTCACCGTGCTCTGATTCCTCCAATCAGAGAGGCAGTTTACAGTGTGCTGAAAATTTGCCAACTGGCTGCTTGATCAATTTATTTTTTTTGCAGTTGGTCAAGGCTTGGTTGAGTGAGGTTAACTGTTTGATGCAAAAAAAAAAACCATTGATCGCTCTGTCTGAGTTAATACTCTTTCAGTTTGGGACTCTTTTTAGCCATTCTATTGGTTTGATATTTATTTTATTCAAATTCTTTCATTTTCTATATCACAAAATTCTCTATATAGGGCTCATTGGGGTGTACAGCAAAGACTTATAATAATAAGTAATACAACATTCTTAGGAATGGTCCAATAAAGATTGAAATAGTAGTTTTAAATATTTTTTTTTTTAACTGCATAAAAGTTACATACTCTTAGATAAGAGGAAAGATCATTCCAGTAAGATTTAAAACCAAAATGAAAAGCCCGAGAAAGAGACACCTTTAGGTTAAAACCCTTAAATTAAGATATGATAACATATTAAGTTTCAAGTTTATTTTAAATTTCTTATACCGCCCAATCAACCTTCTAGGCGGTGTACAAATTCATAAAAACATAGAACATACTTTAGCTAAAATACAAGTTTAGCTGACATTGCGTCACCAAACAGTAACAATAACTTTTGAAGACTTTTAAAAACAAAGACAAACAGGAACAAAAGGTAGAAAGGCAAGAACTACAATAGTCAAAGTAAAAGAGAACAATTAAGGAAAAAAAAACAATAGGACGGGCTGCTATAAATAATGCTGAACTCAATACTGTTGAACTCGGTTGCCCTTAAAAGGACAGTTAGGTCTCAAAGGCATCAAGAAAGAGAAATGTCTTTAGCTTCGTCTTAAAATTATTAAGAATTGATTCTTCGCGTAAGTAATTAGGGATACTATTCAGAGAGAAGGGGCAGTAACAGAGAAGATAGTAGATCTCATTGTATTTATATACTTCAGTGACGGAATAGAGAAAAGGTTATTGGCTGTCGATCTTAGGGTCTTAGAAGGATTATAAGGGGGGGGAAGAAGATTATTAATAAATTGATATACCATTATTCTAATATAATTAATAATCAATGATTCTAATGCTTCAGAAGATTGACCATGAATTAATTTAAAAATATGACAAACACACTTAAATCTGATCCTTGATTCCAATGGTAACCAATGAAGGGCTGTCAAAAGAGGGGAGAGTTTATTTTGATATTTCTGCAGTTTTGTACTTCAGCTCTCACTTTCAATTAATTATTGGAGCATATGAATGTAAGATCTTCTATTAATGCAACATATTCTAGGTTCTTCTACAGGACAACAATCGGTTCTACTACAATTCAACATCTCCACAGCCTTTGACTAAGTTGACCACAATCTACTACTGTGACAACACTGAAAGAATTAGGCTTGACTGGCTCTATTCTCAATTGGTTCAAAGAGTTTCTGATAACAGAGGACTACGTATGGAAAGATGGTTTGTTCTCACAAAATTGGAAATCTTCCTGCAGAGTACCCTAAGGATCCCCAATATCCCCTATACTCTTCAACATATTCATGAGTTCCCTAGGTAGTCTCTCCTTCAACAAGGGTGAAAATCTGTGACAAAGGGCATTCAATAATTTATCCCAGGACAAGCAGGGTGAGTGTGCTAGACCCATGTGGGGGAGGAAGGGAGTGAGTGAGAAGTGCTGGACCTGTAGGGGGGCAGGGAAAGAAGGGAGTGAAAGGTGCCAGACCTATGCAGGGGGGGGGGAGAGCAGGGGAAGAAGTTGATGAGAGGTACAAGACCTGTGTGATGAGTGCAGGGGAGGGAGAGGTATTAGACCTGTGTGGGGGGACAGAGGGAGGAAGGGGATGAGCTGTGATGGATCTGTGTGAGGGGAGGAAGGGAGTGAGGTGTGCCAAACCTGTGCAGGGGAGGGAGTGAGCGGCGCTAGATATGTGTAGGGGCAAGGGGGATGAAGGGAGTGAGAGGTGCCAGACCTGTGGGGGGGACAGGGGGAGGAAGGGGATGAGCTGTAATGGATCTGTGTGAGGGGAGGAAGGGAGTGAGGTGTGCCAGACCTGTGCAGGGGGGTGCAGGGGAGGGAGTGAGAGGCGCTAGATATGTGTAGGGGCAAGGGGGATGAAGGGAGTGAGAGGTGCCAGACCTGTGGGGGGGGGAGGGAGGAAGGGAGTGAGTGAGTGCAAGGTGTTGGACCTGTGGAGAGGGGGCATGTTTTTTTCCCTATATGTTCTCTCCTTTTACTTGAAAATTGTAGTTCTACCCTGTTTCACTTTTTGTTTCTGTTTTTTTTTTTAAATTGTTTTTGAATAACTATTATTGTTTTTAATGATGTATTGTTATCTCATATATGATTTTAAGACAGTGTACACTGCCTAGAAGGCTGATTGGGCGGTATAGGAAATTTTAAATAAACTTGAAACTAAGAGGTGCCAACCTGTGAGTGGGAGCAGGGAAGGAAGGGAATGATGAGAGGTGCAGAGAACCTGCAAGGGGTTGGAAGGGAAAAAGGGGAGAGAAGCTAGACCTGGAATACAGGGGAGGGGAGGGGAAGAGGGAAGAAAGAGAGGAGAAACCTGGAGACGAGGTTAGGCAGAGAGACAGAGAGATTATAGCAGTTTTCTGGGTCTTGCTGCATCTGGTATATAGAACCGACGTTTTAGCCATCATGCTGTGGCTTTCTTCAGAGTATGTTGAGAGGTCTTCAGTGAGTCTTTATATTTATAGTGGGTCCAAGGTCCTGATTGAGAACAGGGTGGTCTGTGGGTCAAGAAATTTTAATTTTTGGTGGGAAAGTTTGTCGGACTGACCTACTGAGAACAGGGAAATCTGTTGGTCATGAATATAATTTTGGCAGGAAAGTTAGTTGGAAACCTAAGTTTGAATGTTGAATATTGGTGGTAATGTTCATGGAGCTAATTTTAAATTCTGGTGAGAGAGTCCATGGTCCCACTTTTTTAATTCTGTCAGAAAAGAGGCTGGAACTTTTGAGATGAGGAAGAAGGTGTTTGTCCTTGGCAGCCCCAGGCCTCTTTGCACTAAGCTCTTTGGATGAGAGGTTGCCATGCTTTGTTTATGGAGAGCCCTTTATCTGCATTCAAGTTATTGGGGTGTCTTGCAATTTCTATTGCCTCTTTGATTCTTTGTGGCCACCAGCATCCATAAATGCCTCCCACCAATATTCAACATTCAAACTTGGGTTTCTATATGAACTTTCCACCAAAATTCAAATTCATGACCAATGGACTTCCCTGTTCTCAGTCAGGACAGTCCAACAAACTTTCCCTCCGAAAAGCCAGACATGAATTTGAATTTTGGTGGGAAAGTGCCAGGTTTTGAAAATCCATCCAGACCCCGAACATGTCCTCGACATGTCCCCAGCAATCAAGTGTTCCACTGCTTATGGTCCTTACACCTTATACTTCATCCCCTCAACTTAAAGAACCTTGTAGAAAAATGTCCAAACGTATGAGAAAGAGCTTACAAGTTTAGGGAAGAGTTGGAAACTATAATTAACTTATAATCCTATATAGGCAGACCTAGATCTACTCTTGAGAGGTGTTCTGTCTCCTGAAGTTAGAGGAAATCTCTTTACAGCAGTAGGGTAGCCCTGGACTGAGCCTGCTAGAGCCGACCTTGAGGCCAGGAACAAGCTTCTCAGGGCGATTTCATGTTCCAGGAAAACAAAGTTGAGTAAGAAAACCAATTACAGGCAGTCCCCGGGTTAAGAACAAGTTCTGTTTTTAAAAACCGTTCTTAAGTTGAATTTGTATGTAACTCAGATCCTGTACAGCACACAGTCTATAAAAACTTTAAAAATTAAAGAAAATCCTCAAAATAAAGTACTGTCATTTAAATAGAAAGAAAAGATAGGAGGTTTACACTTACTTTTGTTCTTCATCAGTCCCACTATTCCCTCTCCACCATCACATCCAACATTTCTCCCTCTCATCTCTCTCTTCCCCGTGCATCTGTACCTCATGCCTCTCTCACCACCAAGACCTGAAAGCCTTCCCTCTGTACAATCAGAGGGAAGGCTTCCTGGGTCGGCCGCATGCAGGAGCCGCTGCTCGCAGCTTTGCAAAGAGAAGTGCGGCTGGGAGGAGGCAGCCAGCCAGTGGAGGTAAACAGTAAACACTCAGGCGAGGGAGGGAGGCACAAATTTGGGACGCAGAACGGAGGGAAGGATGACGAGGGGTGCATTGGGACACGGAAGGGATGAGGAGGGGGCACGTTGGCGCAGGAAAACTGCCTGTACAAGCAAAATGAAGGGGGAGTTATTTGCTGATTATATGGAATCACTGAAAATAGGCCTTTTAACAGACATTTAGAGATAGAAAATACTAGCAAAGATCCCAAAACATCTCAGATCTACTAGGATGGTAAACAAAGCCCCTTGATAATTACAAATCACTGCCTATGTGTGGTTGGCATAGACATCCGGATTTTCCCAGACATGTCCGGGGGTCCGGGTGGCTTTTCAAAACCTGGGATCCGTACTGGTTGAGGCACAGTTTGCGATACGCTACTTTACAGGAATCTAGGCCTGAGTCTGCCTGTCCGACATTGCCACCTGGATGTCTCACCACCATCTAAAGCTGAATATGGCTAAGACCAAGGCCCTTATCTTGCCACCTAACCCCCCCCCCCCCCTATTTCTGTGAACAACACTCTCCTCCTTCCTGTCTCGTCTGCTCACAACCTTGGGATCATCTTTGACTCCTCTCTCTCCTTCTCCTACTCAGATCCAACAAACCGCTACAGCCTGTTGCTTCTTCCTTTATATTACCAAAATCTGACCTCTCCTTGCCGAGCACTACTACCAAAACCCTTATCCACACTCTCATCACCTATCGCTTAGACTACTGCGACTTGCTTCTCTCAGCTCTTCCGCTCAACCATAGAACTGAAAGGTATTGGCGGGATAGAAGACATCAATGTAACGTAATGTAATGTAATTTCTCTCCCCTTTGATCCGTTCAAAATTCTGCTGCACGACTCATTCCACTAGAGCCGCCATACTCACACTACCCCTCTCTTCAAGTCACTTCATTGGCTCCCCATCCATTTCCAAATACAGTGCAAACTCCTCATTGACTTACAGGTGCATTCACTCTGCAGCTCCCCCCCTCCCCCAATATATGTCCTCACTTATCTCCCCCTACGTTCCCCCCTCCCCGTGATCTCCGTTCATGGGGTAAGTCCCTCTTATCCGTATCCTTCTCCTCTGCCAACTCCAGACTCCGTTCCTTCTACCTTGTTGCGCTGTGTGCCTGGAACAGACTGCCGGAGTCAATAGAAACATAGAAAGATGACGGCAGAAAAGGGCTATAGCCCATCAAGTCTGCCCACTCTACTGACCCACCCCATTAAGTCTGAGTACTAATGACCTAGTTCCTTAACTCGACCCTTGTAAGGATCCTACTAGGGCATCCCATTTATTCTTAAAGTCAATAACGCTGGTGGCCTTGATCACCTGCTCTGGAAGCTTGTTCCAGTGATCTACAAACCCTTTCTGTGAAGAAATACTTCCTTACGTCACTATCGAATTTCCCTCCTCTGAGTTTGAGCGGATGCCCCCTTGTGACCGAGGGTCTCCTGAGAAAGAAGATGTCTTCTTCCACCTCGACACGTCCCGTGATGTATTTAAATGTCTCAATCATGTCCCCCCCTCTCCCTGCGCTCCTCTAGAGTGTAGAGCTGCAATTTGTTTAGTCTTTCTTCGTACGAGAGACCTTGAGCTCCCTCTCTAGCAGTATTCAAATCCAAGCTAAAAGGCCAATTTTTTCGAGGTTGCTTTCAACTCCTAACAGCCATTCACCGTAAGATAACTATGGCCATCCTATTATTCTCTTTGCAAGAAACTCCCCAACTCCTAAATATCCTGTCTGTCTGTCCAAATTAGACTGGAAAGCTCTTCTGTGCAGGGACTGTCTGTCTACTTGTTAAATGTACAGCCCTGCGTACGCCTTTCAGGGCTTTAGAAATGATAATAGTAGTAGTAATAATATTTTTGTGACCGTGGTTTCCACCATATTCATGATTCAGTTTCTTGGCTCAACTATTTGTATCATTCCTGACCTTGCTCAAGTGACACAGAAGCAGAGGAAGGACTTTTTTTGGCTTTGAAGCTACAGCATGACACGGGGACCCCATCCCCACAGGAGCTCAATATCCCCATCCCGTCCCCGCATTTTTGTCGCTGTCCCTGTCCCATTTCTGTCAGCCCTGCCGTAACCACTTAAGCCTCAAACACGTGATTTTTTTTAGGCTTGTGCAGATGAGGACGGAGCTTAGGCATTGGTGAAATGAGGCATTATGACATCACAATCTGAGCTCTAGAATGTTGCTACTTATGATTTTAAAGGGTTTGAGGCCTGCGCAGATGAGGACGGAGCTTAGGCATTGGTGGAATGAGGCATTGTGACATCACAATCTGAACTCTAGAATGTTGCTACTTATGATTTTAAAGTGTTTGAGGCCTGCGCAAGATGAGGACGGAGCTTGCAGGAATGGGACAGGATGCGGTATATAAACTTAAGATTTGGTTCTGTGGGACGACTCATTTCTCGGCCACTGGGTGGAGTGCCTTGCTTTTGGCTCCCTTTCACTTTAGTTATTTACTTCATGTGAACCGCTTACTCTCATGGGAGCAGTCTTATGGGGACTTGTTCTTATTTTCCCCTACGTAAAATTTGGAAGTACCTTTGCACTATGTTGGCTATACGGTTTGATATGACACCATGTTTACCTATCACTGGCAATGGGATTTTCTCCCTGGTATGGGTCTGGGCGCTCACTCCTGGTGGCATGGGAGGGGATTGTTTTATTTATTTCATGTTCTGCAGCCAAATGGTTTCTCTCCAGTCCTTTCAGATGTTATGTGACTCTTTTGCCTTGAAGGCTGGGGACTGGTTCTCTTATAGACAATTACAACACTATGTTTGTTCCCTACCTGGATCCGTTCTGACTGAGGAGATTCAGGAGAAGCTGTCTGAAGCTTTCTGTTTAACTGCATCAGGTGCCCATACCCCTGCGTTTTCATCACCGATTTTACAGGAAGTTGGCTGGCGAATTGGACTATGCTACTCTGGCAACCTCAATGGACTCAGGATCTGCAGCTCTCTATCTCTGCGGCCTTGATCAAGCGGAGCATTTTCCTGGGGCGAACGCTTGGTCTCTGCTGTGGAAAAGGATACGGTATTACAAGTTTTTGGTCAGCGCGTATTTTGCTCCCGTCAGAGCCTTTCGAGCACATATTAGTTACACTGACACTTGTGCAAAGTGTGCCGGCACCCAGAGCTCCTTGGGCCATATGTTCTGGCTTTGCCCGGGCATACGGGCTTATTGGAAACGCATTTGTCTGCATGTTAAGTCTTTCTGGAATTGTACCTGGTTGCCAACGGACACCTTTCTTTTCACGCTGAAACTTTCTCTGTTTCCTGTTCATCCGGGTGCTGCTGCATTTGTCCGGAAAGCTATTTTTATGTGGCATCGAGACTATTCTTCAGTGTTGGTTATCTCCTCATACCCTACGGTGTCGCACTGGCGGACTCAGATGATCCAGATGGCGGGTGTGAACGCCTGGCTATTGCTGATATGAACTCTAAGCATGGTTCTCTAATATTTACGCTGTTGGTTACCCTTTTGTTCTACTTTGACACCCAACTGTACGCAGTAGACTGCTGAATTGATTTTGTTGGATACTGGAGTAGCTGTTCCCATGGGTGGTAGAGTGGGTTGGGTGGGGTGGGGGGGGGGGGGGGGGGGGGGGGGGGGATTTTCTTGTGTAATGGTTCTTTGTTTGCTTGTTCAGCTTTCTGTATATTATTTAAATCCAATAAACAGAATTAACCATAAACTTAAGGTTTAGTTTAGCGCACGCATGTTCCACCTCCGGTCCACACCGGCCTCAGCTCCCTTCCTGGTCCCACAACTAGGAAGTGACCAGAAGGGAGCCAAGGCCGACGTGAGCAGGTGCTTCAAGAAGTATACGGTGGGGCGGAAAGAGGCACTGGCAGCAGGGCAGTGTGAAACACCCCCCCCCCCCAACACCACAGTTTGATATCTCTCATTTAAGAACATAAGAATTGCTGCTGCTGGGTCAGACCAGTTGTACATCACGCCCAGCAGTCTGCTCACGCGACGGCCCTCTATAAAGGCAGAAGTGAAAGTGAAACCTGGTCAGGTTCAGCACTCGAGTTTAGGAAAGTGTTTTCCTTCTGTGTAAGTGGAACCTGAAGAAGTTTTGCAGTGAGCTCCAGACCTCAGGTACAGAATTCCCTCTGGATACATTTCATCCTCAGCCTGCAGTGAATCCCCAGGTAACCAATAGGAGAGTAGGAGGTGTTGATGTCATAATGGGGCTGTATGACAGTGAAACCCTGGCAGGAGAGTCTCTCTCACCTCAGAGATTCATTTATCATCAGCCTGTAGTGAAACACAAGGTAACCAATAGGAGAGTAGGAGGTGCTGATGTCATAATGGGGCTTTATGATGGCGGAACCCTGGCTGGAGAAAAGTCTCTCTCACCTTAGAGATTCATTATCAGTCTGTAGTGACATCTGACGTAACCAATAGGAGAGTAGGAGGTGCTGATGTCATAATGGGGCTGTATGATAGTGAAACCCTGGCAGGAGAGTCTCTCTCACCTCAGAGATTCATTTATCATCAGCCTGTAGTGAAACACAAGGTAACCAATAGGAGAGTAGGAGGTGCTGATGTCATAATGGGGCTTTATGAGGCGGAACCCTGGCTGGAGAAAGTCTCTCTCACCTTAGAGATTCATTTATAAGTCTGTAGTGACATCTGACGTAACCAATAGGAGAGAAGGAGGTGCTGATGTCATAATGGGGCTGTATGACAGGGGAACCCTGGCAGGAGAAAGAGTCTCTCTCACCATAGAGAGTAATTTGTCTGGTGTCATTCATACAAAGGCAGGAGTGGAAGTGAAAACTGGTCTAGTTTGGCATTCAGGTTAGAGCCAGAATGGCTTCCCAGGACTACCCAGCACAGGAATTAAAGCAGCCTGATCAGTTTTGTCTAAAGCAGTGGCTCCCAACCCTGTCCTGGAGGACCACCAGGCCAGTCGGGTTTTCAGGATAACCCTAATGAATATGCATGAAAGAGATCTGCATACAGCGGAGGTGCCAAGCCTGCAAATCTGCTCCATGCCTATTCATTAGGGCTATCCTGAAAACCCGACTGGCCTAGTGATCCTCCAGGACAGGGTTGGGAAACCACTGGTCTACAGGACCAGCATAGCAGGAGCCAGCTGGTGAGGGAGAGTCTGCCACCTTGGCCTCATCTCTTTTCCATGCCTGTCCTAACTGTGGTAGTCCTGAGCAGCAGCATGAGATGATCATGGGACACCCTGAAAAGGGCCTGAAATAACACTCCAGGCCAGACCGTACCTGGACAGTGCTGTGGTGCCAAGGAGCTTTTCCAAAAGGTAAAGGCGTACATCAAACTGTTTTCAAACTCTTAAGAATCCATGCAAAGCCCAGAATTTCATTATTACCCCCTGGCTCTGCTCCAACCTAAAGATAGCTTTTGGATCTTAGCAGAATGGCTGGGGTTACTAATTTATCCGATAGTAAGGGGTTGGGATGGGAAATCTAGCTTTAATATGGTCACAGAACAACATAAACTCAGTGAACCAAAAATTGTGTGTATGTGGAGGGGGAGGTGGGTAGGACTGAATTTCAGCTGCAGTTAACATAAGTGCACTGGCTGAAAAAAACCAAATATTATATAAACCCTTATACAATATGTTCTTCCTGTCTAGGATGAGAGGTAGAAATAAGAGAAAAATCAAGGCAGATAAAGACCCTTTGTGCCTATCTAGTCAGTCTATCCATCTCCTATTCCCATCCTCTCCCTTAGAGATCCAATGTACATTGTCCCAACCTTTCTTCAATTCAGATACGCTTTTTGCTCCATCAGGAGCTGTTTCATGAGTACTAGAAACATAGAAAAAATAGAAATAGATGGCAGATAAGGGCCACGGCCCATCCAGGTCTGCCCACACCCAATGACCCTCCCCTACCTTTCTCTGTGAATAGATCCCACGTGTCTATCCCATTTGCCTTAAAATCAGGCATGCTGCTGGCCTCAATAACCTGAAGTGGAAGACTATTCCAGCGATCAATCACCCTTTCAGTGAAAAAGAATTTCCTGGTGTCCCCGTGCAGTTTCCCGCCCCTGATTTTCCACGGATGCCCCCTTGTTGC
Source organism: Geotrypetes seraphini (assembly GCF_902459505.1). Taxonomy (NCBI): domain Eukaryota; kingdom Metazoa; phylum Chordata; class Amphibia; order Gymnophiona; family Dermophiidae; genus Geotrypetes; species Geotrypetes seraphini. Next base: position 504,469,869 of record NC_047085.1, read on the forward strand.
TGTGGGACCCCTTGAAAAAGAAGATATCTTCTTCCAACCTCGATGCGGCCCGTAAGATACTTGAATGTCTCGATCATGTCACCCCTCTCTCTGCGTTCCTCGAGTGAGTACAGCTGCAACTTATCCAGCCGTTCCTCGTACAGGAGATCCTTGAGTCCCGAGACATCCGGTGGCCATTCTCTGGACCGGACTCCAGTCTCAGCACAATCCTTATGGTAATGCGGCCTCCAGAATTGCACACAGTATTCCAGATGGGGCCTCACCATGGATCTATACAATGGCATAATGACTTCAGGCTTACGGCTGACGAAACTCCTGCGTATGCAACCTATGATTTGCCTTGCCTTGCCTTGGATGAAGCTTGCTCCACTTGATTGGCAGTCTTCATGTTCTCACTGACGATCAAGTGGAGCAAGCTTCATCCAAGGCAAGGCAAATCATAGGTTGCATACGCAGGAGTTTCGTCAGCCGTAAGTTGATATTGGGCTAGATTCACTAAGGCCATGGATCGGATCCGATCCGTGTGCGATACGATCCCAGGCCGAGAAGGGGTTGATTCACAAAGTGCCCTCATACAAACGAGGGTGATCAGAATAGCGATCTCGACGCATGCGCCGTCCATCTGTAGATGGTCTGCGCATGCTTACAGAGCAGCGGCTTTTTTTTTTTTTCACTTCACTTCGCGAGCCCGTGGTTTTAACCCTCTTTAAACTTGCGGATTAAAACCACAGGCTTGCACTGCGGGGAAGGCAAGGAGAGTCAGGGCAGAAGCAGGGCAGCGATCGGGGCAGAGAGCGAGAGACGCGGTCGGAAAGGACGTGAGAGACTGGACCCCAGCAGTCGCTTGTTTCTTGATCGGCCAGCCCAGTCAGTGTTCCGGCTTTTTTGTTAGTGAATCGCTGCCTGTCTATTTTACATGCCGTTTCCAATCATTTGCATGCACGGATCAGAGGATGATCGGCACAGAGGTTAGTGAATCGGTTTGGAGGAAAATCGGGTCGCAAAGTGGTCGCTAACTGGTCGGGACGCGATTGGTGCCCTTAGTGAATTTAGCCCATTGTATGTTCAAATGATTTTTATTGAGCACAAGAGTACAAAAGAAACAAAGAACACATCCGAAGAAATACAGGCTCAAATTTAAAAAAAAAAAAACAAAAACCTGAGAAACTGGAACATTCCCAATCTCCCATCCCAGTCCCCCGTCAAGCCAAATAAAAAATTTAGGGGTAAAAGAAACCTAGAAAATTGCAAAAAACAAACAAATAAGAGAATCAACAATTCAATAGACGACTACTAGCCAAGGAGTCATGGTAGTCCAAAATGGTTCCCAGGTACGTTGAAAGGAGCTCCCTGGCGAAGAGGAAAGGTCCAAAACATCCTTCCGTTCCCATTGTAGAAGAGTAATCAGTCGACATCTCCAGAGAGAGATATCTGGAGCTGCAGCCTCTAGCTACTTAAGCAAAATGCATTTCAAGGCTACCAAGACATGTCTACTTGAGAAAGGATGCGGCTCCCTGTCGACGAGGGTGGTAATGCAGAGGAATTCCAAATATAAGCAGTGGAGAGCGCTGAATAATGTTCCAAATGCATTCTACAAAAATAAACACATGGTCCCAAAAATCTTGAAATGATAGGAGAAGTCCAAAACATGTGGCCCAGACCCGCCTCAGGGTCACGGCAACGAAGACATTCAGCTGATGTCCCGAAATCTGGGAAAGAAATTGCCCTCTTGGGAGAAACATACAGTCGCAATACCAACTTATAATGTTGTTCCCAAAAAGTTCTAAGAAAAAGCTGTCAAAATGTCATATAACAAAGCAAAAAACGCATTGACAGTACTCAATATTTGATTCTCAAAGAACATTCACAAGACCAGAAGAGAAATAATAAATAAATTAATCAATGAATGAGAGACACCTCAATACGGGCCTATGTATATATCGAGTGCCTTATTTTGGCCCTGGGCAGAAACTCATAGGTGACCAGCACCAGGTTTTGAACCTAAATAAGCTCCGCCCCGTACATCATTTGGTCTCAATTATCATAAATAATTCATATGCATAAACGGTCAGTGAAAAATTCTGCATATTAATTATTTATGATAATTGAGACCAAATGATGTACAGGGCGGAGCTTATTTAGGTTCAAAACCTGGTGCTGGTCACCTATAAGTTTCTGCCCGGGGCCAAAAAAAGGCACTCGATATATACCTAGGCCCGTATTGAGGTGTCTCTCATTCATTGATTAATTAATTAATTTATTCTCTTCTGGTCCTGTGAATGTTCTTTAAGAATCAAATACTGGGTACTCTCAAAAGGTAACATATTTGCGAAAAGCAGATAACTTTTTTTATTTTTAAGATTTTGAAAGGACATACCTGATGTTTTGGTTTTTTTAAAAAATAATTCTTTATTGATTTTCAAACGTTAATAGTGCAATACAAATAATTTAAATATAAACACTAGAAAAAAACGCACTTTATCAGATAACTTTTTAAAAGCAAGCAATATCACATCTGCAGGCAAAGCAGTACTGAGATCGCAGGACCAAGCGTCCCTCATCCAACATGGTCAAGCAAGGGAGATTCAGTCTTTCAGGCGACGATGACGAAATTTAAGAGGAACCGGGAGCTGGGAGCCAAAAGTATAAGCGGTGGATAACAGGTTTTGGGTAGCAGCCCGTAAAGAGTTGCAAAGAATTTACATAGTGATGAATCTGCATAAAAGCAAACCCAATAGTGAGGGGGATGGCATAATCCTGTTGCGATCGAGCAAAGGACTTGATTCTCCCATCCTCCTTGACCAGGAGGAATAGAGAATCCACCTTGCTTCCCATTTAGCTCATTGTATTATATTGTTATTTGAATTTTGGTGCTGTTCAATGTGTATGTCTTTTCTACTGTTTCACGGTAATCCTATTATTAGGTTTCAATTTGTCAGTTTCAAGTTTACCCCATTTATTGTATGTACTCATTTTTTAGCCCGTTACATTAACGGATGCTAGAATAGATGTGTAGACTTAGGCATTTCTTTCTTTCTGTCTCTTTCCCTGGCCCCCTGTCTGTCTTTCTTTCTGTCGCTCTCCCCTTCCCCGTCTGTCTTTCTTACGAGCATACTTTCTGCTACTTGTCCTAGTAGATCCCTTCCATGTGGCACCATCCTAATATGAAAGTAATGACTTCTAGTGGTAACATCATAACATTACCGTTATAGGTTTTGGCGGTTCATAGACAACACCGCGAAAGACAAAGGCGCGCGCCGACAACTGAGCGCATGATGGAGGTGTGCGCTGAAGAAAATTACAGTTTTTAGGGGCTCCGACGGGGGGTTTTGTTGGGGAGCCCCCTAGTTTACTTAATAGAGATTGCGCGGGCGTTGTGGGGGGTTTGGGGGGGTTGTAACCCCCCACATTTACTGTAAGCTTAACCTTTTCCCTAAAAAACAGGGGAAAAAGTGAAGTTTTCAGTAAAATGTGGGGGGTTACAACCTCCCAAAACCCCCCACAACGTGGCGCGATCTCTATTAAGTAAAGTGGGGAGGTTCCCCCCCCACGCACCCCCGTCGGAGCACTAAAACAGTAATTTTCTGCAGGCGTGCGCCTCCACGCTGCGCTCAATTGTCTGCACGCGCCTTTGTCCCGGCGCGCTTTTGACCTGACAACCGTTTTGGTGGCCAGCCCCAATGATCCTGGTAAGACTGGGCTTGCCATAGGAGGGGTAAGGGTGGGAGGCCTGCCTGGGGACAGGCTTTCTAATGGCCCTTTCTTTGGTCCTTTGGCTCCTGCTTTTTTTCTGCAGCCCTTTCATAAGTGTTGCTTCTGAGTGTCGTCACCCCGGCCAATCGTCGGCCGCCTTGGTCTGGGCCGCTCCGCGGCGCTAGGCATGTGCAACCCATGCCGCTGTCACGCCAACCCACCGCCGAGCTGTCTTTCTTTCTCTGCCGGCGGGGACCGCCGGGGCCTGGGTGCGGCAGGGAAGGGGGTCTTGCCTGGCCGGGCCGCCCAAAATCCCGGGCCTGCTCTCCTTCTCCTAAGTCCCAGCCCCTCACGTCCGCGCCAATCTAGCGCATGCGCACTCTTGCCGCCACATCCCGACAGATCAGGGATCAGGGAACACGCGGTGAGAGTGCGCATGCGTGCGTAGCATTTTATTATTATAGATGCTGTTGTTAACAGCTTGTTTTATGACTCATTATGACAGGGGTTTGCCATACAACAGATTATGAGAAATTGGAAAGACTGGGATCGATTGGATTATAGCAGGGATCTCAAAGTCCCTCCTTGAGGGCCGGAAATCCAGTCGGGTTTTCAGGATTTCCCCATGAATATGCATTGAAAGCAGTGCATACACATAGATCTCATGCAGATTCATTGCGGAAATCCTGAAAGTCTGACTGGATTGCGGCCCTCAAGGAGGGACTTTGAGACCCCTGGATTATAGCTTTTGGTGGACCTCCCTATGTCAGGGGTAAGGAACTCCGGTCCTCGAGAGCCATATTCCAGTCGGGTTTTCAGAATTTCCCCAATGAATATGCATTGAAAGCAGTGCATGCATATAGATCTCATGCATATTCATTGGGGAAATCCTGAAAATTCGACTGGAATACGGCTCTCGAGGACCGGAGTTCCCTACCCCTGCCCTATGTCATATATTTAAAATGGAAAGAGTAATTGCCATGCAGCAGGGGAATTTTAGGAAATTTTCAGGATATTTGGGAACCATTTTTTTTTTTTTCCAATTCTTTATTTCATTTTGTAAAAAATTTACAATAAGTGTAACAGCATTTATAACATTTTAAACTCAAATACAACACTTAATATTCTGTTAAAATCCATATCAGAATTTATCCCCCCTCCCCCTAATCAATAACATTCTTTAAATTCAAGAAAATCTACCGTAAACCCCATTCCTATATTCCTTATTTAATATTGAAATAAAAAATAACCTTCCTCCCCCCCCCCTCCTAGATGTGCATTTTTAAGGGGAAAAATAATATTCAATCATTACAATAGTTTGTTAATGGCTCCCAAATCTCCTGAAAATTTCCTAAAATTCCCCCTGCTGTGTGACTATTGTCCTTTCCATTTTATAAATGTGACATAAAGAGTTCCACCAGAAGCTGTAATTCAGTCTCTCCCAGTTTTTCCAATTACTCGTAATCTGTTGTATGGCAACCCCTGTCATAATAAGTAGAAACCTGTTATTCTTAGATGAGATTTGGCTCTTGCCCTCATTGACATGCCAAACAGCACAGTATCGTACGATAATGCCACTGGATTTCCAACAACAATTTATTTGACCCCATCTGTTGGTATTGTAAGTTTAAAAATGAATAAAGAATATTTAAAAAAAAACCAAAAACCTTATGTTAAAACTGTACCTATTGTACACCACATCGGATGAATCTCTTCATAAATGCTTATTAATAAATCCCAATAAATAAACAGAGATGGAAAGTGGATTAAAGAGTCCCACACTAGAGCATTAACTCAGATGGAGTGATCGACTTTGGTTGCAAAAACGCAACCAAGCCCTGACCACACTGCAAAACTCAAATGCTCTGCGCACTTCAAACTGCCTCTCTGATTGGAGGAGTCAGAGGCACACTGACACTGGTAGAGCCAATCAGACATTACGCTATCAGGTGGCAGTTAGATGAATCATGTTCTCAATGAGCGTCAGAAGATAGATGAGGAATTCAGTGCAACCCTGATTGACTGTACATAAGAGCAACACTGTGTCATGTTCAAGGTATTCATATCTTAATTTGATGCAGAGAAAGTCCCTGGTACCAAAAAGGCAGCACGTACATGGTATAAAATAAAGAACAATGTCCATATTCATTCTTCACACCGTAGTAGCATGACCTCGGCAGTAGCGACAGGTCCATAGTGCTCTGCAGCGGAGTCCATGATGGTTTGGTTCTGGCCTCATATGCACACAAAAAGATTGTTCAGGCTGAGGCCCTATAATAGAGGTCGGATGAATTTTGGTTTCAGTGTCGGTGTCCCCCCTCTTTTCACCCCTCCTCACCAAACATAAGCAGCCCCTTCCCCTCCCCCCCCCCCAGGTTCACTCACACACTGTTTGTGCTGCTCTCCTCCCCGAGCCCACCTGAAGGTTGCTGTTGCAGCTTTTGGGCTTACCTTATGTCAGTTAGAGAAATGGCAGATGAAGTTTAATGTGGAAAAGTGCAAAGTAATGCATTTAGGCAGAAAGAACAAGGAACACGAGTATAAAATGTCAGGTGCAACTCTGGGTAAGAGCGAACAAGAAAAGGACCTGGGTGTACCGATAGAAACCTTTGGCACAAAGTGCGGCAGCAGCAAAGAAAGCAAATAGAATATTAGGCATGATAAAGGAATCACGAGTAGATCAGAGAGGGTTATAATGCCGCTTTATAGAGCAATGGTAAGACCACACTTGGAATACTGTGTCCAACACTGGTCTCCCAACCTAAAGAAGGATATAAAACTGCTGGAGAGGGTGCAGAGATGAGCAACAAAGCTGGTTAAAGGTATGGAGAACTTGGAATATGAGGAACGACTTAGGAGATTGGGATTGTTTTCCCTTGGGAAGAGGAGACTGCGAGGGGATATGACCGAGGCTTTCAAAATACTGAAAGGAATCGACAAAATAGAGCAGGAAAAAAAATTATTTACAATGTCCAATGTGACACGGACAAGAGGACATGGACTGAAGCTAAGGGGGGGACAAGTCCAGGACAAATATCAGGAAGTTCTGCTTCACGCAACGAGTGGTGGACACATGGAATGCTCTCCCAGAGGAGGTTATTGCGGAATCCAACTGTTCTAGGATTTAAAAAGCAAACTAGATGCACAGCTCCTTACGAGAGGCATAGAGGGATATGGGTGACTAAAATTACGCCAGGTGTAATCACCTGGCTGGGCCTCTGCGTGTGCGGATCGCCGGATTTGATGGACCGATGGTCTGATCCGGAGTTGGCGGTTCTTATGTTCTTATCACTGTGTCTACAGTCAAAATGGCTGCTGTGACTTTCAGTGGTAGTTTCATGAGATGGCTGCCGTGACCTCCAGCAGCCATTTTGGATTTTGAGACAGCAGAAGCCAGTCTACAATACTAGGCTATTTGAGAGTGTAGGAAGTAGCACTTGATTCTTAGCCAGTATCTTATTCCATGATATGAATTGTTTGGTGATTTTTTTAGATTGAACGCTGATTTAAACTTTTATTACGCTCAGTACACATAAAGGGTTTGTGACCAGTGTGAATCCTTTGGTATCTTTTAGAGTTGAAAGCTGAGTAAAACTATTATTATATATGATTAGTCTCATCTATGGATCATTTGGTGAATTTTGAGAGTTGAAAGCTGACTGAAGCTTTTATTACACTGAGTACATGCAAATGGTTCGTATCCAGTGTGGATAATTTTGTGTCTTTTTAGAGTTGAAAGCTGACTGAAGCTTTTTATTACACTCCGGTACATGTAAATGGTTTGACTGTTGTATGGGTCAGATCGTGAATTTTTAGATTTGAAAGCCGAGTGAAGCTTTTATTTACACTTAGAACTAGTAAATGGTTTATCTCCTGTGTGGCTTCATTTTGTGTCTTTTTAGATTTGAAAGCTGAGTAAAGCTTTATTACACTCAGTACATTTATATGGCTTGACTGCTGTGTGGGTTTGTTGGTGGGTTTTTAGAGTTGAAAGCTGAGTGAAGCTTTTATTACACTCAGCACATGTAAATGGTTTGTAACCTGTGTGGATCATTTGGTGTCTTACCAGACATGACTGTTGAGTGAAGCTTTTATTACACTCAGTACATGTAAATGGTTTGTACCCTGTGTGGATAATTTTATGTCTTTTTAGAGTTGAAAGCTGAGTGAAGCTTTTATTACACTCAGTACATGTATATGGTTTGTCTCCCATGTGGATCCTCTGGTGAAATTTTAGATTTGTAAGCTGAGTGAAGCTTTTATTACACTCACTACATGTATATGGTTTGTCTCCTGTGTGGATCATTTTGTGTCTTTTTAAGGCTGAAAGCCCAGTGAATCTTTTATTACACTCAGTACATTTATATGGTTTTACTGCTGTGTGGGTCTGTTGGTGGATTTTTAGAGTTGAAAGCTGAGTGAATCTTTTTTTACACTCAGTACATTTATATGGTTTGTCTCCTGTGTGGATCCTCTGGTGAATTTTTAGATGTGAAAGCCATGTGAAGCTTTTATTACACTCAGTGCACGTATATGGTTTGTTCCCTGTGTGGATCATTTTGTGTCTTTTTATAGCAGAAAGCCCAGTGAAGTTTTTATTACACTCGGTACATGTAAATGGTTTGACTGTTGTGTGGGTCTGTTGGTGAATTTTTAGAGTTGAAAGTTGAGTGAAGCTTTTATTACACTCAGTGAATGTGAATGGTTCTTCTCATTTTTTACGATTCCTTCTGTGCATTTGGAATTCTGAAACCAAGTGTGGCTCTTATTACCTTTAAGATGAATAAAGTTGATTCTCCTCTAGATGCAATACGTGTAAGTTCTTTCTGGTGTTTTTTCCCCTTTCCTCTTGCCATGGTGGAATTTAGAAGTCACTATATCACTATTATTCATTTGGAAGGGTCTCTCTCTGAGGTGTCTTTGGCCCTCTGGGATGTTACTGAGCTCCCCGTTATTTCCCTCACTCTCAGTGACTCCATCCGTTGAGTCTCCTGCAGGGTCTCTCTGCTCCTTTGATCCCTGCTTACAATTCTTTATGTTAATCCTCTCAGGTCCCTGGGAAATTGTCTCAGAGATATTTTCTGACTTTGTTTGGATTTGTTCTATTTCTGCAGGATCTTCTCCTTGATTCTTTTCTTCCTTCCATTCCTGTGGGATCTGCTGATCTGCTGGACATAAACAGAAGGTATTACTTACGAGTTAGAAAACAACCGTGGTTTCTAAGTTATAACTTGTATATAATAAGAGGAAGGACAGGTTATGTTGCAACCAGGATGTTCCTTGTGTGGCTTGAGAATTGGTCAGGTTCCTATTGGCAATGCATTTTTCTCCACCCAAGTTTGTGAGATGATGAGATGTTTCTTGGAAACGGCAGTGCATAGAGTTAACTTTATAAAGAAGAAAAGGGGGTTCCTGTTCTCGCAGGGGAGGGTGCCGATTCGAGCAGGGGGGGTGCCTTTGCGAGCGGGGGGAGCGGTTCTCGTGCCAGTGCCAGATGGGGGAGGGTGAGTTAAAGTTGGTCGGGCGGGGGGTGCCTGTTCTCACGGGGGGTGCCGGATCATGCGGGGACGACGACTTTGCGAGCGGGGGGGGGGGGGAGCAGCGCCCTGGCCTCGGGGGTGGGGGGGAGGAATGTATCAAAGCGAGTTTCCATTATTTCCTATGGGGAAACTCGCTTTGATAAACGAGCATTTTGGATTACGAGCATGCTCCTGGAACAGATTATGCTCGTAATCCAAGGTACCACTGTATTATTAATAATAATAATAACTTTATTTTTGTATACCGCAATACCACAAGCAGTTCAGAGCGGTTTACAGAGGAAGAGACTGTACACAGACAGCGATGTTACAAAACAGACTTTCAAATTACATTAGCATGTCAAGATTTATCCGGAAGCATTTTCAAAGATACAGCAAGGCAGGAATACAATTTTTCTAGATGGAAACGTTTATAAAATTGATATAACGTGATATTTTGATGAGGATTTGTTGGAATGAGTGTAGAAATGGCATTTATGTAGTAGCTATCAGTAGGATAACTACATAAAGTAGTGCAAAAAAAAAAAAACAAACCCCTCCACTTAAAGGTAGCTGAAAGTCTGCTCAAATGGAAGAAAAAGCCTCAGGAGTTATCGGCAGAGTTCAAGCGCAAACCACCACCTCCACATCATTGGCTAAAAAACTTCCATAGAGCAACAACTCGCTGTTGAGTTTCAAATACTTGAGGGCTGCGATATTTTGCAATTGAAACCACTGTGAGTGTTTAAAGCAGTCTGTTAAAATGGCAACATTTCACGGCACTAAGCCGTTTCTTCAGGGCGAATCTGACCTTGCTTGAATCTGTATTCCTGGAAGCGAAGGGGATAACAGGATACAGATAGAGGTTTACCTTACAGGACATTAAGCGAACAGGGTATGGACGTTTTAGGTTAGGTAGGGAACACTTACAGGTCATGGACCTGGGGGGGCCGCCGCGGGAGCGGACTGCCGGGCACGATGGACCCCCTGGTCTGACCCGGCAGAGGCAACGCTTATGTTCTTCAGAGTGACAGTGTTGTGCTCACAATTTCACCAGGGTCTTGAATGTCACTAACTGCCAGTTAAAGATCAAATAAATACTTATCGTAGGATCACTCAAATCAATAGTAACACCCAAACCATTTATCACTTTCTAGGCCTTTTTTCTCAGGACTCTTCAGAAGTGGCTGTTCTCTGAAAAACTTTTGTACAGACAAACTTATGGCCAGCACCCCCTCACACGTGCAAAAAGCATGTGCTGTGATATTTGTTCCCTAAACTTTTCATTTTATTCTTATTTCGTATATTGTTGACTTATCACAATACCTTGTAAACTAGAGAATGACACGGGGACAAAATTTTTCCCCCGTCCCCCCCCAGGAAACTCAATTTCCCCATCCCCCATGAGTTTTCTTGCTATCTCTGCCTCTGCCCCATTCCTACAAGCTCTGCCTTAACCCTTTCAGGACCAAGGGACATATTTGTCCCATAACTTTACAATCCTATAAATTTTGATTGGGATAGTCTCTACAGTTCTAAATTTGATATGTACGGATTCCATAGGATACTACCTTTATGTAAACAAACTGGTTCCGACATTCATTCATTAGCGTCGTTGCCAGATTGACGAGAAGATTCACTTGCCACACTGTCCATAAGCCAGAAGTGTGATTTTTTTAAAATAAAAATAATGATATTTCACAAAAAAAATCAATTTTTTGGCATCTGCAAGCCCTTTTTACCATAAAAATGTCGTCAAAACCACAAAAATTGGCCTACGATCCTTATGGTCCTGAAAGGGTTAACCGCACAAGCCTCGAACACTTATGAGGTTAAAGGGTTCAAGGCTTGTGCAGATGAGGACGGAGCTTGCAGGAATGGGGCAGGAAAATAACTTACCGGGACGGGAAAATGAGTTCCCGCGGGGACGCAGGGCTGTGGAGTCGGAAGATAAATCCTTCGACTCCTCACTCCTCAGTTTCTGGCATCCACGACTCCGACTCCAGGTATCCAAAATGTCTCTGACTCCACAGCCCTGCGGGGACGGGGAAAATTTGTCCCTGTGTCATTCTGTACTTGGGAGAACAATATAGAAGACTGAATAGTGTGAAAAGCTTCAGCCTCTGATAACCAGAGCTGGTATTGTGATGTCATAATGCCTGAGATCCAGCCTCATCAGTGATGTCACAATGACTTGACTGTCCTAGACTTGGCTCACTTTTACTTCATTTTGATTTCTAGGGTGGTGCAGTGGAGAGAATGACACGGGGACAAATTTTTCCCCCGTCCCCACAGGAACTCAATTTCCCCGTCCTGTCCCTGTGAGTTTTGTCTCTGTCCCATTCCTGTAAGCTCTGCCTTAACCTCACAAGCCTCAAACACTTATGATTTTACAGGGTTTGAGGCTTGTGCAGATGAGGACAGAGCTTGCAGGAATGGGGCAGGAATAGGAAAAGAACTGAATGATACAGATGAGAGCATTGTACATAAGTTGAGAAAGTTGCTTTTTGAATGATTAGAAGCGACTTTCTCAACTTATGTACAATTCTCTCGTCTGTATCACTCAGCATTTCTTTCTCTGGCATTTGAAGTTATTAACACTTCCTCTGGGTTCCTTGAAAAGACCCTCGAAACATTGGCACATGTCGGGACCTGCTAACACACCTCTGAGTTAAGTAGGAATTGTTTTTCCTTTTTTTGCCACTGAAAAACACATTTAATATCTAAAAAGTACTCCAATTTTCACCTATTTGCATTATAGGCATACACAGTGATGGGACGGTGGGTTCGGCTATAGGAGCCACAGCTCCTGGTCGGATTACACATATCTGAGTGTATGTAAAAGTGCATAAATTTCATTGTATTTTAAATTTGTTTGACCTTTATTTTTGATTTATATTAATTGGATATTTCTTCAAGTGTCCTTATTTAATTGACATTTAGGTGTGTGTCAATTATGCCAGCTACAGATCTGGGTGTGGAAATACATTTGCGACAGGCTTGTGCACATCAGCCGGACAACATCCAGAGACCCTGCTGCTTCCTGGGCTTCTTCACAGCCAACTGTCACCAACTGTCACTGCCCAGGATGCGGTACCACAAAACCCATCTTCCTTCTAACTTCCTCGCAACACAATTTTTAGCTGAAAGGTTTCTGATGGTGAAGTTACAGAAAAGAACTTAGATCGTCCCTTCCTTCCACCGCTCCACTCTGTGGCTCATAGGTTAAGCCTTCACTTTAAAGACCAAGGGCTCCTTTTACGAAGGTGCGCTAGCGTTTTTGGCGCACGCACAAGATTACATAACGTAACTTTATTTTTCTATACCGCCTTAATGAGAAGAATTCTAGGCGGTTTCCACAAAAGAGAATAAACTGGACAATCAGTGAAATAGTAAAAAAAGAATACAACCTATTGTATTAAAAAAGACATTAAAAATTTAAAATTAATGGAATAAAATTATGTTAAAAATGAAAGCACGGATTAAGAGATAAATTTGTCAAATAATATTGTCTTGATTTCTTTTCTAAAACGCCATAGGAAAACATGGCTCCGCTGATTTAATTACCCAACCAGGACTGTTGTTTGCTTGCTTGAAAAGCAAGCACCTGTCTAAATAAGACCTAAGTTTGCAGCCTAAAATCTTCGGGTAAGCAAATAGGTTGCAATTCCTGATTATCCTCACAGGATTATAAAGCACGAAATGAGATAGCAAGTATGTAGGTGCCAATCCCCAGACTGACTTAAAACAGAGGAATGAGAATTTAAACATTACTCGTGCTTCCACTGGCAACCAGTGCAATGATCGGTAATGCGGACTGATAGGATCGCTTTTCTTCAGTCCGAATATCAGGCGAACAGCCTTTTTCTGCACTATTCTTAATCTTTTCACAACTTTCTTTGGTGCGCTAGCCGAAAAACTACCGCCTGCTTAAAAGGAGGCGGTAGCAGCTAGTTCACCTTTGTAAAAGGAGCCCCAAGTGACTGATCCTTATAAAGGGGCAGCATGCTCAGCACTTACCCTACAGAAAGGGTCTACAGAACACACTTTGGAAGATCACACCAATGCCCAGGTCAAAAAATGCTTTTCCACCCTTTGGAAACTCCGTTCTATCAAACATTACTTTGATTTCCCCACCTTCAGTTTGCTGGTCCAATCCCTAATCTTAAACACCCTGGATTACTGTAACATCATATACCTGGGCTCCTACAAGAAAACCATTAAACGACTAAGACTCATCCAAAATACCGCCGTCCACCTCATCTATGGGCTCAAAAAGTCAGACCACATCAGTCCTTTCTACAGAAAACTTCATTGGCTACCGTTTGAAGCAAGGGTCATCTTCAAATTCGCCTGCCTCTGCTTCAAAACCCTAACTGGCTCAGCCCCGATATATCTGTCACGCCACTTCGTCTTCCCAGGCTCTAACCGTACACGCAATGCCCACCTGTTTGCCTACCCCTCCCCAAAAGGATGCATCTACAAAAGATTCTTGGACAAAACCCTCTCTTTCCAAGCTGGCAAATGGAATGACTGCTTGACCACCCTCATCTCTCTTGCCCCAACTTATCTATCCTTCAGGAAATCTCTCAAATCATACCTCTTTGATAAAATCCTCTAACTCCCGCCCTCCCAACCAAACTACTAATCTCAACCTCGCCTCCCTCCCTACCCTTCCTCCCCCTCTTCTCCGGTTATTGTTCCTTTCCCCTTTCTGCACCCCCCTTGCTACAATATTGGATCATTTTGTAATGGCCACTGGTTTATACCATACACTTGATAACTAATTCTCTGTACCTTCATTGCATAAATACAGTTCTTATCTCCTGTAAACTACTCTGAAACTGTTTTCTGATATTCTATAACTTCGCTGTATATGTACAGTCTCTTCCCCTGTAAACCGCTCTGAACTTTTGTGGTAATGTAATGTAATATAATTTATTTCTTATATACCGCTACATCCGTTAGGTTCTAAGCGGTTTACAGAAAATATACATTAAGATTAGAAATAAGAAAGGTACTTGAAAAATTCCCTTACTGTCCCGAAGGCTCACAATCTAACTAAAGTACCTGGAGGGTAATAGAGAAGTGAAAAGTAGAGTTAGAGGAAAAATAAAAATAAAATAAACATTTTAACAAGACAGCATTGATCTAAATACTTTGGAAGGTAGAAGAGAGGAGAGAAAGGAATAGAAGCAGAAGGGGGAGCCGTTGAACAGTAGAATTCTGGAGAAATTTAAATGATAGAAATAGAACAAAACAAAGACAAAAGGCAAAACAATAGATAAGATTAAAGATAAATCATAAGCTGGAAAGAAAAATAAAATAAAACTTTGTCTTCAATCCACGGTTTAAGCGTCAGTGATGAAGTGGAGCAAGTAAGTTTAGGAGGAGCGATTGACGTTTCCAGAAAGGGCTTCTTCAGGGAAGAGACTTGGCCGACAGTCCCAGGATGCCTATGTCTCCTCCCCTGCGATGTTCTCCCATCCATGCATTCCCTCCCAGACACAATGCCCGTGCCCCAGCCGCTCCAAGGAGGCTGCCCCAGATGAGGCCCACGGTGAATGCAGGATTCTCTCCTCTGCGGGAAAGCCGCCAGGAGCCGACAGTCGATCTTCTTAGCGGATTGCATGGGGGGAAGAGTTCACACTCTTGGTAGGATCGGGTCTGTGTGCTCTCGGTGGTTGTGGCTGGTCTCGTTGCTGCTTAGGTGTAAAAGCAGTTGATCTCCACTGCTGCTGATATTTAAAAGCAGGCAGATTGATCTCTCCAATGGACTGCAGGGGGAGAATCGGGTCTGTGGGCTCTTGGTGGTTGCGGTAGGTCACGCTGCTGCTTGTATGGTATTGCGGTATACAAAAATAAAGTTATTATTATTATTATTATTTTACCCCAGTCCCTCTTATTACAGCACTCACCTGAGCAGCTGTTTTGCCCCGTTTCTCTTTCCTCTGATTCTGGCTCATCCTTGATGTACGGCCCTTGCCCACGTTCGATGTGGGACGTCATTTTAGGGGTGAAGGTCGGAGAACCTGTTCCTGGGGGGTATGAAAATTGCATTAGTTCTCTCAAAATTTCTGCATCTGAGAACTTCAAATTCAAGAGTTAGACAAATTTTCCAGCATAAAGAATTTCACCAATTTCAGTGATCAAAAATATTCAAACCTCAGTTAGAAGGGAATAACTTTGAAGCTCCGCAAATATCAGAAAAGTAACATAAACCCTCTTTATAGTCTAGTTCCCACTCTAAATAAAGCAATATATTATCAGCCTCATTTCAATGTTTGTGAACTTCTTCATCCCTTATAAAACATACAGGTTTCCTTGTTCACACACAGAACATCCGGAATAAGGTGGAAATCTCCCCTTCCCCCCCTCTCCCCACCGACCATGATCAGACAGATGTGAGCTCAAAAGAAAGGGTAGAAAGCCAAAGCCAAAGTCATTTTCCTACATCCCCTAGAGCAGGGGTAGGCAATTCCGGTCCTCGAGAGCCGGAGCCAGGTCAGGTTTTCAGGATCTCCACCATGAATATGTACGAGATGGATTTGCATGCACCGCCTCCTTGAGATGCAAATCTATCTCATGCAGATGTATTGTGGAGATCCTGAAAACCTGACCTGGCTCCGGCTCTCGAGGACCGGAATTGCCTACCCCTGCCCTAGAGAATCAGCATTTCAGAGATTATCTTCCACTACTACAGTAATGATTTCTTCTCAGTTTTAATTAGGTTATTTCTCGATATTTTTTGCAGCCTGTATCCTATCCCCAATATTGCATTTAAGTCCTAACCCACTTATAATAGCATCCATATCTGTTTGTCCCTCCCTCCCTCCTAGTCTATCTACTTGATCATTCCCTTTGCAATTTCCTACTGCCTCGCTTGACTGCGTAGATGTATTTCAATTTGGCTTCTGCCAAGCCCATAGTGTAGAATTATTATTGGTGTCGGTTTGCGACATGTCGAAAGAAGGATTGGATAAGAACAGGAGGTTTTGTGTTGTATCATTGGACGTTTTTGGAGCGTTTGACTCTTGTCAATTTAGAACTGTTGATGAAATTACAAGGACTTGGTCTAGGTAAGGAAGTGTTTGAGTGGTTTTTATCCTACTTATGTGGAAGATCTTTTCAGGTAAGGAGGGGTGGGTACAGTGTCTAAATCGGTAAAAGTAAGAAGAGGAGTGCCACAAGGATCTGCTCTTTCTGCCTTATTGTTCAACATTTATATGGCAGATATAGGTGAGGTTTTCAGAAATTGAAGGTGCAATATAGATTATATGCCGATGACATATTGTTTTTTTTCTCTGTGGGCAAAAATGATAAAGGAGTGGAGAAGTATTAGAATATTTATATGGAGAACGTAGTGAGATGGAGGCCGTGCCTTCAAAAAGATATAAAAAGGATGGAGTCGGTACAGATGAAGGCTACTAAAATGGTGCTTGGTCTTTCGTCATAAGGTGTATGGGGACAGACTTAAAGATCTCAATCTGGAGGAAAGGCGGGGGAGGGGAGATATGATAGACGTTTAAATATCTACTTGAGGTAAATGCACACGAGTTGAGTCTCTTTCATTTGAAAAGAAGCTCTGGAATGAGAGGGCAAGGATGAAGTTAAGAGGTGATAGGCTCCGGAGTAATCTGAGGAAATACTTTTTACAGAAAGGGTGGTAGATATGTGGAACAGTCTCCCGGAAGAGGTGGTGGAGACAGAGGCTGTGTCTGAATTCAAGAAAGCCTGGGATAGGCACGTGGGATCTCTCAGAGAGAGGAAGGGATAATGGGCAGACTGGATGGGCCTTTATCTGCCATCTTGTTTTGTGGATGACTTTGCATGGATTGCAGTTGGAATGTGAACAAAACAGAGGTGATTGTAGAGAATGGTAAGAAGAGAGACTTGGAAGTGTGTAAATGTGTTGGGGGGGGTTTCGTTACCACTTAATAAAAGAGATGTTGGTGTTGGGGGTTTGGTTGGATTCAGCATTATCCATGGGACAATAGGTGACAGGACAAAAGCGCGCGAGACATTAGCGCGCCAACATTGCAGCGCAGACAATTCGACACAAGACACCAGCGCGCCGGCGAAAAACTTACTTTTAAAGAATTCTGACGGGGGGGAACACCCCCACTTTACCTCATACTCTTCGTGCTGCCGTTGGGGGGGGTGTAGCCCCCCACATTATATATAAAACTTAACTTTTTTCTGAAAAAAATCGGGAAAAAGTTAAGTTTACTCTATAATGGAGGGTTCCAACCCCCCAACCCCCCCCCAATGGCTGCGTGAAGACTATGAAGTAAACTGGGGGGGGTTCCCCACTCACACCCCGCGTCGGAGCTCTTTAAAAGTAACTTTTTCTTTTTCAGGGACGCGGCAGAGGAAATTAGGCCAGTAGAAGACCCGAAGCAGCGTTCAGTGTGCCTGCGACGCTGCTGCTCCTGCCGGGTTTGTCAGCCTTGTAGTGGTGGGAGGGTCAACGGGGGGTCCAGCTCTGTCGCCTCGCTAGCAGCGGCCTGAAAAAAAGGAGACTGAGGGTCAACGGGGGGTCCAGCTCCGGCGCGTCGCTAGCAGCGGCTTGAAAAAAAGGAGACTGTGACGTTAAGTGTGCATGCGCACTCGTGCCGTCGCAACGGAACAGGGAACACGACTTTCGAGTGCGCATGCGCGCTTAACATTTTATTATTATTGATTATTTTCTGATTCTAAATCCTCTGTGTTCATCCCACGCTTCTTTGAACTCAGTCACAGTTTTACTCTCCACCACCTCTCTCGGGAGCGCATTCCAGGCATCCATTTATAGCTAAAGAGACATATGATCAAGAAACTGTTTTCTTTTGCTTTTGTGATTATGATAAACATACCGAGTGCCTCAAAATAGTACCTGGCGGGCTGCATGTGGGCCCCAGGCCGCAAGTTTGAGACCACTGGCCTACATCTACCACACACAGTGCTTCCTTCCCCAGACACTCCACTCTCTCAGCTCCAGCGCAGTTCTCGGACACACATTTATTTTTATTTATTTGACAGCAACAGCAGATCTCACTCAGGCATCCCACCCCCCTCACACATTCCAGATACACACAGGTGACACAATCAGCACTCGCTCTCCAGCTCCCAGCACAGGGTACAGACACAGAGATAGCACAGCGATGCAGAGCACCGTGACTGACAAGGAGTGGAAGGGTGGGTGAGAAAAAAATAGCACGTAGGACGGGTGAGGGAATGGAGTGGCAGGGGTCTGACAGATATGGATACGAGACGAGAGAGGTGGCAGGCAGAGAAACAAGGCTGGTTAAGTGAAGGTTCAGACAGGGCCACATACAGACAGGCAACTCTCCAGTAGTTCTAACAAATCCTCCCTTCTCGCTCTCCAATCTCCAACACAACCAAATCGTTAGTGGGCCAAAAGACAAAATGTGTTGCTCACCTTAATTGCTTTTAAAATAGGTCTAAGCCTGGGTGTGTTTCTGGACGCCCATCCAAATTCTTTTTTTTTTTTTAACTTGAAAATCTTTATTAAAAGTTTTATGTTATACAAGCAATATGTGGATATCAAATCTCAATCTCTCCACAATATGAAACAAACAGAAAACAGCAGATTCAGAAATCACAAAAAATCAAGAAGACAACATCATCGATAAATAGATATCCCCTGCTTTGAGTCCCCAATACCCCCCACCCCTCCCAACCATCCAAATTCTTTTGCTATCTGTTATTGCGCCAAAATACACATCCCCCGACACCGCCTACAGAATGCCCACTTTACAGATGTTTTGATTTTGCTGACTATGTTCTGTGACGCATTTTTGGTTGTTTTTTTTAATTATATGCTTTGAACGTTTGGTGGACAGATGGCGATCCGTCTCCCCATTATGGCTTTTGGACTTTTTTTTCCCTTGAAAATGAGCCCATTAGTATCCCAAAATGATCTGTAGAAACATGCAGTTTCTCTGTGCCAAATAAACACAAGTGTTAGGGTAGACAAGACCTCCTAAAAAAATAAAAGGTGTGCAGTGAAAGCAAACAAAAAAATCTGCTGCTCAAAACATTTCTGCATATCGCAATAAACCAGGGCTGAGCAGCATTATATCCAGTATAAAATCTAAAAACTCGGCTAATTCTGTATGTCATATATACAAAATGGAACGGACAATAGCAACACAAAAAGGATATTTTGGTAAATGTCAGAAAATATGGGGACCATTAACCGATTTTTGTAATGAATGATAAACTTTTCTCAAGATAAGATATTTGATTAGAGGGGAAATATGGGGGGGGGAGTTATTTTTAGTATTTCATAATATATGATTATATCAATAGTTTCATTGTAATGGTACTTGTATGTAATATTGGGATGGGAGGGGAGAATTTTCTATTTAATAAGAATAGTTTAAATATTAGGTTTATTGCATAATATTCAAAATATTATAGAATATTAATTTGTAATGAAATGTTATACTTAAAGTGTTATATGAGAATTAATCAAGTGTGTATTTATAAGTTCATATGAGTTTATCTGCTACACCTGTTGTAATGTGCAAAAATGAATAAAGAATTTAAAACATAAAAAACTAGGCTATTCACAAAAATGTAAGGCTCTCTTCCCCTCTATACTCAACCTCCAACCCCATTATGCTGTTCCTTCCTTTTGTAATTAAGCTCTATAATTGAGAGGATACGGTATATAAACTTAAGGTTTAATTTAGTTTAGTTTAGCATGAAATCGAACAATAAAACATCAACTAATCTGGAACAGACGAAACCCCCGATTCTACAGCATATAATATATTTTTATTAATCGCATGGTAGAAGCTGCACACTCAGCCGTCAGCCCCCAATACTGACCCTCTCCTAAAAGGATATTGTGATCACTGCAGTACTCACTTTCTCACCAAATCATATGACACAAACGTAATCAAAGTTGTCTTTATAATAATGGCCCACTAGTGCGAAGAAACATGTACATTTATTCCTTACCCAAAGAGATCAGGGTCTGATAATTCTCCTTCATCACCTCCCTGTAAAGGTTCTTCTGCTCTTCATCTAAATAACCCCACTCCTCCTGGGAGAACGAGACAGCGATGTCCTCAAATGTCACCTGTATTTCAAACATAAACCAGAAACACACTCAGCATCTTCTGCAGCATTTCCATAGGAGTATTCCCAGTGATGGTGTTCACTAGGGTGGAGGAAAATTTGCTGGGTGTACATCATTTAGAGTCGCATAACACACATTTCAGGAGACCTCCCAGTGCTGGGGCTCAGTGAGGCAGAGGGAGATGTTTTGGGGCAGGGATCTCAAAGTCCCTCCTTGAGGGCTGCAATCCAGTCGGGTTTTCAGGATAGCCCTAACAAATATGCATGAAAGAGATTTGCATATAATGGAAGTGACAGGTATGCAGATCTGCTCCATGCATATTCATTAGGGCAAGCCTGAAAACCCGATTGGCCTGGTGGCCCTCCAGGACAGGGTTGGGAACCACCGCTTTACATCATTTGAAAAAATTGACTGTGTATATAATTCAACCAGATAGCAAGCAATCCCAGAGTAGGGCCATATTGCAGGAGAGCTGCCTGCAGGAAGAGTGAAAGATTTGGGTGCATATAAATTTGCAGTCTCAGGGCAGTCTAGAAACCAGCCACACCCCAAATCTCCCTTTGTGAGACTCCTGATCTCTCTCCTCCTCCTCAGGAGGGTCCCAAAGTGCCTTTCCTCACTCCCAGGATCCCGAGTCTGCAGCATCCAGGCTCAGAAAGCTGCAGCAGTGTTGCAACAAGAGAGCAAGAAGTTGGGGGACCATCTCCTACCTGGGCAGAAACTCCTGCAGGCATTTTCCTCTCTGCTTTTGCAGTCTAAAGGATTAGAGAAATGAATTTGGGGCTCTTTCTCTGGCTGAAGCTTTGTCTAGTGCAGTTGGGGAGAAAAGGAACCCAAGTGGGAAGTTCCTCTTGAATCTGGAAAAATTCATGCAAGAAGACTCGCTTCCGGTTGGGCCCAGACTGATGACATCACAAAGGGGGAGGCGGAGCTTCACCCTGAGGACTTGAGAGAGGTCCACAAAGCAAAACAAGAGATCCAACAGGTCTGCAGTGAAGGCGAACACAATAAGCAAAAAAAAGGAGTGCAGAATGCAATGTACAAGGTTCAGGAATGGTTATTAAAAATCTATATAAAATTACTAGTCTTTAAGCCCCTTACATTAGAATAGATGTATGTGTCTTTCTTTTTTTCTCTCTCTCTCCTTGGCCACTTTCGGTCTGTTTATCTTTCTTTCTGTCTCTTTCCTCGGCTGTCCACCAGCAGCACCTCTTGCCTGCTACCCCTGTCCAACAGCAACCCTAATCCCTTCATTTTATCTCTCCCCTGTCCAGCAGCACCTCTTCCCTACTCCCCTTGTCCATCAATACCTGTCCAGCAGCATCCCTTCACTGCTCCCCCCCTGTCCAACAGCAGCCCTTCTCCCTTCATTTTATCTCCCCCCTGTCCAGCAGCACCTCTTCCCTACTCCCCTTGTCCATCAATACCTGTCCAGCAGCATCCCTTCACTGCTCCCCCCCTGTCCAACAGCAGCCCTTCTCCCTTCATTTTATCTCCCCCCTGTCCAGCAGCACCTCTTCCCTACTCCCCTTGTCCATCAATACCTGTCCAGCAGCATCCCTTCACTGCTCCCCCCTGTCCAACAGCAGCCCTTCTCCCTTCATTTTATCTCCCCCCTGTCCAGCAGCACCTCTTCCCTACTCCCCTTGTCCATCAATACCTGTCCAGCAGCATCCCTTCACTGCTCCCCCCCTGTCCAACAGCAGCCCTTCTCCCTTCATTTTATCTCCCCCCTGTCCAGCAGCACCTCTTCCCTACTCCCCTTGTCCATCAATACCTGTCCAGCAGCATCCCTTCACTGCTCCCCCCCTGTCCAACAGCAGCCCTTCTCCCTTCATTTTATCTCCCCCCTGTCCAGCAGCACCTCTTCCCTACTCCCCTTGTCCATCAATACCTGTCCAGCAGCATCCCTTCACTGCTCCCCCCCTGTCCAACAGCAGCCCTTCTCCCTTCATTTTATCTCCCCCCTGTCCAGCAGCACCTCTTCCCTACTCCCCTTGTCCATCAATACCTGTCCAGCAGCATCCCTTCACTGCTCCCCCCCTGTCCAACAGCAGCCCTTCTCCCTTCATTTTATCTCCCCCCTGTCCAGCAGCACCTCTTCCCTGCTCCCCTTGTCCATCAATACCTGTCCAGCAGCATTCCTTCACTGCTCCCCCCCTGTCCAACAGCAGCCCTTCTCCCTTCATTTTATCTCCCCCCTGTCCAGCAGCACCTCTTCCCTACTCCCCTTGTCCATCAATACCTGTCCAGCAGCATCCCTTCACTGCTCCCCCCCCTATCCAACAGCAGCCCTTCTCCCTTCGTTTTATCCCCCCTTGTCCAGCAGCACCCCTTCACTGCTCCACCCTGTCCAACAGCAGCCCTTCTTCCTTCATTTTATCTTCCCCCTGTCCAGCAGCACCTCTTCCCTGCTCCCCTTGTCCATCAATACCTGTCCAGCAGCATCCCTTCACTGCTCCCCCATGTCCAACAGCAGCCCTTCTCCCTTCATTTTATCTTCCCCTGTCCAGCAGCACCTTTTCCCTGCTCCCCTTGTCCATCAATACCTGTCCAGCAGCAAACCTTCACTGCTCCCCCATGTCCAACAGCAGCCCTTCTCCCTTCGTTTTATCTTCCTCCCTGTCCAGCAGCACCTCTTCCCTGCTCCCAAACCGCCGTTCCTACCCTCCCTCCATCCTGGTTTCCTGGTCTCTTGTGGCCCACCAGCACAAACCCCTGCCGCAGCTGCTGTCTGTCAATGTCCCTGCTCACTGCCTGTCTGTTTATCATGCCCCTTCTCCCACCTAACTTTTTTTTTTTTTTTTAAATCACGTTTCAACAGTGAAGGGCAACCGGTGCACAGTAACCGCCGCAGGATAAAGGAAACCGCCATGCGCGCACTCGTGCCGAACACACACACGCCACACACTTTAACATTTCTCTGCCGGCCATGGAGTTATGGATCACGGAGGCAGGGATCACACAGGTAGGAGTGTGCATGCGCGCTTAGGGTTTTATTATTAGTGATAATCCAAAGTGGTGACCTATGTAAATGAGAGTCACCACTTTGGAATATAATTTTATATAGTTTATTTATTTATATACCACTTATATCCTAAGTGGTTTACATTCAGGTACTTTATCATGTTTCCCGATCCGTCCCGGTGGGCTCAAACTCTGTGTAGTGTACCTGGGGCAATGAGGGGATTAAGTGACTTACCCAAGGTCACAAGGTGCAGCGAGGGATTTGAACCTTGTACATTGCATTCTGCAGTCCTTTTTTTGTTTATTGACTTATTGAGAGATGCAGTCTTTTCCTCATGGCTGTACCCCTTTCAGTGCTGATTGCTGTGGTGGAAAATAGAAGGTCTGGCCCACTAGCACAGAGAGTGGTAGGGGGAGGAGGAGGAACTTTAGCAGCTGTGAGAGAGAAACCCTTAGCTTCTCCCTCGTAGCCAGAGAGATGCTGATTCATTTCTAAATTCTGCAAACAGCACAAGCCCAGAGGAACATAATAGCCTTACTGGTTAAGACCACAGGTCCATCAAGCCCAGTAGCCCGTTCTCACGGTGGCCAATCCAGATCCCTAGGACCTGGCCAAAACCTAAGGAGTAGCAATATTCCATGCTACCAATCCAGGGCAAGCAGTGGCCTCCCCCATGTCTTTCTCAATAACAGACTATGGACTTTTCCTCCAGGAAATTGTCCAAACCTTTCTTAAAACCAGCTACGCTACCTGCTCTTACTACATCCTCTGGCAACACGTTCCAAAGCTTAACTACTGAGTGAAAAAAAAATTTTCCTCCTATTGGTTTTAAAAGTATTTCCCTATAATTTCATCGAGTGTCCCCTAGTCTGTAATATTTGACAGAGTGAAAAATCAATCCACTTGTACCCGTTCTACTCCACTCAAGATTTTGTAGACTTGGAGAAGCTTCTGCTTAGGTACGACATTTACTCCCAAATTCTCATTCTCTCTAGGGTTGCCAGATTTTGTGACTGTAAAATCGGGACACCCTAGACCCACCCCAGCTCTGCCCTCCTCCCCCTGCCTCCTGCCCAACGCAATTGAAAGGAGGCTTTTCAAAACCCGGACAAAGTGCTGGGTTTTGAAAAGCTGACTGGGGAAATCCAGATGTCTGGTAATCCTAATTCTCTCTGATGTATTGCCTGCGCACGTCCCATCTTAGGAACTCTATTTATTGGGATTTATTAAACACCTTTATGAAGATATTCACCCCAGGCAATGTACACAGCAAGCAGCAGAATAGTGAGGGAAGAAGGTGCCCAAGCAGTGCATAGTAAGGGGGGATGGTCTGCCCCGGGCACCGTCTTCATAGGGGTGCTGGCACCTGTCCTAATCCCCCTCCCCCCCCTGCTCCTTTCCATTCCTCTGCCAAGTGCACACCTTTACTACTACTTCCCCATTTAGCTCTTCGCCAGTGCGAGCAGAAGCTCCAACCTGCTGTTCGTGCCAGCGTTAGCTCTCCCCCTGACGTCACTTCCGGGTCCCACATCAGAAGAGCCAACGCCGACAGCAATTTGCCATGTCAGGTATGTGGGAAGAGGTGTGTGTGTGTGTGTGTGCATGAGCGGTGGGAGGGCAAGGAGGAGCACCACTGTCCCGGACACCGCTCACCCTTCCTACACCACTGCACCTGGGGAATAGAGTTGCACAGGGACAGAAATCAAACCTGTCCCCGCTGGCTATTGAATCCATCCCCGCACGTAATCTCTTCCATCTTCGCCTGTCCCCCTAAACTTCAGAAATAGCATAATTAATTTCATTTAATTATGCTACTGAATTAAAGGCTCTGGTAGAGACCCATTTACAAATAAGCAAAGACACTTTATTAATTTGGAAAGATTAATCGGGAAGAATACATATTTTGTAAATGGGTCTCTGTCAGAGCCTCTAATGTTAATATAAAATAGAAATAATCTAGCTGTTGAGGACCCTCAAACTATGAAGGTGGCCGGGGATCCCTTTTGCCAAGCTTAAAAGGCAGCAGCAGCATTCCTGAGACAGATGTTGTCACCTCAGTGGCTCAGGGATGCTCTCAGCGACTGCTACGCTTTGGTGGAGGGGAGTTCTGGCCGCCTTTGGAGGAGGTTTTCAGCTGGCGGTGCTTGGGGATCGCCAACAGCCACAGCAAGGGTCAGCAAGTACTTCAACACTGGAGAAATGAAACCAGAAATGCATTTCCTTTTCTGTTCAACACAAAGACATAATAATAATAATAATAATAATTTATTTTTATATACTGCCTAACCAGCAGTTCATAGCAGTTTACACAATAGGTACTCAGCATACACTATAATAATAACATCATACATAATATAATAATAAGTAACTAATACAAGCATTAAAACTAATGAATAAAAAAAACCCACAATATAAACTAAAATAAGTATAGATAAAAAGATTAAAAGTGCATTATAACATCTGCTATATACATTTCCCAAAGCTAACATATTTCAGTCAATAAATTCCTTTTTTACCTTTGTTTTCTGGAGATTTATTTTTCCATCAAGTTGGTTCCAGTTTCTCTTTTTTTTCTTTTCTACTTTCCTGTCTTCTACAAATTCTTCTTCAAGCAACTGCTGTACTGTGGTTCCTCTTTACCACGGTCCAGCATTTCTGTCTTCCCTCCTTCCCATTGTACATCACCATCACTCCCTTCTATCTATCATAGCAACTCCTCGCGCACCATGGGTGCCCCTCCACCGCCCCCCCCCCACGGTCACACCCCCCCCCAGTGCCTCTTTCAAATTTAATAACCCATTGTAGCCCGTGAGTCAAAAAGTTTGCCCATTGAACACCGTTACTAGTGTATGGTAGCGATGGGTGAATGAGTGAGCGACTGTGCGGATGGTATTAAGGATTGAAAATAATGCAGCAAAGATGGAGCGCTTGTTCCTTCTCTATATCATGTCGAAGCTCTTTTTCCCTTATGTTTATTATTCATCTTCCCTCTTCTTGTCCTGAGATATGTTTCTTCTGGTATTATGCTATTACGCCTGAGTATGTTCTTTAACTGAATTACATTGGATTGTACTGTTGAAATCTGGTGTTTCTATGTTGCTGCATTTCTAATTAAAAAAAGAAACTGGTTGACAGATAGAAGCCAGAGGGTGGTGGTTAATGGAATTCACTCGGAAGAAGGAAGGTGAGGAGTGCTAAAAGGATCGGTGTTGAGGCCGATTCTGTTCAATGTATTTGTGAGCGATATTCCTGAAGGGTTAAGAAGGTAAAGTCTGACTTTTTGCGGATGATACCAAGATTTGTAACAGAGTGGACACCCCGGAGGGAGTGGAAAACAGAAAACAGATTGAGCAAGATCTGGTGCGTAGGGTGAATGGTCCATGCACTGAAACCCCAACTGCATCAAAACATCCATCGTTTTGCCAGCCTGGTGAGTGGCTGCATTGTCTTGCAAAAAGAGAACTGCTTTCCTCAGCTTCCCTCTCCTTTTTTTATTTTATCGCCTCCTTTAATCAGCACAGCCCGTTTGGTAAAAAGGTTTTAATATATAGTTTGCTTGTCACAATAAAATTCGCCTACATCGTTGTACATATCTGCAGTTTTGGTTTGTTTGTTCCTGGCTGGTTTTTTTTTACTGCAGACGAGGTTGGACCTCCCTTCTTTTGGTTCTGTCCCCCAAACACTGTGGCCATGACTTTTGGGTCTTGAATTTCCTTGGCCTTGGAGAACCTGAGTGTCGCCATTACATGGACTGTTTTGTCTCAGGATCATAGTGGTGTAACCATGTTTTATCAGCAGTAACTAATTGTTCCAAAAATCTGGCACCAACTTGCTGAAAATGCTACAAAATCAATTTGAAAAAGTGTCCACTCAACGTCATGTCTCGTCAACATTCAAACATTCGGGCACCTACTTGGCCGACACCTTATGCATACATACCCAGCTGCTCGTGGATTATACACCCAACACATCCTCTGGATATCTGTAGTGTCTCAGCAATTGTTTTAGCCAATAGTCGCCAATCTGCCAAAATTTCAGGAGTTGACACCGTTTGAGGCCTCCCAGACCTTGCTTCATCTTCGGTCTCAAAATCTCCACACTGAAATTTTGCCCACCGCTTCTTCACTGTGGCCATTTGTCACTCAATATTTGCAACATACATTCATGGATTTCCTTCAGAGTTTTCTTCTGAAGTTTTCTTCGGAGTTCCACATTTGAAAATGCCACACTTTTCGTTGACACGGTTCAATCAATGATCTGAAACAATGTCAAAACATAGCATTACGATTCTGCAAATTGGCACTTTGCAAAATACAATAACACTCTTTTCAGCTACAGTGACAAAATAATGTTCAGAATTTAGGAAGCGGGTTAGGCTGAGAACTTTTCAGCACCCCGTCATATGGTAACAGAACACGTGCCACATATGAGGGGTAGGGCGTTTCTCCAAGTTATGTGCATACTTTCGGTTATGCGCCTAGCATGATGCACTTACGCATGCCCTTTTACGCCTGTCATTGTCCTGGCCAACTGGTCCCACCTAATTTTAGGCATGATGATGTGGGTTTATGATAGCATTCTATAACGGAATCTTGTTATAGAGACCGATCGGCATTACAGGCCCAAAAAATTATTTATTTATTTATTCAATCTATACCAGTGGTCTCCAACTTAAACCCTTTGCAGGGCCACATTTTTGATTTGTAGGTACTTGGAGGGCCGCAGAAAAAATAGTTAATGTCTTATTAAAGAAATGACAATTTTGCATGAGGTAAAACTCTTTATAGTTTATAAATCTTTCCTTTTGGCCAAGTCTTAATAATAATATTGTAATTCATAGCTAAAGAGACATATGATTGAGAAACTGTTTTATTTTACTTTTGTGATTATGATAAACGTACCGAGGGCCTCAAAATAGTACCTGGAGGGCCACATGTGGCCCCGGGCCGCGAGTTTGAGACCACTGATCTATACTGTTCTCCCAGAAGAGCTCAGAACGGTTTACATGAGTTTATTCAGGTACTCAAGCATTTTTCCCTGTCTGTCCCGGTGAGCTCACAATCTATCTAATGCACCTGGGGCAATGGGGGGATTAAGTGACTTGCCCTGGGTCACAAGGAGCAGCGGGGGTTTGAACCCACACTCTCAGCACTGTGACCAAAATAAATTTGTTTGTTCCATTATTTAGCCCATCCTCCTGATAACATCCAGAGCGGGTTACAAAACATACATAATAAAATTAACAAATAATATATTAATAAAACAAATTTGAAGCCGTCACAAATAAAATACTGTAGATCTATACAATTCTTAAAATTAACCATATTTAAAATACATAACAGTTCCAAAACAAATCATAAAAATAAGATAGTTTCCAACAAACATTCCATGGTTAAACAAATAAGATTTTATAGCTCCTTCAATATCCTAATAAATCATCAATTGATCTTGCAGAAGACGGGGCCTTGTTTCACAGTCAAATAATAGAAAAGGAGTAGGCTCAAGAACAAATACACTCCAGATGGAAAAATCTATTGGCTGCCTGGTTTCATTTTTTTTTTTTTTTTTTAATTCTTTATTTATCATTTTAAAAATTTAACAAAATCAAAACATTTTGTACAGAAAGATTGTCAGATCGAACACAAAATAATAAGTAAATCATTAACATAATAAGAACAAAATTCTAATCGGACAATCTCAAGTCCTCAATAATTATGTGATCCAAGATATATATGAGAGTGAACTTTTAAGGAAATCAATTATAAATTCTATATAATAAAGAACAGTATCATGTGTCTGACTTGAGGAATTATTCTATTACCAAGTCCAACAATTACTTAGTTGTTATTGTGGTAGTTGTTGTTATACCCTCTTTTTCCAGACGTTTCAGTGTCAGAAAGGCTGTAAGTTGAGATGGCTCAAAAAACACATACTTATTATCTCGATATCTTACTATACATTTACATGGGAAACGTAAAAAGAAAATGCCACCCAGCTGTGTAACTCCTGCCTTCAACAAAAGAAACTGACGTCTACGATTCTGAGTTTCTCTACTAACATCTGGAAACATTTGAATTTTCAAACCCAGAAACTCCTTACTCTTGTTCCTAAAAAACAATTTCAAAATCCAATCTTTATCCGGCAACAAAGCCACAGATAGTAAAAGAGTTGCTGGTTTAACCAAATCTTTATCTGATGTTTCCAAAATTGCTGTCAAATTTTGTTGAAGGTCTTGTATGTCTTGTATTTCCTGTCTCTTATCCTCCGAATGTTGACCCCTTACGTTCATAGGCAAATAATATACTCGAGTGAGAGGAGGCAATGATTCCTCAGGAATATTAAATATCTCCATAAAGTACCTTTTTATCATCTCTCTCGGGTTTACAGATAGGATTTTAGGAAAATTCAACAGTCGTAGGTTATTAGTCCGATAGTTATTTTCCATAATTTCCAATTTTTTTCTAATACTTTGATTATCTTTTATTATTGTAGATTGAACTTGTTTAATCATTTTCACTTCATTTTCAATACCTCCCAATTTTTCTTTGACATTAGAAATTTCCTGTTTATTTTCCTCTATTGTCTGTTTTTGAATTTTTATATTCTTTTCACCTTGTTTAATTTGTTTAGTTAGTGAGTCTCCCAGTTTGGAAACTAAGTCCCAAATTGAATCAAGAGTCACTTCAGCTGGTTTCTCATATTTAAAGAAAGTCTTATGTAAAGTTGGGGAAGACTCACCTTGGCTGCCTTCTGTCTGTTGGTCTGGATTTTTTCCTCCTTCTGCTCTATCCGCTGGAACCATCTCTGGACTTAACAAAGCCATAGAGACTTCACCTTGCTGGCTCCCTGATGTTACAGCCTCATGATCAGAGAGTGCTGCTACTTCTGGCCCACTCCTTTCACATGGGGAACTCGCACTCAGCGGTGGGGGAGGTGGACTCCTCTGGTCGGGGCTCAGCGTGGTATCCAGCCCAAGGACTTCCGATCCGGCGTCACTCCACGTCGCAGAGTCCAGCGGGCGATTCCCCGAACCTACTGACTCCCTCTGAAGACGCTGAAGAAAATGTTCAATTGAAGCGAGAGGGGGGTGTTCAAGACGTCGCGAGGCTGCAGCGGCGCTCTTACCCCGTCTCTTCGGCATCGCGACTGACAAATAGTCTGATCGCTGTTGAAATATAAACAATCGTACCCTCAGCGTCTCACCAGGCACTGGTACAAATCAAATCATATATCCTGGATCTGGAGATCTCCTGTATTCGTTCCTATATTCCAATAGGCAAATCAATAATCTCCAACTCCCTGGCTCCAAGGGGCTCCCAAGGGGCCTGGCGAGCCCCTTCGGCCACGCCCTGCGGCCGCAACCGCGGCGGCGTTCTGTTTTTGAATTGTTGGAGACGGACCCGGTGACATCAGGGGTCCGTCTCTGAAGATGCCTGCTAGGAACAAGTGGTAAGAAGCAGAACCGCTGCTGCAGGAAGCCAGGGAGAGAGGCACAATCCCCTCTGATGAACTCCTCCGATGCAGGAGATCTCCCGAGTCTCCCGCGGCGGAGTTCTGTTTTTGAATTGTTGGAGACGGACCCGGTGACGTCAGGGGTCCGTCTCTGAAGATGCCTGCTAGGAACAAGTGGTAAGAAGCAGAACCGCTGCTGCAGGAAGCCAGGGAGAGAGGCACAATCCCCTCTGATGAACTCCTCCGATGCAGGAGATCTCCCCCTGGTTTCAGTTTTGGCCAAAAGGTTACGGCCATGATTTTGGCTGAAACTGTCTGTTTTCGATGGAATCCAAAACTTGTGCTTTGTCCTTTTTATGTATGTATATAGGTTGTCTCACTCCCTTCTCTCATCTTCATACAGGTGTTGGCTCTCCCCACCCCAACCTGTAGATGTCCCCCCTCAGGCCTATCTTACAATCCAGGGCGGTCTTGGAGTATAGCCAGGGCAGGAGTGATCCCCAGTCATTCCTGCCCATGCTGGCTGGCTGAAGAAGACACTTAGGTCGAAACATGGACCGTGTTGGGTCCGCTTCATTGTCTCAAGTTGTGGATGTTCCATGTTGTTCCAAAGCTGTAGATAACCTTCTTGATACCAATAAAATTTACATCAGTAAACACTCTCCACAGCACTATTTTTTTGGATTTTTGCTTTCCTGTGGATTCAACAGGTCAATTCTTTGGTTGATCCAGGTCTTGGAGTATAGCCAGGGCAGGAGTGATCCGCAGTCATTGCTGCCCATACTGGCTGTATTCTAATGTTTCTGTTGTTGAGGCTGTCAAAGTATTAGAAGAGACCTTGGAAAGTGCTCTGTCCTTTAATTCACATGTTTCTAACATAGTGAAACAGTTATTTTAAGCTTCATATCATTTATCTCACCCAACCTCTGTTTTCTATTTCAGCATTACAAATCATTATCCATTCACTTATCGTTTCTAGATTAGATGACTGAAATTCACTTCTTCATGGAATGTTATGTTATATTAATCAGGTTTTCAATTCTGCCTTTACCTATTCACTTCAAGGTCAGATTATATTACATACATTACAACATACATATATTACAAACATTACAAGAGATTGGGTCAGTTATCCAGGAAGTTACAATGATCAAGATTCAAGAAAGGCATCCCATTCAGTTGTCCAAAATTCTGCTATCCGCCTTCTGATAAATTTGTGGAAGTACGTTCATTTATTTATTTAAAACATTTAAAATCCGCTTTTCTCCAAAGCGACTCACAACTCAGTTTTAAACACATCCATTTTAAAAGGACTACATACAAGCAGATGGACATTAGGGATCAGAATTACTAATTGTGAGAACCCTAAAAGAGGTAAACATCATCATTTTCAGAGAGGCAAAATGCTAACCATGGAAAGTCTGAGGAAAAAAAAAAAAAGATAGGTTTTAAGCAGTTTTCTGAATTGCAACAAATTTCTACAAGTGCCAGTCATGGCGTTCCATAAAACTTGCCCGGCAGTTGAAAAGCAAGATTTTTTTTAGTTTGCACATATCGGACACTGTTTGCTCTCCTAGTATCAAATAACCAACGATTTTCAGATCTGAGTGCTCTCAGTGGGTTGTACAACGCCAAGCGCTTGGCCAAATAATTTGGCAGGGTGTCATAAACACCCTGCTGGACAAGTTTTAAGATCTTAAATTGAACACAAAATGGAATTTTTTTAAGATGGGGGAAATGTGAGATAATGTGTTCATAGTGAGATACTCCCCTCAACAACCGAGCAGCTGAGTTCTGTCACAGCTGTCCTCCCAAACGAGCACTGGCTCCCTGTTTCTCATTCTATCACATACAAACTCTATTATTTACCTCTAAAATACTATATTTCGGTCACCTACTTACTTATCCTCGTTTCATAGCATCATATCCCACGCTGCTCCTTCTGACCCTGGGCAAGTCACTTAATCCACAAAAATACCTCCCTTTTATTCAATTTTCAAATTCTTAATTAGAAAGAGTGATGAAGTTTTCTCATATCAGACTTATCTCCACTGACCGCACATTTAAAGTTCTTTATAGAGGAGAGGCCTCAGATCCCAGTGCGTTGCCAGCGATTAACTATAGAACAGCACTCGATAGGGAACTAGCCTCATCGGCACTCTCCCCCTCCTGCCTAATTTTAAGATGATGTATATCGAAAAACTCTCAAAAAAACTGATAATAAACTTAGCTTCAATTAGGCAGGGAGTTCTTATATCTCTCAGCTTCTGTTTACTTTGCTGCGGTCCGTTCCTGCCGATGAGGTTAGTTCTGTTGTATAGTTAATCGCTGGCAACGCACGGGAATCTGAGGCCTCTCCTCTATAAAGAACTTTAAATGTGCGGTCAGTGGAGATAAGTCTGATATGAGAAAACTTCATCACTCTTTCTAATTAAGAATTTGAAAATTGAATAAAAGGGAGGTATTTTTGTGGATTTATGATTGATCTCTCTTTATCCTATATACAGTGGTACCTGGGTTTACGAGTGCACCGGTTTGCGAGTGTTTTGCAAAACGAGCAAAACATTTGCAAAATCGGCACCTCGCACACCGAGCTTGCCTCGATGTACGAGCGCCTCCCCCCGCGATCCGGCAACCCCCCACCGTGCGATCCGGCACCCTCCCCTGCCACGATCCAAAATCCTCCCCGTACCCATCACCCACCCGAACACATCACTTACCCCCCCATCTGGCACCCGGTACCGGCACCAACGCACAGGACATGCCGGTGCCCGAAGATCTGTCGTCCTGTTCGCTGGGCCTTGAGCATCTGCGCATGCTCAAGGCCTTAGTTCCTGCTCTCTCCGAGATTCTCGAGATCTCCAAGAATCTCGGAGAGAGCAGGAACTAAGGCCTTGAGCATGCACAGATGCTCAAGGCCCAGCAAACAGGAGGACAGATCTTCGGGTGCCGGTGCCGGGTGCCAGATGGGGGGTAAGTGATGTGTTCGGGTGGGTGATGGGTATGGGGAGGATGTCAGTTTGCAGCGGGGGGGGGGGTGACGTGAGCAGGGGGGGGCTGCCAGATCGCGCGAGGGGGATGGAGATCACACGGAGGGGGGGCCTTCGTGAGTTGGGAGGAGCAATGCCGGTTCTCGGGGGGGGGTAGAGCAGTGCCACTGGCCTCGGGGGGGGGGAACAAATCAAGCGAGTTTCCCTTACTTCCTATGGGGAAACTTGCTTTGATATACAAGTAATTTGGTTTACGAGCATGCTTCTGGAACGAATTATGCTCATAAACCAAGGTTCCACTGTACATTGTTTTTGATCTACAAGTCACTTCATCCCCCATTGTCCCAGGTATATTAGACAGAATGTGAGCCCACTGGGACAGACGGGGAAAAATGCTTGAGTACCTGAATGTAAAACCACTTAGGCTATTAAAAATAAATAAATACACGCTATTTGTGATCTCTTTGTTCATCTTCCAGCAACCTACGTACCTTTGTTTTGTCAGGTCCGTTTTGATACCATCCATACGAGGATATTTAGGGCTCCTTTTACAAAGCCGCGCTAGCGGTTTTATCCCACGCGCCGGAATGGCGTGTGCTATAGCGCGCGCTAGCCGGAAATCTACCACCTGCTCAAAAGGAGGCGGTCGCGGCTAGAGCACGCCATTCCGCGCGTTAAGGCCCTAGAGCGGCTTTGTAAAAGGAGCCCTTAGTGTAAATGGTCCACACTTACGAAACTCACTACATCCATACCTTTGTCTAGAAACAAACCTGGAGAGATTTTAATCAGCCTTAAAAACTAAATTAAGCGTTGTATTTGAGTTTAAAATGTTATAAATACTGGGACACTTATTGTAATTTTTTTTTTCCAATTCTTTATTCATTTTTAAAAAATTTACAATAAGTGTAACAGCATTTATAACATTTTAAACTCTAATACAACACTTAATATTCTGTTAAAATCCATATCAGAATTTATCCCCCCTCCCCCTAATCAATAACATTCTTTAAATTCAAGAAAATCTACCGTAAACCCCATTCCTATATTCCTTATTTAATATTGAAATAAAAAAACCCTTCCTCCCCCCCCCTCCTGGATGTGCATTTTTAAGGGGAAAAATAATATTCAATCATTACAATAGTTTGTTAATGGCTCCCAAATCTCCTGAAATTTCCTAAAATTCCCCTGCTGTGTGGCTATTGTCCTTTCCATTTTATAAATGTGACATAAAGCATGGATTCTTGGGGAGGGGAAGGGAGGGGGGGATGGGAGGGGAACTGATTATATTGTTGAAAATGTTATTTCCTGACTGGTACTACTGTTTGTATTTGCTTCTTACTGCTGGAATAATAAAAATCATTTAAACATAAATGTGACATAAAGAGTTCCACCAGAAGCTGTAATTCAGTCTCTCCCAGTTTTTCCAATTACTCGTAATCTGTTGTATGGCAACCCCTGTCATAATAAGTAGAAGCCTGTTATTCTTAGATGAGATTTGGCTCTTGGCCCTCATTGACATGCCAAACAGCACAGTATCGTACGATAATGCCACTGGATTTTCCAACATACAATTATATTTGACCCCATATCGATTTCCAAAAAGCAAGAATCAATGGACAATAGAATAACAAATGATCTAATGTCCCAGCTTTGAGATGACAGTGCCAGCATCTATTTGACTTAGAGCTATTTAACTTTTGTAAACGACCTGGGGTCCAAAATGCTCTATGTAACAGAAAACACCAAGTTTGTCTCATAGATGCAGATACTGTACTCATTCTCCAAGACCAAATTTGTGGCCATTGAGACGCGGTAATTTGATGCTTAATCTCAATGCTCCAAATGTCCCGAAGCCCAGTCTTTGGTTTCTGATTCATAAATCCAGATATTAATTTGTACCACTGAGCAGCCTGGTGTCCCAGAAAATCCACCTGAAAACACAAGAACGGCAAACGATACTGATTACTAAGATTTTTCCATTCAGGGAACCCTACCTGAATGGCCTGCTTCAATTGCAACCACTTATACTTTTGTGATTTATTAAGACCATATTTGTGTTGCAATTGTGAAAAGTCAAGCAGCTTACCATTAGAAATAACATCAGCTTCACTGGCTCCCAGTATACTCCAGAGTCCTCTATAAATGTGCCTGCTTAGCCTTCAAGATTCTACATGGCATCCTACCCCCCGTTATCCCACTCCTTTGGAATTCCTCTAACCCACTCTCCTCTAGATCCTACCAAAAACTGAAACTATCTTTCCCATCTACAAAAGGTATATCCCGCGCAGGAAAACTTGGAACATCCCTCCCTTTTAGAACCACAGAACTCTGGAACAACCTCTCATCCCCGCTCAGAAATGTTAGCTCCTTCCAATCCTTCTGTAAACACCTGAAAACTTGGCTCTTTTCAAAAATCTAATCACCCCCATTCTCTAGTACCCTGTTCCCTCCCTATCTTCTTTTCCCTCTCCTATATCCATCTTTGTAGTTCCTTTCCTCTCAACCTCTGTAAACCGTGCCGAGCTCTGCGCTTGCGGAGATGATGCGGTATACAAACCTAAGGTTTAGTTTAGTTAGTTTAGTTTAGTTTATCATCTAAAGTGCGTATACCTGCCTTCATCCAATATTTCCAGATGAATCTTGGAGTTTAGCCATAGGGTCTGATATGTTGATTTAAGTATTGAAATAGATGTTAAGTTATTAACATATCTTAAGGTTTTCCATGTATCTACTAATATTCTATTTTCTTTATATAACCTAGGCATTTTGATACTGAGAACATGGTTTAATCTCAGAGGAACTTGAGTTGCCATTCCAACATCAACCAATCTGGGAACTTTTCCATGAGCTCTGGGAGGATCCAATACATACCTTGACGCATAATATAGGATTGATGATACCTATAAAAATTAGGAAAATTTACCCCACCCTCAGCGATTGGCTTTTGTAAAGATACTAGAGCAATTCTTGCAATTTTACCCAGCCAAATAAATTTTGTAAGAATACTATTTAATTTTTTATAAAAGGACCCCGGAAAAAAAACTGGCAACATACCCATTTGGTAACAAACCACAGGCAAAATCATCATTTTAATAGTTTGAACTCTTCTCCACCAAAACAGATGTAATGGATTCCAATGCTCACACATTTCTGTGATCTTCTGCAATAAAGATTTTTCATTTACTTTCATTGTCTCTTCCAGCGTATTTTTTATCCAAACACCTAAATATTTTATATCTTCTTCCTTCCAAAGAAACAGAAATGAATCAAATAATCCTTTTGTACAATGTACATTTAGTGGAAGAATCTCTGATTTACTCCAATTTATTTTGTATCCTGAAAATTTCCCAAATTTCTCTATCAAATCCAGCAAATGTGGAATGGTTGTTTCAGAATTCCTCAAATGAAGCAAAATGTCATCCGTATAAGCAGATACCTTGTATTCCCGACCTGTGTAAGGAATACCCTGGATCTCCTCTGCCAGTGTCACATTGACCTGGCGTTAGTTCTAGAAGTGTAGCAGGCGGTGTAATGTCCTGCGTGCCCTTAGTTTTGGCTTCTGCACTAAAACCAAGCTGAAATTCACATTTGGACTTGTATCATCATTTTTAGCTGAAACCGAAATTATTTTCTGGCCCATGGATCATCTCCTCCCTTCATCATTCCTCAAGCATAAGAAGTCCCACCAGGGCTCACCGCTGGCGTTACCCTCCTCCTCAAACCCACTTGCAAGCTGTTGCTGCTTCAGGGCTTACCTTAATGTTCTGGTGGTGTAGTGGCACATTTAGGTGGGATCAATCCTTAAGTCATTCTTGCCTAGCCTGTGTCTCCAGTCAAAATGACGAGGTCACGACACCTGTTTTGGGATTTGAGGTCACAGGGGCAGGAGCTAGTCTCCAAAACCAAAGTTACATGAGCGTGCAGGAAGTACCAGTTGATTCATAGCTAGTGTCTTATTCCTTTGGTGAATTTTTAGATTCAAAGCTGATTGAAACTTTTATTACACTCAGTACATGTAAATGGTTTGTGATCTATGTGATATTTTTTTAGAGTTGAAAGCTGAGTGAAGCTTGTATTGCATTCAGTACATATAAATGGTGTGGGTGCTTTGTGAGTCTTTCTGTTAAATTTTACAGCTGAAAGTCGAGTAACATTTTTAATATGCACATCCAAGGTGAGGGGGTATTTTGGTTTTCTTATGAGTGCAAATAATGTGGAAGGAGGTTATTATATGTCTTTTTATGTTTGATGAAAGTGATTGAATATGGGGGTGGGAGGGTTATGGGATCTGAATTAAATTTTAATAGGATATTAAGTGATGTATTTAAATATATAGTGATGTTATATGCTGTTGCATTTATTGTAAGTTTTAAAAATGAATAAAGAATATTAAAAAAAAAATTAAACTCGATACATGTATATGATTTGTCTCCTCTATGGATTATTTTGTGTCTTTTTAGATGTAAAAGATACTTTTTATTGCACTCAGTATATGGTTTGATTGCTGTTTGGGTCTGTTGGTGAATTTTTAGACCTGAAATCTGAGTGAAGCTTTTATTACACTTGTGTACATGTATATGGTTTGACTGCTGTGTGGATTTGTTCATGAATTTTTAGTTTTGAAATCCGAGTGAAGCTTTTATTACACCCTGTACATGGAAATGGTTTCTCTCCTGTGTGGATCATTTTGTGACTTTTTAGAGTTGAAAGCTGAGTGAAACTTTTATTACACTCAGTACATGTAAATGGTTTGTCTCCTGTATGGATCATTTTGTGTCTTTTTAGACCTGAAATCTGAGTGAAGCTTTTATTACACGTAGTGCATGTAAATGGTTTGACTGCTGCATGGGTCTGTTGGTGAATTTTTAGACCTGAAAGCCAAGTGAAGCTTTTATTACACTCAGTACACGTATACGGTTTGTCTCCTGTGTGGATCCTCTGATGAATTTTAAAATTGGAAAGCCGAGTGAAGCTTTTATTACACTCGATACATGTAAATGGTTTGAACCCTGTGTGGATTCTCTGGTGAAATTTTAAATGTGGAAGCCAAGTGAAGCTTTTATTACACTCAGTACATGTAAATTGTTTGTACTCTGTGTGGATCCTTTCGTGAAATTTTAGATGTGAAAGCCAAGTGAAGCTTTGATTACACTCGGTACATGTATATGGTTTGACTCCCGTGTGGATCCTCTGGTGAATTTTTAGATCTGAAAGCCGAGTAAAGCTCTTATTACACTCAATACATGTAAATGTTTTGTCTCCCGTGTGGATCCTATGGTGAATTTTTAGATCTGAAAGCCGAGTGAAGCTTTTATTACACTCAGTACAGGTATAGGGTTTGTCTCCCCTGTGGATCATCAAGTGAATTTTTAGATTTGAAAGCCTAGTGAAGCTTTTATTACACTCGGTACAGATATAGGGTTTGTCCCCCGTATGGATCTTTTGGTGAAATTTTAGATTTGAAAGCCGAGTGAAGCTTTTTTCACACAGATTACATGTAAATGGTTTGTAACCCGTGTGGATACTCTGGTGAATTTTTAGATCTGAAAGCCGAATGAAGCTTTTATTACACTCGGTACATGTAAATGGTTTGTCTCCTGTGTGGATCCGCCGGTGAATTTTTAGGCCTGAAAGCCGAGTGAAGCTTTTATTACACTCAGTACATGCAAATGCTTTGTCTCCTGTGTGGATCTTTTGGTGGAATTTTAAACTTGAAATCTGAGTGAAGCTTTTATTACACTCAATACATGTATATGGTTTATGACCTGTGTGGATCATTTTGTGTCTTTTCAGACATGAATGTTGAATGAATCTTTTATTACACTCAGTACATGCAAATGCTTTGTCTCCTGTGTGAATCTTTTGGTGAAATTTTAAACCTGAGATTTGAGTGAAGCTTTTATTACACTCAATACATGTATACGGTTTATCTCCCGTATGGATTCTCTGGTGAATTTTTAGATTTGAAAGCCGAGTGAAGCTTTTATTACACTCAATACATGTATATGGTTTGTCTCCCGTATGGACTCTCTGGTGAAATTTTAGATTTGAAAGCTGAGTAAAGCTTTTATTACACTCGGTACATGTAAATGGTTGGTTTCCTGTGTGGATCATTTTGTGTCTTTTTAGATGTGAAACCCGAGTGAATCTTTTATTACACTCAGTGCATGTAAATGGTTGGTCTCCTGTGTGGATCATTTTGTGTCTTTTTAGATGTGAAAGCCGAGTAAAGCTTTTATTACACTCAGTGCATGTAAATGGTTTGTCTCCTGTGTGGATCATTTTGTGTCTTTTTAGATGTGAAAGCCGAATGAAGCTTTTATTACATTCGGTACAGGTATATGGTTTATGTCCCATGTGGATCCTCTGATGTAATTTTAGATCTGAAACCTGAATGAAGCTTTTATTACACTCAGTACATGTAAATGGTTTGTACCCTGTGTGGATCATTTTGTGTCTTTTTAGACGTGAATGTTGAGCAAACGTTTTATTACATTCAGTACATATAAATGGTTTAACTGCTATATGGGTCTGTTGGTGAATTTTTAAAGTCGAAAGCTGAGGGAAGCTTTTATTACACTCAATAGATGCAAATGGTTTCTCATTTTTATGATTCATTGTGTACATTTGGAGTTCTGAAAACATTGGGAAGTTTTTATTATATGTAGGACAAATAAAGTTGATTTTCCTCTTATATGCAATGTATGTGAATTCTTTCTGGTATGTTTTTGCTTTCTCCCCATCTTGGTGAAGTTTAGAAGTCACTTCATCAATATTATGTATTTGGAAGGGTCTTTCAGCTAGGTGTCTCTGTAGCTCAGGGATGTCACCGAGCTCGCTGTCATTTCTTTCACACTTACTGACTCCATCCGTTGAGTTTCCTGCAGGTTCTCTCTCTTCCTTTTGTTCCTGCTTACACTTCTCTGTGTTAATCTTCCCAAGTCCCTGGGAAATATTCTCACAATCATTTTTTGATTGTCTTTGGACATGTACAATGTCTACAGGATCTTCTCCTTGGTTCATAACTCTCTTCCATTCCTTTAGGATCTGCTGATCTGCTGGATATAAACAAAAGGTATTACTCATTAGTTAGAAAACAGCAGTGGTTTCAAAGATGTAACCTGTGTATAATAAGAGGAAGGACAGGTTATATCACACCAGGATTTTTCATTCGTGGCTTCAGAAGTGGTCAGTTTCCTATTTGCAAAGCATGTTTGGAGAATTCATCCCTGCCCAGGGCAAGTTTGTGAGATGTTCCTTGGTAATAATAATAATAATAATAATTTTATTCTTATATACTGCCAAAGCCATAGAAGTTCGAGGCGGTTTAAGGTAAGAAGCGCTGGACAATCAGCGAAGAGGTTACAATCAATGGCAGTGAGTAGAGTTAAGGGAGTCCATTCTATGAAGCAGTGTATCGCAAATTGTGCCGCGGCATGAGAGTCATCCATGCCGGCCGATTGCCTACAGGACGTGCCTCTCGCAGTGAGAGGCACGTCCCATAGGCAGTTGGCCAACGCGGACGACTCTCCACCTCGCTATCTTCTCTCCTCCTCTCCCCGTACCGCCCCTCCTCCCGGATCCCTCCACCAAAATGGGCCTCTGCGCATGCGTGGACGCTCACCAACTGGCTTTGCCTGCTCTTCATGTGGTACATTTGACATCTACGCATAAGTCTGCCTTTTTTGCAGCAGTTCCTGTGGAATTCTCTCCCAGTTAGGATTCGTTCCGAGTTAATCTTATGTAAAATTCAGATCAATGGTTAAGACACATCTTTTTGGTTTAGCAACTTTATGAGATGTTTGGTAAATTGGAATCCTGTTTATTTGGGGAGGCAACTATTTAAACAAGATTTATGTTTAAATGATTTTTATTAAAGTTTTCAAGAAAGAGAACAGTAAACACATTTAAACAAAATTATTTTCTTTTTAGATTATTTAGATTTAATTAATTAAAAAAAATTTAATTTCTGTTTTTTCTCTATTGTCTTTTCTTTGCTTTCTTATTTTATGTGGTGTTATTTTTTATTATTTGTTTATAGATTTCAACATAATATCAAGCATGAAACTTGTACAGAAAAGAAATCAAGCCAAGAACATTCTAGAACAATAAAAAAAATATATATATTGTTAAACAAATAAATTCATAATAGAACATAAAGATTACAATGGCTTAACTTTACTCAAGTCCTCAAATTGGATCCAAAACTTACACAATTAGCGAGAAAATAAAAAGTAAGCTTAAACTTAAAGAATCACTGCCTTGAGCTGAGAGCAAAATACATGGCATTCTTTTCGTTTCTTGTTTTTATATATTTTGTACACCGTGCAGTTGACAAACTGAAGTGTAGTTAAAACATTCAATATGTTTCACTTGCACACCTAATTGACCATATTCTATGGACCAGGGGTGTCCAACCTGCGGCCTGAGGGCCGCATGCGGCCCCATGAAGTATTTTGTGTGGCCCCGGTTGAGGGCGATGCAGTATTTTCCTCTGCTGCCCCCGGGTGTTTACCGTCTTGCCAGCTCCCTCCTGTGTCTTGCTGCAGCGTTTGCACGTTTGTGCGGCCCCAGAAACATTTTTTTGGGCCAATGCGGCCCAGTGAAGCCAAAAGGTTGGACACCCCCGCTATAGACCATATTTGCGTGTAAGTAGAGGAGATGCCCAGAGCCCACTCATGCCCTGCCTATTTCCACACCACCCTCTCGCACTTCTGTGCTATCACTCTTAGGCGCTTTCTTACTGAAAAGCATCTACAGTCATGTGAAAAAATTAGAACACTCCATGAAATATTC
Organism: Geotrypetes seraphini; assembly: GCF_902459505.1. Classification (NCBI taxonomy): domain Eukaryota; kingdom Metazoa; phylum Chordata; class Amphibia; order Gymnophiona; family Dermophiidae; genus Geotrypetes; species Geotrypetes seraphini. The sequence continues at coordinate 504,512,379 of NC_047085.1, forward strand.
AGTTCTTTTTTAAGAAATGTTCATATATCGATGTCAAATCTTTTTTCTTTTTTTTTTTTTAATCTCTGGAAAAGAAAGTGATGTAATTGCAGTTAAACAACAAAAAATTTCCTTGATCGAGACGCCATTGAAAGAATATATCTTTAGCCTTTGGAGCCGACGATGTTAAAAAATCTGTTTGAGCCAGTCCTGTATAGTTCAGTCCTGTATGTATCCCTGAAAGAAAGCCGATAAAAGTTGGAGAAACAGGCACCATCGGGATTGGACTGATGATAAACTTTGAGATAAGTTTGGAGGCTCTTTAGTTTTCTGTCAGCTGTTATTAGTCAGTGTGCATCTGATAATATTCCAAAGTCTGGGATCTTCTGGAAGCAATGGATGCAGGCAGGTATACATACACCAGCGATTAATCAAATACAGTGGTACCTTGGATTACGAGCATAATCCGTTCCAGGAGCATGCTCGTAATCCAAAATGCTCGTTTATCAAAGCGAGTTTCCCCATAGGAAATAATGGAAACTCGCTTTGATACGTTCCCCCCCCCCCCCCCCGATAACCGGCATCGCTCCCCCCCCGCTCGCTCCAACCGGCACCCCACCCACCCGAACAACTTACCGGCACCGGCACGCAGGCACAGATCGTGCCGGTGCCTAGAAAATCTTTCGGCTTCTGCCTGCCTTGAGCATGCATCTGCACATGCTCAAGGACTTCTAATTCTCCCTCTCGCCGAGAATCTCGGCGAGAGGGAGAATTACCGTATTTTCACGCATATAACGCGCGCGTTATACGTGTTTTTACAAACCGTGCATACCCTTGCGCGGTATACGCGTGAGCGCGTTGTACAAAATTTTTTTTACATAGTTCCCCCCCCCCCCCGACGTCCGATTCACCCCCCGCAGGACCGCTCGCACACACCCGCACCCCCACCCCGAAGGACCGCCGACTCCCCGACTCCCCGACACGATCGAGGCAAGAGGGAGCTCAAGCCCTCTTGCCCCAGCCAACCTTGGCACCCCCGACACGATCGGGGCAAGAGGGAGCTCAAGCCCTCTTGCCCCCCCGACTCCCCGACACAATCAGGGCAAAAAGGAGCACAAGCCCTCTTGCCCCGCCGATTCCCCCACCCCCCGACAATATCGGGCCAGGAGGGAGCCCAAGTCCTCCTGGCCCTGGTGACCCCCCACCCGCTAGTTGTTCGGGCCAGGAGGGAGCCCAAACCCTCCTGGCCACGGCGACCCCCTAACCCCACCCTGCACTACATTACGGGCAGGAGGGATCCCAGGCCCTCCTGCTCTCGACGCAAACCCCCCTCCCCCCAACGACCGCCCCCCCAAGAACCTCCGACCTCTCCCCCAGCCGACCCGCGACCCGCCTGGCCGACCCCCACGACACCCCCAACCCCCTTCCCCGTACCTTTCTGTAGTTGGCCGGACAGACGGGAGCCAAACCCGAATGTCCGGCAGGCAGCCAACGACGGAATGGGGCCGGATTGGCCCATCCGTCCCAAAGCTCCGCCTACTGGTGGGGCCTAAGGCACCTGGGCCAATCAGAATAGGCCCGGGAGCCTTAGGTCCCTCCTGGGGGCGGGGCCTGAGGCACTTGGGCCCAACCCGACCATGTGCCTCAGGCCCTGCCCCCAGGAGGGGCCTAAGGCTCCCGGGCCTATTCTGATTGGCCCAGGCGCCTTAGGCCCCACCAGTAGGCGGAGCTTTGGGACGGATGGGCCAATCCGGCCTCATTCCGTCGTTGGCTGCCTGCCGGACAGGCGGGTTTGGCTCCCGTCTGTCCGGCCAACTACAGAAAGGTACGGGGAAGGGGGTGGGGGTGTCGTGGGGGTCGGCCAGGGGGGTCGGGTCGGCTGGGGGGGTGGTCAGAGGTTCTTGGGGGGGGCGGTCGTTGGGGAGAGGGGGGTTTGCGTCGAGGGCAGGAGGGCCTGGGATCCCTCCTGCCCGTAATGTAGTGCGGGGTGGGGTTAAGGGGTCGCTGTGGCCAGGAGGATTTGGGCTCCCTCCTGGCCCGAACAACTAGGGGGGGGGTCGCCAGGTCCAGGAGGACTTGGGCTCCCTCCTGGCCCGATATTGTCGGGGAGTTGGGGAGTCGGCGGGGCAAGAGGGCTTGGGCTCCCTTTTGCCCCGATCGTGTCGGGGAGTCGGGGGGGGGGCAAGAGGGCTTGAGCTCCCTCTTGCCCCGATCGTGTCGGGGGTGCCAAGGTTGGCTGGGGCAAGAGGGCTTGAGCTCCCTCTTGCCCCGATCATGTCGGGGAGTCGGCGGGGCAAGAGGGGAAGCAGCAGGACACCGGTAGGAGCTTCTACATGATGGGGGGGGTCGGGAGGCTGTGGGGGTGTGAGCGGTCCTTCAGGGTGGGGGTGCGTGCGAGCGGTCCTTCGGGGTGGGGGTGCGAGTGGTCCTGCGGGGGGGGGGATGAATCGGACGTCGGGGGGGGGGCATCAGGCTTTCAGGGTGGGGACAGGACTTCAAGGGGGAGAGGAGAGTCGGGGCGGGCGAAAGAAGAGTCGGGGTGGCCAGAGGGGAGTCGGGGCGGGTGACTGGAGAGTCGGGCAGCATGCGCGGTATACGGGTGTGCGCGGTATACAAAAATTTCTGTACATAAATTTGTGTTTTCCGCGCGCTATACCCGTGTGCGCGTTTTACACGGTTGCGCGTTATCTACGTGAAAATACGGTAGAAGTCCTTGAGCATGCGCAGATGCATGCTCAAGGCAGGCAAAAGCCGGAAGATCTTCTAGGCACCGGCACGATCTGTGCCTGCATGCCAGTACCAGACTGGGGAGGGAGGAGGGGTTTAAGGGGGGGAGGATAAGTTTAAGTTGTTCGGGCGAGGGGGTCGGTTCGCGCGGGAGGGATGGGGTGTGCCGGTTGGAGTGAGGGGGCCTTTGCGATCGAGGAGGAGTGATGCCGATTATCGGGCGGGGGGGGGGGGGTGCTCGCAAATCGAGTCAACACTCGGTTTGCGAGTCAACAGTTTGCTGAGTGTTTTGCTCGTCTTGCAAAACACTCGCAAACCAAGGTTTGACTGTACTTAATAAACTTGAAACTTTTATCATCAACATTGCAGGGCCTAGCCTAGAAGAATCCCTCAAATGAAAAAAAAAACAGAGAGCTACCCTAAACTTTCACAATCACCTATTAGAAAAATAGCCTAGACTATTTTTATTTTATTTTTTTCCCTTTAAAAGGTTACTCTTTTACTTGAATACACATAAAAAGAGCTATCCTGGAAATGATATAGATGTAGTTCCCAAAGGGTTTATGATCCTCTTAGCAGATATCTGCTTGAGACACCAAGATCTTCCCTGGAAGTTGAATTGAAACAATCTCTACTTCATTATAGTTGCCTTTTATCTTTAATTTTTGTTTATTTCCACACACATCCAGGGAAGGGTGAGAGGGTGGGGTTATTTCTTTGCTTTGTCTTAATCCTTGATGAAATGTAATGGAAGGAAAGGGGGAGATTTATTCTTTATGCAGTGTTATTGATTATGATTATAAGTGTTTAACTTGCTGATTAATGTATATATACGGTTCTGCACTTTTGTTGGCCTTAAAAATCAATAAAGATTTATTTTAAAAAAAAAATTATTGTAATCCCTTCAAAGCAGCATACTAATGTGAAACTATTGTTAACTCGTCGATGCCAATATTCTATCTATTGTAGCTCACTGACAATGGTCAGCCCATCTCTTTTGTAAACCGCTTAGAACCGAAAGGCTTTTGTGGTATGTAAATAAAAATTTGTTATGTTATGTTATTCTAGACAAGTGGGTTGTGTCACAATGGCAACATGCCCTGAGCAGAAGGAATCCACTCTGGATTTTTTCTGCGACTCTGCTCTACTTCACTGCGCTCTCTGGCGCCACCTTCAGTTAGTACCCAAGTACCGAGAGCCATCGCACCAAACGGGAAGTAGAGACATCCATGGCAATCAAATCCATAAACAACAGTTCCGCTCCAGAATTAATATGAGAACATTAACTGCAAACAACCAACAAATGCATCAAAGGAGCTCAGAAATGACGCCTGCATAAAACAGGAACATATATACAGATTCTTCCCAGCCCAAGGGCTGACTAACGTCCAAGAATCAACTTGGAGAAGCATAAACAGACTGAGACAGTAGGCAGGCGCAGGAAGGACAGGGTGGGAGTTTAGAATGTCTCGCCTATCTACTGGAAGAGAGCTTACCAGAGTAAGTACAAAATCTCTTTTTCCAGTGCAATAGGCGAGACATTCTAGACAAGTGGGACGTACAAAAGCAGTCCCAAAAGGCTAAGGCGGGCTGACTGTGCCGACCCTTAAGACCGAGGACCCTAAAGTAGAGCCCTGTTTCGCCACCACATCCACTCTGTAGAATTTGGCAAACGTGTGTAGAGTGGAGTGGACCAAGTAGCTGCCCTACAGATCTCGTCAGGGGAGATTGCTTTAGCCTTGGCCCATGAGGAAGCCACACTTCTGGTAGAATGTGCCTTAACACAAAGCAGACTGTTTTCCGCATAGAATGTAGGCTGATGAAATAGCCTTAAGTATCCACCTAGAAATAGTAGCATTAGAAGGGGCAGCACCCCTTAGAAGAATGAGTCAACACAAAAAGATGCTCAGAGAGGCAAAACTCATTAGTGACCTCTAGATAATGTAAAATTACTCTTGGGAAACTACGGTCGTGTGTCTTAGAACCCAAAGCTGAAAAACAGCAAACACACTTCCTGATTAGTATGGAAGGCCGACACCACCTTCGGTAGAAACGAAGGAATTGTGTGGAGAGAGATCCCTGTCTCCGAGTTCCTCAAGAAAGGCTCTCGACAGGATAGAGCCTGGAGTTCCGAGACATGTCTTGCTGAGGTAATGGCGACCAGAAAAACTGCCTTCAGCATCAGATCCAAGAGAGAAGCATCTTTCAGAGGCTCAAACAGAGCCTTGGTGAGGCCAGACAAAACAAAATTAAGGTCTCATGAAGGGAAGGGCGGTTTGATGGGAGGTATAATGAAAAGAGACACCAGGGAATGACTAGGGTCCCGGGATCTGAAACAATAGAGCCTGGTGACTTGGACCCGCTGAGAAGCCACAGCGAGCCCTTTATCAAGGCCCACCTGAAGAAAGGCGAGCACCACATGGAAATAGGAGCAGAATACGGCTCCACACTTTCTTGGTAGCACCAATGCTGGAAAGTCATTCCATAAATATTTCATAAAGTCTAAGAAGGCTTCTAGTTCCTGGGGCGCAGTCACCCTCAGACGACTTAATCTTGCGTTTCTTAGGCTTTGGAGGATCCACTGCCTTGCAAACGGAACTATCATGCATGCTAAGCCCCAAAAACAAAGAAGGCCGCCCCACTGGGCTAGCCAAATGTTTAGTTAACTGCTTAATCAGGGGAGAGGGCAAACTTTGCGCTGCCGCCACTCCCGGCTGCACCTCACAGCACTTGGCACAAGGACACTCCTGAGATGCAAGAAGTGTTCAATGTTGACAAGAATTCACACTAGGAAACCCCAAGGACTCCATCCCAACAAAACTTGAGGCAAAAATATGCAGTTTTAGAGAAGCAGGGAGCCTTTGGAAAAAACGATTGCTAAAAATCCAAGATGGTCGCTGCTAAGAAATTCACACCAAAATCGCAATATTTTTCACAGTCAGCAAACTTTAAAAACAGCGATTTTAGGATTTTTCAGGTGGGGGAACACAGGGAGACATGCAGAAACCTTCAAAACTTGGAAATTCAGACCTTTCCCGATCTACCTCACAGGCTGACAGCTTTTACTCACTGTGACCTGTGCTGGGAATGTGCTGCAGCCTGTCTCGGCTCTCTTACAGTAGCTGGAATCAGAGAATCACTGGCTCTTGCTGGGAATGCATCTTCGATGCTAATCTTTGGGCTGCCAGTCAGACTCTGCACCTGACAGCGCCTCCACCCTCACGGACCGACAGACACGCTCAGAAATGGGCGGAGGTGAGAAACGCAGCCAGCACCCTGTGAGACACCGCCGAGTTTCCTAGTCCTAGATAAACCTAACAGGCTGCACTTGAACCTTCATTCAGCAGGAGAGAAAGCGGGGTTGGCCCCAAACTCCTTAGAATCAAGCAGATGCAGACTGACTGACAGGTATCCACTGAGATTGGCCTATCAGAGAATTACAAGGTGGATTTTACTCGCGGTTAGCCACGAGTAACCTGCCAAAACGGTGGAGGGGGAAGGTGCTTACCGCAGGTATGGGGACAAGGCCATCCACCGCCCCATGGAGTGGTGAATGGCCTTGTCCCCGCAGTTAAGGGAGGGAACGCATGCGGCCCCCTCCCTACCTACCCGAATCTATCTATCTATCTCCCTCCCTCCCCCTTACCTTTGCGGTGCATTTTAAGATTTGAGACTTGTTGAAAGCCGCCGGAGTGTATGTGAAGTCGCGTGCGTGTGTGGGCAGAAGCTTCTCCTCTGACGCAACTTCCAGTTGCGACAGAGAAGTTTCCGCCCACACATGCACGCGACTGCACGAACACTCTGGCGGCTTTCAACAAGCCACTCAAACCTTAAAACTCACCACGAAGGTAAGGGGGAAGGAGATGCACGGACCGTGCGAGGGGTGCCGAAGGGCAGTGAAGTGGTGAGAGGGAAGGGTGGATGCTACGGGGACAGGGCAGTGAAGGGGACAGTGGTCCGGTAACGGGGCAGTGACGGGGACAGAAATTTTTCCCAGTGTCATTAAGTCTGTGTGTTCTCCACACAGACAGAGCTGAAGAATCGCGCCAAGAAATTCCAAAAAGGGGACGAAAAAACACAGAATAAAACAATAAAAAGCAGAGAGCAGAACAGAAAAAAATCCGGAGTGGATTCCTTCTGCATATGGCAAGTGGCCATTGGGACACAACCAACTTGTCTAGAATGTCTCATCTATTGCACTGGAATAGGAGAGCACCCCCAGTGCCTATCCTATAGAAGGTATCTAGAAAATGCACTTTTACTCCGTTCCTCTTATTACTCCACTCACCTGAACAGCTGCTTTTCCCAATTTCTCTTTCCTCCGATTCTGGCTCATCCTTGATGTACGGCTCTTCCCCTCGTTCGATGTGGGATATAATCTTAGGGGTTAAGATTGGAGAACTTGATCCTGGGATAAGAAAATTGCATTAGTTTCTCAAAATTTCTGTATCTGATAACCTCAAATTCAAGAGTTAGACAAACTTTCCAACATAAAGAATTTCACCATTTTCATTGATGAAAAATATTCAAACCTTAGTTAGAAAGGAACAACTCTGAAGCCCTGCAGATACCAGAAAAGTAACAAAAACCCTCTTTAAAGTCTAGTTCCCACTCTAAATAAAGCAATATATTATCTGCCTGATTTCAATGTATGTGAACTTCTCCATCCCTTATACAACATGCAGGTCTCCTTGTTCACACCCAGAACATCTGGAATGGGGTGAAACAAACAAAACCAGCAGTTATTTATTTTACTTGCTAAGTTTCAGTATAAGATGTTTTTCCCTTCTCTCCGAGATAGGCAAGACCTGTACTCACACAATTTGAATGTGGTATAAAATATTTATAATTGCTCTTGATCCTTCTTGCCGCATGTGGGACGGAGACCATAGAAATCTGTCTGGCATTAGCTACACAAGTTCAAGTTCAAGTTCACTTTATTTTTGATGGATCGCCTATTTAAAACATTCTAAGCGATGTACACTTAAAAACAAATTATAAAAGAACATTTAGTCATATTAGTAAAACATTTAAAAAAAAAAACCAATAAAACACATATTTGTTAAATAATTAAATTAAATAATACATTAAAAACAAACATGAAAAAGGGAGGAAAGGGGGGAAAAGTTACATATTTTCTATTGGTGAAAAAAACATATATTAGGAAAAAACATAAAATAGGGATGTAAAATAAAAAAGGAAAATTATTCATTCATTATTCATTAAAGCCTGGCTGTTAAGGGATGTAAAATAAAAAGCAGAAAAGTTATTCATTAAAAGCGTCGTTAAATAAAAAAGTTTTTAAGAGTTTTTTAAAAGAGATAATATCTCTCTCCTTTCTAATAAAAAGAGGCAGAGTGTTCCAGAGTTGGGGGGCTAAAACAGAAAACATATCGTTTCTCCTAGTTCCCACAATTTTGAGTGAAGGGACCAAAAGTAACTCTTGTTGAGATGAGCGAAGTGTTCGATTAGAATGATAGGGGATAATCATTCTAGAAATGAATTGAGGGGTGTTATATATTAGAACCTTAAAGACTAAAAATGCTATTTTAAAAGTTATGCGATGATTAATTGGTAACCAGTGTGATTTATTAAGAAGGGGTGTTACATGGTCATACACTGCCCCACTGCTGGAGTTGCCGTCACAGCTAACTCCTGCCCCCTCCCCCCTACCCCATTTCATCTTGCCTTATACGGGATACAGACTGTAGAAGTCTGTTCAACATCATCTTCCTTCCCTGCTGCTTGGCAGGGAAGGAGAAGGGACATTACTAGGAGAAATGGGACATGAGGGGAAGGGAAGATTTGAATATACAGTGATTCACAGTATTCGCGGTATTTTCTGACTGCCTCTTAAGGTCAGAAAATACAGGGAATGAGTCCGCGAATCAGCTTTCTGCACAGCCGATTCCTCCTCCTCTCCCCTCCCCGGTCAACTAATGCTGCTTTGTAAAAGGGGGAGGGGTTGTCCCCAAAAATCTAGCCCCCTCCTTTACCAACTTTTTCTTCCTCTCTCCCTACCCCTCCCCTTTCTTTCTTTCTTTCTTTCTCTGCCCCCTTTCTTTCTCTCTCCCTGCCCCTCCCCTCCCCTTTCTTTCTTTTTTTAAATTTTTATTTTAACAAGTTTTATTGAATTTTCACCATGGTAAATACACCAGATAGCCAAATCCCTACCCCAAAACATAAACAGTCATACTGGTACTCTTCAATATAAGGCAATACTATCCAACCCATAATTTTCCCCCTCCCTTTCTTTCTTTCTTTCTCTCTCCCTGCCCCTCTTTTTTTCTGTCTTTCTCCCTGCCCCCTCAGCCACTGCCACTGATTTCTCCTTGCTTCCCCGAAGCCAGGCCAAGCGCATGACAAGTGCCGGGCCCACAGCATTCCCCCCCCCCCCCCCGACGTCAATTCTGACATCGGAGAGGAAGTTCCCGGACAGCCAGGCAGCAATTGGCTGACCTGGAATTTCCTCTCAGATATCAGAATTGATTTCAGAGGTGGGGTGGGTGGGGGGAAGGCTGTGGGCCCAGCACTTGTACATTCCTGGCCTGGCGTCAGGAAGCAGGGAGAACAGACCGCAAAGGCAACACGAGTCTATTACGGAGCTCGGGATGGTCTCTGCGATCGACTTGCGTTGCCTTTGCGATCGACCTTTTGGGCACCCCTGCTCTAGAGCTCTATTTTGGCACTTCCTTCCTCAGGAACTGTTATCTGCAGTTCACCAGATTTCTGCCGCTGTGTAATCCCATATAGCTGCTGAATATAATGGCGGAGAACCTGGAACTGCATACTGTCTTTGCACAATTCATCCATTACTGCATTTCCATCTAATATAATAAAGAGCTAGCTGCGCATGCGCACTCCTATTTGTGTGTTCTGTGCGCTGTAGGTCTGTGGCCGAAGGAGTGCGCATGCACGCTAATACGTCACCAGCCTATCGCCTCCACAAGCCGGACCGCAGCCAGACAACGATCTCCATTCCTCCTGCCACCGCCGATCTCCGTTCCTCCTTTGCCACCCACCCCCTTCTCTTCCCGCGGGCCCGAATGGCGATTCCAGCAGCATGTGCATCAGTCTTCACACGCTGCTTCGGGCCCTTCTACTGCCCTGATTTGCTCTGCCGCGTCTCTGATGATGTCATCAGGGACGTGCCAGAGTAAATCAGGGCAGTAGAAGGGCCCGAAGCAGCGTGTGGAGACTGATGCAAGCGCTGCTGGAATCACCACCTTTGTAGTCCGGACCGCGGGAAGGGAAAGGGGGGGTTAGAGGAAATGGTAATGCTGCTGCACAGGGAACTAGTGGGGGGGAGGGAAAGCTGCTTTGGACAGACAGACAGAGAGAGGAAGGGAAACACAAAGAAAATAAGAAAGACACAGGGGCAGGTGCACAGGGAACTGGTGTGGGGGGAGGGAAATGGAGGGGGATGGAATGCTGCTTTGGACAGACAGACAGAGGGAGGAAGGGAGACAGAAAGAAAAGAAGAAAGACACAGGGGCAGGGAGATACACAGAAAGACAGACAGGCAAAGGGGGCCAGGGACAGAGACAGACAGAAAGGACAGCGGAAGCCGCGTCAGGAGGGGTGCGGGATGCGGCAGTGGGAACTTTTCCAATGGGTGCAACTGGGCGGCTGTCGGGAACCTCTGATCAGGGGCAGAGCAAGGTAAGAGTATCATAGGGATAAGAAGGAGGAGGGAGGATAAAAAAGGAAGGGATGCCTACTGCTGGACAGGGGGAGAAGGAAAGAGATGCTGATGGACAGGGGAAGTGATGAAAAAGGAACGGAGGACTAATGTTGGACAGGGGAGAAGGAAAGAGGTGCTGCTGGACAGGGGGGAGGTAAAACAAAGGGAGAAGGGCTGCTGCTGCATAAGGAGAGCAGTGAAGGGGTGGTGGTGGACACAGTGGAGGTAAAAGGAAGGGAAAATGGACAGGGGGAGCAGGCAAGGGGTGGTGATGGACAGCCAAGGAAAAAGAAAGGCAGAAAGAAAGAAAGCGGCTAAGGAGAGAGAGAGAAAGAAAGAAAGACAGGTGCACACACATATGTTCTAGCACCCATTAATGTAACGGGTTTAAAGACTAGTATGATATAATACTGTATATTCTCATATATTAGCGTACTGTACATTTTTATATTTTCGCATTCTTAAAGTTGATGTACTCTGTATTTCCTCTGACTATCTGCATATTGTAACTCGCTGAATGTCCAGCTCTCTTGAATGTAAACCGCCTAGAAGTCGCAAGATTGTGGCGGTATAGAAAAATAAAGTTATTATTATTATTATTATTAATCTCATGGTAAAAGCCGCACACTCAGCCACCAGCCTCACAGTCTCAATACCTAATACTAATCTCAACATATGCACTCCTGAGAGGATATTAAGTGATCACTGCAGTACTCACTCATTCTCTCACCAAATCATATAAGACAAGAATCAAACTTGGTTTTATAATGATGGCCCACTACTGCTAATAAACATGTCAATTTATCCTAATGAGAGAGAAATTGGAATGGTTATGTGACCCGCTCTCCCTCCCCCCTCCCTATTCCACCTGAACTTACAGCACTGTTATAAATATAATCTGTTATCTTCACCTTATTGTAACTTTACGTTGCTATTTATCCCCAACAGGTCCTGTCGGACATTACCTACTAAAATGTACATATTACATTTTTGCTCAGCAAATTGTATTCCTATACTATTGCCTCCTGAGGTCTCTGATCTCTGTATTTCCTCTGAATATCTACTTATTGTATTTCGCTGAATGTCCAGCACTCTTGATTGTAAACCACCTAGAAGTCGCAAGATTGTGGCGGTATAGAAGAATAAAGTTATTATTATTAGGCCTTATTGACTAGAAAATGGCAGCAATATCATGATATTTGGGGGAGACACCTGGTAGTGGAGGGATTGGATGTGGGGAGTTCTGATGTGAGCCGATATGATGGTACTGGGCATGGTCTGGGGGTTTGTCTATTACTGATTTTGTGCTCACTTTTTTGATTTTGTTATTTCTTCTCTTTCCAACTCCTTGGGTGCTGCGACGCCTATCAGTGGGATTGTATGGATCCTGGGGGGGGTGCGTCTATACTTGCTGTTACCGGGGTAGGGGGGGGGGGGGTTTGGAGCTGGGGTTGACATCAGTGGGTTTTGAAGTTTTGGTGCATGTACTACCTTTGTGCTGTACTGCTGTTCCTCTGTATTGTTTTTTGTTATAAATAAACAATTACAACCCCCCCCCCAAAAAAAAAAAAAAACCATGTAAATTTATTCCTTACCCAATGAGATCAGGGTCTGATAATTCTCCTTCATCACCTCCCTGTAAAGGTTCTTCTGCTCTTCATCTAAATACTCCCACTCCTCCTGGGAGAAAGAGATACTGATGTCCTGAAAGGTCACCTGTATTTCAAACATAAACCAGAAACACATTTAGCAGGTGTCAGGTCAAAAGCGCGCTGGGACAAAGGTGCGCGCAGACAATTGAGTGCAGTGCGGAGGTGCGCGCCGCAGAAAATTACACTTTTTACAGCTCCGACAGGGAGGGGGGCGAGGGGGTAACCCCCCCCATTTTACTTAATAGAGATCGCACCGCATTGTGGGGGGTTGTAACCCCCCACATTTTACTGAAAACTTCACTCTTTCCCTGTTTTTAGGGAAAAAGTTAAGTTTACAGTAAAATGTGGAGGGTTACAACCCCCCAAACCCCCCACAACGCCGGCGCGATCTCTATTAAGTAAACTGGGGGGGCTCCCCAACAAAACCCCCCCGTCGGAGCCCCTAAAAACTGTAATTTTCTTCGGCGCGCGCCTCCGTCTTGCGCTCAGTTGTCGGCGCGCACCTTTGTCTTTAGCGGGGTTGTCTATGAACCCATTTAGCATCTTCGGCAGAACTTCCAATAAAGAAAATAAGAAGGCTACAAATAATACAAAATACAGCAATAAAAATGATTACAAATTCAAAAAAATATGACCACGTCACACCACTTTTACAAGCTGCACGTTGGCTACCAATCACACATAGAATAACTTTTAAAATCTTACTGTTAACATTTAAAATTCAACAATCACATGCGCCGATATTTTTGGATCGTCTTTTGATACCGTATTCTTCATCTAGAGAACTCAGATCGACACAACAACATTTATTAACTATTCCTTCTCTAAAAATAATAGGGACCAGGAGATCTACCATTTTCTCGGTCAGACCACCCCAGCTTTGGAACAATTTACCACTATACCTACATAATGAACCTTCCTTAGAAAAATTCAAGCGCTCCTTAAAAAGCTTTCTGAATAAGGACGCATTCAAAACATAGACAGCATAACTTACCAAGTACTAAATCCTTAGTCTTTAATGAGTCTTATGAGTAGATCGCCAAATTACTCTTTATTTTACTTTATATTCTGGTTATATGCTCCCACTTTTATGTGTTTTTTCATAAATGTTTCTTTTTCTTTCTTTAAAGATTGTAGTTCATCCCCCCTTGCCTTTTGTACCTGTTTGTATCAGAACGTAAATAATTTGTTTACAATGTCTTGTTTTGTCTTCCCCCTTTATTTTATTTTTTAAAAAATTGTTATATGCATTGAAGTATATGATATTGCGTAGATAACAAATCTTAATAAACTTGAAAACGTCTGAAAGTGTTGATTCTTATTGGAGTAGAGGGTACCAGCAAAGGGGCTAAAATATCTCGATATCGCTTATAAAAAGTATCAGAGTACCCATCCAGGCCCGGCGACTTACCCGCTTTCAAATTTGTAATGACCCCTACAACCTCCCCCAAGGTAATGGGCTCATTAAGGTGTTCCATATTAGAGGCCTCCTATCCCTAATGAATATGCATGAGAGAGATTTGCATATAATGGAAGTGACAGGTATGCAAATCTCTCTCATGCATATTCATTAGGGATATCTTGAAAACCTGACTGGCTGGGGGTCCCCCAGGACATGTTTGGGAACCACTGATCTATACAGAAGTCTAATTTAGATCTAAGAAGTTTGGTGATTTGTAAAATTATGTTGTCTATTTTCAAAAGCGTCCTTGAACAAAAAACTTCTCTACTGCCAACTCCAGACTCTGTCTTGCTGCACCGTATGCATGGAATAGCCTGAGTCAGTACGTCAAGCTCCATCTCTGGCAGTGTTTAAGTCTACACAAGGAGTTCTCAACCCTGTCCTCGGGACCCCCCATCCAGTCGGGTTTTCAAGATATCCCTAATGAATATGCATGAGAGAGATTTGCATACTTGTCACTTCCATTATATGCAAATCTCTCTCATACATATTCATTAGGGATATCTTGAAAACCCAACTGGCTGGAGAGTCCCCAGGACAGAATTGAGAACCACTGGTCTAGACTAAAAGCCCACTTTTTCAAGGCTGCTTTTAACTCTTAATTCCGATTCACTTGTAAAGAGCCCGTGTCTGTTTTGTCATTCCTTCTGTGAGAAATTTCATAACCCCTGTTTGTTTAATTAGGCCAGGGGTAGGGAACTCTGGTCCTCGAGAGCCGTATTCTAGTCAGGTTTTCAAGATTTCTCCAATGAATATGCATTGAAAGCAGTGCATGCAACTAGATCTCATGCATATTCATTGTGGAAATCCTGAAAACCTGACTGGAATACGGCTCTCAAGGACCTGAATTCCCTACCCCTGAATTAGACTGTAAACTCTATTGAGAAGGAATTGTCTCTTACATGTTTAATGTACTGTACAGCACAGCGCTATAGAAATAATAATATTAAGTAGTAGTAGTAATACAATCACATAACACACAGTCCCAGAACAAAGTTGTATTTCAGGAGACCTCCCAGACTTAGTGGGGCAGAGGGAGATGTTTTTGGATGTATACAATTCACAGCCACATAACACACAATCCCAGAGTAGGGCTAGATTTCGGGAGACCTCTCAGATAGACTGAAAGATTTCTGTGGTCTATATAATTTAATTTGTTTTCCATCCTGTTGTCCCCAAAGAGTGCAGAACGAGTTACAGGTTAACCCAAGGGTGTCAAAGTCCCTCCTTGAGGGCTGCAATCCCGTCAGGTTTCCAGGATTTCCCCAATAAATATGCATAAGATCTATTAGCATACAATGAAAGCAGTGCATGCAAATAGATCTCATGCATATTCATTGGGGAAATCCTGAAAACTCGACTGGATTGCGACCCTCAAGGAGGGACTTTGACATCCCTGGGTTAAACATACATATCATTAAAAGTTTTCATCCTAGTTGGCACATATTAGGTGTAGTTATCCTTATGCAACACAGACTGGTTCAGTTACCAAATATACAATTCTTTGTAGTCCATGGATCAAGGGCAGGGGGGGTCAGATGAAGAGGTAGGTTTTTATTGCTTTTCTGAAGTTGAGGAGACCTTCAAGAGATCTGATCTGATCTGTGATGGCCGTCGATTCCAGTAGCTCGGTTTGAAGTGGGAACAGGACCCTTGTGTGGCAGTTTCTAGTAATTCACAGTCATATAATTCACAGTCCCAGAGCAGGCCTATAACAACTAGAAACTGGTCACACACAAAATCTACTGCTTATCATTTCCATAGCACTGCTAGACGTATACAGCAGCACTGTACATTAAGCATTCAAAAGACAGTCCCTGATCAGTAAAGCTTACAATTTAATCAAACAGTGCGGGGTAGGCATCGAAGGCTGAAATCCAGTCAGGTTTTCAGGATTTCCCCAATGAGTATGCATGAGATCTATTTTGCATGCACTGCCTCCCATTGTATGCAAATGAATCTCATGCATATTCATTGGGGAAATCCTAAAACTCCGACTGGATTCCGGCCCTCGATGCCCACCCCTGTGGGTAGAGAGTTCCTCTGAAGCATAGAAGGTTTACAAGTACTCTCTCTTTGGGGGGGGGGGACTCCTGATCTTTATCCTTCATCTCCAGGAGGGTCCCGGTCCTAGGTTTGCTCAGGGTCCTGACTATGCAGCATCCCAGGTTAAAAGCTGCAGCAGCGTTTGCAAGAAGTTGGGGTGGGGGGGGGCATCTCCTACCTGGCCAGAAGCTCCCACCGGCATTTCTCTCTCTGTTTTTGTATTCTGCACGATTATAACTCAATTTGCAGCTCTTTCTCTGGCTGACAGTTTTGCAGGGTGGGGAAACGGAACAAAAGGGCAGGAAACTGAGATTTTTGGAGCCGGAAGCTCCTCTTTAACCCGAGCACAAAAAACAAACAAAAAAAAAAGGAGAAGCAAGGCTCGTTTCCTGTTGGGCGCGGGTTGATGACGTCACGCGGGCGAGGCGGAGCTTCACGCAGGACTTTGGAGAGCCGCAAAGGGCAGCCCCGCCTCCCTTTTGTGATGTCATTATTCTACAATTCTGCAGGCCCAAAGCTCAGCTCCCCCCCCTCCTGCGCCCAGATTCAGTTCGAATCTTAAAAACGGCATAAAAAAAAAAGAAAAGAAAAGCAGAGAGGAAAATGGCTGCAGCAGTTTCTGCTCAGGTAGGAGATTGCTTTCAGCTTCCTGCTCTGCTGCTACTACTTATTATTTCTATAGTACTGAAAGGCGTACGCAGCACTGTACATTTCAACATAGAGCAGTGGTTCCCAACCCTGTCCTGGAGGACCACCAGGCCAGTCGGGTTTTCAGGCTAGCCCTAATGAATATGCATGAAGCAAATTTGCATGCCTATCACTTCCATCATATGCAAATCTCTCTCATGCATATTCATTAGGGCTAGCCTGAAAACCCGATTGGCCTGGTGTTCCTCCAGGACAGGGTTGGGAATCACTGCCCTAAGGTTACCATATGGCTCCAGAAAAAAGGGGACGGATTGAGACATCCAGGTTTTACTTCCATTGAAAGCAACCAAGATGTCTCAATCTGTTCTCCTTACTTCCATTGCTTTCAATGGAAGTAAAACCTGGGGATCTTTTCCAGATAAGCCCCGCCAAAAAGTTAACCCCCGCCACAGTTTTAGCTAACACCATGCTAAGTGAATACTTGGGGAAAGTGATATACATGGGGGGGGGGGGCAGAGCCCCCCCTTGAACCCCTCCCCGAGTCATTATTCAAATCATGTGAATAATTTCCTCGGAGGGCTTCAATAGTTTAATAATTTATAAGGTGGCGTGGCTTAAGTTTTCGCCCGTGCACTTTTTGCATTAGTGGCGGGGCTTATCTGGAAAAGACCCAAACCCGGATGTCTCAGTCCGTCCCCTTTTTTCTGGAGCCATATGGTAACACTAGGTTATCCTATGGCAGGGATAGAGAACGCCGGTCCTCGAGAGCCGTATTCCAGTCGGGTTTTCAGGATTTCCCCAATGAATATGCATCGAAAGCAGTGCATGCAAATAGATCTCATGCATATTCATTGGGGAAATCCTGAAAACCCGACTGGAATTCGGCTCTCGAGGACCGGCGTTCCCTACCACTGTCCTATGGCTCCAGAAAAAAGGAGGACGGATTAAGACATCCGAGTTTTACTTCTACTGAAAGCAATAGAAGTAAGTAGGACAGATGGAGATATCTGGGTTTTACGTCCATTGAAAGCACTGGAAGTAAAACCTAGATGTCTCAATCTGTCCTCATTTTTCTGGAGCCATAGGGTAACCCTAGTTTGGGATCCTTTTGAAGGTTAGGAGAGAGATCAGGGATCCCACAAGGGGAGATCTTGTGCCCCGGGATGTGTGTAAATAATTTCTGGTTGCTATGGTCTTCTTTTAGGATTGTGAATTTTTTGATTGTAAACGGGAATTGTTAACTCTGCTGACCCTCAGCACTGAGAAGCCTCCTGAAATATAACCCTGCTCTGGGATTGTGGGTTATATGTGAATTGTTCACATCCAAAAATATCTCCCCCAGCACTGGGAGGTCTCCTGAAGTATGAGATGCAGAAGGTGCTGAATGTGTTTCTGGTTTCTATTTCAGATGCAGGTGGCGTTTGAGGACATTGCTGTCTCTTTCTCCCAGGAGGAGTGGAGGTATTTAGAGGAAGAACAGAAGGAGCTCTACAGGGAGGTGATGAAGGAGAATTATCAGACCCTGATCTCACTGGGTAAGAAATACATTTACAGATTTATTAGTAGTTTTGATGCATCATTATAAAGACAATTTCTGAGAATTATCATTATAAAGACAATTTCTGAGAATTATTGCTTGTAGTATTTGGTGAACAAGTGCTGCAGTGATCATTTCATATTCTCCCAGCAGTTCACATGTTGGGGTCAGTGAGTGGAGGTGAGAATGGGGTTCAGATGCACCAGAGGATTAGGGATACAGAGGCCGATGCAGAGAGCCACGTAGTAGAGACTTGTGTTGATGGTTGAGAGTGTGGCTTCTGCCAGAAGATTAATGAGACTATATTCCATGGCAGTAAACAAATTAAATGTAAATTTAAAGCAAACATAACTTGCATGCTCGATTTTCCTCAGAGGAAGCCTGCCAGATTCATGTGCACAAAGGTTCGGTGCAAAAGGGTGCTTTATTGTCCAAAGCAAAAGAAAGTGCTGACACACATCTGTTCATGTTTTTCCATGCATAAATATAATCGCAAGCATTTATAACTCCCTTAATCCCAACAATTTGGAATACACAGCGACTTACAATGTAATAAAATAATTTGTGGATGATACGAAATTATTCAGAGTAGAGAAGACACAGGGGGATTGCAAAGATCTGCAGTGTGACATAATCAGGCTCGAGGAATGGGCATCGACATGGCAGATGAGGTTCAACGTGGATAAGTGTAAAGTGATGCATGTCGGTAACAAAAATCTCATGCACGAATACAGGATGTCCAGGGCGGTACTTGGAGAGACCTCCCAGGAAAGAGATTTGGGAGTTCTGATCGACAAGTCGATGAAGCCGTCCATGCAATGTGCGGCGGCGGCAAAAAGGGCGAACAGATCGGAGAAGGTTATCATGCCGCTGTACCGGGCCATGTTGCACCCTCACCTGGAGTACTGTGTCCAGTACTGGTCACCGTACATGAAGAAGGACACGGTACTACTCGAAAGAGTCCAGAGAAGAGCGACTAAGATGGTTAAAAGGCTGGAGGAGTTGCCATACAGTGAAAAATTAGAGAAACTGGGCCTTTTCTCCCTCGAACAGAGGAGATTGAGAGGGGACTTAGTAGATAAGGACAGGTTGTTCACCCTCTCTAAGGTAGGGAGAACGAGAGGGCACTCTCTAAAGTTAAAAGGGGATAGATTCTGTACAAACGTAAGGAAGTTCTTCTTCACCCAGAGAGTGGTAGAAAACTAGAACGCTCTTCCGGAGGCTGTTATAGGGGAAAACACCCTCCAGGGATTCAAGACAAAGTTAGACAAGTTCCTGCTGAACTGGAGTATACGCAGGTAGGGCTGGTCTCGGTTAGGGCGCTGGTCTTTGACCAGAGGGCCAACGTGTGAGCTGGGCACGATGGACCACTGGTCTGACCCAGCAGTGTCAATTCTTATGTTCTTACAGAAATATATAATACAAATATTAAAAATCTAAACAAATTATTAATCTAAATACTTATGAAACAAAAAGTCTCTTTCAATAGTTAAGAAATAATACATTGGTTGTTTTTTTTTTAATTGTTTTTTTTTTTTTTTTAATCTTTATTCATTTTCAATCTTACATCAAGTGTACAATCATCAAAACAGTAAAATTAAACATATCGCTTGACAATCTTTCGACTTAATCTTATAATACATAAAATTACCACCCTCCCCTCCCATCATTCCCTCTATTATTTTCCCAATATGAAAACTAATATATAAAACCTCCCCCTTCCTATCATTAGACGGTGTATATTTCATTAGAAAATGGTAAAAAGAAAAAAAAAACACAAACAACAACGGGTTGTTTTGTTTTTTTTTAATTGAGAGCTTTTATTGAGTTTAAACAAAGCATATACAGCAGCACAGCAAAGACGAATATTAGAAACAAAATAAATTGATTGAGCGCATCGTGGTTCCTTCGATCCGCTCACCCTTGTATAAGTTTCAAGTTTATTTGTTATTTGATTGATCGCCTATCACAGTTACTAAGCGATGTACATCAACTATAAATATAAGGTAAACAATAACAAGAATATATGAAAAATATAAAAATCTTTTAAAAATAGACAAATTACAACAGGAAACACTAGGATAGAAGGGAACGAAATACATTTTATGATAGGTAAGGAAGAACATTTAAGGGTAATATACAAAGGGAAAGGGAAAACAAAATAGTTTATTGGGAGCAAAATACACAATTGAACAAAATGAACGGCAGCTATAAAGAGCAATTGGCATTTCAATTAGATATTGAAAGCGTCTTTAAAAAGAAAGCTCTTAAGTGGGCTTTTAAATTTATCAAAATTTTTCTCCTGTCTTAAGTAAAGTGGGAGAGAGTTCCAAGTTTGTGGTGCTGTAACGGTAAAAATATATTGCCTTCGTGTATTAATCATTTTAAGGGTGGGAATAACCAATAAAAGTTGTTCATTCGATCTTAAAGTTTTTTGAGAAGAATATGGAATTAAAACTTTGTAAATAAATGATGGCGTTTTGTATAGCAATGTATATGCAATCCACTCAACTAATATCCCCACAGAAAATTCCCCCAATCCCCCACCCAGATACCCCTATACTCCCAGCCACAGTCCACACGTCTCTTACATAAAACAATGTACTTTTCCACATTTCGTTTCTTCGCCAACGCCATACAAAACTCCCCGTTCTATGGTAGGTTAGAGCAGTCAATTTCCACAGAACACTCCACTCATCCATTTTATCAAGAACCAATGTCCAATCTGGCGTCGGCGATCTCCAGTGCTGTGCCGTGCAACCATTGTGTTTGCATTGTTGGCATAAGTTTGACTTTTAATATATTGTGATATATTTGATTTGTTTGATACACCAATAAATGTTACCATTTTTAACTCTTGGAAGTCCAGGATCTGGTTCCACATTTGTTTTTCTGTGCTAACACTACATGAGCAGCAGTTGACAATAATCTGGAGAAGTGCACTTCATCATCTTCCCAAGCCAGATCATACTGATGGAAGAAGACCATCCCTACCAGTATGTAAAATTAAACTAAACTAAAACTTAGTTTTATAGACCGAGTCATTAACCAAGAGGAGCTCGACTCGGTTTACAATAATGTAAAACATAATACATAAATTTGACAAGAAAAAGTAGACTGAAATAGTTAATTTCCAAAATGTTTAGCAAACAAAAAAGTTTTCAGAGCTTTCCGGAATAAAGCAAAAGAACCTAAACTTCTTAATGTAAGCGGTAAAGCATTCCGGAATTCGGTTAATTTAAAAGCAAAAGAATGACTAAATCTCTTAAAGGTTCTGTTTTTACCACTGAGAGAGGGAAATGTAAGTTTTAATTTTTGAGAACTTCTGGCAAGATGAGATCTATGAACATTCCAGTCTAAAGGAATCAAAGTGGCAAAAATGCCAAATAGGATTTTATATGCAATACAAATGCACTTAAATTGAATTCTGAGATACACTGGAAGCCAATGTAATTCCTTGAGCAGAGGGATTACGTGGTCAAATTTACTCTTACCGAAAATAAGTTTAGCTGCAGTGTTCTGTATTAATTGAAGTCTCTGCAGACTGACCTTTGAAAGACCCAAATACACTGAATTGCAGTAATCCAACCTTGGCAGAATGATTGATTGAACCAATACAATAATAATAATAACTTTATTTTTGTATACCGCCATACCCCGAAGAGTTCTAGGCGGTTCACATTAGTTAGACAGAGATTACAAGTGGTTACATATCAAATTGATCATAGAGTTGCGAACAGCAAGGAGAGAAGTAGGGGGAGAGAAGGGAGATGAGGGAGGGGAGTAGATCAGAAGGGGGGGAGGAGGAGGATTGAAAAGGGGCATTAAGGGTCTTGGTCTCGGAATAGGTGAGTTTTGAGTAATTTTCTAAAGTCGAGGTAGTTGTAGGCCTTGAGGACCATTTGGGCTAGCCAAGGGTTGTTGTTGTGAAAAAGTGCTCTCACTCTTCTCAGAGCACGGAGACTGGAAAAAAAACACTTTTTAATAAGCGAATTTAGTTGGTCCTTAAATGTAAGTGAAGAATCGATAACAATACCTAGTATTAATGAGGAAAACTTACAGTTTCTCTGACAGTATAACAAACATACACTTCCCGAACTCTTGCACATTCCTACAATACGTTGGTGGTGGTTTAATAAAAAGAGAGACGTTATTCCACGTTTGGGCAGCTTGATAAAAGAAAGAATGCTCAAAACCTTCTTATATCAAACATCTTTATAGGAGTGAAAGTGTAACAATAAATGATTCTTCCAACGAGAAAGTCTTATTTGACGTCTTGGCCCTGATTCAATAAACTGCACCTAATGGCTAGACTTCAAGTTTTTATTCATTTACTACCCCGCCAATTAGAAGTCCTTCTAGTTTACAATCTGAATATGAACAGATCAACAATACAAAAAAAAAATAAAAAGGAACTACAATAAAAATTAAAAAGAAGGGGGAATAATACAGTAGGAGGTTGCTACTTTTGTTAGACAATAATGTAAAACTTAAAACTTTTTTATTGTATTTATTTCATCCATCAGCTGATATAAGCATAAAGAGAGAAAAATTATGAGCGCAGGTTGGATGACTGAATGACTTTAAGATCAATTATAAACTATAAAGAGGACCCATAAGTGCGATGATGGTCCTGGAATAACCTCGCTGTGGCTCCCATGCAGGAGATACAAGACTGAGCACTTATTAATAATAAAAGGGGAATATCAAATCTTGATTTTTATAGTAACTAGATTGGACAATATGTAAAACAACATTTTGTTGAATAAATAGAAACGAAAAAGCTGGTAAATCACAATAATTAGCAAGACAATAATGCAATCCACAAATCAAATAATTTTAAGAATACCCGCATCACAAAAAAGAAAAAGGTTTTAAATCGGTCTTAAGAGTCCAAAGAAGTAAGCGGAACCCTTGTTGCCTGTTACTTGAGGTCAGGTGGGGGAGGTTGTAGAAGGGGGGGGGAAATTTCAGTGAGATAGTTTTATTTGGCTGAGTCTGGGTTATAAGAACCCAAACGTGGACTCTGAGGCCCTGATTCTGTATAGGACGCCCGGGAGAGGTGTCCTATTCAGAATCGGGCCTACACTAAACCCTGATTCTGTAACCAGCGTCCATGGTACAGACGCTGGTTAGAGAATCGGGTTAGATTAGACACGGCCCGCTACACTTATCGCGGCAAGGGATCTCTCTGCCGCTATAAGTATAGCGGGTCACGGCCGCCTGTACGATTGCCGGCAGGAGGGTGCCCAAACCCTCCTGCCGGAAGATGCCCCCCCCCCCCGACACTACCGACCGCCCCCCTTGACACTTCCGATTGCTGGCAGGAGGGTGCCCAAACCCTCCTGCTGCCCCCCCCCCGACACTACCGATCACCGGCAGGAGGGTGCCCAATCCCTCCTGCCGGAAGACGCACCCCCTCCATACCCCCCCCTCGCTAACAGCCCCCAAACCTCCCCCCACCAAACTAACCTTTTCTCGTTGGCTAGACGGGACTTGCCCGTCCAGCCGGCAGGCTCGCCTCGTCAAAATGAGGTGGGCCCGCCCCTTCCCAGCCCATCCCTCCAAAGCCTAAGGCCTGATTGGCCCAGGCTCTAGAAGCCTGGACCAATCAGGCCTTAGGCATAGCGAGTCCGCCCATCCCCACTAAGTGTAAGCGTCTCTTCCTCTACTAGGGAGACGCGTAGGGCCGCCTAGGTTCGCCTAAGGCCCTTAGGCGAGCTTAGGCGTCTTGCGGGCCTCCCTAGGCTCCCGGAGGCACCTTCAATATAGACAGCCTGCCTGGGGAGCATTTTTTTAAAAAAACGTGCATCCCGATTGGCTGATTAGACAGCTGTAGGACGCCTACAACTGCCTAAAATCGGGACGCACTTTGTAGAATCAGGGCCTGATTGTTTAACCTCTGTTGTATCTGTTAGGTATTGATATATTTTTTAAAATGAAAATGATGTATCTGTTTGTATTGCTCTTTGCTTTGTTTCTAGAATAAATTGTTTAAAAAAAAAAAAAAAAAAGAGTCCAAAGAAGCATGTAATCGTAAGTGGACTGGACGTGAATTCCAAAGGGTGACAGGTCAATTCCGCGCACAGACAAAAACCCGCGAACAACTCAGCGCAAACACAATTGCGCGCAACACAATTGAGCGCAAGGATATCTCCGCGCAAGACAATTGAGCGCAACAACAACTGAGCGCAAGACAATTAAGCGCTGGCCCCAAAACGCCGGCACGATCTGTATTTCGTAAAGTGGGGGGAGGGGGGATTGCGCTGAGTTGAGTTGTCCGCGCGTGATTGTCTTGCGCGCAATTGTCTATGGACCAGTTGTCTTGCGCTTATGTGCTGGCGCTCAATTGTCTTGCGCTCAGTTGTCTGACGCTCAATTGTCTTGCGCTCAGTTGTCTGGCGCTTAATTGTCTTGCGCTCAATTGTCTTGCGCTCGCCTGCCAGCGCTCAATATTCTTGCGCTCAATTGTCATGCGCTCAATTGTCTCGCGCTCAGTTGTCTTGCGCTCAGTTGTCTTGCGCTCAGTTGTCCCGCTCGTGCACATTATGGAAAATAATTTGCGCTCAATTGTCTTGCGCTCAAATGTCTTACGCTAGATTGTCTTCGTGCTCAGTTGTCTTTGCGCTCAATTGTCTTGCGCTCCATTGTCTTGCGCTCAGTTGTCCGCGCGCGGTTGTCTTGCGCACAATTGTCTATGAACCATTCCAAAGAGTGGGGCCATGAACTGCAAAAGCAGATTGTCGAATGTGTTCATGGACTATATAAAGGGATTGCTAGTTGCTTATGTTTCACCAAACGTAAAGTTCTTTGTGGGACATAAGGTGTAAGACAGGGGTGCCTAACAGGTCGATCGTGATCAACCAGTAGATCGCAGGGGCAATGTGAATCGAACGTCTCTGCTTCCGCAATGCCACAAAAGCCAGGTAGGTGCAGCCACTGCACAAGCGCCTGGCCCACAAGCCTTCCCTCCCCCCCCCGACGTCAATTCTGATGTAATGTAATGTAATTTATTTCTTATATACCGCTACATCCGTTAGGTTCTAAGCGGTTTACAGAAAATATACATTAAGATTAGAAATAAGAAAGGTACTTGAAAAATTCCCTTACTGTCCCGAAGGCTCACAATCTAACTAAAGTACCTGGAGGGTAATAGAGAAGTGAAAAGATATCAGAGTTGACGTCGGCTGGGGGGGGGAAGGCTTATGGGCCTGGTGCACGGTTGGGAGTGAAGTGCAGGTTTAGAGTGAAGTCATGGGAAGGAATAGAGGGGATTATGAAGGGATGAAATGAATTGAAAGGGTTAATAGCTGGGACAGAGAATGTTGCTATGAAGAGCCAGAAGTGTCTGAAAGTTCTAAAGGGAAGAATGACAGAGTGGAGCTGTGGCAGTGGAGAAGAAATAGGCTGTGAGGGTGACAAGAACTCAGAGCGGGAGCATATGATGGGGGAAGGGAACTGAGAGAAAAATACATAATTGGGGAAATAAAAGTAAGAGCAGACAGGAGGAAGTGTTTGCTGGGGGCATTTGGCAATGGTGGAGGTTGCTGGGGGGACAGGGAGAGAGAAAGAAAGACAGAAATAAGAGGGACAGGGAGAGAGAAAGAAAGACAGAAAAAAGGGGACAGGGAGACAGAAAGAGGAGGGGGCAGGGAGAGAGGAAGAAAAAGTTGGGGGCGGGAATGGAGTGTGTCGGGTGTTGGTGCAGGAAGGGAGAGAGGAAGAACAAGTTGGACTCATGGAGGGATAGAGAGAGATGTTAGTTGGGGAATGGAATGAGGTCTAGAGGAGAGGAAGCATGCAGGAGGCACAAAGAAGGGAAGAAATATTGGATGTACATTCAGAAGGAAGTACAACCAGAGACTCATGAAATCACCAGACAACAAAGGTAGGAAAAATGATTTTATTTTCAATTTAGTGATCAAAATGTGTCCATTTTGAGAATTTATATCTGCTGTCTATATTTTGCACTATGGCCCCTTTTTACTAAACCACAATAGCGTTTTTTAGCACAGGGAACCCATGAGTGTCGGGAGCAGTTAAGGGCATTCAGTGCAGCTCCCTGCGCTAAAAACCGCTATTGCGGTTTAGTAAAAGAGGAGGGGGTATATTTGTCCATTTTTGTATAGTTGTTACTGAGGTGACATTGCATATTTTAAAGTCATCTGCCTTGACCTCTTTGGAAAAAAATCAGAATATAAGTGATAATTAACATTTTCTCTGTGTACAGTGTGCTTTGTGTTTTTTTTTTTTTAATTTTATTGTTGGTAGATCATTTTGACTTGGTCATTTTAAAAGTAGCTCGCAAGCCCAAAAAGTGTGGGCACCCCTGGTGCAAGATGATGCAATAAATAAGTTGGTTCATTTCATTTCAAGCTCCCCACACAAATCCATGAAGAAGAGAATGGCGCACATCCTTGCAGTGTGACAAACTTTAAACTGTGCAAGCACATCTCAAAGGATCCCACGGTCACTCATATGGGAAAAACATTCAGCCTAAAGGGATCCTTCACATGTTCATCTTCTAATGTGGTAGACATCATTCAGTGCAAAAAGTGCAAAGAGGCATGTTACATCGGTGAAACAAGCCAAATGCTAAAGACCAGAATCAACCTACAAAGATATCATGTTAAGAATTGCAATACCAATCAAAATGTCACCCTTCTGTCGGACAACACCTTGGAGAAATTGACCACTGCACCAATGGTGAGAACACTAAAAGGGGACTTGAAAACAATCCAAGAACGTAAAACCTTTGAAATCAAAATGATCAAATATTTTGACACCTACCAGACAGGACTTAACAGAGATCAAGAAAGACATTTCAAACTGCTCTGCCACCTTTCTCCCTATGGCCCACCCTTCCCGCCCTCTTCCTATCCCTAAAATGCTTTCATGTTTTCCTCATATAGAAACATAGAAACATCTAGACGGCAGATAAGGGCCCACGGCCCATCTAGTCTGCCCACCTTAATGTTCCTCTCCTACCTTTGCCCTGTGAATAGATCCCATGTGCCGATCCCATTTGGCCTTAAAATCAGGCACTCTGCTGGCCTCAATCACCTGTAGTGGAAGACTATTCCAGCGATCAACCACTCTTTCAGTGAAAAAGAATTTCCTGGTGTCACCTCGTAGTTTCCCGCCCCTGATTTTCAACGGATGCCCTCTTGTTGTCATGGGACCCTTGAAAAAGAAGATATCTTCCTCCGCCTCGATGCGGCCCGTAAGATACTTGAACGTCTCGATCATGTCCCCCCTCTCTCTGCGCTCCTCGAGCGAGTATAGCTATAATTTGTCAAGCCGTTTTTCGTATGGTAGATCCTTGAGTCCCGAGACCATCCGGGTGGCCATTCTTTGCACCGACTCCAGTCTCAGCACATCCTTGCGATAATGCGGCCTCCAGAATTGCACACAGTATTCCAGGTGGGGCCTCACCATGGATCTATACAATGGCATAATGACTTCCGCCTTACGACTGACGAAACCCCTTCGTATGCAGCCCATGATTTGTCTTGCCTTGGACGAAGCCTGCTCCACTTGATATATACCGATACACTTCTCCCTCCGGATTCGCAGGGGATAGAGGCAGAGCCGGACCGCGAATATCCAGCTCTGACCCACCCCCGCCTCCCTCCCGCCTTCCCGGCCTTACCTGGTGGTCTAGCGGGCTTTCGGGGCAGGAGCGATCTTCCTACAGCTATTTCCTAATGGCGATCTGCACGGGGCAAGAGCGTAGGAAGATCGCTCCTGCCCCGAAAGCCCGCTAGGCCACCAGGTAAGGCCGGGATGCCGGGGGAAAGACTTAAGAATGTTTTTGTTTTTTTTTCTTTTTTTCCCCCTCCCCAAAAAATCACGAATATGTGAAATCGCGATTACTAAAACCGCGAATGGGGAGGGGGAAGTGTATTTGTTAACATTTGCTTAATTCTGATCGAAAGCTTGTCATAAAATGCCTTGAGTTAGTCCAATAAAAAAAGGCATCGCCTTATTTCCTTTGTTTTTGGTTTTATTTTTTTATACTACCTTTGTGATACCTTAAAAACTAATAATAATATTTTATATGTAAGCTGATGTGAAATTGGGAACCAGCGAGATTTTTTGAATAAAGGTGCTGGTATATTAAGCTAAGGTTTTCCTGGTTTAATTTCCTGGCACCTAACACAAGGGCCCTGATTCTATAACCAGCGCCTGAATTTAGACGTTGGTAAACGCCCTGCCAGTGGTCAGAAACGGCAGGGTTGAAGCGCCTACCGATGCCTAAATAAAAGGTGGCTAAAATGGCCACTGGCTTGGTTGGCACTTTAGATCGACTAAAGGCAAAGTAGGCGTTTCCAACGCCCGAAGTGGCGTTGGGTGATCTATAGCGGCTACCCAGCCCTGAATCGCACCAAGAGAGGTGGCTGAAATGTAGGCCCGGGTAAACCTGGCCCTACATGTTAGCTGTCTATCTTTGCCTAGACCACAGTAGCCGATTGCGGCAGGAGAATTCCCCCCCTCCCCCATCAGCAGAGCGGCAGGGATTCCACAAAGTCACAATTCTTGGGCGCCAGTAGCCATGCCGCTCAGCTGATTTTGGAGGGGGAAATTCCCCTGCTGCGATTGGCTGAGAGCAGTCGCGGCAGGGAACCCCCGTACCCAACCTTAAATCAGCTGGCAGGAGAGATGCCCACTCCCTCCTACCATCGCCCCCCCCACTAACTTTCCCGGCAGCCCCCCCAAACATCCCCAGCAGGAGAGATGCCCAATCCCTTCTGCCGGAACCACCCCTCCCCACCGGACCCCTCCTCCACCCCCCCACACCACCCCACCCCCCCCGAATCCATATCAGCTCAACCCCACTCTACCTTATAATGTTGGCTGGCCAGAGGCATCCTTCCTGGCTCTAGCCGTCTGACCCGCCTTCACCCTTATAGCGGGCCTGCCCCTTGGTGCATCGTGGGATGCGCCGGGATTGGCCTAGCCCCCCCCCCCCGGTATCCCCCCTCCCCTGCTACCTTATAATGTTGGCCAGCCGGAGGTATCCTTCGTGCCTCCAGCCGCCTGCCCCTTCCTGGTGCATCGTGGATTGCACCGAGGAGGGGCCTTAGGCCCTGATTGACAACCGGAATCTTAGGCCCCTCACATTGTATTCTGGGATGCAGTGGGAGTGGCCTAAGATTCCAATCTGCCAGATCCCTTAGGCTACCCCCCATGGTTTGGCATCTTTGTCTCCTTCCCTTCCCTTCTGTCCACATCCCCTGTTGTTTGGCTGCTCTCATCTCTTCTCTGCTTCCCTTCCCTCCCTCCCTCGTGGTCTAGCATCTCTCTCTTCCCTTCTCTGGTGTTCTTTCTTTCTTCCTTCCTCCCTTCCAATTTGGCATCTTTCTCTTTTACCCCTTCCTCCCTCCAATTGGGTGCAACATTTCTTGTACCTCTCTTTCTCTGCCACTTGTAATCTTCGGGCCACAAGCAGCATTAGTGAGCTGAACACACTGGTTCTTCTAATCCCAGAAGCTTTCCCTCTGCTTCAACTTCCTGTTCCCACAGAGGCAGGATATTACAGTAGAGGGAAAGCTTCTGGACCACCGAAGGCCGAGTGTTCAGCTGACTGACGCTGCCAGTGGCTTAGCTTGCAGGCTGCAGCACGAAGGGACCGGACTCTGGTGCACCCCCGATGAACTGCATCTGGGATGGCCACCCTCCCTTGGTACACTACTGCTTATGTGAGTTTTCTGAGATTTGCAGAGCTGCGAAACCTCTCTAGCTAAAGATTTGAATATTTTTGATTAACGAATTCTTTGTGCTCAAAAGTTTTCTAAGGGCTGAAAATGATTTTGAGAAACTTAATGCAGTTTTCTTACCCTGGAACAGGCTTTCCAGCCATCACCCCTGAGATTATATCCCAGATTGAACGAGGGGAAGAGCCGTACGTCAGGGATGAGCCTGGATCAGAGGGAAGAGAGACTGGGAAAAGCAGCTACTCAGGTGACTCCGGTAATAAGAGAGACTGGGATAAAACTGGTGACATGAAGGGTGGAGGTGTAACCTTCATTTCCACAGTGGCAAGTTCCACTATAGATAGAAGAAACTGATCCGCCTGATATAAGTTCACACTGGCAACCGAGTACTACTCAAGCTTGAGTGGTTATAATGTGCGGTCCTCTGGGGTGAGCTCTGGTTGAACTCCTCACCCAACAATACACTCGGATAGTTCATATAGTTGATGAGTTATGGGAGTTCAGATTCCACCAATTCAAACGAACTGGGCTGGAGTGGTGCTCTTCATAATTCCCTTTTATAATTTTTATATATAGCTTATAACTTAATTTAATTTATTTTCTTTTTAACTTATGTAGTTTCAAATTTGACTTATCTTTTTTAGTCCTTCCGGTTCCCCTTCCCGACGCGTTTCGAGTATCTTTATCAAAGATACTCGGGGGAACTAAGGATAAGCAGAAGCTTGTTCCATTTCTTACTGAACGCCACTGAGGGGCACTAAGGACATAGGAAGAGGTACTAAGGACATGGGAAGGAGGCACTAGGGACACTATGGACATAGGAAGGGGCACTAAGGACATAGGAAGGAGGCACTGAGGGCACTAAGGACATAGGGAGAGACACAGACAGAAAAAAATGACAGACAGGCAGCGTGCAAGGAGAGAGAGACAAAGAAAAAAAAAAACCCCAGACAGACAGACATCTACTCTAGCACCCGTTAATGTAACGGGCTTAAAGACTAGTGAATAAATAAAACGAAGATGAAAGGGGATAAAAAGACTTGGGAGTAATCTAAAACACTACTTGGTTCTCAAAAGGGTGGTGGGTACATGGAACAGCCTCTCAGTGAGAATGCTGGAGATGAAGACTATTTGATTTCAA
Source organism: Geotrypetes seraphini (assembly GCF_902459505.1). NCBI lineage: Eukaryota > Metazoa > Chordata > Amphibia > Gymnophiona > Dermophiidae > Geotrypetes > Geotrypetes seraphini. The sequence goes on from NC_047085.1 coordinate 504,542,972, forward strand.
GAAAGCGTGAAGCAAGCTTCTAGGTTAGAATATCTTATGAGAGGAAGAGCAAGTATATGGTATGAATGCACAGACTGGATAACCCATATGGCCTCTTCTCCATTTCCATGTTTCTTTATACTTAGAGACCACCACTGTCTTTTAAACACACGATTAATACCTTCTGTTTATATCCAGCAGATCACCACATCACGCAAGAAAGGAAGAATCAAGGAGAAAATCCTGTAGTAATGGAACAAATGCAAAGCCAACCTGACAATGTCTGTGAGAATATTTCCCAGGGAGCTAAGAGGAGAAATACAAGGAATCGTCAGCAGGCATCGAAGGAGCAGAAAGACGGGGCAGGAGACTCGCCAGACAGAGTCACTGAGTGTGACAGGAGTAACAGGGAGCTCAATATCATCCCCGAGCACCAGAGACACCTAGCAGAGAGACCCTTCCAAAATAATAATAGTGATCAAGTGACTTCTAAACTTAGTCAGGGAGAAAGGAAAGGAAAAACACAACAGAAAGAATTTACACGTACTCCATATAATAAGAAAACCAATTTTATTTGTAGTAAGAGATTCGTTTTATTTTCAGAGCTCCAAAAGCACCAGAGGAGTCAGATCAATAAGAAACTCTTGATAGGCAGTGAGTGTAATGAAAGCTTCACTCAACTTTCCAGTCCAAAAAGTCAGCCAGTGATCCGCAGGTTAGACAAACGATTTACATGTTCCGAGTGTAATAAAAGTTATACTCGCCTTTCACATTTAAAAATTCACCACATGATCCACACAGGAGACAAACTATTTGCGTGCAATATGTGTGATAAAAGCTTCACTTGGCTTTCAAGTCTAAAACAGCATCAAATGATCCACACAGGAGACAAACTATTTGCGTGCAGTATGTGTGATAAAAGCTTCACTTGGCTTTCAAATCTAAAACAGCATCAAATACTCCACACAGGAGAGAAACCATTTACATGTTCTGAATGTAATAAAAGTTTCACTCGGCTTTCACATCTAAAACAGCATCAAATGCTCCACACAGGAGACAAACCATTTACATGTACAGAATGTAATAAAAGATTTGCTCAGCTTTCACATCTAAAAAGTCACCAAAAGATTCACACGGGTGACAGACCATTTACGTGTAGTGAGTGTAATAAAAGCTTTATACAGCTTTCAGATCTAAAAAAGCACCAAAAGACTCACACGGGTGACAAACCATTTACATGTACCGAGTGTAATAAAAGTTTCTCTCAGCTTTCAAATCTGAAAATTCACCAAAAGATTCATATAGGTGACAAACCATTTACATGTACTGAGTGTAATAAAAGCTTCATTTGGCTTTCATATCTAAAAAGTCACCAAAAGATGCACACGGGCCACAAACCGTTTACATGCAGTGAATGTAACAAAAACTTCACTTGGCTTTCAAATCTTAAAAAACACCAAATGATCCACACAGGAGACAAACCGTTTACATGCACTGAGTGTAATAAAAGCTTCTTTCAGCTTTCAAATCTAAAAATTCACCAGAAGGTCCACACAGGAGATAAGGTCACCAAGTGATCCACAGAGGCGACGAATGTAGACAAATGTGCTGACTTCCTTTAAGGAAAAGTTGAACAAAACTGAAAGCCTGTCTTTGACGACTGTGAGATAAAGGAAGTTGAACTGGAAGGCGATATATAAAAAATAAAATGATTATTATTATTACATAAATATCTAGGAGCAGAGAACAATTATCGAGCATAAATTGCTCAGAGAAAAAAAAATCAGTAAAGAATATTATAGGAGACTAAAATAATGGATTAAGATACAGGCTATTATTGATCAAATGGAATGTCTGCAGTGGCATAGCAAGGATAGGAGGTACTCAGGGTGATGCCCCGTGCCCTTCTCTCTGCTTCCATGCTCCCACGCTACACTTGTGCCATACCTTCCCAACCCAACTCCCGGTACCTCTTTAAATCTTCGCCAGTGCGAACATCTTCTCCGGCCTGCTGCTCGCACCGGCGTTGACATCCCCTCTGATGTCACTTCCTGGAAGTGATTTCAGAGGGAGCCAGACCATCATGAGCTGCAGGCCAGAGTATCTGTTCACGCTAGTGAAGATTTAAAGAGGTACAGGTAGGCAGGGATGGGAGTGCGTGAGCTGGTGGGGGGAGGGGGCGGTGCAGAAATGCCGGCATCCAGGGTGGTCCATCCCCCCCCTTATGACATCTGCACTCTCACATAGCTTTGGTATTGTAGACTGTCCTCTTGAAGACCTTAAAAAACTAGATGGGGCATTCCATGCTTGGGACAAGATGTGCTCTGATCTCCAGTTCTATGTATCACGTCACCCTGCTATCATGTTTTAAGCCCATGTTTACACAGGGCTGCTACCAGGGCCTTACCAACTGCGGAGACAGCAGGGTATGGAATGACTGGGACAGCTGTTCTTTGCCCCATTCGCTCCGATAAGCCCACCTGCAACTGTTACATTTTTTATCTGCTAAGCATCTTAAGAGGCTTGTCTTTTTTTGTTTTTATAGTTCAAACATTTTATAACAGGCAAAATACAACTGAGAACTACAAAATAAACCTAGTGATATTGTCAGAAGGGAAGAAACACTACAATTATTATCCGTTTAAGCTAAAATTTAAGCTTATATATCGCATCTTCTCTATAAAGGTAGAGCTCGGCACGGTTTACAAAAATTAAAAGGAAGGTCCAGTGGGAGTTGGTGGTAGGGGGATCGACAAAAATTAGTGTGCTCTTTGCATTAAATTTAAACTGCCAAACATTAGTTCAAAGTGATGCACATAGGGTGCAGAGATGTGAGAGCCGTATGTGCTAGATCAGGGCCACATTTTGGATTTGTAGGTACTTGGAGGGCCTCAGAAAAAATAATAGTTAATGTCTTATGAAAGAAATGACAAGTTTGCATGAGGTAAAACTCTTTATAGTTTATAAATCTTTCCTTTTGGCTAAGTCTTAATAATAATATTGTCATTTATAGCTAAAGAGACATGATTGAGAAACTGTTTTATTTTACTTTTGTGATTATGATAAACATATTGAGGGCCTCAAAATAGTACCTGGCGGGCTGCATGTGGCCCCCGGGCCGCGAGTTTGAGACCACTGTGCTAGAGGGTGAGACTGTCATGCGGTGTCTGAAGATCTCAAGGTGTTGATTATGATAAGCCGGTGGCTGTTGCCCAAAGAATGCCAGGCTGCTTAGAGAAAAGGCATAACCAGCAGAAGAAAGGTGTTGATGCCCTTGTACAAGTATTGGTGAGGCCCCACTTGGAGTACTATGTCCAGTTCTGGAGGCCATATCTCTACAAGGATGTAAAGGAACTTGAGGCAGTTCAGAGGAAGGTGAATCTATTACAGAATGGGAGGGGGTGGGGTGGTACAGTGGTCAAAACTACAGCCTCAGCACCCTGAGGTTGTGGGTTCAAACCTACGCTGCTCCTTGTGAGCCCGGGCAAGTTTATAAATTAACAGAAACAGAATCATAATACCCATTGAGGGGACAAGTTTCAAGAGGTTTCCAAATCTTAAAAATTTTATGGTATCCATCGGGGTGTTATTTTTTCTGCAGCCTTAAGTTTTTTGGTTTTTTTAATATTCTTTATTCATTTTTAAAACTTACAATAAGTGCAACAGCATATAACATCACTATATATTTAAATACATCACTTAATATCCTATTAAAATTTAATTCAGATCCCATAACCCTCCCACCCCCATATTCAATCACTTTCATCAAACATAAGAAGACATATAATAACCCCCCCTCCACATTATTTGCACTCATAAGAAAACCAAAATACCCACCCCCCACCCTGGATGTGCATATTTAAGGGGGAGTTTTAAGAGGTTTGTCTTGAGGGATCCAGTTTACTGGCAAGACTTGTGCGAGGATTACTTATTTACTAAGGCCCGGAGTCGGTAAATAGCGCTGTTATCGGCAGCTGCCTTAAAAATGGCCAGTCACGCAACGGCGCCATTGTAAATTGTAACTTTGTAAATTGTAACATTAACGAAATTGCAAATTCTAACATTAACGAAATTGTAACATCGCTGTAAATGTACAGTCTCTTCTTCTGTTAACCACATAGAACTTCCATGGTAATGCGGTATACAAGAATAAAGTTATTATTATTATTTATGGAATCACGGCTACATGGAGGATAGGCCAGGGGTTTTAAAGGCCTACATTCCCAGCGCTTATCTTCCATGAGAATCGCGTCCGCATGGGCACTTTAAGATGCCCAGCACCACTTCCGGTGGTAACCACGCCTACAACGGCATTGCGTAGCGTAAAGCAACTACATGGATGGAATATCGGCACTCCATATTTTTTTTTTTTTTTTAATTGGCGCAACCAATTAGTGTGCCCATTAAAACCAATTAAATTAGGCGTTGATAGGACACCTACCACTGCCTAACTTACAGCGCCCTATCAATAATTTAGGCCTAAGGGCTTGTATCTGCTCTATATTAGAGAATGACACAGTGACAAAAGTCATCACCGTTCCCGTCCCCGCGGATAACTGCGGGAAATAATCCCATGTCATTTTCTAGTGTCTATTTCAACCTCAGTCCTTCTACACCAGCATTCTTCAAAGCAAAGCTTGCGGGTCAGTGGTTGTGGCCATTCATACTCTGATTCTTATGTGAGCCAAGGATAATGAAGCCATTGTGACATCACTGATGTGATTGGCTCTTAGGCACTGGTGGAATGAGGCATTATGACATCACAATATCTGCTCTGGATACCAGAGACTGTCATTCTGTAGTGTCTGTTTCAACCTCGGTCCTTCTACACCAGCATTCTTCAAAGCAAAGCTTGCGGGTCAGTGGTTGTGGCCATTCATACTCTGATTCTTATGTGAGCCAAGGATAATGAAGCCATTGTGACATCACTGATGTGATTGGCTCTTAGGCACTGGTGGAATGAGGCATTATGACATCACAATATCTGCTCTGGATACCAGAGACTGTCATTCTGTAGTGTCTGTTTCAACCTCGGTCCTTCTACACCAGCATTCTTCAAAGCAAAGCTTGCGGGTTAGTGGTTGTGGCCATTCATACTCTGATTCTTATGGGAGCCAAGGATTCTGAAGCCATTGTGACATCACTGATGTGATTGGGTCTTAGGCACTGGTGGAATGAGGCATTATGACATCACAATATCTGCTCTGGATACCAGAGACTGTCATTCTGTAGTGTCTGTTTCAACCTCGGTCCTTCTACACCAGCATTCTTCAAAGCAAAGCTTGCGGGTCAGTGGTTGTGACCATTCATACTCTGATTCTTCCCTCTCTCCTTAAAGAATAACATGAAGATGGTTTCCCGTGGGGACGGGAACGGTGATGAATTTTGTCACCGTGTCATTCTCTACTCTATATCATTATCTATGTTGCCAGAGACCGTCCCTGCTTGCTCACCTCAGTTAAATTTTGCCAGTATAAAAGGTTTTGGGAAAGAACCTTTGCCTTTCAGGCAGCCAAACTAAATATTTGGCTTGACCGGTGTGTGTTAGAGGCTTCTTCTTATCGGGATTTTAGAAAACATAAAAACTCAATTATTTACTAGGCTAGGGTCTTAACACTTTTTGCTATGTCAAATTCTCCACATTCTTTTTATGCATTTTATAATAATTTTATGTATTTCTCTGTTTACTGGCTTTTAATTGCTGTTTTTATATAACTGTTTGTATCTTATTCAATTGCTGTGAACAGCTTAGAACTCCCGGGTATGGCGGTTATATCAAAATAAATTTATTATTATTATTGATGTAGATGGGAGCAAGAGCTGACCATGACTTACCCTGATACTGATTGAGATAAAATAGAACTTGCTAATTATTATTCTACTAAGACTTTGTGTTTACAGGAGAATTCTGTACTAGTGCTGTTGCAGCTTTGCTTCGGTGCATTATCGCCCCTTCGGTGGTGGCGCTGTGGTGAATGGGGTACTATGGCACACATTTGGTGGAGCTTGTCTGAAGGATAGGACCTCTTGGAAGGCTCTTCAGGCTATTTTTTACTGAGCAGATCGATTCCTGGATTACCATTGCACTGAACTTTCAAATTCAACAGTGCTTCATATAGAAACATGATGGCAGATAAAGGCCAAATGGCCCATCCAGTCTGCCCATCCATAGTAACCATTACCTCTTCCTCTCTCTAAGAGATCCCACGTACCTATCCCAGGCTTCCTTGAATTCAGACACGGTCTTTGTCTCCACCACCTCTTCCGGGAGACTGTTCCACGCATCTACCACCCTTTCTGTAAAAAAGTATTTCCTCAGATTACTCCGGAGCCTCTCACCTCTTAACTTCATCTTATGCCCTCTCATTACAGAGTTTCCTTTCAAATGAAAGAGACTCGACTCATGCGCATTTACATTACGTAGGTATTTAAACGTCTCTATCACTTTATTGCTGCTCAATTGACATAAGAACATAAGCATTGCCTCTGCCGGGTCAGACCAGGGGTCCATCGTGCCTGGCAGTCCGCTCCCGTGGCGGCCCTCCAGGTCCATGACCTGAAAGCGTTCCCTACCTAACCTAAAATGTCCATACCCTATTCGCTCAATGTCCTGTAAGGTAAACCTCTATCTGTACCCTGTTATCCCCTTCGCTTCCAGGAAGTCATCCAGTCCCTTTTTGAACCCCAGAATTGTACTCTGTCTTATCACCTCTCCGGGAAGCGCGTTCCAGGTGTCTACCACCCTCTGAGTGAAGAAGAACTTCCTTGCATTCGTTATGAATCTGTCTCCTCTCAGTTTTTCTGAATGACCTCTTGTTTTAGTTGTCCCTGCTAGTCTAAAGAATCTGCCCCTCTCCACCTTCTCTATGCCCTTCATGATTTTATACGTCTGTATCATGTCCCCTCTCAGTCTCCGCTTTTCCAGGGTAAAGAGCCCCAGCCTGTCTAACCGTTCGGCATATGAAAGGTTCTCCATACCCTTTATCATCCTCGTTGCTCTCCTCTGGACCCTCTCGAGTATTGCCATGTCCTTCTTGAGGTATGGCGACCAGTATTGGACGCAGTATTCCAGATGTGGGTGCACCATTGCTCGATACAGTGGCAGGATAACTTCCTTCGTTCTGGCAGTGATACCTTTTTTGATAATGCCCAACATTCTGCTCGCTTTTTTTGAGGCCGCTGCACATTGACCTTAGCACAGTTCTGGAAGAAGCCTTGGCCTCCTTCATTGTAGACCTGTCTTTGTCACCTTCGCTATATTTGTGTTAAGAGTAAATCGAAAGCTGTGCAATTGAAGGCCCGAGGGCAGTGGGGAAAACTGTGGGGCTCTTACCTCACTTGAGTGCTTGATTATACTAGTATGTTGAATTGTATCCTTCTATTTTTTGGACTGGGGGAAGGTGTGGGGAAGGAAAAAGGAAGTTCTCCGTTGGGGAGGGGGGAAACCTTTTTTTTTTTTTTTAAATTTTTATTTATTAATTTCCATTTTTACAATAATTGATTCACAAGTAATATAATTAATAACTATATATCATTGTATCTATCATTAATACAACTTAATTTATAAACAGTATATATTATAAATTATATATAATCAAAAGTTATAAATCCCTCCCCATTTTTACAAATAATATTTCCAAAAATTATGCATAACCCACCCCATTCCTATATAAGTACTGCGAATGTGCTAAGAAGTCTAATCATTAGAATAATTAGTCAATGGTTGCCAAATTTTCTTGAAATTATGAAGATTCCCCTGTTGTAATGCTAATACTTTTTCCATTTTGTAGATATGCAGACAGAGTTCCACCAGAACGTATAATTTAATTTGGTATAGTCTTTCCAATTTTGAGTGATTTGTTGTATGGCGACTCCTGTCAATATTAATAGCAGCTTGTTATTATTTGCTGAGATCGGACTCTGAGTTCTCATTGCAGTGCCAAATAGTATGGTATCATATGAGAGTCCTACATGATTTTCTAGTAATTTGTTAATTTGGGGCCAAATTAGTTTCCAAAATGCATTTACACAGGGACAAAAAAAAATTAAGTGATCTAACGTCCCTATTTCTATTTTACAATGCCAGCATCTATTGGATCTAGTATTATCTATCTTTTGCAGGCGCGTAGGGTCCATAACACTCTATGTAATAAAAACATCCATGTTTGACTCATAGATGCTGACTTTGTAGATCTTAATCTCCAGGACCAAAATCGTGGCCATTGAGACGCAGAAATTGTCTGTCCAATCTCAATACTCCAAATATCCCTAAGACCAGTTTTCTTTTTTTTATTTAAAAATCCATATATCAATTTGTACCATTTTGCGGCTTGGTGACCCAAGAAATCCGCCTGGAAACATAAAACCTGCAGACTATATTGAGTATTAAGATTTTTCCATTCAGGGAACCCTACCTGAATGGCCTGCTTCAATTGCATCCATTTAAAATATTGTGATTTATTTAAGCCAAATTTATTTTGCAATTGTGAAAAACTAAGCAGTGAACCTTCTGAAATGACATCATTTAATGTTCGTATACCTGCACTTATCCATTGTTTCCAGACGATCTTAAATCCGCCAATCTTGATCATGGAGTTTACCCAAATAGACTGATTTAGTGATTTACAAATTGGATCTGGTGATAGGTTACTTATATATCTTAATATTTTCCAAGTGTCTAATAAAATTCTATTATCTTTGTATCTTCTAGGCATTGTTATACTAATTAAATGATCTAAATGTAATGGGAACAGGAGCCGCCATTCTAAATATAGCCAATCTGGTACATTCTCCATAAGATCTGGGAGGATCCAATACATACCCTGTCTTAGAATATAGGCTTGATGGTACCTATAAAAATTTGGAAAATTTACCCCTCCCTCCACAATTGGTCTTTGTAAAGATACTAAAGCAATTCTGGATCTTTTCCCAAACCAAACAAATTTTGTAATAATATTGTTTAATTTTTTATAAAAGGACCCCTGAAAAAATATTGGTATCATACTCATTTGATAACAAACCACAGGCAAAATCATCATTTTAATTGTTTGAACTCTTCTCCACCATGAAAGATGTAAAGGATTTCATTGTTCACACATTTCTGTAATTTTTTTCAAAAAAAAAAAAAGGGAAACCTTGAAAATGTGGGGTTGTTTATTTTTCTTTTTTGTGTTATGCTTGAGTGGAGCACACCATTTATGTCATGGTACGTTGAGACTGTCTTTGTAGACTTCAGTGTGTTTTATAATTCACTTGTTTTGAACTATTTATTGCTTGTATCGCTCTGCTTTTCTAATAAAAGATTTTGCTGAACTGGGGGGAAAAAAACCTAGATGTGGAAGTGAGAAAACTTCTCCATGCCCACGAGGTCATCTATAAGAATCAGTGTATGCCTAGACTGTACATTCCTAGAGATAGAGGAGGGATGAGTCTCACAGAACTAGATTACATCTTTCAGTCTACTGCCATAGGTCTCCAGGCTTATTTCATGGTGTCATCAGACCCCAGTGCACCAAAGGTATTGAAATGTGGAAGAAACTTCTAGAATCTAGTACCATCATTAAACGTCGAGAAACATTCCAATGAGTAGAAGGAATGATTAAAAATCCATTGGTACCAAAAGGGAAGGACACAACAGAATTTGTGAAGCAAGAGAAATATACTCTTCAAGGAATTGTATTTATTAGGATTTACACACTGCCTTTTTGAAGGAATTCACTCAAGGGGGTGTACAGCAAGAATAAGTCAAATGTAAGCAATAGATAATTACAGCAGTCAAAATATTCAAATAACAGTATACGTTATAGCATGTCAATATAATACGCAATAAAACATTTTAATTGACAGCATAGGCTGTAACCAAAGATGGAGAAGATAGATAGATAGAGTTAGAAATTAAGGAGACTAATTTTGAAGCAAGTTGAAGTCCCAGGTAGGGTAGGAGTGGATAATTAGATAAGCAGGAGAGAAAGAAGTCGCAAATGCCTAAGGAGGTATCGGACAAGTGAACGGTTAAGGAGAGGTGAACTGCAACCTAAGGTTGAGCGATTGCTAGTTGCAGCCCAGAATATCAGATTGTGGATAAGATCATTTATATCAACCATTGAAAAAGACTGATAAATGGGCGGAGCTAGCTACAGTATAGTACTTTCTGCAGGCACTATAGGAGTGGAATAGGCTAAGCTCTGCATTACAGCTATATTAAACGGTTACCATATAGCACCAGAAAAAAGGAGGACGGATTGAGACATTTGGGCATTACTTCCATTGAAAGCAATGGAAATAAGGAGGGCAGATAGAGACATAAGAATAGCCTTACTGGGTCAGGCCAATGTTCCATCAAGCCCGGTAGCCTGTTCTCACGATGGCCAATCCAGGTCCCTAGTACCTGGCCAAAACCCGAGGAGTAGCAACATTCCAGCACCTCAAAGAATATCAAGATTTTGGAACCCCAATGAAAGCAACATTCCAGAGCTGAGATTGTGATGTCATAATGACTCAGAGCCAACCTCATCAGTGATGTCACAATAGCTTAATGGTCCTATACTTGGCACACGTAAGAGCATAAGAAGAAAAACAACCATACTCGCTCCTACCAATGATCCATCCTCACAGTGGCCAATCCAGATCACTAGTACCTGACCAAAACCCAAGGAGTAGCAACATTCCATGCTACCGATCCAGGGCAAGCAGTGGCTTTCCCCTATGTCTTTCTAGGCTTGAAAGCAATGGAAGTAAATCCCAGATATCTCAATCTGTCCTTTTTCTGGAGCCATATGATAACCATGGCTATATAGACAAGTGGTCCGTACCCCTTATATTACATTACATTACATTACTGACTTCTATTCCGCCTGTACCTTGCAGTTCTAAGCGGATTACATCAGAAGATAACTGGACATTTCCAGGAAAAAAAGTTACAATTAAGGAGCTGGTTTCATAATAAAGTTTTGAGAAGAGGGTACAAGATAGGTAGAAAAATTAGGAAAACGTCAGATGAAGCTGGAAGATTACGAGGAAGTTAAAGAGTAGAAGCTGGTTACATTGTTGAGTCTTAGGGGAATAATACAGGTAGAGAGGGGGAGGGAGATTGCAAGGGGGGTTAGATTCTGTGAAAAATTAGCTAGAAATAGTTACCCGTGGCTGGCTGTGAAGTGCTGATGTTGGAAAATGTTTACACTTCCCTCTCGGCATTTGCAGTGATAGAAGAACGGCAAGGCAGCGAATAGAGAAAAACCGCAAATAACTTTTCGTATGTTATTTGCAGTTTTTCTGTAAAAAAAAACAACAAAAAAACCCCGCAAATAACTTGACCTGTTCCAGTGACGAAAGTGCAGCTGGGAGCAGCGATTTTTCTCTGTGCAACTCCAGGAGAAGCTATTTCCTGTGATGTAAATTTTGGGGCGGGGCCTTTGACCAAAAAACCGTGAATAACAGACTGCGAATATGGAGGGGGAAGTGTGTACAGAAAGGTACAACAAAGTGTCATGGCTCATTTTTTTTTGGGAAATCCTGTAAGCATTCTAATATCGGTGTACCAGAAAAGCATTGGGATCCATGACCCTATGAGAATTGTGGAGTCCTCAGAAGCTCCTGCAATTAAAAAAAACTTCCCTGAACCTCAGTTGCTCTCAAGGTGCTCCTTTTTTTTTCAGATAACTTGGAGCGCCCATTAACCCTTTCAGGACCATAAGGATCGTAGGCCAATTTTTGTGGTTTTGACGACATTTTTATGGTAAAAAGGGCTTGCAGATGCCAAAAAATTGATTTTTTTTTTGTGAAATATCATTATTTTTATTTAAAAAATCACACTTCTGGCTTATGGACAGTGTGGCAAGTGAATCTTCTCGTCAATCTGGCAACGACGCTAATGAATGAATGTCGGAACCAGTTTGTTTACATAAAGGCAGTATCATATGGAATCCGTACATATCAAATTTAGAACTGTAGACTATCCCAATCAAAATTGATAGGATTTTAAAGTTATGGGACAAATATGTCCCTTGGTCCTGAAAGGGTTAAAAGCCATATTTGGCGTCTTAGCAGTATGGTTAGGACAAATCCCTTATTTCTCACAGGAGGGAGGACCATTAATGGTGACAAGTGGAAAGTGGTTCAACACCAGCCAGTTCCAGGGGACGGGAAAAATATTTAGGCCCCATCGCAGGTGACCAGAAAATAAAGTCTCAATATTTCTCTCTAGAGAATGTTGTAATTCCTCAAAAGAGCTTCTGCTAAGCAGGAACCAAATGATCAGCATATATGTTTCATTCCAAGAACAGCAAGAGAAAAGCTGAAAAGAGGAGAAACCAAGACTGATTTTGGGGGGCCTGACCTGATATTCTTCTTCCTAACACACAGAAATAGAAGTTGGTGAGGCTTTCTTGTCTTACACTTATCACATGGTGATCCTTCTGCAGCTTTTGGAGCTAATGAGAGGTCCATGAATACAGCACTTTACTTTTCACTGGTCTCAAAGACTACTTACAGGTACAATGTAACTAGAGAATGACACGAGGACATATTTGTTCCTGTCCAAGTGGGATCTCTCTATCCCCGTCCCATTCCCACAAGCTCTGTCCTCATCTGCACAAGCTTCAAACGCTTTCAAATCCTAAGTAGCAACATTCTAGAGCTCAGATTGTGATGTCATAATGCCTCATTCCGCCAATGCCTAAGCTCCGTCCTCATCTGCGCAGGCCTCAAACACTTTAAAATCAAAAGTAGCAACATTCTAGAGCTCAGACTGTGATGTCATAATGCCTCATTCCACCAATGCCTAAGCTCCGTCCTCATCTGCGCAGGCCTCAAACACTTTAAAATCCTAAGTAGCAACATTCTAGAGCTCAGACTGTGATGTCATAATGCCTCATTCCACCAATGCCTAAGCTCCGTCCTCATCTGCGCAAGCCTCAAACACTTTAAAATCATAAGTAGCAACATTCTAGAGCTCAGATTGTGATGTCACAATGCCTCATTCCACCAATGCCTAAGCTCCGTGCTCATCTGCGCAAGCCTCAAACACTGCGGTTAAGGCAGAGCTTACAAGAATGAGATGGAGATATTGAGATCCTGCGGGGCTGGGGACAAATTTGTCCCCATGTCATTCTCGCTACTCTGACCCTGTTTTTTAGCTGTATTTCAAGAACAGAGAATCTGTCTCTGATTAATTATTTAAAAATTTCTATTCTACTTAAAACCTAAGGGAGAAATCCTCAAAAGGACACAGGAGATGGTCTTATGGGCCTTCACACTGCCAGCTTAAGATAGAGATTAGTACAGAGAGATCCTGATCACACTTGGAAGTTTCTAGAGCAAGTACAGAAAAATGTCTCAGATTAGTTGGAATAAATTAGATGCTGTGTCTACATCTGCTAAAAAGGCAGACAATTCAATCCTTACCTAGAACATAAACATAAGAACATAAGAAGTTGCCTCCACTGGGTCAGACAAGAGGTCCATCGCGCCCAGCGGTCCGCTCCCGCGGCGGCCCATCAGGTCTATGACCTGTGAAGTGGTTCCTGACCATTTCTGTAACCTACCTCTACTTCTATCTGTACCCCACAATCCCCTTATCCTTTAGGAACCTATCTAAACCTTCCTTGAACCCCTGAAATGCGCTCTGGCCTATCACAACCTCCGAAACCTAGGGAGAACAGAGTCTCATAATTCTTATTCATCACCTCCCAGTACAGCTCCTTCTGCCCTTCACCTAAATTTTCCCACTCCTCCTGGGAGAAAGTGACAGTGATATCCTCAAAGGTCACCTGCATCTGAAACACAAACCAGAAACACAATCGGCATCATTGTGTAACTGGTGCACTTTTTATAAACGATATTGCTGAAGGGTTGTCGGGTAAGATTTGCCTCTTTGCGGATGATACCAAAATCTACAATAGAGTAGACACGCCGGATGGTGTGAATAATACGAAGAAAGACCCGGTGATGCTTGAAGAATGGTCTGAAATTTAGCAGCTAAAATTGAATGCTAAGAAATGCAAGGTCATGCATTTGGGCTGCAAAAAACAGAGGGAAGGGTACAGTTTAGGGGGTGAAGAACTTATGTGCACGACGGAAGAGCGGGACTTGGGTGTGATTGTATGTGATGATCTTAAGGTGGCCAAACAGGTTGAAAAGGTGACGTTGAAAGCTAGAAAGATGCTAGGTTGCATAGGGAGAGGTATGGCCAGTAGGAAAAAGGAGGTATTGATGCCCCTATATAAGACTTTGGTAAGACCTCATTTAGAATACCGTAAAGATTGAATATAATTTTTCTCCTTGAATATATACATCCAAAGTGGGGGGAGGAGGAGGGGGTATTTTGGTTCTTTTATTAATGCAAATAATGTGGGGAGGGGGGTTATTTTATTCTTTATATTGAAGAAGGTTATTGATTATGGGGGAGGGAGGGATATGTGATATGAATTAGATTTTAATAAGATATTAAGTGATGTATTTAAGTATAAATTGACGTTATATGCTATTTCACTTATTGTAAGTTTTAAAAATGAATAAAGAATATTTAAAAAATAAAAATAAATAAATAAAAAAATATTGTGTACAATTCTGGAAGACCCACCTTCAAAAAGCTATAAAAAGGATAGAGTCAGTCCAGAGGAAGGCTACTAAAATGGTGCATGGTCTTCGTCATAAGGACAGACTTAAAGATCTCAATCTGTATACTTTCGCGGAAAGGTGGGAGAGGGGAGATATGATAGAGACGTTTAAATACCTACATAATGTAAATGCGCATGAGTCGAGTCTCTTTAATTTGAAAGGAAACTGCAATGAGAGGGCATAGGATGAAGTTAAGAGGTGAGAGGCTGCGGAATAATCTGAGGAAATACTTTTTTATGGAAAGGGTGGTAGATGCGTGGAACAGTCTCCCGGAATAGGTGGTGGAGACAGAGACTGTGTCTGAATTCAAAAGGGCCTGGGATAGGCACATGGGATCTCTCGAAGAAAGAAAGAGATAATGGTTACTGCGGATGGGCAGACTGGATGGGCCATTTGGCCTTTATCTGCCATCATGTTTCTATGCTTAGTCTGCAAGGGGATGCACACATGTGGATGCAGCCTGGGTGTGTCGCCAAATGACTTGTACATCTTATAGAATACTATCAGTTGTGCATATTGCATGAGGCCCTTAGGCACCCTAGTCATCGACAAGCTATCGTGCCTACATTTCAGCATGCCGAAGCGACTTTGTACTGGTATTCTATAACAGCTTAAGCGCACAACTTAGTGTCATACAGGAGGCTGAAAGAAGGGAAGAAATATTGGATGCACAGTCAGAAGAATAAAGTGTAACCAGAGACTGATGAAATTACCAAACAAAGGTAGGAAAAATGATTTTATTTTCAATTTAGTGATCAAAATGTGTCCTTTTTGAGAATTTATATCTGCTGTCTATATTTTGCACTATGGGCCCCTTTTACTAAACCGCAATACCGTTTTTTAGCACAGGGAGCCTATAAGCGTTGAGAGCAGTGTGGGGCATTCAGCCCAGCTCCCTGCGCTAAAAACTGCTATCGCGGTTTAGTAAAAAGGGAGGGGGTATATTTGTTTATTTTTGTATAGTTGTTACTGAGGTGACATTGCATAAAGTCATCTGCCTTGACCTCTTTGAAAACCCGTGGAATATATATGATAATTAACATTTTCTCTGCGTACAGTGTGCTTTGTGTTTTTAAAATTTTATTGTTGGTAGATCATTTTGACTTGGCCACGAAGGTAAGGGGGAGGGGGAAAAATGATTTTTATTTTCAATTTAGTGATCAAAATGTGTCCTTTTTGAGAATTTATATCTGCTGTCTATATTTTGCACTATGGGCCCCTTTTACTAAACCGCAATACCGTTTTTTAGCACAGGGAGCCTATAAGCGTTGAGAGCAGTGTGGGACATTCAGCCCAGCTCCCTGCGCTAAAAACTGCTATCGCGGTTTAGTAAAAAGGGAGGGGGTATATTTGTTTATTTTTGTATAGTTGTTACTGAGGTGACATTGCATAAAGTCATCTGCCTTGACCTCTTTGAAAACCCGTGGAATATATATGATAATTAACATTTTCTCTGCGTACAGTGTGCTTTGTGTTTTTAAAATTTTATTGTTGGTAGATCATTTTGACTTGGCCACGAAGGTAAGGGGGAGGGAGGGGAGCTGCTAAAAGACATCTAGTAATCCTTGCAGGCTTGACTGTGCAGGGAATTATTTTTGTAAAATCATGTTTTGTTATGTGACTGGCATTATTTAGACTTTAATTTCTATGAATGAATAGAATGAAAATGATATAAAATTACTTGCTTGTTTTTATGTGCATGCGCTGAAGGAAAATGGAGGACGCTGAAGGGAAATGGGGAAGAGAGAGTGGGGAGAAGACGCTGATTTATAAATTGACAATTGTACTGAATATTGTTTCTTTTTATACTTTAATATAAACAATTCAAGGCTTGTGTGGATGGAATCAGGTGGTTTGCGGGGATGAGGACCGAGCTTACAGGGATTCGTCCAATAAAATGATATTTTCTTATTTCTCATTATTTGTTTTATTTTTATTTGTTAATCTGTAAAGTGGTGATTGTTATGTATCAGTTTTTTCAAATTTACATCTACTGTCTTTATATTTTGCACAGTATTAGAGGACATGTATTACTGTTTTTGTGGTGTTGTAGTGTTGCATTGTATGCAGAGTCTGGTTTCTTGGCGGTTTAGTTTAACTTTTGTCTACATATTTCTATTCTTAGTTTGTGATTATTCCATATTGGGCAAAGGTGTATCTGTCTGTGTGTATGAAAGGGACATGGCTTTCTGATAGCATCGACTGTACAGGATCAATTGACTGTGCAGGATCTGGCTTGTTTAGTTTTACAATGTATGTGTTGGTGTTCTAGTGCTCCCTGCAGTGTTTAAGATGCTGTCTTTTCGTAGGTACACTCTTGTTGTGCGATATGTAGATTGTTACTAAAAATCATATTTTTCATATAGATGGGGGGATGTCAAAAAATGATGGGCCTCGGGTCTCACATATGCTAGGTACACCACTGCCTGCAGGCATCAGATTGTACAACTGATAGTCTGATCCTCTGGTGGCATGGTTTAAGCGGGAAAAAACTTTGAAGAGGCAGGTCTGAGGTACAAGGGATGTCGGAGGGGTAGGGTTCTTGAGCTGGGGGGGGTCCCGACCCACTAGGGATTTTTTTGGGTTGGGGGGGGCTCGATGGGAGCGTGGGGAGGGCACTCTTAGAGGGCTTGGGGGTGGTTGGTAGGGTGTTCCCTCAACAGATATACGCACAAGAATTGTGGGCGTGTCCCAGGCTATACCAACCTTTTAGTGACAGATTCTCAAACCAACAGCCTGTAATGTGCATGCTTAGGGTTGAGCATCTGTTTCTAAAATTAGGCTGGTGTTTCTCTGGCTATAGTTTTACAGCGTGAAGTCCTCAGTGTGAAACTCCACCCTCCCTTTGGTGATGTCATCAGCCTGTGCCCAACAAGTGGAGTTTTTTTCTCTTTTTATCCTTGGCTCCTCTCATATCTATAATAATAAAATGCTAAGCGCGCATGCGCACTCTTATCCCGTGTTCCCTGAGTCCTGATCTGTTGGGATGTGGCCACAAGAGTGCGCATGCGTGCTTACTACCACCTCTCTCTCGTAGCGGGCTTCAACACTTGCAATTACCTGACAAAGTTCATTTTTTAGCTCAAGCTGCCACCGCGGCTTCTCTCTCGAACCGCACCAGGCGGGGATCGAGAGAGGAGCTGCGGTGTCGGCTTTGAACTAAAAAAATGAACTTTGAAAGCGGGCCGAGGACCGCAGCCAGCCACTGATCGCCTCCACGAGCGAAGTGAGGAGCCGGCCCGGGCGGCGCAAGGTCCATGCCCAACCCCGGCTCTGCCTAGCGCTGGCTGCACGGCTGAACTGCTGCCGTTGCTGCTCCGCGCAACCCCGGCCTCCCCACCATCCTGCGAGCCCCGACCTCCTCCTCCCGCAGATGTGTGCGCACAGATGGGCGGCCGGCCCGCAGACAGGAGGCTGCCGAAGCCGCAGCGGAAACGCACGAAGCCTACGCCCGCATGAGTTATCCAGGTAACTATGAGGAAAATAGCATAGTCTAGCACAAAGTCAATCCTAAATCTGTCCAGATAAGTTATCAGGATCACAGCTAAATATCTATGCTTTTGGCACCTCACTGTTCTATCCAGATATTCAGCGGACAGCCACTGATTAAATACTGCTACTGAATATCCAGATTATTTTCAACTGTAGAGGCTGGCATTAAAAAAAAAATGTGCAGGCCAGAACGCGGGAAGGGAAACGGGGGTAGGGGAAAGGACGTACTGTGGCTGCTGCACAGGGAGGGGAGGGAATAAATGCTGCTGATGCATAGGGGGCAGGGAGAGAGACACATACAAAGACAGACAGACAGACGGCGGGAGGGAGAAAGAAAGGAAGAAAGAAGGACACAGGGGCAGGAAGAGAAACAGAAAGACAGATAGACAAAGGGGGCCAGGGAGAGAGACAGACAGAAAGAAAGACAGACAGCGGGAAAGAAAAAGACAGAAAGAAAGACAGACAGCCGTATTCTAGCATCTGTTAGAATGGACAGGGGGAGCAGACAAGGGGTGGTGGTGGACAGCCGAGGAAAAAGAAAGACAAAAAGAAAGAAATACAGAAATGGGCTAAGGAGAGAGAAATAAATAAATACAGACAAACACATATTCTAGCACCCGTTCATGTAATGGGCTATAAGACTAGTTTACTATAGAATGCGCTTGTAACTTCAGGCACAAGTGCTTATGCTGGCTCTATACAAGAGGTAAATATTTGTGCCTAAATGAGGCAGTTACATGTATAATTGACATACATGTGCATGTCACACCACTGTTTGCCCACCACGTCCACACTGCCTCACACTACACATTATAGTAGGGTTTACCAGAAGTCAGGAAAAACCCAGACTTGTCCTCTTTTAAAAGGACAGTCCAGGTGCCCGGATGGACCTTCCAAAACCCAGCCGTTTGTCCGGGGTTTGGAAAGCCCCAATGAGCTCTGGCCGCCTCTGGAGGGCCTCTGAGCACGCGCAGATGATGTCATACATATCCGCGCACGCTCGAGGCCCTCCAGACATGGCCGGAGCTCACTGGGGAAGATGAGGCTTTGAGGGGGTGGGGGATGGGGACAGAACAGGGTAGGGGCCATGTGTCCGGGTTTGTAAGGCTCAAAATATGGCATCCCTACGCTATAGTATTTAGGAACTAACTTACTAATAATAATAACAGTTTATATACTGCAATACCGTTAAGTTCTATGCGGTTTACAATAGATTAAGCGAGGTACAAATTGATTGAATTTAAGAGGGGGGAAGAGGAGAGTTAATAGGACCGGAAATGTGTTGTTGAGGAGAAAGAGATTAATAGGACAGAGGAATCACTATGGAGGAGAAAGAAGAAGAGTGGAGAAAGAAATTAATAGGACAGAGGAATCACTATGGAGGAGAAAGAAGAAGAGTGGAGAAAGATATTAATAGGACAGAGGAATCACTATGGAGGAGAAAGAAGAAGAGTGGAGAAAGAGATTAATAGGACAGAGGAATCACTATGGAGGAGAAAGAAGAAGAGTGGAGAAAGAAATTAATAGGACAGAGGAATCACTATGGAGGAGAAAGAAGAAGAGTGGAGAAAGATATTAATAGGACAGAGGAATCACTATGGAGGAGAAAGAAGAAGAGTGGAGAAAGAAATTAATAGGACAGAGGAATCACTATGGAGGAGAAAGAAGAAGAGTGGAGAAAGAGATTAATAGGACAGAGGAATCACTATGGAGGAGAAAGAGATTAATAGGACAGAGGAATCACTATGGAGGAGAAAGAAGAAGAGTGGAGAAAGAGATTAATAGGACAGAGGAATCACTATGGAGGAGAAAGAAGATGAGTGGGTCAGTTGTCTAGATAGTTTAGGAACAGTTGAGTTTTTAGACGTTTTCTGAATTCCTCAAAAGTAGTGGGCGAAAGCAGTTGATCTAGGTCTTTACCCCATAATGCTACTTGATGCTTAAAATAGTGCCTCAGTTCAGTTGAGAAGAGAGATTATGTATCTTAACTGGGAGGGTAAGATCTCAGCCAGAGAGGACCCGATATGTGGGAGCCGTTTACAAAATATTGTACTGAATAGATACAATTTTTCCCTTAAATGTATAAGTTCAATATTGAGGGAGGGGGTAATTTTTAGTATATCTTCTAACTATATAGGAATGATATGAAAACATTTTATCATATAGTATTTATATTGTATATTTGTTATGAAAGGGGGGGAGGGAGATAATGTTATATGATTTGATTTATTGCTGAGTATTAAGTGATATATTTAATATTACAATGTTCTAACTTACTGTCACACTTATTGTAAGTTTTAAAATGAATAAAGATTTGTAAAAAAAAATAAATAAAAAGAATAAGGCTCAGACCTCCTGCTTTCCCTCCCATCTAGACATTACTAAGATCAAGTTTCAAGTTTTTATTAGTATTTGATGAATCGCTTATTCGGGATGCTAAGCGATTTACAATTATATAAAATCATATTAATATAGTTTAAACAAGATGACTTCAGACTTACAAATCAAGGACAAACATGAAACAAAGGGAAAGAGGGGCAAAGTTACATGTTCATGGTTTAAGAAAAAAGATTAAAGGTAGGGAAGAACAATAGGATGGACAACAATGCGGAAGACAAAGGCGCGCGCCAAAGAAAATTACTGTTTTTAGGGGCTCCGACTGGGGATTTTGTTGGGGAGCACCCCCAGTTTACTTACTACAAATCGTGCTGGCGTTGTGGGGGGTTTGGGGGGTTGTAACCCCCCACATTTTACTGTAAACTTAACTTTTTCCCTAAAAACAGGGAAAAAGTGAAGTTTTCAGTAAAATGTGGGGGGGTTACAACACCCCAAACCCCACACAACGCCCCCACAACGCGGCGCGATTTGTATTAAGTAAAGTGGGGGGGTTCCCCCCCATGCCTCCCCCCCGTCGGAGCCCTAAAAACAGTAATTTTCTTCGGCGCGCACCTTCAAGCTGCGCTCAATTGTCTGCTCGCGCTTTTGACCTGACACCCAATAGGATGGGTAAAAGATTAATCTCAAAATCTTCATCTAAAATTAGATATTAAATACATCTTTAAAAAGGTAACTTTTAAGAAGTTTTTAAAAATGATGCAAATCTTTTTCATTTCTGACAGACCGTTTGGAGGTCCCTGAGGAGCCTCTGCAGGTAGCTAAGGCCATGGCAAAACTTTATCTGCTGGATCCTGAATTTCAGCAGCCGTTCATGCCACCAAAGGTGGATTTGCTGGTTGCGCAGTTTACAAAATATACCTCTCTTCCCAGTGAAAGCGGAGTGGTACTAAAGGATACACAGGACCAAAGGCTAGATTTTGTCTTGAAGAGACAGTTTAAGGCCGCAGCACTAGGTTTGAAGGTGGTAGCAGCAGCATCCTTCATGGCACATGCATGCCACTCGAGACTACGTCGGACTCTGGGTGCAGACATAAGAATTACTGGGACAGATGGAAGGTCTATCAAGCCCAGTATCATGTTCCTATAATGGCCAACCCAGGTTCCAAGTACCTGGCAGCAACCCAAAGAGTAGCAACATTCCAGAGCTGAGATTGTGTTGTCATAAAGCCTCATTCCACCAATGCCTAAGAGCTAGCCTCATCGGTGATGTCACAATGGTTTGATTATCCTATACTTGGCTCACATCAAAACATAAGAATTGTCATACTGGGACAGACCAAAAGTCCATCAAGCCCAGTATCCTGTTTCTAACAGGGACTAACCCAGGTCCCAAGTCCCTAGCTAGATCCCAAGTAATAAAACAGATTTTATGCTGCTTATCCTGGGAAAAAGCAGTGGATTTCCCCAAAACATCTCACTAATAGCCTATGGACTTCTCTTTTAGGAAATGATCCAAACCTTTTTTAAACCCCGCTAAGCTAACTGATTTCAGCATGTATATGGTTTGACTGCTGTGTGGGGCTACTACTATTAATTATGTATTTATAAAGCACTACCAGACAGAGCATAACAAATTTTTATTTATATATCGCAAAAGCCTTTCAGTTTACAAAAGAGATAAAACTGATCATAGTCAGCGAGCTTTAACATAACTTAGCAAAGCAATTAACAATGGGAATTTACAATAAAGGTTTACAAAAGGGGTTGTCCTGAACAATTTCAGTGAGGTACAACATAACTTGACAAAGCAATTAACAGAGATGCATTCGATAGAATCCTAGGAAGGAATGCCGAGTTTAGAGAAAAGGTGGGTTTTTAGAAGTTTTCTAAGTGCATGTAAGTTGGAAGAGGTTGATACCCTGACCATATGGCTCAATTATAGGTCTCTGGAAGGGGCCTATAGAGAATAACATGGGGACTAATTTTCCCCGTCCCACGGGAACTCATTTTCCTGTCCTGGCAAGTGCATTTCCTGTCCCTGCCAGCTCCATCCTCATCTGCATGAGCCTCAAACATTTTAAAATCATAAGTGTCTGAGGCTTGTGCGGTTAAGGCAGAGCTTACAGGAATGGGACAAGGACAGGGCAGGGTCAGGTTCAGTTGCAGTGACAAAACTTGCGGGGACGGGGTCGGGAAATTGAGTTCCTGCGGGGACTGAGACAAATTTGTCCCTGTGTCATTCTCTAGCAGCTTGGTACGACAGGAGTTTGTTAATGAATCCTTCCTGAGTGCAACCTTTTGACTGAGGGGTAGGTGAAGAACGCAGCCCTGTACAGAATCACAAAAGAGACAGTCCCTGCTCAAATAAGCTCACAATCAATCAGGACAAACAGGAAACCAGGGTAGGGGTTATAGTTAGCAGGGAGGGTTAAACCGCTGGGCTAGGGTGGTGAGCAGAGGGCAATGGGGTTATGAGTTGAAGGCAATCTTGAAAAGGTGGGTTTTCTGCCTACTTTTGAACAAGGTGGGGGCAAGGGGGCATGATGCACTGACTCAGGTGGTCTAAATTAAAAATTATTAACACAAGGAGACAATTTATTTTTTCTTGTACGGCACCGCAAACATGGAACGCCCTCCCTATTACTTTACGGGAGGAGAAAGACCTTGGAAAATTTAAAACTGAGTTAAAAACTTTCCTTTTTAAAGATGCCTTTTCTACATAATTTTATACTTCATGAATTATATTTACAGTGGTGCCTCGCATAACGGACGCCTCGTACAGCGAACGCTGCGCATAACGAACTTTTTGTCTTGCTCCCTATAACGAACTTCGTTTCACACAACGAAGTCGCCCGAGGGGCCCGGGGGGGGGGGGGCGGAACTACTCTCGCCGAAGCCGGGAACAGCAGCACCCTCCTGTCTGAATGCAGTGTTCCATCATCTCCCTCCACCTTACCTTAGATGCCGAGTTTTCCGGCTTTCTTTTTCGGCCAGCCACACACTTTCAAAGAGCAGCACATGCGCGCATGCTCAGTTGTTCAATCTTCTCCTCTGACGCAACCGGAAACCGGAAGTTGCAGGAGAGGAGAACATTGATCAACTTCAGCAGCTGCGCGTGCACAGCTTTTTGAAAGCGTGCGGCTGGGTGAAAAAGAAAGCTGGCAAACTCTGCATATAAGGTGAGGTGGAGGGAGGGAAATGTAGGGCTGCAGAACGAATTATTTTCTTTTACATGTATTCTTATGGGAAAACGCGTTTCACACAACGAACGTTTCACATAACAAACTTGCTCCTGGAACGGATTAAGTTCGTTGTGTGAGGCACCACTGTATTTGGTTAAACCTGCTTTAACTATATCCCTCTTGTATTTTCCCTCAATGTTTCTTCTTTACTTTAAAATTGTATTTCATCCCTCCTTTCCCCTTGTTTAACAATGTTCAAATTTAGAGTATTTTAGCCATTATTTAAAAATTGTATGTATTGTAATGTATTGCATTGTTATTGGTTTTCGTTTTTATATTGTAAATTTTAAATGTACATCGCTTAGAATATCCGATTAAGCGATTTATCAAGTCCCATAATAAACTTGAAACTCTATTTCAGGCTTACAGGGCAGCGAGATGAAAGGAACAAAGTCTGGAACTGGCAGTGGAGGAGAAGGGTAAAGCTAAGAGTGGCTTATCTGAGGAACGGGGTTCTCAGAGAGGTGCATAAGGAGAGACGAGAGGAGAGATACTGAGGGGCTGCAGAACGAACGCACTCGTAGGTTAGGAATAGGAGTTTGAACTGTATGCGAAGGCGGATAGGGAGCCAAGTGATTTGAGGAGAGGGTGGCGAGGTTGGTGGAAGATAAGTTATACAGCACAGTTTTGCACAGATTGCAGGAGGGGAGGAAGAGATGGTTCAGTGGGAGACCTGTTAGAAGCACATTGCAGTAGTTTAAGCGTGAGGTTATGAGGGTGTGGACGAGGGTCCGGGGTGGTGTGCCCAGAGAGTGAATTTTGGTCATGTTGTAGAGATAGAAGCGACAGATTTTAGCAGTCCGTTGGATGTGTTTAGAAAATGAGGTCCAAGTCGAAGGCGACTCCAAGGTTATGAGCAGAGGAGAACACATTTACAGAGCTGGAGAACGGAGGGAGCGGACGGTTTAGAAGCAAAGAGGAGCAGCCCAGTCTTGAACATGTTTAGTTTCAGCTGGCGGTGGGACTAGAGAATGATACGGCGATTGTTAGCCGCAGGTAGCCCGCAGGAATGGGGGGGGAAAAAAATAGATTGGTTGCCGCGGGTACGGAGACAAGGCCATTCACTGCCCTGTGGAGGGGTGAATGGCCTTGTCCACGCAGTAAAGGATTGCAATTCCGTGTGCAGCATCCCTCCCTCCCTATCATGGGTCCAACAGCCCTTGCACCCTCCCTTCCTTGGCTCACAATCACCGGTGACAAAAAAAACCCCAAAACAAAACAAACCTGCAACTCTCCTGGATTGGTCCCCTCGCATCTCCCACGGCGGGCCTACCAGCCTGTTAGAAGCTTCCTGCATGCCGCACTACTTCGGAACCTTCTTGCCGCCGAGCCCCTCCTTCCGATGTAACTTCCAGTCAAACCGGAGCATAGGAACAGGGACAAAAGGGGAATGCTGCATGGGGGTGGTATATGGACACAGAGAGAAGATGACTAGACACAGGGGAGAATAAGAACATAGAAGGAAGATGCTTGATGAGGGGGGGCATAGGGATATAGAGGAGCAATACTGTACAGGGATTGGGGATCATAGAATGGTGAGATGATGAAGGCAGGGAGATGGGCACAGGGGAAATACTAGAAAGGGATGTGTAGGAGACAGAGAGAAAGGAGATGCTTGCTGAACATGGGGAACAATACATACACAGAGATAGAAGATGGATGGTGAACATGGAAGAAATGCCAAAAGGTCAGGAGACCTTGGCAAATGAGTTAAGAGAAGACAAAACAGAGACCAGCACCTGAGACCAAAATGATTTGAAGAATAAAATGATGAGACAACAAAAGGTAGAAAAAAAAAAATTATTTTCTATTTTGTGATTAGAATATATCAGATTTGAAATATGTATCCTGCTAGAGCTGGTGTTAGACATAACTGAGGACCACAAAGCTCAGGCTGTGCTTCTTTAGCTTCCAGCTGGCTAAGGACTCTCTCTGACCAGGGGGTAGTTGGCCTAGTTGCACTCCTCTAACACTATTCCTGTCTTGTGTGACTGTAGTATTGTGTTAGCATGATTTTTCAAGTTTCAAGTTTAATAGATTTTGATTTTTACGCAATATCATATATTTCAATGCGTATTACATGTTTCCAACACATAAAAAGAGAGCAGGGTGGACAAAATAAGATAAGACATTACATACAAATAATTTTGTTCTATTACAAATTAGTACAAACTGGTACAAATGGGTAATGGGAAGAACTACAATTTATATAAAAAAAAAAGAAACATGTAAGGTTTGAACACAAAGGATGGGATAATTTTTCTGTGTAGTCTGTAATAATTTGGCTTATTCAGTTTTCTCAATAGTGGAGGGGATATTTGAAGGGGAGAGGAGGCAGGGGACTTGTTGATCCTTGCTGGGTATTATTTGTGTTTATAAAATGACAATTGAACAGAATATTGTTTCTTTTTATACTTTAATAAAATAAATTCAGTATAAAATCATAACTATTTGAGGCTTGTGCAGATGGGATCAGATGGCTCGCAGGGAGGGGACGGGGACAAAGCTGGCAGGAACAGGGAAAAAATTTTTTCCCTGCATCATTCTCTAGGTGGGACATTCAGGCAGCAATATCAGCCAGACAGGCTAAGATGTTTTCTTGAATTTTAGGTTAAATCTCGGGTGTGGAGAGATAGATCTGGGAATCATCAGCAAAACAGGTGGTACTGGAAATCAGGGCACCGAGGAAGAGGTGTAAAGAGACAAGCAAAGAGGACCTAACTCAGAACTCTGGGGTATACCAACTGGTAGCGGGATGGCAGCAGAGGATCCACCAGCATATACACTAAAGGTGTGATGGGAGTGGTAAGAGGCAAACCAGGCGAGGACAGTGTAACAAGGAGTACACAGTGATTTACAGTATCAAAAGCAGAAGAGAGGTCAAGAAGGATGAGGATTGAGTAAAGGCCTTTAGATCTGTCCAAGAACAGGTCACTGCAGACTTTGGTAAGAGCACTCTCTGTGGAGCGTACGGGGCGAAAGCCAGATTGTAGAGGTTCAAGGGTCGGTCTGCTCATGAATTTTTAGTTTTGAAAGCCGAGTGAAGCTTTCATTACACTCAGTACATGCAAATGGCTTGTCTCCCGTGTGGATCATTTTGTGTCTTTTTAGAAACGAAAGCCGAGTAAAGCTTTTATTACACTCAGTACATGCAAATGGTTTGTCTCCCGTGTGGATCATTTTGTGTCTTCTCAGATCTGATGACTGAGTGAAGCTTTTATCACACATAGTGCATGTAAATGGTTTGTCTCCCGTATGGGTCCTCTGGTGAACCTTTAGTCTTGAAACCTGAGTGAAGCTTTTATTACACTCGGTGCATGTATATGGTTTGTCTCCTGTGTGGATCCTCTGGTGAAGTTTTAGATTTGAAAGCCAAGTGAAGCTTTTATTACACTCAGTACATGCAAATGGTTTATCTCCCGTGTGGATCATTTTGTGTCTTCTCAGACCTGATGACGTAGTGAAGCTTTTATTACACATAGTGCATGTAAATGGTTTGTCTACCGTATGGGTCCTCTGGTGAACCTTTAGACTTGAAACCTGAGTGAAGCTTTTATTACACTCGGCGCATGTATATGGTTTGTCTCCCGTGTGGATCCTCTGGTGAATTTTTAGGCCATAAAGCCGAGTGAAGCTTTTATTACATTCAGTACATTCAATTGCTGTGTCTCTTGTGTGAATGTTTTGGTGAAATTTTAAACTTGAAAGCTGAGTGAAGCTTTTATTACACTCAGTACATGTAAATGGTTTAACTGCAATGTGGGTCTGCTGGTGAATTGTTAATGTTGAAAGCTGAGTGAAGCTTTTATTATATTCAGTAAATGGTTTCTCATTTTTGTGATTCCTTTTGTGCATCTGGAGTTCTGAAAATGATGGGAAGCTCTTATTACATTTAAGACAAATAAAGTTGATGCTCCTTTTAGATGCAATACATGTGAATTCTTTCTGGTATGTTTTTCTTTTCTCTCCTTTTTGGTGAAGTTTAGAAGTCACTTTATCACTATGATTCATTTGGAAGGGTCTCTCTGCTCGGTGTCTCTGGTCCTCAGCGATGTTACTGAGCTCCCCCTCATTTCTCTCACACTTAGTGACTCCATCCCTTGAGTCTCCTGCAGGGTCTCTCTGTTCCTTTGATTCCTGCCCACAATTCTTCGCGTTACTCCTCTCAGGTCCCTGGGAAATATTCCCACAGACATTTTCCGATTGAGTTTGGATTTGTACCATTTGCACAGGATCTTCTCCTTGTTTCTTTACTCTCTTCCATTCCTGTGGGATCTGATGATTTGCTAGAAACAAACAGAAGATATTACTCATGGGTAAGAAAACAGCAGTGGTTTCTAAGATAGAACCTGTGTATAATAAAGGGAAAGATTTTTGAGGGTGCTGCAAAGCAATTTATGGAGAGAACCCTACTGGACTTTTCATCACGCGTTAACCCCCGCGCTGGCCAAAAACTACCGCCTGCTCAAGAGGAGGCGGTAGTGGCTCGCGCGGACGGCGATTTAGCGTTCGCTGTTACGCTTGTTAAACCGCTAGCCCGGCTTGATAAAAGGAGCCCACATTGTGTCTCAAACTGAACTTGTATATGCAAACCCTTTTACCCATCAAGGGACCCGACACGGTCCGTGTTTCGGACAAACCTTCGTCAGGGGTCCATGGTAAAAATAGAGGGAGAAAACAAAAAAAAATCACAAAAATACTGTATAGTGGTAGCAAAACCTAAGCGACGTCACAATCCGTCACTGTAAAAAGCCGTCAAAAGGAGTGACGGATTGTGACGTCGCTTAGGTTTTGCTACCACTATACAGTATTTTTGTGATTTTTTTGTTTTCTCCCTCTATTTTTACCATGGACCCCTGACGAAGGTTTGTCCGAAACACGGACCGTGTCGGGTCCCTTGATTGGTAAAAGGGTTTGCATATACAATTTTTTGTCATTAATAAATTTTTGCCTACGTCTTGTACACATCTGCAGTTTTGTTTTGTTTGCTCTTGGTTGTTCTTTACTGCAGTTTAGGTTGGACCTTCTTTTGTTCTCAAACTGAACTTTCCATCTCCTAATCATGAGCAACGGAAAAAGATATTCAAGTCTACCCTTGAATTTCAAGGTCCCAAAGCGTGTAATAGCCTACCTTTATTTCTACGTCAGCTGCCCAATTGCTAAAGTTTCGGAATAAAGCTAAAGACCGATCTCTTCTCTGCGTGATTCACAAGTTGCCTAGCCACTTGGGTCTTCTGTAAGAGAAGACTAAGAGGGGATTTGATAGAGACTTTGAAAATATTAAAAGGATTTGATAAAATAGACCAAAAAGAAGCATTACTGAAATATTCTGATGTGACGAGGACAAGAGGACATAGACTGAAACTGAGTGGCAGCAGGTTTAGGACAAATGTCAGGAAATTCAGTTTCACACAGCGCGTGGTGGGTGCTTGGATTGCACTCCCGGAGGAGGTTGTGGAGGAGACTACTGTTCTGGGATTCAAACGCAAGTTGGATGCACACCTTCTTGCATATCATATTGAGGGATACGGTAAATCCGGGTCTCCAAAAAGGAGTACCTAAATGGGCCGCCGCTTGTGCGGATCGCCGGACTAGATGGACCTCGGTCTGATCCGGTGAGGGCGTTTCTTATGTTCTTAATGTAACCCAAAGGTTGCTCGTTATCTTGACTGTAAAACCGCCTTGAATTCTAGTTGAAAACTGCGGGATATAAGAAACTGTATGTCGCGCCACAATTTTCCAGGTGTGGCTTGAGAATTGGTTGGTTTCCTATTTGCAAAGCATTTTTTTTTAAAGCTTTTATCTACACACAGTGCAAGTCTGTGAGACGATGAGATGTTCTTTGGAAATGGCAGTGAGTAGAATTAAGGGAGTCCATTCTATTAACAGGCGCCAAAAATCCGAGTGGGATTCTGTAACGGCAATTTTGCGTGCCAAATCCATTGTAGAATACTAGCATAAGTTTTAATGTAACAGGATCACTAAAGGACTGCTACATAATACACAAGTGTAAGTTTAAATGAGGAAAGAAGGGGTTCTCAGAAACTGGTACAAAGAATTTCATCTGAGACTTACCAGTTTCAGGTTTCAAATCACTGAATCCCAAAAAACCTCACAAATGCATATTCTCTGCTCACTGATACCTAAACTGAATCTGAAGTCTTTCACCTCTGATTGTTCTCATTGCTGGACTTAGAATGTCCTTAAGGACACTGCTTTACGGATTGCTTATTTTCGAGAGAAAAATCTTAAGGACATTCCAAGTCCAGCAATGAGAACAATCGGAGGTGAAACACATCAGTCACCACTTCCACGTGGATTTTTCAAGTGTTTGTCGTATGGTATTTGCTCCGCCACCATTCACGTGAAAGAATTCATTGGATATATTTGGAACAGGTGTGGAAATATATTTGGAACAGGTGCGGAAATATATTTGGAACAGGTGCGGAAATATATTTGGAACAGGTGCGGAAATATATTTGGAACAGGTGCGGAAATATATTTGGAACAGGTGCGGAAATATATTTGGAACAGGTGCGGAAATATATTTGGAACAGGTGCGGAAATATATTTGGAACCGGTGTGAGCACATCAGCCGGACAACAAACGGAGACCCTGCTGCTGCCCAGGCTTCTGCACAGACCCAGTACACAGCAAAGGTCACAACAGTCACAGCCCAGGATCTGGCATCACAAAACACGCCTTCTTGCCAACGCCCTCAAAACACTTTTTTGAGCGTCAAGATCTCTGACATGTGAAGTTACAGATAAACTGAAAAGAACCTGGATCTTTCCTTCCCTCCACCTCTCCAGAGATAACATTGTGTGGTCCATAGTTTAAGCCTTCGCTTACAGACCAAGTGATTTTTCCTTATCTATAAAGGGGCAGCGCCCTCAGCACTTACCTTATTTTTTGCTCCATAAGACGCACTCCCCCCCCCAAAAGTGGGTGGAAATGTCTTAAGGAACGTATATTGCATCACAGACCGTGATGTGCAGTGTTCTCCCTAGCGTCTGTTAGCCGGGCGCTCCGCCTGGCTGTCTGCCAGGGAAACTTATACCTTTTTAAATACTGGTGGTCCAGCGGCGTATCATCAGGAGCGAGCTTTCCGTGCTCCTGCACCCCGCTGAGCCCCTCCCTCGCTGGATGGCTGCCTCAGATCTCGCCATTCAGGGAGCGGCACAGGCCCAGGCTAAACGAGAAAAGCTCGCTCCCGCCTTGTGTGCCATTGGCCATGAGATCTGAAACAGCCATTCAGCGAGGGAGGGGCTCAGCGTGGGGAAGGAGCATATAAAGCTTGCTCCTGCCAATACACCGCTGGACCACCAGGATTTAACACTGCTGGACCACCAGGATTTAAAAAGGTGAAAAAAGGTACGGGGGGGGGGATTGTTAGTCAGCTGGGACGGATCCTCCTGTCCTGGCCTACCACTAGACCACCAGAGGGGGGCAGGGTACAGAAAAATAAAAAAGTGCTTGAGCGTTAAAGTCTCTCCTTATTTGCTAATGACAGTGATGATGGTTCTTAATACCGCTGTTGACTTTACATACTATGTTTTATTAAATATGTTAGTATACCATTTGGTTCAGAATATTTTTTTCTTGTTTTCCTCCTCTAAACCTAGGTATGTCTTATGGTCAGGTGCGTCTTATGGTGTGAAAAATACGGAACCCTATAGAAGGTATCTAGAAAATGTACTTTTACTCCGTCCCTCTTATTACTCCACTCACCTGAACAGCTGCTTTTCCCAATTTCTCTTTCCTCTGATTCTGGCTCATCCTTGATGTACGGCTCTTCCCCTCGTTCGATATGGGATATAATCTTAGGGGTTAATATTGGAGAACCTGCTCCTAAGGTAAGAAAATTGCCTTAGTTTTCTCAAGTTTTGTACCCGTTAACCTCAAATTCAAGAGTTCTACAAACTTTCTAACATAGAGAATTTCACCAACTTCGCTGATCAAAAATATTCAAACCTCAGTTAGAAGGGGACAATTTTGGAGCTCTGCAAGTCTCACAAAAGTAACATAAATCCTCTTTACTAATCTTTAGTCTAGTTCCCACTCTAAATTGAGCAATATATTCATCAATGTGAACTTCTTCATCCCTTATACAACATGCAGGTCTCCTTGTTCACACTCAGAACATTTGGAATAAGATGAAACAAACACACTGAGCACACTCGGACTGATGTAGGCTCGGAGAAAGGGAAGGAAGCAAGCATTGTTTTCCCAGCAAAGATGAACAAAAATTGCTGGGAATAAAATATTAGATTAGGTTCTTACCTCGGTAATCTTCTTGCTAGTAGACAGACACTTTATTTCTGGACCTGTGGGTAGTCAATCCCTTCTCGTGAGAATTCTTGCAGACAGCCTCATTAGCATTAGCCGTGACCTGGAAGTGTTGCTCTAGCACCTGGAAATGCAAAAATCTTCCTGCGCTCTGGAAAAATGGGAATGTGCAGATAGGCTTCCATCAAATCCAGTGAAACGATAAATTCCCCAT
Source organism: Geotrypetes seraphini (assembly GCF_902459505.1). Lineage (NCBI taxonomy): Eukaryota > Metazoa > Chordata > Amphibia > Gymnophiona > Dermophiidae > Geotrypetes > Geotrypetes seraphini. The sequence goes on from NC_047085.1 coordinate 504,575,141, forward strand.
GTGCCACTAAAGCACTCACAGATAGCACCGTCTCCATCCGGAAACGGGGTATCTTGAGGGTCGCATTTACCACTTTGAGGTCTACAATTGGCCTCCAGTCTTCTGAGCCTCTCTTAGGCACTATGAAGTATACTGAGTATCTGACGGAGCTTGAGTCTTCCTCTGGTACAGGCTCTATGGCTTTCAGATCCAGCAGCCATTGCACTGTTGCTTGGAGTTTGACTACTTTTTCCAGAGTCCAAAAAAAGGGTCCGGAAGGGGATGAAAAGACTCAATCTTGTACTCCTCCTCTATAATGTCCAGCACCCAGTGGTCTGTAGTGATCTCTGACTATGCTCCCCAATAGGCTGATAAACTCCCTGCGATGCACGGAGGCTTGGCATCATAACTGCTTCTTGGGAGTAGTGGTGGAGCAGTGACCTGAAGATTGGGGATGCCTGGCCCCTCCAAATCTTTGGCTGGAGCTTAGAAAAAAACAAACCCAAAACTGGCCTGAAAGCCCTGTTGAGAATTGGCGATATTGTTTTATTTAAAGATGCTTGCAATCTTTAGACGCTAAAAAGCAATCCCACTTCTCTATAACCTTTTCCCCACCCTATTGTTTTTTTCCTTGAATGTGTTCTTATTTTTAAAAAAGAGTGTATTTCTACCCCATACATCCTTTTATACTAGTTCGTCTGTAATTCGTAATATTGTTATTTTATTTTAATTTTTATGGTACCCAGTTTTATTTAATTGTACCTTGCTTGGTAAGTAAAACAAGCAAACAAATCAAATTTTAATAAAAACTTGGAAAATTACTGCAACCTGACCTCCTAGGTCTGCTTTCCGGCAAAGACTTCAGCTTGCGAGCCTACACACAATACCATTGAGACCTTTCCCAAAGAGTATATGTCCCTTAAAAGGTAATTTACTTAAGGTCACCTTGGAGGAGGAATCCCACGCCAGCTGTCTATTCCATAGCATCCTGTAAGCAGAAATGGAATAGGCAGACAATTTGCTCACGACTCTGAGAAGATCATACAGAGCATCAGCTACATAATCCACGCCAGACCTTAGAAACCGGTGACCCCTCCTGTCAATTGCCTCTGGATCACAGCACAACTTGGCAAGCCTGGGTGACAAAAGATGCCGCTGCAACTGGTTTCAAACCTGAGGCCGCAGACTTGAGCTTCTTAAGAACAAAGTCCAGCCTGCGATCTTGGGCATCCTTTAATACCACGCCACCTTCACGGAGAAGAGAGGTACGCTTGGTGACATGTGCTTCCTTGTACTGGGGGGCCTCCAGTATGCCATGCACCCTAATGTTATTATGTCTGGCCCTATTTTCCACGTCCTCAACGTTATCAATGAGGTCACAAAGCTCATCATGTAAGTTTTCCACACTTTGTTGAGAGCCCACCACTTTCTCTTCACAAAAATCCATACGAAGTGCGACCGTGTCAATTCAGTTTCCCAGCTTCACCAAATCTTGCCTCAGTTCCTGAACTGCATCTCAATCTGCCCTGACACTCCCGATGTCTCCGTCTTCATCGCAGCCAATAGTTCCCTCAGATCTGCTTTAATCGGGGCCTCCATACCATCGTCACTGCAAAGCGAGTCGTCCCCCAGCGGCACAGAGGTCCGGGTCTCCACGCCGCCCGACACGCTGCTGACACGTGGTTGTCAGCCCGTCGGCTTTTCAATCATGTGGCTCGGCTGTTTTTCTGCCTCCGTGCGCTGCTTTGACGCCATCTTACCCTGCATGACCTATGGATCACCCAAGCTTGCAGAAGAAGTGGTAAAACAGGCAAAAGACGCGCTTACAGGGGATATTCTTCGGCTGAACAGAGCCCAAATTTCAGGTGTCCATCATTTTTGGTGACGTCACTTCCCTCTCCGCTTGGTAACCTGTGCCACCAGGGAATCCACTTTTGGTGGAACAAAGAGCTAGTTAAATTCAGCATCCATCGGATAGAGCCTTGCCATGACTCTGGCCACCTGAAGGACCTCCCAATGGTCCATTAGAATTTTTGTAATGTTTTGATGAGAGGAAAAACAGGTGGTCTGTGCTGCTCATAAATGAGCACTGTGTAGCAGAGGGCTGTGAAGTCTCTATCTTTAATTCCTAGAGGGAGTCCATGATCATCTCCAAAAACACCGAGGGCTTAAAAAGCCTGTGTACAATCAGGTCTGCTCCGAGGTCAGGGGTTTCCACCAGATCCGGACCCATCCCCCTAGAGATGAAGCAGCATCTCCTGCTACAGAGGACACTGACTGGGAGAGTAAAAGCATTGAAATAAAGACTTCTTCAACCCAGTCTTCCTCAGACTGGACCTCCCTGTCTTGCGCATAGCACTATTACTGGGGGATTGCACTCTTGGGGGGTGGGGGAGGAAACCCTGGTGCCAGAATGGCTGCGATCCCCAAGGGTTCCATGCGATACTTAAGAATCATGTAAGCTTCAAACAACATATTGATGAATTCAGGGGAAAAAGTGCCACGGAGTCACTTAGCCTGCGCTCAAGTCCACAGCGTACGAACCTGGGGCAAGCCCTGAGCGCCTGAATTTCTACTGCAGGCTGTCCAAGCGGGTGCACTGCAAAAAGGTCTGCCCCTTGGAAGCAGACTCTCAACCTCAGGGTCTGTGTTCTCCCTCAGCCAGAAATGCCCCAAGACTGGGATCCTCTGCAGCACCGAAAAGCCTCGTAAACGGTCAGTAAGAAACTGAATTTAATTGAAAATAAACACAAAAAGAAAAGCTAGGCTCCTACCATCTTGCTTGAAGAGAGACAAATGAGGAATTAGAGGACAGCCCAGAGGGATGGGAGGCAGAGCAAAAGACTGCTAATGAGGCTCTCTACAAGAATTCTCGCGAGAAGGAATTGGTTACCCACAGATTCAGAAATAAAGTGTCTGTTGCACTAGCAAGGGGGTTTTAGAGATGGGGGACCTTGGCTCTGGCTGCAGAAACTTTTAAGTTTAACTGTTGGAGACCTCCTCCCCTCCAATTTTCTCCATATACTATAATAGCCTTACACACTGACTGCGCCATGTGCCTGCCTGCTTTAGCTTAGGAATGCAGTTGAGACAAATGGAGAACTCTGCCTCACAGGTTCACCAGATGAACTTGGTCTTCAGGCTGCCAGTTTGACCTGTCAGACTGAGCTTCAACCCTTGGAAAACCTCATTGCTACGAAGGGGGAAAGGACCACACAGCTGGCCCACTATTAGGCCCAGCCAAGCCAGGACGGAGCCAAACAGCCTGCGTTCAAGTTCCTGATAAAGGAGGGATGCGAGCAGCTAAGTAAAGAATGGCCCCTGAGCTCAAAAAATACAAAAAGCAGGCTGGCTAGCTAGGTGTCCCCAGATCTGCTAGCAGCAGACTTCTGCAGAGTGAGTCTGCATTTTCTCCCAGGCAGATGTCCCAACAAGCGGAAACCTCTGGGCACCGAGCCTCCAACCACACACTTAGCAAAAAATATCCAAAAATAATAAAAACGCAGAGCTAGTTGCTTACAGAAAACAAACAAACAAAGGGGCAGGAGCAGCTCCCTTGGAAGGAGACAGAGTTCAAAAGATGATTGATAACATTCTGCAAGCAACTTGCAGGTTCAGATGCATAACCCTAGCATTCAGGACCACTAGACACATTACACTAGTAACTAACAAACATGTAAAATGACCTCTTACCCAGCGATATCAGGATCTGGTAATTCTCCTTCATCACCTCCCTGTAAAAGTCCTTTTGCTCTTCATCTAAATACTCCCACTCCTCCTGGGAGAAAGAGACAGCGATGTCCTCAAATGTCACCCGCATCTGAAATATGAACCACAAGCGCACTCAGCATCTTCTAAAGAACTTCCATAAAGAGGCCTCTCAGGTCTGGCGCTCATCTGAGAGGAGAACGCTGAATGCTAAGGCATCCGTTATATTCTATGGACGCCTTAATAAAAGGACCCCTTAAAATCAAATAACACTCAGGGCAGGATTAACCAATAGGCCCAGTAGGCACGTGCCCAGGGCCCGAAATTGTCAGGGGGGTCCGATGAAGGAGGGCATTAACATTGTTTTTTCAAAACAGCGATGGGCCCCTCCAGCATCGATCGGCAATTTAGGCCCCCCCCCCCCAAATCGGCAACATGGCCCCCCATGAACGGAAAGTAAGACAAGCAAGCAACGCAGGTAAGAAAGGCAACGGGAACTGTAATTTTGCAAGCGGTGCTGCTTGCCCCAAACTTCCCTCTGACGCAGCTTCCTGTTTCCACCTGGGCGCATGGTGGGGTGGAGTGGGGTGGGGTGGAGCAGGAGGCCCAGTGTACTTGTGTGCCTAGGGGTCCTTGACGAATTAATCCTGCCCTGATAACACACAGTCCCAGATCAAAGTTATTTCAGGAGGCATCCCAGTGCTGGCACTCAAGAAGAAAAGGGGAGTTTGGGGAAGTTTGTGGTTTTTGGTTTGGTTTGGTTTGTTTGTTGTTGTTTTTTGTTTTGGTTGGTTTTTTTTTTTGGGGGGGGGGGTTATAACGTGACTTATATTCAAAACACAAAGAGGCAAGGGAACCATCCATACTGATAACGTGGTGAAGTGATCACGTGTTGACGTGCTGAACGTGTGCGTGCCCTTCCTTCGCCACGCCCATTTTGAGGCGCGCTGAATTGTCATTGCGCTGAGTTATCATTGTGCTCAATTGCCTTACGCTGAGTTATCACTGCGCTGAATTGTCTTGCGCTGAGTTATCCTTGCACTCAATTGCCTTACGCTGAGTTATCCCTGCGCTGAATTGTCTTGCACTGAGTTATGCTTGTGCTCAATTGTCTTGCGCTGAGTTATCCCTGTGCTGAATTGTCTTGCGCTGAGTTATCACTGCGCTGAATTGTCTTGCGCTGAGTTATCACTGCGCTGAATTGTCTTGCGCTGAGTTATCACTGCGCTGAATTGTCTTGCGCTGAGTTATGCTTGTTCTCAATTGTCTTGCGCTGAGTTATCCCTGCGCTCAATTGTCTTGCGCTGAGTTATCCCTGCGCTGAATTGTCTTGCGCTGAGTTATGCTTGTTCTCAATTGTCTTGCGCTGAGTTATCCCTGCGCTCAATTGTCTTGCGCTGATTTGTCTTGGCATTTTTGTCTGCGCACTTTTGTCTTGCGTGCATTTGACCTGTCACCTAATTCATAGCCATATAACACAACCGTCCTAGAGTAGGATTATATTTCAGGAGACCGGTCAGCAGGGCAGGGTGAAAGATTTATGCATGTATATAATTTGCAGAGCAGGACTGTAGCAACAAGAAACCAGTTGCAGACAAAATCTCTCATTGGGGGGGGGCTCCTGATCTCTCTCCTTCCCCACAGGAGGGTCCCAAAGTGCCTTTCCTGACTCAGCAGTGCTTGGAACAAGAGAGCAAGATTGGGGAGAGGGGGGCATCTCCTACCTGGGCAGAAGCTCCTCCAGGCATTTTCCTCTCTACTTTTACAGCCTGGGGTTTCTTTCCCTAGTTGTAGGGGAGACAGATTTGACGCTAGAAATCCGCAATTAAAAAAGAAGACAAGGTTCGTCTCCGGTTGGTCACAGGCGAATGACATCACAAAGGGGAGGCGGAGCTTCGGGCTTCTTAGCTCTACCCCTTTCAGTGATGATTGGTCAGAATGTCCCTGGGGGCAGGAAGAAGAGCGCGAGGCTCCTCCCCCTAGCATTCATGGAATGGGGAAGAGGAAGAGTTGTCAACTCCCGGCATTCATAGGTCAGAATATATCGGGGGGTGTGGAGAGGAGGTGTTTGAACTCCTTCTGGCAATCCCATTGGTTAGAATAGTTCGGGGGCGGGGACGTCCTGCTACTTAGAAGGATAGGCGAATGGCTGCTGCGCTTTCTGCTCTTCAGGTGGGAGAATGACCCCTGCTGGTCTCCCATCAGACCTGGGAGAACTTTTCTTTCAGGCCAGTCCTGGATTTCTATCAAAACCTCATCGTAGTGCATTATGGGACCTGTAGTATTGCTTTGACCATACAGTCATTCATTCCATCAATCTCAGGGGAGCTCAGAACGGTTTACATTCATTTATTTCATGAATACCACCACCACAGCAACACCTAGTCAATTCTTCAAACCATTTCCCCACTACACCGTCTGTAACCAGAAAAACTGCTTCCTTCAACATTGTGTAACTCACTACTGTATCCCGAATGTATTATTATTCATCATGGTAACCTATATTATATACCTACTTCTTTGTATTATAACGCTCCTGGAAATGTCCAGACTACTAATTTGTAATCCGCCTAGAACCGCAAGGCATAGGCAGAATAGAAATCACTAATGTAATGTAATTTATTCAAGCACTCAAGCAGTATTCCCTGACTGTCCCGGTGGGCTCACAATCTGTCTAAAGTACCTGGAGCAATGGGGGAGTAGATGACTTGCCCAGGGTCACAAGGAGCGGCGTCGGTGCTGAGGCTGCAGCTCCAACCACGGTACTAAAGAGAGGCTAAGGAAAGCTCCGCCCCTCCTATGTGACGTCATCGGTCATGCAGAGCAGGAGGCCCTACTCTTCCTGCCCCAGTTACCATTCGGACCAATCATCACTTTAAAAGGAGTAGAGCCAATGAAAGCTCCGCCCCTCCTCTGTGACGTCATCGGTCATGCAGCGCAGGAGGCCGTACTCTTCCTTGCACAGTTACCATCAGGACCAATCAGCACTTTATAAAAGGAGTAGAGCCAACGAAAGCTCCGCCCCTCCTCTGTGACGTCATCGGTCATGCAGCGCAGGAGGCCGTACTCTTCCTTGCACAGTTACCATCAGGACCAATCAGCACTTTATAAAAGGAGTAGAGCCAACGAAAGCTCCGCCCCTCCTCTGTGACGTCATCGGTCATGCAGCGCAGGAGGCCGTACTCTTCCTTGCACAGTTACCATCAGGACCAATCAGCACTTTATAAAAGGAGTAGAGCCAACGAAAGCTCCGCCCCTCCTATGTGACGTCATCGGTCATGCAGCGCAGGAGGCCGTACTCTTCCTTGCACAGTTACCATCAGGACCAATCAGCACTTTATAAAAGGAGTAGAGCCAACGAAAGCTCCGCCCCTCCTATGTGACGTCATCGGTCATGCAGCGCAGGAGGCCGTACTCTTCCTTGCACAGTTACCATCAGGACCAATCAGCACTTTATAAAAGGAGTAGAGCCAACGAAAGCTCCGCCCCTCCTATGTGACATCATCGGTCATGCAGCGCAGGAGGCCGTACTCTTCTTGCCCCAGGTACCATTCGGACCAATCAGCACTTTAAAAGGAGTAGAGCCAACGAAAACTCCGCCCCTCCTATGTGACGTCATCGGTCATGCAGAGCAGGAGGCCGTACTCTTCCGGCCCCAGGTACCTTTCGGACCAATCAGCACTTTAGAAGGAGTAGAGCCAACGAAAGCTCCGCCCCTCCTCTGTGACGTCATCAGTCATGCAGCATCTTTCCCTTCCTCCATTAATTTGCAGCTAAACCAGAAACGTCCAGCTCCAGATCTCAACCTCTGCAAGAAACGAATCTTCAGCTCCTCTTGCTCATCTCCAATCCTGCAAACAGCAAAAGCAGAGAGGAAAATGCCTGCAGCAGCTTGTGCTCAGCTAGGAGATTCTCCCCCGACTTCCTGTTGTTTTCTTGCAAACTCTGCTGCAGCTTTCTAACCTAGGGCACTGCCACAGCCAAGACCCCCCCCAAGCAGACCAGGGACTGGCACTTTGGGACCCTCCTAAGGAGAGAAATCAGGAGCCCCACAAAGAGAGATTTTCTGTGTATCTGGTTTTTAGTTGCTATAATCCTACTCTGTGACCCTATCTGCAAATTTTATACTGTACACACACACAAATCTGTCCCTCTGCTCTGTTGAGCCCCAGTACTGGGTGCTCTGAGTAAGGCTGTGTCTTATGCAATTCTAAATTCTGTGCATCCAGCAAACCTTTCCCTGCCCCAGTGGACACCAACATTGGGCGATCTTCTGATCTATGTGATACAGAAGATTTTGAACACGTTTCTGTTTATATTTCAGATGCAGATCACATTTGAGGAGATTGCTGTCTCATTCTCCCAGGAGGAGTGGGAGTATTTAGATGAAACGCAGAAGGAGCTTTACAGGGAAGTGATGAGGGAGAATTATCAGACCCTGATCTCACTAAGTAAGGGATAACTTAAAATTTTTATTAGCAGTATCTGGTTATCATCGTAAAGCCAAAATGCAAATAAAGATAAAACCACTCCAGTATATCATCTGTTAAAACCAGTCAAGTATTTTCATGATTGTGTTTTTTAACAAATGTAAACAGTTAAAGTGACTTGAAGTACAAATGTGTCAAGGTTCACCATCAGTTAAATGAAATTCAAGTTGGGGTGAAAAAAGGGAGTTTTCTGGATGGGCCTATTATACTGATGTTTGTGGGCGTCATGGTCTACAGGAAGTTGCTCATATATGGACATCTGACCCCTAGCAGTAATATCGCAGTATTACTGCTAGCCATCTCGGGGGCAGTTTGAGAGCTGGTATCATCAAATTAGGAGTGAGTAGGTATCACTTCTGTCCCACTAGACCTGAGGATCTCAACCCCCCCCCCGGTGGATATTTTTGTCATTTCTAGCCTTCGTACGGGAAGTTTGATGTTCGTATATGGGAATAATTTTTCTGGGGGTTCTTGAATTGGAAGAGATCCTTCAGAAGGGGTGTGACCCTGTGTGGCTTTTGCAGTGGGGGAGCGGGATTTGGTGCTGCTCAGGTGGTGTGCGGGGGTTATATTGATGCTGCTAATTTAACTCCCGACACACTCCCTCTGTCCCAAAAAGTAAATCAAGGGTATGTCTCCTGCATGGATGGGTAGATCCACAACCTGAGAAATCAGCCCTCCAAGTTAGCTGAAAAGATAAATGCCATCGTATATTCCACTTCATCAACATGCAAAATAATAAGCGCCTCAGTAAAATGTATTTCTTTTTTGTGTTTGTATACTACTTATAGCCTACTCTTATTATTTCTACAGTGCTATCAGATGCATTCAGCGCAGTACTGAGTCACAAAGAAGACAGTCCCTGTTCGAAAGAGCTTACAATCTAAACAGACAAGACAGACAAACAGGACGTCATGGATACAGTTAAGGGGAACGATTAATCAGCTGGCTGGGTTGGAGGGCAGAGGGAAGCACAGGACAATCAAGCCATTATGACATCACTGAGGCATTATGACATCACAACCTGAGCTCTAGAATGTTGCTACTTATGATTTTAAAGTGTTTGAGGCTTGTGCAGACAAGAACGGAGCTTAGGCATTGGTGGAATGAGGCATTATGACATCACAACCTGAGCTCTAGAATGTTGCTACTTATGATTTTAAAGTGTTTGAGGCTTGTGCAGACAAGAATGGAGCTTAGGCATTGGTGGAATGAGGCATTATGACATCACAACCTGAGCTCTAGAATGTTGCTACTTATGATTTTAAAGTGTTTGAGGCTTGTGCAGATGAGGAGAAAGCTTAGGCATTGGTGGAATGAGGCATTATGACATCACAATCTGAGCTCTAGAATGTTGCTACTTATGATTTTAAAGTGTTTGAAGCTTGTGCAGATGAGGACGGAGCTTGCAGGAATGGGGCAGGGACAGGAAAAGAATTCACAGGGACAGGGCGGGGAAGTTGAGCTCCGGTGGGGACGGGGAAAAATTTGTCTAGTGGAGATCAGCAGTTGGGTGTTGTTGCTTTCATCTGGGCCTCCTTAACCTAGCTGTGCCCTTAGTGCAGTGTCCCACAAACCTTTTTACTAGGTGGCACAGTAAACTTCGGGTGGCGGCTGGAAATGTGCAGCTGCCCTCCAGACAGGGCCCTGAGTCGCCAGGGGGGGGTGCTGGAGCAAGAGAAGCACGGTGTGGAACGTTTCCTCCAGAGAGGAATGGTTTCCTGCCATTTCTCTGAGCTCACATCAGTCTAAGCAAGACCTGTGTGTGGTAAAAGGGATAAGAAAGTTTGCACATACAGGCAGTCCCCGAGTTACAGACACCCAACTTAAGTACGACTCATACTTAAGAACACATTTTCAGTTTTATTTGATTTCACTGGGCATAATTTCTAGTGGGGCGCAGACTCCTACATTTGTCCTGCAGCAGATTCAGGAATGAATCAAGGCCCACATTAAGAACAGTGTGTGGTTGTGCATGCTGTACCTTAGAGGGAACACTGGTAGGGACGGTTGGCCCTTTTGTCTGCTGGGAGCCGCGGTAAACAGCAAGAATCTTAAAATCGACAAGTTCTGAATTACATACAAGTCCGACTTAAGAACAGCTTTAAAAATGTAACTCGTTCTTAACCTGGGGACTGCCTGAATAGGAATAATCAAGCCATTGTGACATCACTGATAAAGAAGGCTCTTAGGCATTGATGGAATGAGGCATTATGACATCACAGCGTGAGCTCTGGAATGTTACTAAGAACATGGTCGCGGCTTGATTTGATTTCACTGAGCAGTATTTCCAGTGGCATAGACCCCTACACTTCTCCTGCAGCAGATTCAGGAATGATACATGACCACATTAAGAACAGTGTGTGGTTATGCATGCTGTACCTTAAGAGGGAACACTGGTAGGGACAGGAGGCCCTTTTGTAAGCTAGGAGCAGAAGTAAGCAGCAAGAAATCGACAAGTTCTGAGTTACATACAAGTCCGACTTAAGAACAGCTTTAAAAATGTAACTCGTTCTTAACCTGGGGACTGCCTGAATAGGAATAATCAAGCCATTGTGACATCACTGATAAAGAAGGCTCTTAGGCATTGATGGAATGAGGCATTATGACATCACAGCGTGAGCTCTGGAATGTTGCTAAGAACATGGTCGTGGCTTGATTTGATTTCACTGAGCAGTATTTCCAGTGGCATAGACCCCTACACTTCTCCTGCAGCAGATTCAGGAATGATACATGACCACATTAAGAACAGTGTGTGGTTATGCATGCTGTACCTTAAGAGGGAACACTGGTAGGGACAGGAGGCCCTTTTGTAAGCTAGGAGCAGAAGTAAGCAGCAAGAAATCGACAAGTTCTGAGTTACATACAAGTCCGACTTAAGAACAGCTTTAAAAATGTAACTCGTTCTTAACCTGGGGACTGCCTGAATAGGAATAATCAAGCCATTGTGACATCACTGATAAAGAAGGCTCTTAGGCATTGATGGAATGAGGCATTATGACATCACAGTGTGAGCTCTGGAATGTTGCTAAGAACATGGTCGCGGCTTGATTTGATTTCACTGAGCAGTATTTCCAGTGGCATAGACCCCTACACTTCTCCTGCAGCAGATTCAGGAATGATACATGACCACATTAAGAACAGTGTGTGGTTATGCATGCTGTACCTTAAGAGGGAACACTGGTAGGGACAGGAGGCCCTTTTGTAAGCTAGGAGCAGAAGTAAGCAGCAAGAAATCGACAAGTTCTGAGTTACATACAAGTCCGACTTAAGAACAGCTTTAAAAATGTAACTCGTTCTTAACCTGGGGACTGCCTGAATAGGAATAATCAAGCCATTGTGACATCACTGATAAAGAAGGCTCTTAGGCATTGATGGAATGAGGCATTATGACATCACAGCGTGAGCTCTGGAATGTTGCTAAGAACATGGTCGCGGCTTGATTTGATTTCACTGAGCAGTATTTCCAGTGGCATAGACCCCTACACTTCTCCTGCAGCAGATTCAGGAAGGATACATGACCACATTAAGAACAGTGTGTGGTTATGCATGCTGTACCTTAAGAGGGAACACTGGTAGGGACAGGAGGCCCTTTTGTAAGCTAGGAGCAGAAGTAAGCAGCAAGAAATCGACAAGTTCTGAGTTACATACAAGTCCGACTTAAGAACAGCTTTAAAAATGTAACTCGTTCTTAACCTGGGGACTGCATGAATAGGAATAATCAAGCCATTGTGACATCACTGATAAAGAAGGCTCTTAGGCATTGATGGAATGAGGCATTATGACATCACAATCTGAGCTCTAGAATGTTGCTACTTATGATTTTAAAGTGTTTGAAGCTTGTGCAGATGAGGACGGAGCTTGCAGGAATGGGGCAGGGACAGGAAAAGAATTCACAGGGACAGGGCGGGGAAGTTGAGCTCCGGTGGGGACGGGGAAAAATTTGTCTAGTGGAGATCAGCAGTTGGGTGTTGTTGCTTTCATCTGGGCCTCCTTAACCTAGCTGTGCCCTTAGTGCAGTGTCCCACAAACCTTTTTACTAGGTGGCACAGTAAACTTCGGGTGGCGGCTGGAAATGTGCAGCTGCCCTCCAGACAGGGCCCTGAGTCGCCAGGGGGGGGTGCTGGAGCAAGAGAAGCACGGTGTGGAACGTTTCCTCCAGAGAGGAATGGTTTCCTGCCATTTCTCTGAGCTCACATCAGTCTAAGCAAGACCTGTGTGTGGTAAAAGGGATAAGAAAGTTTGCACATACAGGCAGTCCCCGAGTTACAGACACCCAACTTAAGTACGACTCATACTTAAGAACACATTTTCAGTTTTATTTGATTTCACTGGGCATAATTTCTAGTGGGGCGCAGACTCCTACATTTGTCCTGCAGCAGATTCAGGAATGAATCAAGGCCCACATTAAGAACAGTGTGTGGTTGTGCATGCTGTACCTTAGAGGGAACACTGGTAGGGACGGTTGGCCCTTTTGTCTGCTGGGAGCCGCGGTAAACAGCAAGAATCTTAAAATCGACAAGTTCTGAATTACATACAAGTCCGACTTAAGAACAGCTTTAAAAATGTAACTCGTTCTTAACCTGGGGACTGCCTGAATAGGAATAATCAAGCCATTGTGACATCACTGATAAAGAAGGCTCTTAGGCATTGATGGAATGAGGCATTATGACATCACAGCGTGAGCTCTGGAATGTTGCTAAGAACATGGTCGCGGCTTGATTTGATTTCACTGAGCAGTATTTCCAGTGGCATAGACCCCTACACTTCTCCTGCAGCAGATTCAGGAATGATACATGACCACATTAAGAACAGTGTGTGGTTATGCATGCTGTACCTTAAGAGGGAACACTGGTAGGGACAGGAGGCCCTTTTGTAAGCTAGGAGCAGAAGTAAGCAGCAAGAAATCGACAAGTTCTGAGTTACATACAAGTCCGACTTAAGAACAGCTTTAAAAATGTAACTCGTTCTTAACCTGGGGACTGCCTGAATAGGAATAATCAAGCCATTGTGACATCACTGATAAAGAAGGCTCTTAGGCATTGATGGAATGAGGCATTATGACATCACAGCGTGAGCTCTGGAATGTTGCTAAGAACATGGTCGCGGCTTGATTTGATTTCACTGAGCAGTATTTCCAGTGGCATAAACCCCTACACTTCTCCTGCAGCAGATTCAGGAATGATACATGACCACATTAAGAACAGTGTGTGGTTATGCATGCTGTACCTTAAGAGGGAACACTGGTAGGGACAGGAGGCCCTTTTGTAAGCTAGGAGCAGAAGTAAGCAGCAAGAAATCGACAAGTTCTGAGTTACATACAAGTCCGACTTAAGAACAGCTTTAAAAATGTAACTCGTTCTTAACCTGGGGACTGCCTGAATAGGAATAATCAAGCCATTGTGACATCACTGATAAAGAAGGCTCTTAGGCATTGATGGAATGAGGCATTATGACATCACAGCGTGAGCTCTGGAATGTTGCTAAGAACATGGTCGCGGCTTGATTTGATTTCACTGAGCAGTATTTCCAGTGGCATAGACCCCTACACTTCTCCTGCAGCAGATTCAGGAATGATACATGACCACATTAAGAACAGTGTGTGGTTATGCATGCTGTACCTTAAGAGGGAACACTGGTAGGGACAGGAGGCCCTTTTGTAAGCTAGGAGCAGAAGTAAGCAGCAAGAAATCGACAAGTTCTGAGTTATATACAAGTCCGACTTAAGAACAGCTTTAAAAATGTAACTCGTTCTTAACCTGGGGACTGCCTGTACTGAAATGCGACTGATAATATATTGCACTATTTAGAGTGGGAAGTACGCTATAAAGATGCGTGAAGAAGGTTTCTGAAACTTTACCGAGATTTGCAGGTTCGAAAAACTGTTCCTCTCACTGAGGATTTGAGTATTTTTGTTCATCGAAGCGGGTTAAATTCTTTCTGCTGGAAATTTTGGCTAAGTTTTGGATTTGAGAGCATTATTCACTGAATGATTTTGGGCAATCTAAGGCAGTTTTCTTATCCCCAGGAATGGGCACGCTGAATATCATCCCTGACATTATATCCCGCATTGAACGAGAGGAAGAGTCCTACATCAGGGGTGAGCCTGGATCAGAGGAAAGAGAGACTTGGAAAAGCTCAGGTGAGGGCAATAATGACAGGGACTTAGAACATAAGAATTGTCGCTGCTGGATCAGATCAGTGGTCCGTCATGCCCAGCAGTCCGCTCACGCGGCGGCCCTCTGGTCAAAGACTGGTGTCCTGAGACTAGCCCTACCTATGTACGTTCTGGTTCAGCAGGAACTTGTCTAACTTTGTCTTGAATCCCTGGAGGGTGTTTTCCTCTATAACAGTCTCCGGAAGAGCGTTCCAGTTTTCTACCACTCTCTGGGTGAAGAAGAACTTCCTTACGTTTGTACAGAATCTATCCCCTTTCAACTTTAGCGAGTGCCATCTCGTTCTCTCTACTTTGGAGAGGGTGAACAACCTGTCTTTATCTACTAAGTCTGTCCCCTTCAGTACCTTGAATGTTTCGATCATGTCCCCTCTCAATCTCCTGCCCCTTTATAAATAAGGATCAGTCCCTTGGTCTGTAAGGGAAGGCTTAACCTAAGGGCCACACGGAGGCAGAGGGAAAGTAAGATCCAGGTTCCTTTCTGTTTATGTGAAACGTCACAAATTCAGAAATCTTGAAGATCGCAAAAGTGTTTTGAGGGAGTTAAAAAGAAGGCGTGTTTTGGGATGCCAGATCCTGGGCTGTGACTTGTGACCTTTGCTGTGTCCTGGGACTTGGCAGAAGCCTGGGAAGCAGAAGGGTCTCTGGATGTTGTCCGGCTGCTGTGCTCACACCTGTTCCAAATATATTTCCGTACCCGGGCCTGTGCCTGGCATAAATGCGCTTACCTAAATGCGTCACTTTTAACGCATAATTTAGCGTATTCTGCAAATTACGATTATAAGTATGAACCCCAACTATGTCCCCCTCCCTAGTGAACGCTACTGTCCAAGTACAACGGGGTGCTGGGAAGTTGTTTGGCTTTTCCTAGTTCACCTAGACTAATAATACTTTCGTCAGAGGCCTCCTTCACAGACAGAGGAAGTGGACAGAGTTTTAATAGAAAATATTCAATCTATAGTTGTAAAAGGGGAAGGATTACTAATAAATCTTGATTTGTTACTGTTAAAATGATCTAACTTAGGCTTGAGAGGGGAGGTTTATTCCTGGTTTGCTTCTTACCTACAAGGGCGCTTTTTCAATGTTCAGCAGGGTCAGAATTTGTCTGTAAAAAAAACCCAAACAATGAAGAAAGGGGTTCCTCAAGGCTCTGCACCATCCTAATTATTATTCAACATATATATGAGTACATTAGGAAAAATTGTTTTGCTCATTAGGAGGGGAATATCGCCTATAAGAACATAAGAATAGCCTTACTGGATCAGCCCAAAGGTCCATCAAGACCAGTAGCCCATCCTCACAGTGGCCAATCTAGGTCACTAGTACCTGGCCAAAACCCAAGAAGGAGCAACATTCCAGCATCTCAAAGAATAGCAAGATTCCAGAACCCCAATGAAAGCAACATTCCAGAGCTGAGATTGTGATATCATAATGCCTCAATCCACAGTGCCTCAGAGCCAACCTCATCAGTGATGCCACAGTGGCTTAATTGTCCTCTACTTGGCTCACGTAATGAGAGGAAGAGGAAAATGCGGTAAGCTCTTGTATGAAGAAGAATACACTAAGTAAGTCCTTGTATGATACAGGTGAAGCACAGTAAGTCCTTTAGATACAGCTAAAGGTGAAGAAACAGACATCACAATGGAAAAATTCTCTCTCTCCTCTCCTACTATAATAAATCAGTGTATTAAAAGTCTAAAAAAATGATTTATGAGACATTTCTGACTACACTTATCAACTGTCATGAGCTAGGAGAAGTGAAACTTATGATTAACAAAAAACAAGCAATACTTAACTATTTTGCATGGCAACAGAGCCTCACACCTGTTATGATGAACACATCTCCTGGTCAAGAATAGAATTCTAAAGAAAATTATTTAGCAAGAGTATCTTGTGATAAAGGCAGGGCTTGGAATTGCTGATGTGGTAGGATTAAAAGGACATATGCGGGAAAAAGATAGATTTTCTGGTAAACAGGACATGCGTATGGTGTGACACAGATATTATGAACCAATTAATGAATTAACAAATGTAATGACGTGTAAGAAATAACCAATAAAGATTTATCATGTGATTTAGACCAACGTGGTGCTGGCCACCAAGAAATGTATAAAATCAGACCTTTAAGAGGAAGTAAGCAGAACAGACATCAAAGGATCCTCAGGCCTGAAGATCACATTCTGTTACTCTATATGCTGAATGATTTATTCTTGTAAGCTGTTACTGATTTGTTAATAAATATACTTATTGATTGATACCAGTATATAGAGTGTGAGGTCTCTATCTCGGGGTAGGCCTAGACAGCTGGCCGACCTCATTTGGTGACCCTCCGATACACGTAGCCTAAGTGACCTCACTGGATTGAAGGCCTCAAAGTCTGCTTGTCAGACTGCCTCTCCACACTTTCCTTTGGCCAAATATTTTCTTAGGGTTTTTCTGCCTCTTGATTAAATGTTTTTACTGACTAACTGGCTTTGCTGTGCTTTACAATAACTTCCTTATTTTATTGTAGACTCGCTGTGTTGCCCTCCTCATCTTGCTGCCCCTTTATGCCATTTCTTCCTTTCTTCATTTTTCAACCAGTAATAGAATATGGTCTGCCTTAAACACTAATTTCTTCTTCCTCACTAATCTTTTTCTTTTGGTTTTTTTTTTTTTCCTTCATAGGACCCACGGGTATCAAATTTGGATGGTCCCGGACCCTGGAGCAGTACTCTACATTGGCTTGCCCGGAACCGGGTTCCCATCCTCAGTTGTCCTATTGGTCCTTCAAACTGGAGTTAGTAGAAATATGAACTAGTGGGTAACGCAGCTAGAAATACGAACTGGTGGGGAAAGAAGCCAGAATAGCATAAGGACTGGTGGGGAAAGAAGCCAGGATAGCATAAGGACTGGTGGGGAAAGAAGCCAGCATAGCATACATATATAACTAGTGGAGCAATATTTACGGCCATTATCACTTTATTTCTGTGTACATCGTATGTTTACTTCCCTTCAACACTTTTTTTCTTGGTACAGACACTGATTCGATTGCTGGTTGAATTCTTTCCTTTATTTCTTGTGGTCTTGGGCCTCGCCTGACGTTTCCTCTGCTATATCAAACTATCGCTGTTATGGTGTGACTGTTGAACCAGCTTTGACTGGTGGTTATGCTGTTTCTGTGGTCTCAGGCCACACCTGCGCTATTGCTACAAAGGTACCTACTCTTCTGTGATCACATTGCATCATTTTGTAAGTATTCTTTCTTTCTTATGTTGTTAGTAAAGGCCTTCTTAGTTTTATTTTTAGACTCATTAGTTTGTTAATCGTACAATTTGTAGTTGGATATATTGTTTATTTCTCCCCTGTTGCCTGCTCCTGCAGTCTCCCACCCCAGCCTCAGTTCCTATGCTACATGATTGCATTGATATCATTGCACTGGACCCACCCCATTATTCTCATGTTTCTCCACTTTTGCTGCTAGCGTCTCAGTCCTCCCGTTTGTACCACTCTCTGCCACTGTCAACTGCCCCTTTGCTCTCCCCAGCGCATACTCCTAACCCTATCTCTCTACCTCCCGTTGCACACCAGGTGCAATGGCAGGCAGATCGTACTCTTACAACACATACTGGTCGTTACTCTCCTGTCACGTGGGCCACTATCTCTCAGGCATTAGATGATATCTGTGAAACTATTCACCAGCAATGCACCCCATCCCCCACCTTCCCCTACTTTACAGGAAACTGTGGTTAAGCAGTGTTCCTGTCTCGGGAACCCACATCTTGAACAAGAATGCCCGCTAGGTCTGATTTCTCCCGCTACTCTTGCTGACATTAGGAATCTCCCTGTCTTATACTTCTCTGGCTGCCAGTGCTAGCCATGATTATTTGTCTTGTGCCCCTAGCCCTAGCCTTTCTTTCTCTTGCCTGTTCCCTCCTGATTCCATCTGCCGTTGGTTTTTCACCGGTCTTCTGTTAAGCCGTTACTTAGACAATCCTGTTTTGCTGTTCCTCCTTCTGCCCCCATATTTCCTACCATTGTTGAGCAGAAAGTTTACACTTCTTCTTTGCATTGTGCTTTGTGTTACCTAGCCCCTAATGATGTCACAATACTGCTTGCTTATGACGTTGCTTTCATTGACATACCATCTTACCTTGCCCAGCTTTCTTTATTCACGCTTGATATGTTGTCTTCCTGGATTTTATTAGTGTAAGTGGTATTATCATGTGTGGCCACTATTTTGTATGGGTTTTGGCTTATTAGTTCTGTTTTTATGGGTTCATTTCTTTGCTACTGACAAGAAGGGTCTTCTGGCCTTGGTACAGCTCTGAGTCTGCATTTTACTGTATTATTTTCAGCTTGTCATGCTGCCTGATGGCTTCCTTTGTTCTTCCGTTTATGCTGTTTGCTTTACATTTTAGCTGTCGCTTGTGTACTGGCCTGTGTAATATATGGCACTTTCTGGGAAAGCGAAAGCATTGCTCTCGTGGTTTTTGTTTCCTGTTCTTTTGTGATCATGAACCAGAGGAAAAAAAAACAAACTGGGGGGGTGAGGGGGATGAGATTGAATGAGACTGAAAGAGGAAGTATATTTTAACTGCGTTTCAATGTTACCATAAGCTTTCATTAAACAATTATTTATTTCATATAAGTTTGCTGGATTATAAAGGATTGTTTTTGAGAAAGAGAAGAACAATTTTACAGAAAAGATTTGGATCACTATGTTTTTATATATAAAGACAAACAGTATTGGAAAGAAGGGATAAGAGACAAATACCGGAAGCCAATAGAAAGTGTTATGTTAGATTGGCAATGAAGGGAATATATAAGCAGATTATTGAAGTTCATAGAAAGATAGTGTATGTAGATAGGAAGGATTCGTGACAAGTGATCATGCCTAACCAAATAACTAACAGGCATTAAGTATGATAACTGGCAATGTAAAAATAAACACACCCTTTGTCTTTCTAGGTCTTTCTAGGACTTTTTCCCATTACTAACGATTATTTGTTTTCTAGAGTTAGGAAAAACTGCAGTGCACTTTAAGAGAACACCTAATGATTTTTATGAGTACTCTAAACAAAAAAAAAAAGAAATAAAAAATTATACAAGAGGGGTGCTACCTTAATACTTGCTAGCAATTAATGTCTGTCTGTTTTCCAGCACATGAGTTATTATTTGTTGTATTATGTCATATGTCAATTTCAGTGTTTTTGGAAATACGAGTGGATTTCCATTTATGAGCGCTCACTATAATTACCAATATAAAGAAAGAAAACTTATTTTTTCACTACTCACCACAACGATTTCGAGTCTTGTTCTTTGTCTGTGATCAAAGTAAGAAATGAGTTATGCTTCCTCTTTTTTTTTTTTTTTCCGTTACACAAACATACATAGCTACTTCCTGGTTGATGTGTCTGTGTTTAGGGACGCTGGGAAATGTAGTGCTCTATTTCTTTAACTTGAAATTATCAGCAGCTATTTTCTTTTTGTTTTTTTCATTATCCATGTCTCTACAATAACTGGAACATATTGCATAGGGTTCTTATGATCCACTCCTATCCCAAATGGTAATATTAATTAATGCTGTGCTAACATACCGAAGTGAGAATAATTTCTGCTTTTTATTTCTTAAGTCCCAAGCCAAGTTTTTGAGTGTTTCAACAGAGAGACATACCATTATAGGTTGTTCATTTCTTGTTAGAAAAATTATTTGTCTAGCTTTAAGCAATGTGTATTGTTCTGTTTGGTTTTTTCCCTTAATGAAATATATTATGAGCTAAACAACCATTTATGTCTATGACTTTGCTAGATTCCCCTTTACATTTTATTTTATTAGTTTTATTATTTTCACTTTAATATGATTCAATATAGCCTATGTGTTATTATGTTCTTTTTATTTAGGTCAGATTCCTTGCTATGTTTTGATATTTTTACATCAAATGCCACTGTAGCTATAATTCCTTCAGGTTGTCAGATATACTTATTTGATTTGAAGCACATAAATTTTAATTTCTGTTTTTTAGTGATACTACTTAGGCATAGCTGGAAACAAACTGAGCAATATATATATATTTCATATATTTATTTCTTGTTGATTGTGATTCACTTCAGTAAGACAACTACCATATCAGATGACGCTGTTTGTTACATGAGAATCTTTTGAATGAAATATTTCTGATATTGCAGTTGCAATTCTGCTATTAGTGACTTATTTGCACACCTATGGACTAATGCTAGTTACTAAAGATATTTGAGATATCTTTGCTGAGGATTTTCCACCTGTATGAGATCCAGATGATGGATGAGCCCCACTGGAAGGACCTTATTACCAGAGAAGGAATATGCCTAGAAACCTTAAAGACTTACCAGCAAAGACTTATTGACTGTTGCTACTAATGACCGGACGATCTTTAGGGCTTTGAATTTTTACAGCTTCATTTTTGCCTCCTCACAATCATGTACTTGTTGATTTGCACTTCAACCTTTTTTATGGACTTATGCAGTATTAGTATATATATATTTTTAACAACAGGCTAATTACTAGATTCATGTGTTCTGCTCAATTGTGACTTTTATGCATTTTCATTCTGTTTTGACTCCCGTAATTGCGCCTTATTTTCCATTTCAATTGGATTCTCTCCATCTCCTTTCTTGCTGCTAGAGCTGAGGTGAAGTGCAGTGAAGACGCAAGGATGACTTGAACCCATTCACTTCTTCTGATCCTAAGAAGTGCACTACAGACTATGATAACGAGAACTGATGTGGTTACCTGGATTTCCAATTTGGCCTATGAGCATAACCTGATAACGTTTGGACCCAGCCGAGTCTGCACTGATCCCAGCTGTTTTGGAAGGGCATGGAGATAATCTAACTTGTTAATTTATCCTTTTATAGTACACTCATAACAGGATGAAGCCATAAAAGCAAAGTATTTTTAAATGTTTAATCATATATATTTTCCACCTATGGCATATGTTTTTGTGAGATTTCTTTATTGTAATAATTGTTTTCTTATGTTTTCTGAGTCATGCTGTAACGATTGTCCTTGTAGTTTAACTTGGGTTGGGTTAACCATTTGTCCTTTTGATTTTTATCATACTCAATTTCAAGTACTTGGGCCTTATGCCTGTACTTCAAGACCAACAACCTAGATTATTGTGCCATTCACATTACGTACAACGTTTCCACCTCCCGACAGGATGTCAAAGCCACCTGGGGCTTTGAAGAGGGGATGAAAGGAAGAGGAAAATGCGGAAAACTCTGGTATAAAGGAAAATACACTTATAAAGTCCTTGTATGATACAGGTGAAGAATATTAAGTCCTTTGGATACTCTAAAGGTGAAGAAACCGGACCTCAAAGAAGGAAAATCCCCTTTTTCTCCCTCCTGCACTAATAAATCAGTATATTAACAATCTAAAAGACATTTCTTACTACATTTGCCAGCTGGCATATACTGATTGGGAAATACCCTACTTAGCTAACTGCTGGGCTAAGTGAAACTTATGAGAAGGAACAAACAAGCAAGCAAGACTTAACTCAGTTGCATGGCAATAGGGCCTCACACCTGCCAGGATATTATGAAAGGATGACCACATCCTGGTCAAGAATGGAATTCTAAAGAAAATTATTTAGCAAGAGTATCTTGTGATAAAGGCAGGGTTTGGAATTGCTGATGTGGTAGGATTAAAAGGACATATGCGGGAAAAGGATGGGCTTTCTGGTAAACTGGACATACGTATAGAATGACACAAATATTATAAACCAATTAATGAATTAACAAATGTAATGACGTGCAAGAAATAACCAATAAAGGAGGAAGTGACGTCATCTCGCCGAATGGCAGCTTAAAGCAGGAGCTCCGTCGGGCTTTTGCTGTACTACGCGCTGAGCGCTTCCAAAGTGAGGAGTTTCGGCCACTGTGTGGGTGATCCGGGGTCCCCTGTCCATGGCGACTCGCAAGCGCCTCGAAAAATTTAAATTTTTTGGTGATCCGCCCGAGAAATCGGGCTCGGAGGCGGCGAACAGCGGGGGGGAGAAAAAAAAGATGGCGGCCGGATCGGCGATTCCCTCCGAGTCGGAGGATGAGGGCCTGCCAGAGCAGATGGGGGATGCTGGAGAGCTGCCCCCGAAATCCATAACGGACTGGTTCAAGGACTTAAAAGCGGAAATCGTTGGTGTGAGGGGGGATGTCAGAGCAGCGATCACTGAGCTGAAATCGGAGGTCAGTGCATTGGGAGCCCGAGTCTTGGCTTCTGAAGACCACGTGGCCACTCTTACTGCGGAGGTGTCTACTACCACAGAAGTTACAGGCCGCATTTCTAACGAGCTCCGGGACCTACAGAATCAAGTGGAGGACCTTGAAAATCGCTCTCGGCGCAGCAATCTGCGCTTTAAGGGTATCCCTGAAACGGAGGCTTACAGAGATTGTAAAGCGGTGGTTAGAGCTTTTTGTGAACACCTGCTGCGAGCTGACGGGGCGGATGTACCGGAGACCATTGTGCTGGTACGTGCCCATCGTAGTCTGGGAGCTGCCCGAGCCCAGGGCACCCGGGATATCATCGCTTGCTTTGGGGAGTTCACCCTAAAGGAAAGGATTTTGCTGGCTGGCCGTCGACAGTCTGCTCTCCGGTGGAATGATTTGGCTGTGGGAGTGTTTCAGGACCTGGCTTGGACTACTTTGCAGAAGCGGAGAGCATTTCATGAAGTCACGCAAGTGTTGCGCTCTGGGGGCCATAGATACCGTTGGCTCTTTCCCTTCGGCATGTGGCTGACTATTAATGGTTCTTCTAGACGGGTGAGCACGGTGTCGGAAGCCTGGGCGGAGATGCGAGCCCTGGGCTGTGGGAATCTACTGGAGGCAGACCGGCCTCCGGCGGTGGCGTCTACATCTGCGCAGAGTGAGCCTTGGAGCACTGTACTGCGCTCGGGCAGGAAGTCTGCGAAGCCCCAGTCCTGAACACACCGGTTTTCCCTTTTTCTGGTTGGCCTTGATACCAGGCATTGCCTTGGCTGGTTCGGAGTGGACTTCTTGGACCTTTCTGGTGGAGCTGGAGGCGATAGTTAGCCCTCTGCTTTATTGGACTGGAGCTTTCTGATAGCTTTGTGCTGTTAAATATGTTCCCAGTAATATTGCCGATTTAGCATGTAATAGTGCTAAGTTTGTCTGGTAGTATTGCCAATTTTGCATGTAATATTTCAAAGCGTGGTTGCTGGGTGGTTTAGGTACCTGGCTGTTTGGGTTTGGACTGTGATGTGTGTTATGGTTTGTCTGCTGGGGGTTGGGTGAGCGGGGGGAAGGACTGGGAGTTGAATACAAGGTTGGGGGGGGTGGGGAGTGGCACATGGTGACAGGGTGTGGAGGTATTCTTTGGGAGTTTCTTGGACATAGTGGAGGGGTGATGATTGCCTGTAGGGGAGGTCTGCACTTTCTCCGCGCTGGCGAATCCTGGAACTAAGGGTTCGAGGCAGCATGGGGGAGGGGGGAGGGGGGTGGGGTCTGGGGGGGTTAGGGTGGGGAGGGGGGGGGGGGGGGGGGGGGAGGAGAAGCTTTTCACTGTAGGTTCGTGGAATGTTAACGGGCTTAATAGTCCGGGTAAGCGTAGTATTGTATGTAAAGAACTGGCTCGACTGCAATGGGATGTTTGTTTACTTCAGGAAACACATTTGAGGCCTCGAGATGTGGCTGTCTTACGTTCCCCCCTTTATGATCAGATTTGGACTCACCAGGGGGCGACTCCAGGGAAGAAGGTGGGGGGCTTGGCTATATTAGTGCGCAAGGGCTTGGGACTGGTGGTTACTCAAGTTTATCGTGATGGTGCAGGGAGATGTTTAGCCCTTGTGGCGACGTTACAGGGTCGCACCATCACTCTTATCAATCTGTATGGCCCCAATGCAGATCAGGCCAGCTATTTTGGGTCTCTTAAAGCGGATCTGGTTGGGTTGGTGAAGGGGTCTTTGTACCTTGGGGGGGACTTTAATGTTACGCCAGATGTTGTTTTGGATCATTCTGTAGGTGGAACTCGCTCTCCGTCTAGGGCGGCTAGACGGGCTTTACTGTCATTGTTCTCTTCTCTGGGCTTGGTGGACTGCTGGAGGTTGTCTCATCCCACACAGCGTTTCTATACTCATTACTCACATGCACATAAATCGTATGCACGTATAGATGGGCTATGGACCCATCGAAATTCGTGGGGGGGGATTCGACAAGCTGAAATAGGAGCTATTCAAATTTCCGATCATGCGCCAGTATGGGTGGCCTGTACGGGTTACTGGGCTGGGGAGGGACGACGTTTCTGGAGACTCAATGAGTCTTTATTGAAAGATCCTGTGGTGGTTCGGGAGGTGAATGTGGCGGTTGACCAGTACCTCCAGGTTAATGATAATAATACGGTTAGCGATGCGACTTTGTGGGATGCCCTGAAGGTGGTGGTGCGGGGTATTTTCATTAAGTGGGGGGCTCGTCGTAAGCGTCTAAGGGCGCAACGTTCATTGGCATTGCATGAACAATTAGAGCGGTTGGGGAGGCAGCATCAGAGACACCAGGACCCCTTGGTATATGAGCATCTTCTTAGGGTGCGGGCGGAACTTTCTTTATTGCAGATGGGGGAATATGAGTTTTTGAGAGAGCGTTTGAGTCAAACGGTTTATGAATATAATAATACCCCGGGATCTCGTTTGGCTCGGCTTATTAAGCTGAAGCAGGCGAGAGCAGCTATTACAGAGATAAGGGATTCGCGGGGTACGGTACATCGTTCGGATTCGGCTATTAGCGCGGTCTTCCTTAAATTTTATTCTGATTTGTATCAGAAATCCGGGGGGCGGGATGCCATGGCTCTGGAGGGATATCTCTCGGAGTTGCGGCTTCCTCGGCTTTCGGACATGGATAGAGATATGCTTAATGAACCTATTGAATTGGGAGAAGTCCTGGGAGTCATTGCTAATTTGAAGTTGGGTAAATCGCCTGGCCTGGATGGGTATACTAATCAGTTTTATAAACTTTTTCGGGAGATTCTCGCTCCGCTGTTGGTTCGAGTTGCGAATGGGATACGGGGAGGTTCACCGTTGCCCTCTACTACACGGTCCTGCTTAAACCGGGTAGGGATCCTACTGGGTGTGGGTCATATCGACCGATCTCATTATTGAATACGGATGCAAAAATTTTAGCGAAGGTCTTAGCACTTCGCTTGGGACGGGTACTGCCCTCTCTGGTGCACTTGGATCAATCGGGTTTTGTTCAAAGGCGGCAGGTCGGTGATAATATTAGACGAACGTTACATCTCATGTGGGCGGCACAGAGGTCTTCTGCTAAGATTGCCTTTTTGGCAATCGATGCAGAGAAGGCTTTCGATCAGGTTGACTGGGAGTTCTTGTGGGAAGTGATGACTCGGATGGGGTTGGGAGCTTCTTTTTTGGCCTGGGTGCAAGCCTTTTATGCGGCCCCCAGAGCCACGGTGCGTGCAAATGGGGTTTATAGCGAGTTTTTTTCCATAGGGAGAGGCACTAGACAGGGTTGCCCTTTGTCTCCTCTGTTGTTTGCTCTCTCTATGGAACCTCTGGCCATTCGTATTAGGGAACATGGTGATTTATTAGGGGTGAGGATTGGGGATATGGAACATCGTTTAGCATTGTTTGCCGATGATGTGTTATTGTATGTCCGAGAACCGGAGGTCTCGTTACCTATTTTGGTGGATCTTTTGTTGGACTATGGGAGGGCTTCGGGGTTTACGGTGAATATGGATAAATCTGAATTGTTGAGTGTAAATTTAGGGGTTGAGGATCAGCGTAGATTAGCTGCCCGGTTTCCCTTTCGCTGGGCTCCTGGGGTTATCCGTTATTTGGGGATCCGTTTACCGGTTGATTTATCCCAATTGTATACAGCTAATTATGCTCGGATTATTCACCAAATCCGGACTGATATACAACGCTGGAATGGGTTTTGGTTGTCTTGGTGGGGTCGCATTGCAGTTTTAAAAATGAATATTTTACCCCGCTTGCTTTTTCTCTTTCAAACGTTACCGATTTCGGTTCCCAAATTAGTGTTGACACAGTTGCACGCTTTGTTCTTTCGGTTTATTTGGCAGGGGAGATCCCCTCGTATTTCCAGAGCTGCATTGTGGGCGGCCAGGGACAAAGGGGGGCGGGCGGTGCCGAATTTGTTCTGGTATTACCGGGCTGCTCAGCTGCGGCTCCTATTGGATTGGGAAATAGCTGACTTTAAATTGGCGGTACGCATGGAGCAGCATTTTGTGGGACGTCCCTGCTTGAAACATTGGCTTTGGTCCTCGTCCATGGGGGTCCGGACGGTGGCGGTTCCGGGGAATCCGTTTTTGGAACATCTAGTGAAAGTGTGGTGTGTCACTCGAAAGCGTTGGGGGGCTGGGGTGGTCCCATCGGTGCTTGGTGCGATGCGGGAGGAGCCCATGTTCCCGGCCGGTGGGGAGAGTTCTGTTTTTGTGCGCTGGGCACAGTTGGGGCTACACACCTTTAGGGATGTGCTTCAGAAGGGGGTCCTGGTGTCTTTTGAAACCTTCAGAATAAGTGCTGCCTTGCCCGTAGGAGATTTTCTGGCCTATTCTCAGATACGTCATTTTCTTCACTCCCAGAAGTGGGATCGGGAGCCTATTCAGTCTCTCGATCCCTTGGCTCACTTGTGGGTCACCCTTAGGAGCCTTCCTAAACCGGTTTCTGTTCTTTACCAATATATTCGGGGCTCCTTTTCTTTCCCGGCTCTCTACCAACGGGCTTGGGAGGTGGATCTAGGTTGTACCTTCTCGGTTGGGGAGTGGGCACTGATCACTACAGAAGTGGGCAAGGCATCCTCTTGTGCACTTATTAAGGAGAATGCCTATAAGGTGGTCGTTCGGTGGTACTACACGCCGGAGCGACTGCACCGAATGTTCCCTGGTGCTTCAGTATTGTGTTGGAGATGTGGGTTGGCTTCGGGGACCTTTTTGCATATCTGGTGGGACTGCCCTATCCTACGGCCTTATTGGAGGAAGGTCGTGGGATGTTTATCGCAATTGTTACAAATTTTATTGCCCTTTTCTCCGCAGGGATGCTTGTTGGGCCTTTATAATGTGTGTTTATATTCCTGGCAAACCAAACTTCGACGCTGGGGTTTGGCGGCTGCCAAGTGCTTGATTGCTGCTCATTGGAAGCAGGAAATGGCACCTACTCAATTGGATTGGACTCTGAAGCTTCAATTTATTTATCAAATGGAACTGTCTATTGCAAAGCGTCATGGTTACTATTATACTTACACACGGACTTGGACACGAATTCTTGAAAAAATCGAATCTTTGTTTTAAGCTTCTTTCCGGGGGGGGGGGGGGGGATGGTGGATGGGGGGACTCTCCTGCAGAACCAACAGGGAGTCCCTCTTTGTTAGTGGAAGTGCGGGGGGGTGGGGGGACATAGTGGAGTTAGGGTTACTGCTTTATACTGGGGGATTGATGGTAGGGTTGGGAGCACTTGTTGATGATTGTAATGTTGGGGGAGCATTATGTGACTTTTAGATCTCTTGTGGTGGTTTTGTATGCTTGTTTGCACCTTTGTTGTTCCTGCTATGCAATTTCTGGTGTGTATAATTTTATACTCAAAATCTTTTAATAAACATTTATTGATAAAAAAAAAAGAAATAACCAATAAAGATTTATCATGTGATTTAGACCAATGTGGTGCTGGCCACCAAGAAATGTATAAAAACAGGCATGTAAGAGGAAGTAGGTAGAACAGACATCAAAGGATCCTCAGGCCTGAAGATCACATTCTGTTACTCTATATGCTGAATTATTTATTCTTGTAAGCTGTTACTGATTTGTTAATAAATATACTTATTGATTGATACCAGTATATAGAGTGTGAGGTCTCTCTCGGGGTAGGCCTAGACAGCTGGCCAACCTCAATATGCCACAATGAAGAAGTGTTGTGTAAACTTTCAGCTTGGAGATTTCAAGACTGAAGATGCAGCAAGGTGTAGGAGGCCTCAAATGCTGTCAACTCCTGAAATTGTTGCCCATGTCCATGACCTGATTTTGTCAGATTGGTGACTATCGGCTGAAACAATTACTGAGAACTATAGATATCCAGGGAATATGGGTGTATAATCTACAAGCAGCTGCGTTTGCAGAAGCTGTCAGCCAATTAGGTGCCCAAATATTTGAATGCTGATGAAAAAAACACTCAGGTTCTCCACACAAGTCAGGAATGAGAGAGATTAACATCTAAATGCTGGTTTGAGGAAGGCACTGAGATTAGAAAATTAGACGAGAAAAAGAGAGGAAAACTATGTTGAGCTTAGTTTAAAGATCTGGCCACTGGCTACAATGAAAATTAGTGACCCCCAATTGGGATCTTTTCATCAATTTCATAATTTAAAGGGAATACTGGAGGATTTCATGCTAATGGATATCTGTGGATAGAGGCTGCAGAATTTACAAAAATCCCTTTATTGTGACAATATCTTTGAGTTATTATACTTACGTCATTCTTACAGATATAAAGTAAATGCTGAAATGTGATAAGAAATTTAAATCACAAAAATATATATACAGTGCTCCCCTGCGAATTCATGGTCGGCAGTTCGCAGTCCCGGTCATTCGCGGTATTTTCCGACCACAAATGACCGGGCAAGGAGAGGGCAGCTGGAGAGGCAGGAGAGGGTAGCCCGAGCGCTGGCGAGTGAAGGAAATCACTCGCTGTATGCTCCGACCGCCTCTTCCTGTACTAAAGTCGGGCCTTACCAATCAGGAGCTGCATGTCAAAGCAGCTTCTGATTGATGAGGCCCGATTTTAGTACAGGAAGAGGCGGTCGAAGCATACAGTGAGTGATTTCCTTCACTCGCCGGCGCTCCAGCTACCCTCTCCTGCCTCTCCAGCTGCCCTCTCCTATCTCCCCTGCCTAAAAACCGTATTTGCGGTTTTTTTAAATTCGCGGGGGTTCCTGGAACGGAACCCCTGCGAATTTCGGGGGAGTACTGTACTGCATATAGACAACATCTTGGAGAAGTTTAAATTGAAGAAAAACAAAAAGTCCAAAAAGAAAAGAAACTAAAGCATGCAATAATGGAGAATATACATGTAAACCTCATTCATGCCAACTTAACTGAAGTCTATGAAGAATCTTGTGTTCCAACAACTTTCTTACCACCCTTTATACTAAGCTGTGGTAAAGGTTTCTAACAAGGCCCGGAGCGTAAAATGCTCCGACGCTCATAGGAATTCTGTGAGCGTTGGAGCATTTAGTGCTCTGAGCCGCAGTAGAAACCTCTACCGTGGCTTAGTAAAAGCGGGGATGGGGGGGGGGGGGGATTTAGTTGGATCTAAGATAATATATGGCTTGTCTCCTTATGTTACTAGGCACTTACAGGGAAACTTCAAAAAGAAAATCCCCCCTATGGCCAAGGCCTTAGCCTTTAGTTGTAGGAAGGCTCTCTGTCTAAACTGAGTAGGCCAAGAGACATCGGGAAAGATCTGAACAATTTGTCTATAAAAAAAGTGACTTTTTTATGATCTGTAGAGGATAAGATACAAGTTTCAAGTTTATTAAATTTTTGTTATGTACGCAATATCAAAAGCTTCAAAGCGTACAACATTTTAAAAATGGGGGTAGAACAAAACTCTTTAACATAATTACAATCAAATTCTATCCATTCTAATACATAACTGGTACGGAAGGTGAAAGGAATGAACTACAATCTTTAAGGAGAGAAAGAAAACATTTAGCGGGGATCACGTTTGGTAGGTAACATAGAAAGGGGAAAAAAAAAAGATGAATCTATAATCTATATGGAAATATAATTTAGATCTAAGAAGTTTGGTGATTTGTAAAATTGTGTTGTCTATTTTTCAAAAGCGTCCTTGAACAAAAAACTTTTTAAGGAACACTTTAATTTTTCTAAATAAGATTCATTATGAATATAAATTGGTAAATTGTTCCAAAGGCGCTATAACAGAAAATGGTAGATCTTCTGGTTCCTATTATCTTTAACTAGCTGATGCCCCGGAGTTGCACGGGTATTTAATTATAGCAATAACACTGTAAATGGATTCAAATAAAGATACTTTATAGTGGTGAATGAAATTATTTTTTTACAGCTTTATAAAAAGTACAATATTCAAATTATAATGTGAAATATTTGACAAAATGAATACAATACAACTAACACAAAACTTGATTAGAAACAACATTTTTAGTTTCACCTCCAGGAACAAGAACATATAAATTCTTGGGTGAAGAGACCCCCAGAACATATCACCCCAGGTAGTGAGGGATCTGCATACCAAGTTTCGTTCAAATCGGTCAAGCCGGTTTTGAATTACTGTGAGAATGGCAGCTTTTTACTTTTTTTCCATTGACATGAATGGGTGAAATCTGATGTTCTGTTTGTAGCTCCGCCACGTGTGCAGGTGGGCCGCGAGACCCCCAGAACATATCACCCCAGGTAGTGAGGGATCTGCATACCAAGTTTCGTTCAAATCGGTCAAGCCGTTTTTGCGTGATCGCGGCACATACACACACACACACATACATACATACACACATACATACCTCCGATTTTATATATATAGATAGAAGATAGAAGATAGATGAAGGAATAGTCAATAGCTGTTGTTGTGTTGATCTCAATGCCCTGGACGGAGAATACGGTGTTAAGAAACGATGTAGAAAAGTTGGAGCATGAGTTTGTTGAATTTTAAAAGTTAACAGTTAAATTTTAAAGATACCAACAACATAGCCGAACTTATCTGTACCCACTTTAGAAGACTCAAAAAACCTTTGTAAGGTCTATCTGGGGAATTCAGAGTATCATAGTCTCCATCTTGATGAACCATCCTTACCCCTCTTGGACCATAAAATAGGAATTTTATCTCCAAATTATTACTAGTAAATTGTAAGATATCTCTATATTTCATGGGAGATAAGTAACAGGAAAATTCAAAAGTCTTAGATTATTCAATCTGGCTGCATTCTCTAAGGTTGTCGTCTGCGTGTGTAGCATAAGACTGTGGACGCCATAAATGCTTGAAAAGATGACTTCTGAGCTTCTATGTTCGCTAATCCCTTTTGAACAGTTTGTCTCTATATATTACTCTACAAACTTTTGGATGGTGTACCGTAAATCTACTATATAATGCTAAAGAGTTTAGAAAATTTTTATCCATTTTAAATGTTTCCTCATAAATATCTTTAAGGGAAACATTTTGTTTAGAGGCAGCCATAGATTCAGAAAGTGAATTGGAAGTAAAAAAGTTACAGAAGTCGGTACCGTAAATTCAGTGGAAGACAATTCCATATGATCTTGATTCAATGTTGAAACACTTTCCAGTATTGTAAGAGCATCCCATCCCAATCCTGAAGCAGTTGTCGGCTGTTCCTT
The DNA here is from genome assembly GCF_902459505.1 of Geotrypetes seraphini. Lineage (NCBI taxonomy): Eukaryota > Metazoa > Chordata > Amphibia > Gymnophiona > Dermophiidae > Geotrypetes > Geotrypetes seraphini. The sequence continues at coordinate 504,606,855 of NC_047085.1, forward strand.
TAAAGTTGGTTGTGGGGGCTGGGTTTGATCCCCAGAGGAAAGCTAAGGAGACATTTATTGTTGCTGATGGTGGAGCAATAACTGCCATTTGCAAGTGTTCATCCATAGGCCCTCACACTACTGGCTGTATAGCGGGCCTTTTCCCTCCTCCTTTTCGCTTTCCCATTAGAGAGGAGCAGAGTCCCAGCCTCCATCCTCCATCCTCCTCAGCCTCTCCCAAGGGCTGGGACCTGCCCCTTTGGTCACGTGCCTGTGGTCACGTACTGCGGTAAGGGTATTCTTTAAATAATGACAATGGCCTCCTCCAATGGCTCAAGGGCCCCAAAACCCACTCCAATGCCTGCAACAGGTTGCTCCCAGGTAAGGGGCAGGGAGAGAGAAAGGGAGAAAAGGTGGGGTGGAGAGGAAAACAGGGTAAAACAGAGGGGGGAGAAGGATACTGAAAGCACATGGGGAAGACAGAGGGGGGAGAAGGACGCTGAAAACACATGGGGAAGACAGAGTGGGAAGAAGATGCTGAAGGGAAATGAGGAACAGAGAGTGGGGAGAAGATGCTGCAGGAAAATGGGGAAGAGAGAGTGGGGAGAAGACGCTGAAGGGAAATGGGGAAAAGAGAGTTGGGAGAAGACGCTGGCAGGGAAGAAGACAGAGATGCCAGACTATGGGAGGAGCGGAGGGAAGAAGATGGGTGCCAGACCAATTTGGAAGGAGGGAGAAAGGGAGAGGCACAGTAACAGAGCAAATGGAAGATGCAGAGAGAAGAGAGACAGTGGATGGAAGGAAGAGAGTAACAAGAAGATGAGGAAAGCAGAAACCAGAGAAGACAAAGGTAGAACAAAAATTTTCTATTTATTTATTGCTTTAGGAGACATGTGTCACTGTTTCTGTGGTGTTGCATTGTATGTAGAGTCCAGCTTCTTGCTGGTTCAATTTAACCTTTGTCTATGTATTTCTATTTTATCCTCCCTTTTACAAAACTATGGAGCATTTTTTAGCGCCAGCCGTGGTGGTAGCAGTTCTGATGCTCAGAATTCTATGAGCGTTAGAACTGTTACCACCATGGCTAAAATCCACACTACAGTTTTGTAAAAGGGGGAGGGGTTAGTTTGTGATGACATATTCCATACTAGGCGAAGGTGTTTTCTGTTCTGTGTGTTTGAAAGACATGGTTTTCTGTTAGGATTGACGGTGTAGGATTAATCTGTACTAGTCTGGCTTGTTTAGTTTTACAATGGGTGTATTGATGTTGTACTGCTCACTGCAGTATGTAAGATGCTGCCTTTTCCTAGGTACTCATGTGTGACACGTGGCTTGTTACTAAAAATCATGTTTTTCGTACAGATGGGGGGGGTGCCAAAAAATGATGGGCTCCGGGTGTCACAAATGCTTTGTACGCCACTGTTCATAAGTAAAGGTTCTAGACTTTTAAAAAACTGTTTGGATGAGGGATTAAGTCAAGAAACTGTTGTCTGGATGGGATCTTTTGGAAGGAGTAGAAATGCAGTGGGCAAAACTGAAAGGGTGACAAACCTTTTTATGAGACATGTAAATAAAAGTAAGAGGAAAATAAGACTGCTTTGGTTCTCAAAAGTAGTAGCTGGGAAGATAAGGAATAAGAAGTTAGCTTTCATAAATTACAAAAGATCACAGAAAGAGGCAGACAAGCAAAAATATCTGGAAAATGTAGGAGAGGTTGGTCAAGTAGTCAGGAAAGATATAAATGGAAGAAAAAATAACTGACACAGTAAAACAGGGAGACAAGATATTTATTAGATATATCAGTGATAGGAAGAAGTGGAAAAGTAGCATTGTGAGACTCAAAAGTGAAGGGGAGAAATACGTAGAAGCTGATTTTTAAAAAATGGCTGAATTACTTAACAAATATTTCTGTTCTGTGTCCATGGCTGAAGCGGGACCGCAAGAGACAAATGTGAATAGGGATGGCGTAGTGGTAGACCCTGATAGATTTTCAGAGGGTTGTGTTGGTGAGAAGCTAGCTAAAATAAAAGTAGACAAAGCAAAGGGGCCAGATGGTGTACATCCGAAGACACTGAAGGAGCTCTTCTAGCTGACCTTTTCAATGCTTCTCTAGAATCGGGAGTGGTACCGGAGAACTGGAGAAAGGCAGATATGGTCCCTCTCCACAAAAGTGGAAGAAAGGAAGAAGCAGTGGACTGCAGGCTGGTAAGTCTGACTTCTGTGGTAAGTTAATGAATGGAAACAGTTTTAAAACAGAAAATAGTGAAGTTTCTGGAATCCTGTGGATTACAGGACCGGAGGCTACATGGATTCACTAGAGGTAGGTCTTGTCAGACAAATCTGATCAATTTCTTTGACTGGGCGACCAGAGAATTGGATAGGAGTGCGCTAGAAGTGGTGTATTTAGATTTTAGCAAAGCCTTTGACAGTGTTCCACACAGACATCTAATAAATAAACCGAGTTCCCTTGGAATGGACCCTAAAGTGACGGGCTGGGTCAGGAACTGGTTGAGTGGAAGAATGGTAGTGGTCAATGGAGATCGCTCTGATAAAAGGAATGTTACTAGGGGTGTGCCTCAAGGTTCTATTCTTGGGCCTGTTCTTTCTAAAATTTCTATAAGCAATATTGCTGAAGGGCTGTCAGGTAAAATTGCCTCTTTGTGGAAAATTCCAAAATCTGCAATAGATACCCCAGATGGTGTGAATAACATGAAGAAAGACCTGGCAAAGCTTGAAAATGGTCCGAAATTTGATTGCTAAAATTTAATGCTAAGAAATGCATTTGGGCTGCAAAAACCCGAAGGAACAGTACAGTTTAGGGGGTGAAGAACTTAATGTGCACAACAGAAGAGCAGGACTTGGGCGTGATTGTATGTGATGACCTTAAGGTGGCTACACAGGTTGAAAAGTTGACTACGAAAGCTAGAAGGATGTTTAGGTGCATAGGAAGAGGTATGGCCAGTAGGAAAAAGGAGGTATTGATGCCCCTGTATAAGACTTTGGTGAGACCTCATTTAGAATATTGTGTACAATTCTGGAGGACCCACCTTCAAAAAGATACAAAAAGGATGGAGTCGGTCCAAAGGAAGGCTATTGAAATGGTCTTAGTCATAAAGTGTATAAGGACAGACTTAAAGATCTCAATATGTATACTTTGGAAGAAATGCGGGAGATGGGAGATATGATAAGAGATGTTTAAATACTTAGGTGCCATAAATGAACAGGGGTTAAGTCTCTTTCATTTGAAAGGAAACTCTGGAATGAGAGGATATAGAATGAAGTTAAGAGGTGATAGGCTCAGAAGTAATCTAAGGAAATACTTTTTTACAGAAAGGATGGTAGATGCGTGAAACAGTCTACTGGAAGAAGTGGGGGAGACAGACTGTCTGAATTCAAGAAAGTATGAGACAGGCATGTGGAATCTCAGAGAGAGGAAGAGATAATGGTTACTGCGGATGGGCAGACTGGATGGGCCATTTCTAACTGCTCTGTGAATCATTTTAGAACTGAATGCCAAGTGAAGCTTTTATTACACTCACCACATGTAAATGGTTTAACTGCTGTGTGGGTCTGTTGACCTGTGTGAATCATTTGGTGTCTTTTTAGATCTGAACTTTGAGTAAAGCTTTTATTACACTCAGTACAGGTATATTATTTCACTGATGTGTGTGTCCATGAATTTTTAGATTTAAAAGCTGAGTGAATGGTTTATACCTGTGTGGATCATTCGGTGTCTTTTTAGAACCGAATGCCGAGTGAATCTTTTATTGCATTCAGTACATGTAAACGGTTTGTGACCTGTATGAATCATTTGGTGTATTTTTAGAACTGAATGCCGAGTGAAGTTTTTATTACACTCACTACATGTAAATGGTTTGTGACCTCTGTGAATCATTTGGTGTCTTTTTAACTCTGAAAGCCGAGTGAAGTTTTTATTACACTCAGTACATGTTAATTGTCTGTCTCCTTTGTGAATCCTCTGGTGAAATTTTAGACCTGAAAGCCGAGTAAAGCTTTTATTACATTCAGTACATGTAAATGGTTTGTACTCTGTGTGGATCATTTTGTGTGATTTTAGATGTGAAAGCTGAGTGAAACTTTTATTGCACTCATTACATGTAAATGGTTTGTGACCTCTGTGAATCATTTGGTGTCTTTTTAGAACGGAACGTTGAGTGAAGCTTTTATTACACTCACTACATGTAAATGGTTTGTGACCTCTGTGAATCATTTGGTGTCTTTTTAGAACGGAACGTTGAGTGAAGCTTTTATTACACTCACTACATGTAAATGGTTTGTGACCTCTGTGAATCATTTGGTGTCTTTTTAGAACGGAACGTTCAGTGAAGCTTTTATTACACTCACTACATGTAAATGGTTTGTGTCCTGTGTGAATCATTTGGTGTCTTTTTAGATGTGAAAGGTGAATGAAGCTTTTATTACACTCACTACATGTAAATGGTTTGTGATCTGTGTGAATCGTTTGGTGTCGTTTTAGAACTGAATGCTGAATGAAACTTTTATTACACTCAGTACATGTAAAGGGTCTGTCTCCTTTATGAATCCTGTGGTGAAATTTTAGATGTGAAGTCCGAGTGAAGCTTTTATTACACTCAGTACATGTAAATGGTTTAACCGCTGTGTGGGTCTGTTGGTGTTTTTTTAGATTTGAAAGCTGAATGAAGCTTTTATTACACTCACTACATGTAAACGGTTTGTGACCTGTGTGAATCATTTGATGTCTTTTTAGATCTGAAATCTGACTGAAATTTTTATTACATTCAGTACATGTAAACGGTTTGTCTCCTGTGTGAATCATTTGGTGTCTTTTTAAATCTGAAATCTGACTGAAGTTTTTATTACATTCACTACACGTAAACGGTTTGTGACCTGTGTGAACCGTTTGGTGTCTTTTTAACTCTGAAAGCCGAGTGAAGCTTTTATTACACTCACTACACATAAACGGTTTGTGACCTGTATGAATCATTTGGTGTCTTTTTAGCTCTGAAAGCCGAGTGAATCTTTTATTACACTCACTACACATAAACGGTTTGTGACCTGTATGAATCATTTGGTGTCTTTTTAACTCTGAAAGCCGAGTGAAGCTTTTATTACACTCACTACACATAAACGGTTTGTGACCTGTATGAATCATTTGGTGTCTTTTTAACTCTGAAAGCCGAGTGAAGCTTTTATTACACTCACTACACATAAACGGTTTGTGACCTGTGTGAATCATTTGGTGTCTTTTTAACTCTGAAAGCCAAGTGAAGCTTTTATTGCACTCAGTACAGCTAAATGGTTTGACTGCTGTGGGGGTTTGTTGGTGAATTTTTAAAGTTGAATGGTGTGCGAGGCTTTTATTACACTCAACAGATGGAAATAGTTTCTCATTTGTAGGATTTGTTTTGTGCATTTGGAGTTCTGAAAACAATGGGAAGCTCTTATCACACTTAGGACCAATAAAGGTGATGCTCTTATTTGTAATACATGTGAATTCTTTCTGGGGTGTTTTTCCTTTCCTCTTGTCTTGGAATTCAGAAGTCTTTTTGTCACTATTATTAATTTGGAAGGGTCTCTCTGCCAGGTGTCTCTGGTCCTCAGCGATGTTACTGAGCTCCCCGTCATTTCTCTCACACTTAGTGGCTCCATCCCTTGAGTCTCCTGCAGGGTCTCTCTGTTCCTTTGATTCCTGCTTACAATTTTTTATGTTAATGCTCTCAGTTCCCTGGGAAATATGCTCACAGACATTTTCCGATTGTGTTTGAATTTCTTCCATTTCTAGAGGATCTTCTCCTTGATTCTTCCATTCTCGTAAGATCGGCTGATCTGCTGGATAGAAACAGAAGGTATTACTCATGAGTTAGAAAAGAGCAGTGGTTTCTAAGATAGAACCTGCATATAATAAGGTTATATCACACCAAGATTTTCCATGTATGGCTTGAGAATTGGTCAAGTTCTTATTCGCATTTACGGTGGAACGCCTGGCGTTTAGTCTGCTGTTGGCATACCCCCCAAACCAAACAATAGCTGCCATGCAGAATGGACTATGTCCAACAGATGTGTAAATTAGTGGCCACTAGAAGGCAAACATTGTTCTCCTATAGTAAGATTATGGACTATTTATGAGAAATGGAGATCTACTCCTCAAAGGTCAATTTGAATTATGCAGCTGGTATCTTCCTGGCCTCTCTTTACTGTTCGCAGTGTAGGGTTCGCAGGGGTTAGTTAGACAAAGCTTGTTGTATTTGCTGTAGTGTGTATATTGGCTGTTTTCTATTTGGAGCTTTGTATTATTGTTCTTTTTCACAGTCAATAAAGTGGTAAAAAGGGGGGGGCGGAGCTCGGCTCACTAGAAAATGGACGCGCAACTCTCCTCTCCCTGAACTTTACAGACAATTTTATTCAGTTCAAAATCAATCTTCACATCCATTTTGTAGAGAAAGAGATTCGAGAAACTAAACTAAACATGTCTTCAGGCAGGCAAGCTCGTACAGAAGCAGCAGTACCAACGGGATCAGCTAAACGGTCAAAACCCAACCCTCCTACTCCGTCCAATGTTCCCCTGCCCAAGGATTCTGCTGAGCTGATTGAGCAGGTACTGTTAGATGTAAACACGATAAAAGAAATGTTAAAAGAAACAACAGTACAGCTTAGTGGAGTTAAAGAAGAACTATATAATCTATCACAGCAGATATCAAGCTATCACCCACATTGTTCAACATCTACAAGGCATTCTTAGGTCACCTACTACAAAAATTAAACTTAAAACACTATATATACGCAGACGATATATCCATTCTAATCCCCTTAAATGACATCACAAATGAAACTATAGATAACCTCTCACACACAATGATAGAATTCGAAAAATGGACCACTAGCTTCAAACTAAAACTAAACACAGAGAAAACAAAAGTCTTTTTGGCAAGCCCCAACGACAAAATAACGAAAACATCGCTAAAAATAAAAGACCACGAATATCCAATCTCCAAAACCTTAAAAATACTGGGTATCACTCTAGATACACACTTAAACCATGGCTGACCACACAAATATACTGGTGAAGAAATGCTTTCACACGCTGTGGAAGCTAAGGACTACTAAAAAATACTTTGACATAACATCCTTTAGATTACTGGTGAAGTCGCTGATCCTATTGAAGTAAAATGCTGCTTTGTTTACCTCATTGGAATAACTACGAGACGGCATTGTATCTTCCAAAACAGACAATTTTTTATTGTTAGTATAAAGACTTACAAAATTACAGCAGCAAAGGCATAGCAGAAAGAAATATATTGTCAGTTCAGAATATGCAATGGAGAGTAGAACTTGCACTCATATGCTTAGCAGGGGGCTAGCAGTTCCCCGTAGCATAAGTAAGCGAATCTCTCTGGCTCTACCTGTGATGCACGTGTTTTTTTATACAGAGAAATTCTTCCTTTGTTTCAAAAAGCACATCCCCGAACTCTGGTCATGTACTTCCCTATTGGTACAAAAAATGTATACCTAACTATTCCTCCCCCCAGTCCACGCCTCTCTAACTTCCCCCCCCCCCCAGGAGAGAGGCCCGAGCAGAAACAGAGAATTCTTGGTGAACTTTCTTCCTCCAGCTCTGAGATCCTTATCACCTTGCAGAAGCTAATTTGTGGTTTTACAATTCTGTGCATCTTCAGGATGGCATCTTTGTAGATAGTCTTAAGCAGAAAGTTGGCAAGGGTGACCTCCAGCACCCCAGCTGTGCTGGGTTCCCATAATTCGCTTCAGAGACAGGCTAGCCTGGGTCTTGGTATCAGGCTCCTACGTCTCTTACTCCTCTTTCATCCTGCAGGGAATTGTTGCCCGTTATAAATGTTTTATGGCTTTCCAGGGTGCCTGGCATATGTGAAGTCATACAGCACTGATAACAGTTCAGCAGAACCTTGGAGAAATATCCTCCCAGCAGGGAATGGAGACAGGAACTTTGCAGCACAAAGGCCAGCTGGGTTAGCATTTCAAAGGATACATGTGTTCACAGACTGCAAGGTACAGGCTGGGCAATGCTATGGGAAAATATAGGTCTGTAGTGTCCAGCATACACAAGTGAGGCCAGTATGTCCAGTTTATTCATCTGTATGTCCAGGTTATCCATCTCAAGTTCTTTAAGCTATGTATGGGTAATTTCAACAATGGTAAAACTATAGAATAGAATTGCTAATCAATGCGATGGATGGGCTTGTTTTTGAGTGCAAATTAATTCAAAATGTGGCTTGATAGTCAACAAACACGCATTTCATCATCCACCACCGGTAGTCGCTCTCCTTTATTCAATTATTTCGGTCAGAGCTGAAAGTCCAAGTTTGCAAAGATAAGAAGATGCAAATGGTAACAAAATCTTGATTGCTTTGTTGCTCAAGTTAGGGTAACTATGGCATAAAAAATAAAAATAAAGTTACTTGCCATTAGTTTTCAGGGACCAATCATGTTAAAGAATGATTCTTATTTGGGAGGTTATATCCTTACGCACACAGATGCTCATAACATTGATAGACTCTTGCATACGCAACGTACATCTTATCTATTCTAATGTATATTTATGAAGGGAATTTTTAAAAATAAAGTAAAATTCTGGAATCTCTTCGGGGAACAGAGTTTGAGAGACACTGGTCTAGAGAGTGGCAACTAAACTTGTCAGTGGTTTCTGTCTTAGAATATATGTGGACAGTCTTAAAGTTGTCTACATAACCCTTACTGAGATTTCTCACGGTCATACTGAGCTCCTTTAAGAGCCCGACATCTTCTGCTTCAGTCACTCGGGGCCCTTCTCTTGTGAGGAGTTCAGCCAGAGTTCACCCCTGAGGACTAAACATGGATCCACCTCAGGTCTGAGCAGTACTCAGTTGGCAGTGTGCACTTAGTTACATCAAACAGATCAATTTCTTCTATCTATGAAGGTTACACCTCCACTCTTCATTCCACCAGTTTTACCCCAGTCATGCACTCACCTGAGCAGCTGCTTTTCCCAGTCTCTCTTTCCTCTGATCCAGGCTCTCCCCTGATGTACGGCTCTTCCCCTCGTTCAATGCAGGATATAATCTCCGGGGTGAGGTTTGGACAGCCTGTTCCTGGTTTAAGAAAACTGCATTAGCCCGATTCCCTCAAATTCAAAAGTCAGGCAAATTTCCAGCATAAAGAAGTCCACTAACTTCACTGAACAAAAATATTGAAACCTTTGGTTAAAAAGAAACAGCCCTGCAAATCTCAGAAAAGTTATTCAAACCATCTTCTTTATAGTTTGCTGATAATTCACGGGAGCCAGTAAGGAAGCCACTCAGCACCAAGCAGCATCGTCACATTGTGCTCCTGCTCAGCAGCCAAAAAAACTTGATCTCGCGGCAGCCAGTTAGCAGTGGAGCAGGAACTTGAAAAGTTTGGTCCTGCCCGCTGAACCTCCACCGGGGATCGGCAGATGAGGTATGAGGATAGGGAGGGGGGCAGGGTGTACAGCCTGGGAGGGAGGAAGGGTGCAGAGTCTGATGGGGAAGGAAGGAAAGGGGCTGGGTGCAGCGCCTGACAGGGGAGAGAGGGAGGGATGGAAGGGGACTGGGTGCTGAACCTGACAGGGGAGGGGGGAAGGAAGGAAGGGGGCTGGGTGAAGAGCCTGACAGGGTAAGGAGGAAGGGAAGGAAGAAAGGAGGCTGGGTGCAGAGCCTGACAGGGTAGGGAAGGAAAGAAGGAAGGAAGGGGTCTGGGTGCAGAGCCTGACAGGGTAGGGAAGGAAGGAAGGAAGGAAGGGGTCTGGGTGTAGAGCCTGACAGGGTAGGGAAGGAAGGAAGGAAGGAAGGAAGGAAGGGGTCTGGGTGTAGAGCCTGACAGGGTAGGGAAGGAAGGGGTCTGGGTGCAGAGCCTGACAGGGTAGGGAAGGAAGGAAAGGGTCTGGGTGCAGAGCCTGATAGGAGAGGGAGGAGGGAAGGAAGGGGGCTGGATGCAGAGCCTGACAGGGGAGGGAGGGAAGGAAGGAAGGTAGGGGGTAGGGCGCAGAGTCTGACAGGGGAGGGATGGAGGGAAGGAAGGGGGCTTGGTGCAGAGCCTGACAGGTGAGGAAGGAAAAGAGGAAAGGAAGGGGGCTGGGAGCAGTGCCTGACAAGGGAGGGAGTGAAGGGAGCTGGGTGCAGTGCCTGACAAGGGAGGGAGGGAAGGGGCAGAGCCTGACAGGGGAGGGCACTTGAATATTAAGCCGCCTGACTTATATTTGAGTCAACCATTTTTTCCTTCTTTTTGTGGGGGAAAGGGGGTCTCGACTTATATTTGAGTATATACGATACTTGAACTTGTAACTATGTATTTGTAACAATGACTTAACTATACTAATAACTAGTGATCTATCTGTACTAGCAACCCTATTGAATGTCCGTGTCAAACTGTCAATTTTAACTTCCTGGGTAACAGACCCAACCTCTTGTAATGTAAACCGATCTTGAACTGAATAGGTAAAGGCAGAATAGAAGGAGAAATTAGGTTCTTACCTGTTAATTTACTTTCTTTTAGCTTCTCCAGACCAATAGAGGTTAATCTTACAAGCAGGTATATATCTGATCATGACCAGCAGGTGGAGACTGAAACAAAACTGTGGAATAGTACAAGAGGTACCTTCCCTTATTCCTATCAGTATGCCGAATAGCCAAGCAAAACTAAGTACTGGAAACAGAAATAAACAATACTCCAAACAGGAGTAATAACTAATATACCCAAATGCTGTTGGAAAATGCAGAGGAAAGATCCCAGAAAGAAAATGTCCCCACAGCTCGCCAGCTGAGCCACAGCCGCTGTTCTTCAATTCTCCCTGGCCCTAGAAAAAGACTAGAACCCATAGCAAAAAACAAAAACTGCCCGTGCAACACACAACACAACAATAGACAGGGTGAGGACCTCTACCGATCTGGAAAATCTAAAAGAAAGTAAATTAGCAGGTAAGAACCTAATTTTTCCTTCTTTAACACTCTCCAGACCGGTAGAGGTTAATCTTACAAGCGGGACATACCAAAGCAGTCCCCATCATGGGTGGGACCCATGAAGGGCCGACATCAGAACACGCTCACTGAACACCACGTCCCAACACTCCTGAACTTCTACCCGGTAGCGTCTGACAAATGAATGCCCCCTAGTGGAATGAGTCTGAGAAATTCTGGAACAGACTTCTTCCTCAGAAGATAAGCGGAAGCAATAGTTTCCTTGATCCAGCATGCAATAGTAGCCTTAGAAGTGCCAGCCCCCCGATGAGGATCCGCTAGAAGAACAAAGAGATGATCTGATTTCCGGAACAAGAAAGAGTGGAAGGCTAACAGCGCCAGACAGACGGCTCTGGACTCCAACACATTGATCAAACAGGATGGCTCCCTGTGGACCTGGTGCCCTGAGCGGAGTGACCTAGATACTGAGCTCCCCAACGGAGGAGATTGGCATCCGTGAGCAGCACCGTCCACTGTGTTTGATCCAGATTTGTCCCCTGAACAAGAAGAGAGGTCTTGAGCCAACCAACGAAGACTGCAGCGCACCAAGCCTCGCAGAGGAATAGGGAGATCCAAACTGTGCCTCTGGGGCGACCACCTCCGGAGCAGAGCAAATTGAAGAGGACGCATGTTGGCCCGCACCCACCTTACTACATCTAGAGAAGCCACCATTGACCCAAAGACTTGGAGGAAATCCCCCCAAGGACACAGAGTTGCCATAAGGAGGCGAATCTGAGATTGCAATTTACCTTCTCCAAGGAGGTGTCTAACAGAACCCCAAGGTACTCCAAAAGCTAAGATGGGACCAACCAACTCATGAAAAGGTTGACCACCCATCCCAGCAACTGGAGAAACTCCACCACCCAAGCTGTAACCTGCAACGACTTTGCCCGAATCAACCAGTCATCCAGGTAGGGATGCACCAGAATGCCTTCTGACCGCAAGGCTGCTGCGACGACCACCATCACTGTGGTGAACGTCCGAGGAGCCGCAGCCAGGCCAAAGGGAAGCATACAGAACTGATAGTGATGACCCAAGATCGCAAAGCGAATGGAGCGCTGATGGGAGGCCCGAATGGGAACATGCAAGTAGGCCTCCGCTAGATTGAGAGAAGTCAGGAACTCCCCCAGCTGAACCGCCAGAATGACAGACCTCAGAGTTTCCATTCAAAAAGAGGGATTCTGAGAGCCCTGTTGACCCCTTTTAAATCTAGGATGGACAAAAGGTCCCCTCCTTCTGGGACACCACAAAGTAAATCAAATACCTGCCGGTGCCGCACTCCTGAGGGGGCACTGGAACAACTGCTTTGAGAGCTAGCAAGCGTTGAAGGGTCTGGTGAAAGGCCTGCATCTTCCTTGTCACCTGACACGGAGAGGCTAGAAAATGATCTGGCAGAGAGCAGACAAACTCCAGAGCATAACCGTCCTGCACCACCTCCAGGACCCACTGATCGGACATGATCTAGGCCCACTTGGGAAAAATTTGTGCAGCCGGGCACCCACCGGAACCAAAGTGGGCGCCGGCAAAGAGTCATTGTGCAGGACGGGCAGCAGGGGGAACTAGAGGAGGGATTCCCAGCCCCCCCCCCAAAAGGACTGCATGCACTGATAAAACCGACCCCGGGAAAACCCCAAAGCCTGGCAAGTAGCAGCCCCACACCCAGGACGATACTGGCAGAACTCCCACAGACACCTGCGGGTAGTGCCACCCTTAAGACGCCAGGCGGGCACAGTCCTCAGGCAGATGGAGGCACATTAGAGTCCGTCAGAGTCTGAACCAACTTAGCTAAGTCCTCTCCAAACAAAAAAGTCCCCCAAAAGGGAAATTTGGTAAGCTTAGTTTTGGCCGCGACATCTGCCAACCAAGCGCGAAGCCACAAGGTACATCAGCAGCCACTCCAAAAGCCATAGACTTAGCCGACGTCCGCACCAAGTCATAGAGAGCATCCGAGAGGAATGAGGCAGCCATCTCAATCTTTGCTACCTCCTGATCCACTAAGGACCAATCATCAGACTCACGATCCAGGACATGCTCAGCCCACCAAAACACAGCATGAGCAACCAGCCCCCCAAGGCAGAGACATCAAAATTCTGCTTAAGAATGGTCTCCAACTTACGCTCCTCAGAGTCCCGTAAGGCAGACATGCCCTCAAAAGGCACGGTATGCCGCATAGAAATCGCTGAGACCACTGTGTCCACCACTGGCGAGTTTAGGGCAGCCCTATCCCTCTTCGGGATGGGATATAAATGAGCCATGGAGTGCGCTAACCGAAAACAGCACCTCCGGTGTATTCCACTGCACCAAACCAATATCCCGAAAATCCTGATGCATAGGAAAAGAGCGGGAAACAGTAGGATCCCCCTAAGAAGAGGGTCTGGTAGCTCATCCCTCTGATAAAAGGGCGCACCATGGATGTCTCTTCGCCGGAAGGCGAGAAACCCGACACCCCGCTGCCAGTGGCCATCCCCTCGAGAGGAACCTGGAAGTCCTCAAAATGATCCAGGTCCTCATCCAGGCCGACACGCTCTTCTGACCACAAATCCGCAACCCAAGCCACCTGCGGGTGCTTGGACGAGGGAGGAGGAAGAGGGGACGTCAAAGGAGAAGAGGGAGGCAAAGCCACAGGGGATGCAGAAGGAACCCCCCAAAACCCCCTAGGCGCACGTGGGACCCCAGCCACCCGAAAATAGGCTCTGCACAAAGAAAAATGTAAAATCAGGGGAAAACCCTCCCGTGGGTCCCATGGGACTCCCTGTCACAGCAGGGGACCCAACTAAAACCTGCCCCTGTTTTTCCAATACAGAGGGAAGGTCACCTGAGATTGCAGACAAAATGGAGGGGCCTGTCTGTTAAAATAGCGAAGTTCCCACCAAAAATAACCCCTCCAGGGCCTGTAGTGGCTGGGAAGCCTGAACTGTCCCATTTGCTAAAGCAGGCAAGCTAGCATCAGCTGTTAACAAAAATCAGCTGAGAGCGAATCCCTCTGGGGGCGGTGAGGGAAGACCAGGCTTCCCCACTGCTCCCTGCCGACTTGCGAGGCACTAAGTCGGGGAGCTCTGGACGCCTGAAGCCGCTGCTGACAGTGCCCCATGACTGCACCAGCCCAAACAGCTGATTTCAGGCCGGCCGCGAGTGCCTTGCATCGGGACCAAATTGAGCACCTCTTCCCCTGAGAAGTGCTCAATTGCTCCATACCCGACCAAGCTAAATTAAAATTGCCGGTTAGTCAAAAAATACAGTAATTTACAGCATAGTTAAAGGGACAGCAACCCTTTAGACCAGCACTACCTCAGGATTTTTTTTTTTAACAGAACAGATTCCACAGGCTCTCAAAGCAATATGCCTTGCTTGAATTAGGGGACAAGGCTTACTGCTAAGACTCCTCTAAAAAAATGGGGGGAGGTGGAAGAAATGGGAGGAGGGACACAGCACGAGCACCACCAGGTTTGACATCCTCGAGGTCAGACGGACCCCAAAACAGGGCCCACCCAAGCTCAATCCAGCCAAAAAAGGAGACTAGAAACCCTAAACAACTTCCAACAGCCCTACCAAGGGAGATGGGTATAGCTCACTCACACCTGCTGGAGACTGAAAGAAGACTGATAGGAATAGGGCAGGGGTCTGCAACCTTTAAGACATAAAGAGCCACTTGGACCCGTTTTCGAAAAGAAAAAAAAACTTGGAGCCGCAAAACCATTATAAAACAAATCTAACACTGCATATATTGTTTCTTATCTTAATGCTATATACAGGATCACTAAATTGAAAATAAAATCATTTTTCCTACTTTTGCTATTTGGTGATTTCATGAGTCTCTGGTTGCACTTTCTTCTTCTGACTGTGCATCCAATCTTTCTTCCTTTCTTTCAGCCTCCTGTATGTTTCCTCTCCTCCAGACCCCATTCTCTCCCCCAACTTTTTCTTTCTGTCTCCCTGTTCCCCCTTCTTTCTGTCTCCGTGCCCTCCCCCAAGCCACTCGGTTTGCTGCCACCGCAATCGGGGAACAGCCCCCAAGCCACCGCCGTCCCAAGCTTTCCCTGCAGAAGTGTTGCGCTGACCAGCATTCCGCTCCCTGACGTCAATTCTGACGTAGGAGAGGAAGTTCCGGGCCAACAAGGCATTTCTCCTCATTCCATCCAGCCTGAGCCCCATCTCTCCTTGATCCAGCATTTCCCTTCTGTGTCTGTCAGAATTACCATTCCACCTATTTTCCAGCATCACCCTTCTTTGTGTCCATCTCACCTATATCCCTATCTCACCACTTTTTCAGAATCTTCATTTGTCTCTGTCCTTATCTTTACGCCATGTTCACCATTTGCCCTTTCAATGTCTTTATCTCCCCCCCCCCACACTTTTTCAGCATTACTTCTATGTCTCTATTTCACCTCCTCTTCATGTCCCCTCTGTATCTCTATCCTTATTCAGTAGGTCCTGCTTACCCTTTCTCTTCTTTGTGTCACTATCTCCATTTTCAGCTTTCCCCCCCTTTTCCTTTGTTACTGCACCCTGTAGCTAGAATCTTTCCACCCTCCCTCCACTCCGGCCCAGCCCAGTATGAAAGATTTCCTTTTGTTTCCCTCCCCTCTCTCTTTCTCTCTCTCTTCTCCTCCCTCACCCTCGAGTCCTGCATCTGGCCCTCTCCCTTCTACCTGCACCTGGCAACACCCCCCTGCTCCGCGGCTCTCTTCAGCAACTCGTCAGCAGCGGTGATCAAGACAAGCTGCCGACATCGAGGCCTTCCCTCTACGAGTCCCGCCTTTGTGGAAAAAGGAAGTTGAAACAAGCGGGACTCGCAGAGGGTAGGCCCCGACATCAGAAGCTGCTGCTGAGTTGCCGAAGAGAGCCGCAGAGCAGGGAATGTGGCCGGAAGCAGGTAGAAGGGAGAGGGAGATAGGAAGGCTGTAGATCTCCGGAGCATGACACCGACCCCGGCCAGGATGATTTCTTTTTCAGGAACCTTACAAGTCCAGCGTCGCGGCGGGAAATAGCCATGCTGAGCAGTGAGCTCAGCACTACACAGACGAAAGCCTTGCTTGCTGATTGGTCCGGCGGCACGGCGGGGCGGGGCCGCCGGATCAATCAGCAAGCAAGGCTTTCATCTGTGTATGTGCTGAGCTCACTGCTCAGCATGGCTATTTCCCGCCGCGACGCTGGACTTGTAAGGTGCATGCCTGCGTGACACACTACCGGAGCCGCAGCAAAGGTGGAAAAGAGCCGCATGCGGCTCTGGAGCCGCAGGTTGCCGACCCCCGGAATAGGGGAAGGTACCTCTAATGTATTATTCAGTTTTGTTTCAGTCTCCACCTGCTGGTCATGATGAGATATATACCCGCTTGTAAGATTAACCTTTACCGGTCTGGAGAGTGCTAAAAAAAACCTGATTAACATAACATAAATCACACTCCTAGAATTTCTGAGTCTGTTATCCAAAACTGCTCATCCATGTGCCTCTGGAGCCCCCAATTATCTCTTACTTGGAGATTTTAATATTCACGTTGATGCATCTCCATAGGGTCCCTACTGGAGTTTTTGTCCCAGTGCATAAAAAAGGTCACCTACTGAATTTGGCTCTGTTTATACAATGTGGCTAATATTATATGAAGGACTCTAGATTTATCTTCAGATACAGCGGTGTGGTCTGATAACTTTTTATAACATTTTGTTTGAAAACAAACAAGTGAGGTTCTGGCTCCCTAAAGTGTCTCAACATGCAACCCAAAATGGAACATGGCCATGGGAAGGGCACGGCGGTGGTGAATGGGTGGGAGGTAGGGGTTTTCCAAGTATTTAGGTCCAGTATTACAGAATAAGAGGGTTCCGTGTCCAACTTGCACACCAGGATTTCCACCAGGTGTCAGCAGGCCTAAGTCCTCATGCCCAAAGTTGCTTGGTTTGGATTTCTGAGCACTATTTATTGAATCCCACCCAAAGATGTCTTGCCTGCAGAGGAGATGGTAGGGCAGTTCATTGTTGAAAGATAAGAGTTCAGTGGCTGCGGCAATAGATAAGATTGTGCTGGTTACAAAATGAATTACAAAGAATGAAATTAAGGCTGTTTGGTTTCTACTACTACTATTTAATACTTTTATAAAGCTGAAGAGGGTACGCAGCACTGTACATTTTGACATTAAATAGACAGTCCCTGCTCAGAAGAGCTTACAATCTAACTTGGACAAACAGACATGACAGGGGGGTTGGGTATGCAAAACCTTCTTTAGGTATATTAATGACAGAAAAAGAAACACTGATGGGATATTGCGCCTTAGGAAATCAGATGGGAAGTATGTAGAGTCAGATTCAGACAAAGCCGAACTACTAAATGAATATTTTTGCTCGGTTTTCACCTGCAAGGCATCGGGGTCCGGTCCACAGTTGCAGGCAAAGCAAAGTTCAGAAGACCCGTTTTGGGATTTTGAGTTTACTTCCGGAGACGTCTACGACGAATTATCAAGACTCAAGGTGAACAAAGCAATGGGGCCGGACAATCTACATCCCAGGGTGCTCAGTGAGCTCAGGGACATCCTAGCGGAACCGTTATCAGTACTCTTCAATCTGTCCCTGAGCACGGGAATAGTGCCCTTGGACTGGAAAACAGCTAATGTCATTCCTCTGCACAAAAAGGGTTGCAGGACAGAGGTTGCGAATTACAGAACGGTGAGTCTCACATCGGTAGTGAGTAAACTCATGGAAACACTCATCAAACGCAAATTAGACATGATACTAGACGAGGAGGAACTACGCGATCCCCACCAACATGGATTCACCAAGGGTAGGTCCTGGCAATCCAATCTCATCAGTTTCTTTGACTGGGTAACAAGGAAACTAGATAGGGGGGAATCCCTGGATGTCGTGTACTTGGACTTCAGCAAAGCCTTTGATAGCGTCCCCCATCGCAGGCTATTGGGCAAGATGAAGTCGATGGGATTAGGTGAAACACTTACAGCATGGGTCCACGATTGGCTGAGTGGAAGACTTCAGAGGATGGTGGTTAATGGTACCATCTCTAAAACGTCGGAGGTGACCAGTGGGGTGCCGCAGGGCTTGGTCTTGGGCCCGATCCTTTTCAACATATTCGTAAGAGACATGACTCAGGGGCTTCAAGGTAAAATAGCATTATTCGCCGATGATGCCAAACTATGTAACAATGTGAGTAACGGCAGTCCGTCCGACAGCATGACGCAAGACCTGGTTTTATTGGAGCTTTGGTCCTCAACCTGGCAGCTTAGCTTCATTGCTAACAAATGCAAGGTCATGCACCTGGGCAACAATAATCCGTGCAGAACGTACACATTAAATGGTGAAACCTTAGCAAGGACTACAGCAGAACGGGATTTGGGGGTGATCATCAGTGAAGACATGAAAACGGCCAATCAAGTGGAGAAGGCCTCATCCAGGGCTAGGCAAATGCTGGGTTGTATCCGGAGAAGCTTTGTTAGTCGGAAGCCCGACGTCCTAATGCCCTTGTACAGAACCATCTGGAGTACTGCGTACAATTCTGGAGGCCACATTACCGTAAAGATGTGCTGAGAGTCGAGTCGGTATAGCGAATGGCCACCAGGATGGTCTCGGGGCTTAAAGATCTATCATACGAAGAAAGGCTGAACGAATTGCAGCTATACTCTCTCGAAGAACGTAGGGAGAGAGGAGACATGATTGAGACGTTTAAGTATGTCACTGGTCGTATCGAGGTAGAAGATGATATTTTCCTTCTTAAAGGACCTTCCGCCACAAGAGGACACCCGCTGAAAATTAAGGGCGGGAAGTTTCATGGCGACACCAGGAAATACTTTTTCACCGAAAGAGTGGTTGACAGCTGGAGTAAACTCCCAGTGCAGGTGATCGAGGCCAGCAGCGTGCCGGATTTTAAGAACAGATGGGATGCTCATGTTGGATCTCTACGAGGGAAAGGTCATCAGAGGGTGGGTGGGTCAGTGGTGTGGGCAGACTCGATGGGCCTCGGCCTTTTTCTGCCGTCACTTTCTATGTTTCTATGAGATTATTTCATGCTTAAGAGTGACTGAGGAGACCTGCATTTGGCAAGTGATAGCGAGTTGGATTCTTTTGGTTCAAAAATAACTGGCTGAAAAAATAAGAGGATGACTTTTCTTGAACTGACTCCTTTGCTCAAAAGTTTCCATGCTGGTAAGACTCATTAAAGTGGTCTTACTGGCACGGAGAAACCTCTCCTGATGTTCAAAAGGGTTTTCAGGGGCTGTTGCCAATCCCTGTAGCAGTCACAAGAACCCTAAGCAAGTGCATCTCAAGGCGCTCATTAGTATTTAAAAGAGCTCTCCTAGTGATGAACGAAATGGAAATTTCTCCCTCTTTTCTGGGGCAAAATTTTCCAGCAGGTTTAGACCTGCCAGTAGCTGTTTTATGTGCTGGACATAGAGGCACACAACACACTCACAATAGCTGTGCCCATTTAAGGGCCCTCCCCCCTTCCCAAAAAAATCCCACAGCTGAACAAGCAATCCCTCTCTCCCTGCCAGCTCAGCTGATTGCAGCTCCGGAGCCACAATCAGCTGAACCGGCAGGGGAAGAGCTGATTAGCTGAACCGGCAGGAGGGAGACAAGCAGCAGAAGGACAAAATGGAGCTGACAGGAGGAATGGGGGTGGGAGAGGAGCTGGGCCTACCACTTTGCTCTTCTGAACAGGCGCCAGGCAGAGTTCCTCCCCATTTTTGCTGGGGCTGCTTTCACATACAGCATGCAATATCCGATGTAATAATATCCCTGGTACTCTCCATTTCAGACTACTGCAATGCAATCTTGATAGGCGTTCCTAAGTACATGATCAAACACATACAGATAGTACAGAACGCAGAAGCAAGATTTCTGCTGGGAAATCAAAACATACAAGTGCTACTCTGATTCTGAAAGAATTACACTGGCTCCCTATTAAAAGTAGGGTGAAGAGGGGTGCGCGCTGACATCATCGTCCAAGATGGAATTTTGATTCTTGGGCTCCACACTCTTCACCTGTTTATTTTCTATTAACATCCTGTCCATTGGTCCAGAGGTGTTTCTGGTTTTCTCTACTCTACACTGCGGCGGGTGCATCGCCCTAGATCTGAGATGGCTCAATCAGGGAAACGCACGATCAAGGACTACAAGTAACAAATGCGAGCGGTGAATCGCCTGAAGCCGGCCGCGGCCCTACCACGTGCAGGCGCAGCTTTGAACTCCCCTCAACACGTGAGTGCGCTGTCTACTTTGTTGGATGACAATATGTCAGAGCTTGGGGTATGTTTTCAGAGATCCGTGGGGAGATCATGGAGTTGGTGAGACGGGTGGATGACTCAGACTCGTATAGCGGAGCAACAAACTGAGCTTACCCGTTTGGACTCCCTGCAAACTCAACTTTACTTACTCGGCAAGATCGAGGATCTAGAAAACCGCAGCCGGCGATCCAATATCCGGATTCAGGGCCTGCCTGAATTGGCAGAATTTATGGGTTGCATATCTGTGGTACAACAGGTTGCCAGTTCCCTGCTGTCGGAGGGAGCCTCAGTGGTGGCTCCAGAGAGCCTTGCAAAAGCCGTGTGATAATAGGCCCCGTGATATTATGGCCTGTTTCCAGGACATTACACTTAAGGAAGCGCCATTTTGCTTCATAACGAGAGCAGAGCTGCCCATTAAATTATATAGACCCCTGAAGAAGTCGTTAACAAGGCGAAACGGGTCCCGTTGGGCTGAAAGAGTCATGTTTTTCTACAACAGAGATCCCGGTATCAAAGTCATAACGAGATAAGTGCCAGTTTCAGTCATTATATCTGCACTAAAGCACTTTATTTAAATTTTTTGCACAAAGCATTAGCACTTTTCTCATAAAATATAAGCACACAGCTCGATGAAAGATACCCCTTTCCTGCATAAGCTGATAAGAAAATCGAGTATGATTCATCAGTGCAGGCATCTGAGAGCTTAGGTGCTTAAGAAGCAGAGAAAATAAATTCACATATATTGAAGATAATTAATTGTACAAGTCCTTTTGCTAAGCTAGTCTGTTGATAAGTGGACTTGTTTCTATTGTGGTACGATTTAGTGTTTTCGCCTACAATCTTCCCTGCAGTGGAAAAATCAGGAGATAGAACTGTATAATGACTTGGCGGCAGTTACTTTGCGGAGGAGAGCAGATTTGCGGCCTGTTTTGCACCATCTCCACGCCAAGGCGGTTCGTTACCGCTGGCGCCATCCTTTTGCTCTTGTATTTCATCTGGATGGAGTATTTCATACTATTCGCACGCTGGAGGAAGCAAGTCTGATTTTCCCTGGGGTGAATTTTGGTACACCATCATCTTCTGCTGGCAGCGGTGTCCTGGCTGCTCATCCCCTGGGCCTGCGGAGCTCTCAATCCAGATGGCAATGCACTACTCGAGGCCGGGGATGGTTTCAGCACCAGGTCCCTGCTTGTGGCCCTGCTGTGGACACTCCACCCTAGGTTTTTGTTGATGGACCCTCTTTGATTGTGCTTTTGCAGAATTTTGGCGTCCTTTTCTGGGCTATACTTGTTGTAATATTTGTTTGTAGGAGATTGGGTTGACTGTCTGTGGGTTTGGTGGGTTGCTCTGTTATTGTTTTGCTGTTTATTTGGTTTCCTTATGGAGCTGTGGGTTGCGTGCTGAAGGTTTGGACTCGGTCTTTGGGGTAGGGGGGCCATTTTGCTGTCTGCAGTTGTATGAATGGGGCTATGGGTTTTTAGGGTATCCTGTTGGGCGGGTCCTTTTTCCTTCAGTGGATGGGGAGCATAGGTCCTCAGTGCCTCCCCCTTTTTTCTGGGATTATCCGTCTATGGGCATGATGTTTCCAGTTTGGTGTTATCCAAGGGGTGGGTGCAGAGTAAGGAGAAATAGGGGGGGGTGGGGGAGGTTGTGGTTGGTCTATCTCAGGGGTAGGCAATTCCGGTCCTCGAGAGCTGGAGCCAGGTCAAGTTTTCAGGATATCCACAATAAATATGCATGAGATAGATTTGCATCTCAAGGAGGCAGTGCATGCAAATCCATCTCATACATATTCATTGTGGATATCCTGAAAACCTGACCTGGCTCTGGCTCTTGAGGACCGGAATTGCCTACCCCTGGTCTATCTCATGGTTCTCAGGCTTTCTTTGTTTTATGAGTTTTTTATTTCCCCCCCCCCCTTTTTTTTTTCTTTTTCTCCCTGTGGATTGGGAACAGTGTCGTTACCCACTCTGTCAGAGGGAGAACAGGGGCTGCTTTCAGGTCCTATCGCCCAACAGGAGATTCTGGATGTTATTAAGGCCTTACCCTTATATACTGCTCCCGGGTTAGATGAGTATACCTATAAGTTTTATAAAGCCTATTGACATTTGCTTGTGCCCTTGTTGGAGTGGGTCTTTGCGACCTTGGATTCAGGGGCACCCCTGCCAGTACCTGGCGAACAGCGGCAGGTACAATAATTCCAAAGCCTGGCAAGACACCCACCAGTTGAGCCTCGTACCACCCCATTACACTACTTAATACAGATTATAAGATATTTACAAAAGTGCTTGCTACTAGGTTATAATTAGTCATAGAAACATAGAAAGATGACGGCAGAAAAGGGCCATAGCCCATCAAGTCTGCCCACTCTATTGACCCACCCCATTAAGTCTGAATGCTAATGACCTGGTTCCTTAACTCAACCCTCGTAGGGATCCCACGTGGATGTCCCATTTATTCTTAAAGTCGAGCACGCTGGTGGCCTTGATCACCTGCACCGGAAGTCTGTTCCAGTGATCTACCACCCTTTCTGTGAAGAAATACTTCCTGGTGTCACCACTAAATTTCCCTCCTCTGAGTTTGAGCGGGTGCCCCCTTGTGACCGAGGGTCCTTTGGGAAAGAATATATCATTTTCCACCTCGACACGACCCGTGACGTACTTAAATGTCTCAATCATGTCACCCCTTTCCCTGCGCTCCTCTAGGGTATAGAGCTGCAGTTTGCCCAGTCTTTCTTCGTATGAGAGACCCTTGAGCCCCAAGACCATCCTAGTGGCCATCCTCTGGACCGACTCAGCTCGAAGCACATCTTTCCGGTAATGTGGCCTCCAGAATTGCACACAGTATTCCAGATGGGGTCTCACCATGGTTCTATAGAGTGGCATTATGACTTCAGGTTTACGGCTGATGAAGCTTCTATTGATACATCCCATCATTTGCCTTGCCTTTGATGAGGCCTTCTCTACTTGTTTGGCAGCCTTCATGTCTGCACTGATGATTACCCCCAAGTCCCGTTCCTCTGAGGTCCTAGCTAGCGTTTCTCCATTCAAGGAGTATGTTCTGCATGGATTTCCTCTGCCGAGATGCATGACCTTACATTTTTTTTTTTTAGCGTTGAAGCCTAGCTGCCATGTCGTCCCTAAGTTAGTCCACGCTGATCAGGCTGGGTTTATTCATAATAGAGAAACGTTTGATAATATCAAGGCGGCTCTGCATTAGAGGTCTGCACGGGAACGGGGATCACGGGAATCCCGCGGGTCCCGTGGGAATCCCCCCTAACCCACGGGACTCCCACGGGGACTCCCCTCTGGCCCATGGGACTCCCACGGGGACCCCTCTCTGGCCACCGGGACTCCCATAGGGATGGAAGGCTTTGGAAGCAGGGTTTGTCCATATACTATAATGGACACGTCAGCCTTAGTAAAAGAGGGGGTTTATAAGTTAATTACCTGAACAGAAAACAAAAAAAGGGTTCCACCACAAAGATTCCACAAGGAAAACAGCAGCGCAAACACAAAAGAAACTGTGGAATTGATGATCCTGTCAGAAGTAATTGCTGCTTTTTATGGGGACAGGCGGGGATGGGTGGGGACGGAGAGGATCCTGACGGGGACGGGTGGGGACGGAGAGGATCCTGGCGGGGACGGGTGGGATTTCTGTCCCCGCGCAACTCTCTACTCTGCATGTGTTGTAGTATGCTCAGAGTGAGGGATCCCCCATGGTGCTTTTTGTCCCTTGATGCAGACAAAGTATTCGATAGGGTTAATTGGGCCTTTTTATTCCAGATCATGGCCCATATGGGCTTTATGGGAAAGTTTCTCCACTGGGTTAAAGCTTTATATCTTTCCCCCCTGAAAGTGAATGGGAATTATTTGGCACCTTTGGACTTGCACCATGGTACTCGGCCGATCGCCTCCACCAGCGAGGTAAGGAGCCGTCCCAGCCGCCGCAATGTCCATGCCCAATCCTGGCAATGCCCAGCTGCTGCTGTTGCTGCTCCGCACATCCCGCGAGCCGTCGGGGACCTTGTCCAGTAGTGGCCAGGTCCCGAAGATTAAAGATAGGCCTCAGAGGGCCTGAAGAGCCCAAAGAGGTTGTGGGAGGCTGTAGGTATGTCGGATCTCATGGCGGGTGGGGGGGAGGGGGTGTGTGGCTGTCAGTCAGAGGGAGAGAGGTCAGATTCGTGCAAGGGAGGAGGAGGGGCAGAATGGAAGGTTTGTGCTGAATTCTGCATTGTGCAATTGCTCAGACTTCCAGCAGGAGTAACATTAACAACAAATAAAACTGTAAAATTTCATGTTGAAATTCCAAGTAATTGCTGAGAAAATAGCAATAAACTCTAGGGGGTACTTTTTTTTCCTCACCCTATATATACTGTATGAAGGATACAGGGGCAGGAAGAGAGACAGACAGCGGGAGGGAGAGAGACAGAAAGAAATACAGACAGACATATTCTAGCATCCGTTAGAATGGACAGGGGGAGCAGGCAAGGGGTGGTGGTTGACAGCCGAGGAAAAAGAAAGACAGAAAGAAAGAAATACAGATACAGGCTAAGGAGAGAGAGAGAAATAAATATAGACACACACACACATATTCTAGCACCCGTTAATGTAACGGGCTATAAGACTAGTTTCTAATAAAAATGTAACAGTATCCCTTACCCAGTGAGATCAGGATCTCATAATTCTCCTTCATCACCTCCCTGTAAAGCTCTTTCTGCCCTTGATCCAAATAGTCCCATTCCTCCTGAGAGAAAGAGACAGCGATGTCCTCAAACGTCACCCGCATCTGAAACACAAACCAGAAACACACTCAGCACCTTCTGCATCACCATCACCTCCTAATCGTGGAGCTCTTTGGGGCAGGGAGAAAGTTTTCCAGGTCATATAATTCACAAACACATAACAGTCCCAAAAGCAGGGTTATATTTCAGGAGGCCATCCCAGTACTGGGCAGGGGCATAGCCACGGGTGGATCTACTCAGGCCTGTCCACCCAGCAGCTCCAAGCCACCAGCAGTGGCTCTTCCACGCTGCTTGTGGCTGACCCAGAAGCCTTCCCATTGACACATTTGAATTAGAGGGGAAGGCTTCCGGGTCAGCCACTGGCAGTGTGCAGGACTTGCAGCCAGGAGAGGCTGCACAGGCTGGAGGGGGGGTGGAGTAGTGAAGGTGGGAGCACCTGAACTTTGCATGTCCCTGAGCAGGTGAAGACTGGTTTCAAGAGATGGTTGGGGTTAGTGAGTGTCATCATATTGGAGTGGGGATTTAGAAGAGCAAAGTTGGCCCGCCACAGCTCTGTGGTCTGTCCTCACACGACAGGGACTGGAAAAGCCTTTTGAGAAGGATTCCTTTTCAGCAAAATGGTTTGCTCAGGTATGCAATGCTTTTCCTTTTGCTGTAGTGCTCTGTAATGCAAAGCTGGAATAGGACACTTGTCAAAAGCCGGTTGCCCCTGTCTTATTAATGCCTGACTGATAACAGGGAGCATAGCTTGTTCTCTGGCTATCTTGAGAGAACTAACACTCGCTAATACGGTTACCAGCAGGTTTTGAAGGGCAGATTAAAAAATAAAATCACTTTTGAAGCCTTGTGACCCTTGTTCTCTCTGGTACCATTTACTTCTTTGGTGCAAAAACCTCTCAGAAGCAGCTCAGGTGGTCCCAAATAGAGAATGACACGGTGACAAAATTCATCACCGTTCCCGTCCTCGCGGATAACCGCGGGAAATAACCCCATGTCATTTTCTAGTGTCTATTTCAACCTCGGTCCTTCTACACCAGCATTCTTCAAAGCAAAGCTTGAGGGTCAGTGGTTGTGGCTATTCATACTCTGATTCTTCCCTCTCTCCTTAAAGAATGACATGAAGATGGTTTCCCGCGGTTATCCGCGGGGACGGGAACGGTGATGAATTTTGTCACCGTGTCATTCTCTAGTCCCAAACACACCACATGTGCTGATATTTCTTTTAAGAAAAACATACTGAAAAAGAGAGAAGGGCATTGCTGAGGCCTAGTTTTCAAGGCTCTTTTTAAATGGCTGGGCCTGGAGTATGTGGCTCTTCTCATATTTAGAGGGTACTTTCAGAGAGCTGGCTGCATCTTCTTTGAATGAAAGAGAGCTCCAGATTTGTTTTAGGAGCTACAATCAAACCCAGTAGGGGCTGTGGGTTTGATTGTCTTTGTCTCTGTCCAAAGAAGAACTTCAGGTATTAAGCATTTGACATTTTAAAGGAAGAACGTGAATTGCTGCTATTAGTTACTAGATTGTAAGCTCTACTGAGCAGGGACTGTCTCTTGAATGTTTAATACACAGGGCTAAGTAGTAGTAGGGGAGGGAACGCGAGAGGCCCGTCCCAACCTGGCTGGTGCTGGGGTGGATAAAAGCCCAGATCTCTCTCCCTCCACTCAAGAGGGTCCCCAAGTGCCTGACCCTGACCCTAACCCAGCCCCAGGTCTGCTGGAAGCTCCTACCTGAGCGGAAGCTCCTTTGGGCATTTGCCTAGAAACGAATTGGGAGAAGCTGAGATTTGGCCCCCGAGTTTCTTCGAAGGAATCGCAAAACTAAAGGGGGTGACGACATCATCAAGGGGAGGCGGAGCTTCACGGCCCTTTCGGCTTGGCTCGGCCCCTTTTAGTGCTGATTGCTCAGAATGAGTTAGAAAGTTCCACCCCCTAGACCTGATGGGGAGGAAACAAGGAAGAGATACAGCTCATTCCGACTCTTATTGGTCAGAATGGCCCTGGGGCGGGAAGAGGAATTAGAAGGCTCCACCCCCTAGCCCTAATGGGGAGAGGAGAGGAGGCGTTACAGCTCTTTCTGGCTCTTATTGGTCAGCATGGCCGTGGGGCGAAGGTTCCATCCCTCCTAGCCCTGATAGGGAGAGGCGGAGTTACAGCTCTTTCTGGCTCATTGGTCAGAATGGCCGTGGGGCGGGAGGAGTTAGGAGGCTCCACCCCCTAGACCTGATGGAGAGGAGTTACAGCTCTTTCTGGCTCTTATTGGTCAGAATGGCCGTGAGGCGGAAAGAGGAGTTGGAAGGCTCCACCCCCTAGCCCTTATGGGGAGGAAAGAGGAGTTGCAGCTCTTTTTGGCCGGGGGAGCAGATTAAACTCTTCCTCCTGACAGGTATCACAGTAAGGCAATGGAGAGAAGAGAGAAGTTACTTCTTCGTCTCACTGTTTCCTTCTGTCTTGGGACATAAGAGCCTCACCCCCTCCCAACTCCCCATCATTACCAGTTCCTGCAATGGTCCTAGGAAAACCCAGATTCTGGCTGTTCTGGAAGGGAAATCAACTGAAGGGGGTTCAGCTGCCAGACTGGCTGAGAAAGGGAGTAGGAGACTGAAGTGAAGCTGAAGGCAGGGCCACAGGAAGCATTTCAATCTTCCCCAGATCCAACTCAATGATCTGTCTTGGAATGACCCTGATACAATGTCCAGATCTCCCCCAAAGTAACTGGCTCTACTTTGTAACTCTCCTGGAAAAGGCCAGATAATCTCTTGTGCAATCCACCTTGAACCGCAAGGTAATGGTAAATGTAAATTTACCATTACCTTGAACCGCAAGGTAATTGTCATTTACCTTGAACCGCAAGGTAAATGTCACTAATGTTCTTTAAAAAAAAAATTTAACATGTTCAATGTACATAATTGGTATTTTGGAATAAACTTTGCTGTTACAGAAAAACAACTTTGAACTTGCATGTGTTTTTCTGATTGGAGGGGAATCAGCTGGAGAGGAGACTGAATATGTGGGTATGATATCTATGAGGATATTATTATGTTATAAGGGAGGCAGGCAGGATTAATTATTCCAGGGCCCTTAGGCACACAAGTACACTGGGCCCCACCCATGCGCTGCCCCATTTACTGTTTTCTTATTTACTTCTTTATTTCCACTTGTATTTCTTTCTTTTTTTTTTTTAATTCAAAACAAACAAAGATTAGCATACCAGTGCACAGTTTTTCTTCTATGCAACCCCCCCAACATCTCTGAACAAATCCCCCTTCCTTCTCTTCCCCAGGAATTTAACTCTGAAGAACCCTTTCCATGCATATATGAAAGTGTTCAAATATTTGTAAAGCAGTAATACTATCCGAAATATAAGTCTATATTAATAACCAAGTTTACAACGCCTCACTCTACATCAGGAGTAGGGAACTCCGGTCCTCGAGAGCCGTATTCCAGTCGGGTTTTCAGGATTTCCTCAATGAATATGCATTGAAAGCAGTGCATGCAAATAGATCTCATGCATATTCATTGGGGAAATCCTGAAAACCTGACTGGAATACGGCTCTCGAGGACCGGAGTTCCCTACCCTTGCTCTACATCAACCAACTGTAACCCATATGTATGTATAAACAACCAAATCTGTAACGCCTATAGTAGTTCCACTCCATGTATGTTAATTTGCAACGAAACAACAAGGCATCCAAAGAATCCAACATGAAACAAAAGAAGATTGGCAGAAAATAAGGAGATTCAAATCATGTTAATTCAAGGTGCTCCCAAGAACCATGCCTGATGCATTTCACCAAACAAGGCTAGTCAACGCTAACAAAAAACCATGTCTTTCATACAAAGAGAACACAGAAAACACCTTCACCTAATATGGAATAAGTACAATCACATACTAACTTCTTCCCCCTTTTACAAAACTGTTGTATGGTTTTTAGCCACAGCCAGCGCTAAAAAAATACTCTACAGTTTTGTAAAAGGGGGGGATAAAATAGAAATACGTAGACAAAGGTTAAATAAAACCACCAAGACGCTGGACTCTGCATACAATGCAACTCCACAGAAACAGCAATGCAAGTCCCCTAAAGCAAAAAAATAAATAAATAGAAAATATTTTTCTACCTTTATCTTGTCTGGTTTCAGCTCTCCTCATCTTCTTGTCACTCTCTTCCTTTCATCTTCTGTCCTTCTGTGCCACTTCCAGAAACTATATGCCTCTTCTATCTTTCCCTTCACTCCCATTGGTCTGGAATCCATCTTCTTCCATTCCCTCCTCCAATGGTCTGGCATCTCTCTCCTCTTCTTCCCTTCCCTTCCCTTCTCTTCCCTCATGGTCTGGAATTTCACTCTCTCCTCTCCCTTCCCCCCCCCCATTTCCATCAGACCCCTTTCTTTCCCTCCAACCCAATTCCATCCAGTATCCTTCCCCCTTATGTTTTCCCCCTTTCCCTGCACACCATTTCCATCAGCATCTGCCCCCTTTCTTTCCCTCCAACCCAATTCCATCCAGTATCCTTACCCCTTTCCCTGCACCCCAATTCCATCAGCATCTACCCTCTTTCTTTCCCTTCAACCCAATTCCATCCAGTATTTTTCCCCTTATATCTTTCCCCTTCCCCTACACACCAGTTCCATCAGCATCTGCTCCTTTCTCTCCTTCCACCACCCTTCCATACCACCCTGCCCCCTTTCTCTCCCTCCACCACCCTTCTAGGTCAGAGGGGGCCCACTGAAGAAACAGAGGACTCGGTGTTTTTTTTTCCTTGGCAACGCGGGCCTCCAGCAGTGCTGGGCCCCCACTGGAAAGATTGGCAGCGCTGCCCCTCCCCAGGAGATCGACAATACCGCCCTCCCCTGGCATTGCTATCAACCAACCTGAATAAGTGACATCAGAGGGAATGGACCGGCAGATGCAAAGAGTTGCTGCAAGGTCCCTTGATGACTGCGTCAGCCGGTCCAACCCCTCTGATGTCACTTACCTCTTCCCTGAGCAGAGCCGGCAGACGTCATCACGGGACTTTGCAGCAACTCTTTGCATCTGCTGGTCCACCCCCTTCGACGTCACTTATTCAGGTTGGTTGATGGCGATGCCAGGGGAGGGTGGTGTTGTTGATCTCCTGGGGGGGGCCAGCACTGCCGATCTTTCTGGAGGGGGCCCAGCGCTGCCGATCTTTCCCGGGGGGCCTGCGTTGCCAAGGGGAAAAACCCCCCAAAAACGTGTCCTCTGTTTCATCGGGCCCCCCTGACAACTTCGGGCCCTAGGCACGTGCCTACTTGGCCTATTGGTTAATCCTGCCCTTATGGGAGGTAGGGTAGTGGGCATGGCCAGTGCAAGTGTATTAGGCAAGGCATGCACTCAGTTGGTTTGCACACCTAAACATTTAAAGTGCACAGAAATCACTTATATTAAAGCGCTACCAGATGTATGCAGCGCTGCACAGAGTCACAAAGAAGGAGAAACAGGATGTCATGGATACAGTTAAGGGGAACGGTTAATCAGCTGGCTTGGTTGGTGGGCAGTGGGCAATGGTTATGGATTGAAGGTTGTATCAAAAAGGTGGGTTTTCAGTCTGTTTTTAAACAAGGGAAGGAAAGGGGCATGGTGGACAAACTTGGGTAATTAATTCCAGGCATGGGGGCAGCTAGATGAAATGAACGAAGTCTGGAATTGGCAGTGGAGGAGAAGGGTACAGCTGAGAGCAGCTGATCTGAGGAACGGAATTCTCTAGGAGGTGTATAAGAAGAGAGGAGATCAGGTCACCAAGGGAAGAGGTCCTGGGTTTCGTCAACCGCTAGCGGAGAAGCAGCAGAAAAGGACCCACCAACACATTCACTAAAGGTGCGTTGGGCAAGGTAGGAGGCAAACCAGGAGAGAACAGATTCACGGAATCCAAGCGAGGACAGCGTATCAAGGAGTAAGCTGTGATTAACAGTATCAAAGGCAGCAAACAGGTCAAGAAGGATGAGTATCAAGTAAAGGCCCTTAGAGGTCTGCATGGGAATGGGGATTGCGGGAATCCCACGGGTCCCGTGGGGATCCCCCTAGGTCGACGGGATTCCCACAGGGACCCATTCCAGACCCACGGGACTCCCATGGGGATCCCTCTCATGCTGACGGAACTCCCACGGGGATAGACCCGGGGTTCCTATCCCAAGGCCTACCTAATTTCCAGTCTGGGTCCGGTGCTGAGCTGAGCTCCCGAGTCCCGATGAATCAGCAGCAAGTCTCTGTCACGTAGGTAGTGATCTCAACACGTAGTCACAAAGATTCTGTGTGCCTACGTGCTGAGCTCCATGCCTACATGATAGAGACTGTTTCTGATTCGTGGGAAGGTGTCACATGCAGGCTACAGTGGGCAGACAGATTCCTACTCCTCCCCCCACCAACCAGGACAAACCCGAAATGAACTAACTTCGCCGGTCTTCCACAGCGTGCAGGGCCCGGTTCTGCTGCACGAGCCGTGATCTGTGGCTCATAGCTGTGCAGGGATTTGTGGACGCCAAGGGCTGCTGATTCGAAGCCAGCGAGAGCCAGCCTCGCTGCGAGAAGCCAGCAAGGAGCTGCCACCCAGGATCTTGGACTGCAGCAAGCGAGGATGAAAACTGCTCTGTCGCTACCAGAATGATCCAGCTTTCTGAAGCCCCGTGAGCTTGGATGGTCTGCGCTGTCTACAAAAACATGTAATTTCTTTCCCTCACTCTGGCTCTCTTATTCCACTTCTTCTTATTTCCTGATCGGCTTCTTTGACTGGGTGACGAGAAAGCTGCATGTTGGGGAGTCCCTGGACATCGTATACCTGGACTTCAGCAAAGCATTCGATAGCGTACCACACCGCAGGTTGCTGAGCAAGATGAATTCTATAGGATTGGGCAACACGTTGACAAAATGGATTGGGAACTGGCTCGAGGGTAGGCTTCAGAGGGTAGTGGTGAATGGCACCCCCTCCAAAACGACGGAGGTGATCAGTGGAGTGCCACAGGGCTCTGTCCTGGGCCCGATCCTGTTCAACATCTACATAAGAGACTTGGCAGAAGGTCTCCGAGGTAAAATAACATTATTCGCTGATGACGCCAAACTCAGCAATGTAGTGGCCAAGAGTACAACAGACAAAAATTCAATGCCCGACAACATGCTGCACGACCTACTACTACTGGAGCGCTGGTCTAGGTCCTGGCAACTCACCTTCAATGCCAAAAAATGCAAAGTCAAGTACCTGGGCAGCCAAAATCCATGCAAGACTTACACCCTAAATGGCGAGATCCTAACAAGAACTGAAGCATAACGTGACCTAGGGGTGATCGTCAGTGAGGACATGAAGGCTGCCAATCAAGTGGAGCAAGCTTCCTCCAAAGCAAGGCAAATCATAGGTTGCATACGCAGGAGTTTCGTCAGCCGTAAGCCTGAAGTCATTATGCCATTGTATAGATCCATGGTGAGACCACACCTGGAGTACTGTGTGCAATTTTGGAGGCCGCATTATCGAAAAGATGTGCTGAGACTAGAGTCGGTGCAGAGAATGGCAACCCGGATGATCGCGGGTCTCAAGGATCTCCCGTACGAGGAAAGGCTGGATAAGTTACAGCTCTACTCACTCGAGGAACGCAGAGAGAGAGGGGAGACATGATCGAGACGTTCAAGTATCTCATGGGTCGCATCGAAGTGGAAGAAGATATCTTCCTTCTCAAGGGTCCCACGGCAACCAGAGGGCACCCGTGGAAAATCAGGGGAGGGAAACTGCACAGTGACACCAGGAAATTCTTTTTCACTGAAAGAGTGGTTGACCGCTGGAATAATCTTCCACTTCAGGTCACTGAGGCCAGCAGCGTGCCTGATTTTAAGGCCAAATGGGATAGACACGTGGGATCTATTCACTGAGTTAGGTGGGGAAGGGTCATTGCGGTGGGCAGACTAGATGGGCCTTGGCCCTTATCTGCCGTCTATTTCTATGTTTCTATGTTTCTATGAAACTAATTCTATCATCTTTCTCTCCTATCATTCAGCATTTCCCCCTCTCTCTCTTCTCCCCTTCTATCCAGCATTTGTCCTTTCTCTCTCTTTTCTCTCCAGCATCTTCCCTTTCCTCTATTTCCACCCAGCATCTGCCCCTCCCCCTCTTTCCACCCAGCATCTGCCCTTCTCTCCCCTGCTTCTGCCCCCTCTGTCACCCCATCCATCATCCACCCTTCTCTCTCCCCCTTCCGTCCAGCATCTGCTCCTCTCTCCTGCTTCTTCCCAGCATCTGATCTGTCTCCTCTCTTCCTCTTTTCTGCCCCCTCTGTCACTCCATCCATCAACCACCCTTCTCTCTCCCCCTTCCATCCAGCATCTGCCCAGCTTTCTCTCCCCCTTTCAACCCAGCATCTGCTTAATTTCTCTTTCTGTCCCTTCTATTCAGTGTCTGCCCCATCTTTCTCTTTCCTCCCTTCCATCCACATCCTCCCCCTCCTCCCTTCCATTCAATGTCTTCCTCCCCTCTCTTTTTCTTTACATCCATCATCTGTCTTTTTCTCTCTCCAGGCATTCCAGCTTCTCTGTTATCATTCCCCTTTCATCCAGTGTCTGATCCCTCCCCCCTTTCTATCTACAATCTGTCTCCTCTCACCTCCTACATCCAGTATCTACCCCCTCCCACCTGACACCTAAGCCACCGCCAGACTGACGCGAAGCCTTTCCTCCGACATCAGCTCTGACTTTAGGAGAAGACATATGGCGTGCTGCAGGCTGCCTCCAACTCTTGCTGTTAGCTGGACTCGAATGAAGGGGTGGGAGGGAGTGCATTTTTGGACACAGAAGGCATGAACGTGAGGAAGGGAGGGAGAGAGATGCTGAGGTGGGGGAGGGAATAGAAAGGGAGATGGTTGTGTACACACGGGGAATGGAAGAAAGAGGAGATTTTTTGGTCAGAGGGAGGGAGGGAGGTACAGATGATAGGGAAGATAAAGATGAGAGTGAGAAATGTGGTAGAAAGGGAACGGTGGGACAGATTGAAAGGGATGCAAGAGGGAGGAATGTTGGACATAATGGTGAAGGGAATGGAGGGAGAGATGTTGCATGGTGCTGGAGAAGGGTGATAGAACAGAAGGAGAAATGTTGAGCATGGGGCTGGTGGGCAGGCATGAAAGATGAGAAAGGGATAAATGCTGGACCATGGTAGGAGGAACCAATGGACAGCAACAGAAGAATTTACAGAAGATGGGAAAGCGGAAAAAAGAAACTGGGACCAACTTTATGGAAAAATAAGTCTCCAGACAACAAAGGTGAAAAACGGAATTTATTGACTAAAATATGTTAGCTTTGGGAAATGTATATAGCAGATATCTTTGTATTGTGTTCAAAAGAAAAGGAAATGCATTTCTGTTTTTATTTCTACAGTGTTGAAGTACTTGCTGACCCTTGCTGTGACTGGTGGGAATCCCCAAGCACCACCAGCAGAGGACCTCCTCTAGAGATGGCCAGAACTCCCCTCCACCAAGCACAGCAGTCGTTGGCAGCATCCATGAGCCACTGAGGTGCCAGCATCTGTGATTCAGGGATGCTACTGCTGCCTGCCAAGTTTGGCAAAACTGCAGACCCCTGGCCAACTGCAGAGGAAGTCCTCAGCTGAAAGCTTGGGGGTCCTGATCAGCTGAGTATTTCTATTTTATATTTACATTACAGGCTCTGGTATAAACCCGTTTACAAAGTATGTATTCTTCCCAATTAATATTTCCAAATTAATAAAGTGTCTTTGCTTATTTGTAAATGGATCTCTACCAGAGCCTTTAATTCAGTAGCATAATAAATGAAATAACTATTTCTGAAGTTTATAGGGACAGGAAGGGACAAAGGGGATTCCTCACAGGGATGGAGGGATTCCTCGTGGGGACTGGTGGGATTTCTGTCTCCGCACAACTCTCTACCTTAGATCTGGCCATGAACAAGTCACTGCAGACTTTAGGGAGGGCAGTCTCTGGAGTGTTGGGGGCAAAAGCCAGATTGTAGAGGATCTGTTGTGCTCCTGATTCTCCCATTCAGCTATGGTGAGCCTCATCAGAGTTGGGATGCGAAAGCCTATGGCTGCTCCCGCTCTCAGTGGTGCATGTGGAGGATTGCTCACTCAGGGTAAAATTGTTTTTGATATTTTTTATTTTTTTTAAGTAATGTCTCCTTTAAAAACAGATATAACATACATAACTGGGGTGTTTTGCATTTGCTTTATTATTTATTTATATTATATACTGCCTATTAATTGTCTAAGCGGTTTACATTCAGGTACTCAGTTATTTGTCCCTATCTGTCCCGGTGGGCTCACAATCTATCTAATGTACCTGGGTCACAAGGAGAAGCATGGGGTTTGAACCCACAATCTTAGGGTGTCGAGGCTGTAGCTCTTACCTCTAAGCCACTCCTTGGTGCAAGCCATCCAAAATGTGGGAAATCAACAACCCATCTTCCTGTCTCCTTCAGTCTGTACATCTTAGCTCCAATGCCAGAAAATTGACTTGCTGCTTTGGGCTTTCCTTGAACTGGGACATTTTTAATTACTCTGCTGTGTTGAGTGGATCCTCATTTGTCACATATTAATTGCATGTAGCAGGGGTTCTAAAAATCAGATTCAGTCACTTCCATAGCCCTCCCTAGCTCACCCATTATTTATTAAGATTTGAAAAGGGGGTGAGAGCTGAGTGTGGAGTCTCTTGGTGAACCTAACACCCAATTAAGTGCAGAAACGTCATTTATAATAAAAACATCTCCTGCAGACGATTGTGATTTGTGATGGGGCAGTTCTGCAGGTGAGGGGTAGATTTTTTTCAGATTAGGATTTTTTTTTTTTTTACATATTTGTAAATAACAGCAGCCTATAAGATATTCAGTAACACTAGAGCCCATCATCATATTGACCTCAGCATTTTAATTAATATCTTATTGAAAACATGGCCCTCTGCCGCATTGAAGCGAACTTCCAAGTACTCTAGGGATTGTGACAGTTCTAGGTGGTTTATCTAGAAATTGACGATCCATCCTAATAATAATAACATAATAATAATAACTTTATTTTGTATACCGCCCATACCCTGGGAGTTCTAGGCGGTTCACATCAATTAATCAAAGTTACAAACAATGAAGTCGTTTAAGTTATCAGGAAAGGAAAGTACAGGTCATTTAAGTTAACAGGTTGGGAATGTACAATAAGAAGGAGAGGATGGAGTTCAGTTCAATGATGGATGGGGTGAGGGAGATAGAAGAGGGGTATTAAGGGTTCTGTTTGGGGAATAGGTGGGTTTTGAGTTGTTTTCTGAAGTGGAGGTAGGTGGGGGCATCGAGTGCAATTGGGGCTAGCCATGGGTTCAGTTTGGCTGCCTGGAAGGCGAAGGTTTTGTCGAAGAACCTTTTGAGATGACATAGTTTTAGGGAGGGGAAGGCGAACAGATAAATTCTTATTATTGGAATTTAAATAGAAGTGAGGGTTGAGGTAGCTTGGAGATATACCAAAAACTGTTTTGTAGCAGAAGCAAGCGAATTTGAATAGGACTCTGGAATCAAATGGTAACCAATGTAGTTTGTGGTAGAAGGGGGTGATGTGTTCCCATTTGTTCAGGCCAAATATAAGGCGGACGGCGGTGTTCTGAATCAGTTTTAGTCTCCTGGTGGTTTTTTTTCGTGGAGCCCAGGTAAATGATATTGCAGTAGTCCAGGATGCTGAGAACGGAGGATTGTACTAGCAGGCGGAAAGAGGTGTCATCAAAGTATTTTTTTATGGTGCGGAGTTTCCAGAGCACCGAGATGCTTTTTCTGACTGTAAGGTCGGTGTGTTTCTTGAGGGAAAGGTGTTTGTCTAGCGTGACTCCCGGTACGTTTAAGGTTTGTTCGAGGGGGAAAACCGATCCCTTCACTTGTATTGTGATATCTTTGATTTTGTCGTTGGGGGTAGCTAGGAAGAATTTAGTTTTGTCAGGGTTTAAATTGAATCTATAGGATAACATCCAGAGTTCTATCTGATTAAGCAAGCTTGACAGGGAGTTGAGCAGCTCTGGTGTGAAACTGGTTAGCAGGATGACTATTGTAATGTCATCTGCGTAGATGAAGAATTTGAGCTTGAAGCTTTGCAGGAGGTTTCCCAGGGAGGCGAGATAGACGTTAAACAGGGTGGGGGACAGGGGGAAGCCCTGTGGAACCCCACAGGAGTTGTCCCAGCTATAAGAGAAAGAGCCGTTCTTGAACACCCTATATGATCTATTTCTCAGGAACCCGTGGAACCAGTTGAGGATCTGGCCAGAGATGCCGATGTATGTGAGGCAGTCTAGGAGAATAGAGTGGTCGACTAGGTCGAATGCACTGCTCAGGTCAAGTTGCAGGATCAGGGCGCTAGAGCCTTGGCTAAAGAGTAAGTGTAGGTGATCGAGTAGGGAGACTATAATGGTTTTGGTGCTGTGGTCCAAACGGAAGCCCGATTGATTGTCATTTAAGATATTGAATTTTTTCAGGTATGTAGTAAGTTCGGCATTTACCACTCCTTCTGCTATTTTGGTGATTAGCGGGATGCTCGCGATAGGTCTGTAATTAGACGGGGCGTTGGATGGTTCTTTCGTGTTTTTTTATTATAGGAGTTATCATAATATGGCCTTGTTCTGCCGGGAAATTTCCTGTGGATAGTAGGAGGTTTACCCATGCCAACATATTGGCTTTGAAGTTTATCGGTGCAGATTTCATGATGTTTGGGGGGCAGGTGTCCAGTCTGCAGTAGGAGTTAGTGTATTTATTGTAGTATTTGCTAAAAGTTTGCCAGTCGGTTGTAAAATGGTTCCAGCTTAGATCCATTCTGGACCCTAGGTCGGAATTAGATATGTCGGTGTCAAGGAGAATTGGAAAGTACCCGTGGGGTTTTACCGGGGTGGTTATCGATGATCTTAGTTTTTGTAATTTAGAGTTGAAGAAATCTGCTAGGGAGTTGGCAGTTAATGTGGATTCTTCAAGGTTGTCAGCGAGTGTCTCGAGGTTGTAGAGGTCGTTGACCAGTTGAAAAAAGTTTCTACTGTTAATTGAAACGTTTCCAATTTTTGGGGCATAGAAGTTTGTGCGTTTTTCCTTGGTGAGGTTTTTGTAGTTTCTTAGTTGTTTTTTTTTTATTCTTTATTTATCATTTTAAAATTCTTAACAAAATCAAAACATTTTGTACAGAAAGATTGTCAGATCAAACACAAAATTATAAGAAAATCATTTACATGATGTAGAAAGAAAAAGTTCTAGTCGGACAATCTCAAGTCCTCTATAGTGTGATCCAAGATTATTTATGAGTGAACTTTAGGAAATCAATTTATAATTCTATACAAAAGAAACAGTATCGCGTGCCTGGCTTGAGGAATTATTCTAATATCAAATCCAATTAGTTTTACTATTACGTTGTTGTTGCTGTAGTAGTTGTTGTTCCTTCTTTTTCCAGACGTTTCAGTGTCAGAAAAGCTGTAAGTTGAGATGGTTCAAAAAACACATACTTATTATCTCGATACCTTATTATACATTTACATGGGAAACGTAAAAAGAAAATACCACCCAGCTGTGTAACTCCTGCTTTCATCAAAAGAAACTGCCGCCTACGATTCTGAGTTTCTCTACCAACATCTGGAAACATTTGAATTTTCAAACCCAAAAATTCTTTATTCTTGTTTCTAAAGAACATCTTCAAAATCCAATCCTTGTCCGGCAACAACGCCACAGATAGTAAAAGAGTTGCTGGTTTAACCAAATCTTTATCTGATGTTTCCAGGATTGCTGTCAAATCTTGTTGAAGGTCTTGTATTTCCTGTTTCTTATCCTCCGAGTGTTGATCCCTTTCTTTAATAGGCAAATAATATACTCGAGTGAGAGGAGGCAATGATTCCTCAGGAATATTAAGTATCTCCATAAAATACCTTTTTATCATCTCTCTCGGGTTTATAGATAGGATTTTAGGAAAATTCAACAGTCGTAGGTTACTAGTCCGATAGTTATTTTCCATAGTTTCCAATTTTCTTCTAATAATTTGATTATCTTTTATTATTGTGGATTGAACTTGTTTGATCGTTTTCACTTCGTTTTCAATTTCTCCCACTTTTTCTTTAACATTAGAAATTTCCTGTTTATTTTCCTCTATTGTCTGTTTTAGAATTTGTAGTTTCTTAGTTTTAATCTCCAGGCAATTCTGTGCTCCTGTGTTCCAGATTTAATCCATAATCTTTCTGATTTTCTTAGGTCCCTCTTTAGCAGCAGAAGCTCTGAATCATACCATCCCTCTAGATTTGTAGTTCTAGTTCTGCGGGTTTTTGTGGGGGCTATTTCATTTAGAATGTTTGTGCTGTCTAAAATCCAGGAGGTCATAAGTTGATCTGTTTCTTCGTTTTGTTTTGCGATAATCTCATAGCGGGACCAGAATTCTGTCGGGTCGATCTTGCCTCTAGTAGTGTGAGTTTTATTACTTCTCGTTTTGTTGTTTTGGTGGTTTTTTGTTGGCAGTTGTTATACCTCAGCATATTACTGACATGTTCAGCATATTACTGATATGTCTCCTCAAGTCTGCTTATCTGACCTCTTTGTCCTGAGTGTTACCTTGACCACACCAAAAGGATAGTAAAGACAGATGGCCTCTGTAACACCTTCTTGATAGCATCAAAGAGACAGTGCAACACCTATCCTGACTTCCTTTGTCTAAGTGTCAACTGGATAGCATCAAAGAGACAATAAAATTGCAACACCTCCTTGCGTATTTGAGATCCTGACCTCTTTGATCTCCACAGAACAGTAAGACCAGATGGTCTCTGCAATAACCTTGCTTATTTAACAGCTTGACTTCCTTTGCATGCGTAATAACATCAGTAAAGACAAATGGGAAATCGGGCTCTGCCACACCTCCTGGGTTACATCAAAAGGAAAAGGGGAACCAAACAAGTATCTGCTATCTTGACTTCTTTTGACCAGGGTGTTGTCAAAACAGATAACAAAAGACCAGAACCGGCTGTCTTACTAAGAGGGCAGCAGTTTTTCTCTATAAAAGAGACGAACTCAGCCCATAGAAAATGAATCCAGTTTCATTGCAACCAAGGGACAGCCCGGTTCGGTTCTCCTCTCCTATCAATCGCTGTGGATTCCAGATTGTGAGGGATAGTGATGTCCGGAAATACGGTGATGTTATTCTATTTTTATATTTATCTATGCATGTAATAAAGTGTTATTGTTTATGCTTTATATTGTCTGTGTGCTTTTCTGAGTGTCACTGATCATCCCACTTGTCAGAAATTAGTGGCGGAACAGCAGTCAATAGAGAAGTTACATAGTCTGTGATCAGACCATAGGGAGTCTGTCCAGTTATCTTGTTTCCAAAGGAATTTGGGGTTGGTTGGGTCTTTGGTGGAGAATATCACCAGATCTAACTGATGACCTCTTTGATGGGTTTTGACTGGGGGGGGTTTGAAGTAGTCTAGTTGGGAGATAAGTAACCAAAAATCTGATATTTCTGGCTGGTCTGTTTGCTCTAGGTGGATGTTGATATCCCCACATAATAAGTTGTATGGACTTGCTAATGAGGTAGTTAGTAAAAATTCCGCAAAGTCCTCTTTGGCTAGGATCCATTTTTTTCAGTGGGACATAAAACAAAGTAATTGTTAGAGATGCGGCAAGGGACTTTGAGGTTAGTGAGAGAGATAATATTTCTAAGTTGGGAGAGGATTTGGTGTTAAGTACAGCGCAATGTAGGTGGTCTCTAAAAATAATTGCTAATCCTCCTCCTCTTCCCCAGGTTCTGGCTAGAGATAGAATCTTGAAACCTGGGGGAAAACAATCTTTGATAATGATAGCAGCCAGGTTTCTGTGAGTAGAAGAAAGTCGGGGTTGGTTTCGTTCAGCCAGTCTTTGATCAGGATGGATTTGTTCCTCATCGACCTTATGTTTAGGTAGAAACCTTGTAGGTTCAGGTAGTTAGTGTGGTTGGTTGGAAAGTAATGGGAGAAAGCTAGTTTTTTTAGTGATCATTGTTTTTTAGTGCGAGGCTGGGTTGGTCCGTGGGGGGGGTGGAGGAATTGGGTATGGGGGTGGACCTGTATCTGGGTGGTCATATGGAATGTGGGGTGTGAATGTAGGGGATTTGGACTTTGTCATGCGGTATAAGGAGAAGTGAACTGGGATAGGAGCAGAATATAGTGCGTAGGCAGTGCAGATTCTGATGCTGAATAGATAGAGTAATAATAATAATAATTTATTCTTTTATACCGCCACACCCAAGAAGTTCTAGGCGGTTCACATCCATTAATTAAGATCCGTGCTGACACACGAATTTACAAAATTTTGACAAAGTTACAGAAACAAAGAAGGGAGCGTGGGAGCGCTTTAACAGAGTTTTAGCAAAAGTACAAGCAGCAACAAAGGTAGGGAGGATGGAAGGTAAAAGAAAACAGGAGAGAGACCAAGTAGGGGGAGGGGGGAGCAATAGGAGTGGGGAGAGAGTGGGAAAGGGGTAGTTGCAGATGGAAGGGGGTTAAAGGGCCTGTTCTCGGAAAAGGTGCGTTTTGAGTAGTTTTCTGAAGCTAAGGTAGGTGGGGGGCCTCGAGTACCATTTGTAGTGTGAATTGGTGAGAGTTTGGCCGGGCCATGGTGCAGAGCTCTCGGGGGGGGGGGGGGGGGGGGGAGATTACCTAGCTGTTTAGAAAGAAGCGGTCAGCGGGGGTGGGAAGTTGTGGGGAAACACTAGGTGGTATGGAAGATTGCAAGAGGCGGAGCACCAATAATTTGTCTGTCTAAACAAGGCTTATCAGGCTAAACAATACTTGTCTGGCTTCTCAGGGTGTGCAAGGTCTAACTGGTTAAGCAATACTTGTCTGGCTAAACCATACTTGTTCAGCAGTACAGGCTTATCAGGTTGTAAGATTTATCAGGCTAGAAGAGTGTAAGAATTTATCAGGCTAAAAGAATTATCCGGCTGTAAGGCCTATCAGGCTATACGACTTATCAGGCTTTAGGACTAATCAGGATACAGATTGTCTGGCTGTTTATCCGCTTTTACAGTGGCTACACAGAATTACTAGTCTGCTTTTACAGTGGCTACACAGTGTTACTAGATCCTTCTATAGCTGTATACCTTGTGTCACTGCTTTCTTGGCCTCGATCTTGGACCGAACTTGTTCAGCCACTCGTCCAAATACGGATGTACCTGCATCCCTACTCTACGTAGATGTGCCGCTACCATGACCAACACCTTTGGTTAAGGAGCAAGGCGCCATTGCCAGACCGAACAGAAATGTGCAATTAGAAATGTTTCCCCAACACTGTGATCTGGAAAAAATAGGATATTTAAGTAGGCCTCCATCAAATCCAGACAAGC
The DNA here is from genome assembly GCF_902459505.1 of Geotrypetes seraphini. Lineage (NCBI taxonomy): Eukaryota > Metazoa > Chordata > Amphibia > Gymnophiona > Dermophiidae > Geotrypetes > Geotrypetes seraphini. The sequence continues at coordinate 504,649,110 of NC_047085.1, forward strand.
TAGAAATTCTCCCAGCGCCACCGAAGCAATGACCAAATGATTGGACTCCATGTAGAATTAGTACACTTGTCCCTTTTTTTCTCTCTCTCTCTCTGAAACCAAACATCTCCGATCTCCCTCCAGAATTGGGGCACTATCAGTGGTGCATTGATCGACTTCAGGCCCAGGATCGGCCTCCACTCATCTGAGTGTGTTTGTGGGGCACACGCAAACAAAAATAAAGCATCTGCCCAAGTGCAATTCCATAGTTATCATGGGTTTCTACGACTTGAGTATGAAAGAGCCATTTCACTGTTGCTTGTACCTTGGCCGCTTTTTTTGGTGGTTTGGGTGGAGAGTTCACAAAAAGGTCTAGTACCCAGTGGTTATAGTAAAACCTCTTCAAAGCCTTTCAATAGACCAATGCTTGGCATTATTGAGAGATAGTGAAGGCTGCTACTGGATTGTAACCTAAGGATTGCACCTGACTGGAGACTCCAAACCTCTGTTGCGAGTTGTAGAACAGTCTCTGAACAGAGGGATCCCACTGTGGACTACAGAAAACGTTGAGAACCCTCACCTGGAGAACTGCGTCCAGCATTGGTCGCCATACATGAAGAAGGACACGGTACTACTCGAAAGGTTCCAGAGAAGAGTGACTGAAATGGTTAAGGGGCTGGAGGAGTTGCCGTACAATGAGAGATTGGAGAAAATGGGCCTCTTCTCCCTCGAAAAGAGGAGACTGAGAGGGGACTTAATCTAAACGTTCAACATACTGAAGGGAATAGACTTAGTAGATAAAGACAGAATGTTCACCCTTTCCAAGGTAGGGAGAACGAGAGGGCACTCTCTAAAGTTGAAAGGGGATAGATTCCATACAAATATAAGGAAATTCTTCTTCACCCAGAGAGTGATGGAAAACTGGAACGCTCTTCCGGAATCTGTTATAGGTGAAAACACCCTCCAAGATTTCAAGACAAAGTTGGACAAGTTCCTGCTAAACTGAAATGTACGCAGGTGAGGCTGGACTCATTTAGAGCACTGGTCTTTGACCTGAGGGCCACCGCCTGAGCAGACTGCTCAGCAGGATGGACCACTGGTCTGACTCAGCAGTGGCAATTCTTATGTTCTTATGAGCCACAAACATACCACAATGTGTCCCCCTAAGGGGCATGTGCTCTACTGTCTGTGAAAGACTTAGTGCAACACTCTGCCACAGAAGTCAAAAGACCATCTAGCTATTTGCCAAAGGGCATTTGTCCTCTGAACATTCATCATAGCTTTAGAAGCAGAATCTCCCGCCCACTGCTAATGTCAAAGCATTCCTCAGATGGAGATAGAATCAGCAGAGACACTTGCTCGTTTCATAATTAGCATCTGTTACATAAGCCATCCCCAAAATTAGTAACCGGAATAAGCGTCCTCTTCCTCAGAGGGAGTTTGACGCAAAATAGAGTGGAAGTTGCGAGCGATCAAGGAAGCCACTGCCGCCTCCTTCAGCCCCCAAAACAAGGACTTAAACCTGTTTTCTAAGGACTAACTCTTCCCTGTGAGCTTGCGCACCCTTGTGCAACCACTGAATTTGCTTTAGGTGGGGCAAACAGTGGTCAAAAATCCAGAACTAGAGGATACTACTTTGTAATAATTTTGGTAAACCCCAAGGGGCCCTCTAGGGTGTGGGAAATAGAGTAGTTTGAGGCTTAGAGCCGCTCATGACCAAGCAATGAGCAGGAGAAGCCCAAGGAGCTTCAGAACTTTAAACCCTCCCAAACAAACAAACATGATGATCTCCAATAAAGCCACCAGCTTCAGCTCCTCTCTGCCACAGATTCTTTTTTTTTCTATTTTTCTTTTTTTTTAATCAATAAATGTTTATTGAAAAAGTTTTGAGAAAATTATACAAACCAGAATATAAATATCAGGGACATCAACAGATAGGAGAGCAAGCATATAAAAAGCTCCCAAGTCACAGAATGCTCCCCCAGCAGTACAAACAGCAGAAATCTCTCCCAACAGAACCCAAACAGCCCCCAATACATATCATCAATCAGAACTCCACAAAACCCCCCCCCCCCCATCATACCAACTGTATGACCCTCAGAGAGGGACTTCCTGTGGTTTCTTCAGGGAAGTCCCCCTGGACACAATCCCTCCCCCCCCAGAAAAAAAGCTCAGTGTAAAGATTCGATTTTTTCTATTATTCTCGTCCAAGTCCTGGTGTAAGTATAATAATACCCATGTCGCTTTGCAATAGATAATTCCATTTGAACAATAAACTGAAGCTTCAAAGTCCAATCCAAATGAGTAGGTGCCAGTCCCTGTTTCCAATGGGCAGCAATCAAACATTTTGCTGCCGCCAAACCCCAACGTCGGAGCTTTGTCTGACAAGAGTACAGACTAACATTATAAAGGCCTAATAAACATCCCTGTGGAGAAAAAGGCAAGAAAATCTGTAACAATTGTGATAAACATCCCACAACAGTCCTCCAAAAGGGCTTTAGAACTGGACAATCCCACCATATATGTAAAAAGGTCCCCCTATCCACCCCACATCTCCAACATAAGGCAGATACTGTAGGAAACATACGATGGAGACGGGCAGGTGTGTAATACCAGCGCATGGTTACTTTATAGGCATTTTCCTTAATAAGTGCACAAGAAGAGGCTTTTCCCACTTCGATGTGAATTTTAAACCACTCCTCAACAGAAAAGGTACAGTGCAAGTCTACCTCCCAAGCCCGTTGATAGAGAGCCGGAAAGGAAAAGGAGCCCCGAATATATTGGTAAAGAACAGAAATGGGTTTAGGTAAGTTCCGAAGAGTGACCCACAAGTGAGCGAAGGGATCTAGAGATTGAATGGGTCCCCTATCCCACTTTTGAGAGTGAAGGAAATGACGTATCTGAGAATAAGCCAAAAAGTCTCCCCTGGGCAAATCCGCACTAATCTGGAAGGTTTCAAAAGACACCAGGACCCCCTTCTGAAGCACATCTCGAAAGGTAGACAACCCCAACCGTTCCCACCGCACAAACACAGAACTCTCCCCACCCGCCGGGAACAGAGGCTCACCGCGCACCGCACCAAGAATCGAGGGGCCTACCCCAGCCCCCCAACGCCGTTTAGTAACCCCCCACACTCCCAGAAGATGTTCCAAAAACGGATTTCCTGGGACCGCCAGTCGCTCAAGATCAATAGAGGAGGACCAAAGCCAGCGTTTCAAACATGGGCGTCCCACAAAATGTTGTTCAATACGCACCGCCAACTTAAAATCAGCAATCTCCCAATCCAATAATAGCCGCAGCTGAGCAGCCCGGTAGTACCACAATAAATTAGGTACCGCGCGTCCCCCTCTATCCCTAGCTGCCCACAAAGCAGCTCTGGAGATACGAGGAGATTTCCCCTGCCAAATAAAGCGAAAAAACAAAGCATGTAATTGCTTCAACACCAAATGTGGGACTGCGACCGGCAACGTTTGAAAGAGAAAGAGCAACCGGGGTAGGACATTCATTTTCAACACTGCAATGCGACCCCACCAAGACAACCAAAACCCATTCCAGCGTTGAATATCAGTCCTAACTTGTTGAATAATTCTAGCATAGTTAGTTGTATACAATTGAGTTAGATCGGTCGGTAAACGAATTCCCAGATAGCGAAGGACCCCAGGAGCCCAGCGAAAAGGAAACCGGACAGCTAAACGACGCTGATCCTCCTCCCCCAGGGTTACATTCAACAATTCAGATTTATCCATGTTTACCGTGAACCCCGAAAGCTGCCCATATTCTAAAAAGAGATCAACTAAGAGTGGCAACGAGTCTTCCGGGTCCCTAACATACAATAACACATCATCAGCAAAAAGTGCAATACGATGTTCAATATCTCCTACTCGTAACCCCATCAAGTCACCATGTTCCCGAATACGAATGGCCAGAGGTTCCATAGAAAGGGCAAACAGCAGAGGAGATAAAGGGCACCCCTGTCGAGTACCCCTCGCAATGGAAAAAGAGTCACTATAAATCCCATTAATACACACAGTAGCTTTTGGAGCTGCATAAAAGGCCTGTACCCATGCCAAAAAGAAAACTCCCAACCCCATCTTCGACATCACCTGCCATAAAAAAGTCCAGTCAACCTGATCGAAAGCCTTCTCGGCATCAATCGACAGAAAAGCTACTTTAGCAGAAGTCCGCTGAGCAGCCCACATAAGGTGTAAAGTGCGTCTAATATTATCACCTACCCGTCTATTATGCACAAATCCAGATTGATCCAAGTGTACCAAAGACGGCAATACCTTCCCCAACCGAAGGGCCAACACTTTAGCAAGGATTTTTGCATCAGTATTTAGTAACGAAATCGGTCGGTAAGACCCGCAGCTCATCGGATCTTTGTTTGGTTTAAGTAGGACCGAAATCCCAGCCTCCCCCATGGTGGACGGCAACGAAGAGCCATCCCTCACCCCGTTCGCAACCCGAACCAGCAACGGAGCCAGGACCTCCCGGAAAAGTTTATAAAACTGATTAGTATAGCCATCCAAGCCCGGCGATTTCCCTAACTTCAACTCAGCAATGACTCCCAAGACCTCCCCTAACTCTATAGGCTCATTGAGCACTTCCCTGTCCTTATCCGAAAGCCGAGGAAGCCGCATCTGTGAAAGGTATTGTTCAATAACAGCCGGATCTCGCCCCTGTGAGGGTCTGTATAAATCAGAATAAAATTTAAGAAAATCTGATCTAATATCTGAGTCAGTCCGATGCACCGTCCCTCCCGCATCCCGTATCTGAGTAATAGCCGCTCTCGCCTGTTTCAGCTTAATCAACCGAGCCAAGCGAGATCCAGGTGTATTATTATATTCATAGACCGATTGCCGCAAACGTGTCCTCAAAAACTCATATTCCTCCATCTGCAGTAGGGAGAGCTCCGCCCGTGCCTTAACTAATTGTTCATATATTAAGGGGTCCTGGTGTCTCTGGTGCAGCCTCCCCAACCGTTCCAATTGTTCCCTTAACCTCAGGTTGCGCTGAGCCCTGAAGCGCTTACGACGAGCACCCCATTTGATAAAGATACCCCGTATTACCACCTTCAGGGCATCCCACAATATCGCATCAGTAACCGTAGCATTGTCATTAATCTGAAGGTATTGGTCCACAGTATCATACACCTCCCGGACCACAGCTGGATCTTTCAATAGAGATTCATTAAGTCTCCAGAAACGGCATCCCTCCCCTGTCCAGTACCCCCCACTAGTTACCCACACAGGCGCATGATCAGAAATTTGAATAGGTCCAATTTCCGCCTGGCGAATCCCTCCCCAAGAATTGCGGTGGACCAACAACCCATCTATGCGTGCGTATGATTTATGTGCATGTGAGTAGTGGGTATAAGTGCGTTGTGTAGGATGCAACAACCTCCAGCTATCCACCAAGCCCAGAGAAGAGAATAGAGACAGTAAAGCCCGTCTAGCAGCCCTGGACGGAGACCTAGTCCCACCCCCAGAATGATCCAGAGTAACATCAGGTGTAACATTAAAATCCCCCCCGAGATACACCGACCCCTTTGCAAAACTAACCAGTTCTTCTTTGATAGACCCAAAATAGCTAGCTTGACCCTTATTGGGGCCGTACAAATTGATAAGGGTAATTGTACAACCCTGCAACTTAGCCACAAGAGCCAAACATCTCCCTGCACCATCCCTATAGACATGATCGACCACCAACCCCAAGCCCTTTCGTACCAGAATGGCCAAACCCCCCACCTTCCTCCCTGGGGTCGACCCCTGGTGGGTCCAAATCTGATCATAATAGCGTGATTTTAAGACCCCCACATCTCGAGGCCTCAAATGTGTTTCCTGAAGTAAACAAACATCCCATTGCATGCGATTCAATTCCTTAGCCACAATACTACGCTTCCCATGACTATTAAGTCCATTAACATTCCACGAACCTATAGTAAACAGCTTCTCCTCTACCCTCCCCCTCCCCCCTCCCACCTGAACCCCCCCCAGCCCCTCCCCCCGCCCCCCACCCCTACGCTGCTTCGAACCCTGTAGATTAGGATTCGCCAGCTGACAGAAAGTGCTATCCCTCCCAAAGGCATATATCCCACTTTCAGAAGCATTGAATCCCCCAAAGCATAAAACCACACACTTATATTCCAAACGCCACCCTTCCCCCCCCCCCACCTACGTTCAAATCTCAAACATTCCCCACACTCACCAAGCCCCTTTCAACCCCGCCAAATACCCCCCCTGTCTCCCAACATCAAACAATTATGAACCAGTACAACATTTCCTGGAATAAAATACAGTGCGTTAAAGATAGTCATACAACAGTGAGAGCTCAGGAGGCCCCCAGAATCTCCAACACCACCGAACATATGTATGCAGGCTCCACGAAAGCCAAGGGATCAACTCCCTCCCTGCAAAAGCAGGGCAATGTCCAAGCTCAGTCAGGAGGGAGGTTTCGCTGGTTTCTTCCCAGACCGCAATGCCGTGCTCCATGAGGCACCCTGTGCTGATGTAGATGCTACTGCAGGGGGCCGATCTTCCACTTGCGATGTCCCGCATCCCAAGGCTCGCATCTCCGCCCAGGCTTCCGACACTGTACTCACCCTCCGGGATGCCCCATTAACAGTCATCCACATCCCAAAGGGGAAAAGCCAGCGGTATTTATGTCCCCCAGTGCGCAGGGCTGAGGTGACATCTTTGAATGCCCTGCGCTTCTGCAATGTGGACCACGCTAGGTCTTGAAATACACCCACCGCCATATCCTTCCACCGGAGTGTGGCCTGTCGCCGGCCAGCCAGCAAGATCCGTTCCTTCAATGTGAATTCTCCAAAGCACGCAATGATATCACGCGTGTTCTGAGCTCGTGCAGCTCCCAGACTGCGGTGGGCCCGCACCAGAATCATATTATCAGGCAGGTCAGCCCCATCAGCTCTCAACAAATGCTCACAGAAGTCCCGTACCACCGCCTTGCAATCCTTGTACTCCTCCGTTTCAGGGATGCCCTTAAAGCGTAGGTTGCAGCGCCGTGACCTATTTTCCAGATCTTCAACTTGAGTCTGGAGGTCCCGCAGTTCAGAGGACAGGCGAGCCGAATCCTCCGTGGTAGTTGTCACCACCGTATTCAGGGTAGCCACGTGGTCTTCTGTTGCTGTTACTCTGGCTCCCAGCTCGCCGACCTCTGCCCGCAGCTCCGCTATCGCCGCTCTCACGTCGCTCCGCACCCCATTAATATCTGCCTTGAGCTCCTTAAACCAGTCTGTTATAGACTTCTGGGGCGCATCACCAACCTCTCTCCTCTGATCGGGGATACCCTCATCTTCCGACTCCGATTGAGTCGCTGGTCCGGTCGCCATTTTTTTTTTCTCTCTGTCCCCCATGCTGCCCGCCGCCTCCGGAGCCGATTTCTCCGGCGGATCGCCGAAGAACTTAAACTTTTCCAGGCGCTTTCGAGTGGCCATAGAGAAGGGAGCCGGTGCAGGCGAAAGTGGTGGCAAAAACGCGCACTTTGGAAGCGCCAAGCGCTATGATACACAGAAGCCCGACGGAGCTCCTGTTTTACTCAGCCATTTTTCTGCCACAGATTCTTGACTGCTAGTCACAGCCTTACAATCTGGACCTTCCATAATTTACGATTTATTTAGAGGAAGTACATGCATTAATTGTGATTCCCATTCATCCCAGCTTCTCTCCGATCTCTGGATCCTACTAGTGAACCTTCAGAGGTAGCCTTGCGCTAAGGGAGGGCAAATCCCTCTATGATACAGCTGGCTGGACCTCACAGTGCATATAGGGACCCATATAAACCAAAAAAAATCTTTACACATAATCTCAAGAAAATTAGGAATATAGCCCTGAACAGTAAGCCCAGTGGACATCTGCAGGGACTCTTCATGTCACCTCATGGGCTCTGAGGCATCCTTCCTTGCAACTATGTTTCGCTGCGTCATTGTCAAGGGGCTCTGAACCCAAAAGTTGAGCCTCCTGTGACTCCCCTGCCCTAGAGGGACCAGAGGAGGCTAAGCCTTACGCTTACCCCCCTCACGTGCCCCATGGCATGTGCAACCTGGTCAATCTTCAGTCGGCCATCCAGATTCAATCCAGTCCTGCCTATAATTGATCTTTTATCCCAAATTTTCCAAAGCACAGAGGAAAATAAATGTTCACTTACCCAGATATATGTTCTCTGAACACTTCTGACAAAGCTGTCTGCTATTACTGAGGCTTCTCAAACTGAATCCTCTCAAACACAGCATTAGAGGGATTTTTACTATCTTTGCCTCTACAAGGTCTTCTAACCAAGTGTATGTCCAAGTAGCTAAACTTGAGGCTGTACTAAAAACTCTTCTCTACTAAATGAGGGAGACTCCGATCCTTCTCCAAATTCACATTTAATAAAATTGATGACAAATTAATTAACCAGATAACATAACATCGTGCTTATAGACCGTGTAACCAGAAGTTCAACGCGGTTTACAAAAAATTAATAATAAAATAACACAGAAGACGCCCAGAGCTACTTGGCCAAATACTTTGAGAAAAGGTAGGTTTTTAACTGGTTTCTATGGTGACAGGTCAAATGCGCACCGACAAAACCGCCAAGACAAATCAGCGCGTTGCGTGCTGTTGTCTTGCGCGCATTTGACTATGAACCGGTTTCTACAGTGTTTGCAGGAAATCAACCCTGAATGACAAAGCTTGCCTAGCTCAATTTTGTTAGCCCAGCTCTATTTTTATAGAGAAGATGTGGAATATAAGCCTAAGGTTTAGTTTAGCCTCTGGTGACTCACTGAAAATTGATTTTCATATTTTTTTTTCTTTATTGAGAAAGTAAATCACAAATAGCAAGATATACAGCTCAACCACAACAACTGAACCCCCTCCCAACTCAGCAAAATGTTGTACAGTAACTCTTCAGTACAATGCGCAATAATACAACTCAGAGAATCATCCCTCCTCGGGCCATTGTCACTAGCAACAGGTCTAGACAAATCTCAAGAACTTTCCAACCATTTCACAGAAGGGTCCCACACTTTGAAAAACGTACAATTATGGAGTAAAGCTGTTAACTTAGAAAAAATAAGGTCCAGCAATTGACCCCGAACCGGAGGATGAGCCTGTTTCCAGTGGGCAGCCAGTAGAAGCCTACTAGCCGTAAAAATATAGCAGGCCAAATTATGGGCCGATAGGCAGATGCAAAAGGGCACCTCCCTGAAAACTGATTTTTCATCTAGAATTCTGGATTCTTCACTCTCATTATCTATTCAAATTAATCAGGTTACTAACAAATGCTTTTTTCAGTTTAAAGATGCTTAGAAGAGTTCGTCATCTTTTTCTTCAGCAATATTTTGCAGTTTTGGTTCAGGCCATTATTTTATCTCAGTTGGACTATGGCAACTCGCTTTATGCTTGTTTAAGTAAATGTAATTTCAGGAGGCTATAATTTATCCAGAATACGGTGGCTAAACTGATATACGGTAAACATTAATATGAACATTAACATATCCCTTCACTGGCTTCCTGTTTACTGGAGGATCCATTTCCAATGTGCAACTGTTCAAAATCCTACATGGTATTTTTTCTCCTTTGGTTCCTGTCTCATTTAATTCACAAGAAATCTCTAATTCTAGGAGCTCTCAGAAACATAAACTTAGCTTTCCCACTGATAAATGAATAAAAACTATAGCCAATTTTTGTCGATCATTTTCTTTTTTATTCGTAAAAGTTTGGAATAACCTTCCTTCTATAATTAGAATTCTCTCTCATCTACCCACTTTTCGTAAAGTACTGAAGACATATTTATTTCAGAAATTTACTAATGATCGGTCTTTTTCAAATCAATCATAAAAGATGAAATTCTGGCCTAAAAGATATAGTTTCTGTTCTAATCTCTTGTATAATTTTATTAATATTTTGTTAACCGAGTCGAGCCCTCCTGTTGGGATGAATCGGTATAAAAAAAAATCATAAGATTAGATTAGATCTGTGTAAAATATGCTGTGTGTAACATCCTATGTGTGCATTTTCTCCTTACCAAACTAGTTATAACTGTGGGAATACGGGCCATGCCTGACATATATCAAGTTCTCATATAGGCACTCCCAATTCTTCCCCCCATTTATGGACCAGGTCTCCAAATGATGCAGTGGGCATTAAGCTCCAGATAAGTTTGTGCAACCATGAAACAGACAGGGGGACCCCAGCATCTTCTGCCAATATGTCTTGTATCCTCTGAAGGACCCCAACAGAGAGACCAGTAGCCCTCAAAGCTGCCACATAATGTGCCAACTGAATATAGCCAGCAGTTGGTAATGGAACCCAAGCGGGATGTGGTCTTATACTGGACTTAGTGCTTACAAATGGGGAAAGTGTTTCTGATATTACGTGATCATCTGGCATCCAGTGATCACTACACGGTATGGTTTAATATTAAGACAGGTATAGAGAGGGCTCATTCATAAGTAAAGATTCTAGACTTTTAAAAAACTAACTGTTTGGATGAGGAATTACGCCAAGGAACTGTTGTCTGGATGGGAACGTTTGGAAGGAGTAGAAATGCAGTGGGCAAAACTGAAAGGGTGACAAACCTTTTTGTGAGGCAACTAAATAAGAGGAAAAGAAGGCTGCTTTGGTTCTCCAAAGTAGTAACTGAGAAGGTAAGGAATAAGCTTTCATAAACTACAAAAGATCGCAGAAAGAGGCAGACAGGCAAAAATATCTGGAAAACTTAGGAGAGGTTGGTTGAGTAGTCAGGAAAGATATAAATGGAAGAAAAAAATAGCTGACACAGTAAAACGGGGAGACAAGATATTTTTTTAGATATATCAGTGATAGGAAGAAGTGGAAAAGTAGCATTGTGAGACTCAAAAGTGAAGGGGAGAAATACGTAGAAGCTGATTTTTAAAAAATAGCTGAATTACTTAACAAATATTTCTGTTCTGTGTCCATGGCTGAAGCGGGACCACAAGAGACAAATGTGAATAGGGATGGCGTAGTGGTAGACCCTGATAGATTTTCAGAGGATTGTGTTGGTGAGGAGCTAGCTAAAATAAAAGTAGACAAAGCAAAGGTGTACATCCGAAGATACTGAAGGAGCTATGCTAGCTGACCTTTTCAATGCTTCTCTAGAATCGGGAGTGGTACCGGAGAACTGGAGAAGAGCAGATATTGTCCCTCTCCACAAAAGTGGAAGAAAGGAAGAAGCAGGGGACTGCAGGCTGGTAAGTCTGACTTCTGTGGTAAGTTAATGAATGGAAACAGTTTTAAAACAGAAAATAGTGAAGTTTCTGGAATCCTGTGGATTACAGGACCGGAGGCTACATAGATTCACTAGAGGTAGGTCTTGTCAGACAAATCTGATCAATTTCTTTGACTGGGCGACCAGAGAATTGGATAGAAGGAGTGCGCTAGAAGTGGTGTATTTAGATTTTAGCAAAGCCTTTGACAGTGTTCCACACAGACATCTAATAAATAAACCGAGTTCCCTTGGAATGGACCCTAAAGTGACGGGCTGGGTCAGGAACTGGTTCAATGGAAGACGACAGATGGTAGTGGTCAATGGAGATCGCTCTGATAAAAGGAATGTTACCAGGGGTGTGCCTCAAGGTTCTATTCTTGGGCCTGTTCTTTTCAACATTTCTATAAGTAATATTGCTGAAGGCTGTCAGGTAAGATTGCCTCTTTGTGGATAATACCAAAATCTGCAATAGACACCCGAGATGGTGTGATTAACAAGAAAGACCTGGCAAAGCTTGAAAAATGGTCTGAAATTTGGCTGCTAAAATTTAATGCTAAGAAATGCATTTAGGCTGCAAAAACCTGAAGGAACGGTACAGTTTAGGGGGTGAAGAACTTAATGTGCACAACAGAAGAGCAGGATTTGGGCGTGATTGTATGTGATGATCTTAAGGTGGCTAAACAGGTTGAAAAGTTGACTGCGAAAGCTAGAAGGATATTTAGGTACATAGGAAAAGGTATGGCAAGTAGGAAAAAGGAGGTATTGATGCTCCTGTATAAGACTCTAGTGAGACCTCATTTAGAATATTGTGTACAATTCTGGAGGACCCACCTTCAAAAAGATACAAAAAGGATGGAGTCGGTCCAAAGGAAGGCTATTGAAATGGTCTTAGTCATAAAGTGTATAGGGACAGACTTAAAGATCTCAATATGTATACTTTGGAGGAAAAGCGGGAGAGGGGAGATATGATAAGAGACATTTCAATATTTATGCACCGTAAATGCAAATGGGTTGAGTCTTTCATTTGAAAGGAAACTCTGGAATGAGAGGACATAGGATGAAGTTAAGAGGTGATAGGCTCAGGAGTAATCTAAGGAAATACTATTTTACAGAAAGGATGGTAGATGCATGGAAAAGTCTACTGCAGGGGTGCCCACACTTTTTTGGCTTGCAAGCTACTTTTAAAAATGACCAAGACAAAGTGATCTACCAACAATAAAATTAAAAAAAACAAAAACCACAAAGCACACTGTACGCAGAGAAAATGTTAATTATCATTGATATTTGGGGTTTTTTTTCGAAGAGGTCAAGGCAGATGACTTTAAAATATGCAATGTCACCTCAGTAACAACTGTACAAAAATAGACAAATATACCCCCTCCCTTTTTATTAAACTGTGATAGCGGTTTTTAGTGTAGGGAGCTGCACTGAATGCCCTGCACGACCCTCGACGCTCATAGGCTCCTTGCACTAAAATCCGCTACTGCAGTTTAGTAAAAGGGGGCCATAGTGCAAAATATAGACAACAGATATAAATTCTCAAAACGGACACATTTTGATCACTAAATTGAAAATAAAATCATTTTTCCTATTTTTGTTGTCTGGTGATTTCATGAGTCTCTGGTTGCACTTTCTTCTTCTGATTGCATCCAATATTTCTTCCCTTCTTTCTGCCTCCTGCATGCTTCGTCTCCTCCAGACCTCATTTTATTCTCCAACCAACATCTCTGTCCTTCTATGAGTCCAACTTTTTCTTCCTCTCTCCCTGCCCCCCTCCCCTTTCTTTCTTTCTGTCTCCCTGCCCCTTTCTTACTTTCTTTCTCTGTCTTTCTTTCTGTCTCCATGCCCCCTTTCTTATTTTCTTTCTCTCTGTCTTTCTTTCTGTCTCTCTGCCCCCTTTCTTTCTGTCTCCCTGCCTCCTTTCTTTCTTTCTGTCTCCCTGTCTGTCTTCTCTGTCTCTGTTCTGTCTCCCTGTCTTTCTGTCTTCCTATCTGTCTGTTTGATTCTCTGTCTTTCTGTCTCCCCTTTCTTTCTCCTCAAGCTTCTGCCGGGGCTGTCATCTGGGAACAGGCCCTCAAGCCACCGTCGACTTCTGGGAAAACCACTGACTTCTGGGCCCCCAAGCCACCGCAGACGCTGCCGTTGCCAAATTCTTCATTTTCTGACGCTGCAACAGGCCAGTAGCCTTCTCCCTAACATCAATTCTGACGTAAGAGAGGAAGTTCCGGGCCAGCCAGGCAGCGATTGGCTGGCCCGGAACTTCCTCTCTGACATCAGAATTGACGTCGGGGAGAACGCTTCTGCAGGGAGAGCTTGAGGCAGCGCTGGGCGATGTCGAGGAGAGGAAGGCTGATTGGCTTGGTAGATCGCGAAGGCAACGCGAGTCTATCATGCGATGGACTCTCATTGCCTTCGAGATCTACTGGTCGATCGCAATCAACGTATTGGGCACCCTAGTCTACTGAAAGAGGTAATGGAGACAGACTGTCTGAATTCTTTTTTTAATCTTTATTAAGTTTTCAAAACTAACATAAGTGCAAATAATATACATATAGTAATAATCACAATCAGAACTTATAATCCATCAATTACAATACAGAAAGAATAAAAACCCCTCCCCCATCAAATATTTTAAAACCGGGAATATAAAAGTGATATCCCCCCCTCCTCTCCTGGATGCGTGTTAAAAGTCTGAATTCAAGAAAGAATGGGATAGGCATGTGGGATCTCAGAGAGAGGACGAGATAATGGTTACTGCGGATGGGCAGACTGGATGGACCATTTGGCCTTTACCTGCCATCATGTTTCTAAATGCTGTGTGAATCATTTGGTGTCTTTTTAGAACTGAACGCCGAGTGAAGCTTTTATTACTCTCACTACATGTAAATGGTCTGTCTCTTGTGTGAATCTTTTGGTGAAATTTTAAACCTGAAAGCCGAGTGAAACTGCTGTGTGGGTTTGTGGGTGAATTTTTAGAGTTGAAAACTGAATGATGGCTTCATCGACTTGTCAACCAATACTTACAAGTTCCTTTCCTGGGGGGGTCTCTCTGAGTACTGCACCGGACATCTTGTATTCATGTATAAAATTTTTGTTACCGACATGCATCACCTTACACTTATCCATGTTAAACCTCATTTGCCATGTTTCTCGAGTGTGTTTATGTCACGTTGCAGGTCTTCGCAATCCTTCTGCGTCTTCACTACTCTGAATAACTTTGTATCGTCCAGAAATTTAATCACCTCGCTCGTTGTACCAATTTCCAGGTCGTTTATAATATGTTGAAGAGCATGGGCCCAAGCACCGAACCCTGCGGCACTCCAATCGTGACGCTTTCCCAGTCTGAGTATTGTCCATTCACTCCCCCACTCTGTTTCCTATCCGCCAACCAGTTTTGAATCCATGTGAGTATTTCATGGCTCACAATTTTTTGAAGTCATTCATGCAGGACCTTGTCGAATGCCTTCTGAAAATCCAGATATATAATGTTGATCGGGTCACCCTTGTCTATCTGTCAGAGGTAAGCCTTTCCCTTGCTCCAACTTGCCACGCGTCTCAACTAATAACTGATCAATGTTAAGCCAGTAAAGACTCGCCACGAACATACCCAGATAGCGAAAGGAGCTCTCTGCCCATTTTAAGGGGAACCCAGCCCCCCCACACCGCCAGGGAAGAAGCCAAGGCTTCAGATTTATCCAAATTAACCGCAATCCCTGAGAAGTCTCCATATTCCCGCAAACTCTCCAAGAGAGTCGGTAGTGACCACCAAGGGTCCGACAAATAAACCAAAAGATCGTTGTCAAAACGCTGCAATTTTAAAGAGGTTAGCTCCTAAAGGAAGACCACCGATCTCCTCATTGGTCTGTATTTCTCGGATCAAAGTATCTAAAGACAACACAAAAAGTAAAGAGGACAAAGGGCAACCCTGTCGCGTCCCCCCTACAAATGGGAAACAACTCCGAACCCGTCCCATTAATCCAGACTCTAGCAGCTGTATCACTATAAAGAGCTCTAATGGCGTTATAGAAAAGGGGTCCCATCCCATACGTGCAAAGGGCCGCAAACAAAAATCTCCACTGCACACAATCGAAGCCTCAGCTGCATCAAAACTGATAAGCAGAGAGGGAGTCCCATCAACCTTCGCCTTATCTAATGCCAATAGTATCCGGTGAATATTCTTGGATACTGGTTGAGCTCTCACAAAGGCCACCTGCTGCTCCAACACCAAAGAAGGAAAAACCCACGCCATTCTAGTGGCCAAAACCTTCGCCAGGAGTTTAGCCTCAAAATTCAGCAATGAAACAGGTCAGTGGGACTCTGGCAGTGTGAGATCCCTACCCGGCTTCGGCAACACCATGATCTGTGCCGTGTTAAGATACCATAGCAAAAAGCCCTTGGTCACCTTTAAGTTCAAGATCTCAGCAAGTAAAGGAGTGATCTCAGTAACCAACACTTTATAAAACTCCGTGCGCAGGCCATCGGGGCCAAGTGCTTTTCCCAACGAGCTACCCTGAATAGCCCATTCGACCTCCTCTGAAGTAATGAGTCTCTGAGGAGAGACTGGAAGCCCTGAATATGTATACCCTAGAGGAAAGGAGAGACAGGGGAGATATGATTCAGACGTTCAAATACTTAAAGGGTATTAACGTAGAACAAAATCTTTTCCAGAGAAAGGAAAATGGTAAAACCAGAGGACATAATTTGAGGTTGAGGGGTGGTAGATTCAGGGGCAATGTTAGGAAATTCTACTTTACGGAGAGGGTGGTGGATGCCTGGAATGCGCTCCCGAGAGAGGTGGTGGAGAGTAAAACTGTGACTGAGTTCAAAGAAGCGTGGGATGAACACAGAAGATTTAGAATCAGAAAATAATATTAAAGATTGAACTAGGCCAGTTACTGGGCAGACTTGCACGGTCTGTGTCTGTGTATGGCCGTTTGGTGGAGGATGGGCAGGGGAGGGCTTCAATGGCTGGGAGGGTGTAGATGGGCTGGAGTAAGTCTTAACAGAGATTTCGGCAGTTGGAACCCAAGCACAGTACCGGGTAAAGCTTTGGATTCTCGCCCAGAAATAGCTAAGAAGAAAAAAAAAATAAAATAATAATTTAAATTGAATCAGGTTGGGCAGACTGGATGGACCATTCGGGTCTTTATCTGCCGTCATCTACTATGTTACTATGTAATAGGTAAATCCAAAGAGTCCCGGTCACGATTGGATAAGCAAGGTAAATCCAAGCTATTCAAATACACTTCCCCATCCATTCTGTCAGAGTCCAACGCTGTGTAAAGGGTCCCCATAAACTGTCCCATGACATCACATATTTCTTTAGAGCGATGATGTAACACCCCCCGGGCATCCTGCAAGGCGGCGAGGCCATCTGAGCCAACAAGCGACCACTTTTATTGGTAAATCAATATAATTGAAACTTGTAATATGCCGAAGCCTTAAGAGCACCTTGATGTAAAAGTTCATTTAATTCTTGTTGGGCCGTTAACAATTGCCCCTTAAGGGACAACTCTCCCGAGGCCCCAAAGCGCTGGCGCAAGGTAGTCACTCTGTGTTCCAAGTGTAAAGCTGTAGCTAGCCATGCCCATTTCTGATGCGCTACAAAAGCCATCACATCTCCTCTTAATACCGCCTTAGCAGCCTCCCAAAAAAGAATAGGGTCCTCAGGAGGAATCTGATTATGGGATTGATAATCCTTCCATCCACCGAGCAAGTAGTCCTGAAAGTGAGCATCCTTGTAGAGGTAACACAGAAACCGCCAGGATCTCCCGCCAGGCCCCAAATCCCCCCAACCCCAACAGAGCTGTACCCAAGCATGATCCGATATTTTGATAGGTCCCATGTCTATCCCCTGAACCTCAGGGAACAAAGATCTAGAAAAGAGGAGATCAATACGAGAAAGAGTGAAATGTGCTCGGGAAAGGTGGGAATAATCACGCTCCAAAGGCTGTAAAACACGCCAGACGTCGACCAAATCCAAAGCATGAGCTAACAGAGCAGGACCGGTAGTAGATTTAGATGTCTCTCTACCCACTCCCGAGGAGCGGTCAAGAGCAGGGTCAATAACTTCATTAAAATCACCACCCACCAGCATAGGCACATCCCCAAATGTCAAGATTTGATTACGGAGGTGCCGAAAAAAAAACGAGCACCAGGGTTGTTGGGCGCATACACATTACAAAGCAGCATAGTTTTACCATTAAGGGAGACAGAGCCATCACATACTGACCATTGGGGTCTCTGACCACCCGGTGGGTCTAAAGCTGCACCCCTTTTCTGATGAGAATCAACACTTCCCCCTTTTTATGAACAGCAGAAGCCTTGTAATGGGACCCCAACCACCAGGTACACAATTTAGCATGTTCCATGACAGTAAGTCTGGTTTCCTACACATATGCCACATGGGTCTGTGTGCGGTTCAATAGGCTCAGGATCTTAGAACATTTAATGGGTGCGTGAATCCCTCCCACATTCTAGGAAGTTAATTTTAGGTCCAGAAGCATCTAAGGTAGAATCCCTCCACCAGGGTATAACAAATAGTGTACAAAATACCAAAACCACCAGAGGGCGTCCCAGCCATCATCCTTCAGAGGCCGCTCAGATGCTTGGGTGTCATGTCCCCGTATCTCATATCAGAACCCCCCCCATAACCCTACAGACAGACCCGACCAGCCCCATGAACCCCCCCCTCCATCCTCCCCACCACCACCCCTCTCCCCAAACCATATTGTCCCCCCATAATCCCATGGCACATCCCCAACCGGATGTGACTACCAGGAAACAGAGAACCCCTCCCACATGACCCTAGCAAGATCCTTCACCCTCCCTCCAGGTAAATCTCAACAGATTTGTCCACTACCCCAGATACCCCAGCCTCCCTCCCACCCAAAGTGCCCAACAGAGAAAAATAGAAAAAAATAAGAAGGCACCGCAAGGTCTTCAGCTGGGAATCAGGCCTTTTGCCAGCCAACAAAAGAAAAGTCCAAGAAACAGTCAACGCAGTAGTAGGACCCCCAACAACCAGGTCCAGTCCATCAGTCCCCAAGACCAGGGCTGGTCTCCCCCAGTCATGCAGCACTCAAAAGGGGCCCGAAAGCAAGAAATCAAACACAACAAAATCCAGAAACAAGCATGAGGCCCATCCAAAAAACGATGACCACGGGACCAGCCCCCATCCAGGCAAAAAGGTGAGTGTCCACAGTACAGAACCTCCACTCATACAGGGCCCTCTGAAAACTGTTCAATAATGAAGCGCTGGGCCAAATCAGGAGAATCAAAGTGATGAGCCCGGTCTAAGTGAACCACTTTTAGACGAGCCGGGTATTGCAGAGCAAAAACAATCATCCTGTGAATTAAGCAGGTATACAAGGGGGAGAAGCGATGCCTAGGCTGGGACACCTCCGCCGAGTAATCCTGAAAGCACAGGATGGTCTTATTATCATGTTGCAACTTGCTCCCCTGGCGCAAGGCACAGAGCTCCGCAACCTTGTGCTGGTAATTCAGGAGGCGACAAATCACCACTCTGGGCCTATCCATGCCCTCCTGGCGCTGACCCATTCATTCAGCAGGGGACCCAAAGACTGGGAAAGCTACAGAGACTCAGGAAACCATTTCTCCAAAAATTCCTCCAGCTCCCCAATATTTTCAGGGAGGCCCACAAACCTCAGATTATTACGACGGGACTGGTTTTCCAGGTCCTCCACCTTTCCTTGGAGCGCCGCCAAAGAAGTGGTCTGGGCCATCTGATCTTGGGTCATGCACTGCAGAGAGTCCTCCGTGGTACTAAGACATTGCTGGGTCTCTTTTACTTCTGATGTTAGGGAGGCAAACCGCTGGTCCAGCGTATCCAATTTGTCCAGGATACATTGAAGTTTATCTCTCAGGGTACCCTCGATTGCCGCCTGGACCTCTGCTGTAACCTCTGCCACCTACAGCGAACTCAGGGACTCCGACGAGGAAGGAGTCACGTGCGCCGCCATTTTAGGTTCCACCTGCCTGCTCCGATCCTGGATTTTGCGAGTGACTTTCGCCGCCAATCAGCGTCAGGAAACAACAAATGGTACACCACTGGGCCCCTGGGTGGAACGCGCTCCAAATAGCATGATGGGAGGGAAAATAGCAGATTATATACCGATCTGTGGTCGGTGAGCTTCAGGAGTTAGTTGCCTACAGCGCCATGTTTCCGCCGGAAGTCCTGACTGAAGCTTTTATTACATTCACTACATGTAAACGGTTTGTGACCTGTGTCAATCATTTGGTGTCTTTTTAGAACTGAATGCCAAGTAAAGCTTTTATAACACTTAGTATATGTAAATAGTCTGTCTCCTTTGTGAACCTTCTGAAGTTTTAGACTTGAAAGCCGAGTGAAGCATTTATTACATTCAATACATGTAAATAGTTTAACTGCTGTGTGGGTCTGTTGATCTGTCAATCGTTTGGTGTCTTTTTAGATCTGAACGCTAAGTGAAGCTTTTATTACACTCACTGCAGGTATATTATTTCACTGCTGTGTTTGTCTGTTCATGAATTTTCAAATGTGAAAGCTGAGTGAAGCTTTTATTACACTTACTACAAGTAAACAGTTTGTGACCTCTGTGAATCATTTGGTGTCTTTTTAGATCTGAAAGTTCAGAGAAGCTTTTATTACACCCAGTACATGTAAATTGTTTCGCTGCTCTGCATGAACGACTACTTTGAAAAATTGCAAGCCATGGAATCGAGGGTGAAATACTCACATGGATTAAAAACTGGTTGGCGGATAGGAAACAGAGAGGGGGTAAATGGACAATACTCGGACTGGAAAAGAGTCACGAGTGGAGTGCCGCAGGATTCGGTGCTTGGGCCTGTGCTCTTCAACATATTTATAAACCACCAGGAAATTGGTACGATGAGAGAGGTGATTAAATTTGCGGACCATAAGAAAGCTATTCAGAGTAGTGAAGACGCAGAAGGATTGCGAAGACCTGCAACGTGACAAACACGCTCGAGAAATGGGCTGCGAGATGGCAAATAAGGTTTAACGGGGATAAGTGTAAGGTGATGCATGTCAGTAACAAAAATCTTATACACTAATAAAGGATGTCTGGATCCCCCGTCATATGCACAATGGAGATCCCTAATGATAGTGCACGCAATGGAGAGACGCATGGTGGGAGACTTGACTCTTGGCCCGGGTCGCAAATTTTGTCAGGTGTGGGAGCACTTCTGGCAGGACCTCACACCGCTTGCTCGCAGTAGACTTTTGAATCTTTAAAATTTTATTCCCACTCTCAGCTGTTGGACTGGCCATGGATTCTTGGGGAGGGGAGGGGAACTGATTATATTGTTAAAAATGTTATTTCCTGAATGGTACTACTGTTTGTATTTGCTTCTTACTGCTGGAATAATAAAAATAATTTAAACATAAAGGGAGAAACCTCCCAGGAAAGAGACTTGGGAGAGTACTGATCGATAAGTTGATGAAGCCGTCCGCGCAATGTGCTGCGGCTGCAAAAAAGGCAAACAGAATGCTAAGAATGATTAAGAAGGGGATCATGAACAGATCGAAGATTATCCTGCCGCTGTACCGGGCCATGGTACGCCCCCACTCAAGAAGGAGGACACGGTACTACTCAAAAGAATCCAGAGAAGTGACTAAAATGGTTAAAGGGCTGGAGGAGTTGCCGTACAGTGAGAGGTTAGAGAAACTAGGCCTTTTCTCCCTTGAAAAGAGGAGACTGAGAGGGGACATGATCGAAACATTCAAGATAATGAAGGGAATAGACTTAGTAGATAGAGATAGGTTGTTCACCCTCTCCAAGGTAGAGAGATCAAGAGGGGATAATTCCGTACAAACGTAAGGAAGTTCTTCTTCATCCAGAGAATGGTAGAAAAGTGGAACACTCTTCCAGAGGCTGTTATAGGGGAAAACACTCTCCAGGGATTCAAGACAAAGTTAGACAAGTTCCTGCTGAACTGGAACATACGCAGGTAAGACTAGTCTGTTAGGACAATGGTCCAAACTAGTGGTGGAGAAAATAAAGGCGAAAGAGTTGGCATTCGTGAAATATAAAAAAATCCAAGAAGAGGAGTGCAGAAAGGACTACAGGGTGAAACTGAAAGAAGCCAAGAGAGAAATACGTCTGGTGAAAGCACAGGCAGAAGAACAAATGGCTAAAAATGTAAAAAAGGGAGAAAAATTTTTTTTCCAGACAAAGTGAAAGGAGGAAGATGAAAAATGGAATTGCTAAACTAAAAGATGCTGGGAACCGATATGTGGAGAGTGATGAGGAAAAAGCAAACGTGCTAAACAAATACTTCTGTTCTGTGTTCACAGAAGAAAATCCTGGAGAAGGACCGAGATTGTTGGCAAAGTTACACAAAATGGAGTAGATTCTGTATCGTTCACAGAGGAGAGTGTTTATGAGCAACCTGAAAAACTGAAGGTGGACAAAACGATGGGACCAGACGGGATCCATCCCAGGATACTAAGGGAGCTCAGAGAGGTTCTGGCGAGTCCTATTAAAGACTTGTTCAACAAATCTCTGGAGACGGGAGTGATTCCTGGGGATTGGAGGAGAGCGAATGTGGTCCCTATTCATAAAAGTGGTCACAGGGATGAAGCAGGAAACTACAGGCCGGTGAGCCTCACTTCAGTTGTTGGAAAAATAATGGAAGTGTTGCTGAAAGAAAGGATAGTGTACTTCCTTGAATCTAATGGGTTACAGGATCCGAGGCAACATGGCTTTACAAAAGGTAAATCGTGCCAAACGAACCTGATTGAATTTTTTGATTGGGTGACCAGAGAGCTGGATCGAGGACATATGCTAGATGTAATTTACTTAGATTTCAGCAAAGCCTTTGATACGGTTCCTCATAGGAGGCTGTTGAACAAACTTGAAGGGCTGAAGTTAGGATCCAAAGTGGTGAACTGGGTTAAAAACTGGCTGTCAGACAGACGCCAGAGGGTGGTGGTTAATGGAAGTTGCTTGGAGGAAGGAAAGGTAAGTAGTGGAGTCCCTCAAGGTTCAGTGCTGGGGCCAATCATGTTCAATATGTTTGTGAGTGACATTGCTGAAGGGTTAGAAGGAAAAGTGTGCCTTTTTGCGGATGATACTAAGATTTGTAACAGAGTAGACACTGAAGAGGGAGTGGAAAATATGAAAAAGGATCTGCAAAAGTTAGAGGAATGGTATAATGCCTGGCAACTAAAATTCAATGCAAAGAAATGCAGAGTAATGCATTTGGGGGATTAATAATAGGAAGGAACCATATATGCTGGGATCTGAGAAGCTAATTTGCACAGATGGGAAGAGGGACCTTGGGGTGATTGTGTCAGAAGATCTAAAGGCGAAAAAACAGTGTGACAAGGCGGTGGCTGCTGCCAGAAGGATGCTGGGCTGTATAAAGAGAGGTGTAGCCAGTAGGGAAAGAAGCTGTTGATGCCTCTGTACAGGTCGTTGTGAAGTTTTGGAGACCGTATCTGGCAAAGGATGTAAGAAGACTTGAACCGGTCCAGAGGAGGGTGAGGAAAATGATAGGAGACTTGCGCCAGAAGACATATGAGGAGAGACTGGAAGCCCTGAATATGTATACCCTAGAGGAAAGGAGGGACAGGGGAGATATGATTCAGACGTTCAAATACTTGAATGGTATTAACATAGAACAAAATCTTTTCCAGGGAAAGGAAAGTGGTAAAACCAGAGGACATAATTTGAGATTGAGGGGTGGTAGATTCAAGAGCAATGTTAGAAAATTCTACTTTACGGAGAGGGTGGTGGATGCCTGGAATGTGCTCCCGAGAGAGGTGGTGGAGAGGAAAAGAAGTTCACGGAGTTCAAAGAAGCATGGGATGAACACAGAGGATCTAGAATCAGAAAATAATATTAAATATTGAACTAAGGCCAGTACTGGGCAGACTTGCACGGTCTGTGTCTGTATATGGCCGTTTGGGGGAGGATGGGATGGAGAGGGCTGGGAGGGTTTAGATGGGCTGGAGTAGGATTTGAAGGAGATTTCGGCAGTTGGAACCCAAGCACAGTACCGGGTAGAGCTTTGGATTCTTGCCCAGAAATAGCTAAGAAGAAAAAATTTAAATTGAATCAAGTTGTGCAAACTGGATGGACCATTTGGGTCTTTATCTGCTGTCATCTACTATGTTAATATGTCTTTGATCTAAAGGCTGCCGTGGGAGCAGACTGCTGGGCACGATGGAACACTAGTCTGACCCAGCAGCGGCAATTCTTATGTTCTTATGAGTCTGTTTATGAATTTTTAGATTTGAACGCTGAGTGAAGCTTTTATTACATTCAGTACATGTAAACGGTTTGTGACCTGTGTGAATCATTTGGTGTCTTTTTAGATCTGAATGCTGAATGAAGCATTTATTACACTCAGTACATGTAAATGGTCTGACTCCTGTGTGAATCTTCTGGTGAAATTTTAGACCTGAAAGCCAAGTGAAGCTTTTATTACATTCAATACATGTAAATTGTTTAACTCCTTTGTGAGTATGTTGACCTGTGTGAATCATTTGGTGTCTTTTTAGATCTGAAAGTTGAGTGAAGCTTTTATTACACTCAGTACATGTAAATGGTCTGTCTCCTTTGTGAATCTTCTGGTGAAATTTTAGACCTAAAAGCCGAGTGAAGCTCTTATTACACTCAGTACATGTAAATGGTTTCACTGCTCTGTGAATCTGTTCATGACTTTTTAGATTTGAACGTTGAGTGAAGCTTTTATTACACTCAGTACACATAAATGGTTTGTGACCTGTGTGAATCATTTGGTGTCTTTTTAGATTTGAAAGACGAGTGAAGCTTTTATAACACTCAGTACATGTAAATGGTTTAACTGCTGTGTGGGTCTGTTGACCTGTATGAATCATCTGGTGTCTTTTTAGAACTGAATGCTGAGTGAAGCTTTTATAACACTCAGTACATGTAAATGGTCTGTCTCCTTTGTGAATCTTCTGGTGAAATTTTAGACCTAAAAGCCGAGTGAAGCTCTTATTACACTCAGTACATGTAAATGGTTTCACTGCTCTGTGAATCTGTTCATGACTTTTTAGATTTGAACGCTGAGTGAATCTTTTATTACACTCAGTACACATAAATGGTTTGTAACCTGTGTGAATCATTTGGTGTCTTTTTAGATTTGAAAGCCGAGTGAAGCTTTTATTACATTCAGTACATGTAAATGGTTTAACTGCTGTGTGGGTCTGTTGACCTGTGTGAATCATTTGATGTTTTTTTAGAACTGAATACTGAGTGAAGTTTTTATTACACTCACTACATGTAAACGGTTTGTGATCTGTGAGAATCCTTTGGTGTCTTTTTAGATCTAAATGTTGAGTGAAGCTTTTATTATACTCAGTACACGTAAATGGTCTGTCTCCTGTGTGAATCCTCTGGTGAAATTTTAGACCTGAAAGCCGAGTGAAGCTTTTATTACATTCAACACATTTAAATGGTTTAACTGCTATGTGGATCTGTTGACCTGTATGAATCATTTGGTGTCTTTTTAGAAATGTATGCTTAGTGAAGCTTTTATTGCACTCAGTACAGCTAAATGGTTTAACTGCTGTGGCAGTTTGTTGGTGAATTTTTAAAGTTGAATGGTGTTTAAGGCTTTTATTACACTCAGCAGATGGAAATAGTTTCTCATTTGTAGGATTTGTTTTGCGCATTTGGAGTTCTGAAAACAATGGGAAGCTCTTATCACACTTAGGAGAAATAAAGGTGATGCTCTTATTATTTGTAATATATGTGAATTCTTTCTGAGGTGTTTTTCCTTTACTCTTGTCATGTTGGAATTTAGAAGTCATTTTGTCACTATTATTCATTTGGGAGGGTCTCTCTGCCAGGTGTCTCTGGTCCTCAGCGATTATACTGAGCTCCCCGTCATTTCTCTCACACTTAGTGACTCCATCCCTTGAGTCTCCTGCAGGGTCTCTCTGTTCCTTTGATTCTTGCTTACAGCTAATCCTTTCTGTTCCCTGGGAAATATGCTCACAGACATTTTCCGATGGTGTTTGAATTTCTTCCATTTCTAGAGGATCTTCTCCTCGATTCTTCCATTCTTGTGAGATCGTCTGATCTGCTGGATAGAAACAGAAGGTATTACTCATGAGTTAGAAAAGAGCAGTGGTTTCTAAGATAGAACCTGCATATAATAAGGTTATATCACACCAGGATTTTCCATGTATGGCTTGAGAATTGGTCAAGTTCTTATTTGCATTTACGGTGGAACGCCTGGCGTTAGCCCGCTGTTGGCGTTCCCCCAAACTGCCTACCAAACAATATCTGCTACTCAGAATGGACTATGTCCAACAGATGTGTAAATCAGTGGCCACTAGAAGGCAAACATGGCTCTCCTATAGTAAGATCTGGACTATTTATGAGAAATGGAGATCTACTCCTCAAAGGTCAATTTGAATTAGGCAGCTGGTATCTTCCCGGCCTCTTTTTACTGTTTGCACTGTATCTCTTCCGGGGTGTAGGGTTCGCTGGGGTCAGCTGGACAAAGCTTGTTGTATTTGCTGTAGTGTGTACTGTATATTGGGTGTTTTCTATTTGGAGCTTTGTATTATTGTTCTTTTTCGTAGTCAATAAAGTGGTTAAAAAAAAAATAAATTTCTTATTTGCAAACCATTTTTTGAAGATTTATCTCCACAAGGTGCAGGTTTGTGAGACGATGAGATGTTCCTTGGAAATGGCAGTGTGTAGAGGTTAAGGGAGTCAAAAATCCGAGTGCTACGCAGGTGAAAACGCGAGTGCTGAAATGTTACCACTTGCGTACAGAACGGACAGTATTCTATAGGATTTGCGTGTAAGTACAGGACTCACCCAGAGCCCACTCGTGTCCTGCCTATTTCCACACCACTCCTCGCACTTACAGCTATATCTGCCATATAACAGCACGGAATTGTTGTTCTAGCATGAAAGTTACTTGCCAATGTGGCACTTAACATCTGGGACACTGTATATCACATGTGACACACACAAGGCCTGCCTGCAGAATAAGGCCGGATCGCCTGGCCATTTTATGCGGCCCACGGTGACTGTGTGCCTTGGACACTCCTGATGTAGGCAGCCGGCTTAAGGGTGATGCTGCTTTTTGCTCATTGCCGCCCCTGTGCGTTTACCTTCTGGAAGGCTCCCTCCTGCTCTTTGCCGCACTCGTTTCTCTGCATAATTTAGTGACTGAATTGTGTCAATGTTGAGAATTTACATCTGCTGTCTATATTTTGCACTGTTCAGGAAGAAATGCATTTGTTTCTATTTCTCTGGGGTTGTACTGCATACAGAGTCTTGAATCTTAGGGTTTTCTTTGTATATATTAGTATTTTAGTCTGTGGTTCCATATTTGCATAGGGGTTATCTGTGTTCTGTAGGAATGAATGGTGAGAAGCAAACGTACAGTGTGCTTTGTGTAGTTTAATTTTCTGGTTAACCATTATGTGTTGTTAATAAGATTACATTGTGTGTATATAAGAACAATGAATGGAAAAAATGGTATTACAATTAGTACTGTTATGGGGGGGGGGGGGGTTCTGGCTCGGCCCATGACAGCCTGTGTTTTACATTTCGGCCTCCTAATGTGATTGAGTTTGACACCCTTGCTGTATAGAATTAGAGGGAAGAGCTCTGAAGAATGAGAATATCACGTTTATTATGACTTGATATACCACTCTAAGTACCAAAGCGCTTTACAGAATTATATAAAAATTAATTAAAAGGCGGGGAATGGACAAAAACTGAAAGCAACTATTAAGCAAACCATTGAAACGAGGAGAATGGGTGGAGGATACAATATTAAAATAAAAGGAAAAGGGGGGGGGAGACTGGGTGGTGGGGGGAGGGGAGGGAGTGGGGTTGGGAGGCTAGAGTTGGAAGGGTATTTGCTTGTTCATTTCCATATATGGGGCTCCTATGATTTTTAAATTCTTAATGCCAGTGTGGGTATTACATAGTAACATAGTAAATGACGGCAGATGAAGACCTGAATGGTCCATCCATATATGGTCCTTTTTCTTAGATATTTCTGGGCCAGAAAAACCCAGAGACCTGCCCAGTGCTTAGGTTCCATCTACTGGAGTCTCCTTCAAAGCTCACTCCAGCCCATCTTAACCATCGAAACTCCCCAGCCGTCCTCAACTGAATGTCCATATACAGGACAGACCGTGCATGCCGGCCCAGTACTGGCCTTACTTCCTTCAATGTATACCCATTATTTTCTGATTCGAGATCCTCTGTGTTCATCCCATGCTTGTTTGAACTCTTGTCACCGTCTTCTTCTCTACCACCTCCCTCGGGTGCGCATTCCATGCATCAACCACCCTCTCTGAAAAAAGAATTTCCTAACATTACTTTTGAATCTACCACCCCTCAACCTCAAATTATGCCCTCTGGTTTTACCATTTTCCTTTCTGAAATAGATTGATCACCATATGGAATCCTGAGTGGATGTAACTGAAAAGTATTTCCATGTAACTCTGTAATTTTTGATAGAGTAAAAAATCAATTCACTCAGGACTTAATTTTAATTTCTGGTGGAATTCACTATGTCACATATATAGAATGGAACGTTCAATAGCAATACAAAATGGAAATTATAAAAGGTTTAATGAAATATGGGGGCCATTGACATTGTTTTGTAATGAATAAACACCATTTTCTTAACATTATTTATGATTGGAAGGGAAAGGGGAGGGTTTATATAAATGGAAAAAAAAAAATGTAAAAAAAGAAATATGACAAAGATTGATTCAATTAAATAATTGTATAGAAAGGGAGGGGGAAGAAGGGTTTAGATATATATACCTTTGTTATGATCTTGATAGATTTATCAAGTGATGTTAGTAAATCTATGTATTACTTATATTGTGCACTTGTTGAAAGTTTAAAAATGAATAAAGAATTATAAAAAAAAATTCACTCAGGATTTTGTAGACCTCATTCATATCTCCCCTCAGCCGTCTCTTTTCCAAGCTGAAGAGTCCTACCTTTTTAGCTTTTCTTAGGGTTACCAGATTTTAGTTGACTAAACTCCAGACCCATAATCCCACCCTATTACACCCACATCATGCGCCCCTCCCCCACCCTCTCAACCTGTTCTCATTGGGAGGGAGGACGTGGTCCCAAAGAAGAAGCTTTTCAAAACCTGGACAAAGTGCCAGATTTTGAAAAACTGTCCGGATGCCCAGACATGCCCTCTAAAAAGAGGATATGTCCGGGTACATCTGGTAACCCTAGCTTTTCCTCATATGAGAGGAGTTCCATGCTCTTTATCATCTTGGTTGCTCTTCTTTGAACTTTTTCTACTGTGAAGAAAAACAAGAGCAGGACATAGGGGGGTGGGGGGGAGGGTGATCATATCTGAGAATCTTAAGATAGCCAAATAGATAAAAATCTAATATAATCTTATCTTCCATTTGTGAGTCGCTCATACCTATACAGGCTCAAGGCGACAGATTAAAGAGGAAGGGGAAAAGAAGGAGGGGAAGAGGACAAGGAGAGATAAGAGGAGGGACTTAGACATAAAGGATGCTATACAGAAACTAAGTTAGTTGTCAAAAAGGTGAGTCTTCAGTTTTTTTCTGAATCTAGTGTAGTTTGTCTCTTTCCTGATAGCTTCTGGTAGGAAATTCCAGATTTTTACACTCACATAGGTTAACATAGAGTGGAAAATTCGTTTGTAGTGGAGGTATTTTGTGGATGGTAGGTTTAGTTGGACTCTGTTAAGGATTTTTTTTTATGTCGACCAAACATTAGAGAATAATTGGATGAGAGGGGCTGCTGAGCTTCTGTATAGGATCTGGTGTAGGATACATGACGATTTGAAGATTATTGGGGACGATATTGGGAGCCTGATGAAGGTTGTAATTGAGTCAAATTTTCTTTAATTTGTAGATTAGTCTAATGGCTGTGTTCTGGATGAGTTGTAGTTTGTGGATAAGAGCGATGTTGATGCTAAGGTAGGAGGAGTTGCAATAGTCCAATTGGGGTAGGACCATCATCTGAACAATCAGAGCAAAGTGGTGTGGATGGAAGAATGGTCTTGTGAGTCGTAGTTGATGCATAGTGTAAATGGTCTTTTTCCGAAGGTTAGATATTTGTGGTTCAATTGTGAGATTGTCGTCTAAGATGCAGCCTAGTACCTTGGTGGATTTTTCCATTATGAGAGTAATGCCTGATGAAAGAGTGAGGTTAGGTATGACATTCTGTTGTGCGGTGCGGAAACCAATGGCTTTGATCTTAGTGGTGTTCAGTTTCAACTTGTTATTCGTTGTCCAGGTTTGATGAGATTTTTTTTCGGCAATATTGGGATGGTTATTGGTTATGGGGATGAGAAGGAGGATGGGGGGGGGCTGTCAGTTGTCGTACTAGGCGGAACAGTTTTTTTGCTGTCGGTTGTGTTACCTCCTATTTTACTGGTGTAGTAATTTTTCTTTGTTTCGGATGTTATCCTTATATTTGTTTATGGCTGCTCTCCATTGTGTTCTAGTGTCATGTTTTTCCTCGGGCGAAAGCCAGGAAGATGCTTAGTACATAGGGAGAGGAATAGTCAGCAGGAAACAGGAGGCAACAGTGTCTCTGTACCAGTCTGTGGTGAGATCTCATTTGAAGTTCTCTATACAGTTCTGGAGATCATCTCTTCAAAAGGATCTACCCAGGATGGGGTTGGTCTAGATCAGTGTCTCAAACCTTTTTTTAGCTCCAACACACTAAACGGAGCACATGTTTTTTGCGGCACATTGTAATTGAAAATATAAAATTGCAAAACCAACAAAATATTAAATTTGAGAGTTATTTGTTTAAAGTTCTTTAAGCTATGTATGGGTAATTTTAACAATGGTAAAACATAGAATAGAATTGCTAATCAATGCGATGGATGGGCTTGTTTTTGAGTGCAAATTAACTCAAAATGTGGCTCGATAGTCAACACGCATTTCATCATGCACCACCTGTAGTCGTTCTCTTTTATTCAATTCAATTTCGGTCAGAGCTGAAAATCCAAGTTTGCAAAGATAAGATGATCCAAATGTTTTGTTGCTCAAGTTAGGGGAACTACTGCATGAAAAATAAAATTACTTGCTGTTTATTTTCAAGGGCCAATCACGTCAAAGAATGATTCTTGTCTGGGAGGTTATACTCTTACACACACAGATGCTCATAACATTGACAGACTCTTGCGTACGCAAACGTACATCTTATCTATTCTAATGTATATTTATGAAGGGAATTTTTTAAAATAAAGTAAAATTCGGGAATCTATTGTGGCACACCCGGAATCTCTTCGGGCCACACAGTTTGAGAGACACTGGTCTAGAGAGTGGCAACTAAAATTCTCAATGGTTTCTGTCTTAAAGTTGTCTACATAACCCTTACTGAGATTTCTCACGGTCATACTGAGCTCCTTTAAGAGCCCGACATCTTCTGCTTCAGTCACTCGGGGCCCTGCTGCTGTGAGGAGTTCAGCCAGAGCTCACCCCTGAGGACTAAACATGGATCCACCTCAGGTCTGAGCAGTACTCAGTTGGCAGTGTGCACTTAGTTACATCAAACGGATCAATTTCTTCTATCTATGAAGGTTACACCACCAGTCTCCATCACACCAGTTTTACCCCAGTTCTGCACTCACCTGAGCAGCTGCTTTTCCCAGTCTCTCTTTCCTCTGATCCAGGCTCTCCCCTGATGTACGGCTCTTCCCCTCGTTCAATGCGCGATATAATCTCCGGGGTGAGGTTTGGACAGCCTGTTCCTGGTGTAAGAAAACTGCATTAGCCCAATTCCCTCAAATTCAAAAGTCAGGCAAATTTCCAGCATAAAGAAGTCCACTAACTTCACTGAACAAAAATATTAAAACCTTTGGTTAAAAAGAAACAGCCTTGCAAATCTCAGAAAAGTTATTTAAACCATCTTCTTTATAGTTTGGTGATAATTTGCGGAAGCCAGTAAGGAAGCTGCTCAGCACCCAGCAGCAGCGCCTAAATCGCACTCCTGCTTGTGCCACTCAGTAGTCGAAGAAACTTGATCACGCAGCAGCTCGTTAGCAGCGGGGCAGGAACTTGGAAAGTTCGCTCCTGCCCGCTGCACCTCCACCATGGATCAGCAGATGAGGTATGAGGATAGGGTAGGGAGAGGGGCAGGGCGCACAGCCTGGGAGGGAGGAAGGGTGCAGAATCTGGAGGGAGGAGGAAAGGGGCTTGGTGCAGCCTGACAGGGGAGGGAGGGAAGGAAGGAAGGGGGCTGGGTGGAGAGTCTGACAGGGGAGGGAAGGAAGGGGATTGTGTGCAGGGCCTGACAGGGGAGCGAGGACAGGAAGGAAGGGGGCTGTGTGCAGAGCCTGACAGGGGAGGGAGGGAAGGAAGGGGGCTGTGTGCAGAGCCTGAAAGGAGAGGGAGGGAAGGAAGGGAGTTGGGTGCAGAGTCTGACGGGGAGGGAGGAAAGGAAGGAAGGGGGCTGGTTGCAGAGTCTGACAAGGGAGGGAGGAAAGGAAGGAAGGGGGCTGGTTGCAGAGTCTGACAAGGGAGGGAGGAAAGGAAGGAAGGGTGCAGAGCCTGACAGGGTAGGGCACTTGAATATTTAGCCACCCCACTTATATTTCAGTCAACCATTTTTCCTCCTTTTTGGGGGGAAAAAGGGGTCTCAACTTATATTTGGATCGACTTATATTCAAGTATACTGTATACAATACTTGAACTTGTAACTATGTATTTGTAACTATGACTTAACTGTTTTAATAACTATACTGAACTACCTGTACCTATTGAATGTCCGTGTCAAACTGTCCATTTTAATTTCCTGGGTAACAGACCCAACCTCTTGTAATGTAAACCGACCTTGAACTGAATAGGTAAAGGCGGAATAGAAAACCTGATTAACATAACATAACTCACACTCCTAGAATTTCTGAGTCTCCGTTATGCAAAACTGCTCAACTTCTCATCCATCTGCCTCTGGAGCCACCAATTTTTCCTTACTTGGAGATTTTAATATTCACGTTGATTCAGCTCCACAGGGTCCCTGCTGGAGTTTTTGTCCCAGTGCATAAAAAAAGTCACCCACTGAATTTGGCTCTGTTTATACAATGTGGCTAATATTATATGAAGGGCTCTAGATTTATCTTCAGATACAGCGATGTGGTCTGATAACTTTTTATAACATTTTGTTTGAAAAAACAACAAGTGAGGTTTTGGCTCCCCAAAGTGTCTTGCGTGCAACCTAAAAAGGAACATGGCCATGGGAGGGGCTCGGTGAGGGTGGGTGGGAGATAGGGGTTTTCTAAGTATTTAGGTCCAGTATTACAGAAGAGGGTTCTGGGTCCAACTCGCACACCAGGATTTCTACCAGGTATCAGCAGGCCTAAGTCCTTATGCACAAAGTTGCTTGGTTTGGATTTCTGAGCACCATTTATTGAATCCTCCCCAAGACGACTTGCCTGCAGAGGAGTTGGTAGGGCAGATGATTGTTGAAAGATAGAGTTTAGTGGCTGCAGCAATAGATAAGACTGTGCTGGTTACAAAGTTCATTACTCAGAATGAAATTAAGGCTGTTTGGTTTCACAAATGAGGCTTCCATTTTCATCAAGTGTCAACGTAGACTGTTAAGCAACTTTCCTACCGAGACTTTGACATTTTGTGATTTTTGTCATATTTTTAAGGCCAAAGTACTCGTAGGTCATAGAAACATGACGACAGATAAAGGCCAAATGGCCCATCCAATCAGATGCAAAGTGAACATAACTATTTACTACTACTACTACTATTTAATACTTCTATAGAGCTGAAGAGGGTAGCCAGTGCTGTACATTTTGACATTAAATAGACAGTCCCTGCTCAGAAGAGCTTACAATCTAACTTGGACAAACAGACATGACAGGGGGGTTGGGTATGCAAAACCCAAGGAGGAGATTATTTCATGCTTAAGAGTGACTGAGGAGACCTGCATTTGGCAAGTGATAGCGAGTTGGATTCTTTTGGTTCAAAAATAACTGGCTGAAAAAAATAAGGGCAAGAAAGACCTTTCTCAAATGCTTTCCATGCTGGTAAGACTCATTAAAGCGGTCTTACTGGCACGGAGGAACCCCTCCTGATGTTCAAAAGGGTTTTCAGGGGCTGTTGCCAATCCCCATAGCAGCCACAAGAACCCTAAGCAAATGCATCTCAAGGCGCTCATTAGTATTTAAATGAGCTCTCCTAGTGATGAACGAAAGGGAAATTTCTCCCCCTTTTCTAAGGCAAAATTTTCCAGGTCTGGACCTGTCAGTAGCTGTTTTATGTGCTGGACATAGAGGCACACAACACACTCACAATAGCCTTGCCCATTTAAGGGCCCTCCCCCCCTTCCCAAAAAAATCCCACAGCTGAACAAGCAGCCCCTGCTCTCCCTGCCAGCTCAGCTGATCACAGCTCCAGAGCCACAATCAGCTGAATCGGCAGGGGAATTGCTGATTAGCTAAACTGGCAGGAGGGAGACAAGCAGCGGAAGGACAAAATGGAGCTGACAGGAGGAATGGGGGTGGGAGAGGAGCTGGGCCTACCGCTTTGCTCTTCTGAACAGGCGCCAGGCAGAGTTCCTCCCCCTTTTACCGGGGCTGCTTTGCACAAATAGCATGCAATGTCTGATGTAATAATATCCCAGGAACTCTCCATTTTGGACTACTGCAATGCAATCCTGCTAGGCGTTCCCAAGTACATGATCAAACACATACAGATAGTACAGAACGCAGCAGCAAGATTTCTGCTGGGAAATCAAAACATACAAGTGCTACTCTGATTCTGAAAGAATTACACTGGCTCCCTATTGAAAGTAGGGCAAAGATCATGTTGACGACACACAAAATCATTCTTCTTTCAGAACCGCATTACTTAGCAACCAGACTACACAATCATACTCCAACACACACACTTCGCTCGAGTCAAGAATACTTGTTGGAAATACCATCTTTCAAAGACATCAAATACAGAAGTGTCAGGAAAAGAATGTTCTCTCAGTGGTGGAACTCCCTACCAAAGGAATTAAAACGAGAAAAAGATACTAAAAAGTTAAAGAAAGGAATGAAGACCTTTCATTTCTCAAACTACTTTAATTAATATAGTGGGATTAGCTCACTACTTCATAGTTTACACATGATAAGATTAGGCAGGATATACGAGGGAAGTTTAAATTGTCCCTAAAAGTTTTAGTGTGTATATTTCTAGAGGCTAATTATATAAATAAGTATAACGAAGAGATATAGGATTATAGTATTCTTTAGAGTCGAGTCAATCAAAGGTAAATGATTTGTACATATATATGTGTATACTGGACATCTCTGAAACAATCTAATTCTGTATTAGAGAATGACATGGTGGCTGTTACCCGCGGCTAGCCGCAGGTAACCCGCCGAAACAGTGGGGGCAGAAAAATTGCTCACTGTGGGTACGGGGACAAGGCCATGGAGCGGTGAATGGCCTTGTCCCCGCAATTAAGGGAGGGAATGCGCGCGGCCCCCCTCCCTCCTTCCTACCTACCCAAATCTATCTCCCTCCCCCCTACCTTCGCCGCGTGTTTTAAGTGAGTAACTTGATCAAGCTGCCGGAGCCTGCATGCAGTCACGTGCGTCTGTGGGTGGAAGCTTCTCCTCTGACCCAACTTCCGGTTGCGTCAGAGGAGAAGCTTCCGCCCACAGATGCACGCGACTGCTCGCAGGCTCTGGCAGCTTGAATAAATTACTCACTTAAAACGCACCGCAAAGGTAAGGGGGGAGGGAGTGAGATGGGATCTCAACCAAAAAGGAGGATAACTGCAACAAGCAGAAAAATTGGTTCAAGCTCCCCTTTGACCCCCAGGGTCCCACATCCTTAGCAAAATCTATCTGTGAACCTCACCTGATCACTGGACCAGAACTACAGTGTCTCAGATAACTCTTTAAAACTCAGCCGCTTCTCCTTCCAGAAGCAGCCAAACTTCAGTTTCTTGTCTCTGAAGACAAGCAACACCCTGCAGCCCTTCCTAACAGTCCTGCTGCAGTGTGAGACACTGACACAGTCATTCTCCAGAACTTGCCTTTCAACTTCTGATTCAACTGCCACTTTTGTAAATCTCTTTGGGATTAGTATACTTTGGGATTACTACAGTTGAGGCTGGTGGGGGAGGTTTATAAGAAATTGGATTTCAGCTCCAAACTGCTCAATGAGACGCTCCAAAATGGTCTGGATGGTAGCCTGCAATTGTAGATCCGAGTCTGAAACTGGACCACTAGCTGAGGCTAAAGGCTCCGAGGTCGAAGAGGAGGAATGCTTCGACTTGGAGGAATGATGCTTAGGCATCTTGAGGACCACCGCTGGAAATATCTGCTGAGGTATCTGACCTGAGGGAAGTTCAGGAGAAGACTTGGCAGATTTACTCAAGGTCGAGGACGTTCCAAACGAGGAAGGTCTGATGAGAGTGGAGGTCCGAGTCGTGGAGGCAGGAGGACACCCCACAGCAGGTCTGATCGAGTTGGATGTCGAGGGTGTAGTAGGGGTGCCCATACCAAAAATCTTCTCCACTTGAACTCGACGACATTTAAGGGCTCGAAGTTGAAGAGTAGCACAACGAACGCACGACTCCGGGCAATGGTCAGACCCCAGACACTGAAAGCACCAGTGGTGTGGGTCAGTGAGGGAGATCGCACACTGGTACTGGCTACACTTTTTGAAGCCTGTGACCGGCCGGGACATTGAAGGAACAATAGCTGCCGCAAAGTCAAAGCCCGCAGGCTGAGGGCATGCGACAGGCCCCGCCGTCACTCGATGAAAAAATTCAAGTCTTTTTCTTTTTAAACAATGCTGAAAGAAAAGCACAGCAACCCGGTAATAAGAAAATAAAACACGAGCCGTGGTGAGAGAAGGCACGAAGCAAACTAAGTTCAGCGCAGAGCGTCAATCACGGACTTATTGGCTCCACGGAAAACCGAGAAGACACGCCCTGTGCTGGGGGGGAAGGCACTCGCGCATGCACGGTGCGGCAGACTCAAAACTTTGGAGTTTCTCCAAGCAAATCTGATTGTGAGGCTGTCCGCACCCGGGCTCTGTGGATGACGTCACCCACATGTGAGAATAGGCTGCCTGCTTGTCCTGGGATAAACACCATTACTAAGCTATTTTATTAAAGCTCCAGCAGGGTTGTGTTCCTCCTTGACTATAGTTCATGTATTGAATCATCTTTTCTGAAGTTAATATTCATATTTCCATCAAAGCTGCTCATGTAAACCACTCTGAATTGACTTTATAGTCATTACTCAGTAGTATAGAAGCTTTAAATAAACAATATAATTTACTTGCCATTGTGCTGGGTGTCACCCGATAAATTTAAATTGCTCCTAACACAGTATTTATTACCGTGTTGGTGATCCTTACCTCCAAATAAACCTATCTTTTTAAAGACGCTTTTAAACATTTAAATTTTAGACATACGACAAAATGCTTTAGGTTTTTAACTCTTTCCCTTTCTTGTTTATTCCCTCTAAGAAAGAATTGTAACTTTCCCTGTAACCAGGTTTCTTTTTAGAAAATTGTACATCGCTTAGTAAATTGAATAAGCGATTCATCAAATATGAATAAAAACTTGAAACTTTTAATCCCATTCTCACCGACTCCAGCTGCTGAGAAGATATAAAGCAATCACTGCAGCATTCACTCACTTTTCCACTAAATGACACTACTTACAATACTCTTTATAATAATATTCCAATATTTCTAATAAAAATGTAACGATCTCCCTTACCCAGTGAGATCAGGATCTCATAATTCTCCTTCATCACCTCCCTGTAAAGCTCTTTCTGCCCTTGATCCAAATACTCCCATTCCTCCAGAGAGAAAGAGACAGCGATGTCCTCAAACGTCACCCGCATCTGAAACACAAACCAGAAACACACTCAGCACCTTCTGCATCACCATCACCTCCTAATCGTGGAGCTCTTCGGGGCAGGGAGAAAGTTTTCCAGCTCATATAAGTCACAAACACATAACACAGGGATCTAGTTCAGGAGATCATCCCAGTACTGGGCCCAGATGGGCCGGGCCGAGCCTAACTAGTCTGAGCTCAAGCCCGTCCATTCGCATCCATCGGATCCCTCGTGACGTCATGTTCCGATCCCGAGACAGGCGCGAGCAGCAAGTATAAGATGCTGCTCGCGCCGGTGAACATTTATAAAAAGCTCCTACCTGAGCGGAAGCTCCTTTAGGCAGTTGCCTAGAAACGAATTGGGAGAAGCTGAGATTTGGCCCCCGAGATTTCTTCGAAGGAATCCAAAACTAAAAGGGGTGATGACATCATCAAGGGGAGGCGGAGCTTCACGACCCTTTCGGCTTGGCTCGGCCCCTTTTAGTGCTGATTGCTCAGAATGAGTTAGAAGGCTCCACCCCCTAGCCCTGATGGGGAAGAAACAAGGAGGAGTTACAGCTCTTTCTGGCTCTTATTGGTCAGAATGGCCGAGGGGCGGGAAGAGGAGTCGGAAGGTTCCACCCCCAAGCCCTGATGAGAAGAGGAGTGACAGCTATTATTGGTCAGAATGTTCTTGGGGGCGGGAAGAGGAGTTAGAAGGCTCCACCCCCCTAGGCCTGATGGAGAGGAAGGAGGAGTTACAGCTCTTATTGGTCAGAATGTTCGTGGGGCGGGAAGAGGAGTTGGAAGGTTCCACCCCCTAGGCCTGATGGATAGGAAACAAGGAAGAGTTACAGCTCATTCCGACTCTTATTGGTCAGAATGGCCGTGGGGCGGGAGGAGGAGTTAGATGGCTCCACCCCCTAGCCCTGATGGGGAGTAAACAGGGAGTTACAGCTTTTTCTGGCTCTTATTGGACAGAATGTTCGTGCGGCGGGAAGAGAAGTTAGAAGGCTCCACCCCCTAGCCCTGATGGAGTAGGAGAGGAGTGACAGCTCTTATTGGTCAGAATGTTCGTGAGGGGAGGGGAAGAGATTAAACTCCTCCTCCTGACAATGAGGACTATGGAATACGCTCCCAGGAACCACCCAACTTTGACTAGTGCTGAAAAGGCTGATCTTAGGTCTGTTGTAAGGAAGGACCCGGGATCAGTCTTTGCAGCACTGGTAGAAATTGTACGATTCTCTCCAGCCGGTTACTTTGCCCCTGATGCAGCCAACTCTGGCATTACTTCCTGGAAGTAGCTCTCCCCTCTCTGGCAAGCTCCCCTCCCCCACTCAGCAGCTGCTCTAGAGACAGAGTTAAGGGTCAGTTTAAGTTCCTTCCTCGTCTCACTGTTTCCTTCTGTCTTGGGACATAAGAGCCCCCTCCCCCCCCCCCCAACATTATTAGTTCCTGCAATGGTCCTAGGAAAACCCAGATTCTGGCTGTTCTGGAAGGGAAATCAACTGAAGGGGGTTCAGCTGCCAGACTGGCTGAGAAAGGGAGAAGGAGACTGAAGTGAAGCTGAAGGCAGGGCCACAGGAAGCATTTCAATCTTCCCCAGATCCAACTCAATGATCTGTCTTGGAAGGAAAGGGGCATGGTTAACGTGACCATTTATTTTTTTCATCAAAAGGGGACATTTATTAATTGTCAGTCCTGCCCCCAATCCCGCCCCCAATTTCTTCCATTCATTTTTCATGTACACATCTTCTTAATTCATAATGGTAACCATAAAATTTTTAAAAACTACAAAGCACACTATAGGCAGAGAAAATGTTAATTATCATTTACATTTGGGGTGGGGGTTTCAAATATGTCAAGGCAAATGACTTTCAAATATGCAATGTCACCTCAGTAACTAAAGAAAAATAGACAAATATAGTGCAAAATATAGACAGCAGATATAAATTCTCAAAACTGACATGTTTTGATCACTAAATTAAAAATAAAATCATTTTTCCTACTTTTGTTTTCTTGTGATTTCATGAGTCTCTGGTTGCGTTTCCTTCTGTCTATGTATCCTTTCTTTTATTTCTTTCTTTCTGCACTCAGGCCCAACAATTGTCCCTTTCTATTCCCTCCCTCCTTCCTTCCCATGTCCTTAGTGCCCCCAGAGCCTCCTTCCCATGTCCTTAGTGCCCCCATCCTGTGTCCTTAGTACCCCCATCCTGTGTCCTTAGTGCCCCAGTGCCTCCATCCTGTGTCATTAGTGCCCCCAGTGCCTCCGTCCTGTGTCCTTAGTGCCCCTTCCTATGTCTTTAGTGCCCCCAGTGCCTCCTTCCCATGTCCTTAGTGCCCCTTCCTGTCCTTAGTGCCCCCACTACTTCCTTCCCATGTCTTTAGTGCCCCCAGTGCCTCCTTCCCAAGTCCTTAGTGCCCCTTCCCATGTCTTTAGTGCACCCAGTGTCTCCTTCCTATGTCCCTCTCACGGCCTTCCACACTTTGTCCCACCCCCACACCCCAAGCGAGCCTGCCTGCCTGTCTACCTCTCTCTTTCCCTCCCTGGCCAAAGCCAGGCTGCCTGCCTGTCTACCTCTCTCCTTCCCTCCCTCCCTGGCCAAAGCCTGCCTGCTTGCCTGCCTACCTATCTCCTTCCCTCCCTGCCGCAAAAAAAAAAAAAAAAAAGCCTCCCCATCTTTCCCCCTGTCTGCTGCTCTTACTGCCCTGCCCCTACAGCTGCTAAACCCGACAGGAAGTCTTCTTTCCGAAGTCAATTCCGATGTCGGAAAGGACGTTCTGGGCCAGCCAGGCAGCGATTGGCTGACCCAGAACATCCTCTCCGACATCAGAATTGACTTCGGAAAGAAGATTTCCTGTCAGGTTTAGCAGCTGTAGCGGCAGGGCAGTAAGAGCAGCAGACAGGGGGAAAGATGGGGAGGCTTTTTTTTTTTTTTTTTTGTGGCAGGGAGGGACAGGAAGTGATCGCCTGTCCCGTTGTCCCCGAGCACAACTTCGGGACACTGTCCCTGAAAATGGGACATTTTGGCATCCCGAAACTGTCTGTGGGGACAACGGAACTGGAGGTCTGAAAACGGGACCGTCCCGTTCAAAACGGGACGTATGGTCAGTGGCGTACCTAGGGCATGTGGCACCCGGGGCCCATCATTTTTTGACACCCCCCCCATGTAAAAAAATATTTTTTTGTAATGACCATGAAACGGAATAAATGGTCAGAATAGAAACAGGCAGTGAAAATTTTCTTATATTCCAAACATAACATAACATAAATTATGTCTGAATTGTCATGACATCAGAAGTACATATGGAGTAGTTGCAGGTGATGCTTGGGACAGTTCTGATTGTGTTAGTTCGGTTTTATGTGTTTTTTGAATAGAAGGGTTTTTATTTCTTTTTGAAGGTTTTGCAGTCTGTGGTCGATGTCAATTGGTTGTAGAGTTGGGGGTCGAGTGTTGCAGCTCGAATGGCTAGGAGGTTGTCGAACAGTTTTTTTCTTTTGACGGTTTGGTTGGAGGGTGTGTGAATGGTGTGTGAGTTCTCCTATGTCTGTTTGAAGTGGATTGAATTATTTAGCTGAAGAAATTAGTTACCCCCTCATCCCACACACATTAATTCTCTTCCATTTTTGTTCCCATTATAAAAAACACTGATAAGTTCCCAGAAAAAAAATACATTAAAATAAGAAGGGAAAACAAAGGCCCCTACAGATGAGAACATAACATAAGAATAGCCTAACTGGGTCAGACCAATGGTCCATCATGCCCAGTAGCCCATTCTCATGGTAGCCAATCCAGGACACTAATACCTGGTCAAAACCCAAAGAGTAGCAACATTCCATGCTACCGATCCAGGGCAAGCAGACACTTCCCCCATGTCTTAATAACAGATTATGGACTTTTCCTCCAGGAATTTGTCCAAATCTTTCTTAAAACCAGCTACACTATCTGCTTTTACCATAACTTCTGGCCACTTCATTTTTAAGTTTAGATCTTTCCTTTCAAACAGAGACCTTGCTAGATGTCAAATACAGCACAAGGTAACTTCACATGGACTTAGCTGTGCAGGAAATGTGAATCTCCTCATACACCCACCATATAGTGCAAAAATGTGCAAAGGTCTGTTTTTTTTTTCTTTCGATCACTACATAGCCTAATGCCACACAAGCAGCGCTGTTACAAACATATTCTGTAGGTCAATGCTAAGGATAACAAAGTTTCCTTCTTTGGACCAGAAGGAGAGAGGACCGGCTAGTGACATGTCTCCCAGGGGCAAGAACGAAGGACAT
This sequence comes from Geotrypetes seraphini, assembly GCF_902459505.1. NCBI lineage: Eukaryota > Metazoa > Chordata > Amphibia > Gymnophiona > Dermophiidae > Geotrypetes > Geotrypetes seraphini. Next base: position 504,690,444 of record NC_047085.1, read on the forward strand.
CACCGACAGAATCGAGAGGATCCTGGAAGGAGCGGAGACAGAGGAGACAGTGGTGATAATCCACGTTGGAACAAACGACGTCAGCAGAAGAACTAACCGAGCAGTTCCAGACCCTGGGAAGGAAGTTGAAGCTGAGGACACGGAAGATAGCTTTCTCAGAGATCCTGCCAGTACCGAGGGCAGATGTAAGGAGGCAGACCGAGCTGCAAGCCATAAACGCATGGCTGAGGAGATGGTGCGAAGAGGAAGGCTTCCACTTTGTAAGGAACTGGTCAACTTTTTGGGGTAAGAACAAGCTCTACAGGAGGGACGGACTGCACCTGAGCACAACAGGAACAAGAATGCTGGCAAATAACGTCAAGAGCACAATAGACAAGGCTTTAAACTGAGGAGAGGGGGAAAGCTGACAGTCGATCTGGTGTCGACGCTTCGGGAAGGAATATCAAAGGAAGATATTGAAAGGGAAAACTGCAAAGTAGGCCTCCAAGGCAAGCGGGAAAATTGCGAAAAAGGACTCAAAGACGAACTACAGGAGTTCAAGGAACAAGTGAAATTAGAGAGCGAAAAGAAGGAAAAACAGCAGGAACTAAAAGGACATGCAGAAATGAGGAAGACAGCTGAGGACAAAGAAATCACACCATGGGAAGGGGAAGAACAAAATGGGACTCAGGGGCTGGCACCCCAAGAAGGGGACGACAAGAGAATCAACCCACAAGGAAGAACAACAGGGAAAGTAAAAAACCAAAACTTAAATTGCTTGTACGCCAATGCAAGGAGTCTACGGACCAAAATGGGAGAGCTGGAAGTCATGGCCAACAAAGAGGACCTATACATAATTGGAATCACAGAAACATGGTGGTCTGAGGACAACAAATGGGACGTAGTACTACCAGGTTATAAACTCTATAGGAAAGACAGGACATGTAAGAAGGGAGGAGGAATAGCGCTATACATAAAGGACTCCATTCACTCGACCAGGATGGATACGGCAACAAGGTCAGAAGGTTTGGAATCGCTATGGGTTAAGTTACCAGGAAGAAAGGGAGCCGACACAAAATTGGGACTTTATTATCGCCCACCTGGACAGCCAGAAACAAGTGACAATGACCTAGAAGCAGAATTGAGGCAGGAATGCGGAAGGGTGACGGTTATGGGAGACTTCAACCACCCTGGGATAGACTGGAGCATTGGACACTCCAGCAGCGCGAGGGAAACAAAGTTCCTGGAGGCTGTGAGGGATTGCTTCTTGGAGCAGCTGGTCCAGGAACCGACACGAGGAGATACCACTCTTGACCTAATCCTCAACGGTCTAGGGGGACCCGCAAAGGAGGTGGTAGTAGTAGGGCCACTAGGAAACAGTGATCATAACATGATCCAGTACAAACTAGAAATGGGAACATCAAAAGTGAAGAGAACCACAGCGATGGCACTCAACTTCAGAAAAGGGAACTACGAAGCTATGAGGAAAATGGTGAGACATAAACTCAGAAACAGCTCACGGAAGATGGAGACCGTAGAGAAAGCCTGGTCCCTACTCAAGAACACGGTGCAAAAAGCACAAAACATGTACATCCCCAGGTTTAGGAAAGGGCGCAAACAGAATCAAACAAAAAACAAGGTGTGGATAACAAAGGAAGTGAAGAAGGCGATAAGCGACAAGAAATCATCATTCAGAAAATGGAAAAAGGACCAAACTGAGGAAAACCGGAAGGAACACAAAAAACACCAGAAAGCGTGCCACCGAGTGGTTAGGGAAGCAAAAAGAGAATACGAAGAGAAGCTGGCTGGGGAGGCGAGAAACTTCAAACCGTTCTTTAGGTACGTGAAGGGGAGGCAACCGGCAAGGGAAGAAGTGGGACCGTTGAATGATGGAACCAGAAAGGGAGTGGTAAGAGAGGAAAAAGAGGTAGCAGACAGGTTAAACAAGTTTTTCTCGTCGGTCTTCACGAGCGAGGACACATCCAATGTACCAGAACCTGAGGAGATTATAAGTGGGGATCTAGATGAAAAGCTGGAGCGAATAGAAGTAAGCCATGAGGACGTCCTACGACAGATAGATAGATTAAAAAGCGACAAATCACCGGGCCCGGATGGAATCCACCCAAGGGTACTAAAAGAACTGAGAAAGGAAATAGCGGAAACACTCCAACAAATATGTAATCTATCATTGAAAACTGGGGAGATCCCGGAGGACTGGAAAATAGCAAATGTCACGCCTATCTTTAAGAAAGGATCAAGAGGAGACCCGGGAAACTACAGGCCGGTGAGCTTGACTTCGGTTCCGGGTAAGATGATGGAAGCACTTATTAAGGACAGCATCTGCGAGCACATGGAAAAAAATGGGCAGCTGAGGGAGAGCCAACATGGCTTCTGCAAGGGAAGGTCTTGCCTCACAAACTTACTACATTTCTTTGAGGGAATAAACAGCCAGATAGACAAAGGGGAACCCATAGACATAATTTACCTCGACTTCCAAAAAGCTTTCGACAAGGTACCCCACGAACGGCTGCTTAAGAAGCTGTGGAACCACAGAGTGGAGGGGGATGTATACCGATAGATTAAACACTGGTTGGCGGGCAGAAAACAGAGGGTTGGAGTGAAGGGCAAATACTCAGACTGGCAACGGGTCACGAGCGGAGTTCCGCAGGGGTCGGTGTTGGGACCGCTTCTGTTCAATATATTTATAGACGATCTGGAGACAGGGACGAAATGTGAGGTTATCAAATTTGCAGATGACACCAAACTCTGCAGCAGGGTTAGAACCACGGAAGACTGTGAAAACCTGCAAAGGGACCTAACGAAGCTGGAAGAGTGGGCCAAAAAGTGGCAGATGCGTTTTAATATAGAGAAATGCAAGGTCATGCATGTTGGGAAAAAGAACCCGATGTTCAGCTATACAATGGGGGGAACATTGCTAGATGTAAGTACCCTTGAAAGAGACCTGGGTGTGCTGGTGGATACAACAATGAAAGCATCAGCACAATGCGCGACAGCCTCAAAGAAAGCAAACAGAATGCTGGGTATCATCAAGAAGGGTATCACGACCAGGACAAAGGAAGTCATCATGCCACTGTACCGTGCAATGGTGCGCCCGCATCTGGAGTACTGTGTCCAGTATTGGTCGCCGTACCTCAAGAAGGACATGGCATTGCTTGAGGGGGTCCAGAGAAGAGCGACGAAAATGGTAAGAGGTATGGAAAACCTTTCGTATGCCGACAGGCTAGAACAGCTGGGGCTGTTCTCCCTGGAAAAGAGGAGACTTAGAGGAGACATGATACAAACTTTCAAGATCCTGAAAGGCATAGATAAGGTAGACAGGGACAGATTCTTCAGACTGTGGGGAACAACAAGTACAAAGGGGCACTCGGAGAAACTGAAAGGGGATAGGTTTAGAACCAATGCCAGGAAGTTCTTCTTCACCCAGAGAGTGGTGGACACATGGAACGCACTTCCGGAGGTTGTGGTGGGGCAGAAGACACTACAGGGATTCAAAGAAGGTTTGGATAAATTCCTGAAGGAAAAGGGGATTGAGGGATACAGATAGAAGTAAGGATAGGTTTTTTAGGGCAGGGAACACTTGACAGGTCATGGACCTGATGGGCCGCTGCGGGTGCGGACCGCTGGGTGCGATGGACCTCTGGTCTGATCCCGGTGGAGGCAACTTCTTATGTTCTTATAAACCACTGGAAGAGATCCCAAAACAACACCCAAAGACCCACTCAGTGTGTGAACCAGTTGAGTGGAGTGGACTAACTGGGGGGTGGAAATGGGCCCGGAGTTTGCTCAGCAGAATTTCCCAGACCACCTCTTCCTCTCAACACATTGACACGCTGCCACCACCACCACTAGGAACACCTCACTGGGTAGGCCAGCTATGCTATAAACTTTATAAAACACATTATTATATTTTCTTATAAAGCACATATTTTAACTGAACTCTCTGACATCCTCAGCCTTTCCATTCACAAAAATAGAAGGAAGAAAAGTTCCCATTTCCTGCTGTCTCATGTCCCCGGCCTATACAATATTTTTTTTCTGCAGACCCTTCAAAAGTCTGACCAAATCCTCGTTTCACTTGCATTATAAAGTACTGAGGATGCCATCTCTCCCCAATCCCAGGTCCTAAAGTCTAAGACAGTAGCGCAAACTAATGCTGCCAGATTCAGGAAAAAAAATTTTGATTCGATTCAGCCTATTGAATTGGTTTTTCAATTCGATTTTCCTGCCCAGTTGGGTGATTTTTTTGAAAACTCCTGGTGGGTTTTATAGCTTTTTCACCCCCTTTGGCTTCTCCTAATCACACTGGCGCTGTGGTGTAAATAAAATAAAGAAACAAAAAGGACTTTTCCTCTCTCTGTTAAATCCTAGCTCACGTTTGCAGTCCAACACCAGCTCTGGCAGGATACACATTTCAAATCTGACATATTATAATCACAAAACAGAAAATAACATTAATTTTTCTACCTTTTGTTGTCTGGTTATATTTCAAATCTTGTTGGTCCAAGGCTCTGGTTTTCTTCTGATAACTTGGGGTCTCCTTCTTTCTTCTTTCTGCATGCTAACCATCCATCTGCCAACTCTGTCCTCCCTTTCCATTTCCCTTCCCTCCCCAGGAAGTCTGGTATCTTTCCTTTTTTTCATCTCCCTCCACAGATCCACCTTTTAACTACCCTTTCATCCGGCATCTCTCCCTCCTTCCCCACCACCCGAGTCCACCATCTCTCCCTTTCTTTTCCCAATTACCCTCCTATCCAGTATCTCTATCCCTCCTCCACATCATCCCTTGTGTCCAATTTCTCTCCCTTTCTGTTCCTTCCCTCCCTAAATCCCATGGTCCATCATCTCTCTCCCTCTCCTCTATTTTCAGACCCATTATTTCTTCCTCCCACCCAAAGTTTGGCATATGCACGTCTCTTTGAACACCCCCTTCCCTCCGTGTACTTCTAAACCAGGGTCCCCCCCAAAGGCCTGTCCCCCCTTAAAGGTCTGCCTGTCCCCCCTTGAAGGCCTGCACCCCCCTTGAAGGCCTGTCTCACTTCCTTGAAGGCCTGTCCCCCCCTTGAAGGCCTGCCTGTCCCCCCTTGAAGGTCTGCACCCCCCCTGAAGGCCTGCACCCCCCCCGAAGGCCTGTCCTCCCCCCCTTGTAGGCCTGTCCCCCCTTGTAGGCCTGCCTTCCTGTCCCCCCCTTGAAGGCCTGTCCCCCCCTTGAAGGTCTGCACCCCCCGAAGGCCTGCACCCCCCTGAAGGCCTGTCCCCCCTTGAAGGCCTGCACCCCCCCCGAAGGCCTGAACCCCCCCGAAGGCCTGCACCCCCCTTGAAGGCCTGTCCCACCCCTTGTAGGCCTGTCCCCCCCTTGTAGGCCTGTCCCCCCCTTGTAGGCCTGTCCCCCCCTTGAAGGCCTGCACCCCCCCGAAGGCCTGCACCCCTCCAAGGCCTGTTCCCCCTTTGAAGGCCTGTCCCACCCCCTTGTAGACCTGTCCCCCCCTTGATGGCCTGCCTGCCCCCCCTTGAAGGCCTGTCCCTCCCCCTTGAAGGTCTGCCACACCCCCAAAGGCCTGTCCCCCCCCTTGAAGGTCTGCACCCCCCCGAAGGCCTGTCCTCCCCCCCTTGTAGGCCTGTCCCCCCCTTGAAGGCCTGTCCCCCCCCCTTGAAGGCCTGCACCCCCCCCGAAGGCCTGCACCCCCCTGAAGGCCTGTCCCCCCTTGAAGGCCTGCACCCCCTTGAAGGTCTGCACCCCCCCGAAGGCCTGAACCCTCCCGAAGGCCTGAACCCCCCTTGAAGGCCTGTCCCACCCCCTTGTAGGCCTGTCCCACCCCCTTGTAGGCCTGTCCCCCCCCCTTGAAGGCCTGCACCCCCCCCGAAGGCCTGCACCCCCCCAAGGCCTGTTCCCCCCTTGAAGGCCTGTCCCACCCCCTTGTAGGCTTGTCCCACCCCCTTGTAGACCTGTCCCCCCCTTGAAGGCCTGCCTGCCCCCCCTTGAAGGCCTGCCTGCCCCCCCTTGAAGGTCTGCACACACCCCCAAAGGCCTGTCCCCCCCCCTTGAAGGCCTGTCCCCCCTTGAAGGCCTTCCTGCCTGTCTGTCACCCCCCTCCTCCTTGAAAGCCTGCCTGCCTGCCCGCCCGCCCCACCCCGAAGGACCGCTCGCCCCTGGCCTCCCCGCACCACTATGAAGCAGCACTACCTATGCTCCCGGCCTTGCCGTTCAGTCCCCCCCACCCCCACCCCCGAAGGACCGCTCGCCCCACTGACCTTCCTGCACCACCTATGAAGCAGCCGCAGCAGGATCCCGACGTCAGCGATCTCTGCGCTGCTTCCTGCGCCGCGTTCCCGCCCCTCCTCTGACATCAGAGGAGGGGCGGGACCGCGGCGCAGGAAGCAGCGCCCAAGCAGCTCAGGTATCGCTGAAGTCGCGATCCTGCTGCGGGCTGCTTCACAGGTGGTGCAGGAAGGTCAGTGGGGCGAGCGGTCCTTCGGGGGTGGTGGTGGGGGGAATGAACGGCAAGGCCGGGAACACCCCCTCATGGCTGGCACCCGGGGCGGACCGCCCCTCCCACCCCCCTTAGTACGCCACTGCATATGGTCATCTTAGGCATGGTGGACAAACTCGGGCAATTTATTCCAGGCATAGGGGGCAGCCAGATGAAAGGAACAAAGTGTGGAATTGACAGTGGAGGAGAAGGGTACAGCTAAGAAAGAGCAGCTGATCTGAGCAACGGAGTATAAGAAGAAAGGCGATCAGGGCACCAAGGGAAGAGGTCCTGGGGTTTCGTCAACCGTCTGACTTTCGGTTTAAAAAAATGGGAACACATAAGTCCCTATTATCAAAAACTTCACTGGCTGCCCCTCGAGGCTAAAGTATTACAGTGGAATCTTTGGAATAATTCATTCCAAAAGCATGCTCGTAATCCAAATTACTCGTATATCAAAGCGAGTTTCCCCATTGAAAATAAGGGAAACTCGCTTGATTCATTCCCCTCCCCCCAAAGGCCAGTGGCACTGCTCTACCCCCCCCCCCCCCGAGAACCGGCATTGCTGCCCCCTGCTCACGAAGGCCCCCCCCCCGCATGATCCGTCATCCTCCCCGCGATCCGGAATCCCCCTCCTGCTCGCATCACCCCCCCACTGTGATCTGACATCCTCCCCGTACCCATCACCCACCCGAACACATCACTTACCCCCCCCATCTGGCACCTGGCACTGGCACCAACGCACAGGACATGCTGGTGCCCGAAGATCTGTCGTCCTTTTTGTTGGGCCTTGAGCATCTGCATATGGGAAGGATGTCGAATCGCAGCGGGGGGGGGGGGGGAGGGGGCGACACAAGCGAGGGGGGTGCCGGATCACGCGGGGAGGCGCTCGTACATTGAGGAAAGCGCGATTTCCGAGGCGCCGATTTTCCGAATGTTTTGCTCGTCTTGCAAAACACTCACAAACCGGTGCACTCGTAAAACGAGGTACCACTGTACTCGTATATCAAAGCGAGTTTCCCCATAGGAACTAAGGGAAACTTGCTTGATTGGTTCTCACCCACCCCCATCCCCCGAGGCCATGTGGCGCTGCTCTACCCCCCAAGAACCGGCATTGATCCCCCCGCTCATAAAGGCCCCCCCGCATGCTCCGCTATCCCCCCCGATGCGATCCGGCGATCTTCGCGCTGGGCCTTGAGCATCTGCGCATGCTCAAGGCCTTCGGGTTCCCTTTCTCAACCGATTTGTCACCTAAGAATTTGTTGTTTATTATCTCTCATATTCTGTATACTGAATTAATTGCTTCTAGGTGAGAGATGCCGGGCCACAGAGCCCCCTGGAGCAGTGCATCAGGCCCCCCTGACCTCCTTATGTGCCTAAGGCAAGTGACTACTTGGCCTACCCTTTAATCCAGTCCTCCCTACAATTGATCTTTTATCCCAAATTTTCCAAAGCACAGAGGAAAATAAATGTTCACTCACCGGTAGAAATGTCCTCTGAACACTTCTGACAAAGCTGTATGCTATTACTGTGGCTTCTCAAGCTGAATCCTCTCAAACACAGCATTAAAGGAGGGATTTTGACTATCTTTGCCTCTATAAGGTCTTCTAACCAAGTCCAAGTAGCTAAACTTGAGGCTGTACTAAAAACTGTTCTCGACTAAATGAGGAAGACTACGATCCTTCTCTAAATTCACATTTAATTTAATTGATGACAAATGAATCAAATAACATAACATAACATCGTGTTTTTAAACTGCATAACCAGAAGTTCAACGTGGTTAACAAAAAATTAATAATAAAATAACACAGAAGACGCCCAGAGCTATTTGGCCAAACACTTTGAGAAAAGGTAGTTTTTCAACTGGCTTCTAAATCAACCCTGAATGACAAAGCTTGCCTAGCTCAATTTTGTTAGCCTCTGGTGACTCACTGAAAATTGATTTTCCTTTTTAAAAAAAAAAAATATTACTTTTCTTTATTGAGAAAGTAAATCACTTACAAATAGCAAGATATACAGCTCAACCACAACTGAACCCCCTCCCCCTCCCAACTCAGCAAAATGTAATTCTTCAGTACAATGTCCAATACAACTCAGAGAATCATCCCCCAAATCCCCCCCGGGCCATTGTCACTAGCACAAAAGGTATGAATAGGGATACAACAGGTGTAGCCAAATATCAAGGACTCTCCAACCATCGCACATAAGGGTCTCACACTTTAAAAAATGGTGTAGTACGATTATGCAGTAAAGCTGTTAACTTAGACATTCGAAAAATAAAGTCCAGCAATTGACCCCGAACCGGAGGATGAGCCTGTTTCCAGTGGACAGCCAGTAGAAGTCTACTAGCCGTAAAAATATAGCAGGCCAACTTATGGGCTTTATTCGAAAGCACCCCGATAACACATACAGAAGAGAACCTCCCTGAAAATTGATTTTTCATCTAGAATTCTGGGTTTTATTCTGCATTCTTCACTGTCATTATCTAATCAAATTAATCAGGTTACTAACAAATGCTTTTTTTCAGTTTAAAGATGCTTAGAAGAGTACGTCATCTTTTTTTTCAGCAATATTTTGTAGTTTTGGTTCAGGCCATTATTTTATCTCAGTTGGACTTTGGCAACTCGCTTTATGCTTGTTTAAGTAAATGTAATTTGAGGAGGCTATAATTTATCCAGAATACGGTGGCTAAACTGATATACGGTAAACATAAATATGACCATGTCACACCTTTACTGAGATCCCTTCACTGACTTCCTGTTTACTGGAGGATCCAATTTAAATGTGCAACTGTTCAAAATCCTATATGGTATTTTTTCTCCTTTGGCTCCTGTCTCATTTAATTCACAAGAAATCTCTAATTGTAGGAGCTCTCAGAAATATAAACTTGGCTTTTCCACTGCTAAAGGAATAAAAACTATGGCCAATTTTTGTCAATCATTTTCTTTTTTATTCGTAAAAGTTTGGAATGACCTTCCTTCTATAATTAGAGTTCTCTCTCATCTACCCACTTTTCGTACAGTACTGAAGACATCTATTTCAGAAAATTACTAATGATCCGTCTTTTTCAAATCAATCATAAAAGATAAAATTCTGGCCCAAAAGATATAGGGCTCCTTTTACTAAGCTGCAGTAGCGTTTTTAGCACGCGCTGCAGATTAGCCCGCACTAATCCCTGCGCTACGCGGAAAAACACAATAGAGGTGTTGGCTTCTAGCGTGCGCTAAAACCGCTAGCGCAGCTTAGTAAAAGGAGCCCATAGTTTCTGTTCTAATCTCTTGTATAATTTTATTAATATTATGTTAACCGAGTCGAGCCCTCCTGTTGGGATGAATCGGTATTAAAAAAATCATAAGATTAGATTACATCTGTGTAAAATATACTCCGTGTAACATCCTATATGTGCATTTTCTCCTTACCAAACTAGTTATAACTGTGGGAATACTGGCCAGGGCCTGACGTATATCAAGTTCCCTTATAGGCACTCCCAATTCCTCCCCCCCATTTATGGACCAGGTCTCCAAACGATACATTGGGCATTAAGCTCCAGATAAGTTTGTACAACCGTGAAACAGATAGGGGGACTCTATCTGCCAATATGTCTTGTATCCTCTGAAGGACCCCAACAGAGAGACCAGTAGCCCTCAAAGCTGCCACATAATGTGCCAACTGAATACAGCCATAATAAGCACCCAGAGTCTCCTCTATTGGACAGAGATTTTTAATAGTAGACATTCAGAATATATCTAAAAAAGGGGAAGTTTTACTAATAGGTGTTTGTTGATTAGGGTATTCCTATTACGGGGACTTTTAGAAGTAGGGAGATCCTGGATTCTCTACAAGCAGAACTGTTCCAGCAGTTGGTAATGGAACCCACGCAGGATGTGGTCTTACTGGACTTAGTGCTTACAAATGGGGAAAGTGTAGCTAAGAAGAAAAAAAATTTAAATTGAATTAGGTTGGGCAGATTGGATGGACCATTCGGATTGTTATCTGCTGTCATCTACTATGTTACATGTAAATGGTTTAACTGCTGTGTATGCCTGTTGACCTGTGTGAATCATTTGGTGTCTTTTTAGACCGGAACGCCGAGCAAAGCTTTTATTACAATCACTACATGTAAACGGTTTGTGACCTGTGTGAATCATTTGGTGTCTTTTTAGATCTGAATGCTGAGCGAAGTTTTTATTACACTCCGTACATGTAAATGGTCTGTCTCCTGTGTGAATCTTCTGGTGAATTTTTAGACCTGAAAGCCGAGTGAAGCTTTTTTTACATTCAATACATGTAAATGGTTTCACTGCTGTGTGGGTCTGTTGGTGAATTTTTAGAGTTGAAAGCTGAATGAAGCTTTTATTACACTCACTACATGAAAATGGTTTGCGACCTGTGTGAATCATTTGGTGTCTTTTTAAAATGTAATGCTGAGTGAAGCTTTTATTACACTCAGTACATGTAAATTGTTTCACTGCTCTGTGAGTCTGTTCATGACTTTTTAGATGTGAATGCTGAATGAAGCTTTTATTACACTCACTACACATAAACGGTTTGTGACCTGTGTGAATCATTTGGTGTGTTTTTAGGTGTGAATGCTGAGTGAAGCTTTTATTACACTCAGTACATGTAAATGATCTGTCTCCTGTGTGAATCTTCTGGTGAAATTTTAGACCTGAAAGCCGAGCGAAACTTTTATTGCACTCAGTACATGTAAATTGTTTCACTGCTCTGTGGGTCTGTTCATGACTTTTTAGATATGAATGCCGAGTGAAGCTTTTATTACACTCACTACACATAAACGGTTTGTGACCTGTCTGAATCATTTGGTGTCTTTTTAGATCTGAAATCTGAGTGAAGTTTTTATTACATTCAGTACAGCTAAACGGTCTGTCTCCTGTGTGAATCATTCGGTGTCTTTTTAGAACTGAACACTGAGTGAAGCTTTTATTACACTCACTACATGTAAACTGTTTCACTGCTCTGTGAATCTGTTCATGACTTTTTAGATTTGAACGCTGAGTGAAGCTTTTATTACACTCACTACATGTAAACGGTTTGTGACCTGTGTGAATCATTTGGTGTCTTTTTAGATCTGGAAGCCGAGTGAAGCTTTTATTACATTCAATACATGTAAATGGTTTAACTGCTATGTGGGTCTGTTGACCTGTGTGAATCATTTGGTGTCTTTTTAGATCTGAACTTTGAATAAAGCTTTTATTACATTCAGTACACGTAAACGGTTTGTATCCAGTGTGAAACATTTGGTGTCTTTTTAGATATGAAATCTGACTGAAATTTTTATTACATTCACTACATGTAAACGGTTTGTGACCTGTGTGAATCATTTGGTGTCTTTTTAGATCTGAAATCTGACTGAAGTTTTTATTACATTCACTACATGTAAACGGTTTGTGACCTGTGTGAATCATTCGGTGTCTTTTTAACTCTGAAAGCCGAGTGAAGTTTTTATTACATTCAATACATGTAAATGGTTTAACTGCTGTGTGGGTCTGTTGACCTGTATGAATCATTTGGTGTCTTTTTAGAAATGTATGCTTAGTGAAGCTTTTATTGCACTCAGTACAGCTAAATGGTTTGACTGCTGTGGGGGTTTGTTGGTGAATTTTTAAAGTTGAACGGTGTGTGAGGCTTTTATTACATTCAACAGATGGAAATAGTTTCTCATGTTTAGGATTTGTTTTGTGTATTTGGTGTTCTGGAAACAATGGGAAGCTCTTATCACACTTAGGAGAAATAAAGGTGATGCTCTTATTACATGTGAATTCCTTCTGGTGTATTTTTCCTTTACTCTTGTCATATTGGAATTTAGAAGTCATTTTGTCACTATTATTCATTTGGGAGGGTCTCTCTGCCAGGTGTCTCTGGTCCTCAGCGATGTTACTGAGCTCCCCGTCATTTCTCTCACACTTAGTGACTCCATCCCTTGAGTCTCCTGCAGGGTCTCTCTGTTCCTTTGATTCTTGCTTACAACTAATCCTTTCTGTTCCCTGGGAAATATGCTCACAGACATTTTCCGATGGTGTTTGAATTTCTTCCATTTCTAGAGGATCTTCTCCTCGATTCTTCCATTCTTGTGAGATCGTCTGATCTGCTGGATAGAAACAGAAGGTATTACTCATGAGTTAGAAAAGAGCAATGGTTTCTAAGCTAGAACCTGCATATAATAAGGTTATATCACACCAGGATTTTCCATGTATGACTTGAGAATTGGTCAAGTTCTTATTTGCATTTACAGTGACATGCCTGGTGTTAGTCCGCTGTTGGCATTCCCCCCAAACCAAACAATAGCTTCCACGCAGAATGGACTATGTCCAACAGATGTGTAAATTAGCGGCCATTAGAAGGCAAACATGGCTCTCCTATAGTAAGATCTGGACTATTTATGAGAAATGGAGATCTACTCCTCAAAGGTCAATTTGAATTAGGCAGCTGGTATCTTCCCGGCCTCTCTTTACTGTTTGCACTGTATCTCTTCTGGGGCGTAGGGTTCGCAGGGGTCAGTTGGACAAAGCTTGTTGTATTTGCTGTAGTGTGTATATTGGCTGTTTTCTATTTGGAACTTTGTATTATTGCTCTTTTTCATAGTCATTAAAGTGGTTAAAAAAATACATTTCTTATTTGCAAACCATTTTTTGAAGATTTATCTCCACACAGTGCAGGTTTGTGAGACGATAAGATGTTCTTTGGAAATGGCAGTGTGTAGAGGTTAAGGGAGTCAAAAATCCAAGTGCTACGCTGGTATTTTATTCCGGCAATTTGGTGCGCCAAATCCATTCTAGAATCTTAACTTAAGTCCGTACGTACACGTAAGCTAGAGCAGTAGCAGGTGAAAACGCGAGTGCCAAAATGTCACCACTTATGTACGGAACGGACAATATTCTATAGGATTTGCGTGTAAGTACAGGACTCGCCCAGAGCCCACTCGTGTCCTGCTTATTTCCACACCACTCCTCGCACTTACAGCTATATCTGCCATATAACCTCCACTGTGGCACGTAATTGCTGTTCTAGCATGAAAATTACTTGCCAATGCGGCACTTAACGTCTGGGACACTCTATATCACATGTGTCAAACACAAGGCCTTCCTGCTGAATCCGGCCCACCTGGCCGTTTTATGTGGCCCACGGTGACTGCGCGCCTTACACTACATCAGGGGTGTCCAACTCGCAGGCCGCAGGCAGCCAGCTTGAGGGCGATGCTGCGTTTTACTCATTGCCACCCCCGGGTGTTCACCTTCTGGACGGCTCCCTCCTCTTCACTGCCGCACTCGTTTCTCTGCACAATTCAGTGACTGAATTGTGTCAATGTTGAGAATTTACATCTGCTAAATTTTGCACTGTTCAGGAAGAAATGCATTTGTTTCTATTTCTCTGGGTTGTACTGCATACAGAGTCTTGAATCTTAGGGTTTTCTTTGTATATATTAGTACTTTTAGTATTTTACTCTATGGAAATTACGAACAATTAGGCCTTACTTTGAATTTTCTGCTTTTAAATTATTGGTCCAATCTCTACTACTGAGTCTCTTAGATGATTGTAACATCGTATATTTGTCTACTACCAAGAAAGAATTGTTGAGATTGTCACTGATTCAGAACACGGCAGTTAAGACAAATCTATGGACTGAAGAAGTATGATCACGTTACGTTATTTTACTGTGAACTGCATTGGTTGCCCACAGAGGCCTGGGTATTGTTTAAATTGGGCTGCCTCTGTTATTAGGTTCTATATGGCACAGCCCCTATCTACCTGGGCAACAGTTTCTCCATAGCTACGCATAAATACAGCAGAAAAACTCGTGCTTTGTTTAATTTTACCTCTGTAAAGAATTGTAAAAGCAAGAGATTCCATGATCATTCTTTGGCATCTCAGGCAGCTTCTCATGAAAAAGAATTTTGTTCGTTATTGCTTACAGCTGTTTCCTACAAACATTATAGAAAACAGCTGGATCCAAGATGGCCGCAACAGCTTGCTGCTGAGACAGACGCTGCGGATCTTACCTGCAACCTAACTTCGTTTAATATGCCGAAACGGAGGGGTAGGGCCGTCGGTAATGCCTCCCGACGGCATGCTGTTCCACCGATCGCCTCCAACGTCTGCAGAGGGAAACTGAGCTCTCGGGACCTCGCCCGCTGGAGACGCCGCCGAGGAGTGACATAGCGGTGGATCTCGTTGGGCTAGACACCACCTTGAGCTCCGAGATTAGACCGCCGCCCCGCAGCCTCAGAGAACGAGCTCCCCGCGTGTGCTCAACGGGTCCGGAGAGGCGGCGTTTGAGTCATGAGAGGCTGCTGAGAGCTTGCTGGAGATCCCCGGAGAGACTGCCTGAGGAAGAACTTCCGACGGAGACGGATCGAGGCAGTCAAGGGGTATGTCTGGGAGCTGAGATTTCTTTACCACCACTTGAAACCTTTTTAATTGCAACCAGAGCTAACCATCAACCTGAATTTATTAACAATTTACTTATTCCATACACTCAAACTAGGTCCTTAAGATCCACAGCTCATAACCTTTTTACACAGGTATAGAAAGCTAACCAGGTAATAAGTATAGAAACCCAACAGGTCGTGCATGTGCAAGACCGGAGGGTTAGGACTACGATGGGAAGATAGGACTTCAATGAGAAACCAAGGTGGCAAGGGAGCCCCTTCTGGTGATTCAAACAGGTCGTGACCTGTTTGGGCCGCCGCGGGAGCGGACTGCCGGGCAGGATGGACCTATGGTCTGACCCGGCGGAGGCACTGCTTATGTTCTTACTATCCCCTCGTTGAAGTATATCAACACAATGAGGGCTACAATTTTTTCCGTCAGTTCCCCTTCACTTTGGTACAGTATTCCAAATCACTGATGTGAAATAACAAGTCTTGCCAATTTTAAGGCAAAATGAAAGACATTTTTATTTCTTGATGCATTTGACACCTACACTGCCCTTTTAAGGGCAAATCAGTTTTTGGAAAGGATTTTTTATCTTTAGTCACCCTTCCTTTTGTTTTTTTCCCTAAATGTTCTTTTTCTTCTACCAATTGTAGTTCCAGCCCTTCTTCCCTTCATTTCCGTTTGTCCACGTTACTAAAAAAAAAATAAAAAAATTGTCACTTCCCTGTTTTATTTTTTTTTTATCAATAAATGTTTATTGAAAATTTTTGAAAATATACGAACCAGAATATAAATATCGGGGACAACAGAATGGAAAGCAAACGTACAAAGACCACAACAAAAGAACTACAAATCTCATAAAGCGCCCCCAACAATACAAACAAGCCCCCGATATCCATCAATAACCAGAACTCCACAGATCCCCCCCCTCCCTCCCGCTCCACCTCCATCAAAGAGGGACCCCCTGTTCCCCGTTTTATTTTTAATTGTTTTGTAACTTATTCTGATACATTGTTTTGGTATTTCTCTGTACACCACCTTGAAGGTTTGATTAGGCGGTATAAGAAATTTTTAAATAAACTTGAAACTAAACCTCCAGAAGTTACTCTGGAAGCAATACGGGACTTGGTAGAAAAACTTAGGAATTCAATTGTGCCACAACTTAACAAACAGGGAGAGAGATTAGAAGAACAAGTAAAAGAAATTTCTAATTTAAAACAAGACACCAGGACATTTAAAAGTTTCTATGGAAGTTCAAGAAGCCCTAATAATGGATAAGACTTACTTAAGGAAAAAACTTGAGACTTTGGAAAACTTAGGCAGAGCTAACAATTTACGTATTTTAATTTTTCCTAAGATACCACTGGTCACTCCAATAGAGAGGGTGAAAAGGTACTTTAGAGAAATTTTGGATATACCGGAACAATCTATGCCTCCCCTTGTAAGAATTTATTACCTACCACAGAAAATCGACCAACACAAATCTGGGAATAGAAATCTACGCGTCCCCATTAGACGTCTACAACTAAAGTGGAGCAAGCTTCATCCAAAGCAAGGCGAATCATAGGTTGCATACGCAGGAGTTTCGTCAGCCGTAAACCTGAAGTCATTATGCCACTGTATAGATCCATGGTGAGACCGCACCTGGAGTACTGTGTGCAATTCTGGAGGCCGCATTACCGCAAGGATGTGCTAAGACTGGAATCGGTCCAGAGAATGGCCACCAGGATGGTCTCGGGACTCAAGGAGCTCCCATATGAGGAGCGGTTAGGGAAGTTGCAGCTCTACTCACTCGAGGAACGTAGAGAGAGGGGAGATATGATCGAGACATTCAAGTATCTCACGGGCCGCATCGAGGTGGAAGAAGACATCTTCTTCTTCAAGGGACCCGCGGCAACAAGGGGGCATTCGTGGAAAATCAGGGGCGGGAAACTGCACTAGGAAGTTCTTCTTCACTGAAAGGGTAGTTGATCGCTGGAATAGTCTTCCACTTCAGGTTATTGAGGCCAGCAGTGTGCCAGATTTTAAGGCCAGATGGGATAGATATGTGGGATCTATCCGCAAAGATAGATAGGGAGGGTCACTGGAGTGGGCAGACTTGATGGGCCGTGGCCCTTATCTGCCGTCTATTTCTATGTTTCTATCTGATGCCTCTATTGCTTCTCCAGCTACACTTTTGCTGACGGTAGCGTTACAACTGGATAAAGGATGGATTCTAAAGATGTTCTTCAAAAACAGATCTAAGGAATTTGGGGGATATAAAATCCAGATTTTTCCAGATGTCTCGAGAAAGACACAAAAAAGGAGACGCCAGTTTCTGATCTTGAGACCAGCAGTGACTGAAATAGGAGGTGTTTTCTATTTGAGATTTCCCTGCAAGTGTGTGATTAGATATCAGTCCCTAAAATATGTTTTTTATGAACATTCACAGTTATCCAGTTTCATATCCCTTAAACGTCGTCAGTATAAATGAAGTTTCCTTACTCAGTAGTTAAGCTGTAAATCCGGTGTCAGGTCAAAAGCGCGCCGGGACAAAGGCATGCCCAGACAATTGAGCGCAGCGCAGAGGTGTGCGCCGCTCAAAATTACTGTTTTTAGGGCTCCGACGGGGGGGGGGGCGGGGGAACCCCTCCACTTTACTTAATAGACATCGCGCCGCGTTGTGGGGGCGTTGTGGGTGGTTTGGGGGGTTGTAACCCCCACATTTTACTGAAAACTTCACTTTTTCCCTGTTTTTAGGGAAAAAGTTAAGTTTACAGTAAAATGTGGAGGGTTACACCCCCAAACCCCCCATAACGCCGGTGCGATGTCTATTAAGTAAAGTGGGGGGGGTTCCCCAACAAAACCCCCCGTCGGAGCCCCTAAAAACAGTAATTTTGAGCGGCGTGCGCCTCCACGCTGCGCTCAATTGTCTGGGCGCGCCTTTGTCTTTCGCGCCGTTGTCTATGAACCGTAAATCCTAGTTAATTTTTCTCTTCTTTGGAATCACTCTGATGTAAATCTTGGATCGAAAAATTGAAGACTTGAGATAGATTTAGCGTATAGTCTAGTTTTTTTTCTTCTGTTTTTTTTCTTTTTTAGATTGATGTATAATTTGAAATTACTTTGCTCAATCTATCTTTCTGAACAAGTGCATTATACTTGAAAATTATTAAAAAAAAAAAAAAAAAAAGAAAGAAAACAGCTGAAAACTTACCTCTTCTCTAAATACTTGACCACTTAATTCATTCTATTCCACAGATTATGTCTACTCTTTTTAATATTTTGCAAACCGCGTAGAACTTCTGGTAACGTGGTTAATAAGTGCATTGTTATGTTATTTGCATAGGGGTTATCTGTGTTCTGTAGGAATGAATGGTGAGAAGCAAACGTACAGTGTGCTTTGTGTAGTTTAATTTTCTGGTTAACCATTATGTGTTGTTAATAAGATTACATTGTGTGTACATATGAACAATGAATGGAAAAAATGGTATTATAATTAGTACTATGGGGTCAGGGTCTGGGGTGGAGATGGGGGAGGGGGGGTCTGGCCCGCGACAACCTGTGTTTTAGATTTCGACCCCTTAATGTGATTGAGTTTGACACCCTTGCTGTATAGAATTTGAAGGAAGAGCTCTAAAGAATGAGAATATCAGGTTTCAAGTTTATGACGACTTGATTTACGGCTCTAAGTACCAAAGCGCTTTACATCTTTACAGAATTATATAAAAATTAATTAAAAGGCGGGGAATGGTCAAAAACTGAAAGCAACTATTAAGCAAACTACTGAAACGAGGAGAATGGGTGAAGGGTACAATATTAAAATAAAAGGACAAGGGGGGGGGGCTAGAGTTGAAAGGATATTTGCTTGTTCATTTCTGCATATAGGGCTCCTACTTCTATGTTTCTAGCCTAATTAATTTATTTTGGTCCTGGAGATTAAGATCTACAAAGTCAGCATCTATGAGTCAAACATGGATGTTTTTATTACATAGAGTGTTATGGACCCCTACGCGCCTGCAAAAGATAGATAATACTAGATCCAATAGGTGCTGGCATTGTAAAATAGAAATAGGGACTTTAGATCACTTAATCTTTTTTTGTCCCTGTGTAAATGCCTTTTGGAATCTGATTTGGCCCCAAATTAACAAATTATTAGAAAATCATGTAGGACTCTCATATGACACCGTATTATTTGGAACTGCAATGAGAACTCAGAGTCCGATCTCAGTAAACAATAATAAGTTACTATTAATATTGACAGGAGTCGCCATGCAACAAATAACTCAGAATTGGAAAGACTATACCAAATTAAATTATACGTTCTGGTGGAACTCTGTCTGTCACATCTACAAAATGGAAAAAGTATTAGCAATACAACATGGGAATCTTCATAATTTCAATAAAATTTGGCAACCATTGACTAATTATTCTAATGATTAGACTTCTTAGCACATTCGCAATACTTATATAGGAATGGGGTGGGTTATGCATAATTTTTGGAATTATTAATTGTAAAAATGGGGAGGGATTTATAAAGTATGATTATATATAATATATAATATATACTGCTTATAAATTAAATTGTATTAATGATAGATACAATGATATATAACAAATAATTATATTACTTGTGATTCAATTGTTGTAAAAATTAGAAATTTAATAAATAAAAATTAAAAAAAAAAAAAAAAAAAATTTATTTTTCTCAAGTACTTTAGCAACATTGTGAGCCTTTGGGACAGTCAGGGAACTCTTAAGTACTTTTTCTTCATTTTAATTAATCTTACTTAATTGCATCTCTTCTGTATCTACTGTAAACCGCTTTGAACCTCACGGTATAGCGGTATACAAGAAATAAAATTATTATTATTATCAATATTCTGCACAGCTGCAATGGTGAGGGAGGGAGACGACAAAGGTAGGGGGAATGATTTTATTTTCAATTTAGTGTTTAAATTGTGTCAATTTTGAGAGTTTTGCACTGCTCAGGAAGAAATGCATTTTTAATTTTTCTCTGGGGGTTGTACTGCATGCAGAGTCTTGAATCTTAGGGTTTCTTTTTCATATATTAGTACTTTTAGCTTTTGGCCCCGTATTTGCATAGGGGTTATCTGTTTTCTGGTAGGAATGAATGTTGAGAAGCAAACAGTGTGCTTTGTGTAGTTTAATTTTGTGGTTAACCATTATCCTATTTAATAAAAGGCTAACTCGCGCATGCGCACTCCTATTTGCGTGCTTCCATGATCAGTAGTTCCGTGGCCGCATGAGTGCGCATGTGCGAATCCCCGGACTGGACCCCAGCGCTGGACATCCTGCTCTCCTGTCGGCTCCTCTCACGAGCCGCACCAGCGCCTGATTGAATCGCTGCGAGACGGAAGTTGCCTGGCCGCTTAACTTTCAAGCCGGTGATGGCTCCTCAATCTCAGCTCTGCAGTCAGGTGGCGAGGGAGGTGGGGAAGGCAGCATGCGCCCCCTTCCCTGCTCTCCACCTGCGGAGTGGCAGCTGCCGGCCGCTAGCTCAAGTGGCGTAGGCAGCACTATAAACACGCTGCTTCGCGCCCTTCTCTGCCGATTTCCTCTGCCGCGTCTCTGATGACATCATCGGAGACAGACGCAGCAGAGGAAATCGCCAGTAGAAGGCCGCGAAGCAGCGTGTTTAAAGTGCTGCCTACGCGGCTGGAGCCCCGAGATTTGTCGGCGGTGGGAGGGTCAGGAGCAGGCCGGATCGAGTAGGACAACGGCAGTAATAGAAGGGGGAGGGGCCGAACGGAGCAGGGAAGAGAAGGGAAAGGGGGGATGGGGGAAAATGCTGCTACTGCTTCTGCACAGGAAAGGAGGGGATAGGAGGGAAATGCTGTTGCTGCTGCATAGGGAAGTGGGATGGAAATGCTGCTGCACAGGGAAATGGGGAAAAATGACAGACAGACAACGGGAGGGAAGGAGACAGAAAGAAAGAAAGACACAGGGGCAGGGAGAGGGACAGAAAGACAGACAGAGAAAGGGGACCAGAGAGAGAGTCAGCGGGAGAGGGAAAGGGGGCTGCTTTGGGGGGAGACAGAAGGGGCCATGGAGAGACAGGGAAAGGGGGCTGCTTTGGGGGGAGGTGTGCTGGGGACAGACAGCTTTGCTCTGGGGGGGAAGACAGAAGAGGGCCATGGAGAGACATTTGGGGGGGAGGTGGGTGCTGGGGGCAGACAGCTTTGCTCGGGGGGGGGGGAGGGGGAGACAGAAGGATACAGACAGCGGCCAAGGAGAGAGAGATAAAGAAACAGACAGACAGACACATCTATTCTAGCACCCGTTATTGTAACGGGCTTAAAGACTAGTGTGTTAATAAGATTATATTGTGTGTATGTATATATGAAAAATGTATGGAAAAAATGGTGTTATAATTAATACGATTATGGGGGCGGGGTCTGGCCCGCGACATAGCCTGTGTTTTGGATTTCGGCCCCTTAGTGTGATTGAGTTTGACACCCCTGCTTTGAGTGGAAAAAAAAATTTCCTCCTATTGGTTTTCAAAGTATTTCCCAATAACTTCATCGAGTGTCCCCTGTGCAGCTTTGGAGGGAGGGGAAGGCATTTTGACTGGTAAGTTGAATATTGTCAGCATTTACTGTGTTACTGTGTCTCTATTTGGTCACAGATCTTCAGCGAAACTAGGACTACTCTCTGAACACAAAATCTTTGATCAGAAGAATCACAAGCTAGATTCAAACCAGATCTCAAGACCTTTTTATTTAAAGACACCTTTGACATCTTTGATCTATAACGTGCCTTTATGTCACCTACTTGGCAACTGGACTTGGATAGCAGCGATCTAAAATGCATTCTTCTCTTTTCTATCCCCAGATGTACTTCAGTTCATATTTTCTGAATGAGTTTAATATACATAGTAACATAGAAAACGGCAGATAAAGACCCGAATGATCCATCCAGTCAGCCCAACCTGATTCAATTTACATTTTTTATTATTTTTTTTCTTCTTAGCTATTTCTGGGTAAGACTCCAAAGCTCTACCTGGTACTGTACTTGGGTTCCAACTTCTGAAGTCTCCACTACTGTAAACCACCTGGAAAAGCCCTTCATTGGGCAATATATGATTTTCACCAGCACTTATCCGGACTCTGTCACTAAAAATATGGATAAATCGCCTCGGCATTACCTGGGCAGAGCTGGAACAGTGCAGGCCACGGGTAGGGAACTCCGGTCCTCAAGAGCTGTATTCCAGTCGGGTTTTCAGGATTTCCCCAATGAATATGCATTGAAAGCAGTGCGTGCAAATAGATCTCATGCATATTCATTGGGGAAATCCTGAAAACCCAACTGGAATACGGCTCTCGAGGACCGGAGTTCCATACCCCTGGTCCAGGATGTGGTAGTTCGCATGGAGCTGGGATATTCAGAAGAGACTTGAGGTAACCATCTACTAACAGCAAAAAGGTTGTCCTAACTTTATCCTGGTTGTGACCTAGTTACTGTTTGGAATACTGACAGATCTTGGATAAATCCGATTATCTTTATTTATTTAATAATTTATTTAGCCCGTTCTCTCAAAAGGAACCCAGAATGGGTTACAAGAGTACATTCACAGTATAAGGAGGACAAACTTTAGTGAGAAATACAGGCTAGGCCAGGGGTAGGGAACTCCGGTCCTCGAGAGCTGTATTCCAGTCGGGTTTTCAGGATTTCCCCAATGAATATGCATTGAAAGCAGTGCATGCAAATAGATCTCATGCAGATTCATTGGGGAAATCCTGAAAACCCGACTGGAATACAGCTCTAGAGGACCGGAGTTCCCTACCCCTGGGCTAGGCGGACATAGGGGGGTTTGGATTACAGCATTTATAGTATAGACATAACATACAGACTTGCCCCCTCTTCTACGAAACCGCGCTAGCGGTTTCTAGCGCAGAGAGCTGCGCCGAATGGCCCGCGCTGTTCCTGACGCTCATCGCTATGAGCGTCGGGAGCAGCACGGGTCATTCAGCGCAGCTTCCTGCGCTAGAAACCGCTAGCGTGGTTTCGTAGAAGAGGGGGTTGGTGGACATAGGGTGGTTTAAATTGCAGAATTTTCAGTATGGATATAAACAGAGGTAAAATAGCTTTCTCTTTGCAGTTGGGCCTATCGTTGTTGTCGGAGAATGTGGTAGTAATTCTGGTTATATCTGCAGTGGCATATGAGTTTTAGTGAAGATTCCTTTTGGTGTATTATGCGGTACCTTTGAGATCCATCCGTTAGGGGTGCAGACGCAGGTCGTTAAGGAGTTGGGTTTGTAAAGAAGAAGCTTTTCACGGCCTTCCTGAAGTTTCATAGACTATCTAATGATCTAATGCAGGGGTGTCCAATGTCGGTCCTCGAGGGCCGCAGTTCAGTCGGATTTTCAGGATTTCCCCAATGAATATACATGAGGTCTATTTGCATGCACTGCTTTCATTGTATGCTAATAGATCTCATGCATATTCATTGGGGAAATCCTGAAAACCCGACTGGATTGTGGCCCTCGAGGACCGACACTGGACACCCCTGATCTAATGGATAGGGGGATGATATGCCATAATCTGGGTATGTAATGTCTCAGACTCAATGAGTGGCCAGATGGTAGGATCAGCCGTTTTTCTGCTTGGGACCTCAGTGATCGGTTAGGGACATAAATTTGTAGTTTTGATGCTGTGTAGTCTGGTGACATCTTGTGGACTGTCTTGAAGGCTAACACCAAGGCTTTAAAGGCACAGGTGAAGGATATAAAAACATAAGAATTGCCGCTGTTGGGTCAGACCAGTGGTCCATCGTGCCCAGCAGTCCGCTCACGCGGCAGCCCCCAGGTCAAAGACCAGTCCTCTAAATGAGCCCAACCTCACCTGCGTACTTTCCAGTTGAGCAGGAACTTGTCCAACTTTGTCTTGAATCCCTGGAGGGTGTTTTCCCCTACGACAGACTGGTGGCTGGAGTTAAACAAAATGCTCACCACAGTGGGCTGAATATTGATCTAGAAATGTTTATGACGCATAATAAGGACAACTAAGTCAGTGAAGTGAAGGAACAGCACCTAAGTCAGCCTGAGGAGAAAGAGGCAACTATTTTATAAAAGGCTCATTGTGCACTGTTCGTTTATAAAATATGCCTTGAAAAGATAGCTGTAACCAGCAGCATGTACATGTACAAAACCGTATGCATTCAATAAACATAGATGTGAAAGTATCATTATTCTGGATCTGTGCATACAATATCCTCAGACAGGGTTCCTTGAACACAGCTGGCTGTGAAATTCCTGTGCTTATCCATCCAGGACCCACTCAGGTCCAAAGACATCACCACACTACAGACAAGCTGCCTCAGATGCTTCCAAATCCAACTCCAAACCAAGAAATCTTTTGTGCTGCCAGTCAGACTGACCCCAACTGAGACCGCCATAGAACCTCACCGCACGGGCAAACTACGCAGCCGGCGCCCCGATACCTCAAGGGTTCCTACACAGGGCGCCCACAGCCTGTGCTCGCCACTGAGAAACTCGGAAGGCGAGCTGACTCCTAGGGGAGCCGACCCTGAGCCCTGAAGACACACAGCAGACTGGCTCCCTCGGTCCACCCGAAGGCTTGCCCAACAGAGCTGAAATCCGACTCAGTGTTTCCCAGGCAGATAAGCCCCAAAAATGGGGTCTCGGGGTAGCAAAGAAAACTAAGCAGAGCAGAACACTATACTATTATTTTCCGTTACAGCCCCTGCCTTCTGGAACCCTCTCCCGTTCGAAATTCGACTCGAAGAATCCCTCAATAAATTTAAGAGCAAACTCAAAACATTTTTATTCAGGGACACCTATCAAATACGAGAACAGTGATGAATAAGAACCGCTTTTAAGAAACGACACCCCCTCCTTTGTTTTTTCCTTCCCCCTCTTACCTTCCTTTTAAAATTTATTTTTATTTCAATGTATTTCACACTGACCCAACCCCAGAACCTCTCGTACCAAAACTGTCTGTGTTTCATCAGTCACTTATATTTATGAAATGTTCCCCCCCCCCTTTTTTTTTTTTTTTAAATTGCACCTCAATTTTAGCATTGTAAACCAACCAGGTAGTCAGTATATCAAATATAGAATAAACTTGGAAACTTTGAACACCTCTGCACAGTTCTCTTGCTCCACCTCCAGGTGGAAGGTGATCAAAAAGAAGTATTTACATTTCTGCAAGTCCAGCTCGTGGGAACAGATTGATCAAGTTTCAAGTTTAATAAAAAATTTGATATACCTCCTATCAAACTTCTAAGTGGTTTTACATAATAAATCCTGAGTGAATGTAACTGAAAAGTATTTCCATGTAACTCCACTGAGCGTCTCTGTAATTTTTGATAGAGTAAAAAATCAATTCACTTGTACCCCCTCTATACCACTCCGGATTTTGTAGACCTCATTCATATCTCCCCTCAGCCGTCTCTTTTCCAAGCTGAAGAGTCCTACCTTTTTAGCTTTTCTTAGGGTTACCAGATTTTAGTTGACTAAACTCCAGACCCATAACCCCACCCTATTACACCCACATCATGCGCCCCTCCCCCACCCTCTCAACCTGTTCTCATTGGGAGGGAGGACGTGGTCCCAAAGAAGAAGCTTTTCAAAACCTGGACAAAGTGCCAGATTTTGAAAAACTGTCCGGATGCCCAGACATGCCCTCTAAAAAGAGGATATGTCCGGGTACATCTGTTAACCCTAGCTCTTCCTCATATGAGAGGAGATCCATGCTCTTTATCATCTTGGTTCCTCTTCTTTGAACGTTTTCTACTGTGCAAAAAAACAAGAGCAGGACCTGGGGGGGGGGGGGGGTGATCATATCTGAGGATCTTAAGTTAGCCAAATAGGTAAAAAAGATGAGGGCAAGAGCTAGGAAGATGCTTAGTACATAGGGAGAGGAATGGTCAGCAGGAAACAGGAGGCAACAGTGTCTCTGTACCAGATCTCATTTGAAGTTCTCTATACAGTTCTGGAGATCATCTCTTCAAAAGGATCTACCCAGGATGGGGTTGGTCTACAGCAGTCTCTCAAACCTTTTTTTAGCTCCTACACACTAAACGGAGCACATATTTTTTGCGGCACATTGTAACTGAAAATATAAAATTGCAAAACCAACAAAACATTAAATTTGAGAGTTATTTGTTCTATGTATGGGTAATTTTAACAATGGTAAAACTACAGAAAAGACTTGCTAATCAATGCGATGGATGGGCTTGTTTTTGAGTGCAAATTAACTCAAAATGTGGCTCGATAGTTGATAAACAAACACGCATTTCATCATCCATCACCTGTAGTCATTCTCTTTTATTCAATTTAATTTCGGTCAGAACTGAAAATCCAAGTTTGCAAAGATAAGAAGATCCAACTGCTTTGTTGCTCAAGTTGGGGTAACTACTGCATAAAGTTATTTGCCGTTAGTTTTCAAGGACCAATCACGTCAAAGAATGATTCTTGTCTGGGAGGTCATATCCTTACACACGGAGATGCTCATAACATTGACAGACTCTTGCGTACGCAACGTACATCTCATCTATTCCAGTGTATATTTATGAAGGGAATTTTTAAAAATAAAGTAAAATTCTGGAATCTCTTCAGGGCACACAGTTTGAGAGACACTGGTCTAGAGAGTGGTAGCTAAAATTGTCTGTGGTTTCTGTCTTAGAATATATGTGGACATATTAAATATATGTCATACATATTAAATGATTTATATATTATCTAAAACATTATAAAAATATGAATATAAATATGATATATTGTACTTAAAGTATTCATGAAGGAAAATCAAGTGTGTGTTTATAAGATTACAGTGGTGCCTCACACAACGAACTTAATTCGTTCCAGGAGCAAGTTTGTTATGCGAAAAGTTCGTTATGTGAAACGCGTTTTCCCATAACAATACATGTTAAAAAAAATAATTCGTTCTGCAGCATAAAATATGCTAAGATGACATAAAAAAAGATAAATTTGTCAAAATGGTGAAAATGGTGGTCTTGCTGAGGCCAAACTCTTTGACGAGGTCACACTGTTTGACCCCACATTCACTCCTTCTAATTATTTCCCGTTTCATTTCAACAGAAATCACCTTCCTGCTTTTTTTAGAAGCCATGATATATAAAAAATATTGAGTTTATCTTAAAAGGACGACTGTATACAGTGAGAGAGGGCAGTTAAGCGCAGTGACTAACGACTGCCTGCAGTGCCTGCGCGGAAGGATGCAATACATCGGCAGCTCGGGCGACTTCGTTGTGTGAAACGAAGTTCGTTGTGTGAAACGAAGTTCGTTGTGTGAAACGAAGTTCGTTGTGTGAAACGCGTTGTGTGAAACGAAGTTCGTTGTGTGAAACGAAGTTCGTTGTATGAATCAAGACATGAAGTTCGCTGTGTGCAGCGTTCGCTGTGCGAGGCGTTCGTTATGCGAGGCACCACTGTATATGTATTTTTCTGATACACTTGTTGTAATATGAAAAAATGAATAAAGAAATTTAAACAACAAAAAAAAAAAGAATATATGTGGACCGTCTTAAAGTTGTCTACATAACCCTTACTGAGATTTCTCACGGTCATACTGAGCTCCTTTAAGAGCCCGACATCTTCTGCTTCAGTCACTCGGGGCCCTTCTGCTGTGAGGAGTTCAGCCAGAGCTCACCCCTGAGGACTAAACATGGATCCACCTCAGGTCTGAGCAGTACTCAGTTGGCAGTGTGCACTTAGTTACATCAAACGGATCAATTTCTTCTATCTATGAAGGTTACAGCACCAGTCTCCATCACACCAGTATTACCCTAGTTCTGCACTCACCTGAGCAGTTGCTTTTCCCAGTCTCTCTTTCCTCTGATCCAGGCTCTCCCCTGATGTACGGCTCTTCCCCTCGTTCAATGCGCGATATAATCTCAGGGGTGAGGTTTGGACAGCCTGTTCCTGGTTTAAGAAAACTGCATTAGGTTTCCCCAAATCATTCTGAGCCCAATTCCCTTAAATTCAAGAGTCAGGCAAATTTCCAGCATAAAGAAGGCCACCAAACTTCACTGAATAAAAATATTCAACCCTTTGGTTAAAAAGAAACAGCCCTGCAAATCTCAGAAAAGTTATTTAAACCATCCTCTTTAGAGTTTGGTTCCCACTCTAAATAGTGCAATTAATTTATCACCAGCTGTTGTGGAAGATAAGAGCCCTGCTTGCCTCTGTTACATTACATTACATTGTACTAAGTTCACCGCGGTTTAGAAAAGACTATTAATAGTAAACATAATAGAGAAACTAGAATAAGTTAGTTAGTCAGATACTTGGAAAAAAGATAGATCTTCAGCTGTGTTCTAAAATGTTTATAGGAAGAGGCTGTGAGCAATAAAGCACAGTTACTTACCGTAACAGGTGTTATCCAGGGACAGCAGGCAGATATTCTTAACGTATGGGTGACGTCACCGACGGAGCCCCGGTACGGACACTTTTTACTAGAAAGTTCTAGTTGGCCGCACTGCGCATGCGCGAGTGCCTTCCCGCCCGACGGAGGAGTGCGTGGTCCCCAGTTAAGATAAGCCAGCTAAGAAGCCAACCCGGGGAGGTGGGTGGGACGTAAGAATATCTGCCTGCTGTCCCTGGATAACACCTGTTACGGTAAGTAACTGTGTTTTATCCCAGGACAAGCAGGCAGCATATTCTTAACGTATGGGTGACCTCCAAGCTAACAGAGAGGGAGGAGGGATGGTTGGCCATTAGGAAAATAAATTTTGTAACACAGATTGGCCGAAGTGCCCATCCCGTCTGGAGAAGGTATCCAGACAGTAGTGAGTAGTGAACGTGTGAACTGAAGACCAAGTGGCAGCCTTGCAGATTTCCTCGATGGGCGTGGAACGGAGGAAAGCCACAGAAGCAGCCATAGCTCTGACCCTGTGGGCCGTGACAGCACCTTCCAGTGAGAGACCGGCCCGAGCATAACAGAACGCAATGCAGGCAGCAAGCCAGTTGGAAAGCGTCCGTTTAGAGACAGGACGACCTAGACGGTTAGGGTCGAAGGACAAAAAGAGCTGAGGAGACGAACAGTGAGCCCTGGTATGGTCAAGGTAGTAAGCAAGGGCACGCTTACAGTCCAGCGTGTGCAATGCCTGTTCCCCAGGATGAAAATGGGGTTTAGGGAAAAAGACAGGCAACACAATGGACTGGTTGAGATGAAAGTCCGAGACCACCTTGGGGAGGAATTTCGGATGGGTACGCAGAACCACCTTGTCATGGTGAAAAACAGTGAAAGGTGGGTCAGCAACCAGTGCATGCAGCTCACTAACCCTCCTGGCAGAGGTGATGGCAATGAGGAAAAGCACCTTCCATGTAAGAAATTTGAGTGAAGATGTGGCAAGAGGCTCAAACGGAGGTTTCATGAGGGCTGATAAAACCACATTCAGGTCCCAGACGACTGGAGGAGGCTTCAGAGGTGGTTTGACATTGAAGAGGCCTCTCATGAACCGGGAAACCAGGGGATGAGCCGTAAGAGGCTTTCCGAGGATAGGTTCATGAAACGCAGTGATGGCACTGAGGTGGACTCTGATGGAGGTCGACTTGAGGTCAGCGTCGGAGAGAGAGAGAGCAAATAGTCCAGTACAGTTTCCACCGCCAATGAGGCGGGATCGTGATGATGTAGTAGGCACCAAGAGGATAACCGGGTCCACTTCTGATGGTAACATTGGAGGGTGGTCGGTTTCCTGGAGGCATCCAGAATACGACGGACAGGCTGAGACAGATTTTCTGGAGAGGTCAGCCCGAGAGAAACCAAGCTGTCAGGTGGAGCAAGGACAGATTGGGATGTAGTAGAGACTGATGCTGCTGAGTAAGTAGAGTAGGAAACACAGGAAGAGGAATGGGCTCCCTGGAGCTGAGCTGGAGCAGGAGGGAGAACCAGTGTTAGCGAGGCCACCGAGGGGCGATGAGAATCATGGTGGCTTTGTCCCTGCGGAGTTTGAATAACATCCGCAACATCAGAGGCAGTGGAGGAAAGGCATAGAGGAACCGATCCGTCCAGTCGAACAGGAATGCATCCGGGGCCAGACGATGAGGAGAGAAGAGTCTGGAACAGAACTGGGGTAGCTGATGGTTGTGAGGAGCTGCAAAGAGGTCCACCTGAGGAGTGCCCCAGCGAGCAAAGATGGAGCGGAGTGTGGGAGGATCCAGAGTCCACTCGTGAGGTTGAAGGATGCGGCTGAGATTGTCGGCCAGGGAGTTCTGTTCGCCCTGGATATAGACAGCCTTGAGGAAGAGACTGTGGGCCGTGGCCCAGGTCCAGATGCGGATGGCCTCCTGACAGAGGAGGGGAGATCCCGTGCCGCCTTGCTTGTTTATGTAGTACATGGCGACTTGGTTGTCTGTGCACAGGAGAAGAACCTGAGGGTAGAGAAGGTGCTGGAAGGCTTTGAGAGCATAGAACATGGCTCTGAGTTCCAGGAAATTGATGTGATGTTGACGCTCCAGAGAGGTCCAGAGTCCCTGGGTGCAAAGATCTCCCAGGTGAGCTCCCCACGCATAAGGGGAGGCATCCGTGGTTATGATCATGGAGTGAGGGGGTAGGTGAAAAAGTAGACCCCTGGAAAGATTGGAGGAGTTCAACCACCATTGAAGAGATTGCTGAAGAGACGATGTCACAGAGATGGAATGAGAAAGAGGATCGGTGGTCTGTGACCATTGGTTGGCTAGAGTCCACTGAGGTGTCCTGAGGTGGAGTCGCGCCAGAGGAAGTACATGGACCGTCGAGGCCATGTGACCCAGGAGGATCATCATCTGCCGAGCTGGAATGGAGTGATGAAGGAGCACCTGACAGCAGAGGTGGAGCAGGGTCCGATGGCGGTCGGAGGGGAGAAATGCCCTCATTAGAGTGGTGTCGAGAACTGCTCCAATGAACTGAAGTCGCTGTGTGGGAAGCAGATGCGACTTGGGGTAGTTGATCTCGAACCCCAGGAGATGGAGGAACGAGATGGTGTATTGAGTGGCTTGTAGCACAAGCGGAGACGTAGGTGCTTTCACCAGCCAATCGTCCAAGTAGGGGAACACCTGAAGGTCGTGAGACCTGAGGAAGGCCGCCACCATAATAAGGCACTTGGTGAACACCCTGGGTGATGATGCGAGGCCAAAGGGTAGCACTTTGTACTGATAGTGATGGTGCTGTATCTGAAACCGTAGGTAGCGACGTGAAGTCGGATTGATTGGGATATGAGTGTAGGCCTCCTTGAGGTCTAGGGAGCATAGCCAGTGGTGGTGAGAGAGAAGCGGGTAAAGCGTGGCCAGGGAGAGCATTCTGAACTTCTCTTTGACCAGACACTTATTGAGGTCCCAGAGATCGAGGATGGGACGAAGGTCTCCTGTTTTTTTGGGAACCAGGAAGTAGCGGGAGTGGAATCCCTGACCTCTTTGGTCCGGAGGCACCTATTCGATGGCATTGAGAAGAAGGAGGGATTGGACCTCCCTCAGGAAGAGGGGGGTTTGGGAGGAGTGAGAAGCAGACTCTACGGGAGGATGGTCTGGTGGAAGAGTCTGGAAGTTGAGAGAGTAGCCGTGGCGAATGATGTTGAGGACCCACTGGTCCGAAGTGATGACCTCCCAACGGCTGAGGAAAAGTTGAAGACGGCCTCCGATAGGTTGAGGGAGAGGTAGCGACGGGGGGAGACTGGCTATGCTCTGGAGAAAAGAGTCAAAAGGGTTGAGATGGTTTTGATGAAGGAAGAGGCTTGGCAGGCTGAGTCTGCGGACGAGCCTGAGGCTGATGCTGGTGGCGAGGACGGCGAGACTGTTGTTGAGGCGGGTTGAGAGGTCTGGCCGAGAACCTACGTTGGTAAGAAGACTGTTGTCTGTAGGGGCGAGCAGGCGGAGTCTTCTTTTTAGGTTTGATCAGAGTGTCCCACCTGGTCTCATGCGCTGAGAGCTTCTGGGTTGTCGAGTCCAGGGATTCTCCAAAGAGTTCATCACCCAGACAAGGTGCGTTAGCCAGGCGGTCCTGGTGGTTAATGTCTAGGTCAGAGACTCTCAGCCATGCCAAACGGCGCATAGCCACCGCCATGGCAGATGCGCGAGAGGTCAGCTCAAACGAGTCGTAGATGGAGCGAACCATGAACTTCCTGAGTTGGAGGAGGCTGGAAATTTGTTGCTGGAAAAGAGGGACCTTACGTTCAGGAAGATATTTCTGTAAGGAGGAGAGCTGTTGCACCAGATGCTTCATGTAGAAGGAGAAGTGGAAGGTGTAATTGTTTGCTCTATTGGCTAGCATGGCATTTTGGAAAAGGCGCTTACCAAATTTATCCATAGTTTTTCCCTCTCTGCCAGGAGGGGTGGAGGCATATACACTGGAACCCTGAGATTTTTTTAAAGTAGATTCCACCAGGAGGGATTCGTGGGGCAACTGAGGTTTGTCAAACCCTGGGATTGGAATAACCCGGTACAAGCTATCCAATTTGCGAGGGGCCCCGGGAACAGTGAGGGGAGTCTCCCAGTTTTTATAGAAAGTTTCCCTTAAGATGTCGTGGACGGGCAACTTTAGAAATTCCTTGGGAGGTTGCTCAAAGTCTAGGGCATCGAGAAAAGCCTGAGACTTTTTAGAGTCGGACTCTAAGGGGATGGAAAGAGCTGCTGACATCTCCCTAAGGAATTTAGAGAAAGAGGATTGCTCTGGTTTTGAGGCGGTGTCGGTCATGGAGGGTTCTTTGTCGGTTGATGAAGCGTCCTCTTCGGTACTGTGTGGGGAGTCTTCCCACAAGTCTGGGTCTCTAACGTCGGGGTGTGCACGTTTGGACATTGGTGTAGAGGGCTCGGCATGGCGGGTCTTTGAGAGAGATTTGCCTGACCGCACCGAGGCGGTACCGGGTGAGGAAGACCAATGTCGTTCCCGGGACCGGGCAGGATCGGCAGCAGCACGGGTATGCGCTGTAGGTGTTTCAGCCAAGAGCACTGGCATGGAGGTATTAATCGGTACCGAGGGGGTCGACACCGATGGGACAGTGCGAGGCTCGGACCGGTCCTGTACCGGAAGGTGCGGCGCCAACAACGCCGGCAGCAGTTATTGGAGTTGTTGCTGCAGCTGCTCCTGTAACTGTGTTTGGAGTATGGCCGCGATGCGGTCATCCAGAGGAGGCACCGGTACCGCTTTTTTCTTCTTCGGTACCAGAGGTGCCGCTCTACGCTCCGGTGATAAGGAGGCCGATGATGAGGCACTCACCGATATCGGAGCGGAGCGTTTGCGGGGTCGGTGCGGTGCCGGGAGGGCCGGTGTCGCAACCGTGGCAGGAGGGCGCTCGAGGGAAGTGGAAGGCTTCTTAGCCGGCTTACCTGGGCCCAACGACCCCGAGGAAGGGTACGGTGGTGTCGACGTCGTCGGTGCCAACTTTTGGGGTGCCGTCGACGTTGCAGCAGTTTCCATGGCAGATCCGGTACCGAACAAAATATTTTGCTGGATCTGCCTATTTTTCAATGTGCGCTTTTTAAGCGTAGCACAGCGGGTGCAGGTGTCAGCCCGATGCTCTGAACCCAAGCACTGCAGCCACCAATTGTGCGGGTCGGTGAGAGAGATCGGGCGTGCACACCGCTGGCACTTCTTAAAACCCGGTTGAGGGGGCATGAAGGGAAACACGGCCTCTGCAAAATCAAAGCCGGAGGCCTGTATGGTGACAACAGGCCCTGCCGGGGCCGGCTCGAAAAAATAATGAAAACTCGACGAGTTTTTTTTTTTTTTTGAAAAGAAAATTAAAGGAATCCGAAGGAAAAAAACAGAAGAAAATTGAAAAAATACGCGAGCGGGAAGGCAAACTAAATAATTTCAACAGCCGTTGAAACACATGCGACTTCTTCGCTCCGCGGAAACGAAGAAACTGGGGACCACGCACTCCTCCGTCAGGCGGGAAGGCACTCGCGCATGCGCGGTGCGGCCAACTAGAACTTTCTAGTAAAAAGTGTCCGTACCGGGGCTCCGTCGGTGACATCACCCATACGTTAAGAATATGCTGCCTGCTTCTTCCTGGGATAATGGATTCTTCAGGGCAGCTTGGCTCCACCTTCTTTTCTGATATCACCGGTCTATAATATTTACAGGCTGCCTAGAGCAGTTTCTCAACTTGGTCCTGGAGTCCCCTGATCCAGTCAAGTTTTCAGGATATCCACAATGAAAATGCATAAATGTGATTTGCATACACGGCCTCCATTCTATGCAAATTTCTTCCATGCACATTCATTATGGATATCCTGAAAACCCGACTGGCAAGGCCCCCCCTCCGGGACCGAGTTGAGAAAGCCTGGCCCCAGGGCAGGAGCATCTATGGAGCCCACCCCTTACAGAACCCTTTAAAGTGCTTTGCATGGGGTTTGGCCAACACACGTTAATCTTTATTTTATTGCTTTTAGAGTGGATTTTATTTTTACATTATCTTCTGTAGATCTTCCATAAATTTATTGAGGATTGGTGTTTTATTTTAATGTGGTTATTATCGTCATTGTTCTTCTTCTGGGGTTGACTATGTGCCTGGGGGAAGACGTGCGGTATGAATTCCAGCATTTATATTGGCTAAAAAGGGAGATGATGCCCTAAAATGTCATGAAAGAAAGTACCTTGTGAATTTGTGTATTCAGTTTTATTTTATTTTTTTTTAATTCTTTATTCATTTTAAAATCTTCCATCAAGTGTACAGGAATATATCATTAATAACAAGAATATAACACTTGAAATTCTTTCTATTGTAATCAAAATAACATAAAAATTATAACCCGTCCCACCCACCCTTCCTCAATGAATACAATCAAACATATCAAAAAAAATAAACTAAACACATTATATAGTAAAGTTTCCATAACCACCCCCCTCCCCCCTATGTGTAAATATATCTATCAAAGGAAAATGATGGTTACATATTACAATATCTTTCCAATGGCCCCCAGATCTTTATATAAAATTATTATAATTCCTTTTCTGCAAAGCAATTGCTCTTTCCATCTTAAAAATATGACATGAAGAAGGCAAGAGGTGCACGTGCGGGGACCTGATCCAAGATGGCGATCTGAGACAGGACGCGCTGAGCTGCGTGTCCCAGGACTGTGCTTCTTTCAATTTTCTTAACGGTAATTACTTACCGCGATGCCGAAGAGACGGGGCCGGAGTGCCGCTTCTGCCTCGCGGCGTCCTGGAGCCCCGGGTCTCGGGAATATTCAGGATTTACTGCGGCGCATGCAGGAGGTCGCAGTGACGTCGGATGGCGGTCCGCTGACAACACAGGGAGGCGAAACCAACGTGGATGTTCCTGGGCCCGACACTACACTGAGCCCCGACGTTAGGGCACCGCCCCCGCAACCCCAGACGACCAGCTCTCCCAGGGGCGGGGAAACCCCGGATTCATTGGTTTTCTCCTCTCCAGAGGCAAGGGAAGAGTTACTGGAGAGCTTGGAGACTGGGGCCCACTTTTCCAGGGCCCCTATGGAGGTACCTGGGGGAATATCATCTCAACATGAGGGGGAAGGGCTGAAGACACCCCCCGAAGGACTTCAGAACGGTGAGCACTCTACACCCACACAAACCTCAATTGAACTGATTAAACCTGCAGAAGTGACCTTAGACTCTATCTGGGACTTATTGGCTGGTTTTGTTAAAAAAATTACTCCTACACTCCAACAAATTGAAGGGAAAATTAAGGAACATGATAAAGAATTGAAGGATTTAAGGAAAGAAACGAATATTTCTAATTTATCTGTTCAAAAAATGGAAAAAGAAATTGTATCATTGAAACAAGTTCAAGAGGCTTTAGTTAAAGATAATATTAACCTAAGGAAGAAGACTGAAATGCTCGAGAACAATTCACGCAGTAATAACTTAAGGTTAATTAACTTTCCAAGACTCGAGTTAGTAACACCTAGAGAAATGCTATATATCTAGTAGAGAACTTAGAGATACCCGAAGATTCATTACCACCATTTTCACGGGTTTATTATTTGCCTGATAAAGAACAAAATCAACAACTAAAAGAAAAACCCTCAGATCAAGAACTTCCAAATATATCGCAGATCTTAGAAACATCTGAGAAGGATTTAGCATCACCAGCCACCATGATTATTACTTTAGCTTTGCCAATTGATAAAACATGGTTGTTAAAACTTTTCTTTAAAAATAGACAAAAAAGCTTTCTTGGTTATAAAATACAAATGTTCCCAGATTTGGCACGGGAGACGCAAAGGCGTCGCCGTGAATTTCTTCTATTGAAACCTGGGGTTTTATCTTTGGGAGCAACTTTTTATTTGAGACATCCGTGTAAATGTATTGTATATCACCGTACTCTTAAATATGTGTTTTTTGAACCATCACAATTGACAAACTTTGTGGCTATGTCTCGCCTGAATGTTAACAATCTTTGAGCCCTATATTTAGGATATTGTGACCTCATCTCAGTGCTATAGTTCTCAATTTCTTTTACAATTTTCTTTTTAGATAATTTCGCCAATTTTCAATAATTCTTGGATCCTAACTGTGGACTTGAGCATAAATAGTATATTTGTTTAATTTAAGATTTATATTGCTTTGTATTTGATATCTATCCTATTCTTGCTTTCTGTACAAGTGAAATACTTGAAATTTAAGTTGAAAATAATAAATAAATAAATTAAAAAAAAAAAAAAAAAAATATGACATAGTGAATTCCACCAAAAAGTATAATTAAGATTAGTATAATTTTTCCAATTATTAGTAATATGCTGAATGGAAACCCCTGTCATGATTAATAAAAAGTTTGTTGTTATGTGATGATATTTGACTTTTTTTCCTCATAGACATGCCAAACAGAATAGTATCATAAGATAATGCAACATGGTTTTCTAATAGACAATTTACTTGGGTCCAAATTGAATTTCAAAAAATCTTAATACAGGGACAATAGTAAAGTAAATGATCCAAAGTCCCCGCTTCTAGATTACAATGCCAGCATCTATTAGACTTAGAGCCATCTAACTTTTGTAAACGAACAGGGGTCCAAAACGCTCTATGCAACAGAAAGAACCAAGTTTGCCTCAGTTTTAAGTCTTATTAATGTGTGCTCGATGGGAAGCAGAATTTCACCCTTTGTGACCTTGCTTTGTGCCAGTTTAGATCTACTGCAAATCACTAAAATGTGGCTTCAAGAATACAATCCTGTTGTGCTTTCAGTGTTCCGCCCCTAATCCCTTTATCCTTCCTCGCCCCGACACCAACTACCACCAGATCTGCCCACAGACATAAACTATCCTTCCCCTCTCTACACGGCATCCTCCACGCAGGTAAACTGGGTAGATCCCTCCTCTCCAAAATCACCGGCCTCTGGAACGACCTCACTGTCCCGCTGCGGAACCTGGACTCCCTCCAACTATTCCGAAAACAACTGAAAACCTGGCTTTTCTCTAGCATATAATAATCTGTTCTCCTGATTACATCCCCTCTTTTTATGCTTTGTAAACTCTCTCTCTTCTCTCTTCCCATATTTTTTAAACTCTGTAAACCGTGTCGAGCTCCACTTCAGTGGAGAAGATGCGGTATATAAACCTAAGGCTTAGTTTAGTTGTTCCATCTACATATGTAGCATTCATAAGTCTTGTATCTGTTGTTGAAGATTCGAAGTAAAAGTTGAGGAGTGGCCTTAGTACAGTGGGCTGAGAACCAGGGCAACCAGGTTCAATTTAGAGGTCTGCACGGGAACGCGGATTGCAGGACTCCCGCAGGGATCCTCTCTGCCAGGCTCATGGGGCTCCCGCGGGGATCCCCCCAGGCTCACGGGACTCCTTTGGGGATCCCCCCAGGCTCACAGGACTCCCGAGGGGATTTAGTAAACACTAAAAGGATGTACAAGATGAAAGAGTGAGGCAAACTGGAAACAACCACGACAATCATACACCTCACCTCACTCATAGGATAACAAAAGGATCTTCAAAGCCATAATTGTACACAATACTTGTAAATGTCCAGCAAACAGATGAGCCAAAGTTGGACATTTACAAGTATTGTGTACAATTATGGCTTTGAAGACCTTTTTGCCATCCTATGATTGAACCCGACCCAGTGAGGTGTATGACTCCCACGGGGATCCCCAGCAGGCTCACGGGACTCCCGCAGGGATGGAACCGGGTTCCCAAGGCCTGGAAAGAGAATAGAAGATAGACAAAAGCAGAAACTGGGATGATGTAAAACCAAAATGTCCCACCAGGGAGATGTTCATTTTGAGGGGGGCTAAGCTCAAAGAGGGAGGCCCAGCCCCCTCTCATGGTTATGCCACCAATTGTGTTAGAGAGCTGCACGGAAACGGGGATGACGGGAATCCCGCGGGACCCGCGGGTTCCCCCTTTGGGTCACGGGGATCCCGTGGGGACACCCCCTAGGGTCGCGGGGATCCCGTGGGGACGTCCCCTAGGGTCGCGGGGATCCCGTGGGGCGCCTCCAAGGGTCGCGGGGTTCCTGTGGGGTTGGATCGCAGTGCACTCGAGCCGTGAGGGTAGTCTCCTCCTCCTTACCTGCCCTGTCGCAGCACACAGCCGAATGGAAGTCTTCCCGATGTCAGCGCTGATGTCGGAGGGAGGGCTTAAGCAAAGCCCTCCCTTCCTCCGACGTCAGCGCTGACATCAGGAAGACTTCCGGTCGGCTGTGTGCGGCAGGGCAGGTAGGAAGAAGGTAATGGCGTACGAAAGAGGGGTGAGGGGGCGGTCCGCCCCGGAGAATGTGCACAGACGGTCAGGTCCCCCGATCGACCGACAACAGGCCCGGCCGACAAATCTCCCTGCCCTTTAGCCGCGAATCTAAATTACCTCTTACAGCAGCTTCACTACTCCAGCTGCTGTAAGAAGGTAATTTAGATTTGCGGCTACAGGACAGGGAGATTTGTCCGACCGGGCCTGTTCTGTTGTCGGTCGGGTGTGGAAGCGCCACAAAGGTAAGGGGCAGGGAGGGAGGAAAGGTGGAGTGGAGAAGAAAAGACGCTTAAGGGGGGAGAAGGCCGCTGAAAGCACTGGGGAAGACAAAGGGGTGGAGAAGGACGCTGAAAGGACATGGGTAAACGGGAGGAGGGGGGGGAAGGATGCTGAAAGCACATGGGGAAGACAGAGGGGGGGAGAAGGACCCTGAAAGCACTGGGGAAGACAAAGGGGTGGAGAATGCCACTGAAAGGACATGGGGAAAACAGGGGTGGAGAAGGCCGCTGAAAGGACATGGGGAAAACAGGTGGGGAGAAGGCCGCTGAAAGGACATGGGGAAGACAGAGGGGGGAGAAGGCTGCTGAAAGGACATGAGGAAGACAGAGGGGGGAGAAGGACGCTGAAAGGACATGGGGAAGACAGAGGGGGGAGAAGGATGCTGCCTAACAGGACATGGGGAAGATGGTGGGGGAGAAGGACACTGAAAGGAAATGGGGAAGAGGGATGGGGAGAAGACGCTGGCAGGGAAGAAGACAGAGGTGCCAGACTATGGGGGGAGCGGAGGGAAAAAGATGGGTGCCAGACCAATTTGGGAGGGGGAGAAAGGGAGAGGCACAGTAACAGAGCAAATGGAAGACATAGAGAGAAGAGAGGCAGTGGATGGAAGGAATTGAATGAGAACATGAAGAAAGCAGAAACCAGGCAACAAAGGTAGGAAAAAAATTATTATTTTTTTTTTTGCTTCAGGATAAAGTAGTATATTAGTTGTGTTGATAAAAATTTATAAACATTAGAGGCTCTGGTAGAAACCTGTTTACAAAGTATGTATTCTTCCCAATTAATATTTCCAAATTAATAAAGTCTTTTTGCTTATTTTTAAATGGGTTTCTACCAGAGCCTTTAATTCAGTAGCATAATTAAATGAAATAACTATTTCTGTAGTTTATAGGGACGGGCGGGGATGTAGGGGATTCCTCGCGGGGACGTAGGGGATTTCTCGCGGGGACGGGCGGGGATGGAGGGGATTCCTCGCGGGGACGGGTGGGGACGGAGGGATTCCTCGCGGGGACGGGTGGGAGTCCTCACGGGGACGGGTGGGACTTTGGCGGGGACTGGTGGGATTTCTGTCCCCGCGCAACTCTCTAAATTGTGTTTAGTACAAAATGAAGTACTTGCTGAATTTGTTTTGGGGTTTCCAGTTCAGTTTTGGCACATTTGCCTCTCTCAATTCTGCTTTAAATGATTTTGACACTGTATTGTTTGATTCTTTACTCATTGCTGCATTAAAAATCTTTGTGCTCCCCCAGGCCGTATCTTTCAGCGCACTTGGGAACCATTTTGGACGACAATGACCCCGCTGGCTCGAAGCCGCTTGCTGAACTGTTGAATTTTTGTATTTTGATTCTTTTTGTTATACCTGGTTTGCCTGACCATTGTTTGTTTTATCTGAGTGAGTTATGCTTGGAAGGAGGACTCTGGGGGGGGGTGTTATTTATTTTGGGTAGGGTTATGTTGGGATGGGGGGGCTTTCTTGGGGGGCTGTGATCTGTTGGGATTTGGTATTGTTATTTAAAATGCTGAGCTTGCTTGTCCTTGGTTTGTTTCCTGTTTGATGGTTTTGTTGAGCTCAATAAAATATATTTACTCATTAAAAATCATTTGTGGATCTTGGAAGGACCTCTCACAAGTTACCTGTGCCAGATGGTGGAACCAGATTTGTTTGCTCTCTTATTTCTTTTAACAAGAAATGGTCAACCCTACAGTCACATGACCTAATGTCTATTCTAATTCTTTCCGGCGATGTATGCATCTCTTATTTCTGTTCACTTTTATTTATTTATATTGTATTTTATTGTTGGTTTAAACAAACTAAGACCAAAAAAAAAAAAATCAAAACTGTAAGAAGTAATTGCTGCTTTTTATGGGGGCAGGTAACTTTTATGGTGGGACGGGAGGGGACAGAGGGGATTCCTAGCGGGGTCGGGCAGGAACAGGTAGGATACTGGCGGGGACGGGTGGGATTTCTGTCCCCGTGCAACTCTCTAGTTCAATTCCCATTCCTGTTCTTTGTGATCCTGGGCTAGTCACTTAACCCTCCATTGCTCCAGGTAGAAAACAACTCAGATTGTGAACCACTAGGGATTTGTAAACTGCTTTGGTTATAGTACAGAAAGGCCGTTTTATCAAAAGTATGACTCGGGCCCTGCAGCAACCACAGCTCGGAGAACTTATGCTTTTGTTGATATTGAAACGGCTACAGCCCTACTGTATGAAACATTGGCTGCCCATAACTGAAAGGATCTAAAGGGAAAATCATTGAAGCGGTAGCTTGTTTTTGAGAATAATCCCCTGATGCAGCTTATGCGCGAAACAGGGCCTGTCGGGATATCTATATGAAGTATTTGAATGATATCTAATACTACTTCTTAAAGTGCAGTGTGCCTGCACTGGGATTTTTGACTACAGTCCGCAGTGATTTTGTATACTACCAGACAAGATAAGATAAGTGCCTAAAATAAGTGTTTAAATCTAAACTTAAAATATATTTAATATTGATTTAAGAAAAGCACTTAGATTTTAGTACGGAGTTTTGTGAGACCGAGGATGTATTTCTCTATGGCAACGAAGTACTTGCCATAGAAAGTTTCCCCAGATTACTCTGGAGAAACACTGAGGTCTCTTTCTCCGTTTTTGAGAAAATTGAATGATAAAAGGCATTTGTTACCGGTAGTAGATTTATTGATGACTATCATTTTTCTGTGGCTATAATTATCAAGTTCCAATTAAACATCACTGCCATTAAGATCCTGACCGGCCATCCTACTCCAGGGTGCCTCCAACAGATATTCCACTTAAAATTCCCCAGCAAGCAACAATATAAAGTCTACCAGGCAAATTACCGTAGCCATCCAATATCAATTAGCAAAATGCTGGAACCATTTACCACTTACACTACGATCTTGTGATCAGGTTCAAAAAACTTTTTAAAGCTTTTCTGTACCGAGACAAGGGAGCCAACCCTGAAGTAACTGAAATGGTCAGTGTAAAAGCCCATTTCTAAACTGTCTAATGCAACTCCTGGGACATAACAATGAGCCAATGATGACGTACTTGAACTTGTAACTATGTATTTGTAACTATGATTTAACTATATCAATAACTATACTGATCCACCTGTACCATCAACCCTATTGAATGTCCATAGAAACATAGAAGATGACGGCAGATAAGGGCCATAGCCCATCAGATCTGCCCACTCTACTGACCCACCCCCAAGTCTACTATCCTAGGGATCCCACTCTTGGTGACAGGTTCCCTTGGCTTAACCCTCTAAGGGATCCCAGATGGGCATCCCATTTGCTCTTAAATTCTTGCACGCTGTTTGCCTCGATCACCTGCACCGGGAGCTCATTCCAAGGATCAACCACTCTCTTGGTGAAGAAATATTTCCTAGTGTCGCCATGAAATTTCCCGCCTCCGAGTTTGAGCGGATGCCCTCTTGTGGCTGAGGGTCCTTTGAGAAAGACCTTCCATCTTCTTCCATCTCGATACGGCCGGTAATATACTTAAATGTCTCGATCATGTCTCCTCTCTCCCTACGTTCCTCGAGTGAATACAGCCGCAAATTTTTCAGCCTTTCCTCGTACGACAGATCCTTGAGCCCCGAGACCATCCTGGTGGCCATCTGTTGCACCGACTCTACTCTCAGCACATCTTTTCGGTAGTGTGGCCTCCAGAATTGCACACAGTATTCCAAATGAGGCCTCACCATGGTTCTGTATAATGGCATTATGACTTCAGGCTTCCGACTGACGAAACTCCTGCGGATGCAACCTAACAACTGCCTTGCCTTAGATGAAGCCTTCTCCACATGATCAGCAGTTTTCATGTCTGCGCTGATGATCACTCCCAAGTTTCATTCTGTTGAAGTTCTAGCTAAGGTCTCACCATTCAAGGTGTAAGTTCTGCACGGATTTCTGCTGCCGAGGTGCATGATCTTGCATTTCTTAGCGTTGAAGCCCAGCTGCCAGGTCGAGGACCAAAGCTCCAACAAATGTAGGTCCTGTGTCAAACTGTCCATTTTAATTTCCTGGGTAACAGACCCAACCTCTTGTAATGTAAACCGACCTTGAACTGAATAGGTAAAGGCAGAATAGAAAACCTGATTAACATAACATAAATCACACTCCTAGAATTTCTGAGTCTCCGTTATCCAAAACTGCCTGTGGAACCCCCCATTTTCTCTTCCTTGGAGATTTTAATATTCAGGTTGATGCAACTCCAAAGGGTCCCTGCTGGAGTTTTTGTCCCAGTGCATAAAAAAGTCACCCACTGAATTTGGATCTGTTTATACAATGTGGCTAATAGTATATGAAGGACTCTAGATTTATCTTCAGATACAGCGGTGTGGTCTGATAACTTTTTATAACATTTTGTTCGGAAAAAAACAACAACAAGTGAAGTTATGGCTCCCCAAAGTGCAACCCAAAAAGGAACATGGCCATGGGAGGGGCTCGGCGGGGGTGGGTGGGAGTGAGTTAGGGGTTTTCCAAGTATTTAGGTCCAGTATTACAGAATAAGAGGGTTCTGGGTCCAACTCGCACACCAGGATTTCCACCAGGTGTCAGCAGGCCTAACTCCTCATGCTCAAAGTTGCTTGGTTTGGATTTCTGAGCACCATTTATTGAATCCTCCCCAAGATGACTTGCCTGCAGAGAAGTTGGTAGGGCAGATGATTGTTGAAAGATAGAGTTTAGTGGCTGCAGCAATAGATAAGACTGTGCTGGTTACAAAGTTCATTACTCAGAATGAAATTAAGGCTGTTTGGTTTCATAAATGAGGCTTCCATTTTCATCAAGTGTCAACGTAGACTGTTAAGCCACTTTCCTACTTCATATTTTGAGGCCAAAGTAGTTCAAATGCAACCCATTTCCTGTTTAAGAGTGATCGAGGGGACTTACTTCTGACAGCTGTTAATAAGTTGGATTCATTTTTTCTCCTTTCATATCGGACACTGAATGGATTTTGGGGTCTGATCCCTATCACACTCTGTTTATACTTTACTTAACTAATGGCTTTTTATTATGTGGTATTCTTCCTGACAGACTTTTCCCAAATTATTTTAAATGTGTTTTCAAGTCCTACTGTTTCAAGGTCAAGGATGCAGTATGTATATGCAAATGGCCTTCGCCCCCACCAGGGTTGGCCCTGGGTCCACTGCAGAAGTGTGTCAGGCTTTTCTTGCTAGATTAATATGAGTGAAATCATGGCGTGTCAGGTGACTGGTAAGCAGCCCTAACTCCTAACCGGTATCCCTCAGTGTCGTCTCTCCCCCTTGCAATCTGTGCAAAAATCAGCTGCGCGACTCATCTTCTACCAACCTCACTACGCTCATGTCAGTCCTCTCCTTAAGACAATTCATTGGCTCCCTATCCGCCATAGCATACAGTTCAAACTCCTATTGCTGACCTACAAGTGTTCATTCTGCTGCCCTTCAATATCTCTCCTCGCTTCTCTCTCCTTATACACCTCCCAAAGAACTCCGTTACTCAGATAAGTCACTCTTGTTACCTTTCTCCTCCACTGCCAATTCCAGACTTTGGACCTTTCATCTAGCTGCCCCCTATGCCTGGAATAAATTACTCAAGTTTGTCCGTCAAGCTTCTTCCCTTGTTTAAAAGCAGACTGAAAACCCACCTATTTGATATAGCTTTCAATCCTTAACCCTACTCCTCTGCCCTCTAACCCAGCCAGCTGATTAACTGTTCCTCTTAACTGTATCCGTGACATCCTGTTTGTCTTTGGGAAGCAGAGTTGAGCTTGTGATGTCATAATGCCTCATTCCACCAATAAGAGCCAACCTCATCAGTGATGTCACAATGGCTTGATTGTCCTGTACAAGCCAGCAGATTAACTGTTCCTCTTAACTGTATCCGTGACATGGGAAGCAGAGTTGAGCTTGTGATGTCATAATGCCTCATTCCACCAATAAGAGCCAACCTCATCAGTGATGTCACAATGGCTTGATTGTCCTGTACAAGCCAGCAGATTAACTGTTCCCCTTAAATGTATCCATGACATCCTGTTTGTCTTTGGGAAGCAGAGTTGGGCTTGTGATGTCATAATGCCTCATTCCACCAATAAAAGCCAATCTCATCAGTGATGTCACAATGGCTTGATTGTCCTGTACTCCCCTCTGCCCTCCAACCCAGCCAGCTGATTAACCGTTCCCCTTAACTGTATC
Organism: Geotrypetes seraphini; assembly: GCF_902459505.1. NCBI lineage: Eukaryota > Metazoa > Chordata > Amphibia > Gymnophiona > Dermophiidae > Geotrypetes > Geotrypetes seraphini. The sequence goes on from NC_047085.1 coordinate 504,735,413, forward strand.
CATGACATCCTGTTTGTCTGTTTAAACTGTAAGCTCTTTCGAGCAGGGACTGTCTTCTTTGTGACTCTGTGCAGCGCTGCGTGCGTCTGGTAGCGCTATAGAAATAATTAATAGCAGTAGTAGCCCTGCCATGCCCCCTCCCCAGTTATGCTTTTTAATTTATCAGTTCCAATACTGGATTTATTTAATTACCCGGGAATTGTAATAGATGCACCACTGGCTTTTACAGTCCAGAGGAGTTTTGTCGTGTTGCAGAAGTTGAGGACAATTAAGTGTTTATTTTGGATCAACCTTCATTCTATTCCCTAGTTTGTGCTCTATTAATGTCCCTTTTGGACTATGGGAAAATAGTGCTGGCTGGAATAACTGAAATGATTGCAAAAGCTTCAAAATGTAGCCATTCGGCTCCAGGTTAGTCCAAATCACCTGAGCCCCATTCTCAGAGACTCCAGCGTGTGCACAGCGTAATCACAGCAACTTTCAACTTCTCACCAAATCATACCACGAGACGAACATGTTCAGACCTAAAATAGTCTTATAATAGTATCTCAATACTGCTAATACAAATTTAAAATGATCCCTTACCCAGTGAGATCAGGGTCTGATAATTCTCCTTCATCACCTCCCTGTAAAGCTCTCTCTGCTCTTCTTCTAAATACTCCCACTCCTCCTGGGAGAAAGAGACTGCGATGTCCTCAAATGAAACCTGCATCTGAAATACAAACCAAAAACACGCTCAGCACCTTTGGTATCACCATCGACAGACCTCCCATTGCCCTGATGAGCCCTTTCTGGGTATATATATGGTTCACAATCACATTTAACACACACTCCCAGAACAGGTTTGTATTTCAGGAGATCTTCCTAGTGCAGGGATTTGGTGGGACACAAGGAGAATTTTCCGGGTGAAAATAATTCACAATCCCCAGCCAAGATCATAGCAAAGAGAAAAAACGAAAGGAATTGACCCTTGCAAACGCAAGCAGTGTCTCACTTCCGGTTCATCACACAATTGTTTCCCACGTACTCACCTTTATAGGACCCCCAGGGACCCCTGAAGAAGACTTTTTGTCGAAACGCGGACCGTGTTGGGTCCTATTTCCCTAGCAGACTAGGTCCTTTAAGGCTTTTATGTGGATGAATTTATTCTTACGTGGATAAATTTATTTTATGTGGATGATTTCAGTGTACCTTTGGAACTTTGACGCTTTCAAATAAAGTCCATTTTGGAACATCGTCACTCCACAGTTTTTTTGGTTTTCATAGCAAAGAGAAACCAGTTACACACAGAACCTGGGTCGTAAAATCTCCCTTCATGGGACCCCTGATCTTTCTCCTTCCCCTCAGGAAGGTCCCAAAGTGCAATTCCCCAGCCCAAAGTCTGCTTGCAGACCTGACTGCAGTATCCCAGGTAGAGAATGACACGGGGACAAATTTTTCCCCGTCCCCGCGAGTTTTGTCGCTCTCCCTTAACCACACAAGCCTTGAACACGTAGGATTTTAAAGTGTTTTGAGGCTTGTGCAGATGAGGATGGAGCTTGCAGGAATGGGGCTGGGACAGGAAACGAACTCACGAGGATGGGCCGGGAAAAATTTGTCCCCCATGTCATTCTCTAATCCCAGGTTAAAAAGCTAAAGCTGAAGCAGTATTTGGAGAGAGAGAGAGAGAGAGAGAGAGAGAGAGAGAGCGTGAGAGCAGGGAGTTGGGGGAGAATCTCCTACCTGAGAGGAAAATTTTCCAATCTGCTCTTTCTGTTCTCTCTCCAGCTGAGAGTTTGTCTCTTGCAGTGATGAGGGAAGGAATAAGAAGGGCAGAAGCTGCGACTGAGAAAGGAGGTTTCTGAAGACTACTTGCTCGGCATAAAATGGTCCCTGGGTCGGAAAGGACAGAAGGTGCCACCCCCTAGCAGGTTTCTGCGTTTTCTGGTACTCATTGGTTGGAATGGTCCTGGGAAGGAGGAGTCGTCTTTGCACACAGGCAGATGGGACTAGAAACTGGGGTTTATTGGGGTGGAGGAAACTTTGCCGAGTGTACGTAGGTCACAATCAGCTAACATGGCCGAGGGGAGATACGACTGAAGTCTACAAAATGCTGAGTGGTGTAAAACGGGTACAAGTGCACAGGCGTCAGAATGGGGGTAGGGGGGTAGGCCACAGGGGCCTTGGCCTCCGCAAAAAGTGCCGGTAGAAATAAGGCCGAGAGGGATCATGTGGGCAGAGAAATACTAGCTGAGCCTTAGCACTCTCAAGGAAGCGGCATCTTGCTGCCGGCCAGCGTACCCGCTGGTTGGCTTTCTCTGCTGCGTCCCTTACCTGACACCTACTCCTCCCTCCCTCCCCCCCCCCCCCGGAGTGTCTACCCGGAATTTCTTGTAACAGTTGCCAGGTGGTGGAACCGATTCACAGCATCACTCTGCTGCCATCTTCTTTCCACTATGGCCCACCCCAGCGGAAGCTTGAAGTGAACTTGAATGCTGCCTAGAAATAAGGCCCCTCCTGAGACATTTCAGATTTGGGAGAGGAGTAGAAGTTAGAGAGGGAGCGATATAGGCCTTGGGGAAAGGAGTGAGGGAAGGGAGAGATGTTGGACTCGAGGGAGGGAGGAATGTGAGACTCAGGAATAGGGTAAGGGAGAGAAGGAAGGAAGGAGGGATGGAAAGATGTCAGATTTGTGATGGACTTGGGGACGGCAGAGGGGGCAGAAGGAGAACAGTGAGAGATGGCTTAAGAGAAGAACAAAGGGAGCAAGAGAGTTTCACCTAAGTTATTAAGCTAAGCTTTGTGCTAGATTTAGGTTAAGTCAAAACTATTAATAGGATAATTTTTAATAATTGTCAAAAAAATTCCTTTATAAATTGTTAGGCATGAGACAACCAATTTGATTTACATAAAGAGATTAGTTCTTTAAATATCCGGGAACCCTATTAGTTTACTAAAATCTCCCCAGTAAGCAACATGTTCTACAGTTTTCCAGATTTGCAAGTATTTTTGCAAGCGACCATATAAAATCTCTGAGCAACTACTCACGTGCTCTACTCAGAAGGAACGTAAGTGTTGCGCATTGGTCGCTAACCTGTCCTGGAGGATCCCCAGTTAGTTGAGTTTTCAACATACTCCTAATGAATCTGCAGGAGGCAGATTTGCATATAACCGAGGTGACAGACAGACAAATCTGCCTCCTGCAGATTCATTAGGGGTATCTTGAAAACCGGAGTTTAAGAACCACTGCTCTAGAGCAGTGTGTCTCAACTTGGTCCCAGAGGACCCCCTTGCCAATCAGGTTTTCAGGATATCCACAATGAATATGCATAAACTTGATTTGCAACCATTTTATTTGCTAAACACTTTGAAAATTAATCTTCTGAAACTTATTCTTTATGGTTTTTATTTGTTAACTATTGTAAACCGAGTCGAGCTTTCTTGGAATGATGTCTCGGTATTATAAAGCCAAGCCTTAGATTAGATTAGACTGCCTCCATTATATGCAAATTTCTTTCATGCATATTCATTCTGGATATCCTGAAAACCTGACTAGCAAGGAGGTACTCTGGAACCAAGTTGAGACACACTGCTCTAGAGCAGGCAATTCTAGTCCTCAAGAGCTGTAGCCAGGTCAGGTTTTCATGATATCCACAATGAATATGTATGAGATGGATTTGCATGTACTGCCTCCTTGAGATGCAAATCTATCTCATGCCTATTTATTGTGGATATCCTGAAAACCTGACATGGCTCCAGCTCTCGAGGCCCGGAAGTGTCAAAGTCCCTCCTTGAGGGCCACAATCCAGTCGGGTTTCAGGATTTCCCCAATGAATATGCATGAGATCTATTAGCATACAATGAAAGTAGTGCATGAAAATCTATCTCATGCATATTCATTGTGGAAATCCTGAAAACCTGACTGGATTGCGGCCCTCGAGGAAGGACTTTAACACCCCTGCTCTAGAGGAACAGAGTCCGACTTTTGTGCATTTAGCCCACAGTCCCAAAGCAGATTTCACCAGACCTTCTAGTGCTGGGGGTTCAGTAGGTATTTAATTTGCAATCATATAATTCAATATTTCAGAGCAGAATTACACAATTATTGTGTTTCCCCCAAAATAAGCTCTAGTCCTGGGATTCGCCAGCAGCAACTCTTTAACCTGCCCCCTCCCCGCCACCGAATCCCTGTCGACCCTCCATCCTTCCCTCCCCACCAACCGCGAACAAGCCCTACCTTCATCCAAAGCAGAATCAGGTCGGCAGCACTCTAAACAGGCAAGGCCAAAGCAGCTTGTTTAGAGTGCTGCCAGCCCAACGCTGCTTTGGATAAAGGGAGGGCTCGCTCGCAGTCAGCGGGGAGGGAAGGATGGAGTGTCAGCAGGAGTTCAGCTGCGTGGATGGGGTGGTGCTCAAGGATTCTGCTGCACAAGGGATGGGAGGGATAGAAGCTGAGCAAGGGTTCTGCTGCATGAGGGATGGGAGAGAGGGGAGGAAAGATGATACACATGTGGGGAAGAGAAAGGAAAGAGGAAGAATTGGGGTGAAGGAGAGATGATCGTGTGTATACCCTGAAAATAAGACCTAGTACGTTTTTTGGGCCCAAAATTAATATAAGACACTGTCTTATTTTCAGGGAAACACGGTAAAAAGCTGTTACACATAAAACCCAGAACTCACTATTTCTCCTCTTGGGCCTCCAGATCTTTCTTTCTTACCACCTCTCCTTCAGCCCCAGGCCAGTTTGGGGTTCTGATTCTTCAGTGTCTCCTGTCAGAAAGCTACAAGCAGTGTTTGCAGGGAGGTCAGAAATTTGGGGCTATCTCCTACCTGAGCAGAAGTTCCTGCAGGCATTTTTCTCTCTGTTTTCGCTGGTTTCAGGGTTAGAAACAAATTGGGGAGTGGGGGTTATCTCCTGAAGTGCTGGGAGAGAGGAAAGAAAAGCAGAAGCTGAGATTTGGGACTGGAGGTTTCTGCCAGAAGCTTTCTTGTTAATCTACAAAATCTCAAGTACGAAAGAAATGCTCCACAGGCTGAGCACAAACTGGTGACATCATAAAGAGGAGGGTGGAGCTTCCCCCTGAGAGACACAAACCGGTGACATCATAAAGAGAAGAGTGGAGCTTCACCCTGAGAGAAACAAACTGGTGAAATCATAAAGAGGGTGGAGCTTCCCCCTGAGAGACACAAACTGGTGACAACATAAAGAGGAGGGCGGAGCTTCACCCTGAGAGACACAAATTGGTGACATCATAAAGAGGAGGGTGGAGCTTCACCCTGAGAGACACAAACTGGTGACATCATAAAGAGGAGGGTGGTGCTTCACCCTAAGAGACACGGTCTTTTCTTGTTGGCAACACCCATTTTAGTGCTGATTGGTCAGAATAATCTCTGGGGGCGGGCAGAGGAAGCTTTGAGCTCCCTCTTTTTTCCTGACAGGTGGCCTATTCAGAGAGGGAGCCAGGGCGGGAGAATGGCTGCAGGGCTTTCCGTTCAGCAGACTGGGGTCTGGCAACAGGGGATGTAATAGCAAGCAATGCCATCCGGCCTCTGTATGGGGTAAGCAGAAGAAAAATGGAGAGGTGTGGGTAAAACCTAGGTCTGACCTACCTCCTTCCCAGCCTCTTGAAGAGAGATCAAAAAGCAGCAGCAGCCGCATGAGAGCAGGGAACTAGGAAGAGAAGGCTGAGAGTTCATGGGGGGGAAAGCAGTGCCATGCAAAATGGGTATCAGAAGCTAGATGACATTGGCTTGACACTGCTGCCAGTCTCCTGACACCCCGCCCCCTGGGAATAGTCTGACCAATCGGTGCCTTGAAAGAGCTATCTCTCCGCCCCCGTTGGTGCTGCGGAACCTTCACTTCCTGTTATTCTGATCCATCAGCACAGAAGGGAAGGAGCTAAGAAGAAAAGTGGGAAGCTCGGCCTCTCTTTTGTGACGTCATCCCTTGACTGGCCTTCTCTCCGCAGTTAAGGCCGGGAACGCGCGCGGTCCATCATCCCCCTCCCTCCCTCTCACCTTCAGGCGATTTTTAAAAAGTTTCGTTCTACAAGCGGCCGGAGCCTTGAAGCCGCGCGTGCGTCTGCCGGAAAGTCCTCCTCTGACGCAACTTCCGGTTTCGTCAGGTAGCAGTTTCCGGCAACCGCGCGCAGCTCCAGTGGAAAGAAAATTAGAAATCGCCTGAAGGTAAGGGGAAGGGAGGGAAATGGGGAGAAGACGCTGAAGGCAACTGGATGGAAGGGGGGGGGGGGGAAGGCACTGAGGGGAGAAGAAAGCTAAAAACGACCTGGGGGAGGGAAGGGAAGGGAAGAAGATGGATGCCAGACCAATAGGGGAGGGAGAGATGGAAGGGAGAGGTAGAGAGGAGGCAGACAGTGGATGGAAGGAATTGAATGAGGAAAGCAGAAACCAGACAATATAGGTAGAAAAAATAATTCTATTTAATTGTCTTTTTTTTTTTTTTTTTTGCTTTAAGATAAAGTGGTGTATTAGTTGTGTTGATACATCACAGTTTCATAAAAATATATAGCATGTTCATTAAATAGTGCTCAGACCCACAATCTATTAATGTTCAAGTGAAGTGAACCAAACATAGGCCGCCAGACCATCATAGTGCCAGTGATGTCTGTACCACCATAATCAAACTAATATTCATAAACAGAATATTAATAAAATTGGTAGTTGGAATAAACTGGTCACGAAACAGGCGAGGCTATGTGCATAAACTACTAGTGCAACACTGTTAAAAACTCCTGAAGCACCATGTGGGGGGAGGGGTATTGAACGGTTCTGGTACTTAGTTCCGGTTGGGATCAGTGGGTATAGGTGGGGAGAAGGGGTGGTGTGGCATCTTCGGGGCTCATAAGAGTCCAGGGCCTCGGAGTGCTTTCAGCCGCTTTATTCTCGCTTGCCCTATGTAGAGTAGGAGGGGGGAGGGGGAGTTTAGTAGTTGTTACTTTTCTTCTGTACCTGCTTGTTAGTTTATTGTATATGATGCATCATTGTTTGTACTGTGCACCCTTGGGGTGCTCTGGCATTGTCTGTTGTTTGCATCAATAAAAAATTGTTTGAACCTAAAAACTCCTGAAGCTGTGAAACACAAGTCTTCCCCCCCGACTCGAGTTTTGCGACAACATGCTTCCTCAGGAGGGGAAACTAAAATACAAAAATAAATAACCCATATGAAGCAAATTGCACACCCCCCACATTACATATTCATTTATACCATAGTGACTCTTAACTAATTTTAACCCTTCATAAATAACTTTTTACAGCTCCAATCACACATACCATCCAAACTGAACAGATTCAGCAGGCTAAATAACTGAAAAAGAGATGCTGCCTTCCTCCAATAGTTTTAAAGGAGGCAGTCTGACATCACTTCCTTTAAACTCCTTCATTCAACAAACCCAGCGGCATCCTACAGGAGACAGATCAATTCCCTTCCTACACTTGAAACCAGTCAATTTCATTGCTCAGCCCTACAGAGTGTGCCAATTATAGATAAGCCGGTGTTCCTTCTCCAGCAGGAATTGAGAAACATCCCCTTTATAAGAAGCGGCTTGTAGTAATACAGTGTATCGTAGATCTTCAACCACATTTATTTATTTGCTCAATTATTTAGCCCATCCTCCCAAAGGAGCCCAGAACGGGTTAAAAAGTACATCTACAATATAATCGAGATAGGACAAAGATGATATAATTTACAATATAGACATGACAAAAAATATATCCATTAAGCAGCTCTGGTGAGAGTAAGTGGCGTAGGTGCGTTGACTCTGAATGGCATTTCTGGGTGCATGTCTTTAAGGCGCTGGGTTTGTGAAGAGGAAGGTTTTCACAGCCTTCCTGAAGCTCCACATTAGAGAATGACACGGTGAAAAAATTGGTCCCCGTCACCGCCCCGTCCCCGTCTCACCATCCTCTGCACCGCCCCGTCACCGCCATTCCCTTCACCGCCCCGTCACCGCCACTGCCACCCCATTCACCGCCCCGTCACCGCCACTGCAACCCCATTCACCGCCCCGTCACCGTCACCGCTGCATATATAAAAGCCTCAAACGGGTACGATTTTAAATACTTTTCTTTATTTACGTATAAAGGAAACATTCTTTAAAACTTTAAAACTTAGTTAAATATTAGTTAATAACTATACAAAAACAAACACGACATGTACTTTTAATGCTTACAATGTTAGCCTACATGGTAAGTAGACGCGGCCGCTGTACCTAATCGCGGCAAATCGTGTACCTAATCGTGTACCAAATCGTGTACCTAATCGCGGTCACTATGCTAATCGTGATTAGCATAGTGACCGCGGCTACGGCTGCAAGTCTCCCCTCCCCCCAGCGATCACGGCAGGAGGGCACCCAACCCCTCCTGTAGACCCCCCCAACGGCCCTCCCGACAATCGCAGCAGAAGGGTACCCAACCCCTCCTGCCGGTCCTCCCAATGGCCTCCCCTAAGATCGCCGGCAGGAGGGTACCCAACCCCTCCTGCTGGACCCTCCCCCAACGAACCCTCCCACCCCGGAACCCCCTTAGTCTTACTTTCCAAGTTGGACCGGACGGCTCCTCACACGTATGGCCAGCAGGCTTGCCTCCGTCCAAATGAGGCGGGCCCGCCCCTACCCTGCCCAACCCACAGGATCCTAGGGCCTGATTGGTCTAGGCACCTAAAGCCATTCCCGCTATAGGAGGGGCCTTAGGTGCTTGGGCCAATCAGGCCCTAGGATCCTGTGGGTTAGGCAGGGGAGGGGAGGGGCGGGCCCGCCTCATTTGGACGGAGGCAGGCCTGCTGGCCAGACGAGCGAGGAGCTGTCCGGTCCAACTTGGAAAGTAAGACTAAGGGTGGTGTTTCGGGATGGCGGGGTTTGTTGGGGGAGGGTCCGGCAGGAGGGGTTGGGCACCCTCCTATTGGCGATATAGGGGGCCGTTGGGGGGGCCGGCAGGAGGGGTTGGGCACCCTCCTACCAGTGATCATAGGGGGGCTGTTGGGGAGCTGGCAGGAGGGGTTGGATATCCTCCTGCTGCGATCGTCGGGAGGGCCGTTGGGGGGGGGGGTTGGGGTAGGCAGGAGGGGATGGGTACCCTCCTGCCGCGATCGTTGGGGAGGGCTGGTTCTGTCGGCATGAAGGGCTGAGCACCTTCCTGCCGGCGATCGTCGGGGGGGGGGGGCGGGTTCTATTGGCAGGAAGGGTTGATCTGACAAATGAGGAGCCAGTATATTGGGGGGCGGAGTCAATGCGGCAACGTGCAGGTGAAACACAGGTAAATAGCGGTTCCTAGAAGGGGGGACATTGGCCTGCGGGGACAAATCTATTCACCGTTTTTGCGGGCGGTGAAAGGATTTGTCCCCGCGTCTGCGGCGATTTGCTAATGAGGTCACCATAACCCGCAGCCACGCAGCGGTTCGCTGCGGGGATCGCTCCCCGTGTCATTCTCTACTCCACATGACCAGCCTCAAACCAATGCGAGACCAGTGGGACAGAAACATGGCTACAACGTACATTACTCAAATGTTCAGCTATTCTAATTTTTATAGATTGTTTTGTGTGGCCGATGTAAAATTTATTGCACGGACATACTATGCAGTACACCAGTGCAACTGAAGTACAGTCCGTATTAGTTGATAAAATAAATTTTTTTCTCCCGATCTGGGGATCATTAATTCCTGCCACACTCGTGATGGCCACCTCCCCCACTGGTCACGCTGGGAATCTCCCTATGACATAATAATTCACCAAAATTGCATCCTCGATTGAACACAAACTTTGGAAACTCCACCAGTTCAGGGAACACCTGCAACACCAACCAAAGTGTTTTGACAATTTGGCACACCCTGTGACTGTCAGTTGAAAAAGGTAAAACACATATAGGGTTATTATCTCTGTTTCCCACAGGATGTAACAGCCACTCTCGATGGCAATTCTTTTAACATTATCGGGATATCCCCTTAGTATGAACTTATAATACATTTTACATGCTTGCACCTGAAATTCCTGGTCTTCAGAACAAATCCTCCTAAGACAGAGAAATTGTCCAACCGGAATTCCCTGGGAGAGGGGTTTTGGGTGGAAAATTTGATACTGTAATAATGAATTTCTATCAGATGTCTTATTGAATAGAATAGTAGTTACCTTGTTTCATTATCAATATATCCAAAAAGGAAATTTTTTTCTTTATTGATGTTAAATGCCAGCAGAAAATGAATTGTATTAATATTCTGTTTATGATGGTACAGACATTGCTGTTGCTATGATGGTCTGATGGCAGCCTATGTTTGGTTCACTTGACTTGAACATTAATAGGTTGTGGGTCAGACAACTATTTAATGAAAATGCTATATATTTTTATAAAACTGTGATAGATTCCATACAAACGTAAGGAAGTTCTTCATCCAGAGAGTAGTAGAAATCTGGAACGCTCTTCCAGAGGCTGTTATAGGGGACAGCACCCTCCAGGGATTCAAGAAAGGGTTAGATAAGTTCCTGCTGAACCAGATCGTACGCAGGTAAGGCTATACTCAAATAGGACACTGGTCTTTGACCTAAGGGCCGCTGTGTGAGCGGACTGCTGGGCACGATGACCACTGGTCTGACCCAGCAGCAGCAATTCTTATGTTCATATGATATAATATCAGATTATTACATAACTTCTCCTTTAGTTTATATTGTGATAAAAATTTATAAACAAAGCCCTGCCAGCTGAAGATATCTTTCTCTATTTCTGCAGCCAGAACTTTGATTTATAAAATGACAATTGTACAGAATATTGTTTCTTTTTATCTTCTTCTTCTATCTATATATCTATATATATATAAAATCGGAGGTATGTATGTGTGTGTGTGTATGTGCCGCGATCACGCAAAAACGGCTTGACCGATTTGAATGAAACTTGGTATGCAGATCCCTCACTACCTGGGATGATATGTTCTGGGGGTCTCGCAGCCCACCTGCACACGTGGGCGGAGCTACAAACAGAAAATCAGATTTCACCCATTCATGTCAATGGAAAAAATGTAAAAAGCTGCCATTATCACTGTAATTCAAAAACGGCTTGACCGATTTGAACGAAACTTGGTATGCAAATCCATTGCTTTCAGGTAGATTTTTTAGGACACCAAGCCGCAAAATGGTATAAATTATTATATGGTTTTTTAAATAAAAAAAACAGGACTTAGGGACATTTGGAGTATTGAGATAGGACAGACAATTTTGGTCCTGGAGAATACATACTACAATGTCAGCATCTATGAGTCAAACATGGTTGTTTTTATTACATAGAGTTTTATGGACCCCTACTCGGTTACAAAAAATAGATACTTCTAAATCTAATAGATGCTGGCATTGTAAGATAGAAATAGGGACACTAGATCATTTAATCTATTTTTGTCCCTGTATAAATGCTTTCTGGAAAACAATTTGGCCCCAAATTAATATATTATTAGAAAATCATGTTGGACTTACATATGACACAATTTTATTTGGAACAGCAATGAGAACACAGAGTCCAATATCAGCAAATAATAATAAACTTTTATTGATATTAACAGGGGTCGCCATACAACAAATTACACAAAATTGGAAAGATTATACAAAATTAAATTTCACTTTTTGGTGGAATTCTATTTGCCATATATATAAAATGGAAAAAGCAATAGCGTTACAACATGGTTATATTAAAAAATTTAATAAAATCTGGGGACCATTGGCTTTTTTTTCTAAAGATCAGATATCATAGCACAAGGACAGAACATATAAAGGGGTTAGGGTGGGTACATAAATATAAGAATAGATGATTTATAATTTATTACAAAAGGGGTTTTTTATATGTTAATATTAAAATAAATATTGTTGGATATTCAAGTGTTTATTGAATATTATATGTATTATATATTTATCACTTGATGTAAGAAATTAAAAATGAATAAAGAATTATAAAAAAAAAAAAAAGAAACTTGGTATGCAGATCCCTCACTACCTGGGGTGATATGTTCTGGGGGTCTCATGGCCCACCAGCACACGTGGGCGGAGCTACAAACATAAAATCAGATTTCACCCATTCATGTCAATGGAAAAAATGTAAAAAGCTGCCATTCTCACAGTAATTCAAAAATGGCTTGACCGATTTGAACGAAACTTGGTATGCAGATCCCTCACTACCTGGGGTGATATGTTCTGGGGGTCTCGCAGCCCACCTGCACACGTGGGCGGAGCTACAAACAGAAAATCAGATTTCACCCATTCATGTCAATGGAAAAAATGTAAAAAGCTGCCATTCTCACAGTAATTCAAAAACGGCTTGACCGATTTGAACGAAACTTGGAATGCAGGTCCCTCACTACCTGGGGTGATATGTTCTGGGGGTCTCGCGGCCCACCTGCACATGTGGGCGGAGCAACAAACAGAATATCAGATTACACCCATTCATGTCAATGGAAAAAATGTAAAAAGCTGCCATTCTCACAGTAATTCAAAAATGGCTTGACCGATTTGAACGAAACTTGGTATGCAGATCCCTCACTACCTGGGGTGATATGTTCTGGGGGTCTCGCAGCCCACCTGCACACGTGGGCGGAGCTACAAACAGAAAATCAGATTTCACCCATTCATGTCAATGGAAAAAATGTAAAAAGCTGCCATTCTCACAGTAATTCAAAAACGGCTTGACCGATTTGAACGAAACTTGGAATGCAGGTCCCTCACTACCTGGGGTGATATGTTCTGGGGGTCTCGCGGCCCACCTGCACATGTGGGCGGAGCAACAAACAGAATATCAGATTACACCCATTCATGTCAATGGAAAAAATGTAAAAAGCTGCCATTCTCACAGTAATTCCAACTAAAACACTTTCTATGACACAATAACCACTAGGGACATCGTTTTTATTCTACCACGGACACCATACATATAGAGTTTGTATGTTCTAACTGTGTTTGTAACTCTTTCCTTCATGCACCCCAGTTCATAATGTTATTACCTTACATGAGTACTCACATATGCTGAACTAGGAACACACGTCTATGTTGCTTGCTCAAGGGTGGGTTCACCCAAGAATTTATATGTTCTTGCTCCTGGGGGTGAAACTAAAAATGTTGTTTATAATCAAGTTTTGTGTTAGTTGTATTTTATTCATTTTGTCAAATATTTCACATTATAATTTGAATATTGTACTTTTTATAAAGTTGTAAAAAAATAATTTCATTCACCACTATAAAGTATCTTTTTTTGAATCCATTTACAGTGTTATTGCTATAATTAAATACTCGTGCAACGCCGGGGCTTCAGCTAGTACTTTAATAAAATAAGTTCAGTATAAAACTATTCGAGAATTATGTGGATGGGATCAAATGGTTTGCGTGGGCAGGGACAAAACCAGAGTGGAATTGTCCCAATCAGAATGGTGAGCACCAAAAAAGTGTCCTTCAATTCATCTGATAAATACAAATGCCTTTATTCATCCAAAGTCTCATTTATGCATCCAATGACTCAACGACCCGACATGCACATGTTTCGGCCTAACCGGCCTGCCTCAGGAGTCTTGAGTCTTCAGTGGGTGTGGGCGGGGACATGGACTGAGCTCACGTGTTATTCTCTAACAGAAATAGTCCTGCAGATAACAAAATAATTGCAGGAACTTCTGCACAGGTACAAGATTGTGTCCAACTTTCTGCAAACACTGCTGCAACTTTCTAACCTGAGATACTGTAGGATCAGGACCCAAAGCAGACCTGAGTTTGAATAATAACACTTTGGGACCTTCCTGAGGGGAGGGAGAGAGATCTGGAGTTCCACAAAGGGAGGTTTTGCGGCCCAGGTTCTGTATTTAAATGGTTTCAAGTTGCTTGTTTCAGGTTTCCTGCTCTGGAACTGTGAACTATATGATTGCAAATTTTATAGACACAGAAATCTCTTCTGTTCTGAGCCTCTGCACAAGGAAGTCTCCTGAAATGAGTGTGTGTTATGTGATTTGTGAATTATGTACACCCAGAAAACTCTCCCACTGCCCTGATGTGCCCCAGCATTGAGAATTCTCCTGATGGTGACTCAGAAGATGCTGAGTGTGTTTCTGGTTTGTGTTTCAGATGCGGGTGACATTTGAGGACATCGCTATCTCTTTCTCCCAGGAGGAGTGGGGGTATTTAGATGAAGGGCAGAAGGAGCTTTACAAGGAAGTGATGAAGGAGAATTATCAGATCCTGATCTCACTGGGTAAGGGATAATTTTACTTTTTTATTAGCACAGTTGGAGATCATTATAAAGACAATTCTGGGTATGATTGTCTTCTGGTATAATTTGATGACAAACTGATCTCTTTATCTGTCAGCAGTACATAAATTGAGGACAATGGGAGGAGGTAAGAATGAGTTTCAGCTGACATGAAGGTAATGAGCACTAGGGGATGAGAAACAGAGATCCCAATGCTCAGAGCTCTGGTACTAAAGTGAACAGCGCCTGCCCCATACCATGTCATCTTCTGCTTGCAAAACAAATCAGAATTGGCAGGTTTTAAACAGAAAATCATAAGAAATCCTCTCTTCAACCCCCTATGCCAACTCTAAGCTGATGGTAAACATAGAAACATAGAAGATGACGGCAGAAAAGGGCTACAGCCCATCAAGTCTGCCCACTCTGCTTACCCACCCCCTGTCTATGCCCTAATGACCCAATTTCCTTATCTTGACCCTCGTAGGGATCCCACATGGGGATCCCATTTATTCTTAAAGTCTGGCACGCTGTCTGCCTCGATCACCTGCACTGGAAGCTTGTTCCAATGATCAACCACTCTCTCTGTGAAGAAATACTTTCTGGTGTCGCCATGAAATTTTCCGCCCCTGAGTTTGAGCGGGTGCCCTCTTGTGGCCGAGGGTCCCTTGAGAAAGAAAATATCATCTTCCACTTCGACACGTCCCGTGAGGTACTTAAATGTTTCGATCATGTCTCCCCTCTTCCTACGTTCCTCAAGAGTGTAGAGCAGCAATTTGTTCAGTCTCTCTTCGTACGAGAGACCCTTGAGCCCCGAGATCATCCTGGTGGCCGTCCGTTGAACCGATTCAATTCTGCGCACATCTTTACTGTAATGTGGCCTCCAGAATTGCACACAGTACTCCAGATGAGGTCTCACCATGGCCCTGTACAACGGCATTATGACTTCAGGCTTTCGGCAGACGAAACTTCTATTGATACAACCCAATATCTGCCTTGCCTTAGATGAAGCCTTCTCCACTTGATTGGCAGTTTTCATGTCTGCACTGATGATTACTCCTAAATCTCGTTCTGCTGAAGTCCTAGTTAAAGTTTCTCCGTTCAAGAAGTACGTCCTGCATGGATTTCCGCTTCCGAGGTGCATGACCTTACATTTCTTAGCAGGTTTCTAAAGTAGGTTTCTAATGTTAAGAGCATGATTTGTGTGCTGGTTTTCTATTTCTCTCTGCTATCGCACCGCCAGTGTATGCAATGGTGGTTCCTCCTCCACAGTCTTCCTATTATTAATTGCTCACCTCAAGGCTCTGTCCTGGGACCGCTCCTTTTCTCAATCTACACTTGTTCAATCGGAGCAGTGATCTCCTCCCATGGCTTCCAGTATCACCTCTAAGCTGACGAATCCCAGATCTACCTCTTGCCAAATATCTCTACTGAAACCCATCCTTCCTGTTTTGTCTGCTCATAATCTTGTGGTCATCTTTGAATTCTTTCTCTCCTTTACCGCCCAGATACAACATATCGCTCAAACCTGCCACTTCTTCCTCTATAATATTACTTGAGTACTTGAATGTAAACCACTTAGACGATAAGTGGTATATAAATGCTTAAATAAATAAAATGGAACCCTTCCTCTCTGAACAAAACATATATCCATGCCCTCATCACTTTGCGCTTAGACTTCTGTAAATCGCTGCTCTCAGGCCTTCCGCTTAGCCATCTCACTCCCTTCCAATCCGTCCAGAATTTGGCTGCACAACTCATATTCCAGGAGAGCCTCTTTACTTACATTACTCTTCTCCTAAAGTCACTAGCTGCTTCTAATTTAGTTGTAGCTGGAAATTTTAATGCTGTAATGGATCCTTTTATGGATAAAAAACCAAGTAAAAATATAAAATCATTAGGGTTAGATAATTTGGTACAATCTTGTAATTTGATAGATATATGGCGAATACTTCATTTTAATGATCAGGAATTTTCTTTATCCCAGGACAAGCAGGCATGATATTCTCACATGTGGGTGACGTCATCTACGGAGCCCCAGCGCGGACAGCTTTTCAAGCAAACTTGATTGAAGTTTCAAGTTTGCACACTGCACCACGCATGTGCTAGCCTTCTTGCCCACTAGAGGGCGCATCCCCACCTCGTGGTCCTCAGTAGAGAATGACATGGTGAAAAAATTGGTCCCCGTCACCGCCCCGTCCCCGTCTCACCATCCCCGTCCCCGCCCCGTCCCCGTCTCACCATCCCCGTCACCGCCCCGTCACCGCCACTGACACCCCATTCACCGCTCCGTCACCGCCACTGCAATCCCATTCACTTTTCTTTATTTACGTATAAAGGAAACATTCTTTAAAACTTTAAAACTTAGTTAAATATTAGTTAATAACTATACAAAAACAAAACACGCAGAGAAAAAATTAATTAATATAAATTCTCAAAACTGACACATTTTGATCACTAAATTTAAAATAGTTATTTTTCATACAGTTTTTCAATCACTAATCTTCCACCACCCCTGGGGCTAGCAATGCAAAAACAAACACGACATGTACTTTAAATGCTTACAATGTTAGCCTATATGGTAAGTAGACGCGGCCGCTGTACCTAATCGCGGCAAAGATCTCCCTGCCGTGATTAGCATAGTGACCGCGGCTACGGCTGCAAGTCTCCCCTCCCCCCAGCGATCACGGCAGGAGGGCACCCAACCCCTCCTGTAGACCCCCCCAACGGCCCTCCCGACAATCGCAGCAGAAGGGTACCCAACCCCTCCTGCCGGTCCTCCCAATGGCCTCCCCTAAGATCGCCGGCAGGAGGGTACCCAACCCCTCCTGCTGGACCCCCCCCCCAACGAACCCTCCCACCCCGGAACCCCCTTAGTCTTACTTTCCAAGTTGGACCGGACGGCTCCTCACACGTATGGCCAGCAGGCTTGCCTCCGTCCAAATGAGGCGGGCCCGCCCCTACCCTGCCCAACCCACAGGATCCTAGGGCCTGATTGGTCTAGGCACCTAAAGCCACTCCCGCTATAGGAGGGGCCTTAGGTGCTTGGGCCAATCAGGCCCTAGGATCCTGTGGGTTAGGCAGGGGAGGGGAGGGGCGGGCCCGCCTCATTTGGACAGAGGCAGGCCTGCTGGCCAGACGAGCGAGGAGCTGTCCGGTCCAACTTGGAAAGTAAGACTAAGGGTGGTGTTTCGGGATGGCGGGGTTTGTTGGGGGAGGGACCGGCAGGAGGGGTTGGGCACCCTCCTATTGGCGATATAGGGGCCGTTGGGGGTGCCGGCAGGAGGGGTTGGGCACCCTCCTACCAGTGAGGGCGATCGTCGGGGGGGGGGCGGGTTCTATTGGCAGGAAGGGTTGATCTGACAAATGAGGAGCACGGTGAAAACACAGGTAAATTGCGGTTCCTAGAGGGGGGGACATTGGCCTGCGGGGACAAATCTATTCACCGTTTTTGCGGTCGGTGAAAGGATTTGTCCCCGCGTCTGCGGCGATTTGCTAATGAGGTCACCATAACCCGCAGCCAAACCGCAGCCACGCAGCGGTTCGCTGCGGGGATCGCTCCCCGTGTCATTCTCTAGTCCTCAGTTCTATTTCATCCGCGGAGCCAGAAGCCCTGTGGATATTTTTGTGCTCTTTTGCCTTCTGTCGCCGCGGCTGTGGACGTTTTTTTGACGCGGTCGCTGCGTGTCATTTTTCTTCCTTTTTTCAAAAAAAAAAATTAAAAAAAAATTCAACTTTTTTTCTGTTGTAGGCCCATGTCCCGGCCTGTTACAGGTTTTAAAAAGTGCGGTCGTTGTGACCAACTCCTTTCCATAACAGACCCTCATCGGTGCTGTTTACGGTGCTTTGGGCCCCAGCACCCGACGGACGTGTGTGAGAAGTGTGCCACCTTCCAGAAGCGGGCACTCCTTCGCCGCAAGGCCCGCATGGCGGAACTTTTCTCCATAGAGTCCCCGCCCGGGAAGGCCTCGAGTTCGGCCTCGGCTTCGGCCCCGGCCTTGACCTCGGCCTCGACCTCGGCTTCGGGACCCTCGACTTCGCCTCGTCCCTCGATGCCATCGAAGCAGGTTGCCTCATCCAAGGCCTCGGGTAAGTCTCCACTTCCCTCCTCAGCTCCAGGATCATCCAAAAAGCCATCCTCGGGCTCTTCGATGGCGGGAGGGTCCACCTCCGCCCAGCCCAAGATGCCCAAGTCGATCGTCCCGAGGGAATACTCGAGACCGAGGTCGCCCTCTGAGGAGCGTCGGCAGGTATTGCCCCCGGGGATGCCGATCCCGGCGTTCCAGGACTTGCTCCGGGCGTTAATCTCCTCGGAGCTGTCCGGGGCCATTGAGCACCTGCAGCAGGCTTCGGCCTCGACTGCTTCGGTCTCGGCGGCCCCGCAGGTGGCGACCTCGGCCTCGGGCACCGGGGCGTCGGCGCCCGAGGCACCCTCGACCTCGGCGCTCCCCTCGGACCCGACCTCGATGGGACAGCCTGAGGGTAGAGTGCGGTTTCTCCATTTAAGGTGTAAGTTTTGCATGGATTCCCACTGCCGAGATGCATGACCTTACATTTCTTGGCGTTGAAGCCCAGCTGCCATGTCGAGGACCAGTTTTCCAACGTAAGCAGATCCTGCGTCATACTATGCTGCAGATTGCTTCCACTTATATTACATAGTTTGGCGTCATCGACGAATAGTGTTACTTTACCCTGAAGCCCTCGGGTCAAGTCCCTTATGAATATGTTAAAAAGGAACGGACCCAGGACTGAGCCCTGTGGCACTCCGCTGGTCACCTCCGATGTCTCAGAGAGGGTGCTGTTGACCACCACCCTCTGAAGTCTTCCACTCAGCCAATCATTGACCCATGCAATTAGTGTCTCACCTAACCCCATCGATTTCATCTTGCTTAATAGTCTGTGGTGTGGGACACTGTCAAAAGCTTTACTGAAATCCAAGTACACTATGTCCAGAGACTCTCCCGAGTCTAGCTTTCCTGTTACCCAATCAAAGAAGCTGATGATTGGGTAACAGGAAAGCTAGACTCGGGAGAGTCTCTGGACATAGTGTACTTGGATTTCAGTAAAGCTTTTTGCAGACTATTAAGCAAGATGAAATCGATGGGGTTAGGTGAGACACTAATTGCATGGGTCAATGATTGGCTGAGTGGAAGACTTCAGAGGGTGGTGGTCAACGGCACCCTCTCTGAGACATTGGAGGTGACCAGCGGAGTGCCACAGGGCTCAGTCCTGGGTCCGTTCCTTTTTAACATATTCATAAGGGACTTGATCCGAGGGCTTCAGGGTAAAGTAACACTATTCACCGATGACGCCAAACTAGACACGGAGAGAAAAACGACAGGGCTTTCTGGCTCCACGGAAACAAAGAACTGAAGACCACGAGGAGGGGATGCGCCCTCTAGTGGAGCGGGAAGGTACACACATGCGTGGTGCAGCACCAGCAAACTTGAAATCTTCAATCAAGTTTGCTTAAAAAGCTGTCCGCGTCAGGGCTCCGTGGATGATTTCACCCACATGTAGAGAATATCTGCCTGTTGTCCCTGGATAACACTTGTTACGGTAAGTAACTGTGCTTTATGGAAATTCAAATAAGGCGGGAAGATTACTGGCAAACTATCTTAAAGAAAAGAAAAACAAAAATTATAGCAATAAAGGATGAAAAAGGAAATACACACACTCAGATCTGAACCCTTTTGCCTTCCCTCCACTCAAGGGCACTCAGCACAAAAAGATGTTTGATAACCTTCTGGCGACGCAAGCAGCAAAACTTAACCACTCCATCTCCAACCTGTTGACCGCAACAGGCGACTTCAAAACTTTTCGAAAAGAAATCAAAACCCTACTTTTCAAAAAATTTATCCAGATATCTTAACCCAACCCTTCCCCCTCCTCCTAGATAAATTCTCCCTCCTAGATGAAAACCTCCACTTAAATAATCTCTTTCTCCCCAAAACACCAACCAAGTATTCAGATCCCTGAAATGTAATGTAATCTTATTTGTACTCTAACTATAATCTATTTGTTATATCACACAGTAACGTACAGTCAATTTAATATCCAATTTGCAAGTTTTTCCGGAATTAATCCAGGTACCTCTCCTCTCTTGGAACCGAAAAAACAACAACCCAAAAATGTTGTAACTTCACTGGAAATGTCCAGTTAGCTCTTTTGTAATCCGCCTTGAACTGCAAGGTATAGGCGGAATAGAAGTCCCTAATGTAATGTAATGTAAATATTTTAAGTCAATTTTTAAATTTTTATAAAGATCTGTATTCTTCCGAGTCTTATGCTGATAAAAAACAAGATGGTTTGGAATTTTTAAAAAACTTATTGATGGTTCGAAGATTCCTGAACACATTAAAAAAAGTTTAGAAGAGCCTATATCATTAAAAGAATTAGAAACAGCACTGAAATCTCTTAGAGTTGGATCCGCTCTAGGTGGGGATTGTTTTACAGTGGAATTTTATAAATCATTTTAAACTTCTTTATTACCCCAATTATTAAATTTATATCAGTCTCAACTAAGTAAAGGTTGCATTACAGGTACTATGGCAGAATCCTTGACTATTGTTTTGCCAAAGCCAAATAAAGATCCCACTTTGGTTTCAAATTACAGGCCTATTTCTTTAATTAATGTGGATTGAAAATTATTAGCTAAAGCATTGGCAATGCGGTTAGCTAAGGCTCTCCCTTATATCATTGATATGCATCAAACTGGATTTGTTGCGAACAGACATTCTTCTAGTAATACCAGACTGGCTTTTCACAAGCTATATTTAACAAAAGACATGAATGATCCGGCTTTTTCTGTATCTTTAGATGCAGAGAAAGCTTTTGATAGAGTGGAATGGACATTCATGTATCAGGCATTGGATTGGTTTGGTATAGGTTCGGGATTTATACAAATGATTCAAACTTTGTATAGCTCCCCTATGGCAAGATTATATGTTAATAATAATTTATCAGAAAGTTTTAATTTGCATAGGGGAGTTAGGCAGGGATGTCCACTATCTCCTTTGCTCTTTGATATTGTTTTGGAATCCTTATTATTAGCTATTCAACAAGCAAAGGGGATACAGGGTATTCCTCGTAAAGAATGGGAATTTAAGGTCTCTGCATATGCAGATGATATATTACTTCATTTGAGAAATCCAAGAATAACCATTCCATGTTTGTTAGAATTGATAGAAAAATTTGGAAAATTTTCAGGATATAAGATAAACTGGAGTAAATCTGAAATTCTTCCACTTAATGTACATTGTACAAAGAGTTTGTTTGATACATTCTTATTTGTATGGAAGGAAGATGGATTAAAATATTTAGATATTTGGATTAAAAACACTAGAAGACACTGTGAAAGAAATTGAAAAATTTCTATTAAAAAAGGTAACAGAAATGTGTGAGCAATAGAATCCTTTGCATTTGTCTTGGTGGGGGAGAGTTCAAACTGTTAAAATGATGATATTGCCTGTAGTTTGTTATCAAATGGGTATGATTCCAGTTTTTTTTCAGGGGTCTTTTTATAAAAAATTGAATTCTATTCTGACAAAATGTATTTGGCTAGGTAAAACTCCTAGAATCGCTCTAGTATCTTTACAAAAATCAATTAAGGAGGGTGGGGTAAATTTTCCAAACTTTTATAGGTACCATCAAGCCTATATTTTACGCCAAGGTATGTAATGGGTCCTCCCTGAGCTCATTGAAAACACCCCAGATTGGTTATATTTGGGATGGCGGCTCATGTTTCCTCTACATCTTTGTCATGTCCTTAGTATCAAGATGCCTAGACTGTATAAAGATAATAGAATTTTAATGGACACATGGAAAATCTTATGATTTGTCAGCAATTTAACAACTATTCCTATTAGTAAATCAACAAATCAAACCATATGGCTAAACCCCAAGATTCAAATTGGCAGATTTAAGATCATCTGGAGGCATTGGATGATTGCAGGAATTCAGACTTTAAATGATGTTATTTTAAATGGTAAACTGCTTGATTTTTCACAGTTGCAAAATAAATATGGTTTTAATAAATCACAAAGTTTTAGGTGGTTACAACTGAAGCAGGCCATTCAGGTAGGATTCCCTGAATGGAAAAATCTTAGTACGCAATATAGTCTGGAATTTTTATGCTTTCAGGAGGACTTTCTGGGACACTAGGCCGCACAGTGGTATAAAATTATAAGGGAATCTGTTAAAAAGAAGCCCAAAAATGGTCTTAGGGATATTTGGAGCATTGAGATTAAGCATCAGATTTCAGCTTCTCAATGGCCACAAATTTGGTCTTGGAGGATGAGAAGTACAATGTCTGCATCTATGAGGCAAACTTGGTTTTTTCTTCTACATAGGGCGTTTTGGACCCCAGTTAGATTACAAAAGTTAAATAGCTCAAAGTCTAATAGATGCTGGCATTGTAATCTTGAAGTAGGGACTTTAGACCATCTTTTGTTTTATTGTCCCTTTATCTTAGCCTTTTGGAACTTCAATTTGGGATCAAGTAAATTGTTTATTGGAAAAGCATGTGGCATTATCTTATGATACAGTAATATTTGGTATGTCAATGAGGAAAAAGAGCCAAATATCAGCAAATAACAATAAACTTTTATTGATCATGACAGGAGTCGCCATTCAGCATATCACAAGTAATTGGAAAAATTACAGTAGACTCAATTATAATTTTTGGTGGAACTCATTAGGTCACATCTATAAAATGGAGAGAACAATAGCTATACAACAAGGGAATTATAATCATTTTAATAAAATTTGGGAGCCATTAACTTCTTATTGTAATGAGTAGATACCATTTTCTAATGAAATATACACTGTCTAAAGTTAGGAAGGGGGAGGGTTATATATTAGTATTCATATTGGGAAAATAATACAGGGAATGATGGGTGGAGAGGGTGGTAATTTTATGTATTATAAGATAAAATAGAAAGAATGTCAAGTGATACGTTTAATTTTATTGTTTTGATGTTTGTACACTTGATGTAAGATTGAAAATGAATAAAGATTTACAAAAAAAAAAAAGTCACTTCATTGGTTTCTCATCTGTTTTTGAATACAATTCAAGCTCTTCTTACTGACCTACAAATGCACTCACTTGGCTGCCCCTCACTATCTCTCTTCACTTACCTCTTCCTGTGATCCCCCCCACCCCTCCGTGAGCTCCACTCAGCTGGTAAGTCCTTCCTATCTGTGCCCTTCTCTTCAACTGCCAGCTCCAGACTCCGTCTCATCTGCCTTGCTGCGCCATATGCTTGGAACAAGCTGTCCAAATCCCTACTGCGGGCTCCGTCTCTGGCAGCGTTCAAGGCCCATTTAAAAGCCCACCTCTTTGAGACTGCTTTCGACTCCTAACTCTTCTCACTTTGGGTCCTGCATCCCCTACCCTCTATGTCATGTCTTGTCTGTCCAAGTTAGATTGTAAGCTCTTCTGAGCAGGGGCCATCTATAAAAATAACAAAATGTACTGCACTGCTTATGCCTTTCAGCGCTATATAAGTGATAAGTAGTAGTAGTAGTTATCTGAACATCAGGAAGGAATAGAAAATGACCTCATTAACATCTGTTTGACTACACCCCAGGTACAAAAACTTAGATTGTGAACCTACTCTTATCAACAATCTAATAAATATAAAGAAATGGATGGGTGGCTTGAGTACGGTACTAAAAGTGGGTTTTTTTTGTATCTGATATGTCTGTCTGTCTTTGGAAAGCACTAAGGTAGGAGTGTCATCGCACCTGATCAGGTTAATCAGATCACTCTACTATGATCAAGAAGCTACAGTATGAACTAGATATGGAGATACAAGATCAAAAAGGGTACAAGACAAAGATGCATCCTCTCTTCTTTTCTTTTCAACCTCTATGCAGAAGTAATCATGATGAAGCTGGACTTAGATGATTCGAGTGTTGGGGTGAAATAGGCGGAAGAACCATCGGAAATCTGAGATTAGCAGAGAGTGAGAAGGACCTCAAGAAGTTGAACCTGAAGCTGAAAGGAGAAAGCATAAAGATGGGACTTTACCTGAACATCAAGAAGACCAAAATCATGACTACCGCCAACAAGAAAGTTCACATAAAAATCAACCATGAAGAAATAGAAGCGATTGACACAGTGGCGGTTCAGCAGCAGAGATCAAGCGTCGATTGGCACTGGGGCATGCAGCCATGGTGAGCATGGACCAAATATGGAAGTCCAAAGACGTCTCGGTCACTATCAAACAAAGACTGATCACTGCCAGTCAACATCAAACAAAGACTGATCACTGCCATTGTGTTCCCAATTGCGACATATGGCTGCAAGACATGGACACTCACAAAAGCACCTAGAAGAAAAATCGATGCCTTTGAGCTATGGTGCTGGGGAAGACGTCTACGAATCACATGGACAGCTAGGATCACCAGCAAAGATGTTATTGATCATATAAACCCAGAGTTGTCCCTGGAAGGCAGAGAAAATAGAACAGAAACTGACCTGTGTTGGACAAGTGATAAAGGCAAATTCACTAGAAATGGAGGTGCTGCTTGGAATGGTCAGTGGTAAAAGGAAGCAGGGGAGACCATCAAGCTGGATACCATCAAGAATAACATGGGAATGAACATCAAGCTGTGAAAAACAGGGAAGCATGGTGAGGACTGGCCTATAGAGTATCCAAGGGTCAGACACGACTGAATGGATAGTAGTATAATAGATTACAAACTTTAAAAAAATCTCATTGTACATAGATCATCTCTAATTATTAATGTTTGTGTAGGATTACCAGGTTTCCTAAAGAAAAAAAGGATGTGGTCCTCCTCTCAGCGGGATAGGTACCTCTCATGTGGCGGGGGGTAGGTCACCCGTGGTTGGGAGCCGCATCAATCGCAGTCCTGCTATGTGTACTGGTGGAGTTCCTGTTGGGAGCCGCTGGAGGCTTGTTTGACATTGGCTGTAGGTGACAGGAAAGGCCCCAGCTCTGCCTGAGCACGGGGCCGCATCTGGAGGGCTCCAAGCATGCACGGATGTGATGACATCACATGCACACGTTTCCAAGATAAAGCAAGTTTGAAATGCGGTTATAGTTCAATATTAAATTACATCTTGATATTTTTTCAATCAATCAGTAAAAATTTATTTATTTAAAAAAATTTCTATACCGTTTAAAACTAAACGGTTTACATAATTTACATACATAATTTTAAAACATACAAACAATCCTCAGAAATCATGTCTACAAAATAATGCCATAGCTTACATAGAAAAATCATGAATAGTTCATCAACTCTGCCAGAGAGGAAAATTATTGGCTAGAAAAAGGCATCTACAAATAACTGCGTCTTAAGTAGTTTTCTAAACATGCCCTTTTCACGACAGTTTTGGATGACCCACCAAGGAGTTCCTTATTTTAACTCCTGCACAACAAAAAGTCAACAAGCCTTAGATTCACAGTTATCTTCAGTAAAGCTAGATTCTCAGAGCGCAATGATGTTTTTGGTGTATAGCTAAGTATATTATTTTTAAACAATTCTGGAATGTTTCCATACAAGAATTGATGACAAATCATACTACTTTATACTGTTATATCCCATAAAGGATTAGCAATTTTTGAAGCAGAGAGTGTCACAGCCCCCCAAATCTATTCAACTTCTGAAGTCTGCAGTTCATAAAGGCAGACTGGAGTCCAGAACAAAGACACGGTAGACTGCAGTCCATACTCTGCTCAGGTTTAAGTTAGTGATAAGATTTACTTTATGGCTGATGAATGTGTCACTTGCAGTATTGAGGATAGGATACAGACTTCCAAAATATATCAAGAAATGCCTAAATTTAGAACTAAAGAAGTGAAGAAAGCGATAGGAGAAAAGAAACATTCATTCCGGAAATGGAAAAAGGACAAAACCGGGGAGAACATAAGAAATGCCCTCACCGAATCAGACCTTTGGTCCATCCAATCCGGTGACCCGCACACACAGAGGCCAATCTAGGTGTTCCCTTATGATGACCATATTTAGCCGTATCCCTCAATGTGATTTGCAAGGAGGTGCGCATCCAACTTGCACTTGAATCCCATAATGGAGGTTTCCCTCCCAACCTCCTCCGGGAGAGCATTCCAAACATCCACCACTCGCTGTGTGAAACAGAACTTCCTGACATTCGTCCTGGGTCTGTCGCCCCTCAATTTCAGCCCGTGCCCTCTTGTCCAAGTCTCATTTGACAATGTGAATAACGATGCTTCCTGTTCTATTTTGTCGAGTCCTTTTAGTATTTTGAAAGTCTCTATCATAGCCCCTCGCAGTCTTCTCTTCTCAAGGGTGAACAAGCTTAGTTTTCCGAGGCGTTCTTTGTAGCTCAAATTTCCCATACCTTTTACTAGCTTCGTGGCTCTCCTCTGCACCCTCTCCAGCAGGGTTATATCCTTCTTTAGGAGAGGAGACCAGTGTTGGACACAGTACTCCAGGTGAGGTCTGACCATTGCTCTGTAAAGTGGCATTATGACATTCGCCGATCTACTTGAGATACCCTACTTTATCATGCCCAACATCCTGTTGGCTTTCTTTGCTGCCGCTGCACATTGTGCCAACGGCTTCAGGGTCCTGTCTATCAGTACCCCCAGGTCTCTTTCTTGTTCGCTCTTGCCCAACGTCACACCTAACATTTTATATTCATGTTCCCTGTTCCCTGTTCTTTGTGCCCAGGTGCATCACTTTACATTTGTCTATATTGAACTTCATCTGCCACTTTTCTGCCCACTTCTCTAGCTGGTTCAAATCTCTTTGGAGTTCTTCGCTATCCATTTGTGATCCCACTGACCGACATAGTTTTGTGTCATCTGCGAACTTGATTATATTACTCCTCTTCCAGGAAAGAACACAGGAAGCATCAAAAAGAATGTCATCTTGTGGTTAGAAGAGCAAAAAGAGAATATGAAGAGAGGCTAGCCAGGGAAGCGTGAAATTTCAAGCCGTTCTTCAGATATGTTAAGGGGAGGCAGCCGGCAAGGGAGGAGGTGGGACCGCTGGATGACGTAGATAGGAAAGGAGTGGTGAAGGAGGAAAAAGAAGTGGCGGATAGACTAAACATGTTCTTTTCATCAGTATTTACAAAAGAGGACACATCCATCGTGCCAGAACCTGAAAAAATCTTCGAAGGAGATCAAGCAGAAAAATTAACATCCATGGAGGTAAGCCTTGAGGACGTACGCAAGCAGATTAAAAACTGACAAATCTCCAGGCCCGGACGGAATCCACCCCAGGGTATTGAAAGAACTAAAGGAGGAAATAGCAGAACTATTACAGCAGATTTGTAATCTATCCCTGAAAACAGGCGTGATCCCGGAGGATTGGAAGATAGCTAATGTTACGCCCATCTTTGAAAAAGGATCGAGAAGTGACCCGGGGAACTACAGACCAGTGAGTGAGTGCCGGGGAAGATGGCAGAAGTACTGATAAAAGACAACATTGATGAGCATCTAGAAAGGAATAAACTGATGAAAACAAGCCAACATGGCTTCTGCAAGGGAAGATCGTGCCTAACGAACTTATTGCACTTCTTCGAAGGAATAAAACGGATGGACAAAGGGGACCCCATAGACATCGTATACTTAGATTTCCAAAAAGTCTTTGATAAGGTACCCCATGAACGCCTACTGAAGAACCATGGGGTGGAAGGAGACGTACATAGATGGATCAAAAATCGGTTGGCGGGTAGAAAGCAAAGGGTGGGAGTGAAGGGCCACTACTCGGGCTGGAGGATAGTCACGAGTGGTGTTCTGCAGGGGTCGGTACTTGGACCGCTGCTGTTCAATGTATTTATAAATGATCTAGAAAAAGGGACGTAGTGCGAAGTAATAAAATTCGCAGATGACACCAAACAATTTAGTGGAGTTAGGACTAAAGAGGACTGCGAAGACTTACAAAGGGACCTGAATAAGCTGGGAGAGTGGTCGACGAGATGGCAGATGGAGTTTAATGTAGAGAAATGTGAAGTCTTGCATGTAGGAAACAGAAACCCAAAGTACAGCTATACGATGGGAAGGCTGGTAATGGGTGAAAGTACCCAAGAAAAGGACTTGGGGGTAATAGTGGACAAGACAATGAAGCCGTCGGCACAGTGCACAGCAGCCGCTAAAAAGGCGAATAGAATGCTAGGTACTTTCAAGAAAGGTATTATAACCAGAACGAAAGAAGTTATCCTGCCGTTGTATCGGACGATGGTGCGCCCCCATCTGGAATAATGCGTCCAATATTGGTTGCCGTATCGAAAGAAGGATATGGCGATACTCGAGAGGGTTCAGGTATGGAAAACCTTTCGTATGCTAAAAGATTAGAGAAACTGGGGCTCTTTTCCCTAGAGAAGCGGAGACTTAGAGGTGACATGATAGAGACTTACAAGATCATGAAGGGCATAGAGAAAGTGGAGAGGGACAGACTCTTCAAACTTTTGAAAACTACAAAAATGAGAGGACATTTGGAAAAATTAAGAGGGGACAGTCAGAACCAATGCTAGGAAGTTCTTCACCTAAAGGGTGGTGGACACCTGGAATGAGCTTCCAGAGGGTGTAATAGGACAGAGTACTGTATTGGGGTTCAAGAAGGGATTAGATAACTTCCTGAAGGAAAAGGGGATAGAAGAGTATAGATAGAGGATCACTATACAGGTCCTGGACCTGATGGGCCGCCGCGTGAGCGGACTGCTGGGCACGATGGACCTATGGTCTGATCCAGTAGAGGCAAAACTTATGTTCTTATCCTTACTTCATTAGTTGAAGTTTATTTCTGAAATGACTGACTCTTAGGGCAAAATTGTATAAACAGCGTCCCGATTGTAGGCAGCAGTAGGCGTCCTACTACTTTCTAACCAATCGGGACGGTGACGGGACAAAACCGCGCAAGACAATCGAACACCAACAATATAGAGCAGGCAATCGTGCGCAGGACATCAGCGTGCCGGACTTAAACTTAATTTAAAGTGCTCCGAGGGGGTGTGGGGAGGGGGAACCCCCACACTTAAGTTAGTACTATTGCCGCTGCCATGGGAGTGTGTGTAGGGGGAACCCCACCACACTTTACAGAGGAAATTCCCTAAAAAAAAGGGAAAAATGCCTCTTCCCTCTTGTGGCACCACCGGTGCCGGCTTGAATGATGGCCCCGGTCAGCGCCCAGAATAGCCTGCGCTCCACGTGCCTCCAGAAGAAGCTGGAGGTCCTGCTGGTTTTTAATCAGTAAAAAAAAAAACAAATCAGGAACAATAAAGTTCTTATGTATAAGAGTCTCAATTTATTGAGTGCCTTGTCCCCTAAGTCAGGGGTTTAGATACTTCATGAATAATGCAAAACAAAACATGAAAAAAATATCCGGGCTGAAAAACCATAAAGCCCTCACCTTCCTTGCAGGTATTAACGGGTAAGCACTGCAACAATCTCGGATAGTCCAGTCTCAATAATCCTGTTATTCTAGGCAGGGCAAGAATCAGACTATTATACTTCCAAGTTGTATGCAAGTGTCCAATTAGGCCTGGCTTGCAACAGGCCTGCTCCAACCAACTTAATGAGCAGTTGGTGGGGGAGGGGAGTAGCCGAATCCACTTCTTTAGTAACTTGCCACAAATGGCCCCACAATCCCACCCAAGGATCTTGTGTGGATTCTCCCCAAACTACTATCCCTTCACATAGTTCATAACATAGTCCCACAATCAGCCACAAAAGGCAAAAAAGGTAAAAATGTTATAAACAAAATGAACCTGGTTTTAATGTTACCAGATTCTGGCACCTTTATAGCCTTGAGCCTAGCACTACTCATCAGGCTTTCAACAGGTGCATACAGGTTTCAAAAGAAAACAAAACCAGCAAAACAAAGTTCATCAAGTTAAGTACAGCCAAAAAGATAAAGTTACTGCACTTAACTTATATCCATTGCTGTGGCATCTGGTTCCATGGAAGCGTCCAAAAACTCCATGGGCTCCAGGCTGGCAAGCTGGCTGGCTTCAGGAACAGGGGCTGCATCTACCATTTCTATATCATGGTTCCTCTGAGGTTCAGGAGACCCATCCTGAGAACCTCCTTCCTGGGCTGACCCAGGGTAAACTGACCTAGTTCTCCTCAATTCTGCCTCTAAAGCATTGAGGCGACCACGCCCTGTCCTGAAAAGGGGAAGGGCAGCCTGTTGCTTTTGCTGGGTTTTCTTCTGAGCTTTAATCAGACCCAGCTGCTGTGAACTACCTGTGCTTGTGATTTGGTTCTTAGGCTGTTCCTTTGCACAAGGCATCTCCCTCTGCTCCAGGCTGTTCTCCCCATCATCCTCTCCTCCCCAGGGTTCTGTAACATGGGGTTTGAATTGGAATTCAGAACCTTTCTGTTTGTGTCAAACCTGTCACATTGGTTAGCTCTATTCAAGGTAAGGCTAGGGTTAGGAGGGGCCCTATCAGGAAACAACCTAGCTTCCCGGCTAGAGTTATGACACTCTATAATGGGGGTTCCCCCCCCACGGCAGCGCAAACAGTACTAACTCAACTGTGGTGGTTTCCTCCCCAACCCCCCCTCAGAGCACTTTAAAATTAAGTTTAAGTCCGGCGCGCTGATGTCCTGCGCGCGATTGTCTGCTCTGTATTGTCGACGCTCAATTGTCCTGTGCGTTTTAGACTATGAACCATCGGTAGGCACTTTTTTTTTTTTTTTAAATACCCCAAGGCATTTAGCAGTGGCAGGCCTGTTGGCTGGAGAGTATATGCCTCCCTTCACTCAGACCTTCATTTTAAAAGGTATTGGGGGAGGTCTTCCTGTTATGTGAGATGCTGGGTAGGGTCTTCAAATGGTTATGGGGCCCTGGAAAGGGGGGGGGATCACTGGGTGGCCAGGAGATGCTTTGGGGGGGGGGAGTGATGCTTCAGAGGCAGGAGGAATTGGGCACTCCTCCTGCCGAGGGATGCTTTCGGGGGTGCAGCGCTTCAGGGGGTAGCGGCGCAGGAGGAATGGGCACTCCTCCTGCCACAGACTGTCAGGAAGGGAGGTTTCTGGGGTTCCAGTGGGGGGAGTGGACCTCTCTCTTGTCAGCCAATTTGCAGAGAGGGGTGGGTTGTTCGTGGGTTCCCAGCTGATCGCAACAGGGAGATTCCCTTGCTGCAATCAGCTCAGCAGCAACGCAATTCTCTAAACCAGGGGTGTCCAACCTTTTGGCTTTCCTGGGCTGCATTGCCCGATAAAAATTTTTCTGGGGCCGCGCAAATGCTGCAGCAAGACAGAGGAAGGAGCCGTCATGACGGTAAACACCCTGGGGCCGCACAAAATACTTCACGGGGCCGCAGGTTGGACACCCCTTCTCTAAACGGAGTCCATGGTTAAGTGCTTGCAATTCTTCAAAGCTGCTTAGGTGGCTGCTGGGTTAAGGCCCCTATTGCTGAAAAGTTGTACCTGGAGAGGATTTGGGAAAATGGTTTTGGTTTCCTGGTTAGCCTGGGCATGCTCAGTGTGTGTGTTTCACCTTATCCTAGATGTTCTGGATGTTGTATAAGGGATAATGAAAATGGACTAAAGGCCCACTTTTCTGAAACTGCCTTAAACTCTTAACTCCCCCTCACTGCTGTCAGATAACTAGACCCACTATAACCTCCCCAACCCTGAAATGTCTTGTCTAAATTAGATTGTAAGCTCTTCTGAGCAGGGACTGTCTATTGTATGGTAAAATGTACAGCGCTGGGTATGCCTTCAGTGCTATAAAAATAATAAATAGTAGTAGGGAAATAGACTAAAGATGAGTAGAAAAGGTTTATGTGACCTTTCTGATATTTGAATACTTTTGTCAATGAAGTCGATGAAATTCTGTGTTGGAAATTTGTCTTAATGATTTTTCGAAACCTAATGCAATTTTCTTATCCCAGGAGCAGCCTCTGCAACCTTCACCCCTGAGATTATATCCCACATTGAACGAGGGGAAGAGCCGTGCGTTAGGGATGAGCCAGGATCAAAAGAAAGAGAAACTGGGCAAAGCAGCTGGTCAGGTGAGTGAAGTAATAAAAGGGATTGGACTGGGGTAGATCTGCAGAGTGGCGTTGTAACCTTAATTTCCAAACCTGGCTCATTTATGTCTGAGCACGCACAATATACTCTTGTCCTTAGATGCATTTTAGTAAGAGAATCAAATCCATAGTGACAAGTTCTAGTACAGATAGTTCTAGTGCAAAAGGCATATGAGTCTTGAACTAGTGGGTTAGTCACTGCTAATTGTGAGTTGGGTAGAAGGCGTCATCTACCTTTTTTGGCTCTGTGTTTGGTGCTCCTCAGTTTCTCCTTCTACACACGAGTTGAAGGTGTTTTTCTGATCTCTGTTTTCAGTTTGTTATTTTCAGGCTTTTTGGTACCCTTTCAGAGGCTTTTCAGTGCTACAGAAGTCCGGGCAGCTCTTCCTGGGTAGAAACAAAGACCCTCACTGTGATAGGTCTGTAGCTGGGAGGAAAACTCTGGTTCAACCTGCACTAATTCTTTTGTGGCTTGGGGAACATTCCCCCAGCTTCTGCTGGGTCAGACCTGAGGTCTATCATGCCCAGCAGTCTGCTCACGCGGTGGCCCATCAGGTCCTAAACCTGTATACTAGCCCTCTATCTATACCCTTCTATCCCCTTTTCCTTCAGAAAATTGTCCAAGCCCTTCTTGAACTCCAATACCGTACCCTGTCCTATCACTCCCTCTGGATGCGCGTTCCAGGTGTCCACCACCCGTCAAGTGAAGAAGAACTTCCTAGCATTGATTCTGACTCTGTCCCCTTTTAATTTTTCGGAATGTCCTCTCGTTCTTGTAGTTGTCGAGCTTCTCCCTTCCAGACCCGCAGCGTCCAGTTAGTGAACGGATTAGAGATAGTCCCCAACTCCCGCACCCCCAAATCCCCCCACAGAAGCGACCCAAGGGTCCGAGCCCCCTACAACTCATCCAGCACTCCTTGTTCAACCTGCACCCATAACTTCAAAGAGGGCGCATGCCACTCCACACCCGCTCTTAACTGAGCCGCTCGGTAGTAATGCTCCAAATGGGGGATCCCCAGACCCCCTTCTGCCTTAAACTTAAATATGGCCCATTGAGCCACCCGGGGACGTCTACCCGGGGAGTGTGTGGCGCAGTGGTTGGATCTAGAGCATCAGCACCCTGGGGTTGTGGGTTCAAACCCCGCGCTGCTCCTTGTGACCCTGGGCAAGTCACTTAATTCTCCATAGCCCCAGGTACGTTAGATAGATTGTGAGCCCACCGGGACAGAGAGGGAAAATGCTTGAGTACCTGATTGTAAAAACCGCTTAGATAACTTTGATAGGCGGTATATAAAATCCTAATAAACTTGAAACTTGAAACTTAAGAGGCTACGCTGCCAATGGATAAAGTACTTCCGAGGGATTTCTATAGGCAAAACTTGAAAAAAATATAAAAACTTAGGTAACACCAACATCCGAGATACCTCCATGCGCCCCATCCAAGATACATATAATTTATCCCACCGATCCATATCCCTAGCCAGAGATGCCACCAGGGGAATATAGTTAAGCTGAAATAAGGACGTCCAATCCACCCCCAACTGGATACCCAAATATCGTATAGGGCCCGTAACCCATCGAAAGGGCACCACCTATTTAATACCAGGTATATCTGATTCCGGAACCGATATATTAAGTATCTCTGTTTTAGCCATATTGGCTTTAAAACCCGATAAAGCCCCATAGGCTGAAGGGATCGAAGGGACTCCGCCGAGCCCTCTACAATTGCCAAGATATCATCAGCGAATAAAGACAATTTGTGTTCGCCCCCCTGAACCATTACACCCCGTACCCGAACTGTCTGTCGAATCTTTTGTGCAAGAGGCTCGATCACCAATGCAAATAGCAAAGGCGATAAGGGACATCCCTGCCTCACCCCCTGCCATAATTCAAAAGGGGAGGAGTAGACCCCATTGATTTTCACACACGCCATGGGCCCGTTATAGAATCCAGGACACATAGCGGGCCCCCAGGCCTACATGTCGGAGGACCGCCTTCATGAATCGCCAATCCACGCAGTCAAACGCCTTTTCGGCATCCACCGCCACCCAGGAGCCACCAGAACGCCGGGCCTGCCATACCAAGTTCAAAACTTTACGGATCCCATCCGCCACCTGCCGTCCCCCCTATGAACCCCACCTGATCTGGGTGGATAAGTGTCAGCAGATGAAACGCCAAACGATCAGCCAGCACCCGGGCAAGAATTTTGGTGTCAATACCCAACAGGGAGATCGGCCTGTAGCTCCCACATTGAGTGGCATCCTTCCACCAGCTTTGGTAAAATCGTGATCCCCGCCAACCGCATAAAGAAATGTAATTGAGCTCCGTCCCTCATCTCATTAAATAAGCGCACCAACAATGGCGCCACCAAGGTAGACATCTTCTTATAAAATAACCCCGTGAACCCATCTAACCCTGGGGATTTCCCCGGTTTCAACTGCCGAATCACATTGTGCACCTCCTCCAAAGTAATATCTGCCTCCAGGCCGTTTGCCTCAGAAGCCGTAAGGGATGCCAAGCCCAAGTCCCGAAGATAATTCTTAATCTCCTCCTCCGACCCCTGACTCTCCGGCGTATAAAGCTGCTGATAGAATTCACAAAATCGGGCATGTATAGCACCTTCAGCCGTCAACGTCTGACCCGAACTATCCTTAATAGCTATGATGTTAGATTGCGTCTGTTTCAGTCGTAGACGGTGAGCCAACAATTTCCCTGCTCTATTACCAGATTCAAAAAACCGCAAACGAAGACGCTCAAGATTGAATTGGATCTCCTCATCCTCCAACTTCCCCAATTCAGCCCGAACCTCGCGTATCCTAAGCCCCAGGGGAGCTCCTTCTTGACCCCGCTTATGTTGATCAACTAGCTGCCGTAGAGTCTCTCTCAGACTCCGTTCCTTCTGCAATGTAAGCCTCTTTATAAGCGGCCATCGATATAAGCTCCCCCCGCAGCACGGCCTTCAGACTTTCCCAGATCGTCATCGGAGAATATTGACTAACATCATTATTCTCCAAAAAATCCATAATAACCTGCTCCACCTTACGGAGCAGCAACTGATCCTTTAATAAACTATCATTCAATTTCCAGTATCGGTCCCCCACTCTGGACGCTCCCCATCGGACATCCATCCAAATGGGCGCATGATCCGACCACCCAATGTCCTCAATATGTGTCTCAATTAATCTACCCCCCCACCCCTTATCCAAATACAACATATCTATTCTGGTATAAACCCCATGCACGGGGGAGTAATACGAATAATCCTTACCCATCCAGTGCTGGGATTGCCAACCATCTACCACATTTAAGACTTAAACAAAGTGTTTAAGACGCTTCCTATCCGACTTAAGCCGGTCCCCCCCAGCCCCCGTAGAGTCCCAGCGGGGTCAATAACCAGATTAAAGTCCCCTCCCACCAGCAATGAACCCTTTTTAACCAGCAGTACCTTGGCCAAGACCTCATCAAAAAAGGAACCCTGTTGAGTATTTGGGGCATACAGATTCACCAGAGTAACCACTTCCCCATTTATCTGACCCAACCAAATAACCCAACGCCCCCCCTCATCCCGCCATACCTGTTCGTGCACAAGTTTAAGATGTCTAGCAAACAAAATACCCACCCCCGCCTTCTTCCTCTCTTTCCGATTAGAGGCCCAAACACGTTCTGGATAGTCTTTATATTGTATCAACTTTTCCCCTGGTTTCAAAAAGTGGGTTTCTTGCACAAAACTAATATTGATCCCCAACCTCTTTAATTCTTTTAACAATAGCTGGCGTTTACGGGGCTTGTTGAGACCCTTGACATTAAAGCTGCCCACTCTCAATTTATCAGCTGCCATTACCCATGATATCAAAGCTGCACCTGTCCCCCCTCTTCCCCTTCCCCTCATTCCATCCCCAAAAATCTTTGCTGTTACACCCCTGCCCCCCTCCATCCCACCCCCCTCCGCTCCAACCCCACTCCCTCCACCTCCATCTCCCGGTCATGACTTTGAGTGACCTCACCAAAGCCCATGTCCCCATCCCTCACCCCCCTCCCAGAGGTCCGCCCACCATACATATACTACAAACACTCCCCACCAACTGGATTCCCCCCACTCACACCCCCCAGACACGCCTCCACACTCCGCAACACTGTCCACCATATCCCAAGGTCCCAAACATCCAAGAGTCTTCAAACAGGACAAGACCACTACAGTCACAGCTCCACCTCAGGTTTCCGGTCCGGTACCACTTTCCGTGGGCACCCCCATGTCAGCTCGCCCATCTGGCCTTCGTTTGCGGGAACAGACTGGTTGTGCCTGCCACAGGAATCGCTCTGCCGGCTTGCCCACCGGTTTCCCAAGGGAGGGATCCTTTGCAGGTTGTAGACCCTCTCTCCGCAGCAGTGCCCCAGCGTCTGCCAGGGTAGTGACCCTTTTATGGGCCCCATTGACGGTAATCAGGAGCCCAAATGGAAAGAGCCAGCAGTATTTCAGATTATTTTTTCTCAGAACCTGTATCACCGGACGAAATTCCCACCGCCGCTGTAGAGTGATTGCTGAGAGATCTTGGAAGACTTCCACTTTGTGCCCCTTCCAGTCAAATGTGCCCATCTCTCTGGCCTTCCGCACCATCCGGTCTTTATCCACAAAATCATGGAGACAAGCAATTATATCCCTGGGGAAGTCATCTTTCTTGGGTCCCAGGGTGCGATGGGCCCTATCCACCTTCACCCCAGCACTCAAGCCAGCAGAGTCCCCCCTCCTGCGGGCAAAGGGTCCCGAAGATCTCCCGGACCACCTGGACTGCATCCTGATACTCAGCCAACTCCGGCACCCCTCTGATTCGTACATTATTCCTTTGGGACCTGTTCTCCAGGTCCTCACTGCGGGTGAAGCAGTCTTGCCAGTCCTTCTGGGCTGCCGTAAGAACCCCACTCAGATCCTGCACCACCTCCTCTTGTTCCCCGATGCGCCGCTCAGTCTCCTCCACTCTCCCCAGAAGATCAGCAAAGTCCTTTCGAATTTCCTTGACAGTATCTTTAATTTTGCCTTTCACTGCTGCCACCTCCTGCTTGATGTCATAAGCCCACTGCTGAAGATCAGCCTTAGTTACCGTCACTGCACAGTCCTGGCGTCTCAATCTCGGAGAGGCGCCCCTCTCCGACTCTGCCTCAGACGCACTCTCCCCGGACTCGCACTCAGGCGCTCTGGAGGCCCCGCGCACATGTCGCAGGCCGCACTGCTCACCGCTTGCGTCGGGCCGATGCCCCTTGGCGCTCGGCTTTTTGGAGGGCATAGTTCACGTTCGATCCGCTCCGTGCCGCGAGAGAAAAAGCCCTGTGCTGGTAAGAAGCTCCAAATCGCCCCTGTGAGGTAGGGATGTGCCCACGGAGGTCAGAGCTCGTACTCTAACCGTCCACCATGCTTCGTGACGTCATCGGAAGCCCCTCTTTTTGCTTTTCTAACCACGAGGTGACATTCTTTTTGATACTTTCTGTGTTCTTTCCAGTTCTCCTTGGTTTTGCCCTTTTTCCATTTCTTAAATGAATTCTTCTTATCCCATATCGCTTTTTTCATTTCTTTAGTTACCCACGCTGGGTCTTTTGTTTGGCTCTTTTTGCAGCCTTTTCTGAATCTGGGGATATACCAATTTTGCGCCTCACTTACTGTGTCCTTGAATAAAGACCAGGCTTGCTCTACAATCTGCCATTTCTTTGTGTTGTTCCTGAGTTTCTTCCTTACCATTACCCTCATTGCTTCATAGTTTCCTTTCTTGAAGTTAAAAGTTGTCGCTGTGGTTCTCTTTCCCTTTGGTATTCCTACTTCAACTTTGAACTTGATCATATTATGATCGCTGTTTCCCAATGGTCCTACTACTTCCATGTCCTTTGCAGGTCCTCTTAGCCCATTAAGGATTAGATCCAGAATGGCATTTTTTCTCGTCGGTTCTCTGACAAGCTGCTCCATGAAGCAGTCCTGTATAGCCTCCAGGAATCCAGTCTCCCTAGCGCATTGTGAGTTTCCAAGGCTCCAGTCTATCCCAGGATAGTTGAAGTCTCTCATAACAATCGTGTTACTGCTTTTGCATTCTCGCTTCATCTCGGCTTTCATGTCTTCATTGTTTGCTTCGTTTTGCCCAGGTGGACGATAATACCAATTTGCTGGTCGTCGCTGCTGTGTCCACTCTGGTCGAGTGTATGCTTTCTTTTATGTATAGAGCTATTCCTCCTCCTTTCTGCCCTGACCTGTCCTAGCAATAGAGTTTGTACCCCAGCAGTGCTATGTCCCATTTGTTTTCTTCATTCCACCATGTTTCGGAAACCCCAATGATGTCTAGGTTCTCAGTTTTGGCCATGATTTCTAGTTCCCCCATTTTGTTCCTTAGGCTTCTTGCATTAGTATATATGCAATTTAAGTCCTGGTAATTTTTTGTCTTCGTTTCCTTTCCCTGTGCTTCAATCTTTATTTTCTTCTCCTGTGCTACAATTCTCTTATCCTCCTCCTCTGGCTCAATCCGCTCCTGTGTTTTGCCCATTGTTTCTTCCCAGCATTTTTCCCTTGTAGTATCTTCATGGGATACCTTTTCCCAAATCATCGACACTTGGTTGGCTGTCGGCTTTTCCCTTCTTCTTAGTTTAAAGCCTGTTCTATTCCTCTCTTGACGTTGTTTGCCAGAAGTCTAGTTCCCGCCGTGCTCAGGTGTAGTCCATCTCTCCTGAAGAGCTTGCTCTTTCCCCAAAACATTGTCCAGTTTCTCACGAAGTAGAACCCCTCTTCCTCTCACCATCTCCTCATCCATGCATTTATTGATTGTAGTTCTGTCTGTCTCTTCACTTTTGCCCTCAGCACTGGTAGGATCTCTGAAAACGCTATCCTCTGAGTCCTCATTTTCAACTTCCTTCCCAGAATCTTGAACTGTTCTATCAGTGCACTTCTGCTGTAGTCCCTCTTGCTGATATCATTTGTCCCGATGTGGATCATTACTGCAGTCTCTTCCGTCTCTGCTCCTTCTAGGATCTTCCCAATTTTGTCCACGATGTCCTTTGTTCTCACTCCTGGGAGGCAGGTCACCAGTCGATCCTCTCTCCCACCTGCTATGTGGCTGTCCACTTGCCTGAGGATTGAGTCTCCCACTAGGATCGCGGACTTCCCCTTCTTCAGTTTTCACTCCGGTCGCAGGTCTATGTCCTCGGAGTGCTTCGCTGCTTCTTCTTCTATGTCCTCGGTGTGCTTAGCTGCTTATTTTTCTGGGCTTGGATCCATAGGAGTAGTCTCTTTCCCGAAGGCCTTCGACAGCATTGTGAATTGTGGACTTCCAACATTCAATTTGTTGGCGTCTTCAGCCAACAAGAAAGTCTCTCAGTTCTGCAGCTGAAGATTCAAGCCCTGAAGCGTCGGCATGGTTGCTATAGTACAAACCTAGGCCAGAGAAGGGGCTGTTATACGTGTTCCCTCTGTGGCCTATGATAGGCTGGGTTATTCAAAGAATAGCGACCCATCTGAAGTTACATCAAGGAGTGACTCGTCAGAAGGAAGGCCCTGGGGCCGGAGCAGGCCTCAGAAGATTCTTCTCCGTGGTTTGGCCGAGGCTTCTGAAGATAAAATAGGCCCGAGGGGAGCTGGGGAGGAAGGCTTAGAGATGCTGACCTGGGCACAATTTTTTTTACCGCAGGAGCAAGGCTTTTACCCTTTTCACGGGATATGAAAAGGCCTTGCTCTCGTTCCCGCAGTCAACTGGGTGCTTTTTTTCCCTATCCCTGTGGATTTCTTATGGGCCCCTGTGGGGCCTACTGATGTATCAATTATTTCATAAAAATTTGAAAACATTATTGTTCTCAAAATATCTTGATAATCACTCTGTTTTTTATTTAGACTTAAGATTTGATTCCTTGTTTAGTTTATATTTCTTCCCCCTTATTTCTTTTGTGAACTGAGTTGAGCTCCTAATTCTGGTGATGACCCAGTCTATAAACCTAAGTTTTAATTTAGTTTAGCATCTTCTTCGGAACTAGGGGTAGGGTTGACCAAACACCCGGAAGCTCCTCCCTGGAAGCTAACTGGGCACCAGCCAGTGTTCACATTGGAGTTGGTTAGCTTCATGACTAAAGTTAAGTGTGCTAACTTAACTGATCAGTGATCTAAAAATGTGGCTACTAGTTAAATCCTGGCTCCACCCCAGAACTAACTGGAAACAGGAATCCTGGCAAGTATATGTATAACCCTTGTTACCTACAGGCGAGCCAGATCCTTCAGGAGTGCATTTAATCCTGGTGCCAAGGCATTTCTTTGAGGGCCCCTCTCTAGACCCAGAGAATTGCACGAGTTGGTTATGACAATGTTCACAGGTAATAGCTTAGAATCCGTCACTGTTTTCTAACACATGATTAATACTTTCTGTTTATATTCAGCAGATCAACAGATCACACTAGAAAGGAAAAGAGAAAAGAATCAAGGAGAACATCTTGCAAAAATGAAACAAATTCAAAGACCATTTGAAAATTTCTGTGAGAAAATTTCAAAAGAAACTAAGAGGAGAGGCGTGAAGAATTGTCAGAAGGAATCAGACCCTGCAGGAGACTCACTGGTTAGAGTTACTGATTGTGATAAAAGTGAAATGGAGCTCACTAATATCTATGGATGGCAGAGGCACCTAGCAGAGAGACTCTTCCAAAATGATATTAGTGATAAAGTGACTTCTGAACTAGGCCAAGAAGAGGGGAAAAGAAAACAAGATCTGAATGCATTAACAAGTACCACTTCAAAGAGAAGCATCTGTTTCATTTTGCCTAAGAGTTTCCCCTTGTTTTTACAACTCCAAATGCAGAAAATACTCACAAAAGAGAAACCATTTACATGCACTGATTGCAATAAACGTTTTACCCGGCTTTCAAATCTAAAAATTCATCAACAGACCCACATGGCAGACAGATCATTTACATGTACTGAGTGTAATAAAAGCTTTGCTCAACTTTTATATCTTAAAAAACACCTAAAGACCCACACCAGAGAGAAACCATTTATATGTACCAAGTGCAATAAAAGGTTCACTCGTTTTACAAATCTAAAAACTCACCAAATAATCCACACAGGAGATAAACCATTCAAATGTATTGAGTGTAATAAAAGCTTCACTTGGCTTTCAAATCTAAAAGTGCATCAAAAGAAACACAAAGGAGAGAAACCATTTACATGTAGGGTGTGTAATAAAAGCTTCACTTGGCTTTCAAATCTAAAAATTCATCAAACAGTACACACAAGAGAGAAACCGTTTACATGTACAAAGTGTAATAAAAGCTTCACTCAGCTTTCAAAGCTAAAAAATCACCAAATGAGCCAGATGGGAGACAGACCATTTACATGTTCTGAGTGTAATAAAAGCTTTACCCGGCTTTCAAATCTAAAAATTCACCAAAAGATCCACACAGGAGATAAATCATTTACATGTTCTGAGTGTAATACAAGCTTTACCTGGCTTTCAAATCTTAAAATTCACCAAAGGATCCACACAGGAAAAAAATCATTTACATGTTCTGAGTGTAATAAAAGCTTTGCACAACTTTCATATCTTAAAAAACACCTAAAGACCCACACCAGAGAGAAACCATTTATATGTACCGAGTGCAATAAAAGCTTCACTCGGCTTAAAAATCTAAAAATTCACCAAATAATCCATACAGGAGACAAACCATTCAAATGTACTGAGTGTAATAAAAGCTTTGCTCAGCTAACAAATCTAAAATTTCACCAAAAGATCCACACAGGAGAGAAATCATTCAAATGTACTGAGTGTAATAAAAGCTTTGCTCACGTTTCATATCTTAAAAAACACCTAACGACCCACACCAGAGAGAAACCATTTATATGTACAGAGTGCAATAAAAGCTTCGCTCGGCTTACAAATCTAAAACTTCACCAAATAATCCATACAGGAGACAAACCATTCAAATGTACTGAGTGTAATAAAAGTTTTGCTCGGCTTGCAAATCTAAAAATTCACCAAAATATCCACACAGGAGAGAAACCATTTAGATGTTCTGAGTGTAATAAAAGTTTTGCTCAAGTTTCATATCTTAAAAATCACCTAAAGACCCACACCGGAGAGAAACCATTTATATGTACTGAGTGCAATAAAAGCTTCACTCAGCTTACAAATCTAAAAACTCACCAAATAATCCATACAGGAGACAAACCATTCAAATGTACTGAGTGTAATAAAAGCTTCACTTGGCTTTCAAATGTAAAAAATCATCAAAAAATACACACAAGAGAGAAACCATTTACATGTGAAGAGTGTAATAAAAGCTTCACTCGGCTTTCAAAGCTAAAAAATCACCAAACAACCCATAAGGGAAACAAACCATTTACATGTAATGAGTGTAATAAAAGCTTTACCCGGCATTCAACTCTAAAAATTCACCAAAAGATCCACACAGGAGAGAAATCATTTACATGTTCTGAGTGTAATAAAAGCTTTGCTCAACTATCATATCTTAAAAAGCACCTAAAGACCCACACCAGAGAGAAGGGAAGACCATTAAGATGAACAATGATGCAGTCATGTACAGTTAGTTGTGATGCCATTCATTCCTTGTCTGCCTTTTTCCTCTCATCACTGAGAATGTGGTTCATCTTGCCACATGATAGCATGTGTCTGATTGGTTCTGCCAATATTGGTGGGCTCGAACTCCTCCAATCAGTTCTCAGAAATCTGCATAGATCACTGATAAAACTATGAAACTAATAACTGTAGGCGGACGCTATGGACTTTGCTTTCTGTTTTCAACATCTTGGCTTCTACAAGTTCCCTTCCCCCTTGCACCATTCTGACGTCATGCTGCCCTCCAGAGCAACACTCAAAAAACTTATAAACTTTGCTGGACATTGGAGTACAGGTACAAGATCCTTTATCTGAAATTCTGAAAACCGAAATTTGAGAGGTGGTGGAGAGTAAAACTGTGACTGAGTTCAAAGAAGGGTGGGATGAACACAGAGGATTTAGAATCAGAAAATAAGATTAAATATTGAACTAAGGCCAGTACTGGGCAGACTTGCACGGTCTGTGTCTGTATATGGCCGTTTGGTGGAGGATGGGCTGGGGAGGGCTTCAATGGCTGGGAGGGTGTAGATGGGCTGGAGTAAGTCTTAACAGAGATTTCGGCAGTTGGAACCCAAGCACAGTCCAGGGTAAAGCTTTGGATTCTTGCCCAGAAATAGCTAAGAAGAAAAAAATAAAAATTTAAATTGAATCAGGTTGGGCAGACTGGATGGACCATTCGGGTCTTTATCTGCCGTCATCTACTATGTTACTATGTTTGACGCTTCATTTAAGTGTGAAGGTATTACTCCAGTCCCATAGTTTGGAACATGTTTGTGTTTGAAATGCTTGAAGTTTTAAAGTGCTTGACGTGTTTAATTATTGCCTTATTTTGAAATAAAAAAAGATCTGGTGGCAATTTTAAGGTCTTATGATCTGTCTTTTTCTGACTTAACATTACCATTTCAAAATCCAAAAAGTTCCAAAATATGCCTGGTCCCAAGGATTTCAGATAAAGGCTCTTGTACCTGTATCTTATCTGCACCTCTTCTCGCCTTTGTTCAGTGGTGTAGTGAGGGTGAGGCGCCCCTCCCCTGCCCTCTTTCCTGCCCCCCACCTCCACACACTCTTTCCCTATCCAAGTCACTTCCCTTCCTCCGTATCTCTATAACATTCCTGGTGTGAACAACACCCCCAAACTGCTGTCGCACCAGCGTCATCTCGTCCTCTGACATCACTTCCTAGGCGTGAGTCCAGGAAGTGACATCAGAGGAAGAGCTGTTGCTACTCGCGCCAGGAATGTTACAGAGGTACGAGGGAAGGGAAGCGGTGTGCATGTGGCCGGGCGGGGAAAGAGTGAGGGACGGAGGGGTACCTGCGCTCCCCCCTTACTATGCCACTGTCAACAATGGCTCAGGTTGAGGGAGCCTGGCTTTGGAATGTTGTTCCGTATAAAGTGAGGAGTGGCGATATCTTTATTGTAATTTAGAAAATTGTTGAAAGCCCATCTCTTCACTCAAGCTCATTGCAGTTAGGTATGACAATTTATTGATTCCTAAAAAAAGGATGCAGAGATGACCAAAACAAAATGTCCTACCATGGTGATATTATCATAGCAAACACATAATTATTTATCCAAAAGGATATGACACTGGCCATGTCTGAGCGCATATATAAAAATAAGATTAAAACTGAAAATTAACGAGGG
Source organism: Geotrypetes seraphini (assembly GCF_902459505.1). Lineage (NCBI taxonomy): Eukaryota > Metazoa > Chordata > Amphibia > Gymnophiona > Dermophiidae > Geotrypetes > Geotrypetes seraphini. The sequence goes on from NC_047085.1 coordinate 504,779,823, forward strand.
ACATATAATGCAAAATTTTAAACTATCAAAATTGTATGCATAAATAAATAATACATATAATAAGCTGGAGTTTAAAAAAATATTCAGCAAGACATACCTGAAATGTACATGTACAATGTAACCTTGTCAATTGGTATACATAGTTCATAGACAACGGCGCGAAAGACAAAGGTGCGCCCGGACAATTGAGCGCAGCGCGCCGCTCAAAATTACTGTTTTTAGGGGCTCCGACAGGGGGTTTTGTTGGGGACCCCCCCCCCCACTTTACTTAATAGACATCGCGCCGGCGTTATGGGGGGTTTGTAAACCTCCACATATTAATGTAAACAACTTTTCCCCTAAAAACAGGGAAAAAGTGAAGTTTTCAGTAAAATGTGGGGGGTTACAACCCCCCACAACGCGGAGCGATGTCTACCCATGCCCCCCCCCCCCGTCGGAGCCCTAAAAACAGTAATTTTGAGCGGCGCGCGCCTCCGCACTGCGCTCAATTGTCTGGCCGTGCCTTTGTCCCGGCGCGCTTTTGACCTGACACCGGTATATATACAGTAAATGGACAACAATCTATTTAGCCCTCCCCCCTTCTGCCCTTTTATCAAGCTGCTCTAGAGGTGTTTAGCATGGGCCGGCAAAGTACGTGCTCTGAAGCTCATAGGAATTCTATGAGCTTCAGAGTATTTACCACACTGGGCCGCGCTAAAAATCCTTAATGCAGCTTCTGGATATCCCAATCTCAGCAGCAAGAATGGCCCTCTTATGTTTTATTTGGCTGAACTTGGACTTAAATGGCATTGGGAGTGTCTTAGCAAGCCCGAAAACTATGGATTAGACACTTATCTTTCATATCCTGTAGTCGGGCCTCACGCTACTGGTCTGTCTCTGAAGCTCTAGATGTAGCTGTTGGAAACTTGCCTTACATTTCCTTGGAGGCATTGTTACAGCACAGCACAGCAGTGTGACATCATTCCCCAAGCTTCACACAATTGGTCAAAGCATTATCTGTCTTTTTCAATGATTCTTTACATGTCACCCCCCCCCCTTCCCACCCCCACAGTGTTTGTTCCCAGATAGTAAATGATATGTATACCAAGTTTGGTTGAAATCTATCTGTGCGTTTCAGAGTTATGCTGGAACATACATCCGATTATATATATATATATATAGAGAGAGAGAGAGATGTAAATGACAGCAGATAAAGACCTGAACGGTCCATCCAGTCTGCCCTGTAACTACATGCATTACAATTTCATGATTAAATTGTATTTCTTCTTTGCTTCTTCTAGGCCATAGATCTTAGAAGTCCACCTGGTACTATCCTTAGGTTCCAACTACTGGAGTTGCCACTGAAGCTTACTCCAGCCTATCCAAACCATCTCCTTTGCGGGATTCAGACTGTGAAACTTTGCCCATTTATATTCCAATTAGAGATCCTCTATGTTCAACCCACGCTTTTTTAAAATTCTGTCACTATTTTCCTCTTCACTACCTCCCTTGGGAGGGTATTCCAGGCATCTACCATCTTCTCCATGCAAAATAATTTCTAACATTACTCTTAAGTCTGCCTGTTACCACTCCTCAATTTCAATTTTATGTCCTCTAGTTTTACCAGTTTCCCTTCTCTGGAAAAGATTTGGTCCTATATTAATACCTTTCAAATATTTGAATCATATCACCCCTGGTCTGCCTCTCCTCTAGATTATACATGTTGAGTCCTCCAGGCTCTTCTCATACTTCTTTTGGAGCAGACCCCCTACCATTTTTGTCACTTTCCTCTGGACCGCTTAAAGTCTTATATCCTTGGCCAGATGTGGCTTCCAAAACTGAACACAATACTCCAGGTGGGGCCTCTCCAATGACCTGTAGAGGAGCATCAACACCTCCTTTCTTCTGGTTATACAGTCTAGCACACTGCTTCGTCAACTTCAGATCCTCAGAAATGATCACCCCAAGGTCCCTCTCCCTATCCGTGCTTATCAGCCTCTCACCTCCCAGTATATACATCTCCCTTGAATTTCTACTCCCCAAATGCATCACTCTGCACTTCTTTGCATTGAATTTTAGTTGTCAGACATTAGACCGTTCTTCCAACTTCTGTAAATCCTTTTTCATGTTTTCCACTCCCTCTGGGCCATAAATAAAGTTGAACAAAAGAAATTGCAAAAAGAACCAAATACTACAAAAATACATTTAAAAATGGGTTGGCTACACAGGTACAAATAGTAAACAATGTTTTATGATAACATTAGAATTCAACACTCCACCAGCATGTGAGTGGCATTTTAAAGTGTACTAATGTGAAAACATTCAACCACAGCAAATGTGTTAGTGAGTATAGGATCCAAAGGTCCAAACGTAAATCAGAATTTCTCATATTGTGAACATGCAGGATAAATGAAAAATTAGAGAAACTGAGGTGAACATGGAAAGATTAAATACTTAGGTAAAAGAGGGAATTAAAAAAATTTGGTTGCATAGCTGCTTATGGAAGCAGCCTGATACGAGCATTTATCTCCTATTTTGAAGAGATTGCATTGGTTGCCCGTAGCATTTCACATTAAATTCAAAGTTTTGAAACTCATACATCAGGATGTTTATGATCTGCTGCCATATTATTTGGAAGCTGAGCTCTGAGAATCATCTGTTACAGTCAAGCGTGTGAAGCGCCGCCTCACCAGGATGAGAGTGGGGCTTCGGAAAAAACACCGGAAGAACAATGGACTGATTGAGGTGGAAATCAGACACAACTTTAGGCAAAAATTTAGGATGTGTGCGAAGAACCACCTTGTCATGATGAAACACCGTAAAAGGTGGATCCGCAACCAGAGCCTGCAGCTCACTAATCCGACGAGCGGACATGAGCGCAAGCAAAAAGACCACCTTCCAAGTGAGAAACTTAAGATGAGATTTGTCGATAGGCTCAAAAGGAGGCTTCATCAGTTGATCTAAGACCACATTAAGATCCCAAACCACAGGAGGAGGTTTCAGAGGAGGATGAACATTCACGAGACCCCTCATGAAATGAGTTACCAGAGGATGAAGAGAAAGAGACCGACCCTCGAGATGCCGATGGAACGCCGCAATGGCACTGAGATGCACCCGAATGGAAGTCGTCTTTAGTCCAGACCTAGACAGATGCAACAAATATTCCAGCACCGAAGACACTGGAACCGAAATCGGGTCCAGATTGTTCGAGGAACACCAGGATGAAAATCTGGTCCACTTCTGGGAATAACAAAGCCTAGTCGAGACCTTGCGCGAGGCTTCCAAAATCTCCCTCACAGACTGAGAAACAGGAACTGAAGTCAAGGGGAAAGGAACCAAGCGGTCAGATGTAACGACTGAAGATTGGGATGTAACAGTGAACCCCGACTCTGAGACAGCAGAGAGGGAAAAACAGGCAGAAGCAGAGGCTCCCTGATACTGAGTTGCAGGAGCAGGGAGAACCAGTGCTGCCGCGGCCAACGAGGCGCAATTAGAATCATAGTGGCTCTGGCCGATTTGAGATGTACCAGCGTCCTCAAGATCAGAGGAAAAGGAGGGAACGCATAAAGGAACCTCCCCTCCCAGTCGAGAAGGAAGGCATCGGCCTCGAGACGGTCCCGGGAGTACATCCAAGAACAATAGAGGGGCAGTTTGCGAGTCTCCGGGGAGGCAAACAGATCCACCTGAGGAGTTCCCCAGCGGTCGAAGACCTCGCGCAGAACCCGGGAGTTCAGCGACCACTCGTGCGGCTGGAGAAGGCGACTGAGTTTGTCTGCCAGACAGTTCCTCTCTCCCTGAATGTAAACCGCACGTAGGAAGATGTTCTGGGAGACCGCCCATTCCCAAAGGCGCAGGGCTTCCCGGCACAGGGACCAAGAGCCCGTTCCCCCCTACTTGTTCACATAATACATCGCCACCTGGTTGTCCGTCCGCACGAGGACTACCTGATCGTGCAGCAGGTGGCAGAACGCTCGAGCAGCCAAAAAAATGGCACGAAGCTCCAACACATTGATGTGACAAAGACGGTCCTCTGCCGACCATAGACCCTGAGTCTGCAGACCGTCGAGATGAGCCCCCCACGCGTACTCCGAGGAGTCCGTGGTCAGGACCTTGCGATGCGGAGGAACGAGAAAGAGCAAACCCCCGGAAAGATTGGAAGAGTTGGTCCACCAACGGAGCGAGCGTCTCAAAGAAGGAGTCACCGTTATCGGACAAGAGACTGAGTCGCGATCCTGACGCCACTGCGAGGCCAAGGTCCACTGAGGAAGCCTCAGATGCAAGCGGGCGAAAGGAGTAACGTGGACCGTCGATGCCATATGGCCCAGAAGAATCATCATGCGCTGAGCCGATACTACAGGCCTCAGCGAAACCTGGCGACTCAATCGAAGCAGGGCCTCAAACCGAGGGGGGGGGGGAGGAACGAACGGAGGCGAACTGTGTCCAGCACGGCTCCGATAAACTGAAGGGATTGAGTCGGGCACAATAGAGACTTGGGAAAGTTCACTTCAAACCCCAGACGTTGAAGGAAGATGATAGTCTGTTGGGTCGCTGAAATAACCTCCTCTCTGGTTGATGCCTTGATCAGCCAATCGTCCAGGTAGGGAAAGACCTGTAGCCCCCGAGATCTCAGGGCTGCAGCGACTACCACCATATACTTCGTGAAAACTCGAGGGGACGAAGCCAGTCCGAAGGGGAGGACCCGATATTGAAGGTGCAACTCCCCCACCTGAAACCGTAGGAACTTGCGGAAGGTGGGATGCACCGGAACATGAGTATATGCTTCCTTCAAGTCCAGGGAGCACATCCAGTCCCCTTCCTCCAAAAGAGGGTATAAAACCGGAAGCGACAACATACGGAACTTCTCCCGGACCAGGAACTTGTTGAGCTTCCGGAGGTCCAAAATGGGGCGTAAGTCCCCGGTCTTCTTTGGGACCAAAAAGTAACGGGAGTAAAACCCCCGCCCCCGCTGGTCGGGGGGTATCCGCTCCACCGCCCAAAGGCTCAACAAGGCCCTGGCTTCCGCGAGGAGTAGAGGAAGCTGGGCTCGATTGCACGGAGAAGCCCCCGGCGGATGTTCCGGCGGCGTGGCTAAGAAATTTAGCGAGTAGCCCTCGGAGATGATCCGAAGCACCCAAGCATCTGAGGTGATCCCGGTCCAGGCCGCATGAAAGGCCCGCAGCCGACCCCCGATGGGAAGGGGGTCCGGCGAGAGTGCGGAGGGGGCCCGCCCCCATCCGCACATCACGTCAAAAAGACGGCGCTGGCTTGGACGCTCCCTGCGCCTGAGGTTTTGGTTGGCCCGCTCTACCCTATTGCAGGGGGTGCCGAGGCGGAGGCCTAGAGAAAGCCGGCGTGGACTTTTGCGGGTATCGCCGCGGGGGAGGTCTAAATGGCTTCTGCGGCGGGGCCCGAGGTTTAGGACGGACCAAGGAGGCAATGGAGCGCTCCTGTTCCGACAGACGTTTGGTCGCCGCCTCCAGGGACTCATCAAACAATTCTGAGCCCACACACGGTAGATTGGCCAGACGCTCCTGCAAGTTCGGGTCCATATCAACCGTACGGAGCCATGCCAGCCGGCGCATTGCCACCGCAAAGGCGGAGACCCTCGAGGCCAGTTCAAATGCGTCGTAAACAGCGTGGAACAGGTACAGACGCAATTGAGACAAATTGGCCATGAAAGTAGCAAACCCCTCCTTATGGGAATCTGGCATGACCCCATGATAACGGGGCAAGTCTTTCACCATGCGTCGAAGAAAGGAGGAAAATGTAAAGGCATAATTGAGGACCCTGGTAGCCATCAATGAATTGGAATAGAGGCGGTGACCAAACTTGTCCAGGGTCCGCCCTTCCCGTCCGGGAGGGGCTGCCGCCGAAACCCTCGAGGGCTGCGATTTCTTCAGCGCCGACTCGACAAGTAACGACTGGTGAGACAGTTGTGTCTTCTCGAAGCCCTTACATGGGATGGTCCGGTACTTGGACTCCATCTTAGACGGCACCGCTGTGACTGTAAGAGGGGATTCCAAATTTCTCAGGAAGGTCTGGTGGAGGACCTTATTGAGAGGCAGCTGAGGAGTTTCACTCTGGGGAGTGGGCAAGTCTTGCTCCTCCAAAAACTCCTTCGTATATTGAGAACCCGCGAGTAAGTCCAGGTCCAAAGCACGTGCCATATCCTGCACGAATCTGGAAAATGAGGAGGGCCTGGAAGGCGGGGAAGGAGTTCGGGAAGCCCATGCCGCCAAAAAGGAGGGGGAAACCTCACGGGAATACTGAGGCTCCTTACTAGACCTCGAACCCCAGGAGGCCACATCCAGGGACCTTGAAGGGGTCGGGGATCGCCTATGCCCCGAGGAGCCCTTGGGAGAAGTCCCCGGGGTACGAGGCACCGAGGCACGCCCCCTCCGTCTCGGCGAGGAGCCTCTCGAACCCCTGCCCTCGGAGGAACGGAAAAGCCTCGGGTTGTCGAGGCGGAGCTCCGAGACCCGCAACGTCTCACCCCCGGTCGGCGAGGAGCGACCGCGTCTCCGAGGAGAACCCCGAGAACGCTTGGGCTTCCTTGGCCGACTCCTCGCCCGAGGCCGAGGAGTCCCGGGAGGACCTCGAGGAAGAGGAAGAAGAAGAGATCCTCCTAACCCGACACACCTTGTCCCGAGGCCGCACGCTCCGCTCAGGTTGGTCAACCAAGGGCAAGGTCGGGGTCGAGACCGGGAGAACCCCGGGGGCCGAAGCCGAGGGGACCGAGGCCGCCGACGCCGGAGCAGTCGAGGACGAGGCCGGCTGCAGGTGTGCGAGGGCCCCGGACAGCTCCGAGGCAATCAGCGCTCGGAGCAGGTCCTGGAAGACTGGAACCCCCATCATGGCGGGTAGGTCTGGGGCCGTCGGGTGCTCCCTGGAGGGCGACCTCGGTCTCGAGTATTCCCTCGGGGCACCCGACTTCGACACTCGGGGCGGGGCTGAGAACGACCCACCCGCCGTCGAGGAGCCCAAGGATGGCTTCTTCGCAGACCCTGGAGTCGAGGAAGGAAGCGAGGACTTACCCTGGGCAGGCTTCGTCGAGGTAGCAGGCTTGGATGAAGCCGAAGGTCGCGGCGAGGTCGAGGTACCCGAGGCCGAGGTCAAGGCCGGGGCCGAAGCCGACGTCGAGGCCTTTGCCGCCGCGGGGTCCACAGCGAAGAGCTCCGCCATTCGGGCACGGCGTCGGCGGAGCGCTCGAGACTGAAAAGTCGAGCACCTATCACAGGACTCTGTAGGATGCTCAGGACCCAGGCAGAGCAAGCACCACCGGTGTGGATCGGTGATAGAGAGCAACCGATCACACCGGGTGCACTTTTTAAAGCCCGTCAAGGAACGGGACATGAACTCAAAAAATGGCCGGGAACGAACGATGTCCCGCGGCCGCGGCTACCGGGAGCCCCCGGAGCCGAACAAAAACCTTTATTTATTTTTTTTTTTACGAACGAAGAAAAACAACAAATGAAAAACAGCGACCGAGCGAAAACACCCAGCCGCGGTGTCAGAAGGCAAAAGCTAAAGAGCACAATTTCCACAGGGCTTCTGGCTCCGCGGAAAAAACTGAACTGAGGACCACGAGGTGGGGATGCGCCCTCTAGTGGGCAAGAAGGCATGCACATGCGTGGTGCAGTGTAGCAAACTTGAAACTTCAATCAAGTTTGCTTGAAAAGCTGTCCGCGCTGGGGCTCCGTAGATGACGTCACCCACATGTGAGAATATCATGCCTGCTTGTCCTGGGATAAACTGTTATATCACTTTCCATTGGCTGAACTCTGGTTCTTTGTCTTTAGAGTGCAAGTCCATTGTCCAGTCCCACTCTCTTTTTTTGGTTCCTGTGGGCCTGTATTTTCCTGGACTCTGTGTGGTTCTTTTCTTCTGCATTTGGCATATTCTCTTGATGTAAACTGTCCTGATCTGCAAGGTACTCTGGGTTATAAATACATTTTTTATTATTATTAAACCAAAACTAATTGACATATTGTTTTCATTAGGTATTCAACATGTTTTTAAAAAATGAGAAATCTGCAAGTTCCTGAACTATACCTTTGGGTGGGCCTCTGTTTGCATGTATAAGCTCTTGGAACTATATGCTGTGGGAAAACATACTCCTAGCTTATCTATTCAGAAAGCACTGTGGTCTCCCATTGACACTTACTTATAAAATAACTAATTATAATATGTTATTTTTGTTAACTATGATTATTCACATGACCTGAAGGGAATTTCTATGTTTTATTTTATTGTGATATTCTTGATTGATATTTTTCAATGTTTTATGACTTTGTAATGAATAAAACTTCAATTAAAAAAATGGAACTAAAAGGTTTGTTGAGCCAGTAACTCTTAAGGGTGGGTTCCCATAGCAGATATAGAACGAGCATCATTAAGCCACCGTGTGCCGCGGTGGCCCCAGGTAACTCGTTTGTTGTTCTTCTTATCAAATAAGATTGTTGGGTTTTTTTTATAAAACAAGTGGTGTATCTTTTGTTTTGCTATTTTATGTAAACGCTTATGCTGGTTGTGTAGCTTCTTGTTTGGCGGCAGGTTATGTACCACTTTGAAAGGTTCATAATCAGTGGCGCGCAAGACGCCAGCGCGCTGACAATCCAGCGCCAACAATTCAGCGCAAGACAGAAGCGAGCAGGGGAAAAAGTAATTTTTAAAGAGCTCCGACAACCCCCCCCCCCCCCCCACTTTATTGGTTAGTGTTCGCGCTGCTGTTGGAGGGGGGTTCGGGGGGTTGGAAACCTCCATTATAGCGAAAACGGAACTTTTTCTTATTTTTTTCGGGAAAAGTTCAGTTTTCTCTATAATGTGGGGTGTTTCATCCCCAACAATGGCAGCGCAAACAATAACCAATAAAGTGGGGGGGTTGCCACCCCAAACCCCCAGTCGGAGCTCTTAAAATTTTTTTTTCCCCGCGCGCTTCTGTCTTGCGCCGAATTGTCGGCGCACTGGTGTCTGGCGCGTGATTATCCCGTCACCCTGAAACACAGTACAGGGGGGTCCTTTTACTAAGGCATGCTAACCGATTTAGTGTGTCTTAGTAAAAGAACCCCTATGTTGTGTTTTGGATTGATTGCTTTTGGTCAACAATAAACTGTTATATAACTTTCCATTGGCTCAAGTTTCCAAGTTTAATTGTAATTTAATATACCGACCATCTTCGTGTATCTGGTCGGTTTACAATATTAAAAATATAAAAATTAAAAATAAATGGGGAGAGGGGTAGAAGCAAATTGAGACAAAGACATTGACATAACGATACAAAAGGAGTTTGGGGTGTGGGAGATTAATAATTACATCGTGAAAATAAAAGTAAGAGGAGGTAAGAAGGAAAGGGGGGGGTCGCTTTGTTGAAGCGGTTCACGTGATAAGTACGCAGCAATTGAGAGAAGGAATTTTATCTTGTGCTTTGGAATGCATCTTGGAACAAAAAGGTTTTGAGATTAGTTTTTTAATTTAGCGAGAGAATTTTCATGGCGGAGATGAGATGGCGTGGCATTCCAAAGTGCGGGGGCTGTGGTGGAGAATATTGTGTTTCTGGTGTAGTTCTTTGTCTTTGGAGTGCAAGTTGAAGGTCCATTGTCCAGTTCCACTTCTCTTCCTGGAAACGCAGAAGAAATACATTCGTGAACATATATAATCTTTGATTTTTTTATACCGATTCATTCCAACAGGAGGGCTCAACTCAGTTAATAAAATATTAATAACATTATACAGAAGATTACAGCAGAAACTATGGGCTCCTTTTATCAAGCTGCGCTGGCGGTTTAACGCGTGTAATAGCGCGCATTAAACCGCTGGCCATGCTAGCCGCTACCGCCTCCTCTTGAGCAGGCGGTAGTTTTTAGGCCAGTGCGGGGGTTAGCGCATGATGGAAAGTCGCGTGCATTAACCCCACTAGCGTGGCTTTATAAAAGGAGCCCTATATCTTTTAGGCCAGAAGGCTGCCCGCGGCTTTCAGTGAACACTGCAGCAAGATGGAGGAGGGAGCCGGCAAGAATGTAAACACTTGGGGGCGGCAGAGGAAAACGCTGCATCGCCTTTGAGCAGGGCCGCACGAAATACCTCACGGGACCGCAGGTTGGACACCCCTGTTCTATAACACCCACACTTTAATTCCTTCTGACATAGATAGCATGGAACAGTCAATCAGCTTAAAGGTACGAAATCGCCATGAGAGTGAGCATACGCTGTGTGGTTTGCACGTTGAGCACACTGAAAAGTGATTAACTGTTGTTGGTACTCTGATACATGGGCAGGAACTGGCAGAGAGAAAGAAGCTGTGGAACTGCAGGAGAGATTCTAATATAAGTAGTACTGGCCAATAGGCAACTTTGTAGGGTCTACGGGGTGGCAGGAATGTTATCAAAGGGAAGGGAAGATGCGGGACATGTGAGAGAACTGGTCAGGGAGCGAATGCAGCACTTGGACAGAAGAGGGAAACAGGGTGTAGGGAAAGGCTGCAGTTGGATGGGATGGGAGGAAGGAAGATGCATATGGATGGAAGAGCATGGAGAGCGGGAAAAGCTACACTTGGATAGGAGGGCATTTTCGTTTTTCTGCTCAAAGACATATACTTTGTGTACACTACATCATCTGGACCCCTGAGGAAGGTGGTCTCGCCGAAACAAGGACCGTGTAGGGTCCGGCAAGACAATCATACGTTTATTACTAATTCAGACTTTTATTTGTATTTTTATTGTGAAGAGCGAATAAAATCATCTTTCAGGACATCCACAGTCTGTTGTTTTTATCTTTGGATTGTTTTTACTGTGGATCATTGGGTCTCCCTTTTTGTTTTGTTGTGTCCCTCTGTCTTAACTCACTTGCCACAGTCTCCTCATTTGACATTTCTTCTTCTCTGTCTTCACCATTCATCTTTCCCTTCTCTATGTCCCCTATACTTCCCTGTCCAGCATCTTCCCTGTGTCCTTCTCCCTATATTGATCATCACTATTCTACGTCCTGCAGTACTCATCTCCCTTCTGTGTTCCTATTCTCTCCCACATCTAGCACTTTCCCTCTGTGTCCATATATCACCTCTCATGTCTGACATTTCCCCTCTCTGTCCTTGTACCATTCCCATGCAGCATCTCCCTTTGTGTCCCTGTCCCTATTCTTTTCTCCAAGCCCATTATTTCCCTGTTTCTGATACCTCCTTGTGTCTCTCCCTCTCTCTGCTGTGTTCAGTAATATTTCATTCCCTCTTCCTTCTTAGTATGGCATCTCTTTCTCCCTTCAGCCCATCTCCCAACAGGTCCAGCACCTCTCTACATTCCTCCTGCAGCACCCCTTCTACAGATGCAGCACCTCTCCTCCTTTCCTCCAGCAGCTCTCTCCCTCCCCTCCATAGGTCCTTTCCTCCAGCCCTCCCCTCCATAGGTCCTTTCCTCCAGCCCCAACCCCCGCTTTGCCTTGCATTCCCTCCCTCTCTTCTTCTTGGCCAACGGCTCCAGCTCCCTCCCATGGAGTCCACCAGATCCAACCCCCTCTCCCTCATGGGTCCAGTGAGTCCAGACTGCCACCCTCCCTCCCTGTTACATATCTTGTAGAAGAGCGATCTGATATCTACACAGGCCTGCTTAACTGTGCTCCTTATGATGCAACTTTCTATCTTTGTAAAAAGAGGAAGTTGTGTCATAAAGAGGCGCCCAACAAAGGGAAGGCCATGAGCACCGTCAAGAAGGCCTGTGTAGGGATTGGCTCGCTCTTCTATAAGGTATATGCCAGCAGCAGCCAGCTGGACCTGTGAGTGAGGGGGGGTGGGCTGGAGCCACCAAACCCGTGCCCACCAGATCAAATGCATGCCAAACAGGGGAAGGAACACAGCTGACCCTAAACCTGGAAAAACCACCATGGAGCCACACAGCCTGCGCTCAAGTCCACTCTGGACAAACCTGGGGTGAGCCTTGCTCCCAAGATAATTATCCTTGAGCCCCTTAAGTGTTAGTGCAGGCTGTCCAAATGGGAAGCAAAGCAGTCTACCCTTGGAAGTAGGCTCTCGACCTCAGAGTCTGCACTCTCCTGCAGCCAAAGCTGTCCCAGAGGAACCTCTCTAGCACCAAAAAGCCTTGCAAACAGTTAATGAAAGAGGAATTTAAATGAAAAAAACCAACAAAAAACACCAAACCACGAGCAGAAAAGAGATGCTCCTACCATGTCGCTTATAGGAAGACAACTGGGGAAGTGAAGGACAACTTAGAAGGATGAGAGGAGAAGCAAAAGAATGCTAATGAAGCTCCCTACAAGAGTTCTCATGAGAAGAGGTTGACTACCCACTTGTTGAAATCTATGAAGACTGTTTTATTCAGAAAATATTTTGATTAATTGTGTTTATACCATATACACCTGCATTTTAATTTTTGTTAACCACACAGAACCACAAGGTAGCTGCGGGATATAAGAAATTTTGTTAGGTTATGTTCTGGAGAATCTGCCGCTCTAGAACTCTATTTGCCCCATAAATCATGTATAAAAAGGCTAAGATGGCTTAGCATTGCATCCCCCTGCTGCTCACCGAACAAAATCCCCTACAGCAATGGTCTCAAACCCATGGCCCGCTAGGTACTATTTTGAGGCCCTCGGTATGTTTATCATAATCACAAAAGTAAAAGAAAAGTTTCTTGATCATATGTTTCTTTAGCTATAAATGACAATATTATTATTAAGATTTAGCCAAAAGGAAAGATTTAATAATAATAATTTTTATATACTGCCATACCCAAAAGTTCTAGGCGGTTTACAACAATCAAACAAAGTACATACTATGCAATATATACAATACAAATGCATATATCAGATTAAAATCTGAAGATTCAGCAAAATAAAATGCTAACTATATAGAGAAATGCAAGCAATTTAAAATAGGATAAAAAATTAGATTAAGAGCATAAACATTAAGATTCTAGCCTATTAAATAGTTGTGTTTTTATCTGTTTTCTAAAGTCAAGGTAAGAGGAAGCTTCTAAAACAATTTTTGCAAGCCATATATTCATTTTGGCCGCCTGAAAGGAAAAGGTTCTCTCAAGGAACTTTTTCTAATGACAGTTTTATTGAAGGATATGCGAACAGGTGAGCTCTTATTAGAATAACTCAAGGTAAAATGAGGGATGAGATAACCTGAAAGCATACCAAGCACTGCTTTAAAGCAGATACATGAGAACTTGAATAATACTATGTTAAGTTGTTTTGTTTTTTTACCTCATGCAAAATTGTCATTTATTTAAGAAGACAAACTATTTTGTTTTCTGAGGCCCTCCAAAGAATTTGAGAGAGCGCTGCCCTACAGCCATTGCTCTCCTCCAGAGCATCATTTCCAGCCCTGGTTCCCACCTGCGGCACTTAAGGGGGGGAGGGGGGCTTTGGAACACGATGGGGAGCCGCGAGCCACACAACAAGGCTGCCATTGGCTCACGAGCCTTGCCACGAAGAACAGTGGCTTAGGCACGACCACCCTCCACAAACTTACAGTTCGAATGCTCAGGAAGTCGACGCCTGTGCCCGCTCGAATCCCGGAGAGGGCGCGAGCCAGCAGGTCTCGAGCACGTGCAGACGCGTTAGCAACCCAGCACAGAGCCCTGCTGTTGGCTTTCTGGGGGGGGGGGGGGGGGAGCTTAAACGTCTCCCTTTCGGCCCGCAAATGCCACAAGCTGCTGAGCCGTTGTTCCCCTGCCATCTGTGCCAGGGGGTGGAACCTTCTGCCCCTCTTCCCGCTTCGAGCACCGTCCCGACCAATCAGCACTACGAGGGGGTAGAGCTTCCCCAAAGGCCAAAGCCTTTTCCCAGGTCGAGAAGAAAAAAAAAAAAAAAGCCCCTTTCGCCGCGCTTAACCCTTTAACTCCGCTCGTCCCTTTGTCAGATCGACGGGTTGTTGCTCAGCTCGCGCGGCGCTTCGTCGATTCGCGGAAGAAGAGCCGAAGCCTCCGATCTGAAGTTTCGCGGCCTAGCGAAGAGAGAAAACGTTCGTCGAAGGCAGACGAAGCAAACGGGAAATGCTCGTAGGAACCTGTAGGTAAGAGATCGTCCCCTCCCCCCCCCCCCAATTCCCCGGTATCTTGTTGCAATTTTTTTGGGGGGAGGCTGGAGTTTTCTAACCCTGGACTCTGAAGCATCGGGACAACCTTCACTGCAAAGCTATGCCCCCAAGGAGTCTTTCTTCTTCTTTCCTTCTAGATTAACCGGCAGCGTCCTAGCATCCAACCTACAAGCGTCCGAAGGGCAGGGGCTTGTATGGAGCGGAGATGCACGACACCAGGCGACTGTGCAGGGAGGAAAGGTGCCAAGAGCTGGAAATGATGGGCGGGAGAACGGCTGCAAAGCTTTGCCTTTAGCAAAATGGAAGTTGAGCAACGTGGTAGGTAGAGGCCACTGTATCCCCCCCACCCCCCCTTATCCTCAACTCGCTAAGTCGAAAGCCCTGCTGCGACTATTCTCTGGTCGTTCCCCACCGCTCCATTTCCAGCTCTGGCTCCCTCCTCCTCCTCTTTTCCTGCACGCGCCCCCGGCTGGAACAAAGCTCAAATTCCTCCTTCTTTTCCCGCCCCCGGGCACATTCTGACCAATGAGATCACAAGAAAAGGGGGTAGAGCCAAACAAACAAAAAAGCCCTTCCTCAATAGGCTCGTCTCAATCTAAAGCTCCGCCTTCTCCTTTGTGATGTTATCAGTCTGCGCAGAACACAAGGCCTGGTCTTTTTTTTTTTTTTTTTGGTCTTCCGTAATTTTGCACTACATTTAACTAGAAACTTCCGCTCTGATTCTCAGCTTCTCTTTTGTCCCTTCTGCCGGCGCTGCAAGAGACAAATCTTCAGTTCCTCTTGTTCAGATAGAGAAAGAGCCGCAGATTCGTTTCTAATCCTGCAAACTGCAAAAGCAGAGAATAAAATGCTTGCAGGTAGGAGAGGCACCCCTACTTCCAGGTATCTTGTTGCAAACCTTGATGCAGCCTTCTAAGCTGGGATACTATTCAATCGGAACTTCAAGTAGATCCGAAGTAGGGAATGACACTTTGGGACCCTCCTATGGGGAAGGAGAGAGATCAATGCCCCAGCACAGGTTCTGTATGTAATTGGTTTCTAGTTGCTATAATTTTGCTCCGTGACGGACTGCAAATTAATATACTCACAGAAATCTCTCCCTCTGCTCTGTTGTGGAATTGTCTTACATGATGCTAAATTATATGAATCAAGCAAACTTTTCCTTGCCGCAATAAGCACGATTGATGCGAGGCTGACTGAGTGTGTTTCTCATTTGTTTTTCAGATGCAGGTGACATTCGAGGATATAACTGTGTCTTTCTCTCAGGAGGAGTGGGGATATTTAGCTGAAGAGCAGAAGGAGCTTTACAGAGAGGTGATGAAGGAGAATTATCAGACCCTGATCTCACTGGGTAAGGGATAATTTCACATTTTTATTAGCAGTATATGAGCATTATTATAAGCCAAAAAGCAAATGAAAAACAAAAAAAATCACACACAAAATCAAATATATTAATGTTCAAAAATAAAATTACTCGAATACAAAGTGAGTTTTTGGGCCAAAAAATGCCAATAAATTAGGGTCTTGGTTTATATCAGAGCCTCTTTCTAATGATAGTGCTTTTTTCCTCCCCTACAAACTCAATGATTAACACTGCTATCCCCCCTGATGACTGGCACTGCTATCCTTTACCCCCCCTCCAATGACTGGCACTGCTATCCTTTACCCCCCCCCTCCAATGACTGGCACTGCTATCCTTTACCCCCCTCCAATGACTGGTACTGCTATCCTTCACCATCCCCCCTCCCCTCCTATGACTGGCACTACTATCCTTCACCCTCCCCTCCCCCGATGATCAGCACTGCTATCCTTCACACTCCACCAATGACCGGCACTTCTATCCTTCACCCCACCCCCAATGACCGACACTGCTTTCATTCCCCCCCATGACCAGCACTGCAATCCTACCCCCCCCCCACACCACCAATGACAGGCATTGCTATCCTACCTCTCCACCAATGACTGGCACTGCTATCCTCCAATACCTACTCCCCCCTACATCAGATCAACATTACACTTACAGTTCTGGTGCTCAGGAAGCCAACAGCAGTTCTCTGTTCTGGGTTGGTAAAGCATCTGCACATGCTCAAGACCTGCTGGCTCTCACCCTCTCCAGGATTCTCAAAGGGAGTTTAGTAAGCCTTGAGCATGAACAGGCGCTCAAGGCCTCGCATTGGCCTGACACAGCATTGGTGTCGACTTCCTGAGCACTAGAACTGTAAGGTCAGTGTTAGGCGGGGGGAGGGGGTAGTGGAAGATAGTAATGCCTAAGCCACTGTTCTTTATTGCAAGGCTCATGACCAGTCCGCAGGGACCTCTTGTGTGGCTTGCAGTTCCCCATCTTGTTCCAAAGTCCCCCTCAGCTCAAAAACTACAAGGATGCTGACACAGCAGTGATTCTCAAGTGTTGCTGGTGGCCTCCTATGTATTATTCTTTTGCCACTGTCCCACCCCCCTCTAAAGCAACTTCCTGTTTCCGCTTGAGCGGGCAATGCAAGAGAATTACTGCCGCGCTGGTGACCTCCTTGTAGCTTTTGTAGTAAGAGGGGCTTCGAAACCAGGTGGGGATAACATTTGGTGGAACCGGGGGGGGGGGGAGAAGGGAGAGATGCTGAATAGGCAGGACAGAAAGGAGAGGAACGGGGGACACATGCATGGAGGGGAGAAGATGGAGATGGTGGTACATGGATGGAAGGGAGGGGAAAGCAAGAGGAAAGGAAGAAGAGATGGTGTACATAGACAGAGGGAAGGGGAATGAGATGGTGGCACATTGATAGAGGGAAGTAGGAAAGAAGAGCGTGAAGAAATGGTCCAATAAAAACACATGGACCAATAAAAACACTCCAGTTCTGTTAAAATCCAACCAAGTATATTAAGGAAGATATCTTTGCATAGTAGTGCTTAAAGTACATAAATGGTGAAAATGACATGAAATAGAACTGTGTCCATGTTCCCCACCTGGTAATTGAAATACAAGTTCCAGTTCAAGAGGAAACTCTATCCATTCTCGCAAGCATACTGCAGAAAGATGTAAATCACAGCTTTTGAAACCTCTTCCTTCTCCTAGGAGTCCGCTGTCCCCTTCAGGTTTATTTAAAATTTGATAAAATCGCTTATTATATTTTTAAGTGATGTACATAATTTGTGTAAGTCTTTGAATTTGAAGGACTCAAAACTAACTAAACTAAACCTAACGCTGGCTTTTACTTAGCAGCGTTAGAGCATTTTACTGCAGGCTAGTGAGGTAAATGCTTCCACGTTCATAGGAATTCAGTGAGCGTTGGAGCATTTACCTCACAGTAAGTGCTCTAACGCCACCTAGTAAAAGGAGCCCTAAATAATTTTGGAAACCTAATGCAGTTTTCTTACTCCAGGAACAGACTCGCCAAACGTCACTCCTGACAGTGTATCCCACATTGAACAAGGGGAAGAGCCATATATCAAAAGTGAGCCTGGATCGGAGGAAAGTGAAACTGGGAGAAGCAGCTGCTCAGGTGAGTGCAGTAATAAGAGGGACTAGGATAAAACTGCTGAGACGGAGTGGAATTGTAAGTTTAATTTCCAAACCTCCCTTGTCTTTATCTGAGCAGGCACAAATACTTTGCCCCCATCAAAGTGTCCACGATCCATTTTACTATTGGGTCACACAGAGTGAACATTAACCTGAGTCACTCATAGTTTAATCATTTAACAGTTTTCTGGTCAACATGGCAATGAACACGACAACATTTTTTTTTTGTGCAACAGGAATGGTAGTCTTGACCAGCAGGTAAAACCCTCGTTAGCTGCGAAGGTTGTAGAGCAGCGGTCTCAAACTCGCATGCGGCCCTCCAGGTGCTATTTTGCGGTCTGCGGGCTGGACACGATGATCAACTGTTCCCTTGCTGCAGTCGATTGTTCCGGTCAAAGCTGCGGCCGGCGGCGGCTCCTTGTGCCATCCACACCAGCATTTTTCTTCCCCCTTCCCTTCCTTGTGGAGCAGTAGCATGTCTGGCTGGCTCCCTTGCTGCAGTCGATCGTTTCGTTCAAAGTCGCGAGTGGCAGCTCCTCGCGCTATCCACATCGTCGTCGGAAGCCTCTCTGACGTCACGACATCAGAGAGAAGGCTTCTAACGCAGGTGTGGATTGCGCGAGAAGCTGCCACCCGCGGCTTTGAACGGAACGATCGACTGAGCAAGGGAGCCGGCCAAACATGCTACTGCTGCTCCACAAGGAAGGGAAAGGAAGGGAAGGGGAAAGATAAATGCTTCTGCTGCACAGGAAAGGGGGAAGAGAAATACTGCTACTGCTGCTGCACAGGGAAAGGGGGAAGGGAAATGCTGCTGCACCCAATTGGGGAAAGAGAGGTAAAGGAAAGGAGATACCAGACCATGGAGGGGGAGGGAGAGATGCCAGGGCATGGGGGGGAGAGAAGTAGACAGATGCCAGACCAGGGGAAAGGAAGGAAGGAGGGAGGGATAGAAAGGAAGGAAAGAGATGTCAGACCATGGAAATAGGGTCAGAAGAAGAGAGAGATCGGAAGGGAAGGGAAGACATGGAAACGTAGATTTTGAAAAGAAAGAAGAAAAATTGAATATTAAGTTAATGCCAAAGATGGATGCAAGGCAGAAAGTGAAGACAGAGAAAAACAGTCAAAGGACAAGAAGGCCCTGAAAATATTGTTAAAAGCACAGAAAAATAAAGTCACCAGCCAACAAAGGTAGGGAAAATGATTTTATTTTCAATATAGTGATTGAAATATGTCATTTTTCAGAAAGGAAAGATATTAAACTTTAAATGTGAGGGCTGCAGAAAAAATAGAGTACTTGGGGACCACAGAAAAAATAGTTAATGTCTTATTAAAGAAATGACAATTTTGCATAAGGTAAAACTCTTTATAGTTTATAAATCTTTCCTTTAACTGTTATTGCAGTCTATGCGGAAAATTGGGGGGATCTTTAAAAGACCCTGCTAGGACTCTCTGGGCAACCTGGGCAGTGGTTTGCACCCAAATTCATACACATGTTGTATGAAGCCTTTTTAAGTTTCAAAAGGCGAGCTAACTACGCGGAGGTCTCAGCAGAAGTAGCGCCAGAGTTTTCAGTAAAAGGTGCAAAGTCCACCCCCAGGAGCCATGCAGATGTCATAGGGGCCCAAGCTCTGGTGACCTTGGAGGATGAAGGTTCAGAGTCCTTGCCCAGATTCTCAAAACTTTAATGCCATCGCTAAACTGTTTTCCGGCGTTTTAACCTGTTTGCAGTTTAGCGGCTGATTATCAAAAGGGATTATCTCTGTCTTTAGTGAGGTTTCTAGCAGTCTCCGACACTGACATGAAAATGGGCTCTTCAACATTGAAATAAGCCCTCTAGTGGATTCTTAAAAAATGCTGAGCCATTTTTAAAAAGTGGCATCGGCTTTTGGTGACAAAAATTAACTACTAGTCCAGGGGTGCCTGTCAGAGCCTCTGGAAATAGAGGTCTACATGGGAACGGGGATCGCGGGAATCCCGCGGGTCCTGCGGTAATCCCCCTAACCCATGGGACTGCCATGGGGACCCCCCCCTCTGGCCCACGGGGACCCCCCTCTAGCCAACAGGACTCCCACGGGGATGGAAGGCTTTGGAAGCAGGGTTCAGCCATATAATATAATGGACACGTCAGCCTTAGTAAAAGAACAGAAAACAGAGAAAGGGTTCCACCAAAGAGATTCCACAAGAAAAACATCAGTGCAAACACAAAAGAAACTGTGGAATTGATGATCCTGTCAAAAGTAATTGCTGCTTTTAATGGGGAAAGGCGGGGATGGAGGTAGTTCTTTGTGGGGATGGAGAGGATCCTGACAGGGACGGGTGGGGACGGAGAGGATACTGGCGGGGACAGAGAGGATCCTGGTGGGGATGGGTGGGATTTCTGTCCCCGCGCAACTCTCTATCTGGAAAGCCCCTGCTAGAAAGTCCCAGCTGTGACATCTCCCCCTCCCCCCCCCCCCCCCCCCCGCAGCAGGAGAGATGCCCACTCTCTCCTGCTGCCCTAAAATCCCCACTGCTATTAGTTCTTGCAGCGGGAGAGATGACCATCTTCTCCCGCTGCCCTAAAATCCCTGCCATGACCCGATTCGACACCCCCCCCCCCCCACAGCAGGAGAGATGCCCACTCTCCCCCGCTTTCAAGTGACCTCCTCTCTGCCGCCCCCCCTCTCCCTTACCTCAAAATAGATGACCTGGAGGGACATGGACACCCTGTTGCCTGCGTCGTCTAAAATGGGCCTTCCCTTCCCCGGTGCATCTTGGAAATGTTTTCTGTATGTCTTTTCTCCGGGGCCCCTGAGCGGGCATCTGATGCGAAGGCTAGCAACCCAGAGGGGTGCGAAGATCCTCATTGTGCCTGACTGGCTGAGGAGCCTGTGGTATGATGACCTGTTCGACTACTGTGAGATCCAGGGCTCCGACTCCGACTTCATTGTCATCCTCGTCTTCTTATGCTGGGTCCATTTGCATCACCTTATGCTGGGTCCATGTCCGTTTTGGTCTTACAACCTGGCTATCAAGCACGTGCCCTTGGTTTACAGGAGCTATTCATTGGCTGTTTTTGCCACTTTTCTTCGCAATGGGTAGTTGTCCCTGGTGATGGTCTACGCAGAGGCTTGGAGATGTTCTCTGGCATAGTGTGTACAATGGTGCCGAGATCCATCTATTCTGTCAGTTCCCCGTATTCTGGAGTTCCTTTGGGTCAGCCTGAAGAAAGGCCTGGCTGTGACTTTCTGAGTCCAGATTGCCAGCCTCTCGTGTCTGGACCCTAACCCCTGAGGGGCTCCATAGCCACTCCTCCAGTTGTCGTCCATTTTCTGTGAGGTGGTTTCAGGCTTCGGCCCATTTGGAGCTGAGAGTGATACGGTAGGTCTGCGAGCCTTGGGTAGCACCCTGGAAGGAAAAGCAGTCTGAATCTTATCAGACATTGTAACCGCAGTAGCCTATGTAAACAGGCAAGGAGGCACCAGGAGTACACCACTGAGCTTGGAAGCTTGCCTGATCATTTGGTGGACAGAAGCCCATTTCTTGACCATCTTTGCGGCTCATGTAGCTGGGAAGGAGAATGTGCAGGTGAACTTCCTAAGTCGGCAGACCTTAGATCCTGGGGAGTTCTCTCTCTCGGAGAGCTTTCGACAGCATAGTCAGGCACTGGGGGGCGCCCAACGTTCGACCTCATGGCCTTATCCTCCAACAATAAGGTGGCTTGTTTCATCTCCTGAAGGTATGAGCCTGGAAGTGCCGGGCTGGACATTCTGATCCAAATCTGGCCTGCTGAGGAGCTCCTGTAAGTGTTCCTCCCCTCGTGGAAAATGATAGGCAGAGTGCTTTGAAGGGTCAGAATGCACCCAGGTCGAGTAAGCCTGGTAGCTCCAGATTGGCCAAGGCACTGTGGTACACAGACAGTACGTCTGCAGAAAGACGAAGTTCTCAGGCTTCCTTCTCATCCAAATCTTCTCTCAAAGGATCCCATCACCCTGGAGGATCCAGAGCGCTTTGGTCTTACGGCATGGCTCTTGAGTGTGACGCCTTAGACCTCAAAAGCTATTTAACTGAGGCTATTGGCATGCTTCAGAGGTCTAAGAAGTAGTCTACATTAGCAGCCTACTTGAAAGCCTGGAAGTATTTCTGGAAAAGGTGCGAACAAAATTGCTCAGACCCGGACTTTAGAAAGGCCTGGGGGTTGGCTCTCCGAAGGTGCAGATAGTTGGACCTGTCTGCTTCAGAGCATAGTTCAGCAAGCGCATGTTGGTGTCCCATCCGGATGTTTCCAGATTTTTGAAGGGAGCCTTATGTCTTTGTCCTCCAGTGCGCCAGCCCTTTCCATCTTATGATCTTAGTCTGGTTCTGCAGGCCCTTGCAAAGGCCCCATATGAGCCTTTGGAAGAGGCATCCCTCAAAGATCTGATGGTTAAGACAATTTTCTTAGTAGCTGTAATGTCATCGAGCTGCAAGACCTGTCCTGCAGGGAACCCTTTTTTTGAATTTCAGAGTTTGGTGTCTCAATCCGAAAAGTTCCTTCCTTCCAACTGAAGGTTGTTTCCAGTTTTCATGTAAACCAAGAAGTGTGCCTTTCAGCCCTCACACCTATGAGAGTGAAAAAAATGGATAGTGTGTTGAAATTTCTACATGTATGAATAATTTTGCTTTGTTATCTGGAGGTCACCAACAATGTCCAGCTGTCTGATCACTTCTTCGTTCTTACGAATGTGGCATCTATACTGAATGTCATATTTATTAAATATTAACGTAAGCCATATAAACATTTCAGGAATATTAGTTCTTTTACAACCTAAGGTATGTATTTCAACAATCTCTACATTTAATTTCCATAAAACTTTCTTCCCTCTGCTTGAAATCAATGTAGCCAATTTTGATCCATCTTTCAAAGGTCTTTCTGTAGAAAGAAAGAGTCCCTGGAATCATTTTTTTATAGATTCTCACTGAGGGCCAGATGCTCAAAATCCCAGACCTTGAAACAATGAAAGATGTTCAGAAAAAAAAAATCAAATGCAAATGAGGTGCACGGAAATTGTATAAACGCCTCATTGGAGAAAGTATCTCGCACATGTGCAGAATAGTTTCCCAGAAAAAAAGGCATCAGTGTGTGCAAAGGTCAGAAACAGCTACAAACACCTTGTAGACATACATCACAAACGACTTTATAGGCATCAAGGTAAATCGTGCCAAACTAACCTGGTTGAATTTTTTGATTGGGTGACCAGAGAGCTGGATCGAGGACATATGCTAGATGTAATTTACTTGGATTTCAGCAAAGCCTTTGATACAGTTTCTCATAGGAGGCTGTTGAACAAACTTGAAGGGCTGAAGTTAGGACCCAAAGTGGTGAACTGGGTCAGAAACTGGCTGTTGGACAGACGCCAGAGGGTGGTGGTTAATGGAAGTCGCTCGAAGGAAGGAAAGGTGACTAGTGGAGTCCCTCAGGGATCAGTGCTGGGGCCAATCCTGTTCAATATGTTTGTGAGTGACATTGCTGAAGGGTTAGAAGGAAAAGTGTGCCTTTTTGCAGATGATACCAAGATTTGTAACAGAGTAGACACCGAAGAGGGAGTGGAAAATATGAAAAAGGATCTGCAAAAGTTAGAGGAATGGTCTAATGCCTGGCAACTAAAATTCAATGCAAAGAAATGCAGAGTAATGCATTTGGGAATTAATAATAGGAAGGAATCGTATATGCTGGGAGGAGAGAAGCTGATATGCACGGACGGGGAGAGGGACCTTGGGGTGATAGTGTCCGAAGATCTAAAGGCGAAAAAACAGTGTGACAAGGCAGTGGCTGCTGCCAGAAGGATTCTGGGCTGTATAAAGAGAGGCGTAGTCAGTAGAAGGAAGAAGGTGTTGATGCCCCTGTACAGGTCATTGGTAAGGCCCCACTTAGAGTATTGTGTTCAATTTTGGAGACCGTATCTGGCGAAGGACGTAAGAAGACTTGAGGCAGTCCAGAGGAGGGCGACAAAAATGATAGGAGGCTTGCGCCAGAAGACGTATGAGGAGAGACTGGAAGTCCTGAATATGTATACCCTAGAGCAGGGGTGCCCACACTTTTTTGACTCGCGAGCTACTTTTAAAATGACCAAGTCAAAATGATCTACCAACAATAAAATTTTAAAAAAACACAACGCACACTGTACGCATAGAATTGTTAATTATTATTCCTATTCAGGGGTTTTTTCAAAGAGGTCAAAGCAGATGACTCTATGCACTGTCACCTTAGTAACAACCATACAAAAATAGACAAATACCCACCCCCCTCCCTTTTTACTAAACCACAATAGCAGTTTTTAGCGCAGGGAGCTCCGCTGAATGCCCAGCGCTACTCTCGACGCTCATAGGCTCCCTGCGCTAAAAACCACTATTGCGGTTTAGTAAAAGGGGACCATATTGTAAAATATAGACAGCAGATATAAATTCAGACACATTTTGATCACTAAATTTAAAATAAAATCATTTTTCCTACCTTGTCTGGTGATTTCATGAGTCTCTGTTTGCACTTTCTTCTTCTGACTGTTCATCCAATCTTTCTTTCAGCCTGTATGCTTCCTCTCCTCCACACCTCATTCCCTCCCCCAACTTTTTCTTCCTCTCTCCCTGACCTTTCTTTCTTTCTCTCTTCATGCCCCCTTTCTTTTTTTCTGTTTCTCTTCTTTCCTTCTGTCTCCCTGCCTGCCCCCTTTCTTTCTTTCTGCCTGCCCTTCCCCAAGCCACTGCCGCTACCATCGGGGAACAGGACCCAAACGCCACCAATGGATAATAGGCCCCGACGCCGCACCATGCTCTCTCTGCTTCAGGCGATCAATCTTCCTCTCCCCGACGTCAATTCTGCCATCGGAGAGGAAGTTCCGCTCAGCCAGGCAGCGATTGGCTGGCCCGAACTTCCTCTCCGACGGCAGAATTGACGTCGGGGAGAGGAAGATTGATCGGCTCGATAGATCGCCAAGGCAAAGAGTCCTGGGATCGACTCACTTTGCCTTGGCGAGCTACCAGTCGATCGCGATCGACCTATTGGGCACCCCTGCCCTAGAGGAAAGGAGAGACAGAGGAGATATGATTCAGACGTTCAAATACTTGAAGGGTATTAACGTAGAACAAAATCTTTTTCAGAGACAGGAAAATGGTAAAACCAGAGGACATAATTTGAGGTTGAGGGGTGGTAGATTCAAAGGCAATGTTAGGAAATTCTACTTTACGGAGAGGGTGGTGGATGCCTGGAATGCGCTCCCAAGAGAGGTGGTGGAGAGTAAAACTATGACTGAGTTCAAAGAAGCGTGGGATGAACACAAAGGATCTAGAATCAGAAAATAAGATTAAATATTGAACTAAGGCCAGTACTGGGCAGACTTGCACGGTCTGTGTCTGTATATGGCCGTTTGGTGGAGGATGGGCTGGGGAGGGCTTCAATGGCTGGGAGGGTGTAGATGGGCTGGAGTAAGTCTTAACAGAGATTTCGGCAGTTGGAACCCAAGCACAGTACAGGGTAAAGCTTTGGATTCTTGCCCAGAAATAGCTAAGAAGAAAAAATTAAAAAATTTAAATTGAATCAGGTTGGGCAGACTGGATGGACCATTCGGATCTTTATCTGCCGTCATCTACTATGTTACTTGGTTTGAAACATAGCCTTCATTGATCACAAACTCCTTAACTAACTTTTCAGCTGCTTCCAAATTAGAACTGGCTGCCTCCCCATGCATAACAATGCTATGTATCCCAATCAGTTTCTTAAAGTTTCTGACCACCCTCTACTGGCTTTAAACTCCTCCTTTTCATCAGTAGTATCAGGCAGGCCTTTCACTAGATCATCGTGAAGAACCTTGGCTTTCTCACAAATGATTGTCTCAGAAATCACATCACCAGCAAGCTGTCTTTCATTAATCCAAATAGAGAGCAGTTTTTCCATCTCTTCCATACTTTTTGATCTCCTAGAGGACAGTGCAGTAACCCCCTTTGGCCATATCAGCTGCTTTGATAGCTTCTTTATTTTTCTAAATCGTATACACAGTCAATTTAGGCATCCCAAACATAGTAGCATGAACCGTTTTCATGCTTAGCAATAAGCTCTTTCTTAACTTCAATTGTAGCTCCACCAGCTTTCCTCTTGCTCTTATTTTCCGCTGGACACAAGTCTAATATAGATGGCCTGAGGGCTGTACAGGAACAATGCGCTGTGGTATAGGTAGCAAGATCGGGTCCCCCTGGCAGAGACAGCAAGATCGGACCCACGTGGCAGAGGCAGCAATATCGGGCCCCCCCGGCAGAGGCAGCAAGATCCAAATGTACGAGAACTGCAAGCATTGTTCAGCCCCAAATTTCCCTCCCAGGCGGAAAAAGGAAGCAGTGTCAGAGGGGAAGCTTTGGGCTTAGCAATGCTTGGAGTTCCCATACATTCGGATTCCAAAGCAGCATTCGAATTCTGGGGCAAAATTTAATTAAAAAAAAAATTTGGATTCCAAGTTGTTCGAGTTCTGGGGCATTCGGATTCCGAGGTACCACTATATATGGTAAATTGTCAAAAGCAACTGAAAAGTCCAGTGTTTTCTTTTATATCTGGTGGTCCTGTCCAGAGGTCAGCTCCTTTTGGTTTTTGATTTTGCAATTGTTAAATGATATGCTTCATATTATTTATCCACAGCGGGCAGAATATTGTCGTCTTCATGTGCGACCTCCGGGTGTTCCCCCGGAAGGTTCACAGATTTGCTATTTCTTTTTTTGTTGTGGCTAAGGTGGTGGTTGCTCGCCATTGGAAAAAAACCTTTGTTCCCTCTACTGAAGTAGTATTGGTGAAATTGGACTACATTTGCTTGATGTCTAGTCTAAGTTACTGCTTTTAAGTATGGGCGTTTTGTTTCACAAAATATGGGACTCTTGTTTAATTTGGTGTGGTAATGCAGATTAACAGTCTCTGTGTTTATATGAGAGTTTTTTCTTTTGAGCCACGAGTAGGAGAGGGTGGTTGGGTTTGTTTAGGCCTTTTTTCTTTTATGGGGAGTAAGTCTTTTCTTACTATCTTTCAGAATTCATGATTAGCTTTGGCTCAGTCCATCTACGTTATGTGTTTGTAGGAAGTTGTTGCTTTGTACTCTGTTTTGTTAAATGTCTGGCGCTTTTATTTGTATCGACCTATGTGGTGTTCTCATTGACTTCTGATGGTGATATGTGCTTTTGTGTATCCATTGTTTGCAGAGGTGTACAGTTTAGTCCTGGGAAACCACAGGGATGCACTAATCAGTGAATTTGTTGGTTTGGGGGGTTGGTTTTTGGAATTTTATTTTTGTATAATTTCAGTTGTGTTGGCGAGAATGAAAATGGGTAGGTGGTTGGGGGGGGTTTGGTTTAGCTCTGTTTAGGGATTGTTCTCTCTCCCTTTTCCAACATTACCATCTAAGAAACTATTTTCTCTCCTTTGCAGGAGATATGGCAGAGTACATGCAGCAGGCCTACACGGAGGAGGGAGAAGTGTCGTCCCAGAGTGCCTCTGTTAAAACCAAGCGGACACGTGCACCAAAATTCAGTGATGAGGAACTGGAGATTCTAGTGCACCGTGTTGGCAGCGAGTTTTCACGCCTTTCTAAAAAGTCGCGCCTCTCGAATGGCCAGAAAAACCAACTGTGGGCCCAAATTGCTGCAGATGTCAGTGCCCTGGGGGTGAAGAAGCGCACTGTGAAGCAGGTCAAGCACCGGTGGCAGGATATCCGTAGCGTAGTGAAGGAGAAGGCCCGCAAAGTGTGGAAGCGCAGAAGGGGGGCAGAGGAGTGCTCTCGGTGCGATATGAGGCTCAGCTCCCTGGAGGAGTGTGTGTTGTCAACCATCCGCTATGACCAGGTCTTGGGACTACGCGGTGGTATTGACACGTCGGCAGTGCCCACCAGTGAAGAAAATGGTGAGATGGGTGTGGTTTGAGAGGGAGGGGCAAGTAGGGTTCTGGTACAGATTGAACAGTTTGATTTCAATTGCTTTGTGTGGTGTTTGTTTGTTTTTGCAGAAGAGGATCCAGGGGTGAGAACTTCCATCGGGGTGCCAGGAGCTCCATGTCTATCCTGCACTTCTGAACACACAGAGATTGGTGAGTTTTGTGGGTATGTTATGCTTGATGAAAAGGGAGGGGGAAGGGGGTCTGGTAGACACCCTGACAAGTCTCTTTCCTTCTTTCTCAAACCTTCGTCTCCTTCCCTCTTTTTTAGCAACTTCAACATTCAAGCTAATAACTCCTCTGACTCTTACACCTCTGGGCCCCTTGCTTTAATATCTGCATTCAGCCTTCACACCAGTGGCCACTCCCTTGATCTTGTCATCTTCTCCAACTGCTCAAATGTCAATTTCTCCACCTCATTTCTTCCCCTGTCTGACCATCATCTGATAGTAGTAACATAGAAAATGACAGCAGATGAAGACCTGAATGGTCCATCCAGTCTACCCAACCATACATCTTCCATAAATTAATCATTTAATTTAAATGGTCCTTTTTCTTAGTTATTTCTGGGCCAGAAACCCAGAGCCCTTCCCGGTAGTGTGCTTAGGTTCTATCTACTGGAGTCTCTGCCAAAGCTCACTCCAGCCCATCTTAACCATCCCAGCCATCAAAGCCCTACCCAATTGAATGTCCATATATGAGACATAGAACATGCAAGTCTGCCCAGTACTGGCCTTAGTTCCTTCAATGTATACCCATTATTTTCTGTGTTCATCCCACGTTTGTTTGAACTCTG
This sequence comes from Geotrypetes seraphini, assembly GCF_902459505.1. Lineage (NCBI taxonomy): Eukaryota > Metazoa > Chordata > Amphibia > Gymnophiona > Dermophiidae > Geotrypetes > Geotrypetes seraphini. The sequence continues at coordinate 504,808,078 of NC_047085.1, forward strand.
TCACTGTTTTCTTCTCCACCACCTCCCTCGGGAGCGCATTCCACCACCCGCTCTGTAAAGAAGAATTTCCTAACATTACTCTTGAGTCTACCACCCCTCAACCTCAAATTATACCTCTGGCTTTACCATTTTCCTTTCTCTGGAATAGATTTTGTTCTAAGTTAATGCCTTTCAAGTTCAGTGATACCTTGGAATCCGAACTTAATCCGTTCCAGAACCCCGTTCGAGTTCCAAGACAATTTTTCCCATTGAAAATAATAGAAACTAGATTAATCCGTTCTTGGGTCCCACAGGAAATACACTGGATTTTAAGGTAAAATATTAACAAATATTCCAAAGCAGCATTCAGATTCTGGGGCACAAACACACACATAACAATGTGCAGGACATTTGGATTCCAAGACAAAATTTACTACAAAAAAAGTTTGGATACCAAGTCGTTCGAGTTCTGGGGCGTTCGGATTCCGAGGTACCACTGTATTTGAAACCTTCACAATTAACTACCCGGTCAATCTCTACCAATACATTTAGGAATCTACAGGCTATTGACCCTTGCATTCTCTCCACCAGTCTCCTCATCCCTCCTTGCATGTTGTTGACGAGGCTGTCTTTTCCTATCCTCTGCTCTAGATATTCTTGTTCTTCCCAGTTCACATTCTGTAAGGCATACCAAACCCCACCCTCGGCTGAACTCTAAAATCTGCTAGTTATGCTTCTGTGCCTGATCTGCTTAATGTCTTTGGCTAAAATTGAGTATTCAGGCTGACTTCATGCATTTCAAATTCCTGCTGATCTCCTTCGAATCTGCTCTTTCACTTGCAAAACTAGACTACTACTGTTTGACTAATTCTCTTGGATCCAACCCCTGCTGTCTCTGCCACACTGAACTTCCTTTTACTTGATTTTGGTTAATATAAGGTTTTTACTTTTTCCCCTTACCTTTTGTTGTCTTCCTTCCTGTTTATTAACCTATAATATATTGTAAATCTTCCCTTTTCCAATTTGTGTTAGTCTGTTTTTGTAGTTTTATCTTGTTTGTGTTTATTGATTTTGAAATGTCACTCTCGCTTTTATTGTTGTAAACCGCTCTGACTTAACTTTTTGTGTTACTTTATTTGATATATTGCAGTTATTAACTATAACTGTAACTTGCCTCCAATCCCCCTTCACTCTCTCCCCAGACTATGGCTGAGTACTTTCACAATAAGGTTCTCAGCCAGCTCACCTCCACCTCTCCCGGTTTACTCTGTCAATCTCCCCTCGACCTTTACTGCCTTTTCTTCCTTTTCTGAAATCACTGAAGAGGAAACTGCACATTTTCTTTCCATCTCCAAACTCACTACTTGTTCCTCAGATCCAGTTCCCACCCAGCACTCTCCTATTGTCATCCCACCTATCTGTCATATCTTGAGTCTTTCACTTTCCACTGCAACTGTTCTAGTGCAATGTGTCTAGTAGTCCTGAACATTAGGGTTGCAGAAGGATGTCGCACATCTTTTAACTCCGCCTCCTTCCCAGTGAGCTGTCTCATGCCACCTCCTCGTTTCTGTAGGGCTACTAGACATACGCCGCGCTATATACTTCTCCCTCTGAATCCACGGTTTCAGTATCCGCGGATTCGGTTTTTTGTGAAGTTTTTGGGTTATTTTTAAGCTTTTGAGACTCCCCGGAACCTTACCTGGTGGTCTAGCAGGCTTTCGGGGCAGGAGCAATCTTCCTACGCTCCTGCCCTGTGCAGATCACTCATAGGAAATGGCTGCCGTGAGCTCCCGTAGTCTCTGGAGACTACGACAGGAGCTCACGGCAGCCATTTCCTATGAATGATCTGCATGGGGCAGGAGCGTAGGAAGATTGCTCCAGTCCCGAAAGCCCGCTAGACCACCAGGTACAGTTCCGGGGAGTCTCAGAGGGTTTAAGCTAAGGTCCAGGATTCCGGGGAGGAAGGCGGGGGGTTGGGTCAGAATTGGCCCGAATATTATTTGCGGTTTTTTAATATTCGCAGGCCGGCTCTGCCCCTAACCCCCGCGAATATTGAGGCAAAAGTGTACATCAAAACAGAGAGATGGTCCCCGCAGTATGTCCTCTGGCAAGGGACCACCAAGTGCAGCTCCAAATGGAAAGTCTTAGTTGTATAAGATTTCTCCACCTCCAACCCCCCCCCCCTTTTTTTGTAATATTTTCAGGGAAATTCTAATTTAATTGCGTAATGAACCCATTAGTGCTAATTGGATTTACCCATGCATCTTGCTAGGTACTATACAGTCATGTGAAAAAATTAGGACACCCCATGAAATATTCAGTTCTTTCTTAAGAAATGTTCACATATCGATGTCAAATCGTTTTTTTTTTAATTATTTATCTTTTAGAAAGAAATTAAATGCAGGTAAACAACAAAAATTTTCCTTGATTTACTCATGAAATAAAAGATATCCACAAAAATGTGTATTCTGAGGAATAAATTAGGACATCCCCACATATCCTCCCACTTAAAGTAGCTCAAATTCTGTGCACTCACTGCTTCCTTGACTTGGTCAGGAGCTTGAGGGTAGGCACCAATAGCATTCCTTCAGGGTGCTCACAGTGCAGGCTGCAATTTTTTTTTGCCTCCCCACTTCTCTTTCATCCGACATGGTAGGTGGGGGTTGAGGAGCAGTCCGACAGAGATCCATCCGGCAGGCTGAAGATTTCAGCGCAGGAGCTGACCGATGAGTTGAGGCAGCGATCCTTTCAAATCCCAGGTATACCTTGAGGGAGCTGAAACAGGCTGCAGCTCCATTACTAAGCACTTGGTCTGTGAGAACAGGCTGTGACAACCTATGAGGAAATTGGTGTGGGGGGGTGTTCTGAAATCCCTGGCTTTAGTGGTTTCTTTTGTTATTCTTGGTCTCCCCACCCCTGAAATCTTAAATTTGCTGGGTTTAAAAAAAGAAAAGTTTCTGAAGCATTTTTGGGACTTTTTGGCGCCAAAATGCCCCATGGCGGCCATCATGGATTTCCTGATTTTCCTTAAGTGCTCAAACTTCTTCAAAACACTTTGTTTTGTTTTAAAAGTGACAAGGAGGGAATCCTTAAACCCCTGTATCATGCCTTATATGTGCTGGATGGATGACTGAAGAGTGCCCTTGTGCCACGTACTGTGTAGCATGCGATGCAGAGGCAGGAGCTTCAAGCTTAGCCCCTCAATAAATTGCTAGAGGCGGAGACAAGACAGGAATTCCATTTGGGAAGAAAATATACCCTCCAGTTACCCGGAACACTGCTTCTGTGCAGCATAGGGGCATAAAAGTTCTGCAGCCCAAGAAAAAGCAGCTTTCTCATCCCAAGAGGACACCGACTGTGACCTCTGCCCCCAAGGATCCTAGCCACATGATCGGGGGCGAGAAGTGCAACCTGCACCCTGAAACCTGGGGGAGTTTCACTCCAGATGCATACAGCCTTCACTTAAAAACCGTGACAAAATCAGTGGGCAGGGGAATGGACCCTGAGTTGGTGGCATACAGCAAGCTGGCTCCACAAATCCACCAAAGTTTCTCTGTGCAACAGCAGTTCAGCTCTGCAGGACTGCATCCTTTCCTCCAACAGGGGACCACCAGAAAGGCACTGAAGTCACCGAAAAAGTCAAACTTTAAGCAAAAAAATAAGAAAAAGAAGCAAAGCAATTCAAAAGACTTCTGCATGGATTGCTTGCAGAAACTGGCAATTGGAATTCTACAGGGACTAACAGAAGATTATCGAAGGTAGAAACCTAATCTTCCATTGCCTTCTCAGGCTTTTACTCCTGTGGCAGGCTTACACACAGTGCAGGCAGGTCTGATGCTCAGAGCACTTCGGTAATGAGACCAAGGGCTTTTTGGTGTCCGACACGTCATCTCGGAGGATGAGAGGTCAGAATTAATGCACCTAATGTCCCAAAGAGCACAGTTACTTACCGTAACAGGTGTTATCCATGGACAGCAGGCAGATATTCTTGACTGATGGGTGACGGCACTGACGGAGCCCCGATACGGACAATTTTAGAGTGATTGCACTCTAAGAACTTGGAAAGTTCTAGCAGGCCGCACCGCGCACGCGCCTTCCCGCCCGACGGAGGCGCGCGGTCCCCAGTTAGGATAAGCCAGCTAAGAAGCCAACCCGGGGAGGTGGGTGGGACGCAAGAATATCTGCCTGCTGTCCCTGGATAACACCTGTTACGGTAAGTAACTGTGCTTTATCCCAGGACAAGCAGGTAGCATATTCTTGACTGATAGCTGACCTCCAAGCTAACAAAAAAGAGGGATGGAGGGAAGGTTGGCCATTAGGAAAACAAATTTTGTAAAACAGATTGGCCGAAATGTCCATCCCATCTGGAGAAAGCATCCAGACAATAATGAGATGTAAAAGTATGAACTGAGGACCAAGTAGCAGCCTTGCAGATTTCCTCAATAGGAGTCGAACGGAGGAAAGCTACAGATGCTGCCATAGCTCAAACTCTATGGGCCGTGACAGAACCTTCCAGTGTCAGTCCGGACTGAGCATAACAGAATGAATGCACGCTGCAAGCCAATTGGACAACGTACGTTTAGAAACAGGATGTCCTAATTTATTCAGATCAAAGGACAGAAAGAGTTGGGGAGTTGATCTGTGGGGCTTAGTACGCTCCAAATAGTAAGCTAAAGCCCGCTTACAGTCCAAAGTATGTAAAGCCTGTTCTCCAGAATGAGAATGAGGTTTCGGAAAGAATACAGGCAGAACAATTGATTGGTTGAGATGAAATTCAGAGACAACCTTAGGGAGAAACTTTGGATGTGTATGCAGAACCACCTTGTCATGATGAAAAACTGTAAAAGGTGGATCAGCAACTAGTGCATGCAACTCACTGACCCTCCTGGCAGAGGTGAGGGCAATAAGGAAGACCACTTTCCAAGTGAGAAACTTGAAAGGAGCTGTAGCCAAAGGTTCAAACGGAGGCTTCATTAAGGCGGAAAGAACCACATTGAGATCCCAGACTACAGGAGGGGGCTTAAGAGGTGGTTTCACATTGAAAAGACCCCGCATGAATCTAGAAACCAAAGGATGAGCTGAGAGAAGTTTCCCATGAACTGGCTCATGAAAAGCAGAAATAGCACTGAGGTGGACTCTGATGGAAGTAGACTTGAGACCAGCGTCAGACAAAGAAAGAAGATAATCCAACAAGGTCTCCACTGCAAGGGAAGTGGGATCATGATGATGAAGAAGACACCAAGAAGAAAACCGTGTCTACTTCTGATGGTAACATTGCAGGGTGGCCGGTTTCCTGGAAGCATCCAGAATAGAACGAACGGGCTGAGACGAGTATCATGTGAAGTCAGCCCGAGAGATACCAAGCTGTCAGGTGCAGAGACTGGAGGTTGGGATGCAGAAGGGTCTCCTGATGCTGTGTAAGCAGAGAAGGAAACAATGGAAGAAGAACAGGCTCCCTGGAACTGAGTTGAAGTAGAAGGGAGAACCAATGTTGCCTGGGCCACCGTGGAGCAATTAGAATCATGGTGGCTTGTTCTCTCTTGAGCTTGAACAAGGTTCGTAATATGAGAAGGAGAGGAGGAAAAGCATACAGGAACAGATTGACCAATCCAGAAGAAATGCATCCGCTGCCAGACGGTGAGGAGAGTAGAGTCTGGAGCAGAAGAGGGGCAGCTGATGATTGTGAGGAGCTGCAAAGAGGTCTACTTGAGGGGTGCCCCATTGAGAGAAAATGGACTGGAGAGTCAAAGGATCGAGAGTCCACTCGTGGGGCTGGAGAATTCTGCTGAGATTGTCCGCTAAGGAATTCTGCTCTCCCTGAATGTAGACAGCCTTCAGGAATAAGTGGTGATCTGTCGCCCAAGACCAAATCTTCTGGGCCTCCTGACACAAGAGGCGAGAGCCTGTCCCACCCTGTTTGTTGATGTAGTACATTGCAACTTGATTGTCTGTGCACAGTAGTAGAACTTGAGGGAAGAGGAGATGTTGGAAAGCCTTGAGAGCATAAAACATCGCTCTGAGTTCCAGGAAATTGATGTGATGCTTCTTTTTCTGGGCTGTCCAAAGGCCTTGAGTTTGGAACTCGTTCAAATGAGCTCCCCAGGCATAAGGGGAGGCGTCGGTGGTGATGACTAGTTGATGAGGAGGTAGATGGAACAGAAGACCTCTGGAGAGATTCGAGGATATCAACCACCATTGTAGAGACTGACGAAGAGATGATGTCACAAATATGTGTCGTGAGCAAGGATCCGTCGCTTGGGACCACTGGGTAGCTAGGGTCCATTGAGAAGTGCTTAGGTGAAGACGTGCGAAGGGTGTGACATGAACTGTCGAAGCCATGTGACCCAAGAGTATCATCATTTGCTTGGCAGGGATGGAACGTTGTGGAAGCATCTGCTAACATAGAGTTTGAAGACGATTGGACGGCAGGAACGCTCTCATGAGGACTGTGTCCAAGACCGCTCCAATGAATTGAAGTCTCTGAGTGGGGATGAGATGAGATTTGGGTAGATTGATCTCGAACCCCAGAAGTCGGAGAAACAGGATGGTCTGGTTGGTGGCAAGGAGTACTGCCTGAGAGGAAGTGGCTTTGATTAACCAGTCGTCCAGGTAAGGAAAGACCTGAAGGTGGTGAGAGCGTAGAAAAGCAGCGACCACGATCAGACATTTGGTGAACACTCTGGGGGAGGAGGCGAGACCGAAGGGTAACACCTTGTATTGGTAATGACAGTGATTGATCATGAAGCGGAGGTACTGTCTGGATGCCAGATTGACCGGAATGTGGGTGTATGCCTCTTTGAGATCGAGGGAGCATAGCCAGTCGCCTTGAGTGAGAAGAGGGTAAAGAGTGGTCAGAGAAAGCATTCTGAATTTTTCTTTGACCAAGCATTTGTTGAGATCGCGAAGATCTAAAATGGGTCTGAGATCCCCTGTTTTTTTGGGGACGAGAAAGTAACGGGAGTAGAATCCCTGCCCCTTTTGATCTAGAGGAACTTCCTCTATTGCGTTCAGAAGGAGGAGGGATTGAACTTCCTGAAGAAGGAGGGAAGATTGAGGAGTGTTCAAAGCAGACTCTCTTGGCAGACTTTGGGCAGGAAGAGTCTGAAAGTTGAGAGAGTAGCCGTGGCAGATGATGTTGAGGACCCATTGATCCGAGGTGATGATCTCCCAACGGCTGATGACGAAAGCAAGACGTCCTCCTATGGGTTGAGGAAGGTGGGCAGATGGTAGAACACTGGCTATGCCCTGTAGAACGAAGTCAAAAGGGTTGGGTAGACTTCTGTTGTGGAGGGGGCTTCACTTGTTGCTGCTGTGGTGGCCTAGGGGTTTGTCGTTGTTGCTGACGCTGACGCCTAGGTTGTTGAGGAGCTGGTGGTAAAGGGCGAGCCACATAGCGGCGTTGATAGGCCGATTGTTGCCAAAAAGGCCGGGTAGGTGGAGTCTTCTTTTTGGTTTTCAGAAGAGTATCCCATCGAGTCTCATGGGCGGATAGTTTTTGGGTGGTAGAGTCCATGGAATCACCAAAAAGTTCATCCCGCAGGCATGGAGCATTAGCCAGGCAATCTTGATGGTTGACATCAAGCTCCGACACTCTGAGCCAAGCTAGACGACGCATGGCAACAGACATGGCTGTGGGTCTGGTGGTAAGTTCGAACGTGTCATAGATTAAACGGACCAGGAACTTACGAAGCTGGAGAAGAGAGGAAGAACACTGGCGAAAAGCAGGTCTCTTGCGGTCAGGGAGGTATTTCTCAAAGGAAGCCAAATTATGGATGAGATGCTTGAGGTAAAAGGAAAAATGAAAAGCATAATTCCCTGACCTGTTAGCCAACATAGCATTCTGGTATAATCTTTTGCCAAATTTATCCATGGCCTTTCCTTCTCTGCCAGGAGGGACGGAGGCGTACACACTAACTCCTGCAGACTTTTTAAGTGTAGATTCCACCAAAAGAGACTCGTGTGGAAGCTGCGGCTTATCAAAGCCAGGAATGGGGATGACCTTGTATAAGGAGTCCAATTTACGCGGAGCTCCTGGGATAGTCAAAGGAGTCTCAAGATTTTTATAAAAGGTTTCTCTCAAAATATCATGGAGGGGTAATTTGAGAAATTCCTTTGGAGGCTGGTCAAAGTCCAGTGCATCAAGGAACGCTTTGGATTTCTTGGACTCAGCCTCCAAAGGAATAGAAAGAGACTCACACATCTCTTTCAAGAAAGAAGTGAAAGAGGCAGAATCTGGCTTAAAGGATGGATCTGGAACAGAAGGATCCTCATCAGCCGATGAACACTCACCCTCAGAGAGAAGAGCCTCTTCGGAGTCACCCCACAGATCAGGGTCCCTAATTTGGGAACTTCGATCCCGAGACTCCGATGTGGAAGGTTCAAGGTGCCGGGATTTACGTACCGACTTACCCGACCTCAAGGAAGCGGTACCAGGAGAAGTTAAAGGCTGTATCGGTGCCGAAGTTTGAACAGCCTGATGCAGCACTCTCGGCTCCGGTGCCAGAACTGGCATGGAGACTGAGGAAGCCGAATGAACCGGTACCGATAGGGTGGAAGCGGACAATAGAGTCTGCCCCACCGTCGGTACCGGGGGCTCAGACCGGACCAGGACTGGAAGGTTCGGTGCCAATAGAGCTGGAAGGAGCTGTTGCAACTGCTCTTTAAGCTGCACCTGGAGGACGGCCGCAATTCGCTCGTCCAGCGAAGGCACCGGTACCGCTTTTTTCTTCTGCGGTACCTGTGGTGCCACTCGACACCCAGAGAATGAGGAACCCGAGGTCGAGGGACTCACCTCAATAGGGGCGGAGCTCTTCCGCGGGCTCCTCGTGGTCGGCAGGACTGGGCTCGCTGCCACAGAGACCGGAGGGCGCTCCAGCGGGGAAGGCTTCTTAGCCGACTTACCTGACTGTTACGACACCGGCGCAGTGTCGAAGAGGTGGATGCCGACTGAGACGGGGCCGATGTCGGTGTCGATGCCACAGGGTCAGACATATCGGCACCGAAAAGTAACCATTGCTGAATCTGACGGTTTTTTTAAGTTCGTTTTTTCAAGGTGGCACAGCGGGTGCAGGTGGAAGCCCTATGATCTGGACCCAGGCACTGTAAGCACCAATTGTGTGGGTCGGTCAGAGAAATGGGCCGTGCACACCGCTGGCACTTCTTAAACCCTGGCTGGGGGGGCATGAAAGTAAAAACGGCTTCTGCCAAATCGAAGGCCGAGGCCTCGATGGTGGCAACAGGCCCCGCCGGGGCGAAACCGAAATAAAAAAAAGGAGTTTTTTTTTTTTTTTTTAAAACAATAAAATAAGAATAGAAAAAGGAAATAATATTTCCTCACAGGATTTTCGTGAGCGGGAAGGCGATACAAAAAAATCTTTTCAACAGCTGTTGAAAAGAACTCGTCTTCTTAGCTCCGCGGAAACTAAGAAACTGGGGACCGCGCGCCTCCGTCGGGCGGGAAGGCACTCGCGCGTGCGCGGTGCGGCCTGCTAGAACTTTCCAAGTTCTTAGAGTGCAATCACTCTAAAATTGTCCGTACTGGGGCTCCGTCGGTGCCGTCACCCATCAGTCAAGAATATGCTGCCTGCTTGTCCTGGGATAATGAAGCTTCCCAGAGGGGAAATAGAGGATCTCAGATGGGGGGCCAGGAAGCAGCGTTGGCCCTGGACAAGGGAGAGAGTCCCTCAGTTCTCTGACTGTTTAAGTACTTGACACTACTGGAAATCACTACAGTCCTTTCAAAAATTAAATCTAAGTAATCTGACCCTGCCCTCTCAATGTTCTCTTCTGAGTAGAGTGCAGGCTCAGTCCATGTCTTTCTGTGGCACCCGGACATGAAGATCCTGGTTATACAGCCCTAGGAGACCCCTGAGGGCTCCCAAAAGGAGCCAGAACCATGATTAAGTTGCATCTTATGAATCAAGAGTTTCAGCAAATGTTTGTGCTGTTCAAAGTGGACTCCCTGGTTGCCCAGGTGTCTAAGCACACTTCCCTGACAAATGAGGGAGGCATAGCTTTAAAGGATCCACAGGACCTCAGAGAGCATTTTGAGGCTCTAGCCTTAGGAATTAAGGCAGCTGCCGTGGTCACCTTCATGGCATGCGCACGTCATTCCAGGCTGCGGAGTAGGAGGTTGGCGTAGGAGCCCCTGCCCCAGCTTGTGATAGCTAGAATTGGCTATATAACAAATGCTCTCTATGATGTAATCAGAGTCATGGGCAAAATCTCCATTTATTCATTTCCACCTGTCGAGTGCTCTGGATTAGGCAATGAGCGAGTGATTCTGCCTCCAAAGCCATTCCCCTTCGGGGAACAGATGCTATTTGGGAAGGGCCTAGATGATCTTTTGGCCAATGTACAAGATCACTGCCCAAAATCTCTTCCGGACACCAGACCATGGGCATCCAGAGGCCTGGGCCAGAATTCCTTTCATGGATCACGGCGCTCATGCTAGTATTCTGCAGAAGCCTCTATGCAGAGATCCTTTCATGGGTCCAGGCAGAGATTTTCTAGGAATCAAACCAAGATTCAGGTTCCCACCCTGCTGTATTTGCCAAAAAGCCACAATGACGCTAGGCCCAGTGCTGCTCCTCTCAGGATTGGAGGTTGGCTTATCTGAGTATGCGGAGGCCTGGGAGCGGATAACGACAGACTGCTGGGAGATGGAAATTATCTAAGAGAAGTACAAGCTGGAATTCGCCCACCCCCTTTGTGATTGGTTTTTGGATTCACCAGATTGATTCCTGGATCACTCTGATGCTAGCTTGTTCGGCTGGCAGGCTCATTGCAATGGTTACGCAGTCCAAGGACAGTGGACCCTATCTCAGCAGAGATGGTCTATCAACAAGCTAGAGCTCCGAGCCATTCATCTGGAACTGCAGTGGCTGGAGACTTTGCTGGGAGCAAAGCAGTAGGAATCTTCCCGGACAATGCAACTGCAGTGGCCTATGTCAACCGGCAGGGTGGGTCCTGGAGTGTGCCACTCTGTCAGAAGACGAAAGCATTGTTCTGTTGTGCAGAGATTCATCTGAAAGCCATCTGTGGCACACGTGCCCAGAATGGACAATGTCCAGGCGGATTACTTCAGCAGACACTCTAGCTCCAGAAGATTGGATCTTTTCCCCCAACACAATCCAAGCCATAGTAGGGAAATGGGGTCAACCCACTTTCAATCTTATGGCAACAGCAAAGAACAAAAAGGTTGAGTCATTTCTTCAGTGAAGGAACAAATCCCGAACTTCAGGGCTAGATGCCCTAGTTCAACCTTGGCCAGACACTGAGTTACTTTGTGTTCCAGCAGTGATTCGCAGGATTGTAAACCATCCAGGAGTAGTGATTCTAGTGGTGCCAGATTGACCAAAACACCCTTGGTATGCAGATCTTGTCCGCCTTAAGGAGCAGCCTCTCGGACTTCGGGTACACCCAGACTTGCTCTCCCAGTGGCCAATTGCCCTAGAAGATATGTCGCTTTGGTCTTACAGCATAGCTCTTGCGCACGCTGTGCTAGCCCAAAAAGGATATGATCATTGTTACCCTCCATAGAGCGAAAAGGCAAGCGACAATTTCAGCGTATGCCAAGGCATGGAAGACATTTCATTGCTGATGCAGTAGTAAAAAGGTAGAGCCTGGCAAGGTGCCAATTTCAGCTATCCTGGTATTCATACAGGAAGGCTTTGACAAGGGCCTGGAAGTGACACCCCTTAAAATCCAGGTAACCAGGTAGCAGGGTTCTCCTGCTTCCAAGAGCGAAGAGCTTCCTTAGTGGCCCATCCAGACATAATCTGTTTACTGAAGGGAGCCTTGAAACTGCCGATTTGGAGTCCCTTTTTGTCTTTGAATCTTACTGTTGGAAGGGCTTAGTAGAGCTCTGTATGAGCCCTTTCAAGAAACTTCTCTTTTAGATCTATCAGTGAAAGCAGTCTTTCTAGTGGCAATTACTTCTTCCAGAAAGGTTTCAGAATTGCAAGCACTGTCATGGCAGAGAATCATTCCTTAGGATCAAGGAAGCGGGAATAATTCTGCATACAGTTCCTCCTCGCCGAAGGTTCTCTTGGTATTTCATGTCAACCAAGAGGTTAGACTGCCAGTGTTTAACCCCGCAGGGTATAAGAAGGACAAGGCCTTTGAAGGTCTTGGACATCCAAAGAGTTCTCTTGCATTATCTAAAGGTCACTAATGAGTTTCACATCTTGGATGATCTTTTGCCTGACAAACCAAGGGGGAGAAGGCAGACCTACTTTCAAGGTTCGCATTTCCAGATGGATACATACAGTGATATTCTCTGCATACATCGGTTGCAGAAAACAACAACCCATATCATTGAACATACATTCGACAAGGGCCATGGCCTCCTCCTAGGCAGAATCTTGAGCAGTCCCGCCCAAGAAGATTTATAAATCAGCGACTAGGGCTACTCTGCATACTTTCACCAAATGCTACAGAGTGGACATAGCAGCAAGGGAGGATGTTTCTTTTAGCTCCTCAGTACTGTGTGCTCAGGACTGTGGGGGCTGCTTAGATATATCCTTATGGTTCAACATACCATCCCTATTGCAATGAAAGAAATTACAGAGGGCATGACAAAATAGACATGGGCACTTTACAAGTGGGTTGGAGAAAGAGATTAAGTTCTTATCTTGATAATATATTTTCCAGTAGATAGGGATGGTATGCTGAACCCCCCCCCCCCCTGCCCTGTCAGTTTTTTATGTGCCTGCTGCTTATTTCTATGCTAGCAGCTCAAGGGTCAACTCCCTAGCTCATTTTTTTCTGTCAATCGGACTTTAGGTCTGTGAAGAATCTGTCTATATAGTTTTTAGGGGAATGTTTGGGATCCATAAATGTTCAGCCTGATAAGGTTTCTTTATTGAAATTTGTTGCAGTTTCTTGTTATTTAACTATGTTTGAGTATATCAGATATGTGTTCGGGGAGTTTCCCTGTGTCCCTCCTACTCCTGTCATTTCATTTAATGCTCTTGCAAGCTTTGGTACGAACTGTGGGGGCAGCACAGCCCAGGGAGAAGGAGGAGTTAAAAGCTGTGATTGACATCTTCTGCACAGTTCTTGCGAGCCCTATGGTTCAGCATACCATCCCTATCTATTGGAAAAGATATTATCAAGGTAAGAACCTAATCTCTTTCTCCAACCTACTTGTAAAGTACTCGTGTCTGTTTTGTCATGCCCTCTGTAATTGTCCTGTTTGTCTGATCAGATTGTAAGCTCTATCAGTCAGGAATTCTCTTACATGGTTAATGTAATGTATAGCACATGAGTCTGGCAGTGCTATAAAAATGATAAATAGTGGGAGTCATAGAAGCCAAGATGGCATCGGAAGGTGTGAGCAACGCTCTGCTCGAAGTGGCCTCACTAAGCAATGGGGAAGCAAAAGGCGAAGCTCAAGCTTTACTCTCCAGCAACAGTGGAGCATCCCCGGCTGAGACAGACTAATTTGGAGGCTTGCGGTGTTTAGCGCACCTCAATTGACTCTGCGGCATTGGGCACTCCTGGAGGTTCAACAGAAGGAAGTTTAGAAGGGGCGTAATTGAGCTCCGTGCTACTTGCCGCTTCTCCGTGACCCAGAGGTGATCTGTCGGCCGAGTAAAGTTGGCTTTCCTGCCCAGATGAGGAGTGTGGAAGAGTCGAATATGGAGGGGATACCATTGATGATGTCTTCACTGGCTCTACTAATGAGTGGAGTAGTAATGGCAGATGAAATTCCCTTTCAAGGGGAGCTCCAGCCATTTATCACCCTGGAGTTGGAGCAGAGGGGATTGATGAAATCTGTAGTTATCTCTCTTGACTCTCTTTGGGAAGTTTTATCTCCCATGGATCAATCCCTTCAGATACAATTTTAAAAATTTTCTGATAAAATGACTCAATTTGCACTACAGAAAGATGGCCTAATTCAGGAACAAAAATAACAAGCTACCAGAATGGATAATTTAGAGACTCAAGTGTGGGAGTTTACAGCCATTCAATCGAAGGAGAGCTAAAACAGGAAGATGGAACACCTTGAAAATCAAATTAGAAAGAATAATTTACGATTTTTGAATTTTACAAAATCTCCTCTTGTACCTCCTATAGAGATGCTGAGGAAATATTTTAGAGATTTTGAGTTTTCCTGAAGATAATTTGCCTCCAATAGTGAAAGCTATTTACTTATTTGCCTCAAAATTAGAATCTGATAAACTGGAAGGAAGCCAAGAATTTGTTCAGCAGGAACCTGCAAATGTGACAGTTTTTGGATCATCAATAGAACCAATTACATCTAGAATGATTCTCTTGGTTACCTTTGCCCTAGAATCAGACCATAATACTGTATTAAGACTTTATTTCCAATATATGTCAACAATTTTTGGGCTCAATAGTACATATATTTCCTGACTTATCTAGAACAACCCAGGCCAGAAGGGAATTCTTGGGATATAAACCTAGTTATTGGCTTGAGAGGTTCATTTTTTTTTTTTTTTTAATAATTCTTCATTCATTTTTACATATTACAAGTGTAACATAGAAACACAGTTGAACTTATACAACAGCACTTGATTAACTTTCATGTGCCACATAAATATAATGAATAAAAAACCCCTCCCAACCCTTTTAATACCTAAATTATATAAAATTCAGTATACTAAAAATATTCCTAATTACATCCCTTAATACCAGATCTGAGATCCCACCCCTCCCAACCTTCCCCTTACATAATTCCAACCCTAATACTCTAAATATATTCATATATTATTTATACATTATACGATTTTCTAAAATATTACCCACCCGCACCCATCCCATCATTACAATTATTTTATCTTTTTTGTTGAAATTTCCTTGTTGATGTTTTGTTGCATTGGGAGGGCATAATTATTTGTTTTCAGATCCCAAACAACTATTAGAATTTATTGTGGCAAGAGAATGTCCTATTGTAGTCACTGTTCTCTCAGATGTATCTTAACCAGCAAGTTGTTAGGTCAATTAAAATAGAGAATGGCACGGGGAATGTTTCTTACGGCTAGCCACAGCAAACCCACAGAAATGGGGGAAAAAATCAGCCCTTTGTCACGGGTATGGGAACAAGGCTTTTCACACACACCTTCCCCCCCCTCGTGGAGCGGTAAATGGCCTAGTCCCCGCAGTTAAGGAACTGAGTCACCTCCTGCCCCACCCCTCCCAGCCAGCAGCCCCCCTCGTGATCTTGGGTCCAGCAACAGCCCTCCCTATCGCAGATCCAACAGTCCCCCTCCCTCCCTCCCTATTGCAGGTCAAAACTGGCAGGAAACACCTCCCCCCCCCCCCATGGCAACTCCCCTGGGTCAGCCCCTCTGTGCCTCTCACCCCAGTTCTCTCAGCCACTTAGAACCTTCATGGATGAAAAAGCAACATCACAGGCTTGCTCCGAGATCTTTTTTCCAGCCGAGTCCCTCCTTCCAATGTAACCTCTGGCGAAACCGGAAACAGAGGTTTTGTTGATCCTTTCTCTGTATTTGTGTTTATAAAATGACAATTGCACAGAATATTGTTTCTTTTTATACTTTATATTGAACTTACGGTTCAGACGGTTTGTAGGGACGGGGACAAATTTTCTTCCCCTGTCATTCTCTAAATTGAAATACCTTCTATGATTTAGAGTAGATTTCTAAGTTTTTCCTATCTAATTTCCCTTAAGGCTTCTCTATAGTTTGAGCTAAAGATGATTTGTTTTATTTCTTGATTTATTTTTTTTTCTTTTACAGTATTGTAATGTATTTATTTCAATTATGCTATTATTGTAATGAATAGGCATCATTTTTCTTCCTTTTTTAGATTTATTTATATGCACACTTATGGGGGAGGGTTGGACTTAGGGAGGAAATTTTTATAATTATGTTTTTTAATAATAGTATAATATATTTTATATAGAATAACTGATGAAGGGTGGGTGAGTAGGGTTTTATCATTAATGGTCTATTAGATTTTATGTGTTAGATTTTAAAGTGGTATATTGGAATTAATTTATGATATATTTATGTGCATTTGTTGTTTGATTTTAAAATGAATAAAGAATTGAAAAAAGAATATACCTTAAAAAATAGATAAAAATAAAATAATTTTAAAAAAGAGATAAGTATAATAGTAGTAGTAATACGTTTATCCCCTTTCCATTTTATTTGTTTAGGAGCTGGGCCCCTTTCACCCACCCATCAAGCTGCAGAGCCAGTGGATACCCCCAAGGAGGAACTTGTTTTGCCTCTGGCTGCAGAGCCAGAGGATCCTCCCAAGGAAGAAATGGTTTTGATTCAGATTGCAGAGCCAGAGGATCCTCCCAAGGAGGAACTGATTTTGCTTCAGATTGCAGAGCCAGTGGATCTCCCCAAGGAAGAACTGGTTTTGCCTCAGGCTACAGAGCCAGTAGATCCCCCCAAGGAGGAACTGGTTTTACCTCAGGCTACAGAGCCAGCGGATCCCCCCAGGGAGACGCTGGTTTTGCCTCGGGCTGCAGAGCCAACGGATCCCCCCAGGGAGACGCTGGTTTTGCCTCGCGCTGCAGAGCCAGCGGATCCCCCTAGGGATAGGCTGGTTTTGGCTCGGGCTAAAGAGGCTCGGCAGCTTAATCAGGTGTGGGATAAGCAAGAGAAATGGAATGCTGGCACCCACAGCCTGCTGGCACAGATTGTTGAGGGAACAGAAGCCACACGCGGGCAGACACAGCTTGCATGTGATGCTACCTGCAAACATATGAGCAAGGTGAGTGGGGTGATCATGCAGGAGATGTCGCGGCATTTTCTGGATCTGCAGAGACAGAACCAGTTGCTGATTCAGGAGCTGCAGAGACAGAACCAGTTGTTGATTCAGGAGCTGCAGAGACAAAACCAGTCGCTGATTCAGGAGCTGAGGCAGGTGCAGCGTGAACTGAGCTGCTTGCGTGAAGACCCTGGCAAGCCTCTAGCTGCAACGGGTAGGTTTCCCCAATGCTTTTCTCTGTGTATCTTTCCTATTCTTTGCTGTTGTATGCCATTTTTTTACTTCCGATTTTATTTTTTTCTTCACAGCCTACCATAAGGGTCACCTTACAGCAGTGGTTCCCAACTCTGTCCTGGAGGACCACCAGCCAGTCAGGTTTTCAGGATAGCCCTAATGAATATGCATGGGGCAGATTTGCATGCCTGTCACCTCCATTATATGCAAATCTCTCTCTTGCATATTAATTAGGGTTATCCCAAAAACCTGACTGGCTGGTGGTCCTCCAGGACAGGGTTGGGAACCACTGCCTTAAAAGAACTCTCTCCCCCGGTATCTTCAAATCTCCCTAGTCCCCCCTAATTATATGCACTCACCCCTGATCTATCTTATATTTTTTAGGTTTACAAGATGGTTTACCTGGTTGCCAGACACCACTTCTATTACCCTTCTCACACTGCCCTTCATCGAAATATGGTAAGTTGTTGTTCAATGTACACCTTTGCAAGTTGCCTATCATACACCCACAAGACTCTGGCTTTTGTTACTTGCCTTGTTTTTACATGCACCTCTAATGGTTCTTTCTTTACTTGTAGTACGAGCGGGACCTCCCACCCCAACAATCCCACCTGGGCCACACACGGCAACAGGAGGAGCTGTACAGCAAGGTAGGTAACGATCCCTCTTGTCCCTTATCCCTCACCTTTTCCTTCCCCCTTGCACCCTAAAGTGCCATCATTCATTATTTTTTTAATTATTATTTTCTTTGCAGCCCTGGTAGACAGACAGGAAGGGGATTGCCAGAGATCGTCGTATACCTGTTGACTATACTTTGGTGTACTTTGCACTTCAGTTCACATAAATTTCCCTAAGTTTTAACTGTTACTTATGTCCTTAGCACCATAAGCACTAGTCTGACCTCATGTGCAATTTTCTTCAGATTAGTCCCTTATTTTCTAACCTCTGTAACTCTCTCTCTTCTATCTATACAATGTATCTAAACCACTTAGATACATTGCTCACACCCTATACTGTCTTTTAAACTGTTGACATTGTCGTGTAATATACTATGCCATTCTTTGTATTGTAATCTGCATAATTTTTACTGCTTTAATTGTTTTTTAATGTTTGATTTATTCTTGCTGTACACTGCCTTGAATGAACTCCTTTAAAAAGGTGGTAAATACAAGAAATCCAAATAAATAAAACATTGCATTGTACTGTTTGGTTGCATTTTCCTATTTATAATGTACTCGTATACATACATTTCACATCCTTTGCTAAATCTATAGCTGTTTGCTTGTGGGTCTGAGCACATCATGATATAATTTTATTTTTCTCAAATTTGGTCTTATTTGAATTAAACCTGCGTTTGACTGGAATTTATAATTTTGTGAAATCTTTATACTTAAATTTCACTAACACTCATCGATACAGTGTTACAGTTGTTTTCTTTCCGAAGAATATAATACCTACGTCTATCCCCTACTTAATTCCCTTTCCCAACTCAAATGTATTTTATTGGACTAGGAAGAAGGTACATAGTAACAGTTTGCACATCTCCATCCCATAGATATTCCAGTTAAATCCCCACCGACTAATCTCGCTCTATTCAACTTTCATTGTTGGACAAAAGTCAAATATACAGAATACTGGAAACATTCAGAGACAACATATCCATCCAAAAGAGATCTCCCTCCAGTCCCTTCCCAACTTTACCGAATAGGCAAGTATGCCTAGAAAAGCATTCTTGGCAACTACTTTTAAAACCAATAGGAGGAAATTTTTTTTTCACTCAGAGAATAGTTAAGCTCTGGAACACGGATAGCGTAGCTGATTTTAAGAAAAGTTTGGACAATTTCCTGGAGGAAAAGTCCATAGTCTGTTGTTGAGAGGGACATGGGGGAGGCCACTGCTTGTCGTGGAGTGTTGTTACTCTTTTTGGGTTTTGGCCAGATGCTTGTGACCTGGATTGCCCACTGTGATAACGGGCTACTAGGCTTGATGGACCATTAGTCTGACCCAGTAAGGCTATTCTTATGCTAATATCAGCAGGAAGATCAATACTATGCAGTTAATACTATGTGGCTCAAAACTATTCCATAGCATTTCGTGGCATGAGGTCCAACTTGGGACTACAAAGCACAGTTACTTACTGTAACAAGTGTTATCCAGGGACAGCAGGCAGATATTCTCATTGATGGGTGACGTCACCCGGTACTTTAAGAACTTGGAACGTTCTCGGCCCGCATCACGCATGCGCGAGTGCCTTCCCGCCCGACGTAGGTGCGCGGTCCCTCAGTTAAGATAAGCCAGCTAAGAAGCCAACCCGGGGAGGAGGGTGGGTTGTGAGAATATCTGCCTGCTGTCCCTGGATAACACCTGTTACGGTAAGTAACTGTGCTTTATCCCAGGACAAGCAGGCAGCATATTCTCACTGATTGGTGACCTCCAAGCTAACAGAATGGGATAGTGGGTAAGTTGGCCATTAGGAAAATAAATTTTGTAAAACAGATTGGCCGAAGTGCCCATCCCGCCTGGAGAAAGACTCCAGACAGTAGTGAGAAGTGAAGATATGAACTGAGGACCAGGTGGCAGCTTTACAGATTTTCTCATATAGATCTGAGGAAAGCCACAGAAGCTGCCATAGCTCTAACTTTATGGGCTGTGACACGGCTCTCCAGCGCCAGTCTGGTCTGAGCATAGCAGAACGAGATGCAGGCAGCGAGCCAGTTGGAAATCGTTTTCTTGGAAACAGGATGCCCCAACTTGTTTGGATCAAAAGAGATGAAGAGTTGGGGAGATGTTCTATGAGGCTTTGTCCTGTCAATGTAATAGGCCAAAGCACGCTTACAGTCCAAAGTATGTAAAGCTGCTTCCCCAGGATGAGAATGAGGCTTAGGGAAAAAAAAACTGGTAAGACAATCGACTGATTGAGATGAAAGTCAGAGACAACTTTTGGCAGAAATTTTAGATGTGTGCGCAGAGCCACCTTATCATGATGGAAAACTGTGAATGGTGGATCTGCTACTAGTGCTTGTAACTCACTGACCCTCCTGGCAGAGGTGAGAGAAATAAGAAAGACCACTTTCCAGGTAAGAAACTTGAGATGAGCTGTGGCCATTAGTTCAAAAGGTGGCTTCATCAAACTGGAAAGAACCACATTAAGGTCCCAGACTACAGGTGGAGGCTTGAGAGGTGGTTTCACATTGAAAAGCCCCTTCATGAATCTGGATACCAAGGGATGAGAAGTCAGAGGTTTTCCCTGTATTGGTTCATGATAAGTAGTAATAGCACTGAGATGGACTCTAATGGATGTAGATTTAAGTCCAGAGTCAGACAGAAAAAGGAGATAATCCAAAACCAATTCAAATGCCAAGGAAGTCAGATCACGATGATGAAGAAGACACCAGGAAGAAAACAGAGTCCACTTCTGTTGGTAACACTGCTGCGTGGCTGGTTTCCTGGAGGCATCAATAATGTGACGAACAGGCTGAGAGAGGATAATTTGAGAGGAACTCAGCCCGAGAGAAACCAAGCTGTCAGGTGTAAAGTCTGCAGGTTGGGATGTAGAAATGATTCCCGATTCTGAGTAAGCAGAGTAGGAAATATTGGCAGCAGGATGGGTTCTCTGGAACTGAGTTGAAGTAGAAGGGAGAACCAATGTTGTCTGGGCCACCGTGGAGCAATGAAAATCATGGTGGCTGCCTTCCCTCTTGAGCTTGAACAGAGTTCTCAACATGAGAGGAAGAGGAGGGAAGGCATATAGGAACCGACACGTCCAATCCAGAAGAAACGCATCCGCTGCCAGACGGAGAGGAAAGTCTAGAGCAAAACTGGGGCAACTGGTGATTGTGAGGGGCTGGAAATAAGTCCACCTGTGGAGTGCCCCTTTGAGCAAATATGGACTGGAGAGTTACAGGGTCGAGAGTCCATTCGTGAGGTTGAAGGATTCTGCTGAGGTGGTCTGCTAGTGAATTCTGCTCTCCTTGGATGTAAACAACCGTTAAGAACAGATTGCGAGCTGTTGCCAAGTCCAAATTTTTTGGGCTTCCTGACACAACAGGAGAGAACCCGTGTCTCCTTGCTTGTTGATGTAAATTGCTACTTGATTGTCCGTGCAAAGGAAGACTTGAGGACAGAGAAGATGTTGAAATGCCTTGAGGGCAGAAAACATTGCTCTGAGTTCCAGGAAATTGATGTGGAATTTCCTTTCTCCAGCAGTCCAAAGACCCTGAGTCTGTAGATTGTCCATATGCGCTCCCTATGCATAAGGAGACGCGTCTGTGGTAATGATCTTTTGATGAGGAGGCAAGTGAAAAAGAAGACCTCTGGAAAGACTGGACGAGGTCATCCACCAGTGAAGAGACTGCAGAAGAGACAATGGTATGGATATGTGCTGTGAGAGACAATCCGTTGCTCGAGACCACTGGGACGCTAGAGTCCATTGAGGAGTTCGCAGATGAAGTCTTGCCAGAGGTGTGACATGGACAGTGGAAAGCTTCCACAGATGATAAAGAACCGGTCTTATTGTGAGCTTAACTGTGCATACGCCAATGCTCAGGTATCCAGGAATTTTCAGACTGCCACCTGAGTAGCATAACTCATTAATCCCAACCTAGCATTAATGACGTTTTAACAACTTTTTTGTCTTATTTCATATATAGATAGATAGATAGTTTATATTATACTTTATGTATGTATATATAGCCAACTTAGCTTTTATATCTATGATTTCTGTCCCCTTAGCCAATGCATTTCGCTATCACTTCATCAGGACGGGGAAATCTAAAAAGCTTAGCGTTCCCTCCCGGTTTCAATATAATATCAGGGGAAGCGCTCTAATTCTAAACACATACCTTGTTTCATAATGCTTACATGCTTCAACATAGTGTCTGGCAGCTTAAAATGGCTGCAGCGTTCTCTATCACTCCGAAATAGGGAAACTCCGATGACATCAGCCTTGAACAGGGCCAATCACAGCTAAAGAAATAAAAAAAGGCTGAGAGCAAACCCAGGCATACAACCTCCAAGGGAGAGGCCCAACTTCAAGATAAGAAAGCCAAAAACCCAAGCTGGGCTTTGATAAACCTCAACTCCCGCACCACTCTATCATTGTGGAGTCAGCTCTAAAGAAAGCCAGAAGCTCCAAGTCACTCGCAAATTACCCACCAGGTAAAGAGCACAGGACCCTGGACATTGTGGGGAAGGTCTATCACGGAGCCCTCCTAAATGCTAAGATAAACGCCCACCTCTTCCAACACCGAAGTGAGGAAAACAGAAGAGGGCCTGGCCTCACTCCAACCAGACTGCAACTCCGTCTTGGCGCCCATCCTCCGGGACATGGAGGAGTGTGGAAATCACATGATCAGAGCCACCTTTGATACTTCCTCCCACAGGTGCATGCCGTGGATCAAAGCTTCAGGATTGCGTGAAGACACCCACAAGCATCTGGCGGACATTCCATGCTTTGGTGAGAGCCTCTTTGGAGACAAAAAGACAGTGGACACTATGAAAGATAACTGTACCACACTACAAACCCTCTTATCAGACAGACTGGTACGACCCAGTTCATCCAGAAAACCACAGCCTAGCCTCTACTGTAGACACCCCCATGTTGCAAGACACCATGAGGTATCCTCAAGATGGCAATATCACTGCAAAAAGCAGCACCCCTACCAGCAGAAGCAATGCCCAAAAGACAGGAAGCAACAAAAATCTGTCTCCACAACCTCTACTAAGGCAGACCCTAGTTTTTGACTTGTCTGAGGGAAAGTCGCCACATGTGGGGGACAGGCTCTCCTGCTACGAACACTTTGCTTTCTAATCAACTTGAAGAAATTGCATCTGCAGCCAACCTAATCCCTGGAGTTCATTGGAACCAAAATCTGTACACCCATCAGCACAGCCTTTCTTCTCACCACAAGAGGCCAGACAAACCTGGCAAAGAACACAGCCTCCTCAGAAAGGATCACAGCAAGGACACTACTGCGCTTCCTTGGACACTATGCAGCATCCGTCCATATGGACCCCCTGCTCAAGAAAGGATGGAACCAAGTTTATTGTAAATTTGATTGAACGCTTATCAAAATATTAAGCGTTTTATAACAATAAAATAGGGGTAAAAACAGAATTAAAAACAACAATATTAAACAGACGAAATATACTCAGACAAATAAAACACAAAGTAACCAGCACTGCCAACCCTTGCCTCACAAGGTGGCCATCAGCCAGTCGGTGGCAAGGTCAACAGAACATCTACTGAGGAAGACCCCTCCAGCCCCCACGCCACCAGCTCAATCTCACGATGGACTCATCCAAGGTCAGCTGGGGAGCACATTTCCTGCACCTAAGCACCAAGGGCTGCTAGTCCCTGTCAGAGGCGAGATGCCACATCAACTTAGAACTCCAGGCCATGGGGAAACCACTACAAATCTTTGCCGAGTGGATCTCCTACAAAACCATCCTCATCCAGATGAACAACCAAGTGGTGATGTTTTACATCATCAAGCAGGGGGGCACGGGCTCCCTCCCCCTCTGAAGGGAGGCTTACAAAATCTGGGTGTTTGCCCTATCCATCAACTGCAATCTACAGGCAACCTACCTGCCGGGCATCCACAACACTGTGGCAAACAACCTCAGCCAAAAGCTGGACCCACACAAATGGTCCCTCCACCTGAGCGTGGCTCAGGACCTCTTCGGGATAGGGCACTACAGGGTTAGACCTGTTTGCCAGTGAATCCAACATGAAGTACACACATTTCTGTTCCAAGCGACCATCCCAGTTTAGCCTGTGTTCAGAAGCTTTCACAATTCAGAGGCTACCAGCTGCTATATGCATACCATCCCTCATGATCCACAAGACAATAGGGAAGATCATGCAGGACGGGACATCGATAATCCTCATCACTCCACCAGGGCTGTGGAGTCGGAAACATTTTGGGTACCTGGAGTCATGGATACCAGAAACTGAGGAGTCGGAGTCGAAGGATTTATCTACAGATTCCACAGCCCTACATTCCACACTGGCCCACAGTCATAGTTCCCCTTCCTCTACCATCTGGCAGTAAAGCCACCGGTATGCCTGCCAAACAGACCCAACCTCATCACACAGGACCAGGGCACTATGCTGCACCCCGATCTACAAATGCTGGCTCTATCGGCCTGGATGTTGAAAGGATGACACTAGCCCCACTCCGCCTGATGCCAGAGGTCACAGAGATCCTGCTAGTAGCCAGATACCCAGCTACCAGAAAATTGTACATGTTCAAATGGAAGTGGTTTCAGACATGGTGTTAGCAGTACAACTGGACCCCTTTACATGTCCAATCCCGTCTGTTCTCCAGTACCTGCTACATCTCTTGACCGGAGGCCTCAAGACAAGTTCCGTCAGAGTATACCTAAGCGCCATCTCTGCCTTCCACAATCACATAGACGGAGAGGCCCTCAGGACACATGCCCAGTTGACCAGGTTCATGAAGGGACTCGGAAATCTGTGCCCACCTGGGACCTCAATGTCACCCTCTGCCACCTCATGAAGCACCCATTTGAACCCATAGAGAGGGCAGGCTCGAAACACATCACCTGGAAAACCCTCTTCCTTACCGCCATTACATGCATTAACGAACTGCAGGCTCTAGTGACACCCTTCCTTCCTACACGCAGTTCAAACACAACCATACCTTGCTCAGGACTTGCCCCCAAGTTTCTTCCTAAAGTAGTCTCTCCCTTCCATATCAACCAAGCAATCGTGCTCCCATCCTTCCACCTGGAGCTACACACCAACCAGTTGGAACAACTCCACACTGTGGACTGCATCCAAGCGCTGAAAATATACCTGCATCACATTCGACCTTGGCGCAAGTCCTCGCAACTCTTTGTTTCCTGGGACCCCAAACCAAGAACACTAGTGAGCAAAAGCATCCCAACCAGTTGGATATCGGACTGCATTGCATTCTGCTACAAAAAAGAGGACCTTAGCCTAATGGGCAAGGCCACAGCGCACCAGCTCTGGGCTGTGTCAACCACAGTGGTCAACTTCCACTAAACCACAGTTGAAGACATCTGCAGAGCGGCAACATGGTCCTCTGTGAACACTTTCACTAGGCACTACTGCCTGGATCGCCCTCTACAGACCACAAACTCCTTAGGACTAACAGGCCTCCAGACAGCACAAATACCTGATGACGGAATTGGCAGATAGTTACATTACATTACATTAGTGATTTCTATTCCGCCTTTACCTTGCGGTTCAAGGCGGATTACATAAGAATTGTTATGATCTTAAGAAGATATTAAGAAGTACTTAAGAATAGTATGAACATTTTCTAATTTGCTAAGGAGTAGTTGGTAATGTAGGCGGGATTTGGAACATTATTGGTTCTTGGTTGTTATTATTGTGTTATTAGTTTTATGTATTTTTTGAAGAGTAGGGTTTTTGTTTCTTTTTTGAAGGTTTTGTAGTCTGTGGTCAAAGTCAGCAGATTAGTGAGTTGTCAGTCCAGTAGGTTGTCATACATTTTTTTTCGTTTGACATTTTTGGTTGGTGAGTGTGTGAATATTGTGTGGGTTCTGTGTGTTTGAGGTGGAATGAGTTAGTCGATTGTTCCAATTGGTAGGGCTGTTTCCGTTTATAGCTTTGAATAGTAGGCAATGGAATTTGAAGTGTACTCTGGCTTGTTTTGGGAGCCAGTGTGAGTTGTGGTATGCCTCTGTGATGTGGTCGTATTTCCTCAACGAATAGATAAGTCTTAGAGCTGTGTATTGTATTGTTTGAAGTTGTTTTATTGTTATTGCTGGGCAGCAGAGATATAGTATGTTGCAGTAATTTATTAGGCCTAGGATTAGTGATTGAACCACAAGTTGGAATTGCGGTTCTAAGCGGATTACATTGGAAGATAACTGGGCATTTCCAGGAAGTTACATTACATTGGGAGATAGCTGGACATTTCCAGGAAGTTACTGTACGTACATAGACAGTGATGTTACAGAAGGTATAGCACAGTTACTTACCGTAACAGGTGTTATCCAGGGACAGCAGTCATATATTCTCACATGTGGGTGACGTCATCTACGGAGCCCCAGCGCGGACAGCTTTTCAAGCAAACTTGATTAAAGTTTCAAGTTTGCTACACTGCACCACGCATGTGCATGCCTTCTTGCCCACTAGAGGGCGCATCCCCACCTCGTGGTCCTCAGTTCCATAACCAGCAAAGAAGCCATCCCCGGGGAGGTGGGCGGGTTGTGAGAATATATGCCTGCTGTCCCTGGATAACACCTGTTACGGTAAGTAACTGTGCTTTATCCCAGGACAAGCAGGCATGATATTCTCACATGTGGGTGACCTCCAAGCCAACCAAAAAAGGGCAGGTGGGAGGATGGCAATTTAAGAAAACAGGTTACGTAACACCGACTGGCCAAACCGGCTGTCGCTTCTGGACAAAGTGTCCAGACAGTAATGGGAGGTGAACGTATGAACCGAAGACCAAGTGGCAGCTTTACAAATGTCCTCCACAGGAGTAGACCGGAGGAAAGCAACAGAAGCTGCCATCGCCCGGACCTTATGCCCCATGACTCGACCATGGAGCGTGAGACCAGCCTGAGCGTAGCAAAAAGAAATACAAGCAGCTAGCCAGTTGGACAAGGTGCGCTTGGAAATAGGATGTCCCAGCCGATTAGGATCAAAGGACAAAAATAATTGAGGAATCTTCCGATGAGACTTGGTACGTTGGAGATAAAAAGCCAACGCCCTCTTACAGTCCAGCGTGTGAAGCGCCGCCTCACCAGGATGAGAGTGGGACTTCGGGAAGAACACCGGAAGAACAATAGACTGATTGAGGTGGAAATCAGACACAACCTTAGGTAGAAATTTAGGATGGGTGCGAAGAACCACCTTGTCATGATGGAATACAGTAAAGGGCGGGTCCGCAACCAAAGCCTGTAGCTCACTAATCCGACGAGCAGACGTGAGCGCAAGTAAAAAGACCACCTTCCAAGTGAGAAACTTAAGAGGAGACTTGTCAATCGGCTCAAAAGGAGGTTTCATCAGCTGAGCCAAGACCACATTAAGATCCCAAACTACCGGAGGGGGTTTCAGAGGAGGATTAATATTAACTAAACCCCTCATGAAATGGACCACCAGAGGATGAAGAGAGAGAGAACGTCCCTCTAGATGCCGATGGAAAGCAGCAATAGCACTGAGATGCACCCGGATGGAAGATGTCTTCAGCCCAGACTCTGACAAATGCAACAAATACTCCAGAACCGAGGACACCTGAACCAACTTTGGATCCAGCTGGTGCGAGGTACACCAGGATGAAAATCTGGTCCACTTCTGGGAATAACAAAGCCGAGTCGAGGCCTTGCGCGAGGCTTCCAACACCTCCCTGACCGCCGAAGTCAGGGGGAAAGGAACCAAGCCGTCAGATGTAGTGACTGAAAATTGGGATGCAACAGCGAACCCCGACTCTGAGACAGCAGAGAGGGAAACACAGGCAGAAGTAGAGGCTCCCTGACACTGAGTTGAAGGAGCAGGGAGAACCAGTGCTGACGAGGCCAATGAGGCGCGATGAGAATCATAGTGGCTCCGGATGACTTGAGGTGAACCAACGTCCTCAAGATCAGAGGGAAAGGAGGAAACGCATAAAGGAATTTCCCCCCCCAGTCGAGAAGGTAGGCATCTGCCTCGAGACGGTCCTGGGAGTAAATCCGTGAACAATAGAGGGGCAGTTTGTGCATCTCCGGGGAGGCAAACAGATCCACCTGAGGCGTCCCCCAGCGGTCGAAGACCTCGCGCAGAACTCGGGAGTTTAGCGACCACTCGTGCGGCTGGAGAAGACGACTGAGCTTGTCGGCCAGACAATTCTTCTCTCCCTGAATGTAAACCGCCCGCAGGAAGATGTTCTGGGAGATCGCCCATTCCCAAAGGCGCAAGGCTTCCCGGCACAGGGACCACGAGCCCGTTCCCCCCTGCTTGTTTACATAATACATTGCTACTTGGTTGTCCGTTCGTACCAGGACCACCTGATTGCGCAGCAGATGACCGAACGCTCGAGCAGCCAGAAAAATGGCTCGAAGCTCCAACACATTGATGTGACAAAGACGGTCCTCCGTCGACCATAGCGCTTGAGTCCGCAGACCGTCGAGGTGAGCCCCCCACGCGTATTCCGAAGAGTCCGTGGTCAGGACCTTGCGATGTGGAGGGACGAGAAAGAGCAAACCCCCGGAAAGATTGGAAGAGTTGGTCCACCAACGGAGTGATCGTCTCAAGGAAGGAGTGACCGTTACAGGAAGGGAGAGCAGATCTCGATCCTGACGCCATTGTGAGGCCAAGGTCCACTGAGGAAGCCTCAGATGTAATCTGGCAAACGGCGTGACATGAACTGTCAAAGCCATGTGGCCGAGAAGAATCATCAGCCTGTGCGCAGAGACGGAGCGCTGCAGCAGAATCTGACGAGCCAGGCGAAGCAGGGCCTCCAGTCTCGACGAGGGAAGGAATGCATGAAGGTGAACCGTGTCCAGCACGGCCCCGATAAACTGAAGGGATTGAGCCGGGCACAACTGCGATTTGGGAAAATTTATCTCGAACCCCAGACGTTGGAGAAAACTGATAGTCTGTCGGGTCGCTGAGATAACCCCCTCCGGGGATGAAGCCTTGATCAGCCTATCGTCCAGGTAGGGGAAGACCTGCAGCCCCTGAGATCTTAGGGCAGCCGCGACCACCACCATACACTTCGTAAAGACCCGAGGAGACGAGGCCAGCCTGAAGGGAAGGACGCGATATTGGAGGTGCAACTCCCCCACCTGAAACCGTAAGTACTGGCGGAAGGCGGGATGCACCGAACATGCGTATATGCTTCCTTTAGGTCCAGGGAGCACATCCAGTCCCCCGAGTCTAGCAGAGGATACAGGACTGAAAGGGACAACATACGGAACTTCTCCCGGACAAGGAACTTGGTGAGCCTCCGGAGGTCCAGAATGGGGCGTAAGTCCCCTGTCTTCTTCGGGACCAAAAAGTAACGGGAGTAAAACCCCCGTCCCCTTTGGTTCGGGGGCACCGGCTCCACCGCCCGAAGGCCCAACAAGGACCTGGCCTCCGACAGGAGAAGAGGAAGCTGGTCTCGACAGCAAAGAGAAGCCCCCGGCGGATGTTCCGGTGGCGTGGACAAGAAATTCAGCGAGTAGCCCTCGGAGATGATCCGGAGCACCCAAGCGTCCGACGTGATCTCGGCCCAGGCCGGAAGAAAGGCCTGCAATCGGCCCCCGATAGGAAGGGGGGTCCTTTGACAGTGCGGAGGGGGCCCGCCCCCAACCGCGCATCACGTCAAAAAGACGGAGCGGGTTTAGACGCTCCTTGCGCCAGAGGCTTTGGTTGGGACGCCCTGCCCTGCTGCTGGGGACGTCGGGGCGGAGGCCTGGAGAAGGCCGGCGTCGACTTTTGCGGGTACCGCCGCGGAGGAGGCCTAAACGGTTTCTGCGGTGGAGCCCGGGGTTTGGGACGGACCAATGAGGCAATAGAGCGCTCGTGTTCAGACAAACGCTTGGTCGCCGCCTCCAAGGATTCATCAAACAGCTCTGAGCCAACACATGGAAGATTGGCCAGGCGCTCTTGCAAGTTTGGGTCCATATCCAGGGTACGGAGCCATGCCAGGCGGCGAATCGCCACCGCGAAGGCGGACACACGAGAGGCGAGCTCAAATGCGTCATACACAGCATGGAAGAGGTAGAGACGCAGCTGAGACAAATTGGACATGAAAGCCGCAAAATCCTCTTTATGGGAATCTGGCATGACTCCATGATACCTCGGCAACGACTTCACCATCTGTCTCAAATAAGACGAGAAGGTGAATGCGTAATTTAGGACCCTGGTCGCCATCAAAGAGTTGGAATAGAGGCGACGACCAAACTTGTCCAAGGTCCGTCCCTCCCGTCCGGGGGGAACCGCCGCAGAGACCCTAGAAGGCTGCGACTTCTTCAAAGCTGACTCCACCAGTAGGGACTGGTGGGACAGCTGTGCCTTATCAAAGCCCTTGCACGGAACCGTGTGATACTTGGACTCCATCTTAGAAGGCACCGCTGTGACTGTAAGAGGGGAGTCCAGGTTCCTCAAAAAGGTCTGGTTAAAAACCTTATTAAGAGGGAGCCGAGGTGTCTCTCTGGGGGGAGAGGGTAAATCCTGCTCCTCCAAAAACTCCTTGGTGTACTTTGATCCAGCTCCCAGATCAAGGTCCAAAGCCCTGCCCATATCCAGAACGAATCTAGAGAAAGAGGAGGGCTTCGAAGGCGGAGAGGGAGATCGAGACGAGCGCCTCGCCAAGAAGGAAGGAGAAGCCTCGTGTGAGTAACGAGGTTCCTTCCCCATGCCAGACCCCGAACCCCAAGAAGCCGCACCGAGCGATCTGGGCGGGGTTGGGGACCGCCCATGCCCCGAGGAACCCCTCCGGGAAGTGGTGAGTGAAGAGGATTAGAAGGAAGAGAGGCAGGCAGGACACAGAGAGGGGTAGAGGCGAGAGATAACTCCGCCCACCCCTCCGACGTCAGCAGCTCTCTGAAGCCGAACTCGCCCATAAAAGGGGAGGAGCCAACGGCGCATAGCCGTTCGGCGCGCGGCAAAGGCGCTCGCCTTAGCGAGAGCGCCTTTGCGAAGGACCTCGAGTAGGCAGAGTCAGTACACCAGGAAGTTGCAAAAAAGGTAAGGAAGCTAGCAATAAACAAAACTAAATATCCAATAAGAACATATTAGCAAAAACAGAGTAAACTAAACAGACACAGAAGGCACTTACATACGTAACATCAGCAAGACACAAGTAAACTCCTAACTTAAAGTAAGAACATCAGCTAACACAGAACACCAAACTAACTCTTTATCAGTCAAACGCGACACAACTAGGAGTAGATACAGATCGAATCATAAAACAAGGGCATAAAGAAGTAGCAACCAGACAGAACAATACACACACTCACACAAGCAGAAAGAACCAGTAAAGTAAAAAGAGCACTTCCAAAAGGACAGACACCAATGGAAGCAGAGGGAATCCAGAAGATGAGCTTTCCAGTGTTCTGCACTGTCTGTCATATGTACGACTACCTCCCCTCGGGGAGACAGTCGTATGTATGCGGTCGGTGTCAGGAGCTGGAAAGCTTGAAGAAAGAAGTCAAGCAGCTGAAGGACAAGATACAGGAACTGGAAGGACTTCACATCACAGAGGACCCAAACAGGACAGCTGAGATCTTCATGAGAGAGAGACACATCGAGGAAGAAGTCAGGGAGCTCGAGGACTTCATTGAGGAAGCCTACAGGAGACGGGTGCAAGAAAACGAACTTCAGAATGCAGATGAAATTACACCAACACCATCATGGAAGGTAGAACAAGCAGATGACCTCATAGAAGACACCTTCAGGGGAACATCACATGATAGGGAGAACAGGGCCAGTCGATGCCCAGGTGAGGAAGCAGCGAAGCACCCCGAAGACAATGATTTGAGACCGAAGAGAAACCTAAAGAAGGGAAAGTCAGTGATCCTAGTGGGAGACTCGATCCTGAGACATGTGGACAGCCACATAGCAGGAGGGAGAGAGGATCGACTGGTGACCTGCCTTCCAGGAGCAAGAACCAAGGACATCGTGGACAAAATTGGAAGGATCCTGGAAGGAGCGGAGACGGAGGAGACCACAGTAATGATCCACATCGGGACGAACGATGTCAGCAGGAAAGACTACAGGAGAAGCACGCTGATAGAACAGTTCAAGATTCTGGGAAGGAAGCTGAAGATGAGGACTCAGAAGATAGCGTTCTCAGAGATCCTACTGGTACCGAGGGCAGATGTGAAAAGACAGGAGGAACTACAATCAATAAATGCGTGGATGAGGAAATGGTGTGAGGAAGAAGGATTCCACTTCGTGAGGAACTGGACAACGTTCTGGGGCAAGAGCAAGCTCTACAGGAGAGATGGACTACATCTGAGCGCGGCGGGATCAAGACTTCTAGCGAACAACGTCAAGAGAGGAATAGAACAGGCTTTAAACTAAGAAGAAGGGGAAAGCCGACAGTCGACCAAGCGTCGATGATTCGGAAGACGGTATCCCGTGAAGATACCGAGGGGAAAAAAGGCTGGGAAGAAACAATGGACAAATCATAGGAGTTGACAAACCCAGAAGAGGAGGTTATAAGGATTGTAACAACAGAGAAGAAACTAAAGATCGAAGCACAGGGAAAGGAAATAAAGACAAGGATATACAAGGATCTAAATTGCATATATACTAATGCAAGGAGCCTAAGAAACAAAATGGGGGAATTAGAAGCCATGGCCAATGCAGAGGACATAGACATCATTGGAGTCTCTGAAACATGGTGGAATGAAGAAAACAAATGGGATACAGCACTGCCGGGGTACAAGCTCTATCGCCAGGACAGGTCAGGACAAAAAGGAGGTGGAATAGCCCTCTACATAAAAGAAAGCATACAATCGACAAAAATGGACACAGCAGAAACGACCAACAAGCTAGAATCGCTATGGGTTAAAATACCTGGAAGGAAAGGGCCTGAAATAAAGATGGGCTTATACTATCGTCCGCCCGGGCAATCAGGAGATATTGATGAAGAAATGGAAGCCGAGATGAAGCGAGAATCCAAAAGCGGTAACGCGGTTATTATGGGAGACTTCAACTACCCCGGAATAGACTGGAGTCTTGGAAGCTCAAATTGCACTAGGGAGACAGAATTCTTAGAGGTTATACAAGATTGTTTCATGGAGCAGCTTGTCAGAGAACCGACGAGAGGAAATGCCACTCTGGATCTAATCCTAAATGGGTTAAGGGGACCTGCTAAAGAAGTAGAGGTAGTGGGACCGTTGGGAAACAGCGATCATAATGTGATCAAGTTCAAGGTTGAGGTAGGAATACCGAAAGGAAAGAGAACCATAGCGACAACTTTAAACTTCAGGAAAGGAAACTACGAAGCAATGAGGGAAATGGTAAGGAAGAAACTTAGGAACACTTCAAAAAAATGGCAAAAGGTAGAACTTGCCTGGTCTTTTCTCAAGAACACGGTGAGCGAGGCGCAAAATCTATATATCCCCAGATTCAGAAAGGGGTGCAAAAAGAGTCGAATAAAGGACGCGGCGTGGATAACCAAAACAGTGAAGGAAGCGATAGGCAATAAGAAAAATTCATTCAGGAAATGGAAAAAGGACAAAACTGAGGGGAACTGGAAAGAGAACAGGAAGTATCAAAAAGAATGTCACCGAGTGGTTCGAAAAGCCAAAAGAGAGTATGAAGAGAGGCTAGCCAGGGAAGCAAAAAATTTCAAATCGTTCTTTAGATATGTTAAAGGGAAGCAACCGGCTAGGGAGGATGTGGGACCGCTGGACGATGGTGACAAGAAGGGAGTGGTGAAGGAGGAGAAAGAAGTGGCAGAAAGACTAAACGCGTTCTTTTCATCTGTATTTACAAACGAAGACACATCCAGCATTCCGGAACCTGAACAATTCTTCAATGGAAATCAGGCAGAAAAATTAACAACCATGGAAGTGAGCCTTGAAGATGTACACAGGCAGATAGATAAATTAAAAACAGACAAATCCCCGGGTCCGGACGGAATCCATCCAAGGGTTCTGAAGGAATTAAAGGAGGAGATAGCGGAACTACTGCAGCAAATTTGCAATCTATCCCTGAAAACAGGCGTGATCCCGGAGGACTGGAAGATAGCCAATGTTACGCCCATCTTTAAAAAGGGATCAAAAGGTGACCCAGGAAATTACAGACCGGTGAGTCTGACCTCGGTACCGGGGAAAATGGCAGAAACACTGATAAAAGAAAAAATTGATGAACATTTTGAAAGAAACAAACTTCTGATAACCAGCCAACACGGTTTCTGCAAGGGAAGATCTTGCCTAACTAACTTATTGCACTTCTTCGAAGGAATTAACAAACAGATGGACAATGGAGACCCCATAGACATCATATATCTTGATTTCCAAAAAGCCTTTGACAAGGTGCCCCATGAACGCCTACTCCGGAAACTGAAGAACCATGGGGTGGAAGGAGATGTACATAGATGGATCAGAAGCTGGTTGGCGGGTAGGAGACAGAGGGTGGGAGTGAAGGGCCACTACTCGGACTGGAGGAAGGTCACGAGTGGGGTCCCGCAGGGCTCAGTACTAGGGCCGCTGCTATTTAATGTATTCATAAATGATCTGGAAACAGGGACGAAGTGTGAGATAATAAAATTTGCAGATGACACTAAACTATTTAGTAGAGCTCGGACTAAAGAAGACTGTGAAAAACTGCAAAGGGACTTGAACAAACTAGGGGAATGGGCAACGAGATGGCAGATGAAGTTCAATGTTGAGAAATGTAAAGTATTAAATGTGGGAAACAGAAACCCGAGGTACAACTATACGATGGGAGGGATGTTTTTAAATGAGAGTACCCAAGAAAGGGACCTGGGGGTGATGGTGGACTTGACAATGAAGCCGTCGGCACAGTGCGCAGCGGCTGCTAAGAAGGCAAATAGAATGCTAGGCATCATCAAAAAGGGTATTACAACCAGAACGAAAGAAGTTATCTTGCCATTGTATCGAGCAATGGTGCATCCGCATCTGGAGTACTGCGTCCAATATTGGTCGCCGTACCTTAAGAAGGATATGGCGATACTCGAGAGGGTTCAGAGGAGAGCGACACGTCTGATAAAAGGGATGGAAAACCTTTCATACGCTGAGAGATTGGAAAAACTGGGACTTTTTTCCCTGGAGAAGAGAAGACTTAGAGGGGATATGATAGAGACTTACAAGATCATGAAGGGTATAGAGAGAATAGAGAGGGACAGATTCTTCACACTTTCAAAAAATAAAAGAACAAGAGGGCATTCAGAAAAGTTGAAAGGGGACAGATTCAGAACGAATGCTAGGAAGTTCTTCTTTACCCAGCGTGTGGTGGACACCTGGAATGCGCTTCCAGAGGGCGTGATAGGGCAGAGTACGGTACTGGGGTTCAAGAGGGAATTGGACAACTTTCTGCTGGAAAAGGGAATAGAGGGGTATAGATAGAGGATTACTGCACAGGTCCTGGACCTGTTGGGCCACCGCGTGAGCGGACTGCTGGGCACGATGGACCTCAGGTCTGACCCAGTAGAGGCATTTCTTATGTTCTTATGGGGCACCGAGGCACGCCCCTTTCGTCTTGGCGATGAGTCCCTTGAGCACTCGACCTCAGAAGAACGGAAAAGCCTCGGGTTATCGAGGCGCAGTTCAGAGACCCGCAGGGTCTCCGCCCCGGTCGGCGAGGAGCGACCGCGGCGTCGAGGAGAGGCCCGTTGGCGTTTGGGCTTCCTCGACCGACCCGAGGGCGAGGAACCCCGGGAGGACCTCGACGAGGACGAAGAGATCCTCCGAACTCGCCGCACCTTGTCCCGAGGCCGCACACTCCGCTCAGGCTGGTCAACCGAGGCCGAGGGCAAGGTCGGAGCCGAGGCCGAAACCCCCCCCCGGGCCCGAAGTCGAGGGCACCGAGACCGAGGTCACCAATGCCGGGGCAGCCGAGGCCGAAGCCTGCTGAAGGTGCGTGATGGCCCCGGACAGCTCCGAGGCGATAAGAGCCCGGAGTAAGTCCTGGAAGACGGGAACCCCCATCAGAGTTGGCAGATCCGGGGCCGTCGGGTGCTCCCTCGAGGACGACCTTGGTACCGAGTATTCCCGTGGGGCACCCGACTTCGGCGCTCGGGGCGGGGCCGAGGACGACCCACCCGCCCCCGCCGAGGAACTCGAGGATGGCTTCTTCGAGGCTGAAACTGAAGAAGGAAGTGAGGACTTACCCTTCGCCGACTTCGGAGTCGAAGACACCGGCTTCGGCACCGCGGGCTCCCGGGGCGAGGACGAAGGAGTCGAGGCCGAGGTCAAGGCCGGGGCCGACGTCGAGGCCTTCCCCGCCGCGGGGTCAACTGCGAAGAGCTCTGCCATACGAGCCTGACGGCGGCGGAGAGCTCTCCGCTGAAAAGTGGAGCACCAGGAACAGGTGTCGGTGGGGTGCTCAGGGCCCAGGCAACGTAAGCACCACCGGTGAGGATCGGTAATCGAAAGGAGCCGATCGCACCGGGTGCACTTTTTAAAGCCCATCACAGGACGGGACATGGGCCCAAAAACCGGCCGGGAACAAGCAAGGTCCCGCGGCCGCGGCTACCGGGAGCCCCCGGAGCTGAACGGAAAAGTTTGGGTTTTTTTTACTAAAAACTGGTTATGGAACTGAGGACCACGAGGTGGGGATGCGCTCTCTAGTGGGCAAGAAGGCATGCACATGCATGGTGCAGTGTAGCAAACTTGAAACTTTAATCAAGTTTGCTTGAAAAGCTGTCCGCGCTGGGGCTCCGTAGATGACGTCACCCACATGTGAGAATATCATGCCTGCTTGTCCTGGGATGATGTCAATTACATTAGTAAAATAATTTGAATTACATTAGTGAGAGAGGTTAGGAGTAATCAGAAATGTGACAGATATATAATAATTTCTCAGAGATGCAACCAGTTGGGAAGGAGTCAAAGAAATTTGTCAAATAGGTAGATTTTGATTGATTTCCTGAAGGATTGGTAGGAGGGTGTATTTGAAATGAGGGAGGTTAGACATTTATTCCATTTGCCAGCTTGGAATGACAGCGTTCTATCAAGGAATCTCTTGTAGATGCAGCCTTTCAGGGAGGGGAGGGTAAACAGTTGGGCATTCCAAGTGCAGGTAGTGCCTGGGAATGCAAAATGGTGCGATAGGTAAATCAGGGATGAACCTGTTAAGGTTTTGAAGCAAAGGCAATCAAACTTGAAGATGACCCTTGCCTCTATTGGCAACCAGTGAAGTTTTCTGTAGAACGGGATTACATGGTCCAACTTTGTGAGACCATAGATGAGACGAACGGCTGTATTCTGGATGATTCTCAGGCGTTTGATGATTTTCTTCAAGGAACCCAAGTATATGATATTGCAGTAGTCTAAGGTGCTTAAGATTAGAGATTGAACCAGCAATCGAAATGAGGAAGTCAAAATAATGTTTGATGGTTCGGAGTTTCCAGAGGGTGCAAAAGCATTTTTTAATCTGAGCATTGGTCTTCAAAGGTCCAAGATAACTCCAAGGATTTTGATAGTAGGATTGATCGGGTAGGTTAGACTGTTTAATTTCAAAGAGGTATTTGTTAGCTTATTGTTGGGACTTGCTAGGAAGAGCTTAGTTTTTTCTGGGTTTAATTTGAATTTGAATTGTGTAGTCCATTGTTCTACCTTGGTGAGAACCGAAGAGGTGTGTTGTTTAGTCTCTTGTGTCAGTGAGGTAAAGGGGATGATGATTGTAATGTCATCAGCATAAATGTATGATTTCAATTTTAAATCTGATCACTGCACAACAATTTTTTGGTTAAGTCTTGATTCCTGAAAAGTTTTTGGTGATTATGACAGGTACCAACTTGGTATGCTCAAATATGGTTTTGGTTTTACTGCATCACGTAAGAACTATGAGAAATAGACATTTTTATGTTTACTGACAATAAAATATATAGTCAAGTTTACGTTTCGCACAAGCGACTAAATGAAACAGAATTAAAAGTGTTTTGCTCCCGAGTTTCTTTTATATTCAGTGTCTGGTGCATCACGTTGTAGCATCCAACAATAGTCGGCAAGCATTGACGGATTCCAATTGCCCTGGTATCGTTTCTCCATCGTAGCTATGTCTTGATGAAACCTTTCACCGTGCTCGTCACTCACAGCACCGAGATTTGCGGGGAAGAAGTCCAAGTGTGAATGGAGGAAATGAATCTTGAGTGACATATTGCACTTCATTCTCTTGTATGCTTTGAGAAGTTTGTCTACCAGCTGAATGTAGTTTGGGGCTCTGTAATTGCCCAGAAAATTGTCAACAACGTCTTTCAAGGCTTTCCAGCCAATTTTTTCCGGCCCAACTAACAGATCTTCAAATCGCTTGTCACTCATAACATGTCTGATCTGGGGGCCAACAAAAATACCCTCTTTGATCTTGGCATCAGTTATTCTTGGGAACATCTGTCTTAAATAATGAAAACCTTCCCCTTCCTTGTTCATTGCTTTCACAAAATTCTTCATGAGTCCCAGTTTAATGTGAAGAGGAGGCAAAAATATCTTTGTCGGGTCAACAAGCGATTCATGTGCTACATTTTTCTGTCCTGGAACTAACTTTTTACGGAGTGGCCAGTTCTTTCTAGAATAGTGCGACTCTCTGTCTCGGCTGTCCCATTCGCAGATGAAACAGCAGTACTTTGTATAGCCAAGCTGCAGTCCTAGTAACAGAGCAACGACTTTGAGGTCTCCACAGATATTCCAGTTATACCTGGTATACTGGACATACTTTAGTAACATTTCCATATTCTCATATGTTTCTTTCATATGTGCTGCATAGCCAACAGGTACTGAAGGATAAATGTTGCCATTGTGCAACAGAACAGCTTTCAGGCTTAACATTGACGAATCAATGAAAAGACGCCACTCTTCCGGGTTGTGATCACAACCAAAGACCGAGAACAATCCTTCAATGTCACAACAGAAACAGAGACTGTCGACTTGTGCAAAAAATTTGGTTATATCATGATGCCGGTCTCGAAACACAGAAATTTTCGTACCTGGTGATAGCAAACACCATTCCTGCAGTCTCGAACCTAGCAGCTCAGCTTTTGCTTTTGACAGACCCAAATCTCTGACCAAATCGTTCAATTCGGACTGTGTTATCAGATGTGGATCGCCTGATGAGGATGGTTCAAAATCCGGGTCAATGTCACTGTTAGAACCCTGCACTGCAGTTTCTTCATCTGGTTCGTCTAAGGTCCAATCCTCTGGTGGTTTCGGAACTGGAAGACTGTCATCATGTGGCATGGGTCTCATTGCTGAAGGCAGATTAGGATATTCAATTGACTTCTTGTTTTTGGCAGAGAAACCAGACACATTAGTCAAACAGAAATAACAGTCCGTCACATGGTCTTTCTGTTCTCGCCATATCATCGGAACAGCAAATGGCATCGTCTTTCGAGTACCTCTGAGCCAGGCTCTCAGACTAACAGCACATGTCGCACAGCAAATGTGAGGCGCCCATTGCTTGTCTTGATCACCTATTTTGCAGCCAAAATACAGATGATAGGCTTTCTTTACAAGGGCAGTCATCGAACGTCTCTGAGGCGTAAGTGTATATTCCCCACAGATATAGCAGAATGTGTCGCGGCTGTTACGACACCGACGAGACATATTGCCCGACACCAAAACGTCTATAGCATCAAGCTTACTTACTGTTATATTGCTACAGCTACTATACTACTATACTTTACTATACTGATACTATATACACACACGGACTATCTATATTAACCAAATGAGCAGGATCGGTGTATGGAAGCCACCATTATAGCATGGTGAGACAGCGCAAGCTCGTTCAGACCTGCCCAGACATGCCCAGGAAGTCATCTTCCATAAAACAGCTTCCAACCTGGCTAGATTTTATGCATGGACATACCCAGGCGGCACAAACCGTTGTTGATAAGACACTTATGGGAGAAAAAATTGTTTGCATCCAAATATAAGAAAAAATCACGACAAAATTGAAGATTTCTCTGAAATGGTACGTGATGGGTAATTTTTGATGTAATATTCATGATCAGCACCCAAAATTCTATAAGAAACACCCAGCAGTGTTCAGGAAGCAAAAACTTTGTTGTGCAGGATAGTCTATGACCCAATGATGACATGTAGACGTTGAACAGGGAGGGGGACAGAGGGGAGCCCTGGGGGACTCCGCAGGGGTTAGACCAGGATTGGGAGAAGGTTCCATCACAGTGGACCTGGTAGGTGCGGTTTTTTAAGAAGCCAGTGAACCAGGTTAGTACCTGTCCCGAGATGCCAATAGAGTCAAGGCATTTGATCAAGATGTCATGACGAGGTCAAAGGCACTGCTTAGGTCAAATTGAAATACCAGTGCACTTTTTCCCAGCGAAAACAGATGGAAGTTGTGATCAGTCAATGATGCTAAGACGGTTTCTGTACTATGGTTCGTGCGAAATCCTGACTGAGAGTCGTGTAAGATGTTGAACTTCTCTAGGTATTTCATAAGGTCAAGGTTAACTAGACCTTCCATTAGTTTAAGGAAGAGAGGTATGTTGGCTACGGGTCTGTAGTTTGCAGCCGAAGAGACTGGTTCTTTGGGGTTTTTTATGATGGGAGTCACAAGAATATGACCGAGTTCCGAGGGGAAGTGGCCTGTGGACAGGCAAAGAGAGACCCAGTTGAAAAGATCAGCTTTGAATGGAAAGGGGACTGTTTCATGATAATCGGTGGACAATTATCTAGTAGGCAGTTGGATTTTGCATATTTGGAATAGAGCTTGAGGAATTGGTTCCAATCTGGGTTATCGAAATGGTTCCAGATCATGCCAGTAATCAAGCCGTCATTTTGTAGGGCGGGTAGATTGATTGATGGATCTGTGCTAGTAGCTACAAGGGACGTTTTCAGATTATGAATTTTTGTGGCGAAGTAGTCAGCTAGGTTTGCTGCAGAGGGTGGAAGGTCTGTGTGGGAGCGTTTGTAAAGGTCGATATCAAATAAGGAATTGACTATTCTGAAGAGTTCTTTGCTGTTCAACGAGGGGGAATTGATTGTTTGGGAGTAGTGTTTGTAGCGCTTTTCTGTAATCATTCTTTTGTATTCTTTGACTTTCAGTCGCCAAGTGTATCTGTCATTATCTTTTCCTGATTTGCACCATATTCTTACTAGCTTACGTACTTCTCGTTTTAGTGTCAATAGGTTGGCATCATACCAGCTTGCAGACAAACGGTGTCTTTTTTTACATAGTTTAAAAGGTGCAATGTCATCTAGAACTTGATTGCTGAAATTTTTCCATTCTAGGGTGAAGTTGGGGTCTACATCAGGGGTGGATATTGAGCTATAGTGTGACCAGAATTCTACTGGGTTTAATTGTCCTCTAGACCCTATTGTTTTCTCTTTTTAATTGCTCCTTGGTTGCCTTTGGGTGTGTTTTCTGAGCCAGTGTAATTTGAAATTACATAGAAGGTGGCCTGACCAGGGGGTGTTGGCCCAGGTTTCGCCTTTAAAACTAACACTGGGGGTGGTTGAGGCATTGGAGAGAAATGAGATCAGGTCTAAGTGGTGACCTTTCCTGTGTGTTTTAGTTGGAGGTGGTTTGGAAAAGCCTAGAGATGCGAGGAAGGTGAGCAGATCGGCAACGTTGGAATTCTCTTCCTGCTCGAGGTGTAGATTAACATCACCGGCTAGAAGGTTATAGGTGCCCGCTGCTGAGTTTGTAAGGAGGAATTCGTAGAGGTCATCTTTTGCTAGGTTCCATTTATTAGGGGGGGTGTAGAAAACTGTAACGATCAAGTTATCTTTGCAGTCTTCTTTGGATATTTTGCAAATGAGAATTTCCAGGTCGTTGGTAAGTTTAGAGTCAAGGGTTTGGAACTGAAAGTCATCGCGGAGAATTATTGCTAGCCCACTCCTCTCTTTGAGTTTCTTGATAGGGGGATAATTTTGTAGTTTAGAGGTAATAAGTCAGCTATGATGGCGTCCTGATCGGAAGTTATCCATGTTTCAGTAAAAAGTAGAATATTTAGGTGGGTGTCTTCTAGATCAGTTGAGCTTTGTTCCTAACCGAGCGGATATTCAGATATGCACCAGAAATAGTGTGATGTTCTGCAGGTTTTGAGGACTGCACGTTGTAGGTTTTTTAGGAGTCGTTTTCTTCTGTGTGGAAGTCTGGATAAGTGTCGGGTGGCATTGATCACAGAAATTGGGAAGGGGCCTGAGTCCATGCAGTCATGGAGGGTTCGAGGAGGGCGAAGTGATTTATCAGTCCCAGTGATTCTGTCCCAAGTGATGAAGGTTGGGATAGGTTCAAATGCTAAGGCTCTTGAGATCCAGTATCTAGTGCCGAGTAGGTAGAGAAGGAGGAGGGTTGTAAGTTTTTCTGTAAAGTCTGCCATGGTAGATCTGTGAGTAAAAGGAAGGGTTAGAGCGGGGGTCGGCAACCCGCGGCTCCAGAGCCGCATGCGGCTCTTTTCCACCTTTGCTGCGGCTCCGGTAGTGTGTCACGCAGGCATGCAGCCTACAAGTCCGGCGTCGCGGCGGGAAATAGCCATGCTGAGTGAGCTCAGCACGTACACAGATGAAAGCCTTGCTTGCTGATTGGTCCGGCGGCCGTGCCGCCGGACCAATCAGCAAGCAAGGCTTTCATCTGTGTAGTGCTGAGCTCACTGCTCAGTATGGCTATTTCCCGCCATGACACCTTGTAAGATGCACGCCTGAAAAAGAAATCATCCTGGCCGGGGTCGGTGTCATGCTCCGGAGATCTACAGCCTTCCTATCTCCCTCTCCCTTCTACCTGCTTCCGGCCACATCCCCTGCTCCGCGGCTCTCTTCGGCAACTCAGCAGCAGCGATCGACACAAGCTTCTGACGTCGGGGCCTACCCTCTGCGAGTCCCGCTTGTTTCAACTTCCTTTTTCCACAAAGGCGGGACTCGTAGAGGGAAGGCCTCGATGTCGGCAGCTTGTCTTGATCACCGCTGCTGACGAGTTGCTTAAGAGAGCCGCGGAGCAGGGGGGTTTTGCCAGGTGCAGGTAGAAGGGAGAGGGCCAGATGCAGGACTCTTGGGTGAGGGAGCAGAAGAGAGAGAGAAAGAGAGAGGGGAGGGAAACAAAAGGAAATATTTCATACTGGGCTGGGCCGAAGTGGAGGGAGGGTGGAAAGATTCTGGCTACAGGGTGCATTAACAAAGGAAAAGGGGGGAAAGCTGAAAATGGAGATAGTGACACAAAGAAGAGAAAGAGTAAGCAGGACCTACTGAATAAGGATAGAGATACAGAGGGGACATGAAGAGGAGGTGAAATAGAGACATAGAAGTAATGCTGAAAAAGTGTGTGGGGGGAGATAAAGACATTGAAAGGGCAAATGGTGAACATGGCGTAAAGATAAGGACAGAGACAAATGAAGATTCTGAAAAAGTGGTGAGATAGGGATATAGGTGAGATGGACACAAAGAAGGGTGATGCTGGAAAATAGGTGGAATGGTAATTCTGACAGACACAGAAGGGAAATGCTGGATCAAGGAGAGATGGGGCTCAGGCTGGATGGAATGAGGAGAAATGCCTTGTTGGCCCGGAACTTCCTCTCCTACGTCAGAATTGACGTCAGGGAGCGGAATGCTGGTCAGCGCAACACTTCTGCAGGGAAAGCTTGGGACGGCGGTGGCTTGGGGGCTGTTCCCCGATTGCGGTGGCAGCAAACCGAGTGGCTTGGGGGATGGCACGGAGACAGAAAGAAGGGGGAACAGGGAGACAGAAAGAAAAAGTTGGGGGAGAGAATGAGGTCTGGAGGAGAGGAAACATACAGGAGGCTGAAAAAAAGGAAGAAAGATTGG
This sequence comes from Geotrypetes seraphini, assembly GCF_902459505.1. Classification (NCBI taxonomy): domain Eukaryota; kingdom Metazoa; phylum Chordata; class Amphibia; order Gymnophiona; family Dermophiidae; genus Geotrypetes; species Geotrypetes seraphini. Next base: position 504,851,407 of record NC_047085.1, read on the forward strand.
ATGCACAGTCAGAAGAAGAAAGTGCAACCAGAGACTCATGAAATCACCAAATAGCAAAGGTAGGAAAAATGATTTTATTTTCAATTTAGTGATCCTGTATATAGCATTAAGATAAGAAACAATATATGCAGTGTTAGATTTGTTTTATAATGGTTTTGCGGCTCCAAGTTTTTTTTTCTTTTCGAAAACGGGTCCAAGTGGCTCTTTATGTCTTAAAGGTTGCAGACCCCTGGGTTAGAGCAAAAGGGGCAAGGTAGAGGAGGAGAGGAGTAGGCTGTAATCTGTGAGGAAGGAAGGCTGTTCTATCCCTCAGTGAGCTGGCGAGCAGGAAGGCTGCATGTTGGGTCAGAGATTGAATCCAGAGTTTGGGCGTCCAGCTAGAAGGAGGGTAAGGAGGTTAGCAGGGCCTGCAAGGCATAGGAGATGACCAGGAAAAGAAGTAACCAGACATCCAGGAACTTAGTATGGCTTAGGTTTAACTGGTGTCAAGCAGGTATAAAGCAATATTATTTACCGTAACAGTTGTTATCCAGGGACAGCAGGCAGCTATTCTCACTAGTGGGTGATGTCATCCGACAGAGTCCCGATACGGACGTCTCACAAGCATGTCTTTGCTTGAAGAAACGAGAAGTTTCGAGTCAGCTGCACCACGCATGCGTGAGTGCCTTCCTGCCCAGTGCAGAGCACGTCTCCTCAATTCAGATAGCTAGCAGAGAAGCCAACCAGGGGAGGTGGGTGGGTTGTGAGAATAGCTGCCTGCTGTCCCTGGATAACAACTGTTACGGTAAGTAACATTGCTTTATCCCAGGACAAGCAGGCAGGTATTCTCACTAGTGGGTGACCTCCAAGCTAACCTCAATGGGATGGTAGGAGAGTTGGCAATTTAGGAGAATAAATTTTGTAACACTGTTTGGCCAAACTGTCCATCCCTTCTGGAGAAAGTATCCAGACAATAATGAGAGGTGAATGTATGAACCGAGGACCAAGTGGCAGCCTTACAAATCTCCTCAATCGGTGTCGATCTGAGGAAGGCTACCGAGGCTGCCATTGCTCTGACCTTATGGGCTGTGACCTTACAGGGAAGGGGTAATCCAGCCTGGGCATAGCAGAAAGAGATACAAGCCGCCATCCAGTTGGAGATGTACGCTTCAAAACAGGTCGTCCCAACTTGTTTGGATCAAAGGAGACGAAAAGTTGAGGAGCAGTTCTGTGAGGCTTGGTGCGATCCAAGTAGAAAGCCAAAGCACGCTTAAAGTCCAGAGTATGAAGAGCTGATTCTCCAGGATGAGAATGAGGCTTTGGAAAAAACACTGGAAGTACAATGGATTGGTTGAGATGAAATTCAGAGACCACCTTAGGTAGGAATTTTGGATGAGTGCGGAGGACCACCTTGTCATGATGGAATACTGTGAAAGGCGGGTCCACCACTAAGGCCTGAAGCTCACTGACCCTGCGAGCAGACGTGAGGGCTACTAGAAAAACCACTTTCCAAGTGAGAAACTTCAGCGGAGCCTTGCTGAGAGGCTCAAAAGGAGGTTTCATAAGCTGAGAAAGGACAACATTGAGATCCCAAACCACTGGAGGAGGTTTGAGAGGATTGACATGGAAAAGTCCTTTCATAAACCTGGAAACCACAGGATGAGCAGAGAGAGGTTTCCCTTGTAGAGGCTGATGGAAAGCCGCAATAGCACTCAGGTGGACTCGTATAGATGTAGACTTGAGACCAGACTGAGACAGGTGTAGAAGATAGTCCAATACAGAGGATAGGGAGGCTTTGAGGCTCCTTAGAATTAGAAAGACACCAGGAGGCAAATCTAGTCCATTTTTGGGAGTAGCATTGACGAGTAGCAGGCTTCCTGGAAGCCTCCAAGACATCCCTCACCGCTTGGGAAAACTGGTGAGGAGTTACGTCGAGAGGAACCAAGCTGTCAGGTGGAGAGACTGCAGGTTGGGATGAAGTAGAGATCCCTGATGCTGAATAAGCAGTGAAGGAAATACTTGAAGAAGGAACGGCTCCCTGCTGCTGAGTTGAAGTAGAAGGGAGAACCAAAGTTGCCTGGGCCACCGAGGAGCTATCAGAATCATGGTGGCATGGTCGGACTTCAGCTTGACCAGTCTTTTGAGAGGAAAGGGAGGAAACGCATACAGAAAGCGATTCCCCCAATCCAGCAGAAAAGCATCTGCCTCGAGACGATGAGGAGTGTAGATCCTGGAGCAGAATTGAGGCAGCTTGAAGTTGTGGGGGGCCGCAAAGAGGTCGATCTGAGGCGTCCCCCACTGTGCAAATATCTGATGAAGGGGCTTGGAATGGAGTGTCCATTCGTGAGGCTGGAGAAGACGACTTAGGTTGACTGTCCTTCCCCTGAATGTAGACAGCTGTGAGGAAGGCATTGTGTCGAACCGCCCAATCCCAGACTCTGAGAGCTTCCTGGCAGAGGGAGGCTGAGCCCGTGCCCCCCTGCTTGTTGACATAATACATGGCGACCTGATTGTGCGAATGAGGACCACCATGTCGTGAAGCAGATGTTGAAAAGCTTGAAGAGCATTGAAGATGGCTCTGAGCTCCAGAAGATTGATTTGATTGAGTCGGTCCGCACTGGTCCAGATTCCCCGAGTGCGAAGACCATCCAGATGACCATCCAGATGAGCAGGTCGAAGAATCGGTGGTGAGGACCTTCTGGTGGGGAGGAGTGTGAAACAGCAAACCTCTGGATAGATTCGAAGAGGTCATCCACCAAAACAGAGACTGCCGAAGAGCAGGAGTGACTGTGATGTGTCGAGTCAACGGGTCCGACACCTGAGACCATTGAGAAGCCAGGGTCCACTGAGGAATCCTGAGATGAAGTCTGGCAAAAGGCGTCACATTAACTGTCGAGGCCATGTGGCCCAGAAGAACCATCATGTGTCTCGCTGAGATGGACTGGCGAGAAGACACCGACTGGCAGAGGTGAAGAAGAGCATCCAGGCGCTGAGGAGGCAGGAATGCTCTGAGCTGAATGGTGTCCAGAACTGCCCCGATGAAGGGGAGAGACTGGGTAGGCTGTAGATGAGATTTGGGGAAGTTGATCTCGAAGCCCAAACTCTGCAGGAACCGAATCGTGGACAGGGTCGCCGAGATGACCCCCGGAGCCGAGGGGGCCTTGATGAGCCAGTCGTCGAGGTAGGGGAATACCTGAAGACCTTGGTTCCGGAGTGCAGTGGCCACTACCACCAGACACTTCGTGAAGACTCTGGGAGACGAGGACAGGCCGAATGGAAGCACCCGATTCTGCAGATGTAGATGTCCCACCCGAAATCTGAGGAACTTGCTAGAGGCCGGATGAATGGGAATGTGAGTGTAGGCCTCCTTGAGATCTAGAGAGCATAACCAGTCGTTCTGCTCGAGGAGGGGATAGAGAGAAGCTAGGGTCAGCATGCAAAATCTCTCTTTGACTAAGAACTTGTTGAGGACCCTGAGGTCCAGAATGGGTCGCAGGTCGCCCGTCTTCTTCGGGACAAGGAAGTACCGGGAGTAAAACCCCCGGTTGTGCTGGTCCATAGGGACCGGCTCGACGGCACGAAGCCGGAGCAAAGCTTGAGCTTCCTGAAGAAGAAGGGCGGTCTGAGTCAAGTTTGAAGGATACTCTCTTGGAGGGTGGTCCGGGGGGACCCGATGAAATTGCAGAGAGTACCCTTCCTTGATGATGGTAAGGACCCAGAGGTCGGTGGTAATAGCCGTCCATCGATGGAAAAAATGATGGAGACGACCCCCAATGGGAAAAACAGGGGATGGCAGAACAAGGTCGGTTATGCTCCCTAAGAGAGAGTCAAAAAGGCTGAGTAGCCTTAGGGACATTAGACGGTTGAGGCTTCTGCGGAGCCTTTTGCGGAGGCTGTCGTTTTGCAGGCTGCCTGGCAGCTGGAACTTGCCTCGGAGTGTAACGCCTCTGATAGATCAAGGGCGTTCTGGCAGGTCGAGACTGTTGAGGCTTAGGCTTAGGCCAAAGAATAGACTAAAAGGACTTCTCATGGTCAGAGAGCTTCTTCGTCACAGTCTCGATAGACTCGTCAAATAAATCCGCTCCCGCACAAGGAAAATTGGCCAGCCTGTCCTGGAGGTTAGGATCCATGTCAATGGTGCGAAGCCAGGCCAGACGACTCATGGCCATGGAGCAGGCAGCAGCTCGAGCCGAGAGCTCGAAGGCGTCATAAGACGACTGCATCAGTTGAAGGCGTAGCTGGGACAGTGAAGCAACAACTTCTTCAAATTCGAAGCGAGCCTGAGATTCAATGTAAGGAGTGAACTTCCGAAGCACAGGCAGGAAGAACTCCAAATAAGAAGCAAAATGGAACGTATAATTAAGAACTCTGGAAGCCATCATCGAGTTCTGGTATATCCACCTGCCAAACTTGTCCATGGTCCTGCCCTCGCGCCCCGGAGGCACCGAGGCATACACCTGGACGGATGAGACCGCTTGAGGGACGATTCGACCAGCAAGGATTGGTGAGAAAGTTGAGGGCCCTCGAACCCCTTGTGATGGACCGTGCGGTATCGGGCATCTAACTTGCCCGGGACCGCAGGAATGGAGTATGGGGTCTCAAAACATCTCATAAACGTTTGGTCGAGAAGTTTGTGGAGAGGTAGGCGAAGAGACTCCGCAGGAGGATGCGGCAAATGCATAGTGTCGAGGTATTCCTTGGAGTACCGCAAACCGGTGTCCAAAATAATGTCTAGGTCATCCGCCATTTGTCGGAGGAAGGAGGAAAAAGACAATTGGTCCGCCAGCACCGGCCTCTGAGAAGGACTGGACGAAGTCGAGGCCTCGGGATCCAACGAGACCTGGGAGCGACAAGGAGAATAAGAGGTGGATGGTTCCTCATACTCCGGTCCCTGTGGAGGAGACATGTCCGAAAAGAGTACCCCAAACGTGGCTGCTTCTTCTGCGGGGAAACCTCTGAGTACCTTGAGGAGTGCTTATCTCAGAAAGACTATGGGCTAGATTTACTAAGGGCATGGATCCGATCCGATCTGTGTCCAGGGGGCCAATTCACGAATCGTCCTCATGCAAATGAGGGCGATCGGAATCACGCCTCCAACCACCTGCCAGGATTGCTCTATAGCGATCCCAAGGACAGTAGGGGCTGCAGGAGATCAGGACAGGCGGGAGATCAGGGCTGAAAGCAGGAATTTGGGACAGAGAGCAGGGCAGCAGAAGACAGGGCAGTTGGAAAGGACCTGAGTGATTGTTCCTCAGCAGTCGCTTGTTTGTGATCGGTCAGCCCAGTTGGTGTTGCAGGGTTTTTGTTTGTGAATCATTTGAATGCCATCATTTGAATGCCGTTCTCCCTCATTTGCATGTGCAGATCAGAGGGTGATAGGGGGTTAGTGAATCAACTCAAGAAGTAGTCAGGTGACCACTGTAAGCATATCATTGAAAAAAAAATTTGAGATGCCTGTTGGCACCAGTTTAAAGTTACATGGTTTAAAAAACAAGTTAAGTTCAAAACAACAATCTTCTCATTCCTTGTCCTAAAAAAAAAAAAAAAGAAGAGGGATGAGCATAGTAAGGGCTCCAGCAGCCTCATCCTGCCACAGCAGCAGGCCAGCACATGGAAGGGGCCTGAGATCAGATCAGGCAGAAAGCCACTTGCCCTTCCACCCCCTCAGCTAGGGAGGCACCAAGGGTGGCTGACTCATCTTGCTTCTCCATGGAGAAAGTGAAGTTACTTATCTATAACGGAGGTTCTTCAGGACAGCAGAATCAGTCATCCACACTATCCCGCTCTCCTCCCCATACGGATGCTGCTGCTAAGCACCGCAGAGGGAGGCTACAACTATCTTCCTCTGAGCTCTGGGAGAGCGAATCCGCTTTCAGGGCACATCGGACGACATCACCAAGGGTGGCTGACTGATCCTGTTGTACCGGAGAACCTCTGTTACAGGTAAGTAACTTCACTTGCCTACGAGAGTTCTCCAGAGAAGGGATTGATTCACTACCCCAAGGTTCAGGATTAGAATGGTGTTGTACAAGAAATTGAAAATACTTGTTAAGTCATAGGTATACAATACAGCAGGGACAATGTATCAAAAGAGTCAGAAAAGAAACTGGGCTGTAATAAAGAGACTGACTCAAGTAAATTAAACCACCAAACGAGAGGGAACCGCTATACAGTAACTCAGCTCAGAGACATAAAACTCTGAAGAGGGGGATGTTACCCCCTCTTGGGGCAAGTTTATCATCCAATCATAGCATAATTATTGATAAAAGCGGATCCTACTCAAAGGTGTGAGGTCAATTGGTAACTGTATATATAACGCTTGATAGTAATGCTTTCAAAAAAGATTCAAAAAAAATCTTTTTTGAAAGCATTACTATCAAGCGTTATATATACAGTTACCAATTGACCTCACACCTTTGAGTAGGATCCGCTTTTATCAATAATTATGCTATGATTGGATGATATACTCTTGCCCCAAGAGGGGGTAACATCCCCCTCTTCAGAGTTTTATGTCTCTGAGCTGAGTTACTGTATAGCGGTTCCCTCTCGTTTGGTGGTTAAGTCATAGGTATAAGCACATATACGTAATTTGTGTGCACTTTCAATTTTTAGGTGCCCAAACTGAATGCATGTCCTGCCTAATACACTTGAACTGGCCATGCCTACCATCCTACCCACCAAATAAACATAATAATGTAACTCATACCCCGATATTGTCTTCTCTCCAGCTGATCTCCCTCCAATCAGAAACACATGTAAGTTCAAAGTTGTTTTTCTATAACAGCAAAGATTATTCCAAAATACTGTTAGTATTGATACTAGGAGTTATGTACATTAAAAATGCTAATTAAAAGAAGAACCTGCCTTCTGCTGAAGTTGTCTCACATCACCCTTCTCGGCCAGTCTGGCTTTCTGAACCCCCCTTCAATTGATTCCCCTTCTGAAACTTCCCTCCAGTGAAAAAAGAGGATTTACACAGGAGAAATGTTTTCTTTCAACCCTGGCAAGCAATGATGATAAGAGTGGGGGGGGGGGGGGGGCTCTTAACGGCCACAAAAAGAAAAGACAGAATTAGAAAGTGAATTTGCAGCAAAAACACGCAGGTCGACCGACTCTTTAAATCTGTCTCTGCATCTCGGGGGAGACAGGAGGAAGAGCCTCAGGGGTTACAGAGTCGAACTTTCTGCCCCAGAGCTCAATGAAATCGAGGCTGATTCCTTCTGCTTCTGCCCCCAACACAACGAACGTTACCGGGCACGACTTATAACCAACTGCCAGGAGGAACGCGCGCGAGCTTCTCTTCTTCCCCCAGTAACATTCTGACCAATAAAAAAACCCAGAAAGCTGAAACTCCTCCTCCTCTCCGCCCCATCAGCGCGTGCGGGTGGAGCCTCACAACTCCTCTTCCCGCCCAGGGAATATTCCGAGCTACGAAGAGCCAGAAAGAGACGAAACTCCTCCTCCAATCCGCCCCATCAGCGCGTGCAGGTGGAGCCTCACGACTCCTCTTCCCGCCCCAGGGAATATTCCGAGCAACGAAGAGCCAGAAAGAGACGAAACTCCTCCTCTCCGCCCCATCAGCGCGCGCGGGTGGAGCCTCACAACTCTTCTTCCCGCCCAGGGAATATTCCGAGCAACGAAGAGCCGAAACTCCTCCTCCATCGATTCTAGTGGGTGGGATCTCCGCTTTCCCGCCCCACGGCCATTCCGACCAATCAGCGGTACAAGAGACAAAGACGCCGAGAAAGGCCCGTTGTGTCCTTCAGCAGGCTCAGCCCTCCGCCCCCCTTTGTGATGTCATCATAAAGCTGAATGCGATTGTCTTTCTGCCTTTAATTTTTTTGTAGATTCATTACAAACCTCCGGCCCAAATCTCAGCTTTTCACATCCAGAGACAGAGAGAGCCCTTCAGTCCTTCACACAGCCTTAAAAAAACCCCCAGAGGAAAATGCCCGCGGGAGCTTCTACTCAGGTAGGAAATCCTCCCCTCCCCCCACCTTCCTGCTCCTCTCTGCCAAGTTCTGACCCAGAACACTGCAGAGTCAGGAGCCCAATTTGGGGACCTTCTTGAGTGGAGAGAGAGAGAGAAATTACGATTCCAGAAAGAGAGATTTTGGGGCTCGTTTTCAAAGCATTTAGGTGTCTATGTGCTTTGAAAACGAGTCCCTCTGTGGCCTAGTTTCAACGGAGGGGGGGGGGGGGAGGGTGCTGGTGCTGGAAAATTCTCTGCCTAACCACGAAGAGAATGAAGTGGATATAATTCAATCAGTGATCTGAAACAGTGTCGAAACATAGAATTTTGTTTCTACAAATTGGTACTTAAAGAAATGTGATAACACTAGTTTTTTTAGCCCCTTACATTAACGGGTACTAGAATAGATGTGTAGGCTTAGGCTCTTCTTTTCTTTCTTTCTCTTCCCCTCCCCCCGTCCAGCAGCAGCCCTTCTTCCTTCCTTTTACCTCTCCTCTGTCCAGCAGCACCCCTTCCATGCTCCCCCTGTCCAGCAGTAGCCCTTTTACCTCCCCCCCTGTCCAGCAGCACCCCTTCCATGCTCCCCCTGTCCAGCAGTAGCCCTTTTACCTCCCCCCCTGTCCAGCAGCACCCCTTCCATGCTCCCCCTGTCCAGCAGTAGCCCTTCTCCCTTCATTTTACCTCCCCTCTGTCCAGCAGCACCCCTTCCATGCTCCCCCTGTCCAGCAGTAGCCCTTCTCCCTTCCTTTTACCTCCCCTCTGTCCAGCAGCACCCCTTCCATGCTCCCCCTGTCCAGCAGTAGCCCTTCTCCCTTCATTTTACTTTTCCTCTGTCCAGCAGTAGCCCTTCCCTGCTCCCCCTGTCCAGCAGTAGCCCTTCTCCCTTCCTTTTATTTACCCATATTCAAGCTCCCATGTCCCCTTTTACCTTCCCTATTTCTGTCTGGTGCTGGGGATTCGGGCTCTGAGGGAGTTGACTTGTGCATCAGGTGCCAATGCACTCTGGTGCGGGGCCTCTGCCGGCCCGCAGGGAGCTGGTTTGCCCACACTGCGCCTGTGGAGCTCTGTATCCTGGGTTGTCGGGTAGGTGTTCGGGCCACGGGAGGAGTGGGTTGTGTGTGGGAGCTGACAGGATGGCGCCATGGCCTTTGACCACCTCCAGATACTCCCCCGCATGCGCAAGTGCTTTGGTGGGCCTTTGGGGGGTGGGGCAGGGACTCATGCAGTCGGCAGCATGATGCAGTATCACTGAGGGAGGGCGATGGGGAAACCGCCGCAGGCAGAGTTCAACTCTACTGCGGCGACATGGATCACAACGCACGGCCGCATGGAGTTTCAACTGCTCCTGCGCACTAAGGGTTTTATTATAGCAGATTCTTTTCAGCTACAGTGGCAAAATAAGGCTCAAAAACTTTCAACTCTTAACTCCCACTCACTGCTGCCAGATACTTATACCCACTGTATTATTTCGTCTACCATAATTTCTCCAACCCTATTACATAAGAACATACGCAATGCCTCTGCTGGGTCAGACTTGAGGTCCATCGTGCCCAGCAGCCCGCTCACGCAGCGGCCCCAACAGGTCCAGGACCTGTGCAGTGATCCTCTATTTATACCCTTCTATCCCCCTCTCCAGCAGGAAATTGTCCAATCCTTTCTTAAACCCCAATACCGTACTCTGACCTATTACGTCCTCTGGAAGCGCATTCCAGGTGTCTACCACACGCTGGGCAAAGAAGAACTTCCTAGCATTTGTTTTGAATCTGTCCCCTTTCAGTTTTTCCGAATGCCCTGTTACACTTATGTAAACAAGGAAAAAGTGTTATTTACTTATTACAATAACCCTGACATGTCATGTCTGTCAACTCTTCTGAGTAGTTGGTTGGTTGGGCTGAGAACTTTTCAGCACCCCCTCATAATTGCTATATTGTAATCTTGGCTGGGTACTGAGAGTTATATATATCCTGAAAACTGTTCCCTGCCCCACTGACCTGCAGCACTGGGAAGGTCTCCTGAAATATAACCCTGCTTTGGGACTGTATATTATGTGTTTGTGAATTATATTTACCCTTGATGAGCCCCTTCACTGGGAAGCCTCCTATTGGTGATGCAGAAGGTACTGAGAGGAAGATTCTCTAATATCGCCAGTAAAATCTGACGGGCCGCTCCCTATCTTGGCCGTAAAAGTAACAATTTCATAAAGACAAGTGATTCTTGAAAAACCACGCATGCCAATGAGGTTCGCAGAGGGTCGCTGAAGTTACATGAGATGAGTCGCTGGTGATAGCGATCAGCACATGTGCAGAATAGATTACGGAAAGAGGCATAAATGTGTGCATGTGCTGGGAAAAAGCTATGCCGTAGGAACACATGTGTGTGCCTTAATTGAACACAATATATGCACACGTCATAGGCACGTGTCACATGTGGCTGTAGCCATTAGACGCATAAGACATGCTTTTAATGCACGTGCTCAAGAAGCGTGCTTTTGAGATCTTTTTTTTCCCCCTAAAACTACTGAGGGGAGTGTGGCACAGTGATGAGAGCTACAGCCTCTGCACCCTGAGGTTGTGGGTTCAAATCCCATACTGCTCCTTGTGACCCTGGGCAAGACACTTAATCCCTCATTGCCCCAGGTACATTAGATTGTGAGCAGTGGCGTAATAAGGGAGGGGGGCAGTCCGCCCTGGACGCCCTCATGGTGAGGGCACAGAAATCCATCCTCCTCTCCACCCCTACTGCCACACATGCGTGTCGCTTGCCTTCTCCCGTACCTCCGTAAAGTTCCTGGCACTAGCAGCAACCTCCCTGCTGCTGTCATGCCAGCATCAGCTTTTCCTCTGATGTCACTTCCTGGACCCACACCTAGGAAATTACATCAGAGGAAGAGCCAACGTTGGCACCACAGCAGCTTGAGGGTTGCTGATCACGCCAGGAGTGTTACAGAGGTTCAGGGGAAGGAGCGTGTGGAGGTGGGGGGCAGAGAAGAGGGTGGTGGAGGGGCGACCCCCGCCAAGGGCACTTCTCACCCTCAGCTACTCCACTGATTGTGAGCCCACCGGGACAGATAGGGAAAAATGCTTGACTACCTGGATGTAAACCTCTTAGGCTATAAGTGATATAAAAGGCATATCCCATTCAGGAAAATTAGGGACATCCATCATCTTCAGGATCACCGAATTGTGGAACAGCTTTACTGCCCCGCTTCGGAGTCTAACCTCCCTCCAACTCTTCCGAAAACATTTGAGAACTTGGCTTTACTCTAAAATATAATTGACCTCTCCCTATTCGATATACTAAGTCCCTCTAAACTTTCTCTTTACTAAGTCTTTCTACTTTCATTGGAGTTCCTTCTATATCAATTCTTGTAAACCGTGTCGAGCTCTACTTCTGTGGAGATGATGTGGTATACAAACTTAAGGTTTAGTTTAGTTTAGTTTAAATACTATATGTGGATGGTGTACTTTTAAAAAAAAAATTATGATGAGCCACAGCCAGAAATACTTTATCCAGTATCAGCACCCCTGGACTAGCCGGTAATTTTTTGTTGGCAAAAGCCAGCGCCGCACTTGGAGAATCATCCAGAGTGCTTGTTTAAATATTGATGAACTCATTTTACTACCATTTTAATATTCATGACCTTATTATAATACACTTGCATGGCAGAGTCAGTGTTGCACCCTGGATCATTCTCCCTCTTTTTCCCCTCCCCACTCCTGCACAGCATTTCTTCCTCTTTCCATGTGCAACATGTCTCCCTCTCTCTCACTGTTCATCATCTCCCTTTCTCTGATTCCCTCCCTTGCTGCAAAGGGAGCGGGGAAAGAAAAAGAGAGAGGGATCCAGGGTGCATCTCTTCCATCCCCTCTATTGCCACATCCAACATTTCTTCCTCTCTCATCCCCTGGACCATGTACAGCATCTTTTGCCCCTGCCTACCAGCCCCATGCCCAACATTTCTCTTTCTATCACCCCTTCACCAGCACCATGCCATATCTCTCCCTCCATTCCCAACATTCCTCCCTTTTGCATCCCTTTCAGTTTGTTCACTGTTCTCTCTCCACCAACATTTCTCCCTCATCTTTCTCTTCCCCATGCATCTGTATTCAATCCTCTCCCTGCTTATGCCCAACAATTCTCGTCTTTCTTCTATTCCCTGTGTGCACCATCTCTCTCTCTCACTCACACACCCATGCCCAACAATTCTCCCTTTCTATTCCCACCCCCATCTCAGCATCTTTCCCTCCATCCTATGTCCCAGGTTTGTGTCCCCTCCCTCTCTCCCTTCTCTGTCCCAAGTTTTTGTTTATTAAGATTTGATATACCGCTTCTGCATATTACTGACCTAAGCAGTTTACAATGCAACAATTGATTAAAGAAAGGAATTCCATTGAAGATAGGAAAGATAGGGATAAGATAGTATATCCTAACAAGCATTCAATGAGGATGAAAACAAAGATTAAAATAAAAATACTAGTTAATTATGCCCCCTCCCTTCCTTCTGTGTCCCAAAATGTACCCTCTCCCTTCCTTTTGTGTCCTCCTCTCTCCCATTTGTGTCCCAAGTTTGTGCCCCCTCCTCTCCTTCCAGCCTTTGTCCCATGTTTGTGCCCCCCCCCCGTGTCCCAACCTGCTGCCTCCTTTATCCCAAGTTCATTCCTCCTCTCTCTCCCTTCCTTCCTTGGCCCAACATGCATGCGTGCTTGCTCCCTCCCTTCCTTCCTCTATCCTGTGGCCCAATTACTTCCGTGTCTCCTTCCAATGAAACTACTGGAGCTGTCCAGGTCAGCCGCCTCCTTCCTGCCTTCCAGCCAAATTTCTTGGCAGGGCCGCGGGCTGCAGTTCCTGCACATGGCTAACCCAGAAGCCTTCCCTCTGAGGTCAGCTCTGACGTTGGAGGGAAGGCTTCCAGGGCGATGTGCTGGGAGCGCTGCACGCTGATTTGTGGAGGGGTCAAGTGTGGCTAGATGACAGGAAAAGGAGTTTCACTATTGAGGTAACATTCAAGCCCCTTGAGGTGTCTCCATCCCCATGGGATCCCTGTGACCCTGGGAAGGAGACCCAGCCAGTTCCATGGGATTCCTGTCTCAGTTCCCATGCAGCTCTTTAGTTGGAGTCTGCCAGGAAGCTCAGAAAAGACCACGGTGAGCCGTTTTGAAAATTGGCCTGTTAAAAATAGCCATTAAACTATTGTTAAAGACATGGTAAGTGTGAGAATCTGCTCCTGAGTGTGTTTCTGGTTTGTTTCAGATGCGGGTGACATTTGAGGACATCACTGTCTCTTTCTCTCAGGAGGAGTGGGAGTATTTGGATCAAGGGCAGAAAGAGCTTTACAGGGAGGTGATGAAGGAGAATTATGAGATCCTGATCTCACTGGGTAAGGGAGATTTTTAAGTTTTTATTAGGAGTATTGGAATTTTATTATAGAGATTATTGTATATGGTGCAGTTTGGTGAGAAAGTGAATGAGTGCTGCAGGGATTGCTTTATATCCTCTCAGCAGTGCATGCACTGGAGTTGATGAGAATGGGGTTCAGTTGAATTGGAGGTAATGAGCACCAGGGGCTGAGAAGACTCGGTGCATAAGGGTCAATTCAAGAAAGTTCGCCTGAGGTTATGTGCCAAAATTTCATGTGCTAAGTGCAGAATGGTGTGGTAGCCGTGTTAGCCACTTTTAAAGGTAATATATAGAAATAATTACTGCTACTATTTATCATATCTATAGTGCTGAAAGATGCACACAGTGCTGTACATTCAACATGTAAAAAGGGGAAAGCCGATAGTCGACCAAGAGTCGGTGGTTCGGGAAATGGCCCAGAGGATACCATGCAGGAAGATTGCGGGGAAGACTTGCCGGATCATAGGCAAGATAGAAATCCTGACGGATTGAAAGGGACACAAGAAGGGAAGGAAATACAAGAAAGTAACAAGCCGTAAACTCAAGTGTATGTACATGAACACAAGGAGCCTAAGGAGTAAGTTGGGGGAATTGGAAGCTATGGCACAAAAAGATAACCTTGACATCATTGGCATCATGGAAACATGGTGGAACGAGGAAAACATCTGGGACACTGTGCTTACCGGGATACAAGCTATACCGCAGAGAGAGAGTAGGACAAAAAAGTGGGGGTATTGCCCTATACGTCAAAGAGGGAATCGAGTCTACCAGAGAGAACACGCCGGAAATGAAAAATAAGATACAGTCTCTATGGGCCAAAATTCCAAGAACAAATGGAACGGAAACGAAGATCAGTATCTACTACCCCCAGGGCAGTCCAAAGAAACTGATGGAGAAATGACGGACGAAATTAAACACAACTGCAAGGGAGGCAACGCAGTTATGGGCGACTTCAATTATCCGGGGATAGACTAGAACCTAGGTACCTCTGGCTGCAGTAGGGAGATCAAGTTCCTGGATGCTGTAGGTGATTGCTTCCTGGAACAACTTGTCAAGGAAAATACGAGAGGAAATGCAATTCTGGATTTAGTTCTAAATGGACTACAAGGACCGGCACAAGGTGTAGAAGTAGAAGAGATGCTGGGAAGCAGTGATCACAATATGATCCTCTTTGACCTGGACACAGGGGCAAAACGATCCAGAACGAAGGCCATGGCACTGAACTTCCAAAAAGGGAATTACGAAGGGATGAGACCCATGGTGGGGAAGATTAAGAAGAAGATAAGCACTGTGAAAATGCTAGAGCAAGCATGGTCCCTTTTTGAGGACACAGTCACCGAGGTGCAAAATTTATATATACCGCATATCAACAAGGGATCCAAGAGGAAAAAGAACAAGGAACTGGCATGGCTCACTGTAGCAGTGAAGGAAGCGATCAGAGACAAGAAGATTTAGTTTAAGAAATGGAAAAGGTCAAAAAAGGACAAAAACTGGAAAAAACACAAACGACATCAAAGCAGGTGCCATAAGGCGGTAAGAGGGGCCAAAAGAAACTACAAGGAAAAAATAGACAAGGAGGCAAAAAACCAAGCCGTTCTTTCTATATATCAAGGGGAAACGACCCGCGAAGGATGAAGTGGGGCCATTGATGACCATGGAATAAAGGGAGTACTAAAGGAGAACAAAGCCATTGCCGACAAACTGAACACATTTTTTGCGTCTGTGTTTACCGAAGAGGATATATACAACATACCAGAAGCCAACAGGCTATATGCAGAAAATGAAGACTGGTAACTGACAGGGTTGACAGTCAGTCTAGAAGAGGTATGCAGGCAGATTGATAGGCTTAAAAACGATAAATCCCAGGACAGCATCCATCCAAGGGTAATCAAGGAACTGAAAGGGGTTATAGCTGAACTGCTCCAACTAATAGCCAATCTGTCGATCAAATCAGGAAGGATTCTGGAAGACTGGAAAGTCTATCTTCAAGAAAGGTTCGAGGGGAGATCCAGGAAACTACAGACCAGTGAGTCTGACCTCGGTACCGGGAAAGATGGTAGAGGTGCTGATAAAGGACCGCATCATTGATCACCTTGACGATCACAGTCTGATGAGGACCAGCCAGCATGGCTTCAGCAAAGGAAGATCTTGCTTGACGAACTTACTACACTCCGAGGGAGTAAACAGGCAGATAGACAAGGGTGACCCAGTCTCTCCAGTACACAGCTTCAACCAAACAGTAATTGGCCTTAGCCAACTCCTTAAGAACATAAGAATAGCCTTACTGGGTTAGACCAGTGGTCCATCAAGCCCAGTAGCCTATTCTTACAGTAGCCAATCCAGGTCACTAGTACCTGGTCAAAACCCAAAGAGTAGCAACATTCCATGCTACTGATCCAGGGCAAGCAGAGGCTTCCCCCATGTCTTAATAACAGGCTAAGGACTTTTCCTCAAGGAATTTGTCCAAACCTTTTCTTAAAACCAGCTACACTATCTGCTTTTAATGCCCGAACCTCCAATATGTACAGCAGGCTTCTCACCCAGCCACTCTCTCTCTCTTTCTGGAGGTTTCTTCTCTGAGACCTTTCTTTCTCTGGAGCCTCTTTCCCATGGGGACCTCTCTGAATGAATTCCAAACTGGGTATATGAATCTCTTCCTGCCTGGGTTCCACCCCATGACTCAGCAAGGTAGCCTGTTCATGTAGTTTAGCGCCACCTGCTGGATGAAGGTTAAGCTCTGAGCTATAGAACTCGGTGCATCCTGGACCCTGTAGTTTACCCACTAATGGGCCTGCTGCCCATTGACAATAATATCACTTGTGAGGGAGAATCCCTGTCTCCCTCACAGCAGATATTCTTGTAAATGCGCTTAATCGTAGGTACTATTCAATAAGATAGTGCCTAAGAGGTAAAGGCAGAAGTTTGAGGGAGTGCACACATAGGCAGTCATACGTATATGTTTGAACATTTAGGCATAAGCATTAACACCTGCTACTGATATCGATTAAGTGGTCCCACCTAAATGTAGACTTACGCTAGTTTTCTAGAATGTATTTGACGCACAAAGTTGTCATTATAGAATACCAGCTTAGCACTCACATTTTTGACACCCTTTATACAAGAGGAGTATCAGAAGCACAATAGCACTTATGCACTATATGCACTTTTGCAAGATTTGCACGATTTGCACATATTTATTGAAGCAATGAAGAAAATATAATCATGGAGCCATAGCTGTCATTCCTCAGCATCCAATTTGATTGAGATAAGTAGGATTTTTTTCTTTTTTCTTTTCTTTTTTAGTTTGTTAAACATTTATATATATATATGAGAAAATATATGTATATATATATGTAGAAATGGATGAGAGGATTTTGTTATGATCAATATACAGGACTTATAAGCGCGATGATGGTCCTGGAACATTCTTGCCATGGTCTCCATGCAGGAAATACAAGACTTATGAATTTTAATATTAAAATATTAAAATATTTATTGGGGAATAAAATAAAATATATTTATATAAAAAACATATTTATTAACAAACAAGTGATAAGAAAGCTGGTAATTTGATTTTTTGAAACCCTTTATACAAGGTCATACTTTTGGGCTGCATAAACTCAAGAGAATGGTACAGTTTAGGAGGTGAAGAACTTGTGCACAACAAAAGAGCGAGACTTGGCTATGATTGTATGTGATGATCTTAAGGTGGCCAAACAGGTTGAAAAGGGATAGTGAAAGCTAGAAGGATGCTAGGAAGAGGTATGGCCAGTAGGAAAAAGGAAGTATTGATGCCCCTATATAAAACTCTGGTGAGACCTCATTTAGAATATTGTGTATGATTCTGGAGACCTTACCATCAAAAAGATATAAACAGGATAGAGTTGGTCTAGAGGAAGATTTTTAAAATGGTGCATGGTCTTCGTCATAAGGCGTATGGGGATAGGCTTAAAGATCTCAATCTGTATACTTTCTTGGAAAGGGGAGATATGATAGATGTTTAAATACCTATGTGATGTAAATGTGCACGAGTCTCTCTCATTTGAAAGGAAACTGGAATGAGAGGGCATAGGATGAAGTTAAGAGGTGATAGGCTCCTGAGTAATCTAAGGAAATACTTTTTTACAGAAAGGGTGGTAGATGCGTGGAACAGTCTCCCAGTAGAGGTAGTGGAGACAGAGATTGTCTGAATTCAAGAAGATGTAGGATCTCTTAGAGAGAGGAAGAGACAATGGTTACTGCGGATGGGCCATTTGGCCTTTATCTGCCATCATGTTTCTATGTTTCCTTTAACTCTACCTATTACCATTTTCAAGGAATATCTCATCATCTCACAAACTTGCACTGGGTGGAAATAAATGCTTCAAAAATGCTTTGCAAAGAGGAGACTGACCACTTCTGAAGCTACTTATGGAAAATCCTGGCAATAGCTATGAAAGCAAATGTGTTATTTTAATTATTCCGCCTTTACTTAATCAATTCAAGGTTGGATTACATTACCAGAGGTTGGGTCAGTTACCGAGAAAGTTAGTGCACAGTTTGACATGGACATTCAATAGAGTTGCTAGTACAGATGGCTCAGTATAGTCTTAGTTAGAAGTTCAAGTAGGTTATCATTGGTGCATTGTTATGTCGCAGGATTTGCATTAGACCACTGTTCTTCAACCGCCGGTCCGCAGGAATTTCTGCCAGTCCGCACAGGGCCGGCAAGATTAAAGTGACCATAGGTCCGTTTCAGATCTCCTGTCCCGTTGTCCCCACACACAGCTTTGGGACAGCGGGACAGGTGATCATTTCCTGTCCCTCCCTCCTTCCTTTCCCCGGGTCCCCTTCTCTTACCGCCCTGCCACTGCTGCTAAAGCCGACAGGAAGTTTTCTTTCCGACGTCTTGGGCCAGCCAATCGCTGCCTGGCAGGCCCAGAATGTCCTCTCCAATGTCAGAATTGAAGTCGGAAAGAAGACCTCCTGTCGGCTTTAGCAACAGCAGCAGCAGGGCGGTAAGAGCAGGGTAAAGGAAGGAGGGAGGGTTTTTGTTGTTTTTTTTTGCGGGGCAGGGAGGGAAGGAGATAGGCAGGCAAGCAGGCTGGCTTTGGCCAGGGAGGGAGGGAGAGAGGTAGACAGGCTGGCTTGGGGGGGGGTAGGACAAAGTGTGGAAGGCAGTGAGAGGGACATAGGAAGGAGGCACTGGGGGCACTAAAGACATGGGAAGGAGGCGATGGGGGCATTAAGGCTGGGAAACCACATAAATAAAGCCAGGCAAACCTACAACACATTCTGAAAATCAATTAAAACTGTTCTATTTGACAAATTCCTTGCTTAATGAGATCACCTCTCTCAGGTTTTTGTTTTTTTTGGTGGTTTTTTTCTTCACCTTATAACCCCATTGTATTATGTAACATCTTTCTTCTCTCATGTATTCTTTCACCATGTTTCTCCAATTCATGATGTAACTTCCTTCTTCTTGCATTTTGTAATTTGCTGATTGTCCAGCCTTCTTTCTATGTGAACCGCCTAGAAGTCAGTTTGACTATTGGCGGTATAGAAAAATAAAGTTGTTATTATTATAAGGACATGGGAAGGAGGCACTGGGGGCACTAAAGACATGGGAAGGAAAGAGGGAGGGAATAGAAAGGGACAATTCTTGGGCCTGAGTGCAGAAAGAAAGAAACAAAAGAAAGGATACACAGACAGAAGGAAACGCAACCAGAGACTCATGAAATCACCAGACAGCAAAGATAGGAAAAATGATTTTATTTTCAATTTAGTGATCAAAATGTGTCAGTTTTGAGAATTTATATCTGCTGTCTATATTTTGCACTATATTTGTCTATTTTTCTATAGTTACTGAGGTGACCGAGCTCACGGAGATGGGGCGGAAACGGGGTTTTTTAATTTTAGTCCTAGTAGTTTGCCGGTCCACAAAATAATTCTTTTATTTCTGCCGGTCCACGGATGTAAAAGGGTTGAAAAACACTGCATTAGACAGTCTAGAAATGCGTTTTACAGTTACTATTTCAGTTACTGCAGGGTTGGCTCACTGTCTTGGTACAGAAATGCTGTTAAAATTTTTCTGAACCTGATATATAGTGGTCATAAGATCATAGTATAAGTGGTAGTTAATTCCAGCATTTTGCTAATTGATATTGGATGGGTAAGGTAATTTGCCTGGTAGACTTTATATTTTTGCATGCTGAGAATTTTAAGTGGGAAATGATTTCTGGTGGAATATCTGTTGGAGGTGCCCTGGAGTTGAATGGCATTGCCTGTCAGGATCTTAAAGTCAGTGATACCTAATTTCTTATAGCAGGACTGTGTAGGTGTTTCAATTTCCATAGGCCGAGCCTTACCGGGTCAGACCAATGGTCCATCAAGCCCAGCAGCCCGTTCTCACGGTGGCCAATCCAGGTCCCTAGTACCTGGACAAAACCCAAGGAGTAGCAACATTCCATGCTACCGATCCAGGGCAAGCAGTGGTTTCCTCCATGTCTTTCTCAGTGACAGTCTATGAACTTTTCCTCCAGGAAATTGTCCAAACCTTTTTTAAAACCAGCTAAGCTATCCATTCTTACCATAACCTCTGGCAATGCGTTCCAGAGCTTAACTATTCTCCGAGTGAAAAATATTTCCTCCTATTGGAAAGTATTTCCCTGTAACTTCGAGTGTCCCCTAGTCTTTTTGTAATTTTTGACGGAGGGAAAAATCGATCCACTTGTACCCATTTTACTCCACTCAGGATTTTGTAAACTTCAATTATATCTCCCCTCGGCCGTCTCTTTTCCAAGCTGAAGAGCCCTAACCTTTTTAGTCTTTCCTTATACGAGAGAAGTTCTATCCCCTTGGTTGCTCTTTGAACCTTTTCTAGTGCTGCTATATCTTTCTTGAGATAAGGAGACCAGAATTGAATGCAATAATCCAGATGAGGTCACACCAAGGAGAGATACAGGGGCATTATAATATTAGTCTTGTTAACCATCCCTTTTTTAATAATTTCTAGCATCATATTTGCTTTTTTGGCTGCCGCCACACATTAGGCAGAAGGTTTCATCATATTGTCTATGATGACACCCAGATCCTTTTCTTGGGCGCTAATCCCTAAGGTGGACCCTAGCATCCAGTAACTGTGATTTGAGTTATTCTTCCCAATGTGCATCACTTTGCATTTGTCCACATTAAATGTCATCTGCCAGTTGGATGCCCAGTCTACCAATTTCCTAAGGTCTGCCTGCAATTTTTCACAACCTGCATGCGTTTTAACAACTTTGAACAGTTTAGTGTCATCTGCAAATTTAATCATCTCATTCGTCATTCCAATTTCCAGATCATTTATTTATTTTTTTTTGTATACTCATTTTTATTGAGCAAAAAGTTTACAGCACATCAAACATTACAGAAACATTATCAAGCACAAAAATAAGAAGAGGTACAAATAGTACAGGCAGTACAAGTATAACAGAAAGATCAAATGCCGTAGTCTGATAAAAGCATAACCTGAAGTTCAGAGCATAGCATTCCAGACTCTAGAAATCCAGCACAATACGAATGGGAATGCAAAAAGGTCAACAGTAGCACAAAGTGCAAACATGAGAAAAGGCGATGGTACTATAAACCAAAATGCTCAAGGGTTATATGATATGATAGGAGGGAGGTTCAAAGATCCCCATGTTTAACCCCAACATCCCCTCATTCACACATACACTCACACAACATACATACACACACGAGCATTCAGAGAGCAGAATAAAGACAATGTACGAGGCAATGAAAAAGAGTATCAGAATAGGAGAATACGAAGAAGAAGAGGAAGAAGAGTAATAATATGAGAAAGTAGTACGAAGAAGAAGAATAAGGATGATAATAATAAGTGGAACAGAGGTGTGAGAGTAGGCGGAAAAAAAAGGAAAATAAAAAGAGGTAAGGCAGTAAAGAAACAGTAGCCAATCAGACATGTATCAGCATAGTACAAGTGGAGCAGAAGCAGAGCCAGGCATGCGAAGATGAAGGAAAAGATACAAGACGGTCGTCACCATCAATCCTGACAAGACGACAGAAATCGGTCCCACAGAGCACTATATTCTTTCCAGTGATCCTGAGCACGAGAAGAATAAGTTTGAAGCTCATAATGACCCAGGACCTTCATGCGAGCCAGCCAGATCGGGTAAGTAGGGGCCTCAAGAGACGCCCAATGTTGTAGAATAAGCTGCTTTCCCAGCATGATCGCATGAAGGACGAATTTCTGAGAAGAGGTGGTGAGCTGCTGTTGAGACAAGTCCTGTACATCACCCAACAGCAAGGCAGACGGGTTCCAAATCAAGGTACAACAAAGAGTAGTGTCAAGACTAGCTCAGACGGAGTCCCAGAAGGAGAGAGTAGAACAGAGAAAGAAAGAATGTAGATAGGTTCCCGGAGAGAGATGGCATTTAACACAAAGATCATCCGGCCAAAGCTTCATGACAAAACCTTTGTGTCTAGATAGATAGGCACGATGTAATATCTTAAATTGGATCTCCCGCAGCAAAACATTTTTGAGAAAAAGGTATATATTTTGAAAGAAAGTCTGCAAATCCTGAAGAGAAACCATCAAGCCCAAATCCCGGGACCAATCATCCACTACAGATTGAAGGCAGCGCTCCCCCTGAAAATCCCGACCCTCCTTATACCAGGTAGCAATCCTGTTCTTGTGAGGAGGTGTAAGTAAAGCCTTCTCATCGATGGCACCACAAGACCAGGAGTTCGAAGGGACAGCAGAGAGGGAGAAAAAATAATGCTTGATTTGAATATAAAGGTAAGCCTGTGTGGTGGGGAGCCTCCAATGGGTGCACATGAGGGAAAAAGAAGGAAATCTACCGCCCCCCATATGCAACAAATCAAGTATGGTGGAATCTCGTTCAAGGCGATCTCTCAAGCCCGGCAGACCCCGAATTCCGGGTACAAACCCCGGGTTACCCAATAAAGACAAAAAAGGGGACGGATGAGGCACCTTATGTTGTAGACGTCGCCACCACGTCCACGCTTTGCGAAAGGCGAGGAGGAAATCCAAGGTGGGGTAGCGTAAAGAGACCGACGAACCTGGACTCCCATGGATAAACGACACAAAAGATATAGGGGAGCAGCAAGAAGCCAAAAGACCCGGCGGGGAATATTTACGGTGTGACGTCAAATGTTCATGAATCCACCGGAATAGGGATGCCACATTATAGAGACGGATGTCTGGTAGGCCAAGTCCCCCCTGCTCCTTGCTCCGGGTTAGTTTAGGGAAACCTATACGAGCCCGCCTATCCTGCCAGATAAACCTACGAATAATGAAGTTATAGTGACGTTCATCCTCCCGGCTAACCCAAAAGGGTACAGTTTGAAGAGCGTATAGAAGTTTAGGAAAGAGAACCATCTTAACCAGGGCTACCCGGCCCATCAGGGATAAGGGAAGGGAGCGCCACCGATGACAAAGAGACTTGATCTGTCCAATAGTTGCCGAGATATTAGATTCATAGAGAGTACTCGGGTTTTTATATAAAAGAATCCCCAAATATTTCAACTTCCCGGGCGCAATGCCAACCCCCAGGTGTTCGAACCACTTATCACCCATCGGGTCATGGAGAAGGAGAGCTTCAATTTTATCATAGTTAATTTTCAATCCAGTAAAGGAACCAAAAGAATTAATAATACGCATCAGATGGGGAAGGTGAACGTCTGCATGGTTTATGTAAAGTAACATGTCATCTGCGAACATACTGATACGGAACTCAGATCCCCCCACACTCAGGCCCTGCAGAGTCATGTCCTGACGGATGCGGATAGCAAGGGGTTCAAGAGAAAGAAGGAAAAGCAGAGGTGACAGGGGGCAACCCTGCCAGGTGCCACGACCAAGAGAGAAAGGATCAGAAATCCCTCCATTAATCAAGAGCTGTGATTTAGGTGAAGAGTAGAGAGCAGATACCCAATGCACAAAGTCCCCAGAGATGCCATACTTTGCAAGCACCCAGAAAAGATGACGCCAGGAGACCATATCAAATGCCTTTTCTACGTCAAGGCTGGTGATCAAGGCCCTGTCCGAAGCTCGGGAGGGCATCTGTAGTACTGCGAGGACCTTTAGCAGGTTCATAGAAGCGTGCCTTCCAGGAACGAAACCTACCTGATCCTCATGGATCAGCTCCGGGAGCAGCACGTTTAGGCGCGACGCCAGGATTCCCGCCAGGAGCTTGACGTTCTGATTTAGAAGCGAAATCGGCCGATAAGAGCCCAACTGGTCCATAGGTCTCCCCGGCTTCGGCAAAATAATCACATGAGCGGTGTTATGCGTGTTTCCCGGAGGGGTGTCCGAGCGAAGGCCCATAAAATAGTCCTGGAGGGCGCATAAAGCGGAGGGTGGTAAAAGCTTATAGAACTCCGGTCCAAAACCATCCGGGCCCGGAGTTTTGGCTAATTTAAGACGTCGAATAGCAGTTTGCAATTCCTCCCCACTGATCGGCCGATTAAGAAGAAGATTTTGAGATTCCGAAATGCTAGGTATGCTCAAGTCAGAAAAGAAGGCATCCCGGGCCTGATCATCAGGAGGCTGCTCAGCGTAAAGCTGTTGGTAAAACTGCAGAAATTGTTTCGTGATCTCCTGCTGCTGAATATGCAATTTTCCGCCCGATCCTTTATTTGTGTGATAACATGACGAGTACGAGGGGGCCGGATCAGGTTTGCGAGTAACTTACCAGTTTTGTTGCCCCAAGCATGCAGTTTATATTTGTAAAAGTAAATATTGCGAGAAGCCCTTTGAGATAGAATGTCATTTATTTGATGTTTAACAACTTGAAGTCGGTCCTTCAGCTCCCGTGAGACTCGAGATATGAGAGCGCCGCAGATCTTGCAACTCAGCAGTCAATTTCAATAAGTCCCCATCTCTCTTTTTCTTAACAGCCGCGGAGTAAGCAAGCACGTGGCCTCTCATAACGGCTTTAGCGGCCTCCCAATACACAACCGAGCTGACATCTCCTGCACCATTAGTGGCGAGGAAGTCCTCCCATTTACGCTCTAAATAGGATTTGAAATTGGGGTCAGAATACAAATGAGGAGACATCCGCCAAATCCTGCCAGGAGAGGCAGAAGAAAACTGAAAAGTGGTTCCTAGAAGTGCATGACCAGTGGAGCGGCCATAACAGCCTTAGACAGCTTTGGAAATAGTCCAGCTGAAACGAGAATATAATCAATTCTGGTATATACATTGTGAGGGTGGGAGAAAAAGGAAAAATCACTATCATCCGGATTCAGGGTCCGCCAAGCATCCAACAATCCCAGTTCCTGAAGTAGGAAGGGAATACCCCTATCATAGTGGCCCTTAGTAGCAGATTTAGCAGGTTTGCGATCCACAAGGGGCTCCGCCACCATATTAAAATTGCCCCCTAGAATCATTTGATGAGAGGAATAAGGCGCTAAGAGTCCCACCAAAGTAGAGAAAAATTCATGAGAGTAAATGTTCGGGGCATAGATAGTACCCAACACTAAGGGACATCCCCACAGTTCTCCAATCAAAAATAAATATCTGCCCTCGGGGTCCTTAATCTCCTTATGAACAGTAAAGGGAAGTTTTTTATGGATCAAGATCGCCACCCCTCTCTTCCGGGAAGAATAGGCAGAGAAACCCACCTGTCCCACCCAGTCCCTTCGAAGTTTAAGATGCTCAGTGGGGGACATGTGAGTTTCTTGAAGGAGTGCTATGTCATAGCGTTTTTTTTTCAGATAGGTCAATATTTTTGTACGTTTCACCGGAGAATGGAACCCATCCACATTCAGAGAGTTAACAGAAAGACTAGCCATAGGAAAGGAAAGCAAGATCAGACAGCAGAAAAGAAACCCAATAATCGTCAAGTACCGGGTAGGGGGCGTCCCAGCCAATTCCCCCCAACTCAGTCCCTGCGAAATGTAGGCATCCGCCCAATAGCCACAGCAACCATACCAGAATCATTTCCTCGCACCTCTTCCGCCCATGAAAAACACAACCATCCAAACCACACTCATACAGGCCCATACTCACATCCCACCCCAATCCCCTAATTTCTCCCCTCCCTCCACCCCAGACTATGTAGTCTACCCCTATACAACATGACAGCATAGAAAAACATCAGCCCCAGGCCGCCTCAAAACAGCCAATGATCAACAAAAAATAATAAAACCCTGAATAAAAGCAGAGAAACACTGCAAACATTGCAACCAGGAACTTGTACAATGACATGCCTCAGCAAACGTTGTAAAAAAGGGAGGAGCAAACAGGGGTATGTCAGTATCCAGTAGAAACACATGGTGCATTGAATATCTATGAGTAGCATCAGGAACCAGAATAGAAAAGTAAATAACATATGAGTAACAATAGCAAGATAAATGGGTAATAATCAATAAGAGTGCCCCCCAAAGAGAGCACCCACTAAGCAGTAGACTCCAGGAACAACCAGAGTACGATATCGCTGCAGTCGCAGAAGAACAGCAAGGTGAAACAAGCAGAGATGAAGGAATATCCACTGGTATGTAGAATAGTAGTCATATCACCAGCAACCTTCAGACCATGGCCCCAATCCACAAGAAACCCCCTGTCGAGGCATGGAGCAGGTCCAGGCCACACATAGGCCTCTCGGATTCGTGAGCAGCAAGGAAATCAAGTTCAGTAGTTCTGTGCATACAGTCAATCAGCTACCCCGGGAGGCTCCCAGTCTGAAGGGAGCTTTTGAATGAAATGCTCCATGGCCTGTGGAATTTCCAGGAATATAACCCTGTTATTATGGAAGACCCTTGCACGTGCAGGATACTGAAGAGTGACTGATATTTCTTTTGTAAAGCTCATTACAAAAGGGAGCCATAGCTCTGCGCTGGTAGGAGACTTGAGGCGAGAAGTCTTGAAACAGAAGAACTTTCTGCCCTTCAAATTGCACAGCGGTCCCTCTGCGATACAGGGACAGAATTTTCTCCTTAACCGCAAAATTGAGAAAACCCGCGATGACTGGGCGCGGGCGTTGTTCGTCTTCCCTGCAGGTGCCCACCCAATGAGCTCTTTCTATCACTACCGGGGTCAGAGGCGGCTGGATGTCAAAAACTGTGGGCAACCACGCTTCCAGTCGGGAGCGGAGATCCACATCACGCACCAAGGCAGGGATCCCTATAAATCGCAGATTATTTCTGCGGCTGCGATTTTCTTGATCCTCCGCCCGATCTTTCAAAGTGGAGGCGGAAGTTTCCAGTGATCGCAGCCTTTCCTCAAAATTATCAGTGCGAGCCTCCTGCTGGGCTATACGGTCCTCCGCACGCTGCATTCTGTTGGATTGGGACTCCAGGCGCTCCCGCATTTCTTCCATAAACGATTGAATCTTGGTGAGTTTATCTTCCATCACAAGAGTGAGAGAACGGGTAAGCTCCTGCACCGCGGCTTCCTGGAGCGTGAACATGGGCACCTCGTGTTTCTCCGCCATTTTGGGCGCCGGCAAGGTGAGTTTGGCCTTCACTCTTCGCTGAGGTTTGATCGGCATGCCCCACAGAAACACTGCTGAGAAAGTGACCGTCGTTTACACCTAAGTGTAGGGGGGGATCCGATGTAAAGCTTCAAGTCGTATGTGCGAAAAAATCGGGTTTTTAGCAAGGATTTAGGACGAGGCAGCCCGGAGCTTAGGAGAGGCACGTCCGATCAGGTCTCCAGCATCACGTGACCCCCAGATCATTTATAAGTAAGTTAAATAGCACCAGTCCCAGTCCAGATCCTTGCGGCACTCCACTGTTTACTCTCCTCCATTGAGAAAAATGACCATTTAACCCTACCCTCTGTTTTTTTATTCGATAACCAATCCACAACTAAACTTTGCCACCTACCCCATGACACTTTAATTTTCTCAGGAGCCTCTCATGAGGACTTTATGAAAATCTAGGATAATAGCAAATTTAAAAAAGTACAGAGAAAGGATTCAAAAATTATAAAGGGGATGGGATGAGTTCCCTATTAGGAAAGACTAAAGCAGCTAGGACTCTTCAGCCTGGAGCAGAAACAGCTAAGGGAAGATATATAGCAGTAGAGGAAAGGCCCTGCCGGGGCTGGCCACAAGCTGTCTCTTTACCAGCACTTCCTCTGCTCACTGGCTGCTGCTACAGCATCGGGTGAGAGAGGAAGGTTGTCAGGACTGGCTCTGCTGCTCCAGGAATGGAGGGAGGGAGGGGTTTTGTCAGGACCAGCTCTACTGCTTTGGGAACAGAGGGAGATTGGTAGCTGCTGTGATGCTTCAGGAGCTGGAGGGAGGGAGATTGGTGGCTGCTGCTGATGCCTCTGGGGCTGGAGGGAGGGGAGGTTATTGAGTCAGGAGCACTACTTTGGATGTTGTTTGAGAAGCACGGGAGACAATATTTTTTTGCAAAACAGTTTTTTGATGGTTGGTTGAGTGTGCCGGTTATGTGAATACCAGTTAACTGAGATTCTACTGTATATAATATCATCTGTTTATATCCAGCAGATCATCAGATTTCACAAGAATGGAAGAAAGAAAAGAATCAAGGAGAAGATCCTGTAAAAATGGAACAAATGCAAACACAAGAAAATGTTGGTCAGAATATTTCCCAGGGAACCGAGAGGATTAACACAAAAAATTATAAGCAGGAATCGGAGGAACAGAGAGACCCTGCAGGAGGCTCAATAGATGGAGTCACTGAGTGTGAGAGAAATGACAGGGAGCTCAGTAACATCACTGAGAGCCAAAGACACCTAGGAGAGAGATCCTTCCAAATTAATAATAGTGACATAATGACTTCTAAATTCCACCCTGGCAAGATGAAAAGAAAAAACCACCAGAAAGAATTCACATGTATTGCATATAATAGCAGCAGCGACTTTATTTGTCCTAAATCTAATAAGAGCTTCCCCTTGTTTTCAGAACTCCAAATGCACAAAAGGAATCATAAAAATGAAAAACAATCTACATCTGCTGATTGTAAAAAAAGCTTCACTCAGCTGTCCATTTTAAGAATTAACCAACAGACCTACACAGCCGTCAAACCATTTAAATGTACAGAGTGTAATAAACGTTTCAGTCAGGTTTCAGGTCTAAAATTTCACCAAAATATTCACACAGGAGCCAAACCATATACATGTACTGAATGTAATAAAAGCTATGCTCGTGTTTCAAGTCTAAAATTGCATCAACGGACTCATACAGTAATCAAACCATTTACATGTACTGAGTGTAATAAAAGCTTCACTTTTCTTTCATATCTTAAAGTTCACCAGAGGAGCCACACAGGAGAGAAACCATATACATGCTCTGAGTGTAATAAAAGCTATGCTCGAGTTTCAGGTCTAAAATTGCATCAACAGAGCCACACCGTAATCAAACCATTTCCATGTACTGAGTGTAATAAAAGCTTCACTCGGCTTCAATATCTAAAATTTCATCAAAGAATTCACACAGGAGACAAATTATATAAATGTAGCGAGTGTACTAAAAGCTTCATTTGGATTTCAGATCTAAAATCTCACCAACAGACTCACACCACAGAGAAACCATTTACATGTACTGAATGTAATAAAAGCTTCACTCGGGTATCAGGTCTAAAAATTCACCAAAGTATTCACACAGGAGACAAACCATATACATGCACTGAGTGTAATAAAAGTTTCACTTTTCTTTCATATCTAAAAATTCACCAGAGGAGCCACACAGGAGAGAAACCATATACATGCACTGAGTGTAATAAAAGCTTCACTGTTCTTTCAAATCTAAAAATTCACCAGAGGAGCCACACAGGAGAGAAACCATTTACATGTATTGAGTGTAATAAAAGCTACAGTTGGGCTTCAAGTCTAAAATTGCATCAACAGACCCATGTAGTAGTCAAAACATTTACATGTACTGAATGTAATAAAAGCTTCACTCGACCTTCCCATCTAAAAAGACACAAAATGATCCACATAGGGTACAAACCATTTACATGTACTGAGTGTGATAAAAGCTTCACTCAGCTTTCAGATCTAAAAAGGCACAAAATGAACCACACAGGGAGCAAACCATTTACATGCACTGAATGTAATAAAAACTTCACTCGGCTTTCACATCTAAAAGGACACAAAATGATCCACATGGGGTACAAACCATTTACATGTACTGAGTGTAATAAAAGCTTCATTGAGTTTTCACGTCTAAAAAGACACAAAATGATCCACACAGGAGACAACAAAAAGGATACCTCAAAACTCCACTAAAAAGAAAGAGGGACCACAACAAGAGTCAAAAAGTGGAATTGATGAGTTGAAACGGCCAAGTTTATTACAAAGCATAAACCAGTCAATAATAAGTCAATAGAAGCGGTCAATAAAGGTAAAGCCAGGTAACAAAATACACGTCTATTTTGGTGTATGAAATAAGTTCAAAGGATGTACAACCAGGTTTACAGATAAGCTGACCACCTCTTTTGTAAAAAAAAGTTTCCAAATTTTTATTAAAATTTGATATACCACCTATAAAAAGACTATGGGGCTCATAATAATAAAAAAAAAGTCTAAAAAGTGGCCTAAATGGCTACTTGGACGACCAAAAAGCCTGATCGTCCAAGTATCCATAATCAAAGCTGGTTTTAGACATATCTAAAACCAGCTTAGGCCTTTCCCCTGCCTCTAAACACATAGAGTGAAAAGAGGCAGGGAAAGGGCGGGGGGTGGGCAGGAGGTGGGCTGACCTACACCTAGGCGCACAACAGGTATATCCAAATGTTTTGACAGGTTGCCTAGTCGGCATTTATACGTTTTGACTTAGACCAAGTCAAAACAGGTAGAAACATAGAGTATGATGGCAGATAAGGGCCGGCGGCCCAACAAGTCTGCCCACTCAAGAATCCTCAACAAATCTGCCCACTCTAGAATCCCCGCTCCCAGGAGAATCCATCTTTTAAGCATAACTCTGTAGAAATCCCATGTGTTTGTCCCATCGTCTCTTGATGTCGAGCACATTGCTGGCCTCAACCACTTGGCGTGGAAGACCATTCCATCGATCAATCACCCTTTCAGTGAAGAAGTATTTCCTGGTGTCACCATGAAATCTCCCCCCTTTAAGTTTTAGCGGATGCCCTCTTGTCGCCGTGGGACCTTTGAGAAAAAAAATTTCTTCTTCCACTTCAATGCGGCCCGTGATGTATTTGAATGTTTCTATCATGACCCCCTTTCTCTGCGCTCTTCGAGAGAATATAAGCGCAGCCTGTTCAGACGTTCCTCATAAGGGAGATCTTTAAGTCCTGAGACCATCTTAGTGGCCATTCTCTGGATTGATTCCATTCTCTTCACATCCTTATGATGATGTGGCTTCCAGAACTGGACACAGTACTCCAGGTGAGGTCTCACCATGGATCTGTACAATGGTAGTATGACTTCAGGCTTTTGGCTGATGAAGCTCCTTCTGATGCAACCCAGCATTTTTCTAGCTTTTGCTGAAGCTTTCTCCACTTGATTTGCAGCTTTCATATCGTCCCGGATGAGTACTCCCAAGTCCCTTTCCGCAGTAGTTTTTCACCATTCAAGGTGTATGTCCTGCATGGATTACTGTTTCCAAGATGCATTAATTTACATTTTTTGGCATTAAAGTTTAGTTGCCAAGTACTGGATCATTTTTCCAGCAGAAGCAGGTCCTGCTCCATAGTGTTGGGCCTGGTTGCGCTATCAGGTTCCTCTGCCCTGCCCACAACGTTGCACAGTTTAGCGTCGGCAGCAAATAATGTAATTTTGCCATGAAGTCCCTGAGTCAGATACCTTACAAAGATATTAAACAGTATTGGGCCCAAGACCGAGCCCTATGGCACTCCACTGGTCATTCTTGATGTTTTTGAGGGTATACCGTTTACCTTTACCCTATGAAGTCTGCCGCTAAGACAGTCTTTTACCCATGCTGTCAGTTTCTCCTAGTCCTAGCGTGTTCATCTTGTTCAATAACTTGCGGTGTGGGACACTGTCAAAAACCTTGCTGAAGTCTAAATATTCGATGTCCAGGGACTCGCCCTCATCCAGTTTTTTTTGTTACCCAGTCAAAGAAGCTTATCAGATTGGATTGACAAGACCTTCCCTTCGTAAAGCCATGCTGGTGGGGGTCCCTTAACCTCTCATTATCCAGAATCGCGTCCAATCTGTTTTTAATCAATGTTTCCATGAGTTTACTCACTATTGATGCGAGACTCACCGGCCTATAATTTTCAGCATCTGACCTGCATCCCTTTTTGTGGAGTGGGATAACGTTGGCAGTTTTCCAGTCCAGGGGCACTTTTCCCTTGCTTAGGGAAAGATTGAAGAGCTCGACTAACGGTTCTGCCAGGACCGTTAGCCGAGGGGCCTAAGGCTCCTGGGCCTATTCTGGTTGGCCCAGACACCTCAGGTCCCACCTGTGGGCAAGGTTTGAGCTGCCTGGGCCAATCCGGCCCCATTTCTGAGATGGCTGGCCTGCCAGACGGGCGGGCTTGGCGTCCGTCCGGCCAACGATTTCAAGGTGTGGGGATGGGGGGGGGTCAATCAGGGGTTTGTGGGGGGGTTGTGTCGAGGACAGAAGGACCTGGGATCCCGCCTGCCTGTATTTTAGTGGGGGGTGGGGGTTATAGGGTGTCCCCGGGCCAGGAGGGCTTGGGCTCCCTCCTGGCCCCATCGGACTCGGCGGGAGGGTTGGGGATCGCGGGGCAAGAGGGCTTGGGCTCCCTCTTCCTCGATGTCAGGGGGGGTTGGGGATCGAGGGACAAGAGGGCTTGGGCTCCCTCTTGCCCCAATGTTGTCAGGGGGGTTGCGGTTCGACAGGGCAGGAGGGCTTGGGCTCCCTCCTGCCTGGATCGTTGTAGAGGGGGGTGGATTCTGTAACTGGTGTTGTTTTTGACAGACACCGGTTACAGAATCCAGCTTTTAGGCGAAGGACTGGCTCCTCCTTTGCCTAAAAGCCCTTATTTTAGACATTTAGGGCTTAGGCTTTTTTTAGGTTGATTACATGGTATAAGTTTAGACATAGTGGTGGTCAGGGCGTTTAAACAGCTGAACGTATGATTTTTTTGATAATGGACATTTTCCCTGCTTCTACTTTCAACGTTTAAGGCCTTAGGCCAAAAGGGGACTTAGATGTTTTTTTGATTATGCCCCTCCACGCATTGTGTATTGTTAAAAACATTTTTAAAATATTTAAAAAAATAGATGATCACATTGACAAGGACATACACACATGGTCAGGAGATGCAGGAGAAGAAATACAGCATTCGATAGGAAAGCGAGACCTAAAAGGGAAACAGTGTTGGGTAGATGGTGATAAATGATGAGCAGGCACAGAGAAACCAATGTACCAAGCCAACTAGCAAATTGAAGAGAACAATAAACAGAAATGGGAAACCCGTTATTCCTAATGGTATGACAGTCGAGCTGACCACTTGGACAGTGATAGTTATGTTCATGTTAATAGCAGGCATGGTAAATCCAATGTCTGTCTCTTCTACTCATGCGCTGCAAGCGAGCAGCGGGATCTTGTTGAGTCCCGAGAACAGAACAGCATCCCTGCAGCCCGGAAGGAGTTGATTGGAAGGAGAGCAGCAGTGAAAAAGTTTGGGAGAAATTCAGATTTCTTTCTCACTGTCCGGGAATCTCTCCCCGAAAGAATTTTCTCCCCCTACCCCCCCCCAACAAAGTTTGTCAGCGATATGTGTCTATTCCAAAGAACTGGTATCCAGCTGACACTGGGAGTGGGGCATGTGGAGGGAAAGATCCTTCTGATAGTTCTACAGGAGCGAAAATTAAGAAACCTGCCGTTGTAACTTTAGAAGTACTTGGGAGGCCATACAAGATCTAAATTCCTCTTTTTAGAAAAAAAGTGGATAGAATGGAAGGTGAATTGAAAAGTGTTTCTGAAAAAATTGCGTCTCGGTCCCGAAACTCAGTTCAACAGTTGGAGAAAGTAACATCGTTGGAACTAAAGGCTGAGGAGGTACCAAACCTGGGAGTGGCATTTGTTCTTATGTAATTTTAACCTGATTAAGCGGTTTAAAACATTTTTTATGAAACTTGGTCAAAGATAAGATCTTAACGGAAGATCGAGTATCTGGAAAACCAGTTAAGGAGGAATAACTTGTGTTTAAAAAAAAAATTTTCCAGTCCTCATTGATATCGTCAGTGGATTTGGTAAGACGTTATTTTAAAGAGGTCCTTAAAATACTGGATGAAGTCCTTCCTCCAATTAAAAAAGCTTAATATGTTTCCAGGAAAGAAATGGGAGAGGCTGGGGCCTCTGAAAAATCAGATCCAATAGTGAACTTAACTGACTTTCTTGACTCATCTCTTGAAATAGTGACCCAAAGACTGACTGTAATTGTAACATTTGCTTTGGAACTGGATCGCAATAATGTTTTGCGCCTATATTTCTGTAATATTAATCAGCAGTTTTTGGGATCATGTATTTGGATTTTTCCTGAGGCGCCAGTCATTCCTGGCCTGTAGACCAAGAGTGAACACTTTGGGAGTCAATTTTGTATTGAAATTTCCTTGTATTTGTGTTGTTCTTTTTGAGGGTACTTATAGTTTCGTTATCAACTGTTTTATGCTTTGTAATAAACTTGGTTGTTCTACCTCATCATCTCCACTTTTTGGCTCTTTTGTTGTGGCTCCACACAGGATACAAACCATTTAAATTGCACCGAGTGTTTATAAAAGCTTCACTCAGTTTTCAACTCTACAAAGACACCAAAGGATTCATATAGGTCATAAACCGTTTACACGTACCGAGTGTAATAAAAGCTTCAATCTAAAAATTCACCAAAAGATTCACATTATAAAATAAGACACTGGCTATGAATCAACTCCTCCTTCCTGCACTGTCCTGTAGTTTTAATATTGTAGACTGGCTCCTGCCTAGGCTGCCTCAAATCCCAAAATTGCTGCCGTGAGACTGACGCTAAAAGTTGCAGCAGCCATTTTGACTGGAAACAGAGGCTGGGCAGCAGCGAGTGCGGACTGATCCTGCCTCAACTTGCCACTAGACCACCAGCAAGGTAAGGTAAACACAGGAGCAGCAGTAGGCTATAGATGGGCTTGCGGGAACTTCTGGTGTAAGTGGAGGCCCAGAAAAAAAGTTTCCGTTTCAGTTGAAAATATTCTGGTTTCAACTAAAAGCGACAGTGCAAGGCCAAATGTAGATTTTGGCATCAAAATTCAGTTGGTCTGTATTATAGGACCTCAGCATCAAATTTAGCTATGACGATCCTGAAGGTGACAGTCATTTATAGCCTAAGTCAGGATTTCACCAATGAATATGCAGGAGATTTATGCGCATGCACTGCTTTCAATGCATATTCATTGGGGAAATCCTGAAAACCCGACTGGATTGCGGCCCTCAAGGAG
Organism: Geotrypetes seraphini; assembly: GCF_902459505.1. Lineage (NCBI taxonomy): Eukaryota > Metazoa > Chordata > Amphibia > Gymnophiona > Dermophiidae > Geotrypetes > Geotrypetes seraphini. Next base: position 504,886,098 of record NC_047085.1, read on the forward strand.
GGACTTTGACACCCCTACGGCGTTGGGGGTTTGGTGGGTTGTAACCCCCCCCCTCCATTTTACTGAAAACTTAACTTTTTCCCTAAAAACAGGGAAAAAGTGAAGTTTTAAGTAAAATGTGGGGTTACAACCCCCCAAACCCCCCACAACGCAGCACAATCTGTATTAAGTAAAGTGGGGGGGTTCCCCCCAAGCCCCCCCCTGTCGGATCCCTAAAAACAGTAATTTTCTTCAGCGTGCGCCTCCGCGCTGCGCTCAATTGTCTGCTCGCACCTTTGTCCCGGTGCGCTTTTGACCTGACACCCAAAAATCAATTGGTCAGGCAGTCACTATGCAAATCTCTGCACACTTTAAACTCTCTTTCTGATTGGAAGAGTTGGAACCAAACAGACATTCACTATCACAAGGCAGTTAGATGAAACACGTTCTCAGCGACGAGAGACAAAAGACAGATGGAATATGTGGCACAGTGGTTAGAGCTACAGCCTCAGCACCCCCCAAACCCCCCGTCGGAGCCCCTAAAAACAGTAATTTTCTTTGGCGCGCGCCTCCGTCTTGCGCTCAATTGTCGGCGTGCGCCTTTGTCTTCCGCGTTGTTGTCTATGAACCTATCTGCATTCGGTCAGGGCTTGGTTGAGTGATAACTGATACAAAAAAAATGATCGCTCTGAATTAATGCTCTTTCAGTTTAAGACTCTTTTTAACCTGTTTTCAACCTCTGCTTTTTTTGTTTGTTTGTTTCTTTATTGGGATTTATGAAGAGATTCATCCAAGGCAATATACAGCAGGTACAATTTAACATAAAACTTATACAATAAATGAGGTAAACTTGAAAACAGCAAATTTAAGTCTAATAATAGGACTACCATGAAACAGTATTTAAAAAATATATTTAATTTAATGCAGAGTTTATATACCAATAAATCATCACACTGGCTTCGAAGTGGTTTACAAGAAAACAAGTGAAAACTAAACTTTATACAATAGCTAAAAATCTAATCAAGTACTTTAAGTAATTTCTCTCTCTGTCCCAGTGGGCTTACAATCTAACTGCAGAGGGAAGAGGGGATATGATTCAAACGTTCAAATACTTAAAGGGTATTAACGTAGAACAAAATCTTTTCCAGAGAAAGGAAAATGGTAAAACCAGAGGACATAATTTAAGGTTGAGGGGTGGTAGATTCAAGAGCAATGCAAGGAAATTCTTCTTTTCGGAGAGGGTAGTGGATGCCTGGAATGCGCTCCTGAGAGAGGTGGTGGAGAGGAAAACAGTGATGGAGTTCAAAGAAGCGTGGGATGAACACAGAGGATCTAGAATCAGAAAATAATAGTAAATATTGAACTAAGGCCAGTACTGGGCAGACTTGCACGGTCTGTATCTGTATATGGCCATTTGGTGGAGGATGGGCTGGGGAGGGCTTCAATGGCTGGGAGGGTGTAGATGGGCTGGAGTAGGTTTTGATGGAGATTTCGGCAGTGGGAACCCAAGCACAGTACCAGGTAGACCTTTGGATTCTTGCCCAGAAATAGCTAAGAAGAAAAAAAATTTAAATTGAATCAGGTTGGGCAGACTGGATGGACCATTCGGGTCTTTAGCTGCCGTCATCTACTATGTTACTATGAAAAGGAATGAACAAACAATTATCATCATATGTAATGGACATAGATGAAGGAAGGAAGAGGGAAAATAATTTAATATAAACATAACAGGAGAGAAAAACTCCCAAGAAGCAAAGTTACTGAACAGATAGGTATTTAACAAATAGATATGTTTTAAGTAGCTTTCTAAAGGTGAGGTAATTAAGTTGTGTTTTTAATGGTGCTGAAAGGTCATTCCAGGTTCTGGTAGCTGCAGAAGTGAAGAAGGTATTGAATATTCATTTGTATTTCACTCCCTTAGATGAAGGGACAATCAGTTGTAGAGTGGGGGTAATCCTCGATGAGGTGAAGTGGAAAGTGGAGAACATATTGACTTATCCTAGGACAAGTAGGCAGTATATTCTCACGTGTGGGATCTCCCTAGCTGAGATGAAAATGGGTTGGAGGGAAGTTGGTTGTCATGTAGAGCAGTGTTTTTCAACCTTTTTTACAGCTATGGACCGGCAGAAATAAAAGAATTATTCTGTGGTCCGGCATCGGCCCATGGACCGGCGGTTGAAGAACATGGGGCTAAGTCGTGGGCCAGACTCCGCCCATTTCTACCCAATCTCCACCCCAGACCCCGCCCCCTTAATAGTACTAATTGCACCTTGCACGTCCCGTGCCTCATCTGGAAGCCTTCCCTCTGACGTTGCAATGTCAATGAAGGCTTCCGGTTCAGGCGCAGGACGCGCGTAGGAGCCACTGCCCGTGGCTTTGTGCACTGAATCGGTTAGGAAGAGGGAGCTGGCTCGAAGATAACGCCGCATCGATCGCACCGTGTTCCGGTGGTTGAAGAACACTGTCTTGGGTCTGATGTACGTGCTGGCCCTGTGGACCGGCAGGAAATTTCTGTGGACCGATGGTTGAAGAACACTGATGTAGAGAATAAATTCTGTAGGACTGTTTGTCTGAACCGACTCTCCCTTCTGGAATGATTCTCCAAACAGTAGTGGGATATGAAGGTATGAATTGGGGACCATGTGGCTGCTTTACAGATGTCAATAGGAGTGTATCATAGGTGAGCTACTTAAGTTGCCATTGCTCTAACACAGGGGTCTCAAAGTCCCTCCTTGAGGGCCACAATCCAGTCGGGTTTTCAGGATTTCCCCAATGAATATGCATGAGATCTGTGTGCATGCACTGCTTTCATTGCATATTCATTGGGGAAATCCTGAAAACCTGACTGGATTGCGGCCCTCAAGGAGGGACTTTGAGACCCCTGCTCTAACATTATGTGCCGTGATATGACCTTGCAGCAGCCCAGCCCGAGCACAGGAGAAAGAGATACAGACCGCCAGCCATGTGGAAATGCTGCTCTTAGTAACGGGAGTTCCTAGTTTGTTAGGATCAAATGACAAAAACAATTGAGTGGAATTTCTATGAGCTTCTGTCGAATAAGCAATAGAACGTTTAAAGTCCAGTGCGTGGCGTGCTGCTTCCCCAGGATGAGCGTGTGATCCTGGAAAGAAGACAGTTAAAACTATAGACTGTGAGATGGTGCTCTGGCTAACATGGCAGAGGATAGTGTCCCAGGGAAGCCAGGTGTTGGTATACTAAAGGCCTAGGCTAATGTGGATCTTTTTGCATACAGTTACATGCATTTCCACTACTTTCCAGGTATACTAGATCAGTGATATTCAACCCAGTCCTCGGGGACCACCTGGCCAGTCGGGTTTTCAGGATATCCACAAGGAATATGGATGAAAGAGATTTTGAAAACCCGACTGGCCAGGTGGTCCCCAAGGACTGGGTTGAATATCACTGTACTAGATAGAAAAATGCCCATCGGGACAGTTAGGGAAAACACCTGAATGAAGTAAGTGGCTTATGCAACAACTGCCCTGAGACAATAAGAAGGATATTGTTAAAAGGACCAGGGAGACAATTTTTTATTCATTTAATTTTCTATACTGTTCTCCCAGGGGAGTTCAGAATGGTTTACATGAATTTATTCAGGTACTCGAGAGCATTTTTCCCTATCTGTCCCGGAAGGCTCACAATCTATCTGGGGCAACGAGGGGGGGGGGATTAAGTGACGGGTCACAAGGAGCAGTGTGGGTTTGAACCCACAACCTCAGGCTGGTTAAGCAGGATTTAGGAAAGGCTGAACGCATTCAAAATTTGCTCTTTAGATGTAAAGAATTAAAAAGACTTTTTTCTTTGTTCTCTGGCTATGTGGGTTCCTCTTCCTCCCCCCCTTTTTTTTCTTGTAGTATTGAATATTTTCCTGTCTTTAACTTTCTCTAAAGTCTTTTATGTTCAAATATGTTTTATTAAATTTCCAACAAAGTACTTGAAAAATATACAGAAATATACATCAAAATCTCCCACATGTGCCCAAACCATTCCCTCCCCCCAACCCCCCTCCCCCCCACCTGTAGTGAAATAAAGTCCAGTAACATTTCAGGAAGCATGTGATCATCTTCACATGTTCAATAATCTACTTCGAGCATGGGGAGTAAGGTCCATCCAGAAACGTTCCCAAGTCTGACGGAAGCGGCAGCCCGGACCACGGTCCAGATCCCCAACCTGTCGCCTCTCCGTGTATGATCATCAAGGATCTCCATTGAGTATAAGAGGGCGGGTCCCGGGACAACCGGTTAGTCAATATAGCTTTTTTCCCCATCAGCAACACTCTGGTCACAAAGGCTGTCAACCCTTTAGGTTTTGGCGACGCTATGGGCTGGAGTAGGTTTTGATAGAGACTTCGGCAGTTGGAACCCAAGCATAGTACCGGGTAGAGCTTTGGATTCTTGCCCAGAAATAGCTAAGAAGAAAAAATTTAAAAAATTGAATCAGGTTGGGCAGACTGGATGGACCATTCGGGTCTTTATCTGCCGTCATCTACTATGTTTCTCTAAAGTCTTTTAATAATAATTATTGAATCTATGAAATATAAAGTGAATGTTGATTGGAGCTCCAATAATGAATGGTGTATGAAAATATGTGTGTGTATGAGTGATATTCAAATACAATTATGTTATAGAGAATATATGGGTTGCTGTTTTAACCTGGTGTAATGGAAAAAATCACTTAGGAAGGGCCTCCACCTTTGTTGATCTTTTCGGTTGCCCCTTGGACTGTAGCCATGGAAGTTATCTATTTCAGTATCTTTCTTTCTGTTCCTGAGGGCTGGTTACTGGCACCTCTTTTTGTTTTAACTTTACATAAAAATGCATTAAGAAAACTTTGAAACCCGTGTAGCTTGGCTAGGTGACCTCTTAACCCTGGCTTCTTGAGACCTGAATCTTTTCTATTACATTTTGGAGAAAATAGTGAAAGAAGGGAAAAGGTATTTTAAAAGCTAGATATTAAAATATAAATCTTTCCTAATTTAAGAATATTTTTTTCTGTTCTCAAACTTTTTTTCTCTCTCTCTTTAGAAAAGATTGCCCTGAGGCAGAAGTGTAAGTTGCTGGAAAAACCTGTTAGCTTAGTTATCTTATCTTTAGTAAACCATGGAAAGAATGTTCAATTCACCACTACTTTAAGGGCATATATTATCATATGATTTTATATAGTTTCCAATACATTTTTGTTCTTTATAAGGTGTTTAAGAGTTTGTTATTTTCTTTACAGAAATGCACCTTCTATAAATTCTTAATTTTCTTTATAATGTATTATGTTTCAAAAGTCAAGAATGTCTTTGTCTAGATCAGTGGTCTCAAACACACGGCCCGGGGGCCACATGCGGCCCGCCAGGTACTATTTTGAGGCCCTCAGTATGTCTATCATAATCACAAAAGTAAAATAAAAGAGTTTCTTGATCATATGTCTCTTTAGCTATAAATGACAATATTAATTTTAAGACTTAGCCAAAAGGAAAGATTTATAAACTATAAAGAGTTTTACCTCATGCAAACTTGTCAATTCTTTAATAACACATGAACTATTTTTTCAGAGGCCCTCCAAGTACCTACAAATCCAAAACGTGGCCCTGCAAAGGGTTTGAGTTGGAGACCACTGGTCTAGATCATGTGTAAGAAGAAGTTCTGCCTTCTGTATGTTTTATATGGAAATGTTCTGACTAAGCATTGGAGAGATAACGTACCCCAACAGAGGGTGTCCAACTTTTGGCACTTTGAGAAATCCTCCACAAAGATAAGGATTAAAGCAGGGGTGTCCAACCTGCGGCCCAGTGAAGTATTTTGTGCAGCCCCGGTCAAGGACGATGCAGTGTTTTCCTCTGCTGCCCCCTGGTGTTTACCGTCTTGCCGGCTCCCTCCTCTGTCTTGCTGCAGAGTTTGCACGTTTGCACAGCCCCAGAAACATTTTTTTCGACCAATGTGGCCCAGGGAAGCCAAATGGTTGGACACCCCTGGATTAAAGTCTTGTTGTGAGAATTTTTTCCTTCTACAAATATAAAATATTATTTGTGGAGTTTAATTATGGAAATAACTGCAGTTATTATTAATTGGCTTTTTTCATAGAGATTGAATTAAAAAAATAATTTTAATTGAAAATGTACAAATTTGTGCAAGTTATTAATTTGGCGCAGCCATGTTGGGTGGGGACGCTATATCACATGGTCAACTGGTTCAGGTGAAATTCTGATACAACCTTCAGCAGGAACGTAGGATGAGTCCAGAGAACAAGAGACAAAGGAAACCAATATGGTTTTCCAAACTACAGTAGTGGCGGAAAAAATAAAGGCAAAAGAGTTGGCGTTTCTGAAATATTAAAAAACCCCAAGAAGAGGAGTATCGAAAGAAGCCAAGAGAGAGATACGTCTGGCAAAAGCGCAGGCAGAAGAGCAAATGGCTAAAAATGTAAAAAAGGGAGACAAAAATTTTTGCAGATATATTAGTGAAAGGAGGAAGATGAAAAATGGAATTGTTAAACTAAAAGATGCTAGGAACTGACAGGTGGAGAGTGACGAGGAAAAAGTAAATGTGCTAAACAAATACTTCTGTTCTGTGTTCATGGAAGAAAATCCCGGAGAAGGACTGTGATTGTCTGGCAAAGTTATATAAGAAAATGGAGTAGATGCTGCGATGTTCACAAAGGAAAGTGTTTATGAACAACCTTTTTTTTTTTTTTAATCTTTATTGATTTTACAATCTTCAATAGTGCAATACATAAATATATCATATACAATAAATCAATACAAGCACATTTAACTTTCAAATATACATAACCAACCAATTTCTCCCACCCACCTAATGAAATTTAATAAAACACAGAAACATAGATTTCCCCAATAACCTTACCCTATTAGCCATATCCTTCCATCCTCCCAGAGAAAGGAAAATGGTAAAACCAGAGGACATAATTTGAGGCTGAGGGGTAGTAAACTCAAGAGCAATGTAAGGAAATGCTTCTTCATGGAGGATGGTGGATGCCTGGAATGTGCTCCTGAGAGAGGTGGTGGAGAGGAAAACGGTGACGGAGTTCAAAAAAGCGTGGGATGAACACAGAGGATCTAGAATCAGAAAATAGTAAATATTGAAGAATTAAGGCCAGTACTGGGCAGACTTGCACGGTCTGTGTCTGAATATGGCTGTTTGGTTGAAGATGGGCTTCAATGGCTGGGATGGTGCAGATGGGCTGGAGTGGGCTTTGACAGAGACTTCAGTAGTTGGAACCTAAGCACGGTACCGGGCAGAGCTTTGGATTCTTGCCCAGAAATAGCTAAGAAGAATATAAAATTTAAATTGAATCAGGTTGGGCAGACTGGATGGGCCATTCAGGTCTTTATCTGCCATTATCTACTGTTACTCTGTCGTGGTAGAAGGTTGTATATGGTGGATCCGATACTAGTGCCTGGCGTTCACTGACACAACGTGCAGAAGAGATGCAGATTAGGAATACCACTTTCCAAGTGAGATATTTAAGAGATGAAAATGCCAGTGGTTCAAAAGGGGCTTTCATAAGGGTTGAAAGTATAAGATTAAGATCCCAAGCAACTGGTGAAGGTTTGATTGGTGGTTTAGTATGAAAGAGGTCCTTCATGAAGCTAGAGAGCAAAGGATGGACAGATAATGGTTTTTTATCCAGAGGAATATAAAAAGCACTTATAGCACTGAGATGTACTCTGACTGAAGTAGTTTTAACACCAGTGTTGGAAAGGTGTAGGTCTGTAGGAGATAGTCCAGGACATGTGTCTGGATGCAATGAGCGCTGATCACACCAGAGTATAAAATGAATCAATTTGAAGCGGTAACAACACTGCATGGAAGGTTTTCTAGAACAGTGCTATGTTGGGTTTTTTTAAAGCAGGGGGGAGGGGGTGACAAATGAGAAAGTCATACCTGGATATTGCTAATAAATATATTAAATTATCCCTTACCCAGTGTGATCAGAATCTGATAATTCTCCTTCATCACCTCCCTGTAGAGCTCCTTCTGCTCTTCATCTAAATACTCCCACTCTTCCTGGGAGAAAGAGACAGCGATGTTCTCAAATTTCACCTGCCTTTGAAATGCAAACCAGAATTACACTCAGCATCTCTGCATCACATCCATCAGGAGCTCTGGCATCTCTGGTGCTCAATGTGGCAGGGGGAAGTCTGCTGAGGTATATATTTCATAATTACATAACACCAGTGGTGGAGCCGTGAGGGATCTTCAGGGTCCTAGCCCCCATCACTTTGTGAGCCCTTTCCAAAATTGTGACATCTGTGAAATAGCTAATGAGGATGCCTGAGCAGCAAAAATGTGAGTGACATGTTTTAAGTTGGCAACACCGGCACTCCCACGCTTTTTGTAGTTATAACAACCACACTCAAAGCAGTGTGCAAGCAGGTACTTCAAGCATTTTCTCTATCTGTACTGGTGGGCTCACAATTTATCTAATGTACCTGGGGCAGTGGAGGATTAAATGACTTGCCCATGGTCAGGGTTTGAACCCACAACTTCAAGAGTGCTGAGGTTGTAGCTTTAACCATTATACCACACTCTCCTCCGTGGGAACATGGAGGCAGCTCAGTCAACAGCGTATTTTAGCTGGCAGGGGTAAAAATCCCACCAACAAAGTGGAGGAGTGGCCTAGTGGTTAGAGCTGCTTCTGCACCCTGAGGTTGTGGGTTTGATCTCAGCGCCATTCCTTGTGACCCTGAGCAGTCACTTAACCCTCCTTTAGCCCAGGCACCATAGTTAGATTGTGAGCCTGCTGGGACAAAAGAGGGAAAGTACCTAATAACTCTTCAACGTAAACCGCTCTTAGGATATAAGAGATTATTAATAAATAAAGGTAGGATTTAACACCAACGAAATCCAAAAAAACTCTGTGGAGTGACGATGTTCCTAAATGGACTTTATTTGAAAGTATCAAAGTTCCAAAGGTACACTAAAATCATCCACATAAAAGTAAATCATCCACATAAAAGCCTTAAAGGACCTAGTCCGCTAGGTGGATGATTTTAGTGTACCTTTGGAACTTTGATACTTTCAAATAAAGTCCATTTAGGAACATCATCACTCCACAGAGTTTTTTGGGGGGTTTTCTCTGGATTTTCTTCTTTGTGGATATTTTGGGGTCAATTCCTTTTGTTTTAGGATTTAACACCAACACCTGGAGGTGCGGGGGAGAGAGATGAGAAGAAATATATGGACCCTTGGGACCTCTCCAAAAATGGACTTTTGCCTACACTCTTGCATAACACCTAGTCCTAGAGTAGGGTTGTATTTCAGGAGACCATCCAGTGCTGGGGTTCCACATGGTAGTGAGAGAGAGGTATGTGTGTATATAATTCACAGAACCTAGGACACCAAAATCTTCCTTTGTGGGAATCCAGATCTCCCTGCCTCCCCTCAATAGAGTCCATCAAGTGCTTTTCCTCAGGTTCCTGACTCTGCAAAGCGACTGCACCGTTTGCATAACATACAAGAGTCAGGGGGAATCTCCCACCTAAGCAGCAGCTGCCCCGGGCATTTCACTCCGTGCTTCTGTTTGCAGGATTAAGAAATTACTTGGGGGGGTGGTTTTTTTTTGGGCTATGGGGCGGAGCCGAGAATTTGTCCCTTACAACGTCAGTAGGAAGAGGAAATGAACGAAAGCTCCGCCTCTTTCTACGCGCAGACTGATGATGTCATAACAGGAATGGGCGTACCTTCATGCTGAGTGACGCGCCCTTTTTTAGTGCCGATTGGTCAGAACGGCCCCTCGGCAGGACAAGAAGCTGAAGGTTCCGCCCCCTTAGCCCTGTGAAGCTCCGCTTTCCCCCTTTGTGATGTCATCGGTTTATACCCAATTAGGAGGCGGAGTCTTTTCCTCTTTGTTCCTTTGTTTTGCAAAGTACTGTCAACAGAGAAGCCTTCAGTCTGAAATTTCATGTTGAATCCTGCAAACAGCCCAAGCAGAGAGGAAAATGCCTGTAGGAGCTTCTGCTAAGGTAGGAAACTCCCCCCAACTCTACTATTACTATTAATTCTATAGCGGCGCCATCAGACGTACGCAGCGCTGTACAGAGCCACAAAGAAGAAGAAAACAGTCCCTGCTCTAAAGAGCTTACAGACTAAACAGCCAAGACAGATAGGATGTCATGGATACAGGAGTAAGGTTATGGATTGAAGGCTATATCAAAAAGGTGGGTTTTCAGTCTGCTTTTCAACAAGGGAAGGGGCTTGGTGGGTTCATAGACATAATCGCGGAAGACAAAGGCGCGCGCCGACAACTGAGCGCAAGACGGAGGCGCGCGCTGAAGAAAATTACTGTTATTAGGGGCTCCGACGGGGGGTTTTGTTGGGGGGCCCCCCCCCCACTTTACTTAATACAGATCGCGGCGGCGTTGGGGGGGGTTTGGGGGGTTGTAACCCCCCACATTTTACTGGAAACTTAACTTTTTCCCGAAAAACAGGGAAAAAGTGAAGTTTTCAGTAAAATGTGGGGGGTTACAACCCCCCAAACCTCCCCCCAACGCCCCCATAACGCGGCACGATCTGTATTAAGTAAAGGGGGGTTCCCCCCCACCCATGCCCACCCCCCCGTCGGAGCCCCTAAAACAGTAATTTTCTTCAGCGCGCGCCTCCGCACTGCACTCAATTGTCTGCGCACGCCTTTGTCCCGGCGCACTTTTGACCTGACACCGGCTTGGCGGACAAACTCCCTGTGCTCTCTGCAAACACGGCTGTAGCTTCTTACCTGGCTCTTATTGGTGGAATGAGGCATTATGACATCACAAGCTCAGCTCTGCTTCCCAAAGACAAACAGGATGTCACGGATACAGTTAAGAGGAATGGTTAATCAGCTGGCTGGGTTGGAGGGCAGAGGGGAGTACAGGACAATCGAGCCATTGTGACATCACTGATGAGGTTGGTTCTTATTGGTGGAATGAGGCATTGTGACATCACAATCTCAGTTCTGCTTCCCAAAGACAAACAGGATGTCACGGATACAGTTAAGGGGAACGGTTAATCAGCTGGCTGGATTGGAGGGCAGAGAGGGGTACAGGACAATCGAGCCATTGTGACATCACTGATGAGGTTGGCTCTTATTGGTGGAATGAGGCATTATGACATCACAAGCTCAACTCTGCTTCCCAAAGACAAACAGGATGTCACGGATACAGTTAAGAGGAACGGTTAATCAGCTGGCTGGGTTAGAGGGCAGAGGAGTAGGGTTAAGGATTGAAAGCTATATCAAAAAGGTGGGTTTTCAGTCTGCTTTTAAACAAGGGAAGAAGCTTGACGGACAAACTTGAGTAATTTATTCCAGGCATAGGGGGCAGCTAGATGAAAGGTCCAAAGTCTGGAATTGGCAGTGGAGGAGAAGGAACCTTCTTTCCTGTAAAGAAGCACAAGAATCCTGACGCTCTCAGGCGTGTGAGCGTCTACAGAGACTTGTCTGCAAACAGCCCAAAGGTATGTAGAGGCAATGACACAGACACTAAAGGTACTGGTGCCACAAGGTCAAACATTTGTCAGAAGGGGTTGCAGATGCATAAGTGTTAATGCCGGTTGCACTCAGGTAGGTGGATTTTCTGCTCCACCTCGTTTATGCTATGTTGTATTTATTAATTACTATATATACCCAAATATAAACTCTGAGCCTGAATATAAACTGAGGTGACCCTATTTTCCCCCCAAAAAGGAGGGGGGAAAAAGGTTGACACAACTATAAACCGAGATTAGAAATTTGGGTATAGTCTCAGAAAAACCTTGTCTCTTTTTTTATGCTTAAGTTTCAAGTTTATTTAAGTTTGATATACCATTTTAATTAAATATAGATAAAAAGGGGAAAAGACAACATAAATTACAACATATAACCCAGCTTTAAATCTCATAGACATCTTTAAAAAGAAAGGTTTTAAGGCTGGATTTGTGTAAGCCATTAAATAAATGCCCCCCCCAGACAATCCTACTGGTGCTTTCCATAGTCTTCAGAGGCTCCCCACAGACATCTCATTCATGAGGGCAGGATAACAGAGGTTTTCACTAGAGAATTACACGGGGGACAGATTTTTCGCCGTCCCCGCCAGAACTCATTTTCGCGGGGACGGGGAAATTGAGTACCTGTGGGAACGGGAACAAATTTGTCCCCCGTGTCTTTCTCTAGTTTGCACCTGGGTAGGGATGAAGGCTGTTCTCCAAAGGGTAACTCATCCGTTGGCAAACCTTGCCTTTGGCAGGAACCTTTGCTGACAGTGCATTGTTTGATGGAAAGTTGGCACCTGCCTCCAACAGTTTCATAGTCCAGAATGCCAACGTCAGACCTACTGTACTTTTCTTCCCCTGCAGGTGCCTTAGCAGAACCAATCTGTTTGCAGTACGGTAACAGCAGCCGGTGAAACTGAGCAGTGTAATAATAATAATAATTTATTCTTGTATACCGCCAAAGCCATAATAGTTTGAGGTGGTTTACATAAGAATTGCTGCTGCTAGGTCAGACCTGTGGTCCATCGTGCCCAGCAGTCTGCTCCCGCGGCGGCCCTTAGGTCAAAGACCAGTGCCCTAACTGAGACCAGTCCTACTGCGTATGTTCCGGTTCAGCAGGAACTTGTCTTGAATCCCTGAAGGGTGTTTTCCCCTATAACAGCCTCCGGAAGAGCGTTCCAGTTTTCCACCACTCTCTGGGTGAAGAAGAACTTCCTTACGTTTGTACGGAATCTATCCCCTTTTAACTTTAGAGAGTGCCCTTTCGTTCTCTCTACCTTGGAGAGGGTGAACAACCTGTCTTTATCTACTTTATTCCCCTCTCAATTCTCATGGCTTTGGAGGGGGACCCCTGCTTCCCAGAAAGGTGCCACGGGGGCCCTCAGTGTGAATTTACCTATTGCATAGCTTGAAAATACTGAACAAAATATAAATTAGTACAAAGACTCCCTGTATACTGGACAATCAATGAAAAAATACAATGCAATACAAATCATCAGAAATACGTACAAGATAAAAAGATTTAAAACAGTGAATCAGGTTACAAATTGATCAAACAACTGTGTTTTTACTAATTTTCTAAAAGTAAAATGAGATGGAGCACCCATAATAATATTACCCAACCAGTCATTCAGTTTACCTGCGCGAAATGCAAGAGTTCTATCCAGAAATCTTTTAAAGTATCAAAGAAGAGAGACTTATTTTTTTAAACAAATCCTTCTGTCACCCCCTTCTCCAGCGTTTCTTTCCCTGGGATTGCACAGGCAAACAGCAGCTTACAGGTTTGTGCTCAAGAAAGCTTCTGCCACTATGCTGAATAAGGATGTGACAGCCGGCTGGTGGACGCTGATCTAGTACAGGGATGCCTTGAGCGTCTGTGCATGTTCGAGGCCTGCCGGCTTTGGCTTTCTCCAAGATTCTCAGAGGGAATGGGAGCCGGCAAGCAATGAGTATCCATTGTCAGCGTTCGCAGCTTTATTGAGCACAAAATGGTAAGCTGCTGACTGGGAAGGGGTGGGGTGGGAGCTGTGTATGCAGGATAGTGGGTTGAGTGCAAGAGAAAGACGAGGACAGCTGCACCAATGGACAGGTGGTGGCTTGAATATAAACCGAGATCCTGTTTTTTGGGCCATTTTGGTGGGGCCCAAAAATCTCAGTTTATATTCGAGTATATACGGTATCTTTTTTTGCTTGCAGAGCAGATCAGTTTATATGTTTAGGGAGATCCTTGCACCCCTCCTTGTTGTTTCTCCTCAGGTAGAGGTTATCGCCTGCTTTGGTACATAACTGATGAGAGGGGGCAGTGCTCGGTGAATCAGGGAGGTGGAGCCAAAAAAGGTAGATGATGCCTTCTGCATTCCTTGAAGATGCATCAACCCACTGGTGAGGCCTCATGTGCTTCTTTACAGGAAAGAAGATTTATCGGGTAAGAACCTAATCTTCCCTTCTTCCTCTTGTAGCCCATAATTCCAGCCAATACCAACAGAGGGAGGCGGGAGCAGTAACTGGGATACAGAAACCCTTCTTTCTGTCTTCCTTTGCTTCCCTGCAGCATGGAGATTTCAGCTTCAAATTTAATAAAGAATATTATAAAAATATTGGGTGTACTCTAGCACCCACAGCACCGGCGCCTATGATTAGCACTGGGGTGAGGGAGGGAACAGGAAAAAGTCTGGGAGTTCCTGGGGGAGAGGGATCCTGGTGATTTTTTTTCCCATGATGCAGTGTCAGGAGAAGAAATCCAGCTGAATCCTAATACATTCTGAGCAATGTGTTTCTGGTTTGTATTTCAGATGCAGGTGACTTTTGAGGACATCGCTGTCTCTTTCTCTCAGGAGGAGTGGAGGTATTTAGACGAAGGACAGAAGGAGCTTTACAGGGAGGTGATGATGGAGAATTATGAGACCCTGATCTTTCTAGGTAAGGATTGCGTTATCTGCATTTTTAGCAGACAGTCAAAATATCAATGGGGAAAAAATTAATCACTATTTGTGATTGAGGGTGTACCAAACTTGTTGAATATCGAGAATAATGGTCACTCCTCTAAAAAGATTAACAACCTTGTGCACATAAGTATTAGACTTCTCATATATATAATTCAAAGGCTGAATATGCTCAGAGACATAGAGGCAAAAACAAGGGGTATTTACCCCAAGAATATCGCCTCACCACCCAATCATCGCATGTGCTTAAAGTGCCTTCAAACACCTTTGAGTGCTGTATATCACAGTCTAATCGTATTCAAAAAATGTTCAATTAGAATGACAAGACACATAGCTTTGTCAGAGGTTCCGACAGGCTAAACCTGTTTCGCTCCTGCGACAGGGAACCAAAAAGAGATTTTAATCATAGAAACATAGAAATAGACGGCAGATAAGGGCCACGGCCCATCTAGTCTGCCCACCCTAATGACCCTCCCCTACCTTTGCTTAGTGAATAGAACCCACGTGTCGATCCCATTTGGCCTTAAAATCAGGCACGCTGCTGGCCTCAATCACCTGCAGTGGAAGACTATTCCAACGATCAACCACCCTTTCAGTGAAAAAGAATTTCCTGGTGTCACCTCGTAGTTTCCCGCCTCTGATTTTCCACGGATGCCCTCTTGTTGCCGTGGGTCCCTTGAAAAAGAAGATATCTTCTTCCGCTTCGATGCGGCCCGTGAGATACTTGAACGTCTCGATCATGTCCCCCCTCTCTCTGCGCTCCTCGAGCGAGTATAGCTGCAGTTTGTCCAACCGTTCTTCGTACGGGAGATCTTTGAGTCCCGAGACCATCCGGGTGGCCATTCTCTGAACCGACTCCAATCTCAGCACATCTTTGCGATAATGTGGCCTCCAGAATTGCACCCAGTATTCCAGGTGGGGCCTCACCATGGATCTATACAAAGGCATAATGACTTCCGGCTGGCGAAACCCCTGCGTATGCAACCTAGGATCTGTCTTGCCTTGGATGAGGCCTGCTCCACCTGACTGGCAGCCTTCATGTCCTCACTGACGATCACCCCCAAGTCTCGTTCTGCTACCGTTCTTGTTAGGATCTCGCCATTAAGGGTATAAGTCTTGTATGGATTATGGTTGCCTAGGTGCATGACTTTGCATTTTTTGGCATTGAAGCTAAGTTGCCAGGTCCTAGACCAGCGCTCCAGTAGGATTATAAAGATGGTATAGTCTCTGCTAGAATTCAAAACAGCTTCATAAGCATACATTTTCTTCAAACTAAGTGTTTTGTCATTCTAATTGAACATGTGCACAAGATTGGTAATCTTTTTAAGAGGAGTGACCTTTATTCTTGATTTTCATCAAACACGGCATCTACTTTTTTTAAAAAGTAATACGAGACCTTTTTTCTATACCACCTCCACTCCAGATATTTTCAACTTTTCTCTCTGTCTTAAGAAGTTTCCAAGTTTATTTAAAACTTGATAAAATCACTTTTTCACAAATGTAAAACGATGTACAATAGTAAAAAACATTAAAAGAAAAAGGGGAGACAGACAATTTTGGGACATTACTGACTTACTGAAATGGAGAGGGAGTTTCCGAGGAAGAATTACAATCGGTATAGGAAAGAGAAAGGAAAAAACATAGGTGGTAGTACGCCTTGGTAAGAGTTGGTGTCCTACTAGTGCAGAGGTGAATTATTCAAAGGCGTCCCTAAATAGGTCACTTTTTAATTTCGCTTGAAACTTGTCGAGGGTTTTTTCCTCCCTTACCTGGGCCAGGAATGGGTTCCAAATTTGAGGGGTTGTAACAGAAAAAGGCGTTTTGGGCCTGGTGTCGATTGTTCTCAAGGATGGACTAGTTTTGAAGGTTTTTGTCCTCGGATCGTAGAGTACGAAACGGAATGTAAGGGATCATTACTCTATCTAGGAATGGTGGGACGTTGAATTGTTGGACGTGAAATGTGATTAGCGGCAGTTGATATGTAATTCTGTGATTGATAGGGAGCCAATGTGTGTTCCTTAGTAATGGTGTGATATGATCAAAACATAAGAACATAAGCCGTGCCTCTGCTGGGTCAGACCTGAGGTCCATCATGCCCAGCAGTCCTCTCACGCGGTGGCCCATCAGGTCCAGGACCTGTATACTAGCCCTCTATCTATACCCTTCTATCCCCTTTTCCTTCAGAAAATTGTCCAATCCCTTCTTGAAATCCAATACCGTCCGCTCATGTATAAGGGCAACAGTTCTAACATAGAAGTAGTGAAAATCAGCATTTCATAAGAACATAAGAAGAGCCATACTGGGTCAGACCAATGGTCCAACAAGCCAATAGTCCGTTCTTACGGTGGCCAATCCAGGTCCCTAGTACCTGGCCAAAACCCAAGGAAAAGCAACATTGCAGCATCTCAAAGAATAGTAAGATTCCAGAGCCCCGTAAATGCGTGATATTGCATCAAATGCAAAAATATGTATTCTTTGAACCTAGTCAACTTATAGCCGTCTTGTCAATGGCTCCCCTGAAAAAAGGAGGAGAGATACGAGTACTCTTTGATTATATGACCTACTAGATCAGCCTATACAATCCTTAATCTTATAGATTGCTATTTTGTAATTTCTTATTATATTTTTCGCCGATTCTACATCTTGGATTGATGAGGACTTGAGTTAAAGTTAAGCTACATATGTATGCTTATGGATATGTTTATGGATATTTGTGTTATGATAATCTGCTTTGTTTTGTATTAGATTGTAATCCGCATTATATTTTATTTTCTGCCTAACTTTACCTTTCTGTACAAGTTTATACTTGTTCTATTAATTGAAAAATGATAAATAAATAAAAAAAGATTCCGGAGCCCCAATGAGAGCAACGTTCCAGAGCGTCCTCTTTTACCGTAAGCTTAAGTGTTTTGCACTAAAATTTTCTAAGTCCTCGGTATGAGATTATAGAAAAACTGCTCTCCTGTTCTTATTACAGGAACAGACTCTTCAGCCATCGCCCCTGAGATTATATCCCGCATTGAACGAGGAGAAGAGTTGTACATTAAGGATGAGCCGGGATTTGAGGAAAGAGAAACTGGGGAAGGCAGCTGCTCAGGTGAGGGACTAGGGTAAAACTGCAGAGATGGATTGAGCAGCTGCTCTGGACATCTCTTTACTCACTCACATAGTTTCTTGTACTGGTAACCGGAGAATGACACGGGAACATATTTTTCCCCGTCTCTGCGGGAACTTGGTTTCCCATCCCCACGAGTTTTGTCACTGTCACTGTCCCTGCCCCATTCCTATAAGCCCTGCCTTAACCGCACAAGCCTCGAACGATTATGATTTTAAAGCGTTTGAGGCTTGTGCAGACGAGGACGGAGCTTAGGCATTGGTGGAATGAGGCATTATGACATCACAATCTGAGCTCTAGAATGTTGCTACTTATGATTTTAAAGGGTTTGAGGCTTGTGCAGATGAGGACAGAGCTTGCAGGAATGGGGTAGGGACAGGAAAAGAACTTGCCGGGACGGGAAAATGAGTTTCCTCAGGGGCAGGGAAAAATTTGCCCCCATGTCATTCTCTACTGGTAACAGATACCACAGGACAGTGCTTCTCACTGGTGCGTCACTGGAAATCTCCAAAATGCTGCAGCCCTCACTCCATACTCTTCCGTTTCTCCCTTCCCGCGGCAGGAGGAGAGCAGCACTTCACTTCCTCAAATGTAAACTGGGATTTGTGGGCCACAAAATTGGCCCAAAAATGGGGGACCCGGTTTATATTCGGGCCAGCGCCCCTGTCCCAGAATTATTGCAGGCCGCCACCAGGCTCTGCGCCCCGTCCTCCCTCTCTGCCCTGTTCTCCTACCTCCTCTGCCGATCCCTGGTGGTCCAGAGGTGCAGCGGGCAGGAGCGAGCTTTCCGAGCTCCTGCCCCGTTGCTAACCCGGTCAGTGGTGGCTGCCGCGAGATCCAGTTTCTTCTGCCGCTGAGCATCTATGAGCAAGAGCGGCTTACGAGAATTCACAGGAGCCAGTCAATAAGCCACTCAGCGCTGAGCAGTACCAAAGCGCGCTCCTGCTCGTTGCCGCTCAGTGGCAGAAGAAACCAGATCTTGCGGCAGCCGCCACCAACTGGGTTAGCAGCGGGGCAGGAGCACAGAAAGCTCGCTTCTGCTCGCTGCACCTCTGGACCACCAGGGATCGGCTGAGGTAGGAGAATAGGGGGGACAGGGTGAAGAGCCTGACAGGGGTTCAGAGGGAAAGGGGCTGGCTGCAGCGCCAGGGAGGGACGGAGGGAGATGGCTAGCTGCAGTGCCTGACAGGGGAGAGAGGGAAGTGGGCTGGCTGCAGTGCTGGTAAACGCACCGAAGCCCATTTGGTGCATTTACCACGGCTTTGTAAAAGGGGCCCAAAGCTTTTCATAAGAGAGAGGGCTTGGGAGCCTGGCCAGAAAATGGTTTATTCGGTCTCTCCAACCAAAAGGGACTTCCGCTGCCCTTGTGTCTTGGTGCGGGTATAATTGCCAAAATTTAGATTTTTAAAAAGTATGGGGCTCATAATCGAAACTGAACTATGTCTGAAAACCTGTCCAAGTCGGTACTTGGACGATCTAAAAGACAGGCCCCTGAATCCCCAGAACTGAACGGGGCGTTTTTGGAAGAGTGGTTAGGGCGGTATGTGGGCCGACCTAGACTTAGTCATCCTGCAGGGATAATCGAAGGTTTGACAAGACTGCCTAAGCGAAACTTATACGTTGTGAGTTAGAAGATGTAAAGACACGTATAAGTGTTCAAAAGGTATCCAAAGTGACCAGATAACAACTGCAGGGACAAAGTACCCCCCCCCCCTGTGTTCACTGACCCTGTACCCGCCCCCAAAGTTCAGAATAAAAACGTACATGCACCTGGCATAGGAAAGCCTATTAGAGCTGCACAGAGGTGGCTTAAGTAGTCTGGGGGAGGACCCAAAACCATAAGCCACTCTAACCACTACATCAATGGTGAAAATGTGAGTCCAAACCCCTCCCCCAAACCCTACTCTACTGCCATATAGGTGTCACCTGCAGCCATAAGGGCTGCTGGGGTTGTTGACAGGTGGGTATAGTGTGTTTTGGGGGGGCTCACCATAACCTATAAGGGAGTTCCAGTGAGATGTTTATGTGGCACCCTTTTTGTGAAGTTCACAGCAGTGCCCTGTAAGGTGCCCCACTACTCTTTTGCCATGTTTGGGTGGCCAGTCCATCACAATGTTGGTCCCTCCCACATCCAAATAGTGTTGTTCTGGGAGCATTTGGACAAATTTTTGGGTTGAAAATGTGGTATAAAGATAGACGTAGTGGCAGTCTGGGTGATCAAATGCCTGGACGTATAAATAGACAATTTTCGTTAAAAAAAAAAAATTATTTTGGACGCACTTTTTAAGAATGGACATTTTGCCGCTGCCGACTTTAGGCGACTAGCGCCCTACATCCAAATGAGACTTAGACGTTTCTTTTGATTATGCCCCTCTATTTGTATATTTCAGTACGACCCAAATCACACCCACATGATGTTCTAAATACATTTACAAAGAGCAGAGCACAATTTACCAGGGTTGAAAACATTTTTGCACTGCGTCCTCTTCATGGACATAGCAGAAAAGCAACAAGAAGAAATAGAAACGGAGAAACCTGATGGCAGGTAAAGGACAAATGGCCCATCCAGTCTGCCCATCCGCAGCATCCACTATCTCCTCCTCTCCCTATTGGCTAAGGCTCTTAACATTTGCATCTCCTCTTCCTATAGGCTAAGCCTCTTTTCACCTGCATTGTGAGGTCATAGAGCTTTATGGCTATAGAAACATCGAAACATGATGGCAGATAAAGGCCAAATGGCCCATCCAGCCTGCCCATCCGCAGCATCCACTATCTCCTCCTCTCCCACGCTTTCTTGAATTCAGACACAGTCTTTGTCTCTACCACATCTATTCCACACATCTACCACCCTTTCTGGGGGCGAAAAAAGTATTTCTTTAGATTACACATGAGCCTATCACCTCTTAAACTTCATCCTATGCCCTCTCAATGTGAAGCTTCCTTTTAAATGAAAGAGACTCCACTCATGTGTATTTATGCCACATAGATATTTAAACGTCTATCATATCTTCCCTCTCTCCCACCCCTCCTCCAAAATATACATATTGAGATCTTTAAGTCTGTCCCTATACGCCTTATGATGAAGACCACGCACCATTTTAGTAGCCTTCCTCTGGACTGACTCCATCCTGTTTCTATCTTTTTGGAGGTGCGGTCTCTAAATGAGATCTCGCCAGTCTTAAACAGAGGGCTTCAGCCCCTGGTGCAACCTCATTTAGAATATTGTGTACAATTCTGGAGACCGCACCTTCAAAAAGATATTAAAAGGATGGAGTCGGTCCAGAGGAAGGCTACTGAAATATATGGTGACTCGTATTACAGAATTTGCTATAACTGTCATAAAATAATGCACAATGTTTATTTTGTTATTAGAAAACAATCCCAGAAGCAAAAATCAAGAAATACATCACTGTGAGGTCACTGAAAATGCCAAGAGGAACAAGATGTCGGAAGGAGATGAGGAGCATACTTCTTTCGGTTCGAATGAGGGGAGAAAGCGCAAGAAGCAATGGGTGTCAGAAAAGAAGCAAAGAAATGTAACAGGAGCCTCCGCTCTGTATGGGCAAAGAGCCAGTATATCTATAGGGGTAGAACGGAGGAACCAAACTGAAGAAAGATGTTTATGCAATGTGTGTGAGATATTTGTTAAATATCCTGTGATACTGAAATCACAACAGAGGTCCGACCCTGAGAAGAAACTTTTTGCGTGTACAGAGTGCAGGAAAATCTTCACTGATAAGGGAGAACTACAGGGACAAAAATTATGCACAAAAAGAGCTATTTCAGGTTGTGAGTGTGGGAAAGGTGACAGTAAGAAAGAAGAACTAGTTGAACATCAAAAAATCAGTGAAGAAAGAAGAGTTCAGCCAAGTGCAGAATATAGAAAAAAATATATAATTAGGAAACAACAAACAATTGAAGCTAAATCTAAAAAATACTTTATGGGAAAAATAAAGCATACAAAATACCAGAAACCCCAAAAGCAAGATAGACAGTTTGCATGTACTAAGTGCAGTAAAAGCTTCCTCCAACAAAAGGCACTCCTGGCTCATGAAGCCATTCACACAGGCATGAAACCATTTACATGTACAGAGTGTGGTAAAGGCTTCCCCTTAAAAATGACGCTGCGGGTTCACAAAGCAATTCACACAGGTGTGAGACCATTTACGTGTACTGAGTGTGGTAAAAGCTTCCTCCGAAAGATGACCCTGCAGATTCACGAAGCAATTCACACGGGAGTGAGACCATTTCCATGCACTGAGTGTAATAAAAGCTTTATCCAAAAAAGTAGACTCAAGGCTCACCAGGCAATTCACACAGGAGTAAAATCTTTTTTGTGTACTGAATGTGGTAAAAGCTTCAGTCAAAAGCAACAACTCACAAGACATCAGAGAATCCACAATGGCATAGATTCATTTACATGTGGTGAGTGTGGTAAAAATTTTACTCAAAAGGCAAAACTCCAGGATCATCAGACAATTCATACAGGAGTGAAAGCATTTGCATGTGCTGAATGTGGCAAATGTTTTGCTCGTAAGTGCGGACTCCGGGAACACCAAGCAACTCACATAGTTGTGAAACCATTTATATGTACTGAATGTGGTAAAAGATTTGCCCTAAAGAAGACACTCAAGCATCACCAGGCAACTCACACAGGAGTGAAGCCATTTAAATGTACTGAGTGTGGTAAAAAATTTGCTCAAAAGAAGACACTCGAGCATCACAAGGCAAGTCACATGGGATTGAAACCATTTAAATGTACTGAGTGTGGCAAAAGATTTGGCCAAAAGAAGACACTCGAGTATCACCAGGCAATTCACACAGGAGTAAAACCATTTACTTGTACTGAGTGTGGTAAGAGCTTCACCCGAAAGAGAGCGCTCCATGAACATCAAGCAATTCACAAAGAAATAAAATTGAAACCTTTTACATGTACTGAATGTGGTAAAAGCTTTACCCGCAAGAGGACACTGCAAGCTCATAAAGTAATTCACACAGGGCTAAAACAATTTATATGTACTGAATGTGGTAAGAGCTTCCTCCGAAAGAAGACACTGCAGGTTCACGAAGCAACTCACACAGGGGTGAAACCTTTTACATGGACTGAGTGTGGGAAAAGCTTCACCCAAAAGCAAGCACCTCAGGAACAGCAAGCAACTCACACAGATGTGAGACCATTTACATGTACCAAGTGTGGTAAAAGCTTCCTTCGAAAGAAGACACTACATGTTCATGAAACAATTCACACAGGAGTGAAACCATTTATATGCACTGAGTGTGGTAAAAGTTTCCTTCAAAAGAATGCATTGCAGGTTCATGAAAAAATCCACACAGGAGTGAGACCATATTCATGTACTGAGTGTAATAAAAGCTTTACTCAAAAATATAGACTCAGAGATCACCAGGCAATTCACACAGGAGTGAAAGCTTTTATGTGTACTGAATGTGATAAAAGCTTTATTCAGAAGCAACAACTCACACTACATCAGAGAATCCACAATGGCATAAATTCATTTACATGTGGCGAGTGTGGTAAAAGCTTTACCCAAAAGGGAAAACTCCAGGATCATCAGACGATTCACACAGGAGTGAAAGCATTTACGTGTGCTGAATGTGGTAAACGCTTTGCTCGAAAGTGTGGACTCCAGGAGCACCAAGCAACTCACATAGTAGTGAAACAATTTACATGTACTGAGTGTGGTAAAAGATTTGCCCGAAAGAAGACACTCAAGCATCACCAGGCAACTCACATGGGAGTGAAACCATTTAAATGTACTGAGTGTGGTAAAAGCTTCCTCCAAAAGAGAAGACTGAAGGTTCACGAAGCAATTCACACAGGGGTAAAGCCATTTACATGCACTCAGTGTGGTAAAAGTTTTGCCCGAAAGGATACACTTCAGGCTCACGAAGCAATTCATACAAACCCATTTTCATGTCTTGAGTGTGATAAAAGTTTTGCTCGAAAGAGGACACTCCAGGTTCACCAGGCAACTCATAAAGAAGAAAATGAAACCATTTCATGTATTGATGTGATAAAGCTTCACCCAAAAGAGGATAGTCAAGGATCATCAAACAATTCACACAGGAGTGAAAGCATTTACATGTGCTGAATGCGGTAAAAACTTTGCCAGATAGAGCGCACCAAGCAACTCACCATAAAGATGCGAAAGTTGAGCCATTTACGTGTAGTAAGATCTCCAAAAGAAATATTTCACAATTCATCAGAGAATCCACACAGGAGTAAAACCATTTGCATGTACTGAGAGTGGTAAACACTTAATTCAGACACAACATCTCAGCCTTCATCAAAGAATCTACACCAGTGTAATGTGATAAAATGTTTAATCAGAAGAAAAAAACTTTGGGTCCTTTTATCAAGGCGCAGTAGGAGTTAAACGTGAAGAATACCGCGCATTAAACCGTCTGCTGCGCTAGTCGCTAAAGCCATTGACCAGGCGTTCGTTTTTTTAATGAAATGTCCGTGCTAACCCCGCTAGCGCGCGGCTTGTTATGTTGAATCAATTTTTATTATCAAATAACAGATGACAAACCAACAAACAAAAAAACCCATAGTAACAAAAGAGAACAATCAGATACATAATATCAAATCCAACAATCCCACCCACACCACCCCCACCCCAAACCCCCTAGTCCAAATCTGACGCATATAACCCACTGCCAAAGATAAAGAGTTAACTCCAACACCGAAAAAGAGAGAAGAAAGAGAGAAAAGGAAAGAAAAGAAAAAGGAGGGAAAA
This sequence comes from Geotrypetes seraphini, assembly GCF_902459505.1. Lineage (NCBI taxonomy): Eukaryota > Metazoa > Chordata > Amphibia > Gymnophiona > Dermophiidae > Geotrypetes > Geotrypetes seraphini. The sequence continues at coordinate 504,910,366 of NC_047085.1, forward strand.
GGAAGAATAAGAAAGAATACCTGGTGCCCCCTCAAGGATGAAAACAAGCCCGGGCCTCAGAAAGAATTACAATGAATTCAGAATGTCACTTCGAGCCCGTGGTGATAATGAAAAAAGGTAAGAATCCCAGATCCGAATGAATTGGCGCTTTCTATGAAAGCTAAAAGACACATCCTTCCGTTCCAGCAGCAGCAGAGCATGCAAACGATTCCTCCAAGCCCAAAAGGAGGGCAAAGTATCTCCAATCCAAACAGATAGAATCACCTTCTTCCCCAAAACACCCACCCGTCTCATAAACTGCCGCTGTCCCGAATCAGATAAACAGAAGGCCTCATACTTATCCAGCAAGGGAAGCATAGAACCTAAAACACGCTCCACATAAGATAAAACCTGCCTCCAAAAACGTTTGATTTTCACACAGGACCAAAAGGCATGGATAAACGAATGGGGTTGCTGGAGACACTTAGGGCACAAAGGAGAATCCGTAAAACCTGAATAATATAACTGACTTTTCGTAAAATAGCCCCGATGAAGTACCCTAAATTGACATTCCCGGAGATCTGCATTAACAGACACTCCCGGTATTCTTGTAATCAAGGAAGGGAGATCCAAAGCGTCCTGAGCTATCCCCAGATCTTGACACCAACAAGCATGTAATACGGCACGATCAGTCAGTCCCAGCAAACGCCGGAAATCCTTATAAAGACCAGAAACCGTAAACCCAGCCTCCAAATATGGATCCAGAAGTGCCGCAAATCTGTCCTCAATAGGAAATGCCAGAGCGGCTCGGGGGAGAGATCGAATATAATGATGAAGTTGCCGAAACACAAGAAAGTCACCCACAGAAAAAACACCAGACTGGACCAGAGCATCCCAAGACATTAAAGAACCATCAGCCTGGAGAACATGGGCAAGTAACGTAAAATCCCGGGACGCCAGTTTACAAAAACTAGCATTCTCCATGCCGGGGCTGAATTGCAGATTCCCCTGAATAGGTAAGTATCTAGTAATCGAGGGAGTACCATTCCAGGAGTCCAACACATAAGACCAGATGATGCGTAGAGAGTGTAACAACAAACTTCCCCGAAGTGGCACCGGTAAGGCAGAACGAGGTGTCTGCACCAAGGACAGAATATGCCAAGGGGCAAAAAATTCCTTCTCATAGGATTTTGGAGTAAAATCCTGGCGGTCCGAAAGCCACTCCCCCAGATAACGCATCAAACAGGCAGCATTGTATAACCGAAAGTGTGGTAACCCCAGTCCCCCACCTTCCCACGCACCAAACAGGTAACGCAATGCCACCCGTGGACGTCGTCCCCCCCAACAGAATCGAGAAAGCATAGAATGTAATTTAGTAATATCCCGTTTCAAAAGCCATAACGGGAGTAACTGCAAAGTATAAAGCCATTTAGGAAAAAGAACCATATTAAACAAATGGATCCTGCCCGACAAGGACAGAGGAAGAGGAGCCTACCGAGCAAAACACTCAGCTGAAGAACATAACAAGGAATCAATGTTGACGCGATATAACGCTGAAGTACAAGGCGTCAACAAGATCCCCAAATAACGAAACAAAGAGGAAGCCCATTGAAGAGGAAAGGGCCCAGGCCAAGAGTCCCGTAAAGGCGAGGACGTGGGCAACGCTAGAGATTTGTCAAGATTAAGCTTAAAACCAGAATAATCTCCATATTCTTGAAAAGTGGCCATCAGATTGGAAAGAGATACTATGGGATCTGAGATATGGACCAGGAGATCGTCCGCAAAAGCCGAGATCTTAAATTCGGAAGAACCAATTCGAATACCCGAAATAGCTCTATTAAGCTGAATATCACGGATCAAAGGATCCAACGACAGAGCAATGGGGAAAGGGGACAGCCCTGACGCGTGCCACGACATATGGGGAATGAGGGAGAACAAAGTCCATTGGCCCAAACAAAGGCTGTAGGTGAATGATAAAGCACCCGAACCGCATCCTGAAAAAACCCTTTACGCCATACCGAGTTAAAATCTGAAATAAAAAGTTCCAAGAGACCCGATCGAAGGCCTTTTCAGCATCAAAGCTGACCAAAAGGGAAGGTAGATGGGTCCTCTCCACAAATTCCAAAGAAGCCAATATGGATCTAATGTTTTTCACACTAGTGCGCCCCTGCACAAATCCCACCTGAGGGGAAGCAATCAAATCAGGGAGAACACAAGCCAATCGATTAGCCAAAACCTTGGCGAACAATTTGGCCTCCACATTCAACAGTGAAATAGGGCGGTAAGAAGAAGAAAGGGCAGCATCCTTATGGGGCTTCAATAGCACAACTATTTGAGCAGAAGTGAGAGAATCCGGAAAGGCACCCCGCTGAATAGCAGCTGTGAAGGTATCAGCTAAGACAGGTGCTATTGTAGGGTGTAGAAGTTTATAGAATTCCATCCGGAAACCATCCGGTCCGGGGGCCTTCAGCAAAGACCCATTCTGTATGACGCCTGACACCTCCTCAGCCGTAATAGGGGCATTAAGGGTAGCTACCGCCCGATCAGATAAACACGGAAGGGTAATGCCGTCCAAATATACAGTGCCCTCCATTAAATCAGATTGTTGTGAATAAAGCTTCCTATAATAGTCATAGAACACTGCGTTGATCTCATCCGTCCTGACCATGTCCCCCCCAGCCGAGCGGAGTTGCAAGATATGAGTACGACCCGCAGATCGACGGACCACCCTTGCCAAAAGTGTCCCACGTTGGTTCCCATGTCGGAAAAATTGATACTTATAATAAGCAAGTGACTTGACTGTTCTAGCATGCAACAGTTCCTGAAGTTCACACTGAGCGGCTAAAAGCTGAGAACGCAAAGAGGAAGCGTGAGACTGACTATAAAGCCGACGGAGGTCACCGACCCTATGTTCCAATTGCAAAATCTCCCTATCCCGAGCACGACGTTGATGACTAGAATATGCCATGATCTCACCGCGGAGCACCGCTTTCGCAGCCTCCCAGAAGAGAGTAGAATCATCCCGATGTTCAATATTATGGAGTTGATAGTCAGACCATTTCCGAAGCAGAAACTCCTGAAACTTCGGGTCCTTATACAAACGGAGCGGAAATCGCCAACGGAAGGAACCCGGGGAAGAGACATCCAAATGCAAGGTTAACAAAAGCATGGTATGATCAGAGACATCAAAGGAGCCAATTGTGGCCGATTCAATCTGAGAAAACAAAGAGCTAGAGGTCAGCCAGTAATCAATCCGGGATAAAGAAGCATGAGCCCTAGAAATGTGAGTATAATCACGCTCACCTGGGTGAAGCGTCCGCCAAACGTCAATAACATCTAAGGATGAGCAAAGTAAAGAAATACCCCTAGTAGGTCGCATCCGATCCTGAGGAGCAGGAAGTGACTTATCCAACAAGGGGTCATGAACACAATTGAAATCCCCTTCCACAAGTAATGGAATATCAGAATGTTGACCAAGAAGACGAATAAGTGAGGAGAAAAATCGAGATTCATAGTTGTTAGGAGCATAAACATTACAAAGAATCAGGGGCTGACGATGAAGGAGCACCTTAACAATGATATACCTACCCCCAGGATCCGCCCACTGCTGTTGGATGACAAAGGGTAACCCCTTCCGAATCAAAATCAGAACCCCCGCCTTACGGTCGGTCACCGGTGCTCCCAAATGATGACCAACCCACCAAGTCTGAAGTTTAGCATGCTCTGCCACTGACAGATGCGTCTTCTGCAAGAAGACTAAATCAGCCTTCTGACGGTTCAAGGCTCTTAAAATTTTATGTCGTTTAATAGGCGAAGTGACACCATTTATATTCCAGGAAATACATCTAAGAGGCTTCATGAGAAAATGCGCGCGGCTTGTTAAAAGGACCCCTTAGAAGTCATCAAATAATCCATTCCAGACTAAGACATGTTTTTATTGTATTAAAGCTTCCTTCAAGTAAAATTTTATATCCAGTGTATAAAAGCTTAGAAGCCACTAGCAAATCCACACAGGAGTAAAATACAGTGGTACCTCGGTTTACGAGTGCACCGGTTTGCGAGTGTTTTGCAAGACGAGCAAAACACTCAGCAAACTTTTGTCTTGTAAACCGAGCACTGCCCCGAAAAATGAGCACTCAGCAATGGTGGCCCAGGGGCGAGTACTTGTCTGCGGGTGCTGCACAGTGATTCCAAAGTGGTGCCTTCCTTGCCTCGGGGTCCCCAAGCGGTTGCCCTCCTGCTTTGGCGATGCCTCTGCCGTCCGTCAGCGCTCTCCCGGCTCCCATCTAACCGGCCGCCATCCTGAATGAGCATGCGCGACTTCACCTCTCTCCTCTCCTAAGTCAGACGCTGCCCCGACAACTCGCTCACCACGTACAAGCACGCAAGATGTCCTTATATGTGGTGAGTGTGTTTGTCAGGGGAGCGGCTGACTTAGGAGAGGAGAGAGAAGTCGCGCGCATGCTCATTCAGGATGGCGGCCGGTTTAGATGGGAGCCGGGAGAGCGCTGACGGACGGCAGAGGCATCGCCAAAGCAGGAGGGCAGCCCCATGCTTATACTCTGTATAAGTGGTCGACAAAACTGTTCTAACAAAAGTAGGAAGGAGCTTTAGTATAGTGTGAATACCCTCAAGTAAAACTGAAACAGAAAGACTTTGGGGGGGAAAGTTTTACAAAAACGCAATCAAAATGCCAAATGGCTTCCCAGCACATGAGAGAAGTTGGACAAGGCAAATTTAAATGATTAGGCACCTTAGATGAACCTTCAGCCTTGCGGCCACTGTCCCTACGATTTTGATAAGAATATAAGAAAGGCCATGCTGAGTCAGACCAAGGTATCTTTAGTCCAGAATTCTGTCTCGGACAGTGACCAATGTGGTCAGAAGTAGAGAATGACACGGGGAAAAAATCTGTCCCCGTCACCGCCCCGTCACCGGCCCACCATCCTCTGCACCGCCCCGTCACCGCCGTTCCCTTCACCGCCCCGTCACCGTCACCGCCATCCCTTTCACCGCCCCGTCACCGCCACTGCCATCCCATTCACCGCCCCGTCACCGTCCCCGCTGCATCCATATAAGCCTTAGTACTGTAATATTTAGCTTATTCCTTTCTTATAAATCAAAGTTCCTGCTGCTGAACTAGAGAAAGAGATGTTCAGCTGGCAGGGCTTTGTTTATAAATTTTTATCAACACAACTAATATACTATTTTATCCTAAAGCAAAAAATAAATAAATAAATATAATTTTTTTTTCTACCTTTGTTGTCTGGTTTCTGCTTTCCACATCTTCTCATTGAATTCCTTCCATCCACTGTGTGTCTTCTCTCTGCGTCTTCCATTTGCTGTTACTGTGCCTCTCCCTTAACCCCCCCCCCCCAATTGGTCTAGCACCCATCTTCTTCCCTCCGCTCCCGCATAGTCTGGCATCTGTCTTCTTCCCACTCTGTCTTCCACATTTCCCTTGGGGGTCTGTTCCTCTCCACCCTCCTTCAATGTCTGTTCTATTCCTTTCCACCACCACCCTTCCCTCCCTCCTTTACCATCTGTTCCTTTCTACTACCCTTCAGCTCCTCTCGCGTGGCCTATCTACCTTCCTTCCTCTTATTTTCATGGCACGTTACAATGTAATTTGTGCAAGCCACTGGAGCCTGCGAGTTCGGTCCCTGTCCCATCCCCACAAACCATCTCGCTTCTGTGCTCCTATTTTCTCCATTTCTAATATCTCCCCTATGTATCTGTCATTGCCCCCCCTGTGTCCATATACCATCCCCTTTATGTCTCTGTCCCTATGCCCCATGCACATAATTTCCCCTCTTTCTGTTACCTTCCTGTGTCCAGATTTCCCCTATCTTCCTCTTCCATACCAGTGTGTCTCTTCTTTTCAACCCCATCTAGCTTTTTTCCCTCTTTCTTCCCCCCCCCTGCTTCTAGCATCTGGCTCACCTGCCAGTCCTTCCCTTTCTTTCCTGCTGTGGGTTTTTCTTTCCGACTTCATCCCCTTTCCCTTTCACTCCCTCCTTCCAATTTGAGCCGGGAACACTAGCGATCGCACGGTCCCCGCAGCTCACACCCGCCTGCCCAATCGATTCTAGTGTTTAGCCAGCTCTCTCCCTTCTCCTCACCTTAGTTTGTAGATTTTCTTTTTCGGCGACCCGCACGCTATCAGAGAGCCGCGCACGCGCGGCTGCTCAGTGTTCAATCTTCTGCTCTGCTGCAACTTCCTGTTTCCGGTTGCGTCAGAGCAGAAGATTGAACACTGAGCAGCCGCGCGTGCGGGTCGCCGAAAAAGAAAATCTACAAACTAAGGTGAGGAGAAGGGAGAGAGCTGGCTAAACACTAGAATCGATTGGGCAGGCGGGTGTGAGCTGCGGGGACCGCGCGATCCTTCATGCCTCACTGCGGGGACAAGACCATTCACCGCCCCGCGGGCGGTGAATGGCCTTGTCCCCGTCGCCGCAGCGACTGCTAGTTTTCTTCCCCGTTTTCGGCGGGTGACCCACGGCTAAAATGCGGTGGCCGCGGGTAAACCGCCACCGTGTCATTCTCTAGTCAGAAGCATCAGCTCTCACAAAGTAAATCCTTTTATAGTTCAGTGTTCGGGTCCAAACTAAAGGCCCACTTTTTTTTGAAACTGCTTTCAACACTTAACTCCCACTCACTGCTGTCAGATGCCTAGACCCACTAATCTCCCCTACCCTGTCTAAATTAGATTGTAAGCTCTTCTGAGCAGGGACTGTCTATTGTATGTTAAAATGTACAGCGCTATGTACGCCTTTTCAGCGCCTAATCAATAGCAGTAGTAGAGTTCCCCCAAGTCTTTCTAGCAAATAATTGTTTATGAGCTGCTTAGAACTAAAACTCCTTTTATTTTTTTCTGATTATTGCTTGCAGGGGTATTACCTGCCCATACCTCTGTATGTGAATAAGGCCTACGTTAACCTAACTGGGGGTCTATGACCCGAACTGTGATTGCATCAGAACCTCCTGTCACGGATTCCTCATACATTGCTCGATGGACTTTGCCAAAGACATGTCCTTTGTGTATCGTTTTTTTGTGCGATGGTGAGGCCTGGGACTTTCCGTAATCTAGTTTTGCGACCTCTGTCTTTGGTCAGCAAAATTGTATGCACACTGGTCTAAACCTGTCTGATATCATTATCCATCCTGGCCTGTGTCCTGTCCATCAGCATCTCAACCATTGCCCACAACCTCTTCACTTATACATCTATACTTGATTAGTCCTAAGGGGGTTAATGTGAGCAACTCATCCCATCGGAAAACCATTTTACGTGTGATTTGGGACCAGATTCGGTAAACGGGGCTCAAAAATCAGTGCCGGAAAAGAATCGGGCACTCAGTGTGTTCTATAAAGGTGGCTCTGGGCTGAGTGCCCTTTAGAGAATAGCTGTAGTGAAGGTTCCCACACTCAACTTTGGGGAGCTAAGGGGAACCGAGGCTGGATGAAAGAGGAAAGAGAAGAAAGACTCACTCTGAGAGAAAGAGAGCATATGCCAGATCAGGGGTGTCCAACCTGCAGCCCGAGGGCCACATGCGGCCCCTTGAAGTATTTTGTGCGGCCCCAGTCGAGGGCGATGCAGTGTTTCCTACGCTGCCCCTGGGTGTTTACCGTCTTGCCGGCTCCCTCCTCTGGCCCCAGAAACATTTTTTTGGCCAGTGCGGCCCAGGGAAGCCAAAAGGTTGGACCCCCCCTGTGCTAGATGGAAGGGTGAGAGGAGGACAAGAGAGAAGGAAAGGGAGATGCTGGTCCTGGGGCAGGGTGAACAAGAGGGAAGGCGGAATAAGGAGGGTTAGGGACATGGGGAAGGGGGGATAGGGATACAGAGAGATGCTGCTGGGCAGGGCAAGAATAGGGATGCAGAAAGGGGAGATACTTAACATGGCAGGAAGACAGGGGTCGAGACACAGAGGGGAGTTATTTATTTTAAACATTTCTGTACCGTTTATAACTAAATGGTTCTCAAACTTACATACATAATTTAAAAGCAAAATTACATTACATTAGTGACTTCTATTCCGCCTGTACCTTGCAGTTCTAAGCGGATTACATTAGAAGATGGCTGGACATTTCCAGGAAGTTACAATTTAGGGTTAGTTATATAGTAGAGGCCTTGAGGAGTAATTGAGGATAGATAGAAATAAGAGGATTGAATTTCGGGAAGTTGCAGTTTAGGGGCTGGTTACATGATTGAGTTATTGAGGAGAAATTACAAGAGTGGTAGGAAGACAACAGGGAGATTGCACGGAAGGGTGAGGAGAACTCTATAGATTAAGAGTGTTAAGAGAACTCTAGATTTTTTTGAATAGCAGAGTTTTGAGTTCTTTTCGAAATGATTTAAAGTCACTTGTCGCTGTCAGCAGGTTGGAAATAGATGGGTCCAATTTTGCTGCCTGCGTCGCTGGGAGACCGTCATACATCATGACATACAAATAATCCTAAAAAAAAAAATCATGTTAAATAATCTTAAATCATGTTAAAACCCTAATGAGACCTTTAGGGATGTGCTTCAGAAGGGGGTCCTGGTGTCTTTTGAAACCTTCAGAATTAGCGCTGCCTTGCCCGAAGGAGATTTTCTGGCCTATTCTCAGATACGTCATTTTCTTCACTCTCAGAAGTGGGATCGGGAGACTATTCAGTCGCTCGATCCCTTGGCTCACTTGTGGGTCACCCTTAGGAACCTTCCTCAACCGATTTCTGTTCTTTACCAGTATATTCGGGGCTCCTTTTCCTTTCCGGCTCTCTACCAACGGGCTTGGGAGGTAGATCTGGGTTGTACCTTCTCGGTTGAGGAGTGGGCGCTGATCACTACAGAAGTGGGCAAGGCATCCTCTTGTGCACTTATTAAGGAAAATGCTTATAAAGTGGTCGTTCGGTGGTACTACACGCTGGAGCGACTACATCGAATGTTCCCTGGTGCTTCGGTATTGTGTTGGAGATGTGGGTTGGCTTCGGGGACTTTTTTGCATATTTGGTGGGACTGCCCTATCCTACAGCCTTACTGGAGGAAGGTCGTGGGATGTTTATCACAACTGTTACAAATTTTATTGCCATTTTCTCCACAGGGATGTTTGTTGGGCCTTTATAATGTGTGTTTATATGCCTGGCAAACCAAACTTAGACGCTGGGGTTTGGCGGCAGCCAAGTGCTTGATTGCTGCTCATTGGAAGCAGGAATTGGCACCTACTCAATTAGATTGGACTTTAAAGCTTAAATTTATTTATCACATGGAACTGTCTATTGCAAAGCGTCATGGTTACTATTATACTTACACACGGACTTGGACACGAATCCTTGAAAGAATCGAATCTTTGTTTTAAGCTTCTTTCTGGGGGGGGGTATTGTGGATGGGGGGACTCTCCTGTAGAACCAACAGGGAGTCCCTCTTTGCTAGAGGTAGGGCTGGGTGGTGGGGGGGACATAGTGGAGTTTGGGTTACTGCTTTATATTGGGGGATTGTTGGTATGGTTGGGAGCCCTTTCTGATGATTGTATTGGGGGGGGGAGCATTATGAGACTTATAGATCTCTTGTTGTGGTTTTGTATGCTTGTTTGCAACTCTGTTGTCTCTGCTATGCAATTTCTGGTGTGTATAATTTTATACCCAAAATCTTTTAATAAACATTTATTGATAAAACCCTAATGAGGATGATCGTGAACAGTTCATCAGCTTTGCCAAAAAAGGCAATTATTAACTAGAAAAAAAAGCATCTACAAATAGCCGGGTCTTGAGTAATTTCCGGAACATGCCTTTTACACGGCAGTTTCGTATTTGGCCCACAAGGGAGTTCCATTTTTTTGACTCCTGCACGGCAGAAAGTCATTTTGCCAGTCTCAACAAGCCTTGGGTTCACATTCGTCTTCAGTAAAGCGAAATTTTCCGAACGTAATGATCTGTTTGGTGTATAACTGGACATGTTAGTCTGAAACATCCAAGAACTGATGGCAGATCATGACTGTTTTATATTGTATTCTGAAGGCGACTGGAAGCCAATGCAATTGCTTTAGATATGGCGAAATATGATCAGATTTGGACAGTCCTATAATCACGGACAGAGAAGAAATTCCAGATGGACCAGGAGGCTCTGGCAATAAAGTTCAGAGACTGGGCCCAACACGATTAGAAAAATGAAATGACCAGAGAACCAGGTAGAAATAGGAACTGTATTTTCTATTTATTGATTCGACTATGTTAGTTTTTGTAACATACATACCGTATATGCCAGAACTGGGGTTGTTTTCCCTTGAGAAAAGGAGACTACGAGGGGATATGATCGAAACATTCAAAATACTGAAAGGAATCGACAAAATAGAGCAGGAAAAAAACGTTATTTACTATGTCCAATGTGGCACGGACAAGAGGACATGGGCTGAAGCTAAGGGGGGACAAGTTCAAGACAAATATCAGGAAGTTCTGCTTCACGCAACGAGTGGTGGACACCTGGAATGCTCTCCCAGAAGAGGTAATTGCGGAATCCACCATTTTAGGATTTAAGGGTAAGTTAGATGTACATCTCCCTATGAGTGGCATGAAGTGACATGGGTAGGGGTAGGCTAGATGCACTTCTCTTTACGAGAAGCTTGGAGCGATATAGGGACCAAACTATGCCAGGGTACACTTGGCGGGGCCTCCGCGTGTGCGGATCGCCGGACTTGATGGACCTAGGGTCTGTTCCGGAGATGGCGCTTCTTATGTTCTTATGGTGTTACACCTGCCTGATGCCCGTGAAAAAAACCTCCCTCAGATTTCAATCTCTCTCTTTCTGTCTTTTTTTTTTTTTAATTTATTTGAAAAAATCTCCAGTGTAGCGACAGTAAATCTCCAGCTTTGGGATGGACCACCCTTGGCGTCTCTGCAATTCATTAATAGACGCAGTGTTCCATAAAAGTTGGTCAGAAAGCTGGTAGCATCTATTTTCATTCTTTTGGAGGGGGGAGGGCACTAGACTACTAGGGAAACCGACCCTTCGATACCACCTCAGACCTGGTGGTAAATTTCTCATGTGCTCCCATTAGAACATCCTGTGGCCTTTTCTGCCTTGCTGCAGAATACATAAGAAGTTGCCACCACTGGGTCAGACCAGAGGTCCATCACGCCCAGCGGTCCGCTTCCGCGGCGGCCCATCAGGTCTGTGACCTGTGCAGTGGTTCCTGACCATTTCTGTAACCTACCTCTACATCTATCTGTAACCTTCCATCCCCTCATCCTTTAGGAACCTATCTAAACCTTCCTTGAACCCTTGTACTGTGCTCTGGCCTATCACAACCTCCAGAAGCGCGTTCCATGCGTCCACCACCCTCTGGGTAAAAAAGAACTTCCTCGCGTTTGTTCTAAACCTTCCCCTTTCAATTTCTCCGAGTGACCCCTTGTACTTGTGGTTCCCCCACAGTCTGAAGAATCTGTCCCTGTCCACCTTCTCTATGCCTTCTCTATGCACACCCCCGAAACGGAGTCCCGTTGGACGAAGTTGACATCTGCTGGCTGTTTTCCACACGGAGAAGCTAAGAACTTCCAGTTTGTTGTTTGCTCTGTTGGATATGGACGCTTGATTTTCCTGTTTGGCCCCCTGGATAAGGGGTAGAGACAATTACATGTAATGGTACAGTGTGTTTTTTTTATATATTTATATATTTTTTCACACTTAGCACTTTTGGGGTGCACTTTATTTATTTACTAATCAGCATGGAGAGAGCCCGGGGATGTTTCAGTTAACACTCTTTTGGGTGTAAGCCAGTGACAGCTTTTCCTCTGGGAGTCTCCAGTTGGTGGCTGTGTGACTGAGGGCTCTCCCATTCACACAAAAAATTATTACTAGTACTAGTAGGTTTACTATTCATGTTCTTGTCTCTCTCTCTTATCTAAGTGTTATTCTTGGGGTTTAGGAGGTTTTGTGCTTTTTCTGTGATTTTTTACCTCCTTTTCTTTTTCGGGTTTTGTTATTGTTCCTCAGGATTTTGAAGCATCTCTGTTACAACTATGATTAGTTCCTGAGAGAGTCGGTGCATCCAGCATTCCAGCACTGAATGACAACCAGTTTTGTGTAGTATCCTATACTAGTTCCTGAGAGAGGCTACGTATCCAAACAAAAACTGCAGACAATGTACACGATGCAGGCAAAAATTTATTGTACCAAAGTTAAAATGCAGTAATAAAAAACCTTTTTACCAACCAAGAGACCCAACACAGTCCGTGTTTCGGACAACATTCCTTCGTCAGGGGTCCATGGTAAATAAGGTATACAATGTACCGCAAAAAATGAAGGTAACAACAAATACCTGTGTATTACACCAAGAGCCGCTGCCAAAAACCAAATCACTCAAAAGCAGAAAATGAAAAAAAGTTTTGGTGGTTTTTCTGCAGATTCGGTTGGATTTCTTTTTTTGTTGCTGTTTAGAGGCTACGTATCCAGCATTCCAGCTCTAAGTAACAAGCAGTAGTGTAGCATCTCAGTTACAACTAAGATTAGTTCCTGTTTTACAACTTGGGATCTAGCTAGCCACTGGGACCTGGGCTAGCCACTTTTGGAAACAGGATACTGGGCTTGATGGAGCTTCAATCTGTCCCAGAATGGCAACGCTTATGTTTTAATGTGAGCCGAGTATAGGATAATGAAGCCATTGTGACATCACTGATGAGGCTGGCCCTTAGGCATTGGTGGAATGAGGCTTTATGACATCACAATCTCAGCTCTGGAATGTTGCAACTCTTTGGGTTTCTGTCAGGTACTTGGGACCTGGGTTGGCCACTGTTGGAAACAGGATATTGGGCTTGATGGACCTTCAATCTGTCCCAGTATGGCAACTCGTATGTTCTTATGTGAGCTATGTATAAGACAGTCAAGCCATTGTGACATCACTGATGAGACTGGCTCTTAGGCATTGGTGGAATAAGGCTTTATGACATCACAATCTTAGCTCTGGAATGTTGCTACTCCTTCACCGTGAGAACGGGCTACTGAGCTTGATGGACCAGTAAGGCTGTTCTATCTCGGTTTCTTATCTGGGCTTCAAAAGCTCAAAAATATCTAGGCATCCTTATCCATGAAGACCGCTTGCATATTTTAGAAATAAATACAACCAGAATTTAAAATATAATAACCCAAACTAAATGGTCCTCCATGTATCTAACCTGGTGGGGAAGAATCTCTTCAATTAAAATGACTCTTGCACCCCAAATCAATTATATTCTATCAATGCTACCAGCACTTGCACAAAATCATTTTATCAATGGATTAATAACAAAATTTCTACCTTTATATGGAATAATAAAAAAATTTCCATTAAAATCTTTTGTTTGCCTCCTTCTTTTAAATAGAAAGAAAGCTTCTGAAATATATAGGAAACTGCAGGAATATTCTATTAATCATAATTCCTTAATTGAAATCTCCTGGTCGTCTGAATTTAATCTGGATGCTAATACTATTGACTGGTCTGGGGTGCAGGCTGCCCGTCCTACTAGGTCTGCTTCACTTTGTCAGTCCATGGTTTTCATTGTACATAGATCTTACTGGATGCCAATTAAACTTGCCAGAATTACATCTTCAAATTTATGCTGGTCTTGTCAAAGTGAACCTGGTACGATTTTTCCTCTCTTAATGTACAAATTTACTGGAACTTAATATGGCGTAGAATTATAACAGTATTGAAAATTGACAATTCCATCTCTTTCATAAGAACATAAGAAGAGCCCAGGAACCCGTTCTCATGGTGGCCAAACTAGGTCCCTAGTACCTGGCCAAAACCCAAGGAGTAGCAACATTCCAGCACCTCAGAGAATAGCAAGATCCCGGAACCCCAATGAGAGCAACATTCCAGAGCTGAGATTGTGATGTCATAATGCCTCATTCCACCAATGCCTAAGAGCCAGCCTCAGCAGTGATGTTACAATGGCTTGATTGTCCTATACTTGGCTCACGTAAGAACATATGGCGGTGCGCGTAAAGTTTAATTTTGCCTGCTTCTGCTTTAAAGCACTACATGGACTTGCCCCTAAATACATAACTGACCTTTTCTTCTTCTCAGCCAACAGACACAAGAGAAGCTCACATTCCAACTTCGTTTCCCCCCAGTCCGAGGTTGTAAACTGAAAAAACACCAAGAACATCTTCTCTCGCACCAAACAGCATCATGGGGTAAAGACCTAGAACAATTGCTTTTGCCCACTACTTATGGGGAATTTAGGAAACGTCTAAAAACACACCTGTTCCTAAAGTATCTAGACAACTGATTCTCTCTTCTCTCTCCCCTCTATAGCGATTAACTTGTTCTATTGATCACTCTCTCCTCAACAATTAATTTCTTGTCCTATTAATTCTCTTTCTTCCTCCCCTCTTAAAGTCAATTTCAATTTGTTACCTTTGCTTAATCTTCTGTAAACCGCATAGAACTTCAAGGTATTGCGGTATATAAGCTGTTATTATTATTATTATAAGAATAGCCTTATTGGGTCAGACCAATGGTCCGTCAAGCCCAGTAGCCCGTTCTCACGGTGGCCAATCCAGGTCACTAGTACCTGGCCAAAACCCAAGGAGTAGCAACATTCCGTGCTACCGAGCAGAATGTTGGGCATTATCAAAAAAGGTATCACTCCCAGAACGAAGGAAGTTATCCTGCCACTGTATCGAGCAATGGTGCGCCCACATCTGGAATACTGCGTCCAATACTGGTCGCCATACCTCAAGAAGGACATGGCAATACTCGAGAGGGTCCAGAGGAGAGCAACGAGGATGATAAAGGGTATGGAGAACCTTTCATATGCCGAACGGTTAGACAGGCTGGGGCTCTTTACCCTGGAAAAGCGGAGACTGAGAGGGGACATGATACAGACGTATAAAATCATGAAGGGCATAGAGAAGGTGGAGAGGGGCAGATTCTTTAGACCAGTGATTCCCAACCCTGTCCTGGAGGAACACCAGGCCAATCGGGTTTTCAGGCTAGCCGTAATGAATATGCATGAGAGAGATTTGCATATGATGGAAGTGATAGGCATGCAGATTTGCTTCATGCATATTCATTAGGGCTAGCCTGAAAACCCAATTGGCCTGGTGTTCCTCCAGGACAGGGTTGGGAATCACTGCTTTAGACTAGCAGGGACAACTAAAACAAGAGGTCATTCAGAAAAACTGAGAGGAGACAGATTCATAACAAATGCAAGGAAGTTCTTCTTCACTCAATGGTGAGGTGATAAGACAGAGTACAATTCTGGGGTTCAAAAAGGGACTGGATGACTTCCTGGAAGCGAAGGGGATAACAAGGTACAGATAGAGGTTTACCTTACAGGACATTGAGCGAATAGGTTATGGACATTTTAGGTTGGGTAGGGAACACTTTCAGGTCATGGACCTAGAGGGCCGCCGCAGGAGTGGACTGCCGGGCACGATGGACCCCTGGTCTGACCCGGCAGAGGCAATGCTTATGTTCTTATGATCCAGGGCAAGCAGTGGCTTCCCCCATGTCTTAACCTGTGTTCTTCAAATCCTAAGATTTTCATTCCCGCTAATCAAAAGAAACTTTAACATCCTTTTCGCTGCTGCCGCTCATCTTATAATTTGTAATTGGAAGGATAACATGAAACTCAACTTTAGGGAATGGTGGAGCTCTGTGTGTTCTAGACGTAAATCTGAAAGTCTTATCGCTACAAAATCTTGTACAATAGCTCACTTGTCAAACTTGGGCACCACTAGATAAATATTGTAACCGTTTATCAGCTTGACTATATATTTCAGTATACATTACTTTAGACTTGTAAAATTGTTAAATATAGCTTTGTTTATATTTTTATGCACTTTTCTTATTAAATTTTTAAATACAATCATTTTTTTTAAACGTCCAAAATAAATGGGGGTATGAATCGCCCTGAATTTTTTTTTTCTTCTAACATTTACCCCTCCCCCCCTTTTTACAAAACTGTAGTGCAGTTTTCAGTGCCAGCCGCAATGGTAATAGCTCAGACCCTCGTAGGAATTCTGAGCATCGGAGCTGTTACCGTCACAGACGGCACTAAAAAAAACGCACTACGATTTTGTAAAGGGAGGGGGGGGTTAATCTCACTTGCCAAACATGGCGCCCATGGGCTACAAATGGAAACAATACCTAATGATACTCCTGCCTGGCGAGAAATTGAATCCCAAATTTGCTTCCCCATTCCTTTATCTGTTTTGGGCACTCTGCATCTCCCTAAACACCTCAAGAAATTCAGTCAGCTTCAAGCAACACAACACGTACTATACCAGTGGTCTCAAACTCGCGGCCCGGGGGCCACATGCGGCCCGCCAGGTACTATTTTGAGGCCCTCGCTATGCTACCATTGTTCTGGAACATTGCCTGCCTCACTGCTGTAACCTCACACAAGTGCTTTCCTGCATCTGTACGGTTCATAGTCTTAAGCGCACGAGACAAATGTGCGCCGACAATTCAGCGCAAGACTTCAGTGCGCCGCAGGAAAACCTTCTTTTAAAGGGCTCCGACGGGGGGTGTAGGTAGGGAACCCCCCCCCACTTTACTTAACGGGGATCGCGCTGGTGTTGGGGGGGGCTTTAGGGCTACATTATACTGAAAACTTAACTTTTTCCCTATTTTTTAGGGGAAAAGTTGTTTTCAGTATAATGTGGGGGTTTACACCCTCTACACTCCCCCAACACGGCAGCGCGAGGCAGCGTGATCCCTATTAAGTAGAGTGGGGGGATTCCCCCCCACACCCCTCCCGTCGGAGCCCTTTAAAAGAAGGTTTTCCTGTGGCACGCTGAAGTCTTGCGCTGAATTGTCGGCGCGCATTTGTCTCGCATTTGCATATAATGGAAGTGACAGGTATGCAAATCTCTCTCATGCACATTCATTAGGGATATCTTGAAAACCTGACTGGCTGGGGGTCCCCCAGGACAGGTTTGGGAACCACTGCGCTGGACGGTCAAGTAAATGCTCCAACGCTCATTCAAGTTCCTGTGAACGTCAGAGCATTTACCTCACCAGCCCACCATAAGAAGCTCTACCATAGTTGAGTAAAAGCCAGCATATATTATTTTCTCTGGTTTAATCATCATGCAAATAGATCTCATGCATATTCATTGGGGAAATCCTGAAAACCCAACTGGCATACGGCTCTCAAGGACCGGAGTTCCCTACCCCTGCTCTATTTGATTTCCATTAATTAACAGCATTCTGTTCCTTGGCTACTTTATACTAACTTGTATGTTCAAACTTCAATTAAAAAAAAAAGAAAGGTGGTATATAAAATCCTATTCCCTTTTCCTTTACAGAGAGCTTCCTTTTGCAGTTCATAAGATTTAACATGTATAGCAGGGCTGACCGAGTCCGGTCCTCGAGATCTACTGGCAGGCCAGGTTTTCAGGATATCCACAATGAATATGCATGAGAGAGATTTGACTGCACTGTCTTCTTGGTATGCAGATCTCTCTCTCTCTCATGCATATTTATTGTGGATATCCTGAAAACCTGGCCTGCCAGTAGATCTCGAGGACCGGACTTGGGCAGCCCCGATGTATAGGCTTTCTATTTTTAATCAAGTCTGTGGCACCAATAGTACAGGGTGATGGGAAGCCTAGGCCAGAGGTTCCTAACACGCAGTATGCATACCATATAATCCAGCTACCTGTGAACAACCAGCGACAGAGAGTCATTTCTTCATGGATTACGCCCTGCATACATTTTTCCTACACGATAGCTCATTTTAGACCCCCCCCTGGTTCAATTGGGGCATGTAACTTTTGAGCTACAGCGACTTCACTAGCCAATCTAAAGTCCATCCCAATCCAGAATATTTTTAAAGCAGCTACCTGGTCTCCTGTGCATACTTTCACCAAGCACTACTGCTTAGAGCAGTGGTGAAGGGATGCAGTTCTGAAACAGGGCAAGGTCAGCACACTGATTTGAGGCCTTGTGTAAGGATCTGAGCTCCTGTGAAAGAATTATGAGCCCCTGTGAGAGAATTATGAATTATTCCCATTCCCTCATTAAGCAAGGGAAAATAGCACCTTGTGACAGAATGATGTGGCATTCCCCCCTCCCTTCTTGTCACAAGTCCCCTGTCACATATTAACCCTTATCTTAATCTAGCAGTCCTTATTTGGAAAGGACATCAGCTGACAAGCATTGCATTGCATTGCATAGGTGCAAAGACTCAGGTTCTGTCCACGTGTTAATCAGGCCCTTGTCTAACTGCTGAGTTGGAGGATGATCACAAGGTAAAAGCACGAGGTAAAGGGAGGGTGATCATGAGGTAAAAGCATGTACCTTTCTTTGTATCCACCAATGTAAAAGCATGTACCTTTGTACCTACCAATCATTAGGTATGTAAATGAGGGAGTTACTATGATGTCATTAGCTTAGAAGCATAATAAAAGGGATTCAGAGCTAGCCCCTGGCAACACCTCCATCCCGACTTTTAAGACTGTGTGTGTGTTTCCTGTGTGACATCCCTACACAGTGGTATCAAACCTGTGGCCCGGGGGCCACATGCAGCCCGCCAGGTACTATTATGAGGCCTTCAGTATGTTTATCATAATCAAAAAAAGTAAAATAAAACAGTTTCTTGAACATATGTCTCTTTAGCTATAAATTACAATATTATTATTAAAACTTAGCCAAAAGGAAAGATTTATAAACTATGAAGAGTTTTACCTCATGCAAAATTGTCATTTCTTTAATAAGACATTAACTATTTTTTTTTCTGAGGCCCTCCAAGTACCTACAAATCCCAAATGTGGCCCTGCAAAGGGTTTGAGTTGGAGACCACTGGTTTAAACCAAAGTTTAGCTCAAGATGTTCGCTTTAGCCAATCAGTTTTACGTAACCTCTTTGCAATATAGACTCTTTCCACCTCCCATATGCTTTTTCAGCTTGGGACTCGCCCTCAAGTGTGGCTTTGTATCCCCTGCCAGTCTCCGGAGAAAGCAAAGTTGCTTACCTGTAACGGATGTTCTCCGTAGACAGCAGGGGAATGCAGCCACACTTACCCTTCGTCTCCTCTTCTATTGCTAGAGATGAAACTGACAGGAGGAGGGGAGGGGGCTCAAGGACTAGGGCTCCCGCACATGCTCAGTAAGCTTACAGCTTACTATAGCTAGGGGAGGGCACTGACACACAGGCTCAGTCAGACTTCAAAACAAGTGTGGCTGCATTCCCCTGCTGTCTACGGAGAATACCTGTTACAGGTAAGCAACTTTGCTTTCTAGAATACTGATGAAATCGCTGAGAGTCTTGAAAATTAGCTCAATCTGACCGTCCAAGAGCTTGTGGTCTGCTGTCAGGCAAAGCTGTAGGTTGATGATCTGCCACACTGACCATACGATTGTCTAATCTAGTGTTCTTCAACCGCCAGTCCGCCAGAAATTTTTTGCTGGTCCGCAGGGCCGACACATGCATCGGGCCTCAGACAGTGCTCTTCAGCCGCCGGTCCACGGTGCGATCGATGCAGCATTTTCTTTGGGCCAGCTCCCTCTTCCTTAGTGCTGCAGTGCACAAAGCCGTGGGCAGAGTTTTCTACGCGCGTCCTGCGCCTGAACCGGAAGCCTTCTCTCTGATGTGGCAATGGCAGAGGGAAGGAAGGCTTCCAGATGAGGCGCGAGGAGCTGCTGCCCACAGATTTGTGCTCTGCAGCACTGAGGAAGAGAGAGCTGGCCCAAAGATAACACCGGGGGCGGCATAAAACAGCCAGGCGGGAGCAGGCCAGAAGTGAAGGCACAGCATGGAGGGAGGGAGACAACAATGGTAGGGGGAATGATTTTATTTTTGAATTTAGTGATTAATTTACATCTGCTGTCTGTTCAAGAAGAAATTTCTTTTCCTCTGGGGGTTGTACTGCAAGCAGAGTCTTGCATTGTAGGGTTTGTTTGTATATATTAGTACTTTTAGTTTTTGGTCCCATATATGATGGGGTTATCTGTGTTCTGGTAGGAATGAATATTGAGAAGCATACAGTGTGCTTTGTGTAGTTTAATTTTGTGGTTAACCATTATATGTTGTTAATACGATTATATTGTGCGTGTATATATGAAAAATGAATGGAAAAAATGGTGTTACAATTAGTACTTTTATGGAGGCGGGGTCTGGGGCGGAAATTGTGTGGCGATGGGAGGGGTCTGGCCCACAACTTAGCCCAGTGTTCTTCAACTGCCGGTTCACAAAATAATTATTTTACTTCCGCTGGTCCATAGGTGTCACTGGTTTAATTAAAAGGGAGCCTGCTTAGCGTTGCTTTAGAAGCCGGATCTCCAACCCATTCCCTGATCCAGAGCATTCTATGGGCGGAGACGGAATAAGCAGAAACCTTGCTCATGGCTCTAATTACATCATAGAGAGCATCTGCTACATAGTCGACCCCCGCCATTACCAACTGGGGGTAAACGTCGTCATCCGCTGAGGGAGTCCGACACAATCTGGTCTGGCAAGCTCGTGCCACGAACGAGGCCGCCGCAGCTGCCTTGATTCCCAAGGCCAAGGCTTCGAGCTGTCATTGTACGACATCTACCCTGCGATCATATCCATCCTTTAAAATGACACCTCCCTCACTGCACTCCATTTAATAATAACCCTTAAATCCAATCGATCTTCTAAATATACCATTAATAATAATAACTTTATTTTAATACTAGTCTTTAAGCCCGTTACATTAACGGGTGCTAGAATAGATGTGTGTGTGTCCGTCTTTCTTTTTTTCTCTCTCTCCTTGGCTGCTGTCTGTCTGTCTTTCTGTCTCTCTTTCCTCGGATGTCCACCACCACCCCTTCCCTGCTCCCCCTGTCCAGCAGCAGGCCTTCTCCCTTCCTTTTACCTCCCCCCTGTCCAGCAGCACCCCTTCCCTGCTCCCCCTGTCCAGCATCTGATAGCCTGGGCAGCCTCGGGGCTTTTGCTAGGCAGGCCCACCTCGCATTATCGAAGTGGGCCGGCCTAGCAAATGCCCTGCGGCTGCAAGATGAAACTGCGGATGCTGGTTTGCTGGTCCGGGGATGAGAAGAGGCGGAGCGGCAGCGCAGGAAGTCAGCCGGCATCGGAGATTGGGGCAGAAGGCAGACAGTGCGCATGTGCGGCACAGAAGCACATATCACGGCGGCAGGGATCACGGCATCGTAAGTGCGCATGCGCTCTTAGGGTTTTATTATAGAGGATACCGCAATACCACAAACAGTTCAGAGCGGTTTACAAAAAAAAAAAAAAAAAAAGAGACTGCATACAAACAGCAATGTTACAGAAAACAATTCAAAGATACTTCGACAAATATGAAATTCTATAAATTTATCAAAAAGATAGGTTTTTACTGTTTTTCTAAAAGTTTGGTAAGAAAATGCATTTGAGATAAACTCACTTAGGCATTTATTCCATTTGCCTGCTTGAAATGATAATGTCTTATCTAGGAACCTCTTATAGATACAACCTTTCGGAGATGAAAAGGAGAACAGATGGGCACTACGTGTACGACTGGTAATACCAGTAAAATCAAAATGGTAGCAGAGATAGATTGGAGCTGAAGCTGCGAAAGTTTGGAAATAGAGACAAGTACACTTATGTTTAAATGATTTTTATTATTCCAGCAGTAAGAAGCAAATACAAACAGTAGTACCATTCAGGAAAGAACATTTTCAACAATATAATCAGTTCCCCTCCCATCCCCCCACCCCTCCCCTCCCCAAGAATCCATGGCCAGTCCAACAGCTGAGAGTGGGAATAAAATCTTAAAGATTCAAAAGTCTACTGTGAGCACGCGGTGTGAGGTCCTGCCAGAAGTGTGAGACAAGCACACTTAAAAATAACCATGGCTTCCACAAGTAGCCAATGTCATTTTTTATAATAGGGGCTAACGTGATCAGGCTGAAAATAAGACCTCAGAGGCGCTACCGCGTGTATTTACACTTCACACACAGCATTTACATACCATGATCGTCACTGGTCTTATTTAGTTTTCCTCTTCATCTCACTTTGAATGTTCTTATTTAATTTAGTATATTTAATCAAAAGTTTATAATAGAAACATGATGGCAGATAAAGGCCAAATGGCCCATCCAGTCTGCCCATCCACAGTAACCATTATCTCTTTCTCTCTCTCAGAGATCCCAGGCCCTTTTGAATTCAGACACAGTCTCCGTTTCCTCCACCTCTTCTGGGAGACTGTTCCATGCATCTACCACCCTTTCTGTAAAAAAAATATTTCTTCAGATTACTCCGGAGCCTATCACCTCTTAAATTCATCCTATGCCCTCTCATTGCAGAGTTTTCTTTCAAATGAAAGATACTCAATCATATTTATATTATGTAGATATTTAAACGTCTCTGTATCTCCTCTCTCCCGCCTTTCATCCAAAGTATAGAGGGGCATCAATACCTCCTTTTTCCTACTGGCCATACCTCTCCCTATGCAACCTAGCATCTTTCTAGCTTTCAACGTCACCTTTTCAACCTGTTTGGCCACCTTAAGATCATCACATGCAATCACACCCAAGTCCCGCTCTTCCGTCGTGCACATAAGTTCTTCACCCCCTAAACTGTACCATTCCCTCAGGTTTTTGCAGCCCAATTGCATGACCTTGCATTTCTTAACATTAAATTTTAGCTGCCAAATTTCAGACCATTCGTCAAGCTTTGACGAGAAGGAATGGGACTGTTGGGAAACAGCGGTCACAATATGATCAAATTCGAAGTTGAAGTAGGAATACCGAAGGGAAAGAGAACCATAGCGACAACTTTTAACTTCAAGAAAGGAAACTACGAAGCAATGAGAGTAATGGTAAGGAAGAAACTTAGGAACACCTCAAAGAAATGATAGACTGTAGAGCAAGCCTGGTCTTTATTCAAGAACACGGTGATCGAGGCGCAAAATCTGCATATGCCAAGATTCAGAAAAGGCTGCAAAAAGAATCGAACAAAAGACCCGGCGTGGATAACCAAAGAAGTGAAGAAAGCGATTGGTGATAAGAAGAATTCATTCAGGAAATGGAAAAAGGGCAAAACAGGAGAACTGGAAAGAGCACAGGAAGTATCAAAAAGAATGTCACCGGGTGGTCAGAAAAGCCAAAAAGGAATATGAAGAAAGGCTAGCCAAGGAAACACGAAATTTCAAACCTTTCTTCAGATATGTTAAAGGGAAGCAGTCAGCTAGGGAGGAGGTGGGACCGCTGGATGACGGAGACAGGAAGGGAGTAGTGAAGGAGGAGAAAGAAGTGGCAGAAAGACTAAACATGTTCTTTTCATCTGGATTTACAAAAGAGGACACATCCAACATACCTGAGCAAATCTTCAAAGTAGACCAAACAGATAAATTAACATTCATGGATGTAAGCCTTGAAGACATATGCAGGCAGTTAGAAAAATTAAAAACTGACAAATTGCTGGGTCCGGACGGAATCCACCCAAGGGTTCTGAAAGAACTAAAGGAGGAAATAGCGGAACTACTACAGCAAGTTTGCAATCTATCCCTGAAAACAGGAGTGATCCCGGAGGATTGGAAGATAGCCAATGTTACGCCCATCTTTAAAAAGGGATCAAGAGGTGACCCGGGGAACTACAGACCGGTGAGTCTGACCTTGGTTCCGGGGAAAATGGCGGAAGCGCTGATAAAAGATAGCATTGATGAGCATGTCGAAAGAAATAAACTTCTAAACACAAGCCAACATGGCTTCTGCAAGGGGAGATTGTGCCTAACGAACTTACTGCACTTCGTCGAAGGAATTAACAAACGGATGGACAAAGGGGACTCCATATACATTGTATATTTAGATTTCCAAAAAGCCTTTGACAAGGTACCCCATGAACGCCTACTTTGGAAACCGAAGAACCATGGGGTGGAAGGAGACATACATAGATGGATCAGGAATTGGTTGACAGGTAGGAAGCAGAGAGTAGGAGTAAAGGGCCACTACTTGGACTGGAGGAGGGTCACGAGTGGTGCTCGGACCGCTGCTATTCAATATATTTATAAATGATATAGAAACAGGGATGAAATGTGAAATAACATTTGCAGATGACACCAAACTATTTAGTGGTGCTCGGACTAAAGAGGACTGCGAAGAATTACAAAGGGACCTGAACAAACTGGGGTTAGTGGGCGACGAGATGGCAGATGAAGTTCAATGTAGAGAAATGTAAAGTATTGCATGTAGGAAGCAGAAACCCGAGATACAGCTATACGATGGGAGGGATGTTATTGAGTGAGAGTACCCAAGAAAGGGACTTGGGGGTAATTGTGGACAAAACAATGAAGCCGACGGCACAGTGTGCAGCGGCCGCTAAGAGAGCGAATAGAATGCTAGGTATAATCAGGAAGGGTATTACAACCAGAACAAAAATTATCTTGCCGTTGTATTGGGCGATGGTGCATCCGCATCTGGAGTACTGTGTCCAATATTGGTCACCGTACCTTAAGAAGGATATGGCCCTTATCTGCCGTCATCTTCTATGTCATCTTCATCTTCTATGAGAGGGTTCAGAGGAGAGCAACACGTTTGATAAAGGGTATGGAAAAACTGGAGAAACTGGGGCTCTTTTCCCTAGAGAAGAGGAGAATTAGAGGGGATATGATAGAGTCTTACAAGATCATGAAGGGCATAGAGAAAGTAGAGAGGGACAGATTCTTCAAACTTTCGAAAACTACAAGAACGAGAGGGCATTCGGAAAAGTTTGAAAGGGGACAGATTCAAAACCAATGCTAGGAAGTTTTTCTTCACCCAACGGGTGGTGGACACCTGGAATGCACTTCCAGAGGGCGTGATAGGACAGAGTACAGTATTAGGGTTTAAGAAGGGATTGGACAATTTTCTGAAGAAAAAGGGATAGAGGGGTATAGATAGAAGACTACTACACAGGTCCTGGGCCTGATGGGCCGCCGTGCAAGCGGACTGCTGGGCCCGATGGACCTCTGGTCTGACCCAGCAGAAGCACTTCTTATGTTCTTATTCACACCATCCAGCATGTCTACTCTATTGCAGATTTTCGTATCATCCGCAAAGAGGCCAATCTTACCCAACAACCCTTCAGCAATATCGTTTATAAAAATGTTAAAAAGAACAGGCCCATGAACAGAACCTTGAGGCACACCACTGGTAACATCCCTTTCCTCAGAGCGATCTCCATTGATCACCACCCTCTGTCGCCTTCCACTCAGCCAGTCCCTGACCCATCCCGAGGGCATTCAGTTTATTTATCTATGTGCAGGTACAGCTAGGGGGTATGTTTCGCCTGAGCTTTTCCAAGGAAAGTCCCCTAGAGAAACATAAAATTATAAGTTTCTATAATCTTAGTTAAAAGCAGCGTGATAGAAGAATAACTAGTTATTATAAAGATAACAGATAAAGCAGATAGATGTTGGGCGTGATTTTGAACATGTCAATGAAGATCAGATTAGAAAGTTAGGTACAGTTTACAGTTTATTTAAAATTTGATAGAAACGCTTAAGAAAGTTTTTTAAGCGCTAAGCGCTGTACAATTTAAAACAAGGGTACAAAAAGTTTACATAAATGTACATTAATACAAATAAGATTTTCCTTAAATGCGAAGACTTACTTAACATTCAACAGACGACGACTAACCGGTACAAATGGAACGGAGGGGCAGAACTACAATATTGTAAAGAAAAAGTTCACATAAAAGGGGAAAACGAGAGGAGGGGGGACGAGCCTGAATGAGAGTAAAATGTGAAGGCGGCAGAAAAATAGGATGGAACAACTTAGGCCCCCCTTTTGCAAAAGGCACGCTAAGCGTTTTAGCGCAGACTTAGCGTGCGCTAACCGCTAACGCGTCCATACGATAACATGCCCGTGTTAGCATTTTGCACGTTTATAAAAGAGGGGGTTAGTGTGCAGGCTTCATATAACAAAAGAAAGTAGATTTAGGCTTCAAATGCGTCCTTAAAGAATAAGGTTTTAAGAGACGCCTTAAATTTGACTAATATAGATTCCTCTCCGTAGGGAGTGTATTCCAAAGTGACTGAAAAAAAATCTCATGACGCCTTGTACCTATCATTTTTAAAGAAGGAACTATTTATTTATTTTATTCAATTTTCTATACCGTTCTCCCAGGGGAGTTCAGAACGGTTTACATGAATTTATTCAGGTACTCAAGTATTTTTCCCCGTCTGTCCCAGTGGGATCACAATCTAGCTAATATACCTGGGGCAATGGGGGGGGGGATTAAGTGACTTGCCCAGAGTCACAAGGAGCAGCGTGGGTTTGAACCCACAACACCAGGGTGCTAAGGCTATAGCGCTAAAGTGAGCCAAGTCTAGGACAATCAAGCCATTGTGACATCACTGATGAGGTTGGCTCTTATTGGTGGAATGAGGCATTATGATGTCACAATACCAGCTCTAGTTGTCAGAGGCTAAAGCTTTTCACGCTATTTATTTATTCAATTTTCTATACTGTTCTCCCAGGGGAGTTCAGAACGGTTTACATTCATTTATTCAGGTACTCAAGTATTTTTCCATGTCTGTCTCGGCGGGCTCACAATCTATCTAATGTACCTGAGGAAATGGGGGGATTAAGTGACTTGCCCAGGGTCACAAGGAGCAGCGGGGGTTTGAACCCACAACACTAAAAAGGTATAGAAAAGTGAGGCTATAATGGAAACAACCACAACGCAGCAATCCTCACTCCTGATTGGTGTAGCCCAACTTTACTACGGGAAGAGGCGGTCAGAGCAGACCGCGAGTGATTTTCTTCACCCGCCAACGCTCCAGCTGCCCTCTCCTGCCTTTTGACAGGCGAAAAACCACATTTGTGGTTTTTTGAAATTCGTGGGGGTTCCTGGAACTGAACCCCCGCAAATTTCAGGGGAGTACTGCAGTGGCGTAGTAAGGTTAGGATGCACCCGGGGCGATGGCACCTCTCCACATCCTCCTCTCCGTGCTCCCCCCCGCTCCTTCCCACCCCACACTCATGCTCTCCCTTCCACGCCCCCCATACCTCTAACTCACCAGTGTGAGTGGCTTCTCCTACATGCTCCTCGCACCAGTGTTGGATTTCCCTCTGACATCACTTCCTGGCCCCGTGACCTGGAAGTGATCCAGAGAGGAACCAGGCTAGTGCAACAGGCAGAAAAGTCTCGCGCTAGCGAATATCTACAGGTATGGGGTGGGGAAGGGATGGATCGAGCGTGGTATGGCAGGGCGGAGAGGTGCCTCCACCCCCACCGACAGGACACCCAGGGCGGTCCACACCCTCCGCCCACCTTTTACTATACCACCGATTTCAAATACCCCACCCCACAAACAACCCACTCTGCACAATGCCCAATTACGCAAGGTAATGACCACAGACCAATTTTAAAAGGAAATTCTGAATTCTGCATCGAGCAATATGTGGCAATGTGTCCCAAAAGGGCTTCCAAGTCTGTTGAAATAATAGTCCTATAGAAGAAGACAGATATTTAATACTCTGCCTTTCTATTGTCAAGCGCGCCATCATGTGTGTGGGCCCAGGTACTCCATGAAGGTGCATCAAAAATCCACCAGGTAAGCAAAATCACTTTTTCCCCCTCCCAATTGTCACCACTTTAGAAAACATTATAATCCTCTAGAGATGGGGCTGCATCCTACCGGGAGCCCCAAACAGGAGAACAGGGGACTCCACCAAACCACAATTCCAGTGTTTCCGCATAAAAGTCCAGAAGGCCTCGACTTTGGAGTAGAGAGTTGCACAGGGACAGAAATCCCACCCGTCCCCGCCAAGATCCTCTCCGTTCCCACCCGTCCCTGTCAGGATGCTCTCCGTCTCCACCCATCCCCGCAAGGAATTACCTCCATCCCCGCCCATCCCCATAAAAAGCAGCAATTACTTCTAACAGGATCATCAATTCCACAGTTTCTTTTGTGTTTGCGCTGCTGTTTTCCTTGTGGAATCTCTTTGGTGGAACCCTTTTTTTGTTTTCTGTTCAGGTAATTAACTTATAAACCCCATCTTTTACTAAGGCTGACGTGTCCATTATATTATATGGATGAACCCTGCTTCCAAAGCCTTCCATCCCCGTGGGAGTCCCGTGGGCCAGAGGGGGATCCCCGTGGGAGTCCCGTGGGTTAGAGTGGGATTCCCGCGGGACCCGCAGGATTCCCGCGATCCCCGTTCCCATGAAGACCTCTACTTTGGAGCAATGCCAAAACATATGGCCCAAAGTTGTCTGAGCAGCTCGACACTTTGGACAAGAATCATGTTGCCTGTAAGAAGCTAGATAGGCCTGTCATGGTGATATCAAAAATTTGTACTGCATTTCCCACAATAACGTTTCATCCGGGATTGTGCAATAAGCTACACAGGAGCGCAATAAAGTCTCAGAGATATCAATTTGCAAATCTTCAGACCAGATCTCCGTCAGCACCTGATAAAATACCGAGGGTGCTGCCTTCCGAATGGCACTGTGATGATGTTGAAGAGGAACCTTTACACAATGATCCAAGAGTAAAAACAGGCATGATGAACGTACTTGTACCTCTTCTGTCACATGTTCCTTCGGTAAAGAGTGCGGTTAATGGTGTAGCAGCTGCTAAGCCAAAAGATCCTTACTACTAAGGCAAAACTCCTGTTGTAAGTCCACAAATGATTTAACCGTCCCCTCTGTTGTCAAAACACGGCAAAGGTAGTGGACGCCCCTATTCCCCCAGTTCAAAAAATAGTCCACGCTTGGCATAAAGTCCGGGCTCTTCCGGATCGAAAGAGAAGGAGTTATGCAGGGCGATAACTTTAGAGTAGATTTAAGTCCATCTCCAGGTATTACGTAAAGGATGCACTAACAGGCTTTGGTACAGTGGTTAGAGCTACCGTCTCGGCACCCTGAGGTTGTGGGTTCGAAGCCCGCACTGCTCCTCGAGACCCTGGCCAAGTCACTTAATCCCCCCATTGCCCCAGGTACATTAGATAGTGTGGGAGCTCTCCGGGACAGTTAGGGAAAAATGCTTGAGTACCCGAATGATTTGTAATCCACATAGAATTGTAGGATACGAGGAATATAAATTACCGTATTTTCACATAGATAACGCGCACCCGTGTAAAATGCGCACACGGGTATAGCGCGCAAAAAACACAAATTTATGTACAGAAATTTTTATATACCGCGCACACCCGTATACCGCGCATGCTGCCAGACTCTCCTTTCGCCCGCCCCGACTCTCCTCTGGAGACCCTGACTCTCTTTTCGCCCGCCCCGACTCTCCTTTCCCCCTTGATGTCCTGTCCCTACCCTGAAAGCCTGATGCCCCCCCCCCGACGTCCGATTCACCCCCCCGCAGGACCGCTCGCACCCCCACCCCGAAGGACCGCTCGCACGCACCCGCACCCCCACCCTGAAGGACCGCTCGCACCCCCACCCCGAAGGAGCGCTCGCACCCCCACAGCCTCCCCCCCTCCCCCATGGAGAAGCTGTCTACCTTGTTTCCGGATGCCAGCGAG
Organism: Geotrypetes seraphini; assembly: GCF_902459505.1. Taxonomy (NCBI): domain Eukaryota; kingdom Metazoa; phylum Chordata; class Amphibia; order Gymnophiona; family Dermophiidae; genus Geotrypetes; species Geotrypetes seraphini. Next base: position 504,939,741 of record NC_047085.1, read on the forward strand.
CCCAGCTGTTTCCTCTGCCGGCGGTCCCGCCCCTTCTCTGAGCCCTGCTGCGCTGCTTTTTCTTCCTGTGGTCCCGCCCTTTCTCTGACGTCAGAGAAAGGGTGGGACCGCCTGAAGAGGAAACAGCGCAGCACAGGGCTCTGAGAAGGGGCAGGACCACCGGCAGAGGAAGCAGCTGGGCTGGCATCCGGAAACAAGGTAGACAGCTTCTCCATGGGGGAGGGGGGGAGGCTGTGGGGGTGCGAACGGTCCTTCGGGGTGGGAGTGCGAGTGCTCCTTCCGGGTGATGAATCGGGCATCGGGGGGGGGGGGAACTATGTAAAAAAATTTTGTATAACGCACAAGGGTATGCGCGGTATGTAAAAACCACGTATAACAAACGGGTTATATGCGAGAAAATACGGTATTTGGTTTTTAAAATCACTCTAAAATGTAATAAGTTTCAAGTTTTTATTAGTGTTTGATGAATCGCTTATTTAATTTCCTAAGCAATTAATAAAAAAAGGGTAGTGAATACAATAAAATAATTTCACACTTACAGAATAAGACTAACATGAATCGTGGGGATTAGGGGGGAAAAGTTACAATTCCTTGTTAGAGTTGAAAAACAATAGGGAAGTAAACGAGAGGGAGGGTAAAAAATTCAAAGATGTTAAAAGAAAAAAAAGAAAAAAAGCTTATGATTTCAGGTCAGTGAGTGATAAGCTGAATGCATCTTTAAAAAGATAGGTTTTTAGGATTTTTTTAAAGGATGAGAGATCTTTTTCATCTCTGATGTACTGTGGTATAGAGTTCCACAGTTGAGAGGCCATGACCGAAAACATATCCTGTCTTCTGGTGCCTATAATTTTCAGGGATGGAACCCGTTAGAAGGTTATGAGAAATTGAACGGAGGGACCGGGATGCGTTATAAGGAGTAAGCATTCTGGTTATGAATTGGGGTTCATTGTAGATTAAGGATTTAAAAACTAGAAGTAATATTTTAAAAGTGACGCGATGGCTTATAGGGAGCCAATGGGAATCAATCATCAAGGGCATGACGTGGTCATATTTTTTTAGCATTGTAGATCAGTTTAACCGCCATGTTTTGGATTAACGAGGAGTGTATTTGCGTTTCTACAGCAGTGAGAGAAAACCTAGTGGAATTACGATACCAGCCATTAATGTGTCTCACCTGGCTAGCTAACATCAGATGCTTAACATTCAAGAGTCCCAACCCCCACCCTCTTATCCCTGGGCAACATCACTTGAAAGATGGTGAGCCTAGGGTTTTTTTTTTTTGCCACACCACCAGAATTTCTGAATCGGTTTAATGTAAATGCGCTGCGTCCTTCCTTCAAAAAACACACAGGTAACATCTGAAATTTCTACGACCATCCTGGAACTATCATCGCGTTATATAAATGAACTCGAGGAACAGGGGAGCGATTGCCACAATCGTGGGAGAGTGTGGCGCAGCGGTTAAAGCTACAGCCTCAGCACCCTGGGGTTGTGGGTTCAAACCCACGCTGCTCCTTGTGACCCTGGCCAAGTCACTTAATCCCCCCATTGCCCCAGGTACGATAGATAGATTGTGATCCCGCTGGGACAGACAGAGAAAAATGCTTGAGTACCTGAATAAATTCATGTAAACCGTTCTGAGCTCTCCTGGGAGAACAGTATAGAAAAATGAATGAATAAATAAATAAATTCCAATTTAAGCTGAGTATCCCGTATTAAGGGTATCTGGGGAAATTTATAGTTTCACTTTATAATTTATAAGCCTAAAAATGTAATTAAAAATAAAAAAAAGTGGATGGCAACAGAAGCAAATTTAGGGTGGGGACAACGTTAAAATTCAGAGATATTGTTGGGCTGGAAGGTTAGAGGGTGGTGGGGAAGGGGTGATGGGTTATTTCAGTTGTTCGTTGGATCATTTGGGTTCTTGCGGCTAGGCTAGGAAGGGCTAACTGGACAAACTGCGGCTCTACACTCTTGAGGAGCGTAGAGAAAGGGGAGACATGATTGAGACATTTAAGTACATCACAGGTCGTGTCGAGGCGGAAAGCGATATATTCTTCCCCAGGGGACCCTCGGTCACAAGGGGGGCACCCGCTCAAACTCAGAGGAGGGAAATTTAATGGTGACACTAGGAAGTATTTCTTCACAGAAAGGGTAGTAGATCACTGGAACAAACTTCCGGTGCAGGTGGTCAAGGCCACCAGCGTGCTCGACTTTAAAAATAAATGGGACATCCACGTGGGATCCCTACGGGGGTCGAGCTAAAGAACTGGGTATTAGCACTCAGACTTGATGGGGTGGGTCAGAAGAGTGGGCAGACTTGATGGGCTGTAGCCCTTTCCTGCCGTCATCTTTCTATGTTTCTATGCCTTTTCAGGCGCTTTTGTAAGAGAGACGAGGAGGGAATGTTTGCAAAGAGGGAAGGGAGACGGGGCTTTTGTTCACCCTTGTTCTGTGTTATTACTTTCCGTTTGCGATTTAGAAAATGACAGCTTTGCAGAATATTCTTCCTTTTTATTCTTAGTAAAAAGATTTAAATACAAAATCCTCCCTGTTGGAGGCTTGTGCAGAGGGGGGACAGAATTGCTAGGGAAGGGAGGGGGAAGGGGGACTGAGCTGGAGGGGCTGGGCCAGGACAAGTTTTGTCCCCATTTCATTTTCTACTCCTGCCTAGTTTATGGGGGTCTTTTAACTAAGGCGCACTAAATGCTAACGCGTCCAGAAACTATAATGGGCGCATTAGCATTTAGCATGTGCTAAATCGTCTAGCACGCCTTCGTAAAAGGAACCCCCCCATGTCTCCAGTCAAAATGGCTGCTGCAACATTCTTTCTCAGTTTCGTGAGATTGCTGCCGGAGGCATTTTGGGATTGGAGCCAATCTATAATACCAAAGCTAAATTACAGTGCAGGAAGGCCAAGTCGATTAATAGCGAAAGTATCGTATTCTGTGATGTGAATCTTTTTGTGAACTTTTAGAGATGAAAGCCGAACAAATCTTTTGTTACACTCAGTACACATAAAGGGTTTCTCACCTGTGTGGACCATTTTGTGTCTTTTTAGATGTGAAGGCTGAGTGAAACCCTTATTACATTCAGTACATGTAAATGGTTTGTCTCCTGTGTGGATTATTTTGTGTCTTTCTAGATGTGAAAGCCGAGTAAAGCTTTTATTACACTCCATACATGTAAATGGTTTGTCTCCTGTGTGGATCATTGTGTGTCTTTTCAGACGTGAAAGCTCAAGGAAGCTTTTATTACATTCAATACATGTAAAGGGTTTGTATCCTGTATGGATCAGTTTGTGACATTTTAGACGTGAATGCTGAACAAAACTTTTATTACATTCAGTACATGTAAAGGGTTTGTATCCTGTGTGGATCATTTTGTGATATTTTAGATTTGAAAGCTGAGAAAAGCTTTTATTACACTCAGTACATTTAAATAGTTTGTGATCCATGTGAATCCTTTGATGAATTTTTAGTCTTGAAGGCTGGGTGAAGCTTTTATTACACTCACTACAGGTATATGGTTTATCTCCTGTGTGAATCCTTCGCTGAAATTTTAGATTTGAAAACTGGGTGAAGCTTTTACTACACCCAGTAAGTGGAAATTGTTTGTCTCCCATGTGTCTCTTTTGGTGACGTTTTAGATTTGCAAGACAAGTGAAGATTTTATTACACTGAGTACATATAAATGGGTTGTATTCTTTGTGGATCACTGTGTGACTTTTTAGATGTGAAAACCGAGTAAAGCTTTTATTACACACAGTACATATAAATGATTTGTCTCCTGCGTGGATCGTTTTGTGTCTTTTTAGATGTGAAAGCTGAGTGAAGCTCTTATTACACTCAGTGCATATAAATGTGTTGCATTCTTTGTGGATCTTTGTGTGACTTTTTAGATGTGAAAATCGAGTGAAGCTTTTACTACACTCAGAACATGTAAATGGTTTGTCTCCTGTGTGGATCGTTTTATGTCTTTTTAAATGCGAAAGTTGAGTGAAACTTTTATTACACTCATTACATGGAAATGGTTTGTCTCCTGTGTGGTTCATTATGTGACTTTTTAGATATGAAAATCGAGTGAAGCTTTTATTACACTCATTACATGTAAATGGTTTCTCTCCTGTGTGGATCATTTTGTGTCTTTTTAGATGTGCAAGCTGAGTGAAGCTTTTATTACACTCAGTGCATGGAAATGGTCTGTCTCCTGTGTGGATCATTGTGTGAATTTTTAGATGTGAAAACCGAGTGAAGCTTTTATTACATTCGATACATGTAAATGGTTTGTCTCCTGTGTGGATCATTCTGTGCGTTTTTAGATGTGAATGCTGAGTGAAGCTCTTATTACATTCGAAACATGTAAATGGTTTGTATCCTGTGTGGATCACTGTGTGACTTTTTAGATGTGAAAACTGAGTGAAGCTCTTATTCCATTCGATACTTGTAAATGGTTTGTCTCCTGTGTGGATCATTTTGTGTCTTTTTAGATGTGAAAGCCGAGTGAAACTTTTATTACAATCAGTCGATGTAAATGGTTTCCCATTGTTGTGATTTTTTGTATGCTTTTGGAGTTCTGAAAACAAGGGGAAGCTCTTATTGTATTTAGGACGAATAAAACCGATGCTCTTATTGTAAACAATACTTGTAGATTCTTTCCCTTTCTTCTCATCATAGTGGAATTCAGAAGTCACTTTATCACTATTATTAATTTGGAAGGGTCTCTCTGCTAGGTACATCTGGTCTTCAGGGATGTTACTGAGCTCCCCATCATTTCTCTCACACTTAGTGACTCCGTCCATTGAGTCTCCTGCAGGGTCTCTCTCTTTCTTTGATTCTTGCTTACACCCCTTTATGTTAATCCTCTCGGTTCTCTGGGAAATATTCTCACAGCCATTTTTTGATTGTCTTTGGATTTGTTCTATTTCTATAGGATCCTCTCCTTGAGTCTTTTCTCTCTTCCTTTCGTTTGTGATCAGATGACCTGTTAGATATAAAACAGAAAGTATTAATCATGTGTTAGAACAGTGTCTCGCAAACGTTCCGGCCGGCGGCACACTAAATCCAGTGGCCTGGACGGAAGGCACCCGGAAGTGCGCGGAGGCCCATCTGGTCGCAACCCGCTTCCGTGGAAGGATTCAGGAGAGGAGGAGAGTCTTCTGCGCCTCGAGAGGCACGTTCGGAAGGCAGTCAGCCGGAGTGGACGACTCTCCTCCTCGCCAGTGTGTCGCGGCACACCTGAAATCTCAGGTGTGCCACAGTTTGTGGCAGAAGGCCGTGGGGGTATTAGATGTATGAAATGAGAAGCGCCGATGATTTTACGCCGGTCTGTTTCCTATTTGCTACCATTTCTTGAGGTGTTTTCCATACATGCTCTGCAAGTTTGTGAACTGACGAGATGTTCTTTGGAAATTCACTGAGTAGACAAAAGAGCTTTGAAAAATGATCTGCTTTGGGTATTTTATCATGTTTTTATGTTTATGGTTTTATTAAAGCTTGTTATACCGCTTGAGCATACGACAGGTCTAAGTGGCTTACAATACAAATTTGATTTAAGAAGCACTCCAATAATAATAAGAAGAAGGACCTCAAAGAATACAAATAAAGATAACAACACATTTGTCTTGAAAAAGACACCATCTATCCTATTAAAAAAAAAAACCAACCTACTAAGTCTAGAATTAAAACCTACTAAATCTGGAATCAAATCGACAGTAATCGTCTTCACCCAGAGAGTGGTGGAGAGCTGGAACGCTCTTCCGGAGTCTGTTGTAGGGGAAAACACCCTCCAGGGTTTCAAGACTAAGCTGGACAGGTTCCTGCTAAACTGGGACGTACGCAGGTGAGGCTGGACTCATTTAGAGCACTGGTCTTTGACCTGATGGCCGCCATGTGAGCAGACTGCCGGGCAGGATGGACCACTGGTCTGACCCAGCAGCGGCAATTCTTATGTTCTTAAATTACCGTATTTGCTGGCGTATAGGATGCACATTTCTCCCCTCCAAATACACTTAAAATTTGGGGTGCGTCTTATGTGCTGATAATCAAAATTATGAGCAGAAATTTGAGTCAGCTTCTGATTTATACCATGTTTCCCCGAAAATAAGCCCTAGCATGATTTTCAGGGTAGGTCTTAATATAAGCCCTACCCACGAAAATAAGCCCTAGTCGCCGGCAGCAGCGCTTCCCTGTGCACTCCCCCTCCCCCGACGACCCTTCCATCTCTCCCGCCGACCGCGAGACCGAAATACTGTACCTTGTAACAAACGGCAGCATCGCAGCAATGTAGACAGGCTGCTTCACAGCCTTTTCCTGCCCGGGCGTTCCTCTGCCACATTACTGACGATGTCATCAGCAACGCGGCACACGCGCCCGGGCAGGAGAAGGCTGCAAAGCAGCCTGTCTACATTGCTGCAAGGGTTCTGCTGCACAAGGGGATGGGTGAGAGGGAAGGAAAGATTCTGCACATGTGTGGGGGAGAGAAAGGAAATAGGAAGAATTGGGGTGGAGGAGAGGAAGGGAGAGATGATCATTGTACATGAAAAAAAAAAGAACACCTACCCCCAAAATAAGACCTAGTGCCTTTTTTGGGCCCAAAATTAATATAAGACAGTGTCTTATTTTGGGTGGAAATACGGTATTAATATACCGCGCTTAATGCAGGCCTCTGCCGAGCCGCCAGGCTCTGCAATCTGTCCGTCCTACCTCCTCTGCCGCTGGAATCCCTGGTGGGCCCGAGGTGCAGTGGGCAGGTCCGAGCTTTCTGCGAAAATTCACGGGAGACATTCAGGAAGCTGCTCAGCACTGAGCAGCAGCGCCGAAGCGTGCCCCTGCTCGGTACTGCTCAGCAGCTGAAGAAGCCAGAACTCGGGGCAGCCACATCAGCCACCGCCCGCCCGGGTGAGCAGCGGGGCAGGAGTGCAGAAAGCTCGCTCCTGCCCGCTGCACCTCTGGACCACCGGGGATTCCAGTGGCAGAGGAGGTAGGACGGACAGGGTGGAAAGCCTGGGAGGGAAGGGGGCTGTGAGCAGTGCCTGGCAGGAAGGGGGGCTGGGTGCAGAACCTGACAGAGGAGGGGGCACTGTACACATGTGTATTTTTTTTCTTAAAAATGTTTATAAAAAAGGGGGTGCATCCTATACACCGGCAAATACAGTATATCTGAATGTCCTCTAACCACCACAATCCCTGGAGTCATATCCTCTCAATAAATATGAGTAGTTTCTGATAAGGATATATCATTCCCAAATGCCTCACAAAAATAGAAGGTTTTTATTCTTGACTTAAATGCCTGTATGATTATTTCTAATCTAATATCTTGTACCTGTTCATATAAAGAAGAGCCAGGTTTAGAAAGTAAGATTACTTCATCTCAGCAGTTTTACTCCACTCCCTCTTGTTACTGCACTCACCCGAGCAGCTGCTTTCCCCCATTTCTCTTTCCTCTGCTCTCGGTTCATCCTTGATGTTCAGCTCTTCCCCTCGTTCAACGTGGGATATAATCTCAGGGGTGACAGTCAGGGTGCCCGTTCCTGAGGTAAAAAAACTGCATGAGGTTTCCCAGAACTATTTTGGTTCCAGTTCCCTCAAATTCAAAAAAACTTACCACATTTTTCACTCCATAAGACGCACTATCCCTCCCCCCCCAAAAAAAAAAAAAAAAAAGTGTGTGGAAATGTCTGTGCATCTTATGGAGCGAATATAACAATTTTTTTTACACATACCACCATCCTGTCCCCGCATATCAAGCCGCCAATCACGAATGTTCTCAAACCTACACTCTCACAGTTTGGGCTATGTCACCGGAAGACCGCCCAGTGTTCTCTGCAGCAGCCTGACTGGTTCCCACTCCAGTCACCTGACCCGCTGCTCTCACAACCTTTCTGGAAGAGCGTGGCCGTGATTGGCTGTTGGAAACAGAGACCGGATGCGCATGGAGTGCGCTGTGTGATGAGTCGGCTGCGTGTGCGCGCTCATGGTTGTACCACTGTGCTGGAGGGGGAGGGTTCAACACAGAGATAGAAGGTGGGGACACAAAAACGGGGCTAGGTCAGTTCAGTGATGGGGCGAAGGTGGTGTAGTAAGGAGATAGGATGCGTCTGTTGTGTAGAGGACGTAACAAGGAATAGGATAGCACAAGTAGAAAATGGTGATGGGGGGATTCAGGAAGGCAGTGGGGTAATGGAGTTGAAAGTTCAGGTTTAAGATGGGATGAAAGAGAAGATTAGTACAACTGCAAAGAAGATAGGATGGTGAAAGGAGGAGATGGGGAGAGGGTACAGGGCAGGGCGGTGGGACAGAGTACAGAGCCTGGCAGGGAGGGGGAGCAGGGTGCAGACCCTGGCAGGGAGTGAGGGAGCCTGAGTGCAGAGCCTAGTATATTTTATTAAATAAATTAGTACACAATTTGGTTCAAAAAATTTTTTTTCTTGGTTTTCCTCCTCTAAACCTAGGTGCGTCTTATAGTGCGAAAAATACGGTATACCAAGTTGGTTTTGTTTTTTTCCCAAGTTTTATTAAAATTTTGATATACAGTACTGCCTAAAAATTGTCAAAGCGGTTAACATCAATCATATTTGAAACATTTTAAAATCTAAGGCAGGGGTGTCCAACCTTTTGGCTTCACTGGGCCGCATTGGTCGAAAAAAAATGTTTCCGGGGCTGCACAAACATGCAAACTCTGCAGCAAGACAGAGGAGGGAGCCGGCAAGACGGTAAACACCAGGGGGCAGCAGAGGAAAACACTGCATCGCCCTCGACCGGGGCCGCACAAAATACTTCACTGGGCCGCAGGTTGGACACCCCTGATAAGGGGAACATACTTGAGACTAAGCACTAACAGGATTTAAAGAAACAGCCAGGGAAGAGGGGAGAAGTACAATATATAATAGGAGCAAAGAACATAAGGACAGGGGAGGAGGCTCTTCTTCGGCCATTTTATTCCTTGGGTGGAATTACATGTTGTAGGTGGCTGTAAATAGGAAAGTTTCTAAGTTTATTTTAAATCTGTCGGTATGGGTCTCTTCACGTAAATGCAGGGGTAATGAGTTCCAGGGAACAGGTGCTGTAACTGAAAATATTTTTTTCCTGATGGAATCATAGAAAGTACAAGTCGTAGTGAAGGGATATTTAGGAGATTTTGATTACCGGAATGAAGGATTCTTGGAGAGCGAATGATTCCTGGAGAGCAACAGGGGATGGGAAGTCTGTCAATGAAAGATGGAGTGTATGTGGTTTTAGTTTTAAATGTAAGTAGTAGACTTCCAGTATAAAGAATTTCACCATTTCTGTTGGATAAATATGAGGACTTCCGCCTTCCCTTCCGAGATCAACGTCGATTTATATGTAAAGTGGGAGTTTTGATCATCCTCTCAGTTTGGGTCAGGGGAGACTTCCCTTCGTATTGGCATTGGAGAAATAAATAGCATGCTCTGATGCTACTTGAGCGGTGAGTGGCCAAACGGAGCCCCAAGCAGTAAAAAACGTTTCCTTCAGATCTGGGATCCCTATATCCGGTCATTATCTCCCCGAGCCTGTAGTGACATTTTTAATTCCTTGTGATAATATTGACTTAGAAATTGGCAGAATGACATGAGACATCGGTCGTGGTATGGGTTGGTTTTTTTTGTTAGCCCTACAGTTGGTTCGTGCACTGGGAGGAGGGGGAATTCTCGTGAGGTGGCATATCAGTTGTATAAGGTTGTTATTCTGTTTTTATATTTTTATTATGAAAAATCAATAAAAACCATTTAAACATAAAAGAATTTCACTTTCTTTGATGAAAAGAAATACTCAAACCCTCAATTCATGAGGAACAGTTTTAAGACCATAAGAATAGCCTTACTGGGTCAGACCAATGGTCCATCAAGCCCAGTAGCTTGTTCTCACGGTGACCAATCCCGGTCCCTAGTACCTGGACAAAACCTGAGGAGTAGCAACATATTCCATGCTACTGATCCAGGGCAAAAAAGATATGCAGGGGTAACTCATTCAAATCAAAATTACTGTCAAGTGACTGAAGAGGTCAGTAGAACAAAAATAAAGTCACTGCTAGTTCATCAATACACTTAAGAAACTTATTTTTTATTTAGAACTCTGCTCAGAGACATGAAGGCTGAAACCTTGGCCTCACCTACCAATCATTGCAGTGTTCAAAAAGGATTTTTAATTTAAAGTACCTTTTAATCTGGTAGTGAAGTCACATGCAATTAAAAAGCTAGATCTCTCAAAAAGACGTTTCTTGTCTGAGACATTAGAGAAGAAACGTCTTTTTGAGAGATCTAGCTTTTTAATTGCATGTGACTTCACTACCAGATTAAAAGGTACTTTAAATTAAAAATCCTTTTTGAACACTGCAATGATTGGTAGGTGAGGCCAAGTTTTCAGCCTTCATGTCTCTGAGCAGAGTTCTAAATAAAAAATAAGTTTCTTAAGTGTATTGATGAACTAGCAGTGACTTTATTTTTGTTCTACTGATCCAGGGCAAGCAGTGGCTTCTCCCATGCCTTTCTCAATAACAGATTATGGATTTTTCCTCTAGGAAATTGTCCAAACCTTTCTTAAAACCAGTTACGCTATCCGCTCTTACCACATCCTCTGGCAACGCGTTCCAGACCTTAACTATTCTCTGAGTGAAAAAAAATTCCTCCAATTGGTTTTAAAAGTATTTCCCTGTAACTTCCCCTAGTCTTTGTAATTTTTGACGGAACGAAAAATTGATCCACTTGTACCCGTTCTACTCCACTCAGGATTTTGTAGACTTCAATCATACCTCCCCTCAGCCTTCTCTTTTCCAAACTGAAGAGCCCTAACCATTTAAGTCTTTCCTCATACGAGAGGAGTTCTGCAAATCTCATAAAAGTCGCATAAACCCTCTTTACTCATCTTTTAGCTCTAATTACCTTCTCTAAATAATGCAGTTGGCTACTGAAGTGTTATTATGATCTATTGTATGTGTTGTTTTAAGTTTGTGGATGTTTTTATTTTGTGGATGTCTATATTGTACACCGCCTTGAATTTGTAGGACATGTGCACAATAAATCACCCTTAAGACAACCTTTGTGCTCATGTGTCCGGAAGGCTTCTCCTGATTACAGACAAGTTCTGAACGTTTTAAATTTACATCTCATGTGTTTACCTCGTTGCCTTAGAATGTATTCTAAATAATCTTCTGGTAGAAGCTGTACGCTCAGAGGGGCATAATCGAAAGGGACGTCTAAATCCGTTTACATCCATCTCACAAGTCGTCCAAAGTAAAAAAGAGCTTAAGACACTTTTCGAAAGATACGTCCAACTTTTTTTCCGTTTCGAAAATCATCTAATTATACGTCCTGCCGATCTGATCGTCCAAGCCACTAAATCGTCCATCTTTATACCACATTTTCGTCCAACTTTCCGTCCAAGTCCAAAATGCCTAGAACAAGCCCTGTTGGACGTGGGAGGGGTCTGCAAAGTGATGGTCTGCACACCCGGACATGCCACCTAAATAGTGGGATACCTTACAGGGCACTGATGTGAACTTCACAAAAAGGATGCCATATATAGCTCCCTTATATATTACAGTGAGCCCCAAAACCACCTCCAGAATTCCCTAGACCCACTTATCTACCATCCCAATAGCCCTTATGGCTGCAGTAACCACCCATATGCCAGTCAAAAAGGGTTTTGGGGGTGTATAGGGGAGTGCACATGTTTAAGTATCAATGCAGTGATGACAGGGGCTTATGAGCATGGGTCTTCCTCTCTATGGGTCCCTAACCCACACCCAAGATGACTTAAACTGCCTCTGTGCTGGACGACTAGGCTTTCCTATGCCAGGCGGCCAGGTGATGATGGTCTGGAGGCTAAATGTTAAAGTTGTGATTCAAATTTTTATTGGGGGGGTCGGTGATCACTGAGGTAGTGTGGGGGGGTCTGTATTATATGTTTTCAGTGCTTATCTGGTGAGTTTAGCAAGGTTTTTGTGACTTAGACCATGTTTTACATGGTCTAAGTCACAACGTCCAAGTTCCATCGATCCTGGGCTGTATAACTGGTTATACATGCTGTACAACTAAGTCTAAGCCGGCCCACGTCCCGCCCAACTCCCGCCCTCGACACTCCTCCCGAAACGCCCCGTTTAGCTTTGGTCGTTCAGCGGTACTATGAAGGCCTAGGTCGTTTAGAAATACGTCCAAAACCCATTTTTAGTATCGGCACTTGGACGTATTTGAGAAATGTTCATCCAAGTGCCTACTTAGGCCGGTTTTTGGACGTTTTTCTCTTTCGATTATGAGCTCCTCAATGTGCAGCTCTACCACATGGCTTTCTGCATCAGCCCCTCACGGCTAGACGCATTAAAGTCTCCGATCGTCACTAAACCAGTTTGACTAGTTTAGCAACTGATCGAATTTGCCAACCCGATGCTCAAAATGGCTCACTGCATGGTCTTCCAAGCAGTCACACGTTCTCCAATTCTGGCATGCAAATGAGGTCATTAATATTAAAACCAGCTGTTCGATCAATGGCCTTACACTGCTTAACATTTATTGGATCGGTACTACCTACCCAAAAAATAGGTCTAGTAACTGTGTTGCCAACAGGTCTGCCTGTTTTTTTCATTTTCTTTTCCTATTAGCACAGATGTACACATAAAAAAATATGCCATGCTAGCAAGACCCCCCTGGAACCAAAAATAGAAACAGGAAGGATGCCCACTCCTTCCTGCTGCAACCTCTCCCCCTCCCTCCCCAAACCAACTTTACCAAACATTGGCAGGAAGGATGCCCACTCCCTTCTGCTACCGGATGCACCCCATCTCCCGAACTGCCCCCAGTATGAGGAGATGCCCAGTCCCTCCTTCTTGATGCATCCCAAGATACAGAGGGAGGAGCCTAAGGGCCTGATTGTCTCAGACACCTGGGAAGTTCAGGGGCGTGGGGGGTGATTCAGGGGTATGGAGGGTGGTTCAGGGGGCATCCCCTCCTACTGACTTTTATTAAAGTGGGGAAGGGGAGGGGTGGGGTCAATTCAGGGTGGAGTCAGTTCAGTGGGGTGGGGGTTGCGGCTGCAGCAGGAGGGAGAGGGCATCCCTCCCAATTTTTATAGAAGTGCGGAGGGAGCAGTTCGTCTGGCATAAGAGGGGGTTGTGGCAGCAGGAGGGAGTGGGCATCCCTCGCCTCTATTTTGGTACCGGGGGTTGTCACAGGTGGGGGGGGGGAAAATCATCATCAGGGAAGAGGCAGCTCACATTTTTAAAAAATGGGGCAGATATTGTGTGTGTGTAACATTCACACGACATCTGTACCATTTAAAAAAAATAAAAAAAATAAAAAATTCCCCGGACCAGCTGAGTGGCAGGAGGCTGCTTTGGGGCTTTATCTGCCACTCAGCTGTTTGGGCTTCCCCAAAACGGCTCTACACATGTGTCAAAGTCACTCTCACAGCAATTGATCGGATGGGATTATGACGAACCTCCGTGCAAATCATTTGCATGGAAACTTGTTGGCACATCGGTCGTTGTTCCATAATCGGCCCACGGTTACCGTGTTTTGTGCATCTAGCCCTCAGTCCCTAATCCCCCTGGTCCACATTATCTCCCAATCAGCTAAACCCTAGTCTCACTTCTGCCCATTAACTCCAACATGTGCACTGCTGAGAGGATATCAAGTGATCATTCATTCACTTTCTCACCAAATCCTATGAGACAATTGTACTCCAATTATCTTTATAATGCCTTGATATTGCTAATAAATAAATAACTTTATCCCTTACCCAGCGAGGTCAGAATCTGATAATTCTCCTTCATCACCTCCCTGTAAAGCGCCTTCTGCCCTTCATTTAAATATTCCCACTCCTCCTGGGAGAAAGAGACAGCGATGTCCTCAAATTTCACCAACATCTGAAACACAAACCAGAAACATATTCATCGCCAGACCACCCATTGCTGGGACTCAGGTAGGGAGATTTTTGATCTATATAATTCATAGCCATATAACACACAATCCTAGAGCAGGGTTATATTTTAGGAGTCTCCCAAGACTGGGGCTCAGCAGAGTGAAGGATTTCTGTATGTATATCATTTGCAGTCAGCAATTCACAACCCCAAAGCAAGATAATTGCAACGAGAAAACAGTTGCACACAGAGCCAGGGGCATCATCAAATCTCCCTTTTTGGTACTCCTGATCTATTATATAAACAAGGAAAGAAAAAAACCCGAGAGGAAAAACTATATATCATAAGGATTTACAACACTAATCAATCACAAGAGAATCCACTATTCAAATATAATTATATCATTTGATTCAAACAATAATTTAATAAATTAATAGTATCATAATGTAAAGCAGTAACAGTAAGAATAAAATAGAACAGCTCAGAGGAAGGAACAGAAAAATTTCATAACATTTCACAGCACTTGCAAATCTACTTTCAGACAATCATAAATAACTAAGTAAATAGTCACCTAGCGTAAAAAAACAATCAAGGTGACTATTTATTTATTAATTAGTTATTTATGATTGTCTGAAAGTAGATTTGCAAACGCTGTGAAATGTTATGAGATTTTTCTGTTCCTTCCTCTGAGCTGTTCTATTTTATTCTTACTCCTGATCTATTCTCATTTCCCTCAGGAGGTTCCTTTTTCTCAATCCCAGGTGACTACTAAGCATTAACCGTATCTCTTTCTTTTCCTGTTTTCCCATTCCTCTCTCTGCATACCAATGTACTCCATTTCCTCCGGTTTTACCTATCCCCTCTCGGCATGCTCTTGTAATTGAAATTGGTTACTAATGTACTTGACAATATTTCTCTGTATCATCGCTGTATATGTAAACCGATCTGAACTGTTTGTGGTATTGCGGTATACAAAAATAAAGTTATTATTATTATTAATTAGTTATTTTTTATTGTCTGAAAGTAGATTTGCAAACGCTGTGAAATGTTATGAGATTTTTTTAAATAAATTCTTTATTCATTTTTTAAAACATATACAGTAAGTGACATACAGAGTAAATTATTCATTATATAATATAGACATCTTAGGGATATTTGGAGCATTGAGATTAAGCAGTATATTTCTGCATCTCGATGGCCACATATTTGGTCTTGGAGGATGAGGTGTACGGCGTCAGCATCTATGAAACAAACTTGGTTCTTTTTGTTACATCGTTCTTTTTGGACCCCAGTTAGGTTGAATAAATTAGATAATTCTAAATCTAATAGATGCTGGCACTGTCACCTAGACATAGGAACATTAGACCATCTATTGTTTTACTGCCCTAGAATTTTGATTTTTTGGAAATCAGTTTGGGGAAAATTTAATATTTTAAATTCAGAGATTCCTTTAACTTATGAAATAATAATTTGTGGTACTATTTTGCATATTAAAGATCCCTTCGATAAATATAAAAGACGTCTCTTTTTAATTATGACAAGTACAGCTATACAATTGATTACACGAAACTGGGATCGTCTCAACTTTACATTCTGGTGGGCAAGCTTAGGTCTAATATATAAATATGAGAAAATGAATGCTGCTATATTAGGGAATAATGACAATTTTAAATTAATTTGGGGCCCATTGACGTCCTTTGTAGAATCTCTATAGTTATGGATTGTTATTAGATAATATGCACATCCAGGGAGGGAGGGAGGGATGGGAGGTAAATAAGGTAGGAAAAATGGTTGGGAAAGTGTTGATGGGGGGAGGGGAGGGTATTAATAAGCTTGAATATTTGAAACATTTTAAGTTATGTTATGAGATTTTTCTGTTCCTTCCTCTGAGCTGTTCTATTTTATTCTTACTCTTACTCCTGATCTATTCTCATTCCCCTCAGGAGGTTCCCTTTTCTCAATCCCAGGTGTCTGCTATTTGTACCGACTCTGCACTAATCCAAGTTAGACAGCTGAAGCAGGGTTTGTAATAAGAGGGCAGCAAGTTAAGACAAATCTCCTACCTGAGCAGAAGCTCCCGTAGGCATTTTCCTCTACGTTTGCAGGATTCCAAATATATGGGGGGGGGGGGCTTTTTCTCTGGCTGCCGAGAGCAAAAAAAAAAAAAAAAAGGCAGAAGCTGAGATTTATGGCAGATGCACGGAAGAAAGACAATGCTTCTCTGCCAGGTCTCAGGTTGATGGCATCACAAAGGAGGGGGCGGAGCTTCACTCGGAGGGCCGCGACCGCTTAGAGACCGCAGTCTTGGTCTGGGTTCTGCCCCTTTTTACTGCCGATTGGTCAGAATGGCCCTGGAGCTGAGAGGAGCACTAATGGAAGGAGGGAGGGGGAGGAGGAGTTTCAGCTCTTTCTGATACTCATTGGTCAGAATGTCTAGGGCGGTGAGAGGAGCGCTGACTGGGTGGGAGAGGGAGGAGGAGGAGTTTCATCGCTTTCTGATACTCATTGGTCAGAATGTTTCTGAGGCGGTGAGAGGAGCGCTGACAGAGTGGGAGAGGGATACTCATTGGTTAGAATGCCTCTGGGGCAAGGAGCACTGATGGGGTGGGAGGGGTAGAAGGAGGAGTTTCAGCTCATTCTGATACTCATGGGCGGGGAGAGGAGCACTAATGGAGGAGGGAGGAGGAGTTTCAGCTCTTTCTGATACTGATTGGTTAGAATGTCTCGGGCGGGGAGAAGAGCACTGATGGGGTGGGAGGGGGAGAAGGAGGAGCTTCAGCTCTTTCTGATACTCATTGGTCAGAATGTCTCTGGGGCGGGGAGAGGAGCACTGATGGAGTGGGAGGGGGAAGGGGGAGTTTCATCTCCTGATACTCATTGGTCAGAATGTCTCTGGGGCAGGGAGAGGAGCACTGACTGGGTGGGAGAGGGAGGAGGAGGAGTTTCATCGCTTTCTGATACTCATTGGCCAGAATGTCTCTGGGGGGAGGAGAGGAGGAGTTTGAGCGCCTTTTTCTGTCTGCACTGTCACTTGAGGGAGAGCTTTAGGAATTGGTTGGTCAGTTTCCTTCTGGTGTTGTAATAAACAAGTGACACCCCCTTCCCCGAAGAATGCATCTGCTGAGGGGCCATCTGATTAACCGTTCACCTTAACTATCCATGACGTCCTGTTTGTCTGTCTTGTATGTTTAGATTATAACCTCTTTCGAGCAGGGACTGTTTCTTCTTTGTGACTCTGTACAGCGCTGCGTACATCTGGTAACACTATAGAAATAATTCATAGTAGTAGTGTGAAGAGTTTCAGTCTTTGGGAAGCAGAGCTGAGTCTGTGATGTCATAATGCCTCCTTCCACCAATAAGAGTCAACCTCATCAGTGATGTCACAATGGCTGGATTGTCCTGTATTCCCCTCTGCCCTCCAACCCAGCCAGCTGATTAACCGTTCCCCTTAACTGTATCCATGACATCCTGTTTGTCTTGTATGTTTAGATTATAACCTCTTTTGAGCAGGGACTGTCTTCTTTGTGACTGTAGAGCACTGCGTGCGTCTGGTAGCATTATCTAATATAATAAAACCCTAAGCGCACATGCACACTTACCTGCATGCTTCCGTTTTCCATGTGCTGTAGGTCTCCGGCAGGTAGGAGTGTGCATGCGCGCTTAGGGTTCTGTTTTCCGTGCTGTTGTTCGGTCTGGCCTGCTCCCTGCTCACTTTGCCGTATTGTATTTTTAAGTTGAAAGTCGCGGCGGTGGCTTCTCTCATGATCCACGTCTGTGTCGGACTTCCGACGCAGGTGGGGATCATGAGAGGAGACGCCGCCGCGTCTTTCAACTAAAAAATACAATACGGCAAAGCACCCAGGGAGCAGGGCAGACCGAAGCTTCAAAAATCCCAAAGGTGCTCCGTTTTGAAGATGTGGCTCTAATTGAACTGCCAGTTGGCCGGCTCCCTTGCCAGAGTTATTTTTCAGTTTACAGGTGCCGCCGCGGCTCCTCTCACGAGCCGCACCTGCATCAGAGAAGACTTCTGATGCAGGCGGGGATCGTTAGAGGAGCCGCCGCGGCACCTTTAAATTGAAAAATAACTCCCGCAAGGGAGTCGGCCATACTGCAGGAAGAGTAGGGGGGATGGAGAAATCCTGCTGCTGCACAGGGAAATGGAGGGGGAGGGAATGCTGCAGCAGCTGCACAGGGAAGTGGGGATGGAAAAAAATGCTGCTGCACAGGGAAATGGAGGGGAAGGAAATGCTGCTTCGGTTTCTGCACAGGGAAGTGGGGGGAGGGAAAAAATGCAGCTACACAGGGAAATGGAGGGGGAGGGAATGCTGCTTCGGCTTCTGCACAGGGAAGGGGGGAGGGAAAAAAATGCTGCTGCACAGGGAAATGGAGGGAGAGGGAATGTTGCGGCTGCTGCACAGGGAAGTAGGGAGGGAAACAGAAAGAAAGGAAGAAAGGTAGGGAGAGAGACAGACAGACAAAGGGGGCCAGGGAGTGAGACAGACAGAAAGAAAGACAGGGGGAGGGAGAGAGACAGAAAGAAAACGACAGGGGTAGGGAGAGAGACAGAAAGAAAGACAGACATATATTCTAGCACCCATTAATATAACAGGCTTAAAGACTAGTAGACATAATAAATAGTAGTAGTAGAGTTCTCAGCGAGTCGAGTGTTTGGGTGTAGAGAGAGTTTCAGTGGGTGAGGTTGGAGGACCGTGACCTGAGCAGAGGAAGAAGAAGTGAATAAGATGGAAGTGAGGAACAGAAGCAAGTACTGAGGGACACTCGTGGAAGTGCTGGCAGCTTGTGGGTTAGAGTCTCAGTGGATTTGCTAGCAGTGGAGTGTTTCAACTTGGCGAGAAGATAGTGTGGTTCCAGCTGAGGAGTGAGGATGAGATCCAGAGTGGCTCAGTAAGAATTAAAGTAAAGGATTGTTGCCAGGAGGTGACAGAGACAGGACTATGTGGACCCCAATTTCTGAGAGAAAACCAAAGAGTGGGTGACCCTGCCTATAGCAGAGCCCTGTTCCAGCTTGACGGAAAGACAGCATAGTCCTGGGCTGAGGGAAGAAGGTGGGACCAGCGGCGTAGTGGGGGCAAGTGACACCCCTCTCTCACCCTCTTCCCTCCCCACCCTGCTGTGGGCGCGCCCCTTCCCTCTCCTCTCACTGTAGCTTTTTATCTTCAGCACGAACAGCCACAAAGAAGCTGCTCGCATCAGTTTCGGCGATCTTTAATGTCACGTGCTAGGCTCGGGTCCCAGAAGTGACGTCAGAGCGCCGAAGCGGAAGACCACACCCGGAGTGGACCGCCCTCCCCTTTACCACGCCACTGGGTGGGGCCCAGAGTGAATCACAATGAGTACAGATGGATTTGTGAGAAGAGACTGGGGACACAATGAGGAAATGTCTTTAAATTGGGACGGTGACTAAAGATTTGGATTCAAGAAATGTGTAAATAGTGTTGGACGTTTGGAACTGCAAATAAAATATGCAAGTAAAGCTCATCAGGCTCAGCTTGATTTATTCCAGTTAAGTAAAAAACCCAGGGAAAGATTGTAATCCTTCAGCCTATAGGAGTAAGTCCAGCCACAGCCTATGCCCAACTTGAAATCAGACTTTCTTTTTGTATGGCCTGGTTGTGAGTACCTGTCCTGAAGAACTAGCTGGTGCTGACTACTACTAATCATTTCTATAGTGCTACTAGACATACGCAGCGCTGTACAGAAGAGACAGTCCCTGCTCAGAAGAGCTTACAATCTAGTCAAGACAGACAAAACTGGATAAGAAGGTGCATCAATACACTGTGCTCAGGTGGGGGGAATGATAAGACAGATGGTGCTTAAACGGTGAGTTGGAGTTCAGAATTGAAAGCACCTTCAAAGAAGTGGGCTTTGAGTCTGGATTTGAATACCGCCAGAGACGGAGCTTGAAGTATTGAGTCAGGCAGTTTGTTCCAGTCATATGGTACAGCAAGGTAGAAGGGATGGAGTATGGAGTTGGTTGTGGAGGAGGATACAGAGAAGAGAGACTTATCCGATGAGGAGAGTGCCCTGGGGGGTTGAGGGACTATATTTCTGTTGAACTCTGCTCCCTGGTCCAGCATTTCTCTCTTCCTTCCCTCCCATTATACAGCATCCTCCCTCCCTTCTATCCTGTATCATTCTCCCTCTTTTTCCCCAACCCACTCCTGCACAGCATTTCTTCCTCTCTCCTCCACCCCCATATGCAATATTTTCCATTTTTCTCTCACTGTCCACCATCTCTCTTTGTCTCATTCTCTCCTTTGCTGCAAAATTAGTAGGGAAAGAAAGAAGGATCCAGGGTGCATCTCTCCCACCTCCTCTACTGCCACACCCAATATTTATCCTTCTACCACCCCTATCCAGCACCATGCCACATCTTACATTCCCGCCACCACCATGTCCAATATTCTTCCCTCTTGCATCCCTTTCAATGTCTCACTGTTCCCTCTCCACCACCATATCCAACATTTCTCCCTTTCATCTTTCTCTTCCACATGCATCTCTCCCTCCCTATGTTCAACAGTTCTCCAGATAGCCCCAAATTCATGTCTAATCCTGAGGAAAATGCCCAGAGGCGCTTCTGCACAACTGGCAGATTTTCGCTCAACCTTATTCTCTTGCTGCAAACACTGCTGCAGGTTCATTAACATTGGACATAGCAGATTCGGGCCCCCAAACGGACCTGGGACCGAGAAAAAAAAATAATCAATTTGGGACCCTCCTGAGGGGAATGAGGAAGATCGAGGCCCGGACTCTACAAGCAGCACCGTTGTTGGTGGCCACCACTGTGGCTGATGTTAAAAACCACGCTACGCTTTTTTAAAAGGGGGGGTTATTTGTTTAAAAAGTATATATATATTCCACAGAATCCTAAGTTGTAGGTGAATCACAAATCAACATAATTTATTTAAAAAAAACAACACTGACAATACAATTTAAAAATTAAATAAGCGCTCTAAAAAAACCCCCAATCAACATCAAACATAATAAGGTCAGGCAATTCAGACCCTAAAAAGGTCAGCTTAACTATTTGTTGCTTGGACTGTTCATTTCACAAAGGCCTCTTTTACTAAGCCTTACTATAAGTTTCTTCCGTGGCCCGGAGCACTAAATGCTCCGATGCTCATAGGAATTCTATGAGCATCAGAGCATTTAGGGGCTGATTCTACAGACAACATCCCGATTGTAGGCAACTGTAGGTGTCCTACCGCCATCTCACCAGCCAATCGGGTTGGCAATTTTATTTTATTTTTTTATGTACATGGCCTATATGGTGTCTGTCTTATGCCTACAGAGATGCATAAGGACACTTAAAGACACCCAAGGCCAGCATGGGTGTGGTTTCCACCAGAAGTGGCCTTAAACATCCATAAGCGTCCCTATGCGTGTCCATAGGTGCGAGACAGACGCCTTACATATAGGCTTATAAAATGTTGGCCTACATTTACGGCGTCTCTACCCAATCTCTACCCCAGACACTGCCCCCATAATAGTACTAATTGCATCTTGCACGTCCCGTGCCTCATCTGGAAGCTTTCCCTCTGACGTTGCAAGGTCAGAGAGAAGGCTTCCGGTTCAGGCGCAGGACATGCTTAAGAGCCACTACCCGTGGCTTTGTGCACTGAATCAGTGAGGAAGAGGGAGCTGGCTCGAAGATAACGCCGCATCGATCGCACCGTGGACCGGCGGTTGAAGAACACTGTTTTGGGCCTGATGCACGTGCTGGCCCTGTGGACCGGCAGGAAATTTCTGTGGACCGGCACTGGTCCATGGACCGGTGGTTGAAGAACACTGCTCTAAAAAGAGGACATGTCTGGGTAAAGCCAGACATATGGTAACCCTAGTCCCAGGAGTAGAATAGTGATCAGTGCAGTGGACCGTAGAGTAAGGGACCCAAGTCCATATCCCATCCTCACTAGTTCACTTGTGGTTGGAAATTGTGAACCTTCTAAAACCCACAAAATATCAACTGTATTTATAGATAGGAGACCCCTGAGGGCTTTTGCAATGGTGTACAATTATGTACATTAGGTTTCTAGGTATTAGTGGAAGGCTGATAATACCGACAAAATAAAGGTGGAATTTGTACCTGGGTCCCTTTATGTGAAGTTCATTGCACTCACCAATAGGCTGCTCTGCTGGGATGTCTGTGTGGCCATTTTACTGGGAATGGTGCCGTACTGCCAATAGCATAGCAAGGGAAATTGGCACTTGGGGTGGTGGTGCCCAGTGTTGCTGCACTGCACAGTGACCAGGAAGTGATGTCAGAAGGGAGCTGAGGCCATTGCTCATGCCGGCGAACATTTTGAGGTGTGCGGGAGGCAGAGAGGAGAAAAGGTGGAAGCGCCAGCACCCCCTGCGAAGATGTTGCCTGGGACAGTCCACCCCCCTACCCCCCCTTTCTACGCCACTGTATCCAGCTACCCCATGGATTATTTTTGTACATTTTTCTCTAGGACTTTTTTTTTAATGGTACCTAAAGAAATACATAGAGGAAAATAATGATTTTTGAAACAAACAAACAAAAAAATTGACCTAGAAAGTCTGTTCAGAATCAGAATTTAACATACAAAAGAAGAGGGATTCAGAGTACAAACCACAAAGGGACACATAAAAAAAGCACAAATGGCCTTCAAGTTCCAAGTAATTCTACTTTAATGTTGGACCCGACGACACAGGCCATGTTTCAGCTTCTCCGCCTGTGTCATGGGTCACAAAGTCTTGTAGTTCAATACAAAAGATCAAATTGCTGAAGTCACAATGAAAAAAACTTTGCCCAAACAAGTGAAAAAGAAACACGCTCAGTCTGACGTATACATTCTGCAGAATTAATGTAAACGTTGGAAACTGCCAGTCTACACTTCCAAAACTGTTTGACTCAACTAATATCACAATTGTAAAATCTATCTTCATTTACAGCTTTCTTGATTATAGGTAGACAAGTTACAAATCTGTAATTTTTTTGGAATATGTATACTTGGATCTCCCTTTGAAAGAAGAAGAGCTTTGCCTGTTATTAGTCATTGTGGTGTTAATTCTGGCTGTCTGATCAACTGAATTTTGCAATCTCTCAGATCTTGATGAAGCAATGTTAATTATTTGTTTGAGCCAAAAGTTAGTCACTTGATCTGGACCTGGCCTCTCTCAGTTTGGGGCTCCTTTTAACCTATTTTCACACTCTTTTGTTGTTACATCCAGCCAGTTCATAATTTTGATGTTTGCCTGTTCCAGATTCTTCTGGGAGGTAGCCACTCTGTTTCTATTTCGTTCAACAGGGGCCTTGTATAAGCTTCTCCAAAATGTTTCAATGTCAGCTTTATTTGGTGGTATTTGTACTTTACTTAACCTCTTTCCCAGTTCCCTGTAGAAGTGTTTGGGGTTCTCTATGAACAATTTATTTTGAGATCTCTCTTCTCTTCAGATCTTTGCAGTTTTTGCACTTCTGCTGCTAATTTTAATTAATTATTGGATCATAGAAAAGTAAGTTGGTTTTTTTCTGTTAATGCAGTTCGTATCTCAATTTCATGTTTTGGATTTATCTTTACTAAGGCTGCACATTAATCACGATTAACACCGTGATTAATGTGATATTAATCTTGATTAAAAATATTAATCACAGTTAATCAAATTAACTCACCTTGCTTTCACATCCCAGAGCAGCTGCCATTGCTTCTCCTGTATCCTGCAGCTGCTTCCAATTGGCTGTCTGTTAGTCCATGAAGCACCTCCCTGATTGTCCAGTATCACAATAAGGAAAGCTCCTATAGGGGAGAGTGCTGAATAGCAGTGTGTACTCTCTCTTAGAGCAGAGGGTTAACTTTGGATCCATGGTTTCAGGGGGTACGAGAGGGTCAGATAAAAATTAACATTTATATTCACTATACAACCCAGTACTGTTGATTTTTCTCACGTGAACTGTGGTAGTAGAAAACTAGAAAGGTTAAGGCTCCTTAGCTTGGAAAAGAGATGGCTGAGGCAAAATCCTGAGTAGTGTAGAATGGGTACAAGTGAATTGATATTTTTACTGCATCAAAATTTACGAAGACTAGGGGACACTCAAAGTTACTTTTAAAATCAATAGGAGGAAAGATTTTTTCACGCAAATAGTTAAGCTCTGAAATGCATTGCCAGACGTTGTGGTAAGAGTGGATAGCGTAACTGGTTTTAAGAAGGGTTTGGATTGCAGCTCTTGATGGGGGTCCAGGATGCTGCTTTCAGGCAATTTGGGAACACTTTTGGATGGACCTTGTCCCTCACGCCCGCAGTAGACTTTTGAATGTCTAATTTGGAGTTGTGATTGTTTGAATGCTCATGCTTTGAGTTTGTAGGGTGGGTTGGAAGGGTGGGAGGGGGGATAGTTGGGGATTATAATGTGCAGATATATAAGAAAACTGTTTTATTTTGTTCCTTTGTATGCGTGCACTTTGCTATTTAATAAATATATTTCAACATAAGAAGGGTTTGGACAATTTCCTGAAGGAAAAGTCCATAGTCTATTATTGAGAAAGATATGGGGGAAGCTACTGCTTGCCCTGGATTGATAGCATGGAATATTGCATGGAATATTTGGGTTTTTGCCAGGTACTAGTGACCTGGATTGGCCACCGTGAGAACAGGCTAGTGGGTTTGATGGACTGTTGGTCTGACCCAGTAAGATCATCCAGGTACTAACTTAGGCCACTTTTTTGTACTTTTTTTTTTGGGGGGGGGAGTTATTATGAGCCCCTGAGGGTGGGAGTGTTTTCCTGTGTTGGTCCTGAGGCATAGAACAAGCTTCTGCAGTATAAACAACAAGGGGATCTAATTAAATTTTTAAAAAACTGCTAAAGCGTCATCTTTTCTGTGTGATGAAGTACAGTTGAAGGTGCAATGCTGGATTGGCGCACTGCGCCTGATTCTTTGGGTCTTGCTGTATAGGACATTATTAGTATTTTATTGTGCAATTTATTTTGGTGTTTGCATGTTTAAATTTATTATGTGTGTCGCCGTACATGAAGAAGGACACGGTACTACTCGAGAAGGTCCAGAGAAGAGCGACTAAAATGGTTAAGGGGCTGGAGGAGTTGCTGTACAGCGAGAGATTAGAGAAACTGGGCCTCTTCTCCCTTGAAACAAGGGAATAGACTTTGTAGATAAAGACAGGTTGTTCACCCTCTCCAAGGTAGAGAGAACAAGAAGGCACTCTCTAAAGTTAAAAGGGGATAGATTCTGTACAAACATAAGGAAGTTCTTCTTCACCCAGAGAGTGGTAGAAAACTGGAATGCTCTTCCGGAGGCTGTTATAGGGTAAAACACCCTCCAGGGATTCAAGACTAAGCTAGATAGATTCCGTACAAACGTAAGGAAGTTCTTCTTCACCCAGAGAGTAGTAGAAAACTAGAACGCTCTTCCGGAGGCTGTTATAGGGTAAAACACCCTCCAGGGATTCAAGACAAAGTTAGACGAGTTCCTGCAAAACCAGAACGTACGCAGGTAAGGCTAGACTCAGGGCACTGGTCTTTGACCTAAGGGCCGCCATGCGGACGGACTGCTGGGCACGATGGACCACTGGTCTGACCCAGCAGTGGCAATTCTTATGTTCTTATTCCATTTCTTTTTCCACAAAAGCCTTCCATTGTGAAGATCTAATCTAATTCTTAGTCTTATATACCAAATCATCTCCTAAAAACAGGAGCTCGATTCGGTTTGCATAATTAGATCACAAAGAAAGATCCATTAACATTCATTGGAGCCATAGCCTAAAAAGCGATGATACATAGTGGGTTTTAAGGTTTTGCGAAAGATCTGAAGAGGATATCTTTCGTCTTATGGGACCTTCGTCCACCAGAGGGCATCCGCTGAAAATCAGGGGAGGGAAATTTCATGGGGACTCCAGAAAGTATTTCTTCACTGAGAGGGTGGTCGATCATTGGAATGAACTCCCACGGCAGGTGATTGAGGCCAACAGCGTATCAGATTTCAAAAATAAATGGGATATTCATGTGGGATCTCTAATGAGGTAAGGGCAGGAGGTTGGTGAGCAAACTCATGGGGGAAGGGTCACTGGAGTGGGCAGACTTGATGGGCTTTGGCCCTTTTCTGCCGTCATTTTTCTATGTTTCTATGTTTCTAATTTGAGGAGGTCGTCCATTCCATATCGCAGTTAGTAAGTATGGAAAGGAGTGTGAAATTTTACTAATGGACCTAATTCCTCTTAATGATGGAAAAGAGAGCTTATACATATGAGTTGTTCTTGTGCCCGAAGATCTCATGATGTTTAGAGATAAAAGCATCAAAGAACAAATAGTCCATGTAAAATTGTAAAGACTATACAGGCACATTTAAATTGAACTCTCAATTGAAACGAAAGCCAATGTAATTTCCTCAACAGAAGTGACACA
Source organism: Geotrypetes seraphini (assembly GCF_902459505.1). Taxonomy (NCBI): domain Eukaryota; kingdom Metazoa; phylum Chordata; class Amphibia; order Gymnophiona; family Dermophiidae; genus Geotrypetes; species Geotrypetes seraphini. Next base: position 504,966,011 of record NC_047085.1, read on the forward strand.
TGATCAAATTTTTTTTCTTTCCAAAAATCAGTCTGGCTACAGCATTTTGAATCAATTACAGCTGTTTCTTGTTTTCTTTGCTTAATCCCACATAAATGGAGTTATAGTAATCCAGCTGTGCCAAGATAATGATTTGAATCGATACTGCAAAATGATGGCACACTTTTCTCAGCATCCGAAGACGAAAGAAACATTTTTTGGTAAGATTATTTACCTGGCATTGAAAAGAGAGAGAAGAATCCAAAACACTCAATACCCTAAGAAGAGAATTCTATATGCAAAATATCACGGAATTAAGGATAACTGAAGATGGCAAATTGCCAATTTCTGGGCCAAACCATAATAATTTTGTCTTTATTGTGTTAAGCTTCATACGAACCTGAAGCGACCACGATTACAATTTAAATATATAAGATAAGAGTACAAGGGCTAGATTCACTAAGCAAACCGATTGATTTGTGACCTGATTCACTAACCTCGTGGCCGATCCAATTCTGAGCCACGCATGCAAATGAGGGTAAATGGCATGCAAAGCAGGAAGGACACGATTCACTAAACTTTTCCAGGAACACCAACTGGGCTGGCTGATCCAAAAAGAAGCGACTGGTGGGGACCAGTCGCTCAGGTCCTTTCCGACTGCCCTGCTCTCTGCTGTCATGCTTTCTGCCCCGAATCTTCTCTTGCCGCCCTGCTCAGCCCCGACTCTCCAGCTCTGCTCAGCCCTGATTCGCCTGCCCTTCCCCGCAGTGTGAGCCCGTGGTTTTAACCTGCGGTTATAAAGCGGGTTAAAACCACAGGCTCGTGAAGTATAAAAGCTCTGTCGGGCACGAAGGGCCAGAGCATGCGCAGGCCATCCAGTCAAGGAAGATGGTCTGTACATGTTCAAGGATCGCTCTCCAGCGATCCGTGCAGTTGCTGGGGGGCGTGCCAACGATCACCTCCATTTGCATGCTGGCCTTTAGTGAATTTGTTGGCCTGCCTTCAGTCACCAATGGGCACGGAAAGGAAGATTAGTGAATCTAGGCCTAAGAGTTTATATTAGCTGTAAAGTTGCTCAAATTAGGATTAACTTCTAATAGGATGAAGATATTGTCATCATAAGTGAACATTGTCTCAATGGAACTTGTAGGAATGCCACAAAGGAAACACACACACACAGTCTTAGAGTTGGGAGGAGGTGCTGCCAGGGACTAGCTCCAAGTTCCTTTTTACTATGCTTCTAAGTTAATGACATCATAGTAACTCCCTCGTTTACACATCTCATGATTGGTGGGTACAAAGGTACATGCTTTTACATTGGTGGATACAAAGAAAGATACATGCTTATACATCGTGATCACCCTCCCTTTATCTCGTGATCATCCTCCAACTCAAAACTTAGACAAGGGCCTGATTAACACGTGGACAGCACCTGAGTCTTTGCATGTCCTCAGTGCCTGTCAGCTGATACCCTTTCCAACTAAGGACTGCTTGATTAAGATAAGGGTTAATATGTGACAGGGGAGAATGCCTCCGCATTCTGTCACAAAGTGCTAACATTTTCCTTCCTTAATGAGGCGGTCTGTGCTGCTCATAAACGAGCACTGTGTAGCAGAGGACTGTGGAGTCTCTATTTTTAATTCCTGGAGGGAATTCCGTGATCACCTCCAAAAGCGCTGAAGGCTTAAACAGAATGCACACAGTCGGGTCCTCTCCGAGACCAAGGGCCTCCACCAGATCCAGATCCAGCACCCCTCCTAGAGATGAAGCACCATTTCCTGCTACAGAGGACCCTGCCTGGAAGAGTAAAGGCATTGAAATAAAGCCCTCTTCGTCCCAGTCTTCCCCAAACTGGAACTCCACATCTTGCGCATGGCACTGTTGCTGGGGAACTGTGCTCTTCAGGAGGGGGAGAACCCCGGTGCCAGCAAGTCTGCGATCTCTGAGGGAACCTGACTCTAAACCCAGAACCATCCCCCCCCAAAAAAATTTTTTATTTTAAAACCCCTGTTATTCACTGTGCCATGCTGTGTACTGGGAGCTGCAAATGCTTACAGGGAGAACTTCTGCCTCAACAAGCCTGGAATCTGGACTGCTTGTTTCTTTGGACTGCCTCTTGAGTCCAACGAACCGGCCAGAGACCTCAACCCCCACCAGACCTCGCTAACACAGATGGGGAGGGGAAGGAAAACAGTCAACCCCAATCCTGGAAAAACTGCCACAGAGCCATTTAGCCTGTGCTCAAGCCTACTGCAGACGAACCTGAGGTGAGCTTTGCTTCCAAGGGATCAGTCACTGAGCCCCCCAAACTTTTATTGCAGGTAGTCCAAGTGGAAAGTCTCTTCTACAACATGCATGAAATGTCAAAGTCAAGAGACGTATATACATTGTGTTAAAATATACGAATATTGGAAATAATTATGGACGCATCTGTAAAAAAATATTGGGAAAATTCCCAGGATGAAAGAGTTAAGTATTTTGGACATTGATGACGTTCTCAGATTGGACACTAATAAACAATGTTATACATATGTTGCTATGTGTGGGATTCCCTAACTTCTAGAATGAGAAGTATATTGTTAAATATTTTAATGGTTGAAGGTGTCAGTGTGACTCGAAAAGAAGATGATTTCAGGGACTGTTTCTTTCTACAGAAAGATCTTTGATGGATGAAATAAAACCAGCTATATTGATTTCAAGCGGGAAGGAGGAGGGAGAAGAGAGAAATTTTATAGAAAATAATGTACTGTTTGTTGAAATATACACCTTATGTTGTAAAAGAACTAATATCCCCGAAATGTTTGTATGGCTAGTGGTAATATTTAATAAATATGATATTCAATATGCTCGTAGATAAGAAGGTGAGTGTGTTTGATGCAGGGACAGTTTGAGAGGGGGGAAGAATAACAATGTTGTCGTGTTAATTTCTGTGTTGACCAGAAAACTGTTAGAAGGTCCAACTATCAGTGACTCATGTTAATGTTCACTTTGTGTGATATTTTCACATAATATGGATCTAAATATCCAAGTATCTTGTGCCTGCTCAGATAAAGACAAGGGCAGTTTGGAAATTAAAGTTACAATTCCACGTTCTGCCTTAGCAGTTTTATCCCAGATCCTCTTATTATTGCGCTCACCTGAGCGACTGCTTTACCCAGTTTCTCTTTCCTCTGATCCCATCTCATCCCTGATATATGGCTCTTCCCTTTGTTCAATGTGGGATATAATGTCAGGGATGATGGTAGGACAGCCTGTTCCTGAGGAAAGAAAAGAAAGATTAGGTTCTTATCTCAACAATCTTCTTTCTTATAAAGAGGCACCTCAGTCTGGAACTGGTGGGTAGTCACCCTCAATCTGCAAGCTTCTTTGCAGAAGGCATCGACTGTTTTCTTAGGCTCTACCTCTCTCCTCAGTGGCATGTGCTGTAGTCCCTCAGTTTGTACCAAAGCATTCAAATACCACTGTAACGAAGAATACACAGAAGGGACAGGGTACAGAAAATCTCCCTGATTAATAAATTCTGTTCTATAAGAAATTTTAATAAAACCCATTAACTTAAACTTGAATCACAAAAACAAGTTGGATCAAACAAGCCCTCTACCTGAGTGCAACCTACATTAAATTATGGATTTCATAAGAACTCTGGTCAGCCTATGAACAAGGCAGACATCTATTTACTCTGAAACCCTGCTTAATAGGTAAATGCAAGCATCTGTTAAAGACATACCTACCTGAGGCACTTAGTCCTCTATCAGTCAGCACACTTCTAACACCAAGCAGGCGACAGTGAAACACTGACAGAACGGGCTTCCAGAGTGAAGTGCCTCTTTACAAGAAAGAAGATTATCGAGGTAAAACCTAAATTGTGCTTTCTAGTGCAAGAGGCACATCAGTATGGAACTACTGGGACATACCTAAGCAGTCCTCAGAGTCCAGGGCGGGACAGATGAACTTGCTGCCAACACTGAGGACCCAAAAAGCTGTATCCAGGTGCGCCGCTACATTAATTCTGAAAAATTTGTAAAAGTACGAAGGGTGGACCATGTTGCCACCATACAAATCTTTCTGGGCAGAACAGCCCGGGTCTCTACCCATGAGGCAGCCACACCCCTATTGAAGTGCACCTCCAAAGAAATTGTGGATTGTTTTCTACATCCAATGTATGCTGGAGAAACAGCCATGCTAATCCATCTTCAGATGGAAGTCAGCCTCCCTTACCAGCTAGAATTTGTCAAGATTAAAAAATGATTGGAAAGATTAAACTCATTCGTCACCTCGAGATATCGAAGAAGAATTCTCCTAACATCGAGCAACTTCAATATTTTGTCTTCTTTCATGGAACTATAGGACTGAATGTGGGTAGATGGACCTCTTGATTAATGTGGAAGGCCAAGACTATTTATGGTCAGAAGGAAGGTACCATATGCAGCGATACCCCAATCTCAGCAAACCTGAGGAATGGCTCCCTACAGGACAAGGCCTGCAACTCAAAGACCCTTCTTGATGTGGTTATAACCCCTAAAAATATCATCTTCACTGTAAGAACCATAAGCGATGCTCCCTGTAAGGGCCCATATGAACTTGACAGAGGGCTATGAGAACCAGATTCCATGTCAGAAAATGCCATCTCACCAGCAGACAAAGCCACAGCACCTCTCTTAGAAACCTGGAAACATCCGGGTGAGAAGCTAAAGGGACCTTATCTTTTCGTGATCGAAAACACAATAGACCCGCGAGCTGCACTTTGAGAGAAGAGACCGCTAGGCCTTTTTCTAGGCTATCCTGGAGAAAATTCAGGACTGCCGTCACCAATTCCTGCAAGAGCGTTCCACTCTTCTACTCTCGCATCATCCTCAAAATATTTTCCAAGCCTTTGCATAGGTGACAACCATTGCTCATTTCTTGGACCCGAGTAGGGTCGCAATGTCCACCTCTGACTAGCCCCTGCGCTCTAAGGCTGCGTGCTTTAGAGCTATGCCGTAAGCCTAAAGTGTTCTGGATCCTCCAGAACAATTAGGCTCTGAGAGAGACGAGTTGGATGAAGAGGTGGCTTGAGGCTTTTGTCCCTCTTCAACTGCGCTAGATTCGCATATCATGGCCACTGCGGCTAGTCGAGCGACCAGGATTACAAGACCCTGGTAATTCATTATTCTTTGAACGACCCGATCTATCATAGGCCAATAAAGGAAAACAATACAGCAGACCAACTCAAGCCAGCTCTGAACCAGCTTGTCCATGCCAGAGCTTCTGGGCTTATATCTTCAGCAAGGTTTTATTGTTGGCCGCCGTCACCATCAGTTCAAATGTCAGACATCCTCATCAATGCCCAATGCTATCTAACAGTTTTTATAACAAAAACCATTCCCCGGGGTCTGCTGGCTCAAATTGTCAGTCTGACCGCTGTCCAAGCTCTATCAGCCACACGTGGTGGGAGTGAAGATAAATCTCTACCCACCGAAACAAGTCAGCTCTCATTCTTAAGGAAGCGCTCTTGGTGCCTCCCTGCCTGTTGACATAGGCCACTGCTGTGGCATTATACGAAAAGACCCCGACATCTGTCATCCAGGGAGGTCTCCAAACTCTGGAGCGTCAGATGAATGGTCAGTTCCTGCTGGTTGATCGACCACTTCCTCTGCAAGAGCGGCCATCACCCCTGAACTGGATGTCTCTTGCAATGGCTCCCCAAGCCAAAAGGGCTGGCATCTATCAACAGAGTTACCCAACTGGAAAGTGACTGTGGCTTGAGCCACTAGTGCAGACTGCATCTCGCCTCTGCTGTCCAGGCCAACAGCCTGCTGAGAAGATCCTTGTGAGGAGACCACCAGAACAACAACCTGTCCCAGAGTGGGCATAGATGGGCTTTCATCCAAGGGACCTCCCCTATGGATACAACAATCAATCCCAGCACCTGTAGATAATGCTAAGTTGTAGAAGTCGGCATTGTCAAGAGCTCCAAAATCTGATGCCGCAACTTCTGTCTGCATGATTCTGGAAATCTGCGTCCCTTTGTGCTATCATGTCCACAGAATTAACCTGAATCCTTCAGGGAAAATTGTTGGTCTAACACAGTGTATCGTAAACTGTGTGCCACGGCATACCAGTGTGCCTCTTGAGATTTCAGGTGTGCCGCGACACACTAGCGAGGAGGAGAGTCATCCATGCCGGCTGACAGCTGGCACAGATGACTCTCCTCCTCTCTCTGTACCTCTGCTCCTCCCAGATCCCTCCACTGAAGCGGCCAGATGGGCAATTACATCATGCGCATAGCGCGTCAACGACCGCGCACTTCTGGGTGCCTTCTGGCCGGGGTACTGCATTTAGTGTGCCGCCGGCCGGAAAATTTGCGACACACTGGTCTAACATGGTAACCTCCTCCCAGGGTCAGCGGTGACCACTTAGATGCATTTTACTAGCGACACAAAATCTCCCCCACCCAATCCAAGCAGGGTTTTACTAACCAGCTCTGAAAACTTCAGCGACCCCTGACCCATGGAGGGACCAAACGGAGCTAAGCCCACGGCTCCCACGGCACGCGGTACATGGATGCCTCTCAGGCGACCATCCAGCACATTCCTGGCATGATACAGGGGTCAAACCACCTGAGGAGTTCATTATAATCAATTTAAACCAAAAATCGAGGTGTTTTGAGGCATTACATTACATTGGTGTTTTCTGTCCCGCCAATACTTTTCAGTTCTAGGCGATTTACAACAAGAAATTAGCCTGGGCATTCCCAGGGAGATTACAAGGTTGATAGCTATACTATACATCAGGAACTGGGAAGGGTCGATACGGTTTAGTTAGATCATTTGACAAATTTCTTGAATAAGAACATAAGAACATAAGAACTGCCATCTCCGGATCAGACCCATGGTCCATCGAGTCCGGCGATCCGCACACGCGGAGGCCCAGTCAGGTATACACCTGATGTAGTTTTAGTCACCCATATCCCTCTATGCCTCTCATAAGGAGATGTGCATTTAATTTGCCTTTGAATCCCAGCACAGTGGATTCCTTAATAACCTCCTTTGGGAGAGCATTCCAGGCGTCTACCACTCGCTGCGTAAAACAGAACTTCCTGACATTTGTCCTGGACTTGTCCCCCCTTAGCTTCAAACCATGTCCTCTTGTCCGTGTCGCGTTGGACAATGTAAATAATTTATTTTCCTGCTCTATTTTATCGATGCCTTTCAGTTCTTTCCTGAATGTTTTGTAGTTGGGCGTCTTGGTCAGCAGATTTGAGAGGTGGCGATCTATTTTCGCTGCTCTGGTGGCTAGTAGATTGTCATATATTTTTATGCTTTGCATGCCTTTGATTTGGCTAGGTTGCCTCTTCCTAGCCGAAACCTGGCTAACTTCTGACTCAGACCCTAGCATTACTGAATTCTGCCCAAACGGATACAAACTAAAGCTAGTATGTGTAGAAAAGAGAAGAGGAGGAGGTCTAGCAATCATTGCAAAAAACAACTTCAACATTAAAGTCCTAGCCTTGCACTCTCACAGGAACTCTGAACTGCCTTCTCTGCTATGTCACACCAGGAAAATGGAACACCTCTAAACAAGAACTCGAATAATTTATCCTCCAGCATTCCCTCTCCTCCACACATAACCTGATCCTAGGAGACATCAATCTCCACTTAGAAGACCACACCTCCAAACAAGTAGCGGACATTCTTTCATACCTCAACACCCTATCTTACCAGATACTCAATCCCAAACCCACGCATGAAAAAGGCCATCAACTTGATATAGCCGCTTACACTTCCCCCAACCTTAACACACAAAACATCCACTTCACCAACGGCTCATGGCATCCCACCTTATGGTCTGACCATTACAAGTACACCTTCACAATTAACTGGGTACAGAATAACAACAAACCCACGCCACACACAACAAGCTTCAAGTCCAGAAAGAAAATCGATCCTACCACATTCTGGGACACAGTAGACCCAGAAATAGACCTAAACAATCCCAAAGGATTCATAAACACCTGGCGCTCCACAAGTGAATCCGCTTTAAACAAACTAGCACCACTAAAAACAAAAAATAAAATATGCAGATCATCAGACAAATGGTTTGACGCCGAACTCCTACACCTAAAAAGACAATGCAGACAATTAGAAAGGACATGGAAAAAAAACAGAAACAAGACCACACCAAAACAGAATGGAGACACCAAATCAAACAATACAAAATCAAACTGAAGGAAAAAAGAACAGACTACTACTCCAGACTCATTGGCACCGATAAACCGGACACAAAAAAACTTTTCAACCTTGTCAGAAATCTCACTGATACCAAACCCCACCTCGCCACCCTAGGAAACCAAACTCCAACAGCCTCCCAACTAGCGGACCATTTCAAACACAAAATCATCACAATCAGATCCACATTTAACAACTCTCGAAACATCTTAGAAGAGATACTAACAAAACCCACAAAAGACGAAGCCACCTCAGCAGATAGGATCTGGACCGACTTTCCAACGACACAATGGTCAGACCTAGACCGGCTGTATAAAACATACAGCAAATCTTCATGTGATTTGAACAATTGTCCTCCTTATCTACTAGCTACAGCGTCCACTAAATTCACAGCTGGTCTCACGCTATGGCTGCAAACCACCCTAAGGGAAGGTCAGTTCCCCCCGGAACTTGGCAAAATCATAATTACTCCCATACTAAAAGACCCCAAAGGCCCAATAGACTGCCCAACAAATTATAGACCAATCGCTTCTATACCTCTATACGTCAAACTCATAGAGGGTCTAGTAGCACAATATCTCGCCAATTACCTAGAAGACCACCACATCCTACACCCTACTCAATCCGGATTCAGAACCAATCACAGTATTGAAACACTTCTGGTTTCCCTACTAGACATAGCCCGTCAGCACCTCAGCAAAGGAAATAAGTTACTAATCATCCAACTCGATCTTTCAGCAGCATTCGACTTAGTTGACCATTCCATACTACTCCAGATACTAGATGCCATAGGAATATCAGGTAATGTTCTCAACTGGTTCCAAGGATTCCTCAAAACAAGATCATACAGAGTCAAGTCAAATGATCTTCTATCCGACTCATGGTCAAACCCCTGCGGAGTTCCACAAGGATCCCCTCTATCACCCATACTTTTCAACCTCTTCATAGCATCCCTAGGCACGGCCATAGACGCCCTAAACATTACATCCTTCAGCTATGCGGATGATATAACCATCCTCCTCCCCTTCGACATCCAAGACCCCACCTCCAACGGACGCCTGAAAACAACATTGGAAACTGTAGAAAAATGGATGACGAACCACAAGTTAAAACTGAATGCAGAGAATACCAAATTCCTACTACTAGAGAAGGAACAAAAACCATCCCTAACAGAACTAGATGTAAACACAATCAAATATCCAATACAGAATACTCTCAAAATTCTGGGAACACACCTAGACAGAGGCTGCACAATGCAAACACAAATACACAATACCATAAAAAAAGCATTCTTCACCATGCGAAACCTAAGAAAAATAAGAAAATTCTTTTCCAAAGAACACTTCAAGATCATTGTACAATCCCTCATACTCAGCTCCTTAGATTACTGCAACAGCCTCTACCTACCTTGCCCAAATACTATGATAAAACAACTACAGACCGTTCAGAACACAGCTATCAGACTCATCTACTCGCTCAGCAAATTCGACCACGTCACACCCGCCTATGTAGACTCTCACTGGCTTCCGATAAAAGCAAGAACTCAATTCAAACTCTACTGCTTACTTTTCAAAGTAACCCATGGTATGGCCCCCAATTACCTGAACAACCGTCTTTGCCGCTACCGACTACCCAGATCAAGAAGAACTCAGAATATTTTCACCTTCCCCCCTCATAATGGTACCCGACGTAAGAAACTTTACGACAGCCTTCTAGCAACTCAGGCTGCGAAAATTGACCCCACCATCACCAAACTGATGATCAAAACAACAGACATCAAGGTGTTTCGGAAAGAAATCAAAACATTTATTTTAAAAAAACACGTCCTTACTTAATATTCCCCTCCCCAATCGCACATGCACTCTCCCCAGCAAATAACACACTAGTCATCCCCTTGAACCTCATTTACGAAAAATATCCAAACTCCTAAATAAGCATCTCCCTTAGGTATCCATTTAACCTTCTCCTAAATAAGCATCTCCCTTAGGTATCCACTTAACTGATTCCTTCAAAGTTAGGTATCTTTCTTCAGTTGCCTATATTGTTTTCCCCACTGAACCTTGTAACTACTTGAACCCTGTCAAGTTATTCTATCGATAAATCCAGATATCTTATACTTGTATTTCTATACCACAACATGTAATTTACTTAAATCGTTGTAATGCAATTCTCTCGGTAATGTCCTGATCTCTTTTAACTGTAATCCGCTTAGAACCGCAAGGCACAGGCGGAATAGAAATCACAAATGTAATGTAATGTAAAGTGTGCTTGGGTTTTCCTTGGTCTGGATGTGTTTTTCCTGATTAGGCAGTTGTTCAAATAGCTTGGTCCATTTCCATTTCGGGCTTTGAATAGGGTACAGTAGGTGTTGTATGTGTGCTTGTACTGTGAGCCAGTGTGAGTCTTGGAAAGCTGAAGTAATATGGTCGTATTTTTTCAGTGAGTACTGTATTTTTTGCAATATAAAGACGCACCTTAGATTTAGAGGAGGAAAACACGCACACACGCACGCCCCGCCCTGACATCACTCCCCAGCCGCACACTTCTGCTGGCACCACAACGGGAGGTCAGCATGCTGTAACTGTGCGTACGCCCTGCCGAAAATGTAGACTTGTTCTGGGGAGAGGGGGTTAATTACATTCGCTCCATAAGACGCACAGACATTTCCACCCACTTTTGGGGGAAAAAAGTGCATCTTATGGAGCGAAAAAATACGGTATATTAGTCTTAGGGCAGTTTGTCATTGTTTTAGCATGTTGGCCGTGCAAGACAGGTAAAGTATGTGACAGTAGTCGATGAGTCCTAGGATTAGCATTTGTACTTAACGGTATTGCGGTATATCTAATCTAATCTAATCTAATCCTTAGGTTTGTATACCGCATCATCTCCACGTTCGTAGAGCTCGACGTGGTTTACAGTAGGAGAAATAGGAAGGAACTACAACAGAGGGTTAGAGGAAGAAGTGTGAAGAAAATTTAGAGGACTTGGGATGCCAAGATATAAGAGTTTCCTTGATTCCTAAGTTGGAGGGAGACTTACATTTTTTGAGAAAAGCCAGGTTTTCAGATGTTTGCGGAAAACTTGGAGAGAGCTCAAGTTCCGAAGAGGGGATGTAAGGTTGTTCCAGAGCTCAGTGATTTTGAAGTGGAGGGAGGTCCCTAGCTTTCCTGTGTGGGAAATGCCTTTTAGCGAGGGGAAGGATAGTTTTAATTTGTGGGAGGATCTGGTGGTATTAGGGTATATAAACTGTTATTATTATTGTTATTGTTATTACTATGAGTTTGAATTGTTCGTTGTTGAAGTATTTTCGGATTTGTCTTAAGTTGTGCATGGTTGTGAATGTCTTCTGAACTGCTTTGCTGATTTGATGTTGCTTGGTGCAGCCTTTGTCTATCATTATTCCCAGCAGTTTTAGGTTGATGGAGTTTATTTCTAGGTTATGGTTCGGGTTTTGTTTCTTTTTAGAAGTAAGAATTTGGTTTTGTCTTGGTTCAGTTTTAATTTGTGGTCTCTCATCCATTTTGACACTGTTTCTAGTGCAATGTGTAGTTTGTTTGTTGTGTTGGGGGTGGTTTGGTCGAAAGGCAGGAGGATGGTGGTAGCTATATGAGGTTAAGCATGTGTCAAGTGTGGCTATGTAACGGTTGAAAAGGCTTTCAAAATAAAATTGGGAAAACCAAGATGGCCACTGTGGGTGCTTTCTGGTGCTAAAAACTGACCCTTGGGAACAAAACTAATTTTAAAAAAATCATTAAAATAGGATTTTAAAGGAAGGGGGAAACAGGGGGCTGCTTTTGGAGGGGGCGCGGGGAGTTAGGGACTTACATCCATGTGTGGTGGGTCTGTGGGTCTCTCTCTCCTTTTTGGGAGGCTTCATTTGGGTTATTTTTTGATATTTTGGGTAGGACTATATCTCCCTCAGTGGCTGTGGCCTTTCTGCACCACTATGACAACTCCTGGGATGAGGGTGATGTGACCGTCTCTAAGACTGCTGCACGGTTGGTGGTGGCTCAGGCCTGGAAATCTCCACTTACCCCGAACTAGAAGATGATAATCCTTAGGTTACCTGATTGGTACTGTTTGTATCGCTTTACTGCTTTGAGACATTGTTATGCCCATGGCTGGCCAGGGCATGGCAAGTGGTTAATTTGGCTATTAAGTGTGAATCTTCATGTCTGCCTGCCTTTCTATGCCGTGAGAGAAAGTTGTTTATCATATCTCTTGTAATGTTTTGTATTTCACTGAGAAGGGCCGAAGAAGGTTTCCCATGGTACAGTAATTAGGGGCCTGAGCAGCACATTCCATCTGTGAGAATTAGGAGATAAGACAGACACCTGGGGTTCAGTAACAGCAGTTCTGTGTGTGAGAATTAAGTACTCTCTGTGCCCGATAAAGGCCAGGAGACACAGACTGGATTTTGGAATCTAGCTACGACCCTGGAAGTACCATGAGACTGGGTCTCTTCCTTTGATTGATTAGATTCTCCGGTCAGTATTGGAAGAGGGCATGCCAGACATGGTCAAGTGTATATAGATATTCTCTGTCTATTTCTTTGTATATTATCTGATATCTGCGTGCTATTCTTTGTATATTATCTGATATCTGTCTGCATTGCTTGGTATTATCTGATGTATTATCTGATGTTTATGCAATAAAGTATCATATTCTGCTGACGCTCTGGTGGAGGTGACTTCTACATACCCATGCAAGAGAAATATGGGGCAATACAGACATTATAGTTCGGGGAAGTTTCGTCGACTGTGGCAGTTATTTGGTAGGTGGGTCAACACTAACTCTTAGATGATTTGGTGTGAGGGTTGCCAGCAGAGTGGGGGGGGGAGGTTTTTCTCCAGATTTGGAGGCTTTTGTGCTGCAAAAGTTCCTAGTAGCCCTGGCATAGCAAGACAGACTCTGGGAGTAAAAGTCTAGCTAGCAGGACAACCCTTTCACAGGGCACCTGCCTAGCCATCCTGCACTAACCATTTTGGAGGCTCACTCACAGTCCTGTGTGGAGCTTGAGCACAGGCTGAGTGGCCCCATGTTGATCCTGAGGGCTTTAGGCGGTGCCGGCTGCATTTCCCTCCCCCTGCTTTTAGGTTCAAACAATTTTTATTGATGTAAACAACAGCAAATACGATATTAGGGCACCCCAGGGTGCACTGTACAACAATGATGCATCATATACTTAAATATAACAAGCAAGTACAGAAGAGTAACAGCAACCAAACTCCCCCCCCCTGCAAGTACAGAAGAAGAGTAACAGCAACCAAACTCCCCCCCCCCCTGCAAGTACAGAAGAAGAGTAACAGCAACCAAACTCTCCCCCCCTACTCTACATAGGGCGAGCGAGGACAATGAGGGCGGAAAGGCACTCCAAGGCCCTGGACTCTTATGAGCCCTGAAGAGGCCACACCACCCCCTCCCCCCACTTATCCTATCCGTGACTAAGTGCCAGAACCTTTCAATACCCATCCATCTCCCCTCCCCCTGCTTTTAATAAAAATATTTATAATGTGAAGTGCTCAGACATTACATTAGTTTCTTTTATTCTGCCAATACCTTGTGGTTCTAGGCGGATTACAAAAGGAACAGATTCTGGTAATTTCCAGAAGATTACAGGGAAGCTATTGGTTGTAACATTTGGAGTCTGGTGATGGAGTGAGGATATTGGTTGTATCAGGAGTTTGTCTTGGACATTTCTTGAACAGCCTCAGATCACCAACCCAAGTGCTCACTTTTTAATATAAAAAGCATAGGTTGCCTTAGGGACCATCATTGCACTTCCATGGTCCCTCTTGTTAAGATATAACAAAATCCAACACCCATTTGTTTTTCAAATGCTTAAACCATCAATTATCTTTGCTGTCTTCTGATTTGGTGGTTAGTTTTTGACATCCCGATGCTTATATTTTCTAATTTCATAAACTTGAAATATGTCCCAACTAGCTGATCCCTCAACTAGAGTTTTGCTCAAAAGGGTACGGTAATTTATGTCAAATAAAAACATTATGGTGTGTCCTCATTCACCCGATCTGACACCATGTGACTTCTGGCTTTTCCCAAGTCAAAATGATGAAGAAAGGTAAATATTTTGAATCAATTCAGGATAGGGAGGAGCCACGATAACGCAACTCAAGACACGAAAGAATGGTACGATAAGTGTGTTTGAAAGCCTGGGGGAGTATTATTTTTTGGAGGGGGGTGGATTAATGGCAATGTGTCTTTTATAGTCATTTTTTTTTTTTAAATCACAACTTGTATGTTCATGTTACCATTCTGGTTGAGAGAAACTCCCCAGCCCCTATAAGTCCTATTTCTCAGTCTAAATTAGACTGTAAGGCCCCCAACCGTGAGATGTTCTGTCTATCCAAATTAGATAGTAAGCTCTTAGTACATTACATTACATTAGGGATTTCTATTCCGCCATTACCTTGCGGTTCAAGGCGGCTTACAAAAGATTTATAAACGGGGGTTACATTGGGAGAACGATTGATTTACTAGAGTGGTAAAGGGTGGATCTTTTGACATTTCTCGGGTTGTTAAGAAGTAATAGTTCTGAACAGGGACCGTCTATTACAGTGGTCTCAAACATGCGGCCCGGGGGCCACATGCGGGCCGACAGGTATTATTTTGAGGCCCTCAGTATGTTTATCATAATCACAAAAGTAAAATAAAAGAGTTTCTTTGATAAGTCTCTTTAGCTATAAATGACAATATTACTATTAAGACTTAGCTAAAAGGAAAGATTGATAAACTATAAAGAGCTTTACCTCATGCAAAATTGTCATTTCTTTAATAAGATATTAACTATTTTTTTCTGAGGCCCTCCGAGTACCTACAATTCCAAAATGTGGCCCTGCAAAGGGTTTGAGTTTGAGACCACTGGTCTATTACATGTTGAATATACGTGTACAGCGCTGCGTACGCCTTTCAGCGCTCTAGAAATGATAAATATTCCTTCTACAGCACCATTTACAGCCCAGTATTTTTTATTATTTTTTTTAATCTTTATTTTTATTGAATTTTCAAAATAAACACAAGATAACCTTGCTTAAGAAAAACAGCTGTAAAAATACAAAATTAATTCAATTCTCAAGGAAAACAAATTAAACCTTCTTAGACCACAATCAATCCTTGGAGAGTTCCTGGAAAATGGGAAAAGAAACAATCATCATAACATAACAACCCAGCCTTTCCCAGCATAAGCAGGTGAGGCAGGAGGCAGCTCAAATTCCTCTTCTTCCTGCCCCCCAAGAACATTCAGACCAATGAGAGCCAGAGAGAGACTAAACTCCTCCCATCAGGGTTAAGGGGTGGAAGAACCCCGCGCCCTCGCGGCCATTCTGACCAATCAGCTCTTGCGAGAAGCAAAGCCTGCCGCCCCTCAGCGCTCAGGTGAAGCTCCGCCTCCCTTTTGTGACGCAATCGGTCTGCGTCCAGCAGGGAGACGAAGGTGTTGCTTCCTTCCTTCTCTCCTGCAGGTTGACCAGCGATCTCCAGCTTCTGCCATCAGCGCTGCAGGGAACACATCTTGGTCTCCTCCCTCGCAGCCAGGAAAAAAAAAGAAGCTCCAGTTCGTTTCTAAGCCTACAGGGATTTCTGCTCAGGTAAGGCGATGGTCCCCGCCATCTTGTTACAAACACTGCTAAAGCTTTTTAACCCGGACCCCTGTGGCAGGGGGATGGTACTCTGGGATCTTCTTGAGGGGGAGGGGAGAGATCAGGGGCCCCTCAAAGGGAGATTTTGTGCTCCAGGTAGAGAATGACACGGTGAAAAAATTGGTCCCCGTCACCGCCCCGTCCCCGTCTCACCATCCTCTGCACCGCCCCGTCACCGCCATTCCCTTCACCGCCCCGTCACCGCCACTGCCACCCCATTCACCGCCCCGTCACCGCCACTGCAACCCCATTCACCGCCCCGTCACCGTCACCGCTGCATATATAAAAGCCTCAAACGGGTACGATTTTAAATACTTTTCTTTATTTACGTATAAAGGAAACATTCTTTAAAACTTTAAAACTTAGTTAAATATTAGTTAATAACTATACAAAAACAAACACGACATGTACTTTTAATGCTTACAATGTTAGGGTACCCATCCCCTCCTGCCTACCCCAACAGCCCCCCCCCCCCGACGATCGCAGCAGGAGGATATCCAACCCCTCCTGCCAGCTCCCCAACAGCCCCCCTATGATCACTGGTAGGAGGGTGCCCAACCCCTCCTGCCGGCCCCCCCAACGGCCCCCTATATCGCCAATAGGAGGGTACCCAACCCCTCCTGCTGGACCCCCCCCCAACGAACCCTCCCACCCCGGAACCCCCTTAGTCTTACTTTCCAAGTTGGACCGGACGGCTCCTCACACGTATGGCCAGCAGGCTTGCCTCCGTCCAAATGAGGCGGGCCCGCCCCTACCCTGCCCAACCCACAGGATCCTAGGGCCTGATTGGTCTAGGCACCTAAAGCCACTCCCGCTATAGGAGGGGCCTTAGGTGCTTGGGCCAATCAGGCCCTAGGATCCTGTGGGTTAGGCAGGGGAGGGGAGGGGCGGGCCCGCCTCATTTGGACGGAGGCAGGCCTGCTGGCCAGACAAGCGAGGAGCTGTCCGGTACAACTTGGAAAGTAAGACTAAGGGTGGTGTTTCGGGATGGCGGGGTTTGTTGGGGGAGGGTCCGGCAGGAGGGGTTGGGCACCCTCCTACCAGTGATCATAGGGGGGCTGTTGGGGAGCTGGCAGGAGGGGTTGGATATCCTGCTGCGATCGTCGGGAGGGCCGTTGGGGGGGTTGGGGTAGGCAGGAGGGGATGGGTACCCTCCTGCCGCGATCGTTGGGGAGGGCTGGTTCTGTCGGCATGAAGGGCTGAGCACCTTCCTGCCGGCGATTGTCGGGGGGGGGGGCGGGTTCTATTGGCAGGAAGGGTTGATCTGACAAATGAGGAGCCAGTATATTGGGGGGCGGAGTCAATGCGGCAACGTGCAGGTGAAACACAGGTAAATAGCGGTTCCTAGAAGGGGGGACATTGGCCTGCGGGGACAAATCTATTCACCGTTTTTGCGGGCGGTGAAAGGATTTGTCCCCGCGTCTGCGACGATTTGCTAATGAGGTCACCATAACCCGCAGCCAAACCGCAGCCACGCAGCGGTTCGCTGCGGGGATCGCTCCCCGTGTCATTCTCTAGCTCCAGGTTCTTTGGGTAACTGGCTTCTGGTTGCTATAATCCAGTTCTGGGACTGCAAATTGATTTACTCGCAAAGATCTCTCCCCACCTCCCTGGATCCACCATCTTTCTCGACCCTCTCCACCCCCACCCAAGCATCTATCTGCCTCTTCATCCTCTGTTCCCCAAAGCCTCCCCCGTGAGAGCATCTCTCCCCCACAAAGTGCTTCTCTCTCTCTCTCCAGTCAACCCCCTTCCCCCACAGGTATTTTTCTGTCTTTCTCTCTTCAGGTAACCCCCGTCCCCCCCACAGCTGTCCCCCCTCTCTCCAGCCACCCCCTCCCTCACAGGTGCTTTTTCTTCTCTCTCTCCACAACCAACCCCCCCCCCACATCACTCTCTTTCTTTCTCTCCCCAGCCAACCCCCCCCCACATCACTCTCTTTCTTTCTCTCCCCAGCCAACCCCCCCACATCACTCTCTTTCTCTCCCCAGCCAACCCCCCCACATCACTCTCTTTCTCTCCCCAGCCAACCCCCCCACATCACTCTCGCTCTTTCTCTCCCCAGCCAACCCCCCCCCCCCCACATCACTCTCTTTCTCTCCAGCCAACCCCCTCCCCCACAGGTGATTCTCTGTCTATCTCTCAACTTAAAGGGCAGTCACTTCAGCAGCAGAAAACTTTTTTTTTAATTAAAAAACAAACTCATGTGCACAGCAAACGATAATAGCAACCCTTATCTATGTTCAAGGTGCAGCAAAGTTTCAAAATAAGAATGTGGTCCCACTAACAGTGGCAACATCAGAGAATCTTTGGACCAAACTCTTATAGAGCAGCGCTTTCTTCAGTGCTTAGTGACTTTCTAAAATATAACCCTGTTCTGGAACTGTCTCTATTTTTATATACATTACCAGTGTTCTCCCCAGAAATTTTTTCCAGCCGGGTGGCATGAAAAAGTAGCCGGGCGGGACGGGGAAATTTGGTGGTTAGAATAGGGTCATTAAATCCAGTATATATGACAGCCAGTGCTAATCATTTTTAACAACCCTGTCCCCTATATAAAAAAGTTATTTTTAGTAATAATCCATGAGTCACACTGCAGTGAGCACTAGAATACCAACACACGCATTGTAAAACTAAACAAGCCAGATCCTGCACAGTCAATTGATCCTGTACAGTTGATGCTAACAGAAAACCATTTCCTTTTCATACACGCAGAACACAGATACACCCTCGCCCAATATGGAATAATCACAAACTAAAAATAGAAATATGTAGACAAAAGTTAAACTGAACCGCCAAGAAACCAGACTCTGCATACAATGCAACACCACAGAAACAGTGACACTTGTCTCCTAATACTGTGCAAAATATAAAGAAAGTAGATGTAAATTTAAAAAAACTGATACATAGCAATCACCACTTTACAAATTAACAAATAACAAGAAATAAAAAAAATACCATTTTATTGGACTAATCCATTTTTCAATTGACTTTCAGAGGCCAGATCTTTCTTTGAGACAGTACAGTATACTGCTGTTATGGTATCCTGTCCCGATCTGAGGAAAGGAGTTTAGTAAAAAAAAAAAAAAATTACTTTATTTCCATTTCCTATTTATAAACTTTTATCAATACAGTTACAATACTACTTGATTCTACATAAAGAAACAAGAAAATTTCTTTCTACCTTTTGTCATTTCTGCTTTAATCTTCTTTTCGCTCTCTTCTTTCTATACAGCATTTGTCCTCTCCCTTCCATGCAATATCTGCCCTCTCTATTTGCCCCTTCCATCCAGCCTCTGCCCTCTCTCTCTCTCTCTGCCCCTTCCATCCACTGCCCACCCTCTTTTTCCATACAGCATCTTCCCTCTTTTTATGTCCCTTCAATAAACTGTATATCCTGTGCCCTTTCTCTCCTTTGTACATGATTCATTTCAGCTTCACCCCCTTTCCATTTTTATGTCTCCCCTATGCTCTGACATCTCTCCTTTCCTTCCTTCCTTCCCACTCCACACCATGGTATGGCATCTCTCTCTTCTCCTTCCATCTCCCCCTCCATTATCTGACATCTCCCTTTCTCTCCCTCCCTCCTTCCTTCCTTCCTTTCCTCTGGTCTGGCATCTGTCTCCTCCCCCCTCCCCAATGCCCTGACATCTCTCCCTCTCCTTCCATGGTCTGGTATCTCTTTTCCTTCCCCTCCCCCATGCTCTGGCATCTCTCTCCTTCCATCTCCCCCTCCATTATCTGGCATCTCCTCTCCTTCCTTTCTCTCCCTCCTTCCTTCCTTTCCCCTGGTCTGGCATCTGTCTCCTTCCCCTCCCAATGCCATGGCATCTCTCCCTCCCCATCCATGGTCTTGTATCTCCTTTCCCTCCCTCCCATGGTCTTGGCATCTCTCTTTCTTCTCCTAACACTTCCTGGTCTTCCTTTTCCCTCCTTCCCTCTCTCTCCTCAAGGGACACTAATGAAGCTTTAAAAACAACAAATGTAATACTGATGTAAAACAAAGAATGCCAATTAAAACATGGATTGAATTAAAACAAAAATGAATATAAATCTCAAATGCATAAAACAAACAGAATAAAGATATGTATAAATACCATAAAACATAATCAGAAAGACATGCATATGTGTTGGATACATCATGGATACATATATAAAAAGATATCAGAAAAGCATAAAGTACAGAAGGGGTAGGAGAGCTAGAAAAAGGTAACCTGGGTGCAACCAGGAGCAGAAGTGCAATGTCTTAAAAAACCAAAAGGAAATACAACACAATACAAGTAGCATAATACAGCATATGCAAGTAGAAATATATATATGTGGAGAAAGGCATCTATGGAAATGTGAGAGGAACCCAGATAGTGTGCCTTGATAAGGAATAAATGTCAAAGGGGAAAGCCAGTACCTTAAGGAGCAACTCAATGAACATTCTGAACAACGGAAATGCTGTGAAACAATAAAGCCGGAGAAATATACTAAAGCCATGCTGAACATGATATATTTCATACTAAAGCTAAAAAATAACCAGCGAATGAAAGTAAAAAGCAACCAATCAAAGAAACTCTTACTATGGAGTAGCAGGCAAATGCTCCAAGAGATGAAAATGAAAATAAAAACGCGCGCTTTTACAGAGGGGCTTAAGAAGGTTGGATGTGACCACATAAGGAGCCGCAGGACTAAACAGTTATAGGTGTAATATTAAGAAAATTGCTTATTTAATCAAAAATAATAGCAAATTTTAAGAAAAATGGAGCTTTATAATCAGTGATTTTGAGGGACCCCAGGATGGGCTTTAAAATTAAAAAAAAAAAATTATTTTCTGCTCAAGTACAATCAAATTCGCAGTTTTTCCAACTTTAGATTTTTCTGGACAACCTTTTGAAAGCAGACATGGAAGACTGGCTCAGCCTTCTGGACAGGACAATGTGGTGGTGACCCTTCTCTCACTCGCCTTTGTCCTTTTGTGGGAGGAAGGCCCAGCTGGGAAAAGGAGGAGCAGGAAGGGGAGTGGGGGCTCTGAAAATGACAAACTAAAGAAAAAGCAAATTCTGTAGTGACAGTAAAGGAGAAGTGAAAAGACTGCTTAGTTTGGCTCTTCTGAGCTGCCAAAAAAACCTCAACCCAGCTGAAATAACTACCAAGAAACAGCAGAGCTAAACTCAGCCTTTCTTGCAAAACTCAGATGTCTTGTACTAACAAGGATTTCCATAAGATGGCAATTCGTTAGTGCACTTTTTTAACGAATTATTATATTTATTGCAGTACAGCCACTCTGCTCACACGTTTATTTTGAAACTCGGCTGGTTATAAGTAATAAAAACCCCATATACACCCCTAACAACCCCACGGCACCTTGACACCTCACTCTGGCCACTTTCTACCCCCCCCACTCTCGCGCTTCCCATGCGCCTGCGTTGTAGAAGCGATCGAGCATGCCGGTCTCGCTGAAGTCCAGTTTGCTGAAGTGCAACAGCTCCGGGGCAGCTGCCTCCCGCAGGCACTGCTGCGCTGCCGCCTTGCACGTCTGCAGCCCTGCTGGGCTCACCTCATTGATTACATAGGCCACCATCGTCCTCCTGCTGCTACTGCCTGTGGCGCAACCGGCTCCTCCCTTAGCCCACCCCCACCCCTATTCTCTGCTTGGCAGGGGACCCCGCTGCAGACCTCGTGCCAGGAACTTCCCGCCTTGGGGAGCTGCAGGCTGCCACCGGCTAACTTTGAACCTCCGCTCCCCTCGCCCGGGGTGATGCTGCTGCCAGCGAATCCAGTGAGGGAGATGGGCTAGTTAGGGGGAGAAATGCCCGAACTGTGAAGACCCAAACGACCCTAAAGCACCGTACTGGCGGGCCCCCCTGACCATTTCTGAGTCCCGCAGCAAGCCGGCTTTCCTGTCTACGTGCAATCTAGCCTACCAAGAGAAGACAAGGTAGATCTGCGGCTGTCATCTTTCAAAGTAATGCAAGATGACAGCTGGGCACTCCCTTAAATTAGCCTGGTGGAGTGCCCGGCTAAAAGAGGCTAAGGAGAACACTACATTACATTGGGGATTTCTATTCTGTCATTACCTTGTGGTTCAAGGCGGATTACAAATGGATTGTCCGAAGATTAGAAGTATTTAGGGAGTAGTTTGTACATTTCTTTGAGTTGCTAAGGATTACATCTGAGTTGTCATGATGTTGGAGGTACTTATGTAGTAAGTTGCAGGTGATGCTTGGGACAACCCTGATTGTGTTAGTTCGGTTTTGTGGGTGGTTTTTTTTTTTAATAGAAGGGTTTTTATTTCTTTCTTGAAGGTTTTGTAGTCTGTGGTCGTGGTCAATAGGTTGTAGAGTTGTGGGTCAAGTGTTGCAGCTTGAGTGGCTAGGAGGTTGTCATACAGTTTTTTTTCTTTTGACGTTTTTGGTTGGAGGGTGCGTGGGTTCTCCTATGTCTGGTTGAGGTGGATTGAACTAGTCGATTGTTCCAATAGGCTGGGCTATCTCCATTTATTGCTTTAAATAGTAGGCAGTAAAATTTGAAGTGTATTCTCGCTTGTATTGGGAGCCAATGTGAGTCGTGGTATGCCTCTGTGACGTGGTCGAATTTCTTCAGATCAGTCTTAGGGCTGTGTTTTGTATTGTTTTATCATGGTTGCTGTGCACTGGAAGATCTCCTGATGGATGTAATGCAGAAGATGCTGAGGTTTCCAATTTGTATTTCAGATGGAGGTGACATTTGAGGAAATCGCTATCTCTTTCTCTGAGGAGGAGTGGCAGTGTTTAAATGAAGAGCAGAAGGAACTTTACAGGGAGGTAATGAAAGAGAATTATCAGACCCTGATCTCATTGGGTAAGGCGTAATTTTGCATTTTTTATTAGTAGTATTGGGACATCATTGTCAAACTAAGAAATTCCAAAGATTGTGCATAGGAGGGGGATGCATCTCTGGAGGCCCTTTACATAGGATGCAGCAAGCTTAAAAAGCTGCTTCTGTGTGAGGAGATATCTGTTTGTTTCCCCCCGTCTGCAGCTTTCTAAAATTACTGCTCCCCTGGTATATGGAGGGTCTTAAAGGTTTGTTTATTCAATTTTCTAAACCGTTCTCCCAGGGGAGTTCAGAACGTTTTACATGAATTTATTTAGGTATTAAGTCACAATTTCCTGTCTGTCCCGATGGGTTCACAGTCTGTCTAATGTACCTGGGGGAGCAGGTGACTTGCCCAGGGTCACAAGGAGCAACGTGGGCCTGCTCCCACAATCATGGTGCTGCATTCTCAGACATGGTATGGTAAAAGACGGTGTGGCAAACAGAGACAAAGAAGGCAGGAACATAGCTAACGAAGCCCGGGTGAGACAGAGCACTCGTATATCAAAGTAAATTTCCCCATAGGCAATAATGGAAACGCGGATGATTCGTTCCACAACCCAAAAGGTTTGCTATAAAGATGATGCCCGGGTGCTGCAGCCCCTTCAGCAGGGTGACTTCCTACGGGTGGCCAGCCGCTGGCCACCCTTGGGGTCCCCGTACAGTTGCCCCTCCCAATGGATGCGCTTCAGGGCGCTGCCACTGCAGTCTGCCCGCTCAGGCTCAGGTGCCGTTGCCGGGCTCTTGGCTCCCGAAGTAAGCCACCTGTTCCGGGCGTTGGTGGGCTGCTATATCGTTCTTTTAGACACGTGCTGTCCCAATACACGAGCGGGTATGCACGCATCACTTCTAAGCGTGTGCATGCTTATATGTGATGTGTGCGTACGCGCTTGTTTATCGGGATGGCACTTGTTTTGCGAGTTAAAATTTGCGGGAGTGTTTTGCTCGTCTTGCAAAACACTCGCAAACCGAGGTTTGACCGTATTTAAATGTCTGTATCATATCACCCCTGTCCCTTCTCTCCTCCAGAGTATACAAGTTGAGGTCTTCTAGTCTCTCTCCTTTTTTTTTTTATTAATTTTTTATTTTTCTAGCGTTTCAATTTTACAGTCACTTCAATATATCCTTGATAATGAAATTTCAGTAATACAAAAGAAGCAATTCAAGAAATATCACGTAAATTAAAATCTAGAACAGTCCACAATATAAGGACTAGGACCCAAGATACTTAGAGATAATCAGTGAGTAAATAAACAAAATTTTTCTCTGGAAGCTTCACTCACATCATTGTCTCGGCCCGCTCTCAGCATTCACTCTCAAATTGGAAAGCTACACAGTCATTTTAATCTCTTCTTGTACTTCTTTGGGCGCAAACCTCCTACAACTGAAATGAAAATGAATGAAAGAAATCTCATTACAATTAGTAGTACTATTGTGGGGGCGGGGTCAGCGGGCGGAGCTCACATCAGTCTGAGCGTGCTCAGTGTGTCTGCTTTATTCCAGACGTTCTGGATGAGATGAAGGAGGCCTGCGTGTTGTATAAGAGATGAGGAAGCTCACGCATATTGAAATTGAAATAATATATTGTACTATTTAGAGTTGAAGCTAGACTATAAAGATGAGTGAAGAGGGTTTAACAGAACTTTATTGAGATTTGCAGGGTCTAAAACAATAATAATAATTTATTTTTTTATATACCGCCATACCCAAAAGTTCTAGGCGGTTCACAACAAACACAATACATGTAATATGAGTGCATACATCAAATTAAAATCTTCTGAAAATACAGCAGAATAAGATGCTAACTATGTAAAGAAATAAAGACAATTTAAAAATTGGATAAAAAGTTAGGTTAAAAGAATAGATAACATTAATATTCCAGCCTGCTAAATAATTGTGTTTTTATCTGTTTTCTAAAATCAGTGTATTTTTTGAGTGCTTTTGTCCATTGGAGTTGGTGAAAGTCTTGATGCTGGACATTTTGTGCAAGTCTTGAATTTGAGGGCATTGAATGCAAGATAATTTTGAGAAATCTAATGGCAGTTTCCTTCTTCCAGGACCAGGCGCTCCTACCGTCATCCCTGCCATTATATCCCGCATTGAACGAGGGGAAGAGCCTAGATTGGAGAAAAAAAAAAGAGGAAAAAGTAGCTGCTCAGGTGAGTGCAGTAATAAGAAGGACTGGGGGGGTAAAGCTGTTGAGGTGTAACCTTAATTGCTAAACCTGGCTTATCTTTGAGCACGCATGGTAGAGATGGGTCTTTAGATGGGGGGGAGGCGATCCATTTTATGTGAAAATATCTTGAAGTCGCACAGAGTAAACATTTACATGAGTTGTTGGTAGTTTAACCATCTGTAACGCTCCCTTCAGGGCATGTCTGGGTCTCCGACCCAACCTGACTGGAGTCCCCTGAAGACAGTCTTCATTGGTCCCTCACTTATTTAGTGCTTGATGTCGCCACCTGGGAAAAGAAGTGTTAGCGGGTGCAATTACCCTCTTCTTCCTCCCCCCACCGCAAAATAACCCGCTCCCTAGAAAATTCCAGGAACAGAAACCTACAAGAGAAAGCCTGCAACTCAGAAACAGCAGAAGTAATTGCCACCAAAAAGATCGCTTTAAGAGTAAAGTCCTTCAATGTGCAGGCCCACAAAGGGTCGAAAAGTGGGCGCACCAACACGGACAAGACCAGATTAAGATCCCAACGAGGAACAGATGGTCTAACAGGAGGCTTGAGCAACTTGGTCGCCCGCAAGAAGTGAACGACATTAGGGATGGCAGTCAGACACTGATCCTGTAACAACCCTCGAAAGGCTGACAAGGCCGCAAGCTGAACCCGAAGATAAGACCATGCCAGATCCCTTTCCAGGCCATCCTGCAAGAACTCTAAGATGTTAGGCAGGGAAGCACAAAAAGAGACCACTCCACACGCAGCACACCACTCCTCAAATATACGCCAAGTCTCCGGGACCCCAACAGGGTTGAGATGACTATCTGAATACCCCGTCTTGCCTAGGTGTTTCAAGAGCCAAGCTGTAAGACAAAGGGGACCTTGATCGAACATGGGAATAGGACCCTGAGTAGGAAGGTCAGGCGAGAGAAGCAGAGGATCCGTTACCAGATGCTAGTGCTGCCCGATTCACGATTCGAATCGGTTCACCGATTCACTTTAGGTGAATCGATTCAAAACAAACAAACAAAAAATCGACTTCCCGATTCGGACCCTCGCCCCCTAAAGCAGGAGCAGCAGCGCTGCTCTTGCTGGCCGGCCGCTGCCGCATCTGCTTTAGAGGGCGAAGAAGGAGGGTCAGTCAGGAAGTACTGCTGTCGGCTTCCCCCCTGGCCTCCCCGAAGGATTGCGAATCCCTCCCCCAGGAAGGCCTCCATGTTCCCCCTGCACCGTTTACCTTATAGCTTCAGCTTGCAACGAAGATCGCAGTTACAGTGTTTTTGCAAAGTGCTTTAAGCTGTTTCCTCCACCGCAATCCTACCTCTGATGTCAGAGGAGGGGCGGGACCGTAGCAGAGGAAACAGCTCAAAGCACTTTGCAAAGACGCTGTAACTGTGATCTTCGCTGCAGGTTGAAACTATAAGGTAAACGGTGTGGAGAGGCCAGGGGAAACACGGAGGCCTTCCTGGGGGGGCGGTGCAGTCCTTCTGGGGGGGGGGTACAGGCTTTCAAAGGGGGGACAGGCCAGGGATGGTGGCACAGGCCTTCAGGGGGAACAAAGAGACCTTCAAGGGGGGACAGGCCAGGGATGGTGGCATAGGCCTTCAGTGGGGAGAGGCAGGCCTTCAGAGATGGGGGGACAGGCCTTCAGGGATGGGGGACAGGCTTTCAGGGGTGTGGTGCAGACCTTCAGGGGTGGAGTGTAGGCCTTCAGAAAGGAACAGACCTTCAGGGGAGGGGGGCCCTGGTGTAGAAGTACATGGAGGGAGGGAGGGAAGGGAGGTTCAAAGAGACGTGCATAAGCTGAACTTTGGGGGGGAAGAAATAATGGGTCTAAAAATAGAGGAGACAATGGGATTTAGGGAGGGAAGGAACAGAAAGGGAGAGAAGTTGGACACAAGGGATGGTGTGGAGGGTGGGGATAGAGATACTGGATAGGAGGGTAGTTGGGAAGAGAAAGGTAGAGATGGTGGACCCTGGAGTGGTGGGAAAGGAGAGAGAGATGAAGGATGATAGGGTAATTCAGAAAAGATGGATCTGTGGATGGAGACGAAAAAAAGGAAAGATACCAGACCTCCGGGGGAGGGAAGGGACAGAAGATACACGGTATTCTCCCTCCCTTCATTCCTCTTTCTTGGAACTCCTCTAATCCCAATTCTGCCAGATCCACCCAAAAACTGAAACTTTCCTTTCCCTCTCTAAAAGGCGTTTCACTTGTAGGAAAACTAGGTTCTTCCCTCCCTTTCAGAATCACTCAGTTCTGGAACAACCTTACCTCTCCACTTAGGAATCTGAGCTCCCTCCAACTCTTCCGTAAGCATCTGAAAACCTGGTTTTCTCAAAAATGTAACTCCTCCTCCCTCTCTGGTTATTCTAGTTCTCTAAATTTTCTCTTCATTTTGCCTCTTCTCTCCACTGGAGTTCCTTTCTATCCTAACTCTTGTTAACCGTGTCGAGCTTTACGAATGTAGAGATGATGCGGTATACAAACCTAAGGTTTAGATTAGATTAGATTAGATTATCACGGAGAAAGAAGAAAGAAGGAGACCCTAGCAAGCAAGTTATCAGAAGACAACCGGAGCCTGGGATCGATAAGATCTGAATAATGATCAGACAACAAAAGGTAGAAAAAAATAATTTTATTTTCTATTTTATGGTGTTAGACCATGAATGTGAGCTAGGATTTAAGAGAGAGAGGAAAAGTGTTTTTTGTTTGTTTATTTTGTTTACACCACAGCGCAAGTGTGGGTAAGAGAGGGCAAAGTGGGTGCACAGGCTATAAAAGGGGTGAAGAGGCTATAAAATAAACCTACCAGGATATTTGAAAAAATACATCCACTTGGGCAGGAAAATCGAATCAAATTTTTTTTTCCTGAATCGGGCAGCACTACTTTCCGACTCCTAACTCCTCTCTCCTTGGGTTCTGCATCCCCAACCCTATATGTCATATCTGTCTGTCCAAGTTAGATTGTAAGTTTTTCCAAGCAGGGACTGTCTATAAATGTCAAAATGTACAGCACTGCGTACACCTTTCAGCGTTATATAAGTGATAAATAGTAGTAGTAGATTTCTAAACGACACTTCTCCCTCCGTAATCGCGGTTTTGATTATTTGCGGTTTTTAGCTTGCTGGCTCCCCCCCCCAAATTACATCGGCTTGCATTGAGAAATTGCTGATTCCAAGCATTTACAGAGAAAATTGCTGATTCCCAGCACTTTCTTCACCATGTTTTGCCTCTCCTTCAGGAGCAGGCCAGGTTATTCTCGGTTTCACCATATTCACGGTGGGTTTTGATAGAAAATGGCAAATAACATATGAAAAAGTTATTCGCGGTTCTGTTAATCTCCTATCACAGCGAATACGGAGGGAGAAGTGTAATACTCAAAACACCTTTAGTTTTACTGTAGAGCCAAGAAGGAAGAGAGATATTTGCACAAAAGCTCTGGAAACCCATCTAAAGGGGCCGAATGGTTTTTTTTCTCTTGAAATTCTACTTACTTTGCTCTCGGTGTTTTGAAATATCCTAAGCTGATCTTCATGTGAAATGTTCAGTGAAGCCTGAGCTAGCCCATGACTTATTTCTAAACATCACAGATCCCATTTTGATCATTATGTGAGCCCTGAAAATTCTGGAGCCAGTATTCAGCGGGAGATAATTAGGTGTTCCCTGGATTTTCCGTAGCAGGTAACCAGATAACGCTGCTGAAAATCTATGGAGACCACTGCATCACTATCCCGTTAGTGCCAGGGTGGTCTATGCGCAGAGTAGGGAGTTATATGGAAACCTCAGATCTTCAGTGCCTGGATAGTTCACTGGACATGTTAAAACCTCATAAAAAGATAGTCCTAACTATGTCCAGTTAGCTGTTGGGGTATGCTACTGAATAATAACCACACCTTGCAGATAATACGTTTGGTCACGCATTTTGTGACTGCCCTGTGATCCAAAGGTTTTGGCAACGCTTAGTGCAGTACGTATCTACCTCAGTGGGCCGGACCCAACAGGGTTTCCCTCAGCAGCTGGTGTTAAATGTCCCCAAAGCCTACGGCTGTCTGGCCTGGGGCCAAGTAACTTTATATAGAAAACTGAGCTTGTTAGCCAGGAATACTATCCTGCAGCATTGGATGGTGGCGGACCCGCCAGCATTTTGGCACTGGCGTTAAGTGTCTATCAGCTAGTCACTTGGGAAGCTAGAAGGTCCCGGAAGCGGAAGATCCTCTTTCTGCAGATATGGGACCCTTATATACTAACAAAAGTAGAAAAAAAAACAACCCGATGGTTACCTATCAATTAAATATAATATATAGAACCACCAAAATAAACCAAAATGACACTGGAGATAATTATTTTGGTGGTTCTATATATATTATATTTACCCTTGTATACTGTACAGTCCTTGGTTCATAGATGAAAGCACGCCAGACAAACCCGCTATGACAAATGCGCGCAGGACATCAGGGGACATCAGCACGCCAGATTAAAAAGTAAGTTTAAAGCACTCCAAGGGGGATTGGGGGGGAACCCCCCAGTTTTAGAACAGTTGCCGCTGCCATTGGGGAGTTTGGGGGGCCCCCATTACAGAGGAAAGTGTAATTTTTCCCAGTGTTTTAGTGAAAAATTGCAGTTTCCTCTGTAAGTGGGGTGGGGGTTCTTCCCCCCCCCAACGGCAGCGGCAACTGTTCTTAAGTCCCCCCACACACCCCCTCTGAGCGCTTTAAACGTACCTTTTAATCCGGCGCACTCACGTGCTGCGTGCATTTGTCTTAGCGGGTTTGTCGGCACGCGATTGTCCGGCGTGCTTTAGTCCCATCACCACAGGCCTTACATCCAAAGGGTCGTAGTTTGTTGCTACATATTCTGGATTAAGTCCCTATGGGGATAAGCCTGAGTGGGAAGGGGGGGATTGGGGAGGCGGGATGTCTATGTTGTTCCGGGGGGAGGGGGGTATCCCCTTCATTTGTTCCTTTAAAATGTGATGACTTTGATTACGGTATTTTCTTTTCTCTGTGTAACATTTTCACCGTTGTTGACCATAAAAATTGTTTAAACGTAACCACACCTCGATAACTTCATGTGCACCACCCAGATATTAATTGGCAGTGTCTGAACCAGGCCTGGTTAAGATTATACAGGTCAGATTCAGCCCATGCTTTCCATAGTCTGTAATAGCACGATTAATGTGTTCGATTTGTATCCAGCAGATAATGAGGCTTCGCAAGAACAGAATCAAAAAGAATCTCCTGTAAAAATGGAACAGATCCCAAGAGAATCGGGAAATGTCTGCAAACATATTTTCCTAGGGACCAAGAGATCAACCATAAGGAATCATCAGCTGGATTCAGAGAAGGAGCAGAGAGACCCTGCAGGAGATTCGACGGATGGAGTGACAGAGTGTGAGAGAAGCGACAGGGAGCTCATTATCTTCCCTGAACGCCAGACATGCTTGAGAGGAGAAAGACCCTTCCAAAATAAAAACACTGATCAAAAGACTTCTATATTGCACCAGAAAGAGAAGAAACCTTTAATGTGTACTGAGTGTGATTACAGCTTCACTTCTTCATCTCTAAGAAATCATGAAAATATCAACAGGGGAAAGGAATCTTTTACCTGCATTGAGTGCAATAAATGGTTCAGTAGTTTATCAAATCTAACAAATCATCAAAGAATCCACACAATAGAGAAACCTTTCACATGTGCAGAATTTAATGAAAGCTTCAATTATTCATTAAATCTGAAAATTCATCAAAGGAATTGCACAGAAATGAAACCCTTTACATGTACTGAGTTTAATAAACATGTCGGTCATCTATCCCATCTGAAACGTCATCAAAGGATTCACACAAGAGAGAAGCCCTTTACATGTAGTGAATGCAATAAATGTTTCAGTCGTCTATCAAGACTGAACTGTCATCAAAGCATTCACACGGGAGAGAAACCCTTTGCTTGTACTGAGTGCAACAAAAGTTTCAGTTGTCTATCGAGCCTAAAAAGCCATCAAAGCATTCACAGAGGAGAGAAACCCTTTACATGTACTGAGTGTGATAAAAGTTTCAATCATGTATCAAATCTGAAACGTCATCAAAGTATTCACACGGGAGAGAAGCCTTATTCATGTCCTGAATGCAATAAAAGTTTCAGTCGTCTGTCAAGCCTTAAGAGTCATCAAAGCATTCACACAGGAGAGAAACCCTTTACATGTACTGAGTGCAATAAACATTTCAGTCATCTACCAAAACTGAAACGTCATCAGAGGATTCACACAAGAGAGAGGCTCTTTACATGTACCGAATGCAATAAAAATTTCAATAATCTATCAAGTCTGAAAAGTCATCAACTGGTTCACAGGGGAGAGAAGCCCTTTACATGTACTGAATGCAATAAAAATTTCAAGGATCTATCAAGTCTGAAATTTCATCAAAGGATGCACACAGGAGAAAAACCCTTTCCATGTACTGAGTGTAATGAATGTTTCAGTTATCTATCAGATCTGAAACGTCATCAAAGGATTCACACAGGAGAAAAACCTTTTACATGTGCTGAGTGTAATGAACGTTTTAGTCGTCTATCACATCTGAAGCATCATCAAAGGATTCACACGGGAGAGAAGCCCTTTAAATGTACTGAATGCAATAAAAGTTTCAGGGTTCTATCATATCTGAAATGTCATCAAAAGATTCACACGGGAAAAAAGCCCTTTCCATGTACTGAATGCAACAAATGTTTCATTCTTCCATCAATCCTGAAAAAACATCAAAGGATTCACACGGGGAAACCATTTACATGTACTGAATGCAATAAATGTTTCAGTTATCTATCAAGCCTGAAAACTCATCAAAGGATTCACACGGGAGAGAAACCCTTTATATGTACTGAATGCAATAAATGTTTCAGTTATCTATTAAGTCTGAAAACTCATCAAAGGATTCACACGGGAGAGAAGCCCTTTACATGTACTGAATGCAATAAATGTTTCAGTTTCCTATCAAGTCTGAAAACTCATCAAAGGGTTCACACAGAAGAGAAACCCTTTACATGCACTGAATGCAATAAATGTTTCACTTATCAATTATCTCTGAAAATCCATCAAAGGATTCATACAGGAAAAAAATACTTCAAGTGGTAAAAACCTTTCCATATGATTTCTGTGGACAAATATGCTAAGGTCATTTTCATTAGGGGAAAGTTGGACAGAACTGAAAACATTTCTCTGACTGATGACTGTGAGATAGAAAGATAGAAATATAAGAACAGATAAAGACCAAATGGCTCATCTAGTCTGCCCATTCTCAGTAACCATTACTTCTTCCTCTCACTATTGGTTGAGACTCTTTACATCTGCATTGTAAGGTCATAGAACTTTATGATTATAGGCTAACGCTCTTAACACTTGAATTGTGAGGTCATAGAGCATTATGACTATAGAAAAATGAAACATGATGGCAGGTAAAGGCCAAATGGCCCATCCAGTCTGCCCATCTACAGTAACCATTATCTCTTCCTCTCTCCAAGAGATCCCATATACCTGTTCCATGCTTTCTTGAATTCAGACAAGGTTTTTGTCTCTACTACTTCTACCGGGAGACTATTCCATGCATCTACCACCCTTTCTGTAAAAAAGTATTTCCTTAGATTACTCCTGAGCCTATCACCTCTTAACTTCATCCTATACCCTCTCATTCTAGAGTTTCTTTACGATTGAAAGATTTGCCACATAGGATAGAGATGTCTGAATATCTATCTTCCCTCTCCTGCCTTTCCTCCAAAGTAAATTTCCTTAAGAAATATCAGGGAAATGTACTGAGAAAAACCCAAGGTCAGAAAAAGCTTGCTATATAATTGAAACAACTGACCCTAAGAGTATTCTGTCTGAAGAGGGTGATCAAAAACCTTCTATAAAAGCTCAGAGATATGGAACTCTGGAGGGAAGGCTGAAAAACCTCCCTGTGTAAAGAGTTCACCTTCCAGTCATTGCTACTATATACGTTTTTTGATCACGCTCATAGACTAGGACTTTTTCATAAAATTTGA
Organism: Geotrypetes seraphini; assembly: GCF_902459505.1. Taxonomy (NCBI): domain Eukaryota; kingdom Metazoa; phylum Chordata; class Amphibia; order Gymnophiona; family Dermophiidae; genus Geotrypetes; species Geotrypetes seraphini. The sequence goes on from NC_047085.1 coordinate 504,998,895, forward strand.
AGAACTTTGCACAATTTCAAAATATGATGGTAGTTTTCCTTTCTTCTTATGTCAATCATGCAAAAAGTCACTGCATAAATGGATTTAGAAATATGTTCACTTAGCTTGCAGTTAGCTGGCGGTTGGAAGTCTATTGGACCTTCAGAAGTTACTTTTTCAACCACCCAGCAGCGATGTGATTGCTTGTCACGAAGCTTACCAGGATCGTTTTGAACAAGCTTTCAGGACTGTTTTTGAAACATGCACTAGTCGGGTCTTCCGAGGCAGGCAACGAAATGGGGCCACGTTGGGACCCCATTAACCTTGTTCTTGCAAGCTAAGTGAACATATTTCTAAATCCATTTATGCAGTGACTTTTTGCATGATTGACATAAGAAGAAAGGAAAACTGCCATCAGATCACAACATACTACTCCAGATACTAGACGCCATAGGGATCTCAGGTTTGGTACTCAACTGGTTCCAAGGCTTCCTTAAAACTAGAACTTATAAAGTAAAAACAAAAGACCACATATCTGACCCTTGGTCAAACCCCTGTGGAGTACCGCAAGGATCTCCATTATCACCCATACTTTTCAACCTCTACGTATCCTCACTGGGCACCACTCTAGACTCCCTAAATATAGTCTCATTCAGCTACGCAGACGACATAACAATCCTTCTCCCCTTCAATACCCAAGACCCCAATTCATCAGGACGACTGAAAAAAACTCTGGAAACGGTAGAAACATGGATGACCAACCACAAACTGAAACTGAACACGGATAAAACCAAATTCCTGCTGCTAGAAAAAGACAAAGAACCTACCTTAACTGATCTGATGACAAATGCAATCACATACCCAATACAGCCAGCACTCAAAATCCTGGGAGTAACGATAGACAGGAGATGCACAATGCAGACTCATACTAACAAAACCATCCAAAAAGCCTTCTACACCATGCGCAACCTGCGAAAAATAAGAAAATTCTTTGACAAAATACAATACAGGATCTTAGTCCAATCACTTGTACTAGGACTTGTAGACTACTGCAACAGCCTTTATCTACCCTGCCCCGCTTACATGACCAAACAATTACAAACAGTACAGAACACAGCACTCAGACTTATCTACTCGCTAGGAAAATACGATCACATCACTAATGCCTATCTCGACTCACACTGGCTACCGATACAAGCAAGAACGCAATTCAAACTATACTGTCTATTATTCAAAGCACTAAACGGAACAGCACCTCTCTACCTAAACAGCCGCCTAATCCGAAACCTCTCAACTAGAGTAAGGAGAACCCAGACCCCATTCACCTACCCCTCACTCAAAGGCACAAAACGCAAAAAGCTATATGACAACCTACTTGCTACACAGGCCGCGAAAATTGACCCCATCATATCCAAGCTGCTGACCACAACTACGGACTACAAAGCGTTTCGAAAAGATATAAAAACTATACTATTCAAAAAACACATCCCAATATTATAATCTACCCTCATCTTCTCACCCTTCATAACCTCCTGCAACTCACAACCAACTGCAATTTCGTCCCCATAGGCAACATCTAATCTAGTTGCATCGGGCGAAAAGCCAATTCATATCCAGAATCACTGTTTCCCCAAATACCGAAAAATCAGATATAACAACCTAGGAACAGACGATTTTTTGGTAACATAAGATTATGCTTTGTAATATTAGGTAATGTAACATAAGGTTATGCTTTGTAATATAACATAAGGTTATGCTTTGTAATATTATGTAATGTAAGTTATGCAATGTACTGGAATAATAAGGTAAAATAACACAAAGTAACCCTACGTAAAGTCTTGTAAAGTTATGTAAGATAAATTATGTAAGATAAATTATGTAAACTTAATGCAAGCACGGTAAGGATAATGTAAAGTAACGCAAAGTAACTCCACGTAAAGTTATGTAAAGTTATGTACGAAAAGTTATGTAAAGTTAGGTATGCAAAGTTTGTAAAGTTATACAAATAATTGTATTGTCATCGCCTGGAAATGACCAGCCATCTTCTAATGTAATCCGCTTAGAACCGCAAGGCACAAGCGGAATAGAAATCACTAATGTAATGTAATGTAATGTAATATTTTGAAATTGTGCAAAGTTCTTCAAATTTTATGAAAAAGTCCTAGTCTATGAGCGTGATCAAAAAACGTATATAGTAGCAATGACTGGAAGGTGAACTCTTTACACAGGGAGGTTTTTCAGCCTTCCCTCCAGAGTTCCATATCTCTGAGCTTTTATAGAAGGTTTTTGGGTCAGTTGTTTCGATTATATTTCCTCCAAAGTATGCATATTGAGATCTTTAATTCTGCCCCTGTAATCTTCATGACACAGACCTCCAACCATTTTAGTAGCCGTCCTCTGTACTGACTCTATCCTCTTCATATCTTTTTGAAGGTGCGGTCTCCAGAACTGTACACAATATTCTAAATGAAGTCTCACCAGGGTCTTATACAGGGGCATCTTTACCTCTTTTTTCCTACTGGCCATTCCTCTCCCAGTGTTCTCAAGCATCCTAGCTTTTTGCCGTCGCCTTTTCAACCTTTTTGTTCTCCTTAAGATCATCGTATACTATCACACCCAAGTCTCGCTTCTCTTTCGTGCTCCAAAGTTCTTCACCCCCTAAACTGTATCGTTGCCTCAGGTTTTTGCAGCCCAAATGCATGACCTTGTATTTTTTAGCATTAAATCTTAGCTGACAAATTTCAGACCATTCCTCAAGCTTCACTAGGTCCTTCCTCATGTTATCCACACCATCAGGGATGTCTGCTCTATTGCGATTTTAAGAGGTAAATCTTCCCAGACAGCCCTTCAGCAATCTTGCTTACAAAAATGCTTAAAAAAAAAAAAGAGGATCAAGAACCGAACTTTAAGGCACAGTACTGGCAATTTCCCTTTCCTCAGAACACTCTCCATTGACCACTTCCTCAGATCTTATAATCCATTGGATTCCAGAAACTTCACTATTCTCTGTTTTAAAAGTGTTTCCATTAATTTATTTACCAAAGAAGTTAGACTTACGGTCCAGTAGTTCTTCCTCCGCTTTTATGAAGAAGGACCACGTCCACCTTTCTCCAGTCCTGAACCATTTCCGACTCTAGAGAAGCATTGAAAAGGTCAGCCAGTGGAGCCGCCAGAACTTCTCTAAGTTCCTTCAATACCCCTGGATGTGCACCATCCAGCCCCATTGCTTTATCCACCTTTAGTTAGCTAGCTGCTCACGAGCACAATCCTCTAAGAATTGATCAGGGTCTACCACACCTCCAGCCTCATTTGCGTTTGTCTTCTGCAGTCCTGCTCCCGGTGCTTCAGCTGTGAACACAGAGCAGAAATATTTGTTAAGCAATTTGGCCTTTTCTTTATCAGCTTCTACATATTTCTCCCCTTCACCTTTGAGTCTCACAATTCCACTTTTGCACTTCTTCCTATCACTAATATATCTAAATAATGTCTTGTCTCCCCGTTTTACTGTGTCAGCTATTTTTTCTTCCATTTGCATCTTTGCTTTCCTGACTACTCAACCAGCCTGTCTTAACTTTTCCAGATATTTTTGCCTGCTTTCCTCTTTCTGCAATCTTTTGTAGTTTATGAAAACTATCCTCTTTTTCCTTACCTTTTCAGCTATTATTTTTGAGAACCAAAGCGGCCTTCTTTTTTTCTTACTTTTACTTACTTTCCTTACAAAAAGGTTTGCTGCCCTTTCAATAGTTCTAATCTAATCTTTGGTTTATCTACTGGGTCATCTCCCAGTGGAGCTCAACTCAGTTCACATATAATTAAGAATAGAGTACATAGCAGAAAACATAGAAGGAAGACCTAATTAAAAACTTGCTTCTCCTAGATGTTCCAATCCAGACAACCATTCCTTGTTGTAATCCCCCATCTGAACAAAGTTAGGGTTTTTTAAAAAGTCTAGAACTTTCAGTTTCAAATGAGCCCTCTCTGCACCTGTCTTAACATTAAACCACACCATGAGGTGATCACTGGATGCCAAATGATCACCTACTATAATATTAGAAACACTTTCTCTGTTTGTAAGCATTAAGTTCAGTGCAGCCCCATCCTGCATAGGTTTCATTATTCACAGCTGGAATACTTCTCCTTGTAGAAAATCCAGGATCTCCCTACTTAAGAACATAAGAATAGCCTTACTGGATCAGACCAATGGTCCATCAAGTCCAGTAGCCCATTCTCACGGTGACCAATCCAGGTCACTAGTACCTAGCCAAAACTCAAGGTGTTGCAATATTCCATGCTACCAATACAGGGCAAGCAGTGGCTTCCTTATGGTCTTTTTTCCTCCAGGAACTTGTCCAAACCTTTCTTAAAACCAGCTATGTTATCCGTTCATACCACAACCTGTAGCAATGCATTCCAGAGCTTAACTATTCTCTGGGTGAAAAAAAATTTCCTCTTGTTGGTTTTAAGAGCACTTCCCTGTAACTTCATTGAGTGTCCCCTAGTCTTTGTAATTTTTGACGGAGTGAAAAATCAATTCACTTGTATCTCTTCTACTCCACTCAGGATTTTGTAGACTTCAATCCTATCTCCCTCAGCCGTCTCTTTTCCAAACTGAAGAGCCCTAACCATTTTAGTCTTTCCTCATACGAGAGGAGTTCCATCCCCTTTACCATCTTGGTCGCTCTTCTTTGAACCTTTTCTAGCACTACTATATCTTGAGATAGGGAGACCAGAATTGAATGACATACTCCAAATGAGGTCGCACCATGGAGCGATACAGGGACATTATGACATTCTTAGTCTTGTTAACCATCCCTTTTTTAATAATTCCCAGCATCCTGTTTGCTTTTTTGACCGCATGGGCATTTGTCACTCAGTGTTTGAATCGTGAATTCATGGTTTTCCTTTGGAATTTTCTTCTGCAGGAATATAGGAACTTTCATGACAGCTCGGAGTCCCACACTTGAAAATTCCACACTTTCCGTTGCCACGGTTCAATCAATGATCTGAAACAATGTCAAAACATAGCGTTGTGATTCTGCAAATTAGCACTTTGCAAAATAAAATCACACTCTTTTCAGCTACTGGCAAAGTAGCGCTCAGAACCCCTCTTTTAACGAACGCAAAGCACAGGTTTTAGCAGTAACTGCCCCAATGCTCATAGAATTCCTATGAGCATCATAAAAAAGGGGGTGGAATTTAGGAAGTTGGGTTGAGAACTTTTCAGCACCCCTTTGTAAATTGCCATATGCACAAACCTAACCCACTGGGAGACCTTGTCCCATTAAAGAAAGCTTTCATATTTATTTATTGAATGAAGTCATTTTCTATCTCATCTTTCCCAAGATAGGTTACAGGCTAACATACATAATATACAGTTAACAGGTTACAATTTGCCAGTTACAGTACAAGGTTTGGGGGTTTTTTTTATCCTATCTCGACACATACTAGGGATCTAATACCAATATCTGCAATATAAAGTTTACTGGCTAAATTTGTCACAGTTCCAGTGCAATATTTTACAAGTTTTTGTCCTAACGCAACACATACCGAGGACCTTGAGTCAATATATTTATTTGTAATTTATCAGTCATGGGCAGAGAAGTTAGGTATGTCTTTATTGCTTTCCTAATGTTGAGTCCTTCAAGGGATCTAATCTGCAGGAGTAGTCGATTCCAGTGGGTCGGTATGAAGTGGGAATAGGAATGTCATTTGGCAGTTTGCAGTTGAAGGGCATGGCTAGGGGGCGTTTTGAGGCGTATTCCATCCTGGGAGCGGAGGGGCCTTGATTGTTAGTGCAATTTCCAGACACATGGATGCTTATTTATTTTTTTTCATGCAGACACCATGGAACTAAAAGCGCATAGCCTTAAAAAGAAAACAGATGTGATGTGGGGTTCTAATCTAATCTTCATTTTATATACCAAATCTACTCCCTAAGGAGCTCAACTCGGTTTACAGTTTGTTAAAAAATGAAACATAACAAGTAAAAACTGTGGGATAAAAACAGAAATTGGTTAGATTAGATCAGGGATGTCAAAGTCCCTCCCTCCTGGAGGGCGCAATCCAGTCGGGTTTTCAGGATTTCCCCAATGAATATGCATGAGATCTATTTGCATCCTGAAAACCTGACTGGATTGCGGCCCTTCAGGAGGGACTTTGATACTCCTGGATTCGATGGATAGAAAAAGTTAGAAAAAAGTATGCTGACTTGCTTAAAATTACTCTACAACAGCTAAAATCAGATTAACTATTGTGAAAACAACCAGGTTTTTAAACTTTTTCGAAATTGAAATAATTGATCGACCAGTCTTGGAGAATCTGGAAGTCCAGTCCGAATTCTCACCAATTTAAAAGTAAAAGATTTTATCCCAGGACAAGCAGGCAGCTATTCTTGACTGATGGGTGACGGCACCGACGGAGCCCCGGTACGGACAATTTTAGAGTGATTGCACTCTAAGAACTTGGAAAGTTCTGGCATGCCGCACCGCGCACGCGCGAGTGCCTTCCCGCCCGACAGAGGCGCGCGGTCCCCAGTTTCTTAGTTTCCGCGGAGCTAAGAAGACGCGTTTTTTCAACGGCTGTTGAAAATTTTTTGAACTTGCCTTCCCGCTCGCGTAAACCTTTTTGGCTTTTGCCTCTTTCTTTTTCTTTCATTTTTTTTTCCAAAAAAAAAAAACAAAAACTTTTGTTTTTTCATTCAATTTGGCTTTTCCCCTGCGGGGCCCTCTGCCACCATCGAAGCCTCGGCCTTCGATTTGGCTGAAGCGGTGTTCACGTTCATGCCCCCTCAGCCAGGTTTTAAAAAGTGCCAGCGGTGTGCTCGGCCCATATCTCTCACGGACCCACACAACTGGTGCTTACAGTGTTTGGGTCCTGAGCATCAGGCCTCCACCTGCACCCGCTGTGCCACACTGAAAAAGAGAACATTAAAAAATCGCCAAATACAACAGCGATTACTTTTCGGTGCCGAGATGTCCGATCCCGTTCCATCGACTCCGACTTCGGCACCGGTTCAGTCGGCACCCTCTTCTTCGACGCCGCGAGATTCCGCACCGGTGTCCCAACATGCAGGTAAGCCGGCTAAGAAGCCTTCCCCGCTGGAACGTCCTCCGGTCTCGAGTGCAGTGAGTCCAATCCTGCCGACTGTGAGGCGCCAGCGGAAGCGCTCCGCCCCTATTGAGGTGAGTCCCTCGACATCGGGCTCCTCATCTCCGGGGCGTCGAGCGGCACCGCAGGTACCGCAGAAGAAAAAAACGGTACCAGTGCCATCCCTTGATGACCGTATTACGGCCATTCTCCAGGAACAGCTCAAGCAGCAATTGCAACAGCTCTTTCCAACGATCCTGGCACCGAACCTTCCGGTGCCGGTCCGCACTGAGCCGGTGCCGATAGTGGAGCAACCTATATTGTCGGTATCCACTCCCTTGGTGCCGATTCACTCCACCTCATCGACATCGATGCCAGTCCTTGCGCCGGAGCCGAGAGCTCAGCATCAATCGGTGCAGACTTCGGCTCCGGTACAACCGATTACATCGCCTGGGTCGATGTCGATGAGATCGGGTAAGTCGGTGCGCAAGACCCGGCATGTAGACCCAACTACCCCTGAGTCTCGGGATCGTTCTCCCCATGTCAGGGATCCTGATCTGTGGGGAGATTCAGAAGAGCCTTTTCTCTCTGAAGGAGAATGTTCCTCAGATGAGGAGGAGTCTGCTGTACATGACCCGTCCTCTAAGCATGACACTTCATCTTTCTCCAGTTTCCTGAAAGATATGTGTGATTCTCTGTCTATTCCTTTGGAGGCTGAATCCAAAAAGTCTAAAGCTTTTCTGGACGCCCTAGACTTTGACCAACCTCCAAAGGAATATTTGAAGCTCCCTCTTCACGACATCTTGAGGGAGACTTTTTACAAGAATTTAGAGACTCCCTTAACGGTTCCAGGGGCCCCACGTAAGTTAGACTCTCTGTACAAAGTAATTCCCATTCCTGGGTTCGACAAACCACAACTTCCTCATGAATCTTTACTTGTCGAATCCACCCTTAAAAAATCTGCAGGAGCCAGTGTATATGCTTCTGTTCCTCCTGGCAGAGAGGGCAAAGCCATGGATAAATTTGGTAAGAGGCTCTACCAAAATGCAATGTTGGCAAATAGAGCTGGAAATTATGGCTTTCATTTTTCTTTCTATTTGAAACATCTCCTTACCACCATGGCTTCCTTTGAGAAATACCTTCCTCAACGGAAACAACAATCTTTCCACCATTGCTTGTCTTCTCTGTTTCAGTTGCGTAAGTTCATGGTTAGATCCATTTATGACACCTTCGAACTTACGTCCAGAGCGACAGCAATGTCTGTGGCAATGCGTCGCCTGGCCTGGCTTCGGGTATCTGAACTTGATGTTAATCATCAAGATCGGTTAGCCAACACCCCATGCCTAGGGGATGAGCTTTTCGGAGAATCCATGGATTCGACTACTCAAAAGCTGTCGGCTCATGAAACACGTTGGGATACCCTTCTTAAAAATAAGAAACAGCCTCCCCCAACAAGGCCTTTTAGACAACAGTCAGCCTATCAACGCCGTTTCACAGCTCGACCATTGCCAACAACTACTCAGCAACCCAGGCGTCAACGGCAGCAACAGCGTCAGCCTCCCAGGCAACAACAGCAACAGCAGCCTGTTAAGCCAACTCCACAGCAGAAGACACAACCCTTTTGACTTACTTCTCCAAAGTATAGCCAGTACTCCTATATCTGCTCTCCTGCCTCAACCTATAGGAGGTCGTCTCTCTCTATTCCTCAGCCGGTGGGAAGTTATCACTTCGGACCAATGGGTCCTCAACATCATCCGCCACGGCTACTCTCTCAACTTTCAGACTCTTCCATCCCAAAACCTACCAAAAGAGTCTGCTTTGAACAGTCCTCAATCTGCCCTCCTCATTCAGGAAGTTCAATCCCTCCTTCTTCTAAACGCTATAGAAGAAGTGCCTCTAGATCAAAAGGGTCAGGGATTCTACTCCCGTTATTTTCTAGTTCCCAAAAAAACAGGAGATCTCAGACCAATTCTAGATCTTCGCGATCTCAACAAACATCTGGTAAAGGAAAAATTCAAGATGCTTTCCTTAGCCATTCTTTATCCTCTTCTCAACCAAGACGACTGGCTATGCTCCCTCGATCTCAAAGAAGCATACACTCACATTCCAATCAATGTAACCTCCAGACAGTATCTCCGTTTCATGATCAATCAGTGTCATTACCAGTACAAGGTGCTGCCCTTCGGTCTTGCTTCCTCTCCAAGGGTGTTCACCAAATGTCTCATCGTGGTAGCTGCTTTTCTGCGCTCTCACCACCTTCAGGTATTTCCTTACCTGGACGACTGGTTAATCAAGGCTACATCCGCTCCAGCAGTTCTCCTGGCCACCAACCAAACCATCCAGTTTCTACAAATATTGGGATTCGAGATCAATCTACCCAAGTCTCATCTCATTCCCACTCAAAGACTCCAATTCATTGGAGCGATATTGGACACACTCCTCATGAGAGCATTTCTACCATCCAACCGTCTTCAGACTCTTCAGTCTCTATGTCAGCAGGTACTTCCACAACATTCCATCTCTGCCAAACAAATGATGATACTCTTGGGTCACATGGCATCCACAGTTCATGTCGCACCCCTCGTACGTCTTCACCTGCGAACTCCTCAATGGACCCTTGCTACTCAGTGGTCCCAAGCGACGGATCCTTGCTCACGACACATCTCTGTGACATCATCTCTTCGTCAATCTCTACAATGGTGGTTGGTATCCTCAAATCTATCCAGAGGTCTTCTGTTCCATCAGCCTCCTCATCAACTAGTCATCACCACCGACGCCTCTCCTTATGCATGGGGAGCTCATTTGAACGAGTTCCAGACTCAAGGTCTTTGGACAGCCCAGGAAAAGAAGCATCACATCAATTTCCTGGAACTCAGAGCGATGTTTTATGCCCTCAAGGCCTTCCAACATCTTCTCTTTCCTCAGGTCCTTCTGCTGTGCACGGACAATCAAGTGGCCATGTACTACATCAACAAGCAAGGGGGGACAGGCTCTCGCCTCTTGTGCCAGGAAGCACAGAAGATCTGGACTTGGGCCATAGATCACCATCTCTTCCTGAAAGCTATCTACATTCAGGGAGAACAGAATTCCTTAGCGGACAAGCTCAGCAGAATTCTCCAACCTCACGAGTGGACACTCGATCCTGTAACTCTACAGTCTATCTTCGCTCAATGGGGCACTCCTCAGATAGACCTCTTTGCAGCTCCTCACAATCACCAGCTGCCCCTATTCTGCTCCAGACTCTACTCTCCTCACCGTCTGGCAGCGGATGCATTTCTCCTTGATTGGTCAAATCTGTTCCTGTACGCTTTCCCTCCTCTGCCTCTCATGTTGAGAACCTTATTCAAGCTCAAGAGGGAACGAGCCACCATGATTCTGATTGCTCCGAGGTGGCCCAGGCAACATTGGTTCTCCTTTCTACTTCAACTCAGTTCCAGGGAACCTTTTCTTCTTCCACTGTATCCTTCTCTGCTTACACAGCATCAAGAGACCCTTCTACATCCCAGCCTCCAGTCTCTGCGCCTGACGGCTTGGTATCTCTCGGGCTGACTTCTCATGATACGCTTTTGTCTCAGCCCGTTCGTTCCATTCTAGATGCCTCCAGGAAGCCAGCCACTCTGCAATGTTACCATCAGAAGTGGACGAGATTTTCTTCCTGGTGCCTTCTTCATCATCTTGATCCGACTTCCCTGGCAGTGGAGACGTTGTTGGATTATTTGCTTTCTTTGTCTGACTCTGGCCTTAAGTCTTCTTCCATCAGAGTCCACCTCAGTGCCATTGCTGCTTTTCATGAGCCGATCCATGGAAAACTTCTATCAGCTCATCCCCTGGTGTCCAGGTTCATGCGGGGTCTTTTTAATGTGAAACCACCTCTTAAAGCCCCTCCTGTTATCTGGGATCTCAATGTGGTTCTTTCCGCCTTGATGAAGCCTCCATTTGAACCTTTGGCTACCGCTTCTTTCAAGTTTCTCACTTGGAAGGTACTTTTTCTTATTGCTCTTACCTCTGCCAGGAGGGTCAGTGAGCTTCATGCACTGGTTGCAGATCCACCTTTTACGGTCTTTCACCATGACAAGGTGGTTCTGCGTACGCATCCAAAGTTTCTCCCTAAGGTTGTCTCTGAATTCCATCTCAACCAATCCATTGTTTTGCCTGTTTTCTTTCCAAAACCTCATTCTCATTCTGGGGAACAAGCTCTGCATACTTTGGATTGTAAGAGGGCTCTAGCTTACTATCTAGAGCGTATGAAACCCCACAGATCAGTTCCCCAACTCTTTCTGTCCTTTGATCCGAATAAATTGGGACGTCCTGTTTCTAAATGTACGTTGTCTAATTGGCTGGCAGCGTGCATTTCATTTTGTTATGCTCAGACCGGACTGACACTGGAAGGTTCTGTCACGGCCCATAAAGTCCGAGCTATGGCAGCATCTGTAGCTTTCCTCCGTTCCACTCCTATTGAGGAAATCTGCAAGGCTGCTACTTGGTCCTCAGTTCATACTTTTACATCTCATTATTGTCTGGATGCTTTCTCCAGACGGGATGGACACTTCGGCCAATCTGTTTTGCAAAATTTGTTTTCATAATGGCCAACCTTCCCTCCATCCCTCTTTTTGTTAGCTTGGAGGTCACCCATCAGTCAAGAATAGCTGCCTGCTTGTCCTGGGATAAAGCACAGTTACTTACCGTAACAGGTGTTATCCAGGGACAGCAGGCAGATATTCTTGCGTCCCTCCCACCTCCCCGGGTTGGCTTCTTAGCTGGCTTATCTTAACTGGGGACCGCGCGCCTCTGTCGGGCGGGAAGGCACTCGCGCGTGCGCGGTGCGGCATGCCAGAACTTTCCAAGTTCTTAGAGTGCAATCACTCTAAAATTGTCCGTACCGGGGCTCCGTCAGTGCCGTCACCCATCAGTCAAGAATATCTGCCTGCTGTCCCTGGATAACACCTGTTACGGTAAGTAACTGTGCTTACTAAGCTTCTCAGTGCATTTAATACCTTTCAGAGAAGGAAATGCTAATTTGTGAATTGTTGTAATTCTTGAATAGCAGGATCTAAAGGAATTCCCACATAGATCTCATGCATATTCATTGGGGAAATCCTGAAAACCCAACTGGATTGCGGCCCTCAAGGAGGGACTTTGAGACCCCTGCACTAAGGGGAATCAAAGAGTCAAATATTCCAAAAACCACATATGCACACTTAAACTGGATCCTAGGATGGACTTTGTTTTTTTTTTTTACTCCTGTGAACCTCACGGATCTCACTCACTCTCTTGATCCTCGTTTTAACTCTCGCGGACCTCATGGGTCCCGCTGGAGGGAGGGTGGGGATAAAATGATGATACAGGGGGTGAGCGAGATCCATGAGGTCCATGGGAGTTAAAACAAGGATTCCTTGTAGACCCCCATGCCACGGCCACTTTCTTTTTAAGGTTGTGCATTAGACATTGGTGAGGTCCTTCAGAGATGAGACTGAAATTACAAACCACAGCTGTCAAAACTGAGGTAAAGCACATTTTTAAGGGGATGTGAGGTCCAAGGGATCTGTCCGTGTTTTACCCAGTCTTGTGTCCTGTTATTGGGATCTTGCAAAAAAGAAACAGCTACTATCAGTAAACTGCTCCTGAGCAACTTTCCACAAGTACTTGAGGACAACAGCCTGAATCCTTCTGCATTCAGCCCCTGGGGGCACCTTGACCCATGTCTGTTACCTGCCTAAACTTGTTAATAATATGTAATCAGGATACTGCTGAATAAAGAAGCTGATTTGGTATCACAATGATAAGCTATTAATAATGTTGTTTTTGGTGTCAAAATTCTTGGGCTACATTTTTTTTTTTTTTAAGTTTCAGGCAACCCTGAACTGAACGCTGGGACTGATCAAGCAAAGGTGGCAGAACTTTCCCTTCCGCCTCAGGGCTGCAGCCATTCTCTTTCCCAGCCTGCATGTGCCACGAGAACAAAGCTCAAACTCTTCCTCTTCCTGCCCCCCAGGAATATTTTCTGACCAATGAGTTTCCCCTCCCTTTTCAGTGGAAGGGGGCGGGTCCTTCTGCTCTTCCTGCCCCAGGTACCATTTGGACCAATTAGCACTGTAAGAGCCAACGAAAGCTCTGCCCCTCTTGTGTGATGTCATCGGTCATGCAGCGCAGGAGGCCGTACTCTTCCTGCCCCAGGCACCATTCGGACCAATCAGCACTTTAAAAGGAGTAGAGTCAACGAAAGCTCCGCCCTTCCTCTGTGACATCATCAGTCATGCAGAATATTTTCCTTCCTCCATTAATTTGCAGCTAAACCAGAAACGTCCAGCTCATGATAAACATTTGAGTGATGAGTGGGGTTTCTGAGATTTGAAGCTTCAGTAAAGTTATGAAATTTATAGCTATTAAGAGTGGTTGAATCATATATCACAACAGATATTTATTACTTGGAATAAGAGGTATTTATCCCAGGACAAGCAGGCATGATATTCTCACATGTGGGTGACGTCATCTACGGAGCCCCGATGCGGGTGACGTCATCTACGGAGCCCCGATGCGGAAGCATTTTCAAGCAAACTTGATTGAAGATTTAAGTTTGCTCTGCTGCTCCACGCATGCGTGCCTTCCTGCTCCACTAGGGGGTGCATCCCCTCGTGGTCTCCAGTTCAAAATTTTCCGCGAGCCTAGAAGACGTGTTTTTCAGGCTCTGCCCCAACTGCCTTCTAGCACCGCGATTTTTTCTTGTTTTTTCACGATTAAGTCGCTGTGCGCGAATTCCTTACCTTTTTACTTGATTCCTGCTTCGTTTTCAACGACCCGGAGGCTTCCGGGTCCCCGTGGCCGCGTGGCTAATCGAGCCGCGGCTACTTTCGATTTAATGTCCCGGCCTTTGACCGGCTTTAAAAAGTGCACCCGGTGCGAGCGGCTTCTTTCTCTCACAGACCCGCATCGCCGGTGCATCCTTTGTCTGGGGGCGACTCATCCAACCGACTCCTGCCCCCAGTGCGCTATTTTCCAAAACCGGGCCCTCCGCCGGAGAAAAGCCCGCATGGCGGATCTCTTCACCCCGGACCAACCCTCCACCTCGGCCTCGAGGTCGGCCCTGGCCTCGGCCCCGGCCTTGACCTCGGCCCCGGAAACCTCGGCATCGCCTCGAGACTCGACCCCGAAGTCCTCGGGACAACAGAAAGCCTCGGCTCCGGGTAAGTCCCCTCTTCCCTCTTCAGGTTCTGTAACAGCCCCATGCTTACAGCCCCGTCTAAGCCCTCCAAGCCTTCGGGCCGTGCCTCCACCACACGGGAATACTCTGATACGAGGTCGCCCCCGGTGGAGCGCACCGAGGCAGGGGACATGCCTTCGATGCTGTCCGTGCCCGTCTTCCAGGACCTACTCCGAGCGATGATCACGTCGGAGCTGTCCGCTGCAATGGCCCAGTTTCAATCGGCCTCGACCTCGAATGTGCCAGACCAACCTGAGCCTCACACCGAACAACCTCGAGGAAAGGTGCGCAATCCTCGCCGCATCCCATCCTCCTCGGACTCCTCGCCGAGACGCCCGAGACGTTCCCCCTCTGCGGACCGCCGAGGGGCAAAACGTCGGGCTAGAACGACAGAAACCTCGAACCGCCGTACCTCCAAGAAGGCCCGAGGTTCACCAACCCTACGAGGCCGTTCTCCCACACCTCGTACAGGACCACTAAGGGTGGCTGAGTTATCACTCTCCAACCCGCGCATCCTCCGAACTCCCCCTCGGACGCATTCTCCGAGGGAGTCCGGATCGAGGTCACCAATCCAACATCGATCGGTACCCCTAACCCCGGCATCGTCTCCGAGGGGCTCCTCGAGACGCCGAAGATCGACAACCCCGGAACACTCTCACAGTGCTTCCCCAGCCTCGGAGCATGGATCAGAGCATGAACCTCGATACTCGAGGGAAGCCTCCTTATCCTTCTCCACCCGACGAAGGTCTCGTTCCCTGACCCCGCACGGGGCTCCGGGGACATCTCGCCCATCCTTCACTCGCTTTGTCCAAGACATGGGCCACGCATTGGACTTAGACCTCCAGTCCGACTCCAGATACTCTAAGGAGTACCTGGCAGAGCTGGATATGCCATCACTGCCCAGAGAGTCCCTTCGCTTACCACCTAACCCGGTACTCCAACAGGCCTTCTTCAGGAACCTGGAGACCCCCTACATGGTCACGGCCGTACCCTCCAAAATGGAGGCCAAGTACCGCACAGTACCTTACCCGGGATTCGAGCAACCACAGCTCTCCCACCAATCGCTGCTAGTGGAATCCTCCTTGAAAAAGGCTCACCCGTCCCGGGTCTCAGCAGCGGTCCCCCCAGGCCGGGAAGGCCGAACCCTGGACAAGTTCGGCAGGAGACTATACCAAAACGCAATGATGGCCTCTAGGGTGCAAAGCTACACTTTCACCTTCACATCATACCTCAAACACCTCATTGGACTATTGAGAGCCTTTGAGACTGACCTACCGGCCTCCCGGCAGGAAACGTTCGGCCTGCTTTTAGAGTCCCTCTCCAACCTGCGCCTTCATCTATTCCACGCGGCCTACGATGGCTTCGAACTCTCCTCCAGAGAAGCAGCCTTCGCTATCGCCATGCGCCGACTAGCTTGGCTGCGCCTGGTCGACATGGACCCCAACTTACAGGACCGGTTGGCTAACCTCCCCTGCGTGGGAAAGGAATTGTTCGATGACACTATCGAGGCGGCGACAAAACGCCTCTCCGAACATGAACGCTCATTTGCCTCCCTTGTCCGGCAAAAGCCCAAACCGCCAGCGCCCAGGCCATACAGGGCCCCTCCGCGCCGCTACCCACAAAAGTCCACCCCTGCTTTCTCGCGGCCCCCACCCAGACGTCCGCAAGCCCATCACAGGGCCATGCCCAAGTCCCAACCGCCCGCGACCACCAAACCATCCCCGTCCTTTTGACGGGACACGCGGAAGGGGGCGGGCCCCCTCCGTCATAGTCCCAGGCCGCCTTCCCATCGGAGGTCGACTCAAAGCCTTTTACCCTCGCTGGGAACAACTCACGTCGGACGCATGGGTCCTTGGCGTGATCTCATCAGGGTACTCTCTCAACTTTCGGGCCATTCCCCCGGACAATCCCCCAAGGAATTGCCCTCCCAACAGGACTCAGCTACCTCTACTCCTCTCCGAAGCTCGAGACCTGCTTCGCCTGAGAGCAGTGGAGAAGGTCCCCCCCGACCAACGGGGGAAGGGCTTCTACTCCCGTTACTTTCTGGTACCGAAAAAAACGGGAGACCTACGCCCAATACTAGACTTGAGACGCCTCAACAAATTCCTGATACGGGAAAAGTTTCGGATGCTCTCACTACCAACACTCTACCCCCTGATCGACGAGGGCGACTGGCTCTGCTCCCTCGATCTCAAGGAGGCGTACACACATGTCCCAGTGCACCCCGCTCACCGCAAGTTTTTGCGTTTCCAAGTAGGGGACTGGCACCTACAATACCGAGTCCTCCCCTTCGGACTAGCATCATCACCTCGGGTCTTCACCAAGTGCCTCGTGGTGGTAGCAGCAACCTTACGCTCCCAGGGCCTCCAGGTATTCCCCTACCTGGACGACTGGCTAATCAAAGCCCCGTCCAAAGAAGGGGTTATCTCAGCGACCCAACAGACTATTACCTATCTACAAAGTCTGGGGTTCGAAATAAACTTCCCAAAATCTCAACTACGCCCCTCGCAATCCCTACAGTTCATCGGGGCCACGCTGGACACGGTTCGCCTCCGTTCCTTCCTCCCCCCTCCGCGCCTGGGGGCGTTAGTAAGTCTGAGCCGAAGGATCTCTCGGCTGACCTCAGTATCAGCCCGACAGATGATGACCCTCCTGGGCCACATGGCCTCCACCGTCCATGTCACACCCTTCGCCCGCCTCCATCTGAGAATCCCTCAATGGACCCTGGCGTCTCAATGGCGTCAAGACCGGGACCCGATCGACCACTCCGTGACAGTGACTCCTTCATTGCAACGATCGCTCCTCTGGTGGGCCGACTCTTCAAATCTTTCCAAAGGTTTGCTCTTCCTCACCCCACCCCACAGCAAGGTACTCACCACGGACTCGTCGGAGTACGCTTGGGGAGCCCATCTGGACGGCCTGCGCACCCAAGGAATGTGGTCAGCACAAGACCGCCGCTGCCACATCAACGTGCTAGAACTTCGGGCCATCTACCTCGCAGCAGTAGCCTTCCAACATCTGCTCCGCGACCGAGTGGTTCTCATCCGAACCGACAATCAAGTAGCGATGTACTACGTAAACAAACAAGGGGGCACAGGGTCTTGGCCCCTTTGCCGGGAAGCCCTGCGCCTCTGGAAATGGGCAATCTCCAACAACACCTTCCTTCGGGCGGTGTACATACAAGGAGAACAAAACTGCCTGGCGGACAGACTCAGCCGCCTCCTCCAGCCACACGAGTGGTCACTACACTCTCAGGCCCTACGAGGAGTGTTCGAACGGTGGGGGACGCCTCAAATAGACCTGTTCGCGTCCCCTCACAATCACAAGCTGCCTCTATTCTGCTCCCGGATATACTCCCCGGACCGGCTCGAGGCCGACGCCTTCCTCCTCGATTGGGAGGGAAGGTTCCTGTACGCGTTCCCGCCATTTCCTCTGATACTGCGGACGCTTGTCCACCTGAAAACAGTACAAGCCACCCTGATCCTGATTGCCCCTCGCTGGCCACGCCAGCCGTGGTTTTCCCTTCTACTTCAACTCAGTGTCAGAGATCCACTGCCTCTGCCTCTGTTTCCCTCTCTACTGTCACAGGGTCAGGGTTCACTGTTACATCCCAATCTTCAATCTCTTCATCTGAATGCTTGGTTTCTCTCCCCCTGACTGCTCTCCCCGTGTCTCAATCAGTCAAGGAGATATTGGAGGCCTCTAGAAAAACCTCGACGAGAACCTGCTACTCCCAAAAGTGGACCAGATTCTCAACCTGGTGCTCCTCCCACAGCCAGGACCCGGTGTCGGTCTCCGTCCCCCTGGTCCTTGACTATCTACTTCAACTATCTCATTCCGGCCTAAAGACCAACTCCATTCGAGTACACCTCAGTGCGATTGCGGCCTTTCATCAGCCCCTGGAAGGGAAAGCCCTCTCGCTCCATCCCTTAGTCACTCGCTTCATGAAGGGCCTGCTGAACGTCCACCCCCCTCTCAAACCTCCCCCGCTGGTTTGGGACCTTAACGTGGTTCTGGCTCAACTAATGAAACCTCCATTTGAGCCCCTAGACAAATGCCATCCAAAATTCCTCACTTGGAAGGTAATTTTCCTACTCGCGCTCACGTCCGCACGGCGGGTTAGTGAGCTACAAGCTCTGGTAGCGGACCCACCCTTCACGGTATTCCATCACGACAAGGTGGTACTCCGCACCCATCCAAAGTTCCTACCTAAAGTAGTGTCTGATTTCCATCTCAATCAGTCCATTGTCTTACCTGTGTTTTTTCCCAAGCCCCACTCTCACCCCGGAGAAGTGGCGCTCCACACTCTTGACTGCAAAAGAGCGTTGGCCTTTTACCTCCAACGCACTCAGCCACACCGGAAAGTCCCACAACTGTTTTTGTCCTTCGACCCAAACCGGTTAGGTCACCCAGTTTCCAAACGCACCTTGTCCAACTGGTTGGCCGATTGCATCTCCTTTTGCTACGCTCAGGCTGGTCTCGCGCTGCATGGTCGAGTAACGGGACACAAAGTCCGAGCGATGGCAGCCTCCGTAGCCTTCCTCAGGTCCACACCTATTGAGGAAATCTGCAAGGCTGCCACGTGGTCTTCGGTTCATACCTTCACCTCCCACTACTGTCTGGACTCCCTGTCCAGAAGCGATGGCCGGTTCGGCCAATCGGTGTTGCGAAATCTATTTGCTTAAATTGCCAACTTCCCTCCATCCCTTCAGTAAGCTTGGAGGTCACCCACATGTGAGAATATCATGCCTGCTTGTCCTGGGATAAAGCACAGTTACTTACCGTAACAGGTGTTATCCAGGGACAGCAGGCATATATTCTCACAACCCACCCACCTCCCCGAGGTTGGCTTCTTGGCTAGTTAAGTGAACTGGAGACCACGAGGGGATGCACCCCCTAGTGGAGCAGGAAGGCACGCATGCGTGGAGCAGCAGAGCAAACTTAAATCTTCAATCAAGTTTGCTTGAAAATGCTTCCGCATTGGGGCTCCGTAGATGACGTCACCCGCATCGGGGCTCCGTAGATGACGTCACCCACATGTGAGAATATATGCCTGCTGTCCCTGGATAACACCTGTTACGGTAAGTAACTGTGCTTTATGTTCTCTCTACCTTCAGCCAGTCTTTATTGGTGGCCCGACAAAGGCGTGCCAACAATTGCGCACAAGACGTATACGCAGCGCCGGTCCCATCACTTTAAAGCCTTACCGTTACCGCTGTGAGGGTTACAAGTACAAGTTATCGCGCTCCCTTTGGGGGGGGACCCCTCCCACTACACTGAAAACCTACCACCAAAAACTGAAAGGAAAACTGAAGTTTTCAGTGTACTTGGGGGGGGGGTTCCCCCCCAAACGGGAGCACGAGGACTTGTTCATGTACTGGAGGGGGTTTCCCTCATACCCCCCTCACAGCGGTAACAGTAAAGCTTTAAAGCGGGACCGTCAGCGTGACTTTGTCAGAGCGCTTTTGTCCTGCGCTCAATTGTTACGGTATCATCTTATTAACCAAGTACCTTTCTTGTTCTGTCAGGTAAATTTCCAAAGCCTTTGCAGTCAGCTTGCAAGTCCTTTGAAGGTTGAAGCTGGGAAAGGTATGTGGGCACAATGGTATTAAATTCTGCCTTCATGTACTTGTTTGCTTTCCTTTACGGTGTGAGGAAATAGCTCTTGTGTTAGGGGAAGCTGGAGGTGCAGGCATGAAGGCTGGAGCAAGGGACTTGCTTGCAATTGCTTTTGTTTCTTCACTGACTTCCACCCTGCGAGGGAAGAGAACTGGGAAGAGTAGAAGAGGGCGCTTAGGTGGTGGCCCGCAGCTGGGCCATTGCAGAGAGTCTTTCAGAGCAATCTCCAAATGATCCACCTCAAGGACAATGTCATATCAGATCTTTCTGGATTGATTCATCATAACCAACAACCCCCCACCGGGGCAGTAACATACCTCAGTACCAAGCCTATTGCTGAAAATGTATTTAAATAGAAGTGTCCTTACGCTCAACATAGTTGGAACCTCTCACTCTGCTCATGTGCCTCACCTTCCCATAAGGAATAGGGTGGGTAACTTGGGCCCAGACCACCTCCTGGAAATGGTCCAGAATAGGCCTCAGCCTCATCAAGAGTTCATTTCTAATCTAGAATTCCTTACCTGGACTTGGTGGTGATAATCACAGGATGTTTTAACAGTCATTTTTCCAAGCTGCAAAGCCAAATCTGAACCAGTCTCCATGCTCTGGTTAGCGTATGCAACCAGTGACGCAGCACAAGGATTAATGCGCAGTAAGGTCTGATCCCCTAAGGTATCCTCAAGCTGTTGAAACAAGCCCCAGGTAATCAGAGTCACCACAGGAGCTGTGTCAAACAGACCCAGACATGAAACACCCACTGGATAAACAAAGGTAAAATAGATCGTTGGCCCTTAGGCATAAATTTACCCAAAAAGTACTTGTTTGTCCTGACAGAGTTCCATGAAGGTAGCCACTGTCTGTGGACAGGTCACTGTTGATAGTTGAGACGGTCTCCACAGTGACATCGGAAAGTGCACTTACCTGGAAAGTATATACAGGATTGACATAGAGGGGCGAATGCGTGATTCCTTCCTGGAATCAAATGGGGGAGACTGATGGTGATAATTGTATTGAGCAGGATATAAGGGGGGTCTGAAGACAAATTTATTTGAGTGGATTTATTGGTGTTGGTTAACAGTGTACCATCTCCTCTGTGTATTGAATTGATATTATCCTCTCAAAATATTCATTTATTATCCTTCCATCAACGTATTTTATTGATATAAGGGGGAGGGGCATAATCCCATATGTATGAGACACCCCTTGTCTGGGAACCTGAAAGACACTAATATGTATATATAAAAAGATGAAGCTGAATGACAGAATTGCTTCGGAGTGTTGGATACAGCATAGTATAGACACAGCATGCAGAGTACACATTTTCATGTTACAGTGAAGCAAAGAGAAAATATCTGATACAGGACAAAGTAAGTGTCTAACAATCATAACCTAACAGTTGACTGTAGCTAAAAGTCATAAAAACAACTTATGAATAACAGAACACATGCTAGGGGTCAGACTGACCTAAGAACATAACATAAGAACTGCCATCTCCGGATCAGACCATCGGTCCATCAAGTCCGGCGATCTGCACACGCGGAGCCCCAGTAATTCTAGTCACCCATATCCCTCTATGCCTCTCGTAAGGAGATGTGCATCTAGTTTGTATTTAAATCCGGGAACGGTGGATTCCACAATAACCTCCTCCAGGAGAGTATTCCAGGTGTCCACCACTCACTGCGTGAAGAACTTCCTGATATTTGTCCTGGACTTATACCCCCTCAGTTTCAGTCCATGTCCTCTTGTCCATGACACACTGGACATTGTAAATAACTTTTTTTCCTGCTCTATTTTGTCGATTCCTTTCAGTATTTTTAAAGTCTCGATCATATCCCCCTGCAGTCTCCTCTTCTCAAGGGAGAACAATCCCAGTCTCTTCAGTCATTCCTTGTATTCCAAGTTCTCCATACTTTTTATTAGCTTCGTCGCTCGTCTCTGCACCCTCTCCAGCAGTTTTATATCCTTCTTTAGGTTGGGAGACCAATGTTGGACACAGTATTCCAGGTGTGGTCTGACCTTTGCTCTATAAAGCGGCATATAACTTTCTCCGATCTACTCGTGATTCCTTTCTTTATCATGCCCAACATTCTATTTGCTTTCTTTGCCGCCGCTGCACATTGTGCCGACGGCTTCAGGGTCCTATCTATCAGTACACCCAGGTCCTTTTCCTGTTCACTCTTACCCAGAGTTGCACCTGACATTTTATACTTGTGTTCCTTGTTCTTTCTGCCTAAATGCATTACTTTGCACTTTTCCACATTAAACTTCATCTGCCATTTCTCCGCCTATTTCTATAACTGACCTGGTAATATCTGTTTATAAAAACATATTTTTTTCACACTGTTCCCTTAATAATGCTTGGAAAGCAAAACTTAGCTGTTTACCTTGAGATCCCCGGTATTGCACGTAGGTCTGCTGGGATGTCTTGTGATTCAATAGCATGTGATAATTAAATCATTATTGTTGCTAAGGAAAATGTCTAATGAAGTATGATTAACCAGAAACCATGTGACTTGAATAAGACCAATAAAATATTGCTGAAGTATGCAACTTGTAATTGGATCCTAGTAAAGCAATTGTAATCTAATTGGAAGATGTACCAACTACATATGTTTAATAATGAATTAACTGATAATGTCATAATCTCAATAAAGTAGCCAGTGACTTGTAATTTGAGGAGACTTTTGGTTGTTGTCCTACCAGTTAGTAGGATGCCAAAACAATCCCAAGGCCTTGAATGTTTAAAATACACTTTTGTGTCTGGTAGTTGTTTTTCCTTGACCTTCACCAGAGATAGAGGAAGAGCTGAGGGGGAATGTAGCCTGTTCATGTAGTAATTTAGACCAAACAGAAACAATCTGGAGATTTATTCAAAGACTCTGTATAGCACAATTAAGAAGCAGAATAAACTCCCTCCAGATGTAAACATTTGAATAAAACATCACACCAAAGAAGTGGCCTGAAGTAACAACAGAATAACCAAGCAGCCAATTTCAGTTGCAGATTCAGTTTCGAAACAACAAGAAAGTTGAGCCCACTCTACTTCGCTATCGAGTATATCTCACCAGCGCAGAGGTTTTCGATTTTTTATTTAATCCATAAGCCTGTTCATAGGACTTATAGGGACCCCTAAAGAAGACAACTGTGTTGAAACAAAGACTGTGTTGGGTCCATATGTTTCCAGTGGTTCGGACCCTAGACATTTTTATGTGGATTATCTATTTGTTCTAATAAAGCCTTCATCTTGGACATCAACTCTCCACAAGTCTTTTGTTTTTTTTGTTTGCAGATTCAGTTTCAGCAGAAACCAAAAATTCAAGGTTCAGTCAGGCTCGATATGGAAGTGAAGATTGTTTTTTTAAGGTTATTGGGGTGTTTTTTTGTATTTGCCAAGTTCTTTGTGCTTACAGTTATTAATTTCATTGTGTTATCAGTGTTCTATGTAAATCCCTGCATACTTTAAAATTGCCTCTCTGGAGGAGTTGTAGCCCACCGACATTGGCACAGCCAGACAATTTGCAATCTGGTGACAGATGAATCATGCCCTCAGTGAGGAGAGACAGAAGGAAAATAAGGAATGTAGTTGTACAATGACTGTAGATAACACAAATTTGTGTCTCTTTAAGGTTTTCATAACCAAACTGAATGCTGAAAAAATCCCTGGTACTACGTTTGCAGCATGTACACAGTAGAAAACAAAGAAGAATGCCCATATTCATTCTTCATATTCTGGCTTTATAACCTTGGCCTTAATAACAAGTCCAGCAGAATCCATGATGGTGTGATTATGACCTCATATGCACATAAAAAGGTTGTGGCCCTACAGCATGATGGGAAATATTTCTGAATTTTTCTGCCAGAGCTTCTTGGACTCAGCTGGGCAGATTAGATGGGCCATTAGGCCTTTATCAGCCATCATGTTTCTATGTTTTTAAATTATCTCTTTGATCTGCAGGGATCCAATTAAATGTATAGAAACATAGAAGATGACGGCAGATAAGGGCCATAGCCCATCAGGTCTGCCCACTCTACTGACCCACCCCCAAGTCTACTATCCTAGGGATCCTACTCCTGGTGACAGGTTCCCTTGGCTTAACCCTCTAAGGGATCTCACATGGGCATCCCATTTGCTCTTAAATTTTGCACGGTTTGTCTCGATCACCTGCACCAGGAGCTCGTTCCAAGGATCAACCACTCTTTCGGTGAAGAAATATTTCCTGGTGTCGCCATGAAATTTCCCGCCCCTGAGAGTTCACGTCTCCCATGTGGTTCTTTTGGTGAATCTTTAGAATTGAAAGCTGAGTGAAGCTTCTATTACACTCGGTACAAGTAAATGGTTCATATCCTCTGTGAATCCTTTTGTGAATTTTCAGAGATGAAAATCAAGCAAAGCTTTTATTACACTTGGTGCATGAAAATGGTTTGTCTCCTCTGTGGATCTTTTGGTGAAGTTTTAGACCTGAAAGCCGAATGAAGCTTTTATTACACTCAGTACATGGAAATGGCTTGTCTCCCGTGTGGAGTTTTTGGTGTAATTTTAGTTGAAAGCCAAGTGAAGCTTTTATTACACTCAGTACATGGAAATTGTTTGTCTCCTCTGTGGATCTTTTGGTGAAGTTTTAGACCTGAAAGCCGAATGAAGCTTTTATTACAATCAGTACATGGAAATAGTTTGTCTCCTGTGTGAATCTTTTGGTGAAGTTTTAGATTTGAAAGTTGATTGAAGCATTTATTACACTCAGTACATGGAAATGGTTTGTCTCCCGTGTGGATCATTTGGTGACGTTTCAGACTTGAAAGCCGAGTGAAGCTTTTATTACACTCAGTACATGAAAATGGTTTGTCTCCTCTGTGGATCTTTTGGTGAAATTTTAGACCTGACAGCTGAATGAAGCTTTTATTAC
Source organism: Geotrypetes seraphini (assembly GCF_902459505.1). Classification (NCBI taxonomy): domain Eukaryota; kingdom Metazoa; phylum Chordata; class Amphibia; order Gymnophiona; family Dermophiidae; genus Geotrypetes; species Geotrypetes seraphini. The sequence continues at coordinate 505,023,681 of NC_047085.1, forward strand.
ACTCAGTACATGGAAATAGTTTGTCTTCCGTGTGAATCTTTTGGTGAAGTTTTAGATTTGAAAGTTGATTGAAGCATTTATTACACTCAATACATGGAAATAGTTTGTCTCCTGTGTGAATCTTTTGGTGAAGTTTTAGATTTGAAAGTTGATTGAAGCATTTATTACACTCAGTACATGGAAATAGTTTGTCTTCCGTGTGAATCTTTTGGTGAAGTTTTAGATTTGAAAGTTGATTGAAGCATTTATTACACTCAATACATGGAAATAGTTTGTCTCCCGTGTGAATCTTTTGGTGAAGTTTTAGATTTGAAAGTTGATTGAAGCATTTATTACACTCAGTACATGGAAATGGTTTGTCTCCCGTGTGGATCATTTGGTGACGTTTCAGACTTGAAAGCCGAGTGAAGTTTTTATTACACTCAGTACATGAAAATGGTTTGTCTCCTCTGTGGATCTTTTGGTGAAGTTTTAGACCTGAAAGCCGAATGAAGCTTTTATTACACTCAGTACATGGAAATAGTTTGTCTTCTGTGTGAATCTTTTGGTGAAATTTTAGATTTGAAAGTTGAGTGAAGCATTTATTACAGTCAGTACATGGAAATGGTTTGTATCCTGTGTGGATCATTTGGTGACGTTTCAGACTTGAAAGCCGAGGGAAATCTTTATTACACTCAGCACATGAAAATGGCTTATCTCCTGTGTGGATTTTTTTGTGTAGTTTTAGAGTTGAAAGCTGAGGGAAGCTTTTATCACACTCAGTACAAGAAAATGGTTTGTCTCCCATATGGATTTTCTGGTGTAGTTTTAGAGTTGAAAGCCAAATGAAGCTTTTATTACACTCAGTACAAGAAAATGGTCGGTCTCTCTTGTGGATCATTTGGTGAAGTTTTAGATTTGAAAGTTGATTGAAGCATTTATTACACTCAGTACATGGAAATGGTTTGTCTCCGGTGTGAATCTTTTGGTGAAGTTTTAGATTTGAAAGTTGATTGAAGCATTTATTACACTCAGTACATGGAAATGGTTTGTCTCCCGTGTGGATCATTTTGTGACGTTTCAGACTTGAAAGCCGAGTGAAGCTTTTATTACACTCAGTACATGAAAATGGTTTGTCTCCTCTGTGGATCTTTTGGTGAAGTTTTAGAGCTGAAAGCTGAATGAAGCTTTTATTACACTCAGCACATGGAAATAGTTTGTCTCCCGTGTGAATCTTTTGGTGAAGTTTTAGATTTGAAAGTTGAGTGAAGCATTTATTACACTCAGTACATGGAAATGGTTTGTCTCCCGTGTGGATCATCTGGTGACGTTTCAGACTTGAAAGCCGAGTGAAGCTTTTATTACACTCAGTACATGTAAATAGTTTCTCCTTTCTGCGATTTCGTTTCTGCATTTGGAGCTCTGAAATCAAGGGAAAGCTCTCATTAAAGTTATGATAAATAAAACTGATGCTCCTATCATATGCAATACATGTAGATTCTTTTTGGTGTATTTTTCCTTGCACCCCTTCTTGGTGGAGTTTAGAAGTGACTTGATCACTATTATTAGTTTGGAAGGGTGTCTCTGCTAGGTGTCTCAGATGCTCAAGGAAGTCATTTCTCTCGCACTTAATGACTCCATTCATCGAGTCTCCTGCAGGGTCTCTTTGCTCCTTTGATTCCTGCTCACAATTCCTTGTGTTAATCCTCTTAAATCCCTGGGAGATATTCTTACAGACCTCTTCTGAATGTCTTTGATTTGCTTCCATTTTGACAGGATATTCTGAATGATTCTTTTCTGTCTTCCTTTCTTGTGTGATCTGATGATCTGCTGGATATAAACAGAAGGTATCAAGCATATGTTAGAAGACAATGGTGGTTTCTAAGATATACCGTATTTTCACGCATATAACACGCGCGCTATACAAGATTTTACAAACACGGAATAAGCAGGCGCGTTATATATGTGAGCGTGTTATACAATTTTTTTTTTTTTACATTGCTTATACCACTTTCGGCGACACCCAGAGACGTCATTTGCCACCCCAATAATGCCTTCCAGCTTGTATTTTTTTTTTTTCAAGTGGAACTCTATGGGGTCTAACAGCAGTTGCATTGTGCAGGTCCCGACTGAGAGCCTCTGAGGTAACCTGACAAAAGGTCAGACATGTGGGACCCTTTCTATCAAGTTAACTCTCGCTCCTGAAGGTAAAAGGTACAGTATAGGGAATAATTGGAATAGGGAGTTTTAGCTGCAAACTGGCGCATCCAGGTTTACTGCACCCCAGCGTCGCCACCGCACGGATCACAACAGCATCGACTGTATCATCTATGAGGACCGCTTACCGCGTGAGCGCGCTACACGGAAATTTTTTTTACATAAATGCTTTGTTCCCGCGCGTTATACACGTAGGCGCGTTATAAGCGAAAAAATACGGTAATGGTCTAACTAGGCCCAGTATCGTGTTTCTACAGCGGCCAAATCAGGTCACAATTACCTAGCAGAGACCCAAAGATTAGCAACATTCCATGCAGAATCCCAAAGAATAGCAAGATTCCAGAATCCAAAAGCGTTAACAAGGTTCTAGAATCCCAAAAAATAGCAATATCCCATGCTACCGATCGCCGAGCAAGCATATTAAGGGATTTTCTAAGCATGGCTTGAGCACTGGTGGGTTTGTTACTTGCTCAACATTTCTTGAAGCCTTTGGGCTCCCTTTTACTAAGGTGCGCTAGCGTTTTTAGTGCGCGCAGAAGATTAGCACGCGCAAACCCCGTGCTAAACGAAAAATACTAACGCAAGCTCTATGGAGGCGTTAGTGTCTAGCGGGCGTGCTAAAACCGCCAGCGCACCTTAGTAAAAGGAACCCTTTGTCTCCATATTGCAAGTCTGTGAGATGATGAGATGTCTCTTGGAAATGGTGATGTTTATTTAATTACTACTGAAATAGATTTCAGGAACCTACGGGAGACTTTTACAGGTTGTGAGACCTGTTCCTGCATTTTGCTGGAGTTGCTGAAGTCACGGGCTTGTACAAACTGGTTTCAGTTCAGATGCTGAGATGTTAATGGGTGGCATGTGAGTGTGTGGATTTCTTGCTGTGAAGTTTCTCAAGGACACCAACCAGTGCTGGAAAGACAATGAGCTATTTGACAGTGCTGAAAGAAAATGCAAGTCAGCAAGACACATCCGGGAACCTAAGAACTGATAAAGTGATGCCAAGCTAATGCGCTGAGGCACTGATACTGATGTACCTGTGTGAAGAATGGAAACTTCAAGAAGAAGAAAGTTCCAGAAGCTATGCTTGTCTAGGGCCCCCCAGGGAAGATTGGAGAAGTGGACTAGGAGAGGGCTAGATAGACAGTATTTCTGCTCCAATAGGGTGATACATATTCACAGCCAGGGGCTGGTCTGACAAAGAAGCTTTCTGTATAAAACCCTCATGCTTTGGCAGAGTTTAGAGAAGCTGCGCCATACTTACAGAAATATGCTGGCACTGTTTGTATGAGGTGTTTTTTTTTCTCTCCATTGTATATGTCCAGACTGATTTATTTCCGATTTGCTAAATGCTGCTATAATACTTATTACTAGAATAAAAAGTTATTTGCTTTGGAATATACAATGCAATCGTGCGGGTTTTATTTTTGGTTTTTTTTCTTCACGATGGATCCCCAATGAGGTAAAGTAAGCAGCCTTTATTTCACTAGTTTTTTTAGCCCGTTACATTAACGGGTGTTAGAATAGATGTGTAAACTTAGGCATTTCTTTCTTTCTGTCTCTCTCCCTGCCCGCTGTCTGTCTTTCTTTCTTTCTTTCTGTCTCTCCCCCTGTCCAGCACTAGCCCTTCTCCCTTACTTTTACCTTCCCCTGTCTCTCTCAGGCAAGCTGTCCTCCCTTTTACCTCCAGCTCCTTCACAACACCAAAGAGCCGCGGTCATGTTAACACCCGCTGTCTGTGCGCCTGGCAGCGGTGCCTTGACCCCTAGAGGCCTGGACATTTGCCGTTCATCGAGGCACAGGCTGGCTGGGGTGTGGGAGAGGGGAAGCCATGGCCGCTTACGAGAACGAAACTGATGCAGGCTCCTACTGTGCATGCGGCAGCATGGAGTCACGGATCACGGAGGCACACAGATTGAAGTGCGCCTGCGTGCTAAGGGTTTTATTATAGCGGATTCATTCAGTTTTCTATACTGTTCTCTCCCAGGGGAGCTCAGATTTATTCAGGCACTCCAGCATTTTTCCCTGTCTGTCTTAGCAGGCTCACAATGTTATCTAATGTACCTGGGGCAATGGGGGGATTCAGTGACTTGACCAGGGCCGCAAGGAGCAGCGTGAGGTTTGAACCCACAATCTCAGGGTAGCTTTAACCACTGCGCCACACTCTCCCCATAAGAGCTTTGAAGATGGTCTGAATAAGGACATATTAAAATCTGCTTTTCAGGGAGTTTCTTCCACAGTGATGAAGCAATTACACACGGCTACTGCTGGGCCAGGTTTGTCTCCAACCTATTTCCCAAAACAGAGACTAATTTGTGAAGTAACATGGAACATATGACAGAAGAAGTTGCAGAAAATATCTTGAATGTGTCCACAACTATTTAAGTTTCAAGTTCAAGTTTCAAGTTTCTTGGATGACTTGATTAACCGCTTAATCCCAAATTTCTAAGCGGTGTACACTTAAAATTTACATATGTTAGGGAACAAAACAGTCCATACATTTAATAAATAAAATTATTATGATAAAAATTAACATTACTAAACAATAGGTAAGGAGGGATGAAATACAATTCGTAAAGAAAAGAAGAGACATCAAGGGAAAATACAAAAGGGAAATAAGACATACAGGGGGAATAAAATAAACCAAAACAATAAGATAAAAGATTAACTTGCGAATGCATCTTTAAAAAGAAAAGTTTTCAACTCATTTTTAAATTTCGCGAACTCCTTCTCCTCCCGTAAAAACATAGGGAGGGCGTTCCAAGTCTGCAGTGCTGTACAAGAAAAGATAAATTGTCTCCTTGTATTAATAATTTAAAGATAAGCTGTTAATAAAGGACTGGAATATAAAGGCCCAGTGTCCAGTGGTACTTATCCAGGCAGAAGTGGGTCTCATCCTACATCCTGCTCATCGAGTCATATCTTGATTTTCATTGGGGGAGAGCGTGGCGCAGTGGTTAAAGCTACAGCCTCAGCCCCCGAGGTTCTGGGTTCAAACCTCACGTTGCTCTTGTGACCCTGGGCAAGTCATTTAATCCCCCCATTGCCCAAGGTACATTAGATAGATTGTGAGCCCACTGGGAAAAACGCTTGAGTACCTGAATAAATATACGTAAACCATTCTAAGCTCCCCTGGGAGAACCGTATAGAAAATTGAATAAATAAATAGTGTGAAAAGGTTCAGCCTTTGATAACCAGAGCTGGTATTGTGACATCATAATGCCTCATTCCACCAATAAGAGCCAACCTCATCAGTGATGTCATAATGGGTTGACTGTCCTAGACCTGGCTCACTTTTACTACATTTTGATTTCTAAAGTGGTGCAGTGGTTAAAGCTGAGGTTGGGGGTTCAAACCCCCGCTGCTCCTTGTGACCCTGCGCAAGTCACTTAATTCCCTCATTGCCCATCCCCCATTGCCCCAGGACAGACAGGGTAAAATACTCGAGGACATGAATACATGAATGAAAACCGTTCTGAACTCCCCTAGGAGAATGAAATAGAAAATTGAATAAATATATACAAATAAATAAATTGGCATTTATCTAAATGAAACCAATACCAAACAAAACAGAAAAATACAATAACCAAACACACTTCTACTTGTCATCAGAAACGAAACACGTACATACGTAGATCACAAACACTGATACAGGGGCACTGCAACAAGTGCCCAGAGGGAAAGAGCAACCAATACAATGAAAAATGAGGAGGATACAGCCTTCTTACCCCCCCCTCGCATCCTCCCTCCTCCTTGCAAATTTCCAGCTGACCTTCTACCCCTCTACTAATATCTCCTCAATGACTCTATCAATTAACCTACCCCAAACTGCATCTTCCCTACAAATACCGGTAAACCTCAATTCTCCACCCTTCCTTCTATCTCTCACCAATGCCTCTACTATGCAACCGACCCTAAATTATAACTTCCTGGAAATGTCCAGCTATCTTCTACTGTAATCCGCTTAGAACTGCAAGGTACAGGCGGAATAGAAGTCACTAATGTAATGTAATGTAAAAAGCCTCCGATCCCAACCTCCACCGTATAGTGACAGGTATAGCAGAGTAAACTTCAGAGGCAGCACGTCCGTTGTGATAATCAGTGGGTTATGTCTTTGAATTAACTATGTAGAGGGTATGTGCATCTTTGTATATTATATGGTTTTCTAACACACCTGAGGCAGGCCTATATGAGACTTTGGATGAATAAAGGCATTTGCATTTATCAGATGAGTTGAAGGACACTTTTTTGGTGCTCACCATTCTGATTGGGACAATTCCACTCTGGTTCTGCACACCGTGAAGCAGCCATGAAAGTGAAATGCTGGCCACCGTTGATGTGACAGACCTTTCCGAACGCAGACCAGCCCTGTTATCCAGTCCGCTTCAGGATTCAACCGAAATGTGCAAGCATTATCTTTAAGCTTTCCTATGGAATATTTGATCTTTAGTTCCCTTATATTGGAACCCCTTCGGATCTTGCCATTTGAAGAATACACAGAGATATAAACTTATCTTTCCCTTCTTTTAACCCTTTCAGGACCAAGGGACATATTTGTCCCATAACTTTAAAATCCTATAAATTTTGATTGGGATAGTCTACAGTTCTAAATTTGATATGTACGGATTCCATATGATACTGCCTTTATGTAAACAAACTGGTTCCGACATTTATTCATTAGCGTCTTTGCCAGATTGACGAGAAGATTCACTTGCCACACTGTCCATAAGCCAGAAGGGTGATTTTTTTTAAATAAAAATAATGATATTTCACCAAAAAAAAATCAATTTTTTGGCATCTGCAAGCCCTTTTTACCATAAAAATGTCGTCAAAACCACAAAAATTGGCCTACGATCCTTATGGTCCTGAAAGGGTTAAAGGTATTAAATCTATAGCAAAGCTTAGTCCGTCTTTTGCCTTCAAACTGGTAGAGATGTGGAATGGACTTCCTGACTCCATTAGACTGAGAGGCCAGCTTCAACAATTTCGTAAAGCCCTGAAAACTCTGCTGTTCAAACATTTAAATGGCTTAACTATAGTATCAAAGAACTGACGATAATCCAGCTTTTTTTTCTTCTGTGCTCTCTTTCTTTTTTTTTTTTTTTTTTCAATATCTTTATTAACAATTGCGAAGGAACAAACATCCACGGGCAAAACAGCCAAAAAAGCCATCGACAACAGTCAGAAACAGCATAAAAGAGAAGGCCAACAATAGAAATACATAATACAAAAACCCCATGGGTGAATGCCCATCACAATTGACATTTTGAAGTTATACCCCTCCCCAAACAAACACACACCTGTCAACTCCAAGCCCACACCACAAATCTCACCAGCCACATCACTCACATGCCACCCAGCAGCCCATCAACCCCCTCCCTCGCACACACACCCACACCACCACATATACAACTACTCTGGGGAACAAAGCGAAAAACAGAAGGGAAAAGAAGGAAAAGGAAAGGCAAAAGCAAAAACACCAGCAGCATCTCCCCCAAGAAAGGGGCGGGGAAAAAGGAAAGAAAGAGAGAAAGGAAGAAGTCAAGAAGTCAAGGGGGGGGAGGGCACCTCCTCTGCCTCCAAGCTGGAACAGCCCTTCAACACCCGCTGCCACAAATCTCGGTAACAACGATGAGTCAGGTTCCCAGACAGAGGAACACGCTGAAGTTCATAACGCCCCACTTCAGCCAACCGAGCCCGCCATAGCGGGAAGGAGACCACAGAATCGCCCACCCAGTTCTGTAACAGGAGCTTTTTCACCACCAAGACAGCCATGTAAAGAACCCTGCGCTGAGGGAATGTAAGCCCCCCCTCAATTAATTCCCGTTGATCCCCCAATAGCAAAAAGCCATAGGACCAGGGCACAGCTCGTTGTAAAATGCCCTCCAAAAAAGGAAGAGCATGCAACCAAACGGCAGTGGAAGGGCACTCCAAGAAATGGTGAGTAAGGGAGCCCACAGAACGATGGCATTTGATACAGACTGCATCCTCCCACAGCCCCATTCGAGCACCCTGAGCTCGTGAAATATACGCCCGGTGGAGGATTTTAAACTGCATCTCCCTATACTCCGTGGACCCCCCCAAAGCATACACAGCGGCAAAGAGATCCATGAAGGCCTTACGGTCCAGAAGAGTACCAAGATCAGATTGCCACTGGGAAGCCAAGCGATCAATAGAGTCCAGGGCCGACGCATTCTTCAGAATCCGATACCAAGTAGCCAGCTTGTTAGAGGCAGGAGAGACCTGAAAAAATTGGACATCCAAGGGCCCACAGAGCCAAGCCTCCCCCCACCGCCGGCTTAGAGACAAGTAATAATGCCGGGCCTGGAGGTAAGCCCAAAAATGAGTCTGAGGAAGTTGCCATTGAGTCTGGAGCTGAGCAAAGGACGGGAAAGGACCCCCCCCCCCCCCACCTGTAGGATATCCTGAAGGGTTCTACCCCCCCCCCTCCGCTCCCATTGCCGAAACCAAGCATGGCCCACCCCCGGAGGAAAGTCAACATTGCCGTACAGCTGCAACAAAAGGGAAGCCTCCGGAGATTTCCCCTGCCGCCGCCGCCACCATCGCCACGCACGCCGCAAGGGCAAAAGATACGCAAACTTAGCCCCCCCACCCGGTATAGCCGACATCGGAGCGTGCAAAAGCGACAGGACGGAGTGTGGGGCGCACCAGGACTCTACCCATTCCCGGGAAGAGAATCTATAACAGCCCGACCAACCTTCGGGAATAAAGCGAAACAAAGCTGCGACATTATAATACCGAAGATCGGGAAGATTCAAACCACCCCTATATTTATCCAAAGCTAGGGTAGCGTAACTGATTCGGGCTCGTTTATGCCGCCAGATGAACGTGGAAATAATCGACCGAAACAAGCGCACCTCTTTATCCGTAACCCAAATGGGCACAGCCTGCAATGGATACAGAATCTTGGGGAGAAGTACCATCTTAGTCAAGGCCACCCGCCCCCATACCCCCAACGGAAGATCCCTCCATTTATCACACAATTGCCGAATCGCCTCCAGATGACGGGTCACATTAGAACGATACAAAAGTGTAAGGTCCGGACTTAAATAAACACCAAGGTAACGCATCGGCCCCCTCACCGGCGGAATTGCGAGACTCGCGTGCCAGGGTTCCACATTAGGAGACCGCAAGGGAAGAAGTTCAGACTTATCGCAGTTAACGCGCAGGCCAGAAAGATCCCCAAAAGAACGGACCAAGGCAAGGGCCCGGTCCAAATCCCTTCGAGGTTGATCCAGGTAAAGTAGGATATCATCGGCAAAGAGATTAATGCGACTCTCCTTATCCCCAATGCGAATGCCCTCAATAACCGGATCCCCGCGGATCTTAGCCGCCAAAGGTTCAATAGCCAGTACAAAAAGTAACGGGGATAACGGGCAACCCTGTCGCGTCCCCCGTCCCAGAGCAAAAGGGGCTGTAAACTGACCGTTAATCAAAAGTCTCGCCTGCGGCAAGAGATATAAGCTACGGATCCACTGATGAATAGAGCCGTCAATGCCAAACTGCCGTAAAACCCAGAAAAGATATTGCCAAGAAATACTATCAAAGGCCTTCTCCATGTCCAGGCCTACAATAGCCGAGTCGCTCACCAGCCCCCTCCTGGAATGAAGGGCCATCAAAGCTCGAATAAGATTCATGGACGCGTATCTGCCCGGCACAAAGCCAGCCTGATCCTCGTGGATCAAGAGTGGCAGAAAAGCATTCAGCCTACGCGCCAATATGGCAGCAAACAGCTTGGCATCCTGATTAAGGAGGGAAATAGGCCTATAAGAGCCCACCAGGGCTGGGTCCTTACCCGGCTTAGGCAGCAACACAACATGTGCCATGTTGGGGGTCCCCAAACCTCGAGACTCGGTAAGCGCGTTAAAGGCCCCAGCCAAAGCAGGAGAGATCTGATCCGACAGGATCTTGTAATATTCGGAGCCAAACCCATCCGGACCCGGCGCCTTAGTTAACTTAAGCTGTTTAATACCTAGCAGTACTTCTTCGGAGCTAATAGGGGTATTCAACTGCTCCAACTGAGCGTCCGTCAACCGAGGGAGCCGGAGCCCCTGAAAGAAAGTATCCCGAGCAGCATCCGAGAATGGGCGGTTAGCGTACAAAGATTCATAAAAGAGAACAAATTGCTGCCGGATCTGCTGTTCCTGCGTGTAACTAGTTCCCTTAGAATCCCGAATGGACAAAACAACCTGGCGGGTACGCGGAGGCCTAACCAAATTGGCCAACAGTCTCCCCGTCTTCCCCCCCCAAGCATACAGTTTATAACGTTGAAAATATACATCGCGAGTGGCCCGCTGTGTCAAGATTGCATCTATCTGCCGCCTAACAGTCAACAAGCGACCTTTGTCCGCCGGTGAGAGTGAGTTACAATGGCGCGTCCGCAATTGCCGAAGCTCCCCCGAAAGTGTCAGGAGCTCCGCATCCATGGCCTTCCTCTTGCGAGAAAGATAAGCAATAATAAACCCCCGCAGAACCGCCTTGGAAGCCTCCCAGTATGTCACCGGATGAACATCAGCGGTATTATTGTGAGAACTATACTCCAACCACTGTTCCCGAATGTATTTGTGAAAGGCGAGATCTCTATACAAGTAGCACGGAAATTTCCAATGCCGCTCCCCGGTTTCCGACGCAAACTGGAGCTCCAGGACGACCGGCGAGTGATCCGACAGTGGAACCTCCTCAATGTCTATGCGCGCCACCCTAGGGAGCAGAGAGGGGGAAACCAACAGATAATCCAATCTAGCATAGACATTATGGGGATGCGAGTAAAATGTGTAAGTGCGTTCCGTAGGATGCAAAATCCTCCAAGTATCCAATAACTGCAACTGACTTAACAAAAAATTTACCCCCCGAGCTCCATGGTCCCTGGCCCCTGACTTTGCCGGATTGCAGTCCAGGGCAGGATCTGCAGTAATGTTAAAATCTCCTCCCACCAGCGGTTGGTAATCAGCGTACATGGCTATCTTGGCGAGCAAAGCGGAAAAAAATTTATGATTATACCCATTAGGAGTGTACAGATTACACAATAACCATTTGGACCCCCACAATTCCCCCAGGACGATAACATAGCGGCCCTCCGTATCTTGGAGAACCTTGTGAGTGTGAAAGGGCAGCTGTTTATGCAGAAGAATAGCCACTCCCCGCTTCCGAGTACCGAAGGCAGACGAGCAAACCTCACCCACCCAGTCCCTCCTCAACTTCAGATGTTCCGCCTGGGAGAGGTGAGTTTCTTGCACAAAGGCAATATCAGTCCCCCTCCGACGAAGCCAGGTCAATATCTTCTTTCTCTTAATAGGAGAATGGATCCCATCCACATTGAGGGTCGTTATAGTCAACCTAGTCATGCAGAAGGGGTACTCTCAGAGATAAGGACAGAAGACAGCGAAATAGCAGAGATGGGTAGCCCCCCAGCTAGGCCTCCCATCCGAGAATACTGAAGTCGGGACCCAGAGCGCTGCACCATCACCCACACTAAACACATCCAAACCCATACCCACCACAGCCACACAAACCCCCAGGCAACCCCCACTAACCAACCCCTCCCAACCCCCCCCAGCACCTTCCCCACCCCTAAGAGACTCATCACCCCAGCCCTCTCCCAGTCTCCCCAACCCAGCAGAAAACGGAGAACAGCCCCCCCCCACCCCCGGAGCAGTCCATCTCCGGTGGCCCCCCCACAAACCCCATCCCACCCAATGAAAAAACGAAAAAGAAAAATTACAGAAAACAGCACTCCCAACGAGTGTAGCAACTAAAGTCCTTTGTATGAGCTCTCCAAGTCCAGAGCCCCACGAGGCCAGTTCCGCTGTCCAACAGCCCCCAGAAGGAGCCCCCCACCATTATAGGGAAGAGACCCCCCCCCGGTAGTCTAAAATGAAAAGGCAACCAGTACAAGATAATGAAAGAGGGAGCTCCGGAAACCCCTGTAGGCAGGCTAGGCATCAGCCGCAGGATCAACAGCATGGACAGGTCACGGCCCAGTCCTCAGGCCTCTCCAAGTCCATAGTGCACCAGACTGCCCCTCACGCACCGGCATACATCAGACAGCTCTACCCCGAAGGGCAGGGTGTGCAGGCCAGCGGGGTCGGTCATACTCACAGAATAGAAAAGTTGCAAAGGCACCACGTTGACTGCAAACAGCTTGTCCAGAGCAGAGTAGTGCAAACAGGGCCAACAGAGCCAAACCAGCACTGCAAAGCCAGCCGATCAATCTGCCGCGGGAACTCCTCCATCGACCCCTACCGGCAAAGAGTCCAAATATCGCTGAGCAGCCGCCCGATCCGGGAAAGTATGGGGTTTCCCCTCTCGCCAGACACGCAGGGACGCCGGATAGACGAGCGCAAAGCGCACTCCCCGCCGATGGAAAGCAGTGCAGAGCGGCGCCATATCTTTTCGTAGAGAAGCCACGTGGGGGGAGTAATCATTAAAGAGCAGCAGCTTCTTTCCCTCGTACTCCAGCACACCAGCCCTCCGGTAAGCCTGGATTATTAACTCCTTCTCCCTCCAGTTGAGATATCGCGCTATTGCTGCTCGGGCTCGATTTCTATCCTCCGTGCGCTGCCCCAGACGATGCGCTCTCTCACACAAAAAGCCCGCCGTCGGCGGCTCCAGTCCCAGCCGCGTGGGAAGCCAAACCTGAAAGAAAGCATACAGCTCTTGATCTGCTCTCATCTCCGGCAGGCCCACCACTCGGATATTATTCTGACGCTGGCGATTTTCCTGGTCGTCCAGCCGACCCGTCAAGGTAGCCACCTGAGCCTGCAAAGCCAAGACACTGTTGCGCTCCTGGAGGGCCGCGTCTTCCCTGTCCGAGACCCGCTGCTCCACCTCCGCCAGACGGGTGCTGTGGGTTTCAAACCGCTCATGGAAGCCCTCCACTGCGGACTGTAGCTTATGCAGGCGATCCTCCAGAGCTGCAGTTACCATCCTCGAGATCTCCTGGGCCCATTCACCCCACTGAGCCGGTGCAGCAGGGGGAGTCGAGGTCGCCGCCATTTTTGCCCCAGACAAGACAGACTTATGTTTTGGCGTCTTCGCGGTTTTTACCGGCATCCCAGGAGTCAGCGATTTCGCAGAGCTCTGTGCAGCACTCACAACCCTAAGAAAGGGCAAGCGAAAACCACCAAACCGCGGTATTTAGGGAGTTAAGCGGGTTTTAGGGGCTCAGACTCGGAGAGCTCAGGGAATCACGTCCTACCCAGGCAAACACATCACGTGGCCCCCCTGTGCTCTCTTTCTTATGTACTCTAATCTTAATTGCATGTGAACCGAGTTGAGCTCCTTTGGGAGATGACCCGGTATATAAATTGAAGACTAGATTAGATTATTCTTTGGAATTTCAGTGGATTTACTTGCAGTGCAGAGAGCACCGATATAATTTGCCTACGAGGAGGTTTTTTTATGCCTATGAGGTTGACCCTCCTATACCTGCCACCCAGTGGCAAAGCGAGGGTGAGAGGCGACCATCCTCTTCTCTGCCCCACCCCCATCCGCTCCTTCCCCGCCCCCCCTAATACATGTACGTGCCCCTTCCCTTCCCTCGTACCTATTTAATGCTCCTGGCACGAGCAGCAACCCTAACCTGCTGCTCGCACCAGCGTCTGCTCTTCCTCCGACATCACTTCCTAAGCGCGGGTCCAGGAAGTGATGTCAGAGGAAGAGCCGACGCTGGTGAGAGCAGCAGATTGGGATTGCGGCTCCTGCTGGGAATATTAAAGAGGTTAGGGGGTGTTGGAAGGAAAGGGGTGTGCACACGTGGTAGTGGGGGCGGGGAAGGTTCGGGAGGACGACTACCCCACCAAGACTGCGCCGGGGGGTGGACTGCCCACCCCCTTATTACGCCAACGCTGCCATCTGTCACTGTAGGGTGGAGGTGGTGATCTGAGGCTTTTTCCTCCTCAAAATTCCTCCTCTTCTCTCTGAACACATGACCGATACCCTTGTCCACGCTCTCGTCACCTTGCGCTTAGACTACCGCAGCGCACTTCTCTCGGGCCTCCTGCGCACCCGTCTCTTGCTTCTTCAATCCGTTCAAAATTTTGCTGCGTGACTCATATTCCGTGAGAGCTGCTATTCTCACATTACCCCTTCTCCTCAAGTCGCTTCATTGGCTCCCCGTCCGTTTCCAAATACAGTTCAAACTCCTCTTGCTGACCTACAAGTGCGTTCGCTCTGAAGCCCCCCCCCGATATCTCTCCTCGCTCATCTCTCCCTATGCTCCCCCCTGATCTCCGCTCATCAGGCAAGCCCCTCTTATCTGTTTCCACCAGTTCTTCTGGGAGACAGTTCCACACATCTACCACTCTTTTTGTAAAAAAGTATTTCCTTAGATTACTCCCGGGTCATCTGGGGGGGGAGGCATTTATTTCCTCCTTTTTGGGGGGAAAAAGGTCACCTCGGTTTATATTCAAGTATACAGTATATGGTATGTCCATCCTATCGTTCTCACGGCTAGAAACTCCCCAGCCCCTATATGTCCGATCTGTCCAAATTGGACTGAATTCCCTAACTTCCAGAATGACAAAGTCAAACCTCGATTTGCGAGTAACGCAGATTGCGAATGTTTTGCAAGATGAGCAAAACAGTTTCGCATATCATGACTCACAAACCGAGCATTGACTCGATTTGCGAGTGCCCCCACCCACAAAAGCCGACCCCCGCGAACCGGCATCGCCCCCCCCCTTCGTGAACGCCCGCCCCACCCGAATGTTTACCCCCATCTGGCACCGGCACGCAGCACCAACCCACAGGAGGTGCCGGTACCCGAAGATCCTTCCTCTTGCCGTACTTGGCCTTGAGCATCTGCGCATGCTCAAGGACTTCTGGATCCCACCTCTCTACGAGATTCTCAGAGAGAACGAGAGCCAGAAGGCCTTGAGCATGCACAGATGCTCAAGGCCCAGAATGGCAAGAGGCAGGATCTTTGGACACCGGCACCTCCTGTAGGTTGGTGCTGCGTGCCGGTGCCAGATGGGGATAAGCCTTCAGTTTGGGCAGGCGAGGGATGCCGGTTCACGTGGGGGGGGGGGGAGTTCGTGAGGGTGGGCGATGCCGGTTCACAGGGGGGGCTGCGTTTTCAGGTGGGGGGGAGGCAATGCCGGTCGTGGAGGGGGATGTGGAATTGCACCAGTGGCCTTGGGGGTGGGGGGGTCTTTTGGGGATGGGGTGGGGTGGAGCAGTGCCGGTGGGGGGAGGTGGAACCAATCAAGCGAGTTTCTCTTACTTCCCAAGGAGGAAACTTGCTTTGATATACGAGTAATTTGGTTTACGAGCATGCTTCTGGAACGACTTATGCTCGTAAACCAAGGCTCCACTGTATATTGTTAAATACCTTGACAGTTGGAGATGTTTAATATTCAGTATAGAAGGAAAGGCGAGAGTGCTTGATGCAGGGATAGTTTGGGGGAGGCGGGGAGATCAACACCCCCTTTTATTAAACTGCGCTAGCAGTTTTTAGCGCAGGGGGCAGCACTGAATGCCCTGCGCAACTCCCGACGCTCATAGAGTTCCTATAGCGTCGGGAGCCGCGCAGTTCAATAAAAGGAGGCCTAAAAGTCATGTTCAATTACCATGTCGAATAGAAAACAATTTGACGGTTAAAGTACTCATATCAGTGACTCATGTTAATGTTCCCTCTGTCAGACTGAATAAAGATATTTTCACAAACATTTTGCCTCCAAGGAGTTGTAGTCACATTCTCAAATCGACTTCAGTTATTTACCCACCCACCTGTCTAACCATGGCTATTTCTCTCTTTGGGCTAAATTCACTAACCTGCCCGATCGTGTCCGATCCGGGCAGGTCCAATGAATTCACAAACCGGCAATATTCAAATGGGGGTGTTATACCCCAGTATATTACTGATAATTTTGTTCAGAATATTATATGTCTCCTCAAGTCTGCTTACCTGAACTCCTGAACCTTAGTGTTACCTTGACAACATCAAATGCTTTACTAAGAACCAAACAGCTTTTCCCTAAATTCAGTTGCCTGCGTAACACTCAAATAACATCAGTAAAGACAGACCTGGGTGTTACCAAAACAAGAGAACAAAAGAGCAAGACCAGTCCCTGCAACACCTCATTAACGCCAGATGGGACCTGAATGTTATCCAAACAAAGAAACTGGCCAGAGGGGTAACTGACATGAATCCACAAGTCTGTTTATCTGACATTTTGACCTCTTTGACCTGAATGTTGCCCAAACAACTTCAAAGGGACCGACCTGGGGTGTGCCTGAATCAAAGGACGCTGTTACTGCAGGACCAGCTGTTTAACTCAGCAGCTTATAAGGACGGAATTCTGCTCCTAGAATCCAGAATCCATGACGGTTGGCCACGTCTCACGGGACAGTCCTTTGGTCTTTCCATCCATCTATTTTAGGGGTTCTCAATAGTGAGGATGGGGTCTGGGGTCAAGGTGAGGATAATTTATATTTAATTCTTATATGTGTGTATAATAAACTGTTATTGTTTATGCTTTATATTGTCTGGGTGCTTTCCTGAGTGTTACTGATCATTCCACCTGTCAGAAATTAGTGGCGGAACAAATTGGTACCAGAAGTGGGGTAATCATGTGGTCAGGAAAGTTACCTAGAAAACAAGGGGTGGAGGAGCAGGCTCCCAATCCCTCCATTCCAAATGGGAATGAAATTATGGGAAAATTAATGACCACTGAGAGGTCTGTAGAAGCAGGATTGTGTGAATCCTGTACTTTTGGAAGTGGGGATCCACATGAATTATGTGCCTCCTTACAAAAGGTGAAAATCTCAAAAGGAGAAGAGCAAGAAGTAATTTCTAGACAAGGAAGGATGATTTTGTCAGACTGGAGGAATTTGCATGAAGCTAAACAGGAATTACAATTGAAATTAGAAGAGCTGGAAAAGAAAAGGAATAAACAACAGCATGCCATTACAATGCTACAATGTCAGAATAAGTTGTTAATGGATAAGGTAGAAACCTATCAAAATGTAATAGAACAGTCAGCTATGCAATATGCACAATATAAATACAAGAAACGGAGGTGGAAAGTGAGTTACAGAAAAGTTAAAATCTTAATTTATCATCTGCCGAATGATTGGAATCCAAACAAACGGGATGGGAATATTTGGGATTCAAATTCTAATAACAGGGAGGATGTTACTCCACATGAAATCATGGATATGATGGCACGCTTTACACAGCAGCCTGGGGAACCACTAATACAGTGGGTAGTTCGGGTGCAGGAGCTGGGTGCAGCAGGGATTATGTTAGATGCCACAGATGCCCCAAAATTTGTTCAAATTAGTCAAGAAATAGTAGTGTAACATACGTTGCGGAAGGATCCTTATCCTGCAAAAAATGCCCAATGGTCTTTATTAGAGATAATTAGTAGGGGTGTCACGAGGCGATATCCACTTGAATCTGATTGGCCCTCAAATGATAAGATTTGGTATACATTAAAAGATGCTCAAATGAGAATTAAGGAGGAGTCTATGAAGGCAGCCTTAGTAATAGGTCACGCTGACACATATATGTCATTACCTTTTACTGAGTCCATGAGAAATAAAATGATTAAGTATGCTGCACCAGCATACAAACAGGTAAAGATAACTTTGTTGATCAATCAAATAGACAGGACTATTTTGGAAGCCTTAGAAGCGGTCCGACAGTTAGGAGATCTGGGAGACTGGGGACCTCAAACTACTTTTGATAAAAAGAGAACAGGACAATCCAATTCAAACAGGGCTAAGCGGGTGTCTCGGAGGAATATGTTTTTGGCATTAATAAAAGATGGTGTAAAGAGGAAAGAAATAGACGGAGAAGATACAGGGACATTATGGGGAATGTACAAAAATAGAGAACAAAGGAGAGAGGGAGGATATTTTGGTGCCAACAGCCCCCCTGAGGAAATTGCTTCCATTCTTTATCCTGATTTAAAAGGGTGGAAGTGTTGGGAGGATCAATAATGTGAATGCCGAGCCTCAGTGTGTGCCTGGACCAAATTAGAACAGTATCCGCAGGTAGAGATAAATATTTAGTAGAAACCTGGGGAGCAACAGGTACAAGCTGTAGTGGACGCTGGGGTGTAGGAATATAAATATCAGGATTGGGGGGAAAATTATACAAGCAGGAAGAAAAAATTTTACAAATTTTAAAATTGGACAATTACCAATTTGGGATTAATTTATGGGATTCCTTGCCAGATATCCAAAAAGGGTTAACATGACAGCTTTCCGATGGAAACATGAACCAATGCATTTTTTACTATCCCTATAGTGGAGCAATGTCCAGAACAATTTGCATTCACTTGGCAAGGGAGGCAATATACATATACCAGACTACCACAAAAATACTTACATAGTCCCACTTTCTATCACAAGATTAAAGCAGAACGTGGGCAAAAGGATGCCGAGAGGTGAGAGAGAAAGCTAAACTTCTCTTCTCCCCAAAATAAAAAACAGACTTGGGCCTTTTTGGATTTTGGAGGCAACGTATTTCACATCTGGGGTAACATATGGGGTAGGTTGGACAATAAAAAAGTAGAAGTTGGACAATAAAAAAGTAGACCTTTATAATGAATAAAGTTTTGTTAGATAGTATAAGGAAGTTGCACCCCAAGTAATTTTGCAAATGTGTCTTTTATCTCAAACACTAACATTGTGAACCACTGTACCTGCAAGTAAACCTCTCTTATATGTTTTATAGATTAAAGCGTCCCTGCTTGAATTTTTATGATTGTGTGACAGAACTTTGAAATGGAAGAAAATAGAAAAGAAGACCAGTAAAACTTAAATTTCTATCTCTCTTTCTTTTAGAAGCTTATTATCTAGACATGGTCCGGAGAACCAATTTCACTGTGCCACATTTAAAATACTTCCAGCAATGTGACCTGATAGTGGGAATCCAATGGATACCACATTTGTTTGTGACTCTTTTGATTAATAGTGTGCTTATTTACAGATTAAAATCAACCCTGAATCATTACCGATGGAAGAAAGCATGCCAGAGCTCTGTGTTTGTCTGTTTCTGTTATGTGTTGTTTGTTTTAGCTTATGGGGTACCCCAACATTGCACATTGGCCATTTCCAGAATTTATTCCACCCCTTCTATTAGTCCAAATGGTACCATATCCCTTTCCAAAAAAGATTCCCCCACATACCAGAAAGTATCTTATGAAAACCATGCTCACAATAATTTTATGCTAGGACTCACAGGCAATCGAGGCCAGCAGCGTGCCAGTTTTTTAGGAATAAAGGGGACGCCCATGTGGGATCCCTACGTGGGTCAGGGCAAAGAGTCTATAGAGTGGGCAGACTTGATGGGCCTTGGCCCTTTTCTGCCATCATCTTACTATGTTTCTATGTTTCTATACAGCCTAATGATAATTTAGTTAGGGGTTATATTATAAAAGGATATCAGAAGAGAAATAATTAGAAAGCTTTATACCTGGTAAAATGGTGTTCATTGGTATTTGATATTTGCTAAATAAAATAAAAAATGGTCTCTCTTTATTTAACTTACCAGGTATAAACAGTGCAGTGCACATCTCTGACATAAGTTATTTGGTTATCACATTCTGTACGTGTGTATGGTCTTTCTTAAATGACATAATAATTATGTCCAGAACATAAAAAGGTATATTTTCTGAATGTCCTACAGAATACCTTTAAGTGCATTAGTGTTGTTTCTCTTATCTCACACAAATACTACCTTACACACAAGTATTGTGTCAAATGTTATCACATTCTGTACGTGTGTATGGTCTCTCTTAAAAATGACATAATAATTATGTCTAGAACATAAAAAGGTGTATTTTCTAAATGTCCTACAGACTACCTTTAAGTGCATTAGTGTTGCTTCTCTCATCTCACCCAAATACTACTTTACACACAAGTATTGTGTTACATGTTATCACCTTCTGTACATAAAGTGGTTTTTCTCCTTTTTCTCTTATACTCTCTTTTACCACTAGGGGGGTTTAATGTAACTAAAGCATTGAAATTAAACAGTTATGAGGAAATATTTTCCTTGAAAAATCACGTACTGGGAAATGTTATTCCATATAGACTTTCATCCTTTTGTGATAAAATTGGTCAGCTCTGCTCTCTCATTCTGATGATTTGGCTAACATGCTGGGTTAAGAGAAAATTTCACCAGACCGAGAAGATGAAGACGCAACCAGACATACAGTGCCGTGCCATGAGGCTGTTATGTGGCACCGACTTGGGAATAGAAGTGAGCCTATATCCTGCCACTTAACATTAGGGCTGGTCTGTGGAGGTGGTGCCTGAAACTTACATGAGTGAAGGCATGTGAGTGGCAAAGCAAGCCTATTGAAACTGGAGCATAGCCAGACCCTAACCAAAGATGCTAAGAAAAACGGGATACCAGATAACTGCGGTGATCGATGGTGAATATGAAGCTACCCTAAATGTATGCCATGAGTAAGAGCACAAATATAATATTAATAAGATTATTAATTTTCATGATTCCCAATACGTGATACTTTCAAGTGAAAGGCCTAATTAGCAAGAAATATTAGGGAATGCAAGAACACCAGGTTTAGCACATAAGGAAATAAATTATGAAGGGAAAATTAATTTTCCCATTTTACCTTTGCTTAAAAGTAGAATAGATACTATTGTTTCTGAAATACTGGCTGGCAAAGAAGCATATTTTGACTCCAGAGTAGCAGATGTATTTAGAAGGGAAGGTGAATGGGTGACAAATACTGTACATAATTATGAACTAACACTACGATATGATCAGTTAATGTTACATGTCGTTATTGATTTAAAAACCACATCACATTCTGTACCCTTAGATAGAAAATGGTGTAAATTTTGAAATGAAACAATGTGTACCACTGCAGTGAAATGGCATAAAAGGAGTTTCTTCATTTTGTACTCTAACCTTTTTTAATTGTCGGACACTCTCTCCCTTAATTCGGAGGACTTCTAAATTTGGAGAAGCAAACTTGAGTATCCAGGAGTGGAATGTTATACCCCAGTATATTACTGATAATTTTGTTAGGAATGCCCCCATCTGCCGACACGGATTGCTAGTGTGCAATCCCGACATATGTGCAGACTATCTGTAGATAGTCTGCACATACGTCTAAGACCCGTTAGAACCGCGACTTTTTTTTTTTTTTTAAACTTTAACTTTTTACTTTTAGTAGCTCAGTGAGCCCGTGGTTTTAACCTGCTTTAAACCCTTTGGTTAAAACCACGGGCTCGCAGTGCGAGGAAGGGCAGGAGAGATTTGGGGTGGCAGGCAGGAGACAGCAGGGCGGTGATTCAGGAGACAGCAGGGCGGCGATTCGAGGCAGAGCAGGCAGGAGAGATTCAGGGAAGAGCAGGGTGGCAATTTGGGGCAGCAGGCAGGACAGATTCAGGGTAGAGCATCGGGGTGGCAGGCAGGAGAGATTCAGGGCAGCAGAGAGCAGGGCGTGCAGAGAGCAGGGCTTCAATAGAGCTAGAGAGTAGGAAAGGACGTTTGCGACTGGTCCTCAGCAGCTTTTTGATCAGCCAGCCCAGTCGGATCGTGAAATTTGTTTTGTGAGTCGCGTTCCTGCCTACTTTGCATGCCGTTCCCCTCATTTACATGTGCAAATGGGATTCGGATCGGCAGAGAGGTAAGTGAATCGGGCAGGAGTAAAATTGGGTCACAAACCGATCGGTACACGATCAGTTTGCTTAGTGAACCTAGCCCTTTGTTAGCTATTTGGGGATGGGGACGAGGAGGGAGGGAGTGAGTTGGGTTTTCTGGTGGGGGGACTGGGGGCCATGGAGGATATCAGAGTACAGTCCTCTATGGTAAGTAGATCTGATTGTAAATGACTTGCTTGTGTCATTGTCCATGTTTTGTGGTTCTTTCTTTGTTAATAAAAAAGATTTAAACATAAGATATCTTCACATCAAATGGATCTTTGTCCCTCATACATGGGCCCAGGTATTTCGCACCTGCTCAGATAAAGGTGAGCCAGGTTTGGAAGTTAAGGTTGCGACTCTACACTTCATCTCAGCAGTTTTACTCCAATCCCTCTTGTTAATGCACTCACCTGAGCAGCTGCTTTTCCTCGTTTCTCTTTCCTCTGATCCAAGCTCATTCCTCGTGTATACCTTTTCCCCTCGTTCATTGTGGGACATAATCTCAGGTGTGACGGTCTGGGAGCCTATTCCTGAGGTAAGAAAACTGCATTAGGTTTCCAAAAACAAACAAACCATACATTTGAACTAGAGAATGACACGGGGAAAAAAATTTGTCCCCCGTCCCCAGCTGACTATCCTCTGCACCGCCCCGTCACCGCCATTCCCTTCACCGCCCCGTCACTGTCACTGCCATCCCTTTCACCGCCCCGTCACCGCCACTGCCATCCCATTCACCGCCCCGTCACCGTCACCGCAGCATGCATAAAAGCCTCAAACAGGTATGATTTTATATACTTATCTTTATTAACGTATAAAGGAAACATTCTTTACAACTTAGTTAACTATACAAAAACAAAACACAACCTTTAATTGTCCTTATTTTTTAACCCGTGGATGAACAACAAATCATCTGCACAAGTGGGTTAAAATGCAAACCTGCTACCATGAAATCTGATTTTTAAAGGCATGCATTCGTGCAATTGTGCCACAGCCAATGGACTTTGGTGCATTTGCCAAGGGAGAATCGCTACTGTGGCTTTGTAAAAGGGGCCCTTACTGAGTGAAGTCCATAGTCACCTAGACCAGTGTTTCTCTCAACCAAGTTTCCCAGGCCAATCTCCACCCCTGACCCCCATCCCCATCATAATAGTAAATAGTACTAATTGTAATGCAATTTCTTCCATTCATTTTTCATGTACACTACTGTATATAATATTAATTCATTATGGTAACCACAAAATTAAAAGAAACACAAAGCACACTGTATGCAGAGAAAATATTAATTAATATTTGTTTCATTTTTCAAAGAGGTCAAGACATGACTAAAATATGCAATGTCACTTCAGAAACAACTATAGAAAAATAGACAAATATAATGCAAAATATAGATAACTGATATAAATTCTCAAAACTGACACATTTTGATCACTAAATTGAAAATAGTCATTTTTCATATAATTTTTCTATCACTAATCTTCCCCCACCCCATATATATTCCGCAGGTTTTCAAAGAGGTCAAGGCAGATGATTTTATGCAATGTCACCTCAGGAACAACTATACAAAAATAGACAAATATAACCCCTCCCCTTTTACTAAATCGCAATAGCGGTTTTTAGCGCAGGGAGATGCGCTGAATGCCCTGCACTACTTTCAATGCTCATAGGCTCCCTGTGCTAAAAACCGCTATTGCGATTTAGTAAAAGGGGGCCATAGTGCAAAATATAGACAGCAGATAGAAATTCTCAAAACAGACACATTTTGATCACTAAACTGAAAATAAAATCATTTCTCCCACAAGTGGACATGCTCTATGGCTGCTTTAACTGTAAGGCGCCTGAA
The DNA here is from genome assembly GCF_902459505.1 of Geotrypetes seraphini. Lineage (NCBI taxonomy): Eukaryota > Metazoa > Chordata > Amphibia > Gymnophiona > Dermophiidae > Geotrypetes > Geotrypetes seraphini. The sequence goes on from NC_047085.1 coordinate 505,047,370, forward strand.
TCTAAGGCTATATGCTACCATTCTGTAAAGGAACATCTGGGAGCCTATTCACTGCTATAGAATAGGCATTCCCTGTACAATCTCAGGGTGCCTACGAGGAAGAACCCACTTGGAGAATTGCCCCTTATTTTTTTTAAGGATTATAAAAACAGAAGCAATAATGTGAAAAACAAAACCCAGCCTTAAAACAGGTTGAATTAATTTGTGAACCATTATTTAAAGCATACTTAGAAAAAATATTGTTTTCCCTTAACTTAAATGAAATAAACATATTCCTATCCATCATTTGACTATAGCTAAGGGCAAAAGAACCTCATAGAGCTGACCACTTTATCTTCCACAATAGGCACCAAGGTTACTTGGATCAGAGCTTTAAAAGAGCAAGCAGAATCGGGTCCGATGTCCATGCGTTTGGTTTTCTCAAATGGTATACCACTACACTTGCTGCTTTTACTTGCTTCGGGCCTTCCTCGTTGCCGGGACCTGCCTACTTTCTGTTTCCGTGAAGGCAGGACCCGGCAGCGAGGAAGGCCCGAAGCAAGTAAAAGCAGCAAGTTGTAAGCTTCCCTCCGGGGCTCTATTGTGTGCGTGCTGGCTTCCCTTCTCTTCCCTCCGAAACCAGAAGTAGTGTCCCGGAGGGGGGGGGGAGAAGAGAAGTGAAGCCGGCATGCACACAATAGAGCCCCGGAGGGAAGCTTACAACTTGCTGCTTTTACTTGCTTCGGGCCTTCCTCGCTGCCGGGTCCTGCCTTCGCGGAAACAGAAAGTAGGCAGGTCCCGGCAACGAGGAAGGCCCAAAGCAAGTAAAAGCATGCTGGCAAAAAAAAAAGGCAGGCATCAAACAAAATTTTCGGCGGCGAGTCAGCCCAGGAAGGAGTATTGGCGGCAGCAGCAGGATTAGCTGGGCGGTCATCTAAATCAGCCGGGGAGAACACTTACTTGTACCTGACGAAGTTTTCAGGCTTTCAGCTCTTCCCAGTGAAATGAGTGAATCCAATCGAGCAAAAAGAACTGACCAATGAAGAGCCTGTATATTAGGGGGCGGAGTCAATGCGGCAACGTGCAAGTCGGGTAGAGAGTTGGAGGAGACAGACCACATGGCGGAGACAAACATGGCCGCCGGAAAAAATCTGACACCCGGTCCCAAACCAAAGACACATGGTGAAGACAAGGTAAATAGCGGTACATAGAAGGGGGTACATTTGCCTGCGGGGACAAATCTTTTCACCGTTTTTGCGGGCGGTGAAAACTTTTGTCCCCGTGTCTGCGGCGATTTGGCTATGGAGTCTCCATAACCCGCAGCCACGCCGCAGCTCCCTGCGGGGATCGCTCCCCGTGTCATTCTCTAATTTGAACCCGGTTAAAGGCCGGGACATAGAAAAAATAAAGTCCGTACCGCAGAAAGACGAAGGGTTGGGCCTAGGCCCAAAACCCCCGTACCCGGTGGCAGATGAGACGAACCGAAGAAAAAAGTCACTTTTTTTTTTGTTTTGAAAGAAAAGAAAAACGATATCAAACAACGTGAACACAGCGATCAAATCACCAATCCAGCCGCGGTGAAGAGAAGGCACAACGCTACAGAGCTAAGAGGAACAAGTCTTCTCGGCTCCCCGGAAAACGTTGAACTGAGGATCCTCACAGGAGACGCGCCCTCTAGTTAGGGCGGGAAGCCACGCGCGCATGCGCGCTGCAGCACTCGGAAGCTCTTATAAAGATCTTCAAGCTGCGGGGCTCCGTCGGTGACATCACCCATATGTGTGAGAATATGCTGTCTGCTTGTCCTGGGATAAATTATTTACTGACTGAGGCCTAGATGCACTAAATGCTCCGATGGTGTACTGATGGCCGCTAAACCAGTTTGACTGGTTAAGCAACCAACCGAATTTGCCGACCCGATGTTCAAAACGGCTCACTGCATGGCTTTCCGTGCATTCTTACATTTTCCAACTCTGGCATGCAAATGACTCCATTACTATTAAAATGAGGTCATTAATATTAAAATGAGCCATCCGATCAAAGGCCTAACATGGCAGAGCCGTAAATGACTGCTAATACCGACCCGAAAAAAACCCGACAGGTCTGCCATTTTTTTTCATTTATTTCTATGGGCACAGATGTTGTGTGTGTGTGTAACACATGCACAATATCTGCCCCATAAAGAAAAAAATGCTGTGCCGTGCTGCCCCCTGCTTCCTCAATGATGACCTGGAGCAAAAATAAGGCAGAAGGGATGCCCAATATCTCCTGCCTCCATGACCCCCCCCCCCCCCCACTAAACCGACTCCCCCGACCAGGACCCCCTTCCCCTTCCTTAAAAAAAAAAAATCAGCAGAAGGGATGCCCACTCCCTCCTGCCTCAGCCTCCCAGATCCCCTTCACCCCCATACCTCTGAGTGAAGTTGACAGTAGGAGGGATGCCCATTCCCTCCTGCCGCGGGCCTGCCACTCCAAAATGGCAGGTCTTCCCCTTCTCTGTGCATCTTGGGATGCACTGGGAGAGACTTAAGGCCCTGATTGGATCAGATGCCTAAGGTCCCACCTAGGGGAGGGGCCTTGGGCATCTGAGCCAATCATGGCCTTAGGTTCCCCCTAGTGTATCCCAGGATACACCAGGCAAGGGGCCTAAGGCCCAGATTGGCTTAGACACAGCATCTGTGGTTTTGCTCTCTTTTCATTTGCTTTTTTGATTTTATAATGATGCCCATATACTGCTATTAAAAATGTAAAATTATCCCCTACCCAGTGAGATCAGGGTCTGATAATTCTCCTTCATCACCTCCCTGTAAAGCTCTCTCTGCTCTTCTTCTAAATACTCCCACTCCTCCTGGGAGAAAGAGACAGCGATGTCCTCAAACGCCACCTGCATCTGAAATACAAACCAAAGACATACTCAGCATCTTCTGCATCGCCTTCATCAAAAGATCTCCCAATGCTGGTGCTCCTTGGGGTGGGGAAAAGTTTGCTGGATGCATACAATTTACAATTACATAAGACCCAGTCCCAGAACAGGGTTATATATGAAACCACTCCACATTCACAAACACAAAGGGACTGTAATAATAAAAAAACTCAAATACCCTTAATGCAAATCCTGTTCTCAAAAAAAGAGATTTCACTTTTTACTCCTTTACAATAGCATAATTTTAAACCTGTTCCTAAGGCTCAGGCCAGGAAGCCCTGACGCAGCTTAGCGAAACGATGGCTGGCCATCGTTGGCTTTGGCTGAGCAGACTTGCCACAAGAACAGCCGTGTGGATGAAAGATGCGTGGGCCTGATCCAGCACAGCGCTGGGAAAGATAAGTGTTTATCATAACTGTATTAGCAACATTATATACTGGCACAGTCTGGACGCAGTCCAATTACATTAGCGAGAAGCAAATTTAATGGTCCCTCCCAACACAGCTGTTCTTTAGGAGTTTGGGGTAGGACTCCCAGCGCATGTGGATGGAAATTTATTGAAATATTTGAAAAGTATTTATTATTGAAAAAAATATTTATCACTGAAGATAAGCGTACTTGGAGGAGGGGTTTTTTATGCCGATGAGGTAACTCTAATAGTAGCCTGAATGCTTATAAAATTAGCAGCAGGCCCGAGTCTGAGGCTTTTTCTCCCCCTTTACAAGATTCCTGAAGCATTGCAGTGGCTTTTTGAGTTTTAAGTCCACAGTGCATTGTTAAGCCTTAGGAAGAGGTTTAAAATTATGCTATTGTAAAGGAGGAAAAAGTGAAATCTCTTTTTTTGAGAACAGGATTTGCACTAAGGGTATTTGAGGTGTTGTTTTTTTTTTAATTTGAAACCACTCAGTGCCAGGCTCAGCAGAGCATAATCACAGTAACTAGAAACCAATTATATATTGAACCTGGGGCACAAAATCTCCCTTTGGGGGAGCCCTGATCTCTCTCTCCTTTCCTACAAAAGGTTCCCAAGGTTCCCCAGCTCAATTTGGGGTCCAGAATGTATAGTACCCCAGGTTAGAAATGCAGCAGTGTTTGCAACAAGATAACTGGAAGTTGGGGGGACAATCTCTTACCTGAGCAGAAGTTCCTACAGGCATTTTCCTCTCTGGAGCTTGCAGGATTAGAATTGAATTCAGGGCTGTTTCTCTGGCTGAGGGGGAGGAGCTGAAAAGATTTGTCTCTTGCAGCGCTGGAAGGGACAAAAGGGCAGAAGCTCAGAGCTCTGCACAGCCTGATGACGTCACAAAGGAAGAGGCGGAGCTTTAGACTGAGGGCTGCGCTTGCCGACAGACGGTCTTTCCTTCGTGGCTCTACCCTTTGTTACTGCTGATTGGTTGGAAGATTCCCTGGGGGTAGGAAGGAGGAGGAGTTTCAGGTCCCTATGATTCTCCATGGCTAAGCAGCAGGGCAGGATTGATTTTTCAAGGGCCACTAGGCACACAAGTACACTGAGCCCCCTGGCCCTGCCCCACCCCCATTTATTTACCAGTTTTCATGCTTTATATTAAATGATTATATATAAATACCCTTTTCCTCATCTTCTTGTCATTCTCTTCCATCCACTGTTTACCCCTTCCAGAAACTCTGTCTCCCCCTGCCATCTCTCTTCCTGCCCCCCCCCCTTGGTCTGGCATCCATAAGGTGACCATATGTCCCATTTTGAACGGGACGGTCCCGTTATTATATTGCCTGTCCTGTTGTCCCCACATACCACTTCGGGACGCCAAAATGCCCCTTTTTCAGTGGTGAGAGTGATCTAATAACGGGACGGTCCCATTCAAAACCCTGGAAGAGCTAGGGATACAGCTTTCTTTACCTGCTGCCGCTGCTGCAATTCAAGATCCTGCCCCGATCTCTTCCTGTTCCTGCACTGGCTCTCGGATTCGCCGTACCGCCTCGCCCCTTGGAGCAGCACTCTCCTATGTAAGTGGCTGGCCCAGAAGCTTTCTCTCTGACGTCAGAGTGAGGCTTGTGCAGAGCCGGATTAAAGGATAGGTACGTGCCTTGGGCCTGAAACTAACAGGGGGGCCTGTCCGCCGCAGTACAGCAGCGGGAGTTGGAGCGGGCTGGGCGACGGGTGCTTGGGGACGGCAGAATCGTCAGAAGCAGGTGGCGAATGCCCTGAGGAAGAGAAGAAGGAGGAGGAGAAACGGCAGCAGCAGTGCTGGTCGTGGACCCATCGCCCCTCCCCCTCTGTTCAGCGGCAGCATGTCTTGGGGCAGCTGAGGAGTTCTGGTCTCTGGCCCGAATCAGGTTTCAGGTTTATTAAAAATTTTATTAATCGCTTTTTCAAAATTCTAAGCGATGTACAAATCAATAAAATTACAACATTTTAGGGGGAAACAAAACAAACACTTAGAACTAACCTAACAAAACATATTAAAACAAAAGGAAAGGATGGGAAGAGAAATACAAGTTGTTGATAGTAAGTAAGACATGTATGGGAAAAAAAACAATAGGAAGGGAGAAAGCAATGTGCTTCAAAAAAGTTATGAAATAGGATTCAATTGAGGCTCCTAGTCAGGCTTTCTAGCTATCAAATGCATCTTTAAACAGAAAGCTTTTTAATTTGCTCTTAAATCTGTCTAGATTACGTTCTTCCCTTAAATAAATAGGGAGGGAATTCCATGAATGGGGGGGCTGTGACAGAAAAGATGATTTGCTGCCATGTATGGAACAAATGTCTATCCACTCTCATCTCTAATTCTCCCTCCTACCAAACTTTCAGGAAGTCAATCAAAACTTATCTCTTTGACAAATATCTCTGACTCCCGCCCTCCTTGTAACTCTACTTTTAACTATGCCTTGTACCTCCCACCTTCCTGCACCTCCCACCTACCTGCACCCGACTTCCTAAGCCACACCGATTGACTTGTTTATAACCTCTCTATCTCCTTCTTGCCTGCTCCCGACTCGCTAAGTTGTATTGATTGATTGACTTATTTGTAAATTTTGCTGTAGATGTACAGTCTCTTGTCATGTAAACCGCTCTGAACTATTCTGGTACTGCGGTATACAAAAATAAAGTTGTTATTATTATTATTATGTATTAATGATCTTGAGTGAGGGAAGTGTTAATAGATGTTGGTCGTGTGACCTCAGTAATCTTGATGAGGTGTAGGGAATCAATTATTGATGAATAAAGGTGGGAATTTTGTAAAGAAGAGATCTGAGAGTTAACAGACTTAATTTATATGTTATGCGATGAGCAACTGGGAGCCAATGCACTTTCTTAAGGAGAGGTGTCACATGATCGAATTTCTTAGCTTTCATTATAAGTTTAATTGAGGCATTTTGTATAATCTGTAAACGTCCGATTTAATTTTGGGCTATTCCCTTAAATAGAGCATTACAATAGTCGAGTCTTGAAATTACCAAAGAATGAATTAATGTGTTAAGTGACTTTGAACATAAGAATTTCAAACATAAGAATTTGACGTAGTCTGAAAAAAGTTGATTTAACAATACTACTAATGTGGTCGTGATAGGTTAGTTTATAATCAAAAATAACCCCTAGAATCTTAATGCTACTGATCAACTGTAAAGTGGAACCCTTGATAGTGACTGGAAAATTGAGCTTAGGACTATCTTTCCATGGAAAGAGCATAACATTTGATTTATTAACATTGAGAGCTAATCTGTTAGCATCAAGCCATTGGTGAATCTGTTCGATTTTCTTATTGATTGCTATTGTTTCAAGAGGGTTCTTGGAGTCTAGCGGATGTAAAAGCTGAATATCATCTGCGTAAGCAAATACATTAAAACCACTAGATTGGCAGAGAGTCATCAAGGGTGCAAGAAAAATATTAAACAAAAGTGGTGAGAGAATGGACCCTTGGGGAATACCATGTGTTGGCGAGAAACTTTTGAAGGTTGTATTGTTAAAGGACACAATCGAGGATCGATTAGTGAAATAGGATCTAAACCAGGGGTAGGGAACTCCGGTCCTCGAGAGCCATATTCTAGTCGGGTTTTCAGGATTTCCCCAATGAATATGCATTGAAAGCAGTTTTATTTTATTTTTCTTTCCAGCTTATGATTTATCTTTAATCTTATCTATTGTTTTGCCTTTTGTCTTTGTTTTGTTCTATTTCTATCATTTAAATTTCTCCAGAATTCTACTGTTCAACGGCTCCCCCTTCTGCTTCTATTCCTTTCTCTCCTCTCTTCTACCTTCCAAAGTATTTAGATCAATGCTGTCTTGTTAAAATGTTTATTTTATTTTTATTTTTCCTCTAACTCTACTTTTCACTTCTCTATTACCCTCCAGGTACTTTAGTTAGATTGTGAGCCTTCGGGACAGTAAGGGAATTTTCCAAGTACCTTTCTTATTTCTAATCTTAATGTATATTTTCTGTAAACCGCTTAGAACCTAACGGATGTAGCGGTATATAAGAAATAAATTACATTACATTACATTACATTACATGCAAATAGATCTCATGGATATTCTTTGGGGAAATCCTGAAAACCCGACTGGAATACGGCTCTCGAGGACCTGAGTTCCCTAACCCTGATCTAAACCATCAAGGACCTGATCCTTGATGGCAATAGACTGTGAATATGGAGCCGCTGCTGGCGGTGCTGAGGGAGGTGCGCTGGGGCGCGGCCTCCCTCCCCTTAGACGTGCTCGTTAGCAGCTGACTGCCCCAGGTCGTGCAGTTAGACTGGTGAGTCAGTCCAGGGGCAGTTGGGGGGGGGGGAACGGGGATTCCAGTGCAGAGTTGGCACTTAGCATGTGCAGGGATGGAGGGGGTGAAAAGAGGCTCCACTAGGGAAATATCAAGGTGTTTGGGGGGGGACAGGGGTAGGCTTGTTCTCTTTCTCTCTCCTACTAACTCCAGGAGGTGTTAGGGATGCGCTTCTTAGACGTCACTGGAGTTAGCAGAAGGGGACGTCAGGGCTCCTTGGCTCCCATTTATTTAGAGAACTAAGAATATATGTGTTTGCGGTGCAGGAAAGCCAGATTACAGCCCAGCATCCTTCTGGTAGCAGCCACCACTTTGTCACACAGTTTTTCACCTTTCAGACACTATCACTCCACGGTCTCTCTCTCCATCCGTGCATGTCAGCCTCTCACCTACCAGCATATATGGTTCCTTCCGATTATTAATCCCCAAATGCATTACTCTGTATTTCTTTGCACTGAATTTTAGTTGCCAGATATTAGACCATTCCTCTAACTTTTGCAGATCCTTTTTCATATTTTCTACTTCCTCTTCAGTGTCTACTCTGTTACAAATCTTGATATCATCTGCAAAAAGGCACACTTTTCCTTCTAACCCTTCAGCAATGTCACTCACAAACATATTGAACAGGATCGGCCCCAAAACTGAACCCTGAGGGACTCTGCTACTCACCTTTCCTTCCTCCGAGCGACTTCCGTTAACCGACAGCCAGTTTCTAATCCAGTTCACCACTTTGGGTCCTAACTTCAGCCCTTCAAGTCTGTTCAAGAGCCTCCTATGAGGAACCGTATCAAAAGCTAAATTACATCTAGCATATGTCCTCGATCCAGCTCTCTGGTCACCCAATCAAAAAATTCTATCAGGTTCGGTTGGCACGATTTACCTTTTGTAAAGCCATGTTATTATAAAGACAATTCTAGGTAGTGTGATTTGGTGAGAAATTGAGCGCTGCAGTGATGGCTTTATATCCTCTTAGCAGTGCACATGCTGGATTCAATGAGAATGGGATTCAGTTGATTTGGAGGTAATGAGCATCAGGGGATGAGAGACTCTCACCCAAATTCTATAAAGTCTGCCTAGCCAATGTAGTTACCTAACTTGATTAACAGGCTTAATCTGCACCAATAGGTGACAATTAACTCAAAATTGACATTAATTATACTTAAAGTTAGGTACTAATCATTTCTATTGCGCTACACAGAAGAGACAGTCCCTGCTCAAAAGAGCTTACAATCTAGTCAAGACAGACACACCGGACAAGAAGGTGCATCTATACATAGTGCTCAGGTGGGGGGAACTGTATACTGCTGCATTATGATGTCATCAAGAATTCTGGGTGTGACTCAGATGCATTGTGATGTCACTGAGCGTTCAGACAGCTTCTACTAATCATTTCTATAGGCTACTAGACATACCTAGTGCTGCACATCAAAACACAGAAGAGGCAGTCCCTGCTCAAAAGAGCTTACAAGTTAGTCAGGACAGACAAACTGGACAAGAAGGTGCTCAGTGGGGGCACCGTACACAGCTGCCTCTCACCCTCGCTACGCCACTGCCTGGGGGGGGGGGGGATCTGGGTTCAAGTCCTTACTGCAGCCCCTGGTGACCCTGGCCAAGTCATTTAACCCTCCATTGCCCCGAGTACAAATAAAAGATGGTGAGCCTACTGAAGACAGAAACAATACCTGCATATAAAGTGTACAGCTCTGCTAAGTCTAGTAAGGCTATACAAAATGATTAACCCGCGCCCTCTAGTAAGTAGCAATCGCTTCAATTTCATGCATTTGGGGTACTGCCGCGACTCCCTTCCACCACAGTGCAACGACGTGTCCTAGATCAGAAGGTCAAAAGGAAAAAGAGTATATGAGAGCCACTGCCCGGTGCTAAATTAAAGAGCTGCAACGCCCGCACTCTAATGCGCAGACGCCGCGCGCGCTCCACTTCTCCCAGGCCTCCATTCATCCCCAAGCTCTACGCAGAAGCACCCACGTCCAAAGCGCCGCCCACTGTGACGTCGACTTCACTAGACTAACAAAGCCCTACGCAGAATCTCACGTCTAAAGCGCCGCCCACTGTGACGTTGAATTCATTAGATTAACAAAACCCGGCATCCTTTGCTGTCCCCCCACCCACCGAGCAGAATGATTTTGAGATAATACATCGTTCTTTACAAAACAACAAGCTCTTTATTTTTAGAGTGACTGTACTAGATCGAGGAGTTTCAGAGGGAGAGGTCAGTAATTGGGTGGCGGGTACAGATGACCCTAACTAAAAAAGGTTTCTCCTGGTAAGGGATGGCAGCGGCGAGGAGCGATCGGTAGCTTTGCGCAGTGGCAGTATCGTAGCCAATGAGGTTAAACCGAGGCGCGATTATTGCTTATTGAAAACTTTTCCCAATACCCCGCCGTGACGACTTGAAATATAGTCGGCACTGGCAATTTTTGCAAGTCTCTACGGAGACTGAATAGTGAGGTTAAAAAAAAGATATAATGAAGTAAAAAGGGTTTAGCTTTAAATATGGTGGGTTGTTTTTTTTTTTTTTTTTAAATAAAATTTAAGAACTGTGAGTCTTATATTCCTGCTGTCTGCCTGGTTTTTCTGATTCACGATTTCAGCTTGTTTCCTTGCAAAGGCTTGGTAACCTTTCAGAGTAAAGATTATATTTGGGGGGATTCCGTCCATTTGACTCAATTTCTTGATCATAAGTAGGTTTGGTTTTTTTCATTTTTAGGTTTGAGATAGCTGATTTCTATTGAGGAGTAATACTTAAATAGATGCATATAGAGTTAAGGAAATCATTTATTTGCTTTCCTTTTGTTTTTCATGTTTTTCTTTTACCTGTATAAATGTACTCCTCACCAGTTAATGAGGGCTAGATGATAGGTCGATGATTCTATGTAAAAAAAAAATAAATTGTCTTTTGTGATTTTCATATCCTGTTATGCTTCTTTATTGTTTCCCTTTTGACTGTCACCACACCCCCTCCTGAGTACTTTAAGGAATCAGCTGGATATAGAGGAAGGGAGACTTTATTAAGAAGATAGAAACACCCTCATCACCATGTATTTGATCATTGTCATTAAAGAGTCTCAGCCTAATGGCATTTCTAACAACCTACCCTACTTTAAATTTGTTTCAGTTGTGTTGTTGCTATACTATTACAAAATCACTTTTCTTGTTTTTGTTTCTTATCTGATCAGTGGCATAACGAGGGTAGGAGGTCTGATCAGTGGCATTTCCCGCTCCTTCTATGCCCCCCCTGTGCCTCCTCTCTGACCCCCCTCCCATGCCACACTCACGCCCTCTCTTTCCACCCCTGTACATCTTTAAATCTTCGCCAGCACAAGCAGGTTCTCCGGCCTGCTGCTCTCACTAGCGTTGGTTTTCCCTCTGAAATCACTTCCTGGCCCCGTGACCCGGAAGTGATTTCAGAAAGCACCAGGCCAGCATGAGCAGTAAGCTAGAGTAGAGAATGACACGGGGAAAAAAATCTGTCCCCGTCACTGCCCCATCCCAGGCCCACCGGCCCCTTCACCGCCCCGTCACCGCCATTCCCTTCACCACCCCGTCACCGCCATCCCATTCACCGCCCCATCACTGTCCCCACAGCATTCATATAAGCCTCAGTACTGCAATATTTAGCTTATTCTTTCCTTATAAATCAAAGTTCTGGCTGCTGAACTAGAGAAAGAGATGTTCAGCTGGCAGGGCTTTGTTTATAAATTTTTATCAACTCAACTAATATACTACTTTATCCTAAAGCAAAGAAAATATAATTTTTTTTTCTACCTTTGTTGTCTGGTTTCTGCTTTCCTCATCTTCTCATTGAATTCCTTCCATCCACTGTGTGTCTTCTCTCTGCGTCTTCCATTTGCTCTGTTACTGTGCCTCTCCCTTAACCCCCCCCCCCCCATCTTCTTCCCTCCGCTCCCACATAGTCTGGCATCTGTCTTCTTCATTTCCAGTGTCTTTTCCCCACCACCTTCCTTCAATGTCTATTCTATTCCTTTCCACCACCAGCCTTCCTTTCCTCCTTCACCATCTGTTCCTTTCTACCACCCTTCAGCTCCTCTCGTGTGGCCTATCTATCTACCTCCCTCCCTCTTACTTTCGAGGCATGTTACAATGTAATTTGTGCAAGCCGCTGGAGCCTGCGAGCTCGGTCCCCAAACCATCTCGCTTCTGTGTTCCTATTTTCCCCATTTCTAATATCTCCCCTATGTATCTGGCATTGCCCCCCCCCCCCGTGTCCATATACCATCCCCATGGCATGTATGTCCCCTTTATGTCTCTGTCCCTATGCCCCATGCACATAATTTCCCCTCTATTTCTGTTACCTTCCTGTCTCCAGATTTCCCCTGTCTTCCTCTTCCACACCAATGTGTCTCTTCTCTGCAACCACATCTAGCTTCTTTCCCTCTTTCTTCCCTCCCCTGCTTCCAGCATCTGGCTCACCTGCCTGTCCTCCCCTTTCTTTCCTGCTGTGGGTTTCTTTCTCTCCCTCTTCATCCCCTTGACCCAGAATCTCTTTCCCTCCCACTCCCTCCTTCCTAGAGTGAGCCGGGAACACGCGCGGTCCAGCAGCCCCCTCCCGCCTGATTGCAGCGTTCAGTCAGCTCCCTCCCTCCACCTCACCTTAGATGCCGAGTTTGCTGGCTTTCTTTTTTGCCCAGCCGCACGCTTTTTAAAAAAAGCCCAGTTTCGGCGGGTTACCCGCGGCTACTCGCAGCTAGCCGTGGGTAACAATCACCGTGTCATTCTCTAAGCTAGAGCAGAGACTATTCATTATAAGGGTACTCCTAGAAGGAGGGTGCTATATTTATGGATAGATTAATGGCATATATGCACCTAGGTGTGCAAATATGTGCATAAATGCCATCATTTCCAGTAGTTGCTCCCTGTCCCTGGAGGATTTACACTCTAAGTTTGTATCCGAGGCAGTGGATGGATAAGCGACTTGCCCATGATCATCAGAAGAGTCAGCAGTGTTTGAATCCTGTCTTCCCTTCAGGCAAAACCAAGCTAAAATGCAGCAACGGTGCAAGATCTTTAGAATTAGAAGCAGAACGTGATGGCAGAAAAGGACTTTTAGACCCATGTAGTCTGCCTCATTTCATTATATTAGGGATCTTTTGTGCCTATCCTGGGCTTTCTTGAGCCTCAGTTGAGCCGGCCTCCACCCATTCCCTTAAGAGCCTCTTCCAGGCACTCACAGCCTTTTCTCTGCAGCCTCGTATTGTATTTTATTTAATCCGCTTAGGCTTTAGGTGGGATATAGGTGGGCTTTAGGTGCCACCACCCTATGTTCGAGTCCTAACGACTTTTGATGAACATCATCAAGTTTTTGTGGCAGAATACAGAAGTAGATTGTCGGGCCGTTCTTCTGCACAGTATAAATTAGATGTTGTCACCGTTATCTCTTCAAACGCAATCCTATGCCTCCAACACTGCCCATCTGCTGCTGCCCAGATGGGTGGTACATCGTTAGTCTGACATCTCCCCTGAAGCCTATCAAGTTTAAGTTTCAAGTTTCAAGTTTAATATTCATTTGATTAATCGCTTATAACAGTATCTAAGCGATGTACAATTTAAAAACCATCAGCATGTGGTAATACATTTAATTTACAAATATGAAACAAAAGACAGACAAATTTGGACAAACAGGAAAGGGTGGGGAGGAAGGGGGAAAGTTACAATTTTGTTATGTATTAGAATTTAACATCAAAAGGAAAGCACATTGGGTAGTAATGGGTTAAGATGAGATAAGAAGAATGCGGGAACCATGAAATGTTGTGTTTTATGAATCAAATGCATCTTGAAATAAATATGTTTTTAAAATTTTTCTTAAAAGAGACAAGATCTGTTTCGTTTTTAATAAAATTTGGAAGGGAGTATCCGCCTTGGGAGGCCCTGCTGGTAATGAAACTATAGACGACATTGCTTTCAGCTTCTCAAATGCACGCAAGCCCCAGTGGCATGATAAGCCCAAGTACCATGACTGGAGTAGGCGGGATATAAGTTTGTTAAATGAATACATGCATACATAAATTGTGACCTAAGCATTCTTGTCTTTGAGAAATATTTGCTTTTTATTCCTTTTTTTTTAACTTTGAGGTATTTGAATGTCTCAAATATGCATGGGAACCTCTATAAAGAGAGCTTTTAATAAGACATAGTTTGTGTGTTAAATCAGACAGAGGGGCATGGCTTGGCGAACATGGTGATCAGACGTGCTGACCGAGCTCTCTCCGGAAACGGCAATAAACGCAGATAATCTGCTTCCTTACTGAGCTTCAAAGATATCCGGGGTTTTTTTGTACCTGAGCGTCTATTTCTCAAAGAATGTCTTCCACAAAAAAAAATAAAATAAAGCGGAACAACAGACTCTCTTCTCCCGAGCGGTAAGAGGCCTAAGCGTGAGCCATCTTCTCCTGACAAAATGGTGCAGAAGTCAATCGACTCGCAGCTTGAACTGCTGCTGTCGGAAATAAGCCTTCAAGGGCATAATGTCCAAACAGGTTGAAGAATCACAGCTCACCAGAGCAGAATTCGAAACTCTCAATGCACAATTTACAGATGCTTGCCATAGAATTAATGTTTCTCAAAGATTTTACTTCCCAAACACGCGCATGCTGTCACGCTTGGCCCTAAGCATGACCAAGAGATCAAGCTTCTGAAAAATGACCTTGAAGTCTTAGCCAACAGATGCAGAAGAAATATTTGTGTACTGGGAATTCCAGAATCTTCAGAAATATCTGACACTGTAGCTTTCCTCATTAATCTTATACTGTCACTGCTGGGTCTTACCTTTGATATACCACTAGAGTTCAAAAGGGTGCATCGTGTTCCCTCGTGGCCTAGCACATCTCAAAAATCCCCGAGACCAGTTGTCGCAAAAGTTCTACGCTATCAACATATTCTCCAGATCCTCAATGCAATGAAAGAAAAGAAACATCTTCTATAACAGGGAAATAAAATCCTTTTTGTCTCAGATCTTGCCAAAACAACAGTAAATCATCAAAAGATCTTTTTACAATGACAGAACCTCAAGGATATTGGAGCAAGATTTGGTTTACTGTACCCAGCACGTCTACCACCCTGCAACATCAATTCATGACCTCTTGCTCTGCCACTTCCCTGTCTCTGAAAAAGATTTGTTTGCATATTGATATTTTTTTTGCAGTATTTAAATGACTATATCGTATCCCTCCCATCCCTCCTTTGCTCTAAGGTACAGATATTCAGGTCTTCAAGTCTGTTCTCATAAATCTTTTGGAACAAGCCCCAGGTCATTTTTGTCACCTTCCTCTGAACCATTTCAGCAATTTCTGCTCGATAGTTCCTTTCTCCATTCCTAAATATTGATATACACGCTCCTGATCGAGTTCCTTTATCTCACAGTTATCAGTCAGAGAGATATTTTGCTCAACTTTCCCTTAAAGAAAGTGATCGTAGCACATTTATCCAGCCCAAAAATCATCTTGATGTCATCTGAAAACGTTTTCACTACTCAAACTTTAATGGATATTCAGAGATAATTGAAAAGTGAAACATTTATTGCACTCAGTACATGTAAAAGGTTTCTCTCCTGTGTGAACTATTTGATTAATTTTTTAGATATGATAGATTACTCAAACATTTGTTGCATTCAGTCCATATAAATGGTTTCTCTTCCATGTGAATCCTTTGATGATGTTTCAGATGTGATAGATGTATGCACTCAGTACAAGGGTGGTTTGAAAAGTTTGGTAAAAAAAAAAAAATTAAATAACACAGTGTCCATCGAGGGCTACACGTTTCCAGTTTTTTCATAAGCTATTTTTCCTAGGATATGAAAAACTGGAAACTCGTTGGACTAAGTGTTTAACTTGCTTTTTTTTTTTTTTACCATCCTCGTATATACAGGCACTTATTTTGTACTTGGGGGGAATGAAAGAAGCAGTGCTGGGATTGATCCCACAACCTCAGGGTGCTTAGGCAACAGCTCTACCCCCTAAGCCAGGGGTGCCCAACGCGTCGATCGCGATCGACAGGTCGTTCGCTCAGGCGACCCCAGTCGATCGCACAGCAGGTTCCCTTCTTCCCTTCTCTTTTTTTCCCCTCCTGACTGGCCCGCCTCTTAAAGAACGCTGGCCAATCAGAGTGCTGGAAGGGCGGGGTGAAGGTCGGTGGGGGACGGAGCTCAGCGCATCACAAGAAATAGAAGCGCCTGTAATGATTGAGGTAAGAGCGAGGCCTAATGCTGCCCGATATACAATTAAAAACCCCCAAAATCGGCCTCCCAATCAGTGGCGTACCGAGGTGGGGAGGTCCTCCCCCGCCCCGGGTGCACGGCTTGGAGGGATGCACAGCCGTCCGGGTCCTCCTGCCCTTCCTTTCCACCGGTCTGTGCATGGGGCTCGCACCCGCCGCCCAAATGGTGCTGTTGGTTATCGCGAGACTCGCGGGAGTTGACGGCACCATTCGAGCGTCGGCGCGGGACCAGGCAGGCGCAAGCCCCGAGCGCGGATCGGGGGAAAAGAAAGGCAGGATGACCCGGAACTGACCGGCTGTGCACCCCTCCAAGCCGTGCACCCGGGCGGATCGTCCCCCTTCTAAATCCATTGTACTTGTCTTTTATTCAGTTCCACTAATGAGCATTGTGACAGGCAGTTCTTATGGGGCAGTTCTTGGAAGTATTTCTTTGTTTTTCTGTGCCTAAGTATTCTATTAATTTAACTTCCTTATTCCTGTGGGGATCTCCAAAGGGGATGAATGGGAGACGGCCGGTGGCAGGTGGTACTTTAGCAATTCTTACAGGTTGCCATAGGCCTCAGGAGCTGTCTTCCCTCTGCCGTGGTCCTGCCCCTCCTCTAAGTCAGAGACAGGCTTGGGGCAGAGGGAAGACAGCTCCTGAGGCCTATGGCAACCTGCAAGATCGCTAAAGTACCAGCGATCCTCTCTGCAGACTGCTCCCTGCTGGAATTAGGTAAATGGATGTGGGGAGGGTAGGCCTTCAGGGGGGGGGGGTGCAGTCCTTCAAGGGGTAGTGCAGGCCTTCAGGGGGAGTCAACCTTTGAGGGGGAATGTGCAGACCTTCAGGGGGGGGGTCAGGCCTTCAGGGGAGGGGGGCTGTATAATAAAAAAATATTTGAACATAAATACAAAGTACACTCGGTGTGTATATATATATATATATATATAAATATATATATGTTTAGCATTTTTATTGTTGGTAGATCATTTTGACTTGGTCGTTTTAAAAGTAGCTCGCAAGCCCAAAAAGTGTGGGCACCCCTGCCCTAAGCCATTCCTCACCTCTGTTCTGCTCCCGGAAGATTCATGCTAGGGGACACTCAAAATACTGAAGGGAATAGACTTAGTAGATAAAGACAGGTTGTTCACCTTCTCCAAGGAAGGGAGAACGAGGACACTCTCTAAACCCACACTTCATCCTGAATCACAGAAACAAGAACTCCCGCAGAATCCAGCTATTTGCTTTCCCCTCCCTAAAACTCTGTCACTCCAATAAATTCTTCGACAAAACCTTCGCCTTCCAGGCCGCCAAACTAAACCCGTGGATAGCCCAATTAATCCTCAAGGCTCCAACATACCTCAGCTTCAGAAAAATACTCAAAACACACCTCTTCCAACGCCACGACACTTAATTGCCCCCTCCTCAAAGAACCCCACCCTCCCCCCCTTTTCTTATTCACGCCCCACCCCACCCCCGATCCACCCTATCCTGCTACCCAATTTCATCTACTTAGTTGCCTGCATCCCTGTTCAATTTAACACTTAACTCTATGTAAATCTGTTCAATTAATACTTAACTGCATGTTACTATGTTTAATCAATGTGAACCGCCTAGAACTCACTGGGTAAGGCGGTTTATAAGAATAAAGTTATTATTATTATTATAAAGTTGAAAGGGGATAGATTCAGTACGAATGTAAGGAAGTTCTTCTTCACCCAGAGTGGTAGAAAACTGCAACGCTCTTCCAGAGTCTGTCATAGGGGAAAACACCCTCCAGGGATTCAAGACAAAGTTGGACAAGTTCCTGCTCAACTGGAAAGTACGCAGGTGAGGCTGGACTCATTTAGAACACTGGTCTTTGACCTAGGGGGCCGCCACGTGAGCGGACTGCTGGGCACAATGGACCACTGATCTGACCCAGCAGCGGCAAATTATTATGTTCTTAAGATGGGTTTAGTGTTATTCTCACTTCATAGAACTTTAACGCTGCAGTCATTTCCTGCTGTGTGAGGAAAGCATTGTGTGAAATGTAGTCTCATACATACTGCAGCCTCTCCTGCTTACCTGTATAGTGGTCTTTCTCCTAAGACTTTCTCCCCTTTTCTCTCATCTAAGCTTGGATCCTTTCTCTCACTGTGGCTATTTCTTGGTTACCTCTACAACCTTTGTTCTGATGGGTCTGCAAAGTAATGACCCGCTCTCTGTTACCAAGCTCTGTCCCTACTGGTCTATTCTGGCCCTTAGCCTTCTGAGTAGAGAATGATACAGTGACAAAGGACACGGTACTACTCGAAAGGGTCCAGAGAAGAGCGACTATAATGGTTAAGGGGATGGAGGAGTTGCCGTACAGTGAGAGATTGGAGAAGCTGGGCCTCTTCTCCCTTGAAAAGAGGAGACTGCGATCGAAACATTCAAAATACTGAAGGGAATAGACTTAGTAGAGAAAGACAGACTGTTCGCCCTCTCCAAGGTAGGGAGAACGAGAGGGCACTCTCTAAAGTCAAAAGGGGATAGATTCCGTACAAACGTAAGGAAGTTCTTCTTCACCCAGAGAGTGGTGGAAAATTGGAGTGCTCTTCTGGAGGCTGTTATAGGGGGAAACACCCTCCAGGGACTCAAGACAAAGTAGATAAAGACAGGTTGTTCACCCTCTCCAAGGTAGAGAGTACGAGAGGGCACTCTCTAAAGTTAAAAGGGGATAGATTCCGTACAAACGTAAGGAAGTTCTTCTTCACCCAGAGAGTGGTAGAAAACTGGAACGCTCTTCCGGAGTCTGTTATAGGGGAAAACACCCTCCATGAGGCGGGGTGGTTAACAGCTGGCTTGGACAGGATGTGGGAAGGATCGTTCCTGTCCTAGCTCACTGCTAGACCATTAGGGCTTAAGGGAGGCCTGCAGTGTTTATCGGAGGCTGGGTGCAGAGCTGGGCAGCAAAGGAGGGAAGGAAAGAGGGCTGGATGCAAGGTATGGCAATTGAATATAACCCCCCCCCAAAAAAAAAAATTATATTTGAGTGAACCTTTTTTCTCCCTTTTTTGGGTGGAAAAAGGTTACCTTGATTTATAATCGGATCAGTTTATATTCGAGTATATATGGTAATTGCAAAAATCAATTGGTTTCGCAGCCAGACCTAACAGTGCAATGTCTAATAACAAGGAGAACACTTCTCATTCCAAAGAAAGAGCAAAGTAATGCTTCTAAAAATTAAGGACCATCTATGCCCAAGCTATAAAGCTGTTCACCACAGTAGATGGTAGCAGAATAGATGATTATATCAAGTACAACAAATCAAGGCAATAAAGCAGAAGGGTGATATGAAAGGAGCATATGGAACCAAAGACCAGCTAATGAAAAATAAAGCCATCACACCCAGTGCTAAGAAAAGATATCTCAGTGTAGCATTAATAGAGTATAAGATAGCATTCCACATTCTTGGTTTATAAATTGACTTAAAATGTAAACTCTGGGTTGATCGATACATCAAATTCACCGTGAAAATATGGCAGACCCACAATAACATACATAGTAACATAGTAACATAGTAGATGACGGCAGATAAAGACCCGAATGGTCCATCCAGTCTGCCCAACCTGATTCAATTTAAAAAATTTTTTTTTTTTTTTTTTTTTTTTCTTCTTAGCTATTTCTGGGCGAGAATCCAAAGCTTTACCCGGTACTGTGCTTGGGTTCCAACTGCCGAAATCTCTGTTAAGACTTACTCCAGCCCATCTACACCCTCCCAGCCATTGAAGCCCTCCCCTGCCCATCCTCCTCCAAACGGCCATACACAGACACAGACCGTACAAGTCTGCCCAGTAACTGGCCTAGTTCAATCTTTAATATTATTTTCTGATTCTAAATCTTCTGTGTTCATCCCACGCTTCTTTGAACTCAGTCACAGTTTTACTCTCCACCACCTCTCCCGGGAGCGCATTCCAGGCATCCACCACCCTCTCCGTAAAGTAGAATTTCCTAACATTGCCCCTGAATCTACCACCCCTCAACCTCAAATTATGTCCTCTGGTTTTACCATTTTCCTTTCTCTGGAAAAGATTTTGTTCTACGTTAATACCCTACGTTAATACCCTACGTTAATACCCACAATCCATCTGAAAGTATGACGATGGACAGTTTTGTTATTCCTAACATAAAAATCTAGTGTGAAATACTTCAGGGAAACTCTCTGTTGCCCCACTTTTGTTTTGCATATCACTTAATCTACTAAATAATCTTATGAACTCATTGATCTATATATTTAGCTCTATCCATATGTACGCCCCAGGTACTTATGACTTGGACTGGCCTCTATGAAGACGGGATACTGGGCTAGATGGACCATTGGTCTGATCCAGTAAGGCTATTCTTAGATTGTAAACAATTTTTATTGACTGAAAACAGGCGGAATCATAGAAAAACAGTTGTATACAAAACCAATAAGGCTGTTCTTACAAGTTGCTCCTCTCTGCTGGTTCCAAGTGCAAAATGGCTGCCGGAACTTCCCATGGAAGTCTCAGTTACCATTTCCATTGGAATAGCACACAGGGCAGGAACAAGTAGGGTTCATTCCTACCTCTACAGACAGCACTACGCCACCAGAGGAGGGCCTACCAGTGTTAGGTGGCAAGGAGCCTGGGGTGCTGCTAGTGGAGTATGCTTTTTCAGTTGGGGGGGGAGGAGGCATTTTCACTTACAGTTTCAATTTCTGTTGAAACCCAGCAGACAACTTTGATCTCAGATTCAGTTTCGGTAGAAACCAAAAATTCTGGGTTCGGTTGGGCTCTTGGGGGAAGTAGGAGTTTCGTCAGCCGTAAGCCTGATGTCATTATGCCATTGTATAGATCCATGGTGAGACCCCACCTGGAGTATTGTGTGCAGTTCTGGAGGCCGCATTACCGCAAGGATGTGCAGAGACTTGAGTCGGTCCAAAGAATAGCCACCAGGATGGTCTCGGGACTCAAGGATCTCCCGTACGAGGAACGGCTGGATAAATTAAAGCTATACTCACTCGAGGAACGCAGAGAGAGGGGTGACATGATCGAGACATTCAAGTATCTCACGGGCCGCATCGAGGTGGAAGAAGATATCTTCTTTTTCAAGGGTCCCGCGGCAACAAGGGGGCATCCGTGGAAAATCAGGGGCGGGAAACTGCACGGGGACACCAGGAAATTATTTTTTACTGAAAGGGTGGTTGATCGCTGGAATAGTCTTCCACTTCAGGTGATTGAGGCCAGCAGCGTGCCTGATTTTAAGGCCAAATGGGATAGACATGTGGGATCTATTCAAAGTAGATAGGTAGGGGAGGGTCATTGGGGTGGGCAGACTAGATGGGCCGTGGCCCTTATCTGCTGTCTATTTCTATGTTTCTATGAAGCGAAGATTGGTTTTGCCCAAGTCCTTTGTCTATGCTTAACATTTAGTTTCACTGTGTTATAAGTGCTGTATGCAAATCTCTGCTCATGATAACCTTCCTGTTTGGAGGAACCCAATAACACTGGCACAATCAGACATTTGCAATCATGTAACAGATGAATCATGTCTTTAATGAGGAACACAGTGGTACAATGACTGTAAATAATGGCAATTCTATGCTGTCATCTTCAAGGTTTCCATAGCTCAATATAATGTTGAGAAAGTCTCTAGCACTAAGTTTGCAGCATGTACACAGTAGAAAATAAAACACAATTATTCATATTCATTTTTCATACTCTGGCATAGTGGCAAGTCCATGGTGCTTTGCAACAGAATTCATGATGGTGTAGTTCTGGCCTCGTATGCCTGGAAAAAGGTTGATCAAGCTGTGGTCCTACAGTTTCCTATGTTTCCGCCACATCTTCTTGAACTTAGTTTGTGTGATCTGTTCTGTCGGCTGGGATCAAGTTAAAGACTGTTAATGTCTCCCATGTGGGTCTTTTGGTGAATTTTTAAATGTGAAGGCTGGGTGAAGCATTGCATTCAGTGTATAGATAAATGGTTTGTCTCCCTTGTGAAGCCATTGGTGAAATTTACGATTTGAAAGAGAGAAGTTTTTATTACACTGAGTACATAGACATCATTTCTCTCCTGTGTGGATTTTTTTTGGAGACATTTTAGAGTCGAAAGCTGAGTGAAGCTTTTAGTGTAAATCTTTTTTATGGATGAAAATGAAGACAACCGAAAATCGGTATCATCTTCAAAAGTACATAAAACCCCTCCTTCTCCCCAACAATCACAAATAGTATCAGCAGAAAGAAACCAACCAACATCCCAAGGCCTCTGTGTCTGATAGGCCTGGAAAGAAAAAGGAACAAAGGCTCAACCACTTAGGATCCTCCTGCTGGCCACCGAACAAGCAAACTGCAGCTAAAAAAAGAAAATAAACCCCATCTGACCACCCAGCCCCAAACCCTAGAAGACTGGGAAGAAGAAGAAAGAACAGAGAAAAAGAGAGAAGAGAGAGAAAAAAAAGAAAAAAAAAAGAGAAAAAAGAAAAGAGAAGAGAGAGAAGAAAAGCGAAGAGAGAAAAAAGAAGAACAAAAGAGAAGAGAGAAAGAAAAGAACAGAGAAGAAAGAAGAGAAGACAGAGAAAAGAACAGAAGAAAAGAGAAAGAGAGAGAGAAAGAAGAAAAGAACAGAGAAGAGAGAGAAAAAAAGAAGGAAAGAGAAGAGAGAAAGAAGAAAAAGAAGAGAAGAGAGAAAAGAACAGAAGAAAAGAGAGAGAAAAAGAAGAAGAGAAGAGAGAAAGAGAGAAAAAGAAGAAGAAAAGAACAGAGAAGAGAAAAAAGAAAAGAGAAAAAGAAGAAGAGAAGAGAGAAAGAGAGAAAAAGAAGAAGAAAAGAACAGAGAAGAGAAAAAAGAACAAAAAAGAGAAAAAGAAGAACAGAACAGAAGAAAGAAGAGAAGAGAGAGAGATGAAAGAAAAGAACAGAGAAGAAAGAGAAGAGAGAGAGAAAAAAGAAGAAAAGAACAGAGAAGAAAGAGAGAGAAACAAAGAAGAAAAGAACAGAAGAAAGAAGAGAGAGAAGAAAAGAGAAGAAGGAAAAGAGAGAAAAAAGAACAGAGAAGAGGAGAGAGAGAGAGGAAAAAAAAAGAAGAAAAGAGAAAAAGAGAGAGAGAAAAAAGGATGGTGTTTATGTTAGCTCAGGGGAAGCAACCCAACCGTCTACCCTCCCATGCTTGCCAAGAAGAAAAAAAAACCAAAGACTCAAGCACTTAGGATCCTCCTGCTGTCAACTGAACAAGCAAACTGCAGCTAAAAAAAGAAAATAAACCCCATCTGACCACCCAGCCCCAAACCCTAGAAGACTGGGAAGAAGAAGAAAGAACAGAGAAGAAAGAAAGGGAAGAATCTGGATCCGATAAATGGATCCAGTTCTCATCCTGTGGTATTATCGGGTCAATTGGTATCTCCTCTATTAGCCTTTCAGGAGGAGGCTTTTGTTGCATAAGAGACCCGGGATGAGCCCCAGGAAGTTTCCCTTAAAGATTTGTGGATGATAAACACTAGAGTTGAGGGGTTATTAAAGTCAGTGGTGACTCAAAATGTAAAGTTTTCTAAAGAAGTAGTAAATAAGTTAGAAAGTGTGTGGTGCAGGGGTTAGAGCTATAGCCTCCGCACCCTGAGGCTGTGGGTTCAAATCCCTCGCTGCTCCTTGTGACCCTGGGCAAGTCACTTAATCCCCTCATTGCCCCAGGTACACTAGATAGAGTTTGAGCCCACCGGGACTGATAGGGAAATATGATAAAGCAGTGTTTTTCAACCTTTTTTGGGCAAAGGCACACTTGTTTCATGAACAAAATCACGAGGCACACCACCATTAGAAAATGTTAAAAAATTTAACTCAGTGCCTATATTGACTATATATAAAGTAATTCTCTTGAATAGGAATCAAATAAACACCAAGAAAGTATTTTATAATTACTTTATTATGAAATATTAAGTAAACAGAATAGTGAAAAATTATAAAATACTTTATTCAGTGCGAAAACTGGGCCTGTTTGGCTGAACACAAACCTGATATTCTGGCTGGAATCGAAGAAAGACACACACGTAGCTCTTCGTCAACAGCCGTTCCCTTCACCGCCCCGTCACCGTCACCGCCATCCCTTTCACCGCCCCGTCACCGTCCCCGCAGCATCCATATAAGCCTTAGTACTGTAATATTTAGCTTATTCCTTTCTTATAAATCAAAGTTCCTGCTGCTGAACTAGAGAAAGAGATGTTCAGCTGGCAGGGCTTTGTTTATAAATTTTTATCAACGCAACTAATATACTATTTTATCCTAAAGCAAAAAATAAATAAATAAATATATATTTTTTTTCTACCTTTGTTGTCTGGTTTCTGCTTTCCACATCTTCTCATTCAATTCCTTCCATCCACTGTGTGTCTTCTCTCTACGTCTTCCATTTGCTGTTACTGTGCCTCTCCCTTCACCCCCCCCCCCAATTGGTCTAGCACCTATCTTCTTCCCTCCGCTCCCCCATAGTCTGGCATCTGTCTTCTTCCCACTCTGTCTTCCACATTTCCCTTCAGGGTCTGTTCCTCTCCACCCTCCTTCAATGTCTGTCCTATTCCTTTCCACCACCACCCTTCCCTCCCTCCTTTACCATCTGTTCCTTTCTACTACCCTTCAGCTCCTCTCACGTGGCTTATCTATCTACCTTCCTCCCTCTTATTTTCATGGCACGTTACAATGTAATTTGTGCAAGCCACTGGAGCCTGCGAGCTCGGTCCCTGTCCCATCCCCACAAACCATCTCGCTTCTGTGCTCCTATTTTCTCCATTTCTAATATCTCCCCTATGTATCTGTCATTGCCCCCTCCTGTGTCCATATACCATCCCCATGGCATGTCCCCTTTATGTCTCTGTCCCTATGCCCCATGCACATAATTTCCCCTCTTTCTGTTACCTTCCTGTGTCCAGATTTCCCCTATCTTCCTCTTCCATACCAGTGTGTCTCTTCTTTTCAACCCCATCTAGCTTTTTTCCCTCTTTCTTCCCCCCCCCCCCTGCTTCTAGCATCTGGCTCACCTGCCTGTCCTTCCCTTTCTTTCCTGCTGTGGGTTTTTCTTTCCGTCTTCATCCCCTTGGCCCAGAATCCTTTTCCCTTTCACTCCCTCCTTCCAATTTGAGCTGGGAACACGAGCGATCGCCCGGTCCCCGCAGCCACCACTCGCCTGCCCAATCGATCCTACTGTTTAGCCAGCTGTCTCCCTTCGCCTCACCTTAGTTTGTAGGTTTTGTTTTTCGGCGACATGCACGCTTTCCCAAAGAGCCGCGCACGCGCGGCTGCTCAGTGTTCAATCTTCTGCTCTGCTGAAACTTCCTGTTTCCGGTTGTGTCAGAGCAGAAGATCGAAACTGAACAGCAGCGGGGACCGGGGGAGTCTCATGGGAGCGCGTGCGGGACCCGGCCTGAGGCCTAATCAGTGTCTGCACCGTACAGCACACCAGGCAACATCTCGCGGCACACTAGTGTGCCGCGGAACAGCGGTTGAAAAACACTGTGATAAAGTACTTAGGATATAAGTGGTATATAAATAAATAAATTCCAACTTGAAGGTTTTAGAGAAATGCATTTTAACAACTGAGTCTCATGTTTCAACTTTACAAGTTGTGTCTTCCTCAGCTGTTAAAGACTCACATATTACTCACACTTGATTTGAGAAGATGGAAAATATGTTACGGGCAAAAAATCTGCATCAACTTCCCCAAAACTCATTTATTGATCCCAGAAATTTTGGGCTCCTTTTACGACGGCGCGTTAGGGCCTTAACCTGCGGAATAGCGCGCGCTAAAATGCCTCCTCTTGAGCAGGCGGTAGTTTTTCAGCTAACGTTTACTAATCCGCTGCGTGCGCTAAAAATGCTAGCGCACTTTTGTAAAAGGAGCCCTTCGTTGCGGAAATATTTTAAAGAAGTTTTGGGGCTGGCAGATGCAGAGACTTTGCCCATAACAAATTTATATTATATTCCACAGAAAAATAAAGTTTCTGCGAAATTAGGAGTAGACCAGTTGGAACAGATAGAGTTTGATTTAACTGGTTTCGACTCACAGGATATGATTCAAATTAGGGGGTCCTTTTATCAAGCTGCGGTAGGGGGTTTAACGCGCATTAAACCGCCTGATGGGCTAGCCGCTAGCGCCTGCATTGAGCAAGCGTTAGTTTTTTAGCTGACCGCAGGGGTTAGCACGTGATGAAATGTCCGACGGGCTAATACTGCTAGCGCGGCTTGATAAAAGGACCCCTAAGTCTATTGCTGACTTGTGCAAAAGATAGATAAGTCCTTAATTATGAAAGCTTATTTTCAAAATAATCTTGCAATATTTTGTGGAGATAATGTACTAATTTTTCCTGATGTGGCTCAGGCAACCCAATTAAAGAGGAAAGCTTTTTTAGTTTTAAAACCAAGGGAATTGGCCTTGGAAGCCACATTTTATTTGAAATTTCCATGCAAATGTCTTGTGAAATTTAAAGAATCCTTAATAATAAAACCCTTATCGCACATGCGCAGTAGAAAATTTGTGATCCCTGCGTCTGTGGGATGTGACTCTGTGCCGAATTCGATTTCTGGCGGGTGGGGCGGCTTGCGGTGCGTGCGTGTGGAGTCTGGCACTTTGATTTGCTGACGTTGCTTCCTGCCTAGGGCCTTCCTCGCTGCCGGGTCCTGCTCCTGCCTTCACCTACAAAGAAAGTAGGACTGAAGCAAGCAGGAGCAGCGACCTACCGCTACTGACCGCTGTGTGAGACCCGGGAGGAGGGGGGATGAGAGGTCTGCCTGCTATAACCACTCCTGCTCCTCGCGGCTGTTGCTGCTGCTGCCACCCACCGACAGGTTAGAGCTGGCCAGTCGGCCCGCCTGCTCGCGGCAGTCCTGGCCAGAGGTTGGCAAAGACCTCTGTGAGCTCCAGCCACCGCCACCAGCAGGTCGCGCCGCTCCTCTTCCATCAGCCCGTCCGACTCCTCTTCACTGGACGACGGGTCCAACATGTCAGGGGCTTCACTTTCTTCTTCTTCAGGAAGTTGGGGGGGGGGGGGACACACACAATTCCTTCTGTTGCTGCCGGGTTTCGGTTATTGGAGGTGGAGGGGGGGATAGCTGGGAAAGGAAGAGTGGCTTCTCTCCATTGCAAGGTGAAGAGAAAAGTTGGAGCACCTGGGCAGACACGTCGAGTTTTTCTGCCAGCCCAGACTATTTCCTTGCTGAGAGGAGGGGAGGACTTCCAGAAGTGAGTTGAGGGAGTGGGAAGGAAGTCTAAGCCAATTCAGTCCTATGGCAGCAGGCGGCCAACCTGTCACTTCTCCCCGCATGACGCCAAGCGCACCTTTTAGCAACTGGAGCACAGGTGGGAGGAAAACAAAAAAACCCTGTAGCGCCCACAACAATGCAATACGTGGACAGGGAGGAGGGAAAAGGGCTACTTCAGGACAGGGGGAGCAGGCAAGGGGTGCTGCTGCTGTACAGGGAAGTGGGGGGGGGGACGAGGGAAAGGGGGCCAGGGAGCAAACTTGCTATGCTTTGGGGGGAGGGGTGTGCTGGGGCAGGCAGCAATCATGGTTTGCTCTGGGGCCACGGAGAGAGACAGAAAGAAAGGCAGACAGGCATGGCGCCACAGAGAGAGATAGGCAGGCAGGGGGCCACAGAGAGATACAGAAAGACAGGCAGGTAGCGCACGAGAATGAAAGACAGACGCACACAGAAAGACAGCGGGCAGGGAGAGAGACAGAAAGCAAGAAAGACAGACAGGGTCAGGGAGGGAGACAAACAGAAAGAATGGAGGCCAGAGAGACAGGGGCCAAGGAAAGATAGGGGGCCAGAGAGATAGCCAGAAGCCAAGGAGAGAGAGACAAAGAAAAAAAGACAGAAACAGACAGCGGCCAAAGACAGAGAGAGAGAGAAAAAAAAAGACAGACAGCTCACACGGTAAGTTTTCATTAAATTTTGTGATCTGTTAAGTCTACACATCTTCTAGCACCCGTTAATCTAACGGGCTTAAACACTAGTGTGAATATATAAGAACATAAGAAGTGCCTCTGCTGGGTCAGACCAGAGGTCCATCATGCCCAGCAGTCCGCTCACGTGGGGGCCCACCAGGTCCAGGACCTGTATAGTAACTCTCTATCTATACCCCTCTATCCCCTTTTCCTTCAGAAAATTGTCCAATCACTTCTTAAACCCTAATACCGTACTCTGTCCTATCACGCCCTCTGGAAGCGCATTCCAGGTGTCCACCACCCTTTGGGTGAAGAAGAACTTCCTAGCATTGGTTTTGAATCTGTCCCCTCTTAATTTTTCCGAATGGCCTCTCGTTCTTGTAGTTATCGAAAGTTTGAAGAATCTGTCCCTCTCCACTTTCTCTATGCCCTTCATGATCTTGTAAGTCTCTATCATGTCCCCTCTAAGTCTTCGCTTCTCCAGGGAAAAGAGCTCCAGTTTCTCCAATCTTTCAGCGTATGAAAGGTTTTGCATACCTTTTATCAAATGTGTCGCTCTCTTCTGAACCCTCTCGAGTATCGCCATATCCTTCTTTAGGTATGGCGACCAATATTGGACGCAGTACTCCAGATGCGGGCGCACCATCACCCGATACAACGGCGGGATAACTTCTTTCATTCTGGTTGTAATACCCTTCTTGATTATACCTAGCATTCTATTTGCTTTCTTAGTGGCTGCTGCACACTGCGCCAACGGCTTCATTGTCTTATCCACTATTACCCCCAAGTCCTTTTCTTGGGTACTCTCACTCAATAACAGTCCTCCCATCGTGTAGCTGTATCTCGGGTTTCTGTTTCCTACGTGCAAGACTTACATTTCTCTACATTGAACTTCATCTGCCATCTCATCATCCACTCCCCTAGTTTGTTCAGGTCCCTTTGTAAGCCTTCGCAGTCCTCTATAGTCCTAGCCCCACTAAATAGTTTGGTGTCGTCTGCGAATTTTATTACTTCGCACTTCGTCTCTGTTTCTAGATAATTTATGAATACATTGAATAGCAGCGGTCCGAGCACCGACCCCTGCGGAACACCACTCATGACCCTCCTCCAGTCCGAGTAGTGGCCCTTCACTCCTACCCTCTGTTTCCTACCTGCCAACCAATTCTTGATCCACCTGTGTACGTCTCCTTCCACCCCATGGTTCTTCAGTTTACAAAGTAGGCGTTCATGGGTACCTTGTCAAAGGCTTTTTGAAGGCTAAGTATACGATGTCAATGGGGTCCCCTTTGTCCATCCATTTGTTAATTCCTTCGAAGCAGAAGCCATGTTGGCTTGTTTTCATAAGTGTATTCCTTTCTAGATGCTCCTCGATGGTATTTTTTATCAGTGCTTCCGCCATTTTCCCCGGAACTGAGGTCAGACCTACTGGTCTGTAGTTCCCCGGGTCACCTCTTGATCCCTTTTTAAAGATGGGCTTATATTTTGGGACTCTGTACAGCTTGAACAGTTTTTGCAGCTTCATGAATCTAGCAAGTAGTTTCCACTTGAATTAAGAGAAAAAAAAAGGGGGGAAGAGGTTTATGTTAGCTCAGGGGAAGCCACCCAATCATCTAGGAAACCCTACCAGCTCGCCAAGATGACCCCCCCCCCCCAAACACGGGGAAGTTAGATCTTCAAAGTGTTAAATATCGAGCTACGAGCCCGGTAAGACAAAAAATCAAAATAGAAGCCCCAAGTTCGACAGAAAAACTTAGACTGGCGAAAGAAAATTCGCACCTTACCTTTCTCGAGAATCATAAGGGTATATAAGCGATTACGCCACGCCCAATAAGATGTCGGGTGAGCCGAGATCCATTCCTCCAAAATGGTCTTTTTAGCCAAGAGACTAGCTTTACAAACAAATAACTGCCCCAATTTGGCCGTCAAACGAAAAGCCTCAAATTTATCAAGAAGAAACCTTGCCAGAGATAACGTTATCGAATGACCCAACAGCGATTCTAAATAACGGACCACCCACCGCCAAAAAGTCATAAGCACTGGGCAATTCCAAAAAGCATAGAAAAAGGACTTGGCATTCAAAGTGCATTTTTCACATTGAGGAGAATCCACGCAACCCACCCTAAATTGTTGAACCCGTGTAAAATAAGCTCAGGTAATAACTCAAAACTGACACTTGTAATTTAGCGGAGCTCGAAAGAGTAGGAATACGGCGGGTATATCTACCAATGTCCAAATCCCGAGGGCAGAGCCCCAACAGGAGCAAGCTGATAAAGGACTCTGCAATAGCGTGACTGTAAGGCAACCCCCCCCCCCCAAGCTTACCCCCTAGGCCACAGTGAAGACACTCCTTCCCCAGCTGAGTGAAGCTTTTAATACTCTATGTATATGTAAACAGTTTCTCTCCCATGTGGATCTTCTGGTGAGCTTTTAGTTTTTATTACACTTGATATATGGAAAATGTTTCTTTCCCATATGAATGTTTTGATGAGCTTTTAGACTTTTAAGATAAGTAAAGCTTTTATTACACTTATTACATGTAAATAGTTTCTCACCCGTGTGGCTTCTGTGGTGAACTTTTAGATGTGAAAGCTGAGTGAAACTTTTATTACACTCTGTGCATGCAAATGGTTTCTCTCCCGTGTGAATTCTTTGATGAACTTTTAGATATGAAAGATGAGGGAAGCTTTTATTACACTGAATACAGATAAATGATTTCTTTCCTGTGTGAATCCTTTGGTGAACTTTTAGACTTGAAAGCTGAGTGAAGCTTTTATTACACTCAGTACATGGAAATAGATTCTCTCCTATATAACTATTTTGATCAACTGGGCAAATGAAGCTTTTATTGGAGTGGCTAATTGGAAATGGTTTGCCTTTCATGTGGACTCTCTGTGGTTCTTGCACTGGTGTCTGCAGCTGCTTGCTTTTCTTCCGTAGTTTCTGTTCATGCAGGCCAGACGTGTCTGCTTGGCACCCAAACCGAACCTGTAGGAAGCGGCATAACCCCTTCTTCAGGTTATGAAGGGAGCAGGTG
Source organism: Geotrypetes seraphini (assembly GCF_902459505.1). NCBI lineage: Eukaryota > Metazoa > Chordata > Amphibia > Gymnophiona > Dermophiidae > Geotrypetes > Geotrypetes seraphini. Next base: position 505,078,198 of record NC_047085.1, read on the forward strand.
CATGCCAAACAGGATTAGGAGACAGTACTCTGAAAGATACCGTATTTGCCGGCGTATAAGACGACTTTTCAGTACCTTAAAATCCTCCCCAAAGTCGGGGGTCGTCTTATACGCCGGGTACTGTTTACATGCCCTTACTTTACATGCCCTAACATCTCCTTCCTTACCTCCTTACGGTGCTTACGGTACTAGTAAACCTGCCGGGACATCAGCGGGGCCATGGCGGGACATCAGTGTGACAAGGGTGCCAGCTCCTTCATCCTGCGCAGCGGGAAGCAGTGGCGCTCTGGCCCCACCCCTTTTCTCTTGACTACGTCTCTCGCACATGCGGCCGTGTGTGGAGTCTAGCCCTTAAGGAAGTTGCGGGGGCGAACAGGAGGCTTTTGAAGGCTTTTAAAGGGAAACTGTCATGCCAGCAAACTTGCTAGGGACTTGCCCGGCACTTGCTCTCTCCCTCTATGTGTTATCTTCCTTCTATCATTGACCGTTTCAGTTTGGTTAACAGTTTAGAAAACAAATAGCATGGCAGCTCCCATGGGTTTATTGTTCTATTCAGCTTTAGTGAATTAATTAAAATTGTTGAAATAAATTCTGATGTTCTTTTAAGTTTTATTTGTTGTGCAGAAGGTGTGCGGAAGAAGGGGTAGTCTTATACGGCGAGTATATAACAAACTCTATATTTTAACTGTAAAAGTTGGGGGGTCGTCTTATACGCCCAGTCGTCTTATACGCCGGCAAATACGGTAGTTCAAATGGTTAATAGTGAACAAAATAGTGAACAAAGACATTTGAACCTGTCTCAAATTAGGAACGGCATATTTCACTGGTTTCGGTTTTAATAAAGATGTTAATATACGGTTTGCTGTGCTAAAAATGGCTTGTCCTATAGAATCTTAAGGCAAACCGTGAATCAGCTGGATATCCCACTGTAGGCAAAACTCAGAAAAAGCATTGGAAGAAGATGCAGAGCCGTTGTCTGCTTTTTAAAGTTTTTTGCTTTCCCATAACAGCAATGCATTGTAACATCATGATTAAGTACTTGATTCTTTGTTTATCCTGTTTGTGATGTTACCCAAAGATAACCAGAATAGGTGTCAATAGTAATGTGCAGATATTTCTATTTCCAGAAAGGGGGATAAGAACATAAGAAGTTGCCTCTGCTGGAGCCTGGCAGACATAGTGAAGTGTTCTATTTTGTGTATATAGATATCCTTTGCTTCTATCTTGTATATTATCTGATGTTTATCTATATTATTTGGTATTATTTGATGTCTATGCAATAAAGGATCATATTACTCTGATGCTTTTCTTGGAGGTTACTTTTTTTTTTTGAAATTTTTTATTTTCCAATATGAACAGTGCAATACAAATGTATACATTTGAAAGATATCAACCATAAAAATACACCTTTGAACAACAAATTTTAAAAGATCATTATCCCCCTAATCCTTTACAGACCCGAAATATAGACATACATTGCTATGAAATACCCCCCTCCCTCCCTTGGAGGTTACTTTTACACATCCTTGTTAGATAACACCAGCTTAGAGAATGACACAGGAAAAACATTTATCCCTGTCCCCGCAAGCTCAGACCCCCATCCCCGCACACCGTCTCCCCACGGGCCAGCATTTATTCTCCACCTCAGCTGCACTCGCACATACCTTACCGAAACAAGCCAGGTGCGCCACGCCAAACAATCTTCAGAGGCCTGTTCCAAGGCCTTCCTTTACTGACAAGTTACATCATGGAGGGACTTGTCAGCAGAAGGAAATCTTGGAACAGGCCTCCGACGATTTTTCATTATCGGCTGGCTCTTTCAGGTACAAGTGCTGTCATGCTGAAAAATCTTCAAAGGCCTGTTCCAAGGCCTTCCTTCTACCAACGAGCCCCTCCTTGTTGCAACTTCTGGTTTGCAAAACTAGAAGTTACATAAAGGAGGGTCTCGGAACAGACCTCTGAAAATATTTTGGCGTGGCACAGCTGGCTCGTTTGGGTAAGGTCAACTCGAGGGGAGCTGGGGTGGAGGTGCTGACCCGTGGGGAGAAGGGGAGTTACTGCTATCACTGGCCCTGGTGCAATTTTTTTTCTTGCCATGAAAATAAGGCCTTTTACCGCTTCTGTGGGGCAGTAGAAGGCCTTGTTCCCATTCCCACCGTAAACTGGCCATATTTTTTTCTGTTCCCTTGGACTAACCACAGGAACACTTCCCCATGTCATTCTCTATGTCAGATATCCTGAAAAACCCAGACGTATCCTCTTTATAGAGGACTACCCAGAGGGATTTCCAAATTGGCAGTTTGTCCAGGTTTTGGAAGGCCCCAAGCTTGGGGACGAGTCTGGAGGGCCTCCGGGCATGTGTGGATGTGCTGTGATTACATCACGCATATGCATGTGATGTCATCACATCACATCTGTGCATGCTCGGAGGTCCTCCTGATGCGACCCTGAGCTCGGAGAAGAAGCGACGAGGTTTGTAAATAGAAACATGATGGCAGATAAAGGCCAAATGGCCCATCCAGTCTGCCCATCCGCAGAAACCACTATCTCTTCCTCTCTTGAAGAGATCTCACGTGCCTATCCCAGGCTTTCTTTAAATCAGGCACAGTCTCTGCATCCACCACCTCTACCGGGAGACTGTTCCACACATCTACCACCCTATCTGTAAAAAAGTATTTCCTTAGATTACTCCGGAGCCTATCATCTCTTAACTTCATCCTATGCCCTCTCATTCCAGAGCTTCCTTTCAATCGAAAGAGACTCAACTCATGCGCATTTACGCCATGTAGGTACTTAAACATCTCTATCATATCTCGTCTTCCACCTTTCCTCTAAACCAGGGGTGCCAAACTCAATCACATAAGGGGCCGAAATGTAAAACACAGGCTCAGTTGCAGGCCAAATTTTTAATTAAGATACTTAGCCTTAGTAGAAGTATAGATCCTTCCTCACCCTGAGACACCATATCACACGCCATCCTCATGTTCTGAAAACAAGAAGCATGGTCAGGCACTTGAGTGGAGCGCTCTAGCTTTTACACTAGGACTGGGTCCTTCTGCCTGCAAAAGGCAGTGCGTTCAGGCGCTAGGATGCGGCACAGTCACCATGGGCCACATAAACTGGCCAGGTGGACCGCTTTCCCTCCAAAGTATACAGATTGAGACCACATACCATTTTAGTAGCCTTCTCTGGACCGACTCCATCCTTTTTATATCTTTTTGAAGGTGCAGCCTCCAGAATTGTACACACTCTTCTAAATGGGGTCTCACCAGTCTTATACAGAGGCATCAATTCCTCCTTTTTCCTACTGGCCATACCTCTCCCTATGCAACCTAGCATCCTTCCAGCTCATGGCAAACATCAAACTAATCACACTTGTCGCATTGATCTAGAGAAGGTACCCGTATTAGCAAACCTGTTTCCACCTGACTTTAGTACGAGACCTCTTACCGATTAGGCTTACTCATGGGATGAAACGCTTTGGATTGGACAAATGATTTTATATACAGTACTGCTTATCACAAAGTATTTAAGCAGGTTACATAAAAAAAATATTCAGAATTCAACAAAACTTACCTACTTGAAAATCAAAAGCATCCCAGAAAATTCAGCTCATTTCAGAAGAAGAAAATGTATTTATTTGATTGATTTAAACAATTTATTTTTTTATTGGCTTTTCAGAATCATTACAAACAATCCCATAGAACACAATGAAAATGGTCATCAAATCGAACAAAAACCAAGGAAACAGTAAAAAATCATCATATAGAAAAAACCCCCATCTAATTCTCATCAAGGTAGAAGTTGGTCCATAATCCATAAAGAGATTATTTTCAAAAAAGGAAATACTTAGGATGTCACATCCTTATTTAAAAAATTCCCTAGGCCTACTACTAATCACTTATAAGGTGTACGCAGCACTGTACATTTTGACATTTATAAAAGGTACCTGCTTGGAAAAGCTTACAATCTAACTTGGACACAGACATGACATAGAGGGTTGGGGGAGGCAGAACCCAAGATGAAAGGAGTTACGAGTCGAAAGCACTCTCGAAGAGGTGGGCTTTTAGCTGGGCCTTGAACACTGCCAGAGACGGAGCCTGCCTTAAGGATTCGGGCAGCTTGTTCCAAGCATATGGTGCAGCAAGGGAGAAGGGACGGAGTCTGGAGCTGGCAGTTGAAGAGAAGGGCACAGATAGGAGAGGGGGGGTGGGGGGGATCACAGGAGGAGGTAAGTGAAGAGAGATAGTGAGGGGCAGCTGAGTGAGTGCATTTGTAGGTCAGTAAGAGGAGTTTGAATTGTATTCGAAAACAGATGGGAAACCAATGAAGTGACTTTAGGAGAGGAGCATTTATTTATTTCAAAATTTTCTATACCGTTTAAATCTAAATCGCTTACATAATTTTACATACATAATTCTATAAAATGAGTAAAAACAAACATGAACAAGTAATCCTCAGGTCAGCAGTGAAGAAAGGAGTAACCTAAGCGATTTACAAAAACACATGCCTTAGTACTTAGCGTTCACTAAATCGGTTAGAACGCCTCAATTTAAGGACCCCTGTGTTATTGACTTACTTTGTCGCGTTAACAGACTCGGTTTACAGCAATTAAATAAACAGGGAATGATTTACAAATGATAAATAGAAGATTATAGCAAAATTTCAAAAGAATTAATTTTCAAAATGTTTGGCAAATAGAATAGTTTTTAAAGATTTACAGAAAAATTGAAATGAACTGGAACTTCTTAAAAAAAGGGGAGATCATTCCAGAGCTGAGAGTTTAAAGACCAAAGATTGACTGAAGATCTTGACTCCTTTAATCCCTTTTTTACAAGGAAGGGAGAGTTTAAATTGTTGGATACCTCTTGCAAAGGAGAATCGGTAAACGTTCCAAAATAAAGGAATAAGAGGATTAAAGATACCATGTGGAATTTTAAAAGAAATACAAGCGCATTTAAATTGAATTCTAAAATAAACCAGGAGCCAATGAAGACTCTGAAGCAAAGGGGTCACATGGTCAAATTTACATTTTTGTTCAGTTGCCGAATGGCTCAGTACCGGCAGGAAAAAGCTCTTCCAGAGAAGCAAAACGATGTCTACGCATAGGTTGCTTCAACTTTGGAAAAAGATCGAAGTCTGGTGGACTCTTCTCTGGATGTTAGGGAGCATAAGTTAACACCTCCCAGCCGCATTTGTGTAGTTTTTCAATGATGAGTGGAGACCTCCATCTTCCCCACGGCCAAAACAATTTTGACGAACTCAATCAAAATTCAAACAAATGATGATTTTGCTTAGAATCATGAAGGCGTCATCATCACAGACAAAACTCCATGTGGAAGAAGTGTCACAGCAGTGTATTATCGTGATGTTTTGCAAAAAAATGCACAAAACCCGACCTCAATTGCTCTTGGCTGGGTCACTCATTCTTCACGACAACGCTCGCCCACACATAGGGAATGTTGTCACTGAAAAACTACGCAAATACAGCTGCGAAGTGTTACCTCATGCGCCCTACAGTCCACTAGACTTCGACCTTTTTCCAAAGTTGAAACAACCTATGCGTGGACATCATTTTCCATCTCTGGAAGACCTTTTTTCCGCCGGTACCCAAGCCATTCGGCAATTGAACAAAAACGGTGTCTTGGATGGAATAATGAAGCTTCCTGGACGTTGGGACTTGGTCATTGCAAAGCATGGAGACTATATTGAAGGACTGTACAGAAATACAGTACTTGAAAAAAAAAAACAATGTAAAAAAAAACAACATAGTGTGCATTATTTATGAAATGACCCTTGTAGAAGTGAGCCATTGTGACATCACTGATGAGGTTGGCTCTTAGGCATTGGTGGAATGAGGCATTATGATGTCACAATGCCAGCTCTGGTTATCAGAGGCTGAAACTTTTCACAGTATTTATTCAATTTTTTTATACTGTTTGCATGAATTTATTCAGGTCCTCAAGCATTTTTCCTTGTCTGTCCCAATTAGGGCAATGGGGAGATTAGGTAACTTACTCAAGGTCACAAGGAGCAGTGTGGGTTTGAGCTGAGGCTGTAGCTTTAACCACTGCGCCACACTCTTCCCCCATAGTAAATACAAAATAAATACATTTATTGGTACTTGAGGATCTTCCCTCTCTCCATGTGTTCACCCTATTTTGTCTCCCAGGTGGCTCTTTGGGTGATATTTTAGATTTGAAAGCTGGCTAAAGCTTTCGTTCCACTCAGTATATTTAAATGGTTTGTCATTTGTGTGAGTCTTTGGTGACATATTGAATCTGTACGCCAAGTGAAGCTTTTACCACACTCTCTACATGTAAATGGTTTGTCTCTTGTGTGAATATTGTGGTGAACTTTAAAGCTTTAAAAGCCGAGTCAAGCTTTTATTACACTCTTTACATACATATAAACTTAAACTGCTAGCCACTATTCTTCAACTATGTAAGTTCTACTCTATTTGTAGCACCTTTCTAATCATTGTAAACCGCATAGAACTTCACGGTCCTGTGGTATATAAACTATTATTATTATTATTATATAAATGGTTTGTCTCCCGTGTGAGTTGTTTGGTGCTTTTTAGATATGACAGTTGTCTAAAGCTTTTATTACACTCACTAAATTTAAATGGTTTATCATTGGTGTGAATTTTTTGGACTGGAGAGTGGCAAATGTTACATCTGGAGAGTGGTAAATGTTACACCTATCTTCAAAAAGGGATCGAGAGGGGACCCGAGAAACTACAGACTGGTAAGTCTGACTTTGGTTCCGGGCAAGATGGTGGAAGCACTGATAAAAAAACAGCATCAGTGAGCACATAGACAGAAATAGGCTACTGAAAACGACCCAGCACGGCTTCTGCAAAGAAAGATGGTGTCAAACAAACTTACTGCACTTCTTTGAAGAGATAAACAGACTGATGGACAGGGGAGATCCCATAGACTTCATTTATCTTGACTTCCAAAAAGCCTTTGACAAGGTACCACACGAGCGGCTGCTTAGGAAGCTGTGGATCCACGGGGTGGAAGGCGACGTACACAGATGGGTTAAGCACTGATTGGCAGGCAGGAAGCAGAAGGTTGGAGTGAAGGGCCACTACTCAGACTGGAGAGAGGTCACGAGCGGGGTTCCGCAGGGGTCAGTACTCGGACCACTGCTGTTCAATGTATTTATAAATGACCTAGAAACAGGGACGAAGTGTGAAGTTATAAAATTTGCAGATGACACCAAACTCTGTAGCAGGGTTAGAACAGTAGAGTAATGTGAAGAATTACAAAGGGATCTGAACAAGCTGGAGGAGTGGGCAAATAAATGGCAGATGAGCTTCAATGTGGAGATATGCAAGGTTCAGCTACATAATGGGAGGGTTGGTACTAGGAGAAAGTAACCTAGATAAGGACTTGGGAGTGCTGGTGGACACGACAATGAAGCCAACAGCACAATGTGCAGCGGCCTCAAGGAAAGCAAACAGAATGTTGGGTATCATCAAGAAGGGTTTTACAACCAGAACGAAGGAAGTTATCATGCCACTGTATCGAGCGATGGTGCGCCCGCATCTGTAGTACTGGTCACTGTACCTGAAGAAGGATATGGCGATACTTGAGAGGGTCCAGAGAAGAGCTACACGTATGATAAAGGGTATGGAAAACCTTTCATACGAAGACAGGCTAGAGAGACTGGGGTTCTTCTCCCTGGAGAAGCGGAGACTCAGAGGGGACATGATAGAGATATATAAGATCATAAAGGGCATTGAGAATGTGGAGAGAGAAAGATTCTTCAGCCTGTGGGAAACTACAAAAACAAGAGGGCACTCGGAGAAACTAAAAGGGGACAGGTTTAGAACTAATGCCAGGAAGCACTTCTTCACTCAGAGGGTGGTGGAAACCTGGAATGCGCTTCCAGAGGGAGTGATAGGTCAGAGTACTTTACAGGGTTTCAAAGAGGAATTGGATAAATTCTTGAAAAAAAAAAGTTATTGAAGGATATAGATATGGAAGATATAGGATAAAGAAGGGTACAGTTAGAAGGAAAGACAAGGAAGGGATGGAAGGATATAAAGGATCACTTACAGGTCATGGACCTGATTGGCCATTGCGGGAGCAGACTGCTGGGCATGATGGACCTCCGGTCTGACCCAGCAGAGGCACTGCTTATGTTCTTATGAAAGCAGAGTGAAACTTTTATTATACTTATTATATGTAAATGGGTTGTCTCCTGTGTGGCTCTTTTGTTGAATTTTTAGATCTCAAAGTCATCTACAGCTACTATTACAGTTATTACATTTAAATATAGTGTGGATCATTAGATAAATTTTTAGATATGAAAGGCGAGTAAAACTTTTATTACTTTCACTACATTTAAATCGGTCTCCTGGATGCATCATTTGGTGTCATTTTAGATGTGAAAGTTAAGTAAAGCTTTTATTATACTCAGTACGTGTAAATGGTTTCTCACTTGTGTGAATCTTTTGATGACTTTTTAGATGTGAAAGAGTGAAGCTTTTATTATACTCAGTACAAGTATATGGCTTCTCACTTGTGTGAATCATTTGGTGAGTTTTTAAAAATGAAAGATAAGGGAAACATTTATTACACTCAGTACATGTAAATGGCTTCTCAGCTATATGAATCATTTGGTGAGTTTTTAGTTGTGAAACCCGTAGGAAGCTTTTATTACACTCAGTACAAGTATATGGCTTCTCACCTGTGTGAATCTTTTGGTGAGTTTTTAGATGTGAAAGATAAGAGAAACATTTATTACATAGTACATGCAAATGGCTTCTCACCTGTATGAATCATTTGGTGAGTTTTTAAAATTGAAAGATAAGGGAAACATTTATTACACTCAGTACATGCAAATGACTTCTCACCTGTATGAATTGTTTGGTGCCTTTCTAGAGTTGAAAGCAGAGTGAATCTATTATTACACTCATTACATGCAAATGGTTTCTCAACTGTGTGAATCTTTTGGTGTCTTTTTAGATCTGAAAGCTGAGTGAATTTTTTATTACACTCTGTACATGCAAATGGCTTCTCACCTGTATGAATCATTTGGTGAGTTTTTAGTCGTGAGAGATGAATGAAGCTTTTATTACACTCAGTACATGGAAATGGCTTCTCACCAGTATGAATCTTTTGGTGGTGTTTTAGTTGTGAAAGCTGAGGGAAGCTTTTATTACACTCAGTATATGCAAATGACTTCTCATCTGTATGAATCTTTTGGTGACTTTTTAGTTGTGAAAGCCAAAGAAAGCTTTTATTACACTCAGTACATGTAAATGACTTCTCACCTGTATGAATCTTTTGGTGCCTTTTTAGATGTGAAAGCTGAGTGAATCTTTTATTACACTCAGTACATGCAAATGGCTTCTCACCTGTATGAATCGTTTGGTGCCCTTTTAGATGTGAAAGCTGAATGAATCTTTTATTACACTCAGTACATGCAAATGACTTCTCACCTGTATGAATCTTTTGGTGACTTTTTAGTTGTGAAAGCGAAAGAAAGCTTTTATTACACTCAGTACATGTAAATGACTTCTCACCTGTATGAATCTTTTGGTGGCGTTTTAGTTGTGAAAGCCAAGTGAAGCTTTTATTACACTCAGTACATGCAAATGGATTCTCACCTTTATGAATCTTTTGGTGACTTTTTAGATGTGAAAGCCAAGTGAAGCTTTTATTACACTCAGTACATGTATATGGCTTCTCACCCGTATGAATCTTTTGGTGGCGTTTTAGTTGTGAAAGGCAAGTGAAGCTTTTATTACACTCAGTACATGCAACTGGCTTCTCACCCGTGTGAATCTTTTGGTGCCATTTTAGATATGAAAGCCGAGTGAAGCTTTTATTACATTCAATACATGCAAATGACTTCTCACCTTTATGAATGTTTTGGTGAACTTTTAGATGTGAAAGCCAACGAAAGCTTTTATTACACTCAGTACATGTAAATGGCTTCTCACCTGTATGAATCTTTTGGTGCCTTTTTAGATGTGGAAGCTGAATGAATCTTTTATTACACTCAGTACATGCAAATGGCTTCTCACCTGTATGAAACGTTTGGTGGCTTTTTAGTTGTGAAAGCTGAATGAATCTTTTATTACACTCAGTACATGCAAATGGCTTCTCACCTGTATGAATCTTTTGGTGGCGTTTTAGTTGTGAAAGCCAAGTGAAGCTTTTATTACACTCAGTACATGCAAATGGCTTCTCACCTGTATGAATCTTTTGGTGGCGTTTTAGTTGTGAAAGCTGAATGAAGCTTTTATTACACTCAGTACATGTATATGGCTTCTCACCCGTATGAATCTTTTGGTGGCGTTTTAGTTGTGAAAGGAAAGTGAAGCTTTTATTACACTCAGTACATGCAAATGGCTTCTCACCTGTGTGAATCTTTTGGTGCCATTTTAGATATGAAAGCCGAGTGAAGCTTTTATTACACTCAGTACATGCAAATGACTTCTCACCTTTATGAATGTTTTGGTGAATTTTTAGATGTGAAAGCCAACGAAAGCTTTTATCACACTCAGTACATGAAAATGGCTTCTCACCTGTATGAATCTTTTGGTGGCGTTTTAGTTGTGAAAGCCAAGTGAAGCTTTTATTACACTCAGTACATGCAAATGGCTTCTCACCTGTATGAATCTTTTGGTGGCGTTTTAGTTGTGAAAGCCAAGTGAAGCTTTTATTACACTCAGTACATGCAAATGGATTCTCACCTTTATGAATCTTTTGGTGACTTTTTAGATGTGAAAGCCAAGTGAAGCTTTTATTACACTCAGTACATGCAAATGACTTCTCACCCATGTGAATCTTTTGGTGCCATTTTAGATATGAAAGCCGAGTGAAGCTTTTATTACACTCAGTACATGTAAATTTTTTGTTTCCTTGGTGAATTATTTGATTACTTTTTAGATTGGAAAGTCCAATGAGGCTTTTATTGGACTCACTACCTGTTATTGGTTTCTTATTTATTTGACTCCTCTGGTGCATTTGGCGCTCTGAAAACAAGTCAAATCTCCTATTACTTTTACTACAAATAAAATTGGTTTTCTTATTGTATGGAGTACGTGTAAATTCTTTCTGTTGTTCTTTTCCTTTCCTTTCTCCCTGATTACATTTAGAAGTCACTTGATCACTATTATTATTTTGGAAGGGTCTCTCTGCTAGGTGTCTCTGGTGCTCGGGGATGATATTGAACTCCCTGTTACTCCTGTCACACTCAGTGACTCCATCTGCTGAGTCTCCTGCACTGTTTCTCTGCTCCTCTGATTCCTGTTGACGAGTCCTTCTATTTCTCCTCTTAGTTCCTTGAGAAATATTCTCACAGACATATTCTAATTGGCTTTGAATTTGTTCTCGTTGATTCTTTTCTCTCTTCCTTTCTTGCATGATCCGATGACCTGCTGGATATAAACAGAAGGTATTAATCAAGTGTTAGAAGACAGCGATACTAAGATATTAACCGTGTTTAATAAGGAGGATAGCTAATGTAGCATTGGACTACGAATGTCTTAAGAACCAAGGTTCTTTCCTATAAAGAGATTAGGTTTTACCTTGCTAATATATTTTCTAGTGCAATAGATGAGTCATTCTGGACAAGTGAGCAATTTCCCCATAGCCATGAGCCTTGCAGAAAGAATCCACTCCGGATCTTTTCTTTGTCTCTCCTACTTCACAGAGGGCTCTACTGCCACCTACAGTTGGTTCCCAAGCAGGCAAGAGCCACTCTGAAACTTAGGCAGCGTATGGAGAAACGGCTCAAAGTAACAAGTCTTTTCTGCTCTAAATAAAAGAAATATTTGAGCCAACAACAATCAAACGTGGAAACAAGCATGCCAACAGAAGCATTAAGGGAGCTCAAGTAGTACCCCCAAATTACCCCAGTAATAGACTCCTCTTCATGGACTTAAGGTCTGACTGGCATCCAAGTTATAGGCTGAAAGAGGAACATTCTGAGTGAGACAGTAGGCAGGTGCAGGAAATAAATGACAGGGTGGGGGTCCAGAATGACACACCTATCTCCTAGAAAAGGTATTAGCAAGGTTAGTGCCTAATCTCTTTTTCTAATGCAATAGGTGTGTCATTTTGGACAAGCGAGATATACAAAAGCCGTCCCATAAATCTAGGGCGGCATGATTGCCCCGGGACGTAGTACTTAGGACCCAAAGATAGAGTCCTCCTTTGCCGTCACATCTACTCTGTAAAACCTTAGCAAACCAATGTAGAGTAGATCGGGCTCGCGTGCAGAAGGGAAGAACTGTAGGTGGCAGTACAGCTCCCAGTGAAGTAGGAGGGATACAGAGTGGATTTCTTCTGCAAAGGCTCGCGGCCATGGGGAGATTACCCGCTTGTCCAGAATGACACACCTATTGCACTGGAAATAGCTATTTCATAAAAAACGTGGACCTCAATTTTGGATTCCCAAACTTGTAGAATGCCAAGTATATTGTTAAATACTTTAAATGGCTGAAGCTGTTGATGAGACCTTTTTAAAAAAAATTATTTCAGGGAATATTTCATTCTACAGAAAGACCTTTGATGGCTCGAATAAAACCACTTATATTAAACATAGAAACATGATGACAGATAAAGGCCAAATGGCTCCTCCAGGCTGCCCATCCGCTGTATCCATTACCTCCTTCTCTTCCTAAGAGATCCCACGTGCCTGTCCCAAGCTTTCTTGAATTCAGACGCAGTCTCTGTCTCCACCATCTTTACTGGGAGAATGTTCCATGCATTTACCACCCTTTTTGTAAAAAAGTATTTCCTTAGATTACTCCATCCTATAAGACCATAAGATTTTCCATTGCTGGGTCATTGTGCTGGGTCCATTGTGCCCAGCAGTCCGCTTACTTGTATATATTCTGTTCCAGTAGGAACTTATCCAACCCTGTCTTGAATCCCTGAAGGGTTCCAGATTTCTACCACTCTCTGGGTGAAGAAGAACTTCCTTACGTTTGTACAGAATATTTTCCCTTCTAACTTTAGCGAGTGCCCTCTCATTCTCTTCATCTTGGAGAGTGTGAACAATCACTCTTTCTCTACTAAGTCAATTTCCTTCAATATCTTGAATGTTTCGATCATGTCCCCTCTCAGTCTTCTCTTCTCAAGGGAGAAGAGGCCCAGTTTCTCTAGCCTTTCATTGTATGGCAACTCCCCCAGTCCCTTAACCATTTTTTTTGTCGCTCTTCTCTGGACCCTTTCAAGTAGTACTTTGTCCTTTTTCATGTATGGCGACCAGTGTTGGATGCAGTATTCCCGGTGGGGGCATACCATGGCCCGGTATATAGGCAGGATAACCTTTTCAGATCTGTTTGTGATCCCCTTCTTAATCATTCCTAGCATTCTGTTTGCCCTTTTCACCGATGTCGACTGGATCACCCTTGTCTATCCGCCCATTTACTCCTTCAAAGAAGTGCAGTAAGTTTCACAAGCCGTGCTGGCTGGTCCTCATCAGTTTGTGTCTGTCAAGGTGATCGATGATGCGGTCCTTTATTAGCGCCTCTACCATCTTTCCTGGTACCGAAGTCAGACTCACTGGTTTGTAGTTTCCCGGATCTCCCTTCGAACCTTTCTTGAAGATTGGCGTAACATTCACCACTTTCCAGCCTTCCGGAATCTTTCCTGATTTGATCAAGATTGGCTATTAGTTGAAGCAGTTCAACTATAACCCCTTTCTGTTCCTTGATTACCCTCGGGTGGATGCTGTCCAGTCCCGGGGATTTATCATTTTTAAGCCTATCAATCTGTCTGCATACCGCTTCTAGACTGACTGTCAATCCGGTCAGTTTCCCCTCTTCGTTCAGCAGTGGGAAGATAGGAGGTGCTGTGCCCAGCTGAACCCCGAGCACATGGCAGAGAGTGGAGGAAGCTGAGGGAAACCTAGTAGGAGCTGGGAGAGAGAGAGCTGCAAGGAGAGCGGAGAGGAGCAGAAAGACAGGCAGACAGAGCTGCAAGGAGAGCAGAGAGGAGCAGAAAGGCAGGCAGAGAGAGCTGAAAGAAGCGGAGCAGAAACCAGATAAGGGGAAACAGACAGTACAGAAAAAGCAGAGTCAGAGGAGCGGACCGAGCAGAATTTAGGGGAAGAGGCGAGAGATAACTGCCCACCCCCCGATGTCACCAGCCGAGCTCCCCCATAAAAGGGGAGGAGCCAAAGGTGAAGAGTTCAGTTCAGCAGCGGGAAGATAGGAGGTGCTGTGCCCAGCTGAACCCCGAGCATGTGGCAGAGAGCGGAGGAAGCTGAGGGGAACCTAGTAGGAGCTGGGAGAGAGAGAGCTGCAAGGAGAGCGGAGTGGAGCAGAAAGACAGGCAGAGAGAGCTGCAAGGTGAGCAGAGAGGAGCAGAAAGACAGGCAGAGAGAGCTGAAAGGAGCGGAAAGCGGAGCAGAAACCAGCTAAGGGGAAGCAGATAGTACAGAGAAAGCAAAGTCAGAAGAGCGGACCGAGCAGAATTGAGGGGAAGAGGTGAGAGATAACTCCGCCCACCCACCCCGACGTCACCAGCTGAACTCCCCCATAAAAGGGGAGGAGCCAACGGCAAAGAGTTCAGTTCAGCAGCAGGAAGATAGGAGGTGCTGTGCCCATCTGAACCCTGAGCACGTGGCAGAGAGCGGAGGAAGCTGAGGGGAACCTAGTAGGAATTGGGAGAGAGAAAGCTGCAAGGAGAGCGGAGAGGAGCAGAAAGACAGGCAGAGAGAGCTGCAAGGTGAGCAGAGAGGAGCAGAAAGACAGGCAGAGAGAGCTGAAAGGAGCGGAAAGCGGAGCAGAAACCAGCTAAGGGGAAGCAGATAGTACAGAGAAAGCAAAGTCAGAAGAGCGGACCGAGCAGAATTGAGGGGAAGAGGTGAGAGATAACTCCGCCCACCCCCCTGACGTCACCAGCTGAACTCCCCCATAAAAGGGGAGGAGCCAACGGCAAAGAGTTCAGTTCAGCAGCAGGAAGATAGGAGGTGCTGTGCCCATCTGAACCCTGAGCACGTGGCAGAGAGCGGAGGAAGCTGAGGGGAACCTAGTAGGAATTGGGAGAGAGAAAGCTGCAAGGAGAGCGGAGAGGAGCAGAAAGACAGGCAGAGAGAGCTGCAAGGTGAGCAGAGAGGAGCAGAAAGACAGGCAGAGAGAGCTGAAAGGAGCGGAAAGCGGAGCAGAAACCAGCTAAGGGGAAGCAGATAGTACAGAGAAAGCAAAGTCAGAAGAGCGGACCGAGCAGAATTGAGGGGAAGAGGTGAGAGATAACTCCGCCCACCCCCCTGACGTCACCAGCTGAACTCCCCCATAAAAGGGGAGGAGCCAACGGCAAAGAGTTCAGTTCAGCAGCAGGAAGATAGGAGGTGCTGTGCCCATCTGAACCCTGAGCACGTGGCAGAGAGCGGAGGAAGCTGAGGGGAACCTAGTAGGAATTGGGACAGAGAAAGCTGCAAGGAGAGCGGAGAGGAGCAGAAAGACAGGCAGAGAGCTGAAAGGAGAGCAGAGAGGAGCAGAAAGACAGGCAGAGAGAGCTGAAAGGAGAGCAGAGAGGAGCAGAAAGACAGGCAGAGGGAGCTGAAAGGAGAGCAGAGAGGAGCAGAAAGACAGGCAGAGAGAGCTGAAAGGAACAGAAAGCGGAGCAGAAACCAGCTAAGGGGAAGCAGATAGTACAGAGAAAGTAGAGTCAGAGGAGCGGACCGAGTAGAGTTGAGGGGAAGAGGCGAGAGATAACTCTGCCCATCCCCCGACGTCACCAGCTGAACTTCCCCATAAAAGGGGAGGAGCCAACAGCGCACAGCATTTCGGTGCGTGGCAAGCGCCTTTGCGAAAGGCCTCAAGGAAGGGCTCCGGATAACTGCCAAGGTAAGATCTTAACACATAACAAGGCGGAGTACAACCACCAGGCACATACAATTAGCTATTTAACTTTTAGATTATCTTTTAAACTTTCTATCCAACTTTCAAACCAGGCAGACCTTTCTAACTAGCCAACAAGCAGACAGACCTCTCTAACTAAACAACAGCCAAACCTTACCAGTCACTCTATCCTTCAAACTATTTAACAGGCAGCCCTTTCTAGCCAACTAACAAACAGGCAGACTAAACTAACAATTAACTAACTAACTACCTCTATCCTTCTAACTTTCAAACTCTCTGACAGACAGACTTTCATTCTATCTAACAGGCAGACTTTTCTAGCTCACTAACGATCAGGCAGACATAATTAACTAACAAATATCTAAACTAACAAATATCTTAACTAACAAAAAAAAATTTTTTTTGAAAATGGCAGGAAGAACAAGAAGCAACAGGGCTACAATCAAGACCGGCCCAGCCACCAAAAGGATCCAGGGGATGGCCATGGTCCATGTACAGACGGAAGGAGAGCCAGGACAGAGGACAGAGGTCTCTGTACAGACCGAGGCCATCCCCAAGCAGATGACAACAGTCTCCACACAGACAGAAGAGATGGATCAGCTAGACGGAGACATCTTGCAGGAGCTGAGGTAAAGCGCTTGAGAAGCATCCAAGAGGACGAGGCCTTCATCGACGGAGTCATCCAGGAGTTGTCCCAGATCACCGAGCAGGAGCCAGACAAGACCATCCTCAGGACGCCCAAACCGTCAGAACCTGCAACCCTGAAACCAACGATAAGGGTACAAGAAGAGGCTGGAGACGCTGACTCCTGGCAGCTGGTAACTTCCTCCACCGGCAAAAGTAGAAGACCTTCCTCTTCCTATTCTTCTGTCTCTTTCTCTCGTACACAGGGCAGTTCAACATTGACCCCACTAATCATCTTGAGGAACAGATTCCAGCTGTTACAGGAAGATCCTGCCAATGAGGTACAGGAAGTTGTCCATCAGACGGTTCTGGTTCCGGAGACAACAGATCAGATCCCCCCAAAGAAGCGCAGAGTGGTAGTCATTGGGGATTCTCTGCTGAGGGGCACCGAAGGACCAATTTGCAGACTGGATATGCAATCAAGAGAGGTTTGCTGTCTGCCAGGAGCCAGGATCCGAGATGTAACCGCCTGCCTAGACAGACTTATCAAGCCCCATGACTACTTCCCCATGCTTCTCATCCACGTCAGAACGAACGACACTGCCAGGAACACCACGGAGAACATATCTAAAGACTTTGGAGCCCTGGGTGAGAAGCTGAGGAGGATGGAAGCGCAGGTGGTCTTCTCATCGACCCTCCCAGTGAGAGGCAAGGGGAAAGTCAAGGAGGATCGTATCCAGAGGACAAACGACTGGCTGCACGGATGGTGCAGGAAGATGATCTTCGGATTCCTAAACCATGGAGAGACGCTGCAAGGACTACAGGGACCAGACGGACTTCACCTGACCAGAAGGGGAAAGAAAGTCTTTGGACACCAACTAGCCCGCCTTCTTCGTAGGGCTTTAAACTAGGTCAGTTGGGGGAGGGTACCCACTCACGTGCTGGCGCAAGTAACCAACCTGGCAAGGTAAGTTGCCAATCCATTTCTGAGTCCAAGGTAAGTACACACTGCATTCCCAAGTCAGAGGTAAGTACACACATTGCAAACAGTATTATGGGAGTCCAATTAGCTCAAGCAGGAATATCTACACAGAGACATAACAAACATAAGGTATTGAGGGCTATGTACGTTAATGCCCACAGTTTGGGCAATAAGATTCTGGAATTAGAGACGGAAATGAGGAACGCTGACCTAGATGTGGTGGCGATATCCGAGACTTGGTTCACAGACTCCCATGGGTAGGATATGGCTATACCAGGATACAACTTACTTTGTCGAGACAGAGAGGGCAAAATGGGAGGAGGGGTAGCACTATACACTAAAGAGGACATCAAAGTTACCAAAATCGCAGATATCAAGTTCACCGGGGAATCCCTCTGGGTGAATTTCGCTGGGGGAAGGACAAATGCCTGTATCTTGGCGTAGTATACAGACCTCCAAGACAACAGGAGGACATGGATATAGAATTAGTCGAAGACATAGAGAATATCACTTTGCGTGGAGACACAGTATTGTTAGGAGACTTCAATATGCCTGATGTGGATTGGAACAAACTTTCCACTACGACCAGTGGCAGCAGGAAGCTATTAACCTATATAAAGGGAGCAAGACTCAGACAAATGGTATTAGAGCCCACCAGGGATTGGGCGATACTGGAGCTAATACTCATCAATGGAGAAAGTGTCATAGAGGTCTCAGTAGGTGATACATTGGCCTCCAGTGATCACATGATATGGTTCAACCTCAGGAAGGGTTTCACTAAGTCAAGCACATCAACCAAGATCCTCAACTTTAAGGGCACAAACTTCGAAAGCATGGGAGATTTCGTCCATTGGGTGCTGCAAAACCAAGCCGAAACAGATAATGTAGAGGTAATGTGGTCAACTCTGAAATCAACCATACACGAAGCAACCAACCGCTACGTAAAATCAGTAAGTAAACGGCGAAGAAACAATAGACCACAGTGGTTCTCTGCGGAGATCTCAGACCTCATAAAAAACAAGAAAAGAGCGTTCATCGTCTACAAACAATCAGAGAAGCGAGAATCCAAGGAAGACTATCTGGCCAAGTCAAAAGCAGTCAAAACGGCAGTCAGAGAGGCCAAACTCCAAATGGAGGAGAACCTTGCGAAGAACATCAAGAAGGGCGATAAATCCTTCTTCAGGTATATTAGTGAAAGAAAAAGAAACACAGATGGGATAGTATGCCTTAGGAAACCCGACGGGAACTATGTAGAATGGGACTCCAATAAAGCCAAACTTTTAAATGAATACTTCTGCTCGGTCTTCACTTGCGAGGCGCTGGGATCCGGCCCTCAGCTGCCGACAAGGGAAAGCTCGGAAGACCCATTTCAAAATTTTGAGTTTACGCCCAGCAGTGTCTACGATGAGCTATCAAGACTCAAGGTGAACAAAGCTATGGGACCGGACAAACTATACCCCAGGGTGCTCAGGGAGTTGAGTGACGTCCTAGCGGAGCCGTTATCCGCGCTCTTCAATCTTTCCCTAAGTACAGGAAGAGTCACGTTGGATTGGAAAACGGCTAACGTCATTCCACTCCACAAAAAGGGATGCAGGACGGAGGCTGAGAATTATAGACCGCCAATTAGATATGATCCTGAACGAGGAGAACCTACGTGATCCCCATCAACATGGTTTTACGAAGGGAAGGTTCTGCCAATCAAATCTGATCAGCTTCTTTGACTGGGTAACAAGAAAGCTGGATATAGGGGAGTCCCTGGACGTCGTGTATTTATACTTCAGCAAAGCGTTTTATAGCATCCCACACCGCAGGTTATTGAGCAAAATGGGTTGAATGGGATTGGGTGAAACATTAACCGCATGGGTTAGGGACTGGCATAGAGGTAGACCAGAGGGTAGTGATAAACGGTATCCTCTCTGATACGACGGAGGTGATCAGTGGAGTGCCACAAGGCTCGGTCTTGGGCCCGATCCTATTTAACATCTTCGTAAGAGACTTGGCTGAGGGGCTTCGAGGTAAAATTACATTATTTGCTGATGACACCAAACTGTGCAACATAGTAGGGAAAAGCACAATAGAAGAAAGCACAGTGCCCGACAAAAGCTCAATGCCCGACAGTATGACGCAGGACCTACTCCTGCTGGAGCATTGGTCAAAGACTTGGCAACCAAGTTTCAATACCAAACAACAAAACCCTGAGAGACCAAAGAAGGAAAGAGGGGCTAAACTAATACATTAAATGCAAACACCCCTCTCAATAAATCAAATCAAACATACAAATTAGTAAAAAGGCAAATCTTAGAATTACTCAATCTAATAAAATAAAAGTACCTAAATATATCACAAACTTTATTAATATCATAGCATTTATAAATTAGTATCACAGCATTTATAAATTAACCACAGCAAAAACATATAAAAAGCATTTAGCATAAGTATATAGACATACCAGACAAACAACCATACAACAATGACAATAACAACAGCAACAGCAATCTAGAGATCATGTAGAGAAAGAAATACACTATAACCCTGAAAGCAGCTTAAAGAATAGCTTGTAAAAAAAGATGTTTGAAAAAAATCCAAAACAGACGTGAAACAGCTGAAGCACACTCAAAAAGTCCCAAATGTCAAAAACCCCGTTGGGGGGTTCAAAGTTCAAGATTCAAAATTCAATGTGCAAAATTCAAAACTCAATGTGCAAAGAACGCAAAATGTACAAAATCACAAAAAAGTCCAAATATCCCCCAAAAGAGGTAACGCCAAGCTAGAAAAACCAGAAAAACCAAAAAAAAAAAAATCAACAACCAGAAAAAACAAAGGCAGAAGCAGATCCAGGGAAATACACCACATAAGCAGATCCAGGAAAATACACCACATAAGTCCTCACACGATCACCATAAGGCCAAGTAAATTCCCATTCAATTCTTCTCTCCTCCTTGACACAGGCCGTGTTTCAAAGCTTTCTTTTTCAAAAGGGAGAATAACGCTAAAACAAAAAATGAAGTATGACTATAACAGCATGCCCAAGAGAAAATAAAATAACAAAACATAAGTAGAAAAAAAGAAGAAAAGGCTAGCCTACTGGGCAGAGAGTCACAGCAAGGTCTGTCACGAACTGAACTTGCAATCGCCACGCAAGCGTCGTGACGTCGAAAGGAAGGAGGTACCTTTAAATAACCACGCCACAATCAAAATAGACAGCAGCTGAAACCAAAAAAGGAGACAGCGAGCATAATAAAAATAAAAATTGCACAAACACTAATTCTTAATATGGTACCAGCCACTCCATTTCCCTATTGAGTCCATTAGGCATAACAGTATGCCATGCAAAAATCAGTTTTTGCTCATGATATGTAAGCAACCGAGAAATGCCACCACCAGAGGATAAAGTAAATTGCTTAAGTACACAAAACAGAAGATCAGACACTGAGTGATTAAGCTGAGCCCAATGATCGACCAATGGGGCATCAACTTTGCCTATTCTAATACAACTCAGATGTTCAGCAATGCGGGACTTGATGGCTCTCTTCGTCTGACCGATATAGATCTTTGGGCACGGACAAAAAATGCCGTACACAACCTGAATAGAATTACAATCCGTATGATGGTACAAAGGAAAATATTTATTTGAACCAGGAATCAACACTTTATCAGGACTCATAGAAAATTGGCAGTATCTACACCTACCACAAGGCACATGACCCAAAGTATCATTGGTAGTGGAAGCAAGGGAATTATATTTTAAACGTTCCCCCAGATTCTTACCCCGTTTAAACGCAAATCTAGGAGGTTCCTTAAATTCGGGATGGAAACCCAATAGATGCCAATGTTGACCAATGATATTTTGAACACGGGTGGACAAGGGAGAAAAAGGCAAGACACAAGTGACCCTACGATCAGAAGAACTATCAGAAAATAGATGCACCCTAGCATCCTTCTAGCTTTCGCTATCACCTTTTCAACCTGTTTGGCCACCTTAAGATCATCAAACAGGTTGAAAAGCTGACGGTGAAAGCCAGAAGGATGCTAGGTTGCATAGGGAGATGTATGGCCAGTAGGAAAAAGGAGGTATTGATGCCCCTGTATAAGACTCTGGTGAGACCTCATTTAGAATATTGTGTACAATTCTGGAGAACGGACCTTCAAAAAGATACAAAAAGGATGGAGTTGGTCCAGAAGAAGGCTACTAAAATGATTTTTTTAGGGAGGGTGGGGGTAGGAGGGAAAAATTTATGGAAAATAATGGAACGTTCTTTGAAACATACACCTTACATTGTAAGAGAACTAATATTCCAGAAATATTTATTTATTTTTAGAATTTATAATACAACTTATAGTCTAAGTGGCTTACAGTCAGGTTCTCAAGTGTTTATCCCTATCTGTCCTGTTGGGATCACACTCTATCTAATGTCCCTGGGGGAATGGGGGGATTAAGTGACTTGCCCAGAGTCACAAGGAGCAGTGTGGCTTTGAACCCACAACCTCAGGGTGCTGTGGACGTAGTTCTAACCACTGCACCAGTATAGAAGGAAATGTGAGAGTGATTGATATAGAAAGAGTTAAGAGGTTGGGGAGAATAAAATGTCAGTTTCATCAGTGACTTAAGTTAATGTTCACTCTGTGTGACAATAAGGTATTGTGCCATAAAATGGATCTTTGCCCCTTTTATAAGAACCCGAGTATCTCATGCATGCTCAGATAAAGATGAGCCAGGTTTGTAAATTTAATAATAATAATAATAACTTTATTTTTGTATACCGAAATACCCCGAAGAGTTCTAGGCGGTTCACATTAGTTAAACAGAGATTACAAGTGGTTACATATCAAATTGATCATAGAGTTGCAAACAGCAAGGAGAGAGTAGTTACAAGTGGTTACATATCAAATTGATCATAGAGTTGCGAACAGCAAGGAGAGAAGTAGGGGGGAGAGGGGGGAGACGGGGGAGGGATGAGGAAGATTGAAAAGGGGCATTAAGGGTCTTGGTCTCGGAATAGGTGAGTTTTGAGTAATTTTCTGAAGTCGAGGTAGTTGTGGGCCTTGAGGACCATTTGAGCTAGCCAAGGGTTTAGTTTGGCGGCTTGGAAGGCGTAGGTTTTGTCAAGGAATTTTTTTGAGTGGCATAGTTTTAGGGAGGTTTAGGTTATAATGCTAGGTTTTATCTCAGCAGTTTCATGCCCGTCCCTCTTATTACTGCACTCACCTGAGCAGCTGCTTCTCCCAGGTTCTCTTTCCTCTGATCCTGGCTCATCCTTGATATATGGCTCTTCTCCTCGTTCAATGCGGCATATGATGTCAGGAGCGACGGTCAGAGATCCTGTTCCTGGGGTAAGAAAACTGCATTAGGTTTCCCCAAATTATTTACTGACCGAGTCCCTCAAATTTAAGACGTAGGAGAAAGCACAGTTACTTACCGTAACAGTTGTCATCCAGGGACAGCAGGCAGCTATTCTCATAAGTGGGTGACGTCACCGACAGAGCCCCGATGTGGACGCCTCACAAGCAGACTTGCTTGAAGAAACAAAGTTTTGAGTCCACACCGCGCATGCCTTCCCCGCCCAGCTTCAGGCATGTCTCCTCAGTTCAGATAGCTAGCAGAGAAGCCAACCCAGGGGAGGTGGGTGGGATATGAGAATAGCTACCTGCTGTCCCTGGATAACAACTGTTACGGTAAGTAACTGTGCTTTATCCCAGGACAAGCAGGCAGGTATTCTCACAAGTGGGTGACCTCCAAGCTAACCAAAATTGGATGGTGGGAGAGTTGGCAACTTAGGAGAATAAATTTTTTAACACAGATTAGCCAAACTGTCCATCCCATCTGGAGAAAGTATCCAGACTGTAGTGAGAAGTGAAGATATGAAACGAGGACCAAGTGGCAGCCTTATAGATTTCCTCAATAGGGGTAGACCTGAGGAAAGCTACAGACGCCGCCATAGCTCTGACCCTATGGGCTGTGACTTTACTGTGCAGAGGTAATCCAGCTTAGGCATAGCAGGAGATACAAGCCGCCATCCAGTTGGACATGGTGCGCTTAGAAATAGGGCGTCCCAACTTGTTCGGGTCAAAGGAGACAAAAAGTTGGAGAGCAGTTTTGTGTGGTTTGGTTCGATCCAAATAGAAAGCCAAAGCACGTTTACAGTCCAGCGTATGAAGAGCAGCTTCTCCAGGGTGAGAATGAGGTTTTGGAAAAAATACTGGAAGAACAATGGATTGGTTGAGATGGAAATCTGAGTCCACTTTAGGAAGGAATTTCGGATGAGTGCGGAGAACCACCTTATCATAGTGAATAACTGTAAAGGGTGGATCCGCTACCAATGCTTGTAACTTACTGACTCACCGAGCAGAAGTGAGTGCAATGAGAAACACCACTTTCCAAGTGAGATACTTGAGATGAGCCTTGTCAATTGGTTCAAATGGAGGCTTCATCAGTTGAGCAAGAACAATGTTGAGGTCCCAAACCACAGGTGGCAGTTTGAGAGGAGGGTTGACATTGAAAAGTCCTTTCATGAATCTGGAAACCACCGGATGAACGGAGAGGGGCTTCCCATCAATAGGCTGATGAAAAGCTGCGATAGCACTGAAATGGACTCGTATAGATGTAGCCTTGAGGCCAGCCTGAGACAAGTGTAGGAGGTAGTCCAACACTGAAGATAAGGAGGATTGTTGCAGCTCCTTATGAAGAGAACAACACCATAGCGAGAATCTAGTCCACTTCTGATGATAGCATTGCCTGGTGGTAGGCTTCCGTGAAGCTTCCAACACATCCTTCACTGATTGACAAAACGTGAGAGAAGCTACACTGAGAGGAGCCAAGCTGTCAGGTGGGATGAAGATTGGGATGAAATAGAGATCCCTGATGCTGTGTAAGCAGAGAGGGAAAAACAGGTAGAAGGTATGGCTCCCTGCTGCTGAGACTGGAATCGGTCCAGAGAATGGCCACCAGGATGGTCTCGGGACTCAAGGAGCTCCCGTACGAGGAGCAGTTGGGGAAATTGCAGCTCTACTCACTCGAGGAACGTCGAGAGAGGGGAGATATGATCGAGACATTCAAATATCTCACGGGCCGCATCAAGGTGGAAGAAGACATCTTCTTCTTCAAGGGTCCAGCGGCAACAAGGGGGCATTCGTGGAAAATCAGGGGCGGGAAACTGCACAGTGACACTAGGAAGTTCTTCTTCACTGAAAGGGTGGTTGATCGCTGGAATAGTCTTCCACTTCAGGTTATTGAGGCCAGCAGTGTGCCGGATTTTAAGGCCAGATGGGATAAACATGTGGGATCTATCCGCAAAGATAGATAGGGAGGGTCACCGGAGTGGGCAGACTTGATGGGCCGTGGCCCTTATCTGCCGTCTATTTCTATGTTTCTATGTTTCTATGAGTTGAAGGAGATGGGAGTACCAAGGTTGTCTGGGCCACTGAGGAGCAACTACAATCATGGTGGCATGTTCGGTTTTCAGCTTGACCAGAGTCTTTTGAATGAGAGGGAATGGAGGAAACGCATATAGGAAGAGGTTCGTCCAATCCAGAAGGAAAGCATCCGCCTCGAGGCGGAGAGGAGTGTAAATCCGAGAGCAAAATTGAGGACGTTTGTAATTGTGGGGAGCTGCAAAGAGGTCTATCTGAGGCGTTCCCCACTGAGCAAAGATTTGTTGGAGGGGCTGGGAATGAAGAGTCCATTCGTGAGGCTGCAGCAGGCGACTCAAGTTGTCTGCTAAGGCATTGTCAGCCCCTTGAATGTAGACGGCTGTGAGGAAGGTGTTGTGGCAAATCGCCCAATCCCAGACTTTCAGAGCTTCCTGGCAGAGGGAGGCAGATCCTGTGCCCCCTTGCTTGTTGAGCTAATACGTGGCGACTTGATTGCCCGTCCAAATGAGAACTATTTGGTCCCTGAGATGTTGAAAGGCGGTGAGAGCGTTGAAAATCGCCCTGAGCTCTAGTAGGTTGATATGACACTGACGATCCGCACTGGTCCAATGGCCCTGAGTGTGGAGATCATCGAGATGAGCCCCCCAAGCATAGGTTGAAGAGTCTGTCGTGAGGACTTTCTGATGGGGGGCGTGTGAAATAGCAAGCCTCTGGATAGAATGGAAGAGAGCATCCACCAGCGAAGGGACTGAGTCAGAGCAGGCGTGACCTGGATGTGTCGGGAGATAGGGTCGGTGACCTGCGTTCATTGCGATGCCAGGGTCCACTGAGGTATGTGGAGGTGAAGTCTGACAAAGGGAGTCACATGTACTGTGGCTGCCATGTGACCCAGGAGGACCATCATTTGTCTCACCGAGATGGTCTGGCGGGAGGACACTGACTGGCAGAGATGGAGGAGAGCTTCCCGACGCTGTTGGGGAAGGAACGCTCGGAGTTGAGCCGTGTCCAGTACAGCACCGATGAATTGAAGGCGCTAAGAAGGTTATAGCTGGGATTTTGGGAAGTTGATTTCGAATCCCAGACTCTGGAGGAACTCAATAGTTCGCTGGGTCGCCAGTAGAACTCCTGAGTGCATGGGGGTCTTGATGAGCCAGTCGTCTAGGTAGGGGAATACCTGAAGACCATGGTTCTGGGGGGCTGCTGCTACCACTACCAGGCACTTGGTAAACACCCTGGGAGAGGAGGTCAGGCCGAAGGGCTGCACCCGGTAATGAAAATGTTGATTTCCCACCTGAAATCTGAGGAACTGCTGGGAGGCCGGATGAATGGGAATGTGGGTGTAGGCCTCCTTGAGATCCAGAGAGCATAACCAGTCGTTCTGCTCGAGGAGAGGATAGAGAGACGCCAGGGTTAACATGCGAAATTTCTCTCTGACCAAGAATTTGTTGAGGATCCTGAGATCCAAAATGGGCCTCAGATCGCCCGTCTTCTTCGGAACAAGGAAGTAATGGGAATAAA
Source organism: Geotrypetes seraphini (assembly GCF_902459505.1). Classification (NCBI taxonomy): domain Eukaryota; kingdom Metazoa; phylum Chordata; class Amphibia; order Gymnophiona; family Dermophiidae; genus Geotrypetes; species Geotrypetes seraphini. The sequence continues at coordinate 505,104,531 of NC_047085.1, forward strand.
AGCCCTTGTTCTGTTGAGTCAGAGGAACTGGTTCGATAGCTCGAAGCTGAAGTAGAGCTTGAGCTTCCTGAAGAAGAAGGGCGGTCTGGGAGGAATTGGAAGAATACTCTCTTGGCAGGTGTTCCGGAGGAACGCGTTGGAAGTGAAAAGAGTATCCCTCTCTGATGATGGAGAGGACCCAGTGGTCAGAAGTGATCGTCATCCATCGGTGTAAAAAATGATGGAGATGACCTCCGATGGGGAGAGGGTTGGAGGGCAGCAGAACGACTGAGGTTATGCTCTTTTCGAGACAGTCAAAAGGGCTGAGGAGACTTTGGTACCGCAGACGGTTGGGACTTCTGCTGCGGGAACTGTCGTTTAGCAGGTTGACGAATAGTAGGAGCCTGCTTTGGTGGAAAATGCCTCTGGTATATTTGCTTAGGGCGTGCTGGTCGAGCCGGCACTGGCTTTGGTCGGAGAATGAAAGCAAATTATTTCTCGTGCTCCGACAGTCTCTTGGTGGTAGCCTCGATGGACTCATCAAAGAGGTCATTTCCAGCACAAGGCACATTGACTAACCAGTCTTGAAGATTAGGATCAATGTCCACGGTTCGAAGCCAGGCGAGGCGCTGCATGGCTACAGCCGAAGCAGTCGCTCGAGCTGTCACTTCGAAGGCATCATAGGAAGACTGGAGTAGGTGGAGGCGCAGCTGCGACAGGGAAGCAATAACTTCCTGAAATTCAAAGTGTATTTGAGTATCCAGGTAAGGCATAAACTTGGGAAGAATGGAGAGGAAGAACTCAAAATATGTGATGAAATGAAAGTTATAGTTCAGGATTTTGGACGTCATCATGGTACTTTGGTAGAAACGGCGTCCAAATTTATCCATAGTCTTCCCTTCCCGCCCAGGGGGTACTGTAGCATACACCTGGGAAGGGTGAAATCTCTTCAAGGAAGATTCCACCAGGAGGGACTGATGAGACAACTGAATGTTGTCGAACCCTTTGTGGTGGACGGTCTTATACCTAGAATCCAATTTGCTCGGGATGGCTGGAATAGTATAAAGGGGTCTCCAGACAACGAATGAAAGTTTGGTCCAAAAACTTATGAAGGGGAAGCTTGGGGGACTCAGCCGGAGGTTGAGGCAGGTGCATGGTCTCGAGATATTCCTTGGAGAACTTCGAGCCCGTATCCAACTGTATATCCAGATCCGCCGCCATCTGGCGGAGGAATGAAGAGGAGAGTTGGTCTGTGATGGCCCTGCCTCGAGGAGGACTCGAGGACGACGAGGCCACCTCCTCGTGGAAGAAAGGGTCCTTCGAGGATGGGGACCTGGAGGAGGCAAAAGACATCCCCAGATCCTCGAAGTCCAAGTGCATCGGCTTCGACGGGGATGGGGGAGTCAGCTGAAGAAATGGCTGCTTGCAGCGAGGCGAGTCTTTCTGGAAGAGTGCCTCAATGAGTGCCTCGATCGGTGAGAGCCGTGTCTCGAAGCAGGCCTCAAGGATCGAGGGGATTTAGCCTCGGCCGCAGACGCCGAAGCCCCCAGGGAATGGATGGGGCTGGAGGCAGTAGAACGAAGCTGAGAAGGCCGAGGCAAGGAACCTTGATACACTCGTAAAGGCTCTGGTTCAGGCTTCGAGTGCATGGGTTCCAATGGAGGCATAGGCAAAGAATGAACTCCTTGCTGTGCGTGCTTGGATGCCAGACCAGACACTCACAGAGACTCTGCTCCCTGCAGAGAGTGTCCCTCAGACTGGGGCATGGAGGGTGGCTAGACCTCGCGGGAGTCTGCTGTATGCCCAAGCTGAAATTGTGAGAGAAGCCTCTGCTCCATGGTATTAAAAAGCTGAGTGAACCGCGTCTGCAACGGGGCTTCCTGCTCGGGCTTCGTATTCCCTCGAGGCAGTGTGAGAGTGCTTCGACTTAGAAGCCTTAGGCACCTTAAGCACTACCGGGGGAATGGGCTGCTGTGCTATCTGACCTGAAGAGACAGAGGAAGGCATTGCAGCGGGCGTCGAAGACAAAGCCGGGACAAACGAAGCAGGTTTGAGGAGGCTCGTGGTGGGAGTCGTCGAAGTCTTCAGGGCTTCGGATGAAGTCGAGGACGAGGCGCCCTTGGAAGTCGAGGGCTCCAATGAAGACTCCATGGTAAAATATTGCTCCCACAGGATACGACGTGGCTTGAGCGTTGAGCAAGGCCGGCACGATTTCGGAAGGTGGTGAGGCCCAAGGCAGCGTCTATGAGGGTCCGTGAGTGAAATCGCGTGCTGGCACTCGCAACACTTCTTAAAACCGGTTGTAGGCCGGGATATAGGCCTAAAGAAAGCAGCTGCGAGATCGAAGTCCTGGGGTTTAATAATAAAACAGCGATTCGTAATAAAAAGAACCACAAACCGCGGTCGAAGAGAAGGCAAAAGTAGAGACTACTTTACGCAGAGTCAAAGATGGACTTCTTGGCTCCGCTGAAAAGTAAGAACTGAGGAGACAAGCCCGAAGCTGGGTGGGGAAGACACTCGCGCATGCGCGGTGTGGACGACTCAAAAGCACAGTTACTTACCGTAACAGGTGTTATCCAGGGACAGCAGGCAGATATTCTTAACGCATGGGTGACGTCACCGAAGGAGCCCCGGTACGGACCTTTTTAACTAGAAAGTTCTAGTTGGCCGCACCGCGCATGCACGAGTGCCTTCCTGCCCGACGGAGGAGAGCGTGGTCCCCAGTTAAGATAAGCCAGCTAAGAAGCCAACCCGGGGAGGAGGGTGGGACGTAAGAATATCTGCCTGCTGTCCCTGGATAACACCTGTTACGGTAAGTAACTGTGCTTTATCCCAGGACAAGCAGGCAGCATATTCTTAACGTATGGGTGACCTCCAAGCTAACAGAGAGGGAGGAGGGATGGTTGGCCATTAGGAAAATAAATTGTGTAAAACAGATTGGCCGAAGTGCCCATCCCGTCTGGAGAAGGTATCCAGACAGTAGTGAGTAGTGAACGTGTGAACTGAGGACCAAGTGGCAGCCTTGCAGATTTCCTCGATGGGCGTGGAACGGAGGAAAGCCACAGAAGCAGCCATAGCTCTGACCCTGTGGGCCGTGACAGCACCTTCCAGTGAGAGACCGGCCCGAGCATAACAGAACGCAATACAGGCAGCAAGCCAGTTGGAAAGCGTCCGTTTAGAGACAGGACAACCTAGACGGTTAGGATCGAAGGTCAGAAAGAGCTGAGGGGACGAGCGGTGAGCCCTGGTACGGTCAAGGTAGTATGCAAGGGCACGCTTAACCAATCCAGCGTGTGCAACGCCTGTTCCCCAGGATGAGAATGGGGTTTAGGGAAAAAGACAGGCAACACAATGGACTGGTTGAGGTGAAAAGCCAAGACCACCTTGGGAAGGAATTTAGGATGGGTACGCAGAACCACCTTGTCATGGTGAAAAACAGTGAACGGTGGATCGGCGACCAGTGCATGCATCTCACTAACCCTCCTGGCAGAGGTGATGGCAATGAGGAAAAGCACCTTCCATGTTAGAAATTTGAGCGAAGTTGTGGCAAGAGGCTCAAAAGGGGGTTTCATGAGGGCTGATAAAACCACATTCAGGTCCCAGACGACAGGAGGAGGCTTCAGAGGTGGTTTGACATTGAAGAGGCCTCTCATGAACCGGAAACCAGTGGATGAGCCGTGAGAGGTTTTCCGAGGATAGGCTCATGAAACGCAGTGATGGCACTGAGGTGGACTCTGATTGAGGTAGACTTGAGGCCAGCGTCGGACAGAGAGAGCAAATAGTCCAGTACAGTTTCCACCTTGTCATGGTGAAAAACAGTGAACGGTGGATCGGCGACCAGTGCATGCATCTCACTAACCCTCCTGGCAGAGGTGATGGCAATGAGGAAAAGCACCTTCCATGTTAGAAATTTGAGCGAAGTTGTGGCAAGAGGCTCAAAAGGGGGTTTCATGAGGGCTGATAAAACCACATTCAGGTCCCAGACGACAGGAGGAGGCTTCAGAGGTGGTTTGACATTGAAGAGGCCTCTCATGAACCGGGAAACCAGGGGATGAGCCGTGAGAAGTTTTCCGAGGATAGGCTCATGAAACGCAGTGATGGCACTGAGGTGGACTCTGATTGAGGTAGACTTGAGGCCAGCGTCGGACAGAGAGAGCAAATAGTCCAGTACAGTTTCCACCGCAAATGAGGTGGGATCGTGATGATGCAGTAGACACCAAGAGGAGAACCTGGTCCACTTCTGATGGTAACATTGGAGGGTGGCAGGTTTCCTGGAGACATCCAAAATGCGACGGACAGGCTGAGACAGATTCTCTGGAGAGGTCAGCCCGAGAGAAACCAAGCTGTCAGGTGGAGCGAAGACAGATTGGGATGCAGTAGAGACTGACGTTGCTGCGTAAGTAGAGTAGGAAACACAGGAAGAGGAATGGGCTCCCTGGAGCTGAGCTGAAGCAGGAGGGAGAACCAGTGTTGGCGAGGCCACCGAGGAGCGATGAGAATCATGGTGGCCCTGTCTCTGCGGAGTTTGGATAACATCCGCAACATCAGAGGTAGTGGAGGAAAGGCATAGAGGAACCGATCCGTCCAGTCGAGCAGGAATGCATCTGGGGTCAGACGATGAGGAGAGAAGAGTCTGGAACAGAACTGGGGCAGCTGATGGTTGTGAGGCGCTGCAAAGAGGTCCACCTGCGGAGTGCCCCAGCGAGCAAAGATGGAGTGGAGTGTTGAAGAGTCCACTCGTGAGGTTGAAGGATGCGGCTGAGATTGTCGGCCAGGGAGTTCTGTTCGCCCTGGATATAGACAGCCTTGAGGAAGAGATTGCGGGCCGTGGCCCAGGTCCAGATGCTGAGAGCCTCCTGACAAAGGAGGCGAGATCCGGTGCCGCCTTGTTTGTTTATGTAGTACATGGCGACTTGATTGTCTGTGCACAGGAGAAGAACCTGAGGGCAGAGAAGGTGCTGGAAGGCCTTGAGAGCATAGAACATGGCTCTGAGTTCCAGGAAATTGATGTGATGTTGATGCTCCTGAGGGGTCCAGAGTCCCTGGGTGCGTAGATCTCCCAGGTGAGCTCCCCACGCATAGGGGGAGGCATCCGTGGTTATGATCATGGAGTGAGGGGGTAGATGAAAGAGTAGACCCCTGGAAAGATTTGAGGAGTTCAACCACCATTGAAGAGATTGCTGAAGAGACGATGTCACAGAGATGGGATGAGAAAGAAGATCCGTGGTCTGTGACCATTGGTTGGCAAGAGTCCATTGAGGTGTCCTGAGGTGGAGTCGCGCCAGAGGAAGCACATGGACTGTCGAGGCCATGTGGCCCAGGAGGACCATCATCTGTCGGGCAGGAATGGAGTGATGAAGGAGCGCCTGACGACAGAGGTGGAGCAGGGTCCGTTGACGGTTGGAGGGGAGAAACGCCCTCATTAGTGTGGTGTCGAGAACTGCTCCAATGAACTGAAGTCGCTGTGTGGGAGGCAGATGCGACTTGGGGTAGTTGATCTCGAACCCCAGGAGATGGAGGAAAGAGATGGTGTGATGAGTGGCTTGTAGCACAAGTGGAGACGTAGGTGCTTTCACCAACCAATCGTCCAAGTAGGGGAACACCTGGAGGTTGTGAGACCTGAGGAAGGCCGCCACCACAATAAGGCACTTGGTGAACACCCTGGGCGATGAAGCGAGGCCAAAAGGTAGCACTTTGTACTGATAGTGACGGTGCTGTATCTGAAACCGTAGGTAGCGACGTGAAGTCGGATTGATTGGGATGTGAGTGTAGGCCTCTTTGAGGTCCAGGGAACATAGCCAGTTGTGGTGAGAGAGAAGAGGGTAAAGCGTGGCAAGGGAGAGCATTCTGAACTTCTCCTTGACCAGACACTTGTTGAGGTCCCTGAGATCGAGGATGGGACGAAGGTCTCCTGTCTTCTTGGGAACCAGGAAGTAGCGGGAGTAGAATCCCTGACCCCTTTAGTCCGGAGGCACTCTTCGATGGCATTGAGAAGAAAGAGGGATTGGACCTCCCTCAGGAGGAGGGGGGTTTGGGAGGAGTGAGAAGCAGACTCTACGGGAGGATTGTCTGGTGGAAGAGTCTGGAAGTTGAGAGAGTAGCCATGGCGAATGATGTTGAGGACCCATTGGTCTGATGTGATGACCTCCCAACGGCTGAGGAAGATTTGGAGGCGACCTCCGATAGGCTGAGGAAGAGGCAATGATGATGGGAGACTGGCTATGCCCTGGAGGAAAAAGTCAAAAGGGCTGAGATGGTTTTGACGGAGGGAGAGGCTTGGCAGGTTGGTGAGACTGTGAGCGAGCCTGAGATTGATGCTGTTGACGAGGTCGGCGAGGCTGCTGTTGAGGCGGGTTGAGAGGTCTGGCCGAGAACCTGCGCTGGTAGGAAGACTGCTGTCTGTAGGTGCGAGCAGGTGGAGTCTTCTTTTTAGGTTTAATCAGAGTGTCCCACCTGGTCTCATGTGCTGAGAGTTTCTGGGTTGTTGAGTCCAGGGACTCTCCGAAGAGTTCATCACCCAGACAAGGTGCGTTAGCCAGGCGGTCCTGGTGGTTAATGTCCAGGTCAGAGACTCTCAGCCATGCCAAACGTCGCATGGCCACCGCCATGGCAGATGCGCGAGAGGTCAGCTCAAATGAGTCGTAGATGGAGCGAACCATGAATTTCCTGAGTTGGAGGAGGCTGGAAATATGTTGCTGGAAAAGAGGGACCTTACGTTCAGGAAGGTATTTCTGTAAGGAGGAGAGCTGTTGCACCAGATGCTTCATGTAGAAGGAGAAGTGGAAGGTGTAGTTGTTGGCTCTATTGGCTAACATGGCATTTTGGAAAAGGGGCTTACCAAATTTATCCATGGTTTTTCCCTCTCTGCCAGGAAGGGTGGAGGCATATACACTGGAACCCTGAGATTTTTTCAAAGTAGATTCCACCAGGAGGGACTCGTGGGGCAATTGAGGTTTATCAAACCCTGGGATTGGAATAACCCGGTACAAGCTATCCAATTTACGAGGGGCTCCAGGAACCGTGAAGGGAGCTTCCCAGTTTTTATAGAAAGTTTCCCGTAAGATGTCGTGGACGAGCAACTTCAGAAATTCTTTGGGAGGTTGCTCAAAGTCTAGGGCATCGAGGAAAGCCTGAGACTTTTTAGAGTCGGACTCTAAGGGAATGGAAAGAGCTGCTGACATCTCCCTAAGGAATTTGGAGAAAGAGGATTGCTCTGGTTTGGAGACGGTGTCGGTCATGGAGGGTTCTTCGTCGGTTGACGAAGCGTCCTCCTCGGTACTGTGAGGGGAGTCTTCCCACAAATCTAGGTCCCTAACATCGGGGTGCGTACGTTTGGACATCGGTGTGGAGGGCTCGGCATGGCGGGTCTTTGAAAGAGATTTGCCTGAGTGCACCGAGGCGGTACCGGGTGAGGAAGACCGATGTCGTTCCTGGGACCGGACAGGGTCGGCAGCATCACAGGTATGTACTGTAGGTGTTTCTGCCAAGAGCACCGGCATGGAAGTATTAATCGGTACCGAGGGGGTCGACACCGATGGGACAGTGTGAGGCTCGGACCGGTCCCGTACAGGAAGGTGCGGTGCCAGCAACGCCGGCAACAGTTGTTGGAGCTGTTGTTGCAGCTGCTCCTGTAACTGTGTTTGGAGTATGGCCGCGATGCGGTCGTCCAGGGGAGGCACCGGTACAGCTTTTTTCTTCTTCGGTACCATAGGTGCCGCTCTACGCTCCGGCGATGAGGAGGCCGATGATGAGGCACTCACCGAGATCGGAGCGGAGTGTTTGCGGGGCCGGTGCGGTGCCGGGAGGGCCGGTGTCGCAACCGTGGCAGGAGGGCACTCAAGGGAAGTGGGAGGCTTCTTAGCCGGCTTACCTGGGTCCAACGACCCTGAGAAAGGGTCCGGTGGTGTTGATGTCGTCGGTGCCGACTTTTGTGGTGCCGTCGACATCGCAGCCGGTTCCATGGCAGATCCGGTACCAAACAAAATATTTTGCTGGATCTGCCGATTTTTCAAAGTACGCTTTTTAAGCATAGCACAGCGGGTGCAGGTGTCAGCCTGATGCTCTGGACCCAAGCACTGGAGGCACCAATTGTGTGGGTCGGTGAGGGAGATCGGGCGTGCACACCGCTGGCACTTCTTAAAACCTGGTTGAGGGGGCATGAATGGAAACACGGCCTCCGCAAAATCGAACCCGGAGGCCTGTATGGTGGCAACAGGCCCCGCCGGGGCCGGCCTGAAAAAATAAGGAAAACTCGACGAGTTTTTTTTTTGAAAACAAAAATAAAGGGAATCCAATAAGAAAAAAGGAAAAAAAGTGAAAAAATACGCGAGCGGGAAGGCAAAAATTAGTTTTTCAACGGCCGTTGAAAACACATGCGTCTTCTTTGCTCCGCGGAAACGAAGAAACTGGGGACCACGCTCTCCTCCGTCGGGCGGGAAGGCACTCGCGCATGCGCGGTGCGGCCAACTAGAACTTTCTAGTTAAAAAGGTCCGTACCGGGGCTCCGTCGGTGACGTCACCCATGCGTTAAGAATATGCTGCCTGCTTGTCCTGGGATAAACTTTGTTTCTTCAAGCAAGTCTGCTTGTGAGGCGTTCGCATCAGGGCTCCGACGGTGACGTCACCCACTTGTGAGAATATCTGCCTGCCTGTCCTGGGATAACTGTTTCTCTGGCTCTATCTCGCACGTGAAATAGTCTGACTCTGCCTCATATCTTGCGTTCCTCCTTCAGCTGCTCCCTCTGTTTTGAAGGAAATTTCTGTCACTTCTTGTGCTGTGTTTTTGTGTCTTTTAGCGATTTGTTCTGTGCTGGCTTATAAAAAACAAACAAACTAAAAGAGAAAGAAATTCCGTTTTACAGGCTTCCTTTCTTGTGCAAGGCTAATGTTTGTTTTTTTTCTCAGATTAGCAAGTTGTAAATTCTCGCTGTGCTTCTTTCGACTTCTAGTCACTGACCTTAAGGAATGTGCTTCTGGTTTCCTCTTCCTGCCTTAAAGCAGCTTTCCTCTAATTTGCACTCTGAATTAAACAAAGCACAAAAAGCACTTTGGTTACCAGACCAGCTACTGTTAGAACTTACTTACACTATCAGGGTCCGCGAATGAATGCTGAACCTTCTATGGGAATTAATGGGATTCTGACTAAATCTTATCATACCACACCCCTGTCTGTAGCCCATCCAGATACAGGCTCCACTCTTTTCCAGCACTCCTTTCTTATTATTCCCCATTGCCCTGTCAGCCTTCTTGGTCGAGATCTTTTTTTCCTTCTTCTCATCCAGCTCACTACAGATGATACAGGAGGTTTGCATGTCCTTTCCTCCATCATTCCCATTCGCCCTCCGTCCACCTTTTACATTTTCACTTGCCCTGACATGCTTTTGCCCCTTCCCCCAGACTCCCCGGTTTGGGCTTCCGCTGACAATGATGTAGGCTCTATTTCATGCACTCCCTTTCGTGATTCTCTGAAATCACTCACTCCTGTTTTCATTAAGCAGTACCCAATCTCCCGGGAAAAGGAGAGAGTCATGATTCCACTGATTGCTTCTTTTCTTTCCTCCTGTATTATTAAAACCACCATCCCTTCCTACAATACGCCCATCAATCCTGTTGTCAAAGCTGATGGCACCCCCCGCTTCGTCCAAGGCTGTTAATGCTTTGGTGATTCCCATTGCACCCATTGCCCCTGATGTTCCTTCCCTCCTATCCTCCATTCCACCAGCAGCTCAAATTTTCTCTGTCATTGATCTGAAGAATGCTTTTTTTTTCCAGTCCCTGTTGATGAGGTTACCCAGCCTCTTTCTGCATTCACATTTAAGCAACAGCAATATACTTGATGTAGAATGCCCCAGGGCTATGTTGACTCCCCTGTGGTGTTCTCAATTGTCCTTCGGGCTACTCTGCAGCCATGGACCGCCCCTCATGGTTCTGTCCTCATCCAGTATGTGGATGACCTTCTCCTATGTTCCATAAATCAGGAGATCTGTCAGGCTGATAGTTTGGACCTTTTACAATGGTTGTCTGTGTGTGGTCACAAGGTGTCACGAAAGAAACTGCAATAGTGTAAATCTGAGGTGGAATACCTGGGTTTTGTCCTGTCTCATGGTCAGAGGAAAATTAGCACTTCCCGCATTGCTGCTGTTCTGGGTCTGTCCTGCCCAGCTATCAAGAAAGACATGCTTACTTTTCTTGGTATGATTGGTTACTGCCGCCAATGGATCCCTGATTGTTCCTTCTATGACCAGATTCTGAGACAGACCCTGGGTTCTGAAATGACTGATCTTATCAGATGGACTAAAGAAATGTTGGATGCTTTTGGACATTTGAAATGTGCTTTGGTTTCTAGCCCAGGCCTGGGTCTCCCTGATTATGACCAAATGTTTCATCTCTTTGCTCGAGATAATTGTAAAACCATGGCGGGTGTCCTGGCAAAAGATCATGGCGGTAAATTACGCCCTGTTGCCTTTTTTTCTAAAGTCACTCCTGTTCAAGTTCAAGGCATGCCTGCCTGCTTGAGAGCCCTGGCTGCATGTGCTATGGTGGTAGAGATGGCTACTCCTCTGACCCTTGGTCACCCCACTACCCTTCACACTTCTCACGATGTCCAAGCCCTCCTTCGCAACATTCATACCCAGCATATGGTGGTAGGCTTCAAAGGGTAGTGGTGAACGGCACCCCCTCAGAAATGACGGAGGTGATCAGTGGAGTGCCACAGGGTTCGGTCTTGGGACCGACCCTATTCAACATCTTTATAAGAGACTTGGCAGAAGGGCTTCGAGGTAAAATAGCCTTATTCGCCGATGACGCCAAACTAAGTAATGTAGTGGGAAAATGCACAACGGACGAAGATTCAATGCCCGACAACATGATGCACGACGAAGGGATGAGACTCATGGTGGGAAATAAGATTAAGAAGATGATAAGCACTGTAAAAATGCTAGAGCAAGCTTGGTCCCATTTTAAGGACACAATCATCGAGGCGCAAAATCTACATATACCGCGTATCAACAAAGGATCCAAGAGGAAAAAGAACAAAGAATCGGCGTGGCTCACTGTAGAGGTGAAGGAAGCGATCAGAGACAAGAAAATTTCGTTTAAGGAATGGAAAAGGTTAAAAACAGACGAAAACTGGAATAAGCACAAACAACGCAGGTGCCACAAGGCGGTAAAAGGGGCCAAAAGAGACTACGAAGAAAAAATAGCCAAGGAGGCAAAAAACTTCAAGCCGTTCTTTAGATACATTAAGGGGAAACGATCTGCGAAGGAAGCGGTGGGGCCGTTTGATGACCATGGAATAAAGGGAGTGCTAAAGGAAGATAAAGAAATCACCGACAAACTGAACACATTTTTTGAGACTGTATTTACCGAAGAGGATATACGCAACATACTGGAACCCATCAGGCTCTATGCTGGAAACGAAGACGGGAAACTGACAGGGCTGACGGTCAGTCTAGAGAAGGTACACAGGCAGATTGATAGGCTAAAGAGCGATAAATCCCCAGGACCAGATGACATCCATCCGAGCATCATCAAGGAATTTTAAGGGACTATAGCTGAACTGCTTCAACTAATAGCCAACCTGTTGATCAAATCGAGAAAGATTCCGGAAGACTGGAAGGTGGCAAATGTTATGCCGATCTTCAAAAAGGGTTCGAGGGGATATCCAGGAAACTACAGACCGATGAGTCTCTGACCTCGGAACCGGGAAAGATGATAGAGGCGCTAATAAAGGACCGCATCATTGATCACCTTGACAGGCACAGTCTAATGAGGACCATCCAGCACGGTTTCAGCAAAGGCAGATCTTTGTCTGACGAACTTGCTACACTTCTTCGAGGGAGTAAACAGGCGGACAGACAAGGGCGACCCGGTCAACATTGTTTATCTGGATTTTCAGAAGGCGTTCGACAAGGTTCCACATGAATGACTACTTCGAAAGATTGCGAGTCATGGAATCGAGGGTGAAATACTCGCGTGGATTAAAAACTGGCTGGAGCATAGGAAACAGAGAGTGGGGATAAATAGACAATAATCGGACTGGAAGAGCATTACTAGCAGGATGTCTTTGGACCCGTGCTCTTCAACATCTTTATAAATGATCTGGACATTGGTACGACGAGTGAGGTGATTAAGTTTGCGGACGATACGAAGTTATTCAGAGTGACATAATCAAGCTTGAGAAATGGGCATCGATATGGCAAATGAGGTTCAACATAGATAAGTGTAAAATGATGCATGTCGGTAACAAAAATCTCATGCACAAATACAGGATGTCCAGGGCGGTACTTGGAGAGACCTCCTAGGAAAGAGACTTGGGAGTTCTGATTGACAAGTCGATGAAGCCGTCTGTGCAATGTGCAGCGGCGGTGAAAAAGGCGAACAGAATGCTAGGAATGATTAAAAAGGGGATCACGAACAGATTGGAGAGGGTTATCATGCAGCTGTACCGGGCCATGGTGCGCCCTCACCTGGAGTACTGCGTCCAGCACTAGTCGCCGTACATGAAGAAGGACACGGTACTTCTCGAAAGGGTCCAGAGAAGAGCGACTAAAATGGTTAAGGGGCTGGAGGAGTTGCCGTACAATGAGAGATTGGAGAAACTGGGCCTCTTCTCCCTTGAAAAGAGGAGACTGAGAGGGGACTTAATTGAAACGTTCAACATACTGAAGGGAATAGACTTAGAAGATAAAGACAGAATGTTCACCCTTTCCAAGGTAGGGAGAACGAGAGGGCACTCTCTAAAGTTGAAAGGGGATCGATTCCATACAAATATAAGGAAATTCTTCTGCACCCAGAGAGTGGTGGAAAACTGGAACGCTCTTCTGGAATCTGTTATAGGTGAAAACACCCTCCAAGGTTTCAAGACAAAGTTGGACAAGTTCCTGCTAAACTGAAATGTACACAGGTGAGGCTGGACTCATTTAGAGCACAGGTCTTTGACCTATAGGCCAAAACATGAGCGGACTGCTGGGCAAGATGGACCACTGGTCTGACCCAGCAGCGACAATTCTTATCCTATATAATAAAACCCTAAGCACGCATGCGCACTTAGGGTTTTGTGATCCCTGCCGCCGTGTTTTCTGATCTGTGGCCGAATTCTATTTTAGAACACGGCGGCAGGGAACAGCATGGAGAAGGAGAAGGGCAGGCAGAGGAGCGCCATGAGCAGGTCGGAGAGCGACAGCGACAGGATGAAGGCGTTGGTGACAGTGCGGAGCGGGAAGGCGAGGGGGGGGGATAATAGATTACCATCAGAGAAAGCAGCACACTGAATGGAAAGCCCATTCTGCTTTCATGTCATTCAAAATTGCTGGGTTGCTAGGGAAAGAGGAACTGGCCGCCACGCAAAACGCGACTACGCTCGACTGTATCGGGTTTCACCAACTAGAAAAGCGCGGGGAGAAAAAGTCCCGCAAATACCACTTCCTATCTTGCACATAAAGCTAACTCGGCCCGAAAAAGTCGCTCTCTGTTCTCACAATAAACGTCCCTTTGTGTACAATCGCCCGATTCTAAAGAAAATGGAAATCAAGTATTGTTGCTTTTTTATTATTATTCGCAAACAGGAGCTAAATCTAACCCCCCCCCCATCACAGCAGTTCAAATATTACACAAACTTGACTGCGAAGAATTGCAATGCTGTGCAGCAGCTTACAAGGAGCTGACCATGTGCTTCCACAGCTCCTTTATTAGTAGGGACTGGAAGGAGGCTGCAAACTTTTCTGTTGCCATCAAAGACTAACCAATGACTGTTGTAACCATCCTATATAATAAAACCCTAAGCGCGCATGCGCACTTAGGGCTTTGTGATCCCTGCTGCCGTGTTTTCTGTTCTGTGGCCGAATTCTATTTTATAACACGGCGGCAGGGAACAGCATGGCGAAGGAGAAGGGCAGGCAGAGGAGCGCCGTGAGCAGGTTGGAGAGCAGGAGAGCAGGAAGATGATGAGCAGCACGAGCGCCTGAGGCACCACGGCCAGCCCTTGCAGGAGGAGGCCCCCCGCCGCCAACTGCCAACGCCTTCCCTGTCTCCTGAGCCGCGTACTCACTGACCCGATTGCTGGCCGCGGTGGCCGCCACTGCGCTCAGGGTGAAACCGCCCAGTACTGCATGGATCAAGGCTGGGCTCGGGGTCAACTGTAGCGCGTGCTCCGTCAGGTTGGGCGGCGAGGCAAGGTGCACCTGCGATTCCATCGGGCACGGTGGCGGCAGGACGTGAGCGCAGGGAGGCGGCATCACTCAGTGGTGCGGGAAAATTCCGCATTACACCCACCGCGGCGGCTGCTCGCTCGCTGTATTGTCTAACCCCTCCCTCTCTCTTTCTTCCGGGTGGTTTGGATGTAGACAGCTGTTGCCAATGCAAACGAAGTTTCTATTACTGCAGAGAACTAGGGCTGGAGTGAGAAGGAAATTGGACCTAGATAGGAGAAGGCAGGAACTCGGTTCAGGTAGGTCGTTACTTCACTGCCTCAGGTTAATTAGTACACACTACTAATGACATAAGAGGGCTGCATTGAGAACCAACTCAGAAAAGGCTAACTGTATTGTAACACCTTTACAAAAGAACAAGTATTGGTTAAGGTTTAATAATGTATTGATTATCCTCTATATTAAAACCCTAAGCGTGCATGCGCACTTAGGGTTTCGTGTTCCCAGCCACCGTGATCTCTGGGTCTGTGCCGAATTCTGTTTTAGCACACGGCGGCAGGGAACACTCTGGCAACTCCCCCCTCCTGCCCTCACTCACCAACCGCAGCCGCTCCTCTTCAAAGCAGCCTGCTGAGATTCGCCGGCTGGCTATAGTGAACCTCGCAGGCCACCTGGTAGCATGTTCCCTCTGACTTGATCGCGTTAGAGGGAACGGGCTACTGAGGTGGAGAGCGGCCTGCGAGGTTCGCTACAGCCGGCCAGCAAACCTCAGCAGGCTGCTTTGAAGAGGAGCGGCAGCGGTTCGTGCCGGTGGGAGGGAGGGTAAGAATAGCTGCTATCTCAATAAAAATTATTTAAAAAAAAAAAAAAGAAAAACAGGCATGGCACAACAGAGGGCAGGACAGCATCCAAGGAGAGAGAGACAAGGAAAATAAAACAGACAGATCTCTACTCTAGCACTCGTTAATGTAACGGGATTAAACACTAGTGTTCTTATAAATGAGATGTTGTATTGTCTGGTCTTTATTTATTATTTGCCTTATATAAAGCGAAGCACAAAATGAACATACATCATGAATACTCCAAACACACATAAAATCATGCATAAAACATTCTAAAGTAGGACAATCTGACGCAAAAGCATATAAATGGGGCAAATGGGGTCCAAAATGACAAAGACTAGGGGACGCTTGATGAAATTGCAGGGAAAAACTTTTAAAACCAATAGGAGGAAATTTTTTTTCACTTGGAGAATAGTTGCATTGCCAGAGGTTGTGGTAAGAGCGGATAGCATAGCTTGTTTAAGAAAGGTTTGAACAAGTTCCTGGAGGAAAAGTCTATTATTGAGAGAGACATGGGGGAAGCCATTGCTTGCCCTGGATCGGTAGCATGGAATGTTGCTACTTCTTGGGTTTGGGCCAGATACTGGGAACTTGGATTGGCCACCGTGAGAATGGGCTACTGGGCTTGATGGACCATTGGTCTGACCCATTAAAGCTGTTCTTATATGTATCAAGTATAGGACAATCAAGATCACTGATGAGGTTGGCTCTGAGGCACTGTGGAATGAGCCATTAGGGCCTCTTCTCCCTTGAAAAGAAAAGACTGAGAGGGAAATGATAGAAACATTCAAGATACTGAATAGAGAATGACACGGGGAAAAAATCTGTCCCCGTCACCGGCCCACCATCCTCTGCACCGCCCCGTCACCGCCATCCCTTTCACCGCCCCGTCACCGCCACTGCCATCCCATTCACCGCCCCGTCACCGTCCCCGCTGCATCCATATAAGCCTTTTTCCTTTCACTCCCTCCTTCCAATTTGAGCCGGGAACACTAGCGATCGCACGGTCCCCGCGGCCACTACCTGCCTGCCCGGTCAATCCCGGTGTTTGGCCGGCTCTCTCCCTTCTCCTCACCTTGGTTTGTGGGTTTTCTTTTTCGGCAACCTGCGCGCTTTCCCAGGGAGCCGCACACGCGCGGCTGCTCAGTGTTCGATCTTCTGCTCTGCTGCAACTTCCTGTTTCCGGTTGCGTCAGAGCAGAAGATCGAGGCTGAGCAGCGGCGGGTGTGCGCGGCTCTCTGGTAGCGTGCGGGTCGCCGAGGAGGAGGATCTGCGGACTGGGGTGAGGAGAGGGGAGAGAGCTGGCTGGACACTGGAATCGATTGGGCGGGCGGGTGTGAGCTGCGGGGACCGCGCGATCCTTCATGCCTCACTGCGGGGGACAAGACCATTCACCGCCCCGCGGGCGGTGAATGGCCTTGTCCCCGTCGCCGCAGCGACTGCTAGTTTTCTTCCCCGTTTTCGGCGGGTGACCCGCGGCTAAAATGCGGTGGCCGCGGGTAAACCGCCACCGTGTCATTCTCTAATACTGAAGAGAATAGACTTCATAGATAAAGACAGGTTGTTCGTCCTCCCCAAGGTAGGGAGAATGAGAGGGCACGCTCCAAAGCAGGTCCCGTGAAATATTTTTGCAGCCTTGGTCAAGGGCGATGAGGTGTTTTCCTCTGCTGCCCCCGGATGTTTACTGTCTTGCAGGCTCCCTCCTCTGTCTTGCTGCAGCGTTAGGGCACTGGTTTTTGACCTAGGGGCCGTCACAGGAGAGGACTACTGGGCACGAAGGTCCACTGGTCTGACCCAGCAGCAGCAAATTCTGATGTTCTTACAATCTCAGCTCTGGAATGTTGCTACTCCTTGGGGTTTGGCCAGGTACTAGTGACCTGATTGGCCACCGTGAGAACGGGCTACTGGGCTTACTGACCCAGTAAGGCTATTCTTGTTGATTATGAATAATCTCTCTACCCCCTACTCCTTCACTTCCCCCGACAGCCATACTTCATTTCACAAAAGAGATGGGGTTTTAACTGGGGTTTTAAAAAAAGTTCATCAAATCCCCTTGTTGGCATATAAACTGCGCAAGCTTGTTCTATGCCTCAGGACCAGCACAGGAAAATGTTCCTGCCCTCATTGTCTGCAATCGAATCTCCTTCCTAGGCGGGACGGATAAGTCCTTATGTCCTGTAAACAGATGTGGCGCAATGGTTAAAGCTACAGCCTCAACACCCTGAGGTTGTGGGTTCAAACCCACGCTGCTCCTTGTGACCTTGGGCAAGTCACTTAATCCCTCCATTGCCCCAGGTACATTAGATAGAGTGTGAGCCTACTGGGACAGACAGGGAAAAAAGCTTGAGTACCTGAATAAATTAATGTAAACCATTCTGAGCTCCCCTGGAGAACAGTATAGAAAATTGAATGAATAAATAAATACCTAGTGAGAGCAGGGTCTGATAATTCTCCTTCATCACCTCCCTGTAAAGCTCCTTCTGCTCTTCATCTAAATACTCCCACTCCTCCTGGGAGAAAGAGACAGCGATGTCCTCAAATGTCTCCTGCACCTAAAACACAAACCAGAAACACTCAGGGACATGTGAAGGTGCTCAGAATGCATTAGATTTCAGCTGGCTTCATTCTCCTGAGAGTCCTAACATTTAATCACGGGAAGAAGAGGACACCAAGGATCTCTCTCCCCAGGACGTAAGCCGGCTAAAGGGGCTCTGGCACTCTAAGCCAACTTTTGTATTGGCACCACCCTCCTGGAATCTGGTATCTTTCCTTTTCCCCCTCCTGCTGGACCAGGTGACGCACTGGCTCAGGGCACTGATGATAAAGGGTGCCAAAATCTCAGTCCAGCATCTGTCCCTCAAAATCTGAAGGTAGAGCAGACTGGGATTTTGGTGCCCTCTAACACCGGCGCCCTGGGATAGGGCCTCACGTGGTCTGTAGGTGAAGCTAGCACTGCCCAGGACCTGAAAGGAGAAAGGGAGAGAAAAGAGAATATAAGAGATGCCAGGATGCAGACAGTATCCTAAAGCAGGAGGGGTGGAGAATCAGGAAGAAGAGCCCCAGGAATGGATTGAGCAGTGCCAGACTCATTTCTTCTTCTGCTTGCCTCATGCAACACGTGTGTGAGAGAGAGAGAGGCTGGATGGCATTGTCTGGCATTGCATGCCCTGCTGCCCACTTCCTGCCAATCTCCTACCTGCTGAGCAGAAAGTCCTGCAGCCATTATTCCGCCCTTCTCCACAGCCCCAGATCCAGCTCTGTCTCTCTCCCTCCTTGCAGGGCTCCCTGAGCACAGCTTTGTGCTTTGCTGGGCCTCAGCACCATACAGTATAGTACAACAATCACCACCCCTTCCACAAGGAGGTGATGTCACAGGGAGGGGGAGCTTGCAGCTGAGGATGGATGCTGGGAAATGTAGTTCTACTGGTATGCAGGACACTACTGTAATTTTATTCAAAGGAAACACAATTCTGTTTGGAGATAGAGAAGAGGCTGGAGACAGAGCAAAGAAAGGAAAAAAAAGAACAGAAGAGAAGGAGCAGACAGTCAGAGATATTCATTACCCAATAATTAAGAAAATAAAAAGAAAATAAGAAGGGAAAACTCTGGATGCTCTTGGGGAAAGGAGGAGGAACAGCAGCTTTAGTTTAGACCCTGTTGCTGTTTAGTTCGACCATTGTGGCCTGTCAGACCAACCCAACCACCTGGATTCTTGGGTTACACTAGGACAGGGATCTCAAAGTCCCTCCTTGAGGGCCGCAATCCAGTCAGGTTTTCAGGATTTCTCCAATGAATATGCATTGAAAGCAGTACATGCACATAGATCTCATGCATATTCATTGGGGAAATCCTGAAAACCCGACTGGATTGCGGCCCTCAAGGAGGGACTTTGAGACCCCTGCACTAGGACTTGTAACATTTCAGATTAACTCTTTGCCAGACACTTGTTGCTGGATCAGGTCAGTGTAGGGCAGGGGTAGGCAAATCCGGTCCTCGAGAGCCACAGGCAGGTCAGGGTTTCAGCATATCCATAATGAATATGTATGAGATGGATTTGCATGCAGTGCCTCCTTGAGATGCAAATCTATCTCATGCATATTTATTGTGGATATCCTGAAAATCTGACCTGCCTGTGGCTCTCGAGGACTGGAATTGCCTACCCCTGATGTAGGATTACCATATGGCTCCAGAAAAAGGAGGACTGATTGAGACATCCGGGTTTTACTTCTAATGGACGCAATGAGGACAGATAGAAAGCAATGGAAGTAAAAACCCGGATGTCTCAATTCATCTTCCTTTTTCCGGAGTCTGTGGAGCAAGATCAACGCACTGAAACCAACAACATCGTTCAGGTCTTTATCTGCCTTGATCTACTATGTTACTACTTTGTACATATGGAGGGGCATTTTGGATTGTGCGTCTAAATCCGACTTTGGCGGGGAAATGGCCATTTTTGAAACCGTTAAACATCTAAATTTTATATTCGAAAATTCCCTATTTAGGTGTCTTGACCCTCCGGGGTGCGTGAGAGGAATATTATAATTTCTTGATTTATCTTTCTTTTTTTTTTTCTTGTCTGTTGTTCTATTGGTTTGCCTTTTCATTTTCTGGTCTCAGTTCTTTAGCGTGGGGATGATAGGGGTGGGTTTTTCATTCTTCGGCAGTGGCTATCGGAGTCTAAGCCCACTGCTTTGACTATGAATCTGGGGCTGGGGATGTGTGGGTGGGAACGGGAGGGGATTGGGTGCTGGATCTGTGTGCCTAATATTATAACTTTTTCTCCAGGAGAATTTAAGTGTTGTCCAATTTTTTTCTTGGTTTATAGGTGCCTAGTATTATCCCAGGACAAGCAGGCAGCATATTCTCACTGATGGGTGACGGCACCGACGGAGCCCTGGTACAGACACTTTAGAGTGAATTGCACTCTAAGAACTTAGAAAGTTCTGGCTTACCCGCACTGCGCATGCACGAGTGCCTTCCCACCCGACGTAGGTCCGCGGTCCCTCAGTTTCTTAGTTTCCGCGGAGCTAAGAAGTTGCATTTTCAACAGCTGTTGAAATTTTTTCTTTCGCTGTCTTCCCGCTCTCACGGATTTCTGACTTTTTAGTCAGTTTCTTCTTTTCTTTTATAGTTACAAATCAATAATAATAAAAAAACTACTGAACTTTTATAGTTTATTTTTTTTGTTTCTTTACCATTGTTGGTTTAGCCTGGTGGGGCCTTATGGATCACAATATTGTTTTCTCCCCGCTTCATAGCTCTTGTTCTGTGCAGGTTTTTCCTGCTCATTTTTCTTCCACGCGGTTGTTTTGTTGTGGAACTTGTCTTCACTGACTTCCTTCTGTAATTTTGATGATGTTGGGACCTCGGCCTTGCCGATTTTTTTTCTTCCCTTGCTTTTTTCCTCTTCAGCGCAGTTTTCCGTCAGTGCCACCAGGGATCCAGCACCAGCCGGCATCAGTGATCCGGTGTTCAGTGTACTTCCAGCACCACTCCTCCAGTCCGCACCGACTTTAATGGGCCCGATCCTACTCTAGGTAAGTTGGTGCTATTTCTTCCTTGGGCTTCAGGTCATTGTTGCAGTGAGTCTAATCCTGCCGACCTTGGTCATTGTGGCAGTGAGTCCAGTCCTGCCGACCTCTTTTCAGGCCCATATTTGGCTCCGCTTCAATGTCGATGACTGCCTTGATATGGGCATGTTCATCTTGGAAGCGTGCAGCGACACTGATGGTACCGGTCATGGGCTAAGGATACCGGTGTTCTTTTCTTTTTGTTCCGGAATGACACCAATGGTACCGGTCATGGACCAAAGGTACCGGTGTTCTTTCTTTTTCCTCTGGAGTGCCACCAATGGTACCGGTCATGCACCAATGGTACTGGTGTCATTTCTTTCTGCTCCTTTAGTGATGTGTACTTTGATAACGGCATTTTCATCTCTGGAGTGTAGCACGATGGTACCGGCGTTGCATTCATTGGTACTGATGCTTTCTTTTCAGCAGTGTTTCTTTCATGTCCACGACTTCTGTTGGTATTGGCATGTTCACTGTAGCTGTTTACTCCTGTGTCGATGTCGCCTTTTATGATGGGTGTTGACATCTAAGATCGGTGTCGAACTCTATGACTGTTGTTGACGTCCATGTCGATATCAACATCTATGATCCATGTTGATGTCCACGTCGACACCTATGTCGAAGCTTTTTTCTCAGCATTGACATATTCAACTGTGTTTCCAGTTGTTTGGGTCATCAGCTATATCGACACCGTCTCTTTTCGTGTTGATCCGGTTGAGTTGTTGGTACCAGCAGCATTTTCACAGGAGTCTCCTCTACTTTTGCCGACTTCTATAACGCAACGCCAGTTGTCGTTGAAGTTACCGGTGTCGGTATTGCCCCAGTATGGGAAGGCTTTGCAATCATTAAGCTGTATTCAGCCTTCAACGTTGATTCCCTGACTGTATTGGGATTGACTTTCTGAGTGGTTGGGGTGTCTTTTAGAACTTCACCCCATATCTCTCTGAAGCGGTGGGTGCTTCTTCCTCACATGTTCTTTTTTCCCTTCTGTGGGTTTCCTCTAGGCTTTCCCGCGGCGCACTAGCAGCTTTAACTCCCTCTCCTTCCCACTTTTAGTTTTATCCTGACATTGCACAAAACGGACCTATGGTACATGCCTCTACCTCATTTAATTTTCATTGCCCGGCAACTTTCTTTTTTCACAATGCTGCAAATTGGGTTCCCGTCTCTTCCTTTTATTGATTATTTTTTCCTTCCCAGATGTTGTATTTCCCATGTGTCTCTGTAAAAACTCTATTATGTTGGCAACGTCTCCAGCACCCCTTTTTATTCAGAGTTTTCAATGTGACCTTCCTAGGATTCCCATATTTCCTTGGAGTCTCTCTGTTGTCCCTCTATAGCTCTGTCCTTTTCCCCACAGGCTTTTCTGACACTTACAATACACACATTCTTCATTTTTTTGCCTTTCAGTTCATCATTATCATATAAATGCTTTTAACTTTATTTTTGTACTTTGTTTTAATTGGATTCATACTTTCCTTTAGTTTTTATCCAGTTGTTATCCATATGGGTGGGGTGTGGGCGGGGCTAGGGGGCCCTAGTATACTTGTGTGCCTAGGGGCCCTTGAAGAATTCATCCTGCCCTGAACATAGCCCTTAATAATTTTAGGCAATCGATGGATAGCTTGACTAAAATCTTCCAGTGAAATTTGAATCCCTAACTCATCACACCATTTTTGTAAAATAGTCTCATAAGTTCTATTGGGAATGAAACTCCACCACCATTTATGTAACAAAGATACCGAGATTAGGACATCCTTACATTGATTAAAAAAAATCAAGAAGCCTTTCACGAACACCACAAGAGAGACCTCATTTTCGCATTTGACTAACATAATGGCCCAAATTCTGTAACCAGCGCCTAAAGTTAGGCACCTATTTCAGAGGCATAAGAACATAAGCATTGCCTCTGCCGGGTCAGACCAGGGGTCCATCGTGCCCGGCAGTCCGCTCCCGCGGCGGCCCCCCAGGTCCATGACCTGAAAGTGTTCCCTACCTAACAAGTTCAAGTTCAATTTTATTTGATAAATCGCCTATAAACAGAGTTTTCTAAGCGATGTACAGTTTAAAACATCTAATGAGTGAACAAACAGTCCTAAAACAAATTTTAACACATTTTAAAAACAATAATATATATATAACAAACATTATTAAAATTTAAGAGGTTCATGACTAACTAGATACACTAGGAAAGAGAGGGCAAAGTTACAATTTTCTTAATCTAAGAAGGAAGAGACAAAAAGGGTAAAAAACATTTAAGGACGGGGCAAAAAAGCATTTTATAAATAATTAGATCATTAGTTAATAAAAGGATTAATAAAATCATTGAATAAAAAGGATTTTAAGAGTTTTTTAAATGAGATGAGGTCCTTTTCATTTCTAATATAGAGTGGCAGAGCGTTCCAAGTTTCAGGAGCTAAAACGGAAAACATCTCATTTCTTCTTGTACCCACTATTTTCAAAGAGGGGACCGACAATAGTTCTTGAGATAGTGACCGAAGAGATCGGGGAGAATGATGAGGAATAATCATTCTGGAAATGAATTGTGGTTCATTAAATAACAGAGCTTTAAAGACTAAGAGTGCTATTTTAAAGGTGATTCGGTGATTAATAGGCAACCAATGGGATTTAATCAGTAAAGGAGTTACATGGTCGTATTTTTTTGCTTTATGGATTAATTTTATTGCGGTGTTTTTAATTATTTGAAGTCTCTTCTTTTCTTATCCAAACCCTATTCGCTCAATGTCCTGTAAGGTAAGCCTCTATCTGTACCCTGTTATCCCCTTCGCTTCCAGGAAGTCATCCAGTCCCTTTTTGAACCCCAGAATTGTACTCTGTCTTATCACCTCTCCGGGAAGCGCGTTCCAGATATCCACCACCCGCTGAGTGAAGAAGAACTTCCTTGCATTCGTTATGAATCTGTCTCCTCTCAGTTTTTCTGAATGACCTCTAGTTTTAGTTGTCCCTGCTAGTCTAAAGAATCTGTCCCTCTCCACCTTCTCTATGCCCTTCATGATTTTATAAGTTTCTATCATGTCCCCTCTCAGTCTCCACGCCCATCTAAATTGAATAACAAGCCCAATGAAGCTTTTTAATCAGCACTGATTGAAACATAGGCGCCTATCAAAAAAAATGCGATTCTGTAACAAGGCGCCTCTAAAAATGTAGGCGGCCTTTAAAACAATAGGTGTTATGCATGTCCGGCATGGGCGTGGCTATGTGTCAGGTGCCTTCTTACAGAATCACTGTTCTTAAGCGCTCAGCTGGGCGCCTAACTTTTAAGTGTCCCTAGAGCTGGCCTATTTAATGGGCGCCTCCAAATAGGTGCCCAAATAGCTGCCACTCAGCGTGATTCACTCAACAGCACCCAATTTTACTTGAATCACGCTGAATATTGCCTATATAGGCGCCTAACTTTTGGGCGCTTCTTATAAAATTTTCCCTAATGTTCTAATTGCATATATCCATCTAATGACCCTAGTCCACTTCCTACTTTTAAGGAAAGTTCTGGAAACCTCTTTATCTTTCCCCCATCTCATCCATAATCTGTGTAATAAAACGAACCCCCCTTATTTCCCCAAGATTTAAAAATCGCATTAGTCATTCCCGGGTTAAAATCACCATTTCCTTGAATAGGTAAAAAAAATCTGTTATACTCGGATGATGCTCCCAAAATTTCAACAATCTACTCCAAGCTGCTCAATGGATTCAAAATAGAATTATATCTGAGATGATCTGTAGGGATGAAACACAGCACACGAAGGATGCGAGTCAGGAGGAGGCATTGCTGTGGCAAGCTCCGAGCCCCTTTTATTAAGCTTCCCTTGATTACATAACTAATGATTGGTGGATACAAAGTCACATGCATTTACATCGTGTCACCCTCAACTCAGCACTTAGACAATGCCTGTGTTTCTGCACGTCTTTAATACCTGTGTTTTTGCACGTAGTCAATGCCTGTCAGCTGATGTCCTTTTCCAAATAAGGACTACTTAAATAAGATAAGGGTTAATTTGTGACAAGTAAGGGGGAAAGAGGGAATGATTCAGCATTCTTTCACAGGGCTTGTAATGTCAGTGTACTAAGAACATAAGAAGTTGCTTCCGCTGGGTCAGACCAGAGGTCCATTGCGCCAAGCAGTCCGCTCCCGCGGCGGCCCATCAGGTCCATGACTTGTAAGGTGATTCTTGTCTAAAACCATTTAATCCCCTTTATCCTTCTATCTATACCCTTTCATAATCCTATCTCTACCTCTATCTGTACCCCATCAATCCCCGTATCCTTCAGGAATTTATCCAATCCTGCTTTGAAACCCCTTAGTGTACTCTGTCCTATCACAACCTCCGGAAGCGCATTCCAGATGCCCAACACCATCTGAGTGAAAAATAACTTCCTAGCATTTGTTCTGAACCGGTCCCCTTTCAATTTCTCCGAGTGCCCCCTTGTTCTTGTGATTCCCAATAGGCTGAAGAATCTGTCCCTGTCTACCTTCTCTATGCCTTTCATGATCTTGAAAGTCTCTGTCATTATCCTGTTTCAGAATGGTGTCTCTTCATCTCCTCTTTCCTTACTATTTTTAAGGGCTTTATAGAGGTAAGGCAAATCTGATCGGGATCATTTGCGGTATCAACCATGACATGCACTTATTCATAAGGCAAACAAAGAAGGCAGGCATTGAACAAAACAACAGAGAGTAATCAAGAGACCGATCCCAATGAGTAGATACTGCAAAATGACACGGATCCATTGGCCAGATGGTAGCCAGGACCATAAAGCATTCCACCACTGTGGTAAGATATCTTGACGCATATTAGAGGCCAAATTATGCAGTTGCTGAATTTGTTCTTTTATACTGTTGCTGTTATCGGTTAGATTAAAGCAGCGCATATTTTTAATGGTGTCACAACTGTGATGATGTAATAAAAAGAGATAATCTATGGCTGCTCTGTTGTCTAACACAGCTGCCCGTATTTCATTTTGTTCTTGATTTAACAAGCTATGGGTGTGTGAGGTATGATTGATGTTTTTCGCCAATGCACAGGCCAATTGAGCTACAGTTTTATGATTATATAATCCAGGTACTCCAACTAAAGAAATTGCCAAGGAGACATATTCTGCTTTTGATAGCAAGTCGACATTACTATCACACTGGTCATTTAAGACATAACTATCAGAGGTTATAGAGACAGAGCGTTTTTCTTTAGTAATCCTGGGATTAATCAATTGCATTTTATTTACCAAGGCTGCTACTAATCTATTAATACAAATCAGTTATATCAGGCTCCTATATTTGAAACCTCTCCAAAAAATTCAAAGAATAAAGTATCACCTAGAGAGGTTCTAAAGTAACTTGACCCACAGACCTCAGAAATGCCTAGGGGTATGTTCTATTATCTTTAGAGAACATACGGACCAAAAACGGCACCCATAGTCGTCATAGGTCACTATATTATTATTTAAGTTTTTATTAGTTTAGTAGCTTATATAGATATTTTAGATATCAAAAAATACTCATCTTTAACTTTCATCTACGCGGGTGGGGGTAGGCACTCCGACATAGACTATGTTTCGCCCCAACGGGCTGTATCAAGGAATCCCCCTTATATCTGGCGACTCATGCTTCCCGCTATAGAATTTTAAATCAGAAACCTATAGCGGGAAGCATGAGTCGCCAGATATAAGGGGGATTCCTTGATACAGCCCGTTGGGGCGAAACATAGTCTATGTCGGAGTGCCTACCCCCACCCGCGTAGATGAAAGTTAAAGATGAGTATTTTTTGATATCTAAAATATCTATATAAGCTACTAAACTAATAAAAACTTAAATAATAATATAGTGACCTATGACGACTATGGGTGCCGTTTTTGGTCCGTATGTTCTCTAAAAATAATAGAACATACCCCTAGGCATTTCTGAGGTCTGTGGGTCAAGTTACTTTAGAACCTCTCTAGGTGACACTAATCTATTAAGGCAGCATTGTATGTTGTGTGATAAATTAGCTGGAATATAATTCCAGCTTTCCACATGTCCAAAACCATCCCGAAGGAAGGACAAGATGAGCATTAATATATGAAATATTTACAAAATGCGAACAGTTCCACAGAGCTAGTCCACTGTTAATGCAATTTCTAGCGCAATTTTTTATCCTAGCACATGACAGATTTTTATGATTTGCTACAATGGGGGTATAAATGGTCATGGTATTCCAGGGTAATTTTCGGGCTACTTTTCCCCACGATGTAAACATGGTATAGGATACTTCATCTTCAGTCATTCAATTGGTTAGTTGGGAAATATTTCCTATTCCCCCGGCGCTTTACATACCGGAATTAAACACGAACCTAACAAACTGTGTGCATCAATGCTTTGTTGTAAGCAGAAATTGTAGTTTCCTGAGATATCTGCTATTTTTTTCCCAAATGTTATATTGCATTCTTTGCTCCCGTGATTCCCCAGCAGAAGGAAGAGGAAGACTAAGAAAAGTTAACAAGTAAATAACAATCATTAAAGAGTTATATGTTAATTGTGCAAATATAGCAGCCGTGAATTTTTCAGGAAACATTTCTTTTTCAGTTTGTCTCAAGGTGAGAACGGCTTGGTCACTTAAGCTTTTAATATGTCCCCAAGTCACAGGATCAGTCTTAGAATAACGCTTTCTTTTCCAGTCGTTTTGTTGTGGTATGGGAACTTGTTGAGGTCATACGATAAAATCAAATTCAGGAATGGGGTTCTGCAGATGCTGATGCCAGGACATTCCCTTCTTCTGTAGTTTCTGAGATAGGAACAGGAGGAGTGTCAGCAATGGCTCGGCACCCAGACAGGACCTGTAGGAGTTAAAACAGCCGCATAACCCCATCCCCAGGTTATCAAGGGAGCAGGACCATGCCAGACAGGATTAGGCGACAGTTTATATTTCACCAAAGGTTGTGGTAATGGGTAGTGCTGTCCAATTCAGGAAAAAATATTTTGATTCGATTGAATCGATTTTTTGATTCGATTCGATTTTCCTGCACAATTGGGTGTTTTTTCCAAACATCCTGGTGAGTTTATTTTATAGCCTCTTCACCCTCTTTGCCCTCTCCTACCCACACTGGTGCTGTGGTATAAACAAACAAAAAAGACTTTTCCTCTCTCTGTTAAATCCTAGCTCAGCTCTGGCAGGATACAAATTTCAAATCTGACACATTATAATCACAAAACAGAAAATAAAATTATTTTTTTTTTTTACCTTTTGTTGTCTGGTCATTTTTCAAATCATGTTGGTCCCAGGCTCTGCAACAATCTTCTTCTGATAACTTGCTTGCCAGGGTCTCTTGCCCAGATCCTCCATCTCTCCTTTTCTCAACTACCCTGTCATACAGCATCTCTCCCTCCTTCCCCACCAGCCCTTTCTCTTTCTAACTACCCTTCTATCCAGTATCTCTATCCCCCTGTCAGCATAGCTATTGCTAGCAAACAGCATTTTCAGTTGGCATAACTAATGTCAGCAAAGGCCTATGGGAAATTATCTGACTCTGGATGCAGAATTCAACATACAATAGTTTCTATACACAGAATAAGATTCCAAGCTATAAAAGCCTCCTTTCTGCAACACATCTGGAGCTCTCTCTTTCTCTATCTCTCTGTCTATCCTTTTCTTTATCTATGGAACACGAAGCATCACCCCATCCCCCTTTTCTCTCTCTCTGCTTTTCCCTGGAACTTCACATTTCCTTCTGGACTCTGAAGGCAGGGAAACTGCTTTGCTCTCTCATTAATTGTAATGCTTATAAATATTGCTTTTCTGTAAGACTATTTCTATAATATATTCTTTATGCAATCGCCTCTGGCTGTGCCTTTTTGATTCTACTTCCTGGTGAATCTTCAGTGAGGGAACTGAACCTGGGACCTGGCGTGTGTAAGGGCGCCTCTCAAGTGACCCCACCAACCATATATTGTGGGGGCCACTAACAATCCTTACATTTTGGGGGCTCATCTCGGTCCTTCCTGATGATTTCATTTGGGTAAGTAGAATTCAATTTTTTTCCTTGTATGCACTGTGCAATAGGGTTATTGGCTGTCTAAAACAAGGTGAGAGATGGTATTTTCCACTCAAAAGACCTTGTGCAGTATAGACAGAGTGAGATAGAAATCAAAAGACCTTGGAAAACCTTTAGATTGATTGTATGTTAGACTGGATGATATACTGGTGAAAAGTTCCAGTAATATTTTGGGTTTTATACTTGGTGAGATTTTACTTATCAATAGACTTTTTATTTTTGATTGTTAGACAGAGTGAGATAGAAATCAAAAGACCTTCTGGAACCCTTAAATTGTTTTAGACTGGATGACACATTTGTGAAAAGTTCCAGTAATATTTTGGGTTTTATATTTGGTGAGATTTTACTATCAAAAGGCTTTGTAGTTTACCTGTGCCAGTTTGCATTATATGATTTGCTATTATAAGCTTGCTAGGGTGTTGCATGTAAGAATATTTGAGCTGCTCTGAAGAAAAGCATGGTCCAAAATTAAAACAGTCACTCAATTAAGACACGCCACATCTGTACTAATAACTTTTACTTTTTTACCTTGTGCTTTTAATTCTATTTCTTGTCAGTCTCTGCCCTGGTGAAAGGCCCAGTGCACACTGGACTGGAACTGGCAGCTGACACTTCTGCTCTTCTAACAGACTTCTTATATTTTTTCCTGCTAAACTTCTGCCTGTAAATTTCAGGTAGTAACCAGTGTGGGCAAGTGTGGGCATAAGTGTATTATTTATGCCAATGACTCTTGCCTAACACGCTTTACCTCGATTTTCTACTTATTAACTAAAGTCTCCCTCCTTCATCAGTGGGAGCATTTCAATCTCAAAGGCTACACACAGACAGGGACATTTAGAAGGCCATATAAATATATGAGCAAGGCCCACGAACCAAGGCAGACTTCTGCAGCCTCAAATATGAACCCTTTTGATTTTCAAGAACTCACAGATATTGTACACAAATATTTTGACAAGAAAGGGGGTCCATATGAGGGTAATTTTCCAGAACACACATGGCACGATATTCAGAAACAAATGGTTTCTCATTCTCAGGAGTTTAGAAAGAAAACAAATAAAAGAAAATGCCTTTTCATTCAAGGAATATTAAGGGGAGTTATTAGCCTAAGACAAGAAAACACTGACTTGAACACTCAGTGCCATCAGCTGTCCAAAGACTTGGATGAGGCACAAATTAATATATCCATGCTAAGAACCCAAATTGTTCAAGCTACAAATAACTTTTTAGCTGTAAATGAACAATTAGAAGAGGCCAAGGCAGAATTAAAGTATTTAAAGTCAAAATGTGCCGCACAGGGACAGGTTAATGCTATCTCCTCACAGATTCTGCCGTCTGCACCATTGTCACTCTCACCATATAATCCTTGTAGTCAGAAAACCGTTTTTGTAGCAGGCCAGCGAAAAGGTAAACTAGCTACAGATGTAGAACAGGAAGAAGAACTGACAAACGAAAGTGAGGAAAATTCATTACCAGGCCAGAGCAATACCAATAGTACCCCTATAAGTGACACAGCTCCAGCAACTATATTGCTGCAGGGACATATGAAGGACAGTGACATTGAAAGAATAGTACAAAAAGTGGGCCCTATGCCTTTTAACATAAATGAATGGTGCAAATGGGCTACTGACATACTGATTCACTGGGGTCTAGGGAAATACAAAAGGAACAATGCAGATTTTGATAAGCTTATACACCTAGCCCTGGGTCCACATTATTATAAATTTGGATCTCTTGTTCATCCATACCAATTTGTAAAGATGGGCATCGAACAACTATTTCGCTGCACCTCTTTGCAAGTACTTAGAACTCTTTCATCCCTGCCAACATATACACTAGAGCAGTTTGCATATAGAGTGTGGGTAATCAACACGGTACTTAACGAACATGAACATTGGCCCATTTCTTCAGATTATAGTCTGAGAGAACATAAAGAATTTCTATTAGAATTATTATCTCCCAAGATTACTAAACACCTTCTGTTGTTCTCGGAGGACCCTAAAACTACATCTTTTGACACTTTACTGCTCAGGATTGGGTCTGTGTGGAATACCCAGCCAGCTCAAATTATCTCAGTCTCAGAAGCTAGAAGGTGGCGTTCTGAGGGAGCACCCCAATACAATAAAACACCACACACAGGAAATAGAGGGCATGGCAGAGGTAGTTACAGAAACTCCTCCACTTACATTCCCTTCCATGAACTCAAGAGACCAAAAGGAAAAATTAGAAAAAGAGAAAATGAAATGGGAACAGGATCGTCACACAATGCAGATAGAATTGGACAGAGTAAAAAGTGATTTGACAGCCCGGAAAAACAGTGTTAGTCCATAGGGATGTCCTGACTCTCTGTGTCCGAATGCCAAGGTGACTCAGGCCTTCACAGCCCAGCCAGACTCCTATCACTTTCCTGTGGACTCACTTTTGGAGATGCAGGATAAGGGAAAGAAGTCAGACTCAGAATTCAGCTTGAGGTATGTGGCACCTTTGATTTTGGACACTTGCGGCCGCCCCAATGTTAATACTACCATAGAGGGTCAGGATAAATTAACTTTGATTGATACAGGGGCTGGAATCAGTTTTACAGATAGAGAGCCTCCTACTGGAGATCAGGAAAATATGGAAATTTGTGAGATTCAGGGTCTAAATGACAAAGCTTCAAAGTGTGTGTCTATCCCACAAAAGGAACAAATGAAAGACATTGTAGAAACTACTGCCAGCACGAGTGAGAATACAGGCAAAGAAATAGTTGAGGTGGCTGGTCTTGCATTAGGTACAGGAATTCCAAATGCTTCTAAACCTTTGGTTCATGAGGTTATTCCTGTGCAATTAGCCACACAGTGTAGCATGCTAGTGCAGAAGCATGATCGTAGTATAACTCACTCAGAGGTTGCAGATGTTTCAGTTTGGGCACAAGATTGTGGGAAAAGGTACACAGAAATTTTGTTTGAGGCCGAAGATCCTGAACCACAAACACAGCATCCAGGACTTCCTCCAGCAACAGAACTGGTGCCTAAGATGGAGGAGAGGGGTCTGAGTGGACCTATCTCTTTAGCATGTGGCTCTCCAGCTTGGTCATTTGCTAATTCAGAGGGCTCTGTTAGACTCACTATACACTCTCAGGCCCTAAGATTTCAAAGCCTGTAGTACCAGTGGCTGCCTCTTACTCTGACATTACTGTGAAATTTAACCCTAAATGTGCATTTTTCTCTGTCTTAGACACGACTAATGATTTTTGGAATTTGCCCCTTGCCTCTGAATGCCAGGACACGACAGTGCAGACAAAAGAAGACAAATCTAGCCTGCACCTGACTTCTGCACCGCAGTACCCACTCCTCCGAGTGCAGTGGGACCCAGGTGGCAGACATGTGGTCCAAGTTGGCCTGAATGGAACATGGACAAAGTTTGTTTTAAGTGACTTTGAGGATGCTGCCAATTTAAAATGTTTTTTTCTTTTTCTTAGCAGCAGTTCGGATATATACATAGCCATCCCAGACCAGTTTTGGCACAAAGATATTTCTAGTGTTTTCCAAGGATCCTCTTTATCACTGCAGAGATAGAGACGTTCCAAAGAAGATATTAGCTTTATGCCTTTTCTGAATATGAGATGGTTATGACATGCATTATTTGTACTACTCAGGTGTTCATCTTTGCTGTGTTTTTCTATAACAATGTGTTTATTTGCAGAGTTCAATTCAGCCCTGAACACTTGACAGATGGAAGAATAGCTTCACGCCTAAAACTTTGTGTTCTATGTTTTGTCTGTGCCATGTGGTCTGTCTTTTGTCTATTTGTTTTAGTTTAGGGGGTACCCCAGGATACATAACATTGGCCATTTCTAGAGCTCTTTCCCCCATTTTTTTTTTTTTTTTAATAACCCAATTGCACAATGTTCTTTTCATCTATTGTTTCATATCCTAAATGTAGCTTAGTTAGGGGTTATATTTTTAAGTAAAGGTTTCACTTTTTATACCGTGTTTATTCTATGATCCTCATTAGATTCAGTACACATTTCTGACATAATTTTTTTATATATACATTCAGTACAGAATTATGGTCTCTCTGAAGTGCCATAATAGTTATATGCAGCACACAAAAACATATCTTTTTGAAATGTCTGATTAAGAACCTTAAGTACCTGAATATTGTCTGTCTTTTGCCATAACTATATCAAGTAAATGCATTAATATTGTCACATGTTGCCACATTCAGTACAGGCAACCTGGTTTCTCTCTCTCTCTACATTCAGTACAGGCAACATGGTTTCTCTCTCGTTTTCTATCTCTTATTTGGATCACACTGAAGTACAGCTGCTGAATGATATCTGGACTCTTTTCAAGCCGGTGTATCCCTTCCTGTATGCACAGACATCATTTAAAGATCCTGTGCAGACATTGTTTCATCCCAAGCGTGCATCTCACCAGTTTAAAGAGACTGTAATTCATCTTCCTGCACCCTGACTGCAAAGACTTTTCCACACATGCTGTACACAATGTTTCCTGTTCAATTCCACCTATTTAACCTATTCTATGGACATTCCAGACTTTATTTCATATGCTGTGCATCCACTACCTCTTGGTATGGGGAATGAGACATTCCACAAGCTGCTGAACTTTACTGAACTCCATACTTAAAACCTCCAAAAAAGTGAATCATACTATCACTTTTGAAAATGGACACATTGCATAAACTGTAGAAAATTTGCTACGAGACACTCATGTCTCAGTTTGGGAACTTTTCTTTGGTTATTCGCTCACTGCAAACCACGTATTTAATGTTTTAATTCATCCTATCATTATCTTAATTATTGTACAAATTGTGCTATGTATTATTATGATTTTCCTTTGCTGTAAAGTGAAACACATGTACATTTCTTTACAACGCATATCATACAAAGTTCCTTCTAACTTTTAAGGCAGTTATACATGTATTTCCAGTATCTTCTCTGACACTTGCTAATTTGGCTAATTTGGTTCTAATTTGGTTTTAATTTGGCATGGCCATACCAGGGTCAGACATAATATATTATCCCATATCCCATCCTTAGATACTCTCTCATGACATCTTGTTACCTTTATGCCTGAGGAAGCTTCCTGCATCCCTTATGCACCGTTCATTCGCTCAACGACGGGTAAGATATGGGCATACTGGGATCCCCGCCCAGATGATGGCCTATACAACCTAAGACAGAGGTTTGAACTCATAATGGGAACTGTTTATCTTTTATCTTCATAGCTTGGAGATTCTGCAGGACAGGAGACGTGTTGTTGGAGGTAAGCGAGGGTACCACAAGCTTCCCTCATTTCAAAGAATAAAAATAAAAAAGTATGGGAGATGTCAGCATAGCTATTGCTAGCATTCTTAGTTGGCATTACTAATGTCAACGAAGGCCTATGGGAAATTATATCAATCTGACTCTGGATGCAGAATTCTGTGCTCCTGACAAGAATTCACATACATTAATCATTCAGCCAGGCTGGATTGTTTATCAAGAAGATAGGCTGCTTGAATGGGACAAAGAAGCCAGAGACTAATACCATCTACCATGCCTGCAAGTATCACACCCTCCTTATCAATTAAATTAACCATTGTTTCAAACAGTTTACAAATTCTAAACAGAAAGATACTGGGACATACAATAGTTTCTATACACAGAATAAGATTCCAAGCAATAAAAGCCTCCTTTCTGCAACACATCTGCAGCTCTAGCTCTCCCTCTTTCTCTGTCTATCCTTCTCTTTATCTATGGAATACGAAGCTTGGACCATCACCCCATCCCCCTTTTTCTCTCTCTCTCTGCCTCTCCTTAGAACTTCAGGCTTCTATGTCTCTCTTTTCCTCTGAACTCTGTAAGGCAGGGAAACTGCGTTGCTCTCTCATAAATTGTAATGCTTAATTGTTGTAATGCCTATGAATACTACTTTTCTGTAAGCCTATTTCTATAATATATTCTTTATGCAATCACCTCTGGCTGTGCCTCTTTGATTCTACTTCCTGGTGAATCATCTGTGAGGGAACTGAACCTGGGACCTGGCGTTTGTAAGGGCACCTCTCAAGTGACCCCACCAACCATACAT
Source organism: Geotrypetes seraphini (assembly GCF_902459505.1). Taxonomy (NCBI): domain Eukaryota; kingdom Metazoa; phylum Chordata; class Amphibia; order Gymnophiona; family Dermophiidae; genus Geotrypetes; species Geotrypetes seraphini. The sequence goes on from NC_047085.1 coordinate 505,139,180, forward strand.
TGTGGGGGCCACTAACAAACCTTACAAGGTGAAGGGAGGGAGCTGGCTAAAAGCTACGATCGATCGGGCAGGCGGGTGGGGGCTACGGGGATCGCGCGTGTTCCCAGCTCACACTGGAAAGTGGGAGTGAAAGGGAAAAGGATTCTGGATACAAACCTCGCTAATAAACGGCCACTACCCTACCAACCTCAGCGAAATCATTATCACCCCGATCCTCAAAGACCCCAAAGGACCGATTGACTAAACAGCCAACTACAGACCCATTGCCTCTATTCCATTCTACGTCAAAATAATAGAAGGACTTGTTGCCAAATTCCTCTCCAATTACCTAGAAAACCATAACATACTCCATCCCACACAATCCGGCTTCAGAAACAACTTCAGCACGGAAACACTACTAGGATCTCTCTTGGTCACAGCCAAACAACATCTCAGCACAGGAAAAAAATGATGCTCATACAACTAGACCTGACCGCTGCATTCGACTTGGTGGACCATAACATACTACTACAAATCCTAGATACAATAGGTATCACAGATAAAGTATACACATGGTTTGAAGGATTCCTTAAATCAAGAACCTATAGAGTAAAATCAGACAAACAAAAATCTGAACCTTGGTCAAACCCCTGTGGAGTTCCCCAAGGATCCCCTCTATCCCCGACTCTCTTCAATCTCTATACAGCCTCCCTCAGCTCTCACCTGGACAAACAAGGCATAACCTCCTACAGCTATGCCGATGACATTACCATTCTCATACCCTTCGATCAACCAGAACTCTCCATGACAAACACAATATACCAAACTCTAAAATCAATAGCAACCCGGATGAAAGATCACAAACTGAAATTGAACCCAGATAAAACTAAATTCATCCTCCTTGAAAACAACAAAATACCAACCATAACCAACATTGAAATCAACGCAATCAACTACCCCATACAAGCCACCCTAAAACTGCTAGGAATAACTATCGACAGATGCTGCACCATGCAACCGCGAATCAATAAAACAATACAAAAGTCATTCTCAGTCATGAGAAACTTAAGACGAGTTCGAAAATTCTTCGAGAAAACACAATTCCAGCTCATAGTTCAATCCTTAATACTAGGCCTACTTGACTACTGTAACATCCTCTACCTCCCATGCCCTACAACCATAACAAAACAACTACAAACTATCCAAAACACAGCACTAAGACTCATCTACTCATTAAAGAAACATGACCACATTACAGAAGCATATCTCCAATCGCATTGGCTTCCGATCTCAGCAAGAATACAATTTAAATTCTACTGTCTACTATTTAAGACTTTATACAGAGACAGTCCAAACTACCTGAATAACCGCCTCATCCACAACATCGCAACCAGACATAGGAAAACTCACACCCCATTCTCATACCCCCCAATTAAGGAGGTCAAACGGAATAATCTATATGATGGCCTCCTGGCCACTCAAGCAGCCAAACTAGACAACCAAATCGCCAATCTACTGACGGCATCCCTCGACTACAAGACTTTTAGATAAGAAATAAAGACCATACTCTTCAAGAAAACCCTGAAAAAAGAAATAATACCGCAAGTTTCAAACTCCACCTCTCACTAAAGCCAACTACCCCAAACAAATAACCTTATCCATTTCTTACTCTCTTTGAAAATGACCAATTTTTTTTTTTTGTAAGTTCTTGTTGTAATACATCCTGGATGATTCTTTTGTAATCCGCCTTCAACTGCAAGGTAATGGCGGAATAGAAATCCCTAATGTAATATTTTAGATTTGAAAGCTGTCTAAAGCTTTCGTTCCACTCAGTACATTTAAATGGTTTGTCATTTGTGTGAATCTTTGGTGACTTATTGAATCTGTACGCCAAGTGAAGCTTTTACCACACTCTCTATATGTAGATGGTTTGTCTCTTGTGTGAATATTGTGGTGAACTTTAAAGCTTTAAAAGCCGTGTGAAGCTTTTATTACACTTTTTACATACATATAAATAGTTTGTCCCCCGTGTGGGTTGTTTGGTGCTTTTTAGATATGAAAGTTGTCTAAAGCTTTTATTACACTCACTAAATTTAAATGGTTTGTCATCGGAGTGAATTTTTTGGTAACTTTTTAGATTTTGAAAGCAGAGTGAAACTTTTATTATAGTTATTACATGTAAATGATTTGTCTCCATTGTGGATCATTAAGTAACATTTTATATGTGAAAGGCAAGTTAAATTTTTATTACACTCTGTACATGTAAATGGCTCGTTTTCCATGTGGATTTATTTTTTGTTTTTTTTAGACTTGAAAGGTATGTGAATATTTTATTACCTTAATTACGCTTAAATTGGTCTCCCGTGTGGATCATTTGGTGTCATTTTAGATGTGAAAGCTGAGTGAAGCTTTTATTACACTCAGTACGTGTAAATGGCTTTTTACCTGTGTGAATCTTTTGGTGTCTTTTTAGATGTGAAAGATTATTGAAGTTTTTATTACACTCAGTACATGCAAATGGCTTCTCACCTGTATGAATCATTTGGTGAGTTTTTAGACATGAAAGATAAGAGAAACATTTATTACACTCAGTACATGCAAATGGCTTCTCACCTGTATGAATCATTTGGTGAGTTTTTAGACATGAAAAATAAGAGAAACATTTATTACACTCAGTACATGTAAATGGCTTCTCACTTGTATGAATGTTTTGGTGACTTTTTAGGTGTGAAAGCCGAAGGAAGCTTTTATTACACTCAGTACACGTAAATGGTTTGTATCCTGTGTGGATCATTTGGTGTCTTTTTAGACTTGAAAGATTATTGAAGCTTTTATTACACTCAGTACATGTAAATGGCTTTTCACCTGTATGAATCTTTTGGTGCCTTTTTAAATGTGAAATATAAGTGAAGCTTTTATTACACTCAGTACATGAAAATGGCTTCTCACCTGTGTGAATCATTTGGTGACTTTTTAGACATTTAAGATGAGGGAAACATTTATTACACTCAGTACATGTATATGGCTTCTCACCTGTGTGAATTCTGTGGTGACTTTTTAGTTGTGAAAGCTTAGTGAAGCTTTTATTACACTCAGTACATGCAAATGGCTTCTCACCTGTATGAATCTTTTGGTGACTTTTTAGTTGTGAAAGCCGAGGGAAGCTTTTATTACACTTAGTACATGCAAATGGCTTCTTACGTGTATGAATCTTTTGGTGACTTTTTAGGTTTGAAAGCCGAAGGAAGCTTTTATTACACTCAGTACATGCAAATGGCTTCTCACCTGTATGAATCTTTTGGTGTCTTTTTAGATGTGGAAGATTATTGAAGCTTTTATTACACTCAGTACATGTAAATGGTTTCTCACCTGTATGAATCTTTTGGTGCCTTTTTAAATGTGAAATATAAGTGAAGCTTTTATTACACTCAGTACATGTAAATGGCTTCTCACCTGTGTGAATCTTTTGGTGACTTTTTAGGCATTTAAACTGATGGAAACATTTATTACACTCAGTACATGTATATGGCTTCTCACCTGTGTGAATTCTGTGGTGACTTTTTAGTTGTGAAAGCCGAGGAAAGCTTTTATTACACTCAGTACATGCAAATGGCTTCTCACCTGTATGAATCTTTTGGTGACTTTTTAGTTGTGAAAGCAGAGGGAAGCTTTTATTACACTCAGTACATGCAAATGGCTTCTCACGTGTATGAATCTTTTGGTGACTTTTTAGGTTTGAAAGCCAAAGGAAGCTTTTATTACACTCAGTACATGCAAATGGCTTCTCACCTGTATGAATCTTTTGATGACTTTTTAGGTTTGAAAGTCGAAGGAAGCTTTTATTACACTCAGTACAAGTAAATGGTTTGTATCCTGTGTGAATCATTTGGTGTCTTTTTAGATCTGAAACACTAGTGAAGCTATTATTACACTCAGTACATGCAAATGGCTTCTCACTTGTATGAATCTTTTGGTGACTTTTTAGTTGTGAAAGCCGAAAGAAGCTTTTATTACACTCAGTACATGTAAATGGTTTGTATCCTGTGTGGATCATTTGGTGTCTTTTTAGATTTGAACCACTAGTGAAGCTTTTATTACACTCAATACATGCAAATGGCTTCTCACTTGTATGAATCTTTTGGTGACGTTTTAGTTGTGAAAGCCGAAGGAAGCTTTTATTACACTCAATATATGCAAATGGCTTCTCACCTGTATGAATCTTTTGGTGGCATTTTAGATATGAAAGCCAAGTGAAGCTTTTGTTAAACTTAGTACATGTAAATTTTTTGTTTCCTTGGTGAATTATTTGATTACTTTTTAGATTTATTTGACTCCTCTGGTGCATTTGGCGTTCTGAAAACAAGTCAAATCTCCTATAACTCTTACTACAAATAAAATTGGTTTTCTTATTATATGGAGTACGTGTAAATTCTTTCTGTTGTTCTTTTCCTTTCCTTTCTCCCTGATTACATTTAGAAGTCACTTGATCACTATTATTATTTTGGAAGGGTTTCTCTGCTAGGTGTCTCTGGTGCTCGGGGATGATATTGAGCTCCCTGTTACTCCTGTCACACTCAGTGACTCCATCTGCTGAGTCTCCTGCACTGTTTCTCTGCTCCTCTGATTCCTGCTGACGATTCCTTCTATTTCGCCTCTTAGTTCCCTGAGAAATATTCTCACAGACATGTTCTAATTGGCTTTGAATTTGTTCTTGTTTATTCTTTTCTCTCTTCCTTGCTTGAATGATCTGATGACCTGCTGGATATAAACAGAAGGTATTAATCAAGTGTTAGGAGACAGTGATACTAAGATATTAACCGTGTTTAATAAGGAGAAGGATAGCTAATGTAGCAATGGACTACGAATGTCTTAAGAACCAAGGTTCTTTCCTATAAAGAGATTAGGTTTTACCTTGCTAATATATTTTCTGGTGCAATAGATGTGTCATTCTGGACAAGTGAGCAATTTCCCCATAGCCGTGAGCCTTGCAGAAAGAATCCACTCCGGATCTTTTCTTTGTCTCTCCTACTTCACAGAGGGCTCTACTGCCACCTACAGTTGGTTCCCAAGCAGGCAAGAGCCACTCTGAAACTTAGGCAGCGTATGGAGAAACGGCTCAAGGTAACAAGTCTTTTCTGCTCTAAATAAAACAAATATTTCAACCAACATCAATCAAACGTGGAAACAAGCATGCCAACAGAAGCATTAAGGGAGCTCAAGTAGTACCCCCAAATTACCCCAGTAATAGACTCCTCTTCATGGACTTAAGGTCTGACTGGCATCCAAGTTGTAGGCTGAGAGAGGAACATTCTGAATGAGACAGTAGGCAGGTGCAGGAAATAAATGACAGGGTGGGGGTCCAGAATGACACACCTATCTCCTAGGAAAGGTATTAGCAAGGTTAGTGCCTAATCTCTTTTTCTAATGCAATAGGTGTATCATTCTGGACAAGTGGGACATACAAAAGCCGTCCCAGAAATCTAGGACGGGATGACTGCCCCGGGACGTAGTACTGAGGACCCAAAGATAGAGTCCTCCCTTGCCGTCACATGTACTCTGTAAAACCTTAGCAAACCAATGTAGAGTAGACCGGGCTCGTGTGCAAAAGGGAAGAACTGTAGGTGGTAGTAGAGCTCCCGGAGGGATACAGAGTGGATTTCTTCTGAAAAGGCTCGCGGCCATGGGGAGATTACCCGCTTGTCCAGAATAACACACTTATTGCACTAGAAATACCTATTTCATAAAAAATGTGGACCACATTTTTGGATTCCCAAACTTGTAGAATGACAAGTATATTATTAAATACTTTAAATGGCTAAAGCTGTCGATGAGACCTTTTTTTCAGGAAATAATTCATTCTACAGAAAGATCTTTGATGGCTGGAATAAAACCACTTATATTAAACATAGAAACATGATGGCAGATAAAGACCAAATGGCTTCTCCAGGCTGTCCATCCACAGCATCCATTATCTCCTCTTCCTAAGAGATCCCACGTGTCTATCCCAATCTTTCTTGAATTCAGATGCAGTCTCTGTCTCCACCATCTTTACTGAGAGAATGTTCCATGCATTTACCACCCTTTCTGTAAAAAGGTATTTCCTTAGATTACTCCATCCTATAGGAACATAAGATTTGCCATTGCTGGGTCAGACCAGTGGTCCATCGTGCCCAACAGTCTGATCACCTGGCAGACCTTAGATCAAAGACCAGTGTCCTATTTGAGTCAAGCCTTACTTGCGTATGTTCTGTTCCAGTAGGAACTTATCCATCCTTGTCTTGAATCCCTGAAGGGTACTTTCCCCTATAACAGCTTCCGGAAGAGCGTTCCAGATTTCTACCACTCTCTGGGTGAAGAAGAACTTCCTTACGTTTGTACGGAATCTCTTCCCTTCTAACTTTAGCGAGTGCCCTCTCGTTCTCTTCATCTTGGAGAGGGTGAACAATCTCTCTTTCTCTACTAAGTCAATTCCCTTCAATATCTTGAAGGTTTTCATCATGTCCCCTCTCAGTCTTCTCTTCTCAAGGGAGAAGAGTGCCATTTCTCTAGCCTCTCATTGTATGGCAACTCCCCCAATCCCTTAACCATTTTTTGTCACTCTTCTCTGTACCCTTTCGATTAGTACTATGTCCTTTTTGATGTACGGCAACCAGTGTTGGATGCAGTATTCCAGGTGGGGGCGTATCATGGCCCGGTATAACGGCATGATAACCTTTTCAGATCTGTTTGTGATCCCCTTCTTAATCATTCCTAGCATTCTGTTTGCCCTTTTCACCGATGTCGACAAGATCACCATTGTATATCCGCCCATTTACTCCTTCGAAGAACTGCAGTAAGTTTGTCAAGGATGATCTTCCATTGCTGAAGTCGTGCTGTCTGGTCCTCATCAGTTTGTGTCCGTCAAGGTAATCGATGATGCGCCTCTACCATCTTTCCCGGTACCGAAGTCAGACTCACTGGTCTGTAGTTTCCCAGATCTCCCTTCGAACCTTTCTTGAAGATTGGCATAACATTCGTCACTTTCCAGTCTTCCGGAATCTTTCCTGATTTGATCAACAGATTGGCTATTAGTTGAAGCAGTTCAGCTATAACCCCTTTCAGTTCCTTGATTACCCTCGGGTGGATGCTGTCCGGTCCCAGGGATTTATCGTTTTAAAGCCTATCAATCTGTCTGCATACCTCTTCTAGACTGACCGTCAACCCTGTCAGTTTCCCATCTTCGTTTCCCGCATATAGCCTGTTTGCTTCCGGTATGTTGTGTATATCCTCTTCGGTAAATACAGACGCAATAAATGTGTTCAGTTTGTTGGCGATGGCTTTGTCCTCTAGCACTCCCTTTATCCCCTGATCATCTAACGGCCCCACCGCTTCCTTCGTGAGTCGTTTCCCCTTAATATATCAAAAGAACAGCTTAAAGTTTTTGGCCTCCTTGGCTATTTGTTCTTCCTAGTCTCTTTAGCCCCTCTTACCGCCTTATGGCACCTGCTTTGATGTTGTTTGTGCTTTTTCCAGTTTTCTTCCATCTTTGTCCTTTTCCATTCCTTAATCGCGTCCTTCCCTGTACAGTGAGCCACGCCAGTTCCTTGTTCTTCTTTCTCTTGGAACCCTTGTTGATATGCGGTATATATAAATTTTGCACCTCTGTGACTGTGTCCTTAAAAAGGGACCATGCTTGCTGTAGCATATTTATAATGCTTATCCTCTTCTTAATGTTCTTCCTCACCATGACTCTCATCACTTCGTAGTTCCCTGCCGTAGCTGTCGTTCTGGATCTATTTTTGTTCCTGTGTCTAGGTTGAAGTGGATCATGTTGTGATCACTGTTTCCCAATGTCCCTTCTACTTCTATACCTTGTGCCTCGTAGTCCATTTATAATTAAGTCTAGAATTGCATTTCCTCTCATTTTTTCCATGACAAGTTGTTCCAGGAAGCAATCACCTACAGCATCCAGGAACTTGGTCTCTCTACTGCAGCTGAAGTTGCCTAGGTTTCAATCTATCCCCGGATAACTGAAGTCGCCAACAATAACTGCGTTGCCTCCCTTGTATTCGTGTTTAATCTCGTCCGTCATTTCTTCATTAGTCTCTTCGGACTGCCCTGGGAGTCGGTAGTAGATGCCGATCTTCGTATCCATTTGTTCTCGGTATTTTGACCCATAGAGACTCTACCTTATTGTTCGTTTCTGGTGTATTCTCTCTGGTAGATTCAATTAACCTCTTTTATGTATAGGGAAATACCCCCACCTTTGTGTTCTATTCTGTCTCTGCGGTATAGCTTGTATCCAAGACGCACAGTGTCCCAGATGTTGTCCTTGTTCCACCATATTTCCATGTTGCCCTCTCATTGCAGAGTTTCCTTTCAAATTAAAGAGACTCGAATCATGCGCATTTACATTACGTAGGTATTTAAACATCTCTATCATATCTCTCCTCTCCTGCCTTTCCTCCAAAGTATACAGATTGAGATCTTTAAGTCTGCCCCATACGCCTTATCATGAAGGCCACACACCATTTTAGTAGCCTTCCTCTGGACCGACTCCATCCTTTTTCTATTTATTTGAAGGTGCGGTCTCCAGAATTGTACACAATATTCTAAATGAGTTCTCACCAGAGTCTTATGCAGAGGTATCAATACCTCCTTTTTCCTACTGGCCATACCTCTCCCTATGCACCTTTCTAGCTTTCGCTATCACTGTTTGACAAGCTTAAGATCATCAAACAGATTGAAAAGGTGTTAGTGAAAGCTAGAAGGATTTTAGGGTGCATAGGGAGAGGTATGGCCAGTAGGAAAAAGGATGTATTGATGCCCCTGTATAAGACTATGGCAAGTCCTAATTTAGAATATTGAGTACAATTCTGGAGGATGCACCTTCAAAAAGATATTAAAAGGATGGAGTTGGTCCAGAAGAAGGCTACAAAATTGAATTTTGGGGGGAGGGTGGGGGGAGGAGGGAAAAATCTATGGAAAATAATGGAACATTCTTTGAAACATACACCTTACATTGTAAGAGAACTAATATTCCAGAAATATTTATTTATTTTTAGTACTTATAATACAACTTATAGTCTAAGTGGCTTACAGTCAGGTTCTCAAGTGTTTATCCCTATCTGTCCTGTTGGGATCACACTCTATCTAATGTCCCTGGGGGAATGGGGGGATTAAGTGACTTGCCCAGAGTCACAAGGAGCAGTGTGGCTTTGAACCCACAACCTCAGGGTGCTGTGGACGTAGCTCTAACCACTGCGCCAGTATAGAAGGAAATGTGAGAGTGATTGATATAGAAAGAGTTAAGAGGTTGGGGAGAATAAAATGTTAGTTAAGTTAATTTTCACTCTGTGTGACAATAAGGTATTGTGCCATAAAATGGATCTTTGCCCCTCATATAAGAACCCGAGTATCTCATGCATGCTCAGATAAAGATGAGCCTGGTTTGGAAATTTAGGTTACAATGCCAGACTTTATCTCAGCGGTTTCACCCCCGTCCCTCTTATTACTGCACTCACCTGAGCAGCTGCTTCTCCCAGGTTCTCTTTCCTCTGATCCTGGCTCATCCTTGATGTACGGCTCTTCCCCTCGTTCAATGCGGCATATGATGTCAGGAGCAACGGTCAGAGATCCTGTTCCTGGTGTAAGAAAACTGCATTAGGTTTCCCCAAATTATTTACTGACCGAGTCCCTCAAATTTAAGACGTAGGAGAAATGTCTAGCATAAAGAATTTCACCAACTTCAGTGACGAAAAATATCCAAACACTCGGTTAAAGGAATCATTTTAAGCCCTGCAAAAGTCCCATAAATCCTCTTTACTTATCTTTATAATCTATTTCCCATTCTAGATAATATAAAACATTATCAGCCTCATTTCATTATGTGTGAACTTCCTCTTCCTTGAGGCCAAGGTTTGGTTTAAATTTGGGACTCTTTGTTACAAAGCCAAACACGGTCAGACACCTGGTTATTTATTGGAGTAATTTACATTTTTTAAGGTGGTTTGTCCACTAAGGATAACTTCATTGTTTGTGTTCCCTCCAGTGTGAGGATGTCTTTACAATAAATTTTTGCATCGAACAATTGCATATCAGGCTGCCAGTTGGGATTCGGAACTGCGTATTTTGTTTGCTTCTTGGATTTCATACATGCATTTCCGAAAACTATTGAAGACTTCCCTTTACGTAAGATTCTTAGGAAAGTAAAGAAGATGATATTTCTTTTGTATTTCACTGTGGTGTACAGTCTCTTGATGATGGAAACCACATCGATCTGGAAGGTATTGCGGTCTAGAAATGGATTTTAATGTAATAAGGTCTTCTTCATCTCATCCAAACCGATGTGAGCTCAGAGAAACCTCAGGAAGCCAAAATTATTTTCCTACATCCCCCCTCCAGAGAGAACTTTCCTGCAGTAAGAGTCAACCATTTCAGAGATTACCCTCAACCAAAGCAGTAAGAATTTCTTTTCAATTCTAAATCTAGGTATTTCTTGATATTTTAATCAACTTGTCACCAATTGTGTTTATCCTTTTGTTTGACCATTCGTTCCATATAGTTGGATTACCTTCCTTTAAGGGAATTAAATCTGTTGGGAAGCTCAGTCGATCTTTTGTTTTCAAGTTTGTGGAGATCTGGAATGAACTTTCTGACTCCATTAGGCTTTTAGGCCAGCTGCAATTATTTCGTAAATTCCTGAAAACTTTGTTGTTCTCGCAATTTTTAAATGGTTTAACTACAGCCTCAACGAAATGATAATATTATGCTTTTCTTATGTACTTTATTTTTAAATTAGTTCTTCCTTCTCTTATGTTTTCTGCTATGTACTCTAGTCTTAATTATATGTGAACCGAGTCGAGCTCCATTGGGAGATGACCCGGTATATAAATCAAAGATTAGATTAGACCTTCCATTTTTTTTCCACATTCAATTTTTATTAATATTTTCGATAATACTAACAGCAGCAAACAAGAAGTAACATCAGGATATAAACCTAATCATGTCCGACATAGAATCTAATGCAATCAACAAATATGACACAAGAGCTCTATAAAAGTGCCCCCACCCTCCCCCTGTTGTACAGTAAATTTCAGAGTCAAGTTGACTCTTCAAGACACTCCCCCATAGCAAAACTATCACTCCATATGTTATACATCATTCCAAAGAGGATAATTTCAAACATCCTGTGAAAATCCTGGAGAAGGACCACGATTGGCTGACAAAGGTACATATGAAAATGGAATGGATTACAAGTAATCCGCTATAAAAATCATAACCAACTCAAAAAAGTACGACCATGTGACTCCTCTATTAAAAATCGCTCATTGGCTACCAATACCGCACCTTATTTCTTATAATGAAAGATTAGGTTTCCTACCTCTGCTAATCTTCCTTCTTGTAAATCTTCTCTGGCAGCTGAATGGCTGGGATCTTGTATCGCTATTAGCTTCAGCTGCAGGGCAACTAAAAGATCCCTCCCCTTTAGGGCTACCTGTCCGGGAGCTTCCTGTCTTGCTCAGTTAGCAGAAAAGCCACGTAGACCTATGACAACAGGAAACAGAAGAAAAGAGAGAGAGGGCTCGGGAACTCCCGCTACCAGTTAATTTCTGCTCAATATCGTGTCATATCAAAACTACAACCAAAAACAGCCAACTGGAAACAAACAGATAATGCAAACATCATAAACTGCAAAACCCAGGAAATCCTGGAACATTGACACAGCCTGAAGATCAGAAGGGGCACCCCCCCCTCCCAAGGACCCCCACCAACCCTTAAACCCAACAAAGGGTAATACGCATGAATTTTTTCTTTTTTTTTTTTTCCAATTGTTGAGGCCAGTTAAAGACAGAAATCCAGCTTACCAGTTACTGAAGAGGCAACCTGCGAATCGGACAAAAAAAAAGATGGGCGGGCATTCAGCTGCCAAGATTAGCAGAGATAAGAAACCTAATCTTTCATTTTTGTACAATCTCTTTGGCAGCTGAACGGCTGGGTCGTACCAAAGCAGTCCCCAAAACTCAGGGTGGGTCTGATGAGCCCGCCGCAAGAACAGAAACGCTAAAGACCATATCACTCGTAGACACCACATCAAGCCTGAAAAACCCGGAAAAGGTATGAAGGGAAGCCCACGTGGCCTCCCACCAAGTCTCTACAGGCGAGACCGTGTGAGACTCAGCCTACAAGGAAGCCATTCCTCAGGAGAGTAATCTTCCACCCCAAGGGGAGGCTTCCTCCTTACCGCCACACAGGCCGGGGAAATAGCCACTCGCATCCAACGCAAAATAGAAGTCTCAGAAACAGGCCTTGAAGTGCGGGGCCTGCCAGGACAAACAGATGGGCCGACAGATGTAAGGGGTAGTGGCCCCTAGGTATCCCAAAAGACGACGCCAGATAGCCAGAGACCGCAGAACATGGACCTGAGATGTGGAACCTGAAAGAACAAAGGCCAGCAACCAAACTCCCTGGTTCATGAGGAAAAAAGAAAACACTTTCGGGAAGAAAAGGCACAATCCTCAATATCACCGCCGGTTCCATGTTGCGGAGAAAAGGATCTCTGCATGACAAAGCTGGAAGCTCTGACACTCGCCGTGTAGAAGTGACCACCACCAGGAAGACGGTCTTAATGGTAAGATCTTTCAGTGAGATCGCATCCAGGGGTTCATGAGTGGACGAGTCAGGGAGCGTAGGACCAAAATTCAGGCTCCACAACGGGCAAGGCAGTCGTAAGGGAGGCCCCAGCCTCCTTGCCCACCCGCAAGAACCAGACAACAGCAGGATGAGAAGCTAGAGAACTCCTGAACGAAGAGGGATCCAAACAGGAGAGGCCCGCAAACTGAACATATAGAGAAAAGACTGCCAGACCCTTCCTAAGGCCAGCCTGCAGAAAGTCCAGAACCAGAGCCATCGATGGAACCAAAGGGTCCACCTGGAGCCCCGCACACCAAGCCAAAAACACCCCCAGGCGTTCGCATAGGCCGAGACCAGCGATTTTTGCTTGCTCAGCAGGAGCGTGGCTAAAACCGCAGAGGAATAACCCCTCGCCGTCAAGGCTGCCCGCTCAAACGCCAGACTACAGGACCAAAGCGGTCTGGATCTTGAAGTGCAAACTAATCCAGCGTGAGGAACTGCCGATGGTGAGGAAGACACAGACCGTCCAAAGCCACAAGGATCACAGGGCCCCTGTGCCAAGACACCCGGCCCAAAATGTGCCTTATCATGGGCCACAGGAGAAAGACGCATATAAGGTCCCCAGTGGGCCAAGTTAGAACCAAAGCGTTGATTCCTACGACGCTGACCTCTCGGTGGCGGCTGAATAAGCTGTCTGCCTTCCTGTTCACTTAGGATGCCATCAGATCGAAGGAGCGAAAGCCAGCCCGGACAGGGACCATTCTCCCAGGTCCAGAGACTGACGACTGAGGAAGTCTTCCTGAACGTTGTTGACGCTGGCCACATGAGCCGCGGATAAAGCCAAGAGAGGATGCGCCACCCATGGAAAGAGACTAGGGTATGCAGGGAAACCCCCCCAAAACCCCGATTTAAGGACTCCCTAAAATCGGCAAACTCAGACACCACAGACATGTGCTGCAATGCATTTCAATGGCAGCCAGCATTACACAGTGAGATCATACCTCAGGAGCTGATTAAACTGGAATTTCAGATCTGGCCGCCTCAACTTCCCTGCCACCTCAGATCACGACCTCCAGGACCCTGCAGGGAAATCAGGGAACTCACGAGGCTCGGTTCCTCGGAACTGCAGCAGCCTGTGCTCTACCCTTTGCGGACGAACCAGGGGAGAGATGGCTCCCGAACCTGGAGATCCGATTCAATCTGCAGGCTGTCCAGAGGGCTTACTGCAGTTTCAGGCTTAAAGAGCACCCTCCAGAAGCAGACAAACATTAAAATGTCTGCGATCTCCCGCCGAAGGGTCACTCACACCGAGTTGATCCGCAGCATGTGGGCAAACCTGCAAAAAAAAATCAAAATAAGACTAGGAATTGAAAACAAATCACGAGCAGAGTTAACTGAGATGAAACCAAGCAGTGAAACTGCAGGATCAAACTGAGCAAGACAGGAGCTCCTGGGCAGGTAGCCCAAAGGGGAGGGATCTTTTAGTTGCCCTGAAGCTGAAGCTAATAGAGATACAAGATCCCAGCCGTTCAGCTGCCAGAGAGATTGTACAAGAAAATTGCATTACAGTCTTAAGATTCACCAGAATAATCTTCCAACTTTTCTCAATAGATTACTGATTCCATACACTCCCTCAAGAACCCTACGTTCATCTGATCAAACCATAGTAACATAGTAACATAGTAGATGACGGCAGATAAAGACCCGAATGGTCCATCCAGTCTGCCCAACCTGATTCAATTTAAATTATTATTTTTTTTCTTCTTAGCTATTTCTGGGCGAGAATCCAAAGCTTTACCCGGTACTGTGCTTGGGTTCCAACTGCCGAAATCTCTGTTAAGACTTACTCCAGCCCATCTACACCCTCCCAGCCATTGAAGCCCTCCCCTGCCCATCCTCCACCAAACGGCCATACACAGACACAGACCGTGCAAGTCTGCCCAGTAACTGGCCTAGTTCAATCTTTAATATTATTTTCTGATTCTAAATCTTCTGTGTTCATCCCACGCTTCTTTGAACTCAGTCACAGTTTTACTCTCCACCACCTCTCTCGGGAGCGCATTCCAGGCATCCACTACCCTCTCCGTAAAGTAGAATTTCCTAACATTGCCCCTGAACCCTCCTTTCTATCCCATCTCTTAAGTACGTAGGCACAAGATGGACAGAAATCTTCTCAGTAACCGCACCACAGCTATGCAACTCTCTTCCAGGATATACAGCAGGCCCTCAATATTCGCGGGGGTTAGGTGCAGAGCCAGCCCGCGAATAGGGAAAAATTGCAAATAAGTTTATGGGCTGGCTCTGACCCACCTCCACCTCCCTCCTGTGTCCCCGACCTTACCTGGTGGTCTAGCAGTGACGCGGGGCAGGAGCAATCATCCTACACTCCTACCCCGTGCAGAGCTATCATCAAAATGGCTGCCGTGACTTCCCGTTGTAGTCTTGAGACTACAACGGGAACTCACGGTAGATAAAGACCCGAGTGGTCCATCCATACATGCTCCATAAATTCATTTAGTTTAATTGGCCCTTTTTCTTAGATATTTCTAGGCCAGAAACCAGAGCCCTACCCGGTAGTCTGTTTAGGTTCCATCTACTGCAGTTTCGGTCAAAGCTCACTCCAGCCCATCTTAACCATCCCAGCCATCGAAACCCTCCCCAGCCCATCCTCAACTGAATGTCCATATACGAGACACAGACTGTGCAAGCCTGCCCAGTACTGGTCTTAGTTCCTTCAATGTCTACCCATTATTTTCTGATTCGAGATCCTCTGTGTTCATCCCACACTTGTTTGAACTCTATCACCATTTCCTTCTCCACCACCTCCCTCGGGAGCGAATTCCACACATCAACCACCCTCTCCGTAAAGAAGAATTTCCTAACATTACTGTTGAATCTACCACCCCTCAACCTCAAATTATGCACTCTGGTTTTCACCATTTTCATTTCTCTGGTGTAGATTTTGTTCTGCGTTAATACCTTTCAAGTATACGGGCGGAGCCTGACAAGCACAGCGAAAGGACGCATGGAGTAGGAGCTCCTCCTGAACTTTTATAATATCTATAGATTATATTACTCCTTTGCCTATTTTACACAGCAGCCCGAGTTCCGGATCTCTTCTATATTACAGATGACCCCACCAAAGCCAAATAAGGTGGATCAGAATCCTACACCACAGCTCAGCGGGAAACGGCCTAAACCAGAACCCAGCACGCCTGAGAAAATGGCGGCCAGATCCACAGATTCTCAACTTGATGTGCTCATCTCTGAGGTGAGATAATTTAAATCGATAATGACTGCACAAGTGGCTGAAACAAAATTAGTACGTGAGGAACTTAAGTCCATTAATGCACAATTTGTAGACGCAAGACATCGTTTAGATGCTCTGGAAGAACAGGCTGCGTCAACGAAATTGAAACTAACCTTAGTAGATCAGCATGATAAACATGCTCTGCAAAGGGAGGTTGAAGATCTTTTAAATAGGAGCCGTCGTAATAACATTCGGCTCATAGGTGTTCCAGAGACTGCAGAAGGCTCTAATATCATTGCTTTTCTTCTGGACACGTTACCTAAGCTTCTCGGCCTAACCTTTAAGGAGCCGCTCGAGATCTAACGAGCACATCGAGTTCCCTCTCACCTGATAGCATCTCTGAAAACACTATGCCTGATTGTGGCGAAGATTCTTCGATTTCAGCACATTCTGCAAATTATGGAAGCCGCAAAATCACATCCTCAACTACTTTTTCAAGGGAAACACCTCCACATAGTCCCTGATCTGGCGAAGACAACTGCTGCTAAATGCAAGGAATTTCTCTCCTTGCAACAAGATTTGAAAGATATTGGTGCAAAATTTGGACTCATATTCCCAGCAAGGATGAGAGTCATGTATAATAATCGCACCTCGTCTTACCTTGAACCGACAGAACTCAAACTCTTCTTGGACTCAATCAAAATGCAGTGATCTGATCATATACTCTGATCCAGTGTTTGTCTATATAGCTGTCCTGCATTTATGCTTAATTACAGCTTCTTTTTGATGGTTTGGCAATGGTTTGGTTAGTTAAAAAAGATGCTGTTCTTGGAGGGGCTGGGTTCTCCGTAGCAATACTGCGTTGTTCTTACAGGAACACCCACAAACTGTTTAGCCTTACGCACTTACATACTCCCTTAGTGATTATGTTTTGTGCTATGAGTTTAATTCTATCTGATTCTCTCTTATTCCTATCTGCTTTCTTCCTTTGATTTGATTTTTTTAAACTTAGATTCGTACTTCCTCTTTTCTTTATTTTCCCTCTGAGGTTTCTCCTATCAAGAAGCTGCTTATATAAACACCTAGATGGCTGATTTACATATCCTTTTATTTAATGTTAATGGCTTAAATCACCCTATCAAACGTTCTAAAGTAGCCAACCTTTCAAAAACAAATGTCCCGATGTAATTTTTCTACAAGAGACCCATCTAAATTGTCTATTCCAGGATACTCTAATCATATATTTTCCCCTGCAACTCAGGAAAAAGAATGGAGTGTCTATATTATTTAAAAATACTGTTCCACTTACCATTCTCTCCCACAAGGCTGACTTAGAGGGCAGATGGTGTTTGGCTCATGTTGTGTTGCATTCATCAGAATTTATACTTCTTAACGTTTATGGTCCAGTACTTGATCACCCTGAATTTTTTAGAGACCTACAAACCACCCTTCTTGAGTTTTCCAATCATTCCATCATCATTGGAGGAGACTTTAATCAGACTCTAGATTATGTTTTGGATAAAACATCCACATGCAAACCATCTAAAGGTAGAGCACATGCTGAATTACACAATCTAATCAATAATTTCTCCTTACTAGACCCGTGGAGACTTTTAAATCCCAAAGGCAAAGAATACACTCATTACTCCCCCCCACATGCTACATATTCAATAACAGATTTTTTTTCTTGTATCCTCCAGATTAGCTCAGTCTCTGACAAATACCATCATTCACCCCACTGTGCTCACAAATCATTCCTCGGTTTCCCTACATTTTTGATTGATCCTAATTCTAAACGAAGGACTCCTTCGTGGAGATTAAATAACCATCTTCTAGCTGATGATGACATCATTACTAAAATCAGTGACTTCACCAGGGAGTTCTTTGACTTCAATATGAAAGACCCGGAGATAGCTCCATCCATTCTATGGGAGGCTTACAAGGCTTCTCTTCGAGGAGAATTCATCAAGATCTCTGCATGGAAGACTAAATCAGCCCTTCAAAAGGAGAAGACATTGGAGCAATCCATTAAACATTTAGAATCACAACATATGTCTGACCCTTCCCCTAGCTCACCCGTATAAAGCAAAAATATGAATATAACTCCTTGCTCTCATATAAAGCTAGAAGGGATCTATTTGTTCAGGCGTCTGGGCACTATGTAGGAGACAATCTCATGGGAAAGTCCCTAGCGAAATATCTCAAAATTAAACAAAATAAATTCCATATATCAGCCATACAGTTTGACAATAGACATCCGGAAACAGATCAAACGCTAATATCCCCACATTTTGAAAAATTCTACTCTAATCTAATCCTTAGGTTTGTATACCGCATCATCTCCACGTTCGTAGAGCTCAACGCGGTTTACAGTAGGAGAAATAGGAAGGAACTACAACATAGGGTTAGAGGTAGAAGTGTGAAGAAAATTTAGAGGACTTGAGATGCCAAGATATAAGAGTTTTCTTGATTCCTAAGTTGGAGGGAGACTTACATTTTTTGAGAAAAGCCAGGTTTTCAGATGTTTTATACAAATCAGAATCGCACTCTTCTACATCGGATATTGACACATATTTGGACCAGATATCCCATCCTACACTTCAATATCGATAGAGGAAATTAAAAACGCTATATCCTCTATGACTACTAACAAAGCCCCAGGTCCCGATGGATTACCTAGTGAATTCTATAAAACCTTTAATACTATCATGGCTCCTCATCTTTTGTCTTACTTTAATTACGTTCACTTTTGCCCTGAGATACAATATAATTTTGCCGAAGCCACTATCATAATTTTTCCTAAACCAGATAAAGATCCCACTCCTTACTAAATCTAGATTATAAGATCTTGGCTAAAATTCTGTCCACACGTTTGAATAATGCAATCCATTTCATCATTCACACCGATCAAGTTGGCTTCATTAAACATAGGAGATAATCTTAGATTATTCCATCATATTAACAATCTAGCCAAGTCCACCTCAGAGCCTGTAGTAGGATTGGCCATTGATGCAGAGAAAGATTTTGATCGTGTTGAGTAGCCTTTCCTGCTGCGAATTCTGAGGTGGTTCAATTTTGGAAATTATTTCATTAAATTGATTGAAACATTATATTGCCACCCTTTTTCAAGACTCTTAATTAATAATACCTTATCTAAACCCTTTTCTTTATCCAAAGGTACTCGGCAGGGCTTTAGAACCATTCCTACTTTCAATACGACAATGCCCCCAGATTCAAGGTATACATATAGGTCACAGACAAATTAAATTAGCGGCATATGCAGACAGCGTGCCAGACTTTAAGAATAAATGGGATACCCATGTGGGATCCCTACGAGGGTCAAGATAAGGAAATTGGGTCATTAGGGCATAGACAGGGGGTGGGTAAGCAGAGTGGGCAGACTTGATGGGCTGTAGCCCTTTTCTGCCGTCATCTTCTATGTTTCTATGATGTCCTTCTCTTCCTGCGCAACCCCCTTCTTTCTATACCAGCTTTCATCCAACAAGTGCGTACTTACTCGATACATTCTGGATATTCAGTCAACTGGGAAAAGACAGAGATATTCCCACTGAATGATTTGGTCTTCCCATCAGATATAGCTCAGTTTCAATTTTCTTGGTCTTCTCATTCTATTAAATATTTGGCCATTCTAATTCATAAAGATGCCTCCCATGTGATGGATTTAAACATATCTAGAATCGAACATCTTCAATCGTTTACTAGATGATACCCTTCATACCTCTCCTGGTGGGGTCGAATATCATCAATTAAAATGACCCCAACACCTCAAATTACATACATATTTTCCTTGTTACCTTGTCTCTGTTCCCCTTCAGTATATCAATGGATAAACACAAAGCTCTCTAACTTTATTTGGGCAAATAAAAAACCAAGAATTTCTATTAGTAAATTGAGAGCCTCTAAAGAAAGCGGAGGAGTAAATTTCCCTGATTTCCACCATTACCATATAGCATCTCTAGTTAAATATGGAGCACATTGGACACAAGATTGTGCCCAACTGAACTCCCCAGCTTGGTTTGAAACTGAACAGTTTAAATGCTCACCAATACCTTTGAGATCTCTACTTACTATGTACATCCCTAAAAAACTAAAAATTTTTACGCTTTTGAGTGCAACACAGCAGGCTCTCTGTTTTTTTGAATAAGTCTGCGGATGTATCAATGTTTAATCTGCCCTCTATGTCTCTCTAGAACAATCCAGCTCTTAAATTAAAAAATAAACCATTTTCATGGAAAACATGGCAAAAAGCAGGGCTCTGGCAAGTACATCAACTTTTTGCTTCGCAAACTGTGATACCCTTTCAATCCGTAATTCTACAATTTCCTGGTATCTAACATTACTACTGACAATGGGAATTATTAACTTCTGCTATTGACTCTAAGAACCTGCAATTTCATGTCATAGATTTAAGGGTAAATTAGATGCACATCTCCCTTGAGAAGCATATAGTGATATGGGGACTAAAACTATGCCAGGGTAGACCTGCCGGGGTGTCCGCGTGTGCGGACCACCAGACTTGATGGACCCAGGGTCTGAACCGGAGATGGCAATTCTTATGTTCTTGACTCGTCCACTACTATTGAAAAATGATGTGATTTAGCCATTACCCAAGGGATAGCTGTTTCCTTCATATACCACATTCTGCGAGACTCACATTACCAATTCTCAAAGGAGGTGGCACAACAATGGTTGACGGAAATTTCTGCTACAGATTTAACGATAGATTGGAATAGATTCCGGTCAAAACTAACCGCCCCTCCTTATCATCCAGAATCTTGAAATCCTTGTGACCCTGGACAAGTCACTTAATCCCTCGAATGCCCCAGGTACATTAGATAGAGTGTGAGCCCTGGAACAGACAGGGAAAAATGCTTGAATACCTGAATAAATTAATGTACACCATTCTGAGCTCCCCTAGGAGAATAGTTTAGAAAATTGAATGAATAAATAAATACCTAGTGAGAGCAGGGTCTGATAATTCTCCTTCATCACCTCCCTGTAAAGCTCCTTCTGCTCTTCATCTAAATACCCCCACTCCTCCTGGGAGAAAGAGACAGCGATGTCCTCAAATGTCTCCTGCACCTAAAACACAAACCAGAAACACTCAGGGACATGTGAAGGTGCTCAGAATGCATTAGATTTCAGCTGGCTTCATTCTCCTGAGAGTCCTGACATTTAATCACGGGAAGAAGAGGACACCAAGGATCTCTCTCCCCCAGGACCACAGCCGGCTAAAGGGGCTGTGGCACTCTAAGCCAACTTTTGTATTGGCACCACCCTCCTGGAATCTGGTATCTTTCCTTTTCCCCCTCCTGCTGGACCAGGTGACACACACTGGCTCAGGACACTGAAGATAAAGGGTGCCAAAATCTCAGTCCTGCATCTGTCCCTCAAAATCTGAAGGTAGAGTGGACTGGGATTTTGGTGCCCTCTATCACTGACGCCCTGGTCCAGGGCCTCACCTGGTCCGTAGGTGAGGCCAGCCCTGCCCAGGACCTGAAAGGAGAAAGGGAGAGAAAAGAGAATATAAGAGATGCCAGAATGCAAAGAGTATCCTAAAGCAGGAAGGGAGGAGAATCAGGAAGAAGAGCCCCAGGAATGGATTGAGCAGTGCCAGACTCATTTCTTCTTCTGCTTGCCTCATGCAACATGTGTGTGTGAGCGAGAGAAAGAGACTGGATGGCATTGTCTGGCATTGCATGCCCTGCTGCCCACTTCCTGCCAGTCTCCTACCTGCTGAACAGAAAGTCCTGCAGCCATTATTCCGCCCTTCTCCAGAGCCCCAGATCCAGCTCTGTCTCTCTCCCTCCTTGCAGGGCTCCCTCAGCACAGCTTTGTGCTTTGCTGGGCCTCAGCACCGTACAGTATAGTACAACAATCACCACCCCTTCCACAAGGAGGTGATGTCACAGGGAGGGGGAGCTTGCAGCTGAGGATGGATGCTGGGAAATGTAGTTCTACTGGTATGCAGGACACTACTGTAATTTTATTGAAAAGAAACACAATTCTGTTTGGAGATAGAGAAGAGGCTGGAGACAGAGCAAAGAAAGGAAAAAAAAGAACAGAAGAGAAGAGAAGGAACAGACAGTCAGAGATGTTCATTACCCAATAATTAAGAAAATTAAAAGAAATAAGCAGGAAAAACTCTGGATGCTCTTGGGGAAAGGAGGAGGAACAGCAGCTTTAGTTTAGACCCTGTTGCTGTTTAGTTCGACCATTGTGGCCTGTCAGACCAACCCAGCCACCTGGATTCTTGGGTTACACTAGGACTTGTAACATTTCAGATTAACTCTTTGCCAGACACTCGTTGCTGGATAAGGTCAGTGTAGGGCAGGGGTAGACAATTCCGGTCCTCAAGAGCCACAGGCAGGTCAGGGTTTCAGGATATCCACAATGAATATGTATGAGATGGATGTACATGCACTGCCTCCTTGAGATGCAAATCTATCTCATGCATATTTATTGTGGATATCCTGAAAACCTGACCTGTGGCTCTCGAGGACTAGAATTGTCTACCTCTGGTGTAGGGTTTCCATATGGCTCCAGATGTGCGGATGGGAACAGTGGGGGGGATTGGGTGCTGGGTCTGTGTGCCTAGTATAATGGTTCTACTTTTTTGTATTTCTTCTGTTGACTGTTCTTTGTTGGTTGGATTTTATTTTTGAAAATAAAAATTGATTACACATACTGTGTTTCCCAGAAGATAAGACAGTGTCATATTAATTTTGGGTCAAAAAATTTAGCACTGAGACAGTAATCGCGGCCATCTTGGATAATTTAAGAACATAAGAACATAAGAGTTGCCTCCGCTGAGGCAGACCATAGGTCCATCCCGCCCAGCGGTCCACACTCGCAGCGGCCCATCAGGATCATTGCCTGAGCAATGGTCCCTGACTAATTTTATAGCTTACCATTTAAACCTATCCCTATAATCTACCTCTATTCTTATCTATACCCTTCTATCCCTTTGTCCTCCAAGTACCTATCCAAAGCTTCTTTGAAGCCCTGTAGCGTGCTCCTGCTTATCACATCCTCCGGCAGCGCATTCCATGTATCCACCACCCTCTGTGTGAAGAAGAACTTCCTGGCGTTTGTTCTAAACCTCTCCCCTTTCAATTTCTCTGAGTGCCCCCTTGTACTTGTGGTCCCCCTTAATTTTAAAAATCTGTCCCTGTCTATTTTTTCTATACCTTTCATGATCTTGAAGGTTTCTATCATTTCTCCTCTAAGTCTCCGCTTTTCCAGGGAGAAGAGCCCCAGCTTTTTCAGTCTGTCAGTATATGAGAGATCCTCCATGCCCTTTATTAGTTTAGTTGCTCTTCTCTGGACTTTCTCAAGTACTGCCATGTCCTTCTTGAGGTACGGTGACCAGTACTGAACACAGTACTCCAGGTGCGGTCGCACCATTGCGCGATACAGTGGCAGGATGACTTCCTTCGTCCTGGTCGTGATACCCTTTTTAATGATACCCAACATTTTGTTTGCTTTCCTTGAGGCTGAGGCGCACTGCTCCGACGCCTTTAATGTTGTGTCCACCATTACTCCCAGGTCTCTTTCAAGGTTGCTCACCCCTAGCGGTGATCCCCCCATTTTGTAAGTGAACATCAGGTTCTTTTTCCCTATATGCATGACCTTGCATTTCCCTATGTTGAAGCTCATTTGCCACTTTTTGGCCCATTGTTCTAGTGTTGTCAGATCCTTTTGGAGATCTTCGCAGTCCTCCATGTTATTTACCCTGCTATATAGCTTGGTGTCATCCGCAAATTTGATAACCTCACATTTGTTCCTGCCTCCAGGTCGTTAATGAATATTTTGAACAGGAGCGGTCCCAGTACCGACCCCTGCGGAACTCCGCTCGTGAACCATTGCCAGTCTGAGTAATGGCCCTTTACTCCAACCCTCTGTTTCCTGTCCGCCAGCCAGTTTTTGATCCATCGGTGGACCTCCCCTTGTACCCCGTGGTTCCATAGCTTCCATAGCAGTCTTTCGTGTGGCACCTTGTCGAAGGCTTTTTGGAAGTCAAGGTAAATGATGTCTATGGATTCCCCTTTATCCACCTGGCTTGTTACCCCCTCAAAGAAGTATAATAAGTTTGTGAGGCATGACCTGCCCTTGCAGAAGCCATGCTGGCTCGACTTTAGCTGCCCATTTTTTTCAATGTGTTCCCAGATGCTGTCTTTAATCAGCGCTTCCATCATCTTGCCCGGGACCGAGGTCAAGCTCACCAGCCTGTAGTTTCCTGGGTCTCCCCTTGAGCCTTTTTTGAAGATGGGCGTGACATTTGCTATTTTCCAGTCCTCCGGAATCTCACCAGTTTGTAAGGATAGGTTGCATATTTGTCGAAGTGTCTCAGCTATTTCATTTCTTAGTTCCTTGAGTACCCTTGGGTGAATGCCGTCCAGACCTGGTGATTTGTCGCTCCTTAGCCTGTCTATCTGCCTGAGGACATCCTCCTTGCTCACCTCTAATTGGACCAGATTTTCATCCTGCTCTCCTTTTACGATCTCCTCGGGTTCCGGAATGTTGGTTGTGTCCTCCCTCGTGAAAACTGACGTAAAGAACTCATTTAACCTGTCAGCTATCTCTTTTTCCTCTTTTACCACTCCCTTTCTGTCCCCATCATCCAAGGGTCCCACTTCCTCCCTCGCTGGTTGCTTCCCCTTAACGTACCTGAAGAAAGATTTGAAGTTTGTTGCTTCCCCCGCCAGTCTCTCTTCATATTCTCTTTTTGCTTTTCTAACCACTCGGTGACACTCCTTTTGGTGTACAGTGTTCAATACTGGTCGCCGTACCTCAAGAAGGACATGGCGGTACTCGAGGGAGTGCAGAGGAGGGCGACTAAGCTGATAAAAGGTATGGAAAATTTTCCATACGCTGACAGGTTAAAAATGCTGGGGCTGTTCTCCCTGGAGAAGAGGAGACTTAGAGGGGACATGATAGAAACCTTCAAAATCCTTAAGGGCATAGAGAGAGTAAATAAGGACAGATTCTTCAAACTGAGGGGAGCCACAAGCACTAGGGGTCACTCGGAGAAATTGAAAGGGGACAGGTTTAGAACAAATGCTAGAAAATTCTTTTTTACGCAGAGGGTGGTGGACACATGGAACGCGCTTCCGGAGGAAGTGATAGGCCAGAACTCTGTACAGGGGTTCAAGAAGGTTTTGGATAGGTTCCTGGAGGATAAAGGGATAGAGGGGTACAGATAGAACTTGAGGTAGGTTATAAAAGTGGTCAGAAACCACTTCACAGGTCGCAGACCTGATGGGCCGCCGCGGGAGCGGACCGCTGGGCGAGATGGACCTCGGTCTGACCCAGTGGAGGCAACTTCTTATGTTCTTATGTTCTTATGTATTTTATGCTCCTTTTGGTTGTCCTCTGTTTTGTCTTTTTTTCCATTTTTTGTTTAGTAGGGGCCTTAACGCACTGATTATGCAATTTGATATGAGCTCTGCCTTTGACCTAGTGAACCATGGGAAACTGTTACAATGCTTAGACACAATTGGTATCAGAGGTGAGGTACTAGACTGGTTCCGAGGTTTCCTTACGTCCCGCACTTATCAAGTACGCTTTAACTACAATCTATCTGAAACTTGGAGTAATCCATCCGGCGTTCCGCAGGGGTCTCCATTGTCCCCACTGCTTTTTAATGTTTACATGTCATCACTAGGTGCGCAATTGTCCCAACTGGGGATAAAATGATTTAGTTATGCAGATGACTTCACGATCATTATCCCATTCACGACCTCTCTCTCCGAAGTCACTCCTATGGCAACAGAAGTACTAAATGTGATGGAACAATGGATGACTGAATTTAGATTGAAACTAAACTCAGAAAAAAAAAATTCTTCGTAGCCTCGCCACACCCACTTGAAACCAAAACATCACTGCACATCAACAAACTCAGTTACCCTATCCAATCTACTATGAAGGTAGTGGGTGTAATACTAGACCAGGGCCTAACCATGAACGACCAGGTGGACTCTTTGTTCAGAAAGGGTTTTTTTTTACTCTCTGGAAGCTTCGGTCCATTAGAGCATATTTTGATGGTTCATCATTCAGAATTCTGGTACAATCCCTTATACTGAGCCAACTTGACTACTGTAATATCGCCTATCTGGCAATTTCCCAGAAGAACTTGCAGCGATTACAACTGGTGCAAAATGTGGCGGTCAGGCTGATTTTTGGGCTGAAGAAGTTCGATCATGTAACTCCTTCCTACTGACTCCTGCATTGGCTGCTGATGGAGGCACGTCTGAAGTTTAAGTTTGGATGTTTCTGCTTTAAGGTACTTTTCGGCCTAGCCCCCAGATATATAACTCACCTTTTCTCATTCTCAACCAATCGACTTAAGAGAAGCTCAAACTTGAATTTTGTTTCTCCGCCGGTTAAAGGATGTAAATTTAAAAGACATCATCAACATCACTTCTCATATCAGGTAGCATTATGGGGTAAAGATCTGAAACAACTACTCATGCTTGCGAATACTTATGGGAAATTTAGGAGACACCTAAAAACATACAGTATTTGTTCCCAAATTACTTAGGCAGCTGCACTGCACAATCTTTTCCCACAATAACTGACTGCTAAACCTTAACTCTGTTAGTACTACTCAATCTGTAACATTTTTTAATCATTGTAAACCGCATAGAACTTCACCGTCCTGCGGTATATAAACTGTTATTATTATTATTATATGTCCCATCTCTGTCTGAAAGCTCAGCCAAGACAGGCCAATCCTTAGATTGAAAACGATTGGGAGAGAAGAGCAAAAAAAAAAAAGTGTGATATTGGTGTTACCTTCCTTCATCCCCTGACCCAGATCTACTTCTCTATACCAGAAAGTTTTACAAATATCCAGCTGCCAAACCCCCCTGTCCGCCTCAGCCGCTGCTTCTTGACTCTTCCTGACGTCAATTCTAATGTCGGAGCGGAAGTTCTAGGCCAGCCAGGCAGTGATTGGCTGGCTCGGAACTTTCTCTCTGACATCAGGAAGAAGGCTTCTGGGCGGCAAGAAGCAGCGGCTGTGACGGACCCGGGAGGGGGGGGGGGGTTGAATCAGCGCAGCAGGGATGGAGGCAGGCTTTGGCATGGGAGAAAAGGAAGGAGGGAGTGAGGCAGTCAGGCAGGTAGGCTTAGGGGGAGGGGGTGGGACTACGGCTGGAAGGCAGTGAGGGGGACATAGGAAGGGGGCACTAAGGACATGGGAAGGGGCACTAAGGACATAGGAAGGAGGCACTGAGGGCACTAAGGGCATAGTTTTAAGGGTTTGTCTGACAGGCCACAATGGTCGAACTAAAGAGCAACTGGGTCTAAACTAAAGCTGCTGTTTCTCCTCCCCTTTCCCCAAGAGCATACAGAGTTTTTCCTGCTTATTTCTTTTTTTTTTTTTCTTAATTATTGGGTAATGAACATCTCTAACTGTCTGCTCCTTCTCTTCTATATTTTTTCCTTTCTTTGCTCTGTCTCCAGCCTCTTCTCTATCTTCAAAACAGAATTGTGTTTCCTTTCAATAAAATTACAGTAGTGTACTGCATTTCAGTAGGACTACATTTCCCAGCATCCACCCTCAGCTGCAAGCTCCCCCTCCCTGTGACATCACCTCCTTGTGGAAGGGGTGGTGCTTGTTGTACTATACTGTACGGTGCTGAGGTCCAGCAAAGCATAAAGCTGTGCTCAGGGAGCCCTGCAAGGAGGGAGAGAGACAGAGCTGGATCTGGGGCTCTGGAGAAGGGCGGAATAATGGCTGCAGGGCTTTCTGCTCAGCAGGTAGGAGACTTGCAGGAAGTGGGCAGCAGGGCATGCAGTGCCAGACAATGCCATCCAGTCTCTTTCTCTCTCTCTCTCACACACATGTTGCATGAGGCAAGCAGAAGAAGAAATGAGTCTGGCACTGCTCAATCCATTCTTGGGGCTCTTCTTCCTGATTCTCCTCCCTTCCTGCTTTAGGATACTCCCTGCATCCTGGCATCTCTTATATTCTCTTTTCTTTCCCATTTCCCTTTCAGGTCCTGGGCAGGGCTGGCCTCACCTACGGACCAGGTGAGGCCCTGGACCAGGGCGTCAGTGATAGAGGGCATCAAAATCCCAGTCCACTCTACCTTCAGATTTTGAGGGACAGATGCTGGACTGAGATTTTGGCATCCTTTATCTTCAGTGCCCTGAGCCAGTGTGTGTCACCTGGTCCAGCAGGAGGGGGGAGAAGGAAAGATACCAGATTCCAGGAGGGTGGTGCCAATACAAAAGTTGGCTTAGAGTGCCACAGCCCCTTTAGCCGGCTGTGGTCCTGGGGGAGAGAGATCCTTGGTGTCCTCTTCTTCCCGTGATTAAATGTCAGGACTCTCAGGAGAATGAAGCCAGCTGAAATCTAATGCATTCTGAGCACTTCACATGTCCCTGAGTGTTTCTGGTTTGTGTTTTAGGTGCAGGAGACATTTGAGGACATCGCTGTCTTTTTCTCCCAGGAGGAGTGGGGGTATTTAGATGAAGAGCAGAAGGAGCTTTACAGGGAGGTGATGAGGGAGAATTTTCAGACCCTGATCTCACTAGGTATTTATTTATTCATTCAATTTTCTAAACTGTTCTCTCAGGGGGGGGGGCTCAGAACGGTTGACATTAATTTATTCAGGTATTCAATCATTTTTCCCTGTCTGTTCCAGGGCTCACACTCTATCTAATGTACCTGGGGTATTGGAGGGATTAAGTGACTTGCCCAGGGTCACAAGGATTGCGAGATTCTGGATGATAATGAGGGGCGGTTATTTTTGACCAGAATCTATTCCAATCTTATCGTTAAATCTGTAGCAGAAATTTCCGTCAACCATTGTTGTGCCACCTCCTTTGAGAATTGGTTGTGAGTCTCGCAGAATGTGGTATATGAAGGAAACAGCTATATCCCTTGGATAATGGCTAAATCGCACCATTTTTCAATAGTAGTGGAAAAGATAAGAACATAAGAATTGCCATCTCCGGATCAGACCCTGGGTCCATCAAGTCCGGTGATCCGCACCACGCGGAGGCCCCGGTAGGTCTACCCTTGCATAGTTTTAGTCCCCATATGTTTCTCAAGGGAGATGTGCATCTAATTTACCCTTAAATCTATGACATGAAATTGCAGGTTCTTAGAGTCAATAGCAGAAGTTAATAATTCCCATTGTCAGTAGTAATGTTGGATACCAGAAAATTGTAGACTTACGGACTGAAAGGGTATCAGATTTTGCGAAGCAAAAAGTTGATGTACTTGCCAGAACCCTGCTTTTTGCCATGTTTTCCATGAAAATGGTTTATTTTTTAATTTAAGAGCTGGATTGTTCTAGAGAGACATAGAGGGCAGATTAAACATTGATACATCCGCAGACTTATTCAAAAAAACAGAGAGCCTGCTGTGTTGCACTCAAAAGCGTAAAAATTTTTAGTTTTTTAGGGATGTACATAGTAAGTAGAGATCTCAAAAGTATTGGTGAGCATTTAAACTGTTCAGTTTCAAACCAAGCTGGGGAGTTCAGTTGGGCACAATCTTGTGTCCAATGTGCTCCATATTTAACTAGAGATGCTATATGGTAATGGTGGAAATCAGGGAAATTTACTCCTCCACTCCAGAGGAGTGTGTGGCGCAGTGGTTGGATCTACAGCCTCAGCACCCTGGGGTTGTGGGTTCAAACCCCGCGCTGCTCCTTGTGACCCTGGGCAAGTCACTTAATCCTCCACAGCCCCAGGTACGTTAGATAGATTGTGAGCCCACCGGGACAGAGAGGGAAAAATGCTTGAGTACCTGATTGTAAAAAAACCACTTAGATAACCTTGATAGGCGGTATATAAAACCTAATAAACTTGAAACTTGAACTTGAAACTTAGAGGCTCTCAATTTACTAATAGAAATTCTTGGTTTTTTATTTGCCCAAATAAAGTTAGAGAGCTTTGTGTTTATCCATTGATATACTGAAGGGGAACAGAGATAAGGTAACAAGGAAAATATGTATGTAATTTGAGATGTTAGGGTCATTTTAATTGATGATATTCGACCCCACCAGGAGAGGTATGAAGGGTATCATCTAGTAATCGATTGAAGATGTTCGATTCTAGATATGTTTAAATCCATCACATGGGAGGCATCTTTATGAATTAGAATGGCCAAATATTTAATAGAATGAGAAGACCAAGAAAATTGAAACTGAGCTATATCTGATGGGAAGACCAAATCATTCAGTGGGAATATCTCTGTCTTTTCCCAGTTGACTGAATATCCAGAATGTATCGAGTAAGTATGCACTTGTTGGATGAAAGCTGGTATAGAAAGAAGGGGGTTGCGCAGGAAGAGAAGGACATCATCTGCATATGCCGCTAATTTAATTTATCTGTGACCTATATGTATACCTTGAATCTGGGGGCATTGTCGTATTGAAAGTAGGAATGGTTCTAAAGCCCTGCCGAGTACCTTTGGATAAAGAAAAGGGTTTAGATAAGGTATTATTAATTAAGAGTCTTGAAGAAGGGTGGCAATATAATGTTTCAATCCATTTAATGAAATAATTTCCAAAATTGAACCACCTCAGAACCCGCAGCGGGAAAGGCCACTCAACACGATCAAAATCTTTCTCTGCATCAATGGCCAATCCTACTACAGGCTCTGAGGTAGACTTGACTAGATTGTTAATATGATGGAATAATCTAAGATTATCTCCTATATACCTATGTTTAATGAAGCCAACTTGATCGGTGTGAATAATGGAATTACATTACATTACATTACGGATTTCTATTCCGCCTATACCTTGCAGTTCAAGGCGGATTACAAAAGATTTGACTGGACATTTTCCAGTGAAGCTACAAATTTATTTTTTTTTAACAACAGAGGAGAGATAGCTGGATAGATTCCGAGGTAAACTTACAAGTTGGATAGTAAATTGACAGTGCAGAACTGTGTGATAAAAACAAATAGATAACAGTTAGAGTAGGCAAGATTACAATACATTTCAGGGATCTGTTTACTTGGTAGGTGTTTGGGGGAGGATTTTTTAGGGGAGAATTATCTGGAGGTAAGGTGAAGAGGGGTTAAGATATTTGGATGAATTTTTTGAAAAGCAGGGTTTTGATTTCTTTTCGGAATGTTTTGAGGTCGCCCGTTGTCGTCAGCAGGTTGGAGATGGAATGGTTTAGTTTTGCTGCTTGTGTTGCCAGAAGGTTGTCAAACATTTTCTTGCGTTGTGTGCCTTTGAGTGGGGGGAAGGCAAAAGGGTTCGGGGTTCTTCTGTGTCTTGAGGTGAAGATCTGGTTTAAGCAGTTGTTTAGGTAGGAGGGGGAAGAGCCGTTTAACGCTTTGAATAATAGGCAGTAGAATTTGAATTGAATTCGTGCTTGTATGGGTAGCCAGTGAGAGTCTAAGAAGGCAGTTGTAATGTGATCATATTTTCTCAGGGAGTAGATCAGTCTGAGGGCGGTGTTTTGTATGGTCTGAAGTTGTTTTATCATAATGGCAGGACAAGGTAGATAGAGGGAGTTGCAATAGTCCAGAAAACCTAAGACTAGGGATTGGACAATTAGTCTGAATTGTGCTGGGGTGAAGAATTTTCTGATTTTACGTAGATTTCTTCATGGTTAGAAAAGCTTTCTGGATTGTCTTGTTGATTTGGGACTGCATTGTGCAACATCTGTCTATCGTTACTCCTAGGAGTTTGAGTTCGGGTTGTATTGGGTATTTGGTATTTTTGATTTTCAGTTCTGTGATGGTAGGAGTTTTGGCCTTTTCGAGAAAAAGGAATTTTGTTTTTTCTGAGTTTAGTTTCAGTTTGTGGTCCATCATCCATTTTTCCATTGTATCTAGGGTTGTTTCCAGCTTTGCTGTGGTGGTGGTCTCTAATGGGTCGAAGGGGAGGAGTATGGTGATGTCATCTGCGTAGCTGAAGACTGTGACATTTAGGTTGTCTAAAGTGGCTCCTAGGGAGGAAATAAAGAGGTTGAAGAGCGTAGGTGAGAGAGGTGATCCTTGTGGAACTCCGCAGGGATTGGACCATGGTTCTGATTTGATATCATTGGACTTTACCCTATAGGTTCTTGATTTGAGGAATCCTTGAAACCAATTGTAGACCTTGCCTGAGATCCCTATGGCGTCAAGTATCTGTAGTAATAAGGAGTGGTCAACTAGGTCAAATGCTGCAGAGAGGTCAAGTTGTATTAACATCATCTTTTTCCTTTACTGATGTGTTGCCGGGCTGTATCTAGTAGTGAGACAAGTAATGTTTCTGTACTGTGGTTGGTTCGAAATCCTGATTGTGAGGGGTGAAGTAGGTTATGGTTTTCCAGGTAGTTGGTGAGGTATTGTGCAACTAGGCCTTCTATTATTTTAACGTAAATTGGTATTGAAGCAATAGGTCTGTAGTTGGAGGGGCTATCTATTGGGCCTTTGTGATCTTTCATGATTGGGGTGATTAAGATCTCTCCTAGGTCCTGTGGGAATTGGCCCTCTGTCAATGTGGTTTGAATCCATAGCATGAAGTTGGCTTTGAATGTGGTGGAGGCGTTTGATAACAGGTAGGTGGGGCAATTATTTAGGTCGCTGGAAGCATGGCTGTATTTATTGTAGAGTTGGTTCATATCCGACCAAAGTAGGATTGGGAAGTTGGACCAGCTTCTGTCTGCTACGATGGCTTCACCTTTTGAGGGGTTTGTTGTTATCTTTTCGAGATGGGTGTGTGTGTTGATGAATGCAGTTCTGATATTGGTGATCTTGTTTTTGAAATGGTCTGCTAGTTAGATGGCTGTCGGTAGGGTGTTTTCCTTGAGTAGCTAGGTAAGGTTTGGTGTCAGTGAGATTCTTTACTAGGTTGAATAGCTTTTTTGTGTCTGTGGTTTTTGTGCCTATCATTTTGGAGTAGTAGGCTTTCCGTTTTTCCTTGAGTTTGGTCTTGTATTGATTTATTTGATTTCTCCATGCTGTTTTGGTGTGTTCTAAGCTCTTATTTTTTTTCCGTTCTCTTTCTAGTTGTCTGCAGAGCTTTTTTGATTGGAGAAGTTCGGAGTCGAACCATTTATCTGATGGTAGCTGTGCCGCATCTCTGATGATGTCATCAGGGACGCGTTGGAGCAAATCAGGGCAGTTGAAGGCCGCGAAGCAGCGTGTGTAGAGTGCTGCGGCCGCTGCTAGAGGCGAGAGGTTTGTCGGGACAGCAGGAAGGGGGGGGGCGGCAAGGGAGTAAGGGTAGCGGCCAGACCGCGTGAAGGGGTTTGTGTGCGCTGGGGGGATGGGCTCCCCCCACCCTCCTTCCACATGGCCGCGCTGCGGCCCTCTCGGAGTCAACGAAAGAGAGGTGAGTGGACAGCAAAGAAGAGGCACAGGAGACAAACCGTGAAGAGAGGGAAGGGGAGAGGAGGTCATAGGTTTTTTCCTCCCTCCACTGCGAAGGGAGCCTGAGCCGGCATAGGCGGTTGAGGGGGGAAGGTTGTGGTCGGAGCTGCTAGGCTGCAGCGGATGGTGTGAGCGCCTCTCTCCCCCCCCCTTTGTCCGTCTTCCACTGTTCCGAGCCCTTTTCGGCGTCTGCCCTCTGCCGAATCCCGGGCCTGCTCTCCTTCCAAAGTGCCGGTCCCTTACTCCGTACCATCTAGCGTATGCGCACTCGTGCTGCCACAGCGAGACAGATCAGGTCTCAGGGAACACGCAGCACGAGTGCGCATGCGCAGCTAGCATTTTATTATTTAAGATGTGAGGATATTAGCGTTTGATCTGTTTCCGGATGTCCATTGTCAAACTGTATGGATGATATATGGAATTTATTTTGTTTAGTATTGAGATATTTCGCTAGGGACTTTCCCATGAGATTGTCTCCTACATAGTGTCCAGACACCTGAACAAATAGATCAATTCTAGCTTTATATGAGAGCAAGGAGTTATATTCATATTTTTGCTTTATACGGGTGAGCTAGGGGAAGGGTCAGACATATGTTGTGATTCTAAATGTTTAATGGATTGCTCCAATGTCTTCTCCTTTTGAAGGGCTGATTTAGTCTTCCATGCAGAGATCTTGATGAATTCTCCTCGAAGAGAAGCCTTGTAAGCCTCCCATAGAATGGATGGAGCTATCTCCAGGTCTTTCATATTGAAGTCAAAGAACTCCCTGGTGAAGTCACTGATTTTAGTAATGATGTCATCATCAGCTAGAAGATGGTTATTTAAACTCCACGAAGGAGTCCTTCGTTTAGAATTAGGATCAATCAAAAGATGTAGGGAAACCGAGGAAAGATCTATGAGCACAGTGGGGTGAATGATGGTATTTGTCAGAGACTGAGCTAATCTGGAGGATACAAGAAAAAAAATCTATTATTGAATATGTAGCATGAGTGTATTCTTTGTCCTTGGGATTTAAAAGTCTCTACAGGTCTAGTAATGAGAAATTATTGATTAGATTGTGTAATTCAGCATGTGCTCTACCTTTAGATGGTTTGCATGTGGAGGACCTATCCAAAACATAATCTAGAGTCTGATTAAAGTCTCCTCCAATGATGATGGAATGATTGAAAAACTCAAGAAGGGTGGTTTGTAGGTCTCTAAAAATTTCAGGGTGATCAAGTACTGGACTATAAACGTTAAGAAGTATAAATTCTGATGAATGCAACACAACATGAACCAAACACCATCTGCCCTCTAAGTCAGCCTTGTGGGAGAGAATGGTAAGTGGAACAGTATTTTTAAATAATATAGACACTCCATTCTTTTTCCTGAGTTGCAGGGGAAAATATATGATTAGAGTATCCTGGAATAGACAATTTAGATGGGTCTCTTGTAGAAAAATTACATCAGGACATTTGTTTTTGAAAGGTTGGCTACTTTAGAACGTTTGATAGGGTGATTTAAGCCATTAACATTAAATAAAAGGATATGTAAATCAGCCATCTAGGTGTTTATATAAGCAGCTTCTTGATAGGAGAAACCTCAGAGGGAAAATAAAGAAAAGAGGAAGTACGAATCTAAGTTAAAAAAAATCAAATCAAAGGAAGAAAGCAGATAGGAATAAGAGAGAATAAGATAGAATCAAACTCATAGCACAAAACATAATCACTAAGGGAGTATGTAAGTGCGTAAGGCTAAACAGTTTGTGGGTGTTCCTGTAAGAACAACGCAGTATCGCTACGGAGAACCCAGCCCCTCCAAGAACAGCATCTTTTTTAACTGAACCAAACCATTGCCAAACCATCAAAAAGAAGCTGTAATTAAGCATAAATATGCAGGACAGCTATATAGACAAACACTGGATCAGAGTATATGATCAGATCACTGCATTTTGATTGAGTCCAAGAAGAGTTTGAGTTCTGTCAGTTCAAGGTAAGACGAGGTGCGATTATTATACATGTCTCTCATCCCTGCTGGGTATATGAGTCCGAATTTTGCACCAATATCTTTCAAATCTTGTTGCAAGGAGAGAAATTCCTTGCATTTAGCAGCAGTTGTCTTCGCCAGATCAGGGACTATGTGGAGGTGTTTCCCTTGAAAAAGTAGTTGAGGATGTGATTTTGCGGCTTCCATAATTTGCAGAATGTGCTGAAATCGAAGAATCTTCGCCACAATCAGGCATAGTGTTTTCAGAGATGCTATCAGGTGAGAGGGAACTCGATGTGCTCGTTAGATCTCGAGCGGCTCCTTAAAGGTTAGGCCGAGAAGCTTAGGTAACGTGTCCAGAAGAAAAGCAATGATATTAGAGCCTTCTGCAGTCTCTGGAACACCTATGAGCCGAATGTTATTACGACGGCTCCTATTTAAAAGATCTTCAACCTCCCTTTGCAGAGCATGTTTATCATGCTGATCTACTAAGGTTAGTTTCAATTTCGTTGACGCAGCCTGTTCTTCCAGAGCATCTAAACGATGTCTTGCGTCTACAAATTGTGCATTAATGGACTTAAGTTCCTCACGTACTAATTTTGTTTCAGCCACTTGTGCAGTCATTATCGATTTAAATTATCTCACCTCAGAGATGAGCACATCAAGTTGAGAATCTGTGGATCTGGCCGCCATTTTCTCAGGCGTGCTGGGTTCTGGTTTAGGCCGTTTCCCGCTGAGCTGTGGTGTAGGATTCTGATCCACCTTATTTGGCTTTGGTGGGGTCATCTGTAATATAGAAGAGATCCGGAACTCGGGCTGCTGTGTAAAATAGGCAAAGGAGTAATATAATCTATAGATATTATAAAAGTTCAGGAGGAGCTCCTACTCCATGCGTCCTTTCGCTGTGCTTGTCAGGCTCCGCCCGTATACTTGAAAGGTATTAACGCAGAACAAAATCTACACCAGAGAAATGAAAATGGTGAAAACCAGAGTGCATAATTTGAGGTTGAGGGGTGGTAGATTCAACAGTAATGTTAGGAAATTCTTCTTTACGGAGAGGGTGGTTGATGTGTGGAATGCGCTCCCGAGGGAGGTGGTGGAGAAGGAAACGGTGATAGAGTTCAAACAAGTGTGGGATGAACACAGAGGATCTCGAATCAGAAAATAATGGGTAGACATTGAAGGAACTAAGACCAGTACTGGGCAGGCTTGCACAGTCTGTGTCTCGTATATGGACATTCAGTTGAGGATGGGCTGGGGAGGGTTTCGATGGCTGGGATGGTTAAGATGGGCTGGAGTGAGCTTTGACCGAAACTGCAGTAGATGGAACCTAAACAGACTACCGGGTAGGGCTCTGGTTTCTGGCCTAGAAATATCTAAGAAAAAGGGCCAATTAAACTAAATGAATTTATGGAGCATGTATGGATGGACCACTCGGGTCTTTATCTACCGTGAGTTCCCGTTGTAGTCTCAAGACTACAACGGGAACTCACGGCAGCCATTTTGATGATAGCTCTGCACGGGGCAGGAGTTTAGGATGATTGCTCCTGCCCCGCGTCACTGCTAGACCACCAGGTAAGGTCGGGGACACAGGAGGGAGGTGGAGGTGGGTCAGAGCCAGCCCATAAACTTATTTGCAATTTTTCCCTATTTGCGGGCTGGCTCTACACCTAACCCCCGCGAATATTGAGGGCCTGCTGTATATCCTGGAAGAGAGTTGCATAGCTGTGGTGCGGTTACTGAGAAGATTTCTGTCCATCTTGTGCCTACGTACTTAAGAGATGGGATAGAAAGGAGGGTTCAGGGGCAATGTTAGGAAATTCTACTTTACGGAGAGGGTAGTGGATGCCTGGAATGCGCTCCCGAGAGAGGTGGTGGAGAGTAAAACTGTGACTGAGTTCAAAGAAGCATGGGATGAACACAGAAGATTTAGAATCAGAAAATAATATTAAATATTGAACTAGGCCAGTTACTGGGCAGACTTGTACGGTCTGTGTATGGCCGTTTGGTGGAGGATGGGCAGGGGAGGGCTTCAATGGCTGGGAGGGTGTAGATGGGCTGGAGTAAGTCTTAACAGAGATTTCGGCAGTTGGAACCCAAGCACAGTACCGGGTAAAGCTTTGGATTCTTGCCCAGAAATAGCTAAGAAGAAAAAATTTAAAAAAATAAAATAAAAATTTAAATTGAATCAGGTTGGGCAGACTGGATGGACCATTCGGGTCTTTATCTGCCGTCATCTACTATGTTACTATGGTTTGATCAGATGAACGTAGGGTTCTTTAGGGAGTGTATGGAATCAGTAATCTATTGAGAAAAGTTGAAAGATTATTCTGGTGAATCTTAAGACTGTAATGCAATTTTCTTGTACAATCTCTCTGGCAGCTGAACGGCTGGGATCTTGTATCTCTATTAGCTTCAGCTTCAGGGCAACTAAAAGATCCTTCCCCTTTAGGCTACCTGCCCAGGAGCTCCTGTCTTGCTCAGTTTGATCCTGCAGCTTCACTGCTTGGTTTCATCTCAGTTAACTCTGCTCATGATTTGTTTTCAATTCCTAGTCTTATTTTGATTTTTTTTTGCAGGTTTGCCCACATGCTGCGGATCAACTCGGTGTGAGTGACCCTTCGGCGGGAGATCGCAGACATTTTAATGTTTGTCTGCTTCTGGAGGGTGCTCTTTAAGCCTGAAACTGCAGTAAGCCCTCTGGACAGCCTGCAGATTGAATCGGATCTCCAGGTTCGGGAGCCATCTCTCCCCTGGTTCGTCCGCAAAGGGTAGAGCACAGGCTGCTGCAGTTCCGAGGAACCGAGCCTCGTGACTTCCCTGATTTCCCTGCGGGGTCCTGGAGGTTGTGATCTGAAGTGGCAGGGAAGTTGAGGCGGCCAGATCTGAAATTCCAGTTTAATCAGCTCCTGAGGTATGATCTCACTGTGTAATGCTGGCTGCCATTGAAATGCATTGCAGCACATGTCTGTGGTGTCTGAGTTTGCCGATTTTAGGGGGTCCTTAAATCAGGGTTTTGGGGGGGTTTCCCTGCATACCCTAGTCTCTTTCCATGGGCGGCGCATCCTCTCTTGGCTTTATCCGCGGCTCATGTGGCCAGCGTCAACAACGTTCAGGAAGACTTCCTCAGTCGTCAGTCTCTGGACCTGGAAGAATGGTCCCTGTCCGGGCTGGCTTTCGCTCCTTCGATCTGATGGCATCCTAAGTGAACAGGAAGGCGGACAGCTTATTCAGCCGCCACCGAGAGGTCAGCGTCGTAGGATTCAACGCTTTGGTTCTAACTTGGCCCACTGGGGACCTTATATGCGTCTTTCTCCTGTGGCCCATGATAAGGCACATTTTGGGCCGGGTGTCTTGGCACAGGGGCCCTGTGATCCTTGTGGCTCTGGACGGTCTGCGTCTTCCTCACCATCGGCAGTTCCTCTCGCTGGATTAGTTTGCACTTCAAGATCCGGACCGCTTTGTTCCTGTAGTCTGGCGTTTGAGCGGGCAGCCTTGACGGCGAGGGGTTATTCCTCTGCGGTTTTAGCCACGCTCCTGCTGAGCAAGCAAAAATCGCTGGTCTCGGCCTATGCGAACGCCTGGGGGTGTTTTCGGCTTGGTGTGCGGGGCTCCAGGTGGACCCTTTGGTTCCATCGATGGCTCTGGTTCTGGACTTTCTGCAGGCTGGCCTTAGGAAGGGTCTGGCAGTCTTTTCTCTATATGTTCAGTTTGCGGGCCTCTCCTGTTTGGATCCCTCTTCGTTCAGGGGTTCTCTAGCTTCTCATCCTGCTGTTGTCTGGTTCTTGCGGGTGTGCAAGGAGGCTAGGGCCTCCCTTACGACTGCCTTGCCCGTTGTGGAGCCTGAATTTGGTCCTACGCTCCCTGACTCGTCCACTCATGAACCCCTGGATGCGATCTCACTGAAAGATCTTACCATTAAGACCGTCTTCCTGATGGTGGTCACTTCTACACGGCGAGTGTCAGAGCTTCCAGCTTTGTCGTGCAGAGATCCTTTTCTCCGCAACATGGAACCGGCGGTGATATTGAGGATTGTGCCTTTTCTTCCCGAAAGTGTTTTCTTCTTTCCTCATGAACCAGGGAGTTTGGTTGATGGCCTTTGTTCTTTCAGGTTCCACATCTCAGGTCCATGTTCTGCGGTCTCTGGCTATCTGGCGTCGTCTTTTGGGATACCTAGGGGCCACTACCCCTTACATCTGTCGGCCCATCTGTTTGTCCTGGCGGGCCCCGCAATTCAAGGCCTGTTTCTGAGACTTCTATTTTGCGTTGGATGCGAGTGGCTATTTCCCCGGCCTGTGTGGGGGTAAGGAGGAAGCCTCCCCTTGGGGTGGAAGATTACTCTCCTGAGGAATGGCTTCCTTGTAGGCTGAGTCTCACACGGTCTCGCCTGTAGAGACTTGGTGGGAGGCCACGTGGGCTTCCCTTCATACCTTTTCCGGGTTTTTCAGGCTTGATGTGGTGTCTACGAGTGATATGGTCTTTAGCGTTTCTGTTCTTGCGGCGGGCTCATCGGACCCACCCTGAGTTTTGGGGACTGCTTTGGTACGACCCAGCCGTTCAGCTGCCAAAGAGATTGTACAAAAATGAAAGATTAGGTTTCTTATCTCTGCTAATCTTGGCAGCTGAATGCCCGCCCATCTTTTTTTTGTCCGATTCGCAGGTTGCCTCTTCAGTAACTGGTAAGCTGGATTTCTGTCTTTAACTGGCCTCAACAATTGGAAAAAAAAAAAAAAAGAAAAAATTCATGCGTATTCCCCTTTGTTGGGTTTAAGGGTTGGTTGGGGTCCTTGGGAGGGGGGCGGGTGCCCTTTCTGATTTTCAGGCTGTGTCAATGTTCCAGGATTTCCTGGGTTTTGCAGTTTATGATGTTTGCATTATCTGTTTGTTTCCAGTTGGCCGTTTTTGGTTGTAGTTTTGATATGACACGATATTGAGCAGAAATTAACTGGTAGCGGGAGTTCCCGAGCTCTCTCTCTCTTTTCTTCTGTTTCCTGTTGTCATAGGTCTACGTGGCTTTTCTGCTAACTGAGCAAGACTAAACTAAACTAAACTAGTAGCCCAAAGGGGAGGGATCTTTTAGTTGCCCTGCAGCTGAAGCTAATAGCGATACAAGATCCCAGCCATTCAGCTGCCAGAGAAGATTTACAAGAAGGAAGATTAGCAGAGGTAGGAAACCTAATCTTTCATTATAAGAAATAAGGTGTGGTATTGGTAGCCAATGAGCGATTTTTAATAGAGGAGTCACATGGTCGTACTTTTTTGAGTTGGTTATGATTTTTATAGCGGATTACTTGTAATCCATTCCATTTTCATATGTACCTTTGTCAGCCAATCGTGGTCCTTCTCCAGGATTTTCACAGGATGTTTGAAATTATCCTCTTTGGAATGATGTATAACATATGGAGTGGTTACTGGGGAATGATAGTTTTGCTATGGGGGAGTGTCTTGAAGAGTCAACTTGACTCTGAAATTTGTTGTACAACAGGGGGAGGGTGGGGGCACTTTTATAGAGCTCTTGTGTCATATTTGTTGATTGCATTAGATTCTATGTCGGACATGATTAGGTTTATATCCTGATGTTACTTCTTGTTTGCTGCTATTAGTATTATCGAAAATATTAATAAAAATTGAATGTGGAAAAAAAATGGAA
This sequence comes from Geotrypetes seraphini, assembly GCF_902459505.1. Taxonomy (NCBI): domain Eukaryota; kingdom Metazoa; phylum Chordata; class Amphibia; order Gymnophiona; family Dermophiidae; genus Geotrypetes; species Geotrypetes seraphini. The sequence continues at coordinate 505,179,995 of NC_047085.1, forward strand.
GGTCTAATCTAATCTTTGATTTATATACCAGGTCATCTCCCAATGGAGCTCGACTCGGTTCACATATAATTAAGACTAGAGTACATAGCAGAAAACATAAGAGAAGGAAGAACTAATTTAAAAATAAAGTACATAAGAAAAGCATAAGAAAAATGACTATAATATTATCATTTCGTTGAGGCTGTAGTTAAACCATTTAAAAATTGCGAGAACAACAAAGTTTTCAGGAATTTATGAAATAATTGCAGCTGGCCTAAAAACCTAATGGAGTCGGGAAGTTCATTCCAGATCTCCACAAACTTGAAAACAAAAGATCGACTGAGCTTCCCAACAGATTTAATTCCCTTAAAGGAAGGTAATCCAACTATATGGAACGAATGGTCAAACAAAAGGATAAACACAATTGGTGACAAGTTGATAAAAATATCAAGAAATACCTAGATTTAGAATTGAAAAGAAATTCTTACTGCTTTGGTTGAGGGTAATCTCTGAAATGGTTGACACTTACTGCAGGAAAGTTCTCTCTGGAGGGGGGATGTAGGAAAATTATTTTGGCTTCCTGAGGTTTCTCTGAGCTCACATCGGTTTGGATGAGATGAAGGAGGCCTTATTACATTAAAATCCATTTCTAGACCGCAATACCTTCCAGATCGATGTGATTTCCATCATCAAGAGACTGTACACCACAGTGAAATATAAAAGAAATATCATCTTCTTTACTTTCCTAAAAATCTTACGTAAAGGGAAGTCTTCAATAGTTTTCGGAAATCCAAGAAGCAAACAAAATACGCAGTTCCGAATCCCAACTGGCAGCCTGATATGCAATTGTTCGATGCAAAAATTTCTTGTAAAGACATCCTCACACTGGAGGGGACACAAACAATGAAGTTACCCTTAGTGGACAAACCACCTTAAAAAATGTAAATTACTCCAAAAAATAACCAGGTGTCTGACCGTGTTTGGCTTTGTAACAAAGAGTCCCAAATTTAAACCAAACCTTGGCCTCAAGGAAGAGATAGTTCAAACATAATGAAATGAGGCTGATAATGTTTTATATTATCTAGAATGGGAAATAGATTATAAAGATAAGTAAAGAGGATTTATGGGACTTTTGCAGGGCTTGAAATGATTCCTTTAACCCAGTGTTTGGATATTTTTCGTCACTGAAGTTGGTGAAATTCTTTATGCTAGACATTTCTCCTACGTCTTAAATTTGAGGGACTCGGTCAGTAAATAATTTGGGGAAACCTAATGCAGTTTTCTTACCCCAGGAACAGGATCTCTGACCGTCGCTCCTGACATCATATGCCGCATTGAACGAGGGGAAGAGCCGTACATCAAGGATGAGCCAGGATCAGAGGAAAGAGAACCTGGGAGAAGCAGCTGCTCAGGTGAGTGCAGTAATAAGAGGGACAGGGGTGAAACCGCTGAGATAAAGTCTGGCATTGTAACCTAAATTTCCAAACCAGGCTCATCTTTAGCATGCATGAGATACTCGGGTTCTTATATGAGGGGCAAAGATCCATTTTATGGCACAATACCTTATTGTCACACAGAGTGAACATTAACTTAACTAACATTTTATTCTCCCCAACCTCTTAACTCTTCCTATATCAAACACCCTCACATTTCCTTCTATACTGGCGCAGTGGATAGAGCTACATCCTCAGCACCCTGAGGTTGTGGGTTCAAAGCCACACAGCTCCTTGTGACTCTGGGCAAGTCACTTAATCCCCCCATTCCCCCAGGGACATTAGATAGAGTGTGAGCCCAACAGGACAGATAGGAAAAAACACTTGAGAACCTGACTGTAAGCCACCCAGATCAAGGAGAACTCAGAACCTATTCACCTTCCCCCCTCATAATGGTACCCGACGTAAGAAACTTTACGACAGCCTTCTAGCGACACAGGCAGCGAAAATTGACCCCACCATCACCAAACTGATGATCAAAACAACAGACATCAAAGTGTTTTGAAAAGAAATCAAAACATTTCTATTCAAAAAACACGTCCCTACTAACTAATCTCCTCCCCTTTCGCACATGCTCTCCCCCCTGTGAATAACACATTAGTCAACTCCTAGAACCATACCTTCCAAAAATATTCTGATTCCTAAATAAGCATCTACCTTCAATATCCAACAAACTTCTTCCTTCATTGTTAGGTAACTTTTCCTCTGTAACCTGTATATACTGATATTCTCCATTGTATCCTGTTATCACTTGATTCTTTGCTATGTAATTCTTTTGGAAAAATCCAGATATCTTATTATTTGTAATCCTCTACCATACCATGTAAAGTACATGAATCACTGTTATGTAATTCTCTCGGTAATGTCCATATCTCTTCTAATTTGTAATCCGCTTAGAACCGCAAGGCACAGGCGGAATAGAAATCACTAATGTAATGTAATGTAAGATGTATTATAAATACTAAAATAAATAAATATTTCTGGAATATTAGTTCTCTTACAATGTAAGGTGTATGTTTCAAAGAACGTTTCATTATTTACCATAAATGTTTCCCTCCTCCCCACCCTCCCTAAAAAAAATCATTTTAGTAGCCGTTTTCTGGACCAACTCCATCCTTTTTGTATCTTTTTGAAGGTTCGGCCTCCAGAATTGTACACAATATTCTAAATGAGGTCTCACCAGAGTCTTATACAGGGGCATCAATACCTCCTTTTTCTTACTGGCCATACCTCTCCCTATGCACACTAACATCCTTCTAGCTTTCGCTAACACCTTTTCAATCTGTTTGATGATCTTAAGGTTGTCAAACAGTGATAGTGAAAGCTAGAAGGGTGCATAGGGAGAGGTATGGCCAGTAGGAAAAAGGAGGTATTGATACCTCTGCATAAGACTTTGGTGAGAACTCATTTAGAATATTGTGTACAATTCTGGAGACCGCACCTTCAAAAAAATAGAAAAAGGATGGAGTCGGTCCAGAGGAAGGCTACTAAAATGGTGTGTGGCCTTCATGATAAGGCATATGGGGACAGACTTAAAGATCTCAATCTGTATACTTTGGAGGAAAGGCAGGAGAGGAGAGATATGATAGAGATGTTTAAATACCTACGTAATGTAAATGCGCATGATTCGAGTCTCTTTAATTTGAAAGGAAACTCTGCAATGAGAGGGCAACATGGAAATATGGTGGAACGAGGACAACATCTGGGACACTGTGCCTCTGGGATACAAGCTATACCGCAGAGACAGAATAGAACACAAAAGTGGGGGTATTGCCCTATACATAAAAGAGGTTAATTGAATCTACCAGAGAGAATACACCAGAAACGAACAATAAGGTAGAGTCTCTATAGGTCAAAATACCGAGAACAAATGGATACAAAGATTGGCATCTACTACCGACCCCAGGGCAATCCGAAGAGACTAATGAAGAAATGACAGACGAGATTAAACACGAACACAAGGGAGGCAACGCAGTTATCGTGGGCGACTTCAGTTATCCGGGGATAGATTGAAACCTAGGCAACTTCAGCTGCAGTAGAGAGACCAAGTTCCTGGATGCTGTAGGTGATTGCTTCCTGGAACAACTTGTCATGGAAAAAATGAGAGGAAATGCAATTCTAGACTTAATTATAAATGGACTACAAGGCACAAGGTATAGAAGTAGAAGGGACATTGGGAAACAGTGATCACAACATGATCCACTTCAACCTAGACACAGGAACAAAAATAGATCCAGAACGACGGCTACGGCAGGGAACTACGAAGTGATGAGAGTCATGGTGAGGAAGAACATTAAGAAGAGGATAAGCATTGTAAATATGCTACAGCAAGCATGGTCCCTTTTTAAGGACACAGTCACAGAGGTGCAAAATTTATATATACCGCATATCAACAAGGGTTCCAAGAGAAAGAAGAACAAGGAACCGGCGTGGCTCACTGTTCAGGGAAGGACGCGATTAAGGAATGGAAAAGGACAAAGATGGAAGAAAACTGGAAAAAGCACAAACAACATCAAAGCAGGTGCCATAAGGCGGTAAGAGGGGCTAAAGAGACTAGGAAGAACAAATAGCCAAGGAGGCCAAAAACTTTAAGCCATTCTTTCGATATATTAAGGGGAAACGACTCATGAAAGAAGCGGTGGGGCCGTTAGATGACCAGGGGATAAAGGGAGTGCTAAAGGAGGACAAAGCCATCGCAGACAAACTGAACACATTTTTTGTGTCTGTATTTACCGAAGAGGATATACACAACATACCAGAAGCCGACAGGCTATAAGCGGGAAACGAAGAGGGGAAACTCACAGGGATGACGGTCAGTCTAGAAGAGGTATGCAGACAGATTGATAGGCTTTAAAACGATAAATCCCTGGGACCGGACAGCATCCACCCGAGGGTAATCAAGGAACTGAAAGGGGTTATAGCTGAACTGCTTCAACTAACAGCCAATCTGTTGATCAAATCAGGAAAGATTCCGGAAGACTGGAAAGTGACGAATGTTATGCCAATCTTCAAGAAAGGTTCGAAGGGAGATCCGGGAAACTACAGACCATTGAGTCTGACTTCGGTACCGGGAAAGATGGTAGAGGCGCATCATCGATTACCTTGTCGGCCACAAACTGATGAGGACCAGACAGCATGACTTCAGCAATGGAAGATCATCCTTGACAAACTTACTGCAGTTCTTCGAAGGAGTAAATGGGCGGATATACAACAGTGATCTGGTTGACATCGGTGAAAAGGGCAAACAGAATGCTAGGAATGATTAAGAAGGGGATCACAAACAGATCTGAAAAGGTTATCATGCCTTTATACCAGGCCATGGTACGCCCCCACCTGGAATACTGCATCCAACACTGGTCGCCGTACATGAAAAAGGACATAGTACTAATCGAAAGGGTACAGAGAAGAGCGACAAAAAATGGTTAAGGGACTGGGGGAGTTGCCATACAACGAGAGGCTAGAGAAACAGGCACTCTTCTCCCTTGAGAAGAGAAGACTGAGAGGGGACATGATGAAAACATTCAAGATATTGAAGGGAATTGACTTAGTAGAGAAAGAGAGATTGTTCACCCTCTCCAAGATGAAGAGAACGAGAGGGCACTTGCTAAAGTTAGAAGGGAAAAGATTCCGTACAAACGTAAGGAAGTTCTTCTTCACCCAGAGAGTGGTAGCAATCTGGAACGCTCTTCCAGAAGCTGTTATAGGGGAAAGTACCCTTCAGGGATTCAAGACAAGGATGGATAAGTTCCTACTGGAACAGAACATACGCAAGTAAGGCTTGACTCAAATAGGACACTGGTCTTTGACCTAAGGTCTGCCACGTAGGCAGACTGTTGGGCACGATGGACCACTGGTCTGACCCAGCAATGGCAAATCTTATGTTCCTATAGGATGGAGTAATCTAAGGAAATACCTTTTTACAGAAAGGGTGGTAAATGCATTGAACATTCTCCCAGTAAAGATGGTGGAGACAGAGACTGCATCTGAATTCAAGAAAGATTGGGATAGACACGTGGGATCTCTTAGGAAGAGGAGATAATGGATGCTGTGGATGGGCAGCCTGGAGAAGCCATTTGGTCTTTATCTGCCATCATGTTTCTATGTTTAATATAAGTGGTTTTATTCCAGCCATCAAAAGTCTTTCTGTAGAATGAATTATTGCCTGAAAAAAAGGTCTCATCGACAGCTTTAGCCATTTAAAGTATTTAACAATATACTTGTCATTCTACAAGTTTGGGAATCCAAAAATGTGGTCCACGTTTTTTATGAAATAGCTATTTCCAGTGCAATAGGTGTGTCATTCTGGACAAGCGGGTAATCTCCCCATGGCCGCGAGCCTTTGCAGAAGAAATCCACTCTGTAACCCTCCTACTTCACTGGGAGCTCTACTGCCACCTACAGTTCTTCCCTTCTGCACGCAAGCTCGGTCTACTCTACATTGGTTTGCTAAGGTTTTACAGAGTAGATGTGACGGCAAGGGAGGACTCTATCTTTGGGTCCTCAGTACTACGTCCCGGGGCAGTCATCCCGCCATAGATTTCTGGGACGGCTTTTGTATGTCCCGCTTGTCCAGAATGACACACTTATTGCATTAGAAAAAGAGATTAGGCACTTACCTTGCTAATACCTTTTCTAGGAGATAGGTGTGTCATTCTGGACCCCCACCCTGTCATTTATTTCCTGCACCTGCCTACTGTCTCACTCAGAATGTTCCTCTTTCAGCCTATAACTTGGATGCCAGTCACACCTTAAGTACATGAAGAGGAGTCTATTACTGGGGTAATTTGGTGGTACTACTTGAGCTCCCTTAATGATTCTGTTGGCATGCTTGTTTCCACGTTTGATTGTTGTTGACTCAAATATTTATTTTATTTAGAGCAGAAAAGACTTGTTACTTTGAAACGTTTCTCCATACGCTGCCTAAGTTTCAGAGTGGCTCTTGCCTGCTTGGGAACCAACTGTAGGTGGCAGTAGAGCCCTCTGTGAAGTAGGAGAGACAAAGAAAAGATCCGGAGTGGATTCTTTCTGCAAGGCTCACGGCTATGGGGAAATTGCTCACTTGTCCAGAATGACACATCTATTGCACCAGAAAATATATTAGCAAGGTAAAACCTAATCTCTTTATAGGAAAGAACCTTGGTTCTTAAGACATTCGTAGTCCATTGCTACATTAGCTATCCTTCTCCTTATTAAACACGGTTAATATCTTAGTATCACTGTCTTCTAACACTTGATTAATACCTTCTGTTTATATCCAGCAGGTCATCAGATCATTCAAGAAAGGAAGAGAGAAAAGAATCAACGAGAACAAATTCAAAGCCAATTAGAACATGTCTGTGAGAATATTTCTCAGGGAACTAAGAGGCGAAATAGAAGGAATCGTCAGCAGGAATCAGAGGAGCAGAGAAACAGTGCAGGAGACTCAGCAGATGGAGTCACTGAGTGTGACAGGAGTAACAGGGAGCTCAATATCATCCCCGAGCACCAGAGACACCTAGCAGAGAGACCCTTCCAAAATAATAATAGTGATCAAGTGACTTCTAAATGTAATCAGGGAGAAAGGAAAGGAAAAGAACAACAGAAAGAATTTACACGTACTCCATATAATAAGAAAACCAATTTTATTTGTAGTAAGAGTAATAGGAGATTTGACTTGTTTTCAGAGCGCCAAATGCACCAGAGGAGTCAAATAAATAAGAAACCAATAACAGGTAGTGAGTCCAATAAAAACCTCACTGGACTTTCCAATCTAAAAAGCAATCAAATAATTCACCAAGGAAATAAAAAATTTACATGTACTGAGTGTAATAAAAGCTTCACTCGGCTTTCATATCTAAAATGGCACCAAAAGATTCACATGGGTGAGAAGCCATTTGCATGTACTGAGTGTAATAAATGTTTCTCTCATCTTACATGTCTAAAAAATCACCAAATGCTTCACACAGGTGAGAAGCTATTTGCATGTACTAAGTGTAATAAAAACTTCCCTTGGCTTTCACAACTAAAAAGTCACCAAAAGATTCATATAAGTGAGAAGCCATTTACATGTACTGAGTGTAATAAATGTTTCTCTAAAAAATTACGTTTAAAAAATCACCAAATGCTTCACACAGGTGAGAAGCCATTTGCATGTACTGAGTGTAATAAAAGCTTCACTCTACTTTCAACTCTAAAAAGGCACCAAATGATTCATACAGGTGAGAAGCCATTTACATGTACTGAGTGTAATAAAAGCTTCACTAATATTTCACATCTAAAAAGGCACCAAATGATTCATAAAGGTGAGAAGCCATTTACATGTACTGAGTGTAATAAAAGATTCACTAATATTTCACATCTAAAAAGGCACCAAAAGATTCATACAGGTGAGAAGCCATTTACATGTACTGAGTGTAATAAAAGATTCACTCTTCTTTCACATCTAAAGAGGCACCAAAAGATTCATACAGGTGAGAAGCCATTTACATGTACTGAGTGTAATAAATGTTTCTCTCATCTTACACGTCTAAAAAATCACCAAATGCTTCACACAGGTGAGAAGGCATTTGCATGTACTGAGTGTAATAAAAGATTCACTCTTCTTTCACGTCTAAAAACGCACCAAAAGATTCATACAGGTGAGAAGCCATTTACATGTACTGAGTGTAATAAAAGCTTCAATAATCTTTCACATCTAAAAAGGCACCAAAAGATTCATACAAGTGAGAAGCCATTTACAGGTACTGAGTATAATAAATGTTTCCCTTATCTTTCATGTCTAAAAACTCACCAAATGATTCATACAGGTGAGAAGCCATTTACAGGTACTGAGTATAATAAATGTTTCCCTTATCTTTCATGTCTAAAAACTCACCAAATGATTCATACAGGTGAGAAGCCATTTGCATGTACTGAGTGTAATAAAAACTTCAAAAATCTTTCACATCTAAAAAGACACCAAAGGATTCACACAGGTGAGAAGCCATATACATGTACTGAGTGTAATAAAAGCTTCATTCAGCTTTCACAACTAAAAAGTCACCAAAAGATTCATACAGGTGAGAAGCCATTTGCATGTACTGAGTGTAATAAAAAATTCACTCATCTTTCACATCTAAAAAGACACCAAAGGATTCATACATGTGAGATGCCATTTGCGTATACTGAGTGTAATAAAAGCTTTACTCAGCTTTCACATCTAAAATGACACCAAATAATCCACATGGGAGACCGTTTTAAATGTAGTGAATGTAATAAAAGTTTTACTCGCCTTTCATATCTAAAAATTCATCTAATGATCCACACTATATTTACATGTAATAAGTGTAATAGCTGTAGATGGCTTTCAGATCTAAAAAGCACCAAACAACCCACAAGGGAGACAAACCATTTATATGTATGTAAAGAGTGTAATAAAAGCTTCACTCGGCTTTTAAAGCTTTAAAGTTCACCACAATATTCACACAAGAAAAAAACCATTTACATGTAGAGAGTGTGGTAAAAGCTTCACTTGGCGTACAGATTCAATATGTCACCAAAGATTCACACAAATGACAAACCATTTAAATGTACCGAATGGAACAAAAGGTTTAGCCAGCTTTCAAATCTAAAATATCACCCAAAGAGCCACATGGGAGACAAATTAGGGTGAACACATGGAGAGAGGGAAGATCCTCAAGTACCAATAAATGTATTTATTTTGTATTTACTATGGGGGAAGAGTGTGGCACAGTGGTTAAAGCTACAGCCTCAGCTCAAACCCATACTGCTCCTTGTGACCTTGAGTAAGTTATCTAATCTCCCCATTGCCCTAGGTACATTAGATAAATTGGGACAGACAAGGAAAAATGCTTGAGTACCTGAATAAATTCATGTAAACAGTATAAAAAAATTGAATAAATACTGTGAAAAGTTTCAGCCTCTGATAACCAGAGCTGGCATTGTGACATCATAATGCCTCATTCCACCAATGCCTAAGAGCCAACCTCATCAGTGATGTCACAATGGCTCACTTCTACAAGGGTCATTTCATAAATAATGCACACTATGTTGTTTTTTTTTACATTGTTTTTTTTTTTCAAGTACTGTATTTCTGTACAGTCCTTCAATATAGTCTCCATGCTTTGCAATGACCAAGTCCCAACGTCCAGGAAGCTTCATTATTCCATCCAAGACACCGTTTTTGTTCAATTGCCGAATGGCTTGGGTACCGGCGGAAAAAAGGTCTTCCAGAGATGGAAAATGATGTCCACGCATAGGTTGTTTCAACTTTGGAAAAAGGTCGAAGTCTAGTGGACTGTAGGGCGCATGAGGTAACACTTCGCAGCTGTATTTGCGTAGTTTTTCAGTGACAACATTCCCTATGTGTGGGCGAGCGTTGTCGTGAAGAATGAGTGACCCAGCCAAGAGCAATTGAGGTCGGGTTTTGTGCATTTTTTTGCAAAACATCACGATAATACACTGCTGTGACACTTCTTCCACATGGAGTTTTGTCTGTGATGATGACGCCTTCATGATTCTAAGCAAAATCATCATTTGTTTGAATTTTGATTGAGTTCGTCAAAATTGTTTTGGCCGTGGGGAAGATGGAGGTCTCCACTCATCATTGAAAAACTACACAAATGCGGCTGGGAGGTGTTAACTTATGCTCCCTAACATCCAGAGAAGAGTCCACCAGACTTCGATCTTTTTCCAAAGTTGAAGCAACCTATGCGTAGACATCGTTTTGCTTCTCTGGAAGAGCTTTTTCCTGCCGGTACTGAGCCATTCGGCAACTGAACAAAAATGTAAATTTGACCATGTGACCCCTTTGCTTCAAAGTCTTCATTGGCTCCTGGTTTATTTTAGAATTCAATTTAAATGCGCTTGTATTTCTTTTAAAATTCCACATGGTATCTTTAATCCTCTTATTCCTTTATTTTGGAACGTTTACCGATTCTCCTTTGCAAGAGGTATCCAACAATTTAAACTCTCCCTTCCTTGTAAAAAAGGGATTAAAGGAGTCAAGATCTTCAGTCAATCTTTGGTCTTTAAACTCTCAGCTCTGGAATGATCTCCCCTTTTTTTAAGAAGTTCCAGTTCATTTCAATTTTTCTGTAAATCTTTAAAAACTACTCTATTTGCCAAACATTTTGAAAATTAATTCTTTTGAAATTTTGCTATAATCTTCTATTTATCATTTGTAAATCATTCCCTGTTTATTTAATTGCTGTAAACCGAGTCTGTTCACGCGACAAAGTAAGTCAATAACACAGGGGTCCTTAAATTGAGGCGTTCTAACCGATTTAGTGAACGCTAAGTACTAAGGCATGTGTTTTTGTAAATCGCTTAGGTTACTCCTTTCTTCACTGCTGACCTGAGGATTACTTGTTTATGTTTGTTTTTACTCATTTTATAGAATTATGTATGTAAAATTATGTAAGTGATTTAGGTTTAAACGGTATAGAAAATTTTGAAATAAATAAATGCTCCTCTCCTAAAGTCACTTCATTGGTTTCCCATCTGTTTTCAAATACAATTCAAACTCCTCTTACTGACCTACAAATGCACTCACTCGGCTGCCCCTCACTATCTCTCTTCACTTACCTCCTCCTATGATCCCCCCCACCCCCCCTCTCCTATCTGTGCCCTTCTCTTCAACTGCCAGCTCCAGACTCCGTCCCTTCTGCCTTGCTGCACCATATGCTTGGAACAAGCTGCCCGAATCCTTAAGGCAGGTTCCGTCTCTGGCAGTGTTCAAGGCCCAGCTAAAAGCCCACCTCTTCAAGTGTGCATTCGACTCCTAACTCCTCTCACCTTGGGTTCTGCATCCCCCAACACTCTATATCATGTCTGTCTGTCCAAGTTTGATTACAAGCTCTTCCGAACAGGGACCGTCTATAAATGTCAGCCCATCTCTTCTAGAGTGCTTTCGACTCTTCACTCCTCTCACTTTGGGTTCTGTATCCCCCAACCTTCTATGTGTCCAAGTTAGATTGTAAGCTCTTCAGAGCAGGTACCTTCTATAAATGTCAAAATGTACAGCGCTGCATACACCTTATACCGCTATATAAGTGATTAGTAGTAGTAGTAGTAGGCCTAGGCCTAGGCAACTTTTTAAATAAGGATGTGACATAATAACATAAGCATCAAATTGAAATCACAAGTACATAAGAAGTAAGAACATAAGACTATGGGAAGCCAAGGAGAGTGGGGAAGGGACAAAAGGGCTGAGATTTGGAGCCGGGAGTTTGTTGCTTGTACACAAACTGATGGAGGAAAAAGAGGCTCCTCCCCGTGTCTGCCCTGTACAGACTGATGACATCACCAAGGGGTGTGGAGTTTTAGACTGAGCAGAGCCGGTTGAGACACGCCCCTCTTGGTGTAGATTGGTCAGAATGTTTCTGGGGGTGGGAAGAGGGCGCGCGCAGAAATGGAGCTCTAGAGAAGGGGAAGTGAAGGGCTGCGGGAGTTTCACCTCAGCAGCTTCTCTCTTGCCCATTTGCAGCCCTGGCTCCCTCCAGCTCTACAGAGCCTCCTGAGGGGTAGCTTTGGGCTTTTTTTTTTCACTACTACTAATCATTTCTGTAGCGCTACTAGAGACTTATCCAGCACTGTACATCAAACTGGACAAGAAGCTGCATCAATACACTGTGCTTAGGTGGGGGAACCACAAATAGTTGCATTATGATGTCATCAAGAATTCTGGGTATGACCCAGATGCATTGTGATGTCACTGAGCATTCAGACAGCTTCTACTAATCATTTCTATTGCGCTAGTAGACATAGGCAGCGCTATACGTCAAAACATAGGAGAGACAGTCCCTGCTCATAAGAGCTTACAAGCTAGTCAAGACAGACAAACTGGACAAGAAGCTGCATCAATACACTGATCAGGTGTGGGAACCGTATACAGCTGCATTATGATGTCATCAAGAATTCTGGGTGTGACCCAGTTGCTTTGTGATGTCACTGAGTGTCCAGACAGCTTCTAATCATTTTATACTGTGCTCAGGTAGGGGAACCATATACAGCTGCATTATGATGTCATCAAGAATTCCACCTGCAGCCACTGTTTTTTAATAATAATAATAACAGCTTATATACCGCAATACCGTGAAGTTCTATGCGGTTTACAAAAGATTAAGCAAAGGTACAAATTGATTGACTTTAAGAGGGGTGGAAGAAAGAGAATTAATAGGACAGGAAATCCATTGTTGAGGAGAAAGTGATCAATAGGACAAGTTAATCGCTATTGAGGGGAGAGAGAAGAGAGGATAAATTGTCTAGATGCTTTAGGAACAGGTGTGTTTTTGGATGTTTCCTAAATTCCTCATAAGTAGTGGGCGAAAGCAATTGTTCTAGGTCTTTACCCCACGATGCTGCTTGGTGTGAGAGAAGGTGTTCAAGGTTTTTTTTCAGTTTACAACCTCTCACTGGGGGGGAAACGAAGTTGGAATGTGAGCTTCTCTTGTGTCTGTTGGCTGAGAAGAAGAAAAGGTCAGTTATGTATTTAGGGGCAAGTCTGTATAGTGCTTTAAAGCAGAAACAGGCAAATTTAAACTTATCGCGTGCCTCCATCGGCAGCCAATGCAGCTGCCGGTAGTAGGGTGTCAGGTGGTCAAATTTCTTTAGCCCAAAGATTAGTCTGACTGCTGCATTTTGCCTCAATTGTAAACGTCGCATATTCTTTTGGGAAATTGCTAAATAGGCGATGTTACAGTAGTCAAGTAGACTTAGTACGAGGGATTGGACTAGGGTTCTGAATGCCAATGTATCGAAATAAGCTTTAATGGATCTGAGTTTCCAGAGAGTAAAGAATCCCTTTCTGATTAAGGAGTCCACCTGGTCTTTCATGGTTAGGCATTGATCCAGAGTTACACCTAGTATCTTTATGGTGGGTTGGATAGGGTAACTAAGTTTATTGATACATAGTGGTGTTTTGGTGTCACGCGGATGTGGTGAAGCAATGAAGAAAGTCGTTTTTTTCTGATTTAAGTTTGAGCCTAAAGTTTGTCATCCATTGTTCCATCACGTTTATGGCTTCTGAAGCTTTGGGAATAGTTTCAGAGACAGAATTAGCAAATGGGATGATAACCGTAAAGTCATCTGCATAACTAAATAGTTTTATCCCCAGCTGGGTTAGCTGCGTGCCCAGTGAGGATATGTAGACGTTGAAAAGCAATGGGGATAGTGGAGACCCTAGTGGGACACCGGATGGATTGCTCCAGGTGTCGGAAAGCTCATAATTAAAACGTACCTGATAGGTGCGGGATATAAGGAAGCCACGGAACCAGTTCAGTACCTCATCCCTGATACCAATGGCGTCTAGGCATTGCAGCAGTTTCCCGTGGTCTACTAGATCAAAGGCAGAACTCATATCGAATTGCATAACCAGGGCATTAAGGCCCTTACTAAACAGTAGGCGCAGATTGTCTAAGATAGCCGCGATTACCGTCTCCGTACTGAATAACGGTCTAAAGCCGGATTGAGTTTCATGTAGGAGAGAGAATTGATTAAGATAATCCTTCAGTTGTCATTGACCCGAAGAATGCTTTTTTTCTGTCCCTGTGGATGAGGTTACTCAGCCCTTTTTTGCCTTCACATTTCAGCAACAGCAGTATACTTGGTGTAGAATGCCCCAGGGCTTTGTTGACTCCCCTGTGGTGTTCTCCATTGTCCTTCGGGCTACTCTGCAGCCATGGACCGCCCCTCATGGTTCTGTCCTCATCCAGTATGTGGACGACCTCCTCCTATGTTCCATAACTCAGGAGACCTGTCAGGCTGATAGTTTGGACCTTTTACAATGGTTGTCTGTGTGTGGTCACAAGGTGTCACGAAAGAAACTGCAATGGTGTAAATCTGAGGTGGAATACCTGGGTTTTATCCTGTCTCATGATCAGAGGGAAATTAGCACTTCCCGCATTGCTGCTGTTCTGGGTCTGCCCTGCCCAGCTATCAAGAAAGACATGCTTACTTTTCTTGGTATGATTGGTTACTGCCGCCAATGGATCCCTGATTGTTCCTTCTATGACCAGATTCTGAGACAGACCCTAGGTCCTGAAATGACTGATCTTATCAGATGGACTAAAGAAATGTTGGATGCTTTTGGACATTTGAAATGTGCTTTGGTTTCTAGCCCAGGTCTGGGTCTCCCTGATTATGACCAAATGTTTCATCTCTTTGCTCGAGATAATTGTAAAACCATGGCGGGTGTCCTGGCAAAAGATCATGGCGGTAAATTACGCTCTGTTGCCTTTTTTTCTCAAGTCACTCCTGTTCAAGTTCAAGGCATGCCTGCCTGCTTGAGAGCCCTGGCTGCATGTGCTATGGTGGTAGAGATGGCTACTCCTCTGACCCTTGGTCACCCCACTATCCTTCACACTTCTCACGATGTCCAAGCCCTCCTTCGCAACATTCATACCCAGCATATGTCTGCTCAGCGCCTTAGTGGTTATGAGGTCATCCTCCTTTCTAATCCCAATCTCACCATCAGATATTCTGCTCCAATTTACGGCCCCGCCCTCCTTTTAAATGGGCTTCTGGGTCTCAAGGATGAACAGGATTCCCTTCCTCCTGATCATTCCTGTGTCTCTCTGATACACCAAGACACTTCCCCCCGCCCTGACTTGTCCTCTACCCCTCTCCCTGATGCTTCCTCCATTTTTGTTGATGGTTCCTGCTCACGCCCTAATGACAACACCTTCCACACAGGATATGCTGTGGTTGAACTCCCTGACATTTTCCATGAGGCCTCTTCCCTCCCCTATCCCTCGGCCCAGGCTGCTGAACTCATTGCCCTTACTCGCGCCTGTCACCTTTTCTCTGGTGAACGCGTTAACATTTACACTGACTCCAAATATGCCTTTGGTGTTGTACACGACCACGGTGTTATCTGGCAACGTCGTGGCTTTGTGGCAGCCGATGGTAAGCCCATTTCCCATTCTTCCCTTGTTTTGGACCTTCTCTCTGCCTTACTCCTGCCTGCTGCAGTTGCTATCCTTCATTGTCGTGCGCACACTGGTCTCCTGACTGAAGTTGCCAGAGGTAATGCTCTGGCCGACCGCGCTGCTAAACAAGCTGCTTTGGACCCCCCCTCCCTCCTCTGTCCTTCTTCCTCTTCTTTCCCCTCCTACTTCTCCCCCTTCCTCTTTTTCATAGCTTCAGTCCTTTGTTACCCCCTCTGAACTTGATGCCTGGCGTCTGGCCAGTGCCCAAAGCCGCCCTTCGGACGGACTTTGGTGCAAAGAGGGGAAACCCTAAATACCAGTCGCTAGCTCCCCCTTATTCATTGCCCAATATCATGGCATTGGTCACCGCAGTGCTCGCTCGACATCTCAACTTCTTGCCAGTGATTTTTCATTCTTGATCTTCGCTCCCTGATACAGACATATATAGCTCGATGTCTAACCTGTCTCCGCGCTAATCCTAACATACCCCATAAAGCACCACACCAGCACCTTACTTAGCCCACTTTTCCTTTTACACACTTACAGATTGATATTACTCATATTCCTCATGCCACCGGGACCCGCCAGGATTACGCCCTTGTTATTGTTGATATGTTCTCCCTATGGCCTGAAGTTTTTCCCACTACAAATGAAACTGCTCAGACTGTGGTGAACATTTTACTTCACTAAATCATCCCTAGGTGGGGATGTCCCACACACATCAACTCAGACAATGGTCCTGCTTTCACTGCCAGAGTATGCAAAGATTTAGCTACCGCACTCCGCATTGAGTGGAAATTTCATCTCCCATATTACCCACAGGGTTCCGGTATTGTCGAACGCATGAACAGGACTATTAAAGACAAAATCAGGGGGCGTGGCCGTGCAGAGCGCAGGGAAGACGTGTTTCCCCTGAGCTCCGCTGTTCTCCCTCTGCACCGGCCCTTTTGAACAAAATTCTCTACTCGAAAATACCCCAAATTACCTCATAACCAGCCAGCAATTATATGGACAAATTTGTCCATAAAGGAACCCCGGAGATGGCAACTAGAGGCGGCAGAAAGGAGCGCGAAAAACCGAAGCTGGGAGTGGGGGCCGAAAGCAAAATGGCGGGCGCCCCGGAGACCGCGGAAGCCACGTGCGAGGACATGGTCGCACGAATCACGGAGGCGGTGGTTCTGGCACTGGGGACTAGGCTGGATCAGGTTACCGAATCCCTGGCATCACTCTCAGCCTCTGTGACTACCTTTAATAACCGGGTGACTGAGGTGGAGCAACGAGTAAGCACTACTGAAGATTCCCTTACTATGGTGCAGGAAGAACTGCGCCAGCTCAAATGCACAGTCCAGAGCACATCAGACAAGCTGGAAGACCTGGAGAATCGCTCCAGGCGAAATAACTTACGTTTGGTAGGCATCCCAGAGACTGTGCTGGACTCTGACCTACATGCAGTGCTGGAAAAATGGCTAGCGGAGGAGCTGCTTCTAGCCTCTACCTTCGGCCCTCTCAGGATTGAGAGGGCTCACAGACTGGGCAGAAAGCAGGAGGGGTCACCTAAACCCAGAATAGTGATCATACGCATTCTGAATTTTGCTCTTAAGGATTTGCTGCTGAAGAACTTTAGACAACGGAAAGAACTCTTATTCCAGAACCATAGGATTCTGCTGTTTCAGGACTACTCGGCGCAGGTGGCGGCCCTGCGGAGAGGCTATTCACCCGTCTGCAAAATCTTGGTGGAGAAACAGTTGCGGTTTACCCTACAATTTCCAGCCAAACTTCGGGTTCTTTACAATGGACAACCTGTAGTGTTTGACACGAGTGCGGCGGCCCGCACGCAGCTGAATGCCTGGTATCCTGACTTGGCAGCTCGCACCTGAAGGGGCGCGCTGGCTCCTGGCGTCCAGTGACTGGCGGCCTAAGGCTGCTGAAGAACGGGTGAGCCCCTTTCCAGGGCTTTCAGTGGGACTTCCTTGATGTATGCTGTTTCTCTGGCTCTAGGGTCTGTGAGACTATGTTCATATGCTAAGTGCTGGCTTATCAGTACTCACTAGATGGGTTTTTTCTAAGGGGTTCAAGGGCTGAACTCAGTGGGGGTACCTGGGTTTGTTAACTTAGCTGGGATGGGGAATAGACATATTTATGTGTTAAATTCTGGTTTACTATGTTGTGCTTTAGAGCTGTGAATTTTTGGGGCACTGTTTCTATGGGTCGGGGGAGGGGGACTGGGCCTCTGTAAGCCCCCCATGTTGTTGTGGTGGTATTTCGAGGGGGGAGGTAGGGTGGGGATGGGATGCGAGGGTCCTGGGAGGGGAGGGAAGGGAGGGGATGTGTGTGGTGCTGACGTGGACATGGATGAAAGGGGATTGGATGGTTGGTTGCTAGGGGGAGGGCTGGGACTCCTGGCAACGGTTTTCTTTTCCTGTGGTTTGAAAGTGGACATGAATTTTGTGTGGGATGTCCCCTAAGAGAGGAGTTCGCTGTGTGACGTGGAATGTCTCGGGAATCAATTCTCCTATTAAGAGGACTAAGATTTTACAACATTTAGCAAGACACCAGGCAGATATTGTGGGGTTGCAGGAGACTAAACTTAGTGAAGCGGAACATGGTAAATTGAAAAGGTCGTGGGTAGGACAATGCTTTTCAGCCTCTTCCCCTAAGGCAAAGGCCGGGGTGGCCTTGCTGATCCATAAAGCGATACCCTTTGAACATTCTCGAATTATTTCGGATCCAGAGGGTCACTACGTGATAGTTCAGGGCAAGCTCTTCCATAGGCCGGTGCTTTTGGTATCAGTGTATGCTCCCAATAGTGCCCAACGAGCCTTTTACAAGAAACTTTTGGGGATCCTGATGTCCGTCTCTCTGACGCCGGAGGTCCCTATGATATTTTTGGGGGACTTTAATTCTGTCTTAGATCCCGTATTGGATTCTGTCAGGGGAGACCTCCGGCCGTCGGGTAGATCTGACAATGGGCTAATGGCGTGGATGGATGCTTTGAATTTGGTGGATGTTTGGAGAACTTTGCACCCTGATGAAAAAGACTACACACATTCCTCTAGAGCACATGATTCTTCATCTAGAATTGATTTTGTCTTCCTGTCTCGCTCTTTCTTTTCAGCAGTATATACCTCAGAAATAGGTGCGCTGGTCATTTCTGACCACACTCCGGTGTGGATGGATGTGAACCTGACAGGGGGCCAACAGGGTGGAGGGGGTAAATGGAGATTTCCTGTAGCATTGTACTCAGACCCTGAATTTAAAACTTTCCTTGAGCAACAGTGGCGAGATTATGCAGAATTCAATGGGGAGCATATTGGGGATGGATGTCTCTTTTGGGAAACAGCTAAGGCGGTGCTCAGGGGTGCGGTGCTGGCATACTGCGCTCGTAAAAAGAAGATGTTGGCGGCCAGGATTCTGGCCCTTGAGCGCAAGGTTAGGGAGAGCAGGCTTTTGGCCCTGCGGTCCCCTACGGGATCTCATAAACGGGAATTTCAAATGGCGCAGTCGGCGCTCCATGCCCTTTTACATGAACGTGCCCAAAAGACCCTCTTTTACTATAAGTATAGGTTACATCGCTTTGGCAACAAGCCGGGTAGAATGCTGGCTCAGTTAACTAGGGCGCGGAGGGGATCTTCTTCCATTACCTCTCTCAGGGAGGCCGGGGGACGACTAGTGACAGCACAATCCCACTTAGAACGGCTTTTTGTTACATTTTATAGCACCCTTTACTCGGCGGAGGTGGTGGATAAGGATGTTCCGATTCAAGACTACTTAGACTCTCTACCCCTGCCGAGCCTTTCAGAGGAGGATAGAGACAGATTGGCCACCGTAATTACTCGGGAGGAGGTATTGGGGGTACTAAAGACTCTTCCTCTCTGTAAGTCCCCGGGCCCGGACGGTTATAGTGGGGAGTTCTATAGGATACTCCAAGGCTATGTGGCGGACCCGCTGCGAAACTATTTTCAACAGTCAGTGGACGGAGGACAGTTTCCGATGGGATCCAATCGGGCGTTGATAACAGTTTTACCTAAACCTGGCAAGGACCCGCTTCTGGTGGAGTCTTACCGCCCTATTTCGCTCATCAACGTTGACTTAAAAATTTTGGCCCGAATAATGGCTAATAGACTGGCCCCTATGGTTCCATCATTGGTAGGGGTGGAACAAGCGGGTTTTGTGAAGGGGAGACAGGCAGGTCATAATGTCCGTAAGCTCTTGATTGCACTGGCCCATTGCGCTTCCCAGGAACAGCGAGCTCTAGCCATTAGTTTTGACTCCGAAAAGGCCTTTGACCGGGTGGAGTGGGCCTTTCTGTTCCCATTGTTACAACGATATGGGATTGGGGGGTTTTTTATGGGGGCTCTACAAGCACTGTACTCCAATCCGGAAGCTGCGGTGCTGGTTAATGGGCAACCATCCTCGGTTTTCTCTCTACGGCGAGGCACTAGGCAGGGCTGCCCTTTGTCCCCCCTACTCTACATCTTATTTCTAGAACCTCTATTATTGGGTATCCGCACCCATCCTTCGATTGTGGGAGTAGAGATGAGGGGCTCATCCTTGAGATGCATGGCCTTCGCGGATGATATCATGGTCCTCCTCACCGATCCGGTTGCTCATCTTTCCCCTTTGTTGGACCTGTTTGATACGTTTGGAGCTCTCTCGGGTCTGAAGCTTAATGTATCTAAATCTGAGGCTTTACCTATCCATTTAAATATCGCGCATAATTGGTCAGATTTCCCCATGAAGGAGGCCTCCTTACAGGTAAAATATCTGGGAGTTTTCATCCCAGCGTCGTTATCTCGCCTATATGAGATAAATGTCCGACCCCTACTTCGACGGTCTATTGAGAGCCTCCGCCTATGGGGAGCTCTGCCGGTCTCCCTGGCAGGTCGAATTTTTTTATATAACATGATGATAGTGCCGTGCTGGCTCTACCTGCTACAGACTTTGCCGCTTTGGTTGCGCCGGGCGGATCTAGATGAGTTATATGGAGCCCTGCGGATATTTTTGTGGAGGGGGCGGCGGCCCAGATTGCCCGAGTGTATTGATGCTACCGGAGGCGCAGGGCGGATTCGGCCTTTTGGACTTACGAGCTTATAATCTAGCGTGTGGTATGAGACTGGTCCGAGATTGGTGTTTAGAGAGCTCCTCCTTCCTGACTTTTTCAATTGAACGGGACTTTTTATATCCGGTCTCCGGGTTGTTCTTGCTGCATGCCCCATCGACCCAGTTGGACCTGATACAACGGAGACACGTGGTATGGGCATATATGAGACTCATCTGGAAATTGCTTTGTAAGCGTCTGAGTGTACCTTATGATGCCTCTCCACTGTTACCACTTACCGGGAACCCCCTGTTCAGCCCGGGTAGTGACAATCGGGTCTTTCGACTTTGGCATTCGCGGGGAATTCGGAGAGTGGGGGATGTTCTTGATGACCATGGGGTTATTATATCCGCCGAGGGACTGGCGTCCTTATATGGGTTAGACCGAGTAGATACGTTTAGTTATGGACAGCTTCGTCACTATATTGCTGGGCTTAAGGGGGATGACCGATGCGCAGCGGCGGCAAAGAGGTTGGGTCGCTGCCTAGCATTGGGAGAGGATTCTGCTCCGCGCCTGCGTTTTTATGTTACTGAGCTGGGGCTGTTCTTGTTATCGGAGAGGGCTATCTTCTTGGCTGGGGCATGGAGTGCTGACCTGAACTGTACTATTACACCCAATATGCTTTCCCATTGTTTTGGTTTCCTGCGCTCCCTTTCCTGCAATATGACACACAGAGAACAGGAGTATAAATTCTTTCAGCGAACGTACATCTCTCCTCGGAGAGCTTACAGAGCGGGCTTTGCGGAGCACGAGCGCTGTCCCAAATGCTCAATGACTCCCGCCACCCTGGGACATATGTTCTGGGGATGTTCTCTCATACAGGTTTTTTGGAAGCGAGTGTGGGTTTTCTTGTCCTCCATCTCTCCTACGCTCCCAGCATGTACCCCGGAGGTAGTGCTGTTCTACGACGGAGCGGCTCTCTCAAATTGCTCTGGGGGACAAAAATTGTTGGTGTTTAAGGCTTTACTCCTGGCCAAGAGGACCATCTTAATATTTTGGCGGGCTTCTTCTATCCCATCCTTTCCCCAATGGCAGGGGTCCCTATTTGAACTGGCGCTGATCGAGCGCAGGATGGCGGGGTCCCATGACGAGGGTAGATGGGCTAAATTTCAGGATGTGTGGGAGGGGTACTGGATGTCCCTCTCTCATAGGGAACGAAGTATACTATTGAATAACTGATAGATGGGACAATGAGGTGGGGGTGGGGGTCCGTGAGCTCTGTACTTCACAATGTCTGTGCTGGGACGTTTGTCCTGATTTCCTTTCGCACTCTCTTTCTTATTCTCTTTCTTTCTACACTTCATTTGGTATATCTTCTTGCCAAGTGTTATGCACCACACGGGTCTGGGTTTGGGTTGGGGTTGGGTTTAGGGGGTTCTTTGGGGGGGGATGTGGGGGTGAAGGAATAGACGGGAGGTTCACATGGAGGGCGGATTGGGGTTAATAATAAAATGCTGTATTGGGCTGTTTTGATGATATGTATACCTGTATTGGCGATGCTTCTTTGGTTTAGTTTCAGTCTTGATGTTGCTGCCATATACAAGCTTGATGTTGTAATGTCTGATATTCTTTATGCCCAATAAATAAATATTATATGAAAAAATAAAAAAAAAGACAAAATCAGCTGGCACATTTGTGAATTGGAAAAAAATTCCTCCCTATTGTTTTAGCTGAAATTAGGATGCAGTTCCACTGTACCACTGGCTACTCTCCCTTTGAAATTCTCTTGGGATGACCTTTCCTTGCCCCATGGGTAGACAAATCCTCAATAGTTGAGAGAAGTGATCTCCCCTTGATACAGAAGAATACGTCAGAAAGCTCATTGAAACATTAGGGCATGTTGAAAGAAATGTGTCTTGCATCTCTCCTTTCTCTCCACAGATTCCTACCCATTCTTTTCAGCCTGGTGACGAAGTCATCATTCAGAAGCTTTCCAAGAATAGGAAGCAGACGGATTTCCCCTTTGGCCCTCCCACCACTGTGATCGCTGCGACCAGGACTGCTGTACTCACTGAGGAGTCTTCTGTTTGGATCCACGCAAGTCGTTTGAAGAGGGTTAACCTAAAACCCCAGAAGCAAGTCGTTCCTGCGCAGATTTCACCTCCTCCAGTGGAACAACATGATGATCTCATTGCAGCATTCTACCAACTTTATCATTCTCCTACTGGCAATGTTCCTGCTAGTTTTTCTTCCTGTATGGATCATTTCAACTGTGTCTACAGGAATGATGTGTCCTGGGTCCATGACCCTTTCTTCCCATACCCATCTGTAAATGACACCCCTGCTGTAAACCACACCCCAAGCACCACTTTGCGAACATGACGTCAAGCTGAACTTCCTCCCAAGGGCTGCCCTTCAATTGGAATCCAGAAAGATAGACAGTATACTACCCTTTGGTATAATCCCAGCAGTGTGCACATGGCCACCTTCACTTTTGAGTATTGTGACATGGTGGACTGCTCATCAATTGATGTCGCATGGCTGTGCCATTGGTCCTTGGAGATTCCTAAAACTAAAGACATATACATATGTGTTACTGACTCATGTTGGGGGGATAAGTGTGCATCCTGGGGAGAGGTATGGTGGAACACTGGCACTGACTGGGTTTATAAACCAGAAAGTGCTCGGAAAAGATTGGACCAAAATGGTAAATCTCTGCTTAGCCGTATGACCCTTCGTAAGGTCGGAAACTGTTATAGGAAAGGTGTTCCTGAACAAATTATTAAGCTTTCTCTTACCATTGAAAAACCTAGACCTACTGATGAAGGCATGTACGTTATGGGCATGTGGTTTAAGGGTGGGTCTAGCTATCTGCCCCACCAGTTTTTCTTACGGGATCTACCTCCACTCATCCTCTCCCGCCATTTTGTGGGGCCCCCAAAAATACTAATCCACTGGCCCCCAAATTAAATAAACTTACTGACATGATCGCTATTGCCAACCCCACCTTTGAAGATACTATGGCTGTTGAAGTAGGTTTTTCAGAACGTAATCTTTGGTTAGAATGGATGAAATTCACTGCTGATCAACATAATAAGAGTAATTGTTACATATGTGCTCAAGCTAGACCCCATTTAGGAACTGTACCTTTGGACCTCCCTCCTGATATTCAACCATGCTTTTTTGGGTTATTTACCAATATCTCCTCTAATTTTACCGATTCCCTTTGTGCGCTGTGGCATTCCAAATACCCTTTGCTGCCTGGACAGAAAAAGCTTGACATAGCCATTACCGTCTATGAGGGTAATTACACATATCATGTTTCTAATCTGACACAGGGTAGTTTTTTTAGGCAATTTTCCCCCTGGTTATTGTTCTGTCTTGGATTATACGTATGCCCCACTGTTGCAGCATCAGATTTTCACCCTAGGTGATATTTACTGGCTCTGTGGAGACCTTCGGCTCCGTGTTAAACTGCCCAGCCAGTGGATAGGCCAGTGCGCTTTAGCTAAGGTTATCATGCCCCTGCATATCTTCTCTGAAGGGCAGCCTTCCTATTCACATGGTTCCTCCTCTCCTTTGCCTCGACATAAACATGATCTCCTTGGTAGTTTTGATCCGCACGTACACATAGATGCTATAGAGTCCCAAGAGGGGTCCTAGATGAATTCAAGGCCCGAGACCAGGTTTAGGCTGGGTTTGAGTCCCTTATTCCCCTTGTCACTATCAATAAGAATGTTGATTGGATTAATTACATTTATTATAATCAGCAACACTTTGTGAATTACTCTAGGGACGCCTTGCAAAGTATTGCTGATCAGTAAGGCCCCACTTCTCAGATGACTTTCCAAAACCGCATGGCCCTGGATATGATCCTTGCTGAGAAGGGGGGTGTCTGTAAAATTCTCCCCAGTACTTTATCCTGTTGCACCTTTATTCCTGACAATACAGGTCCCACGGGTAAGGTTACTATGGCCATTAAAAAATTAGAAGACCTCTCTGCTGAACTTAAATGTAATTCTGGTTTATCTAATCCTTGGGATCAGTATTTTAGTTGGATGCAGGGACAGATAAAAGACCTTCTTATTGTTATAATCTTTATTATTATCTGCATTCTCGTCGCTTATGTAGTTTTTAGACTGATCCTGTGTTGCTTTACTCATATTACAGCTCCTAAACCCCCTCCTCAAGAGACATATCTAGAATATCTCTCCCTCCACGCTCATGCTGTGCATTTATGATGTCATTTTCATGATGTAAGAGGTGATTGAAGGGACACACTTATATCTTGTAAAGTTTTCTAACTCTGTTTGTGCTGGGAAACACAAACACAGACACAGTTTGTTTTGATTCTGCTGATATGTTCTGAGATAAGGTCATTTTATCTTGTTTTAAAGCTAGCTGCTTGGGACAATGGAGGTTCGACCCCCCACAGCTGTGTTCTGGTTGAGAGAGTTAAGGGAAGCTTTAGATAAGACACTGTTGCTAAGACAGCACCTTTAGATTTTAGACAATGAAGCACATATACTGCTCACCCCCCCTTTTCCTCGTGTTGGTTACTTTTTTGTAGTTTATGTACCCTGTTCCAAATATGGTTTGTACTCATGTCATCTGCTGATACCACTGACCCATGTAAAAAGGTATAAAACTGGATGTAAAACTAATAATAAATAGGCAATCTCTTTGGGACAAGTCTGAGTATCCTTCCTTCCTAAAAGGACTGCCTCCAGATATCTGAAAGGCAACAGAGTGTGTGCAAGGTGGTTTCGGGACCAAGAAACGGACCCCATTCGTTTCACCCCTCTTTCCTCTTTTCCTCCAGAAAATTGTCCGATCCCTTCATGAACCCTAATACCGTACTCTGTCCTTTCACGCCCTCTGATAGCGCATTCCAGGTATCCACCACCCGTTGGGTGAAGAAAAACTTCCTAGCATTGGTTTTGAATCTGTCCCCTTTCAACTTTGCCGAATGCCCTCTCGTTCTTGTAGTTTTCAAAAGTTTGAAGAATCTGTCCCTCTCCACTTTCTCTATGCCCTCATGATCTTGTAAGTCTCTATCATATCCCCTCTAATTCTCCTCTTCTCCAGGGAAAAGAGCCCCAGTGTCTCAAATCTCTCAGCCTATGAAAGGTTTTCCATACCTTTTATCAAACATGTCACTCTCCTCTGAACCCTCTCGAGTATTGCCATATCCTTCTTAAGGTATGGCGACCAATATTGGACGCAGTATTCCAGATGCGGACGCACCATCATCTAATACAACGGTAGGATAATTACTTTCGTTCTGGTTGTAATACCCTTCTTGATTATACCTAGCATTCTATTTGCTCTCTTTGCGGCTGCTGCGCATTGTGCCGATGGCTTCATTGTCTTATCCACTATTACCCCCAAGTCCCTTTCTTGGGTACTCTCACTCAATAACATCCCTCCCATCATATAGCTGTACCTTGGATTTTTGCTTCCTTCATGCAATACTTTACATTTCTCTACATTGAACTTCATCTGCCATCTCGTCGCCCACTCCCCTAGCTCGTTCAGGTCCCTTTGTAATTCTTTGCAGTCCTCTTCAGTCCGAGCACCACTAAATAGTTTGGTGTCGTCTGCAAATTTTATTATTTTGCACTTCGTCCCTGTTTCTATATCATTTATAAATATATTGAATATCAGTGGTCCAAGCACTGACCCCTGCGGAACACCACTCGTGACCCTCCTCCAGTCCTAGTAGTGGCCCTTCACTCCTACCCTCTGCTTCCTACCTGATAACCAATTTCTGATCCATCTGTGTATGTCTCCTTCCACCCCATGGTTCTTCAGTAGGCGTTCATGGGGTACCTTGTCAAAGGCTTTTTGGAAACTAAATATACGATGTCTATGGGGGTCCCCTTTGTCCATTCATTTGTTAATTCCTTCGAAGAAGTGCAGTAAGTTTGTTAGGTACGATCTCCCCTTGCAGAAGCCATGTTGGCTTGTGATCAGAAGTTTATTTCTTTCGAAATGCTCATCGATGCTGTCTTTTATCAGTGCTTCCGCTATTTTCCCCGGGACTGAGGTCAGACTCACCAGTCTGTAATTCCCCGAGTCACCTCTTGATCCTTTTTTTAAAGATGGGCGTAACATTAATTATCTTCCAATCCTCCGGGATCACTCCTGTTTTCAGGGATAGATTGCAAACTTGCTGTAGTAGTTCCGCTATTTCCTCCTTTAGTTCTTTCAGTACCATAGGGTGGATTCTGTCCGGGCCCGGCGATTTGTTGGTTTTTAATTTTTCTAACTGCCTATGTATGTCTTCAAGGCTTACTTCCATGGATGTTAATTTATCTGTTTGGTCTCCTTTGAAGATTTGCTCAGGTTCCGGTATGAGCGAATAGGGTATGGACATTTTAGGTTAGGTAGGGAAAACTTTCAGGTCATGGACCTGGAGGGCCGCGGCGGGAGCAATGCTTATGTTCTTATGTTCTTTTGTAAATACTGATGAAAAGAACATCTGTAGTCTTCCGCCACTTCTTTCTCTTCCTTCACCACTCCCTTCCTGTCTCCGTCATCCAGCGGTCCCACCTCCTCCCTAGCCGGCTGCTTCCCTTTAACATATCTGAAGAACGGTTTGAAATTTCATGTTTCCTTACTAGCCTTTCTTCATATTCTCTTTTGGCTTTTCTAACCACACGGTGACATTCTTTTTGATACTTCCTGTGCTCTTTCCAGTTCTCCTCAGTTTTGCCTTTTTTCCATTTCCTGAATGAATTCTTCTTATCACCTATCGCTTTCTTCACTTCTTTGGTTATCCACGGCGGGTCTTTTGTTCGATTCTTTTTGTACCCTTTTTTTTTTTTTTTTTCAGTTCAATATTTTTTATTGAGTTTTTTGAAAAAATATAGGAAACAGTTCAAGTACATGGTATCAAAATATAAAACAAAACATTTAGAATAACAAATATTCAGTTACATTGAGCAATGTAGAATTGAATCGTTTTAAAAGATCTAAAGTACTAGGACTGTTCATGAAAAAATAATAAAAGAAAAGATAAGAGGAAAGAGAAATTGAAGGAAGAAAGAAAAAGAATAAAATGAGGAAAAAGATGAAGGTAAAGAAAAAGAAGAGGAAGAGGAAGAAGAAGAAGAGAGGAGTGTCTATGAAATAGATTGAACATATGAGTCTAGGAATTTCCAGGGTGATTTACATTGTATCAAATTTTTGGAAAGTCGAATTATATTTTTCTTTTCATAAGCATATGATTCAAATTTATGATACATGCTCAAAGAATTCCACCAGAAGGTATAGTTTAGTAATGAAGAGGACTTCCAATTTTTCAAGATGTGCATAAGGGCAGTCACAAACATTGCATCAATGAGTTTAGGAGGACAGTTAGACTGTGTAAAACAAGGGTGTTTTGTACCCTTTTCTGAATCTTGGGATATGCAGATTTTGCGCCTCGATCACCGTGTCCTTGAATAAAGACCAGGCTTGCTCTACAGTAGAGAGCTGCACGGGAACAGGGACAACGGGAATCCCGAGGGTTCCCCCTTTGGGTCACAGGGATCCCATGAGGACGCCCCCTAGGGTCGCGGGGATCCCATGGGGACGCCTCCGAGGGTTGCTGGGTTCCTGCGGGGTTGGATGCGAGACTCGTCTTCTCCCTACCTGCCCTGTCGCAGCACACAGCCGATCGGAACGGAAGTCTTCCACGATGTCAGCACTGACGTCGGAGGGAGGGCTTAAGCAAAGCCCTCCCTCCCTCCGATGTCAGTGCTGACATCGGGAAGCTCTGCCTTCTACAGAGCTGAATTATCTTCCTTTCTCTGTACCCTTCTGTTTTGTCTCTTGTTTTGCTGGTATGCTAGCTGGTTTGAATATTATTCTATCCAACTATTGTAACTCCTTTCTTTATTAAACTAAACTAAAGCTTAATTTTGTATACATAGTCATCATTCTGAGAAGGCTCGACTCGGTTTACAGCAATTAAATAAACAGGAAATGATTTACAAATGATAAATAGAAGATAATAGCAACATTTCAAAAGAATTAATTTTCAAAATATTTGGCAAATAGAGTAGTTTTTAAAGATTTATGGAAAAATTGAAATGAACTGGAACTCCTTAAAAAAAAGGGGGAGATCATTCCAGAGCTGAGATAGTTTAAAGACCAAAGATTGACTGAAGATCTTGAGTTCTTTGATCCCTTTTTTCAGAAGGAAGGGAGAATTTAAATTGTTGGATACCTCTTGCAAAGGAGAATCGGTAAACATTCCAAAATAAAGGAATAAG
Organism: Geotrypetes seraphini; assembly: GCF_902459505.1. Classification (NCBI taxonomy): domain Eukaryota; kingdom Metazoa; phylum Chordata; class Amphibia; order Gymnophiona; family Dermophiidae; genus Geotrypetes; species Geotrypetes seraphini. The sequence goes on from NC_047085.1 coordinate 505,208,673, forward strand.
AGGATTAAAGATACCATGTAGAATTTTAAAAGAAATACAAGCACATTTAAATTGAATTCTAAAATAAACCAGGAGCCAATGAAGACTCTAAAGCAAAGGGGTCACATGGTCAAATTTACGTTTTTGTTCAGTTGCCCAATGGCTCGGGTACTGGCAGATAAAAGATCTCCAGAGATGCAAAACGATGTCTACGCATTGTTGTTTCAACTTTAGAAAAAGGTCGAAGTCTGGTGGACTTATATCTGGACTTTAGGGAGCATGAGGTAACACCTCCCAGACGCATTTGTCCATCTTCCCCACGGCCAAAAAAATTTTGACGAGCTCACTCAAAAGTCAAACAAATAATGATTTTGCTTATGATTATGAAGGCATCATCATCACAGACAAAGTTCCATGTGGAAGAAGTGTCACAGCAGTGTATTATCGTGATGGTTTGCAAAAAATGCACAGAAAAATGCACAAAAACCGACCTCATAGAAACATAGAAACAGACGGCAGGTAAGGGCCACGGCCCATCTAGTCTGCCCACCCTAATGACCCTCCCCTACCTATGCCTTGTGAATAGATCCCATGTGCCGATCCCATTTGGCCTTAAAATCAGGCACGCTGCTGGCCTCAATCACCTGCAGTGGAAGACTCTTGGCTAGGTCACTCTTTCTTCACGACAATACTCGCCCGCACTTAGGGAATGTCGTCATTGAAAAACTTCGCGAATACAGCTGGGAGGTGTTACCTCATGTGCCCTACAGTCCACCAAACTTCAACCTTTTTCCAAAGTTGAAACAACCTATGCGTGGACATCATTTTGCATCTCTGGAAGACCTTTTTTCCGCTGGTACCTGAGCCATTCGGCAACTGAACAAAAACGGTGTCTTGGATGGAATAATGAAGCTTCCTGGACGTTGGGACTTGGTCAATGCAAAGCAGGGAGACTATATTGAAGGATTGTACATTACATTACATTAGTGATTTCTATTCCGCCAATACCTTGCGGTTGAAGGCGGATTACATAAAGGTTTTCAAGAGGTTTACAATTATTGTGACATAGCATAAGAGTTGTCATAAGAGTTACATAAGAAATTACTTGTAAAGAAATACTTGAAAAAAAACAACGTAATAAAAAACCAACATAGTGTGCATTATTTATGAAATGACCCTTGTAGAAGTGAGCCATTGTGACATCACTGATGAGGTTGGCTCTTAGGCATTGGTGGAATGAGGCATTATGATGTCACAATGCCAGCTCTGGTTATCAGAGGCTGAAACTTTTCACAGTATTTATTCAATTTTTTATATTGTTTATATGAATTTATTCAGGTCCTCAAGCATTTTTCCTTGTCTGTCCCAATTAGGGCAATGGGGAGATTAGGTAACTTACTCAAGGTCACAAGGAGCAGTGTGGGTTTGAGCTGAGGCTGTAGCTTTAACCACTGTGCCACACTCTTCCCCCATAGTAAATACAAAATAAATACATTTATTGGTACTTGAGGATCTTCCCTCTCTCCATGTGTTCACCCTAATTTGTCTCCCAGGTGAGTCTTTGGGTTGGAAGGCTCAGTGAGTCTCCCAGCACCCATCAAATCTCCCAGCATTATCAAATCGCACTGGCTACCTATCAATCATCGGATAACATTTAAAATAGCTTTCTTAGTCTTCAAGGTACTATTGTTCAATACGCCATTATTCATATCTAGAATGATAACCCCTTATTGTACAACTCGACTCCTTCGATCTTCCCAGCAAGACTTATTATTGGTCCCTTCACTAAAAATTGTTGGAACAAGGAGAAATGATATGTTCTCTGTACTAGCTCCCCAACTCTGGAACACCCTGCCACTTTTTATCAGAAAGGAAAAAGATCTTATTTCCTTTAAAAAATTGTTGAAAACTTTTTTATTTAACGATGCTTTTAACGATTAATTTCCTTTTTTTTTTTTTTTTTTTTCTCCTTTATATTGTCTTTCCCTTCCATATGTCCTTACCCTCTATTAAGAGAAATATTGTAACCACTTCCCTCCTTTCCTCCCTGTTATGTTTTGTTAATTTTTAGGTAAAGAGAAATCTTCTCTACTTTATTTAATTAATTAATAATTACTTGTGCTGATGTTTTGGATGTTTTGTAATATTAATATGATATTATGTTTTTTATAATCTGTATTTTATTGTACATCGCCTAGAAAGTCTTATATAGGCGATTAATCAAAATAAACCTGAACTTGAACTTGAACACCCGTTTTTTGTTTGTTTCTTTTTTGTTTTAATTGAACTCACTTTGGCCGACATCGCTGGACCCAGGAGCAAGCAGGGAGGCTTGTGGCGTGGGAGCGCACTCCGCCCCTCCCCCACCCGAAGGGACTATACTGAGCCAGTTGGAAGGCTCAGTGAGTCTCCCAGCACCCGTTTTCTGTTTGTTTGTTTTGGGGTTTTATTTTTTTGTTGTTGTTTGTTTTGTTTGTTTTAATTTAATTTACTTTACTGGCCGACATCGCTGGACCCAGAAGAAGACAGGGGGGCTTGCCGGTGTGGGAGCGTACTCCGCCCCTCACCCTCACCCGACGGGACTACGCTGAACCAATAAAAGATTCAGTGCCTAACGGTGCGTAGTCGAAGACGCTCTTAGCACCTTTGTGAAGCAACCAAGAAGCGATCCACCCCCACAACACTACCAAAAGTAAAACCAACTGAAAAACAGCAGCAAACCACCAAAGACCCTTCCACCAACTTTCACCAACCACCAACCAACAAAAAAAACAAACAACAAACCAAAATGAAGCTAACCTCACGAGCCCAGCACTTCATACTGTTAATCCTTCTTTTAACCAGCGGGAAGACAGCAGCAAATAACCTCCTCCCTACACCCGCTACAGATATAAATAAATCTCTCTTCCAAAATAGGAGAACATCAAGTGACAGAAACTCAAACCTACAATCTAACACTCTACACTCCATTACCACAGCATGGGGAAGAAGACCAACACACACTAAGACTAAACCACACCGACACCCCAAATCACTTATATACCCAAACACAACTCACAACTATCAAACAGAGATATCCACACTCAAATGCGCCTACTTAAATATCACAGCGCTAGGTCCAAAAACAGAGCTTATAAAAACCTGGATAACACACAAAAACCTGGACTGTCTTTTCCTCACAGAAACTTGGCTAACCTCCGACTCAGACCCCAGAATAACTGAAGTCTGCCCACAAGGATACAAAATTACAGTGGTCTGCAGAGAAAAAAAAGAGGCGGAGGCCTAGCAATCTTAATCAAACAAGACCTAACCCTTAATACAATTGAGAAAACATCTAACCCGTACATGGACCTATTAGCTTGCCAACTCTCAAGCACCACACTACAAGACACACTAAACTGCATGCTCTGCTACATAGCGCCGTGAAACTGGTCTTTAGCAAGAACTGAAGTGGAAGACTTCATATTAGAGAATGACACGGTGGCGGTTACCCGCAGCTAGCTGCATTTAGCCGCGGGTAACCCGCCGAAACGGGGAAAGAAAAATAGCAGCTGCTGCGGGGACGGGGACAAGGCCATTCACCGCCCCGTGGAGTGGTGAATGGTCTTGTCTCCGCAGTGAGGCATCAAGGATCGCGCGGTCCCCGCAGCCCCTACCTGCCCAATTGATCTTAGCCAGCTCCCTCCCTTCACCTCACCTTAGTTTGCAGGCTTTCTTTTTCGGCGACCCGCACACGCAGCTGCTCAGTGTTCAATCTTCTGCTCTGATGCAACCGGAAACAGGAAGTTGCAGCAGAGCAGAAGACTGAACACTGAGCAGCCGCGCGTGCGCAGCTCTTTGAAAGCATGCAGGTTGCCGAAAAAGAAAGCCTGCAAACTAAGGTGAGGTGAAGGGAGGGAGCTGGCTAAACGCTACGATTGATCGGGCAGGCGGGTGGGGGCTGCGGGGATCGCGCGTGTTCCCAGCTCACACTGGAAGGAGGGAGTGAAAGGGAAAAGGATTCTGGGCCAAGGGGATGAAGAGGGAAAGAAAAACCCCATAGCAGGAAAGAAAGGGGAGGACAGGCAGGTGAGCCAGAAGCTGGAAGCAGTAGGGGGGAAGAAAGAGGTAAAGAAGCTAGATGGGGTTCAAAAGAAGAGACACACTAGTATGGAAGAGGAAGATAGGGGAAATCTGGACACAGGAAGGTAACAGAAAGAGGGGAAATTATGTGCATGGGGCATAGGGACAGAGACATAAAGGAGACATGCCATGGTGATGGTATATGGACACAGGGGGGGGGGCAATGGCAGATACATAGGGGAGATATTAGAAATGGGGAAAATAGGAGCACAGAAGCGAGATGGTTTGTGGGGATGGGACAGGGACCGAGCTCGCAGGCTCCAGTGGCTTGCACAAATTACATTGTAACGTGCCACGAAAATAAGAGGGAGGAAGGTAGATAGATAGGCCACGCGAGAGGAGCTGAAGGGTGGTAGAAAAGAACAGATGGTAAAGGAGGGAGGGAAGGGTGGTGGTGGAAAGGAATAGAACAGATATTGAAGGAGGGTGGAGAGGAACAGACCCTGAAGGGAAATGTGGAAGACAGAGTGGGGAGAAGATGCTTGAAGGGAAGAAGACAGATGCCAGACTATGGGGGAGCGGAGGGAAGATGGGTGCTAGACCAATTGGGGGGGGGTGAAGGGAGAGGCACAGTAACAGCAAATGGAAGACGCAGAGAGAAGACACACAGTGAATGGAAGGAATTGAATGAGAAGATGTGGAAAGCAGAAACCAGACAACAAAGGTAGAAAAAAAATATATATTTATTTATTTATTTTTTGCTTTAGGATAAAGTAGTATATTAGTTGTGTTGATAAAAATTTATAAACAAAGCCCTGCCAGCTGAACATCTCTTTCTCTAGTTCAGCAGCAGGAACTTTGATTTATAAGAAAGGAATAAGCTAAATATTACAGTACTAAGGCTTATATGGATACTGTGGGGATGGTGACGGTGCGGTGAATGGGATGGCAGTGGCAGTGACGGGGCGGTGAAGGGAACGGCGGTGACAGAGCGGTGCAGAGGATGGTGGGCCGGGGATGGAGCGGTGACAGGGACAGATTTTTTTCCCTGTGTCATTCTCTACTTCATATACCAAAACTCACTAATAGCATCCTACAACCTACTCCTAGGAGACCTAAATCTACACCTAGATGATCAATCATCCAAACAAGTAGACAACTTTCTCTCATTTCTCAAAGCCTTATTGTTCCAAATGCTAAATCCACATACAACTCATGAAAAAGGCCACCAACTTGATATTGCAACCTTTATGACCCTCCAACCATCCTTAACAGAAATTCATACATCTAACAGAACATGGTCCAGATCCATCTGATCAGACCACTACACCTACACTTTCAACATCAACTGGACCAAAAACAAAAAAACTATAACGAAACTCAATAAAGTAACATACACCTCACGCAAACACTTTGAACCCTCCATATTCTGGTCTAAAATAGATGAAACTATTCTAGAAAACAACCCCAAGGACTTCATCTTACATTGGCAAAGACTATGCTCCAACTCCCTTGATGATTTAGCCCCAATGCAAACCAAAACCAGAACCAGCAGGAGATCAGATAAATGGTTTGACTCCGAACTGCTACAACTCAAAAGACAATGTAGATGACTAGAGAGAAAATGGAGAAAATCGAACTCGGATCATACAAAATCTGCCTGGAAAAAAATCAACAAACAATACAAATCACAATTAAAGGACAAGAGAAAAGCACACTACACCAACCTAATAGGCACTGAAACCCAAGACACCAAAAAACTATTCCAAATTCTAAAAACCCTAACTGACACCAAACCCTACCTGACCACTAACAATACTAACCCCCCCTCAGCCACTCTATTAGCAGAACACTTCCAAAATAAAATTACTAATGCAAGAGCTACCCTCAATGACATCTCTACCCATCCTAACGAATTCACAATTCTCCCCACAGATAGAGATTCTACTGCAGCAGATAGAATATGGTCTCAATTCCCCAACATACAATGGCTTGAATTCAACAAATACTGCAAAAAAATACAGCCATGCATCCTGTGACCTCAACAACTGTCCACCATATCTCCTAAAAATATCCAGCACAAAATTCCGCGCTCTTCTTCTAAACTGGATACAAACCTCACTAATAAACGGCCATTACCCTACCAATCTCAGCGAAATCATTATCACCCCGATCCTCAAAGACCCCAAAGGACCGATTGACTAAACAGCCAACTACAGACCCATTGCCTCTATTCCACTCTACGTCAAAATAATAGAAGGACTTGTTGCCAAACTCCTCTCCAATTACCTAGAAAACCATAACATCCCACACAATCCGGCTTCAGAAACAACTTCAGCACGGAAACACTACTAGGATCTCTCTTGGACACAGCCAGACAACATCTCAGCACAGGAAAAAAAAATGATGCTCATACAACTAGACCTGACCGCTGCATTCGACTTGGTGGACCATAACATACTACTACAAATCCTAGATACAATAGGTATCACAGATAAAGTATACACATGGTTTGAAGGATTCCTTAAATCAAGAACCTATAGAGTAAAATCAGACAAACAAAAATCTGAACCTTGGTCAAACCCCTGTGGAGTTCCCCAAGGATCCCCTCTATCCCCGACTCTCTTCAATCTCTATACAGCCTCCCTCAGCTCTCACCTGGACAAACAAGGCATAACCTCCTACAGCTATGCCGATGACATTACCATTCTCATACCCTTCGATCAACCAGAACTCTCCATGACAAACACAATATACCAAACTCTAAAATCAATAGCAACCCGGATGAAAGATCACAAACTGAAATTGAACCCAGATAAAACTAAATTCATCCTCCTTGAAAACAACAAAATACCAACCATAACCAACATTGAAATCAACGCAATCAACTACCCCATACAAGCCACCCTAAAACTTCTAGGAATAACTATCGACAGATGCTGCACCATGCAACCACGAATCAATAAAACAATACAAAAGTCATTCTCAGTCATGAGAAACTTAAGACGAGTTCGGAAATTCTTCGAGAAAACACAATTCCAGCTCATAGTTCAATCCTTAATACTAGGCCTACTTGACTACTGTAACATCCTCTACCTCCCATGCCCTACAACCATAACAAAACAACTACAAACTATCCAAAACACAGCACTAAGACTCATCTACTCATTAAAGAAACATGACCACATTACAGAAGCATATCTCCAATCGCATTGGCTTCCGATCCCAGTAAGAATACAATTTAAATTCTACTGTCTACTATTTAAGACTTTATACGGAGACAGTCCAAACTACCTGAATAACCGCCTCATCCACAACACCTCAACCAGACATAGGAAAACTCACACCCCATTCTCATACCCCCCAATTAAGGAGGTCAAACGGAATAATCTATATGATGGCCTCCTGGCCACTCAAGCAGCCAAACTAGACAACCAAATCGCCAATCTACTGACGGCATCCCTCGACTACAAGACTTTTAGAAAAGAAATAAAGACCATACTCTTCAAGAAAGCCCTGAAAAAAAGAAATAATACCACAAGTTTCAAACTCCACCTCTCACTAAAGCCAACTACCCCAAACAAATAATCTTACCCATTTCTTACTCTCTTTGAAAATGACCAATTTTTTTTTTTTTTTTGTAAGTTCTTGTTGTAATACATCCTGGATTATTCTTTTGTAATCCGCCTTCAACTGCAAGGTAATGGCGGAATAGAAATCCCTAATGTAATATTTTAGATTTGAAAGGTGTCTAAAGCTTTCGTTCCACTCAGTACATTTAAATGGTTTGTCATTTGTGTGAATCTTTGGTGACTTATTGAATCTGTATGCCAAGTGAAGCTTTTACCACACTCTCTATATGTAGATGGTTTGTCTCTTGTGTGAATATTGTGGTGAACTTTAAAGCTTTAAAAGCCGTGTGAAGCTTTTATTACACTTTTTACATACATATAAATGGTTTGTCCCCCGTATGGGTTGTTTGGTGCTTTTTAGATATGAAAGTTGTCTAAAGCTTTTATTACACTCACTAAATTTAAATGGTTTGTCATCGGAGTGAATTTTTTGGTAACTTTTTAGATTTTGAAAGCAGAGTGAAACTTTTATTATAGTTATTACATGTAAATGATTTGTCTCCATTGTGGATCATTAAGTAACATTTTATATGTGAAAGACAAGTGAAATTTTTATTACACTCTGTACATGTAAATGGCTCGTTTTCCATGTGGATTTATTTTTTGTTTTTTTTAGACTTGAAAGGTATGTGAATCTTTTATTACCTTAATTACACTTAAATCGGTCTCCCGTGTGGATCATTTGGTGTCATTTTAGATGTGAAAGCTGAATGAAGCTTTTATTACACTCAGTACGTGTAAATGGCTTTTTACCTGTGTGAATCTTTTGGTGTCTTTTTAGATGTGAAAGATTATTGAAGTTTTTATTACACTCAGTACATGTAAATGGCTTCTCACCTGTATGAATGTTTTGGTGATTTTTTAGGTGTGAAAGCCGAAGGAAGCTTTTATTACACTCAGTACACGTAAATGGTTTGTATCCTGTGTGGATCATTTGGTGTCTTTTTAGACTTGAAAGATTATTGAAGCTTTTATTACACTCAGTACATGTAAATGGCTTTTCACCTGTATGAATCTTTTGGTGCCTTTTTAAATGTGAAATATAAGTGAAGCTTTTATTACACTCAGTACATGTAAATGGCTTCTCACCTGTGTGAATCATTTGGTGACTTTTTAGACATTTAAGGTGAGGGAAACATTTATTACACTCAGTACATGTATATGGCTTCTCACCTGTGTGAATTCTGTGGTGACTTTTTAGTTGTGAAAGCTTAGTGAAGCTTTTATTACACTCAGTACATGCAAATGGCTTCTTACGTGTATGAATCTTTTGGTGACTTTTTAGGTTTGAAAGCCGAAGGAAGCTTTTATTACACTCAGTACATGTAAATGGCTTCTCACCTGTATGAATCTTTTGGTGTCTTTTTAGATGTGGAAGATTATTGAAGCTTTTATTACACTCAGTACATGTAAATGGCTTCTCACCTGTATGAATCTTTTGGTGCCTTTTTAAATGTGAAATATAAGTGAAGCTTTTATTACACTCAGTACATGTAAATGGCTTCTCACCTGTGTGGATCTTTTGGTGACTTTTTAGGCATTTAAGGTGAGGGAAACATTTATTACACTCAGTACATGTATATGGCTTCTCACCTGTGTGAATTCTGTGGTGACTTTTTAGTTGTGAAAGCCAAAGGAAGCTTTTATTACACTCAGTACATGTAAATGGCTTCTCACCTGTGTGAATCATTTGGTGACTTTTTAGACATTTAAGGTGAGGGAAACATTTATTACACTCAGTACATGTATATGGCTTCTCACCTGTGTGAATTCTGTGGTGACTTTTTAGTTGTGAAAGCTTAGTGAAGCTTTTATTACACTCAGTACATGCAAATGGCTTCTTACGTGTATGAATCTTTTGGTGACTTTTTAGGTTTGAAAGCCGAAGGAAGCTTTTATTACACTCAGTACATGTAAATGGTTTGTATCCTGTGTGGATCATTTGGTGTCTTTTTAGATCTGAAACACTAGTGAAGCTTTTATTACACTCAGTACATGCAAATGACTTCTCACCTGTATGAAACGTTTGGTGGCTTTTTAGTTGTGAAAGCTGAATGAATCTTTTATTACACTCAGTACATGCAAATGGCTTCTCACCTGTATGAATCTTTTGGTGGCGTTTTAGTTGTGAAAGCTGAATGAAGATTTTATTACACTCAGTACATGCAAATGGCTTCTCACCCGTATGAATCTTTAGGTGGCGTTTTAGTTGTGAAAGGCAAGTGAAGCTTTTATTACACTCAGTACATGCAAATGGCTTCTCACCTGTGTGAATCTTTTGGTGCCATTTTAGATATGAAAGCCGAGTGAAGCTTTTATTACACTCAGTACATGCAAATGACTTCTCACCTTTATGAATGTTTTGGTGAATTTTTAGATGTGAAAGCCAACGAAAGCTTTTATTACACTCAGTACATGCAAATGGCTTCTCACCTGTATGAATCTTTTGGTGGCGTTTTAGTTGTGAAAGCCAAGTGAAGCTTTTATTACACTCAGTACATGCAAATGGCTTCTCACCTGTATGAATCTTTTGGTGGCGTTTTAGTTGTGAAAGCCAAGTGAAGCTTTTATTACACTCAGTACATGCAAATGGATTCTCACCTTTATGAATCTTTTGGTGACTTTTTAGATGTGAAAGCCAAGTGAAGCTTTTATTACACTCAGTACATGCAAATGACTTCTCACCCATGTGAATCTTTTGGTGCCATTTTAGATATGAAAGCCGAGTGAAGCTTTTATTACACTCAGTACATGTAAATTTTTTGTTTCCTTGGTGAATTATTTGATTACTTTTTAGATTGGAAAGTCCAATGAGGCTTTTATTGGACTCACTACCTGTTATTGGTTTCTTATTTATTTGACTCCTCTGGTGCATTTGGCGCTCTGAAAACAAGTCAAATCTCCTATTACTTTTACTACAAATAAAATTGGTTTTCTTATTGTATGGAGTACGTGTAAATTCTTTCTGTTGTTCTTTTCCTTTCCTTTCTCCCTGATTACATTTAGAAGTCACTTGATCACTATTATTATTTTGGAAGGGTTTCTCTGCTAGGTGTCTCTGGTGCTCGGGGATGATATTGAGCTCCCTGTTACTCCTGTCACACTCAGTGACTCCATCTGCTGAGTCTCCTGCACTGTTTCTCTGCTCCTCTGATTCCTGCTGACGATTCCTTCTATTTCGCCTCTTAGTTCCCTGAGAAATATTCTCACAGACATGTTCTAATTGGCTTTGAATTTGTTCTCGTTGATTCTTTTCTCTCTTCCTTTCTTGAATGATCTGATGACCTGCTGGATATAAACAGAAGGTATTAATCAAGTGTTAGAAGACAGCGATACTAAGATATTAACCGTGTTTAATAAGGAGAAGGATAGCTAATGTAGCATTGGACTACGAATGTCTTAAGAACCAAGGTTCTTTCCTATAAAGAGATTAGGTTTTACCTTGCTAATATATTTTCTAGTGCAATAGATGAGTCATTCTGGACAAGTGAGCAATTTCCCCATAGCCATGAGCCTTGCAGAAAGAATCCACTCCGGATCTTTTCTTTGTCTCTCCTACTTCACAGAGGGCTCTACTGCCACCTACAGTTGGTTCCCAAGCAGGCAAGAGCCACTCTGAAACTTAGGCAGCGTATGGAGAAACGTCTCAAAGTAACAAGTCTTTTCTGCTCTAAATAAAAGAAATATTTGAGCCAACAACAATCAAACGTGGAAACAAGCATGCCAACAGAAGCATTAAGGGAGCTCAAGTAGTACCCCCAAATTACCCCAGTAATAGACTCCTCTTCATGTACTTAAGGTGTGACTGGCATCCAAGTTATAGGCTGAAAGAGGAACATTCTGAGTGAGACAGTAGGCAGGTGCAGGAAATAAATGACAGGGTGGGGGTCCAGAATGACACACCTATCTCCTAGAAAAGGTATTAGCAAGGTAAGTGCCTAATCTATTTTTCTAATGCAATAGGTGTGTCATTCTGGACAAGCGGGACATACAAAAGCCGTCCCAGAAATCTAGGGCGGGATGACTGCCCCGGGACATAGTACTGAGGACCCAAAGATAGAGTCCTCCCTTGCCGTCACATCTACTCTGTAAAACCTTAGCAAACCAATGTAGAGTAGATCGGGCTCGCGTGCAGAAGGGAAGAACTGTAGGTGGCAGTAGAGCTCCCAGTGAAGTAGGAGGGTTACAGAGTGGATTTCTTCTGCAAAGGCTCGCGGCCATGGGGAGATTACCCGCTTGTCCAGAATGACACACCTATTGCACTGGAAATAGCTATTTCATAAAAAACGTGGACCACATTTTTGGATTCCCAAACTTGTAGAATGACAAGTATATTGTTAAATACTTTAAATGGCTAAAGCTGTCGATGAGACCTTTTTTTCAGGCAATAATTCATTCTACAGAAAGACCTTTGATGGCTGGAATAAAACCACTTATATTAAACATAGAAACATGATGGCAGATAAAGACCGAATGGCTTCTCCAGGCTGCCCATCCACAGCATCCATTATCTCCTCTTCCTAAGAGATCCCACGTGTCTATCCCAATCTTTCTTGAATTCAGATGCAGTCTCTGTCTCCACCATCTTTACTGAGAGAATGTTCCATGCATTTACCACCCTTTCTGTAAAAAGGTATTTCCTTAGATTACTCCTTCCTATAGGAACATAAGATTTGCCATTGCTGGGTCAGACCAGTGGTCCATCATGCCCAACAGTCTGCTCACGTGGCAGACCTTAGGTCAAAGACCAGTGTCCTATTTGAGTCAAGCCTTACTTGCGTATGTTCTATTCCAGTAGGAACTTATCCATCCTTGTCTTGAATCCCTGAAGGGTACTTTCCCCTATAACAGCTTCTGGAAGAGCGTTCCAGATTTCTACCACTCTCTGGGTGAAGAAGAATTTCCTTACGTTTGTACGGAATCTTTTCCCTTCTAACTTTAGCAAGTTCCCTCTCGTTCTCTTCATCTTGGAGAGGGTGAACAATCTCTCTTTCTCTACTAAGTCAATTCCCTTCAATATCTTGAATGTTTTCATCATGTCCCCTCTCAGTCTTCTCTTCTCAAGGGAGAAGAGTTGCCTCTCGTTGTATGGCAACTCCCCCAGTCCCTTAACCATTTTTTTTGTCGCTCTTCTCTGGACCCTTTCAAGTAGTACTTTGTCCTTTTTCATGTATGGCGACCAGTGTTGGATACAGTATTCCAGGTGGGGGCGTACCATGGCCTGGTATAAAGGCATGATAACCTTTTCAGATCTGTTTGTGATCCCCTTCTTAATCATTCCTAGCATTCTGTTTGCCCTTTTCACCGATGTCAACCAGATCACCGTTGTATATCCGCCCATTTACTCCTTCGAAGAACTGCAGTAAGTTTGTCAAAGATGATCTTCCATTGCTGAAGTCGTGCTGTCTGGTCCTCATCAGTTTGTGTCCGACAAGGTAATCGATGATGCGCCTCTACCATCTTTCCCGGTACCGAAGTCAGACTCACTGGTCTGTAGTTTCCCGGATCTCCCTTTGAACCTTTCTTGAAGATTGGCATAACATTCGTCACTTTCCAGTCTTCCGGAATCTTTCCTGATTTGATCAACAGATTGGCTATTAGTTGAAGCAGTTCAGCTTTAACCCCTTTCAGTTCCTTGATTACCCTCGGGTGGATGCTGTCCGGTCCCAGGGATTTATCGTTTTAAAGCCTATCAATCTGTCTGCATACCTCTTCTAGACTGACTGTCATCCCTGTCAGTTTCCCCTCTTCATTTCCCGCTTATAGCCTGTCGGCTTCTGGTATGTTGTGTATATCCTCTTCGGTAAATACAGACACAAAAAATGTGTTCAGTTTGTCGGCGATGGCTTTGTCCTCCTTTAGCACTCCTTTTATCCCCTGGACATCTAAAGGCCCCACCGCTTCCTTCGTGAGTTGTTTCCCCTTAATATATCGAAAAAATGGCTTAAAGTTTTTGGCCTCCTTGGCTATTTGTTCTTCCTAGTCTCTTTAGCCTCTCTTACCGCCTTATGGCACCTGCTTTGATGTTGTTTGTACTTTTTCCAGTTTTCTTCCATCTTTGTCCTTTTCCATTCCTTAATCGCGTCCTTCCCTAAACAGTGAGCCACGCCGGTTCCTTGTTCTTCTTTCTCTTGGAACCCTTGTTGATATGCGGTATATATAAATTTTGCACCTTTGTGACTGTGTCCTTAAAAAGGGACCATGCTTGCTCTAGCATATTTACAATGCTTATCCTCTTCTTAATGTTCTTCCTCACCATGACTCTCATCACTTCGTAGTTCCCTGCCGTAGCCGTCGTTCTGGATCTATTTTTGTTCCTGTGTCTAGGTTGAAGTGGATCATGTTGTGATCACTGTTTCCTAATGTCCCTTCTACTTTTATACCTTGTGCCTCGTAGTCCATTTATAATTAAGTCTAGAATTGCATTTCCTCTAATTTTTCCCATGACAAGTTGTTCCAGGAAGCAATCACTTACAGCATCCAGGAACTTGGTCTCTCTACTGCAGCTGAAGTTGCCTAGGTTTCAATCTATCCCCGGATAACTGAAGTCGCCAACAATAACTGCGTTGCCTCCCTTGTATTCGTGTTTAATCTCGTCCGTCATTTCTTCATTAGTCTCTTCGGATTGCCCTGGGGGTCGGTAGTAGATGCCAATCTTTGTATCCATTTGTTCTCGGTATTTTGACCCATAGAGACTCTACCTTATTGTTCGTTTCTGGTGTATTCTCTCTGGTAGATTCAATTAACCTCTTTTATGTATAGGGCAATACCCCCACTTTTGTGTTCTATTCTGTCTCTGCGGTATAGCTTGTATCCCAGAGGCACAGTGTCCCAGATGTTGTCCTCGTTCCACCATATTTCCATGTTGCCCTCTCATTGCAGAGTTTCCTTTCAAATTAAAGAGACTCGAATCATGTGCATTTACATTACGTAGGTATTTAAACATCTCTATCATATCTCTCCTCTCCTGCCTTTCCTCCAAAGTATACAGATTGAGATCTTTAAGTCTGTCCCCATACGCCTTATCATGAAGGCCACACACCATTTTAGTAGCCTTCCTCTGGACCGACTCCATCCTTTTTCTATTTTTTTGAAGGTGCGGTCTCCAGAATTGTACACAATATTCTAAATGAGTTCTCACCAGAGTCTTATGCAGAGGTATCAATACCTCCTTTTTCCTACTGGCCATACCTCTCCCTATGCACCTTTCTAGCTTTCGCTATCACTGTTTGACAAGCTTAAGATCATCAAACAGATTGAAAAGGTGTTAGCGAAAGCTAGAAGGATGTTAGGGTGCATAGGGAGAGGTATGGCCAGTAGGAAAAAGGAGGTATTGATGCCCCTGTATAAGGCTCTGGTGAGACCTCATTTAGAATATTGTGTACAATTCTGGAGAACGCACCTTCAAAAAGATACAAAAAGGATGGAGTTGGTCCAGAAGACGGCTACTAAAATGATTTTTTTTAGGGAGGGTGGGGAGGAGGGAAACATTTATGGAAAATAATGAAACGTTCTTTGAAACATACACCTTACATTGTAAGAGAAATAATATTCCAGAAATATTTATTTATTTTAGTACTTATAATACATCTTACATTACATTACATTACATTAGTGATTTCTATTCCGCCTGTGCCTTGCGGTTCTAAGCGGATTACAAATTAGAAGAGATATGGACATTACCGAGAGAATTACATAGCAAAGAATCAAGTGATAACAGGATACAGTGGAGAATATCAGTATATACAGGTTACAGAGGAAAAGTTACCAAACAATGAAGGAAGAAGTTTGTTGGATATTGAAGGTAGATGCTTATTTAGGAATCAGAATATTTTTGGAAGGTATGGTTCTAGGAGTTGACTAATGTGTTATTCACAGGGGGGAGAGCATGTGCGAAAGGGGAGGAGATTAGTTAGTAGGGACGTGTTTTTTGAATAGAAATGTTTTGATTTCTTTTCGAAACACTTTGATGTCTGTTGTTTTGATCATCAGTTTGGTGATGGTGGGGTCAATTTTCGCTGCCTGTGTCGTTAGAAGGCTGTCGTAAAGTTTCTTACGTCGGGTACCATTATGAGGGGGGAAGGTGAATAGGTTCTGAGTTCTCCTTGATCTGGGTGGCTTACAGTCAGGTTCTCAAGTGTTTATCCCTATCTGTCCTGTTGGGCTCACACTCTTATCTAATGTCTCTGGGGGAATGGGGGGATTAAGTGACTTGCCCAGAGTCACAAGGAGCAGTGTGGCTTTGAACCCACAACCTCAGGGTGCTGTGGACGTAGCTCTAACCACTGCGCCAGTATAGAAGGAAATGTGAGGGTGTTTGATATAGGAAGAGTTAAGAGGTTGGGGAGAATAAAATGTTAGTTAAGTTAATGTTCACTCTGTGTGACAATAAGGTATTGTGCCATAAAATGGATCTTTGCCCCTCATATAAGAACCCGAGTATCTCATGCATGCTAAAGATGAGCCTGGTTTGGAAATTTAGGTTACAATGCCAGACTTTATCTCAGCGGTTTCACCCCTGTCCCTCTTATTACTGCACTCACCTGAGCAGCTGCTTCTCCCAGGTTCTCTTTCCTCTGATCCTGGCTCATCCTTGATGTACGGCTCTTCCCCTCGTTCAATGCGGCATATGATGTCAGGAGCGACGGTCAGAGATCCTGTTCCTGGGGTAAGAAAACTGCATTAGGTTTCCCCAAATTATTTACTGACCGAGTCCCTCAAATTTAAGACGTAGGAGAAATGTCTAGCATAAAGAATTTCACCAACTTCAGTGAGCAAAAATATCCAAACACTCGGTTAAAGGAATCATTTCAAGCCCTGCAAAAGTCCCATAAATCCTCTTTACTTATCTTTATAATCTATTTCCTATTCTAGATAATATAAAACATTATCAGCCTCATTTCATTATGTGTGAACTTCCTCTTCCTTGAGGCCAAGGTTTGGTTTAAATTTGGGACTCTTTGTTACAAAGCCAAACACAGTGAGGCACCTGGTTATTTTTTGGAGTAATTTACATTTTTTAAGGTGGTTTGTCCACTAAGGGTAACTTCATTGTTTGTGTCCCCTCCAGTGTGAGGATGTCTTTACAAGAAATTTTTGCATCGAACAATTGCATATCAGGCTGCCAGTTGGGATTCGGAACTGCGTATTTTGTTTGCTTCTTGGATTTCCGAAAACTATTGAAGACTTCCCTTTACGTAAGATTTTTAGGAAAGTAAAGAAGATGATATTTCTTTTGTATTTCACTGTGGTGTACAGTCTCTTGATAATGGAAATCACATCGATCTGGAAGGTATTGCGGTCTAGAAATGGATTTTAATGTAATAAGGTCTCCTTCATCTCATCCAAACCGATGTGAGCTCAGAGAAACCTCAGGAAGCCAAAATTATTTTCCTACATCCCCCCTCCAGAGAGAATTTCCTGCAGTAAGAGTCAACCATTTCAGAGATTACCCTCAACCAAAGCAGTAAGAATTTCTTTTCAATTCTAAATCTAGGTATTTCTTGATATTTTTATCAACTTGTCACCAATTGTGTTTATCCCTTTGTTTGACCATTCGTTCCATATAGTTGGATTACCTTCCTTTAAGGGAATTAAATCTGCTGGGAAGCTCAGTCGATCTTTTGTTTTCAAGTTTGTAGAGATCTGGAATAAACTTCCCGACTCCATTAGGTTTTTAGGCCAGCTGCAATCTATAATAATAAAATGTTAGCCGCGCATGCGCACTCTAAAGCCGTGTTCCCTGATCCGTCGCGGCCATGAGAGTGCGCATGCGCGCTTACATGCATCGGGTTTACTACCACTGCCGCCAGCCGAGGTCTGCGCATCGGGCTTATGCTCAAGCCGCCGCCTGAACTAAAAAATGCTTTGCAATTGTTAATAAAAATAATTACAAAAAAAGAAAAAAAAAAAAAAAAGAAGGGAAGCCGCGAGGCTGGGGGGAAGCCGCAAGGCTGCGGCGGCCTTCCTCACTTAGCTCTCACGGTGCGGCTGAGCGAAGATAATTACAAAAAAAGAAGGGGAAGCCATGAGGCCGGCAAAACCCTAAATGCTGACACTGAATCCAAGCCGAGGTCTATTAAATTCTGGGCGCATCGGGCTTATGCTCAAGCTGCCGCCACGGCTCCTCTCTCGAACCGCACCAGGCGGGGATCGAGAGAGGAGCTGCGGCGGCGGTTTTGAACTTAAAAATGAGCCTCTCACGGTGCGGCTGAGCGCTGGCGACCGGCGAAACACTAATGCTGACCGAAGCTGCCTAAAGGAACAAAGTTAGGATAAATGCTAACGACTCCCCACCCTAAAAATTGCCAGGGGTGCATCTCTACCCAGATAAACCATCAAACAGGCTGCGGCGGCCTTCCTTTCCTGCCTCTCCCACGGTGCGGCTGGCAATCCACCTCTAATGCTCCCTCTCAGCTACTCCCACTGCCAAATAAAGGCTGTTCATACATGGAGGCGCGGAGCCGCGACGACGGGTTTGAACTCAAAAAAATAATTATAAAAATAACTGAGGGAGCCGTTAGCCTTTAAGCAGCTCCCTCTTAATTTGAGGTAAGTCTAAAAAAACGTTGCCAAAGTTAAAGTAAATTTGCGGATCTGTACTGAAGGAGTTTAAGCAACTGTGCCATGTATTTTTTTAAATAGCAGGCGCGTTAGACGGTCGCCATAATAATATTGCATCCGGTTAATAATAGGCGCGTTCCACGTGTGAACTATCGCATTTAAATGAGTGTCAAGTGGCGGTTTGACTACACAAGTCACTCTGTGCCTATTTCATACTTTGTACCATTTATACTCTGCCAATTTACTACAAACAACTTACTCTACACCTGAACCCCCATTGAACCTCCCATCTGACATTCCCACCGTGGTCTGACAATCCCATCCAAACCTCCCTTTCCGCGATCTGGCTAGCTCGCTTAATTTCTTGCCGGCGCCTCCACCTTCCCTTCTCGCGTTCTCAAAAAAATACAAACTGCTGCACAAGAAAATGGACAGGGGAAGAAATGCTGCTGCAGCTGCTGTACAGGGAAGTGGAGGGGGGGAGGAAAATGATGCACAGGGAAGTGGGGAGAGGGGAAATGCTGCTGCACAGAGAAATGGAGGGGGAGGGTGGCCAGCTCTCTTAATTCCTTGCTAGCCCCCACCTTCCCTTCTCGCGGTCTCAAAAAAATACAAACTGCTGCACAGGAAAATGGACAGGGAAAGGAATGCTGCTGCAGCTGCTGCACAGGGAAGTGGAGAGGGAGGAAAATGCTGCACAGGGAAGTGGGGAGGAGGGAAATGCTGCTGCACAGGCAAATAGAGGGGGAGGGAATGCCGATATGGCTACTGTACAGGAAAGTGGAGAGGGGGAGATAAATGCTGCATAGGGGGCAGGAAGAAAGACAAATAGAAACAAAGACAAATAGTAGGAGGGAGGGAGACAGAAAGAAAAGAAGAAAGACACAAGAACAGGGAGAGAGACAGAAAGAAAGAAAGACAGACATACATATATTCTAGCACCCGTTAATGTAACGGGCTTAAAGACTAGTTATTTCATAAATTCCTGAAAACTTTGTTGTTCTCGCAATTTTTAAATGGTTTAACTACAGCCTCAACGAAATGATAATATTATAATTATTTTTCATATGCTTTTCTTATCTACTTTAGTTTTTAATTAGTTCTTCCTTCTCTTATGTTTTCTGCTATGTACTCTAGTCTTAATTATATGTGAACCGAGTCGAACTCCATTGGGAGATGACCCGGTATATAAATCAAAGATTAGATTAGACCTTCCATTTTTTTTTCCACATTAAATTTTTATTAATATTTTCAATAATACTAACAGCAGCAAACAAGAAGTAACATCGGGATATAACCCTAATCATGTCCGACATAGAATCTAATGCCATCAACAAATATGACAATAGAATGCATAGAAGTCCCCCCACCCTCCCCCTGCTGTACAGCAAATCTCACAGTGGGAGCATCCAGTTGACTCTTCAAGATGCTCCCCCACAGCAAAACTATCATTCCCCAGTAACCACTCCACATGTTATACATCATTCCAAAGAGGATAATTTCAAACATCCTGTGAAAATCCTGGAGAAGGACCACGATTGGCTGACAAAGGTGCTAATGAAAATGGAATGGATTACAAGTAATCCAAAATACCACTATAAAAATCATAACCAATTCAAAAAAGTACAACCATATGACGCCTCTATTAGAAATCGCTCATTGGCTACAAATACCGCACCGTATTTCTTATCAAATTGTATTACTGTCTTAAGATTCGCCAGGTTAATCTTCCAACTTTTCTCGATAGATTACTGATTCCATATACTCCCTCAAGAACCATTCTACGTTCATCTGATCAAACCCTCCTTTCTATCCCATCTCTTAAGTACGTAGGCACAAGACGGACAGAAATCTTCTCAGTAACCGCACCACAGCTATGGAACTCTCTTCCAGGATATACATCGGGCCCTCCATATTCGCGGGGGTTAGGTGCAGAGCCAGCCCGCGAAGAGGGAAAAATTGAAAATAAGTTTTTGGGCCGACTCTGACCCACCCCCGCTTCCCTCCTGTGTCCCCGACCTTACCTGGTGGTCTAGCAGTGACGCGGGGAAGGAGCAATCTTTCTGCACTCCTGCCCCGTGCAGAGCCGTCATCAAAATGACTGCCGTGAGTTCCCGTTGTAGTCTCGAGACCCACCCAAAAATAAAACAATTACCACATTTGCCAGCATATAGGACGCAGCGGCATATAAGACGCCCTCCCTTTTTTATATACATTTTTTTTTAAAATATCATTTTTATTGAGGCAGAGAAAAACCGGGTACAGTACAAAGAAATAAAAATACAGTAACAGAAGGATTCATTGGGATCCATTGCGCAAAAATACACAGCCAAGAAGAGCGAGAAAACAAGGTGGACACAGAGTGCCCTAGAGGAAATCAAATGCATACAGTCTAACAACTCAGTATCTACTGGTGGGAATACCCGTACAAGAAAACCACATAAAGATCAGTAACAGAATGAGCTCAACATATGAATAAAGCAATACCGTAGAGGCAGCACCGGTATCTCTGTCATTTTAGCAAAAGTAAGCGAAACAGAATCCCCAAACGATTCAAAGCAACCAGATATCCATGCACACAACAGCCACGCCACTTACTCGCAAACAAACAGTCACAAACCGCAACACACTGCACGTAAATCCTCAGGAGCAGTTAAGAAAAAAGAAAAAGAAGGTAAGGTAGACAGCTCCACTGGACATACAGTCGAAAAAATTCAAAAACAAAAGAAGCTTGGAATCCCATCTCACCTCAGAGGTAAGGAGGTATAGCATAGCATCAGAGTGATAAACAAGCAGCCCACAGCCCACCTTCCACGGTTCCTGCGGTCAGGACGAGTAAAAGTCCAGTTTATAGCGGGCCTGTTGTTTCAGCAGAGCAAGCCATCGAGCATAAATGGGAGCTTCTGCAGAGGCCCACTGTTGTAAGATAAGGTTTCCCCCCAGCAAGATGGCATGTAGAGCAAATTTCAAAGAGGGCGACTCCAGGCCATGCTGAGTCCACTCCTGGACATCCCCCAGTAATAAAGCAGAGGCATTCCAGGGGATATCACAAGCTTGCCCCGGGGTCCAAAACTACAGTTTAGGGCACTCGAAAAAGGAGTGCAGATAGGTGCCCCACTGAAGCTTGCATCTAAGACAGAGACTGGTATCCCAGAGGCCCATAATGTTCCCCCGAGAACAAGTGAGGTAGGCCCTGTGCAGTATTTTAATTTGGGACTCTTGAAGGGAAACTGCTTTTATGTGAAAATAGAGGGACTGTAAAAACTGATGGAGGTCATGAGACGTAACCTCCAGCCCCAAGTTGCGGGACCACTCCCGTGCCAGAGATGTTACACAATCCTCACCTGGACACAATCTACCCGCCGCATACCATGTAGAGATTCTATTAGAGGGATCAGGAGTGGACACAAAGATCTCATCCAATTTACCCAGGGTCCAGCGATCCCCGTGGGCCCTGAGCACAGACAGATAATAATGATGGATTCGAGTATAGATGTAAAAAGATGGCACCAGGCAGCTCCCAAGCATCTCTCAGCTGTTGAAGGGACGGGAAAAGACCCGCCCCCCCCCCCCCACTGCGGCCAGGAGATCCCTCTCCGCCCGGCCCCTCAAACCAGCAAGGCCATGCAACCCAGGAACGAAATCAGGATTATGCAGCAGGGACGGGAGAGGGGAGGCCGTGGGCACCCGGCCCTGCCGGAGACACCACCACCGCCAAGCTTGGTGAAAGGGCTGTAAGAAAGAAAAAGAGGGGAAGATTGCACCAGGTCCTTCAAAGCCCTGTCCGCCGCTATGAAGAAAGTAAGAAAAGGAATACGGCAAACAACACTCAGCAAGAGGGGGGAACCCAGTATCAAAGGCTCCGTCTTATCGCAGTTAATGCGGAGCCCAGAAAAGTTGCCATAGAGCTTAATGAGGGACATAAGGGCCGGGACAGTCCTATCTGCGTGCCGGACATACAACAACATATCGTCGGCAAACATGTTGATATGATATTCATGGGTGCCCGCTTGCAGTCCTTCCAACGCGGGATCCCCTCATATACGAATCGCCAAGGGCTCCAGAGACAAAAGAAAAAGAAGAGGGGAGAGAGGGCAGCCCTGACGCGTAACCCCGGCCCAATGGAAAGGGATCAGAAACTCCGCCATTCACCAGCAGTTGCGATTGGGGATTAGAATACAGGGCACCCACCCAGGCAAGAAAATCCCCCTGGAAACCAAAGCGTCCCATGACCCCAAAAAGGTGGGCCCATGACACCATATCAAAGGCTTTTTCGACATCCAAGCTCATAATTAAAGCCCAATCATGCGGGGCATGGGAGGATTGCAACACTGCCAATACTTTCAATAAGTTCATGGAGATGCATTCTTGTAGGTTAAACTGACTCCTTCTTGTCCTAATGGCTATTTGGTGTTTCTGTTACTTCCCGTTTCTAGGATAATTAATTAACAGTGAATCAGATAGCCCTAGATCAGATTCAATAACAACAGATGAATTGACAGTTAAATTAGTTAAATAGTAGGAAGTCAGATATCTGGTATCGGTCGGGAATATACCAGGGAATAGCTCTACGTGGGTCGAGCAGCACTCTGACTTAATGGGGTGGGACAGTAGAGTGGGCAGACTTGATGGGCTATAGCCCTTTTCTGCCGTCATCTTTCTATGTTTCTACATGCGCCAGCCAACTCCTGGGAGTCACCGGAGTATCACAGAAACGAGTCGTGCAAAAAAGCAAGGAATGAAAAGCAGATTTAGGTCGGCCCGGCCCGGAGCTGTACGGAGGCACGTCCATTCAAGAACACGGCATCACGTGACCCCCCTACATACATTTTTAAGAATAAAAAATCATTTTCTATATTTTTTCATGAATTTCCATAATGATTTACTGTACTAATTTTATAGTTATTTATGTCTACAAAAAATGTAACTAGGGAACGCTGTAGTCAGGTACCTTTGAATCTTCATCCTCAAAACCCAGAAATTCACCTCCGGAGGGATTTCCAAAACCTGGCAGTCCCCCGAGTCCCCCGAGCTCAAGTCCTGCATCTGGAGGGCACCTATGGGTGTGTGGATGCTGTGATGATGTCACATACATGCGCGTAGGATGTCATCGTGTCGACATTCGCACATGCTCAGGGAAGGAGATGAGAGGTTTGTTTGAGGGCGGAGCTGGGGCCAGAATGGGGCAGGACCAGGTGTCTTCTTTTTTTAAAGAGGAAATCTGGTAACCCTATATAAAAAGCGCCAAACTGGGCAGGTGCTTAGCAAAGCGGAACCTACCACACATCAACTGAAGTTAGGTGCCTAGCGGCGTCTAAATTAACTTGTTAGGCGCCAGTATATTGAAGAGAGGGTTTTCTTGGCCTAATAAACCAGTGCCTAAAGTAAACACCTACTGGTGTCTAACTCAATCCACCCCCTAACTCCATCTGAGGACACAATACTACTCGAAAGGGTCCAGAGAAGAGCGACTAAGATGGTTAAGGGGCTGGAGGAGTTGCCGTACAAGGAGAGATTGGAGAAACTGGGCCTCTTCTCCCTTGAAAAGAGGAGACTCAGAGGGGACATGATCGAAACATTCAAGATAATGAGGGGAATAGACTTAGCAGATAAAGGTAGGGAGAACCAGAGGACACGCTCTAAAGATAAAAGGAGATAGATTCCGTACAAACGTAAGGAAGTTCTTCTACACCCAGAGAGTGGCGGAAAACTGGAACGCTCTTCTGGAGTCTGTCGTAGGGGAAAAGACCCTCCAGGGATTCAAGACAAAGTTAGACAACTTCCTGCTGAACCGGAGCGTATGCAGGTAGGGCTGGTCTCGGTTAGGGCGCTGGGCTTTGACCTAAGGGATGCTGCAGAGGCAGCCTGCTGGGCACGATGAACCACTGGTTTGACCCAGCAGCGGCAATTCTTAAGTTCTTACAATCTCAGTTCTGGAATGTTCCTACTCCTTGGGTTTTGGCCAGGTACTAGTGACCTGATTGGCCACCGTGAGAACGGGCTACTGGGCTTGATGGACCATTGGTCTGACCCAGTAAGGCTATTCTTGTTGATTACGAATAAACTCTCTACCTCTATTCCTTCCTTCACAAAAGAGATGGTGTTTTAATTGGGGGGTTTTAAAAAAAGTTCATCAAATCCCCTTGTTGGCATATAAACAGCGCAAGCTTGTTCTATGCCTCAGGACCAGCACAGGAAAATGTTCCTGCCCTCATTGTCTGCAATCGAATCTCTTTCCTAGGCAGGACGGATAAGTCCTTATGTCCTGTAAAGAGATGTGGCGCAGGGGTTAAAGCTACAGCCTCAACACCCTGAGGTTGTGGGTTCAAACCCACGCTGCTCCTTGTGACCCTGGGCAAGTCACTTAATCCCTCCATTGCCCCAGGTACATTAGATAGAGTGTGAGCCTACTGGGACAGACAGGGAAAAAAGCTTGAGTACCTGACTAAATTAATGTAAACCATTCTGAGCTCCCCTAGGAGAACAGTATAGAAAATTGAATGAATAAATAAATACCCAGTGAGAGCAGGGTCTGATAATTCTCCCTCATCACCTCCCTGTAAAGCTCCTTCTGCTCTTCATCTAAATACTCCCACTCATCCTGGGAGAAAGAGACAGCGATGTCCTCAAATGTCTCCTGCACCTAAAACACAAACCAGAAACACTCAGGGACATGTGAAGTGCTCAGAATGCATTAGATTTCAGCTGGCTTCATTCTCCTGAGAGTCCTGACATTTAATAATGGGAAGAAGAGGACACCAAGGATCTCTCTCCCCAGGACGTAAGCCGGCTAAAGGGACTCTGGCACTCTAAGCCAAAATTTTATATTGGCACCACCCTCCTGTAATCTGGTATCTTTCCTTCTCCCCTCCCCCCCTGTGATATGGTATCTCCCCCTCCTGCTGGACCAGGTCATGCACTGGCTCAGGGCACTGATGATAAAGGGTGCCAAAATCTCAGTCCAGCATCTGTCCCTCAAAATCTGAAGGTAAAGCGGACTGGGATTTTAGTGCCCTCTATCACCGGTGCCCTGGGACAGGGCCTCACGTGGTCCGTAGGTGAAGCCAGCACTGCCCAGGACCTGAAAGGGGAAAGGGAGAGAATAGAGAATATAAGAGATGCCAGGATGCAGACAGTATCCTAAAGCAGGAGGAACAGCTGCATTTGAGGGGAGGACAATCAGGAAGAAGAGCCCCAGGAATGGATTGAGCAGTGCCAGACTCATTTCTTCTTCTGCTTGCCTCATGCAACACATGTGTGAGAGAGAGAGAGGCTGGATGGCATTGTCTGGCACTGCATGCCCTGCTGCCCACTTCCTGCAAGTCTCCTACCTGTTGAGCAGAAAGCCCTGCAGCCATTATTCCGCCCTTCTCCAGAGCCCCAGATCCAGCTGTCTCTCTCACTCCTTGCAGGGCTCCCTGAGCACAGCTTTGTACTTTGCTGGGCGTCAGCACCATACAGTACAGTATAACAAGCACCACCCCTTCCTCAAGGAGGTGATGTCACAGGAAGGGGGAGCTTGCAGCTGAGGGTGGATGCTGGGAAATGTAGTCCTCCTGGTAGTTCAGTAAGTAATGTTATGTCATTAAGAGTTTGTTAACTGGACCCTATTTTAAATTTTTTTTTTTTTAATCAATAAATGTTTATTGAAATTTTTTTTTAGAAATATACAAACCATACCATGAATATCATGGACAACAGAACATACAGCCAGCAATCAGAGAGCACAGCAATAGATCTACAAATCACAGAATTACCCCCAACTATACAATCAAGCCCCTGATACCCAGCAGCAACCAGAACTCCACAAATCCCTCCCCCCCACCCCCAAGCTCCACCTCTAACAAAGAGGGCCCCCCAGTTGGTTCTTCAGGAGAGCCCCCTCAGTCCTCAACCCCCCCCCCCCCACACACACACAGAAATAAGCTCAAGATAAAGATGCAATTTTATCAAGTATTCGTGTCCAAGTCCGGGTATAAGTATAATAATAGCCATGACGCTTTGCTATAGACAGTTCCATATTACAAATAAACTGAAGTTTAAAAATCCATTCCAATTGAGAGGGCGCCTGCCCCTGCTTCCAATGAGCAGCTATCAAGAATTTAGCCGCCACCAGGCCCCAACGTCAGATCTTAGTTTGCCATGAATATAAACATACATTGTAAAGG
Organism: Geotrypetes seraphini; assembly: GCF_902459505.1. Classification (NCBI taxonomy): domain Eukaryota; kingdom Metazoa; phylum Chordata; class Amphibia; order Gymnophiona; family Dermophiidae; genus Geotrypetes; species Geotrypetes seraphini. Next base: position 505,235,077 of record NC_047085.1, read on the forward strand.
CCTAGCAAGCACCCCTGCGGAGAAAAAGGCAATAATATTTGTAACAATTGTGACAAACACCCCACCACCTGTCTCCAGAAAGACTGTAGAACGGGACAGGCCCACCAGATATGCAAAAATGTCCCCAATGCCATCCCACATCTCCAACACAAAGCTGAAACACCTGGATACATACGGTGAAGACGTTCCGGCATATAATACCACCTCAGTACCACTTTGTAGGCATTTTCCTTAATGAGTGCACAAGAGGTGGCCTTGCCTACTTCAGTAGTGATCAGAGCCCACTCCTGAACAGAAAATGTACAGTTTAAATCTACCTCCCAAGCTCGCTGATAAAGAGACGGAAAGGAATGGGAGCCCCGAATATATTGGTAAAGAACAGAGATAGGCTTAGGAAGACTCTTAAGAGTGTACCACATGTGAGCAAAGGGATCAATAGACTGAAAGGACCCCCGATCCCACTCCCGAGAATGAAGAAAATGACGTATTTGAGAATAGGCTAGAAAATCTCCTCTGGGCAAGGCAGCACTAAGCCGGAAGGTTTCAAAAGACATCAGGACCCCCTTTTGAAGCACATCCCGAAAATTATGCAATCCTAATTGTGCCCACCGCCCAAATGCAGAACTCTCCCCTCCAGCTGGGAACAGGGGTTCCTCCCGCACTGCGCCCAAAATCGATCGAACCACCCCCCCCCCCCCAACGGCGACGGGTATCACACCACACTTTCAAAAGATGTTCCAGAAACGGGTTTCCCAGAACCACAAACCTCCTAGCACCAATGGAAGAAGACCACAGCAAATACTTCAAACAGGGGCGCCCCACAAATTGTTGTTCCAGACGGACCGCCAACTTATAATCAGCAATCTCCCAATCCAACAAAAGTCTCAATTGAGCGGCTCGGAAATACCAAAATAAATTCGGGACCGCACGCCCCCCCACTGGTCCTAGCCGCCCACAGAGCGGCCCTAGAGATACGAGAAGGCCTCCCCTGCCAAATAAAGCGAAAAAACAGAGTATGCAACTGTTTCAAAACTAGAGAAGGGACCGAAATCGGTAATGTTTGGAAAAGAAAAAGCAAGCGGGGTAAAACATTCATTTTAAGAACTGCTATGCGATCCCACCATGACAACCAAAACCCATTCCAGCGTTGAATATCATTCCTGATCTGTTGAATAAGCCGCGCATAGTTAACAGTAAACAATTGGGATAAGTCCGCAGGTAAACGAATCCCCAAGTAACGGATAACCCCAGGCGCCCAACGGAAAGGAAACCGGACAGCCAAACGACGTTGGTCTTCGTCTCCCAAGGTAACACTCAACAGTTCAGATTTATCCATATTCACCGTAAATCCCGAAACCCTCCCATACTCCAAAAAAAGATCAACAAGAATCGGCAATGAAACCTCCGGGTCCCGAACATACAACAACACATCATCGGCGAACAGTGCTAAACGATGTTCAAAATCTCCCACCTTCACCCCCAATAGATCCCCATGTTCCCGTATACGAATGGCTAAGGGTTCCATAGAGAGAGCAAACAACAAGGGAGATAAAGGACAGCCTTGTCGAGTGCCTCTCCCTATGGAAAAAAATTCGCTATAAATCCCATTAATACGCACAGTAGCCTTAGGAGCCCTATAAAAGGCTTGCACCCAAGCCAAAAAGAAAGAGCCCAGCCCCATCCGATGCATCACCTGCCATAAAAATTCCCATGCCACTTGATCGAAAGCCTTCTCTGCATCAATCGCCAAAAAGGCAATTTTTGCAGAAGTCCGCTGTGCAGCCCACAAAAGATGCAACGTTCGTCTAATATTATCACATACCTGCCGCTTTTGAACAAAACCAGATTGATCCAAATGTACCAGAGAGGGCAGTACCTTACCCAAACGAAGAGCCAAAACTTTTGCATCAGTATTCAATAACGAAATCGGTCTATACGACCCACACCCAATAGGATCTCTGCCCGGCTTAAGCAAGACCGAAATCCCTGCCTCCCCCATTGAATTGGGCAACGGGGAACCTCCCCGTACTCCATTCGCTACACGGACCAATAATGGAGCCAGAATCTCACGAAAAAGTTTATAAAATTGATTAGTATACCCATCTAGCCCAGGCGATTTACCCAACTTCAAATTAGCAATGACTCCCAAAACTTCCCCTAATTCAATAGGCTCATTAAGCAAATCTCTATCAGAGTCCGAAAGCTGCGGCAGCCGCATCGCAGAAAGGTACCCCTCAATGGCAGTGGAATCTCGCCCCACCGATGGCCGATACAAGTCTAAATAAAAATCAAGAAAAACTGAGCTAATAGCCGAATCAGTACAATGCACAGTGCCCGCAGAATCCCGAATCTTTGTAATAGTCGCTCTCACCTGCTTCAGCTTAATAAGTCGAGCTAAGCGAGATCCAGGTGTGTTATTATACTCATAAATAGTTTGGCGTAGGCGCAACCGCAAGAACTCGTACTCCTCCATCTGTAGTAAGGAAAGTTCTGCACGAACCTTAACAAGATGTTCACATACTAAGGGGTCCTGATGTCTCTGATGCAACTTCGTCAATCGCTCCAGCTGTTCATGAAGTGCCAAAGAACGCTGCGCCCGCAAACGCTTTCGGCGAGCACCCCATTTAATAAAAACGCCCCGTACCACCACCTTCAGTGCATCCCACAGAGTCGCATCAGTGACCGTATTGTTATCATTATGTTGAAGGTACTGAGCCACGGTCGCACCCACCTCTCGAATTACAGCTGGATCTTTTAATAAAGACTCATTAAGTCGCCAAAAACGACGTCCCACCCCCTCCCAATAACCCGCGCAGGCTACCCACACTGGTGCGTGGTCAGAAAGTTGGATAGCAACAATTTCGGCCTGTCGAATCCCGCCCCAGGAATTACGATGAACCCATACCCCATCAATGCGCGCATACGATCTATGTGCATGAGAGTAGTGAGTGTAAGAGCGCTGCGCTGGATGAGACAACCTCCAACTGTCTACCAAGCCCAGAGAAGAAAACAAAGATAGAAGAGCCTTTCTAGCGGCCCTAGTCGGAGAACGAGTCCCTCCCACAGAGTGATCCAGATGAACATCCGGGGTAACATTAAAATCTCCACCCAGATAAACAGAGCCTTTCACAAAACCCACCAATTCAGTTCTAAGGGACCCAAAATATTTTGCTTGACCAGTGTTGGGACCATACAGATTTATAATAGTGATGGGACGGCCCTGTAAGGTAGCCACTAGAGCCAAACATCTCCCTGCCCCATCCCGAAAGACTTGTTGAACCACTAGACCCAGTCCCTTTCTAACCAATATGGCCACCCCTCCCACCCTCTTCCCCGGCACCAACCCCTGGTGGGTCCAGATTTGATCAAAATAGGGAGATTGTAGGACTGCTACATCTCGAGGCCTTAAATGTATTTCCTGGAGTAAACAAACATCCCATTGCAAGCGTACCAACTCTTTAAATACAATACTGCACTTACCCGGACTATTAAGTCCATTAACATTCCACGAACCTAGAATAAAGAGCTTATTACCCTCCTTCCCCTTTCTATCCCCCCTAACCCCCCCAGATCCCACCCCCCTCCCCCCTCCCCTGCGCTGTTTCGAATCCCGAGCCTCAGGATTCGCCAGCGTGTAGAAAGTGCAATCCTCCCCCAAAGGCAATCATCACTCATCCATAAAGTCAATGAAACTTCCAACAAATGAATTCCCCCACAGTCACCATATGCCACTCCACCCCTCTCCATCCTGCACTCATCATCCTAGCACTCCCCCAACCCCTCATACCCCATACTTGCATTCTCTGAGCCCACCAGATCCCAAACCCCAACAACCAGAGAACCATACAACCTCAAACATACACCATGAGAACAGTACGTAAGAAACGAAAAAGCCCCAATCAAAGGGAGCAGTTTCAAACCAATGTCTCCAATTCTCCCAGGCAGTTCCAAGGGCCTGCGCTCAACAGTCCCAGTCAAAGCCCAGCAGCGAGGCAGATCAAAATAGTTGTACCAGTGTCCAAACACGTTCAGGTCTGGGATTTCACAGATTTCTTGCCAGAGCGCAACGCCATACTCCAAGGCTCGCCTTGTGCAGAAGTTGATGCTACTGCCGGAGGTCTGTTCCCTTCCATCGGAGTTCCGCAGCCCAGAGCTCTCATCTCCGCCCAAGCTTCCGACACTGTGGTCACTCGCCGAGATGTGCCATTAATGGTCATCCATATGCCAAAGGGGAATAGCCACCGATATTTATGGCCCCCCGAGCGCAGCACTTGTGTAACATCTTTAAACGCTCTGCGCTTCTGCAAAGTAGACCACGCCAAATCCTGGAAAACTCCCACGGCCAGATCTTTCCATCGGAGAGCTGCTTGTCTGCGGCCAGCCAATAAAATACATTCCTTCAGTGTAAACTCCCCAAAGCAGGCTATTATATCTCTTGCGCCCTGGGCCCTGGGAGCTCCCAGACTGCGGTGGGCCCGCACCAAAACGATAGACTCAGGGACTTCAGCTCCATCAGCCCTCAGTAGATGTGCACAAAAGGCTCTTACCACCTCTTTACTGTCCTGAAAAGCTTCCGTTTCAGGGATGCCTTTGAACCGCAGGTTGCATCTCCGAGAGCGGTTCTCCAAGTCTTCAACTTGTGCCTGCAGTTCCCGGAGCTCAGTCGATAGGCGACCCGTAACATCGGAGGTAGTGGATACTGTGGTAGTAAGATCAGTCACGTGGTCCTCGGAGGCCGAAACCCGAGTTCCCAGCTCACTGACCTCCGTACGGAGCTCTGCAATCGCCGCCCACACATCTCCCCTCACCCCAATTATTTCAGCTTTCAGCTCTGTAAACCAGGCAGCCATAGACTTTTTCGGTGCCTCTCCAGCCTCCCCCCACTTATCAGATATGCCTTCGTCTTCCGACTCGGACTGAGTCACCGGCCCGACCGCCATCTTTTTTTCTCTCCCGTGCCGCTCATCACCTCCGGGCCCGATTTTTCCGGCGGATCGCCGAAAAATTTAAATTTGTCTAGGCGTTTACGAGTCGCCATTAGCAGGGGGACCCCGGCAGCCGAAAATAGCGGCAAAGAAACAACACTGTGAAAGCGCCACTCGCAGATTATCACAAAAGCCCGACGGAGCTTCTGCTTCACGCTGCCATTCAGTGAGGTGACGTCCCCTATTTTAAATTTTATACTGTTAAACGCTTAGAATTTATGACTAGCGTTTTATCAAATTTGTAATAAACTTGAAACTTGAAAGGAAACACAATTCTGTTTGGAGATAGAGAAGAGGCTGGAGACAGAGCAAAGAAAGGAAAAAAAAAACCCAGAAGAGAAGGAGTAGACAGACAGAATAATTAAGAAAATTAAAAGAAATAAGCAGGAAAAACTCTGGATGCTCTTGGGGAAAGGGGGAGAAACAGCAGCTTTAGTTTAGACCCAGTTGCTGTTTAGTTCGACCATTGTGGCCTGTCAGACCAACCCAGCCACCTGGATTCTTGGGTTACACTAGGACTTGTAACATTTCATATTAACTCTTTGCCAGACACTTGTTGCTGGATCAGGTCATTGTAGGGCAGGGGTAGGCAAATCCGGTCCTCGAGAGCCACAGGCAGGTCAGGGTTTCAGGATATCCACAATGAATATGTATGAGATGGATTTGCATGAGATGCAAATCTATCTCATGCATATTAGGACTGGAATTGCCTACCCCTGATGTAGGGTTACCATATGCCTCCAGAAAAGCGCAGGGCCCGGAAGTAAAGTCAGAGAGAGGCAACCCTGACGCAGGCAGAAAGTTCGTAATGCGGCTCGCGCAGGGATAATTCAAGAGGTACGAGGGAAGGTGCGCACGCATGTGGCAGGGGGGTTCAGGAAGGAGCAGGTGGGGGCCGGTGCCCCTACCAAGAATGCGCCCAAGGCGGACCACCCCACCCCCACCCTTCCCTTACTATGCCACTGGGCACCCTTTATATAAAGCTCACAACGGTTCCCCTAAGGTGCCTTACTGCCCTGTTGGCATATCTATGTGGCCAGTCCTTGTCCCTCCCACGTTCAAACGGGCCTGAATTGGACATTTTGAACTTGGACGTTTTTGTATTCGAAAATGGCCATAAAAGTTAGGCACCTTAAGGGTCAAGACATCTACCCTGTTTCTCCGAAAATAAGACTTATCCTGAAAATAAGCTCTAGTTAAGATCAACCCCTGAAGATCCCCCACCGAATGTCCCCAACACTCCCCGACTCCATCCCTGATTCACCAAAAAAAATCGGACTCGTCAATTCAGCGATCGCCACCCCGGTGAGACCTGACATGCCTCTGCTCTGAGTCCTTCCAGAACAACTGCTGTCGCTGCTGTTTTTGGAGGCCTCGGAGCAGAGGTATGTCAGTCTCACGGTGTGGAGGGTCAGTGGAGTTCTGCTGCACTAGGGGTGACGGGAGGAAAAATGCTGCCATGGGGAAGGGGGGGTGGAGAGAAAGGAAAGAGGAATAACTAGGGTGTAGGAGAGGAAGGGAGAGATGATTGTTGTACATGAAAAAAATAAGACATCCCCCGAAAATAAGCCCTAATGCAGGGGTCTCCAAAGTCCCTCCTTGAGGGCTAATCCAGTCGGGTTTTCAGGATTTCCCCAATGAATATGCATGAGATCTATGTGCATGCACTGCTTTCAATGCATATTAATTGGAGAAATCCTGAAAACCCGACTGGATTCGGCCCTCAAGGAGGGACTTTGGAGACCCCTGCCCTAATGCATTTTCAGGGAAACCCGGTATGTGTAATCAATTTTTATTTTCAGAAATAAAATCCAACCAAGAAAGAACAGTCAACAGAAGAAATACAAAAAAATAGAACCATTATACTGACACACAGACCCGGCACCCAAGCTCCCCCCCCCCCGTACATCCCCAGCCCCAGATCCATAGTCAAAGCAGTGGGCTTGGACTCCGATGGCCCACTGCAGAAGAATGAAAAACCCACCCCTATCACCCCCACTCTAATGAACTCAGACCTGAAAATGAAAAGGCAAAAAAAAAAGATAAATCAATAAATTATAATATTCCTCTCACACACCCTGGAGGGTCAAGACATCTAAATAGAGAATTTTTAAATATAAAATTTGGATGTCTAACGGTTTCGAAAATGGCCATTTCCCCGCCTTACCTTTTAGACTTTTTGTGAGAAACGTCCAAAGTTGGACAATCCAAAATGCCCCTCCATAAGTACAAAGTAGTAACATAGTAGATCGGGGCAGATAAAGACCTGAACGATGTTGTTGGTTTCAGTGCGGTGATCTTGCTCCACAGACTCCGGAAAAAGAAGGACGAATTGAGACTTCCATTGCTTTCTATCTGTCCTCATTGCATCCATTAGAGTAAAACCTGAATGTCTCAAACCGTACTTCTTTTTCTGGAGGCGTAAGGTGACCCTACACCAGGAGTTGGCAATTCCAGTCCTCGAGAGCCACAGGCAGGTCAGGTTTTCAGGATAGCCACAATAAATATGCATGAGATAGATTTGCATCTCAAGGAGGCAGTGCATGCAAATCCATCTCATACATATTCATTGTGGATATCCTGAAACCCTGACCTGCCTGTGGCTCTCGAGGACCGGAATTGTCTACCCCTGCCCTACACTGACCTGATCCAGCAACGAGTGTCTGGCAAAGAGTTAATTTGAAATGTTACAAGTCCTAGTGCAGGGGTCTCAAAGTCCCTCCTTGAGGGCCGCAATCCAGTCGGGTTTTCAGGATTTCCCCAATGAATATGCATGAGACCTATGTGCATGTACTGCTTTCAATGCATATTCATTGGAGAAATCCTGAAAACCCGACTGGATTGCGGCCCTCAAGGAGGGACTTTGAGATCCCTGTCCTAGTGTAACCCAAGAATCCAGGTGGCTGGGTTGGTCTGACAGGCCACAATGGTCGAACTAAACAGCAACAGGGTCTAAACTAAAGCTGCTGTTCCTCCTCCTTTCCCCAAGAGCATCCAGAGTTTTTCCTGCTTATTTCTTTTAATTTTCTTAATTATTGGGTAATGAACATCTCTGACTGTCTGCTCCTTCTCTTCTCTTCTGTTCTTTTTTTTCCTTTCTTTGCTCTGTCTCCAGCCTCTTCTCTATCTCCAAACAGAATTGTGTTTCCTTTCAATAAAATTACAGTAGTGTACTACTGCATACCAGTAGAACTACATTTCCCAGCATCCACCCTCAGCTGCAAGCTCCCCCTTCCTGTGACATCACCTCCTTGTGGAAGGGGTGGTGCTTGTTATACTGTACTGTATGGTGCTGACGCCCAGAAAAGTACAAAGCTGTGCTGAGGGAGCCCTGCAAGGAGGGAGAGAGACAGAGCTGGATCTGGGGCTCTGGAGAAGGGCGGAATAATGGCTGCAGGGCTTTCTGCTCAGCAGGTAGGAGACTGGCAGGAAGTGGGCAGCAGGGCATGCAGTGCCAGACAATGCCATCCAGTCTCTTTCTCTCTCTCTCTCACACACATGTTGCATGAGGCAAGCAGAAGAAGAAATGAGCCTGGCACTGCTCAATCCATTCCTGGGGCTCTTCTTCCTGATTCTCCTCCCCTCAAATGCAGCTGTTCCTCCTGCTTTAGAATACTGTCTGCATCCTGGCATCTCTTATATTCTCTTTTCTCTCCTCTTCCCCTTTCAGGTCCTGGGCAGTGCTGGCCTCACCTATGTACTAGGTGAGGGCCTGGCTCAGGGCGCCGGTGATAGAGGGCACCAAAATCCCAAAATTTTGAGGGACAGATGCTGGACTGAGATTTTGGCACCCTTTATCATCAGTGTCCTGAGCCAGTGCATGACCTGGTCCAGCAGGAGGGGGAAGATACCAGATCAAAGGGGGGGGGGGGGAGGGGAGAAGGAAAGATACCAGATTCCAGGAGGGTGGTGCCAATATAAAATTTTGGCTTAGAGTGCCACAGCCCCTTTAGCCAGCTTACGTCCTGGGGAGAGAGATCCTTGGTGTCCTCTTCTTCCCGTGATTAAATGTCAGGACTCTCAGGAGAATGAAGCCAGCTGAAATCTAATGCATTCTGAGCACTTCACATGTCCCTGAGTGTTTCTGGTTTGTGTTTTAGATGCGGGAGACATTTGAGCACATCGCTGTCTCTTTCTCCCAGGAGGAGTGGGGGTATTTAGATAAAGAGCAGAAGGAGCTTTACAGGGAGGTGATGAAGGAGAATTAACAGACCCTGATCTCACTGGGTATTTATTTATTAATTCAATTTTCTAAACTGTTCTCCCAGGGGGGGGGGGCTCAGAAGGGTTGACATTAATTTATTTAGGTACTTGAGCATTTTTCCCTGTCTGTCCCAGTGGGCTCACACTCTATCTAATGTACCTTGGGCAATGGAGGGATTAAGTGACTTGCCCAAGGTCACAAGGAGCAGTGTGGATTTGAACCCACAACCTCAGGGTGTTGAGGCTGTAGCTTTAACCCCTGCTCCACATCTCTTTACAGCTAGGAAGCAACATATCAGCTAAAGTTAAAGATGAGGCACAACATTGCGTTCCTCAGGACATAAGGACTTACCTGTCCCATCTAGGAAGGAAATTTGATTGCAGACGATGAGGGCAGGCACATTTTCCTGTGCTGGTCCAGAGGTAAGGAATAAGCTCATGCATTATATATGCCAACAAGGGGATTTGATTAACTTTTTTTAAAAACCCAATTAAAACACCATTTGTTTTGTGAAATTAAGTATGGCTGTCGGGGGGAGTCAAGGAGTAGGGGTAGAGAGATTATTTGTAATCAATAAGAATAGCCTTACTGGGTCAGACCAATGGTCCATCAAGCCCAGTAGCCCGTTCTCACGGTAGCCAATCAGGTCACTAGTACCTGGCCAAAACCCAAGGAGTAGCAACATTCCAGAGCTGAGATTGTAAGAACTTAAGAATTGCCACTGCTGGGTCAGACCAGTGGTTCATCGTGCCCAGTAGTCCGCTCACATGTTGGCCCTCTGGTCAAAGACCAGCGCCCTAACAGAGACCAGCCCTACCTGCATATGCTCCGGTTCAGCAGGAACTTGTCTAACTTTGTCTTGAATCCCTGGAGGGTCTTTTCCCCTATAACAGCCTCCGGAAGAGCGTTCCAGTTTTCTACCACACTCTGGGTGTAGAAGAACTTCCTTACATTTGTACGGAATCTATCCCCTTTTATCTTTAGAGTGTCCTCTCGATCTCCCTATCTTGGAGAGGGTGAACAATTCCCTTCATTATCTTGAATGTTTCGATCATGTCCCCTCTCAATCTCCTCTTTTCAAGGGAGAAGAGGCCCAGTTTCTCCAATCTCTCCCTGTACGGCAACTCCTCCAGCCCCTTAACCATTTTAGTCGCTCTTCTCTGAACCCTTTCGAGTAGTATTGTGTCCTCAGATGGAGTTAGGAGGTGGATTGAGTTAGACACCAGTCAGTGTCGTACCTAGGGTATATGGCACCTGGGGCCCATCATTTTTTGACACCCCCCAATGTAAAAAAATATTTTTTGTAATAACCATGAAACGGAATAAATGGTCATAATAGAAACAGGCAGTGAAAATTTTCTTTTATTGAACCTCATATATGTAACCATTATTCCAAAAATAATATAAATTATGTCTGAATTGTCATGACATCAGAAGTACATATGGAGTAGTTGCAGGTGATGCTTGGGACAGTTCTGATTACATTACATTACATTACATTAGGGACTTCTATTCCTCCTATACCTTGCAGTTCAAGGCGGATTACAAAAGAGCTAACTGGACATTTCCAGTGAAGTTACAACAGTTTTTGGGTTTTTTGGGGTTTTTTTTGGTTACAAGGGAGGAGAGGTACCTGGATTAATTCCGGAAAAACTTGCAAATTGGATATTAAATTGACTGTACGTTACTGTGTGATATAACAAATAGATTACAGAGTACAAATAAGATTACGTTACATTTCAGGGATCCGAATACTTGGTTGGTGTTTTGGGGAGGAAGAGATTATTTAAGTGGAGGTTTTGAAGGAGAATTTATCTAGGAGGAGGGGGAAGGGTTGGGTTAAGATATCTGGATAAATTTTTTGAAAAGTAGGGTTTTGATTTCTTTTCGAAAAGTTTTGAAGTTGCCCGTTGCTGTCAACAGGTTGGAGATGGAGTGGTTAAGTTTTGCTGCTTGCGTCGCCAGAAGGTTATCAAACATCTTTTTGCGCTGAGTGCCCTTGAGTGGAGGGAAGGCAAAAGGGTTCGGAGTTCTTCTTTGTCTTGAGGTGAGGATCTGGTTTAGGCGGTTGTTTAGATAGGGGGGGCGGAGCCATTTAATGCTTTGAATAATAGCAGTAGAATTTGAATTGAATTCGTGCTTGCATAGGTAGCCAGTGAGAATCTAGGAAGGCAGTTGTAATATGATCATATTTTCTCAGGGAGTAGATCAGTCTGAGGGCAGTGTTTTGTATAGTCTGAAGTTGTTTTATCATGTTGGCAGGACAAGGTAGATAGAGGGAATTGCAATAGTCCAGTAGATCTAAGACTAGGGATTGGACAATTAGCCTGAATTGTGCTGGGTCGAAGAATTTTCTTATTTTACGTAGATTTCTCATAATTAAAATGGAGACAGTATCTCTAATGTTCGAGTGGGTGCTCACCTGGGAAGTAGTGATCATCAAATGGTTTGGCTTGATATAATGGCTAAAGTAGAGAGCGGCCGCACGATACTTAAAGTCCTAGATTTCAAACGTACGGACTTTAATGCAATGGGAGAGTACCTGAAGAAAGAGCTGTTAGGATGGGAGGACATAAGAGAAGTGGAAAGACAGTGGTCTAAGCTGAAAGGAGCGATAAAAATGGCTACGGACCTTTATGTGAAGAAAATCAATAAAAACAAGAGAAAAAGGAAGCCAATATGGTTCTCCAATCTAGTGGCTGAGAAAATAAAGGCGAAAGAGTTGACGTTCGTGAAATATTAAAAAACCCAAGAAGAGGGGAGCAGAAATGACTACAGGGTGAAACTGAAAGAAGCCAAGAGAGAGATACGTCTGGCGAAAGCACAAATGGCTAACAATGTAAAAATGGGAGACAAAAAGTTTTTCAGATATATTAGTGAAAGGAGGAAGATGAAAAATGGAATTGCTAGGCTAAAAGATGCTGGGAACCAATATGTGGAGAGTGATGAGGAGAAAGCAAATGTGCTAAACAAATACTTCTGTTCTGTGTTCACAGAAGAAAATCCTGGAGAAGGACCGAGATTGTCTGGCAAAGTTACACGAGAAAATGGAGTAGATTCTGCGCCATTCACGGAGGAGGGTGTTTATGAGCAACTTGAAAAACTGAAGGTGGACAAAGCGATGGGACCAGACGGGATCCATCCCAGGATACTAAGGGAGCTCAGAGAGGTTCTGGCGAGTCCTATTAAAGACTTGTTCAACAAATCTCTGGAGATGGGAGTGATTCCTGGGGATTGGAGGAGAGCGGATGTGGTCCCTATTCATAAAAGTGGTCACAGGGATGAAGCAGGAAACTACAGGCCAGTGAGCCTCACTTCAGTTGTTGGAAAAATAATGGAAGTGTTGCTGAAAGAAAGGATAGTATATTTTCTTGAATCTAATGGGTTACAGGATCCGAGGCAACATGGCTTTACAAAAGGTAAATCGTGCCAAACGAACCTGATTGAATTTTTTGATTGGGTGACCAGAGAGCTGGATCGAGGACATATGCTAGATGTAATTTACTTGGATTTCAGCAAAGCCTTTGATACAGTTCCTCATAGGAGACTGTTGAACAAACTTGAAGGGCTGAAGTTAGGACCCAAAGTGGTGAACTGGGTCAGAAACTGGCTGGTGGTTAATGGAAGTCGCTCGAAGGAAGGAAAGGTGAGTAGTGGAGTCCCTCAGGGATCAGTGTTAGGTCCAATCCTGTTCAATATGTTTATGAGTGCTAGAATATATATGTGTGTGTCTGGTTTTTTTTTTTTTTTTTCTCTCTCCTTAGTCGCTTTCTGTATTTCTGTCTGTTTTTTTTATTTTTTTTTCCTTAGCTGTCCACTACCACCCCTTGCCTGCTCCCCCTGTCCATTCTCCCTTCCTTTTACCTCCCCTGTGTCCTCCACCACCCTATCACTGTCCACCTTATCCATCAGAAGCCCTTCTCCCTTTGTTTTACCTCCCCCTGTCCATCATCACCTCCTTCCTGCTCCCCCTGTCCAGCAGTAGGCCTGTCTTTATTTTTCTGCCCCCCCTCCCTGTTCATCAGCACCTCTTCCCCTGTCCATCAACCCCTTTTCTGCCCTCCATTTCCGTGTGTTGCAGCATTTCCCTCCCAGCCCCACTTCCCTGTGCAGTATTTGCCTCCCCCCCATACATTACTTCTTAACTCCATGCCCTACTTATGTGTTTTCTGGGTTTGGCTGCTGCGGCCTGCAGTCACCGCGACCGACATTTGACTCGGGCCGCCGCGGCCGACATCCGACTCGGGCCGCCACCCGACTCGGGCCGCCGCGCCGCAGGAGAAGCAGTGCCCAACTTAAAACCCGTAAGGGCGGTCGAAATCCAGCTCGGGGGGGGAGGAAGAGAGAGAGCGGAGAGGCGGCGACCGCTGCGTCTTTGAAGAGGGAGCAGGACAGATTGTAAGCCGCGCAAGCGCACTTCCTATGTGTCGCTACAGCTCACGGAAAACCGGCGCACACATAGGAAGTGCGCATGCGCGGCCTAGCGTTTTATTATATTAGATTACATGTAAATGGTTTGTCTCCTGTGTGACTCTTTTGGTGAATTTTTAGATCTGAAAGCCATCTACAGCTACTATTACACTTATTACAGTGGTGCCTCACACAACGAACTTAATCCGTTCCAGGAGCAAGTTTGTTATGTGAAACGTTCGTTGTGTGAAACGCGTTTTCCCATAAGAATACATGTAAAACAAAATAATTCGTTCTGCAGCCCTGTTTTCCCATAAGAATACATGTAAAACAAAATAATTCGTTCTGCAGCCCTACATTTCCCTCCCTCCACCTCACCTTATATGCAGAGTTTGCCAGCTTTCTTTTTCACCCAGCCGCACGCTTTCAAAAAGCTGTGCACGCGCAGCTGCTGAAGTTGATCAATGTTCTCCTCTCCTGCAACTTCCGGTTTCCGGTTGCGTCAGAGGAGAAGATTGAACAACAGAGCATGCGCGCATGTGCTGCTCTTTGAAAGTGTGTGGCTGGCCGAAAAAGAAAGCCGGAAAACTCGGCATCTAAGGTAAGGTGGAGGGAGATGATGGAACACTGCATTCAGACAGGAGGGTGCTGCTGTTCCCGGCTCACATTAGGAAGCGGCGAGAGTAGTTCCGCCCCCCCCGGGCCCCTCGGGCGACTTCGTTGTGTGAAATGAAGTTCGTTATAGGGAGCAAGACAAAAAGTTCGTTATGCGCAGCGTTCGCTGTGCGAGGCGTCCGTTATGCGAGGCACCACTGTACATTTAAATATAGTGTGGATCATTAGATGAATTTTTAGATATGAAAGGCGAGTAAAACTTATTACATTCACTACATTTAAACTGGTCTCCCGTGTGGTTCATTTGGTGTCATTATAGATGTGAGAGCTGAGTGAAGCTTTTATTACACTCAGTACGTGAAAATGGCTTTTCACCTGTGTGAAGCTTTTGGTGAGATTTTAGACATGAAAGATAAGAAAAACATTTATTACACTCAGTACATCTATATGGCTTCTCACCTGTATGAATCTTTTGGTGAATTTTTAGTTGTGAAAGAAGAGTGAAGCTTTTATTACACTCAGTACATGTATATGGCTTCTCACCTGTGTGAATCTTTTGGTGTCTTTTTAGATGTGAAAGCTGAGTGAATTTTTTCTTACACTCAGTACACGCAAATGGTTTCTCACCTGTATGAATCATTTGGTGAGTTTTTAGACATGAAAGATAAGGGAAACATTTATTACACTCAGTACATGAAAATGGCTTCTCAGCTATATGATTGTTTTGGTGACTTTTTAGTTGTGAAAACCGTAGGAAGCTTTTATTACACTCAGTACACGTAAATGGCTTCTCACTTGTATGAATTGTTTGGTGCCTTTTTAGATGTGAAAGATTATTGAATCTTTTATTACACTCAGTACACGTAAATGGCTTCTCACCTGTATGAATCTTTTGGTGCCTTTGTAGATGTGAAAGAAGAGTGAATCTTTTATTACACTCAGTACATGCAAATGACTTCTCACCTGTATGAATCTTTTGGTGCCTTTTTAGATATGAAATATTAGTGAAGCTTCTATTACACTCAGTACATGTAAATGGCTTCTCACCTGTATGAATCTTTTGGTGCCTTTTTAAATGTGAAATATTAGTGAAGCTTTTATTACACTCAGTACACGTAAATGGCTTCTCACCTGTATGAATCATTTGGTGCCTTTTTAAAGTTGAAAGCAGAGTGAAGCTTTTATTACACTCATTACATGCAAATGGCTTCTCACCTGTGTGAAGCATTTGGTGATTTTTTAGACATGTAAGATGAGAGAAACATTTATTACACTCAGCACATGTATGTGGCTTCTCACCTGTATGAATTTTGTTGTGATCTTTTAGATGTGAAAGCCGAGGGAAGCTTTTATTACACTCAGTACATGCAAATGGCTTCTCACCTGTATGAATCTTTTGGTGGAGTTTTAGTTGTGAAAGCCAAGTGAAGTTTTTATTACACTCAGTACATGCAAATGGCTTCTCACCTGTATGAATCTTTTGGTGGCTTTTTAGTTGTGAAAGCCGAGTGAAGCTTTTATTGCACTCAGTACATGTAACTGGTTTGTCTGCTGTGTGGATCATTTGGTGAATTTTAAGTTGTGAAAGCCAAATGAAGCTTTTATTACAATGAGCACATGTAAATATTTTGTTTCCTTGGTGAATAAGTTGATTACTTTTTAGATTGGAAAGTCCAGTGAGGCTTTTATTGGGCTCACTAGCTGTTAATGGTTTCTTATTTATTTGACTCCTCTGGTGCATTTGGCGCTCTGAAAACAGATCAAATCTCCTATTACTCTTACTCCAAATAAAATTGGTTTTCTTATTATATGGAGTACGTGTAAATTCTTTCTGTTGTTTTTTTCCTTTCTTTTCTCCCTGATTACATTTAGAAGTCACTTGATCACTATTATTATTTTGGAAGGGTTTCTCTGCTAGGTGTCTCTGCTGCTCGGGGATGATATTGAGCTCCCTGTTACTCCTGTCACACTCAGTCACTCCATCTGCTGAGTCTCCTGCACTGTTTCTCTGCTCCTCTGATTCCTGCTGACGATTCCTTCTATTTCTCCTCTTAGTTCCCTGAGAAATATTCTCAAAGACATGTTCTAATTGGCTTTGAATCGGTTCTTGTTGATTCTTTTCTCTCTTCTTTTCTTGCATGATCTGATGACCTACCGGACATAAACAGAAGATATTAATCAAGTGTTAGAAGACAGTGATGCTAAGATATTAACCGTGTTTAATAAGAAGAAGGATAGCTAATGTAGCAATGAACTACGAATGTCTTAAGAACCAAGGTTCTTTCCTATAAAGAGATTAGGTTTTACCTTGCTAATATATTTTTCTGCTCTAAATAAAATAAATATTTGAGCCAACAACAATCAAACGTGGAAACAAGCATGCCAACAGAAGCATTAAGGGAGCTCAAGTAGTACCCCCAAATTACCCCAGTAATAGACTCCTCTTCATGTACTTAAGGTCTGACTGGCATCCAAGTTATAGGCTGGAAGAGGAACATTCTGAGTGAGACAGTAGGCAGGTGCAGGAAATAAATGACAGGGTGGGGGACCAGAATGACACACCTATCTCCTAGAAAAGGTATTAGCAAGGTAAGTGCCTAATCTCTTTTTCTAATGCAATAGGTGTGTCATTCTGGACAAGTGGGACATACAAAAGCCGTCCCAGAAATCTAGGGCGGGATGACTGCCCCAGGATGTAGTACTGAGGACCCAAAGATAGAGTCCTCCCTTGCCGTCACATCTACTCTGTAAAACCTTAGCAAACCAATGTAGAATAGCCGGGCTCGCGTGCAGAAGGGAAGAACTGTAGGTGGCAGTAGAGCTCCCAGTGAAGTAGGAGGCTTACAGAGTGGATTTCTTCTGCAAAGGCTCGCAGCCATGGGGAGATTACCCGCTTGTCCAGAATGACACACCTATTGCACTGGAAATAGCTATTTCATAAAAAATGTGGACCACATTTTTGGATTCCCAAACTTGTAGAATGACAAGTATATTGTTAAATACTTTAAATGGCTAAAGCTGTCGATGAGACCTTTTTTTCAGGCAATAATTCATTCTACAGAAAAACCTTTGATGGCTGGAATAAAACCACTTATATTAAACAAAGAAACATGATGGCAGATAAAGACCAAATGGCTCCTCCAGGCTGCCCATCCGCAGCATCCATTATCTCCTCTTCCTAAGAGATCCCACGTGTCTATCCCAAGTTTTCTTGAATTCAGACGCAGTCTCTGTCTCCACCATCTTTACTGGGAGAATGTTCAATGCATTTACCACCCTTTCTGTAAAAAAGTATTTCCTTAGATTACTCCATCCTATAAGAACATAAGATTTGCCGTTACTGGGTCAGACCAGTGGTTCATCGTGCCCAGCAGTCCGCTCACGTGGCAGACCTTAGGTCAACGACCAGTATCCTATTTAAATCTAGCCTTACTTGTGTATTTTCTGTTCCAGTAGAACTTATCCATCCTTGTCTTGAATCCCTGAAGGTTGCTTTCTCTTAAAACAGCCTCCGGAAGAGCGTTCCAGATTTCTACCACTCTCTGGGTGAAGAAGAACTTCCTTACGTTTGTACGGAATCTCCAAGGTGAACAATCTCTCTTTCTCTACTAAGTCAATTCCCTTCAATATCTTGAATGTTTCTATCATGTCTCCTCTGTCTTCTCTTCTCAAGGGAGAAGAGGCCCAGTTTCTATAGCCTCTCGTTGTATGGCAACTCCTCCAATCCCTTAACCATTTTTTGTCGCTCTTCTCTAGACCCTTTCGAGTAGTACTATGTCCTTTTTCATGTACAGTGACCAGTGTTGGATGCAGTATTCCAGGTGAGGGCCTGGTATAACGGCATGATAACCTTTTCAGATCCGTTTGTGATCCCCTTCTTAATCATTCCTAGCATTCTGTTTGCCCTATTCACCGATGTCGACCGGGTCACCCTCACTCCTTCGAAGAAGTGCAGTAAGTTTGTCAAGCAAGATCTTCCTTTGCTGAAGACATGCTGG
Source organism: Geotrypetes seraphini (assembly GCF_902459505.1). Taxonomy (NCBI): domain Eukaryota; kingdom Metazoa; phylum Chordata; class Amphibia; order Gymnophiona; family Dermophiidae; genus Geotrypetes; species Geotrypetes seraphini. The sequence goes on from NC_047085.1 coordinate 505,253,289, forward strand.
CTGGTCCTCATCAGTTTGTGTCCGTCAAGGTGATTGATAATGCGGTCCTTTATTAGGGCCTCTACCATCAGACTCACTGGTCTATAGTTTCCCGGATCTCCCTTCGAACCTTTCTTGAAGATTGGCGTAACATTTGCCACTTTCCAGTCTTCCGGAATCTTTCCTGATTTGATCCACAGATTGGCTATTAGTTGAAGCAGTTCAGCTATAACCCTTTTCAATTCCTTGATTACCCTTGGGTGGATGCTGTCCGGTCCCAGGGATTTATCATTTTTAAGTCTATCAATCTGTCTGCATACCTCTTCTAGACTGACCATCATCCCTGTCAGTTTCCCCTCTTCGTTTCCCGCTTATAGCCTGTCAGCTTCTGGTATGTTGTGTATATCCTCTTTGGTAAATACAGACACAAAAAATGTGTTCAGTTTGTCGGCGATGGCTTTGTCCTCCTTTAGCACTCCCTTCATCCCCTGGTCATCTAGCGGCCCCACCGCTTCCTTTGCCTTTCCCCTTAATATCTTGAAAGAACGGCTTAAAGTTTTTGGCCTCCTTGGCTATTTGTTCTTCGTAGTCTCTTTAGCCCCTCTTACCTCTTTATGGCACCTGCTTTGATGTTGTTTTTGCTTTTTCCAGTTTTCTTCCATTTTTGTCCTTTTCCATTCCTTAAACGAAATCTTCTTGTCTCTATTCGCTTCCTTCACTGCTACAGTGAGCCACACCAGTTTCTTGTTCTTCTTCCTCTTGGAACCCTTGTTGATATGCGGTATATATAAATTTTGCACCTCTGTAACTGTGTCCTTAAAAAGGGACCATGCTTGCTCTAGCGTATTTACAGTGCTTATCCTCTTCCTAATCTTCTTCCTCTCCATGACTCTCATCCCTTCGTAGTTCCCTTTTCGGAAGTTCAGTGCCATAGCCATCGTTCTGGATCAATTTTTTGTTCCTATGTCTAGGTTGAAGTGGATCATGTTGTGATCATTGTTTCTCAGCATCCCTTCTACTTCTATACCTTGTGCCGGTCCTCATAGTCCATTTAGAATTAAGTCTAGAATTGCATTTCCTCTCATATTTTCCATGACAAGTTGTTCCAGGAAGCAATCGCCTACAGCATCCAGCTGGAGTTGCCTAGGTTCTAATCTATCCCCGGATAATTGAAGTCATCCATGAAGTCGTTGCCTCCCTTGCATTCGTTTTTAATCTCGTCTGTCATTTCTTCATCAGTAGTAGTAGTAGTAGTCGGTAGTAGATGCCAATCTTCGTATCCGTTCCATTTGTTCTCAGTATTTTGGCCCATAGAGACTCTACCTTATTGTTCGTTTCCGGTGTATTCTCTCTGTTAGACTCAATTCCCTCTTTTATGTATAGGACAATACCTTTGTGTCCTATTCTGTCTCTGCAGTATAGTTTGTATCCTGGAGGCACAGTGGCCCAGATGTTGTCCTCGTTCCACCATGTTTCCGTGATGCCCTCTCATTGCAGTTTCCTTTCAAATTAAAGAGACTCGACTCATGCACATTTACATTACATAGGTATTTAAACGTCTCTATCATATCTCCCCTCTCCCGCCTTTCCTCCAAAGTATACAGATTGAGATCTTTAAGTCTGTCCCCATACGCCTTATCATGAAGGCCACACATAATTTTGGTAGCCTTCCTCTGTACTGACTCCATCCTTTTTATAACTTTTTGAAGGTTCGGCCTCCAGAATTGTACACAATATTCTAAATAAGGTCTCACCAGAGTCTTATGCAGAGGCATCAATACCTCCTTTTTCCTACTGGCCATACCTCTCCCTATGCACCCTAGCATTCTTCTAGCTTTCACTATCACCTTTTCAACCTGTTTGGCCACCTTAAGATCATCAAACAGGTTGAAAAGCTGACGGTGAAAGCCAGAAGGATACTAGGTTGCATAGGGAGATGTATGGCCAGTAGGAAAAAGGAGGTATTGATGCCCCTGTATAAGACTCTGGTGAGACCTCATTTAGAATATTGTGTACAATTCTGGAGAACGTACCTTCAAAAAGATACAAAAAGGATGGAGTTGGTCCAGAAGAAGGCTATTAAAATGATTTTTTTTTTAGGGAGGGTGGGGGGGAGAAAAACATTTATGGAAAATAATGAAATGTTCTTTGAAACATACACCTTACATTATAAGAGAAATAATATTCCAGAAATATTTATTTATTTTTAGTATTTATAATACAACTTATAGTCTAAGTGGCTTACAGTCAGGTTCTCAAGTGTTTATCCCTATCTGTCCTGTTGGGATCACACTCTATCTAATGTCCCTGGGGGAATGGGGGGATTAAGTGACTTGCCCAGAGTCACAAGGAGCAGTGTGGCTTTGAACCCACAACCTCAGGGTGCTGTGGACGTAGCTCTAACCACTGCGCCAGTATAGAAGGAAATGTGAAGGTGTTTGATATAGGAAGAGTTAAGAGGTTGGGGAGAATAAAATGTTAGTTAAGTTAATGTTCACTCTGTGTGACAATAAGGTATTGTGCCATAAAATGGATCTTTGCCCCTCATATAAGAACCCGAGTATCTCATGCATGCTCAGATAAAGATGAGCCTGGTTTGGAAATTTAGGTTACAATGCCAGACTTTATCTCAGCGGTTTCACCCCCGTCCCTCTTATTATTGCACTCACCTGAGCAGCTGCTTCTCCCAGGTTCTCTTTCCTCTGATCCTGGCTCATCCTTGATGTACGGCTCTTCCCCTCGTTCAATGCGGCATATGATGTCAGGAGCGACGGTCAGAGATCCTGTTCCTGGGGTAAGAAAACTGCATTAGGTTTCCCCAAATTATTTACTGACCGAGTCCCTCAAATTTAAGACGTAGGAGAAATGTCTAGCATAAAGAATTTCACCAACTTCAGTGAGCAAAAATATCCAAACACTCGGTTAAAGGAATCATTTCAAGCCCTGCAAAAGTCCCATAAATCCTCTTTACTTATCTTTATAATCTATGTCCCATTCTAGATAATATAAAACATTATCAGCCTCATTTCATTATGTTTGAACTATCTCTTCCTTGAGGCCAAGGTTTGGTTTAAATTTGGGACTCTTTGTTACAAAGCCAAACACAGTCAGGCACCTGGTTATTTTTTGGAGTAATTTACATTTTTTAAGGTGGTTTGTCCACTAAGGATAACTTCATTGTTTGTGTCTCCTCCATTGTGAGGATGTCTTTACAAGAAATTTTTGCATCGAACAATTGCATATCAGGCTGCCAGTTGGAATTCGGAACTGCGTATTTTGTTTGCTTCTTGGATTTCCGAAAACTATTGAAGACTTCCCTTTACGTAAGATTTTTAGGAAAGTAAAGAAGATGATATTTCTTTTATATTTCACTGTGGTGTACAGTCTCTTGATGATGGAAATCACATCGATATGGAAGGTATTGCGGTCTAGAAATGGATTTTAATGTAATAAGGTCTCCTTCATCTCATCCAAACCGATGTGAGCTCAGAGAAACCTCAGGAAGCCAAAATAATTTTCCTACATCCCCCCTCCAGAGAGAACTTTCCTGCAGTAAGTGTTAACCATTTCAGAGATTACCCTCAACCAAAGCAGTAAGAATTTCTTTTCAATTCTAAATCTAGGTATTTCTTGATATTTTTATCAACTTGTCACCAATTGTGTTTATCCTTTTGTTTGACCATTCGTTCCATATAGTTGGATTACCTTCCTTTAAGGGAATTAAATCTGCTGGGAAGCTCAGTTGATCTTTTGTTTTCAAATTTGTAGAGATCTGGAATGAACTTCCCGACTCCATTAGGCTTTTAGGCCAGCTGCAATTATTTCGTAAATTCCTGAAAACTTTTTTGTTGTCGCAATTTTTAAATGGTTTAACTACAGCCTCAATGAAATGATAATATTATAGTAATTTTTCTTATGCTTTTCTTATATACTTTAGTTTTAAATTAGTTCTTCCTTCTTTTATGTTTTCTGCTATGTACTCTAGTCTTAATTATATGTGAACCGAGTCGAACTCCATTGGGAGATGACCCAGTATATAAATCAAAGATTAGATTAGACCTTCCATTTTTTTTCCACATTAAATTTTTATTAATATTTTCGATTGATAATACTAACAGCAGCAAACAAGAAGTAACATCAGGATATAAACCTAATTGTGTCCGACATAGAATCTAATGCAATCAACAAATATGACACAAGAGCTCTATAAAAGAGCCCCCACCCTCCCCCTGTTGTACAGCAAATCTCACAGTGGGAGCATCCAGTTGACTCTTCAAGACACTCCCCCATAGCAAAACTATCATTCTCCAGTAACCACTCCACATGTTATACATCATTCTTCGAGGAGAATTCATCAAGCTCTCTGCATGGAAGACTAAATCAGCCCTTCAAAAGGAGAAGACATTGGAGCAATCCATTAAACATTTAGAATCACAACATATGTCTGACCCTTCCCCTAGCTCACCCGTATAAAGCAAAAATATGAATATAACTCCTTGCTCTCATATAAAGCTAGAAGGGATCTATTTGTTCAGGCGTCTGGGCACTATGTAGGAGACAATCTCATGGGAAAGTCCCTAGCGAAATATCTCAAAACTAAACAAAATAAATTCCATATACCATCCATACAGTTTGACAATGGACATCCGGAAACAGATCAAACGCTAATATCCTCACATTTTGAAAAATTCTACTCTAATTTATATAAATCAGAATCGCGCTCCTCTACATCGGATATTGACACATATTTGGACCAGATATCCCATCCTACACTTCAATATCGATAGAGGAAATAAAAAACGCTATATCCTCTATGACTACTAACAAAGCCCCAGGTCCCGATGGATTACCTAGTGAATTCTATAAAACCTTTAATACTATCATGGCTCCTCAACTTTTGTCTTACTTTAATTACGTTCACTTTTGCCCCGAGATACAATATAATTTTGCCGAAGCCACTATCATAATTTTTCCTAAACCAGATTAAGATCCCACTCTAGTTAAAAATTATAGGCCAATCTCCTTACTAAATCTAGATTATAAGATCTTGGCTAAAATTTTGTCCACACGTTTGAATAATGCAATACATTCCATCATTCACACCGATCAAGTTGGCTTCATTAAACATAGGTATATAGGAGATAATCTTAGATTATTCCATCATATTAACAATCTAGCCAAGTCCACCTCAGAGCCTGTAATAGGATTGGCCATTGATGCAGAGCAAGATTTTGATCGTGTTGAGCAGTCTTTCCTGCTGCAGGTTCTGAGGTGGTTCAATTTTGGAAATTATTTAATTAAATGGATTGAAACATTATATTGCCACCCTTCTTCAAGACTCTTAATTAATAATACCTTATCCAAACCCTTTTCTTTATCCAAAGATACTCGGCAGGGCTTTAGAACCATTCCTACTTTCAATACGACAATGCCCCCAGATTCAAGGTATACATAGGTCACAGATAAATTAAATTAGCGGCATATGCAGATGATGTCCTCCTCTTCCTGCGCAACCCCCTTCTTTCTATACCAGCTTTCATCCAACAAGTGCGTACTTACTCGATACATTCTGGATAGTCAGTCAACTGGGAAAAGACAGAGATATTCCCACTGAATGATTTGGTCTTCCCATCAGATATAGCTCAATTTCAATTTTCTTGGTCTTCTCATGCTATTAAATATTTGACACATTTGCCGAGCTGCAACGAACTTTTGACCTACAGGCTAATAATCTCTTCGCCTATTACCAGATCCGTCACTATGTTCAGTCCCTCCCAGTGGCTGCCCTTACTGAAGTTTGCAGGGAGGCGCTTTCGGAACTCTTCAGCCTTTCAGCCCAACAGAGGATTCCTCTACGATTTCATATTGTGGGGATCTGGGATTGCCAACCAAGTACGAATCTGGATATATTAGCGACTGCGTGGGCTGAGGACTTGCATTGCCAGTTGACTGCTCAACAGTTACAATGGGTCCTGAAGAACATTCAGAAGGTGTCACCCAATATTACTCACTGGGAAATGCAATTGAAAATTGTTCTTAGACTTTACATTCCACCGGAACGTGCAGCCCGGATGGGGATTACTGCATCGCATTCTTGCCCGAAATGCAATCAGGCTCATGCATCTTTGAGTCACATGTTTTGGGCCTGCCCCGCAATCCAACAGTTTTGGAGACATCTTGGCCTATATACCACATCGCTTTGGGGAAGGCGATGGCTTCCGCAACCGAGAGCGTTATTTGGATTTTATAATATAGCCTCGCCCAAACCCAGGGGAATGTCAACATTTATCTCCAGAGCCCTTTTGATGGGAAAAAAAGCCATCCTCACCAACTGGCTCTCCCGTGATCCCCCGTCATATGCACAATGGAGATCCCTAATGATAGTGCACGCAACACTGGAGAGACACATGGTGGGAGACTTGACTCTTGGCCCGGGTCGCAAATTTTGTCAGGTGTGGGAGCACTTCTGGCAGGACCTCACACCGCGTGCTCGCAGTAGACTTTTGAAACTTTAAGATTTTATTCCCACTCTCAGCTGTTGGACTGGCCATGGATTCTTGGGGAGGGGAGGATGGGAGGGGAACTGATTATATTGTTGAAAATGTTATTTCCTGAATGGTACTACTGTTCGGATTTGCTTCTTACTGCTGGAATAATAAAAATCATTTAAACATAAATATTTGGGCATTCTAATTCATAAAGATGCCTCCCATGTGATGGATTTAAACATATCTAGAATCGAACATCTTCAATCGATTACTAGATGATACCCTTCATACCTCTCCTGGTGGGGTCGAATATCATCAATTAAAATGACCCCAACACCTCAAATTACATACATATTATCCATGTTACCTTGTCTCTGTTCCCCTTCAGTATATCAATGGATAAACACAAAGCTCTCTAACTTTATTTGGGCAAATAAAAAACCAAGAATTTCTATTAGTAAATTGAGAGCCTCTAAAGAAAGTGGAGGAGTAAATTTCCCTGATTTCCACCATTACCATATAGCATCTCTAGTTAAATATGGAGCACATTGGACACAAGATTGTACCCAACTGAACTCCACAGCTTGGTTTGAAACTGAACAGTTTATATGCTCACCAATACCTTTGAGATCTCTACTTACTATGGACATCCCTAAAAAACTAAAAATTTTTACGCTTTTGAGTGCAACACAGCAGGCTCTCTGTTTTTTTGAATAAGTCTGCGGATGTATCAATGTTTAATCTGCCCTCTATGTCTCTCTAGAACAATCCAGCTCTTAAATTAAAAAATAAACCATTTTCATGGAAAACATGGCAAAAAGCAGGGCTCTGGCAAGTACATCAACTTTTTGCTTCGCAAACTGTGATACCCTTTCAATCCATAATTCTACAATTTCCTGGTATCCAACATTACTACTGACAATGGGAATTATTAACTTCTGCTATTGACTCTAAGAACCTGCAATTTCATGTCATAGACTTAAGGGTAAATTAGATGCACATCTCCCTTGAGAAGCATATAGTGATATGGGGACTAAAACTATGCCAGGGTAGACCTGCCGGGGCGTCCGCGTGTGCGGACCACCGGACTTGATGGACCCAGGGTCTGATCCGGAGATGGCAATTCTTATGTTCTTGACTCTTCCACTACTATTGAAAAATGATGTGATTTAGCCATTACCCAAGGGATAGCTGTTTCCTTCATATACCACATTCTGCGAGACTCACATTACCAATTCTCAAAGAAGGTGGCACAACAATGATTGACAGAAATTTCTGCTACAGATTTAATGATAGATTGGAATAGATTCTGGTCAAAAACTAACCGCCCCTCATTATCATCCAGAATCTCGCAATCCTTGTGACCCTGGGCAAGTCACTTAATCCTTCCAATGCCCCAGGTACATTAGATGGAGTGTGAGCCCACTGGAACAGACAGGGAAAAATGATTGAATACCTGAATAAATTAATGTCAACCGTTCTGAGCCCCCCCCCCCCCTGAGAGAACAGTATAGAAAATTGAATGAATAAATAAATACCTAGTGAGAGCAGGGTCTGATAATTCTCCCTCATCACCTCCCTGTAAAGCTCCTTCTGCTCTTCATCTAAATACCCCCACTCCTCCTGGGAGAAAGAGACAGCGATGTCCTCAAATGTCTCCTGCACCTAAAACACAAACCAGAAACACTCAGGGACATGTGAAGGTGCTCAGAATGCATTAGATTTCAGCTGGCTTCATTCTCCTGAGAGTTCTGACATTTAATCACGGGAAGAAGAGGACACCAAGGATCTCTCTCCCCAGGACGTAAGCCGGCTAAAGGGGCTCTGGCACTCTAAGCCAACTTTTGTATTGGCACCACCCTCCTGGAATCTGGTATCTTTCCTTCTCCCCCCTCCTGCTGGACCAGGTGACACACACTGGCTCAGGGCACTGAAGATAAAGGGTGCCAAAATCTCAGTCCTGCATCTGTCCCTCAAAATCTGAAGGTAGAGTGGACTGGTCCGTAGGTGAGGCCAGCCCTGCCCAGGACCTGAAAGAGATGCCAGGATGCAGACAGTATCCTAAAGCAGGAGGGGAGGAGAATCAGGAAGAAGAGCCCCCAGGAATGGATTGAGCAGTGCCAGGCTCATTTATTCTGCTTGCCTCATGCAACATGTGTGTGAGAGAGAGAGCGAAAGAGACTGGATGGCATTGTCTGGCACTGCATGCCCTGCTGCCCACTTCCTGCCAGTCTCCTACCTGCTGAGCAGAAAGCCCTGCAGCCATTATTCCGCCCTTCTCCAGAGCCCCAGATCCAGCTCTGTCTCTCTCCCTCCTTGCAGGGCTCCCTCAGCACAGCTTTGTGCTTTGCTGGGCCTCAGCAGCGTACAGTACAGTATAACAAGCACCACCCCTTCCACAAGGAGGTGATGTCACAGGGAGGGGGAGCTTGCAGCTGAGGGTGGATGCTGGGAAATGTAGTCCTATTGGTATGCAGTACACTACTGTAATTTTATTCAAAGGAAACACAATTCTGTTTGGAGATAGAGAAGAGGCTGGAGACAGAGCAAAAAAAGGGAAAAAAAAACCCAGAAGAGAAGGAGCAGTTAGATATGTTCATTACGCAATAATTAAGAAAATTAAAAAAGAAATAAGAAGGGAAAACTCTGTCTGCTCATGGGGGAAGGGGGAGAAACAGCAGCTTTAGTTTAGACCAGTGGTCTCAAACTCAATCCCTTTGCAGGGCCACATTTTGGATTTGTAGGTACTTGGAGGGCCTCAGAAAAAAATAGTTAATGTCTTATTAAAGAAATGACAATTTTGCATGGGTAAAACTCTTTATAGTTTATAAATCTTTCTTGTTGGCTAAGTCTTGATAATAATATTGTCATTTATAGCTAAAGACACATATGATCAAGAAACTGTTTTATTTTACTTTTGTGATTATGATAAACATGCTGAGGGCCTCAAAATAGTACTTGGCGGGCCGCATGTGGCCCCCGGGCCGCGAGTTTGAGACCACTGGTTTAGACTCAGTTGCTGTTTAGTTCGACCATTGTGGCCTGTCAGACCAACCTAGCCACCTGGATTCTTGGGTTACACTAGGACTTGTAACATTTCAGATTAACTCTTTGCCAGACACTCGTTGCTGGATCATAGAAACATAGAAATTGACGGCAGAAAAGGGCCATAGCCCATCGAGTCTGCCCATACCAATGACCCACTCCCCGACTTTTACTCCCCTATAGATCCCACGTGAATATCCCATTTTCTCTTAAAATCTGACACGCTGTGGCCTCAATCACCTGCTGAGGCAGCTCGTTCCAATGATCAACCACCCTTTCGGTGAAGAAGTACTTTTTAGCATCACCTTGAAATTTCCCTCCCCTGATTTTCAGCGAGTGTCCTCTGGTTACCGAGGGCCCTGTAAGACTGAAGATATCATTTTTCACCTCTATGCGCCCCGTGATATACTTAAAGGTCTCAATCATGTCCCCCCTCTCTCTTCGCTCCTCCAGTGAGTACATCCGCAGTTTTTTTAGCCTTTCTTCATACGTGAGATCCCTGAGCCCCAAGACCATCCTGGTAGTCATTCGCTGAACCGACTCAATTCTCAACACATCTTTCCGATAGTGTGGTCTCCAGAATTGAACACAATACTCGAGATGAGGTCTCACCATGGATCTGTATAGTGGCATTATGACTTCAGGTTTTCTGCTGACAAAACCCCTATGGATGCAGCCCATCATTTGTCTTGCCTTGGACGAAGCCTTCTCCACATGATTGGCAGCCTTCATATCATTGCTAATGATCACTCCTAAATCACGTTCCACCGTGGTCCTGGACAAGGTTTCACCATTTAGTGTGTAAGTTCTGTGTGGATTTTTTTTGCCTAGGTGCATTACTTTACATTTTTTAGCATTGAAGTCTAGCTGCCAAGTTGATGACCACTGTTCCAGCTGCCGTAGGTCCTGCGTCATAAAGTCAGGCACACTGCTTTTGTCTACTATGTTGTATAGTTTGGCGTCGTCGGCAAACAGTGATACTTTTCCTCTAAGCCCTTGGGTCAAATCTTCTATGAATAAATTGAAAAGAATCGGCCCTAAGACGGAGCCCTGAGGTACTCCACTTGTCACTGCTGACGTTTTGGAGGGGGTACCGTTTACTATCACCCTTTGAAGCCTACCATCTAGCCAATCCCTTATCCATGTAGTGAATGTATCCCCTAATCCCATCGATTTTAGTTTGTTCAACAGCCTGCGGTGTGGAACGCTATCAAAAGCTTTGCTGAAGTCCAAATATATCACATCCAGGGACTCCCCGGCATCCAGATGACTGGTCACCCAGTCAAAGAAGTCAATCAGATTGGATTGGCAGGACCTTCCCCTGGTAAATCCGTGTTGGTGTGGATCACGTAAATTTTCTTCGTCTAGAATTTTGTCGAGTTTCTGTTTGATCAGTGTTTCCATGAGTTTGCACACTATGGATGTAAGACTCACCGGTCTGTAATTTTCTGTCTCTGTTCTGCAGCCCTTTTTGTGGAGTGGAATTACGTTAGCTGTTTTCCAGTCCAGGGGTACTTTTCCCGTGCGCATGGAAAGATTGAAGAGCATGGATAGTGGTTCAGCCAGAACTTCACTCAATGTAGGTCAATGTAGGGCAGGGGTAGGCAATTCCGGTCCTCGAGAGCCATAGGCAGGTCAGGTTTTCAGAATATCCACAATGAATATGTATGAGATGGATTTGCATGAGATGCAAATCTATCTCATGCATATTTATTGTGGATATCCTAAAAACCTGACCTGCCTGTGGCTCTTGAGGATTGGAATTGCCTACCCCTGGTGTAGGGTTACCATAAGGCTCCAGAAAACAGAGGACGGATTGAGACATCCAGGTTTTACTTCTAATGGATGTAATGAGGACAGATAGAAAGCAATGGAAGTAAAACCCGGATGTCTCAATTCGTCCTTTTTCTGGAGTCTGTGGAGCAAGATTACCGCACTGAAACCAACAACATCATTCAGGTCTTTATCTGCCCTGATCTACTATGTTACTACTTTGTACTTATGGAGGAGCATTTTGGATTGTGTGTCTAAGTCCAACTTTGGACATTTCCCACAAAAAGTCTAAAAGTTGAGACGGGAAAATGACCATTTTCGAAACCGTTAGACATCCAAATTTTATATTTAAAAATTCTCTATTTAGATGTCTTGACCCTCCGGGGTGCGTGAGAGGAATATTATAATTTATTGATTTATCTTTTTTTTGCTTTTTTACCTTTTCATTTTCTGGTCTCAATTCTTTAGCGTGGGGATGATAGGGGTGGGTTTTTCATTCTTTGGCAGTGGGCTATCGGAGTCCAAGCCCACTGCTTTGACTATGGATCTGGGGCTGTACGGGTGGGAATCGGGGGATGGGGGGTGGGGGGGGGGGATTGTGTGCCGGGTCTCTGTGCCAGTATAATGGTTCTATTTTTTTGTATTTCTTCTGTTGACTGTTCTTTCTTGGTTGGATTTTATTTCTGAAAATAAAAATTGATTACACATACCGGGTTTCCCTGAAAATGCATTAGGGCAGGGGTCTCCAAAGTCCCTCCTTGAGGGCTGAATCCAGTCGGGTTTTCATGATTTCCTCAATGAATATGCATTGAAAGCAGTGCATGCACATAGATCTCATGCATATTCATTGGGGAAATCCTGAAAACCCGACTGGATTTAGCCCTCAAGGAGGGACTTTGGAGACCCCTGCATTACAGCTTATTTTCGGGGGATGTCTTATTTTTTTCATGTACAACAATCATCTCTCTCTTCCTCTCCTACACCCCAATTATTCCTCTTTCCTTTCTCCCACCCCCCTTCCCCATGTGCAGCATTTTTCCTTCCATCACCCCTAGTGCAGCAGAACCCCACTGACATACCTCTGCTCCGAGGCCTCCAAAAACAGCAGCGACAGCAGTTGTTCTGGGAGGACTCAGAGCGGAGGCATGTCAGGTCTCACCGGGGTGGCGATCGCTGAATTGACGAGTCCGATTTTTTTGGTGAATCAGGGATGGAGTCGGGGAGTGTTGGGGACATTCGGTGGGGGATCTTCAGGTGTTGATCTTAACTAGAGCTTATTTTCAGGATAAGTCTTATTTTCGGGGAAAGAGGGTAGATGTCTTGACCCTTAAGGTGCCTAACTTTTATGGCCATTTTCGAATACAAAAACGTCCAAGTTCAAAATGTCCAATTCAGGCCCGTTTGAACGTGGGAGGGACAAGGACTGGCCACACAGATATGCCAACAGGGCAGTAAGGCACCTTAGGGGAACCGTTTTGAGCTTTATATAAAGGGTGCCCAGTGGCATAGTAAGGGAAGGGTGGGGGTGGGGTGGTTAAGGGGAGACATGATCGAGACGTTCAAGTATCTCACGGGCCGCATCGAGGTAGAAGAAGATATATTCTTTTTCAGGGGTCCCACAGCAACAAGAGGACACCCGTGGAAAATCAGAGGCGGGAAACTGCACGGTGACACCAGGAAATTCTTTTTCACCGAAAGGGTGGTGGATCGCTGGAATGGTCTTCCACTTCAGGTGATTGAGGCCAGCAGCGTGCCTGATTTTAAGGCCAAATGGGATTGACACGTGGGTTCTATTCGCAAAGTAACGGCAGGGGAGGGTCATTAGGGTGGGCAGACTGGATGGGCCGTGGCCCTTATCTGCCGTCGATTTCTATGTTTCTATGTTTCTAATATTGACCCCCCCATAGAGTCTAACCCCCTCTTTTACAAAGGTGTGTTAGGAATTTTAGCGCGCGCTAAAACGGCTAACATACCTTAGTAAAAGAACCCGTAATTTTGTTTTGGTTTTGTTTGTTTGTTTTTTAACATTCCCCACTGGAGTTGAGGTGAAGTAGCCAAAGATCTTCCCAAGTTCAGTTATAAAGCACATACTTGGGAGCACAGAATGGAGGGATGGAGAGAAAGGGGCGTATTGGGACATGGGAGGGAGAAAGCACAAACTTCGGACAAGAATGGAAGGAGGGAGGGGAGCATGAACTTGGGACATGGGATAGAAGAATGGAGGGAGAGAGGGACAGAGATGCTGAGGTGGAGGAGGGACTAGAAAGGGAGAATTGAGTGTCTGAGTGAGAGGGAAAGAGAGATGAAGAAAGAGGAGAATTGTTGGGCTTAGGGAGGAAGGGAGAGAGAATTATTGGACATGGTGGTGGGAGAGGAGTGAGGTAGAGATGCATTGGGAAGAGAGAGATAAGAGGAAGTAATGTTGGGTGTGGTGGGATGGATGGAAAGGAGTAGGGATGGAACACAGCACACACACACAGGATTCAAGTTAGGCGGAGACGTTGCTTGTGGCAAGCTTCGAGCCCTTTTATTATGCTTCTATGCTAATGACATCATAGTAACTCCCTTGTGACCATATCTAATGATTGGTGGATACAAAGGTACATGCTTTTATATCGTGATCACCCTCAACTCAGCATGTAGACCAGGGGTGCCCACACTTTATGGGCTTGCGAGCTACTTTTATAATGACTAAGTTAAAATGATCTACCAACAATAAAATAAAAAAAAAAACACAAAGCACACTGAAAGGCAGAGAAAATGTTAATTATTCATATTCCGGGTTTATTCAAAGAGGTCACGGCAGATGACTCTATGCAATGTCACCTCAGTAACAAAATACAAAAATAGACAAATACACCCCCTCCCTTTTTACTAAACCACAATAGTAGGTTTAGCACAGGGAGTTATGCTGAATGCCTCGTGCTGCTCTCAATGCTCATAGGCTCCCTGTACTAAAAAACGCTATTGCGGTTTAGTAAAAGGGAGCCATAGTGCAAAATATAGACAGCAGATATAAATTCTCAAAACCGACACATTTTGATCACTAAATTGAAAATAAAATCATTTTTCCTACCTTTGCTGTTTGGTGATTTCATGAGTCTCTGGTTGCACTTTCTTCTTCTGACTATGCATCCAATCTTTCATCCTTTCTTTCAGCCTCCTGTATGTTTCCTCTCCTCCAGACCTCATTATCTCCCCCAACTTTTTCTTTCTGTCTCCCTGTTCCCCCTTCTTTCTGTCTCCCTGTCTGCCCCCTTTCTTTCTTTCTCCGTGCCCTCCCCCAAGCCACTCGGTTTGCTGCCACCGCCATCGGGGAACAGCCCCCAAGCCACCGCCGTCCCAAGCTTTCCCTGCAGAAGCATCGCGCTAACCAGCATTCCACTCCCTGACGTCAATTCTGACGTAGGAGAGGAAGTTCCGGGCCAACAAGGCATTTCTCCTCATTCCATCCAGCCTGAGCCCCATCTCTCCTTGATCCAGCATTTCCCTTCTGTGTCTGTCAGAATTACCATTCCACCTATTTTCCAGCATCACCCTTCTTTGTGTCCATCTCATCTATATCCCTATCTCACCACTTTTTCAGAATCTTCATTTGTCTCTGTCCTTGTCTTTACCCCATGTTCACCATTTACCCTTTCAATGTCATTATCTCCCCCACACACTTTTTCAGCATTACTTCTGTCTCTATTTCACCTCCTCTTCATATCCCCTCTGTATCTCTATCCTTATTCAGTAGGTCCTGCTTACTCTTTCTCTTCTTTGTGTCACTATCTCCTTTTTCAGCTTTCCCCCCTTTTCCTTTGTTAATGCACCCTGTAGCCAGAATCTTTCCACCCTCCCTCCACTCCGGCCCAACCCAGTATGAAATATTTCCTTTTGTTTCCCTCTCCTCTCTCTTTCTCTCTCTCTTCTGCTCCCTCACCCACGAGTCCTGCATCTGGCCCTCTCCCTTCTACCTGCACCTGGCAAAACCCCCCTGCTCCGCGGCTCTCTTAAGCAACTCGTCAGCAGCGGTGATCAAGACAAGCTGCCGACATCGAGGCCTTCCCTCTATGAGTCCCGCCTTTGTGGAAAAAGGAAGTTGAAACAAGCGGGACTCGCAGAGGGTAGGCCCCAACGTCAGAAGCTTGTGTCGATCGCTGCTGCTGAGTTGCCGAAGAGAGCCGCGGAGCAGGGGGTGTGGCTGGAAGTAGGTAGAAGGGAGAGGGCTGCTGGAAGAGGTAGAAGTTCCGTAGTATGACACCGACCTGGGCCAGGATGATTTCTTTTTCAGGCTGTTGCTGCCGCCGCCACGCCGCCACGCCCCTCTCCCCCCCCGAAATGATAAAAACAGCCTAATGCCCGGCGTCGGCGTCTTTGACTTCGGGGAGAGGAAGGCTGATAGGCCCAGTAGATCGGGACGGCAACACGAGTCTATCACAGAGCCCGGGATGGGCTCTGCGATCGACTCATGTTGCCTTCCTGAGCTACCGGTCGATCGCGATCGATGCGTTGGGCACCCCTGATGTAGACAATGCCTGTTTTTACACGTAGTCAATGTCTGTGTTTCTGCACGTAGTCACATAGTCAATGCAGGTCTGCCAATGTCCTTTTTCATATAAGGACTACTTAAATAAGATAAAGATTAATTTGTGACAAGGAAGGGGGAGAGGGAATGATTCAGCATTCTGTCACAGGGATAGAAAGGCACCTCACTCCTCACACATTCCAGACACACTCAGGTGACACAATCACTCTTCAGCTCTTAGCACAGGGTGCAGACACACATTGACAGTAGAGAATGACACTGTGACAAAATTCATCACCGTCCCTGTAACCATCTTCATGTCATTCTTTAAGGAGAGAGGGAAGAATCAGAGTATGAATGGCCACAACCACTGACCCTCAAGCTTTGCTGTGAAGAATACTGGTGTAGAAGGATTGAGGTTGAAATAGACACTAGAAAATGACATGGGATTATTTCCCACGGGGACGGTGATGAATTTTGTCACCGTGTCATTCTCTAATTGACAGCACAGACACAGCGTGGTTTCCTACATTTTCCCGCGGCTGCCAGGCCATTCTGACGTCACTTCCTCGTTCTGGAGCAGAGCTGGCAGCCGCGGGAAGGTGCTGCCACGGCCGCGTTTGTTTACTACTGCGGCTGTTTCGGGAAAGCAGCAGCAGTGGGGAGGTGATGGGGCAGGATGGAGAGAGAGTAATAGCTGCAGCCTCATGCCCTAGATCAGTGGTTCCCAACCCTGTCCTGGAGGAACACCAGGCCAATTGGGTTTTCAGGCTAGTCCTAATGAATATGCATGAAGCAAATTTGCATGCCTATCACTTCCATCATATGCAAATCTCTCTCATGCATATTCATTAGGGCTAGCCTGAAAACCCTAGATAAAACCAATCATTGCAAAAAAAAACCGACAACACTGTTAAGGAAAAAAAAAATCATAGAAAGCCGCCTTCCCTTTTAGGGTTCCCATATGGCTCCAGCAAAAGGAGGACCTTCTTGTTTGGGAATTATATGGTAACCTTAGAATTGGGGGACTAGAGGGTATAAATGCCTTGGCCAGGGTCACTAGAAGCAGCGTTGGGGGAAGGGAGACTGCCGCCCACTTCCCGCCCAGCAACACAGCCCTGACTCCTCCCACCCTTCCAGCATAAGTTCCTCCTCTCCCCACGCCCAGGAACATTCTGACCAATGAGTAGCAGAAGGAGTTGAAACGCGTTCTTTTTTTTCCACTCCCTCCGCCTATCAGTAATTAGAGGGGCAAACCCGCCCCGGGGACCATTCTGACCAATCAGCATTACCAAGTGCGTCTCATCCCTCAGTGCGATGCTCCGTCTCTCTTTAGTGACGTGTCAGCCTGCGCCCTACAGGAGACTTCCTGTTTCCTTTCTTTGTTTCATCGTTTGCTGATAACCCGGAAATATCCAGCTCCAAATCTCAGTTTCTGCCCTTTTCTCCCTCCAGCGCTGGAAGAGACAAATCGTTGGCCGTCGAAAGAGCCTCCAGTTCGGGGAAAATGCCTGCAGGAGCTTCTGAGCAGGTGGGAGTCTGGCCCCCCGATGTCCTGCCGTTTGGTCACGTGGGAGGCCAAGAGCTGGGGCTGGAGATTTGGTGTCACTGCCGTCTACTTGCTTTGCTCCTCTTCTGGGACTCTGAATTGTCTTCTCAAATCAACATCACCCTCCTCTGGGCCTATATACACACAAAAACCTGTCCCCCCCTGCTCTGCTGAGCCCCAGCACTGGGTGTTCTGACATTTAACCCTATTGTGTGACGGTGTTTTACATGATTCTAAATTGTAGACATCCAGCAAACTTTTCTCTGCGCCAGTTGATGCCATCTATGCCAGGGGTGTCCAACCTTTTGGCTTCCCTGGGCCGCATTGGCTGAAAAAAATGTTTCTGGGGCCGCGCAAACGCTGCAGCAAGACGGAGGAGGGAGCCGGCAAGATGGTAAACACTCAGGGGCAGCAAAGGAAAACACTGCATCTCCCTCGACCAGGGCCGCACAAAATACTTCACTGGGCCGCATGCGGCCCTCGGGCCACAGGTTGGACACCCCTGATCTATGCGATTCAGAAGATTGTGAATGTGTTTCTTGTTTGTGTTTCAGGTGCCGGTGAGGTTTGAGGATATCTCTGTCTCTTTCTCTCAAGAGGAGTGGGCTTATTTAGATGAAGAGCAGAAGGAGCTTTACAGGGAGGTGATGAGGGACAATTATCAGACCCTCATCTCACTGGGTAAGGGATAAGTTTACCCTTTTTTTTTTTTTTTAGCAGTATTGAGACATTATAAAGAGGGAAAAAAATCACATAAAACAAAAATATATTGCTGCTCAAAAAAATGTTATGCACAAGCACCATCACACGCCGTTGATCACCTCAGTGCTAAAATAGACAGCAATTTGCATCTTCAAAGGTAAAATATATTCCTTTTATTAAACTTGTTACATATGTTAAAGGAAAATGTCTTCTTATGATGGTACTTAAACTCATAAGTAATGAAAATACCGGTACTTTCAAACTTAATTTTTTTTTTTTAGTTCAATAATCTTTATTGTGTTTTAGAACATACAAAAACCCATTGACCTGTTTCAGCGAACCTGATAAGGATATATGCAAGATCAATAAACAATAAGTTAATAAAACCAATAGGAAATCTGTAACAAAAATCCTCAACCTAACTTTAATTTTAATCATGGATAATCAAAATACAGGTTATAAGGAAGAGAGTGTCCTGGATTGGACTATATTTCACTATGTTATGCTGTGCTAATGGTATTTTATATACCGCTCTATTTCCTCCTGGATTCTGAGTGGTTTACAGACAGATGATTAGATATATAACTGATTTTCATTTATGGACAAAATGATCTGCAAGAAAAAGCCCTGGCAGCAGGAGAAATGCCCACTCTGGCCACCACGCAACTGCCCTGCCCCTCCCCCTTATCTTGTTTACGATATCTGGTCATACGGATGCCTATTCCTTCTGGCCAGCAGGCCTGTCTTTTCAAAATGGCGGGCCTTGCCCTCCTCAGAGCATCCAGGAATGCCTCGGGGAGGGGCCTAAGTTTCTGATTGACCCAGGTTGTTTAAGGCCCCTCCTATGGAGGTGGAGGAGAGAGAAGGTATTGCTGTGCAGGAGTGGGGAGAGGAAAAAGAGGGAGAATGATCCAGGATAGAAGGGAGCGAGGATGCTGTACTATGGGAGGGGAGGAAAGAAAGAGAGAAATGGTGGGTCATGGTAGGAGGAATCAATGGACAAAAACTGCTTGAAGAAGAATTTGCAGAAGACAAAAAGCAGAAAAAAGAGAAATTGTAACCAACTTGATTGAAAAATAAATCTCCAGACAACAAAGATGAAAAAAAAGGAATTTTTTGAGTGACATGTAACTTTGGGAAATATATATAGCAGATGTCTTTATATTGTCTTCAACAGAAAAGGAAATGCATTTCTGGTTTTATTTCTCCAGTGTTGAAGTACTTTGCTATGGCTGGTGAGGATCCACAAGCACTGCTAGCTGAGGACCTCCTCCAAAGGTGGCCAGAATTTCTCTCCACTAAGTGTAGCAGTCACTGGCAGCATCCCTGAGCCACTGAGGTGCCAGCATCTGTAACTCAGGGACGCTGCTGCTGCTGTCTGCCAAGCTTGGCAAAGGGGACCCCCCCCCCCGACCACCTTCAAAAGAAGTCCTCAGCTGACATATCTTGAGGGTCTTCATCAGCTTGGAGTATTTATATTTTATATTTATATTAGAGGCTTTTGTAGACACCCATTTGCAAATAAGCAAAGACACTTTATAATTTTGAAATATTAATTGGAAAGAATACATACTTTGTAAATGGGTCTCTACCAGAGTCTTTAATTCAGTAGCATAATTAAATGAAATAACTATTTGTGAAGCTTATGGGGACGGACGGGGAAGGGTTTGATTTCTGTCTCCATACAACTCTCTGTTAGAAACCTTTTTAGGTAGTATGTAAAAAATAAATGCCGTTCTTTGTCACTCTCTAGACCAAGGGTGTCAAAAGTCCCTCCTCGAGGGCTGGGATCCAGTCGGGTTTTCAGGATTTCCCCAATGAATATGATGAGATCTATTTGCATGCACTGCTTTCAATGCATATTAATTGGGGAAATCCTGAAAACCCAACTGGATTCCAGCCCTTGAGGACCGACTTTGACGCCTGTGCTCTAGACCAGTGTTCTTCAACCACCGTCCGTGGACTGGTGCCAGTCCACAGAAATTTCCTGCCGGTCCACAGGGCCAGCACGTGCATCAGGCCCAAAACAGTGTTCTTCAACCGCCGGTCCACGGTGTGATCAATGCGGCGTTATCTTCGAGCCAGCTCCCTCTTCCTCACTGATTCAGTGCACAAAGCCACGGGCAGTGGCTTTTACGTGCGTCCTGCACCTGAACAGGAAGCCTTCTCTCTGACGTTGCAACGTCAGAGGGAAGGCTTCCAGATGAGGCACGGGGCATGCAAGGAGCCGCTGCCCGCAGAGGTGAGGAAGAGGGAGCCGGCCTGAAGATAATACCGGGGGCGGCATAAAATGGCCAGGCGGGAGCAGGCCAGAAGATAAGGCATAGCATGGAGGGAGGGAGACAACAAAGGTAGGGGGGAATGATTTTATTTTTGAATTTAGTGATTGAATTATGTCAATTTTGAGAATTTATACTGCTATCAGTGTGTTTTGTATAGTTTAATTTTGTGGTTAACCATTATGTGTTATTAATAAGACTATATTGTGTATCTGTGAAAAATGAATGGAAAAATAGTGTTACAATTAGTACTATTATGGGGGCAGGGTCTGGAGTGGAGATTTGGTAGAGATGGGGAGGGTCTGGCCCATGACTTAGCCCAGTGTTCTTCAACCGCCAGTTCACGGACCGATGTCAGTCCATAGAATAATTATTTTATTTCTGCCGGTCCATAAGTGTAAAAAGGTTGAAAAACACTGCTCTAGACCGACACAGTTCTTGACTGATGAGTAATAGCTCACTATGACTAGGAGGTGGAGACTGAGACCAAACTTTGGTTGTAATATATTAGCTGAAGCTCTCCCTCCTAAACCAGTCTTGCTCAGTCTCCAAACAGGTAGTAAGCTGAAAAAATTTAAGCTCTCCTTGTTAGAGTTGTTGGAATTTGTTTAGGGCCCCTGGTCCCCTTTCTGGTGCCGGATGAAGTTTGGACAGGTCCTGTTTGGGATGCTATCCGTCCAACCAGGTCTCAATGGGTTCCTTCCTCTACCTCCCCAAGTTTTTGTAGAGGTGTCTCAGCTGGCAGCCTGGCCTCCAGCTTAGAAAGTCAATGGAATCTGTTCTGAAAATAACCCCCCCCCCCAAAAAAAAAAATCCTGAAGCTGTGCCGGTCTAAAGGGTACTTTCCCTTTAAATTTACTGTATTTTGCTGTACAGTATACCCCCGCAAACTCATGGTTCAGTGTTCGCGGTCCCGGTTATTTGCGGTTTTTCCTTTAGCGTGTCACATTCTGCTTGTTGAAAACAGGAACGGATGGCTGCAACTTCTCTGTGGCTCCAGTGCTTCTGGGCAGTGATGGTTATGTTTGGAGCTGACTGTAGTACGCAGAAACAGGTTGGGGGTGGGGGTGTTTGAGTCGCAGACTAGACCTGCTGTGATTGGATTTGTACGGAGAGTGACAGCCAACGACAGTGAGTCCCGAGTCTCCTCTGGGGGCAAAAAGTAAAACCTGACCTGCTTCTATTTCCTCCGTGGCTCCAGTGCTTCTGGGCAGTGCTGGGTATGTTTGCTTTTTTTCTCTTTCCTTTCTATACGGAAACTCTCTCAGGCGCACCGGTCTCCTGGCTCCAAAAGCTTCTTCCACTCCATTTTGTACTGCAAACAATATTTGCGGTTTTTCTCAATTCGCGGGTGCTCCTGGAATGAACCCCCGCAAATTTTGGGGGAGTACTGTATTTTATTGCTAACTGGCACTTTTCTTCTAGCTAGGTCGCATATTGCTCAATGAGAACTTTTCAAAGGAAAAAGTGCTCATTGTGCTCCAGAAGCAAGGCACTCGCGGACGGCGTGTGCAAGCGTTGTGCAGGCTGGAGGGGGGATCCTCGTCAGCATCGAGTGCCAGCATCCAGAGATACTCTTCAACAGTGCCTCGCGAGTCGGCAGCTGATGGCGAGGAAGCCCGTGCTTCCCCCGCCGCCGGTCAGGGCAAAAAGGATTCCCTTACTGCTGACGCTGCTGGGGACTCTCTTTCCACTGCTGCTGGCTTGCCTGCTTTACTGGCTGGGGCAATTCAGGCCTCACAGCCGCTGCAGGCCTCTGGAGCTCCAATTTTGGTGGTTTCAGCTCCGATTTTGGTGGGAAGCACCTCCATTTTTCTGTAGCCTCAGGTGACCTCACCCCTGTATTGGTGTCACAGGGACAGTTTTTTTACTGGGTCCCCTGCTGTGGCAGGGAGTCCCATGGGGACGCCAGGTTTTTCCCCTCTTCCACCATCAGTTAAAGGGCGTTCAAAATGTCACTCTAAGCCAGGGGAGACATGATGATAATAATAATAGCTATTTATAGCCTGTCATACCTTTGCAGTTCATGATTGAATATAGGGGTCCCAGATGCATAAAAATTGTCATTTACGATTATAGCTGGTAGGTGCTGTCCTACGTTCCAAGAGCGTTAGGTTATGTAGACGATTTCTCCAGACCCAAAAAGATGGGAGAGTAGGGGGTGACCAATACTGATAAAATCACCTTTTTTTCCCAGGACTCCTACTTTCCTCATAAATTGACGGCCATGGAGAGGGAACCGAAAAGCCTCATACTTGTCCAATAGGAGGCCCACCGCTGACAACAGGAGTGGGTGATCGAGAATACTCTCTACATACTTCAGGATCATCTTCCAAAACCACCTAATGTTTGGGCAGGACCAGAAGGCATGAAAATATGAGTGGTTCTGTTGTAAGCATTTCTGGCAAATTAGTGATGGTGCATAGCCCAAATGATGGAGCTGGCTCTGTGTAAAATATGCCCAGTGAAGAACCCAATATTGACATTCGCAGAGTTCTGCAGTGCACTGACCAGTATCTTGGGGATCCTATTAATCATATTCAGGAGATCCAGGGAGTACTCAGGGAGGCCCAAATCTTGACACCAACAGATTTGTAACGCATCTCTGGCTATGGGGGAGCCTAGGCATTGTAGGTTTTTATATAATCCTGAAATGGTGAATCCGTCCTCCAGATAAGGATCTAAAAGTTCACGGAATTTAGCATCAACATCAAATGATAAATCTGTAGAGTCCAAGGATTGGAAGTAATGCTGAAGCTGTAGGCCAAAAAATCCTCCACCGAAAGAAGGCATTGAGATTGAAGATCAGCCCAGGACAACAATGAACCATCATCCTGTAATACATGGGTCAATAAGGTTAGGCCCTGAGACTTTAAATGTCAGAAACTGTGAGTTACCCTGGATGACAGATAACCAGTGACCCGAGAGTTCCCATGCCAACGCCTAGCAAAAAGGAACCAATCGCCCTTAGCGATCTAAGAAGTAAACTATTTTTAAATTGGAGGCGGAATTTGTACACATGATGCCTGAATTAAAAATAGGATGCGCCAAGGGGCGAACAATGCCGCCTCTAACACCTTAGAGGTAAAGTCCTGTGTATCAGAAAACCAGTCACCCAGGTAGCGCATCAAACAGGACAGATTGTACTATTGGAAATCTGGGAGTCCCAGGCCTCCATGGACCACCCAACTATTTTAGGGCCATCTTTGGTTTTTTCCCCGTCCAGCAGAAGCGTGAAATTAAATAGTTCAAACGATTGATATCTTTTTTCCAAGAGCCAAATCGGCAGCAATTTTAACATATAAAGCCATTTACGAAAAAGTATCATACTAAATAATTGCACCCTACCATATAAAGAGATAGGAAGTGGGGACCATCGAGCTAAACCGTCTTCTGTATACTGTAACAGGTGGTCTGCATTGCTACAGTACAACGTAGAAGTCGTGGCAGTAAGGACAATACCAAGACATCGAAAAGAAGTCGCTGTCCTCTGTAAAGAAAAAACTCCAGGCCAGGAGGCCTTCATCTGTGGGAAGGTAGGGAGAGCCAACGATTTCTCTAAATTTAACTTCAAGCCAGAGTAGTCTGCATACTCTCGAAATGTTTCCATCAAAACAGATAAGAGACTGGACTGGATCAGAAAGGTGGACTAAGAGGTCATCCACGAAATCTTAAATTCTGTGGCTCCAATGTTGACTCCTCTGGTAGTCCCGTTATTAAGGATGTCTCAATTTCAAATCAAAGGGTCTAATGCTTGTGCGAACAATAATGGAGACTGGGGCAACCCTGGCGCATTCCTCAATGGATCTCAAATAGGGAAGAGCAACATCTATTAGCCCACACAAAAGAATTAGTAGTATGGTAAAGGGTCCGAACTGCATCTTGAAAGAAGACTGTAGTGATCTAAAACGGCAAACATAAATTGCCAAGACAACCTGTCAAATGCTTTTTCAGTGTCAAAGCCAATTAAAACATTTGGGATTTGCAAACATAAAATATGGCATTGATCTCTTTGGCCCAGATTCACTAAAGATAGCGATTCGATTACTGTTGGCCGATTTTTAAAACAGTAGTTGATTCACTATCTTTTTTGCATGCAAATGATTTGCACGCAAACTCCCAACTCAATCACTCAGTGAGCGATTGAGTCGGGGCAGAGCCCTGATAGGAGTGACAGGAGAAGCAGTCTCCTGTCACTGCTGTCAGGGCTTCTGCCGGGTTTAAAAAAATTTTTTTGCATGTATTACACATGCAAAATATCAACCTGATTTAAAAAAAAAAAAAGCAAGCACCCCCCTGCTGATGCCTGCCGCCGTCACCGCTTCAAAATCATAGCAGGAGGGATTCCCACTCCCGACTCACTCTCCCCCCCCCAAAAAAAAAAAAAAAAACAACTAAAGGCAGGAGGGATGCTGACTCCCTGTTCCCCTCCCTCCTTCCCCGTACCTGTTTGGAGCAGGAGGGGTGCTCAGTCCCTCCTTGTATGCCTCCAGTGATGCGTCTGGGCCTTAAGCCCTGCCTCGGTGCATGGCAGGGCCTAAGGCCCAGACACATCATTGGAGGCATACGAGCAGGAGGGACTGAGCACCCCTCCTGCTCCAAACAGGTACGAGGAGGAGAAACAGGGTGTAGGGGCGTCCGGTGGCAGGAGGGAGTCAATATCCCTCCTGCCATTTGTTTTTAGGGGGGGAGTCGGCCGGGGGGAGGGGAGTTGGGAGTCGACCTGATGGTAGGAGGGAGTTGGAATCCCTCCTGCCATGATTTTGAAGTAGTTATGGTGGTTGGCATCGGCAGGGGGAGGGGGCTTTTTCCTTTTTAATCAGGCTGATATTTTGCATGTGTAATACATGCAAAATATCAGTGTCATTAAAAAAAAATTTAAAACCAGTTACCGACAGGTCTGCAGCAGTCGGGTTTGACAATAATAAAACCTGATGCAAAATAGCCAAGCAATTGTTTCGTGTTTGCCCATTTAATGTCACTTTTCTGTTACAATTGTAGTTCTACCCTCCGTCCATTTTGTTCCCGTCAGTGACTGTCTTCTTTTAGTCTTGTATGACTTGAGTGTTTTTTTTACCCTGGTTCTTTTAATTGTAAATTGCTTAGAAATTTTTATAAGTGTTTAATCAAATTTTAAATAAAACTTGGAAACTTAGGAGGTGACCCATTGTGACAAACCCATTGCCAGCTCAGGGTTTGTCCCAAAGAAAAGACAGGATTTTCACTAATACCTGTTTGTGTGCCTGTCCCTTTAAGAGTGAAGTCTGCTCAGCATTCTGTAGATGAGTGTTCTTCAATCTTTTGACACCTATGGACCGGCGGAAATAAAATAATTTATTTTGTGGATTGAGACATCCGGGTTTTACTTCCATTGCTTTCTATCTGTCCTCATTGTGTCCATTAGAAGTAAAACCCGGATGTCTCAATCCGTCCTCCTTTTTCTGGAGTCATATGGTAACCCTACACCAGGGATAGGCAATTCCAGTCCTCGAGAGCCACAGGCAGGTCAGGTTTTCAGGATATCCACAATAAATATGCATGAGATAGATTTGCATCTCAAGGAGGCAGTGCATGCAAATCCATCTCATACATATTCATTGTGGATATCCTGAAAACCTGACCTGGCTCTGGCTCTCGAGGACCAGAATTGCCTACCCCTGCGCTAATACCAGCATTGAGCAGGCATTAGTTCTAGCCGCGTAGCGTGGGTTTAGCGCTCGCTAAAAAGCTGCGTGCACTAAAACCGCTAACGCGGCTTCGTAAAAGGAGCCCTGAATACAATGCCTACAGTCAAATGAACATTGTATCGAGGTATCAGCAGAATTTACCATAAGGACTATTGTTTAAAAAGATGGTCTAAGTATGTCATGTGAGGGGCGAGTATGTGAAAGGGGGAAACAGTGCCCAAATATGGGCAGCTCTAAATATGGCCAGGGTCTGAAGAATAAGGGGTGGAGAAATAGGAAACAGGTGAGAAGGATTTGAGAGTTTGTGAACTGTTCTGCTCTACCCAATGAGCAGACAGGCAGGAGGGACTAATTAAAGATTATACAGACTATATAATCAATGAATGTACTATGCCAGGTGTGTCCATCTTGCCAATTTCAGTGCATAGAGGGCACCCATTTTGGGCCCAAAATGTAAATAAATTATATTGCTTACTTTACTCAAAGTCTCTCAGAGTCTTACTCATCTTGTGGGCAGTGCCTTTTCTCACACTACCAAACCTTTAGGAAAAATGTTAAAACTTATCTTTTTGATAAATTTGTCTGATGTTATCACAAATTTTAATGCTATTGCTGTGCTGTGGCTAGTTTTGTCCAGCTTTTCATTATTGTAAGCCTCATAGAACAGAGAGGTATTGGCGGTATAAAAATGTATTATTATTTATTATATACAGTATATAATAATTTAAATAGTGAAAGACCATATTTTATTTCCAAACGAAACAGCTTCCTCACACATGGACCTCAGCTAATGAAAACTGAAACTAAAATCCACAATGCTGTTACAGTAGCTGACTTTGCACCACATTTTGAGAGACAGCTGATATATCTCCAGGGATGATATTTCCTAAAGATCTTATCCCAAATTTACAGACATAAATTCCTGCTAAACTTTTGTATCAAAAGCATGTATTTGGAACACTCTGTTTACCATATAAACTACCATAAGAGACCATAATTGCTTTACTTGCAATTAAATTAAACACACAAACACAAAGAAGGGAATGCAAATGGAAGCCCTCCCCTCCCCCCCCAGCCTTCCCGAATAATCCCTGGTAATCTGGTGCAGGCTGAACTTTACTGGTTGCCGGTTGTTTGGAGAATACAACTTAAGCTTCTGACCCTTGTATTTCAATCTGTCCGGGAACTATTGCCCAAGGTGATTGCTTCTCTGTTGCAGACTTAGGTGCCTTCTCATTCTTTGAGATCACAAAACAGAGCTTTTTGGGCTGTTTCCACACTTCGTTCTGTCACCAAAGTGCAAATCGATCTCGTATGTTCCAAGTAGCTGGACCTTTACTATGGAACTCAGTTCCAGATTCTCTCCGTTTGACCTCTGATTTTTTGGCATTTCGGAAAAGTTTGAAAGCCAATCTTTTTCAACTTGCCTTTTCAAATTTGGTTACTTTGTAATCCTGTAATTGTTTGGCTTCTCATTTTAAGGTATAATGTTTAAGTTGTTTATTGTATGTGGTCATTTTAATAATTTGTTATGTTTTGTTTTATTATATATGTATTATTTGTTAACCGCATAGATGGTTGATATGCGGATTACAAGTGTTTTAAATAAATAGTGGTATCAGGATAAGAGCATGAGTGAATCCCAGTTATTCTTGCCCATGCCAGCTCAAATCTCAAAATTGCTCTCATGACGTCTCATAAGATTGGTACTAGAGTTCAAGGCAGCCATTTCAGAGCATTGCCAGCATGCAAAGGAGCAACTGGGGATCACTCCTGCCTTGACTACACCCCTGAACCACCAGGAATTCCAGGATAGGCCCAATTGGGGCATCTACAGATATGGTGAGGATGGGGGAAACAGCAACTCCTGTTGAGAGGGGAGGGGGAGCAGGACAAAGCACAGATTTTGGCTACCACTGAAAACACATGGCCAGTTTCAGCTAAAATGTAAAACATGGCCATAGCCTTTTGGCTGAAAATGAAATTGGGCAGAAAACCAATTTTGGCCTGTTTTGGCTCTATCATCAAAGTCAAAATCTGGTCAGCCTTCTCCTGCCATTTCCAAGAAAAATCTTGTCATTTCACAGACTTGCAGTGTTTAGAAATACACTTCAACAAATGGTTTGGAAATAAGGAACAGATCAATTCTTAAGCCACACATAGACAATCCCAGTGTAAGATAACTAGTCCTTCTTCTTATACGCCAGTAATATCTTAGAACCCAGCACGTGATTAATACCTTTTGTTTATATCCAACAGATCATTGGCTCACACAAGAAATGAAGAGAGAAAAGAAACAAGGAGAACATCCCATAGAAAGAGAAGAAAGCCAAAGACAATCAGAAAATGTCTATGAGAATATTTCTCAGGGAACCGAGAGGATTAACACAAAGAATTGTAAGCAGGAATCAAAGGATCAGAGAGACCCTGCAGGAGACTCAAGGGATGGAGTCACTAAGAGAAATGACAGGGAGCTCAGTAACATTGCTGAGTGCCAAAGACACCTCGGAAAGAAATCCTTCCAAATGAATGATAGTGATATAGTGACTTCTAAATTCCACCATAGCAAGAGGAAAGGAAATAAACACCAGAAAGAACTTACAAGTATTGCATCTAAGAGGAGAATCAACTTTATTCATCTTAAAGGTAATAGCCACCCCTTGTTTTCAGAATTCCAAAAGCACAGAAGGACTCATAAAAATGAAAACTCGTCTACATCTATGAAGTATAATAAAAGCTTCACTTGGAATTCAAATTTAAAAACTCACCAGAGGATTTACAGAGAAGGCAAACCATTTAAATGCACTGAGTGTGATAAAAGCTTTACTCATGTCTCGACTCTAAAATATCACCAAATGATCCACACAGGGTACAAACCATTTACATGTACGGAGTGTGATAAAAGCTTCACTCGGCTTTCAGATCTAAAAGTTCACCAGAGGATTCACACGGGAGACAAACCGTATACATGTACGGAGTGTCATAAAAGCTTTACCTGGCTTTCAGTTCTAAAAGTTCACCAGAGGATCCACACGGGAGACAAACCATTTGCATGTACTGAGTGTAATAAAAGCTTCACTCGGGTTTCACATCTAAAAACACACCAAATGATCCACACCGGCCATAAACCATTTACATGTACTGAGTGTAATAAAAGCTTCACTCAGGTTTCAAATCTAAAAAGACACCAAATGATCCACACAGGGCACAAACCATTTACATGTACTGAGTGTAATAAAAGCTTCACTTGGCTTTCATCTCTCAAAATTCACCAGAGCATCCACACCAGAGACTCACGAGAACTTACTGCAGCCAGTCAGGGAGCGGCGCCAGACCAGGCAGGAACGCGAATACTCGCCCGAACAGATGAAGAGCCGTCCAGCGAGGGAGACAGGCAGGAGCAGGGAAAGCTCCAACAGACTTCAGAAAAAGGTACCGGGGGAGCCTCTGCTGCCTAGGGAGAGGGGGCCTCTGCTACCTACGGGGGGGGGGGAGTATACCTTGCCTACGGGTTTTTCGCTTTATAAGACCCTGTCCTGGCCTACCACTAGACCACAAGAGGGAGTAAAGGGCAGGGTGGGTTTTCCTCCTCTACAGGTGGGTACGTCTTATGGTCGTGCTTGTCTTATAGAGCGAAAAATACGGTATGTTGGTGAAACATCATATGCTTCTCAATTTTTCAAATACAGTCAAACTTTGGTTTGCGAGTAACCCGGTTTGCGAGTGTTTTGCAAGATGAGCAAAACACTCAGCAAACTTTTGACTCGCGAGAGGGAGAATTAGAAGTCCTTGAGCTTGCGCAGATGCATGCTCAAGGCAGGCAGGCAGAAGCCGGAAGTTCTTCTAGGCACACGATCTGTGCCTGCGCTAGACAGGGGGAGGTAAGTTTAAGTTGTTCAGGTGGGGGGGCCGGTTGGAGCGAGGGGGCCTTTGCGAGCGGGGAGGAGCGATGCCAGTTATCGGGGGTGGGGACATATCAAAGCGAGTTTCCATTATTTTCTATGGGGAAACTCGCTTTGATAAATGAGCATTTTGGATTACGAACATGCTCCTGGAACGGATTATGCTCGTAATCCAAGGTACCACTGTAGTAAGATTACATACTTTGAGTAATTGAAATCACCCATTATTATAGTGTCGCCTATTTTTCCAATTTTCCTAATCTCTGAAAACATTTCTTCATCTGTCTGCTCATTTTGTCCCTGGGGACGGTAGTATAACCCTACCTTTATATTCTTTCCCTTCACATATGGAATTTCTATCCATAAGGATTCCACACTGCTATCTATGTCATGCAGAATGTTTATTTTATTTGATTCAATTCCCTCTTTAACATATAGCGCAACCCCCCCCCCCAAAAAAAAAAAAATTTGATCTACTCTATCCTTGCGATATAATTTGTACCCAGGTAACACAGTGTCCCATTGATTGTCCTCCTTCCACCAGGTCTCCAAGATGCCTATTATATCTATCCCATCATTCAGTGCTAAATACTCTAAACTCTCCTATTTTATTTTTTTAGGCTTCTTGCATTTGCATAGACACTTCAAATTGTATTTTTTCCTTGCAATTACAGGCTGCTGAGAAGACAGAAAATTTGAGTCTTTTATTCTGCCTTCCTATTAAACCGTCCTGGCTTTTTTTCACCATTATTGGAACCTCTCTCACACCGAACCATCCGCTCCCGGGCGACTGTTGGCTTTCCCCCCTGTCTCGGTTTAAAAGCTGCTCTATATCCTTTTTAAAAGTTATCTCCAGCAGCCTGGTTCCATCCCAGTTAAGGTGAAGTCTCTCCTTTTCGGAACAAGCTCCCCCTTCCTCAGAAGGTTGCCCAGTTCCTAACAAATCTAAATCCCTCATCCCTGCACCATCGTGTCAACCATGCATTGAGACTTTGGAGCTCTACCTGCCTCTTGGGTCCTGTGCGTGGAACTGGGAGCATTTCTGAAAATGCAACCCTGGAGGTTCTGGATTTCAGCTTTCTATCTAAGAGCCTAAATTTGGCTTCCAGAACCTCCCTCTCACATTTTCCTATGTCAATGGTATCTACATATACCAGGACAGAGTCTCCTCCCCAGCACTCTCTAAAATCCTATCTATGTGACGCATGAGATCCACCACCTTCGCACCAGGCAGGCAAGAGACCAGGCGATCCTCACGTCCACCAGCCACCCAGCTATCTATATGCCTAATAACTGAATCACCAACTACAACCGCTGCCCTAACTTTTCCCTCCTGGGCAGCAGATATTGCATCCCCTGGTGGGCGGGTCCTAGCTACAGGATTATTTCCTACTTCACCAGGGTGATGCTCTCCTTCTAGGAGACCTCTCTCCTCCAAGGCAGCACAAGAGCTACCAGACTGGAGGTGGGACTTCTCTACAACATCCCTATAGGTCTCCTCTTTGTACTTCTGTCTCCCTCAGCTCCTCCAAGTCTGCTACTCTAGCCTCAAGGGAACATACTTGTTCTCTGAGAGCTAGGAGCTCTTTGCAGGGAGCACACACATAACTTCTCTCCGACCGGGAGAAAGTCCATAGTCTCAAAATGTTTCCATCAAAACAGATAGAGACTAGACTGGATCAGAAAGGCAGACCAATTGGTCATCCGCAAAAACTGAAATCTTAAATTCTGCAGTTCCAATGTTGACTCTTGTGATTGTCCCGTTATTAAGGATGTCTCAAATCAAAGGATCTAGTGCTAGCATGAACAATAATGGTATCAGGGGCATCCCTGGGAGGAGCAACATCTATTAGCCCACACAAAAAAATTAGGAGTATGATAAAGGGTCTGAACTGCATCTAGAAAGAAGACCATCAGACTGTAGTGTTCTAAAACGGCAAACAAATTACCAAGACACCCTGTCAAAATGCTTTTTCAGCATCAAAACTGATTAAAACAGTTGTGATTTGCAAACATTCAACATATTCCATAGAAGCTAAAATTGATAAAAATTTACGGGCGCTAGTCCATCCCTCAACAAACCCCACTTGCAGTGTAGCTATCAAGGATGGCAAATAGTGAGACAATATTCGCTAGGAGTTTGACGAACAAGTTGGTTTTGACATTTAATAACGAGATGGGGTGGTATGATGATGACTGAGTGGGATCCTTATCAAGCTTCAGAAACACTATGATTTGTGCAGTGGTAAGTGATTCAAGGAGACGGCCCTACCGTACCAAAGCGTTAAACGTATCTGCCAAAATCAAAGTAACCATCTTCTGTAGAAGTTTGTAGAATTCCATATGAAAACCATCCAGCCCTGGGGCCTTCAACAAGGGGTCCTTCTCATATAACCATCACCACCTCCTTTTCAGTAAATGGCGCATTAAGAATCTCCACATGACTGGCAAACGGGGTAAAGATAGACCTTTGAGGTAAACCTTACTATCAAGTAGATCTGGCTGTACAGCATAAATGTTATATTAATACTCATAAAATATGGTGTTTCTCTTTGTCCGTCCTTGCCATATGCCAATTCGGCGTGTGCAGTTGTAATATCTTTGATGGTCCTGTGACGTGACGTATCGCCCTTGCCAAAAAACGACCCCGGTGGTTACCATAGCGATGGAATTGATATTTATAGTATGTTAGAGATTTTTTGGTTTGTTCATGAAGCAATTCTTGCAGGGCATATTTGGTGGTCAACAACTGAGATCAGAGCATTGTGGTAGGGTGCTGGCCATTTATTTTGCGGGTAGCATATAGTTGTTGTTCGAGCTGTAATATTTCATGATTCTGAGCTTTTCTTGTGTGACACCCATAGGACAAGATCTCCCCTCTGAGAACCTCTTTACTTGCTTCCCAAAAAAGAATAGGATCGGACCTATGTTCTTCATCATGCACTTGATAATGGGCCCATTTAGTATGTAAAAACTCATTGAATTTGGAGTCTATATATCCCAGGTTTTCAGGATTTCCCCAATGAATATGCATTGAAAGCAGTGCATGCACATAGATCTCATGCATATTCATTGGGGAAATCCTGAGAACAAAACTGGATTGCGGCCCTCAAGGAGGGACTTTGAGATCCCTGATCTCGAGATTGGAATAACTAGTTTAAAGCTGTTAGATCTGGTTGATTTTAGTGTAAATCATTTTTTATTTTTCCACGGCGTACTTTCTTGCTACTTAGTTAGTTTATAAAGAGACTTTTGGTCAATGATTTTATCCAATTTATATAGGCTCATGTTTATTCTTTTTGCGGTTTAATTTGATACCTTGTCAACCTTGAACCCCTGATGGAAGGCATGTTAACCCCCCCCCCCCCCCCCGGAAGGCCTGCGTGTTCCTCCCTGATCTCTTGCACATCCCTATACCTAATTTTAGCAGAGAGCAGCCTGCAGAGAGGATTGCCAGTACTTTAGCGATCCTTGCAGGTTGTTATAGGCTTCAGGAGCTGTCGTCCCTCTGCCAAGGTCCCACCCCATCTCTGACGTCAGAGGCAGGATTGCGGCAGAGGGAAGACAGTTCCTGAGGCCTATGGCAACCTGCAAGGATCGCTAAAGTACTGGCAATCCTCTCTGCAGGCTGCTTTGCTAAAATTGAGTAAAGGGATGTGTGGGAGGCCAGAGAGAAAGCCGCAGAAGGGACAGAAAGGAAATCGCATGGCTCCGCGATCGACCGGGGTTGCCTGAGCAATCGACTGGTTGATCACGATCGACATATTGGGCACCCCTGCTCTAGATCATAAGTAAATATGTTTAAAAGCAGCAGTCCCAGCACAGACCCCTGAGGAACCCCACTATTTACCCTTCTTCATTGAGAATATTAACCATTTAAACCCACTCTATTTTCAGTTTTTCAGCCAGTTCTCAATCCATAAAAGGACATTACCTCCTATCCCAAGACTTTATAATTTCCTCAGAAGTCTTTCATGAAGTACTTTGTCAAATGTACAATATCAACCGGTTCACTTTTTTTTTTTTTTTTAACTTGAAATCTTTATTAAAAGTTTTGTGTTATACAAGCAAAAGGTGGATACCAGAGCTCAATCACCCCATAATATGTAACAAAACAAAAAAACACAGCAAAATCAGCAATCGCCATAAAGCAAGAAGAAAACATCATTGACAGACAGATATCCCCTGCAATGAATCGCAAATCCCCCCACCCCTCCCAAACAAATTGAAATATTCAAAGTGGACAACTCCCTGTTGTTCCTTCAGGCAGTTATCCCCACAACCACAATCCCCCAAGTCCCCCAGCCCCAGTAAACTTAAACCAAAGTATCATTGATTCAAAATAGGATTGCTCAAAGTTCTAAATACCCCACGCGCTGACAAAGAAGACCAAATGAAGGATCGTAAAACCCGAGTACCCAGTAATTGCTGTTCCAATTGAACCACACGTTTCTGTTCAGCTATATCCCAATCCAACAATAGTCTCAACTGCGCCGCCCTATAATACCAGAACAAATTGGGAAGCGCTCGCCCCCCAGACTCACGAGGCAACCACATACACTGGCGAGAAATCCGAGGCGGTTTCCCCTTCCAAATAAATCTAAAGAATAAGGCATGAAGGTCTTTTAACACCACCGACGGGAGCTGTATAGGCAATGTTTGAAAAAGAAATAGTAAACGAGGCAGAATGTTCATTTTAATAACCGCGATCCGTCCCCACCAAGACAACCACAACCCAGACCACCGCTGTAAATCCGCCCTAATCTGCCGAATTATGGGGGTGTAATTCAAAGTATATAGCTCGAGAAATATCTCGAGAAATATAAATCCCCAAATACTTAAGTGCCCCAGAAGCCCAACGAAACGTAAATCTCCCCGATAATCCCCGTTCATCATCAGCAGTCAAGGTGATTCCCAACAATTCCGACTTATCCGGATTAACAGTAAAACCCGACACCAAACCAAATTCAGCAAAAAGGTCTAACAAGATAGGAAGGGAAACCCCTGGGTCACGCACATATAACAAAACATCATCAGCAAATAACGCGAGCCTGTGTTCCTGAGTCCCAATCCATACTCCTCTAAAATCTGGATGCTCACGTATACGGATGGCCAAGGGCTCAATAGACAATGCGAACAAGAGCGGAGAGAGAGGGCAGCCTTGACGTGTACCCCGTTCAATTGAAAAAAACTCCGTGTAACCCCCATTTACTCTAATGGTCGCCCTCGGAGAGCGGTAGAACGCCCGCACCCATGCCAGGAAGAAATCCCCACACCCCGTCCACTCCATGACCTGCCATAAAAAATCCCAGCCCACCTGATCAAAAGCTTTCTCCGCATCAACTGCTAAGAGAGCTACTTTATCCAAAGTTTGCTGCGCCTCCCAAATAAGATGCAACGTTCTTCGAATATTGTCACTAACTTGACGGCGCTGAATAAACCCCGACTGATCCATATGAATCAGTTTAGGCAAACACTTCCCCAGCCGAAGTGCCAAAACTTTTGCTAAAATTTTTGCATCGGTGTTCAATAGTGAAATGGGCCGATACGCTCCACAATTAGCAGGATCCCTCCCCGGTTTAAGCAATATAGAAATACCCGCGTCTCCCATCGATGGTGGCAGCATGTTACCTCCCCTCACCCCATTAATAACCCGTACCAATAAAGGAGCTAGAACCACTCGATACTGTTTGTAAAAACTATTGGTATACCCATCTAAACCCGTGGACTTGCCCAATTTCAATCTGGTAATAACCCCTAGTACCTCCCCCAAGGAGACAGGACTATTAAGATATGCTATATCAGAGTCTTCCAGGCGTGGCAATGTCACTTTATCTAAATACGCCGTGATAGATTCCACTTGTACCCCCTCCACTTTCCCATATAGTTTAGTGTAAAAGGAAAGAAAAACCTTCTTAATAGCCCCATCAGTACACTGCATCTTCCCTTCCTTATCTCTAATCCGTGTAATTGCGGATCGGGCTTGTTTCAATTTAATGTACCGAGCGAGTCACGAGCCCGCTTTATTACTATCTTCATATATCGTCTGATGCAATCGGAGTCTATAATAGTCAATATCCTCCATCTGTAGAAGAGAAAGCTCATGTCGCACTCTCAAAAGCTGTGCAAATACCTCTGGGTCAGGAGAACACTGGTGTTGCCTCCCCAGGGAAATCAAACTCTCCCGAAGGAATAGTGCTCTATGCTCTCGCTGTCGTTTAAGGCGGGCCCCCCATTTAATAAAAACCCCTCGGATCACAGCCTTGAGAGCGTCCCACAACATGGAGTCCCCAACCGTGTCATTATCATTGTCGTGCAGATAGTTAGTAATAGCCTCCCCCACCTCTCTGTCCACCTCCGTACGCTTTAACAGTGATTCATTAAGCCTCCAAAAGGCCCGGCGATGTCCCACATCCCAATAGCCTGCACAAGCTATCCAGACAGGGGCATGATCAGAGATATGTATAGCTTCAATTTCAGCTGCCCGTATTCCCCCCCCCACTGATTACAATGGGTCCAAAGTTTCAAGTTCAAGTTTCAAGTTTATTAGGTATCTTGATGAATCGCTTAATCAAACTTCAAAGTGATGTACACATTAAAATTTACATTTGTTAGGTAACAGTACAATACATACGAATATTTAAAAATAAATAAATAAATAAATTACACTGTTTAACATACTCTTGACATTAGGTAAGGAGGGATGAAATACAATTCATCAAAGTAAAGAAGAGACATTCAGGGAAAAAACACAAGGGTAATAGTTAAAAACAAATATAATAAAGTACAATGGAGTAGTAACATAAAAAAATCAGTTTGCAAAGGCATCTTTAAAAAGAAAAGTTTTTAAGTTACTTTTAAATTTTCCGAATTCCTTCTCCTCCCTTAAAAAAATAGGGAGGGCATTCCAAGTCTGAGGTGCAGTACATGAAAAAATAAATTGCCTTCTCGTATTTATACTTTTTAATGAAGGAATAGACAATAAGTTTTGTTCGTTGGATCTTAAAATTCTCCTTGCAGAATATGGAATTAATAATTTAAATAAAAAAGCGGGGGTCATATTATTTAGAGTTTTGAAGATGATTATACAAAGTTTAAAAGTTATACAGTACTGGTCACCGTACCTCAAAAAGGACATGGCAATGCTTGAGGGAGTCCAGAGAAGAGCAACTAAACTGATTAAGGGTATGGAAAACCTTACATACACTGACAGACTGAAGAAGCTGGAAAAGCGGAGACTCAGAGGAGATATGATAGAGACCGTCAAGATCCTGAGGGGCTTCGAAAAGGTTGACAAGGACAGATTTTTCAATTTGAAAGAAACCACAAGAACAAGGGGACACTCGATGAAATTGAAGGGGGACAGGTTTAGAACAAACGCAAGGAAATTCTTTTTCACACAGAGGATGGTGGACACATGGAACACCCTTCCGGAGGCTGTGATAGGAAATAGCACAGTACAGGGTTTCAAGGAAGACCTGGATAGGTTCCTAGAGGACAAAGGGATTGAGGGGTACAGATAAGAGCAGTGGAAGGTTTAGAGCTAAGTGTAGAGGTAGGTATAAAATTAGTCAGGGACCGCTGCTCAGGCAATATGCCTGATGGGCCGCCGCGTGAGCGGACCGCTGGGCGAGATGGACCTCTGGTCTGCCCCGGCGGAGGCGACTACTTGTGTTCTTACTTATGTTCTTATTCTGTGAATAACTGGAAGCCAGTGAGCATTTTTAAGAAGCGGTGTTACATGGTCGAATTTTCTGGATTTGGTTATTAATTTAATTGATGCATTTTGTATGATTTGGAGACGTTTTATTTCATGTAAAGCAATTCCTTTAAATAGAGAATTGCAATAGTCTATTTTAGCATCACCAAAGAGTGAATCAGAATGTTGAGTGATTTGGGACATAGAAATTTTGAAATAGAGCGAATTTTACGTAATCTGTAAAAGGTAGTTTTCATGATGTTACTAATATGGTCATGAAAAGTAAGTTTATTATCGAAAATTACCCCTAAAATTTTAATATTTTGGACTAATTGTAGCGGAACGTTTTGAATAGCGACAGGAGTAACAAGAGGGAAACTATCCTTCCATGGAAAAAGCATGATATTAGTTTTTTTGATATTAAGTGCCAATCTGTTTTCATCCAGCCAATGATAAATTTAGTCAAGTTTCCTATTAATATCCGAAATTTCAAGTACATCATTATTATTTAGAGGATGCAGTAGCTGAATGTCATCAGCATAGGCAAAAACATGAAAGCCTACAGATTGGCATAATGTCAACAGTGGTGCCAGAAAAATATTGAAAAGTAAAGGAGAAAGAATAGATCCTTGGGGAACCCCATGTGCAATGTGTGATGGTTTAGAGGAAGATTCATTGAAAAAAACTGTGGATGTGCGATTACTGAAATAGGATGTAAACCACGCAAGAACTTCATCTGTAACCCCAATAGATTGGAGTCTATTGAGAAGAAGTTGATGATCAATCGTGTCAAATGCTGCTGAAAGATCAATAGAAATTAACAGCACCGATTGATGATGATCTAAGAAATATTGAATGGAAGTTGTCATGCCAATCAGGGAGTGTTCTGTGCTATGGTGCTGTCTAAAACCAGTTTGATTCG
Source organism: Geotrypetes seraphini (assembly GCF_902459505.1). Lineage (NCBI taxonomy): Eukaryota > Metazoa > Chordata > Amphibia > Gymnophiona > Dermophiidae > Geotrypetes > Geotrypetes seraphini. Next base: position 505,291,824 of record NC_047085.1, read on the forward strand.
GATGTAACACGTTAGTTTTTTCTACAAACTCTGAAATTTGGTTGAAAACAATTTTCTCTGTTAATTTTGCTAAAAAGGGGATGTTAGATATAGGTCTATAATTGGATAGGTCATCATGACCGATATTTTTATCTTTAATAATGGGACGGATGTATGACTTTTTCCAATCCAGAGGTACAATGTGTTGGTTTAAACTTTCGGTAACTAATGTATGAATCAAAGGTCCAAAGATGTCAAAATATTGTTTAAGAATAAGTGGTGGTATCTGATCAGCTTTAGAACCTTTGATATTCAGAGTTTTAAGAATAGCTTCAATCTCATTTAGACTAGGTATTTTAAATTTGGAACATTTGGAAGATAGTGAATCTGGATTAACCTGTTCAAGATCTTTTAAAAGTAGTAAGTTATTTTTAAATAATTTCCTAATGTTAGTAATTTTTTCAGTAAAGTAATCCGCCAGTTCTTGAGCAGTGGGAACTGTATTATTTGATTCACATTGTTTTTTATTATTTGGTGTTATATTGTTGAGGATGGTATAAAGAAGAGAAGGATTTTTAGCTTTTAATATTTTATCGGAATAATATTTCATTTTGGTTTGATTTATTTTTGCTTTATAGAACTTCGAATGTTCACTGTATATTAGTAAATTGTTTTCGGTTTTATCTTTTCTCCACTTTCGTTCGAGAGATCTTAATTGTTTTTTAAGAAGTAAAAGTTCTGAAGTAAACCAGGGATTATGGATTTTACGAACAGAGATGATTTTACTTTGTATTGGAGCAAGTTTATTTATGGTAGATTGTATGGCCATATTCCAAAGATTGGTTAAATCATCAATTGAATTAGTGACTGATTCAGAAAAGTCTAATTTAAGTGTTGCTTGTATTGACTCGGAAGAAAGTTCTTTAAAATTCCTAAAAGTGATTGTTTGTTGTTTAATTTTAGATTTGATACTTGGACTAGTATAGGCTAATGAAATCATGTGATGATCTGACCATGGGACTGGGAGACAACAATTTAAAGAAAAGTTGTTTTTTGCAGATGCTGTTATAAGAGCTGTGTCAATAGTATGACCAGCTTGATGTGTTGGTTGTGTTATTAATGAACATAAGTCTAATTGCCTAATATGAGAAAGAATTGTTTTAGTATAGCTGTTGTTCTGATCATCAAAATGGATATTAAAGTCCCCCAAGATTAACGGATTTAAAGTGGAGCTACCAAATTCAAAAAGTAAGGACTGAAGGTGTGTAATGTTGTCAGAATTTATCGGAGGAGGTAAGTAAATTAGTAGAACGTCCGTTTTTGGTTTTGTTTGTATGGAAAATTGTAAATATTCAATAGATGCGTTGCCTGTAGACTTATCCACTTGTGTTAATAGAGATTCTTTAAATATTGCAGCCAAACCTCCACCTTTTTTGTTGGGACGATGGTTATAGAGACAAGAGAAACCATTTGGGCAGGCAAAAGTAAGATAGGCTTCTTCACCATCCGAAAGCCAAGTTTCTGTTAGAAATAGTATATCTAAGGATTGTTGTAAAATAAGATCTCTAATAAGGTGATATTTTGTTTTCATAGAACGAGTATTGATTAGACCTATATTTAAAGGCCTGGTTTTTTGAAATTGTGGAGGGTTGGAATAAGCAGGGGAGGTTGTTTTAGTAGGGAGTAAATTAACATTTGAATTAATTTGGTTTGTCTCAGTCTTCATAGGTCTACTATCAATCCTAGCATAGGAACTGTGAACAGATGAATAATGTGTATATGACCTCTGAGTAGGGTGGTGCAAACGCCAGCTATCAATCAAGCCCATGGAGGACATCAAGGCAAGAAAAGCTTTGCGAGAGGCTCGGGAAAATGGCCGAGGTCCTCCCTGAGAGTGATCAAGCTCCACATCAGGCGTTACATTGAAATCCCCACCCAAATATACTGACCCCCCAACAAAGTTGACCAAATCTTCTTTAAGAGAACCATAAAAGGCCGCTTGACCCCCGTTTGGACCATAAACATTAATCACAGTAATGTGACGGCCCTGCAAGGTACCCTGCAGAGCTAGACATCGTCCCCCTGAATCTCTATATACCTTCAGAACTGTAAAGCCCAATCCCTTGCGAACCAGAATTGCCAGTCCTCCCACTTTTTTAGCAGACTTTGCACTTTGATGAGTCCATACCTGTTCAAAGTGAGAGGACCTCAATACCCCCACATGTCTGGGCCTCAAATGGGTTTCCTGAAGCATACAGATGTCCCATTTCAATCTATTCAATTCACGATACACTATACTCCGTTTACCTGGACTGTTCAAACCATTCACATTCCAGGATCCTATAGTTAGAAGTTTACAAGTATTCCCCCCCAAATTCCCCCACCCCCTCCCCCCCAGAAACTGACCCCCTCAATGAAGGACCAGCCAATCCGTAGAAAGTGAAAGTTACCCCAGGTGACTAACCCTAGCTGCTTCCCTGAAATCCAAAACAAAACCTAGAATTATAACAGGTCAAACAACAAAGAATGGCAGTAGGAAACAGCAACAATTGCAGAGTCCAATACCCATGTAAGACCGGAGTCAGCACACTACTCAGTGAAGCTCCCGGCCAGACAGTTCAATCAATCCATTGATAGAGTAGTATGGACGAATCATCAGGTCCCCGATTTAGCTGCACGCTTTCCAGAGCGCAAGACCGTGGACCAGGCTCCTTGGAGCCCCGAGGTACTGGCCGCCTCCGTCCCCAGCGCTGGTTCAGGAATATTCACACACCCCAGCTCTTTCATAGCAGACCAGGCCTCCACCACAGTAGACACTCTCCGTGACCTTCCATTTACTGTAATCCAGACCCCAAAGGGGAAAAGCCAACGATACTTGTGACCCCCTTCCCGCAGGACCTGGGTGACCTCCTTAAAAGCTCTACGCTTCTGTAGTGTAGACCAGGCCAAATCTTGGTATATTCCCACCTCCAGCTCCTTCCAACGGAAACGGGGATGGCGCCTAGCCATCTGCAAGACCCGTTCTTTGAGCGTGAAGTCAGCAAAGCAGGCTATGATATCTTTGAAGCCAGGACCTCTCACTGGACTCAAACTCCGATGTGCCCTCTGAAGATGAATCTCGCTGGGTACCTCAGCACCATCCAGTTCAAGCAGGCTGCGACAAAATTCTCTCACCACTTGTTTGCAGTCACGGTATGCCTCCCCCTCCGGTATTCCTTTGAATCTCAAATTACAGCGGCGCGATCTATTCTCAAGATCCTCCACTTGTGCCTGTAAATCTTGTAACTCAGAGGAGAGGCGAGCTGATGATTCTTTAACCCCTGACACCGATGCAGACAGCGTTGCCACGTGGTCCTCTGAGGCCGATACTCGGACCCCCAGCTCCCCCACATCCACGTGGAGTTCTGCCAATGCGGCTTTTGCATCTACCTGGACTCCAACCATTTCATCCTTCAGCTCCTTAAACCAAGCATGGAAAGATTTGTGCGCTGTCCCCCCAGGCTCCGCTGGCAGCTCCTCGTCTCCAGCCTCTGCCGGCTCTGCCGGCATTGCGGGCCCCGCCGCCATCTTGGACATGTCTCCCGCACCACCCTGCGCTTCTCCCGCTGCTTTATCACCCGCTTCGTTAAAATACTTAAACTTATCTAGTTTCTTTCGCATCGCCATCTCCACGGCAACCAAGTAGCGAACTCAGCGCCGAAAGCGGAATCGCGGTGGAAGCCGAAAAACTTTTTTCCTCTTCTGCCCCTACGGAGCTCTTAAATCAGGCAGCCATTCATTAGGATGATGTCACTCCCAACCGGTTCACTTTTATCCACATAATCATTCACTCCTTCAGTGAAATGTAGTAGATTGGTGAGTCAAGATTTCCCTTAACTAAAACCATGTTGGCTTTCTCTCATTAACCCATGCTTACGTAAATGTTCTGTCATTTTCTTCTTTATAATAGTCTACTATTTTGCCCGACAGTGACATCAGACTCACTGGTCTATAATGCTTTATCTTCATCACACCCAACAGAGCCTGGCAATTCTTAGAAGCACCCAAATAGTATCCAAGGCAAAATATACAGTACTCGCATAATAATTTAAATAGTGAAAGACCATATTTTACTTCCAAACGAAATAACCTCCTCACATATGGACCTCAGCTAATGAAAACTGAAACTAAAATCCACAATGCTGTTACAGTAGCTGACTTTGCACCACATTTTGAGAGACAGCTGATATATCTCCAGGGATGATATTTCCTAAAGATCTTATCATCCCAAATTTACGGACATAAATTCCTGCTAAACTTTTGTATCAAAAGCATGTATTTGGAACACTCTGTTTACCATATAAACTACCATAAGAGACCATAATTGCGTTACTTGCAATTAAATTGAACACACAAACACAAAGAAAGGAATGCAAAGGGAAGCCCTCCCCTCCCCCCCAGCCTTCCCGAACAATCCCTGGTAATCTGGTGCAGGCTGAACTTTACTGGTTGCCGGTTGTTTGGAGAATACAACTTAAGCTTCTGACCCTTGTATTTCAATCTGTCCGGGAACTATTGCCCTAGGTGATTGCTTCTCTGTTGCAGACTTAGGTGCCTTCTCATTCTTTGAGATCACAAAACAGAGCTTTTTGGGCTGTTTCCACACTTCGTTCTGTCACCAAAGTGCAAATCGATCTCATATGTTCCAAGTAGCTGGACCTTTACTATGGAACTCGGTTCCAGATGCTCTCCGCTTGACCTCTGATTTTTTTGGCATTTCGGAAAAGTTTGGAAAGCCAATCTTTTTCGACTTGCCTTTTCAAATTTGGTTACTTTGTAATCCTTTAATTGTTTAGCTTCTCATGTTTTGTTTTATTATATATGTATTATTTGTTAACCGCATAGATGGTTGATATGCGGATTACAAGTGTTTTAAATAAATAGTGGTATTATCAGGATAAGAGCATGAGTGAATCCCAGTTATTCTTGCCCATGTCAGCTCAACTCTCAAAATTGCTCTCACGACCTCTTGCGGCAGTCTCATGAGATTGCTACTCGTGTTCATGGCAGCCATTTCAGGGCATAGCCAGCATGCAAAGGAGCAACTGGGGATCACCCTTCCTTGGCTACAGCCCTGAACTACCAGGATTTGCAAGATAGGCCTAAGTGGGGCATCTACAAGTGTGGTGAGGATGGGGGGGAGCAGGTCAAAAGACAGATTTTGGCTACCACTGAAAACGCATGGCCAGTTTCAGCTAAAATGTAAACCATGGCCATAGCCTTTTGGCTGAAAATGAAATTGGGCAGAAAATGGATTTTGGGCTGTTTCGGCTCCATCGCCAAAGCCAAAATCTGATCAGCCTCTGCTCCTGCTATTTCCAAGAAACATCTTACCATTTCACAGACTTGCAGTATGTGTAGAAAAACATTTCAACAAATGGTTTGGAAATAAGGAACAGATCCATTCTTAAGCCACACATAGAAAATCCCAGTCCTTCTTATAGATTGGTAATATCTTAGAACCCTGCACATGATTAATACCTTTTGTTTATATCCAACAGATCATTGGATCACACAAAAACGGAAGAGAGAAAAGAAACAAGGAGAACATCTCATAGAAAGAAAAGAAAGGCAAAGACAATCAGAAAATGTCTGTGAGAATATTTCTCAGGGAACTGAGAGGATTAACACAAAGAATTATAAGCAGGAATCAAAGGATCAGAGAGAACCTGCAGGAGACTCAAGGGATGGAGTCACTAAGTGTGAGAGAAATGACGGAGAGCTCAGTACCATCTCTGAGGACCAGAGACACCTTGGAGAGAGACCCTTCCAAATGAATCATAGTGATACAGTGACTTCTAAATTCCACCATAGCAAGAGGAAAGGACAAAAACACCAGAAAGAACTTACACGTATTGCATCTAAGAGGAGAATCAACTTTATTAATCTTAAATGTAATACGAGCCAACCCTTGTTTTCAGAATTCCAAATGCACAGAAGGAATCATAAAAATCTAACATCTACATCAAATCTAAAAATTCACCAGGACATCCACACAGGAGACAAACCATTTACATGTACTGAGTGTAATAAAAGCTTCACTCATGTTTCAACTCTAAAAAGACACCAAATGATCCACACAGGGCAAAAACGATTTACATGTGCTGAGTGTAATAGAAGCTTCACTCGGCTTTCAAATTTAAAAACTCACCAGGACATTCATACAGGAGACAAACCATATGCATGTGCTGAGTGTAATAAAAGCTTCACTCGGCTTTCAAATTTAAAAACTCACCAGAGGATTCATAGAGGAGACATACCATTTAAATGCACTGAGTGTGATAAAAGCTTCACTCATGTTTCAACTCTAAAAAGACACCAAATGATCCACACAGGGTACAAACCATTTACATGTATGGAGTGTAATAAAAGCTTCACTCGGCTTTCAGATCTAAAATTTCACCTGAGTATCCACACGGGAGACAAATCATTTACATGTACCGAGTGTAATAAAAGCTTCACACGGCTTTCAGTTCTAAAAATTCACCAGAGGATCCACACGGGAGATAAACCATATACATGTATTGAATGTGATAAAAGCTTCACTCGGCTTTCAGATCTAAAATTTCACCAGATCACCCACACGGGAGACAAACCATTTACATGTACTGAGTGTAATAAAAGCTTTACACGCCTTTCAGTTCTAAAAGATCACCAGAGGATCCACACGGGAGATAAACCATATACATGTACTGAGTGTAATAAAAACTTCAGTCGGGTTTCAAATCTAAGAACACACCAAATGATCCACACCGGCCATAAACCATTTACATGTACTGAGTGTAATAAAAGCTTCACTCAGGTTTCAAATCTAAAAAGACACGAAATGACCCACACAGGGCACAAACCATTTACATGTACCGAGTGTAATAAAAATTTCACTCGGCTTTCATCTCTCAAAATTCACCAGAGCCTCCACACCAGAGACAAACCATTTATACTCACCGAGGGCTAAATTCTCTATATAGCACCCACAACATCAGCAGTGAATAAGGAGCTCTTCTATAAGCACTTAACTCCTGGGATCCATGCCAGTGAAAAGATGGTGCGAATCCCTGAGCCTAAATTTAAATTGTGGCTAAATCTTCCAGAAAAGGAGTTGGGGTAGGGGTAGGGAGGAACCCCAGTTGTAGTAGGTTCAAACCCACGCTGCTCCTTGTGACCCTGGGCAAGTCACTTAATCCCCCCCGTTGCCCCAGGTACGTTAGAAAGATTGTGAGCCCACTGGGGACAGAGAGGGAAAACTGCTTGAGTACCTGAATAAATGCATGTAAACAGTTCTGAGCTCCCCTGTGAGAACGGTATAGAAAATTGAATAAATAAATAAATAAAAAATATGGAAGTCTTATGGGCTCCTCCCTTAAACTTGATTTCTTTAATTTGCAATCTGAGATTGAATGACACAGGGTCTGGAACTTGCAGTTAACCGCAGGGTGGGGACGGTGATAGAGCCCATAAACACGGGGACAAACTATGTCCCTGTGTCATTCTCTAGTAGCCTTAACCCTTTCAGGACCAAGGGACATATTTGTCCCCTAACTTTAAAATCCTATACATTTTGATTGGGATAGTCTACAGTTCTAAATTTGATATGTACGGATTCCATAGGATACTGCCTTTATGTAAACAAACTGGTTCCGACATTCATTCATTAGCGTCGTTGCCAGATGGACGAGAAGATTCACTTGCCACACTGTCCATAAGCCAGAAGTGTGATTTAAAAAAAAAAAAATAATAATGATATTTCACAACAAAAATCAATTTTTTGGCATCTGCAAGCCCTTTTTACCATAAAAATGTCATCAAAACCACAAAAATTGGCCTACGATCCTTATGGTCCTGAAAGGGTTAAACAGGCTGTTCCAGCGAGATGGGACAGCATCTATGAAATGGCAGTATCACTCGAGGAACGCAGAGAGAGGGGTGACATAATGGAGACATTCAAGTATCTCAAGGGTCGCATCGAGGTGGAAGAAGATATCTTCTTTTTCAAGGGTCCCGCGGCAACAAGGGGGCATCCGTGGAAAATCAGAGGCGGGAAACTGCACGGGGACACCAGGAAATTCTTTTTCACTGAAAGGGTGGTTGATCGCTGGAATAGTCTTCCACTTCAGGTGATTGAGGCCAGCAGTGTGCCTGATTTTAAGGCCAAATGGGATAGACACGTGGGATCTATTCAAAGTAGATAGGTAGGGGAGGGTCATTGGGGTGGGCAGACTAGATGGGCCGTGGCCCTTATCTGCCGTCTATTTCTGTGTTTCTATGTTTAAAATGTAAAAACTGAACACATGTTAGACAACTGGCAACTGAATTCAATGATTTTTTTAAATCTGTAATTACAATTACTGGTTCATTGTGTTTACAAATAAGCTGTGCTAGTGGCTGCCCTGCAGCCAAAGCCCCAAAACCCTTGAAATCATCCCTATGGGCTTCAGGGCAGTTACTACAGATGTCCATACTATCGGGCTTTGTAAAAGAGGGGGATTAAGACTGAAGACGCTATCCAGACAAACAATATAAAACCAATTAAAATATCTCAACTCAATTTACATCATTTTTAACACATATTCAAAGTTTTCAACATAAATATACAAGAAGAACTTCTTGTTAGAGAAATACAGTAAGGATAACATATCTTAATATCACAACTTTTTCCCCTTCCTTAGACCACAATTAAGAGTAGTTATCAAGAGAAAGAGAAGGTCGGTTTTTTTTAAATTATACTTTTAATAGGAAAGGTATATACACTGGAGGTAATTTTCTTTAATTCCAGAAAGGCCTTCGGTTGTGCTGGGAGAAAAAAAGACGTACAAGAAATTGCTTTCTTCGTTCTAGTGTGGCTTTGGTGACATCTAAATAAGCCCAAATTCTTTTACCATGGAATAGTTCTTTAGAATGACGGAAATATTGTTTCATCAAGGCATTTAAGTCCTGCTCAAAAACAAAGGAAGCCAATAAAGTTGTCTTCACCGAAGATTCTGTAACAGATTCTTCCAGAATAGCTGAAATATTTTTCAGATCCATTTGGGAAGATTGAATATTTTCATCTTCCATTACTCCCTGGGACTGTTTAGCGCAATGTTTTTCAACCTTTTTACAGCTATGGACCGGCAGAAATAAAAGAATTATTCTGTCGACCGGCATCGGTCCGTGGACCGGCGGTTGAAGAACATGGGGCTAAGTTGTGGGCCAGACCACCCCATCTCTACCCAATCTCCACCCCAGATCCCGCCCCCATAATAGTACTAATTGCACCTTGCACGTCCCGTGCCTCATCTGGAAGCCTTCCCTCTGACGTTGTAACATCAATGAAGGCTTCCGGTTCAGACGCAGGATACCCATAGGAGCCACTGCCCGTGGCTTTGTGCACTGAATCAGTTAGGAAGAGGGAGCAGTCTCGAAGATAACACCGCATCGATCGCACCGTGGACCGGTGGTTGAAGAACACTGTCTTGGGCCTGATGTACGTGCTGGCCCTGTGGACCGGCAGGAAATTTCTGTGGACCGGCACTGGTCCATGGACCGGTGGTTGAAGAACACTGGTTTAGCGGATACTGAAAGATAATAAATCTTATTAAGTGGAGGAATAGATGTTAATGAATAAGTATCTCCACCAAATAACTTTTAAACATTTCAAAAGAAGGTATCCCGGGAGTTTTAGGGAAGTTCAGAATACATACGTTTAGGGCCTCTTTTACAAAGGCGCACTAAGCGTTATAGCGTGGATTTAGCGTGTGCTGAATTAACGCATGCGCTAACCCCTAACGCATCCATAGGATAGTATGCACGCGTTAGCGCTTAGCGCGTGATAATACCGCGCGCTAAAAAGCATAGCACACCGTTTGTAAAAGAGGGAGTTAATCTTCGGTTATAGTTTATAATATTCTCAATTTCTCTTTGCAACATTGCATATCTTTAATAATAATTATAATAATTTTTTTTAATAATAATTTTATTGTTTATATACCGCCAAAGCCAAAGTAGTTCGAGGCGGTTTACAATAAAGAAGAGCCGGACATACAGCGAAAAAACAATGAAGTCTTTGAGTACATGAATATTTGTACAGAGTATGGTAACATTCTGGATGTGGGTTTACAGTAAAAGTAAGTCGAGGCGATTTACAACAGGAAGAGCAGGTCATACAGTGAGGGAATAAGCAGTGAAGACTTTAGGAATTCTTGGTCAATGGGAAGTAGATAGAGGCGATTTACGATAAGAAGGGATAGGTCATACAGTGAGGGAATAAGCAGTGAAGACTTTAGGAATTCTTGGTCAATGGGAAGTAGATAGAGGCGATTTACGATAAGAAGGGATAGGTCATACAGTGAGGGATAAGCAGTGAAGACTTTATCCCAGGACAAGCAGGCATGATATTCTCACATGTGGGTGACGTCATCTACGGAGCCCCGATGCGGAAGCATTTTCAAGCAAACTTGATTGAAGATTTAAGTTTGCTCTACTGCTCCACGCATGCGTGCCTTCCTGCTCCACTAGGGGGTGCATCCCCTCGTGGTCTCCAGTTCAAAATTTTCCGCGAGCCTAGAAGACGTGTTTTTCAGGCTCTGCCCCAACTGCCTTCTAGCACCGCGATTTTTTTCTTGTTTTTTCACGATCAAGTCGCTGTGCGCGAATTCCTTACCTTTTTTCTTGATTCCTGCTTCGTTTTCAACGACCCGGAGGCTTCCGGGTCACCGTGGCCGCGTGGCTAATCGAGCCGCGGCTACTTTCGATTTAATGTCCCAGCCTTTGACCAGCTTTAAAAAGTGCACCCGGTGCGAGCGGCTTCTTTCTCTCACAGACCCGCATCACCGGTGCATCCTTTGCCTGGGGGCGACTCATCCAACCGACTCCTGCCCCCAGTGCGCTATTTTCCAAAACCGGGCCCTCCGCCGTAGAAAAGCCCGCATGGCGGATCTCTTCACCCCGGACCAACTCTCCACCTCGGCCTCGAGGTCGGCCCTGGCCTCGGCCCCGGCCTTGACCTCGGCCCCGGAAACCTCGGCATCACCTCGAGACTCGACCCCGAAGCCCTCGGGACAACAGAAAGCCTCGGCTCCGGGTAAGTCCCCTCTTCCCTCTTCAGGTTCTGTAACAGCGAAGAAGCCAGCCTCAGGGACAACGGCGACGCATGGCGGAAGCCCCATGCTTACAGCCCCGTCTAAACCCTCCAAGCCTTCGGGCCGTGCCTCCACCACACGGGAATACTCTGATACGAGGTCGCCCCCGGTGGAGCGCACCGAGGCAGGGGACATGCCTTCGATGCTGTCCGTGCCCGTCTTCCAGGACCTACTCCGAGCGATGATCACGTCGGAGCTGTCCGCTGCAATGGCCCAGTTTCAATCGGCCTCGACCTCGAATGTGCCAGACCAGCCTGAGCCTCACACCGAACAACCTCGAGGAAAGGTGCGCAATCCTCGCCGCATCCCATCCTCCTCGGACTCCTCGCCGAGACGCCCGAGACGTTCCCCCTCTGCGGACCGCCGAGGGGCAAAACGTCGGGCTAGAACGACAGAAACCTCGAACCGCCGTACCTCCAAGAAGGCCCGAGGTTCACCAACCCTACGAGGCCGTTCTCCCACACCTCGTACAGGACCACTAAGGGTGGCTGAGTTATCACTCTCCAACCCACACATCCTCCGAACTCCCCCTCGGACGCACTCTCCGAGGGAGTCCGGATCGAGATCACCAATCCGACATCGATCGGTACCCCTAACCCCGGCATCGTCCCCGAGGGGCTCCTCGAGACGCCGAAGATCGACAACCCCGGAACACTCTCACAGTGCTTCCCCAGCCTCGGAGCATGGATCAGAGCATGAACCTCGATACTCGAGGGAAGCCTCCTTATCCTTCTCCACCCGACGAAGGTCCCGTTCCCCGACCCCGCACGGGGCCCCGGGGACATCTCGTCCATCCTTCACTCGCTTTGTCCAAGACATGGGCCAAGCATTGGACTTAGACCTCCAGTCCGACTCCAGATACTCGAAGGAGTACCTGGCGGAGCTGGATATGCCATCATTGCCCAGAGAGTCCCTTCGCTTACCACCTAACCCGGTACTCCAACAGGCCTTCTTCAGGAACCTGGAGACCCCTTACATGGTCACGGCCGTACCCTCCAAAATGGAGGCCAAGTACCGCACAGTACCTTACCCCGGATTCGAGCAACCACAGCTCTCCCACCAATCGCTGCTAGTGGAATCCTCCTTGAAAAAGGCTCACCCGTCCCGGGTCTCAGCAGCGGTCCCCCCAGGCCGAGAAGGCCGAACCCTGGACAAGTTCGGCAGGAGACTATACCAAAACGCAATGATGGCCTCTAGGGTGCAAAGCTACACTTTCACCTTCACTTCATACCTCAAACATCTCATTGGACTATTGAGAGCCTTTGAGACTGACCTACCGGCCTCCCGGCAGGGAACGTTCAGCCTGCTTCTAGAGTCCCTCTCCAACCTGCGCCTTCACCTATTCCACGCGGCCTACGATGGCTTCGAACTCTCCTCCAGAGAAGCAGCCTTCGCTATCGCCATGCGCCGACTAGCTTGGCTGCGCCTGGTCGACATGGACCCCAACTTACAGGACCGGTTGGCTAACCTCCCCTGCGTGGGAAAGGAATTGTTCGATGACACTATCGAGGCGGCGACAAAACGCCTCTCCGAACATGAACGCTCATTTGCCTCCCTTGTCCGGCAAAAGCCCAAACCGCCAGCGCCCAGGCCATACAGGGCCCCTCCGTGCCGCTACCCACAAAAGTCCACCCCTGCTTTCTCGCGGCCCCCACCCAGACGTCCGCAAGCCCATCACAGGGCCATGCCCAAGTCTCAACCGCCCGCGACCACCAAACCATCCCCGTCCTTTTGACGGGACACGCGGAAGGGGGCGGGCCCCCTCCGCCATAGTCCCAGGCCGCCTTCCCATCGGAGGTCGACTCAAAGCCTTTTACCCTCGCTGGGAACAACTCACGTCGGACGCATGGGTCCTTGGCGTGATCTCATCAGGGTACTCTCTCAACTTTCGGGCCATTCCCCCGGACAATCCCCCAAGGAATTGCCCTCCCAACCGGACTCAGCTACCTCTACTCCTCTCCGAAGCTCGAGACCTGCTTCGCCTGAAAGCAGTGGAGAAGGTCCCCCCCGACCAACGGGGGAAGGGCTTCTACTCCCGTTACTTCCTGGTACCGAAAAAAACGGGAGACCTACGCCCAATACTAGACTTGAGACGCCTCAACAAATTCCTGGTACGGGAAAAGTTTCGGATGCTCTCACTACCAACACTCTACCTCTTGATCGACGAGGGCGACTGGCTCTGCTCCCTCGATCTCAAGGAGGCGTACACACATGTCCCAGTGCACCCCGCTCACCGCAAGTTTTTGTGTTTCCAAGTAGGGGACTGGCACCTACAATACCGAGTCCTCCCCTTCGGACTAGCATCATCACCTCGGGTCTTCACCAAGTGCCTCGTGGTGGTAGCAGCAACCTTACGTTCCCAGGGCCTCCAGGTATTCCCCTACCTGGACGACTGGCTAATCAAAGCCCCGTCCAGGGAAGGGGTTATCTCAGCGACCCAACAGACTATTACCTACCTACAAAGTCTGGGGTTCGAAATAAACTTCCCAAAATCTCAACTACGCCCCTCGCAGTCCCTACAGTTCATCGGGGCCACACTGGACACGGTTCGCCTCCGTTCCTTCCTCCCCCCTCCGCGCCTGGAGGCGTTAGTAAGTCTGAGCCGAAGGATCTCTCGGCTGACCTCAGTATCAGCTCGACAGATGATGACCCTTCTGGGCCACATGGCCTCCACCGTCCATGTCACACCATTCGCCCGCCTCCATCTGAGAATCCCTCAATGGACCCTGGCGTCCCAATGGCGTCAAGACCGGGACCCGATCGACCGCTCCGTGACAGTGACTCCTTCATTGCAACGATCGCTCCGCTGGTGGGCCGACTCTTCAAATCTTTCCAAAGGTTTGCTCTTCCTCACCCCACCCCACAGCAAGGTACTCACCACGGACTCGTCGGAGTACGCTTGGGGAGCCCATCTGGACGGCCTACGCACCCAAGGAATGTGGTCAGCACAAGACCGTCGCTGCCACATCAACGTGCTAGAACTTCGGGCCATCTACCTCGCAGCTGTAGCCTTCCAACATCTGCTCCGCGACCGAGTGGTTCTCATCCGAACCGACAACCAAGTAGCGATGTACTACGTAAACAAACAAGGGGGCACAGGGTCTTGGCCCCTTTGTCGGGAAGCCCTACGCCTCTGGAAATGGGCAATCTCCAACAACACCTTCCTTCGGGCGGTGTACATACAAGGAGAACAAAACTGCCTGGCGGACAGACTCAGCCGCCTCCTCCAGCCACACGAGTGGTCACTACACTCTCAGGCCCTACGAGGAGTGTTCGAACGGTGGGGGACGCCTCAAATAGACCTGTTCGCGTCCCCTCACAAAGGTTCCTGTACGCGTTCCCGCCGTTTCCTCTGATACTGCGGACGCTTGTCCACCTGAAAACAGTACAAGCCACCCTGATCCTGATTGCCCCCCGCTGGCCACGCCAGCCGTGGTTTTCCCTGCTACTTCAACTCAGTGTCAGAGATCCACTGCCTCTGCCTCTGTTTCCCTCTCTACTGTCACAGGGTCAGGGTTCACTGTTACATCCCAATCTTCAGTCTCTTCATCTGAATGCTTGGTTTCTCTCCCCCTGACTGCTCTCCCCGTGTCTCAATCAGTCAAGGAGATATTGGAGGCCTCCAGAAAAACCTCGACGAGAACCTGCTACTCCCAAAAGTGGACCAGATTCTCAACCTGGTGCTCCTCCCACAGCCAGGACCCGGTGTCGGTCCCCGTCCCTCTGGTCCTTGACTATCTACTTCAACTATCTCATTCCGGCCTAAAGACCAACTCCATTCGAGTACACCTCAGTGCGATTGCGGCCTTTCATCAGCCCCTGGAAGGGAAAGCCCTCTCGCTCCATCCCTTAGTCACTCGCTTCATGAAGGGTCTGCTGAACGTCCACCCCCCTCTCAAACCTCCCCCGGTGGTTTGGGACCTTAACGTGGTTCTGGCTCAACTAATGAAACCTCCATTTGAGCCACTAGACAAATGCCATCCAAAATTCCTCACCTGGAAGGTAATCTTCTTACTCGCGCTCACGTCCGCACGGCGGGTTAGTGAGCTGCAAGCGCTGGTAGCGGACCCACCCTTCACGGTATTCCATCACGACAAGGTGGTACTCCGCACCCATCCAAAGTTCCTACCTAAAGTAGTGTCTGATTTCCATCTCAATCAGTCCATTGTCTTACCTGTGTTTTTCCCCAAGCCCCACTCTCACCCCAGAGAAGTGGCGCTCCACACTCTTGACTGCAAAAGAGCGTTGGCCTTTTACCTCCAACGCACTCAGCCACACCGGAAAGTCCCACAACTGTTTCTGTCCTTCGACCCAAACCGGTTAGGCCACCCAGTTTCCAAACGCACCTTGTCCAACTGGTTGGCCGATTGCATCTCCTTTTGCTACGCTCAGACTGGTCTCGCACTACACGGTCGAGTAACGGGACACAAAATCCGAGCGATGGCAGCCTCCGTAGCGTTCCTCAGGTCCACACCTATTGAGGAAATCTGCAAGGCTGCCACATGGTCTTCGGTTCATACCTTCACCTCCCACTATTGTCTGGACTCCCTGTCCAGAAGCGATGGCCGGTTCGGCCAATCGGTATTGCGAAATCTATTTGCTTAAATTGCCAACTTCCCTCCATCCCTCTTCAGTAAGCTTGGAGGTCACCCACATGTGAGAATATCATGCCTGCTTGTCCTGGGATAAAGCACAGTTACTTACCGTAACAGGTGTTATCCAGGGACAGCAGGCATATATTCTCACAACCCGCCCACCTCCCCGAGGTTGGCTTCTTGGCTAGTTAAGTGAACTGGAGACCACGAGGGGATGCACCCCCTAGTGGAGCAGGAAGGCACGCATGCGTGGAGCAGTAGAGCAAACTTAAATCTTCAATCAAGTTTGCTTGAAAATGCTTCCGCATCGGGGCTCCGTAGATGACGTCACCTACATGTGAGAATATATGCCTGCTGTCCCTGGATAACACCTGTTACGGTAAGTAACTGTGCTTTAGGAATTCTTGGTCACAAATCGGTTGAACAGGTTGGTTTTAATAAGTTTTCTGAAGTTGAAGTAGGATGAGGAGTGCATGATGATGCTGCTTAACCAGTCGTTCTGTAGACTTGCTTGGAAGGCAAGCGTTCTGTTAAGGAATCTTTTGTATCGGCAGGTTTTTATTGTAGGGTGGCTAAACATGTGTATTCTGCGTGTAGACCTGGTGGAGCAGTCTAGTTTAAAGTGGGAGACCAGGTACAGAGGGGCCAAACCGAGAATGGATTTGAAACAAGAGACAGGCGAATTTGAACAATACTCTTGCCTCCAGGGGCAACCAGTGGAGTTTTTGATAGTAGGGAGTTATGTGTTCCCATTTCTTTAGGCCGAAAATCAGTCGCACAGCTGAGTTTTGTATGATATGGAGTCTTTGAATAGTTTTCTTGAGAGACCCCAGATACATAATATTGTCTCCATATTAATTCGTTCTAGGGCAGGGGTGCCCACACTTTTTTTGGCTTGTGAGCGACTTTTAAAATGACCAAGTCAAAATGATCTACCAACAATAAAAATTTTTAAAAAACACAAAATACCATACGCAGAGAAAATGTTTCTTATCATTTATAGTCGGGGGTTTTTCAAAGAGGTCAAGGCAGATGACTTTAAAATATGCAATGTCAGCTGTTTATAGTTGCACTTTGCTGTTCTGGTGTCGAACGGGGTTTGTTTCCTTGCTGGCTCATTTTGTTTTAATCCTTTTTGGCCATTTGCCATTGTTTGTTGTTGAGGGGTGGGGAAGGAGTTCTGTGGTACAAAACTGAGTGACATGCGATGTTCTGTATTAGTTTGTTTATTGTTGTTTTTGTGCTTCCCTCAATAAAAACTTTTTTGAAATAAAATATGCAATGTCACCTCAGCAACAACCAACAAAAATAGACAAATATTACCCCCCCTTTTTACTAAACCATGATAGCGTTTTTTAGCGCAGGGAACCACGCTGAGTGCCCCGTGCTGCTCCCGACGCTCATAGGAACTCTTGAGCATCGGGAGCTGCATGGGGCATTCAGCGCGGCTCCCTGTGCTAAAAATGCTATCATGGTTTAGTAAAAAGGGGCCATAGTGCAAAATATAGAAAAGCAGATATAAATTCTCGAAATGGACGCATTTTGATCACTAAATTGAAAATAAAATCATTTTTCCTACCTTTTGTTGTTAGGTGATTTTATGAGTCTGATTGCACTTCCTTCTGACTGTGCATCCAGTATTTCTTTCTTTCTGCCTCCTGCATGCTTCCTCTCCTCCAGACCTCATTCCATTCCCCAACCAACATCTCTCTGTCCCTCACTGAATCCAACTTTTTCTTCCTCTCTACTTGCCTGCCACACGACACACTCCATTCCTCATTCCCCAGCAACAGGGAAAGGCCAGGTGCGTGCAGTGACTTCACAAGAAGCCGGCCCACAAGCCTTCCCCTCCCCCCCCCACATCAATTCTGATATCAGAGAGGACGTTCCGGGCCAACCAATCACTGTCTAGCTGGCCCGGAACGTCCTCTCTGATGTCAGAATTGACGTCTGGCCAAAGACTTGTGGGCCAGTGGTGTGCAATCACACGTGCCTGGCCCTTCCTTGTAGCGGCTTCAGCGGGGGGCAGGCAGGGAGAGAGGCTCCGTGATTGACTTACATTGCATTTGCGATCTATCTGTAGATCACGATCGATGTTTTGGGCACTCCTGTTCTAGGAATTTAGAGATTTCGTCCATTTTCCCTCCCAGAGCCAGTACCTTTCCGGAAGGTTTTCAGTGTCACAGCATTTTCCAAAATGCCTCGAGTGTAACCTCCCTTGAGGATCCGAATCCTATGCTGTAACTTCCATCGGCAGAAGCTCATCTGCCTTGGGATCCTCGTTGGTAAAAACTCCTGGGGCCACTTTGGGAACCAAGCCTTTACCTCCGTCGGCAGAATGTCACAGCATTCAGGTTTTTTTTAGCATTTTCCAAATTGCCTCAAGTGTAGCCTACCCTTGATGATTCGAGTCCTCTGCTGTAACTTCCATCGGCAGAAGCTCATCTGCCTTGGCGTTCTCCTTGGTAAAAACTCCTGGAGCCATTTCGGGAATCAAGTCTTTACCTCTTTAGGCAGTGGCTACCACCGGACAGGAAGGAGGAAATGATAATGGGGGTTAAAACGAGATCTTATGCCCCTGCGAGATAGAGCCTTCTCCATCCTCTCTCGCTGTGGGGAGCGCTTCCCTGTTCCTTGGACAGATGCTGGGGATAAACCCGCTTGATCGTCTGTTGGCTTGCAGGGAGCAAAGGCATCTCAGAGGAAGCAGCCTTAACGCTACCCTTGCTTTTATGCGGCATCATTGAACCAGGGAATAAAAACACCAACAGATTCACGAGGAGCGATCTCACATACACCAGATAAATGCCGCCATATTGGCCACTCCCCTCACATATTCAAAGTTTTGTAGTTAGTCAAAGAAGTGATATGAAAAGAAATCAAAGAAACTGCTTTGGTTTTAAATGAATTACTGTTAAATGACCTCATTTATGTCTTGTCTGCCTTTGACGTCTTATCGGCAACGTCCTTCCATCTTACTCTTACTGCAACAGATTAATTCATTGTTCCTGGCATCAAGGAGCATTTCCAACATGTTCCTGTTCATCCATTACACAGTGTTGGTTCTCTTTTATTCCCATGTTCAAAGACAATTCAATTATGTTCACAGATGTTAAAACACAGGTAATTGAATTTTTGGGAAAGTTGTATCAAAACCAAATCGAAATGAAGATTGTATTTGTGATTTGCAAACAGTTCAACAGAATATTGTCCCTTTTTATATGTTAATAAAATGATTTAAATATGAAATTAGTGTTTGAGGCTTGTGCAGTTGAGGACAGAGTCCGCGGGTAGGGGGCGAGGATAGAGACAGAGCCTGAGGAGACAGGATGGGGGTGGGGGTGGTGGATAATCTTTAACCCCGTGTCATTCTCTACTGAAGAGAAACTAAGGAACCATGAAGAACAGCTAAGAGTTATGAAAGAATCTGAACTGACTGATGAAAGAAAGAACTTTTGTAAATCGTATTTGAAATTTATGGAAAATCATATGAGAGAGAATAATTTAAGACTAGAATTTTCCAAAATCTCCTTTTATTCCCCCTGTAGAGATGGCTCAATTGTACCATTGAGTCTGCTTCCTGCAATGCGGCCCAACCTATAGGGTACTTTATGCTAATAACTCATACACAGACATGTAATGTCATAAAAATAATATTCAATTTATATCAAATTAAGCTTGAAATTAAAATTAGAATTAAATTGCCAATTAATTATATACATTACATGCATTACCATAAACCATAACTCTGTAAAGCATTCTGTGTGTGTGTATGAGGGATCTTTTCCAAGGACTAAATGTCCTTATGGAGAGTGGTTCTTCCCCTTTTGTCAGAGACTGTGGACTTACTTATATATTTTGCAATGAGACATGTCGCTCTAGTCTCCCAATGTTCAGTTAGCACGTCTCCTTAAAGGCAGGACTTATTTAAACAAAGATATTCTTTAGGTTCTGAACAGAAAAAAGTTTTACAAAGTATAAACTTTAACATATAATGTTATAATGTGTATATTCTTAAAAAAAACTCCTTAGCAATACTTAAGCTGACAATTTACCAAAGAAATGCAAACCTTGTTTTTAGAAAGAAAAGATATATTTTAACCAGTACCCTTCTTAAGAATGAATCAAAGAAGCTCTCTGACCATGAAATTTCTCTCCGGAAAGATGGCAGTTACTCGCACCCCATTCTGTGTTTACATTAGAATGTAGCCCAAAATCTCAGATGTTGAAAACTGCCAATCAAGTGGAGAAGGCTTCATCTAAGGCAAATCAGATATTGGGTTGTATCAATAGAAGTTTCGTCAGCCGAAAGCCTGAAGTTGTACAGGGCCATGGTAAGACCTCATTTGGAGTACTGTGTGCAATTCTGGAGGCCACATTACAGTAAAGATGTGCGCAGAATTGAATCGGTTCAGCGGACGGCCATCAGGATGATCTCGGGGTTCAAGGGTCTCTCATACAAAGAGAGACTGAACAAATTGCAGCTCTACACTCTCGAGGAACGTAGGGAGAGGGGAGACATGATCGAAACATTTAAGTACCTCACGGGACGTGTCGAAGTGGAAAATAATATTTTCTTTCTCAAGGGACCCTCGGCCACAAGAGGGCACCCGCTCAAATTCAGGGGCAGAAAATTTCATGGCGACACCAGAAAGTATTTCTTCACAGAGAGAGTGGTTGATCATTGGAACAAGCTTCCAGTGCAGATGATCGAGGCAGACAGCGTGCCAGATTTTAAGAATAAATGGGATACCCATGTGGGATCCCTACGAGGGTCAAGATAAGGAAATTGGGTCATTAGGGCATAGACAGGGGGTGGGTAAGCAGAGTGGGCAGACTTGATGGGCTGTAGCCCTTTTCTGCCTTCATCTTTTATGTTTCCCACCTTAGCCTATAGCAAACTCATGCTTCGGGGCTTTAAGGTGTGCGTGCCAGCTTCCCTTCTCTTCTCTCCAAAACCCGAAGTTACGTTCTGCGGGGGGAGGAGAAGAGAAGTCGGCACGCACATGTTCGAGCCCCAGAGCATGAGTTTGCTAGGGCTAAGGTCAGCGACAGAGGGAAGCTAAGGGAGACAGGTCAGCGACGGAGGGAACTTAAAACTTACCTTGCTGCTCTTCCATGCTTCGGGCCTTCCTGGCTGCCAGGTCCTGCCTACTTTCTGTTTCCGCGAAGGCAGGACCCGGCAACGAAGAAGGCCCGTAGCAAGGAAGAGCAGCATGAGGTCAGCGATGGAGGGAAGCTTGCGACTCCACCGATGGGAAGAGAAATGCTGCTGCTGCTGCACCCAAGGGGGGGAGGGGGGAAGAGAGATGCTGCTGCTGCACCCAATTGGGGAGGGGGCAAGAGAGAAGTGCTGCTGCTGCACCCAATTGGGGAGAGAGAGGTGAGAAGGAACACCAGGGAAGGGAGAGGAAAGAGATGCCAAGACCATGGAAGTAAAAGAAAGGAAAGGAGCTATCAGACCATGGAGGGGGGAGAGATTTCAGGGGGGAGGGGGAGGAGGCAGATGCCAGACCAGGTGGAAAGAAGGAGAGAAAGGAAGGAGAAGAGATGCTAGATAATGGATGGGGAGACGGAAGTAGAGGAGAGAGATGCCAGGGCATGGGGGGAAGGAAGGGAAACTAAAGGAGACAAAATGCCAGACCAGAGGGAAAGAAAGGAGAGGAGGTGCCAAAGGGAGAGATAGGATGGAGATGCCAGGGCATGGGGGGAGAGAAGGGAAGGAGATAGAGATACCAGACCATGGGGTGGAGTGGGAAGGAAGGAAGGAAGAAGAGAGAGATGCCAGAGCATAGGGAGGGGGTGAAGCCAAAATGAATCATGTACAAAGGAGATTAGGGCACAGGATATACAGTTTATTGAAGGGACATAGAAGGAAGATGCTATTGGAACAGAGAGAGGGTGGATAGTGGATGCAAGGGGCAGAGAGAGGGTGGACAGTGGATGCACGTGGCAGAGAGAGGGTGGACAGTAGATGGAAGGGGTAGAGAGAGAGAGAGGGCACAAGCTGGGTGGAAGGGGCAAAGAGAGGGCAGATGATGCATGGAAGGGAGAGAGGACAAATGCTGTATAGAAAGAAGAGAGCAAAGTGAAGATGATTAAAGCAGAAACGACAAAAGGTAGAAAGATATTTTTGTTGCTTTACTTAGAATCAAGTAGTATTGTAACTGTATTGATAAAATTTTATAAATAGGAAATGGAAATAAGGCAATTTTTTTGACTAAACCCTTTTCCTCAGGTCAGGACAGGATACCATAACAGTACTGTTCTGAAGAAAGGTTTGGCCTCTGAAAGCCAATTGAAAAATGGATTAGTCCAATAAAATGGTATTTTCTTATTTCTCATTATTTGTTTTATTTTGATTTGTTAATTTGTAAAGTGGTGATTGTTATGTATCAGTTTTTTTCAAATTTACATCTACTGTCTTTATATTTTGCACAGTATTAGAGGACATGTGTTACTGTTTTTGTGGTGTTGCATTGTATGCAGATTCTGGTTTCTTGGCGGTTCAGTTTAACTTTTGTCTACATATTTCTATTTTTAGTTTGTGATTATTCCATATTGGGCGAGGGTGTATCTCTGTTCTGTGTGTGTGAAAAGAACATAGTTTTCAGTTGGCATTGACTGCAGGATCAATTGACTGTGCGGGATCTGGCTTGATTAGGTTTACAATGTATGTGTTGGTGTTCTAGTGCTCCCTGCAGTGTTTAAGATGCTGCCTTTTCCTAGGTACACTCTTGTTGTGCGATATGTGGATTGTTACTAAAAATAATATTTTTCATATAGATGGGGTGGTGTCAAAAAATGATGGGCCCCGGCACTGTTCCCTCTAAGCTGTGCGCTTATGCGCACGCACATAACTTGCCGAACCTGCACACACAAATTAAAATAGCACGCACAAAAAAATAAATTTTTGCCTAAAATGATTTTCACTGCTAAAATGAAATGTTGCAGAAGACCAGCTGTTCTGATTTCCCATTTATCACTTTTATTGAAGCGCTATAATATAAATTTTAAGTCATTCACGTGATTCCATTATCTTTGGCAGTTGAACTTGACACGTCACGTGCCCCATAGGGCTATAGCCTATGGCCCATAGGATATGAAACACTTTCGATTCTTTGACTTCCTGAAGTTCCGCCATATTGTTTATTTCGTGGAATTGTAGTGTGCAGTGTGGTACTGCGGTTGTATAACTGTATTCGTTTATTAAATTGTACCAGATATAACTCTTAAAACGTCTAAACCATGAATGGTGAAAAGTGTAAAATGCAAGAGAGCTGCAACAGCTTTTAGGTCTGAATGGCTTGAAGAAATTGTTGAAACGGAGACACCAGAATCTCGAAATACAATGCATCTTCGACTGTGTGAAATATTTACTTATGACAAAGACAATGGAGTTGTGTGTTGTTATTGTCAAGATGTCAAAGCAACTGGAAAATTCTCTACTAGAAAAATATGGGATGATGTTTGGAAACTGGACTTTGTGAAACGCCATCTATCAAGTAAATCTCATACCAACAGTATTAGGAAACTCAGAAGTAAAAATCTGAATTTAAGAGGGGGACTGGTTGTTAACATGTTGCTTGAAAGCCCAACCAAAAAAAGAAAACAGGCAAATTAGTAATGAATGGAAGCGTTCCAGTCCTGATGAAATTAAGGTTCTTGTCGACAGTGTTGTGTTGGCCATTAAGATGAATATCTCAATGCTGTCTGTTCAAGATATCAATGAACACATGGTGAAGTATGTTAGTATACCTGATAGCTGGAGAAGCAAAAACTGTGCGTTTGGATTTCTTGGAATTATCAGTGGCATCGTGCAAGATGATCGTATGGCAGACATTAAATTAGCAACTTATCATACGTTAACTGTCAACAAGTACTTAATACTCTACTTTAAGTATCGGCCAGTCAATTCAAATGAGTATAGGGCATCATTTGGTGGGATGCTACAGTTGGAAGCATGTGATGCTACATCAATAGTAACAGCAATTAGGGAATTCTATAGGAAACATCAACTTGACCTGAATAAAATGGTTATGTTCACCTCTGATGATGCCTCTGTTATGTTGGACAAAATAGATGGTGTTGCAGCACAGCTGAGAAAAGACATTCCACATTTAGTGCAGCAACATTGTGTTGCACATCGAGAAGATTTGGGACTTTCTGATTCATGGAAAGAAGTAAAATTGATGAACGAAGTAGAAACTGTAATGAGAACTGTGTACACGGTGTTCTGTCGG
Organism: Geotrypetes seraphini; assembly: GCF_902459505.1. Classification (NCBI taxonomy): domain Eukaryota; kingdom Metazoa; phylum Chordata; class Amphibia; order Gymnophiona; family Dermophiidae; genus Geotrypetes; species Geotrypetes seraphini. The sequence continues at coordinate 505,315,797 of NC_047085.1, forward strand.
TCTTCTACTAAACGATGCAAATTTCAAGACATAGCAGATGCATTTGAATGTGAATCAATTGCTTTTAGACCTCTGAATGAAGTGCGCTGGTTATCTAGACACTTTGCACTTAAAGTAATTATTTGAAATTATGATCCCCTGTTAAAATATTTTGAAGAAGACAAAAATAATGATCCTATTGCAAAGTACTGCTATAAGAAGATACGATCCTGAACGAGGGAAATCTCCGGGATCCCAGTCAACATGGATTCACCAAGGGTAGGTCATGCCAGTCCAATCTTATCAGCTTCTTTGACTGGGTAACAAGAAGACTGGACTCAGGAGAGTCCTTGGACGTCGTGTACCTGGACTTCAGCAAAGCGTTTGACAGCGTCCCACACCGCAGGCTGCTGAACAAGATGAAATCGATGGGATTAGGAGAGACTCTAACTGCATGGGTTAAAGATTGGCTTAGTGGCAGACTTCAGAGGGTGGTGGTTAACGGTACCCTCTCTAAAATGTCGGCGGTGACTAGCGGAGTGCCACAGGGTTCAGTCCTGGGCCCACTCCTCTTCAACATATTCATTGGGGATCTGACTCAAGGGCTTCAAGGCAAGGTAACCTTATTCGCTGATGACGCCAAATTATGCAATATAGTAAACGGCTATAATCTACAGGATGCTATGGAGCAAGACCTGCGTACTTTAGAAAATTGGTCCTCGATCTGGCAGCTGGGCTTCAACGCCAAGAAATGTAAGGTCATACCGACAGCGGTAACGGAAATCCTTGCAGAACTTACACCCTGAATGGAGAAACTTTAACCAGGACTACGGCAGAACGAGACTTAGGAGTAATCATCAGTGCTGACATGAAAGCAGCCACTCAAGTGGAGAAGGCTTCATCTAAAGCACGGCAGATGATAGGTTGTATCAAGAGAATCTTCGTCAACAGGAAGCCTGAAGTCATAATGCCATTGTACAGAGCCATGGTGAGACCTCATCTGGAATACTGTGTGCAATTCTGGAGACCACATTACCGTAAGGATGTGCTCAGAATTGAATCAGTTCAGCGGATGGCCACCAGGATGGTCTCGGGGCTAAAGGGTCTCCCGTATGAAGAAAGACTGAGCAAATTGCAGCTCTACACTCTCGAAGAGCGTAGGGAGAGGGGAGACATGATTGAGACATTTAAATACATCACAGGACGGGTCGAGGTGGAAGATGATGTCTTTCTTCTCAAGGGACCCTCGACCACAAGAGGACATCCGCTCAAACTCAGGGGAGGGAAGTTTCGTGGACACGCCAGGAAGTACTTCTTCACGGAGAGAGTGATTGAGCATTGGAACAAGCTTCCAGTGCAGGTGGTCGAGGCACGCAGCATCCCAGACTTCAAGAACAAATGGGATACCTATGTGGGATCCCTACGAGGGTTATGCCAAGGGATAGGGTCACTAGGGTATGAACTTGAATGAGCAGGTCAGTAGAGTGACAGTATAATTACAATTATACTTTAGGGGGTCAGTAGACTTAAGAGGGTGGGTAAATGGTGTGGGCAGACTTGATGGGCTGTAGCCCTTATCTGCCGTCATCTTTCTATGTTTCTATGTTTCTAATTTCATATTACACTTGAAGTTTTGAATGATGTCTTATCAGACCTGGCTTCCTTAACCATGGCATTTCAAAAACATGGTTTCACACCATTGGAAGCTTTTCATCTTGCACAGGGTAAATTGAACGAACTTCGAATGCAATACTTAGATGACAAGGTTAAGTGGAGTGATAAAGTCAACAGTCTTCTTGACAACAGGATGAGGTCTGGAGAAAAAGTTTCAGTGGATACGAATTCCATATTAACCTTCATCAACATCCTATGTTTGCATCTGGGTGAAAGATTTCCTGAAAATGAAGTTGAGGAATGGTCTGCTTTTGACTGTACAGCAATATCACAATGCGACTTTGACTTCGGAAATGGACATATTAGATCTCTTCCGGAGGAAAGTGTTATGATTCAGCAATACAATGACTTTAAATTCCTTGTTGTAGAAAAAATCAAAAGCAATCTGATAAACAGCTTTCCAGATATGACGAAATTTGCATTTCAGAATGATCAATTTGCAGATTTAGCAAAATTGATGGACATTGGTGCCACATTCTTAGCATTTAGTTCAGATTGTGAGAGTGGTTTTAGTCTAATGAACAATTTGACTAAACAAAGGAATCGTTTACATTTAGAGCATTTGGAAATGCTGATGCATGTTAAGAGTCACCTTCAAGATGGAGGCTCAACAGATCTTGACAGAATTTATTTGGACTGGATAAATATGAAAGATCGCAGGAAAAAACTTGAAAACTAAATTGCTGTTATTTTCTAAATTTTAAATATAAAGTAGAATGATATCTTATTTATAGGTAGCGCTCAATGAAACATTTCAATGAAACATAATTTATGTTTATTGAAATGAGACTTTATGTTACATAAAGTGTAACTAAAAATACATTGTGTTTTCGTTAATTCAGACTAAACTCAAAGACCTGCCCATAACTGAACTCCGGGCCCTCTGGCAATCATTTTTACAGTGCACACAAATTTAGTTTTTCTGTAAAATGCACACAGATGAAATTTTTTGCGCACACAGCCTGTGAAAAATTAGAGGGAACATTGGGCACCGGGTGTCACATATGCTAGGTACACCTCATAGGAGGCTGTTGAACAAACTTGAAGGGCTGAAGTTAGGACCCAAAGTGGTGAACTGGGTCAGAAACTGGCTGGTGGTTAATGGAAGTCGCTCGAAGGAAGGAAAGGTGACTAGTGGAGTCCCTCAGGGTTCGGTGCTGGGGCCGATCCTGTTCAATATGTTTGTGAGTGACATTGCTGAAGGGTTAGAAGGAAAAGTGTGCCTTTTTGCAGATGATACCAAGATTTGTAACAGAATAGACACCAAAGAGGGAGTGGAAAATATGAAAAAGGATCTACCAAAGTTAGAGGAATGGTCTAATGCCTGGTAACTAAAATTCAATGCAAAGAAGTGCAGAGTAATGCGTTTGGGAATTAATAATCGGAAGGAACTGTATATGCTGGGAGGAGAGAAGCTGATATGCACGGACGGGGAGAGGGACCTTGGGGTGATAGTGTCCGAAGATCTAAAGGCGAAAAAACAGTATGACAAGGCAGTGGCTGCTGCCAGAAGGATGCTGGGCTGTATAAAGAGAGGCGTAGTCAGTAGAAGGAAGAAGGTGTTGATGCCCCTGTACAGGTCATTGGTGAGGCCCCACTTGGAGTATTGTGTTCAGTTTTGGAGACCGTATCTGGCGAAGGACATAAGAAGACTTGAAGCGGTCCAGAGGATGACAAAAATGATAGGAGGCTTGCGCCAGAAGACGTATGAGGAGAGACTGGAAGCCCTGAATATGTATACCCTAGAGGAAAGGAGGGACAGGGGAGATATGATTCAGATGTTGAAGGGTATTAACGTAGAACAAAATTTTTTCAGAGAAAGGAAAATGGTAAAACCAGAGGACATAATTTGAGGTTGAGGGGTGGTAGATTCAAGAGCAATGTTAGGAAATTCTACTTTACGGAGAGGGTGGTGGATGCCTGGAATGCGCTCCCGAGAGAGGTGGTGGAGAGGAAAACGGTGACTGAGTTCAAAGAAACGTGAGATGAACACAGAGGATCTAGAATCAGAAAATAATATTAAATATTGAACTAAGGCCAGTACTGGGCAGACTTGCACGGTCTGTATCTGTATATGGCCGTTTAGGGGAGGATTGGCTGGAGAGGGCTTCAATGGCTGGGAGGGTGTAGACGGGCTGGAGTAGGTTTTGATGGAGATTTCGGCAGTTGGAACCCAAGCACAGTACTGGGTAGAGCTTTGGATTCTTGCCCAGAAATAGCTAAGAAGAAAAAATTAAAAAAATTTAAATTGAATCAGGTTGGGCAGACTGGATGGACCATTCGGGTCTTTGTCTGCCGTCATCTACTATGTTACCTATTAATGTACTCCTGATTTGTGAAGTTCAAGAAGCAGGTGCGGGGGGCTTCCGGTGACGTCACGAAGCATGGTGGATGGTTAGAGTAAGAGCTCTGACCTCCGTGAGCATTTACCTCCTTCCCAAAGGTGCTTTGGCGCTTCCTCCTGGCCCGGAACCCAGTTATTATAAGTCCGGAGCGGATCGCATGTGAACAATGCCGTCAAAAAAACAGTCTGCAGAGGGGCGTCGGCCCGACACGGGCGGTGAGCAGTGCGGCCTGCGTCATGTGCGCGGGGCCTCCAGAGCGCCCAAGCTTGAGTCAGGGGAGAGCGCATCGGAGGACGAGTCGGAGAGGGGCGCCTCTCCGAGATTGAGACGGCAGGAATGCGCCGCGGCTGTCACCAAAGCAGATCTTCAGCAGTGGGCTTTAGATATTAAACAAGAGGTGGCAGCCGTGAAGGGTAAGATTAAGGACGCAGTAAAAGAAATCCGGAAGGACTTTGCTGACCTCCTGGGGAGAGTGGAGGAGACCGAGAGGCGTATTGGGGACCAAGAGGTGGTGGTGCAAGATCTGAGTGGGGCTTTCACGGCAGCTCGGAAGAACTGGCAGGACTGTTTTACCCGCCTTGAGGACCTGGAGAACCGGTCCCGCAGAAATAATGTGCGCATTAGAGGGGTGCCTGAGCTGGCTGAGTATCAGGATGTTGTACATGTGGTCCAGGAGATCTTTGGGACCCTTTGCCCGCAGGAGGGGGAAGAGGTTGGTGCAAGGGCGGTGAAGGTGGACAGGGCCCACCGGGCTCTGGGACCCAAAAAGGATGATAGTCCTCGAGATATCATCGCCTGCCTCCATGCTTTTGTGGACAAGGATCGGATGGTGCGGAACGCCAGAGAGCTGGGCACGTTTGATTGGAAGGGGCATAAAGTGGAAGTTTTTCAAGATCTTTCAGCAATTACACTGCAGAGGAGGCGGGAATTTCGTCCTGTGGTGCAGATTCTGAGAAAGCATAATTTGAAATACCGCTGGCTCTTTCCATTTGGGCTCCTGATTACCATCAATGGGGCACACAAGAGAGTCATAACCCTGTCCGACGCTGGGGCGCTGCTGCGGAGGGAAGGTCTCATGAGCGCGGAGGATCCCCCTCTGGGGAAATTCTTGGGCCAGCCGGCAGAGCGATTCCAGTGGCAAGCTAGATCACCGCGGTCCCGCAAACGACGGCCAGATGGAGAAGGCATAGGGGCCTCAGCGGGACGTGGAGCAGGGCCAGCGACTTGAGGCGAAGCTGAGACCGTGGCGGTTTTACCCTATGGAGGACTCCTGGAGACCTGAGACTTTTGGAAAACATGGACTGTATCCTGTGTTTGGAGGCATGCCTGGGGGTGTGGGTGAGGGGCATCTTGTAGGGGGGAGTGGTTGCAGTGTGTGTGTGTTGGGCAGTACTTTTGGGAGGGGGGTGCATGATGGGGACATGGGCTTTGGTGGGGTCAACATAAGCGGGGTCAGGGAGGGGCAGCCCTGGGATTTCGGATTCGTGAGGTTCGGGCGGACTTGGGGAAGTTGGAGGATGAGGAGGTCCAATTCAATCTTGAACGCCTTCGTCTACGGTTTTTTGAATCTGGTAATAGAGCGGGGAAATTGTTGGCTCATCGTCTCCTCCTTAAGCAGACGCAATCTAATATCATGGCTATTAAGGATGGTTCGGGTCAGACATTGACGGCTGAAGGAGCTCGCTTCTGTGAATTTTATCAGCAGCTGTATACGCCAGAGAGTCAAGGGTCGGAGGAGGAGATTAAGACTTATCTTCAGGATTTGGGCTTGGCATCCCTTCCGGCTTCGGTGATGCAAGGGCTGGAGGCTGATATTTCTTTGGAGGAAGTGCATAATGTGATCTGACAGTTGAAACCGGGGAAATCCCCGGGCTTAGATGAGTTCACGGGGTTGTTTTATAAGAAGTTGTCTTCCTTGGTGGTGCCGTTATTGGCGCGCTTATATAATGATCTGAGAGACGGGGCTCAATTACCTTTCTTCATGCGGTTGGCGGGGATCACGATTTTGCCAAAGCCGGGGAAGGATGCTACCCAGTGTGGGAGTTGTAGGCCGATCTCCCTGCTGGGTATTGACACAAAAATTTTTGCTCGGGTGCTTGCTGATAGGTTGGCATCTCATCTGCCGACACTTATTCACCCCAATCAGGTGGGGTTCATAGGGGGGTCGGCAGGCGGCGGATGGGATCCGTAAAGTTCTGAACTTGGTTTGGCAGGCCCGCCGTTCGGGCGGTTCCTGGGTGGCGGTAGCGGTGGATGCCGAAAAGGCGTTTGACCGGGTGGATTGGCGATTTATGGAGGCGGTCCTACGCCATGTTGGCCTGGGGCCCCGCTATGTGTCCTGGATTCTATCTTTGTATAATGGACCCATGGCGTGTGTGAAAATCAATGGGGTCTACTCCTCTCCCTTTGAATTACAGCGGGGGACGAGGCAAGGCTGTCACTTATCGCCCTTGTTATTTGCTTTGGTGATTGAACCTCTTGCACAAAAGATTCGACTGACAACCAGGGTGCGGGGTGTAACGGTTCAGGGGAGGGAACACAAGTTGTCTTTATTCGCTGATGATATCTTAGCAATTATAGAGGGTTCCGTGGAGTCTCTTCGTTCCCTTCAGGAACTTATGGCAACCTATGGGGCTTTATCGGGTTTTAAGGCTAACATGGCTAAAACGGAGATCCTTAATATATCAGTCCTGGAATCTGATATCCCTGGTATAAAGCGGGTGGTGCCCTTTCGTTGGGTTAAGGGCCCTATCAAATATTTGGGTATCCAGCTGGGGGTGGATTGGACGTCCTTATTTCAACTTAATTATATTCCCCTGGTGGCGTCCCTGGCTCGGGATATGGATCGGTGGGATAAATTATATGTGTCTTGGATGGGACGCATGGAGGTATCTCGGATGTTGGTGTTACCTAGGTTCTTATATTTTTTTCAAGTTTTGCCTATTGAAATTCCTATGAAGTATTTTATCCGTTGGCAGCGCAGCCTCTTACGGTTTGTGTGGGGAGGCAGACGTCCCCGGGTGGCTCAGTGGGCCATGTTTAAGTTTAAGGCAGAGGGGGGTCTGGGGATCCCTCATCTGGAGCATTATTATCGAGCGGCTCAGTTAAGAGCGGGTGTGGAGTGGCATGCACCCTCTGTGAAGTTATGGGTGCAGGTGGAACAGGGATTGCTGGATGATTCGGGGGGGGGGGTAGCTCGGACCCTGGGGTCACTGCTGTGGGGGGATTTGGGGGCGAGGGAGCTGGGGACCGTTTCTAATCCATTCACTTCCTGGACATTGCGGGTTTGGAAAGCAGCAGCTCGCAAACTGTTAGGTAAGAGTAAGGGGGTGCACTTTCTTCCATTGCGCTTTGCCTCTGATTTTGTGCCGGGGAGAGATGGGGGGATATTTGTGAGGTGGGCAAGGAACGGGTTGCAGTACTTTGGCCAATTCTTGGAGGGTGGGACTATCCGGGCTTTTCCTGTGCTCCAGGCCCTTTATCAGCTAGAATCTAGGGACCTGTTCCCATATCTCCAGGTGAAAAGTTATTTGCAAAGGGCTAAACGGGCTGATGCTGCGGTTTATTCCTGTTCGGCCTTTGAGCAGTTGTTGGGCTCCCCAGTGAGCAGAGGCTGCATTTCCCTGTTGTATAAATGGGTGCATAAGGATGGGGCCTGGAAACCTACGTATCTTGAGGCCTGGGAACGGGATTTGGGGCAGGAGTTCGATGAGGCCTTGTGGGAAACTATATCGCTTCGGATACACCATTTAGCGGTGGCTCCGGTACTAGTGGAGAATGCCCTTAAGATGCTGGTCCGCTGGTACATGACCCCGGTTCATATGAGCAAGATGTCTACTCGGGGCTCAGCCTTGTGCTGGAGGGGATGTGGGCAGCGGGGAACCTTTTTTCATATGTGGTGGAGCTGCCAGTCACTTCAAGATTTCTGGAGACAGGTGTTTCACTATGTGGGGGCTCTCCTTCAGGTGCCCCTCCCTGAAAGAGCGGAGGTGGCCTTATTGGGGTTTCCTGCGGGTGGGGTTGATGCTTCTCAGGATAGTCTGGTACAGTTGGCGTTCACGGCAGCTAGGCTGACTGTGGCTCGCCATTGGCGAAGTACGATTATACCCACGCTACCTCTTATGAGAGCTAAATTGGGCTGGGTTTGCGAACGCTATAGGCTTTCGGCCCTGCTGACTAGACGTTGGCAGCAATATTATGATCTTTGGGGAAGATACCTGGCAGTGGAGGAATTGGACGTAGAGAACTCTGCTGTCAGTTGACCTGCTGGATCTGATATGGATTCGGGTTTTGGGGGTCTGTTTGTTCTGGTTTTGAGTTTTTCTTTGTTAATTATGTATTCTTTTTCTCCTTCCTTTCCTCGGGTGCTTAGCTGCCCGTTGGGGGGGGATTTCTGGCTTACAGGAAATGATGGGTGTTGTATGCTGGGTGGGGGGGGTGTCGGGGGGGGGGGGGTTGATATTCTGTTGATTGATTGATTGTACTGTTTTGGTACTGTACTGCTGTGTTGATGTGCGATTCTTTGTTCTAAATAAACAATTACAAAAAAAAAAGAAGCAGGTGCGGGGCTTGAAGACTGTCCTGCGGAGGTATCTCCCTGACCACTCTCTTCCTCATGCAGCATAGCATTCAGCACCACTTGTACATTAAGTGCATCCATCACCCACCACTATCCCCACTATGTGCACCTAGACTTCCCACCCATAGTGCTCCCCTCCCCGGACAGATGACACGCAGGGACTCGCTCTCCTAGCTCCAGCACATAGTCATCAGACACACACTCAGGCACCCCATGCCTCACACATTTCAGACACACTCAGGTGCCAGTCAGCAGTCACTCTTCAGGGTACAGACACACAGAGACAGCAGAGCGACAGAGTGTAGTGACTCACTGGGTGTGGAATGGCAGGTGAGAGACAAGAAGCAGATAGGGGCAGTGGCATACCAAGGGGGGCAGTCTGCCTTGGGTGCAAGTTAGGGGGCGTGTAGCCAGCATACAGGGACCTCCCGTCCTACTCTGCCACTGCTACTTTCCTGAAGCAGCAGTAGTAAATTTAAACCCAGCCATCACTAGATATTCTTCTATTTCCCCACGATAATCAGGCCATTCTGACATAACTTCCTTGTTCTAGAGCAGAGTTGGCTGTTGCAGGAAGGTCCTGTGATGGCTGCATTTGTTTACTTCCACTACTGTTCTGGGAAAGCAGAAGCAGCAGCGGGAAGGTGATGGGGCAGGAAGGACATGGGGTGGAAGGAGAGAGAGAGAAGGCAGGATACTGGATATAATTGGGGTGGAGGGCGAGAGAAGGGGGCAGGAGACTTCCCTCGTTGCTGCTGCCTGACTTCCCCGAAGATTTGTGGAACAGTCTCCCGGAAGAGGTGGTGGAAACAGAGACTGTGTCTGAATTCAAGAGGGCCTGGGATAGGCACGTGGGATCTCTCGGAGCGAGAAAGAGATAATGGTTACTGTGGATGGGCAGACTGGATGGGCCATTTGGCCTTTATCTGCCATCATGTTTCTAAGTTTCAATGCAGTGGCTGGGTAGGAGGTAGTTGGGGGAGTCGGGAGTGCCAGCAAAACCCTGGCCGACTCCCCCCTGAAAAAACCCCCCACTTCTGGCAGTCTTATCTGCACAGCTTAGAAGGATCAGTGATATCTGGTTTTGGGTTGGGGTTTGGTTTTGTTTTTTTTTGGGGGGGGGGGTTGTAGTGGTTGTAATTGTTTCTTTTCAAGTGTACATAAATAATTGTGCAATATCCATCAAATAGAACACAATAACAGCTGCAGCCACATATAACATGATGGCAGATAAAGGCCAAATGGCCCATCCAGTCTGCCCATCCACAGTAACCATTATCTCTTTATCTCTTAGAGAAAACAACACAGCCCGGGCTCTTCCCTCCCAGGACAGGCTAAAGCTCAAAATCTTCGTCCTCCCGCCTCCAGGAACATTTGACCAATGAGTAGCAGAAGGAGCTGAAACGCCCTCTTTCTCTTCCCTCTCTTTGCCAATCGGAGATAGAGACCATTCTGACCAATCAGCACTAAGAAATCTGAAGCTCCGCCTCTCCGTTCTGATGTGATCAGCCTGTGCCCAACAAACTTCCTGTTTCCTCCTGTTTAACTTCCTGTCTTTGTTCAGTCGTTTGCAGATAACCCGGAAATCTCCATCAACAAATCTCAGTTTTTGCCTCCCTCCAGCGCCGGAAGTGACAAATGGTTGGCCAGAGAAAGAGGGAAATGCCTGCAGGAGCTTCTGAACAGGTCCTGCCGTTTGGTCATGTGGGAGGCCAAGAGCTGGGGCTGGAGACTGGCACAAGGTCCCCCCAAGGGAGATTTGGTGTCACTGCTGTCTACTTGCTTTGTTCCTCTTCTGGGACTCTGAATTGTCTTCTCAAATCAATAAAACCCTCCTCTGGGCCAATAGACACCCCAAAACCTACTGAGCCCCAGACATTTCACCCCATGGTTTAGGTGGTTCTAAAGTGTAGACATCCAGCAAACGTTTGCCTGCCATTCAGAAGATTGTGAGTGTATTTCTTGTTTGTGTTTCAGATGCGGCTGAGGTTTGAGGATATCTCTGTCTCTTTCTCTCAAGAGGAGTGGGCTTATTTAGATGAAGAGCAGAAGGAGCTTTACAGGGAGGTGATGAGGGACAATTATCAGACCCTCATCTCACTGGGTAAGGGATAAGTTTATCTTCTGTTTTTTAGCAGTATTGAGACATCATTATAAAGGTGAAAAACAAATGGAGAAAGAGGAAAAAAATCACATAAAAAATATATATATTAATGCTCAAAAATAAGGTTATGCACAAGCTCCATCATGGTTGATCACAGAAGTGATAAACTAGACAGCAATCACAGGTAAAAAATATTCCTTTTATTCATTTTGTTAAACTTGTTACATGTGTGAAAATGTCTTCTTATGATGGTGCTTAAAATCATAATAATGAAAATACTTTCAAACCTAACTATTTTTATTCACAGATAATCAAAATACAGGTTAGATGGAAGGGGCTGCTGTGGATGGGGACTACGCTATGTTATGCTGTGCTAATGGTGTCTTATATACCAATCTATCTCCTGCTGAATCCAGAGCAGTTTACAGATAGATTATTAGATATATGATAGATGTTCTTATATGGGCAAAATGCTCTGCAGAAGAATGTGACCCCTAACTAATATTACAATTAGAGGTTTTGGTGGCCATTTTGAGAGCTGGAATCATCAAAATGGGAGTGAATGGGCATTACTTCCACCCCACCAGACCCCAGATCCCAAGGACTAATAAATCCAGGCAGTGTATCGGGGTAGGGGCCTGATGGGGTGTGTATATTTGGGACTTCTGCCATAAGAACATAACATAAGAACATGTGCCTCTGCTGGGTCAGACTTGAGGTCCATCGTGTCCAGCAGTCCGCTCACGCAGCGGCCCAACAGGTCCAGGACCTGTGCAGTAATCCTCTATCTATACCCCTCTATCCCCTTTTCCAGCAGGAAATTGTCCAATCCTTTCTGCCCTATTATGCCCTCAGGAAGCGCATTCCAGGTGTCCACCACACGTTGGGTAAAGAAGAACTTCCTAGCATTCGTTTTGAATCTGTCCCCTTTCAACTTTTCCGAATGGCCTCTTGTTCTTTTATTATTCGAAAGTTTGAAGAATCTGTCCCTCTCTACTCTCTCTATGCCCTTCATGATCTTGTAAGTCTCGTATCATATCCCCTCTAAGTCTCCTCTTCTCCAGGGAAAAGAGACCCAGTTTCTCCAATCTCTCAGCATATGAAAGGTTTTCCATCCCCTTTATCAGACGCGTCGCTCTCCTCTGAACTCTCTCGAGTAACACCATGTCCTTCTTGAGGTACGGCGTCCAATATTGGACGCAGTACTCCAGATGCGGACGCACCATCGCCTGATACAATGGCAGGATAACTTCTTTCATTCTGGTTGTAATACCCTTCTTGATTATGCCTAGCATTCTGTTTGCCTTCTTAGCGGCTGCTGCGCACTGTGCCGTCGGCTTCATTGTCATGTCCACCATTACCCCCAAGTCCCTTTCTTGGGTACTCTCATTTAATAATATCCCTCCCGTCGTATAGTTGTACCTCGGGTTTCTGTTTCCAACATGTAATACTTTACATATCTCAACGTTGAACTTCATCTGCCTTTTGAGGGTGGGGTCAATAAGACATGGTGGGTGCTTAATGGTGGTTCCTGTATTGGAGAGTATCTATTAGAGGGGGATTGATGCTACAGGATGGGTGCATGTACATGGGGGAAATATGATGTTACAGAAGGTGTGTGCAGGGGGGGTAGGTCATGGAGCTCCGAGGGTATGTATGGATGTGTTGATGCTGCTCAGGGCAGGGCAGAGCAGAAATTTGGAAAGCTGCTTCTGGGGTCTGGTGCAGTAAGGTATTTCTTACGTTCTTAAGAATGAAGGGCTCAATGCCCATTATTTGTATTCAGTATTTGACCAAATAATAATTTTCATTATTCATATTCACCGAATAGTAAAATATATTATTCAGTACAGCTCTAAATCTGCAAATTAACAAAAGTTTTGGTTCCTGTTGAGCTCGCATCAAATAAGACTTATCTTTTTAAACCTTGATGCTGTTTCCCTAATAAATATTAAAGTGTGAGGAAACAATATTTCCCCTTCTCCATAATCACTTGTATTAATTGATTTCAGGCACATAATCAACACCAAAATAAGAACAATAAAACAACCACCTTAAAACAAAATGTGGATTATTACCTCCATCCTCAATAAACCAAAGCAAAATTTACAGAGGATAAAACCTTCCAAGGTATAAACATAAAACCCACGATAAAGACTAAAAAGTATTAGCTACAGACTGCAAAGAGGTAATGCTAAGGGGTCTCCTTCTTATGTGCTGCTCCTTTTCCTGATGCTGCCTTGGGGTCATCCTGCCTCTAGTTAGGCTGTAAGCATTATGGGCTAGAAACATCAGAAAAGGGGTGGAGCCAAGCTGCCTTGAAGTATCCACAAGCCACAGAGACAGGCAGAGGTGGTAAGATTTACTTTGCGTCTGATGAATATGTCATTTGCGATATTGGGGATAGGATACAGGTTGCTAAAAATATCAATACTTAGATTTAGAATTGAAAAGAAATCCTTACTGCTTTGGTTTACGGTAATCTCTGAAACGGCTGATTTTTAATGCAGGAAAGAGTTCTCTGGTGTATTTCACCTTATTCCACGTGTTCTGGATGAGATGAAGGAGAACACATGTTGTATAAAAGGATAAGGAAGCTCACTGATATTGAAATTAAGCTGATAATATTTTGGACTATTTAGAGTGGGAACTAGACTAGCAAGATGAGTAAAGAGGGTTTATATGATTTTATTGAGATTTCAGAGATCTAAAACAGTTCCTCTGAAGGTTTGAGTATTTTTGTTTTATTGAAGTTGGTGAAATTCTTAATGCTTGAAATTGTTTAGTCTTGAATTTGAGGGAATCCAACAATAAGTACTTTTGAGTAACCTAATGCAAAATTTTCTTTCCCCAGGAGTAGGCTTTTCTTCCGTCACTCCTGACATTATATCTCGCATTGAGCAAGGGGAAGAGCCCTACGTCAGGGATGAGCCAGGATCAGAGGAAAGAGAAACTGGGAGAAGCAGCTTCGAAGGTAAGTGCAGTAATAAGAGGGATGGGGGGAACATAAGAATTGCTGCTGCTGGATCAGACCAGTGGTCCATCGTGCCCAGCACTCCGCTCCCGCGGCGGCCCTTAGGTCAAACACCAGTGCCCTAACTGAGACTAGCCTTACCTGCATACGTTCTGGTTCAGCAGGAACTTGTCTAACTTTGTCTTGAATCCCTGGAGGGTGTTTTCCCCTATAACAGCCTCTGAAAGAACGCTACAGTTTTCTACCACTCTCTGGGTGAAGAAGAACTTTCTTACGTTTGTACGGAATCTATCCCCTTTTAATTTTAGAGAGTGCCCTCTCATGCTCTCTTGGAGAGGGTGAACAACCTGTCTCTATCTACTAAGTCTGTTCCCTTCATTATCTGAATGTTTCGATCATATTCCCTCTCAGTCTCTTTTCAGGGAAGAAGAGGCCCAGTTTCTCTAATCTCTCGCTTTACGGCAATTCCTCTAGCCCCTTAAACAATTTTAGTCGTTCTTCTCTGGACCCTTTCAAGTAGTACCGTGTCCTCCTTTAAGTACAGCGACCAGTGCTGGACGTAGTACTCCAGGTGAGGGCGTACCATGGCCCGGTATAGCTGCATGATAACCTTCTCCAATCTGTTTGTGATCCCCTTCTTAATCATTCCCAGCATTCTGTTTGCCCTTTTCGCCACCACCACACATTGCGCAGACGGCTTCATTGACTTGTCGACCAGTACTCCCAAGTCTCTTTCCTGGGTGGTCTCTCCGAGTACTGCAGCAGACATCCTTTATTCGTGAAACTGCTGAGATTAAATCTAGCATTGTAACCTAAATTTCCAAATCTGGCTGATCTTTATCTGAGCATGTATGAGATACTCGGGTTCTTATTTGAGGGGCAAAGATCCATTTTATGGGAAAATATTTTTACTTATTCAACCATAAATCACATATTGCATTAAACACTTCAAAATCATCCAACAATCCCTACCTTAGAGACTACAAACTGTGTATTCTACAAATGATGCTGTTTTCTCTTTACAAACAACTGACAAAACCAGTGTCGCCCACTTTAATCATTCATGGTGACTCCTACTTCTAGTACAGAAAACAGAAAAAAAGACGGTCATTACTCCCATCCCCCCATCAGCGCAGGCTCTATGTGGAAGGTTGTCTCTTATTGGCATCCAATTTGTTGAAATGTCCACGCTCTTGAGATCCCTTTTTTCATCCAGGCGTTTCCATTTCATTGTTATGAACAGGGACATGAACATCTGTGTGGTGGCAGAGGAACATCCAACTTATAAAATGATCATACCAAGGTTCATCCCTTTGTGAGAAATTCCCTAACCTCTATTTGTCTGTTTGTCCACACTTCAGGCAGCTTCCTGTGTTCTCATTAAGAATTTATATGGTTTTTCTATTAAGAGAGCTGATTGAGATAATTTCCTTATTTTCCACCAAAATACGTGTACTGTCTCCAGTTATTTGCTTGTTACTCAGTAATTATTCCATGTAAAATCTAGATGCCAGCTCCTCGCAGTTGGGTACCAAGGGAGGGGCGGTCTGCCGCGGGTGCAACCTTAGGGGGGGTGCACAGCCGGCCAGGTCCGGAACATGGTTGATTGCCAAGACAAAGTGAGTCGATCGCGGAGCCCATCCCGGGCTCCGTGATCGACTAACTTTGCCTTTGCGATAGACCATTTTCCGGACCTGGCCAGCTGTGCACCCCCCCTAAGGCTGCTGTCGGAGAGGAAGTTCGGGCCAGCCAATCGCTGCCTGGCTGGGCGGAACTTCCTCTCCGACGGCAAAATTGACGTCGGGGAGAGGAATGCTGGTCAGCCCAACGCAGGGAAGCAGAGAGAGCTTGGGGCAGCCGCAGTGGTGGCTTTGGGACCTGTTCCCTGATGGTGGCAGCAGTGGCTTGGTGGAGAGCAGGGAGAAAGAAAGAAAGGGGGCAGGCAGGGAGACAGAAGGGAAACAGAAAAAAAGAAAGGGGGCATCAAGAGAGAAAAAAGAAAGGGAGGCAGGGAGAGAGGAAGAAAAAGTTGGGGGAGGGATTGAGGACTGGAGGAGAGGAAGCATTCAGGCTGAAAGAAGGGAAGAAAGATTTGATACACAGAAGAAAAAAGTGCAACCAGAGACTCATGAAATCACCAGACAAGGTAGGAAAAATGATTTTATTTTCAATTTAGTGATCAAAATGTGTCTGAATTTATATCTGCTGTCTATATTTTGCACTATGGCCCCCTTTTACTAAACCGTAATAGTGGTTTTTAGCGCAGGGAGCCTATGAGCGTCGAGAGCAGCCCTGGGCATTCAGCGCAGCTCCCTGCGCTAAAAACTGCTATTGTGCTTGAGTAAAAAGGGAGGGGGTATATTTGTCTATTTTTGTATGATTGTTACTGAGGTGACAGTGCATAGAGTCATCTGCCTTGACCTCTTTGAAAAATCCCCAGAATAGGAATGATAATTAACATTTTCTAAACGTACAGTGTGCTTTGTGTTTTTTTTTTTATTGTTGGTAGATCATTTTGACTTGGTCATTTTAAAAGTAGCTCGCAAGCCCAAAAAGTGTGGGCACCCCTGAGCTAGAGCATTGAAGCTACGTGTGGCAACCGGAAGTTGCATCAGAGATAACCTTCATGGCAGCCATATGCAACTACAATGCTCCGGCTGCTGTAAGAAGGCAGTTTAGACATCGCCGGCCACAGGACAGGGAGGTTTGTCAGACCGTGCCTGTTGTCTGGGGTTGGGGGGCATTGCAGATCTTGTTGCCAAAATCAGAAAGGTGAGGAAGGTAGAAAGATGGGCCTGTGGTGGATGGAGAGATTGAAAGAAGGGGGCAGATGATGGAAGTGGGTAGAAAGAGAAGAGAGAAGAGGTCAGATGATGGAAGTGGGGGGAAGGGAGAGCAAATGCTGAATGGAAGTGGAGAAAGAGAACACATACTGGATGGAAGGAGGGATAAAGAAAAAGGACATATGGTGGATGGGGGAAGAAGATAGTTAGTGAGATAGTGGAGGGGTGAAGGAAAGGGGTGGCATGCTGTGGGTAGATAGTGAAAAGAGGGAAACTGAGGACTGCATAGTAAGAAAGAATTTAATTTAAACGGAGGCAGAAAATAAAGAAGGAAGACCAGAGAAGGAAAGGGAGGCGAGAGAGATGCCAGAGAATGGGGAAGGAGACAGAGATATCAGATCTGAGCGGAGGAAATGAGAAGAGAGAGATGCTAAAAACCACCGGGGGGAGGGAAAGAGAGATGAAAGGAGAAAGATTCCAGACAATGAGGGAACAGAGGGAAGATGATGGATGCCAGACCAAAGGGGGGGGTTGTCTAGAGGAGAGATGGAAGGGGCATAGAAGGAGAGAAGATGCCATATAGGGAGGGGCATAGAGATGGCAGACAGTGGATGGAAGGAAGAGAGTAACAAGAAGATGAGGAAAGCAGAAACCAGAGAAGACAAAGGTAGAACAAAAATTTTCTGTTTATTTATTGCTTTAGGAGACATATGTCACTGTTTCTGTGGTGTTGCATTGTATGCAGAGTCCAGCTTCTTGCTGGTTCAATTTAACCTTTGTCTTTGTATTTCTATTTTATCCTCCCTTTTACAAAACTGTGGAGCGTTTTTTAGCGCCAGCCGTGGTGGTAGCAGCTATGATGCTCAGAATTCTATGAGCGTCAGAGCTGTTATCACCGTGGCTAAAATCCACACTACAGTTTTGTAAAAGGGGGAGGGGTTAGTTTGTGATGACATATTCCATACTAGGTGAAGGTGTTTTCTGTGTTCTGTGTGTTCGAAAGACATGGTTTTCTGTTAGGATTGACAGTGTAGGATTGATCTGTACTGGTCTGGTTTGTTTAGTTTTATAATGGGTGTATTGATGTACTGCTCACTGCAATATGTAAGATGCTGCCTTTTCCTAGGTACTCATGTGTGACGTGTGGCTTGTTATTAAAAATCATGTTTTTTGTACAGATGGGGGGCCCCGGGTGTCACATATGCTAGATACGCCACTGGCTCCTCGTAGGCCCATTGCACTCCCAGGCTGCGTAGCCCTGCCTGATAAAACAACAGATTCACTTTAGTTTCCCAAGAAAGACTGAGAGTATCTATAATTAAGTCTGCTGCATCTTCATTTAAAGATGAGATTTCTATGGAATTAATATAATGAGCCACTTGCATATAACTGTACCAGTCCTTATGAAGCAGACAATTCTCTGTCGCCTGATAGACCGGTACAGTTCAATTCTTCACAGATGGGTTATATCTCACTGTGTCCAGCAGGTGGAGACAGAGACCAAAACGTGGTTGTAGTATATTAGTTGAGGCTCCCTCTACCAGTTGAGTCTTTTCTCAGTCTCCAACAGGTAGAGGTAGGAAAAATCTGGCTCCATCTGGTAGGCCTGTGGCAGGGAGTCCCATGGGGCAGTTAGGGGTTTTTTCCTCCTATTTTACATGCTTTATTGCTGCAGCCCTGGGGGGTCTCGGGGGGGGGGGGGGGTTTGCCCTTGACATCCTCTACAGGTCGGCCTCATTCAGTGACAGTGCTGTTCCCCTCTGCTCCTCTCGCGTCCCAACACCCATGGGTCTCTTGAAACGCTGCTGGTTTGGAAGGAGCAGTCTTTTGGTTCTCAGGCCCTTGACCCTTTGGGGAGTGCTCCAGGATCCTCTGGAGGATATGGTTTTCCCGCTAGTGGTGGCTTTTCGCTCCGTCTGCTAGTGCCGACACATCCATGGGGTGCGTTTTTTGGTGGGACGAGCCCCATGAGATGCTTTTGCTGGTCTCCTCTTGTGTTCCAGTCCGAGGACATCGTATTGGAGCCCCTGCGTGTGGTGGACCCCTTGCTTTAGGGAATCAGCCCTGTTTCCTGCTCTTCCCCTAGGCTTTGGGGTAGTCGGGATTTTAGGGTCACTCAGTGGCAGGAGCCAGGTGGCCCCCTTGTGCTTTACACATTCTGTGGCCCACCAGTATCCCATCCTGGAGGGGGATCAGGACACCTTGAGGTCGCCTGTGGTGGATGCGATGATCTTGGCCATTGCGAAGCGGCATACGGTACCGTTGGAAGGCGGCTGTGCCTTAAGGGACCAAGTTGCATAAGTTGGAGTCTCTCCTTAGGCAGAGTTTTTATGTTACTGCCCTGGTGGTCCAAGTGGCAATGTATGGCGGGCCGGTTGCTTGAGAAACGGTGGCGATATCTGAGACCTGGTTCACGGATTCCCATGGGTGGGACATGGCTATACCGGGATGCAACTTACTTTGTCGAGACAGAGAGGGCAAAACGGGAGGAGGGGTAGCACTATACACTAAAGATGACATCAAAGTTACCAGAATCACAGATGTCAAGTACACCGGGGAATCCCTTTGGGTGAACCTATCCAGGGGAAATGACAAGTGCCTGTATTTGGTGTTGTATACAGACCTCCAAGACAACAGGAAGACATAGACATGGAATTAATTGAAGACTTAGAGACCATTACTCTGCGTGGAGACACGGTACTGTTGGGGGACTTCAATATGCCTGACACAGATTGGAACAGACTTTCCGCTACGACCAGCGGCAGCAGAAGGCTACTAACCTCTATAAGGGGAGCACAACTCAAACAGATGGTATTGGAGCCAACTAGGAATCAGGCGATACTGGACCTGGTACTCACTAACGGAGATAGTGTCACAGAGGTATCGGTAGGCGATACGTTGGCCTCCAGCAACTACAACATGGTATGGTTTCACCTCAAGAAAGGTTTCACTAGATCAAACACATCCACAAAGGTCCTCAACTTTAAGGGCACTAACTTCGAAAACATGGGAAATTTCGTCTATGGGGCGCTGCAAAATCAGGCCGCAACAGATAATGTAGAGGTAATGTGGTCAGCTCTGAAATCTACCCTACACGAAGCAACCAACCTCTATATAAAAACAGCAAGTAAACGGCAGAGGAACAATAAACCTTAGTGGTTCTCTGCGGCGATCTCGGACTTCACAAAAAAGAAGAAAAAAGCATTTATCTCCTACAAACAATCAAAAAAACTAGAAACTAAAGAAGACTATCTGGCCAAGTCTAGAGTTGTCAAAACAGCAGTCAGAGAGGCTAAACTCTGGATGGAAGAGAATCTAGCAAAGAACACAAATGGGATACTGCGCCTTAGGAAACCAGACGGGAACTATGTAGAATTGGACTCCGATAAAGCTGAACTACTAAATGAATACTTCTGCTCAGTCTTTACCTGCGAGGCGCCGGGATCTGGTCCTCAGTTGCAGACAAGGGAAAGCTCGGAAGACCCGTTTCGAAATTTTGAATTTACATCCAGCAGCGTCTACTATGAACTATCAAGGCTCAAAGTGAACAAAGCCATGGGACCAGACAAACTACATCCCAGGGTGCTTAGGGAGTTGAGAGATGTTCTGGTGGAACCGTTATCCACGCTCTTCTATCTTTCCCTAAGTACAGGAAGAGTCCCTTTGGACTGGAAAACAGCTATGCAACATAGTAGGCTAGGCACCTGGGCCAATCAGGCCTTAGGATTAGTGGGGATGGGCGGACCCGCTATGCCTGGGCCAATCAGGCCTTAGGTTTAGCGGGGATGGGCCGGGAAGGGGCGGGCCCATCTCATTTCCACGAGGCGGGCCCGTCGGCTGGACGGCAGCAAGACCCATCCAGCCGACCAACATGTAAAGGTTAGTTTTGGGGGGGTGGGGTGTCGTCGGGCTTTCCGGCAGGAGGACTAGGCATCCTCCTGCCCGCGATTACCAGTTTGGAGGGGGAGGGGGGCTTCCAGGGGGGTTCCGACAGGAGGACTGGGCATCCTCTTGTCGGCGATGGGACAGGCGGCCGCGAGGGCCTCAGTGATTTACAATATGTAGGAGTACAGAGACTTTAAGAAAGCGAAATTACAAAATATACTGTTTGCTAAGAATTTCAGAGAGGACTTGTAAAGTAAGGTCGTGAATTTCAAAAACAGCGAACATTACAATATACAGTTTGTTTAGAGATTCAGAGGGGACATATTAGAAGAAAGGTCCTAAAATTACAAATAGCATTCGATTAGGATTTCAGAGGGCATATTGGGAAAGTGAAAAGAACAGAGTGTTTGGTGAGATTCTGTTTAGGTGATATATCTGTTGAATAAGGTAGTTTTTATGAGTTTTCTAAAAGCATTGTAGATCAGTTCAGCTTTATTAATGTAACTGTCTAGCCAATGTTGTTGTTTGTTTGGTGCATGAAGGTTCTGTCCAGAAAGGTTTTGTATTTACAATTGGTAATGCTTGGGTTTGCAAAAAGATAGCTGTTTCTGGTTTGTCTTTTAGGGCTGTAGAATACAAAGTGTGGTAGCAAGTACGTAGGAGCTAGTCCCCAAACTAGCTTGAAACATAAGCAGGAGAACTTGAATATTATTCGTGCCTCGACTGACAGCCAGTGCAGTAGTTTGTAGTAGGGGGTGACATGGTCATTCTTTTTTAATCCATATATCAAGTGGACCGCTGTGTTCTGAATGATTCTAAGTTTCCTCACTGTTTTTTTGGGTATACCCATATAAACGATATTGCAATAGTCCAGAGTAGAAAGCACTAGTGATTGCACTAAGTAATCTAAACGATAATGGGTCAAAGTATTTTTTGATGGTCTTTAATTTCCATAATATCAGGAAACATTTTTTTGCCACTATATTCGTGTGTTCAACCATTGTCAAGTGTGTGTCCAATGTGACTCCCAATATTTTTATTGTGCTGGTAATCGGGTAATCGTGGTCTTTTATATGTAACGTTGTATTGGTAATTTTATCCGTTGGGCTTGCAAGGAAGATTTTTGTTTTTTCTGTGTTAAGTTTCAGTTTGAAGTTGATTGTTCAAAGTTCTATTTCGGCCATAATATGAGAAATGTATTTTGAGGTTTCGTTTGTTATGCTGTTCACTGGGATTAAAATGGAAATGTCATCTGCATATATGTAGTAGTTCAGGTTTAGTTTTTGCAGTAAGTGCCCTAGGGATGATATGTAAATGTTGAAT
Organism: Geotrypetes seraphini; assembly: GCF_902459505.1. Taxonomy (NCBI): domain Eukaryota; kingdom Metazoa; phylum Chordata; class Amphibia; order Gymnophiona; family Dermophiidae; genus Geotrypetes; species Geotrypetes seraphini. Next base: position 505,337,443 of record NC_047085.1, read on the forward strand.
AGTGTAAGGGAAAGTGGTGAACCCTGTGGTACTCCCGAGGGGTTTTTCCAGGAGTTTGAATATGTCCCATCACTACCCACTCGGTATGATCTCTTGGTTAGGAAGCCCTGTATCCAGTTCCTAGGTTTTCCAATGATTCCTATTGCATCTAGGCAGTATATAATTATTTCGTGATCAACTAGATCGAACGCACTGCTGAAGTCTAGCTGTAGAATTAGAGCACTTGTTCCTTTGCTGAATAAGCCGTATAGGTGATTTATGATCGAGGCTAGGACTGTCTCAGTGCTAAAGCCTTTCCTGAATCCTGATTGGTGTTCGTTTAGAATATTGAATTTGTCAAGATATTTCACTAGCTCCACATTGACCAATCCTTCATAGAAACATAGAAATAGACGGCAGATAAGGGCCACGGCCCATCAAGTCTGCCCACTCCAGTGACCCTCCCTATCTATCTTTGCGGATAGATCCCATATGTCTATCCCATCTGGCCTTAAAATCTGGCACGCTGCTGGCCTCAATAACCTGAAGTGGAAGACTATTCCAGCGATCAACCACCCTTTCAGTGAAGAAGAACTTCCTAGTGTCACCGTGCAGTTTCCCGCCCCTGATTTTCCACGGATGCCCCCTTGTTGCTGCGGGACCCTTGAAAAAGAAGATATCTTCCTCCACCTCGATGCGGCCCGTGAGATACTTGAATGTCTCGATCATATCTCCCCTCTCTCTACGTTCCTCGAGTGAGTAGAGCTGCAACTTCCCTAACCGCTCCTCGTATGGGAGCTCCTTGAGTCCCGAGACCATCCTGGTGGCCATTCTCTGGACCGATTCCAGTCTCAGCACATCCTTGCAGTATCTTGGTAAATATGGGGATGCTTGCTATGGGTCTATAGTTGGTTTTCAAAGCTAGAGAGATTTTTTGATCTTTAGGATGGGTGTGATTAGTATATGACCCATTTCCTCGTGAAATGTTCCTTCCGTGAGAGTGGTCCTTTTTAAAATCTAGTGTGGCTGTTTTCAAGGTCTTGGAGGGATATACGTCTAGGAGGCAGTTTGATTTAGTATATTTATTGAACAGGGTGAGGAAATGGTGCCAATTAGGAGGTTCGAAATGGTTCCAGATCACGTCTACTCTGGGTTCTTTTTCGTGGGGTCGGAGTTGGAATTCGAAGTTGGATGAGGGTGAAAGTATGGTCGCTCTTATGTCTAAGATTTTGTTGTTGAAAAAAGAGGCCAGGGTTTACATTCATTTTTCTGTAGTAAGATTTGGGTAGTGTCAGTTAGGCTGTTTACTAGTTTGAACAGTTCTTTGCTTATTTGTTTCGGGTGTCCCTATTTTTTGTGCATAGTGTTTTGTTCGTTTTTCTCTAATCCGATTTTTGTAGTTTTTCATTTTTTGTTTCCATTTTACTTTGTCTTCCTCTTTGTTTGTTTTTTGCCAGGTTCTTTCTAGTTTTCTCAGTTCTTGTTTTAGAGTTAGTAATTCAGAGTCGAACCATTTATTTAGTTCCCTTTCTTTCTTTTTATATGTTTGGAATGGTGCTATTTGATCTAACACTTCTTTGTTAAACTCTGCCCATCTGGTCGGGAAGTCCTGTATTTCTTCTGTTTTGGGTTGTACATAAGCACATAAGCAATGCCTCTGCCGGGTCAGACCTGAGGTCCATCGTGCCCAGCAGTCCGCTCATGCGGCGGCCCAACAGGTCCAGAACCTGCGTAATAATCCTCTATCTATACCCCTCTATCCCCTTTTCCAACAGGAAATTGTCCAATCCTTTCTTAAACCCCAGTACCGTACTCTGCCCTATTACATCCTCTGGAAGCGCATTCCAGGTGTCCACCACCCGCTGAGTAAAGAAAAACTTCCTAGCATTTGTTTTGAATCTATCCCCTTCTAATTTTTCCAAATGCCCTCTTGTTCTTTTATGTTTTGTAGTTCATAGTGGGCCCAGAATTCTGTTGGATTTATAGTTCCTCTTCTGGTGATTGTGGTTGGTTTTGGGATTTTTCTTTTGGGTTTTTGTTGGGGTGATTTTTTTTGCCAATATATATCAAAATTACATATGTAGTGGTCTGACCAGATGAATTTTTCCTAGGTCCTTGTGTTATGATGGATCTTTGAGTCGGGGATTTCTTTTTGGGAAAAAGTAACTATATCTAGTTGGTGGCCTTTTTCGTGTGTTATTTCTGGTTTTGGTATTATAAAACCGAGGGTTTTTAAGAAGGTGTTGATTTCTATTACTTCAGGTTTTTCCACTTGCTCCCAGTAGTAGGTTGTACGTTCCTTTTATGGTGTTGATAGTGAGGTATTCGAAGAACTCTTCTCTGGCATTAGTCCACTTTTTGGGGGGAATATAAAATATTGTCATGGTTAGTGCCTCTTCCAGTTGGGTGTTGGTGACCTTGCAGGTTAATATTTCTAGGTCTTTTGTGGTTTTAGAGTCTATTTTGCTATAATCAAAGGTTTCTTTTAGAAGTCTCATGAGATTGCTACTAACTGTCACGGCAGCCATTTCAGAGCATAGCCAGCATGCAAAAGAGTGACTGGGTGTAGGAATGTAACACAGCGAACACACACACAGGATATGAGTCGGAATGGAGGTGCTGCCAGTGGCTAGCTCCGAGTCCCTTTAATTATGCTTCTAAGCTAATGACATCACAATAACTCCCTCGTTTACACATCTGATGATTGGTGGATACAAAGGTACATGCTTTTAGATTAGTGGATACAAAGGTACATGCTTTTACATCGTGATCCCTCAATTCTGCACGTAGGCAAGGGCCTGATTAACACATGGATAGAACCTGAGTCTTTGCACGTATGCAATGCAATGCCTGTCAGCTGATATCCTTTCCAAATAAGGACAGCTTAAATTAGATAAGGGTTAATGTGTGACAGGGGTCTTGTGACAAGAGGGGAGGGGGCAATACTTCAGCATTCTGTCACAAGGTGCTAACATTTTCCCTTGCTTTAGAATGGCTATATGTCAAGAGGGGAGAGGGAATGAGGAATGATTCATAATTATTTCACAGGGCCTCTGATCAGAGTGCTGATATGGCCTTGTATCAGAACTGTGTCCCTTCAACTGGGGATCACCCTTGCTTAACTATACCCCTGAACCACCAGGAATTGCAGGATAGGCCCAAGTGCGGCATCTACAGGTATGGTGTGGATGGGGGAAGCAGCAACTCATGTTGAGAGCTGAGGGGGAACAGGACAGATTTTGCCTTCTACTGAAAATGCATGACCAGTTTCGGCTAAAATGTAAACCATAGCTATAGCCTTTTGTCTGAAAATGAAATTAGGCAGAAAATGGATTTTGGGCCAGGTTCGTCTCCATCGTCAAAGACAAAATCTTGTCAGCCTTTTCTACAATTTCCAAGGAACATCTTGTCATTTCACAGACTTGTAGTGCGTGTAGAAAAATACTTCATCAAATGGTTTTGAAATTAGGAACAGATCAATTCTTAAGCCAAACAGAAAATCCCAGTCCTTCTTCTTATAGATTGGTAATATCTTAGAACCCAGCACATGATTAATACTTTTTGTTTATATCCAACAGATCATTGGATCACACAAGAAAGGAAGAGAGAAAAGAAACAAGGAGAACATCCTGTAGAAAGAGAAGAAAGACAATCAGAAAATGTCTGTGAGAACGTTTGTCGGGGAACTGAGAGGATTAACACAAAGAATTGTAAGCAGGAATCAAAGGAACAGAGAGACCCTGCAGGAGAATCAACAGACGGAGTCACTAAGTGTGAGAGAAATGACAGAGAGCTCAGTAACATCCCTGAGGACCAGAGACCCCTCAGAGAGAGACCCTTCCAAATGAATAATAGTGATATAGTGACTTCTAAATTCCACCATAGCAAGAGGAAAGGAAAAAAACACCAGAAAGAACTTACACGATTTGCATCTAAGAGGAGACTCAACATTATTCATCTTAAAGGTAATAAGACCCAACCCTTGATTTCAGGATTCCAAATGCCCAGAAGAAATCATAAAAATGAAAACTCATCTACATCTATGAAGTATAATAAAAGCTTCACTCGGCTTTCAAATCTAAAAAGTCACCAGAAGATCCACACAGGAGATAAACCATATGCATGTTCTGAGTGTAATAAAAGCTTTACTCATATTTCAAGTTTAAAATTTCACCAAAAGATGCACACAGGAGACAAAGCATTTGCATGTGCTGAGTGTAATAAAAGCTTCACTCGGCCTTCAAGTTTAAAAATTCACCAGGACATCCACACAGGAGTCAAACCATATGCATGTGCTGAGTGTAATAAAAGCTTCACTTGGCTTTCGAATTTAAAAACTCACCAGAGGATTCACAGACAAGACAAACCATTTTCATGTACTGAGTGTAATAAAAGCTTCACTCAGGTTTCAAATCTAAACAAACACCAAATGATCCACACAGGGTACAAACCATTTACATGTACTGAGTGTAATAAAAGCTTTGCTTGGCTTTCATTGCTGAAAAAGCACCAGAGGATCCACACAGGAGACAAACCATTTACATGTACTGAGTGTAATAAAAGCTTTGCTTGGGTTTCAGTGCTGAAAAATCACCATAGGATCCACACAGGAGACAAACCATTTAAATGTACTGAGTGTAATAAAAGCTTTGCTTGGCTTTCATTGCTGAAAAATCACCAGAGGATCCATACAGGAGACAAACCATTTACATGTACTGAGTGTAATAAGAGCTTCTCTCATATTTCAAGTTTAAAATTTCACCAAAAGTCCCACAAGGGAGACAAACCATTTACATGTACTGAGTGTAATAAGAGCTTCACTCATATTTCAAGTTTAAAATTTCACCAAAAGATACATAAAGCAGACCAAGCATTTGCATGTGCTGAGTGTAATAAAAGTTTCAATCAAGTCTCAAATCTAAGAAAACACCAAATTATCCACACAGGAAACAAACCATTTACATGTACTGAGTGTAATAAAAGCTTTGCTTGGCTTTCATTGCTGAAAAATCACCAGAGGATCCACACAGGAGACAAACCATTTACATGTACTGAGTGTAATAAGAGCTTCACTCATATTTCAAGTTTAAAATATCACCAAAAGACCCACACAGGAGACAAACCATTTACATGTACAGAGTGTAATAAGAGCTTCACTCATATTTCAAGTTTAAAATTTCACCAAAAGATCCACACAGGAGACAAACCATTTACATGTACTGAGTGTAATAAGAGCTTCACTCATATTTCAAGTTTAAAATTTCACCAAAAGATACATAAAGCAGACCATGCATTTGCATGTGCTGAGTGTAATAAAAGCTTCAATCAAGTCTCAAATCTAAGAAAACACCAAATTATCCACACAGGATACAAACCATTTACATGTACTGAGTGTAATAAAAGCTTTGCTTGGCTTTCATTGCTGAAAAATCACCAGAGGATCCACACAGGAGACAAACCATTTACATGTACTGAGTGTAATAAAAGCTTTGCTTGGGTTTCAGTGCTGAAAAATCACCATAGGATCCACACAGGAGACAAACCATTTAAATGTACTGAGTGTAATAAAAGCTTTGCTTGGCTTTCATTGCTGAAAAATCACCAGAGGATCCATACAGGAGACAAACCATTTACATGCACTGAGTGTAATAAGAGCTTCACTCATATTTCAAGTTTAAAATTTCACCAAAAGGTGCACACAGGAGACCAAGCATTTGCATGTGCTGAGTGTAATAAAAGGTATTCTCGGTTTTCTGAGCTAAAAAACCACCAAATGATCCACACAGGGTACAAACCATTTACCTGTACGGAGTGTAATAAAAGCTTCACCCGGCCTTCAAGTCTAAAAATTCACCAGGACATCCACACAGGAGACAAACCATATGTATGTGCTGAGTGTAATAAAAGCTTCACTCGGCTTTCACATCTAAATAATCACCAGAGGATCCACATAGTAGACAAATTGTTTACACTTACAGAAGGCTAAATTCTGTATATAGCACCCACAAAATTGGCACTGAATAAAGATCTATTCTATAAGCTTTAAGTTAGGCTTGGTTCATAAAATAGCACTTATACCTGGGAACCGTGCGATTCCCTGAGCCTAAATTTAAATGGTGTCTAAATCTTCCAGAAATGGAGTTGGGGAGGGGGAAGGAACCAGCTGTAGTGAACATGGAAGCCTTATGGGCCACTTCCCTTAAACTTTCTCTAATTTGCAATCTGACATTGGTAGCATTGTGTTGAAAGCTGAGAGGTAGAGAATGACATCGGGACTGGTATCTGCAGTTAACCGTAGGGTGGGGACGGTGACAGAGCCCATAAACATGGGGACAAACTATATCCTTGTGTCATTCTCTAGTAGCCTTGAACAGGCTGTTCCAACTAGATGGAACAGCAGCTATAAAAAGCTAGTATCAATACGTAAAAACTTAACACATCTTAGACAACTGGCAACTGAATTCAATGATATAAAAAATCTGTAATTACAATTATTGTTTATAAACCACAAATACCTTTGCAAAGTTCATTGCATTTACAAATATTCCCCCCCCCCACACACACCTTTACAAAGCTGCACTAGTGGCTGCAGTGAAAAGAAGTCCATTAAGGGGCTGAAATCTAAAACCCAGGCAAAGTCGTGGGCCAAACCACGCCTAATCTCCATCCCAGACCCTGCCCCCATAATAGTACTAATTGTAACATAGTAGATGACAGCAGATAAAGACCCAAATGGTCCATCCAGTCTTCCCAACCTGATTCAATTTAAATTTTTTAATTTTTTCTTCTTAACTATTTCTGGGCAAGAATCCAAAGCTTTACCCTGTACTGTGCTTGGGTTCCAACTGCCGAAATCTCTGTTAACCCTTTCAGGACCAAGGGACATATTTGTCCCATAACTTTAAAATCCTATAAATTTTGATTGGGATAGTCTACAGTTCTAAATTTGATATGTACGGATTCCATATGATACTGCCTTTATGTAAACAAACTGGTTCCGACATTCATTCATTAGCGTCGTTGCCAGATTGACGAGAAGATTCACTTGCCACACTGTCCATAAGCCAGAAGTGTGATTTAAAAAAAAAAAAAATAATGATATTTCACAAAAAAATCAATTTTTTGGCATCTGCAAGCCCTTTTTACCATAAAAATGTCGTCAAAACCACAAAAATTGGCCTACGATCCTTATGGTCCTGAAAGGGTTAAGACTTATTCCAGCCCATCTACACCCTCCCAGCCATTGAAGCCCTCCCCTGCCCATCCTCCTCCAAACGGCCATACACAGACACAGACCGTGCAAGTCTGCCCAGTAACTGGCCTAGTTCAATATTTAATATTATTTTCTGATTCTAAATCTTCTGTGTTCATCCCATGCTTCTTTGAACTCTGTCACAGTTTTACTCTCCACCACCTCTCTCGGGAGCGCATTCCAGGCATCCACTACCCTCTCTGTAAAGTAGAATTTCCTAACATTGCCCCTGAATCTACCACCCCTCAACCTCAAATTATGTCCTCTGGTTTTACCATTTTTCTTTCTCTGGAAAAGATTTTGTTCTACGTTAATACCCTTCAAGTATTTGAACGTCTGAATCATATCTCCCCTGTCTCTCCTTTCCTCTAGGGTATACATATTCAGGGCTTCCAGTCTCTCCTCATACGTCTTCTGGCGCAAGCTTCCTCTCATTTTAATTGCCCTCCTCTGTACCGCCTCAAGTCTTCTTACATCCTTCGCCTGATACGGTCTCCAAAACTGAACACAATACTCCAAGTGGGGTCTTACCAATGACCTGTACAGGGGCATCAACACCTTCTACTGACTACACCTCTCTTTATACAGCCCAGCATCCTTCTGGCAGCAGCCACTGCCTTATCACACTGTTTTTTCGCCTTTAGATCTTTGGACACGATCACCCGAAGGTCCCTATCCCAGGCCATGCATATCAGCTTCTCTCCTCCCAGTTCCTTCCTATTATTAATCCCCAAATGCATTACTCTGCATTTCTTTGCATTGAATTTTAGTTGCCAGGCATTAGACTATTCCTCTAACTTTTGTAGATCCTTTTTCATATTTTCCACTCCCTCTTCGGTGTCTACTCTGTTACAAATCTTGGTATCATCTGCAAAAAGACACACTTTTCCTTCTAACCCTTCAGCAATGTCACTCACAAACATATTGAACATGATTGGCCCCAGCACTGAACCCTGAGGGACTCCACTACTCACCTTTCCTTCCTTCGAGCGACTTCCATTAACCACCACCCTCTGGCGTCTGTCCGACAGCCAGTTTCTGACCCAGTTCACCACTTTAGGTCCTAACTTCAGCCCTTCAAGTTTGTTCAACAGCCTCCTATGAGGAACTGTATCAAAGGCTTTGCTGAAATCCAAGTAAATTACATCTAGCATATGTCCTCGATCCAGCTCTCTGGTCACCCAATCAAAAAATTCAATCAGGTTCGTTTGGCATGATTTACCTTTTGTAAAGCCATGTTGCCTCGGATCCTGTAACCCATTAGATTCAAGGAAGTACACTATCCTTTCTTTCAGCAACACTTCCATTATTTTTCCAACAACTGAAGAGAGGCTCACCGGCCTGTAGTTTCCTGCTTCATCCCTGTGACCACTTTTATGAATAGGGACCACATCTGCTCTCCTCCAATCCCCAGGAATCACTCCTGTCTCCAGAGATTTGTTGAACAAGTCTTTAATAGGACTCGCCAGAACCTCTCTGAGCTCCCTTAGTATCCTGGGATGGATCCCGTCTGGTCCCATCGCTTTGTCCACCTTCAGTTTTTCAAGTTGCTCATAAACACCCTCCTCCATGAACGGCGCAGAATCTACTCCATTTTCTCGTGTAACTTTGCCAGATAATCTCGGTCCTTCTCCAGGATTTTCCTCTGTGAACACAGAACAGAAGTATTTGTTTAGCACATTTGCTTTCTCCTCATCACTCTCCACATATTTGTTCCCAGCATCTTTTAGCCTAGCAATTCCATTTTTCATCTTCCTCCTTTCACTAATATATCAGAAAAAATTTTTGTTTCCCTTTTTTACATTTTTAGCCATTTGTTCTTTCGCCTGTGCTTTTGCCAGACGTATCTCTCTCTTGGCTTCTTTCAGTTTCAACCTGTAGTCCTTTCTGCTCTCCTCTTCTTGGGTTTTTTAATATTTCACGAACGCCAACTCTTTCGCCTTTATTTTCTCAGCCACTAGGTTGGAGAACCATATCGGCTTCCTTTTTCTCTTGTTTTTATTGATTTTCTTCACATAAAGGTCCGTAGCCATTTTTATCACTCCTTTCAGCTTAGACCACTGTCTTTCCACTTCTCTTATGTCCTCTCATCCTAACAGCTCTTTTTTCAGGTACTCTCCCATTGCATTAAAAGTCCGTACGTTTGAAATCTAGGACTTTAAGTATCGTGCAGTCGTTCTCCACTTTAGCCGTTATATCAAACCAAACCGTTTGATGATCGCTACTTCCCAGGTGAGCACCCACTCGAACATTAGAGATACTCTCTCCATTTGTGAGGACCAGATCCAATATCGCTTTTTCCCTTGTGGGTTCCGTCACCATTTGTCTGAGCAGAGCCTCTTGAAAGGCATCCACAATCTCCCTACTTCTTTCCGAACACCATGTTTCCATTCATTTTTCATAAATACACACACAATATAATCTTATTAACAACACAAAATGATTAACCAGAAAATTAAACTACACAGGCTTGCCATAATCTTTTCTGTACTTCATTAGAATCTGTCTTCCGTCACAACTACACACATGCTTTCTCAGCTCTTTAAGCAGGATTAGGCTATGAGTAGTGAAATCCTAGTAGCCATTGATGTTCCACGTGTTCAAACCTGGGGGAATGGGATGAGGGACTTCATTAGAAGAATGAGGGTCTTCCCTAGGTACCTGTGCTCTTATGTCTTCTGTGTCAATGCAGCCTTGGGAAATGAAGTATGTTCTGAGAGTATGTCCAAAGGCGATCAGGCCAGCCAGAAGCTCTCGTTCCCATTCAGGCTGTGACAGATTGTTGTCCTGTGCTGGAAAATACTTCCATAGCATTCAAGCCACGGGTGGCGGCTCCTAAGCATGTTCTGTGCTGAACCGGAAGCCTTCTCTCTGACGTCGCAATGTCAGAGGGAAAGCTTCCGGAAGAGGCGTGGGACACGCGAGGAGCCACTGCCTGCAGCTTTAAGCACACTGTATAAATGAGGAGGAGGGAGGCAGCCAGAAGATAAAACACTCAGATGCGGCAATGAAAATGCCGCATCGCACCACGAGCTGACTTCAGGGCAGTTACCGCAGAGGTCCGTGCTATTGGGCTTTGTAAAAAAGATTAAGATTGAAGACGTTATCCAGAAAAACAATAAAACCAATTAAAATACCTCCTCTCAATTTACTTCATTTTTAACACATATTCAAAGTTTTGTAGTTAGTCAAAGAAGTGACAAGGAAAGAAACTGCTTTGGATTTAAATAAATTACTGTTAAATAACCTCGTGTCTTATCTGCCTTTAATGTGGCAACAGGAGTCTAAGCGGCAACGTCTTTTCATCTTACTCTTACTGCAACAGATTCATCCATTGTTACTGGCATCAAGGAGCATTTCCAACATCCACTACACAGTGTTGGTTCTCTTGTGTTTCCATGTTGAAAGACAATCCAGTTAGGTTCCCAGATGTTAAAAGACAAGCAATTGAATTGGGAAAGTGGTACCAAAACCAGGTTGAAATGGAAGGCTGTATTTGTGATTTACAAACAGTTGAACAGAATATTGTCCCTTTTTATACGTTAATAAAATGATTTAAATATGAAATAAGTGTTTGAGGTTTGTGCAGATGAGGACAGAGTCCGCGGGTAGGGGGTGAGGATAGAGACAGAGCCTGAGGAGGCAGAGTGGGGACAATCTTTATCCCCGTGTCATTCTCTACGGAAGAGAAATTAAGGAATCATGAAGAAGAGCTAAGAGTTATGAAAGAATCTGAACTGACTGATGAAAGAAAGAGCTTTTGTAAGTCGTATTTGAAATATGAAAAATCATATGAAAGAGAACAATTTAAGACTAGAATTTTCCAAAATCTCTTTTTATTCCCCCTGTAGAGATGGCCCTGTAGAGATGTACCATCTGACACAAGTCTCCTAGTGTAAGAGCTTAAAATTGGATTTTGGAAGATCTTTGGCTAGTTCACCTCAACTCCAGTGGGGAATGTGAAAACAGATTTTGACTCTAAGAGGTCAGTCTTCAGCTGGCAGTGTTCGGTGTTTTGCTGACCACCTCTGGCATTATGCCTGGAAATTTCAACCATCTATGAGAAACTGCATAAAGATAGGACAGACATTTATTTTGGCGCTTATTTTGGCTGGTTAAGGGACGAATATTGGCATTTAACTGGCCAAGTCCTGATTATCCCAGGACAAGCAGGCAGCCTATTCTCACATATGGGTGACGTCATCAGCGGAGCTCGGATGCGGAAGCTCACAAGCAGACTTGCTTGAAGAAACTAGAAGTTTTGAGTTGACCGCACCGCGCATGCGCGAGTGCCTCCCCGCCCAGCGTAGGACGCGTCTCCTCAGTTCTCAGTTTTCCACGGAGCCAAGAAGTCCGTCTTTAATTCTCTGCGTTTAACTTCGTTATTTAGTGCCTTCTCTGAACCGCGGTTTGTATTTTTTTCTTTGCGAATTGCTGTTCTTTTATTTCTAGTTACAAAACAAAAAATTTCAATCTGTCGGGGCAGGCTGCTCGGCCGCAGCCCAAGGGCTTTGATTATGCGGCGGCCGTTTTTCCTTCTATGTCCCGGCTAGTAATGGGCTTCAAGAAGTGTAGCAAGTGCCAGCGTGCAATTTCCCTTACGGACTCACACCGTCGGTGCCTCAAGTGCCTTGGGCCGGGTCATCAACCGAAGTTGTGCGAGCGCTGTGCTACTCTTCAACCTCGGGCTCTTAAACATCGTTGTCTTTTGGTGGAGAAGCTCTTCAGGATGGATTCTTCCTCCGATCCCTCGACTTTGAAGGCGACCTTGGCCTCTCCTTCGATCGAGACTCCTCATGCTTCTACTGCTTCCACCTTGAGCCTTATCAGACCTTCCTCGTTTGCAGCGGCTCTCTCTTCGACGACATCTACTATATCTTCCCCTGCTTCTTCAGGTCAGATAGCTCAGCAGAAAGTTCCAGCGGTGGTGCTTCAAGTGCCTAAGACTTCCAAGTCGAAGCACATTTACACTGCCCCGGAATCATGAGGACGCCAAAATAAGTGCTCCCTGAAGGAACCCTTGAAAAAGCCTAGTGTGGCAAAACGGGTCCCGTCGGGCACAATAACATTGGGGCAAGCAATTTTGATTACAATAAAGGACAAGTGATGAAAGTACACCAATGTCAGTCTGTTTCTTATTCTTTGGACAAACTGATTAACATCATACAGACTGAAGATTGAACCCTATGAGTGAAGGCTTCTGCTTTGTTTGGAGTTATCCAATTTCCTCACTCTCCGTCTTCTATCTTGGACATTTTTAGTATTAGCTATTTTCACAACCCACCCACCTCCCCTGGTTGGCTTCTCTGCTAGCTATCTGAACTGAGGAGACACGCCCTACGCTGGGCGGGAAGGCACTCGCACATACGTGGTGCGGTCGACTCAAAACTTCTAGTTTCTTCAAGCAAGTCTGCTTGTGAGATTCCGCATCCGGGCTCCGCTGATGACGTCACCCATAAGTGAGAATAGCTGCCAGCTGTCCCTGGATAACACCTGTTACGGTAAGTAACTGCTTTTTGTGCCATGGACCAACTCCAAAATAGCTGATTTGGGGTTTGGTTCTATCCCAGTGTCTAGCAAACTTTGAAAGCCAGTGGCACTCTAAATTGGGGCCCATAGCTCAAGGGCATCCGGAAGTGCATGGACGTCGATGTGATTGAACAAGTTTTCCAGGCAACTAAGCACTTTGGAGACTTTTATGACTGGTGCAGAAAATCACAGCGTGTGAAGCTTTGGAAGACTTTGGAAAGACTCGGCGAGCTTGGTGGAGAAACTGCACAGAAGCTCTGGCCATCTTGCCTTATACTCAGATAAACTGGATGACCTACACAACCGGCTGAGACGCAATAACTTAAGTTTCATTGGAATTCCTGAAATGGGAACAGAACAAGTCATTTCTATGCGGCATAACCGGTAAGTTTGGTGCGATTTACAAAATTTAACAAATAATACAAGCTAGAGAGAATTAAGTAATTGGCGAACAGAAGTGTCTTCAGTTGTTTTCGAAAATGATTGTAAAAGACATGGAACTCAGTAACAAAGGTTTCAGTTCCTTGTCTCAGAAAGCTGCCTGATAAGAAAGAAAAGATTGGTGGTATTTTGTGTAACGACAGCCGTTGAGAGATAGAAAATTAAAAAGGCTGTGTGAACGTGAATGCTTGGATTGAGTAAAAGCAAATAATTTGGGGTGCCATGCTGAAGAGGACTTTGTAACAAAGACAACCGAATTTAAATCGAACCTCCACAGGAAGCCGGTGCAATTCTTGATAATAAGGACTCACATGATCAAACTTTTTCAATCCATAGATCAGGCGAACTGCTGCATTCTGGACTATGCACAGCCTAGAATCCCTGGGGTTCCTCGTAAACTTAAAAAAATCCGTACTACAACCAGCACAATCAATAGAATTCATTGGGGCAAGGATCTGCACGCCCCTGGATGCAGCTTTCCTGCCCCACTCAAGGGAACAAGCAATTCAAAAACTGGTCCGGCAAATATCAAGGACCCACATAGTTACAGCAAGGACAATACTACGCTTCCTGGGCCATCAAGCAGTTTCCATACACGTCCCGCTTGCCAAACTCCACATGCGACCCTAGGTGGTTCCTCAGAAAGAACTGGAACCAACACACGCAACCTCTGTCTCAGAGAGTCACAATGGACCAGAAAATCTGTAACAGCCTCAAGTGGTGGACATAACAACAGAATTTGTACATGGGTAGGCCTTTCCAGGATCCACAACACCAACTGACTCTCACCACAGATGCCTCAAAACAGGGATGGAGAGCCCACCTCCTCCATCTGAGAACCAAGGGCCCCTGGTCACCATCCGAGGACAAACACATCAACCTGCTGGAACTCAGGGCAACTGGGAATGCCCTACAAGCCTTTACCCCCTGGATCTCCAACAAGACCTTACTGATCCAGACAGACAACCAGGTGGCAATGTTCTATATCAACAAGCAGGGAGGACGGGCTCACTCACCCTCTGCAGGGAAGCCCACAAAATCTGGGCATTTGCTTTATCAACCAATACTTTCATCCATGCCACCTACTTCACAGGCCTGAACAATGCCCTGGCGGACAGCCTCAGCAGAAAGCTAGACCCCCACGAATGGTCCCTCCATCCGGAGGTAGCCCAGGATCTCTTCCACAAGTGGGGCTTCCCTACAAGGGACCTCTTCGCTGCAGAGGACAACAAGAAGTGCCCTCAATTCTGCTCCAAAAGACCGGCACAATACAGCCAAACCAGGGACGCTTTCTTCATACATTGGGGGAAACGCCTGCTCTACGCCTTTCCCCCCATACCACTCATCCATAGAGTGCTTCAGAAGATCAGGCAGGAGGCAGCCACAATGATCTTCATTGTGCCCTACTGGCCAAGACAAGTGTGGTTCCCCTTCCTACATCGGCTGTCGGCACTGCCGCCAATTAGCCTACCACTACGACCGGACCTCATCACCCAGGACCAGGGACAAACTACATCCCAGATTGAAAACATTAGCATTGACAGCATGGATGTTGAAAGGCTAATCTTGAATCCTTTCTACATGTCAGCCGGACACCCATCAACTAGAAAATCATACGGACTCAAGTGGAAAAGATTCCACATATGGTGTGTCTCGAAAGGAGAAGACCCACTCACCTGCCAGATCCCAGTAATACTCCAATACTTACTTAATCTATCCACGACAGACCTCAGAACATCCTCCATAAGGGTCCATTTGAGTGCTATATCAGCTTTCCACAACTGCATTGAGGATAGGACCCTAGCCACACACCCACTAGTGTCCAAGTTCATGAAAGGACTTACCAACCTGAACCCCCCAGTAAGTTGCCCACCGCCAGCATGGGACCTGGGCATCATCCTCTGCAGGTTAACAGCACACCCCTTCAAGTCATTGGAGGACACGCCAATCAAATTCCTCACCTGGAAAACAGTCTTTCTCATTGCCATCACATCAGCAAGACGCATCAGCGAGCTACAAGCCCTGGTGACATACCCACCATACACACAGATCCTTCATGATCACACAGTACTGAGAACTCACCCAAAGTTCCTACCAAAGGTAGTCTCACCTTTTCACATAAACCAATTGATAGTGTGCCCCCTCCTTCTGTCCAGGACCACATACCAACAGCACGGAACAACTCCTACACACCTTGGACTGCACCCGTGCATTTCACCTATACATTCAACGAACGCAACCCTAGCGAAAGGCAGTACAACTATTCATCTCCTTTGACCCCCAACAAGCCAGGAACACCTCCCTCTATCCAACATTAACTCTCTTCCCATCCCTTTCCCTCCTCCCCTCCCAGCAACATCTCTCCTTCTCCCTCCCTCCTCCCTCTATCTAACATTAACTCTCTTCCCATCCCTTTCCCTCCTCCCCTCCCAGCAGCATCTCTCCTTCTCCCTTCCCTCCTCCCTCTATCCAACATTAACTCTCTTCCCATCCCTTTCCCACCTCCCCTCCCAGCAACATCTCTCCTAACTCCCTCCAAGTTCAGTAACAGCTCTCCCTTTATCCAGCAGCTTCCCAGCCTCCTACAGTGGCTTCCTCCCCTTCCAGCAGCTCTCAGTACTTGCCTGCAAGAAGTTGCCGGTAAATCACTGCCCTGGCAAATAGGAGAGCTGTTGGGAGGTGGGAGGGGAGACAGCCACTGTGAAGGCTCCCCAGGATCTTGCTCGCACACGCTGACCATCTCCCTCCACCAGCACCTGAATCTGCAGCTCTCTCCGTTCTCACAACTTCCCCACGACCCTCTTCAGCAACTTGGCAGGGGCGGCGATCAAGACAGGCTGCCGACGGCAGGACCTTCACTCTCTGAGTCCCGCCTATTTTGTTTCAACTTCCTGTTTCCTAACAGACGAGACTCACAGAGGGAAGGCCCCGACGTTGGCAGCCTGTCTTGATCACCTGAGGCTGAGAGGAACCGCAGTCGGCAGGAAATTTACCCTGGAGAAGCGGAGACTGAGAGGGGACATGATAGAGACTTATAAAATCATGAAAGGCATAGAGAAGGTGGAGAGGGACAGATTCTTTAGACTAGCAGGGACAACTAAAACAAGAGGTCATTCAGAAAAACTGAGAGGAGACAGATTCATAACGAATGCAAGGAAGTTCTTCTTCACTCAGAGGGTGGTGGACACCTGGAATGCGTTTCCCGGAGAGGTGATAAGACAGAGTACAATTCTGGGGTTCAAAAAGGGACTGGATGACTTCCTGGAAGCGAAGGGGATTACAGGGTACAGATAGAGGTTTACCTTACAGGACATTGAGCGAATAGGGTATGGATATTTTAGGTTAGGTAGGGAACACTTTCAGGTCATGGACCTGGAGGGGCCGCCGCGGGAGCGGACTGCCGGGCACGATGGACCCCTGGTTTGACCCTGCTTATGTTCTTATGTTCTTCTATTTCCCCGCGATAGTTAGGCCATTCTGACGTAACTTCCTTGTTCTGGAGCAGAGTTGGCAGTTGCAGGAAGATGCACGAAGGTCCTGCGATGGCTGCATTTGTTTACTTCCACTACTGTTTTGGGAAAGCAGAAGCAGCAGCAGGGAGGTGAAGGGGCAGGATGGAATTGGGGTGGAAGGAGAGAGAGAGAGAAGGCAGGATACTGGATACAATTGGGGTGGAGGGCGAGAGAAGGGGGCAGGAGACTTCCCTCGTTGCTGCTGCCTGACTCCCTGAAGATTTGTGGAACAGTCTCCCAGAAGAGGTGGTGGAAACAGAGACTGTGTCTGAATTCAAGAGGGCCTGGGATAGGCATGTGGTATCTCTCGGAGAAAGAGATAATGGTTACTGTGGATGGGCAGACTAGATGGACCATTTGGCCTTTATCTGCCCTCATGTTTCTATGTTTCAATACAGTGGCTGGGTAGGAGGTAGGTGGAGGAGTCTTGAGAGCCAGCAAAACCCTGGCCTCCTCCTCTCTGAAAAAAAAACCCACTTCTGGCAATCTTATCAGCACAGCTTAGAAGGATCAGTGATATCTGGTTTTGGGTTGGGGTTGTTTTTTTTTTTTTTGGGGGGGGGGGGGGTTTAGTGGTTGTAATTGTTTCTTTTCAAGTGTACATAAATAATTGTGCAATATCCATCAAATAGAACACAATAACAGCTGCAGCCACATATAACATGATGGCAGATAAAGGCCAAATGGCCCATCCAGTCTGCCCATCCACAGTAACCATTATCTCTTTATCTCTTAGAGAAAACAACACAGCCCGGGCTCTTCCCTCCCAGGACAGGCTAAAGCTCAAAATCTTCGTCCTCCCGCCTCCAGGAACATTTGACCAATGAGTAGCAGAAGGAGCTGAAACGCCCTCTTTCTCTTCCCTCTCTTTGCCAATCGGAGATAGAGACCATTCTGACCAATCAGCACTAAGAAATCTGAAGCTCCGCCTCTCCGTTCTGACGTGATCAGCCTGTGCCCAACAAACTTCCTGTTTCCTCCTGTTTAACTTCCTGTCTTTGTTCCGTCGTTTGCAGATAACCCGGAAATCTCCAGCTCCAAATCTCAGTTTTTGCCTCCGTCCAGCGCCGGAAGTGACAAATGGTTGGCCAGAGAAAGAGGGAAATGCCTGCAGGAGCTTCTGAACAGGTCCTGCCGTTTGGTCATGTGGGAGGCCAAGAGCTGGGGCTGGAGACTGGCACAAGGTCCCCCCAAGGGAGATTTGGTGTCACTGCTGTCTACTTGCTTTGCTCCTCTTCTGGGACTCTGAATTGTCTTCTCAAATCAATAAAACCCTCCTCTGGGCCAATAGACACCCCAAAACCTACTGAGCCCCTGACATTTCACCCCATGGTTTAGGTGGTTCTAAAGTGTAGACATCCAGCAAACGTTTGCCTGCCATTCAGAAGATTGTGAGTGTGTTTCTTGTTTGTGTTTCAGATGCAGCTGAGGTTTGAGGATATCTCTGTCTCTTTCTCCCAGGAGGAGTGGGCTTATTTAGATGAAGAGCAGAAGGAGCTTTACAGGGAGGTGATGATGGACAATTATCAGACCCTCATCTCACTGGGTAAGGGATAAGTTTATCTTCTGTTTTTTTAGCAGTATTGAGACATCATTATAAAGGTGAAAAGCAAATGGAGAAAGAGAAGAGGAGAGAAAAAAAATCACATAACAAGCTATATTAAAAATAAGGTTTTGCATAAGCACAATCACACTCAGTGATAATATAGACAGCAATTTGCATCTTCAATCACAGGTAAAACATATTCCCTTTATTAATTTTGTTAAACTTGTTACATGTTAAAGGAAAATGTCTTTTTATGATGGTGCTTAAAATCATAAATAATGAAAATACTTTCAAACCTAACTTTATTTTTATTCACGGATAATCAAAATACAGGTTAGATGGAAGGGACTGCCCTGAATGGGGACTACACTATGTTATGCTGTGCTAATGGTGTCTTATATACCGGTCTATCTCCTGCTGAATCCAGAGCAGTTTACAGATAGATTATTAGATATATGATAGATTTCCATATATGGGCAAAATGCTCTGCAGGAGAATGATCATTTATGAACTTGTGACCCCTAACTGTAAAATTAGAGGTTTTGGTGGCCATTTTGAGAGCTGGAATCATCAAAATGGGAGTTAATTGGCATTGCTTCCATCCCACCAGACCCAAAGGACTAATAAATCCAGGCAGTGTATCAAGGGTGGGGGCCTGATGGGGTGTGCATTTTTGGGACTTCTGCCTTTTAAGGGTGGGGTCAATAAGACATGGTGGGTGCTTAATGGTGGTTCTTGTATTGGAGAGGATCTATTAGAGGAGGAATGAATCAGTGGGATTGATGCTACAAGAAGGGTGCGTGTACATGGGGGAAATTTGATGTTACTGAAGGTGTGTGCAGGGGGTTAGGTCATGGAGCTCAGAGGGTATGTGTTGATGCTGCTCAGGGCCTGTCCACGGAGGGTCAGAGCAGAAATTTGGAAAGCTGCTTCTGTGGTCTGGCGCAATAAGGTATTTCTTACGTTCTTAAGAATGAAGGGCTGGACTAAGAGTGCTTTTTTTATTGTTTGTTATGTTAAAGTTCATTGCCCATTATTTGTATTCAGTATTTGACCAAATAATAATTTTCATTATTCATATTCACCGAATAGTAAAATATATTATTCAGTACAGCTCTAAATCTGCAAATTAACAAAAGTTTTGGTTCCCATTGAGCTCGCATTAAATAAGACGTATCTTTTTAAACCCTGGTGCTATTTCAAAAGGTACTTTCCCTAATAAATATTAAAGTGTGAGGAAACAATATTTCCCCTTCACCATAATCACTTGTATTAATTGATTTCAGGCACATCACAAAATCAGAATAAGAACAATAAAACAAATAACCACTTTAAAACAAAATGTGAATTTTCACCTCCATCCTCAATAAACCAAAACAAAATTTACAGAGGATAAAACCTTCCAAGGTATAAACATAAAACCCACGATAAAGACTAAAAAGTATAAGCTACAGACTGCAAAGGGATAATGCTAAGGGGTCTCCTCTTTATGTGCTGCTCCTTTCCTGATGCTGCCTTGGGGTCATCCTGCCTCTAGTTAGGCTGTAAGCATTATGGGCTAGAAACATCAGAAAAGGGTGTGGAGCCAAGCTGCCTTGAAGTATCCACAAGCCACAGAGACAGGCAGAGGTGGTAAGATTTACTTTGCGTCTGACGAATATGTCATTTGCGATATTGGGGATAGGATACAGGTTGCTAAAAATATCAATACTTAGATTTAGAATTGAAAAGAAATCCTTACTGCTTTGGTTTACGGTAATCTCTGAAACAGCTGATTTTTAATGCAGGAAAGAGTTCTCTGGTGTATTTCACCTTATTCCACGTGTTCTGGATGAGATGAAGGAGAACACATGTTGTATAAAAGGATAAGGAAGCTCACTGATAATTGAAATTAAGCTGATAATGTTTTGGACTATTTAGAGTGGGAACTAGACTAGCAAGGTGAGTAAAGAGGGTTTATATGATTTTATTGAGATTTGAGAGATCTAAAACAGTTCCTCTGAAGGTTTGAGTATTTTTGTTTTATTGAAGTTGGTGAAATTCTTAATGCTTGAAATTGTTTAGTCTTGAATTTGAGGGAATCCAACAATAAATACTTTTGAGTAACCTAATGCAAAATTTTCTTTCTCCAGGAATAGGCTCTCCTTCCGTCACTCCTGACATTATATCTCGCATTGAACAAGGGGAAGAGCCCTACATCAGGGATGAGACAGGATCAGAGGAAAGAGAAACTGGGAGAAGCAGCTACTCAGGTAAATGCAGTAATAAGAGGATGGGGGTGAACTATTTTATCTGCGGCCCTCCAAGTACTTACAAATCCAAAATGTGGCCCCGCAAAGGGTTTGAGTTTGAGACCACTGCTTTAAATTTACTGTATTTTACTGCTAACCAGCACTTTTTTCTCTAGCTAGGTCGTGTCTGGAGCAATGAGCACTTTTGTAAGGGAAAAAGTGCTCATTGTAATCCAGCTGCGAGGCACTCGTTCCTGCCTGTTCGAGCAAGGAAGGCTGCTGCGAAGGGGAATCCTCGTCGGCATCGGGTGCCAGCATCCAGGGATCCCCTTCGCGAGTGCCTCACGGCTGGCAGCTGTTTGCGGGGAAGCCTGCGCTTCCCCCACCGCTGGTGGTCAGACAGAAAGTATTTCCTTACCGCGAAGTAGCTGGAGACTTCCTTAACAGCTGATGCCAGTTTTTCCTGCATGGCGGCTGGGGCAGTTTAGGCCTCTTAGCCACTGCAGGTCTATGGCATTTCTTTTTTTAGGGGGGGTGGTTCAGTTCCATTTTTAGCGGGAAGCACCTCCATTTTTGTTTAGCCTCAGATGATCTCGCCCCTGTTTGGTGCTATGGCAGGGAGTTCCATGGGGCAGTTAGGGGTTTTTTTCCCCCTATTTTACATGCTTTATTGCTGCAGCCGGAGGTCCTGCTTCTGCCCTGGGGGTCTCGGGGGAGGGGGGGGCGGTGGTTTGCCCTTGACGTTCTCTACAGGTCGGCTCCATTCAGTGACAGTGCTGTTCCCCTCTGCTCCTCTCGCGTCCCAACGCCCGTGGGTCTCTTGAAACGCTGCTGGTTTGGAAGGAGCAGTCTTTTGGTTCTCAGGTCCTTGACCCTTTGGGGAGTGCTCCAGGATCCTCTGGAGGATATGGTTTTCCCGCTAGTGGTGGCTTTTCGCTCCGCTGCTAGTGCCAACGCATCCGTGGGGCGTGTTTTTCGGTGGGACGAGCCCCGTGAGATGTTTTTACTGGTCTCCTCTTGTGTTCCAGTCCGAGGACACCGTATTGGAGCCCCTGCGTGTGGTGGACCCCTTGCTTTAGGGAATCAGCCCTGTTTCCTGCTCTTCCCCTAGGTTTCGGGGTAGTCGGGATTTTATGGTCACTCAGTGGCAGGGGCCAGGTGGCCCCCCTTGTGCTTTACACATTCTGTGGCTCACCAGTATCCCATCCTGGAAGGAGATCGGGACACCTTGAGGTCGCCTGTGGTGGATGCGGTGGTCTTGGCCATTGCGAAGTGGCATACGGTGCCGGTGGAAGTTGGCTGTGCCTTAAGGGACCGAGTTGCATAAGTTGGAGTCTCTCCTTAGGCAGAGTTTTTATGTTACTGCTCTGGTGGTCCAGGTGGCAATGTGTGGCGGGCCAGTTGCTTGAGCATGTTTTCACTGGGTCAAATGTGTCCTTGTCTCTGCATCTGATAATGGGATGTAGTAGAGCAGAAAGTTGCCAAAAATTGAGATGGCTGCTTCTTATCTCTCGGATGCCATGTATGACCTCTTGCGAGCTTCTGCCAAGTCTATTGGGTTTGGTGTGGCAGCAAGCCATACCTTGTGGCTTTTGAGCATGGTTGGTGGTTGCGGCGTCCAAAGCTAAGCTGTCAAAATTCCCCTTTTGGGGGTCTTTCTTGTTTGGAGAGGATTTAGACAACTTGGTTCTAAAGTGTCTCGTTTTCCTGAAGATAAGACTAGGCCGCTGGCTCGGGGTGCTGCTCGAGGGTGCGGGCGTGATTTGTGCCGTCTCTGCCCTGGTCGAGGGTGCGGGCGTGATTTGTGCCGTCTCCGCCCTGGTCAAGAGTGCGTGCGTGATTTGCGCTGTCTCCGCCCTGGTCGAGGGGCCACTTCCTTTCAGGCTTCTGGGTCTTCCTGAGTCCAGTTCTTCCAGAGCCTGCAGCCCTTTCGAGTGGCCCACCGGAGTGCTGGAAGTGATCTCGCCAGTTCTTCTGCAGCCCGCAACTCCTTGCCGGCGCCTGCTCTGGTTCCAGTGGGTACCCGGCTGCACAATTTTTATCCAAAGTGGGCAGAGATCACGTCCGATCAGTGGGTTCTAGAGTTATCTCGGAAGACATTCCAAATCTATTCAACATGCATACCCACTTTTTTCTGTAATAAACTTTTCATTCACAATTAAAGACGTGAAATACCACAACTATTAAATTGCAATTTCATTAGTATCGAAAGGAGAAAAGTAGACTTTCCATTTACATGAATAAACGACTATTACTGTAAAGGTTACTATAACTTAACACTCTTCTTCAGTATCAGCTCTGCAATGCAGTTAATAATTGTTAGCATGTTCTGTTGGCTTAACCAGAGTGAGCAAATGCTATGGAAGGTCACATCCTAGATAACATCAAAGTTATCAGAACTGAAGAGTCGCAAAGGACCTGGGCTGAAGCCTGTCAACAAACTTGATAAGATGTGCAAAGGTCAGATAGTTGGTGAAGAAAATGACCCCAGCTACAGTATCAGAGTGAATCTAGAAATTTAACAGTGACTCCAATTTATGAGGGTCAATTAACACCCCACATCTTAGTCACCAGTATTTCAACCCATTTACAAAAAATATAATTTATTGTTGTTATTTTCTGAACCAAGTTTCAAATTTACAAATATAAGAGGTTAAAATCCTTATCCTCTCTCTAGAGCTTTTGACCAACTCCTCCATCCCTAATTTCTCCTCAGACCCATCTTATCAGTCACACAAGAAAAACACACATTCATGCAGGCAGACAGCCCCATCCTCTAAATGCTCGGTTCCACTAAGCTAATTCCTGCACCTACAAACCTCTAACCTCATCTCCTGCTTTTTTTTCAATTCCTTTTCTGCTTGAATATATAAATCTATGCCCGCTCCCCCGTCATATGCACAATGGAGATCCCTAATGATAGTGCACGCAACACTGGAGAGCCGCATGGTGGGAGACTTGACTCTTGGCCCGGGTCGCAAATTTTGTCAGGTGTGGGAGCACTTCTGGCAGGACCTCACACCGCGTGCTCGCAGTAGACTTTTGAACCTTTAAGATTTTATTCCCACTCTCAGCTGTTGGACTGGCCATGGATTCTTGGGGATGGGGGGATGGGAGGGGAACTGATTATATTGTTGAAAATGTTATTTCCTGAATGGTACTACTGTTTGTATTTGATTCTTACTGCTGGAATAATAAAAATCATTTAAACATAAATCTATGCCCGCACTTTGAGCTGTTTCAGATTTTAAATTTAACACAGTTGGCTTTGCGCCTGAAATTTCAAGGGGCAGGTTAGGGTAGTCTCTGTTTGTACTGGGGAAAGAAACCTGCCTGATGGGAAGTTTCCCGAAGGGTTGTGTCTCGCTGTTTCTGAGCAACATTGGTTAGCCCAGTGATACCCCTTCTTACATTTTGGATCAATATTAGATGGTCGTCCTCTGTTCAATATGGGCAGTTTATTAATATTTGCCTGGCAATTTCGTTTGAAATGTCTTGGTTTCCCACAGCCATAACTGCCTTTTGGAGTGAAACTTTTTTGTACTGCAGCTGCTAAAATGCTCATTCTTTAGCACTCTCCAGACCAGTAGAGGTTAATCTTTACAAATGGGTATACAGTGGTGCCTCGCATAACGGCCGCCTCGCACAGCGAACGCTGCGCACAACGAACTTCTTGTCTTGATCCGTACAACGGACTTCGTTTCACACAACGAAGTCGCCCGAGCTGCATCCGCGCCTACTGCTGATGCGTTGGGGGGGCGGAGCTACTCTCGCCGCTTCCCCGATGCTAAAAAAAAAAGAAAAGAAAAGTGGACGGTTTGCTCGTTAGGGAGCTTCGTTGCGTTTTAGACATAAAAGGCAGCCCTTCCACTCCCCGAGCAGGAAGTGAAGGGAGGAGCCCGGAGCTCGCGCCGCTCAGCTGATCCCACGCTCGCGCTCCGCTCTAGCCGGTGCAGCCCAGGGCCATTGGAAGAGAAGCAGCAGCCGCTGGCCGTCATGGAAGTGCAACTGGCTCCCTTCCGGGCCTGGGCCGACTTCTTCCCGGGCTCCGATCGCTTCGCCAAGCCCGATTTCAAGGACATCAACAAATGGAACAACCGAGTGGTCAGCAACCTGCTCTACTACCAGACCAACTACCTGGCGGTGGCGGCGCTGACGGTCCTGGTGGTGGGGTGAGTCTCTTAAATTAAGAACTAGGACTTCCAATAATGATTAAAAAAAATGGACGTTTAACTGCAGTATTGGGTCCCTTCCTTTTACTTTGCTGAACAGCAGAAGGTGGTAGATGCTGGATTTGGCAAGGCCTTAACGCATGGCACTGCCTGCTCACTCCATTAGGAAACATACAGTGAAGATGTGCAAGATTCGATAGACTCTACTTAGTCTGTCTTTAAATTTAAAAAATGTGTGTTTTTAGATGTATCTAAATGAAAATAATAACAAAAAATTTATATTTTTTATGTCATCTTAGCATATTTTATGCTGCAGAACGAATTATTTTGTTTTACATGTATTGTTATGGGAAAATGCGTTTCACATAACGAACTTTTCGCATAACAAACTTGCTCCTGGAACGAATTAAGTTCGTTGTGTGAGGCACCACTGTATATCCAATCATGACCAGCAGGTGGAGACTGAAAACAAAACTTTGGGACAGTATATACTATCCTCCCTTCTCTATTTCCCTCAGTCTTCTTTCAGTCTCCAGCAGGTGTTGAGTGATCTGTACCCATCTCCCTTGGTAGGGCTGTTGGAACTTGTTTAGGGGGTTTATTGTCCCTGTTTTTGGCCGGACGGAGCTTGGGCGGACCCTGTTTGGGGGTTCGTCCGACCTCGGGGGTGTCAAACCCGGCGGGTCTCGAGCGTGGTCCCTCCCCCCACTTCCTCCACCTCCCCACATTTTTTTAGAGGAGCCTCAGCAGTAAGCCTTGCCCCCTAAATCAAGCAAGGCATATTGCTTCGAGAGCCTGTGGAGTCTGTTCTGTGAAAAAAAAAAAAAAAATCCTGAGGTAGTGCTGGTCTGGAGGGTTGTTTCCCTTTAAGAAAACTGTATTTTACTGTATTTTTTCAACTAACCGGCACTTTTTTACAGCTAGGTCGCGTATGGAGCAATGAGCACTTCTAAAGGGAAAAAGTGCTCATTGTGCTCCAGACGCGAGGCACTCGCGGCCGTCCTGTGCAAGCGGTGTTCAGGCCGGTGCGGTGGAGGAGCTCCGTCGGCAGCGGCTGCAGGCGCCCAGAGCTCCCCGCCGATGGTGCCTCGCGAGTCGGCAGGGAGCAGTGGAGAAGCCCGGTCTTCTCCATCCGCCCACGGAGGGATTCCCCGAGCCGCCGACGGTCGGGTTTTTGAGGATTCCCTCTCAGCTGATTTTTTGACAGCTGATGCCGGCTTGCCTGCTTTAGCGGCTGAGACTGTTCAGGTTTCTCAGCCGCTACAGGCTATGGAGGGAGCTTTTTTGGCGGGAAAGTCGCCATCTTCTCTGTCTGGCCCCTCCATTTTGTCTTCCACCTCAGGTGACCTTCCCCCTGTTTTGTCTATGCAGGGGCAGGTTTCTGCTGGGTCCCCTGCTGTGGCAGGGAGTCCCTTGGGACCCTCGGGGGTTTTTTCTCCTGATTTATTTTTTTCCTTATGCAGAGCCTATTTTCAGGCGGCTGGGGGTCCCGGTTGCGCCCAGGGGGTTTCGGGGGGTGGGGTTTCCTCCGCGCTCCCTGCGGCTTTGCCTCTCTCGTCTGGTATGGCGTCCCCTCCGCCGCCTCCCTTGTCCAAGCGTCCGCGGGTTTCGTGGGACGAGGATTTGTGGTCGGAGGAACGTGTCGGTCTGGAGGAGGACCTGGACCCTTCTGAGGAATTCCAGGACCCTCTGGAGGGGACGGAAGCTGGCGGCGGGTTGTCGGGTTTCCTGTTCGTCGGTGAAGAGGCGTCCGTGGTGCGCCTTTTTCAGAGAGATGAGCTGCCTGACCTTATTCAACAGGTTTCTTCGGTTTTGCGTTTTGAGGACGCGCCGCCGGAGACTCCGCGTGTGGGGGACCCTCTGTTACGGGGGATCCGTTCCGTTTCCCGCTCTTTTCCTATGCATCAGGATATTCGGGATATTATTCTGGAGCAGTGGAAAACGCCGGAGACGCCGTTTCGGCTGGCGCGCAGCATGGCTCGCCTGTATCCCATTCCTGAAGGGGATCGGGCTACGTTAGCTTCGCCAGTCGTTGATGCGGTGGTCTCGGCAATTTCCAAGCGGCATACCGTGCCTGTTGAGGGCGGTTCTGCCTTGCGGGACTCCGAGGAGCGCAAGTTGGAGAACATACTTAAGCAAAATTTTCAGGTCTCTGCCTTTGGGGTCCAGGCGGCTATTTGTGGGGGACTGGTCGCTCGCGCCGTGTTTCGGTGGGCGGAGCGTGTCTTGGATCGGGAGTCTGATGACTGGTCTCTGGTGGATCAGGAGGTAGCGAAGATTGAGATGGCTGCCTCATTCCTCTCAGATGCTCTATATGACTTGGTGCGGATCTCGGCTAAGTCTATGGCTTTTGGCGTGGCCGCAAGGCGTGTGTTGTGGCTGCGCGCTTGGGCGGCGGATGCTGCGTCCAAAGCTAAGCTTACTAAATTTCCCTTTCGGGGGTCGTTTTTATTTGGGGAGGAATTGGATAAGTTGATTCAGACTCTGTCGGACTTGAAAGTTCCCCGTCTGCCGGAGGACCGTGCCCGCCCTGCGTCTCGGGGTGGTGCGGCCCGGGGGCGTTTGCGGGAATTTCGCAAGTATCGTCCTGGGCGTGGGGCTGCTTCTTTCCAGTCTCTGGGGTTTTCCCGGGGTCGGTTCTTCCAGCGCATGCAGCCCTTTCGGGGGGCCCGTCGGGGGGCAGGGAATCCCTCCGCCGGTTCCCCCGCTTCCCGTCCTGCACAATGACGCCTTGCCGGCGCCCCCTTTGGTTCCGGTGGGGGCCCGGCTGCGCGACTTTTTCCCCAAATGGGCCGAGATCACGTCCGATCAGTGGGTCCTGGAGGTGGCGCGGGACGGTTATGCCCTGGAGTTCGCCCGCTCTCTGCCGGACTTTTTCCTCGCTTCTCCATGTCAGACTCCTGGGAAGACGCAGGCTTTTCGCCAGACCCTTCAGCGCTTGCTAGATCTCAGGGCAGTTGTTCCAGTGCCCCCTCCGGAGTGGGGCACGGGCAGGTACTCCATTTACTTTGTGGTGCCCAAGAGGGAGGTGACCTTTCGGCCCATCCTCGATTTGAAAGGGGTCAACAGGGCTCTCAAGATTCCCTCTTTCCGTATGGAAACTCTGCGGTCGGTCATTCTGGCGGTTCAGCCGGGGGAGTTTCTCACTTCTCTCGATCTGACGGAGGCCTACTTACATGTTCCCATTCGGGCCTCTCATCAGCGTTTCCTGCGCTTTGCGATCTTGGGTCGGCACTATCAGTTCTGTGCACTTCCCTTTGGGCTGGCCACGGCTCCCCGGACGTTCACCAAGGTGATGGTGGTCGTCGCGGCAGCCTTGCGGTCGGAGGGCATCCTGGTACACCCCTACCTGGACGACTGGTTAATTCGGGCAAAGTCGTTGCAGGAAAGCTCCCGGGTTACGGCTCGGGTGGTGGAGTTTCTCCGGTCGCTGGGCTGGGTGGTCAACCTTTCCAAGAGCCGGTTGGTCCCGGCTCAGCGTCTGGAGTACCTTGGGGTGCTGTTCAACACCTCCTTGGGGAAGGTCTTCCTCCCAGAGGCCCGGGTGAGCAAATTGCAATCTCAGATTCTCCTGCTTTTGGCGTCCCGGTGTCCTCGGGCGCGAGATTTCCTCCAGGTCTTGGGGTCGATGGCGGCGTCCCTGGACATGGTGAGGTGGGCGCGGGCCCACATGCGTCCTCTCCAGTATGCTCTGCTCCGGAGGTGGTCTCCCCAGAGGCACGGGATGGATGTTCCGGTTCCCCTGCGAGGCTTGGCGCGCTGCAGTCTGCGTTGGTGGCTGCAGACCCCTCACCTAGTTCAGGGGGTGGGTCTGGATCTTCCGCAGTGGACGGTGCTCCTTACGGATGCGAGTCTCCTGGGTTGGGGGGCTCAGTGTCTGGGTCACTCAGCTCAGGGTACCTGGTCCGCGGAGGAGGCCTCCTGGTCGATCAACGTGTTGGAGACCAGAGCGGTCCGGCTGGCGCTGTTGGCTTTCCACTCCCTTTTGTTGGGCAAGTCGGTCAGAGTCCTGTCGGACAATGCCACGGCGGTGGCTTATGTCAATCGTCAGGGGGGCACCAAGAGCACTCAGGTGGCGCAGGAGGCGGCTCGGCTCATGGTTTGGGCGGAGTCACATCTTCTGGACCTCTCGGCCTCTCACATTGCCGGGGTAGAAAATGTTCAGGCGGACTTCCTCAGTCGTCACTTCTTGGATCCAGGAGAGTGGTGTCTCGGCGCCGTGGCGTTTCAGTTGATAGTGCAGGCTTGGGGGCAGCCCCTGATGGATCTGATGGCCACAAGTGGCAACGCCAAAGTGCCCCGCTTCTTCAGTCGTCGCAGGGACGGTCTGGCCGAGGGTCTGGATGCTCTGGTCCAATCGTGGCCAACGGAGGGGCTGTTGTATGTGTTCCCTCCTTGGCCATTAGTGGGCAGAGTACTGCTTCGCATTGTTCGCCATCCGGGGCTGGTGGTTTTGGTGGCTCCGGATTGGCCTCGTCGTCCGTGATATGCGGATCTGGTGAGGCATCTGGTGGCGGATCCTCTTCCTCTGCCTCTCGTGTGCGATCTTCTGACGCAGGGTCCCATTCCCATGTTCGACCCGTCTCCCTTTTGTCTTACGGCTTGGCTCTTGAAAGGGGCCGCCTTAGTAAGAAGGGATATTCAGATAAGGTGATCTCTACACTTTTGGGGTCCCGGAGGCTTTCTACCTCTCGGGCTTATGTGCGGGTTTGGCGTCTTTTTGAGGAATGGTGCCGGGCGCGAGAAGTGGTCTCTTTTCGCGCTTCCCTGCCTAACATTCTAGAGTTCTTGCAGGATGGCCTGGATAGAGGCCTGGCTTGGTCTTCTCTCCGGGTTCAACTGGCGGCACTGGCGGCTTTTCGGGGGCTGGTGACAGGTCAGTGTTTGTCGGCCATTCCTGATGTACTTCGCTTTCTTCGGGCGGCCAAGTTGCTCAGGCCTCCCATTCGGCCCTCGATTTCCTCTTGGGATCTCAATCTGGTTCTCTCGGTTTTGGTGCGCCCGCCTTTCGAGCCGTTGGATGGCTGTTCTTTGAAGGACCTTACGCTGAAGTCGGTCTTTTTGGTGGCCATTACTTCCGCTAGGCGGGTTTCTGAGCTACAGGCTTTCTCTTGTAGGGCTCCCTTCTTGGAATTTTCGAGGGAGCGGGTTGTTTTGCGGCCTGTTCCTTCTTTTCTGCCGAAAGTAGTTTCTCCCTTTCATGTCAATCAATCGGTGGTCCTCCCGGTCTTGGGTAGTCGGGAGGGCTCTTCTGAGCAACGGCAGCTGCGCAAGTTGGATGTCGGTCGGGTCCTCCGCGCTTATGTGCAGCGGACCCGGGAATTTCGGAGCTCCGATCATCTCTTTGTTCTTCTGGCGGGTCCTCGTCGGGGGGCTGGCGCTTCTAAGGCTACTATTGCGCGCTGGATCAAGGAGACGATTGCTTCCGCTTATCTTCTGAGTCAGAAACCGGTTCCGGAGTTTCTCAAGGCTCATTCCACTCGGGGTCAGGCGGCTTCTTGGGCTGAGTCGTCGCTCGTGCCTCCGGTGGATATTTGTAAGGCTGCGGTTTGGTCCTCCTTGCATTCATTTGTTAGACATTATCGGGTAGATGTTCAGGCGCGTCGGGACGCGGTGTTCGGTGAGCGTGTTCTGGTATCGGCCCTTCGGGGGTCCCGCCCGTGAGAGGGACTGCTTTGGTACGTCCCATTTGTAAAGATTAACCTCTACTGGTCTGGAGAGTGCTAAAGAAGGAGAAATTAGGTTCTTACCTGCTAATTTACTTTCTTTTAGCTTCTCCAGACCAGTAGAGGTCCCCACCCTGTCTGTTGTTGTTGTTGTTGGGGCTGTTTCGCGGGCAGTATTTGTTTTTTGCTGCGGGTTCTAGTATTTTTCTAGGGCCGGGGAGAATTAAAGAACAGCGGCTGTGGTTCGGCTGGCTTAGCTGGCGAGCTGTGGGGACATTTTTCCTTCGGGTATTTCTCCTCTGCATTTTCCAACAGCATTTGGGTATGTTATTTGTTACTCCTGTTCGGAGTATTGTTTTCTTTCTGTTTTCCAGTTCTTGGTTCTGCTTGGCTATTCGGCAGGCTGAGGGAAATAGAGAAGGGAGGATAGTATATACTGTCCCAAAGTTTTGTTTTCAGTCTCCACCTGCTGGTCATGATTGGATATATACCCATTTGTAAAGATTAACCTCTACTGGTCTGGAGAAGCTAAAAGAAAGTAAATTAGCAGGTAAGAACCTAATTTCTCCTTGCTTCCTGTACCCTGTTTATAAATTCTATATAAGGCTCGGTGGCTCCCTGTTTTATGCTTGCATAACTTAACTGGTGTTCCTGAGGCTAACTAATCTGGGGTATAAAACCTTCCAGACTCCAGCTCTCCGTTGAGCCTCCCTTTGATATTCACTATTCCACATAACATATTGACCTGTAGTCAATACCATGCGCATAATGTCTTTCCAATCTTGAGGTATTAAGGTATGCGCCCCAGCCAGGGTTTCAAATAACCCAGCTGTGAAATTACTTCTTAAATCTCTGAAATAGATTTATGAATTTCTCGCAGTATTGCAAAGGATAATGGTTAATAAGTAACTATCTGTCCTGGACCATTAGGGTCTTGGGCATATATAACTGGGTAGGCTTGAATTAAATCTTTCATATCTTCTGCTGCTAATTGCCCTTCCTCTCTGGCCTTTTTGATCATTGCTTGAAACGCGCTTGAAGGTTGCGCTAATGTTTCTGCCTTTTTTTCCTGTAAAGGAGCTGGGGATACCTGTGCTGGAGGTATGAGTTTTGGATATGCGTTCTGACTGGAATAGTCAGGGGGGGAACGGTTAATGAGACTGTTGCAACCTTGGAGGATGCCTCTGTCCCTACCTTCTCCAAGGCACACTTGCACTGATGCCATAAAAGTAATATGGTTGCTGATGTCCTAGGCTCAGCATACAAAACTTTCCCGACTCTAATCCAATCTTCTAATTTTAGAGATCCCTTTTCTGGATACCAGGGGCAGTGCTCTCCTATCTCTTGTACTAAATATTTTAACTGTGAATCAGAGGCCTCTCTATCTGTATGTCTCAGAATATACTTCAATTCTTTCACATGAGCACGCTGTAAATCTGACAGGGAATTTCCCATACTTACTCGAGGGGATCCCCGAAGATGAGGTGCACCAAATCTTATCGTCAGACGGAGCATGCACGGCAAAGGGTCCCTGTTCCAAGCGCCACTTGTAGGAATGTAACAAAGCGAACACACACACAGGATATGATTCGGGATAGAGGCGCTGCCAGTGGCTAGCTCCGAGTCCCTTTTATTATGTTTCTAAGCTAATGACATCAAATAACTCCCTCGTTTACACATCTAATGATTGGTAGATACAAAGGTACATGCTTTTAGATTGGTGGATACAAAGGTACATGCTTTTACATCGTGATCCCTCAACTCTGCACGTAGGCAAGGGCCTGATTAACACGTGGACAGAACCTGAGTCTTTGCATGTATGCAATACAATGCCTGTCAGCTGATGTCCTTTCCAAATAAGTACGGCTTAAATTAGATAAGGGTTAATGTGTGACAGGGGTCTTGTGACAAGAGGGGAGGGGGTAATGCCTCAGCATTCTGTTACAAGGTGCTAACATTTTCCCTTGCTTTAGAATGGCTACATGGCAAGAGGGGAGAGGGAATGATTCATAAATCTTTCACAGGGCCTCAGATCAGTGTGCTGATATGGCCTTGTATCAGAACTGCGTCCCTTCAACTGGGGATCACTCTTGCTTAACTATACCCCTGAACCAACAGGAATTGCAGGATAGGCCCAAATGGGGCATCTACAAGTATGGTGTGGATGGGGGAAGCAGCAACTTATGTTGAGAGCAGAGGGGGAACAGGACAGATTTTGCCTTCTACTGAAAATGCATGACCAGTTTCGGCTAAAATGTAAACCATAGCTATAGCCTTTTGTCTGAAAATGAAATTAGGCAGAAAATGGATTTTGGGCCAGGTTCGTCTCCATCGTCAAAGACAAAATTTTGTCATCCTCTTCTACAATTTCCAAGGAACATCGTGTCATTTCACAGACTTGTGGTGTGTGTAGAAAAATACTTCATCAAATGTTTTGAAATTAGGAACAGATCAATTTTTAAGCCAAACATAGAAAATCCCAGTCCTTCTTCTTATAGATTGGTAATATCTTGGACCCAGCACATGATTAATACCTTGTGTTTATATCCAACAGATCATTGGATCACACAAGAAAGGAAGAGAGAAAAGAAACAAGGAAAACATCCTGTAGAAAGAGAAGAAAGACAATCAGAAAATGTCTTTGAGAACATTTGTCAGGGAACTGAGAGGATTAACACAAAGAATTGTAAGCAGGAATCAAAGGAACAGAGAGACCCTGCAGGAGAATCAACAGACGGAGTCACTAAGTGTGAGAGAAATGACAGGGAGCTCAGTAAAATTTACCAAGAGATCCACACAGGGTACAAACCATTTACATGTGCTGAGTGTAAGAAAAGCTTCACTCGTGTTTCAACTCTAAAAAGACACAAAATGATCCACACAGCGTACAAACCATTTACTTGTACTGAGTGTAATAAAAGCTTCACTGGGCTTTCAGTGCTAAAAATTCACCTGAGGATTCACACGGGAGACAAACCATTTACATGTACTGACTGTAATAAAAGCTTCACTCGGGTTTCAAGTCTTAAAAAACACCAAATGATCCACACAGGGTACAAACCATTTACATGTATGGAGTGTAATAAAAGCTTCACTTGGCTTTCACTGCTAAAAATTCACTTGAGGAATCACACGGGAGACAAACCATTTACATGTATTGAGTGTAATAAAAGCTTCACTCAGAGTGCAGTACTAAAAAAACATGAAAGGATCCACACAGGCTACAAACCATTTACATGTATTGAGTGTAATAAAAGCTTCACTCAGGTTTCAAGTTTAAAAGTTCACCAGAGAATCCATACAGGAGACAAACTATTTACATGTACTGAGTGTAATAAAAGCTTCACTCGGCTTTCAGATCTAAATGTTCACCAGAGAACCCACACAGGAGACAAACCGTTTACATGCAATGAATGCAATAAAAGCTTCACTCAGGTTTCAAGTCTTAATGTTCACCGGAGAATCCACACAGGAGACAAACCATTTACATGTACTGAGTGTAATAAAAGCTTCACTTGGCTTTCAGGTGTTAAAAAACACCAAATGATCCACACGAGGCACAAACCATTTACATGTGCTGAGTGCAATAAAAGCTTCACTTGGCTTTCAAAACTAAAAATTCACCAGAGGATTCACACGGAGGACAAACCATTTACATGCACTGAATGTAATGAAGGCTTCACTTGTCTTTCACTTCTAAAAGGACACAAAATAATCCATGCACGTTACAAATTTACATGTACTGAGTGTAATAAAATCTTCGATAAGATCTCAAATCTAAGAAGACATGAAATGATCCACACAGGAGACAAACCATTTACATGTACTGAGTGTAATAAAAGTTTCATTTGGCCTTCACATCTAAAAATTCACCAGAGGATCCACAGCGGAGACAAACCATTTATATGTACTGAGTGTAATAAAAGCTTCACTTGGCCTTCACATCTAAAAATTCACCAGAGGATCCACAGCGGAGACAAACCATATACATGTACTGAGTGTAATAAAAGCTTCACATGGCCTTCACATCTAAAAATTCACCAGAGGATCCACAAGGGAGACAAATCATTTACATTCAGTGAGGGCTAAATTCTCTACATAGCACCCACAAAGTCTGCACTGAATAACATAAGAACAGCTGCTGCCATCGCGCCTAGCAGTCTGCTCACGCAGTGACCCCCAGGTCAAAGACTAGTGCCCTAACTGAGACCAGCCCTACCTGCGTTCGTTCCGATTCAGCAGGAACTTGTCCAACCTTGTCTTGAATCCCTGGAGGGTGTTTTCCCTTAGGACAGACTCCGGAAGAGCATTCTAGTTCTCTACCACTCTCTGGGTGAAGAAGAACTTCCTTATGTTTGTAAGGAATCTATCCTGTTTTAACTTTAAAGAGTGCCCTCTCGTTCTCTCTACCTTGGAGAGGGTGAACAACCTGTCTTTATCTACTAAGTCTATTCCCTTCATTTTTTTTATTATTAAATTTTTATTGAAAATACAAAACATCAAACATGGACATGAATGCAAAATAGCAAGTATACCAATAAAACAATCAACAAACCAAGATTGTACAAAAAGACATTGCAGAACAGTACCGCAATAAACCCAATATCCACTCTCAAACAGAACCCCACTTCCCCTCCCCCAGCCCTGTGAATCTAAGCACTCCAAGAGAGGATTCCCTGTTGGTTCTTCAGGCGATTCCCCCTATCCAACAACCCCCTCCCCCAGTCCCCTCCCTCATTGGTAAGCTTAGAGCAAGAATTCCACTTTGTCCATAATCAAAGTCCATGTCCTGGTATGTGTGTAATAGTATGCTAGTATCCATGACTTTTTGCAATGGAGAGTTCCATGGAACTAATGATCCAAAATTTTAAAGTCTACTCCAACTTTGTGGGCGATGTTGTCTGTCTCCAATGGTTGGCTAACAAACATTTAGATGCAGCCAATCCCCAATGGCGAAGCTTGGTTTGCCAGGTATGCAAGCACACATTATAAAGGCTTAACAAACAACCCTGCGGAGTAAAAGGTAAAAGAATTTGCAACAGCTGGGACAAACATCCCACCACTTGTTTCCAAAAAGGTTTCAAAACCGGGCACTCCCACCAAATATGTAGATAGGTCCCAGATCCCACCCTACATCTCCAACAAAGAGCAGAAGCCCCCGGATACATTTGGTGCAAACGCTCAGGATTGAAATACCATCGGGTAAACACTTTATAAGCATTCTCCTGTATGAGTACACCCCAAATCTCGTTCCTAGGCCCTTTGATAGGGAGGTTGAAAAAGGAAGAAACCCCAAAAGTATTGTTAGAGAACTGAGATAGGTTTAGGAAGACCCCGAAGGGCGATCCACAACTGTTCTAAATGTGTCTGGGAGCAAGGGGAACCCGTATCCCACCCCCGTGATCGAATAAAGTGGCAAATTTGTGAGTAGGCTAAAAAGTCCCCCTTAGGCAAACCACAACTAAGCTGGAAGGCCTCAAAAGACACCAGGATCCCCCTATGCAGAATATCTCGAAATGTAATCAAATAAGTTTTCCCAACGCTCAAATGTACGACTCTCCCGACCAATTGGAAACTGCGGTTCATCTCGTATAGCCCCTAATGTTGAAGGGACCACCCCATCTCCCCAGCTCTTGCAGGTATCACACCACAACTTCAAAAGATGTTCCAAAAATGGGTTCCCCTTATTCTCTAGAGATATACAACCGGGGAGGACAACCAAAGCCAGGACTCCATGCTCACCACAATTTTGGTATCAGCTATTTCCCACTCCAACAGAAGCCTTATCTGAGCCGCCCGGAAATACCAAAATAAATTAGGCAATGCATGCCCCCCTCTCGATCGGGCTGACCACAAACTCTGCCTGGAAAGACGCAGAGGCTTTCCCTGCTAAATAAAGCGAAAAAAACAAAGCGTATAATTGTTTCAAAACTGAAGAAGGGACAGGAATCAGTAGTGTTTGAAACAGAAAAAGTAGGCGGGGCAAAACATTCATTTTTATAACCGCTACTAGTCTTTAAGCCCGTTACATTAATGGGTGCTAGAATAAATGTATCTGTGTTTCTTTATCTCTCTCTCCTTGGCCACTGTCTGTGTCCTTCTGTCTCCCCCCCCCCGAGCAAAGCTGTCTGCCCCCAGCACACACCTCCCCCCAAAGCAGCCCCCTTTCCCTAACTGTCTCTCCATGGCCCTCTTCTGTCTTCCCCCCAGAGCAAAGCTGTTTGCCCTAAGCACACCCCTCCCCCCAAAGCAGCCCCTTTTCCCTCTCCCTATCTCTCCATGGCCCCTTCTGTCTCCCCCCAGCACACCCCTCCCCCAAAGCAGCCCCCTTTCCTTCTCCCTGTGTCTCCATGGCCCCTTCTGTCTTCCCCCAGAGCAAAACTGTCTGTCCCCAGCACACCTCCCCCCCAAAGCAACCCAGCACACCTCCCCCCCAAAGCAACCCCCTTTCCCTCTCCCTATCTCTCCATGGCCCCTTCTGTTTCCCCTCAGCACACCCCTCTGCCCAAAGCAGCCCCCTTTCCCTCTCGCCCCCTGAATTAATCTCCCTGCTTACCCTCCCTCCATCCCGGCGTCTTCTGGTCTGCTCCTCTTCAAAGCAGGATGCGATCGTGGTGGCCGGCCCCAGCGAACTTCGCAGGCCGCTCACGATCCCGTGCGTCAGAGGGAACATGCCACCGAGGCCGGAAAGCGGCCCGCAAGGCCCGCAAAGCTGGCCACGATCGCAGGCTGCCTCGAAGAGGAGGATCAATGGCAGCGGCAGCAGCGGTGAGCGAGGGCGGTGCTATGTTCCAGCTTGCTTCGGGTTGGTGAGGTGAGGGCGGGAGGTGTGTTGAGCTTGCTTCGGGTTGGTGAGGGCGGGAGGAGGGGAGTGGCCAGAATGATCCCTGGCCGGGTTCTAAAATGGAACACGGCCACGGATCACACACCACAGCGGCAGGAATCACGCTTTTTTAAAAGTGCATGCGCTGCTAACGTTTTATTATATAGGATTCTACCCCACCAAGACAGCCATAGTCCATGCCACCGTTGACGATCATTCTGAATCTGCTGAACAATCTTAGCATAATTCAGATCATACAGTTGGGATAAAAAAGTGGGCAAGCGGATCCCCAAGTAACGAATCGCCCCTGAAGCCCATCGGAAAGGAAACTGGGCCGATAGCCTAAGAATATCCTCCGCATCTAAAGTAATTCTCAATATCTTGGACTTGTCCATATTCACAGTGAATCCCGACACTTCTCCAAACTCAGAAAAGAGCTCAACAAGAATCGGCAGGGAAACCTCCAGGTCTCGCACATACAACAAAATATCATCTGCAAACAGAGCTATACGATGATCCAAATCACCAACCGTAACCTCCCGCAAGGTCAAATGTTCTCGAATACGAGTGGCAAAGGGCTCCATGGAGAGTGCAAATAAAAGTGGGGACAAGGGACAGCCTTGATGTGTTCCCCTAGCAATGGAGAAAAAGTCTGTGTATGCCCCATTAATCCAAATAGTCACCCTTGGGGCCCTATAAAATGCTTGCACCCAGGCTAAGAAAAAGGAACCTAACCCCATCCGTCCCATCACCTGCCATAAAAACTCCCAAGCTACCTGATCAAATGCCTTTTCAGCATCAACCGTCACAAAGGCTATTTTATCAGATGTCCGCTTAGCGGCCCACAAGTATAACATTCTCCTAATATTATCACTAACCTGAAGGCATTGGATAAAACCAGATTGATCCATATGAACTAAAGTAGGCAAGATCTTCCCCAGTTGGAGAGCCAGGACCTTTGCCAGAATTTTAGCATCAGTATTCAATAGCGAGATGGGATGATATGCTCCACACCCCATAGGATATCTCCCTGGTTTGAGCAAAATGGATATTCCCGCATTATCCATGGTTGAAGGTAAGGCAGAACCGCCCCACACCCCATTCACAACTCTAACCAGCAAAGGGGCCAAAACATCACAACCCTCACACATCCCCCTCCCCCCTCCATGGCGCTGCGTCAAACCCTGTGTGTATCAGGATTCGCCAGCGTGTAGAAAGTGCAATCCTCCCCAAAAGGCAATCACACAGCCACAAAAGAAAAGAAACTATTAAACTTCCAAACAACCCCTCGTACACAAACAACCACCCAACAGTCGTTCGTCCCTCATACCAGCCCCTTACACTGCTCCCAAAGAACAAAACAACCATCACAGAACTAGAACCACCCCAAAACATGCCCGTGCCCGGCAACCCCATGGTGGAGAGATTATCAAAGTCTCAACCCTCTGATAACATATCAGGCCCTCAATAAGGTTGCGCTGACACCCACCCCACCCAGCAACAGAACCAGCAAAGTAAAGGCATGTGAAAATGCATGTAGCTAACATCCACCCACACCTCCATAAAAGCAACAGAACCTGCAAGGCAACAATAAACAGTCATCATAGTACAGCTTTGTTAGATTTTTTGCTGGAAAGCAATGCAGTATGCCAAGTCCCACTTTGTTTAGACGTAGACGCCACCGCTAGGGCCTGCGAGCCCTCCGGAGCACTCACATATCTGAGCTCCCGCATCACCGCCCATGCCTCCGTTATGGTGCTCACATGTTTAGAGGTACCATTGATAGCCACATGCCAAAAGGGAAGAGCCATCGATATTTATGCCCACCGGCTCGCAAAGCTTGGGTAACTTCCTTAAATGTTCTGCGTTTCTGTAAAGTAGACCAAGCCAGATCCTGAAAACCCCCCACCTGGAGATCGTTCCACCGGAATGTTGCCTTGTCGCCTCCCCGCTAACAAAATGCGCTCTTTTAGGGAGAAATCTCTAAAGCAGGCTATGATATCCCGGGTGCCTTGCCCACGAACTGGCCCCAAGCTGCGATGCGCCCTCCCCTCCATCAGCCTGTAATAAGTGCTCACAAAAGTCCTGCACCACCGCTTTACAGTCCCGATGAGCCTCTATGTCAGGGATTCCCTTAAAGTGCAAATTGCAACGCCGAGATCTATTTCCCAAATCTTCAACCTGGTTTTGAAGATCCTGCAGCTCGATAGAGAGGCGATCTGTAGTATCTTTATTGGCCGACACTGAAGTGGAAAGTGTCACCATGTGGTCCTCTGAGGCCGATACTCACCGACTTCTGATCAGAGCTCCACCAACACCGCCTTTACATCATCCTGAACCCTGATGATCTTGGCCTTGAGCTCCTGAAACCACATGCTCATGGATTTTTTTGGCGGCTCTCCGTCATCCCCCATCTGATCAGTAATTCCTTCAGACTCCAAATGGGCCGGCTGCCCTGTCGCCATCTTTTTTTTTTCTCTGCCATCCCTCTGGGCCCCTCCGAGCTCCCTTTGTCATCTGCCTCGCCAAAATATTTATATTTTTCGAGCCGTTTTCGGGTCACCATAATCAGAGAAGAACTCCTCTCCCCAATCTTCGGGTTGAATTGCTCTCAATATGCTCAACACACTATTATACACAAAAGCCCCAACGGAGCTCCTGCATTAAGTTGCTATTTGATAGGATGATGTCACTTTCTCCCCCTCCCTTCATTATCTTGAAGATTTCGATCATGTCCCCTCTCAGTTTCCTCTTTTCAAGGGAGAAGAGGCCCAGCTTCTCTAATCTCTCACTGTACGGCAATTCCTCCAACCCCTTAACCATTTTAGTTGCTCTTCTCTGGATCCTTTTGAGTAGTACCGTGTCCTTCATGTACGGCAACCAGTGCTGGATGCAGTATTCCAGGTGAGGGCGTACCATGGCCCGGTACAGCGGCATGATAACCTTCTCTGATCTGTTCATAATCATTCCTAGCATTCTTTTTGCCAACACCACCCATTGCTCAGATGGCTTCATTGACTTGTCAACCAATACTCCCAAGTCTTTCCTGGGGGGTCTCTCCAAGTACTGCCCCGGACATCTTGTATTCGTGTATGGGATTTTTGATAATGACACTTATCCACGTTGAACCTCATTTGCTATGTTGCCCATTTCTTGAGCATGGTTATGTCACGTTTCAGATCTTCACAATCTATTCTATAAGCTTTAATTAGGATTGGTTTATAAAATAGCACTTACACCTGGGATCCGTGCCAGTGAAAAGATGGTGCGAGTCCCTGCGCCTAAATTTAAATTGTAGCTAAATCTTCCAGAAAAGGAGTTGGGGGAAAAAACCACCCAGTTGAAGTGGACTTGGAAGCCTTATGGGCACCTCGCTTAAACTTTCTCTAATTTGCAATCTGAGATTGGTACTATTGTGTTCAAAGCTGAGATGTAGAGAATGACACAGGGTCTGGTACCTGCAGTTAACTGCAGGGTGGGGAAGGTGACAGAGCCTGTAAACATGGGGACAAACTATGTCCCCGTGTCATTCTCTAGTAGCATTAAACAAGCTGTTACTAGGTGGAACAGCACCTATAAAAAGCTAGTATCAATACGTAAAATCTTAACACATCTTAGACA
The DNA here is from genome assembly GCF_902459505.1 of Geotrypetes seraphini. Lineage (NCBI taxonomy): Eukaryota > Metazoa > Chordata > Amphibia > Gymnophiona > Dermophiidae > Geotrypetes > Geotrypetes seraphini. The sequence goes on from NC_047085.1 coordinate 505,378,215, forward strand.
ACTGGCAACTGAATTCAATGATATTAAAAATCTGTAATTACAATTATTGTTTGAATAGCGCAAATACTTTTACAAATATTTCCCTCCCCCCTTACAAAGCTGTACTAACGGCTGCCATGCAACCAAAGCCCTGAAGCCCTTTAAATCCCTCTGGGCTTCAGGGCAGTTACTGCAGAGTTGCATGCTATCGGGCTTTGTAAAAAATGGGGGATTAAGACAGAATGAAAACAGAGAAGGCGAACAGGTGGTATTCAGTATCTTTATTCTATGAAGACTCGCCACGTAGGTGTTTCGGCCCGAAGGCCTGCCTCAGGAGTCTTAATGCTTTGATCAATACAGTATATGTTGATTGTTCTATCTTATACAATTATAATGATTGAATCATTCACCACTTTCAGCTCCGCGGAACCTGGGTTAATCGCCACATCATGGACAAATTTTTTAGAGATCATTCTGATTGATGTGTTCGGTGAATGACTCAATCATTATAATTTTATAAGAGAACAGTCAACATATACTCTGTTGATCAACACATTAAGCCGAAACACTTACGTGGCGAGTCTTCATAGAATAAAGATATTGAGTACCACCTGGTCACCTTCTCTGTTTTCTTTGCTTTGTATGGATTAAGACTGAAGACATCCAGAATAACAAAACCAATGAAAATACCTCATCTCAATTTACTTTCATTTTAACACATATTCATTAAAAAGCTGTGTTTTCAGTGCCTTTCTAAAAGTTTTGTAATTAAAGAAGTTATATGAAAAGAAGTCAAAGAAACTGCTTTGGATTTAAATTAATTACTGTTAAATAACCTCATTTGTGTCTTGTCTGCCTTTGACGTAGCAACAGGAGTCTTATTGGCAAAGTCCTTCCATCTTACTCTTACTACTACAGATTCATCCATTGTTACTGGCATCAAGGAGCATTTCTAACATTTTCCTATTCATCCACTGTTGGTTCTCTTCTATTCCCATGTTGAAAGAAAATCTAATTATGTTCCCAGATGTAAAAAAATAAGCAACTGAATTGTTAGGAAAGTGGTATCAAAACCAGATTGAAATGGAAGGCTGTATTTGTGATTTATAAACAGTTGAACAGAATATTGTCCTTTTTTTATACGTTAATAAAATGATTTAAATATGAAATAAGTGCAGATGAAGACAGAGTCTGCGGGTAGGTGGTGAGGATAGAGACAGAGCCTGAGGAGATGGGGTGGGGGTGGGGATGGGGACATTCTATAACCCCGTGTCATTCTCTACTGAAGAGAAACTAAGGAACCATGAAGAATAGCTAAGAGTAATGATAGAATCCGAACTGACTGGTGTAAGAAAGAGCTTTTGTAAATCATATTTGAAATATATGGAAAATCATATGAGAGAGAACAATTTAAGACTAGAATTTTCCAAAATCTCCTTTTATTCCCCCTGTAGAGATGGCTCAATTGTACCATCTGATACAAGTCTCCTATTGTAAGAGGTTAAAATTGAATTTGGGAAGATCTTTGGCTAGTTCACCTCAACTCCAGTGGGGAATGTGAAAACAGATTTTGACTCTAAGAGGTCAATCTTCAGCTGGCAGTTTTTGGTGTTTTGCTGACCGCCTCTGGCATTATGCCTGAAAATTTCAACCATCTATGAGAAACTGCATAAAGATAGGACAGACATTTATTTTGGCGCTTATTTTGGCTGGTTAAGGGACGAATATTGGCATTTAACTGGCCAAGTCCTGATTTTGTGCCATAGAAAACCCCAAAATAGGAATTTTATAAAAATCCAGTTCTGGATCCAAGATGGCCGCGGTCGTGGTCCGCTGAACGCCGTCGTCAAGCCTACTTCTTAAAAACTTACTTCTCTGGCGTTGGTGCTGCAGAGTTTTTGTCATGCCGAAGAGAAGGGGAAAGGGAGCTTCTTCGGCCTCACGGCGTCCCGGAATAGCCTCCTCCGGTAATATTGAGGAGTTGCTGCGGCGGATGCAGGGCGTCATCGGAGCGTCGGTATCGCCCCCGGCTGAGACGCTTCCTGATGACAGACTGGAGGTGTCTCCTCGGGCTCACGAGATCACATTGAGCCCCGACGCACGAATCCCTCCTCCCAACCCTCGAGCCGCTAGCTCCCCGGGAGTGGGGAGGCAGCCGGAAGTCGGCTTGGGCCCCCTCCCAGAGGCTGTGGGGAACGGCGAGAAGAACACCGACTCAGGCTCACAGGGATTGCAGTTGAACCTGAGTCTACACGAGGAGATTTCCATCTCAGAATCAACCCCGACACAGGAGATACGGAGAGGAGAAGGTCTCTCAGCTGGTGAGCCTAACTTATCACTATTAAACTTGCAGACATTTAATATAGTGAAACCCCAAGAAGTTACATTGGAGGCTTTGTGGGATCTGATTGCTAATTTAACTAAGACAGTAAATACTAATCATCTTCAAATAGAGGGGAAAATAAAAATTCAAGAGAAAGAAGTTTTTCAGATAAAACAAGACTTGGGAGAATCTAAATTAGATATTCAAAGTATTAAAGATCAACTTAAATCTTCCAAATTGCTTCAGGACACTTTAATTAAGGATAATATAAATTTAAGAAGAAAGATAGAGACATTTGAAAATTTCTCCAGGAATAATAATTTAAGACTGATTAATTTTCCACGGATCTCGACAGTGACTCCAAGAGAAATGTACTATCTCTTTGTGACCCCTATCACTTTAGCTATCTGCTACATACCAAACGTCTACCTCGAAAGTCACTGGCGGCCTGGCGCCTTTTTCTTCAGCCGTTGAGACGTCTGTGGAAGATTCTCTGTCGACATATTCCTATCTCATCTACTGCAACACCATATCTGCCTTTGCGGGGCAATGGAGACTTTCTTCCTGGACTTTTCTCTGGGCCTGCTTCTATTTGGTCTCGGCCCTCTAATTGCTACTTATTTCAAATGGTTCGCTCTAATGGAGAATTGAGAACGCTAGATTCTCTTCAAAGAGATACTCACTGGACTCCTCAGTCATGGTATTCTTATCATCAATTGTCCTCATATATACGCACACTGCCGAGGGACTGTCTCACTGATAGGTGCATGGAATTGATCTCTGAAGCTTTGAGTCTGTCAGCCCAAGCGCAGATTCCGCTTTGCTTTCATCATCGTCATCTGCAGGAGTGCTTGGGCGAACTTTCATACGACTTTTATGCCAATAAATGGTCGATGGATTTATCCTGTGAAATCTCTGGATCAGTCATACAGAGAAGTCTTCACAAAACAGCACGTTTGACTCCACAAGTGACACTCATTGAAATGAATTATAAGTTTCTGCTGAGACTCTATAGATCGCCTTCTTACATGTATCGGGCGTCTTTGAGTGACTCTGACTGCTGCTTAAAATGTCATCATTCCCCAGCTACGCTTGGACATCAATTTTGGTCTTGTGAGAGGGTGCAGCGATTTTGGTACCGTGTACATCGCCACATAGCGGGAATGTGGAGCTATTCTTATCTCTTTTCTCCAATAATGCTGTTCACATTGGAGTCCCTTCCCAGAGCTGCTCCGAGGGGTTTCAGGAATTTTTTGGACCGCGCCATCCTTTTGGGGAAGAAAGTGGTGCTTCATTGCTGGATATCTTCGGACACACCTAATCTGACACATTGGCGTGTACTGATGCTCCAACATGCTTCTATGGAGCGCTTGCGCTTCTCTTCCTGGGACTCAGTGTTGGGGAAAGCATACTGTTCATGCTGGGAGCCATTCTGGAACACCTTGACACCTAGAGCTCGAAGCCACTTGTTGAACGTTTGATCTCCACTGGTATATGACACATTGGGTGAATTATCATTTGAGGGGTGGGGGGGGTGGGTTGGGGGGATGGGAGTGTTTTTGGTATGGATTGTTGTACTCATTTGGTCTATGGTATCGTACACTGTGTTCTTGAGTTTGTGTTCTGTACTGAAAATTTAATAAAACATACTTTAAAAAAAAAAAAAAAAAAAGGTATATGTTGGAGATATTGGAAGTATCGGAAGATTTATTGCCTCCTTTCACCCAGGTCTATTATCTACCTAATAAAACTCAAGATCTTCAATAAGAAAAAATTCAGGGACCAATGGATGTATCAGCTTTGCTTGAATTATCTGATAAAGAAGTTGCAACACCTGCTACATTGATTGTGACCTTGGCTATAACGATGGATAAGAATTGGCTTCTGAGACTATTCTTTAAAAATAAAGAGAAAAAGTTTCTTGATTTAAAAATACAGATATTCCCAGACTTGGCAAGAGATACACAAAGACGTAGAAAGGAGTTTCTATTATTAAAACCTGGTGTTTTGGCTTTAGGGGGAACTTTTTATCTTCGTCATCCCTGCAAGTGTATAGTTCATTACAATTCTCAGAAATATGTTTTCTTTGAGCCAAACCAGCTAACGGCCTTCCTCTCCTTGTCACGCCTGGAGAAGGGGTAAGAATGAGGGCTTCAATAAATTAGACGCCTGAATATCAGTTTACCATGTACAGCTTATCTTTAATGAATAAGTTTCTTTTAGTTCTGTTTAATATACATCATGGATCATAATTGTGGACTTGAGAGATTATACAAAAAAAAATTTTTCTATATAAATTTATGAGGTCTATTTCCTTGTTCATTTGATGTAATCACTTTCTGTACAAGATTTATCTTGAATTGTAAATTTGAAATTCATAAATAAATAATAATAATAAAAAAAAAGAAAACCCCAAAATAGCTGGTTTGGGTTTAGCACCAAGTAGAGAATGACACGGTGACAAAATTCATCACCGTTCCTGTCCCCGCGGATAACTGCGGGAAATAATCCCATGTCATTTTTCTAGTGTCTATTTCAACCTCAATCCTTCTAAACCAGAATTCTTCAAAGCAAAGCTTGCGGGTCAGTGGTTGTGGCCATTCATACTCTGATTCTTCCCTCTCTCCTTAAAGAATGACATGAAGATGGTTTTCCGCGGGGATGGGGACAGTGATGAATTTTGTCACCGTGTCATTCTCTAGCGCCAAGGGGCCCTAACCTAGTGTCTTGGAAACTTGTGAGCCGGCAGCATATGAAATCGGGATCCATGGCTCGAGGGCATCTGGCAGTGCATAGATGTTGACATGATGATGTCACGTGCATGCATGACATCATCACGATGACATCTGCGCATGCAGGGAGGAAGGGAGACCCCAGGGAGGAGGGAGGTACCTGTGCCGGCTGACTACACAGTAGAGAATGACACGGGGAGCGATCCCCGCAGGGAGCCGCGGCGTGGCTGCGGGTTATGGAGACTCCAAAGCCAAATCGCCGCAGACACGGGGACAAAAGTTTTCACCGCCCGCAAAAACGGTGAAAAGATTTGTCCCCGCAGGCCAATGTACCCCCTTCTAGGAACCGCTATTTACCTGTGTTTCACCGTGTTCGTGACTGGGTGTTTGATGTCTCCGCCATGTTGTCTGTCTCCTCCAACTCTCGATCCAACTTGCACGTTGCCGCATTGACTCCGCCCCCCAATATACTGGCTCCTCATTTGTCAGATCAAAGTAGGGGACCAATCGCTACTGCCGCACATGATATTTAATGGCTTGTAGTGCAGCAGTAGCGATTGTGATTTCGGAGCCGAGCAGAGGATTTGGATTTCGCAGCTTCTTGAAAACCTGAAAACTTCGTCGGTTACAAGCTGAGGTAAGGAAAGGAATGTTTGTGTAAAAAAAAAAACCCAACTCCGTGCTGAGGTCTGGCTGAGCTACTCTTTCCAATAGCATACACATTCTCATGCTGAAATTTTCATTTGCTCTGATGCAGGTGAGATTATTTGCTTTTAGGGTCTCTTTTACTAAGCCACATTAGAGGTTTCTAGTAGGACCAGCTCCGTGCTGAAGTCTGGCTGGGCTACTCTTGCAGCACTGAGCTGGTTCTTTTTTTTAAATCAGAGTGCAAAGCGAATAAGATTATTTTATTTCCAACCCCTTTGCATGTAAGACTGTGTAGTTTTATGTCTGTGCATTGCTAGCCCCAGGGGTGGTGGAAGATTAGTGATTGAAAAATTGTATGAAAAATAAATATTTTAAATTTAGTGATAAAAATGTGTCAGTTTTGAGAATTTATATCAGTCTATTTTTCTATAGTTGTTTCAGAGGTGACATTGCATATTTTTGTCATCTGTCTAGACCTCTTCGAAAAATGAAACAAATATTAATTAATTTTTAAAGTTTTAAAGAATGTTTCCTTTATACGTAAATAAAGAAAAGTATATAAAATCGTACCCGTTTGAGGCTTTTATGTATGCAGCGGTGACGGTGACGGGGCGGTGAATGGGGTTGCAGTGGCGGTGACGGGGCGGTGAATGGGGTGGCAGTGGCGGTGACGGGGCGGTGAAGGGAATGGCGGTGACGGGGCGGTGCAGAGGATGGTGGGACGGGGCGGTGACGGGGACCAATTTTTTCACCGTGTCATTCTCTACTACACAGTATCAAGCGGCACACAGTTTGCAATACAGCACCCGAATCAGTTAACTGCCTCTGAAAATGACTGGTTAACCAGTTAATCACTGGCCAGTTAAATCGCTTTGAATATCAACAGCTTTCTTGAAGTTATCACAGCTAGAACTATCCTTCTGGTAACCTTCGCTTTGGACCATAAGAAAAATATTTTGTGACTGTGTTTCCACCATATTCATCACCAGTTTCTTGTCTCAAATACTCGTATTTTTCCTAACATTTGGCTTTGAGGCCAAGGGCCTTGGTGCTAGCTGTCATTTGTTCTTACCTTTTCTGCTATAAATATATTTTCTTTAATCCAAAGCAACTGTGAGAAATATAACGAGCAATAACTTGTTTTTACAAATTTGTACACCGCCTAGAAGACTGATTGGGTGGTATAAGAAATTTTAAATAAACTTGAAACTTATAATACAATATAACAGAGTGTTTATACTAATAGGTATATTTTGCTAACCATTATATAATGTTAATTATTGCAAAGTGTAATAATACATAGAAACAGCAGGGGGAGAATCTTCTAAACTAAACTAAACCTTAAGTTTATATACCGCATCCTCTCTATAAAGATAGAGCTTTGCACGCTTTACAGGAATTTTAATATAAGGAAGAAAAACCATAATAAGAGTTAGTGATTATAAAGAGGGTAGCGAGATTTACATTTTTGAGAATAGCCAGATGCTTTCGGAATAATTGGAAGGAGCCCAGATTCCGCAGCAGGGCAGGAAAGGTTATTCCAAAGCTCAGTGATTTTGAAGAAAAGAAATTTCCCTAATTTTCCAGTGTAGATAACGCCTTTTAACAAGGGGAAAGATAGTTAAGTTTTTGGATGGATCTGGTAGTGTTAGGTCTCGTAGAATTCCAAGATAGTGGAATTAGAGGAGGAAGAATGCCATGCAAGATTTTGAATGTTAGGCAGGCACATTTAGGTTCAAACAATTTTTATTGATGCAAGCAACAGAAAATACAACACCAAAGCACCCCAAGGGTGCACAATACAAACAATATAACATACCGTTACAAAAGATGAGAAACAGCAACCAAACATCCCCCCTTCCCAATCTACATGGGGCAAGCGAGACCAGTGGGGGGTGGAAAGGCACTCCGAGGCCCTGGACTCTGATGAGCCCCAAAGATGCCACATCACCTCCTCCCCCCCACCGAACCCCACTGATCAATCTGTGACTAAGTGCCAGAACCTTTCAATAGCCCCCTACCTCCCCACCCAATCCCCCCTCCCTTTCCCCTCAGTGGTACTCTTCACCCCGCCCCACCAGTACTCACCAATGCTCTCCCAGCCCTACAAACTGAGTGCCCAGACTAGGACACCCATCGTAAAACCGTACTGCGGCCCTTGGGATTCAAGGATTGCAGATATGGCTCCCAGATATTCAAGAACATCATCTTTCAATTCCTAGCCCCTCCAGCTTCTCGTGCCTCCCAGATGGCCAACTGATGCAACTGGTTCTGCCAATGTCAAAACGCCAGAGTGTCAGGGACCGTCCAGCACTGAAGTATACATTTCCTGGCCAGTAAGCTCATCTTTCTACACAGAGCCCAATGCCCCCTAGGCAAATCCAAGACAAAGTTGGCTGGAGTACTGCGCAAGGCTATCCCAATTAATCCTGATATGTAAGAGATTATACGCCTCCAGAGGGCAGGTACATTTAAAGTGAATCCTATAAATTACTGAAAGCCAGTGAAGTTTTGACAGAAGCGGGGAAACATGATCAAATTTGCTTTTTACGAAGATCAACCTAGCCGCAGTATCCTGTTTGCATATAGCAGTATTAATTGTTGCTGAAGCTTGCAAAGACAGTGAGGTGGAGGGAATGAGGCATTCCTGGGATAATTTCTGTAACTCTGTGAACATAAGTTCAGTAACTACAGAACCTGATGACTCAGCAGTATTAACTAGGAGCTTTGTTTAAAATGACAAGTTGGGCGATCACGTGATGCTGTGAGCTGGTGAGCAGCAACTCGAGCCGGCTCTGGAGCCTTTACCCTCATACACATTATTTTGGACACTATTTACAGACCATCTAACTTTTTTTTCCTTGCACTATTGTTCATTGGTACATGGACAAGTTTTTGGCCAAATCTCAGCCAGTAATGTCAACGAAATCGGTGAAAAAAGAACAAGAGAAGGTGAAACCTGGGGACAAAAAAATGGCGGATGCCTCTCGTAGTGCTAGCATACTGCTTACCCCTGAGATGATGACGGAGCTTGCCCAAGTGATTTTACAGGCACTGGGTCCTTGCATGGAGCAAATCTCATCTCAACTTACTAAATTGGAGTCTCTCCTAGAAGATAATTCTACTTGTGTTACTGAATTGGAGACCAGAGTCTCAATGGTGGAAAATGAAACCACGGCGATGTCGACAGATGTCTCAACTGCATCAATGCCAAGAAAAACTGGAAGACCTAGAAAACCAGTCCCGTCGTGGAAATTTATGATTTATGGGAATGCCAGAAACCATTGCCGATTCGGTTGGAATCTTGGTTGGCGAGTGACTTACCTATGCCGTTGCCTCTGGGCCCAGCTAGATTTGAACATGTGTATCGAGTGGGACCTCGACCAGGAAATTATCAATGACCCAGGGTGGTTATCGGTAAACTACGCAATTACCGCCATAAGGTTGAAATACTACAGGCTTACCGACTGAAACGAGACTCCTTGCATTATAATTCTTTCCCTGTGAGGATTGGACAAGATTACTTCACTGCCTGAATGGATAAGAGGTGAGTTTTCCATCCCATTTGTGCCAAATTGGTGGAGCAGAAATGGTGATTTATGTTCATCTACACTGCCATATTGAAAATTCAGCAAGATGGAAATTGGCACATTTTTGACTCCATGGACACAGCAGGAGACTTTATTAATTGCTTGGAGGCCTCTACAACATGTCCTACCTGAAGGTTTACTGTACTACTTTGGTTACAGGTCTTGGTGGTTTATAGTTTATTGACTATTGCTTTTTGTGTCTTTTTCACAGTAAGATTGCTTATTATAAAGGGAAAGGAACTGCTTTCCTGCTGCTGTTTTGGTAACAGGATGGCCATTTGTTCTTTTGGGAGGATAGGGGGGATGGGGATTTTAGGGTTGTGGTGGGGGGAGGTGGGTTAGAATGGGAAGGGAATTGTGGGAAGGGTTTTGGAAGGTTTGTGGATTGTAAATTCCAGTGTATCTATGGATGGTATTTATTGCTAAAAATGTGGGTGGTTCCAGAGTGGGGTTCAGGTTTACAACATATTCTCTGGGCGAGGGCTGGGCGCCTGGAGATGACTGTCTTGGTAATGTATCTGCAGCTCTTTCTGGTGGATCATGGGTGGTGAGACATTCAGAATTCTTTAATGGAATGTGTGTGGAATCACTTCCCCTGTGAAACATACTAAAATCCTTCAATACTTAAAACATCATAGAGCTGACTTGGCATGTCTCCAGGAAACCAGATTGGCAGGGATGGAGCATGCTAAGTTACAGAGGGGGGTGGGTCAGGTTTTCTCTGCTTCATCAGTACATAAAAAAAGCGGGGGTTGCACTCTTGGTAAGGAAAGGGTTTCCCGGTAAGGTTGAACAACTACAAAGGGATGAGTCTGGCAGATTTCTGTTGTGCAGAGTAACCATGTCTGGACAAATGTTTAATATATGCACCCAATCAATATGATCACGAATATTTTTCCTCTTTAGCACGAGCTGGTCTTCATGACCAGACCATTCCTTTGATCCTGCTGAGTGACTTTAATCAAGTGATGGATCCAGACTTAGATAGAATAGGGCCAGGTCCTTCCCTTTCACCTAGTGTAAATAAAGGTGTTCCTTACCTATGTGACACTCTAGACTTGATTAACTCCTGGCATATTATACCCATTAGTCTCATGTCCTTCACACATTTTCCTGAATAGATTATATCTTGGCTTCTGCTCAATACTTCTCCCAGATTCACACTGCCGAAGTGGGTCCCCTTTCAATTTCGGACCGTTGTCCGATATGGATAGATATTCATCAGGATGATTCTCTTTCTACTAGGGGGAGATGACGTTTCCCATCATATTTGGTAAAGAACCCAGATTTTATTCAGTATCTTAATAAGAGGTGTGAGGATTATGCCATCTTTAATTCTCAACATAAAGATACCCCCTTATTATTTTGGGAGGCTGCAAAAATGGTACTTAGGGGAGACATCATCTCTTATGTTGCGGCGTAGAAAAAGCGTATGGCCCGGGGTATCTTGCTTTTGGAGAAGGAATGTGCTGCTTTGAAACGGAAACACCTAGCAAGGCCCATGCCTCAATCCAGAGAAGCCCTTGCGGCAGCCCAGGTTGCCCTAAATAAACTTTTACACGCGCTTACACAAAAATATCTTTATTACACTCGGTTTCATTATTACAAATATGGGAATAGGCCAGGCCGTTTATTGGCTATTCTGACTAAACTGCGGAGACCACATCATTATACCTCTCGTCTTGTGCTCAAGGACGATGCAGTGGTGACACAGACTGCTGATATTGCGTGTAACTTTTCTACATACTACACTGAATTTTATTCTTTGGTGGAGATCCCAGGGAGACCTGATGTCTGTGATTATCTAGCTGATGCCGCAGTACCCCGTCTATCTTCCCCTGCGTGGCGGCAATTAAACCAACCTATTCGGGGGATAGAACTTCAGGTGGTGGTTAACCAACTCAAGAACTGTACTTCTCTGGGTCCTGATGGATTCTCCCCTGAGTTCTATAAAATGCTTTTTCCTTTTTTGTGTGGCCCATTGGAGGCATTCTATACATCAACATTAGCGGCGGGCACATTCCCATCGGGCACTAATCAGGCGTATATTACGTTAATACCGAACCGGGTAAGCCAGAGACTGATGTTGCGTTTTAAAGACCAATTTCACTTATCAATGTAGATATCAAGATATTGGCTAAAATATTGGCTAATTGGCTAGCCTTGTTTTTGCCCAAATTGATAATCCCAGAACAAGTGGGTTTTGTTAAACAGCGCCATTCGGTTCTCAACATCCGCAATGAGTGGGAGCGCGCTTTGGCACTCCTGCTTAGCGCTCAGTGGCTTCTTTGACTGGCTCCCATGAATTCTCGTGATTTGTGAGAATTTGCAGGAGCCAGTCAAAGAAGCTGCTGAGCATCGTGCAAGAGCGTCAAAGCGCACTCCTGCTAATTGCTGCTCAATGGCAGAAGAAACCAGCTGCGACCGGCTGGGTTAGCAGCGGGCTGCTGCCTGCTGCACCTCTAGACCACCAGGCACGAGGAGGTAGAATGATGGAGCAGGGTGCAGAGCGAGCATGTAAGGGAATGGGGCTGGGAATAAAGTCTGATAGAGGGGGGTGGCTGGGTGCAGAGTCTGACTGGGGTAGGGGTAGAGTCTGATGGGGAAGGGGAGGGGCTGGGTGCAGAGCCTGGCAGGGAGAGGCTGGGTGCAGGGAGTTGGGAAGGCAGGGAGGACAGATGCTCAGGGGGTTGGGAAAGACAGATACTGCATATACTGGGAGAGGGTTGGGGATGCACAGGCTGGGGGGGGGGTTAGGAAAGGAGGAAAAGAGAGATGCTGCACAGGTGGAGTAGTGGGGAGAGAAAGAAATGCTGCCGGTGGGGGAGGGAAAAGGAACAGTATTGTTGGACATAGGGATGTGGTGTGAAAGGGAAAGAGAAATGATGTATATGGGGAAAGGAAGAAAGAGGGAGAATTGTTGGACACAATAGTGGTGGAGAAGAGGGAGGGACAAATGTTACAGTGGGAGGGAGGGGAGATGTCAGATCACTGGAATGGGAAGGAGAGAGAAAAAGATGCCAGACCACAGAATGGAAGGGAAGGAGGGGAGAGAGAGATGTTAGACCTCGGGAAGAGGGAGAGAAGGAGAGAGAGATGCCAGACCATGGGAGATTCCAGGCTATGGGAAGGAGAGGAAAAAGATGCCAGACCATATGAGGGGGGAAGGGGGAAGACAGAGATGTCTGACCATGGGAGAGGGATGAGATGGTATATAGGGATAGAGGGGAATGGGAGACAGAGGGAGGAGATGGTGCACAGTGAGGGGTGCGACAGGGAAGAGATAAGAAGAAATGCTTCTTATGGATAGATGGGAGTAGGGTAACGTGACCATTTAATTTTTTCATCAAAAGGGGACATCTATTAATTGTCAGTCCCGCCCCCAATCCCACCCTAGCCCAGCCATAATCCTGCCCTAGCCCCGCCCCCAATTTCTTCCATTCATTTTTCATGTACACATAAAATCTTATTAATTCATAATGGTAACAATAAAATTTTTAAAAAACTACAAAGCACACTATACGCAGAGAAAATGTTAATTATCATTTATATTTGGGGGGTTTCAAAGATGTCAAGGCAGATGACTTTAAAATATGCAATGTCACCTCAGTAACTATAGAAAAATAGACAAATATAGTGCAAAATATAGACAGCTGATATAAATTCTCAAAACTGACACATTTTGATCACTAAATTGAAAATAAAATCATTTTTCCTACCTTTGCTGTCTGGTGATTTCATGAGTCTCTGGTTGCATTTTCTTCTGACTGTGTATTCTTTCTTTCTTTCTGCACTCAGGCCCAACAATTGTCCCTTTCTATTCCCTCCCTCCTTCCTTCCTATGTCCTTAGTGCCCCCAGTGCTTCTTTCCCATATCCCTCTCACTACCTTCCAGACTTTGTCCCACCCCCACCCGAAGCCAGCCTGCCTGCCTGCCTGCCTCCCTCTCTGCCACAACAAAGCCAGCCTGCTTGCCTGCCTACCTCCTTCCCTCCCTGCCGCACAAAAAAAAAGCATCCCTCCTTCCTTCACCCCCCTCCCCCGGTCCGCCGCTGCTGCTGATTGCCTCTCCTGCTGCTGCTAATTGTCTCTCCTGCTGCTACTGATTGCCTTTCTCCTTATCTCCCTGCTGCTGCTGCTAATCGCCGCCCAGAAGCCTTCTTCCCGACGTCAATTCTGACACTGGAGAGGACGTTCTGGGCCAGCCAATCGCTGCCTGTCTGGCTCGGAACATCCTCTTTGACGTCAGAATTGACATCAAGAAGAAGGCTTCTGGGCGGTGATTAGCAGCAACAGCAGGGAGATAAGGAGAGCAGAGGCGGACCAGGGGGGGGGTTAAAATTGGGCATTGGAGGGAGGCTTTTTTTTTTTTTGCATGGCAGGGAGGGACAGGAAGCGATCGCCTGTCCCGTTGTCGCCACGCACAGCTTTAGGACGCTGTCCCTGAAAATGAGACATTTCGGCATCCCGAAGCTGTGTGTGGGGACAACGTGACAGGGGATCCAAAAACAGGACTGTCCTGTTCAAAACGGTTCGTATGGTCACCTTAGAGTAGGGGAGAAGAAAGAGGGAGGAGATGGTACACATGGATAGATGGGAAGGGAAGGCATGGAAAAGTAGATTTTGAGAAAAAACTAGAAAAATGGAAGAAAGTTGAATGTTAAAAATTAACATTAAAGACGGATGTAAGGTAGAAAGTGAAGGAGAGAAAATCAGCAAATGGATAAGGTGGCCCTGGATATACAGTTAAAAGCAGACAGGATGTGCAGCCAGAGACTGGGAAAGATGGTTTGAAAACTAAAATTACCAGTCAACAAATGATTTTATTTTCAATTTGGTGATTGAATTGTGTCAGTTTTGAGAAATGACATCTGCTGTCTATATTTTGCATTGTTCAGGAAGAAATGCATTTGTTTCTATTTCTCTGGGGCTTGTACTGCATGCAGTCTTGCATCTTAGGGTTCTGTTTGTATATATTAGTACTTTAGTCTCTGGTCCTATATTTGCATAGGAGCTATCTGTGTTCTGCTTGTGTAACCAAGGCCAGGTGCTCTGGTAGGAATGAATGTTGACAAACATACAGTGTGCTTTGCGTAGTTTAATTTTGTGGTTAACCATTATGTATTAGTAAGGTTATATTGTGTGTGTATATATATGAAAAATTAATGAAAAAAATTGTATTACAATTACTACTATTATGGGGGTGCAAAAACATTCCACTGCCTATGCATACTAGTATGCTGGGTGCTCAGGACTGAAACCTGCTGAAAGAAGTAGGTGGCAAAATACCAGAGTGAGGCTTGGCTATTCCCGCCGGACTGGTCACAAGATTCATGAATTTTCATTGGTTCAGCTGGGGCATAATGGACCAATCACAAACGACCTCAGAGTTCCTAAGTGATTGGCCCGTTGTGCAGGAACAGAACCAATGAAAGAAACCAAACAAACCCTGTTATCTGCCCGAAAGAGCCAGAGAAAAAAAAAATAGCCCAACATCCCGCCTCCCGCCCAAGTCCTTTATTTCCCGCCGACGGGCTTAAAAAACAAGCCTAATTGGGCGGGAAAACCGCCCCACTGGCAACACTGCCAGGACAAAGCTCAAACTCTTCGTCCTCCCGCCTCCAGGAACATTTTGACCAATAAGTAGCAGAAGGAGCTGAAACGCCCTCTTTTTCTTCCCTCTCTTTGCCAATCAGAGATAGAGACCATTCTGACCAATCAGCACTAAGAAATGCATCTCTCGCTCTGAAGCTCCGCCTCTCCGTTCTGACGTGATCAGCCTGTGCCCAACAAACTTCCTGTTTCCTCCTGTTTAACTTCCTGTCTTTGTTCCGTCGTTTGCAGATAACCCGGAAATCTCCAGCTCCAAATCTCAGTTTTTGCCTCCCTCCAGCGCCGGAAGTGACAAATGGTTGGCCAGAGAAAGAGGGAAATGCCTGCAGGAGCTTCTGAACAGGTCCTGCCGTTTGGTCATGTGGGAGGCTAAGAGCTGGGGCTGGAGACTGGCACAAGGTAGTGTGACCATATGGCTCCAGAAAAAAAGGGGACGGATTGAGACATCCGGGTTTTACTTCCATTGAAAGCAATGGAAGTAAGGAGAACGGATTGAGACATCTTGGTTGCTTTCAATGGAAGTAAAACCCGGATGTCTCAGTCCGTCCCCTTTTTTCTGGAGCCATATGGTCACACTACCCCAAGGGAGATTTGGTGTCACTGCTGTCTACTTGCTTTGCTCCTCTTCTGGGACTCTGAATTGTCTTCTCAAATCAACATCACCCTCCTCTGGGCCAATAGACACCCCAAAACCTACTGAGCCCCTGACATTTCACCCCATGGTTTAGGTGGTTCTAAAGTGTAGACATCCAGCAAACGTTTGCCTGCCATTCAGAAGATTGTGAGTGTGTTTCTTGTTTGTGTTTCAGATGCAGCTGAGGTTTGAGGATATCTCTGTCTCTTTCTCCCAGGAGGAGTGGGCTTATTTAGATGAAGAGCAGAAGGAGCTTTACAGGGAGGTGATGATGGACAATTATCAGACCCTCATCTCACTGGGTAAGGGATAAGTTTATCTTCTGTTTGTTTGTTTTTTAGCAGTATTGAAACATCATTATAAAGGTGAAAAACAAATGGATTAAGAGGAAAAATATTCACAACAAAAATATATTAAACTAGTTTTTTTAGCCCGTTACATTAATGGGTGCTAGTAAAGCCTCCTTCCCTCACATGTCCCCTATTTTCAGCCCCAGCTCCTAACCCATTTTTACCCACCCAGCCCCCTTCTTTTCCCTTTCAGCCCCAGCCCCCTTTCCTCACCAGCAGCATTTCCCTCCCCACTTCCCTCTGCAGTAGCAGCAAAAGCATATCCTCCCCCTCCATTTCCCTGTGCAGCAGCATTTCCCTCCCCCACCCCATTTCCCTGTGCAGCAGCACCTCTTCCCTGCTCCCCATAGTTTATATATTTCAATTTGACCATTAATCAATTTAAAGGATTTATTCAGCAAGCAGTAGACAGACACTGAGTTATGCTCTTCATAAATATAGCTACATTTCCTCCCCCCTATATTATAATAATAATTTTATTCTTATATACTGCCAAAGCCGTAGAAGTTCGAGGCGGTTTACAGCAAGAAGCGCTGGACAATCAGCGAAGAGGTTGCAGTCAAAGTCAGCGAAGAGGTTACAATCAAAGACAGCAATACAATCTTACATAATGAAGGAATATGAAAGCTATGTAGTTCATTAGGGCTACTGGTTGAGTAAGCAGAGCTGAGTAGATTCTTAATTGACAAATCGATTGAACAAGCTCGTTTTTACCAGTTTTCTAAAATTGAAGTAGGATGATGAGAGTGCGAAAACGTTACCAAGCCAATCGTTCCATTTGCCTGCCTGGAAGGCGAGAGTTCTGTCCAAGAATCTTTTGTAGTGGCAGGCTTTTATTGTTGGATAGGATATTGTTGGACAGATGTATTCTTCGTGTGGGCCTAAGATAACTTGCCAGATTAAAATGGAAAACCAGGTAAGTGGGGGATAGGCCAAATATTGATTTTTAACACAGACAGGAGAACTTAAACAGGGGCACTCAGTCCTCCATAGCCCCAGGTACATTAGATAGATTGTGAGCCCACCGGGACAGATAGGGAAAATGCTTGAGTACCTGATTGTAAAAACCACTTAGATAACCTTGATAGGCGGTATATAAAATCCTAATAAACTTGAAACTTGATTCGCGCCTCTAGGGGCAGCCAATGGAGTTTTTGATAGTAGGGGCTTATGTGTTCCCATTTCTTCAGCCTAAAGATTAGCCGAACTGCTGAGTCTTAGGATGGTTTGTTTGCAGGATCCCAAGTAAATAATGTTGCAATAATCGAGCAGGCTCAGGATGGAAGATTGAACCAGTAAGCGAAAGGATGGAGCATCAAAGTATTTTCTGATGGTTCTGAGTTTCCATAGTACTGAAAAGCATTTTTTAACTAATAAATCTGTGTGAGCATTTAGAGTGAGGTGGCGGTCCAGGGTGACTCCCAGGATTTTAATGGAGTGGTCAATAGGGAAGTCCTGACCATTCAAGAAGATCGATGAGTCTCTGATTTTGTCATTGGGGAAAAATTTAGTTTTGTCGGTGTTGAGCTTCAATTTTAATTCGGTCATCCATAGTTCGATTTCCTTTAGAATGGATGATAGATGAATGTTAGTCTTGGGGGTCAGAGTAGTAAGGGGAATAACAATGGTGATATCGTCCGCATAGATATAGAATTTAACCTTTAGGTTTTGTAGTAAGTTCCCCAATGAGGCAAGGTAGATGTTGAACAAAGTGGGGGAAAGGGGAGAGCCCTGCGGGACTCCGCAAGAGTTAACCCAACCCAGGCTGGCTTCAAGAATGCACAGAAACTGTGCTTTGTAAGTACTTTGATTGTTAGAATCTCCTCCACACTGATACTAAATGGATGCCCTTTTTACCGTGGTGCACTTTGCTGTTTCTGTCTTCTCATCGATCACTTCCTAGGAGAGTAAATGTCTGCTCCGTGGGAATACAGATCATTTGACTTCTGAGCTTCGTGGCCTTCCTATGCTTTGTGCGTCTAGCGGGACAGGCCGGATGTGAGGGGGTCACAGCACACCCGGCGACGTATTAGAGGTGGATCTCACGTTTCCCCCGCCAGCCCCCCCTCGACTTAGCGCTCCTCAACTATGATGGCAGGACTCTGCGATCGCTCCCTCCACCGCCATCTGTGTCTTCTCGCGGCCTGAGCTGCCTCGCCTCGAAGCCCTCCTCCTGGCAGCCGACGCTCCGTGAGTCGCTCCGCGAGTCCTGGTGACGTAGTAAGCGCGCATGCGCACTCTTGCCGGCACAGCGTGACGGATCAGGGAAGCACGGGCTAAGAGTGCACATGCGCGCCTAGCATTTTATTATATTAGATAAAGTTATGCACAAGCACCTCACACTCAGTTGATCACATCAGTGATAAAATAGACAACAGTTGCCATCTTCAATCACAGGTAAAACATATTCCCTTTATTAATTTTGTTAAACTTGTTACATATGTCTTCTTATGATGGTACTTAAACTCATAAATAATAAAAATACTTTCAAACGTAACTTTATTTTTATTCACGGCTAATCAAAATACAAGTTAGATGGAAGGGACTGCCCTGAATGGGTACTACGCTATGTTATGCTGTGCTAATGGTGTCTTATGTACCTGTTTATCTCCTGTTGGATCCAGAGCAGTTTACAGACAGATTATTAGATATATGATGATTGATTTCCATATATGGGCAAAATGCTCTGCAGGAGAATGCCCATCTATGGACTTGTGACCCCTAACTGTAATATTTCAATTAGAAGTTTTGGTGGCCATTTTGAGAGCTGGAATCATCAAAACGGGAGTTAACGGGCATTGCTTCCACCCCACCAAATCCCAAGGACTAATAAATCCAGGCAGTGTATCAGGGGTGGGGGCCTGATGCCGTGGGCCTTTTGGAGGTGGGGTCGCTAACACATGGTGGGTGCTTAATAGTGGTTCCTGTATGGGAGAGGATCTATTAGCGGAGGAGTGAATCAGTGGGATTGATGCTACAGGAGGGGTGCGTGTACATGGGGGAAATTTGATGTGCACGTGGGGGAGGGGGAGGTCATGGAGCTCAGAGGGTATGTATGGATGTGTTGATGCCGCTCAGGGTCTGTCCATGGAGGGGCAGAGCAGAAATTTGGAAAGCTGCTTCTGTGGTCTGGCGCAGTAAGGTATTTCTTAAGTTCTTAAGAATGAAGGGCTGGACTAAGAGTGCTTCTTTTATTATTTGTTATGTTAAAGTTCATTGCCCATTATTTGTATTCAGTATTCGACCAAATAATAATTTTCATTATTTGTATTCATTGAATAGTAAAATATATTATTCAGTACAGTTCTAAATCTGCAAATTAACAAAAGTTTTGGTTCCCGTTGAGCTTGCATTAAATAAGATCTATCTTTTTAAACCCTGGTGCTGTTTCAAAAGGTACTTTCTCTAATAAATATTAAAGTATGAGGAAACAATATTTTCCCCTCACCATAATCACTTGTATTAATTGATTTCAGGCACATCATAAAATTAAAATAAGAACAATAAAACAAATAACCACTTTAAAACAAAATTTGAATTATCACCTCCATCCTCAATAAACCAAAGCAAAATTTATAGAGGTTAAAATCTTCCAAGGTGTAAACATAAAACTCACAATAAAGACTAAAAAGTATAAGCTACACACCATTCAAGGGACTGCTAAGGGAACTCCTCCTTATCTGATGCTGCTTTGGGGACGTCCTGTCTCTAGGCAGGCTGTAAGTATTATGGGCTAGGAACATCTGAAAAGGGGGTGGAGCTAAGCTGAAATATCCATAAGTCACAGAGACAGGCAGAGGTGGTAAGATTTACTTTGTGTCTGATGAATGTCATCTGCGATATTGGGTGAAACGGCTGACTTTTACTGCAGGAAAGAGTTCTCTGGTGTGTTTCACCTTAATCCAGATGTTCTGGATGAAATGAAGGTGAACCCATGTTGTATAAGAGATAAGGAAGCTCACTGATATTGAAACGAGGCTGATAATGTTTGGACTATTTAGAGTGGGAACTGGACTATCCAAATGAGCAAAGAGGGTTTATATGATTTTATTGAGATCTGCGAGATCTAAAACAGTTCCTTTGAAGGTTTGAGTATTTTTGTTTATTGATGTTGGTTTATGCTAGAAATTGTGTTTAGTTTTGAATTTGAGGGAATCCCACAATAAATACTTTTGAGAAACCTAATGCAAAATTTTGTTTCCCAGGAACAGGCTCGCTTCCCGTCACTCCTCACATTATATCTCGCATTGAACAAGGGGAAGAGCCGTACATCAAGGATGAGCCAGAATCAGAGGAAAGAGAACCTGGGAGAAGCAGCTGGTCAGGTGAGTGCAGTAATAAGAGGGACGGGGTGAAACTGCTGAGATATAGTCTGGCATTGTAACCTAAATTTCTAAACCAGGCTCATCTTTAGCTGAGCATGCATGAGATACTCGGGTTCTTATATGAGAGGCAAATATTCATTTTATGCGAGAATATTTTTATTTCTTCAACCATAAATCACATATTACATTAAACACTTCAAAGTCATCCAACAATCCCTACCTTAAAGACTACAAACTGTATATTCTACAAATGATGCTGTTTTCCCTTTACAACCAACTGATAAAACCAATGTCGCCCACTTTATTCCTTCATGGTGACCCCTACTTCTAGTACAGAAAACAAAAAAAGATGGTCATTCCTCCCATCCCCCCTTCAGGGCAGGCTTATGTGGAAGGTTGTCTCATATTGGCATCCAAATTTGTTGAAATGCCCTCCATGCTCTTGGAGATCCCTTTTTTTCATCCAGACGTTCCCATTTTATTATTATGAACAGGAAAAAGAAGGGACATGAACATCTGTGTGGTGGCAGAAGAATATCCAGCTTATAAAATTATCATACCAAGGTTCATCCCTTCTGTGAGAAATTCCCTGTTTGTCCACACTTCAGGCATCTTCCTGTGTTCTTAGTAAGAATTTATATTGCTTTTCTATTAAGAGAGCTGATTGAGGTAATTTCCTTATATTTTCCATCAAAATACGTGTACTGTCTCCAGTTATTTGCTTGTTACTCAGTAATTCTCTATTCCACACAAAATCTAGATGCCACCTCCTTGTAGGCTCATTGCGCTACCAGACTGCACAGCCCTGCCTGTTAAAACAGATTCACTCTAGTTTCCCAAGCAAGAGTGAGAGACAGTTAAGTCTGCTGCATCTTCATTTAAAGATGAGACTTCCAAGGAATTAATATAATGAGCCACTTGCATGTAGCTGCATCCGTCCTTATAAGAACATAAGAAGTTGCCTCTGCTGAGTCAGACCAGAGGTCCATCGCGCCCAGCAGTCCGCACCCGCGGTGGCCCATCAGGCCCATGACCTGTACGGTGATCATTGTCTGAACCCTTAAATCCCTTTGGTCTCTATCTAAACTCTATCTATATCCCATCTCTACCTCTATCTGTATCCCTCAATCCCCCTATCTTTCAGGAATTTATCTAATCCTTCTTTAAAACCCTGGAGTGTACTCTGTCCTATCACAGCCTCCGGCAGTGTGTTCCATGTGTCCACTACCCTCTGAGTGAAAAAGAACTTCCTAGCATTGGTTCTAAACCTGTCCCCTTTCAGCTTCTCCGAGTGCCCCCTTGTAATTGTGGGCCCCATTAGTCTGAAGAATCTTTCTCTGTCTACCTTCTCGATACCTCTCATGATCTTGAAAGTCACTATCATGTCTCCTCTGAGTCTCCGCTTTTCCAGGGAGAAGAGCCCCAGCCTTTCTAACCTATATGCATATGAAAGGTTTTCCATGCCTTTTATCATTTTCGTCGCTCTTCTCTGGACCCTCTCAAGCATCGCCATGTCCTTCTTGAGGTACGGTGACCAATATTGGACACAGTACTCCAGGTGCGGGCGCACCATCGCTCGATACAGCGGCATGATGACTTCCTTCGTCCTGGTTGTGATACCCTTCTTAATAATACCCAACATTCTATTTGCTTTCTTTGAGGCTGCTGCACATTGTGCCGTTGATTTCATTGTTGTATCCACTAGCACACCCAAGTCCTTTTCAAGGTTGCTTTCCCCTAGCACCGATCCCCCCATTTTGTAGCTGAACATCGGGTTCTTTTTCCCTATATGCATGACCTTGCATTTCTCTGTATTAAATCGCATTTGCCATTTGTTTGCCCACTCTTCCAGTTTGTTTAGGTCTCTTTGTAGGTCTTCGCATTCCTCCGCGGTCCTAACCCTGCTGCAGAGTTTGGTGTCATCTGCAAATTTTATAACCTCACACTTCGTCCCCGTTTCCAGGTCATTTATAAACACATTGAACAGCAGCGGTCCGAGCACTGACCCCTGTGGAACACCGCTCGTGACACTCCGCCAGCCTGAGTATTGTCCCTTCACCCCAACCCTTTGTTTTCTGCCTGCCAACCAGTGTTTAATCCATCTGTATATATCTCCTTCCACCCCGTGGTTTTGCAGTTTCCTAAGTAGTCGCTCATGGGGCACCTTGTCAAAGGCTTTCTGGAAGTCGAGGTAAATGATGTCTATGGGTTCCCCTTTGTCCAACTCGCTGTTTATACCTTCAAAGAAGTGCAGTAAGTTTGTTTGGCACGACCTTCCCCTGCAGAAGCCATGTTGGCTCTCTTTCAGTTGTCCGTTTGTTTCCATGTGCTCACAGATGCTGTCCTTTATCAGTGCTTCCATCATCTTGCAGACAATTCTTCTACCCTGAAAACATCAACGGATGTGAGAATATCTTTATTAGGTCACACAGAGTGAACATTAACACGAGTCACTGATCATTTTTTTTTTTTTAATATTTACATTTTTATTAAAGTTTTAACAGATGAACAGCAAAATTAAACAACCAAAGGAACACACAGGAATCTGCGGCGAACCATCACCACCATACACAAAATTCCGAAACATCGTTAGCAATGTTAACAACCATACAAGTAGACCAACCCCACCCAACCCCACCAACAGCTGAAAAGTACTATAGGATCAAGGTCCCTTCATACCCCTAAATATCCAATTTCTGAGCAATAACAGTCCAGGTATGTAATGATTGCTGATAATAATCTCTGCGTTTAGCCACATATAGTTCCATCTTCCCCATCAAAGATAACTTTACCCTCCATTCACTCACATCAGGCACCAGGGACTGTTTCCAATAGGCAGCTATGAGACATTTAATCGCTGCCAGCCCCATTCTCAATAAGCGGGTTTGCCATCTGCTCACACAAGTAGATAACCCCAATAAACAGCTTTGAGGAATATTTGGTACAGGGACCCCCAACAATTGGGACAAAGAGCGCACCACCGTCATCCAACAAGGAACCAACACAGGACAATCCCACCATATATGAAGAAAGGTTCCCACTGCATTATGACAGCGCCAGCAACTGCCTGACATCTGAGGATACATCTTACGAAGTCGTTCCAGAGTACAATGCCAGCAACTCAACACTTTATATGCATTCTCTTGTATCAATGCACAAACAGACACTCTATCTACCTCAGCACAAATATCATCCCATTCTTTAGCTGTAAAGGTACAGTGCAAGTCCCTCTCCCAATGTTGTTGGAAAATCAAATTAGGTACAACTCTCCCCCTGAAGTATTTATATATAATGGAAATAGGCCTGGGCACCTTCTGCAAAGTCTCCCATAAATGTTCTAGATGTTCATTCGCAATAGGAGATAAGTCACAGATAATTTAACCATCTTACAGTTTTCTGGTCAACCTGGCAATGAACATTAATAATAGACCCACAAACACAAGTATGCATGGTAAATATAATAAATACGACACCCTTCTACTAAATAACACACTCCACGGAAAGGAGAACAAAATAAAGATAAGTGCCCAACTCTCTGTCAATGCAAAGGCTTCAAAAACATCTTAGCCTGCCAATGTGAGCCTCAGAACCCCACCCACACCACCTTGAATAAGACAAAGTGTGGGAAAACTACCAGGGGTAAGTTACCTCATCGGCATTAAAAAAAAACAACCTTTCAAATGAAGGGAGAAAACACAAATTTTATACTAAACCACTGACTAATCAATGTTGTCTTCATTAAAGAAAGAATAAAAAGAAAATACTTATCCCACGCTGAGGTAAGTGTATGGAGCAAGTGTCACATTGATGCGGTGCCCAGCGTTTCGCTGGAAACGGTTGCTTCAGGATGTGCGAACTTTGTGGAAACCTTCTGCAGTCACCAGCACCTTTGCCTTTCTCAAAGTTCTGAGTCTCCCTGGCTTTAGAAAACTTCTCCCTTTCTCCAGGTTCAAATTCTTCTCTGCCCTCTTATCTCTCTCTGCCTCACTCCTCTCCATGTCCATGTCCAATAATTCTCCTCTTTCTTCCTTTCCCCATGTACACCATCTCTTTCCCTCTCACTCACACCCGTGCATAACAATTCTCCCTTTCTATTCCTTCCCCCACCTTAGCATCTCTTTCCCCATCCTTCCATCCTATGTCCCAAGTTCATGCCCTCTCCCTCCCTTCTGTGTCCCAAGTTAATGCTCCCGCCCTCCTTTTTCAGCCTTTGTCCCAAATTTGTGCCCCCTCTCTTGCTTCTGTGTCCTAACATGTCCCCTCCCTCCCTTTTGTGTCCCAAGTTCATACCCCCTCTGAAAAGGCTGGTTCCAAGTAGGTCTGGATGGCTCCAAGTAGGTCTCCTCCTCCTTCTTTCTAGCTACACTTCTTTCTTCACAAAGCCACAGGCAGCATCAGCAGAGTATGGCCAGAGGTCCTGGTGTGCTCCCAAGTATGACATCTCGCACTTCTCCTGGCCCCCAGTCCATATCCCCTCCGTCTTTCCCTAGCCATGTCTTCTCTTCCTTCTCTGCTTTTCCCGAGTTGTTCAACTCTTCCTCCTCCTGTCCCCTCCCCTGAATCTCTTTCCCTTTCCCCATCTTGTCCGCTCCACCAAATTTCTCTCTCCGTTCCCCATTTTGCCCCCTCCACATCCATTTCTCCCTTTTCCCTCCTCTGCCTTCCCTCTTGTCAATCTCTTCCTCCATCTGTCCTTCTCCAAATCCATCTCTTATTGTCCCTCTTCTGCCCCATCCCTGTCCTCCTTTTACCCCCTCTGCTGTCCCCAAATCCATCTCTGCCTGTCACACATCTGACATCATTCCCTCCCTTACTCCATTTCTCACATCTCTCCCTCCTTCCCTCATCTGAGTCCAATATCCCCCGGTCCCATATGCTCCTCTCTTCTACACCTAGCTATTGGTCAGCATGCCTGCTAGTCAGCACTCTGCCAGCATTGACTTCTCTCCCCTCCTCCCACCGGCGAAGGGGTGCATTAGAGAGTGCCTACCAGCAGGCATGCTGGCTGGTAGCAAGGTGCCACTCCCAGCCTTGCAAAAAGTGTGTGGGGGGGAACTGGATTACCCACAGAATGGGCAATTTTGGGGGAGGCCATTGCCCCTATGCCTCCCCCACCTCCATTCCGATGCCTGTTTATGGAAGTAAGTGTTTATAAGCAACTTGAAAAATTGAAGGTGCACAGAGACATAGGATTGTATGAGATCCATCCCCAGAATTTTGAGGGAGCTCCGATAGGTTCTTGTGGGTTCTTTTAAAGATTTGTTTAATAAATCCTCGGAGATGGAAAAGATCCCACGGAATTGAAGAAGAGCGGATGTGGTCGCTCTTCACAAAGGTGGCGACAGAGAAGAAGCTGGAAACTACAGGCCATTAAGTCACTTCGATTATTGGAAAAATAATGGAAGTGTTGCTGAAGGGAAGGATAGTGAATTTCCTAGAATCTAATGCATTACAAGGCCCAAGGCAAATCATGCCAAATAAATTTGATTGCATTTTTTGACTGGGCGACCAGAGAATTGGATCAAGGATGTGCAATAGATGTAATTTACTTAGATTTCAGCAAAGCCTTTGACGCAGTTCCTGCTAATCAGTTTGCCATCATTGTTTTACCGAAACCTAGAAAGGGTCCTCAGTTGTTGGAGTCCTACCTCCCAATTTTGCTGATTAATTTTGAGGTGAAATTGCTTACAAAGATTTTGGCAAAGTGTTTGGCTCCCCTGTTGACTGGGCTTATTAACCCAGATCAAGTAGGGTTTGTTCAAGGTAGACGCACGGTCTAGGATATCTGCAAAGTAATGACTGTAACAGGTCAGGCAGAGACTTAACAGAGGAGGGGGTTAGTAGTGAGTTTGGATGCAAGGAAAGCATTTGATTGTATGCATTGTAGTATTTGTTTGGGCTGTTAGAGCGATACGGTATGGTGGGTCTGTTTTGGAATATGATTAAGGTGCTCTATAATAACCCTGAGTCCACTGTCTGGATAAATGGTTTGAGGTCTGAGGGGTTTTCACCGGTTAGGGGTACTAGACAGAGCTGCCCATTATCTCCACTGCTCTTCCCCCCCCCCCCCCCACTTCTAATTATTCAAGATAAGCAATACAAAAATACATAATCCAATGAAACAATTCAATTTCAAAAGATACAACTAGAACAATCAATGGATATAGCCACTCAAGGAAAAGAAAAGCCTAATGAAAATTAGTCCAGGTCTTGGCTCTTATGACCTGGATTCAGCTAGTCCTACCACCCTCTAAGTGTCCCCCTTCCCTCCACCCACCCCCCCGGCAATATAGGGCACACCGGTTTCTGTAATCTATTAAGTCGATTCCCTTCAATATCTTGAATGTTTCGATCATGTCCCCTCTCAGTCTCCTCTTTTCAAGGGAGAAGAGGCCCAGTTTCTCTAGCCTCTTGTTGTACGGCAACTCCTCCAGTCCCTTAACCATTTTTTTGCTCTTCTCTGAACCCTTTCAAGTAGTACTATGTCCTTGTTCATGTACCAGTATTCCAGGTGGGGGTGTACCATGGCCCGATATAACGGCATGATAACCTTTTAAGATCTGTTTGTGATACCTTTCTTAATCATTCCTAGCATTCTGTTTGCCCTTTTTGCCACTGCTGCACATTGCACGGATGGTTTCAGTGACTTGTCTACAAGTACTCCCAAGTCTCACCATATATGTAAGAAATCACCTTGTTTCCCACAGTTCCTCCAACAACAATCCGACCCCCGCCCCAATATTTGCTGTACCCTTTCAGGAGTAAAATACCACCTGTAATACATTTTATAACCATTTTCCATATAGTTAATAGATAACTTAGGGGAAAAAAGACCCTTATAAAGAACTTCCCAGTTAGGCAACCCTCTCCCCCCCTTGCAACTCCCATGCCCAAACTGCTTTATAAGGATCCCAAGGGTCTTCTTTATATAATAAAGCCTGATACACCCGCAAACCCCCCCTCGTCCATCTCCCAGCTGCAGGCTTGTTCTATTTGTGTTTCACCTAAAGAAATATCCCCAAAAACCCATTTATGAACAAAAGAACGATTCCAAGTATATAAAAAGGAGTCTCAGACGTCATCACTTTTCTGCTAAGGCATCCCCTTACTTGGCCATCAGACACAATCCGCACTTTCCAGTGGGTTCATCTTCTCCTGACTTTCAACGTTGGGCGCAGAAAGGCATTTATTATCTGTTTCATCTGCTCACGGAGGAGGGAAAGATGCTGCCCTTCTTGGACTTGCAAAAGGAGTTTTCACTTTCTCCATGAGATATCTTCCCTTATCTACAACTTCATAATTATATCTGGAGTCTATGCTGGACGGATCTAACTGAAGATGTTCAGGAGGAATTGGGTTTTCTTTTTACCCTGCAAACTCAAAATAAGGTGGTTCCTCTGAGATTCCATCATAGAGCACTTCTGGACTCCTCTCCCACCATTCCGTACTGAACCTATGCAGCAGCGTGGGAGTCAGATCTGTCCATTACTTAGTCTGAGGTTACCTTCAAGTCCTTTGTGCTAGCTATTTGCAAGGTCACGATCAATGTAGCCTGCTGGGAATTTCAATACAAATTTGTTCTTTGACTACATATATTTCCCCGCCGGGCCTATTTGGCTGGGATAGCTCAGTCCTCTCGTTGTCCTAAGTGCGGATGTCGGGAGGCCACTTTGGTTCAGCGCTTCTGGGATTTGTTGTTGTGGGCTCTCTCCTCTCTCTGGAAGTGTGGTGTCAAGCTGGAGCTGCAGATTCTCTTTGATGTTTTCTCCTTGCAATCTCCTACTCCGAGGGGCTATTTTCTTTTTCTTCAATGGGCGATGCTTCAAGGAAAAAATACTATTTTGTTGCTTTGGCTGGAGCACCGGGCCCCTACGCTTACACAGTGGAGACTTCATATGACCACTATGCTGAAAATGGAACGCACACAGCTCAGAACTTTGGATTTCCCAGCGGGTCACAGGTTTCTATGCATTTGGGAGCCTTTCTGGAACTCTTTCTCCCCAATTGCAAGGAGTAGACTTTTGAATTTCTGAGATGCTAGTTGAAATATGTTGTATATCTTCTGTTTGCACTTCTGCTTGTCCTTTTCTTTTTCTTCCTTTTCTTTTTATTTTCTTTAGCTTTCTTGCCTTTGGGTGGGGGTAGGGGTTGGAGGTTGAAATTGAAAATTGCTTTGAGCTTCCTATTTGTTGTTTTTGCTACCTTTTTGCTGTACTATTGGTGTCTTTGTTGGTGGTGGATGTTTTCTGTTGCTCAATAAACATGATTTTAAACATAAAAAGGAGTCTCTAGGCTCCAACCCATATTCGGCCCGTAACTCCTCAAAGGACAATATGTGCATATCACCCCACAAATGGCCCAAAAAACGTAAACCCAATTTAAACCACCTATAATTAATTGCCACCTCTCGGTCAGAGGAAAAACCCAGGATCACCGAAATTTCCATTTGACCAAAAAACTGCCACTCCGGAAACAGCACCTGCCGGAGTCAATACCACGCTGTCAGAATAGTTTGTAAAAAAGGATTGGGAGTCCGCAAAGTAGTACGTAAACGCTCCAGTGAAACCCATGGTAATTTCCACAATGAAATACGAGGTATAAAATGTTGTTCCAAATGGATCCATGGGCGAGCCTCAAATGTTACCCACATAACAATCTCTTGCAACAAAGCCGCCATATAATACAAATGAATACCACCCTGTAATTTAGCCCGATAAAAGTATACTACGCCGAACCCTTGAGGGGGCTTCATTCGCCATATGTAAGTAAAAATGTTCCGGGAAAGTATCCGGAAGAGTAATAGGCAAAACGAGAAATACATACAACAATTTTAGCAAAACCAACATTTTAAGAGCAGAAATACGCCCAATCCAACTCAGCGACAAGCCCTCCCATCATTCTAATTCCACAAAAATTTGATGAAGCCTCTCTGGATAATTCACCATATATAACTGACGATAATCTGCAGTTAAGTTAATACCCAAATAGTTAATGAAGTTAGCAGCCCAGGAAAAAGCAAATTGAGGCAGTAAACACCGTACCTGTACTTCAGTCAGTGTGACATTTAAAATTTTGGATTTTTCCATATTAACTTTATAGTCAAATATATTTTATTGAGCAGTCAAGAAAACAACAGAAGGGCACAACAAGGTCAAAAAGCAGCTCAAAAGAGTTTGAAATATCCCCCCAAAGAACCTCCCTCCCCCACACCCAACCCAAAACACCCCCCTCCCCCCCCCCAATCCCACCCCTGGGTCCTCCTTCCAATTACCAAAAAGAAACAATGAGCAAGTCATACAGAAAATGAAACAAAAAGATAAGCGCAACAAAAAGCATCAATTAAGTATCCGGCTACGAGCCAGAGGGGTCAAAGTAGTCCAGAAAGGTTCCCAAGTAGACTGGAAAAGGCGGCCCTGGCGAGAGGACAAATCAGTCACATCCCGTCGTTCCCACATCAAAAGAGCAATCATGCGGCTCCTCCAAAGGGAGTAGTCCGGAGCCTCAGCTTCAAGCCATTTCAGCAAGATGCATTTCAAAGCAATCAGGATAGACCACTTGAGGAAAGCTGCAACTCCTTTGGAACGTGGAAAGTAGTGAGGAATAGTCCCAAACAAAAGCAAAGGTGAGCTGTGAATGTTAACATGCCAAAGATTCTCAACAAAAGCAAAGATAGCAGTCCAAAAATGCTGTACCTGAGGACAAGTCCAAAACATGTGTCCCAAATTTGCCTCCGGAGCCTGACAACGAAGGCAGGCTGCAATTAAATGAAATTGAGCCAAATAAGCCCTTTTAGGAGAGATATATAAACGAAAAATCAATTTAAAATGTTGTTCCCAAAAGGTGGTATATTTACGAAATGCTGGCAGACGTCGGACAGACTGAAGAAGTAGGTTCGAAGGCAAGTCTACAGCAAGATCACAAGACCAAGCATCTCGCAGCCGAGAATGGTCAAACAAAGGGCATTCATCTTTCAAGTGGCGATGATGGAACTGAAGGGGGACCGGTTCTTGTGAACCAATGGTAAAAGCCGTGGACAACGACTCTTGGCAGGAGGCCTGCAATGAGCTAGGAGGTAAGGAAGAAATGTAATGGTGAATTTGCATGTAAGCAAAAAAGTCAGAAGGGGGAAGATCAAATTCTGTTTGTAATTGAGCAAAAGATTTAGGGGTACCATCATCATTAACCAAGTGAAATAAATAATGAATGCCCTTCGTTTCCCACCGAGCAAAACTCGGCCCATCAATCCCAGGCAGGAAAGAACCATTAAAGCGAAGAGGGAGAAAGGGAGAAACAGAGGAAGAAAGAGTGTGAAATTTACAGACCCAACGCCAAACCTTCTTCAAGGGTCGATGCAATACTTTCAGAGAAAGAAGGTGCAATAGAAGGGACAGAATGTAGATAAGCACTAAAGTGAGCAGAATGAAAACAAGTAAGTTCTAGAGAAGTGTTAGTGAACACTGAAGTACCCCTAAAGAGATCGTTGATATGCCGCATGCCACAACCAACTGTCAAATAGCGAAGATTCAATAAGCCTAAACCCCCTCTATACCAGGGAGTCGCCGCCCGCTTATAAGACAAACGAGGTCTCTTACCAGCCCAAATAAATTTCTGGACCAGGCGCTCCAGTCTACACTCGTCACGAAAAGTCAAATAAAGGGGAAGGACCTGAAAAACATAAAGCCAACAGGGAACTAAGAGCATGTTATACAAGTGTACTCGACCCAGAAGCGAGAAAGGAAGAGATTCCCAAAGGTGTAATTTGTTTTGTAAAGCCTGAAACAGCGGCGTCACATTCAACCGGTACAGACCAGATAAATCCAGCGGAATGGTAACCCCCAGGTACCGCAAAGCGGAATCAGCCCAACGAAGAGGAAAAGCGCCCCTCCAAGAAGTTCTTAAATCCGGTGGAAAAGGTAAGGCCAAGGATTTATCCAAATTAAGGGACAGCCCCGAATAAAACCCAAATTCAGAAATGAGATCCAGAGCTGCCGGGAGAGAGTCCTCAGGGCAGGTAAGAATTAGGAACATATCATCTGCATACGCCAGAGTCTTAAGTTCGAAGTCACCAACCGAGAGACCTCTGACCTCCGCAAACCCCCGAAGTGTGCATAACAAGGGTTCCAAAGAAAGAAGGAACAGAAGAGGGGAAAGAGGGCAACCCTGCCGGGTACCACGAAGAATAGGGAAAGAGTCTGAGAGCGTCCTGTTGACAAGCAGAGAAGCATGCGGATTAGAATAGAGGGAACGCACGGCATTCAAAAAGAACCCTCTGAGCCCCACATACTCCAAGGTACGAAACAAAAAGGACCAAGAAATGCTATCAAACGCCTTGGATGCATCCAGGCTAACAAATAGCGTCGGAATGTGGTGAGATTGGCACTGAGCAAGAGCAAGAAGTACCTTGCGGACATTGTGTACAGACTGGCGGCCCCGAACAAAACCAACCTGATCCTCATGTATAAGCTGTGGTAAATGAGGAGCAAGACGATCAGCCAGCATGCGTGCGAAGATCTTGAGGTCAACATTTATTAGAGAAATGGGGCGATAAGACCACGGCAAATCAGCATCCTTACCCGGCTTCAAGAGCAAAGTAATAAGGGCCTCGTTCGCAAAGCGCGGAAAAGAACCACGGGCAGTAGCAGCATTAAAATACGCCAACAAAGGTCCAAAAAGAGAAGGGGAAAGGAGCCTATAGAAGTCGCCCGAGAACCCATCTGGGCCCGGAGCCCGATCAGAGCGGAGCGATTTAATGGCAGACTCTAGTTAAACTGCCCGGAACAGACTGTTAAGAGAAGAAATCGCAGCCTCCGACAAACGAGGAAGCCCAGAAGAGTGAAAATAGTCTGTCATCATCTCCAAAGAAGCATCATCCGGAGCTTCATATAACCGACGAAAAAAGTCAAACAAGACCCCGGAGATCTCAGAAGTTTGAGACACCACCCCACAGCCCCGGGTCCGCAAAGATAAAATCGGCTTCTTACCAGTCATAGCGTTAGCCAAACGAGCCATAAGGCGTCCAGGTTTGTTCCCATAACGATGGAAACGATGCTGATAAAAGCCTTTACATTTTTGGAAACGAGAATGAATAAGTGAGTTCAAAGCCACCTGAGTAGACAGATAACAGTCTCGAGTCTCCGGAGAAGGGTGAAGAGAAAAGGACCGCTTCGCCAAACGTAAGGCCCGTTCGAGAGTAACAATCCCCTGGTTAATACGCTTGTTACGAGCACACAGAAATGAAATGATATGACCTCGAATCACCGTCTTCCCAGCCTCCCAAAACAAAATGGGATCATCTATGTGGGAAGCATTATTCGTTGAATAGACATCCCATTGGGCCTGCAAAAAGGCACGAAATTCCGTATCCTGTGCAAGATAGAAGGGAAACCACCAGGGCGACGCTCGGAGGTACGAAGAATCCAAGAAAACATCTACCCAAATCGGAGCATGATCTGAAATAGACAGAGGTCCAATCTCAGCTGACTGAACAGAAGGAAACATAGAGGAAGACAAGAAGATATAATCCAAGCGAGACCAAGTGCCATGGGCACGAGAAAGATGAGTGTAGTCGCGAACTTCAGGGTGCAGGAGGCGCCAAGGGTCCACAACCGAAAGAGATTCACAAAAATCCGAAAGAAGGTGACCCTTAGAACCCAAAGAAGAGACAGGAGATCCGGATTTATCCTGATCAGGAGTCATGACCAAGTTAAAATCTCCCAAGAGAAATAGAGGATCACTAGGAAAACGAGAACAAATTTGAAGCAACCGCTGCAAGAAGGCTGATTCGCCAGAATTAGGGCCATAAACCACTAACAAAAGATAGGAGCGCCCTCCCAAGGTAAGTCGTAAAAGCAGGGATTGACCGTCAGGCTCCTTTTCCAGAACCTGGACACCAATGGGAGAAGACTTGCGGACCAACACAGCAATGCCCCCATGATGGCCTGAAGAGGAAGCAAAATACACCTCCCCCACCCAAGAACGACGCAACTTAAGATGTTCTGCATCAGTCAATCTAGTTTCTTGTAAACATGCAATATCTGACCGATACCGCTGTAGAGCAGCAATTATTTTGGATCTCTTAACAGGCGATGTAATCCCCCCTACATTCCAAATCCAAATTCTAAAAGGGGTACTCACAGCTGAAAGTCAGAAAAGATGCGAGAGAAGAAAAAGGAATCCAAAAGAAAACTACCCCAAGGGCCCAGCCCCCCCCAGAGTAGCAGTGACCGCTTAAGGAAAACAATGCAGCAAATGTGGAACAGTAAATCACAGCAAATATGAGGCAAACATAGTGAAGGAGGACCCCCCACCCCCCAATACCAACCCCACCCACACCCAAACCTCCCCCAACCCAAACCTCCCCCCCACCCTCCCTAGACCCCCCAAAATCCCCAGAAAATCCCACTACAAACATACACCCCAGTCAACAGACGTGGAGTGAGAGAGAGTCACACAAAGATGGCAACAGGGCCCCCGATCCCCCCACCCCACAGAGCAGTGTAGAGCAAAATCCCCACATACACACTAATAACAACCCAACAGTACCCACAACACACCAGTCCTCGTCCACAGGAGCAGAAAGAAGAGAAAGGGAAGGCCAAGGGCAAAAGGCCCAAGCAGCCCTAAAAAGGGGGAACCAGGCAAAATGATACCCTAAACCCCCCCTTCCCCCCCAGTAATCACTCACACACCCAATCCCAGGCGAAAACAATAATAGAAAAGACAGAAAACCCTCTTCCCACAAGAGATAAGATTCACAGAAAAGAAAGATACCCTATGGAAGTCCCAAACCCCAATCAAAGCCCCCATACACAGCACAAACATCCAAAACAGGCAACAGTCTCCTCCAGATATCGGAGCTCCCCAGCAGAGCATCAAAAACTCCCAAACCCTGTACAGCCATGAGAAAGAAAGATGGGGAACTAAAATGGGTGCCAACAGCAAACAAAAGCAAAGCGCCGTAGTGGCGGGCAAAAAGGCTAGGGCACACCATAAACCTCCCCAACAATAATAATCCCCAAAACAGACCACAAACCCCTTCAAGGGAGTCCACAGGAGGCAAGCAATGTATAGGAGGCACACAAAGTCCAGCGGCAGGCCCAGACAAATCCAGAACCGCCTGCCCGGCTCAGCATCCAGGGTGGCCCAAAACACAGATTCATTGCCCCAGTGCTCCAGGGAAAGAGGTCACTGCACAAGAATGTCAGAGGCCAAACCTCCGGCCGGACTGTAGGTGGGTCGAAAACTGTCCGCTCGGCTCCGCAGCCAGGGCGGCCCAAAGCACAGGCTCACTGCCCCAGAACCCCTGGGAAGGAGAACACAGTACAAGAATGTTAGGAGCCAAACCTCAGGCAGGACTGCAGGTGAGTCTAGAACCGTCTGCCCTGCTCAACCTCCAGGACAGTCCAAAGCACAGGCTCACTCCTCAGCACCCCAGGGAAGGGGGACACAGTTCAGGAATGGGAGAGACTAAGCCACAGGCAGGATTGTAACAAAGGTCCCATCCAAGAAACAAGCCCCAAGGAACCACAGAAAAAGAACCAATGCAAACAGAAACCATCACCAGGACTCCCAAAACCTCAGGGGGCTGATGATGGGCCAGATTCCCCGGGTAAGGCATCCAGGTAGGCCTGCGCTTCCTCTGCGGTGGCATAGCTCTTCCAGCCGTCATTCATCCAAATCTTCAGGGTGGCAGGATAGGAAAGCTGGAACCGATGTCTACGTTCAAAGAGGGCCGAGCAGACCCTGGAAAACTTACGACGCCGGTCCTGCAGTGCAGGGGAATAGTCCTGGAATAAGCGGACTGTGGCCCCGTCAAAAGCAAGCGTGTTTCTTTTGTTCCTATAATGCCGCATCAGTTCAGTCTTATGCGCTGAATTCAGCACTTTAAAGATAGTTACCCGCGCCCGGGTATGGTCGTCGGACCGCCGCCCCAGGGGGTGAGCACGCTCCAATCTGAGGGGCCCCATCCCAGCAGGGAGCGGCAGCTCAGACTGCAGCCAGGTCTCCAAGGTGGTAAGTAAGCCGGCATCAGAGACCGTCTCAGGCAGCCCAATGAGACGCAAATTATCCCTTCTGGAGCGGTTTTCTAAATCTTCCAGCTTTTCTTCTTGGCGCCGAAGCAAATTTTTTAAAGAGGAGAGTTCTGCTGCCGAGGCATCGTGAGCGTCTTCCACGTGGGCTACGCGGTGCTCCAGCTCCCTGGTGCGTCTGGTGGTATCAGTGATTGTAGATTCTAGGGAGGCTAGCTGAGAGGAAAGTTGGTCGAATTGGGCATCCAACGCCCGCACCACGGAAGCCGACAATGCTTCTATATGCGCCGTAGAAAGCGGGAGCGCGGAACCCATCTCAGCTACCGCCGCCATCTTGGAGTCCGCACGCGAGGCTCTCACCTCCCGATCTTTGTTAACGCGGCTAGATTTCCCGCTCATAGTAGGGCTGTCCGACTGAAGAAAACGGTCCATACACCACAAAAACACGAGACACTGCCAAAAATGTGGAAGTCCAGTGAGAAACGGGTGCAGGGGGATCTAGGGCCCCGGAGCTCGAGCAAAGCACGTCTTGTCCGGCTCAGCACATCACGTGACTCCTTCCATATTAACTTTAAACCCAGAGAGGCTACCAAATTCCTCCAAAGCCCTCAAAACTGGGTAGTGACCGTTCCGGCTGTTTTAGCAACAATAAAACATCATCTGCATACAATAAGATTCTATATTGACAAGGCCCAACACTAATCTCCTGAATCTCATCCTGCTGTTGAATATAACATGCCGAAAAAACCAAGGAGAAAGCAAAAAAGCACAGGGCAACAAAACAAAGGAGAAAGTCCAACTTTGTCTGCAGAAAAAAACCAAGCAGGAGAAACAAACAAAACTGCAGACTGTGTACAAGATGCAGGCAAAAATTTATTGTACCAAAATTAAAATGCAAATAAGTAAAATAAAACCCTTTTACCAATCAAGGGACCCGACACGGTCCGTGTTTCGGACAAACCTTCGTCAGGGGTCCATGGTGAAAAAGGTTGGGACATACCATAAAAAAATGAAGATAAGTAACAAAGTGCCTGTATATTGTGTTTGCCGAGGATCGCTGTAAAAAAGTAAAGCATCTCAAGGAAGCAGTAAAAAGAATCTAACATGCCAACAGCTCCATCAATAAAGTAAATAATAAAGGAGAGAGAGCACAACCCTGTTGCCTCCCTCTCTCCAGCTCCATAGAGGGCTGCAGACTCCCGTTAGCTTTAAAACAAGAGAGCGGCTGATCATATAAAAGACGCATCCACTGATAATATTTCTGTCCAATTCCCATAAATTCCAACACTTTGAAGAGGTAGGACCAGCTCACCCTATCAAAAGCCTTTTCTGCGTCCAGTGATAACACCACTGCAGGAATACCCTCTCTACGAGCATGCCACATCAGGTGCAAGGCCAGCTTAATATTATCAAAAGTTTGGCATTGAATAATAAAGCCCGCTTGATCACAAAGCACTAATTTAGGCATATGATATTGTAATCGGTCCACTAAAATCTTATAGTCTGTATTGAGCAAAGAAATTGGGCCATAAGCCGCACAATTTTCCGGGTCCTTCCCCGGTTTATGTATCAACGTCACGGCCGCTAATCTCCAATTCGAGGAATTGGACGGCACTCGTCAAACCAGTTAAACACCTGTACCAACACAGGAACCAAGATTAATTGAAACGTTTTGTAAAATTTATTGGTGAATCCATCAAGCCCCGGGGATGTATGCAACAGCAAAACAATATCCCCTTTTATCAAATACAATGGTAGTATCTGCAGCATGTAAAGCCATTTAGGGAATACATTCATCCGAAATAAATTGATTCTCCCCATCAAAGAGAGGGGAAGATTCCTCCATCTTCTTAGAATGTTCTTGGTCTCTACTAAGAGTTTATCTACATTTAAATGATATGAAGCATTGATATCAGAAAAAAAAAAAAAAACAATCCCCACGTTCCCGATTCCCCTCCCCCCAGCTTAAAGAAGTTTTTTTTTGATATGCATGAATAAGATAGTCAAGGAGGGATTTTTTTTTGCCAATGAGGTGACTTCCCTTTCTAGTATAGCCTGCAAGTGAATACACTGTGGCTTACGCAGATCTGAGGCTTTTTTCCTCCTTTAGTAATTGTTTGAATGATTGTTTTGAATAATTGTAAAATATTACATGAATCCACTGCTCAGGAAAACTGGTCTTCTGACAGCAGACTAAGGGTTAATTAGCTCTCTCATCAGTATATCAGCATACATATTTGCTTTGATTGAACCCTGCTAGTTACCCTTCTCCACTGAGAATATTGATTAGTTAAATCCACTTTCTGTTTTCTGTCTTTCAACCAGTTCTCAATCCATGAAAGGACATTACCTCCTATCCCATGACTTTCTAATTTCCTCAGAAGTCTTTCATGAGGTACTTTGTCAAATGTACAATATCAACCGGTTCACTTTTATCCACATATTCATTCACTCCTTCAGTGAAATGTAGTAGATTGGTGAGTCAAGATTTCCCTTGACTAAAACCATGTTGACTTTCTCTCATTAACCCATGCTTATGTAAATGTTCTGTCATTTTTTATAATAGTCTCTTCCATGTTGGCCGGCACCGTCAGACTCACCGGTCTATAATGCTTTATCTTCATCATACCCAACAGAGCCTGGCAATTCTTAGAATCACCCAAACAGTATCCAAGGCAGAATATACAGTACTCGTATAATAATTTAAATAATGAAAGACCATATTTTACTTCCAAACGAAATAACCTCCTCACACATGGACCTCAGCTAATGAAAACTGAAACAAATATCCACAATGCTATTACAATAGCTGACTTTGCACCACATTTTGAGAGACAGCTGATATCATATCTCCAGCGATGATATTTCCTAAGGAGCTTAACATCCCAAATTTACGGACATAAATTCCTGCTAAACTTTTGTATCAAAAGCATGTATTTGGAACATTCTTACCATATAAACTACCATAGGAGACCATAATTGTGTTACTTGCAATCAAATTAAACACACACACAAAGAAAAGAATGCAAAGAGTAGCCCTTCCCACCCCCCCAGCCTACCAGAACAATCCCTGGTAATCTAGTGGTATCAGGTGTGGCGTTGCCGGAGTCCGTGTATATGCTTGGCTCCGGTCAGCGCTCAGAACAGCCCGCGTCCCACGTGCTTCCAGAGAAGGCTGGAAGTCCTGCTGGTTCCTCAGTGCAATACAGAAGCACAAAACAGGTCAAAACAGTCAGTTTTATGTGAAAATAACGGCCCACTTTATTGTGGTTATCAATCCTGAACAGGTTCAGTCCATTCTTTTCATAAACACAAGAAAACATGGAAAAATAAAACTGAGTTGGAAAAACAAACAACTCACACCTTTCTTGCCGGTGTCTCAGGTAAGTAACCGAGTGCAGTCTTAATCGTTCTGCCTTTGCAAACAGGCAGTAACAAACTGTCACACTTCCTTTATCAATAAAGACAGTGTTGTGTCCAAGCCTAGATTGAAGCTGGCTTGGCCCCAGCCAACTTAACAGTAGTTGGTGGGGGAGGGGAGTAGCCGAATCCACTAATTATACTCTGTAAGAAACAGAATGCCACAAATGGCCCCACAAACCCAACCTAGGATATTGTGTGGATTCTTCCCCAAACTACCTCCCAGGTACACAATCACAATTGTAGCTTTTCTTGCTTTCAAAAACAAAAACATAAATTAAACAGTCCAGCACAATTAAACCTAACAAAAAGGTTTCCAGTTCCAGGCACCTTTCAAGGAGCTCAGCACTGCTCCCTTACTGCTCACAGGTGCAAACAGGTTCCCCAGAAAGAAGCCAAAAGTTTGCTAGCATGAGCATACAAAAAAGGAAAAGAAAACCAGCAAAGGTACTTAGCTCTCTTCCTCAGTATTCATGGTAGTTTCTAGACAGTCCATGGGTTCTGGTTCAGCTAGCTGGTTGGCCTCAGGGACAGGGGCTGGATCCACCATCTCAACGTCCTGATAGTGGTGAGGCTCAGGAGAGCAATCCTGAAAGCCTCCTTCCTGGGCTGGCCCAGGGTAGACTAACTGCTTCCTCCTCAGTGCAGCCTCAAGAGCATTGAGGCGGCCACGCCCTGTTCTAAGAGGGGGAGGGGCAGCCTGCAGCTTCTGCCTATGTTTCCCAGTGATCCTCATTAAACTCTGCAGCTGGGAGTTAGCTAAGTGAGTAGACTGATTCTGAGGCTGTTCCTGGCTGTTACCCTCATAGTCCTCACCTCCCCAGGGTTCTGTGAGCTGGGCTTTGAATGGGAATTCAGAATTTTCCCTACCACTGGTGTCTAGCCTGTCACAATGGTCAGCCTTCTTCAAGGCCAGGCCAGGGTTAGGAATAGCCTTTCCTGGCACAAGCCTAGCTTTAGGTTAGGGTTGTGACACAGGACAAGAGCAGTTGTGAACCGTAGTTATTCTTGCCCATGTCAGCTCTTTAAAGATGGTTGCGCCCCCACAATGTAAGGTTATAGGGGTTATGTGAGGCGCCCTTACAAACACCAGGTCCCGAGTTCAATACCCTCACAGAAGATTCACCAGGAGTAGAATCAAATGAGAAGCATAGCCAGAGGTGATGGCATAAAGAATATATTATAGAAATAGGCTTACAGAAAAGCAATCTTCATAAACATTACAATTAAACATTACAATTAAGGAGAGAGCAAAGCAGTTTTCCTGCCTTACAGAGTCCAGAGAGAAGCGTGAAGTTCCAGGGAGAGGCAGAGAGAGAGAAAAGGGGGATGGGGGTGATGGTCTAAGCTTCGGGTTCCTGAGATAGAGCAAGAGGAGAGGTGATGTTGTGAGGGGGCTTTTGTAGCTTAGAATCTTAGAATCTATTGAACTTCAATAGAATCTATTGAAGTTAAACATCCCCATCCTTAGTAAACTGTCTGAAACAAGGGTTAGTTTCACTGACCAGGAAGGGAAATGAGGTGTGCTAGACTGGAGAAGAATAGACTGGAATCACATGTAATTTCCAGTATTCTTCTGACAACATATGTGCACCTGGATCCATTGTATATTCTAAGCTGTCCATCCTAAGCATCAGACATTAACACATTTTCTTAGCCCCTCTTCGCATCTCTTAGCTGCAAGTTCGTTTGTTACCTTTCAAGCTTTCTGTATGTGAATTCTGAGCATGAGCACTTAGGGTCTATCTGCATCAACATTCCAGAGTCCGATTGATATAATTTCCCATAGGCCTTTGCTGACATTGGTTAGGGCAACCAAAATGCTGATTGCTAGCAATGCTAGGCTGACAAGCTCAACTCTCAAAATTGTTCTCACAACTTCTTGCGGCAGTCTTATAAGACTGCTACTAGTGGTCATGCCAGCAATTTGAGAGCATAGCCAGCATGCAAAAGAGCAACTGGGGATCACCCTTCCTTGACTACAATCCCTGAACCACCAGGAATTTCAAGATAGGCCCAAGTGGGGCATCTATAGGTATGGCGTGGATGGGGGAAGCAGCAATTCCTGTTGAGAGGGAAGTGGGAGGGTTGAAGCAGGACAAAGCACAGATTTTGGCTACCACTGAAAATACATGGCCAGTTTCAGATAAAATGTAAACTGTGGCTATAGTGCAGAAAACGGATTTTGGGCCTGTTTCGGCTCCATCACCAAAACCAAAATTTGGTCAGCCTCTGCTTCTGCCATTTCCAAAGAACATCTTGTCATGTCACAGACTTGCAGTGTGTGTAGAAAAAAACACTTCAACAAATGGTTTGGAAATAAGGAACAGATCAATTCTTAAGCCACACTTAGAAAATCCCAGTCTTTCTTCTTATAGATTGTTAATATCTTAGAACCCAGCACTGTCTTCTAGTACATGATTAATACCTTTTGTTTATATCCAACAGATCATTGGATCACACAAGAAAGGAAGAGAGAAGAGAAACAAGGAGAACATCCTATAGAAAGAGAAGAAAGCCAAAGCCAATCAGAAAATATCTGTGAGAATACTTCTCAAGAAACTGAGAGGATTGACACAAAAAATTATAAGCAGAAATCAAAGGAACAGAGAGACCCTGCAGGAGACTCAAGGGATGGAGTCACTAAGTGTGAGAGAAATGATAGGGAGCTCTGTAAAATTCACCAGGATATCCACACAGGAAACACACCATCTGCATGTGCTGAGTATAATAAAAGCTTCACTCAGGCTTCAACTCTAAAAAGAAACGAAATGATCCACACAGAGTACAAACCATTCACATGTGCTGAGTGTAATAAAAGCTTCCCTCGGGCTTCAAATCTAAAAAAACACCAAATGATCCACACAGGGTACAAACCATTCACGTGTGCTGAGTGTAATAAAAGCTTCCCTC
The DNA here is from genome assembly GCF_902459505.1 of Geotrypetes seraphini. Taxonomy (NCBI): domain Eukaryota; kingdom Metazoa; phylum Chordata; class Amphibia; order Gymnophiona; family Dermophiidae; genus Geotrypetes; species Geotrypetes seraphini. The sequence goes on from NC_047085.1 coordinate 505,419,771, forward strand.
GGGCTTCAAATCTAAAAAAACACCAAATGATCCACACAGGGTACAAACCATTCACGTGTGCTGAGTGTAATAAAAGCTTCACTCGGGCTTCAAATCTAAAAAAACACCAAATGATCCACACAGGGTACAAACCATTCACGTGTGCTGAGTGTAATAAAAGCTTCACTTGGCTTTCACTGCTAAAAATTCACCTGAGGAGTCACACGGGAGACAAACCATTTACCTGTACTGACTGTAATAAAAGCTTCACTCAGATGGCAATTCTAAAAAAACATCAAAGGATCCACACAGGGTACAAACCATTTACATGTATTGAATGTAATAAAAGCTTCTTTCAGCGTTCAGATCTAAATGTTCACCAGAGAATCCACAGAGGAGACAAACCATTTACATGTACTGAGTGTAATAAAAGCTTCACTCAGGTTTCAAGTCTAAATGTTCACTGGAGAATCCACAGAGGAGACAAACCATTTACATGTACTGAGTGTAATAAAAGCTTCACTCGGCTTTCAGATCTAAATGTTCACCGGAAAATCCACACAAGAGACAAACCATTTACATGTACTGAGTGTAATAAAAGTTTCACTCGGATTTCACATCTAAAAAATCACCAGAGCATCCACACCGGAGGCAAACCAGTTACATGTACTAAGTGTAATAAAAGTTTCACTTGGCTTTCAGATTTAAAAAAAAAAAAGATCCACACAAGGCCCAAATCATTTACATGTACTGACTGTAATGAAGATTTCACTCGTCTTTCACTTCTTAAAGAACACAAAATGATCCACGCACGTTACACATTTACATGTACTGAATGTAATAAAAGCTTTGATCAGGTCTCAAATCTAAGAAGACACGAAATGATCCACACAAGAGACAAACCATTTACATGTACTGAGTGTAATAAAAGCTTCACTTGGCCTTCACATCTAAAAATTCACCAGAGGATCCACAGCGGAGACAAACCATATACATGTACTAAGTGTAATGTAAGCTTCTCTTGGCCTTCACATCTAAAAATTCACCAGAGGATCCACAGCGGAGACAAACCAGTTACATGTACTGAGTGTAATAAAATCTTCACTTGGCCTACACATCTAAAAATTCACCAGAGGATCCACAGCGGAGACGAACCAGTTACATGTACTGAGTGTAATAAAATCTTCACTTGGCCTTCACATCTAAAAATTCACCAGAGGATCCACAGCGGAGACGAACCAGTTACATGTACTGAGTGTAATAAAAGCTTCACTTGGCCTTTACAGCTAAAAATCTGCACTGAATAAAGAGCTATTCTATAAGCTTTAAGTTTATAAAATAGCACTTACACCTGGGAACCGTGTCAGTGAAAAGATGGTGCAAGTCCCTGCGCCTAAATTTAAATGGTGGCTAAATCTTCCAGAAAAGGAGTTGGGGGAAAAAACCACCCAGCTGAAGTGGACATGGAAGCCTTATGGGCATCTCGCTTAAACTTTCTCTAATTTGAAATCTGAGATTGGTACTATTGTGTTCAAAGCTGAGAGGTAGAGAATGACACGGGGTGTGGTACCTGCAGGGTGGGGAAGGTGACAGAGCCTGTAAAGATGGGGGACAAACTATGTCCCCGTGTCATTCTCTTGAAGCATTAAACAAGCTGTGACTAGATAGAACAGCATCTATAAAAAGCTAGTATCAATACGTAAAAACTTAACACATCTTAGACAACTGGCAACTGAATTCAATGATATAAAAAAACTGTAATTACAATTATTGTTTGAATAGCGCAAATACTTTTACAAATATTTCCCTCCCCCCTTACAAAGCTGTACTAACGGCTGCCATGCAACCAAAGTCCTGAAGCCCTTTAAATCCCTCTGGGCTTCAGGGCAGTTACTGCAGAGTTGCATGCTATCGGGCTTTGTAAAAAATGGGGGATTAAGACAGAATGAAAACAGAGAAGGCGAACAGGTGGTATTCAGTATCTTTATTCTATGAAGACTCGCCACGTAGGTGTTTCGGCCCGAAGGCCTGCCTCAGGAGTCTTAATGCTTTGATCAATACAGTATATGTTGATTGTTCTATCTTATACAATTATAATGATTGAATCATTCACCACTTTCAGCTCCGCGGAACCTGGGTTAATCGCCACATCATGGACAAATTTTTTAGAGATCATTCTGATTGATGTGTTTGGTGAATGACTCAATTATTATAATTTTATAAGATAGAACGGTCAATATATAGTCTGTTGATCAAAACATTAAGACTCCTGAGGCAGGCCTTTGGGCCGAAACACATACGCGGTGAGTCTTCATAGAATAAAGATATTGCGTACCACCTGGTTTCCTTTTCTGTTTTCTTTGAGTATCTGCCTTGATAAGGTAGAATCTCCTGTTGCTTTGTATGGATTAAGACTGAAGACATCCAGAATAACAAAACCAATTAAAATACCTCATCTCAATTTACTTCATTTTAACACATATTCATTAAAAAGCTGTGTTTTCAGTGCCTTTCTAAAAGTTTTGTAGTTAAAATAGTGATATGAAAAGAAGTTAAAGAAACTACTTTGGATTTAATTGAATTACAGGTAAATTACCTCATTTGTGTCTTGTCTGCCTATGGGCAACACCCATCTTACTCTTACTGCAACAGATTCATCCATTGTTCCTGGCATCAAGGAGCATTTAGTGAAGTTTCTTACCTGTAACGTAGGTTCTCCGGGACAGCAGGTTCAGTCAGCCACCCTAGGTGACATCATCTAATGGCCCTGAAAGCGGATTTGCTCTCCCAGAGCTCAGAGGAAGGCTTTTGGTAGCTCCCTCTGAGAATGTGCCAGTCCCCCGATATATATATATATATCCCTGCTGTAGCCATGTGGACTCGGTTGTCTCTAGCTATGCCTTGTGAAGTATATTGCAGCGTCATCCGCAAGGGGAGGAGGGTGGGAGAGTGTGGTTGATTGATCCTGCTGTCCCAGAGAACTTACATTACGGGTAAGTAACTTCATTTTCTCCATGGACAAGCAGGATGAGTCAGTCACCCTTGATGCCTCCTTAGCTGTGGAGCGTGGGAGGGTGATTGACTTTGCCGGCGGTTGAGGTTGCCTAGAATGAGGGTGCTGGACCTCTTAATTGTTCATACCTTTCTCTATTAAGAATGAGAAGAGAGATGGTTATGCTTGTTGATATGTTTTTAGCTTTATTCAACAAAACACTTTCTTGCAGAGAACTCAGGAGTGTAAACTTGAAGCCTTGGTGCCAACAGGGCGTTTCAGCTATTTTGTATATATGTTGGTTTGTTTTTTGCAATAAACTTGCTAACAACAGTCAGCTGGCTACCCTTTGGTCTTAGCCCAGTCTTATTGTGATAGTATTAGTCCAGTCTTACTGAGGTAGTTGTGCTGTCAGAAAAGAGAGGGCATTCTCTAAAGTTGAAAGGGAATAGATTCCGTACAAACGTAAGGAAGTTCTTCTTCACCCAGAGAGTGGTAGAAAACTGGAACACTCTTTCAGAGTCTGTTATAGGGGAGAACACCCTCCATGGATTCAAGACAAAGTTGGACAAGTTCCTGCTAAACTGGAACGTATGCAGGTGAGGCTGGACTCATTTAGAGCACTGGTCTTTGACGGGGCCGCTGCGTGAGTAGACTGCTGGGCACGATGGACCACTGGTCTGACTCAGCAGCGGCAATTCTTATACACCACATTCAGAAAAAGCCTGGAGACTCACCTCTTTGACAATTAACTGTTTCAGTTTCTGTATAGCACCCCGTACTTCTAAGTCCCTCCTCTTGCTTCTCCATGCCTCCGTCCCCTACTACTTTCCCCTTCCTCTTTGATCTGTCGTCTTGAGCTTGAATAGGTTTGTGTGACTCACAAATGGAAGATTAGATTAGACTGTTAGTCCATAGTAATTTGTGATGTGTAGTGGGCGATCTAGGCAGTAGTGTCTAGTGAAGGTGTGTATGAAGGATCATGTTGCAGCTTTGCAGATATCCTCAAATGAGGTGGAGTGCAGGTTGGCTACTGTGGTTGACATGGCCCTGAACTGGTGCACTGTAGCCTTGCCTGTCAGGCTAAGGCCTTCTTGTTTATAGCAGAATGCAATGCAGTCCGATATCCAGCTGGAGAAGGTGCATTTGTTGACTAGGGTACCTCTCTTGTTGGGGTCCTAGGAGACAAAGAGTTGGGAAAACTTGCGCCAACTCTGGATGTGCAGCAGGTATATTTTCAGCGCTTGGGTGCAATCTAGGGTGTAGAGTTGCTGTTCCAGCTAGTTGGTGTGTGGTTCCGGATGGAAGAAAGGGAGCACGATTTCCTGGTTAAGGTGGAAGGGAGAGACCACTTTTTGGAAGGATCTTGGAATGAGTCTTGAGTGATGCGTGGTCATGTTTGAACTGCGTGTAGGGAGGGTACATCACTAGGGCCTGCAGTTCGCTGATGTGCCTGGCTGATGTGAGGAAGAGAGTTTTCCGAGAGATGAGTTTGGAGTCTGCTTTCCACATTGGTTCGAATGGGTGTTGCATGAGGTGGTTGAGGACCACGTTGAGGTCCCAGGCAGGTGGTGGAGGTCTCAGAGGGGGGTGGAGGTTTTTAAGTCCCTTCGTGAATCTAGTTGCCAGGGAATGTGTTGCCAAGGCCCCGCCGTCTATGTTGTCATGGAAGGCAGAGATGGCGCTCAGATGTACTCTGATGGAGCTTGGCTTGAGGCCTCTGGTAGAGAGGTGTAAGAGGTATCGATGGTATTTGGCATGTGAAGGGGTTCAGCTGTGTTGTGGAACACCATGTCTGGAACCGTTTCCACTTTAGCATGTAATATTTTCTGGTGGCTGGACGTCTGGGTGCTAGCAGGACTTCTACGACCTCTGGTGTCAGGTCCATTAGGGCTAGGGTCCTCCTTTCAGCATCCAGGCCAATGTTTTCAGGTCGGGGTGCAGTGTGGTGCCCTGGTCCTGCATAATGAGGTCCGGTCTGTGCAGAAGGCGCACCAGTGGCTATACTGCCAAGTGGTGGAGGAAGGGGAACCATGACTGGGCCAGTGCGGGGTGATCAGGATTATCGATGCCCTATCCTGCATGATATTTCCTATTGTATTGTGGACAAGAGGCGTGGGTGGGTATGCGTATAGCAGCTAATGTCCCCAGGGGATTGCGATCGCATTGGAGCACAGGTTGGACTGGGATGGTCGTTTGGAACAAAACTGTTTGCACTTCATATTGGATTCACTGACAAACAGGTCCAGCTCTGTGTTGCCCCATCATTTGAAGAGGTCCTGTGCCTCGGGTGGAGGGATCATTCGTGTGGGTCCAGCTTCCAGTTGAGGCTGTCCGCCAGGGTGTTCTGGATATCCAGCAGGTAGGTTGCCTGTAAATTGCAGTTGATGGATAGGGCGAATGTCCAAATTCTGTAAGCCTCCCTACAAAGGGGGAGGGAGCCCGTGCCCCCCTGCCTGATGATATAGAGCATCGCCACCTGATTGTCCATCTGGATGAGGATGGTCTTGTTGGAGATCCACTGGCCAAAGGCAAGTAGCGCGTTCCCAATGCCCAGAGTTCTAGGAAATTGATGTGGTACATCGCTTCGGACTGTGACCAGCAGCCCTTGGTGTGCAGATGCATGAGATGTGCTCCCCATCCCACTTTGGGCGCATCCATTGTGAGGGTGAGCTGGTTACATGCTGGCTGTAGGTGTTCTGTTGCCCCTGCCACCAGCTGAGGGTGATTCTGGCTGACTGGTTGATGGCTACCCTCCGTGTCAGGGGTGGGCAGTGTTGGTTCCACCCTTGAGATGCCACTGGAGAGGTTGCATATGTAACTTGGCCAGAGGATCATATAAATGGAGGCTGCACAGTGTCCCAAGAAGTGCAGCAGAGTTCTTGCTGTGGTCCACTTGGAGGAGGCTATGTGCTCTGTCAGGGTGACGATCGTCTGGCCTCTTGAGGTGGGTAGAAAGGCCACGCTGACAGCTGTGCAGATCTTTGCCCCAATGAACTCCAGTGATTGTGTTGGCTGTAGCTGTGATTTTGGGTGATTGATTAGGAAGCCGAGTGATTGTAGCAGGCTGATGGTGGTGTTGTCCGCTCTTGCTGTATTATTCGCTGAGGTTGCTAAGTCAGTCGAGGTATAGGAATACACATACCCCTTGTTTGTGGAGGTGTGCTGCTGCGACTGCTATGCATTTTGTGAAGACTCTTGGGGCTGCTGAGAGTCCAAATGGGAGGACCCAATATTGGTAGTGCTGGTTGAGGACACGAAAAGCGCAGGAACCTCTTGTGCTTCTCGTGGATGGGGATGTGTGAGTAAGCATCCTGTAGGTCTAGGGATGCCAGCCAATTATCCTTCTGGATCAGGGGCAGGATGGATCCTAGAGACTGCATTCTGAATTTCTTCTTTAGGACACAATAGTTGAAGCCGACAGGGCTAGTGTTTTCAGGTCGGGGATCTAAGATGGGTATGAAGCCGCGTGTCTTTTTTGGGATGAGGAAGTATCGTGAGTAGAAACCTTGGTTGCTTTCTGCTGGTGGTACCAGTTTTATGGCTTTTGCTTGTACTAGAGACTGTGCCTCCTCTAAGGGTTTCCGCCTTCCATGTCTTTTCGGTGGGCGGCACGGCAGGGGCAGCTTGAACCTGATGCAGTAACCCTGTTGGATGATGCTGAGGACCCATTTGTCTCAGCGCCGGAGGTTGCAGAGAGGGACGTTTCCCCTGAAGAGGAAAGCCTGGAGCAGTCCGAGGGTGCTGAGGTCCCCCCTCCTCCCCAATGGTTGCTGGAGGGAGGACGTTGGCTCTATTGGGAACCGCAGCCGGGAGTGTGATTTTTCGCCTCTGGATCCTCGAGGTGAGCTGAGGGGCGTGGTTTTCTTCATCACGGTTCCTGTTGGGGTGGCAGGATCACTGATGCTTTATCCTGGGTTGGACAGGCGGGCCTCAACCTCCGCAGCGAGCTTGGCAGGTGGCCTGGGGAGTCCAGAAGCAGGAGAGTAAGGAAATACTCTTGCCTCCTCTCTCATTAGCTTCTTCTTGCTTTTCTTTTGCGCTGCTGGTGGCTCCTCTGCACATTCATGGAGGGTCTGCAGTCTGTGCTTGCGGGCCCTTGGGGACATCTTTAGGCAGAGTAGGCAGGTGGACATGAGCTGTGCTTGGCCCAGGCACCAGACAAAAACATTGTGGATGTCTGCAGTGCAAATTTTGTTTTTGCATGTTGGGCAGTGTTTGAATCCTGGTTTTGAAGAGCTCTTCTGTTCTTCCATTCTTGTTTTGTTGGTGTAGGAGAGCAGGAACAGTCCGCTGGGCAGTGGATGGAAAAAAACTGGGTCCACATGGCTACAGCAGGAGTATATATAGGGGGACTGGCACATGCTCGGAGGGGGCTACCAAAAGCCTTCCTCTGAGCTCTGGGAGAGCAAATCCGCTTTCAGGGCCGTCGGATGACGTCACCTAGGGTGGCTGACTCATCCTGCTTGTCCATTGATAACCAACATTTTTCTGTTCGTCCATTACACAGTGTTGATTCTTTTCTATTCCTATGTTGAAAGACAATCCAATTAAGTTCACAGATGTTACAAGACAAGCAATTGAATTTTTGGGAAAGTGGTACCAAAACCAGATCGAAATGGAAGGCTGTATTTGTGATTTACAAACAGTTGAACAAAATATAGTCCCTTTTTATATGTTAATAAAATGATTTAAATATGAAATTAGTGTTTGATGCTTGTGCAGATGAGGACAGAGTCCATGGGTAGGGAGCGAGGATAGAGACTAGTGCTGTCCGATTCAGGAAAAAAATTTTGATTTGATTCGATTCAGCCTATTGAATTGGTTTTTCGATTCAATTTTCCCGCCCACTTGGGTGTTTGTTTTCTTTCAAACACCCTGGTGTGTTTATTTTACAGCCTCTTCACCCCCTTTGCCTTCTCCTAACCACACTGGCACTGTGGTGTAAACAAAATAAACAAAAAAGACTTTTCCTCTCTCTGTTAAATCCTAGCTCATGTTTGCGGTCTAACACCAGCTCTGGCAAGATACACATTTCAAATCTGATATATTGTAATCACAAAACAAAATAAAATTAGTTTTTCTACCTTTTGTTGTCTGGTCATTATTCAAATTTTGTTGGTCTCAGGCTCTGGTTGTCTTCTGAGAACTTGCTTGCCAGGGTCTCCTTCTTTCTTCTTTCTCCCTGCTAACCATCCATCTTCCATCTCTGTCCTCCCCTTCCGTTTCTCTTCCCTCTTCAGGAGGTCTGGCATCTTTCCTTTATTTCGTCTCCCTCCACAGATCCACCTTTTCTTAACTACCCTTTCATCCAGCATCTCTCCTTCCTTCCCCATCACCCCAGGGTCCACCATCTCTCCCTTTCTTTTCCCAACTACCCTCCTATCCAGTATCTCTGTGTCCCCCCTCCACACCATCCCTTGTGTCCAACTTCTCTCCCTTTCTGTTCCTTCTCTCCCTAAATCCCATTGTCCATCATCTCTCTCGCTCCCTCTCCTCTATTTTCAGACCCATTTCTTCCTCCCCAAAGTCCAACATATGCACATCTCTTTGAACCCCCTTTCCCTCCCTCTGTGTACTTCTATACCAGGGCCCCACTCCCCTGAAGGTCTGTCCCCCCTTTGAGGGCCTGTCCCCCCCTTAAAGACCTATCCCACCACTGAAGGCCTGCCTGTTTCCCCCCCTTGAAGACCTATCCCACCCCTGAAGGCCTGCCTGTCCCCCTTTGAAGGCCTGCCTCCCCACCTTGAAGGCCTGTCCCCTCCTTGAAAGCCTATCCCAACCCTGAAGGCCTGCCTGTCCCCCCCTTGAAGACCTATCCCCCCCTTTGAAGGCCTGCCTCCTCCCCTTGAAGGCTTGTCCTCCCTTGAAAGCCTATGCCACCCCTGAAGGCCTGCCTGTCCCCCCTAAAGGCCTGTCCCCCCCTTGAAGACCTGTCCCCCCCTTTGAAGGCCTGCCTCCCCCCCTTGAAGGCCTATCCCACCCCTGAAGGCCTGTCCACCCCCCTTTGAAGGCCTGCCTACCTGTCCCACCCCGAAGGACTGCTCACTCTGATGTCAGAGAAGGGGCGGGACCGCGACGGAGGAACCATCTCCGATGCAGTACTAAGATCGCTAACACTGCAATCTTGTTTGCAGGCTGTTCCGGCTGGAAGGTAAACAGTGCGGGGAGGCTGGTGGGGAAGCAGAAGGCCAGGGGGGTGGAAGCCGGACGCCGGGGGGTAGCCGACAGCACTTCCCGACTGACCCTCCCCCCTCACCTTCTAAAGCAGGTGCAGCAGCTGTCACTCCTGCTTTAGGGGGCGAGGAGGGAGGGTCAGGCGAATCGGGAAGCCGTTTTTTTTTTTTCTTTTGAACCGATTTGAATCGATTCACCCGAAGTGAATCGGTGAACCGATTCAAATCATGAATCGGTCAGCACTAGTGCATACGCTGTGCTAAAAAGCCGACAGGCAAGAGACGTCATGAAAAAAACAGATCAATGAGAGAAGAGCCCTCAAGCAAATGAGCAAAAAAACCTAGATGATCGTATTCCACAGTTTTTGTTGGAGATTGTGAATTTTTTGTTTGAAAGAACATTACATCCAAAGAGCCCAACACCTCATAACTATATAGATTCATTAATCTGGTTGTCAGTGTCTGATGAGATAAAAATGTCTTCCTTTTTACTTCCATGTGGGTAGAATCTGAAGAAGGAAGTTTATTGTGATTCCCAGAGCTCATATACAGAATCCCCTCACGATCCATTTTATGCTGTGTGGTTATGGGCCAGGTTTGCTGGGGATAGACTCTGTCACCTGTGGTTGGGAAGCAGAGAGTGTGTGTGTGTCGGGGGGGGGGGGGGGGGCACTATTGTCAGTTTTGGTTGACCTGAAGAGGAGGGAGTTGGAGTGTATTGGGGGATGGTAGGGAGGACAGAGGTCTGGAGTTGATATGCCCCTGTCCTCTGTGGTGCTTACCTAGCAGCCAGCCACCGTCAATCTGTGGATTCCGGAGTGCTGGAAGATGTAGACATGGTGGGTGAAGCCTGGATATCTGGCACACATGTCCACCCAACTTGCATATTTATCGCATGGTATGCTTTCCTGGATGTAGCGGTATATAAGAAATAAATTACATTACATTACATTTATATAGGTGGCCTCATCCACCCAGGGGAGTCAGAGTGCGGTTTGTGTACGGTCAATTATACCTATGACCTAGGGAAGTAGGCTGTGGTATAAAACTCACCCATATTGTTCAGTAGGGTCTGGAGCGTAGTGGGGAAGGTGATGTAGTCTGGGATGTGAGTGAGGAAGGCTTGGAAGAACTGGGTGAGGCAGATGAAGATGGGCTGGGTAAGTTCTGTGTTGACTTCTAGGACTGACTGGAAGTTCCTGGTACCTAGAAATGCGTGGGAAATGAAGATCTTGAGGTGGATAGGTATAGGGATGTTTCTGCCAGGGCCTGGAGGGTTTTGAGCTGCTCAAAAATATCCTGTAAGGCTGCTCTGTCAAAGCGGTACCTACCTATTTATTGTACTCCTGATTTATGAGGTCCAGGAAGCAGGTGCAGGGCCTGAAGACTCATGCGGGGGTATTTCCTGCAGGGCCCTCCCTGACCACTCTCTTCCTCATGCAGCATAGCATTCAGCACCACTTGTGCATTAAGTGGATCCATCACCCACCATTCCAGGTACACCCCACTTCTCCACTAACACCACCGTGTGCACCTACACCTCCTAACCATAGTGCTCCTCTCCCCGGACAGATGACATGCAGGCACTCGCTCTCCTAGCCCCAATACATCACTCAGGCACCCCAGTCCTCATACATTCCAGACACACTCAGGTGACACAATCAGCAGTCACTCTTCAGCTCTTAGCACAGGGTCCAGTCACACAGAGACAGCACAGCGACACAGAGTGTGGTGACTCACTGGGCGAGGGATAGAAGGTGAGAGATAAGTAGCAAATAGGGGCAGGGACATACCAAGGGGGACAGTCTGCCCCAGATGCTAGTGCTATGGGGGCATGTAGCCAGTGGTACTTGGTGAGACCACCCAGGAAAGCGACTTGGGAGTACTGGTAAACAAGTCGATGAAGCCTTCCATGCAATGTGCGGCGGCGGCAAAAAGGGCGAACAAAATGCTAGGAATGATTAAGAAGGGGATCACGAACAGATTGGAGAAGGTTATCATGCTGCTGTACCGGGCTATGGTACATCCTCACCTGGAGTACTGCGTCCAGCACTGGTCGCCGTACTTAAAGAAGGACACGGTACTACTCGAACGGGTCCAGAGAAGAGCGACTAAGATGGTTAAGGGGCTGGAGGAGTTGCCATACAGCGAGAGATTAGAGAAACTGGGCCTCTTTTCCCTTGAAACGAGGAGACTTAGAGGGGACATGATAGAAACATTCAAGATAATGAAGGGAATAGACTTAGAAGATAAAGACAGGTTGTTCACCCTCTCCAAGATAGAGAGAATGAGAGGGCACTCTCTAAAGTTAAAAGGGGATAGATTCCGTACAAACATAAGGAAGTTCTTCTTCACCCAGAGTGGTGGAAAAATGGAACACTCTTCCGGAGGCTGTTAAGGGGAAAACACCCTCCAGGGATTCAAGTCAAAGTTAGACAAGTTCCTGCTGAACAAGAATGTACGCAGGTAGGGCTGGTCTCGGTTAGGGCACTGGTCTTTGACCTAGGGGTCGTCGCAGGAGCAGATTGCTGGGCACGATGGACCACTGGTCTGATCCAGCAGCAGCAATTCTTATGTTCTTATACCGGGACCTCCCACCCAAGCAGCAAACTTGAACCCAGCCACCACAGGACCTTCTTACATTTCCCCACCACTGCCAGGTCACTGTGTTGTCACTTCCTTGTTCTGGAGCACAGCTGGTAGCTGCGGAAGGTGCGAGAAGGTCCTGCCATGGCTGCATTTGTTTACTACGGCTGCTGTTTGGGGAAAGGATGGGGCAGGATCCTGGCTACAATTGGGATGGAAGGGGGCAGCAGACTTCCCTCATTGCTGCTGCCTGACTCCCTGCAGAGTCAATGCAGTGGCTGGGGAGGAGGGAGGTGGGGGGTTGGGACAAATTTCCCCCTTTAAAACAACTTCTGGGGTTTCCCGGATGTCCTGCACAGTTTAGAAGGAACAGTGATATCAGGATGGTTTTTTTGTTCCTTTCTTTTCAACAGTGTACATAAATGATTGTGCAATAGCCATCAAACAGAACACAATAATAGCTGCAGAGAAAACCACTGTTAAGATCATAGGAACCCGCTTTGCCTTTGGGGGCTTTAGAGGGTCATTAGAAGCAGCGCTGGGGGAGAGAGACTGCTGCTCCTCCCCCCTCAGGACTTCCTCGTCCCGCCTCCAGGAACATTCTGACCAATGGGAAGCAGAAGGAGTTGAAACGCCTTCCTTTTCTCCCCTCCCTCCGCCAATCAGGGATAGAAGGCTAACCCTTGTACTACTCTCTCCGCCCCGGGGACCATTCTGACCAATCAACACTAAGAAATGCGTCTGTCAATCTGAAGCTCCGCCTGTCTTTTGTGACGTGTTCAAGCTGTGCCCAACAGACTTCCTGTCTCCGTTCCATCGTTTGCAGAGAAACCGGAAATCATCAGCTCCAGATCTCAGTTTCTGCCCTTTTCTCTCTCTCCTTCCAGCGCCGGAAGAGACAAATGGTTGGCCAGAGAAAGAGCCTCCAGTTGAGAAAAATGGCTGCAGGAGCTTCTGAGCAGGTGGGAGTCTGGCCCCAACGTCCTGCAGTTTTGTTGGGGCTGGAGACTGGCCCTCAGCAGATAAATCCAGTGGGATAGCACACATCTACTAGCAGGTGGAGCTAGAGAACTGACTGGCAGGGGTATATCTTGGATGGAGTCCCTCTTGCCAGCCAGTATGCTCTATCTCCAGCAGGTTGGATGGTTGCTGTTCCCATAGTTCCTGGATCTCTGAGGCTCCTGTGTGAAAGGCTGTTGCTCCTGCTGCTTCGGCTCCAGTTGAGCTTAGGGGTGTCAGCAGGTTTCAGTTCCGACTTTGGGGGCAACACCTGGGCCCTCCCAGGTCCCTTCCCCACCCCACCCCACAGTTTCCTGGTCCGGAGGGCTTCTTTCCCATAAGAACCCCCCCCCCCCCCCAAACCCTGGCCGTTTGGCTTTGGACCAGGTTTGCAGGTACAGCATTGGGGCTTTGTGCTGGAGTGGGCCTTTGGGACAGGAGCATATGAGTACCCCTATATTTCCTTGCTGGGACGGGGAAGACATGGCTGTGGAGGCTGTGAAGCATTGTTCGCGGTGCGGGAAGCACCGCTCTGTTTCGGGGCTGTGTTGGGTCGGCTGTGCAGGGGCTGCTGCAGCAGCTGTTTTTGCATTGGAAGATACGTCTCATCCCCGCGCCAGAGACGCGCTTGGGAGAAGAAGGCAGAACCGGATTTAGCTGCGGCTTTGGAGGTGCGGCCAAGTACATCAGCTGTGGCGGCAGGGGACATGCTACCGCCGGAGTTTGTGCTTCTGCTGCACAAAGTGTTTGCGCAGCAGAAGGGAGGGAGGGTGTTCTGTGAGGGTGACCTAGCCCAGAGGGTGGCATTTCAACCACTATTGGGTCTCAAAGGGGCCAAGAGGCATAGGGTGCCCGAGGCTGAGGATTTGACCTACCCAGAGAGCCTCTAACTCTGTTCGGTTCCGGGGGAGGGGCGAGGAAGCCGGGGTGCAGAATATGAATGTAGAAGAGGCTGGTAGGGATGATCCCTCAGCGCTATGCCTGTTCCACAGGAAGGAAGTGGCAGCCTTCATTTCTAAAGCTATGAAATGTCTGCACATTTCCCTGCCAGATACAGAGGGGAAGGGGGAGGGCAGTATCCAATCCCCTTATGGCAGGCACTAGGTGGCTGCCTAAGACTTTTCTTGTGCATGAGACCATGCAGGTGTTGATTTCTGAGCAATGGACTACGCCTGAATCTGGCCTCAAGGTGGCACGGGGTATGCATTCATTGTATCCAGTGACGCTTGAGGAGCAGGATAAGTTTAAGCTTCCTAAGGTGAATGCCTTAGTAGTTGCAGTTACTAGGAAGACTACTCTGCTAACTGAGGGAGGTGTTACTCTGAAAGACCCTCAGGATAGGAAGATAGAATCTTCTTTAAGGTCTTCATTTGATGTGGCAGCCCTGACTCTACAGGCAGCGATCTGCAGTTCTTATGCAGCACGTGCCTGTCTTCAGTGGATCCACTTATTTACTGATGGGGTGGTAGAGGCCAGTGGGGCAAATTTTCCGGATGTGGAATCCGGGCTGGCGTATCTTGCGGATGCCTCATACGTAATGATTAGAGCTTCAGCTAAGCAGATGGCTCTGGCAGTAGTTTCTACGCAGCACCTATGGCTACGGCATTGGGCAGCGGATGCCGCCTCAAAATTGCGCCTGGTGCATCTTCCCTTTAGGGGCAGGTTGCTGTTTGGGAAGGATTTGGATAAATTGGTGAAGGATTTTGAAGACTCTTAAGTCTCAAAGGTTGCCAGAGGATAGGTCCAGAGGGGCACCTAAGTCTCCCTCATCTAGGCCGCATTTTTGAGATACCAGAAGGTATAACCCGGGGAAATCAGCATAAAGGGCCTCCTATTTGGCAGCTTATCGTGACAGGTCCAGAGTTACGCAGCGGCGACCTTCTCGCCCTGCCAAATCCTCGGCCTTGATTGTGGAACCTCCTCAGTCTTCATGCCCTCCACAATGACGGGGTTTTGGTTCCTTCTGTCAAGTGAATGAGGGGGTGTCTGACCTCATTGCTGGTGGAATGGGCCAAGCTTCCATAAGGCTCGGAGATCTTCTGTGTAGAGAGTGAAGGTCACAGTTGAAATTGCTTTTTTCCAGGCGCAGATTCTTTCTGGACATCTCTGTGGTGAGCCTGGGGTTCCCTTCCGGGATATTGTGGACCCACCGGGGGGTCCTTTGGTTCCCCAGGAGATGGGTACTCTAGGTGGTGGGTCCTTGCATTACCTTGCGGCAAGTTTCCTGGCTCCCCCACAGGTTCAGGGAGCAAGCTTTGGGAGTGGGGTAAGCCCTCGGTCCTCCCAGGGCCCCATGGTGTCTGTAGAGAGGGTTTCATCTCTGAATGGTGAGAGGGCGAGTATAGCTTCATCCAGCTTGCGGCTCTGGCACAGCAGGGTGGCTATTTTAAGGATTGTCGGCAGCCCTCAGGTGTGATTCCTTGGGGGAGGTGGTCACCGGTCACTCCACCTTGGTGTAGGGTCAGGGGAAAGCTCCCTTCCATTGTGGTCTTACGACCTGGCTATTGAACAGTCAAGGCTGCAGTGGAGGGGGTATTCCGAGCAGGTTATCTCTACTCTATTGCAAGCAAAGAAGAGGTCTACCTCTACGACTTATGCTAGGATCTGGCGGGTGTTTGAAGCTTGGTGCATTCAATTAAGGTTTCCTCCTTTTCAGACTTCCCACTCTCAGATTCTTTCCTTCCTGCAAGAGGGGGTTGTTAAAGGGTTAGCCTGCAATTCCATTCGAGTACAGGTAGTGGCTATTGCATGTTATAGAGGGAAGGTGTCTGGTTTATCCTTAGGGTCTCACCCTGATGTGGTAAGGTTCCTTAAAGGGGTTAACCACATTCAGCCTCCTTTGTGGAGACCATGTCTGGATTGGAGTCTGAGGGTGGTCCTTAAAAGTTTGCAAGGGGCACCTTTCGAGCCTTTGGATACCGCCACACTTGAGGATGTTACCTTAAAGGTGAAATTTCTGGTGGCCCTGGCTTCGGCCAGGCGGGATTCTGAGTTTCAGGCTTTATCCTGCAGGAATCCATTCTTACATTTTTCAGAGGCAAGAGTTTCGATTCGGACGGTTCCTTCCTTTCTTCCAAAGGTGATGTCTCCTTTTCATGTCAATCAGGTCCTCTTTCTACCGTCCTTCAGAAAAGAGGATTGGGGGTCGAGGTTTTCTGCCTTGCATTTGCTCGATGTAAGGAGCATGCTCTTGCACTATCTTCAAGTTACTAATGATTTTTGATGTTCGGATCACCTCTTTTCAGGTCCTAGAAAGGGCTTGGTGACTTCTAAGGCCTCAGTGGGTCCGAGAGGCTATTTCTTTTGCTTATTTGTTATCAGGTAAGCAGGTGCTGGTGGCTCTGCATGCTCATTTGACGAGAGCGATGGCTACGTCTTGGATGGAGTCCAGGGGGTTTTCCCTGGAAGAGATTTGTAGGGAAGCCACTTGGTTGTCGTCCAATATGTTCTCTAGGCATTACCGCTTGGATGTGGCGGAGCGCACGGAGGCGTTCTTAGGTGCTTTGGTGCTCGCAGAGGCGGCATATTCGCCCCGCCTGTGTTGAGGTTACTTTGCTACATCCCACTAGTCTCTGGATTCATCTGTTGATGGCGCTAAGGAATGAAACATTATGTCCTACCTGTTAATTTTCTTTCCTTTAGATGCAGCAGATGAATCCAGAGCCCCACCTGATAGGTAATGTTCATGGATTTTTTTCTCACAGGTGCTGTCTCATGGTTGAGGTCAGAATTATTTTACTTATGGGAAAGAAGTTGGCTGGGTTGCAAACTACATTATTCAGATGCTTGGACATTAAGCGATACTGGCTGGCAAGAGGGACTTCATCCAAAATATACACCTGCGAATCAGTTCTCTATCTCCACCTGCTGGTAGATGTGTGCTATTCCACTAGTCTCTGGATTCATCTGCTGCGTCTAAAGGAAAGAAAATGAATAGGTAGGACATAATTTTTCATTTGTTCTCACTGCTGTCTACTTGCATTGCTCCTCTTCTTGGACTCTGAATTATCTACACAATATCACCCTCCTCTGGGCTGATAGACACCCCAAAACCTACTGAGCCCCTGACATTTCACCCCGTGGTTTAGGTGGTTCTAAAGTGTAGACATCCAGCAAACTTTTGCCTGCCATTCAAAAGATTGTGAGTGTGTTTCTTGTTTGTGTTTCAGATGCGGCTGAGGTTTGAGGATATCTCTGTCTCTTTCTCTCAAGAGGAGTGGGCTTATTTAGATGAAGAGCAGAAGGAGCTTTACAGGGAGGTGATGATGGACAATTATCAGACCCTCATCTCACTGGGTAAGGGATAAGTTTATAATTTTTTTTATCAGTATTGAGACATCATTATAAAGGTGAAAAACTAATGGATTAAGAGGGAAAAAAAATCACATAACAAAATTTATCCCAGGACAAGCAGGCAGCATATTCTCAACAGTGGGTGACGTCACCGATGGAACCCCACAGCGGATAGCCTCGCAAGCAGACTTGCTTGAAGATCTTCATAAGAGCTTACAAGTACTGCACTGCGCATGCGCGAGTGCCTTCCCGCCCGAGTCAGGTCGTGCGTCTCCTGTGAGGTACCTCAGTTCGACATTTTCTGCGGAGCCGAGAAGTCCTGTTCACTTCAGCTCTGCAGCTACTTCGTTGCCTTCTCTCACCGCAGCTTTCTTATTTTTGTTAGTCGCTGTGCTCGTGTTTCCTTTCCTTTTCTTTTTTATTAAAAAAAAACTTTTTTTCTTCCGGCTGGTGGCAAGGGGACCAAGGGGTTCGTCAAATGCGCGCAGTGTGGCAAGGCTATTTCAATCACCAACCTCCATCGTCGATGTATTGCTTGGTTGCGTCCTGAACATTGCCCCGACGCTTGTTCGCGCTGTGCTGCCCTTCAACCTCAAGCCCTTCTCAGACAACGTGCCAAGCTTCTTCAACTATTTGGCACTATGGAGCAGTATGCTGAGAAGGTCTCGACCTCGGCTTCGGGGACGGCTTCGACTTCCAAGACCTAGACCCCGACAACCGCACCTGCTTCCACCAAGGCCTCGACCTCGACACCTTCGGTCTCGAAGGCCTCGCCTGCAGTTCCTTTGAAGTCTTCCTCGGTGGATAAGTCTCCTGTCTCTCCTTCAGATACCATTCCTAAGAAGCCTCCAGAGTTTCAAGCATCCCAGGCCGTGTCTAAGGTCCTGCCAGCCTCTTCCAGACCTCCAGTTAAGCGTGCCTCCAAGCATAGGGAATACTCATCCTCGAGGTTGCCCTTCTTGGAGCGCACTGCTGCACCTTCGAGACCTGATCCCTTTGTCTCAGTGCCTATGTTCGAGGACATGTTAAAAGCCATTCTGACCACTCAGATTTCCTCGGTCATGGCTCAGCTCCTCCCATCCTCGACCATGCTTCCTACGAGCCAGCCTGAGCGGCAGTCTGAGACCCCTGTTGAAGCACCTCGAAGCAAGCCTCAGAAGTCTCGCCGTTTATCATCCAGTGACTCTTCGCCTACGCCTCGGATACAGTCTCCTGAACCTCGATCGAGGCATCGCTCGAGGCATCTCGTTCCAAGCTCAGTCAAGAGTCTTTTCTAAAGTGGAAACCCTCTCCTCCTCTGGATAATGAGTCTTCTATGCCTCGTTTATCAAAGGCTATCAAGACTTCTACTAAATCTAAACATAAGTCTCGCTAGGCTATTACGCCGGCTGCTTCTCTTCGCAGTCCATCGAGGTTGAAGACTCCTCCATCGAGACTGCCTCCGAGGGAGCCTTCTCCTCCTGCCTCGACCCACTCTGTTCCTCGAACCCTGTGAACTTCACCATCGAGGCTTTTGAAGCGCAAATACTCTCTAACTCCTCCTGTCGCAGGTAGTGAGCTTCTTCAATCACTGTACACCTGGATTCTGAGCCTCCTTCTCAATATTACAGAGAGGCTTCTCCTTCCTATTCAGTGGCTTCTAAGTCTCGCACTCCTTCTCCTGAAGGTCCTTCTGCCTCGAAGTCTGCCTCTTTTGCGAGGTTTGTCTTTGACATGGGGAAGGCTCTTCAGCTGGATCTCCATTCTGATTCCAAGTAACACTCCTGAGTTCTTGGCCGATATAGAGTTACCTCATCCACCCAAGGAGACCTTGAGGCTTCCTATGACTCCAGTGTTAAAACAAACTTTCTTCAGGAATATGGAAACTCCTTATTCCATTACAGCCATTCCATCTAAGCTGGAATCCAGATATCGCACCGTACCTTGCAAAGGATTTGAGAAATCTCAATTGTCTCACCAGTCCTTGGTTGTGGAATCTTCTTTAAAGAAAGCTCAACCATCTAAGCTCTATGCGGCAGTCCCTCCAGGCAGGGAGGGCCATACCATAGACAAGTTTGGCCATAGGCTCTATCAGAATTCCATGATGGCTAACAGAATTCTCAATTACAACTATACTTTCACTGCTTATTTTAATCATTTCCTCAAATTGATGCCTAAGTTCTACCCGGCTCTAGAGGAACAGTGGCTTCCAGAATTCAAACAAGTTATTCGGACTCTGTCTCAACTTCGACTCTTCATGCTGCAAGCCACATATGATGCCTTTGAGCTCTCTTCCAGAGTCACCACAGCAACAACGACAGCAGAAAGCTCAGACTCCTGCTGCAGCTAAACCAGCTCAGTCTTTTTGACATTCCCAGTCTGAGCATACCAACCTCCCTTCATCAGACTTCTCTTCTGCTCATAGGAGGTCATCTTCACCATTTTTATCACCAGTGGGAGATGATCACCTCAGATCTCTGGGTTCTCACCATCCTTCAGGAGGGATACTCACTTCACTTTCTTCAGGTGCCTCCAGATCGCCCTCCAAGAGAGTATCCTTCAAATTTGTCGCAACTTCCCCTTCTTCAGGAAGCTCAGGCTCTTCTTTGCCTTCGAGCTGTCGAGGAAATTCCCTTAAACCAACGGGACATGGGCTTTTATTCCTATTATTTTCTTTTCCCAAAGAAGACGGGAGACTTGCGACCCATTCTGGACCTCAACAAATTTCTAGTCAAAGAGAAGTTTCTGATGCTTTCTTTACCAAATTTATATTCCCTGATGAATCAGGGAGATTGGCTATGCTCTCTGGATCTCAAAGAGGCTTACACTCATATCCTGATTCATCCAGCCTCTCGCAAATATCTACGATTCCGGATGGGGAATCTTCATCTACAATACAGAGGACTCGCCTCATCCCCCAGAGTCTTCACGAAGTGTCTGGTGGTGGTGGTGGTGGCCGCAGCCCTCCGTACCCAGGGTCTTCAAGTTTTTCCATACCTGGACGACTGGCTCATCAAGGCCCCCTCTCAACAAAGGATTATTGCAGCGACCCAACAGACTATTACGTTCCTCCAATGTCTGAGGTTCGAAGTCAACTTTCCGAAGTCCCAGTTCAGCCCCTCTCAGTCTCTTCAGTTCATAGGGGCCATTCTAGACACTGTCAAGCTCAGAGCGTTTCTGCCTCCACCACGTTGGGATGCCCTCATTCGCCTTTGCCATCAAGTGTCTCATCTCACATCAATTTCAGCAAGACAAATGATGTTTCTGCTTGGTCACATGACTTCTACAGTTCACGTGACACCTTTTGCCAGACTTCACCTTCGCATACCTCAGTGGACCCTGGCATCTCAGTGGCAACAAGCCACCGACCCCCTTTCTCAACAAATTACAGTAACTCCTATGTTGAGGCAGTCTCTCCACTGGTGGATGCTCTCTTCCAATCTTTCCAGAGGTTTGTTGTTCCACACTCTCCCTCATCAGAAGGTTCTCACAACAGACTCGTCAACCTATGCATGAGGAGCTCATCTAGACGGTTTCCGTACCCAAGGCCATTGGTCTCCCGCAGACCGTCTTTGTCACATAAGTCTGTTGGAACTCGGAGTGATTTTCAATGCTCTCAAAGCTTTTCAACACCTTCTTCACGACAAGGTAGTCCTGGTCCGGGCAGACAACCAAGTCGCCATGTATTATGTCAACAAACAGGGAGGTACGGGATCTCACTCCCTTTGTCAAGAAGCTCTGAAGCTGTGAAGCTCAGAGCTATCTACATTCAAGGTCAGCATAACTGTCTGGCAGACAAATTGAGTCGTCAACTGCAACCACACGAATGGACACTCAATTCCTCGCCTCTGCGTCAGATGTTTGCTCAATGTGGGACTCCTCAGATAGACCTCTTAGCATCTCTCGTCAACAACAAGCTGACTCAGTTCTGCTCCCAGATTTACGCTCCCCAGCATATAGAGGCAGATTCTTTCCTCCTGGACTGGACGGGTCAGTTTCTCTATGCCTTTCCTCCATTCCCTCTGATTCTCAAGACTCTATTCAAACTCAAGACAGAACATGCCACCATGATTCTGATAGCTCCTCGGTGGCCCAGACAACCGTGGTACTCCCTTCTCCTTCAACTCAGCACCAGGGAGCCTCTCCTTCTACAAGTTTTTCCCTCTCTGCTTACTCAGAGTCAAGAATCCTTGCTTCATCGCAATCTGCAGTCTCTACACTTAACAGCTTAGAAACATAGAAATAGACGGCAGATAAGGGCCACGGCCCATCTAGTCTGCCCACCCTAATGACCCTCCCCTACCTTTGCTTAGTGAATAGAACCCACGTGTCGATCCCATTTGGCCTTAAAATCAGGCACGCTGCTGGCCTCAATCACCTGCAGTGGAAGACTATTCCAACGATCAACCACCCTTTCAGTGAAAAAGAATTTCCTGGTGTCACCTCGTAGTTTCCCGCCTCTGATTTTCCACAGATGTCCTCTTGTTGCCGTGGGTCCCTTTAAAAAGAAGATATCTTCTTCCGCTTCGATACAGCCCATGAGATGCTTGAACGTCTCGATCATGTCCCCCCTCTCTCTGCGCTCCTCGAGCGAGTATAGCTGCAGTTTGTCTAACCGTTCTTCGTACGGGAGATCTTTTAGTCCCGAGACCATCCGGGTGGCCATTCTCTGAACCGACTCCAATCTCAGCACATCTTTGCGATAATGTGGCCTCCAGAATTGCACACAGTATTCCAGGTGGGGCCTCACCATGGATCTATACAATGGCATAATGACTTCTGGCTTCTGGCTGACGAAACCCCTGCGTATGCAACCTAGGATCTGTCTTGCCTTGGATGAGGCCTGCTCTACCTGACTGGCAGCCTTCATGTCCTCACTGACGATCACCCCCAAGTCTCGTTCTGCTACCGTTCTTGTTAGGATCTCACCATTAAGGGTATAAGTCTTGTATGGATTATGGTTGCCTAGGTGCATGACTTTGCATTTTTTGGCATTAAAGCTTGGTACCTTTCAATCTAACTGACTCTCTCTACAGTTTTCTCAATCTGTACAGGACATTTTGGTAGCTTCCAGAAAGCCATCCACTAGGCAGTGTTACAGCCAGAAATGGACTCGATTTTCTACTTGGTGTTCTACTCACCAAATAGAGCCAATGTCTACATCCTTGGCTTCGGTTTTGAATTATTTACTTCACTTATCACAATCTGGACTCCAGTCTACATCTATTCGAGTCTATCTCAGTGCGATTGCTGCTTTTCATCAACCTCTTGATGGGAAACCTCCATCTGCACATCCTGTGGTTTCCCGCTTCATGAAAGGACTTTTTAATGTTCATCCATCGCTCAAACCACCTCCATTGGTCTGGGATCTCAATGTTGTCCTGGCTCAATTGATGAAGCTTCCATTTGAACCAATTGATAAGGCTCATCTCAAGTATCTTACTTGGAAAGTAGTTTTCTGATTACCCTCACGTCTGCTCAAAGAGTCATTGAGTTACAAGCTTTGGTTGCGGATCCATCTTTCACAGTTTTCCACCATGACAAAGTGGTCCTCCGTACTCATCCAAAATTCTTGCCTAAAGTTGTCTCAGAATTTCACATTAATCAATCTATTGTTCTTCCAGTATTTTTTCCAAAGCCTCATTTTCATCCTGGAGAAGTGGCGCTCCATACTTTGGACTGTAAATGTGCCTTGGCTTTCTACTTGCAACGCACTCAACCTCACAGAACAGCCCCACAACTTTTCATCTCCTTCGATCCAAATAAATTGGGGCATCCTGTCTCGAAGTGAACCATATCCAACTGGATGGCTGCTTGCATCTCTTTCTGCTATGCTTAGGCTGGTCTCCCTCTGCAGGGTCGAGTCACGGGCCACAGAGTTAGAGCAATGGCAGCGTCTGTAGCTTTACTCAGATCAACTCCTATTGAGGAAATCTGCAAGGCTGCCACTTGGTCCTCGGTTCATACATTCACCTCTCAGTACTGTCTGGATACTTTCTCCAGAAGGGATGGCCATTTTGGCCAGTCTGTTTTACAGAATCTTTTTTCTTAACTTGCCAACTCTCCCTCCATCCCATTATGCTTAGCTTGGAGGTCACCCACTGTTGAGAATACGCTACCTGCTTGTCCTGGGATAAAGCACAGTTACTTACCATAACAATTGCTATCCAGGGACAGCAGGCAGATATTCTCACAACCCACCCTCCTCCCCTGGTTGGCTTTTTAGCTAGCTATCTGAACTGAGGTACCTCACAGGAGACGCGCACCCTGACTCGGGCGGGAAGGCACTCGCGCATGCTCAGTGCAGCACTCATAAGCTCTTATGAAGATCTTCAAGCAAGTCTGCTTGCGAGGCTCTGTCAGTGACGTCACCCACTGTTGAGAATATCTGCCTTCTGTCCCTGGATAACAACTGTTACAGTAAGTAACTGTGCTATATTAAAAATAAGGTTTTGCACAAACACCATTACACTCAGTTGATCACATCAGTGATACTATAGACAGCAATTTGCATCTTCAATCACAGGTAAAACATATTCCCTTTATTCATTTTGTTAAAGTTGTTACATATGTTAAAGGAAAATGTCTTCTTTTGATGGTGCTTAAAATTGTAAATAATGAAAATACCTTCAAACCTAACTTTATTTTTATTCACATATAATCAAAATAAAGGTTAGATGGAAGGGACGCCCTGGATGGGGACTACGCTATGTTATGCTGTGTGCTAATGGTGTCTTATATACCGCTGTATCGCCTGTTGGATTCAGAGTGGTTTACAAACAGATGATTAGATATATGACTGATTTCCATATGTGGGCAAAATGCTTTGCAAGAAAATGCGCATCTATGGACTTGTGACCCTTAACTGTAATACTGTAATATTACAATTAGAGGTTTCGGTGGGAGTGAATGTGCCTTGCTTCCAACCCACTAGACCCAAGGACTAATAAATCCAGGTAGTGTATCAGGGGTGGGGGCATGATGGGGTGGACATTTTGGGACTTCTGCCCTTTGAGAGTGGGGTTGAAAACACATGGTAGGTGCTTAACGGGGGTTCTTGTATTGCAGAGGATCTATTAGAGGGGGAATGAATCAGTGGGATTGATGCTACAGAAGGGGTGCGTGTACATGGGGGAGATTTGATGTTGCTCGGGGTGTCTGCATGGGGGTTGGGGAGTCATGGAGCTCAGAGGGCATGTATGAATGCAATGATGCCAGTCAGGGCCTGTCCACAGAGGGGCAGAGCAGTAATTTGGAAAGCTGCTTCTATTGGTCTGATGCTGTAAGGTATTTCTTATGTTCATAAGAATGAAGGGCTGGACTAAAAGTGCTTTTATTATTTGTTAGGTTATAGTTCAATGCCCATTATTTGTATTTAGTATTCAATCAAATAATAATTTTCATTATTTGTATTGAAAAGACAGGCTGCTAATCTTTTCATAAACAAGCTGACCTCATGACAGTCCAATTGCTGTTATAATTTAGGTTTATTAACAATAAACAAAAGGCAACTCACATGAAACAACAAAAGTACAGCACGAATCCGTTCTCCGGGCTATGCCAGCCAGAATCCTCTCCGGGCTATGCCAGCCAGAATGCCACTTATATACTTTTAGTTCAGTAGCCTAAGGTACCACCTAGTTACAGATTATATACTCACTTTCCATTGGTTTGTCACATGCATCACTTCTATTGGCTATACATTTATCATGGAGCCATATTGAAGCATGACATCACCTAGTGTCAAAACTGACCTTTCTATTTCTCTGACACTGCATTCTTAATACTAAGGCAATAATTGCTGAGGACAGGCCTCCTCTGTCCTGAGCTTGATTGTAGTTTTGATAATTCTTTGGTAGGACATTTTATCCTGTACTGTTGCTTGAGTTTATCCAATGATGTCACAGTCAGCAGATCTCTGCCAGATACTAGAGCATCTTGCCTCCTACTGACAGGCCGAAATATGATTGTCCAGAGGCTTGAATTCATAAGCACAATGTCTCTCTTAGAAGTATAACTTTACTTTTTTGGGTTTCAGGGGTCTTTGCCTACATTTTTATGAGTTTAACCGCGGTATCAGTTAAAGTCAACGGATTTCCTTTTAAGTTATTCCATGGTATAGTGAATCACAGTAGTCTATGTGTGAGATGATCAGTGAATAGATTAGGGTTTGGATAGACGCAGGTTCTAGAACAGAGGTTATGGAACGAATTAAATGCAGTTTGTAGAAGCAGTTTTTAGTCAGTGAGCTAATTTGGTCATGATAGTTGAGATCTTTATCAAAGATGATTCCTAGTAGTTTTAATTTGGATTCGAATTGGAGGGGAGCGGAGTTGATACATATTTGTCCAAATATGGTGTGGTGGGGGTTTTTTTGACTGGGAATAGGATCCCTCATGATTTTGCTATGTTCAATGAAAGTCTGTTGGTTCATAGCCATAAGCTGATTTTGTCCAATTTGAGATTAATTTCTTGGATGTCGTTGATGTTTGCTAGATGAAGAAGTTGAATGTCATCGGCGTAGGCAAAAGGGATGAATCCAGTAGATTGAGCTAAAGTCAAGAGAGGGGCTAAGAAAATATTGAATAGTAGGAGGGAGAGAATAGAACCTTGTGGGACACCATAGGTTTGAAAGATTGGGGAAGAGGATGTTCCTTATAGAGTTTACTTGAAAATTCCGATCGGTGAAGTAAGAGGAAAACCAAAGAAGAGCGGAGTCAGTAATGCCACTGTTTTTAAGACGGTTGAGGAGAAGGTTGTGATCAATCGTGTCGAAGGCAGCCGGTAGATCAAGGGATATCAAGAGAACTGATTTTCTGTGATCATGAAAGTAGTAAATGGTGGTGGTGGTGAAGCCAAGTAAAGACAGTTCAGTTGAGGAGTTATTGTAAAACCCAGTTTGGTTTGGATGAAGGACATTTGTTTGTTCGAAAAATTCAGAGAGTTGGCGAAAAAGAATTTTTTTAGTGAGTTTGGAATTAAGGGTAGATTGGCAATAGGCCGGTAATTAGAGCATTGGGTTTCATCTAGGTTTTGGTTTTTTAGTTTGGAAAAACTAGGGCTCATTTCCAAGATTTATGGAGAACATTAGTTGAAAGACTTTGAGTGATCATTTCTTGCATAGAAGGTAGAATATTCTATAAGGGATTGTTAGAGGTATGTAGGGATGGAGATCTGATAAGTTCTGATCCAGGGCATCATAACATGGGCAGGGTCAGCACACAGGCGGTTCTGAACACAGGTCAGGTCGGCACACTGATCTAGGCCTTGTGTGCGGATCTAGGCCTGTGTTTGAATCTGAGGCCCTGTTTCTCATTCCCTCTCCTTCCTGCCATATATACTTAAGCAAGGACAAGGTTTGCACCTTGTGATAGAATGCTGAGGCATTTCTCCTCCCTTCCTGTCACATATTAACCTGACACACATTTACCCTTATTCCTTATCTTGTTTAAGCATTCCTTATATGGGCAACAATCAGACTTTGCCTTTGTGCCAAAGCAGACCCTGACTTAAGGCTAATCAAGAAAGCTTAAGAAGCATGCATTATAACCTTTGGACTGTCACATGCCATAGTAAGATTTGACAAACCTCCGTTCAAACGTATATGAAAAGGCTGATTGCTTCCTTAGAAATCTGGTCAATAAAGTTAGAATTGTTTCTAAGGTATTTGGCTGTTTGTCTTTCAAATCCAACATCTAGTTTAACTGAGTGTTCATAATGTTTGGAAAGCACTTCTTTTTTGTTTTTTTCATAAGACCTCAGAACCACCACTCCTCCGTCCCACCAAAGTGTATATACGGGGAGTTACAAATGGTGAAATCCTCACCGGTCTCTTCAAAGTTTTAAAAACATGCATTTCTTAGTGTATTATTACTTAACTTAGTAATGGTGAAATCTTGTTTTTCATGCGGACTGAACGGTAAGACCCGACATGTTTCACTGAAGTTTTGTCAGGGGTCTACCCTAAAATAGATAAAATTATATGTATTAGTGTCCCTCTCAAACCATTGCCTATGTGAATCAAACTAAATGGAAAAATTTCCTGACTTACCACTACCACAGCCGTGCACTTCCTCCGGGGCCTATGGACCCCATCATCTCCACATTTCGAGACTTAGTCCTGAGGGATTTGACCCCCATTGAAAGTTCTTGGAGGTACCACAAGATTCCTAAAAACCTGTCGGACACTCAAGGACAGGTGATGATCCTAGTTCAGAGGATCTGGAGAGCTTGTGAACGAGATGTTGAAGTTTGATCGAATGTCTTTTTATTTTTTGGCCAAATCGCGCTGCTGATCGTGCCGCTCAGCTGCAGAAACTGGATCCGCGCAGCCAGTTAGCAGCGGGGCAGGAGTTCGGAAAACTTGCTCCTGCTCGCTGAACCTCCACCAGGGTTCGTCAGAGGTATGATAGGGGAGAGCCTGGCGGCAGCCTAAAAAATTCTGGGAGGGGACATTGGCCCAAATATAAACCTGGACCCCCATTTTTGGGCCAATTTTTTGGCCACATAATCCCGGTTTATATTCGAGTATATACGGTACATCCGATTTTATATATAGAGATAAGGAAGCTCACTGATATTGAAATGAGACTGATAATGTTTTGGACTATTTAGAGTGGGAACTAGACTAGCAAGATGAGTAAAGAGGGCTGATATGAATTTATTGAGATTTGAGAGATCTAAAACGGTTCCTCTGAAGGTTTTGAGTATTTTTATTTATTGAAGTTGGTGAAATTCTTTATGCTAGAAATTGTGTTTAGTCTTGAATTTGAGAGAATCCCACAATAAATATTTTTGGGAAACATAATGCAAAATTTTCTTTCCCCAGGAACAGGCTCTCCTCCCGCCACCCCTGACATTATATCTCACATTGAACAAGGGGAAGAGCCCTACATCAAGGATGAGCCAGGATCAGAGGAAAGAGAAACTGGGAGAAGCAGCTGGTCAGGTGAGTGCAGTAATAAGAGGGACGGGGGTGAACCTGCTGAGATAAAGTCTGACATTGTAACCTAAATTTCCAAACCAGGCTCATCTTTAGCTGAACATGCATGAGATACTCTGGTTCTTATATGAGGGGCAAAGATCCCGTACCTGGATGACTGGCTGATCAGAGCCTCTTCCCTGCTGGAGGGGCGCAGAGCAGCGGTGCAACAGTGGTTCAACTGCTGGAGTGTCTTGGCTGGGTGCTCAACTTGAAGAAGAGTCACCTCGAGCCGATGCAAGAATTGGAGTACCTGGGAGTCTAGTTTCACATGACCAGGAACCAGGTGTTCCTTCCAGACCCCAGGAAGTTCAAGATCCGGAACCCCATTCAGGACATGTTAGCAGTTCCGGCTCCTGCGGCCTGGCAATATCTACAGGTCCTGGGTCTCTGGTTGTGACCATAGCTGTGATCCCGTGGGCTAGAGTACGGCTTCGGCCCCTTCAGCAGTCACTGTTCTCTCAGTGGAATCCACAGTGGGATCCCCTGAGCTTACCTCGTACCTCGTCAAAGAGAAGAAAAGAGCATTTCTCGTATACAAATGCTCGGGGGAAAAAGAAGCAAACATTGTATACAGGGCAAAGTCTGCAGCGGTCAAAACAGCAGTCAGGGAAGCCAAACTTCGAATGGAAGAAAATCTAGCGAAAAACATTAAGAAAGGGAACAAATCCTTCTTCAGGTACATTAGCGACAGGAAAAAGAACGCAAACGGGGTAGTACGCCTTAGAACGCCAGAAGGGAACTATGTGGAAACAGATTCCGATAAGGCCAAACTGCTGAATGATTACTTCTGTTCAGTCTTCACCTGCGAAGCACCAGGACACGGGCCACGGCTTGAAGCAAAGCAAAGCATGGAAGACCCATTTCAGAATTTTGATTTCACACCAGAAGATGTTTACAGAGAACTGTCGAGACTCAAGGTGAACAAAGCCATGGGACCGGACAATTTGCATCCAAGAGTGCTCAGAGAGCTATGCGATGTTTTGGCGGAACCGTTAGCCATGCTCTTCAATCTCTCCCTAAGTACGGGGAGAGTCCCCCTGGACTGGAAAACTGCCAATGTTGTTCCTCTGCACAAAAAGGGTTGCAGAGCGGAGGCTGCGAATTACAGACCAGTAAGTCTCACATCAATAGTGTGTAAACTCATGGAAATTCTACTTAAAGGCAAATTAGACACGATATTGGATGAGGGAAATCTGAGGGATCCCTGTCAACATGGATTCACTAGGGGCAGGTCATGCCAATCCAATCTCATCAGCTTCTTTGACTGGGTGACAGGAAAACTAGACTCGGGAGAGTCTCTGGACATAGTGTACTTGGATTTCAGTAAAGCTTTTGACAGTGTCCCGCACCGTAGACTATTAAACAAGATGAAATCAATGGGGTTGGGTGAGAAACTAACTGCATGGGTCAATGATTGGCTGAGTGGAAGACTTCAGAGGGTGGTGGTCAACGGCACCCTCTCTGAGACATCGAAGGTGACTAGCGGAGTGCCGCAGGGATCAGTACTGGGACCGTCCCTTTTCAACATATTCATAAGGGACTTGACCCGGGGGCTTCAGGGAAAAGTAGCACTGTTCGCCGACGACGCCAAACTGTGTAACATAGTAAGTGAAAGCAATCTCAAGGATAATATGACGCAGGATCTGATCACGCTGGAAAACTGGTCCTCGACATGGCAGCTGGGATTCAACGCTAAGAAGTGTAAGGTCATGCATCTCGGCAGCAGAAATCCATGCAGAACATACATCTTGAATGGAGAAGCACTAGCTAGGACTTCAGAGGAACGGGACTTGGGAGTAATCATCAGTGCAGACATGAAAGCTGCCAAACAAGTAGAGAAGGCCTCGTCCAAGGCAAAGCAAATGATGGGATGTATCAAGAGAAGCTTCGTCAGCCGCAAACCTGAAGTCATAATGCCACTGTATAGAGCCATGGTGAGACCTCATCTGGAATACTGTGTGCAATTCTGGAGGCCACATTACCGTAAAGATGTGCTTCGAGCCGAGTCGGTCCAGCGGATGGCCACTAGAATGGTCTCCGGACTCAAGGGTCTCTCATACGAAGAAAGACTGGGCAAATTACAGCTCTATACTCTAGAGGAACGCAGGGAAAGGGGTGACATGATTGAGACATTTAAATACGTCACAGGTCGTGTAGAGCTGGAAGACGACATATTCGTTCCCAAGGGACCCTCGGTCACAAGGGGGCACCCGCTTAAACTTAGAGGAGGGAAATTTAGTAGTGACACCAGGAAGTACTTCTTCACAGAAAGGGTGGTGGATCAATGGAACAGACTTCCGGTGCAGGTGATCAAGGCCACCAGCGTGCTCGACTTTAAGAATAAATGGGACATCCACGTGGGATCCCTACGAAGGTCGAGCTAAGGAACTAAGTCATATGCACTCAGACTTAATGGGGTGGGTCAGTAGAGTGGGCAGACTTGATGGGCTGTAGCCCTTTTCTGCCGTCATCTTTCTATGTTTCTATGTTTCTACCTTTGCCTTGCACAGTGGCAGCCCACAACAGCATGCAATGGTGGTTGATCCTGGTGACTCTGGACAGAGGATTTCTTCTGAGGGTTCTGGTATGTGTGACCCTGTCTATGGACATGAGTCTTTACAGTGTGTGGGGGGGGCGGGCAGTCTGATGGTCTGCCCCGGCGCAGAGCCGGTGGTCCGCCCTGAAGAGTAGATGGTTGGGAAATCATCTGGAACTGCGGGCGATGCAACTAGCCCTGCTACATTTTCAGGAGTGTCTCCATCATCAAGCTGTCCGAGTGTTCTCGGACAATGTGACAGCAGTGGCCTCTGTCACCAGGAAGGGAGGCACCAAGAGTCCTCTCCTGAGCCTGGAAACTCAGCTGCTCTTTTCCTGGGAGTGATAAGCACCACGCAGCTCACGTAATGGGCTTAGACAGCGTACAGGCAGACTTTCTAAGTTGGCAGATCCAGGACCCGGGAGAATGGTCCCTGTCCAGCCAAGCGTTCGAGTCCATTCAGCAGTGGAGCTGACGAACATTCGCTCTGATGGTTCTGCAGGGAACCGGACGGCGGCCTGATTTTTCAGCCTTGGCCTTGAGGAGGCCTTATCTATGTCTTTCCTCCATGGCCCATGTTAGGGTGTGTTCTGCGCCATGTGGCTTCTCACGTGGGCCAGGTGATACTTGTGACCCCGGACTGACCACGGAGGCTATGGTATTCAGACTTGGTGTGTCTGAGCACGGAGAGGGGTCTGCGACTTCCCTACCATCTGTGTCTCCTCACGCAGGGCTCCTTAGCGTTCCAAAATCCAGGCCGCTTTGATCTTACAGCTTGGCTCCTGAGTGCGTGGTGTTGACAGCCAGGGGCTATTCGATTGTGATCATCGCTACATTTCTCCAGAGTAATCAAAAGTCCACTGTAGCGGCCTATGTGAAGGCCTCTGAAGTCACTTCCTAGGCACGGTTCCCTCGCTATGCCACTGCTCCTTCCTATTCCTTGACATTCTAATTTTCTCAGACATATTTCATGAGGTACTTTGAAATTCTAAATACACAATATGAAGCGGTTCACTTTTACCCACGTGTTCATTCACCTCTTCAAAGAGATGCAGTAGATTGGCGAAGCAAGATTTCCCTTGACTAAAACCATGTTGGCTTTCTCTCATTAATTCATGCTTACATATGTGTTCTCAACAAGCAAGGGATACGTAATAATAAATCTTATCATCAAGGACAATGTGATACAATGTAACAACCAGCAATAGTCCTCAGTGGTTCTCAATTTAAATACAATATACACTTCTCCCTCCGTATTCGCTGTGATAAGGGATTAACAGAACCGCAAATACAGAAAAACTCCAAATAATTTTTTCATATATTATTCACTGTTTTCTATTAAAAACCATTCTGAATGTAGTGAAACTGCGAATAATGTGGTGGGAGACCTGGTCTGTTCCTGAAGGAGAGACAAAACATGGTGAAGAAAGTGCTGGGAATCATAGATTTTCTCTATGCAAGCTGATATCATTTGGGGAGAGGAGCCAGCAAGCTAAAAACCGTGAATAATCAAAACTGCGAATGCTGAAACTGTGAATACAGAGGGAGAAGTGTAGCATGTTTTTTAAGTGCTCAGAAAAAAAGATTTGTGAGAGACCAGACATAGAGCAAGGCTCCAGCAGCAGAAAATCTCTCCTTTTTCAATCATAGCACATAACATAGCTTTTCATTTGATAAGTTTGCAATGTCTTTATAAGTTTGTCCACAGGTGCAATTTATTGTTTTTCTAAAAGATGGCACTGGGTCATTTGAAGGCACGAGGAATAATACACTGTGGAGACTGTCCATGTGGAATTCACCAGGGCCTATGGACCCGCCATCTGCTCATTTTTCAACATCTTGTGGAGGCAGACATTGACCAGTTGGAACTGAGTCCATGCAGGGACAAAATGAATGTTACATCAGAACATCGGGCAGCGTTAAAGAACTTTTTGTAAACCGTTTTGGAATACAATGGTATATAAATTTTAAAAATCAATCAATCAATCTATAGTTGTCTGCTCTGTGGACAAAGGGGATGGAGTTGTCATTTTAGACACTGAAGACTACATCTCTAAAGTTATGCGTCAACTCATGGACACTACGTATTGTTTACAGCTTGATGCAGACCCTACTTTGCATTTGGTCGAGATGGTCCAACAGTACATTAGTGATTTCTATTCCGCCAATACCTTGCAGTTCAAGGCGGATTACATAAAAGTTTTCAGAGATTACATAAAGTTTACAGGAATAGCATAAGAGATGTCATAAGAGTTACATAAGAATTACCAAAGAGTTGTTGAGATCTTAAGGTGATAAATGTTGGGTAATAAGAATTACCAAAGAGTTATCGAGATCTTAAGGTGGTAAGTGTTGGGTAAATAGAGACATTTTAGCATTAGTTGGTAGTTAGAAGCATATTAGAGTATATTAAGGGTATAGAGTGGGTAGGTGGGGTTTGGGTAGGAACTGGTCGTGTTAGATAGGTTTCATGTATTTTTTGAAGAGTGGGGTTTTAGTATCTTTCTTGAAGGTTTTGTAGTCTGTGGTCGATGACAACAGAATGGTGATTTGTCTGTCCAGTTTAATTGCTTTGGTGGCTATTAGGTTGTCATATAGTTTTTTTCGTTTGACATTTTTTGGATGGTGGGTGTGTGAAAAGTGAGTGGGTTCTTCTGTGCCTGGATGAGGAGGATTGAGTTAGTCGGTTATTCCAGTAGGTTGGGCTTTCTCCGTTAATGGCTTTGAATAGTAAGCAGTATAATTTGAAGGGTACTCTTGCTTGTATTGGGAGCCAGTGTGAGTCATGGTATGCTTCTGTGATGTGGTCATATTTTTTCAATGAGTAGATGAGTCTTTGGGCTGTATTTTGTATCATTTGTAATTGTTTTATCATGGTCAGTGTACATGGGAGGTATAGTATGTTGCAGTAGTCTGTTAGTCCAAGGATAAGGGATTGTACCAAAAGTAGGAATTGTTTCCTGTTGAAGAATTTTTGGATTTGTCTTAGATTTCTCATGGTCACGAATGATGCTTTTATTACTTTGCTGATATGTGATTGCATGGTACAGCCTCTGTCAATTAGTACTCCCAGAAGTTTTAGTGTGGGTTGAATAGGGTATGAGAACGAGTTAGATTTGTTAAGGTAGGAGTTTTATTATTTTCTAAGAGGATGAAGTTTGTTTTGTCAGGGTTAAGTTTTAATTTGTTCTCTGTCATCCATGTTGCTACTGTTTCGAGTGTTCTGTGTATTGTGCTTGTCATGGTGGGCTCTGGGTGGTCGAAGGGGAGGAGAATAGTGATGTCGTCTGCTTAGCTGTATGAGGTTATGCCATGTTTGTCTAGGTAGAAGCTGAGGGAGGCTATGTATATATTGAATAGTGTGGATGATTGGGATGATCTCTGGGGAACTCCGCAGGGGTTGAACCATGGTTCTGATTTCTCTTGCTTTGTTTTAACCCTGTAGGTTCTGGATTGTAGGAAGCCTTTGAACCATGAGATTACAATAGAATCTAGAGTTTGTATGAGAATATTGTGATCAACCAGGTCGAAGGCTGCAGAGAGGTCTAGTTGTATGAGCAGGATCTTCTTGCCTGTACAGAGGTATTGTCTGGCAGTGTCCATTAGTGTTCCTAGTAGGGTCTCCGTGCTGTGGTTGGTTCTGAAGCCAGACTGTGTGGGGTGGAGTATAGATTTTTACGACAAGACCATCCAACCATTCCTGTCATTTATTTTGTCCCTAAGGTGCACAAGAGTTTACAAAATCCTCCAGGTCACCCTATAGTATCGGGCATTGACTTGGTTCTGGAGCCCTTATTGGACTTTGTGGATTTTCATCTGAAAAAGGCAGTTTTCTAAAGCGCGTTCATATATTAAGGACACCACCAGCATGTAGAACTTGTCACAAATACAACCTCCAGGTGGCACTTTTATGATCATCCTGGATATTGCAGCACTTTACACTTAACCATCCCCCAAGACTGGGCCATTGAAGTGATCTGCCAGCACTTGCAAGGCTTAGACATACCTGTGTCCCGGGTTGACTTCCTGGTCAACATAGCAAGTATAGCTTTGCAACATAACTACTTCATGTTTGACAGGCATAGGCATATTAGGGCATAGACAGGGGGTGGGTAAGCAGAGTGGGCAGACTTGATGGGCTGTAGCCCTTTTCTGCCGTCATCTTCTATGTTTCTATGTTTCTATGACCATACGTTTGACCTACAAGTGTGTGGTCCTGCCATAGGTGCCACTATGGTCCCCACTATTGCCTGTCTATGTTACCGCATTTGAGAAGTTTTTGTATTCTTCTCAATTTTTTGATCATATATTTCTGTGGAAATGGTTCATAGATGATATCTTCATGATCTGGACTCAGTCTGAGGAGATGTTTAAGATAGTTTTACAGTGGTTTAATGCGTGTGACCAGCATTTGCAGTTTTTGGCCAATGTCCAATTTAAAACTGTTTCCTTCTTGGATATTAATATTAGTAAAGAATAAGCTGCATTTCATACTATCATATTCTGAAAAGCAACAGACCATAACAACCTGCTGCATTTCACCAGTTATCATCCGAGACATAACCTATCCATTGGGCAGTTTTTACATTTGCGGAAATTATGCTCGCCAATGAATGAATATAAGGAGCGTGTGGTGGATATGCGTGCCAGATTTGTGGAGCGTGGCTACCCGGCAAAGGTCATCAATAAAGCTCACAAGCGAGCTTTGTACGCACAAAGTGAATTATTGTTGCAGCAAGGCAGGGAGCAGGAAGCAGATTCTCTAGTATGTTACCTTATTCCCATCGGGCGTTTAACGTTAAAAGCATCATGAAGAAGATACACAGGATGTGATTCAGAGTCGGTCCACCCTGGTAATAACATGCATGAGTGAGATGGACAAGATGTTGATAATGAGACTTTACTTCAAAAATAGGTTAATGAAATTTTGTGGGGATTTGGTTAGGATTTTTCCGGATGTATCTAGGACCACTCAAATGAGAAGGAAAGAATTTCTGAAATTGAAGGACAGAGTTTTGGCCCTGGAGGCATCCTTTTACCTGAAATTTCCCTGTAAATGTCTGGTTAAGTTACAAGATATTGAGTACGCCTTTTGGGATCCTATACAACTACAACAATTTTTAGTTGCAAGAGAACAGAAATGAGATTTGTTTCACCTAGCTGAGAATATGAGGAGAATTAATTCAAATAATATCCCATTTTAAGGAATGATTCAAGGTTCTCTAGTGCGAACTGAGAATTATTGTCCTTTATTTTCTTGAATTTATTTGATTAGAAATAGCAATATGTGCTCCCCATTAATGTGGGCTTAAAAGGAATTATGTATGTATGGTTTGATTATGTATTGTTTTATGTGTTTATCCTTTTTTCCTTTGGAATTATTGGATATTGTAATGTATTCAAAATTTATAAATTAAAAAAAAAGCATCATGAAGGAGCATTGGCATGTGCTGCAGTACACCTCACTGTTCAGCAACCATCCCGATTAGCTTTTTCAAGGGGGTGCAACATCAAAGATCTTGTTGCAAGATCATATTTTGAGAGACCTCAAGGTTGGCCCCTATAAGTGTGGTCACTGCGGTGTGCTCCCATGCTATTGTTACGAAAACGTTCACATATCCTCAACTAGGCAAGGAACGCCATTTGGGATCACATAACGCCTGTGACACCGTTGCAGTGGTTTCTGCCATCAGATGTCCCTTCCCACTGCTGTACATAGGTCACACTGCAAGAGCACTGTGAACTGGAATTATTGAACATTTGAGCAAGATCTGCTGTGGCGATCAGATGGCCCCTTTTGACACAACATTGGACCAAGTGTTCACATGATGCCAAGGATTTGCAGTTTGTGGTGTTTGAAGCACTAAAGCTCCTTCAAGGGGGGGAATTTGCCAGCTGCCCTTTGGAAGAAGGAACAGGAGCGGATTTTCAAATGGCAGAGGTCTGAATAAAGAGGTAGAATGGAAATAGAGCCCTTTTCCTGATTGGGTGGCTCCTCCAGGTCCCGGTTTATATTTTGCATTCATTTGAACATGTTTTTTTTTTTTTTTTTTTACACAGCTCTGCTCACCTCCCCAGATGTATGATGTCACTTCTGGGTGGGTATATCAGTTAATCTAGTTGTGGATGGGGTCTGTGTGAGAAGTGAAAAGAAACAACAGATAGAAACATAGAAACATAGAAAGATGACGGCAGAAAAGGGCTACAGCACATCAAGTCTGCCCACTCTACTGATCCACCCCATTAAGTTTGAGTGCTAACCACAGCTTATGCAACAAATTTTTTATGAAGCTGTTGTATGAAATGCAATACATTAAGAAAATTTGTCTGCTTACATCAGTGGTCTCAGTTATTCTTGCCCATGTCAGCTCAACTCTCAAAATTGCTCTCAAGCGGTCACGGCAAGAGCGACTGGGGATCACCCTTTCTTGACTACACCCCTGAACAGCCAGGAATTGCAAGATAGGCCCAAGTGGGGCATCTACAGGTATGGATGGGAGAAGCAGCAACTCCTGTTGAGAGGGGAGCAGGAGAAATTTTGGCTTCTACTGAAAATGCATGACCAGTTTCAGCCAATATGTAAACCATGGCCATAGCCTTTTGGCTTAAAATGAAATTGAGCCGAAAATGGATTTTGGGCCGTTTCAGCTTCGTCACCAAAGTCAAAATCTGGTCAGCCTTTGCTCCTGCCATTTCCAAGGAACATCTTGTCATTTCACAGACTTGCAGTGTGTGTAGAAAAACATTTCAACAAATGGTTTGGAAATAAGGAACAGATCCATTCTTAAGCCACACATAGAAAATCCCAGTCCTTCTTCTTATAGATTGGTAATATCTTAGAACCCTGCACATGATTAATACCTTTTGTTTATATCCAACAGATCATTGGATCACACAAGAAAGGAAGAGAGAAAAGAAACAAGGAGAGCATCTCATAGAAAGAGAAGAAAGCCAAAGACAATCAGAAAATGTCTGTGAGAATATTTCTCAGGGAACTGAGAGGATTAACACAAAGAATTGTAAGCAGGAATCAAAGGATCAGAGAGACCCTGCAGGAGACTCAAGGGATGGAGTCACTAAGTGTGAGAGAAATGACGGGGAGCTCAGTACCATCCCTGAGGACCAGAGACACCTAGGAGAGAGACCCTTCCAAATGAATCATAGTGATATAGTGACTTCTAAATTCAATCATAGCAAGAGGAAAGGACAAAAACACCAGAAAGAACTTACACGTATTGCATCTAAGAGGAGAATCAACTTTATTCATCTTAAATGTAATACGAGTCAACCCTTGTTTTCAGAATTCCAAATGCACAGAAGGAATCATAAAAATGAAAACTCATCTACATCAAATCTAAAAATTCACCAGGACATCCACACAGGAAACAAAGCATTTACATGTACTGAGTGTAATAAAAGCTTCACTCGACTTTCACGTCTAAAAATTCACCAGAGGATCCACACAGGAGACAAACTATTTACATGTACTGAGTGTAATAAAAGCTTCACTCAGCTTTCAGATCTAAAAAGACACCAAGTGATCCACACAGGAGTCAAACCATATAAATGTACTGAGTGTAATAAAAGCTTCACTCGGCTTTCATGTCTAAAAATTCACCAGAGGATCCACACAGGAGACAATCTATTTACATGTACTGAATGTAATAAAAGCTTTACTCAATATTCACGTCTAAAAATTCACCAGAGGATCCACACAGGCGACAAACCATATACATGTACTGACTATAATAAAAACTTCACTCAATATTCACGTCTAAAAATTCACCAGAGGATCCAAACAGGAGACAAACCATATACATGTACTGAGTGTAATAAAAGCTTCACTCAATATTCACGTCTAAAAATTCACCAGAGGATCCACACAGGAGACAAACTATTTACATGTACTGAGTGTAATAAAAGCTTCACTCAATATTCACATCTAAAAATTCACCAGAGGATCCACACAGGAGATAAACCATTTACATGTACTGAGTGTAATAAAAGCTTCACTCAAGTTTCAAGTCTGAAAATACACCAAATGATCCACACTGGTGAAAAACCATTTACATGCACAGAGTGTAATAAAAGCTTCAATTGTGTCTCGTATCTAAAAATTCACCAGAGGATTCACAGTGGCGAAAAACCATTTACATGTACAGTGTGTAATAAAAGCTTCAATTGTGTCACAAATCTAAAAATTCACCAGAGGATCCACACGGGAGTCAAACCATTTACATGTACTGAGTGTAATAAAAGGTTCACTCAGCTTTCAAGTCTAAAAACACACCAAATGATACATACAGGGCACAAACCATTTACATGTACTGAGTGTAATAAAAGCTTCACTCAGCTTTCAAATCTAAAAACACACCAAATGATACACACAGGG
This sequence comes from Geotrypetes seraphini, assembly GCF_902459505.1. NCBI lineage: Eukaryota > Metazoa > Chordata > Amphibia > Gymnophiona > Dermophiidae > Geotrypetes > Geotrypetes seraphini. The sequence goes on from NC_047085.1 coordinate 505,458,687, forward strand.
CACAAACCATTTCCATGTACTGAGTGTAATAAAAGCTTCAGTTGTCTTTCAGATCTAAAAAGTCACCAAATGACCCACACAGGGCACAAACCATTTACATGTACAGAGTGTAATAAAAGCTTCACTCGGCTTTCACATCTAAAAATTCACCAGAGGATCCACACAGGAGACAACCTATTTACATGTACTGAGTGTAATAAAAGCTTCACTCAACATTCGCGTCTAAAAATTCACCAGAGGATCCACACAGGAGACAAACCATTTACATGTACTGAGTGTAATAAACGCTTCACTCAGCTTTCAAGTCTAAAAATACACCAAATGATACATATGGGGCACAAACCTTTTACATGTACTGAGTGTAATAAAAGCTTCATTTGTCTTTCAGATCTAAAAATTCACCAGAGGATCCACACAGGAGACAAACCATTTACATGTACTGAGTGTAATAAAAGCTTCATTCGGCTTTCATGTCTAAAAAGACACCAAATGATCCACACTGAGCACATACCATTTACATGCACTGAGTGTAATAAAAGTTTCACTCGGCTTTCTTGTCTAAAAAGACACCAAATGATCCACACAGAGCACATACCATTTACATGCACAGAGTGTAATAAAAGCTTCACTCGGCTTTCAAGTCTAAAAACACACCAAATGATACATACGGGGCACAAACCATTTACATGTACAGAGTGTAATAAAAGCTTCACTTGGCTTTCTGGTCTAAAAATTCACAAGAGGATCCACACAGGGCACAGACCATTTACTTGTTCTGAGTAAACTAAAACTTGAGTTTATAGACCATGCCATCTCTATGATAATAAAGCTCGACTCGGTTTACAGTTGATAAAATACAAAGAAATAGTGGGGTGAAGACTTTACAATTTGGAGAATAGCCAAGTTTTTAGATATTTATGAAAGGTTTGAAGTGAACCTAGTTCTCTCAGCCACAAAGAGATATTATTCCAGAGTTCAGTTATTTTGAAAGAAAATGACTTCCCCAGTTTTTGCCTGTCAGAAAAGGGAAGGACAATTTAAGTTTTTGCTGAGTTCTAACTAGACCGAATCTTTTGGAATTCCAAGACAGAGGAATTAGTAAAGGACAAATGCCGAACAAGATCTTAAAGGTTTTACAATCACATTTGAATTGTATCCTAGAATCGGGAGCCAGTGAAGTTTGGCTAGTAGTGGAAAAACGTGCTCAAATTTGCTTTTACCAAAAGTCAACCTAGCTGCAATATTTTGAATCAGCTGAAGTCTCCGCAGGCTATTCTTGGTTAGTCTTAGGTAGATAGAATTACAATAGTCTAACCGTGAGAGGATAATCGATTGAACGAGGACAGAAAAAATGCTGATGATGGAAACAAGACCTGATTTTCCTCAGCATATCATGACTGAGGAAGCATTTGGTCACTAAGCAATTAATATGTTCATTAAACATGTAATAAAAGCTTAATTTGGCTTTCAGTTATAAAAATTCACCAGAGCATCCACATGGGAGACAAGCCATTTACATGTACTAAGAGTAATAAAAGCTTCACTTCAAAGCTAAAAATTCATCAGATGAGCCACACAGGAGACAAACCATTTACATGTACTGAGGGCCAGATGCACTAAAGCCTGCGATCATTGCTAAACTTATTCTAACATCTTTATTGATGATCGCATTTGTTGACCTGATGCAAAAAAAAGCTCACTGCCTGATTCTCTGTACGATTGCTTATTCCCCAATCCAACCATTCAAATAAGCTAATTAATATTGGAAACATGATGGCAGATAAAGGCCAAAATGGCCCATCTAGTCTGCCCATCCGCAGTAACCATTATCTCTTTCTCTCTCTTTGAGAGATCCCATGTGCCTATCCCAGGCCCTCTTGAGTTAAGACACAGTCTCTGTTTCCATCACCTCTTCTGGGAGACTGTTCCACGCATCTACCACCCTTTCTGTAAAAAAAGTATTTCCTCAGATTACTCCGGAGCCTCTCACCTCTTAACTTCATCCTATGCCCTCTCATTGCAAAGTTTCCTTTCAAATGAAAGAGACTCAACTCTTGCACATTTACATTACGTAGGTATTTAAACGTCTCTATCATATCTCCCCTCTCCCGCCTTTCTTCCAAAGTATACAGATTGAGATAGTAACATAGTAGATGATGGCAGATAAAGACCCGAATGGTCCATCCAATCTGCCTAACTTGAAGCCCTCCCCAGCCCATCTTCAACCACACAGCCATTTACAGACACAGACCGTGCAAGTCTGCCCAGTACTGGCCTTAGTTCTTCAATATTTACTATTATTTTCTGATTCTAGATCCTTTGTGTTCATCCCACGCTTCTTTGAACTCAGTCACCGTTTTCCTCTCCACCACCTCTCTCGGGAGTGCATTCCAGGCATCCACCACCCTCTCCGTGAAGTAGAATTTCCTTACATTGCTCTTGAGTCCATCACCTCTCAACCTCAAATTATGGCCTCTGGTTTTACTACTATGCTATGTTAACTAGCAGAACGATTGATGCTTTAACATGGCTTCCTGTTGCACTAAAAAAAGTTATCGCTTTCAGCGGTTCAAAAAAAGCTACTGGTCAAAACCAGTTGCTTACCTGTCAAAGTACTATTTTTATTTTAATGTATCTTTAATCTATCTTCATTGTAAACCGCTTTGAACCTCACGGTATAGCGGTATATAAGAAATCAAATCAAATCTAACCTTTTTTTTTTAATGGGCACAAATGCTCTGCATGTTATACATGCATATCTGGCACATTAGAAAAAGAAAAAAAGCATCCCCCCCACCCTGTCGATGATGGCCCTCCCTGGTGAACTCCCCCTCCCCCCAAAAAAAACGGCAGGAGGAATGCCCACTTCCTTCTGTTATGCTGACCCCTCCACAACCCCCGGCAAAGAAGATTGACATGAGGGATGCCCACTCCCTCCTGACAATATGACTCCCCCTCCTAAACAGCAGCAATATGGCAGGAAGGATGCCCACTCCCACACCATGCACCCCCATGAAACACCCCTCCCCTCACCTTTCCAAGAAAAAGGAAGGAGGGATGCCCACTCCCTTCTGCCACCAATGGTCCCCCCCACCCGAACCCCTCACACCATACCTTTTTAGAGACGGAGCAGGATGCAAGCTCAGTTTGTCCCATTCATAGGCCCGCTGTTCCAAAATAGCTGGCCTTTCTCGTCCCTGTGTATGTGTTGCATGAGGAGGGGCCTTAGGTGTTTGAGCCAATCGGTCATAGGCTCCTCTCTGTATCCCTTGATACAAGGGGGGAGGAATCTAAGGCCCTGATTGGCTCAGTCAAGTAGCCAAGAGAGCAGCCTCTCAAGAGGTGAGTTGTTGCAATATTTTATCCGGTCTGGGTTCTAGAGCACGCACCACGATCATGGCAGGTACTACTGAGGGGCCTTCTGCCATCTTGTCATCCACAAGGTGCTGTTTATTTGTCTTTTTTCGCTTTGGCCGCCATATTAATATCCTGCTTGTGCGCAAATTTGTCAATATATGAGTATAATTAATCATCAATTTCAAATTTTGCTCGAAAGCTCCTAATAAATGGAGAAATTAGGGCTATTGGTGGTGGAAAAACCCAAGCAATGCAGAAACACGTCTGCCCCTGCTCACTGCATCACTTGATCTCCTAAGTTAGGCATGGTTTATAAAATAGAACTTCGTGGGTGGATGAGGTTTATTTTACTTCTTCACCGGGGTGTCACGGTGTTATTGTGGTGCTGGTCCATAAGTCTTCGCCGCTTGGAGTTCAGGTCCTCGATAAGTCTTCAGATGGCAGATATCTTCTCTTATGTTTGATGGGAGATTGGCGCTATTTGATGCTGGTTGTCTATGGCCCAAATTCATCCGAAGCCTCTTTTTTTGACTCAACTTTGCTCCTGTTATTCTGGGGACCCTCTTATCCTTGTGGGTGACTTCAACTTGATTCTGGACCCCGCTTCTGATAAGTCTGGCCCCTACTTCTTTGGGGGTGAAGGGCCGTCCACTTTCTGATTTTTGTGATGCCCTTTTTTACCATAATTTGTGGTACTGTTACACGTTAAACCTCCCCTTGATAAATATAAAAGCCGTCTTTTCCTGGTTTTGACTGGAATAGCTGTTCAATTGATCATGAAAAATTGGAAAAGCCATGATAGATTAAACTACACATTTTGGTGGACAAATGTATGTAATACATACAAATATGAGAGAATGAAAGCAGAATGTTTGGGGTCCAGTGTTTCATTTAACAAAGTATGGAGTCCATTGGCTTTATTTGCTGCTTCGCATTAATGGTTTATGTATTTTTCTCTAAGTTTTTCCTTACACATCCGGGGGGGGGAGGGGGAGGGAGAGGTAATTGAGAAATTGATATTAAGTCTTCATATCAATGTAATAAATAAAGTTGTCTTGTATTATTAATAATTGATAGAAGGGTGGGTGGGTAAAGTTATGGTTCTATATACTAATTGTATAAAATGGTGTAATCTCTGTAATATTTTTCTGTATTCAATCAAATGTACTACACTGTTGTAGTTTATAAAATAATAAAATTTTTACAAAAAAAAAGACAATTGGTTGTGGAACGCGCCATATCAATGATCTCTTTCAGGGTACTTCCACTTTTACTAACACCTCTTTGGAACTTTCTTGTTTTCAAACTACTCATTTTAGTGTGTATCTTCATTCTGCTCCTTCTACTCAGCCTGGGCTCCTTCCCCACACAGTATTACACCATCCTCTACGGCGGGTCTGGCACTGGATCTGTAAATTTCACTCTGTCAGTCCTACTATTTCTCCTTTCTTATCTCTCCGTTTCAATGGTAATTTCCCTCCTGGGGTGGATGGGGCCAGTTTTGCCAGATGGGAAGCAAAGGGGATTCATTATTTGTTTCAATTGCTGGAGGATGATGGGAGGATCAAATCTTATGACCAGCTGCGAGAAGATTTTGATCTCCCTCGCACTGATGGATTTGCTTAAATGCAGATTCATCATTACCTTAATTCCTTACAATCTTGCCATTTATCGGCTTCTTGTCAGGAGTTGTCAACGGCATTTACCATTGAATCCCAGCTCCCTGTTCCTCTTAAATTCCATCATAGACATTTGAAGGATGAGTCCCCTTTGCTTGACCATGCTAGATTGCGGGATGCTTGGGCTCATGATCTCAATATTGACCTGCCTACAGATACGATATTGAATGCTGTTAAAAAATTGACTGCTTTTCATAAATATACTACTTTTTGGAACAACACTATAAGTTGGTCTTACGATTGTACATTTCTCCTAAGAGGGCTCACCTCTCTGGGTTCTGAGTGTTGGCTGCCTGCCTTCGTTGTCATGCACCTGAGGCTGGTTTGGGACATATGTCCTACCATTAGATCCTTTTGGGATGCCATACTTCTGTTTGTGGAGCGCCTCTGGAATGTTACTATACAATGCTCCTTTGCTCTTATTTGGTGCCTCTCCCCATTATTATCCTTGCCGACGGGGTGCTGCTGCTTTTCTCAAGTGGACGGTCCTGGTCGCTCTGAAATGCATTTTTGCTCAAATGGTTGGAGGTGGACGCTCCTGACTCTTCCCTCTGGCGGTGTCTCCTGATTACACTCCTGAGGTGGGAATGAAGGGATGTGCTGGACTTTTCCTCGCCTCCGGGATGCTCTTTTCAGCGCACTTGGGAGCCATTTTGGAATACTATGACCCCTGGCTTGTAGCCGCTTATTGAACTGTTGACCTGTGGTTCTTTGCACCTTCTAAAGCTCTTTGCATATGTATGAGCCACTGTATCTGATTTCTTCTGTGGTTCACTTTGGGGCTTGTAGCTTGAAGGAGGACTGGGGGTGGGGAGCCTGGGGGGGTTTGGGGTTAGACAGGTAAGCGACTGGTCTTGACCAATCGCTTTTTTTGAATTGATATCTTTTTTAGTGCAACAGGAAGCCATGTTAAAGCATCAATCGCTCTGCTAGTTAACATAGCATAGTAGTAAAACCAGAGGTCATAATTTGAGGTTGAGAGGTGGTGGACTCAAGAGCAATGTAAGGAAATTCTACTTCACGGAGAGGGTGGTGGATGCCTGGAATGCGCTCCCGAGAGAGGTGGTGGAGAGGAAAACGGTGACAGAATTCAAAGAAGTGTGTGATGAACACAGAGGATCTAGAATCAGAAGATAATAGTAAATATTGAAGAACTAAGGTCAGTACTGGGCAGATTTGCACGGTCTGTGTCTGTAAATGGCTGTGTGGTTGAAGATGGGCTGGGGAGGGCTTCAAGTTAGGCAGATTGGATGGACCATTCGGGTCTTTATTTGCCGTCATCTACTATGTGACTGTCTCAATCTGTATACTTTGGAAGAAAGGCAGGAGAGGGGGAGATATGATAGAGACGTTTTAATACCTACGTTGTATTGGGTTTATAGAAAAATCAAGCTTGTTTTCTGTATGCCATTGTGCTTTTTGTCTTTTCCTCTTGTTAAGCTCAATAAAAATTGTTTGACATATAAAATGGCACTTACACCTGGAAACCGTGCCAATGAAAAGATGGTTTGAGTCCCTGCGCCTAAATTTAAATGGTGGCTAAATCTTCCAGAAAAGGAGTTTGGGGAAAGGGAAAAACCCCAGCTGTAGTAGACATGGAAGCCTTATGGGCACCTCCCTTAAACTTTCTTTCTCTAATTTGCAATCTGAGATTGGTTCTATTGTGTTCAAAGCTGAGAGGTAGAGAATGACACAGGGACTGGTTCCTGCAGTTAACTGCAAGGTGGGGACGGTGACAGAGCCCATAAACATGGGGGACAAACTATGGGCTAGATCAGGGGTGGGCAAACTTTTTGACCCGTGGGCCGCAATGGGTTCTTAAATTTGACAGAGGGGACGGAGGTGGGCTGGGAGGTAGGGGTCTGATGCTGCAGGAGGAAACAGCTCTCCCGTGGTGCCAGCTGCTGAATCCTCTTAAATTTTCTTTTTGCGCATTGTGCCTTCCTCCTATGTCCTTGGTGCCCCAGTGCCTCCTTCCTATGTCCTTAGCACCCCCTTCCTCCCTCCCCCCAAGCTGACCTGCACCAGCTGCATTTAATTACTTCCCGCCATCCCCCGAAGCCATGCCAAAGCCTGCCTGCCCGCCGTCGATTCCTCCTCCCCCCTTCCGGTCCGTCTGTCCGTCTGCTCGCTCCCCACCGCCACTCGCCCACTATATTTACTTACAGCCCTGCTGGTGCCACAACAAAGGGAAGGGCCAGGCGCGTACCCACAAGCCTTCTCCAGACGTCAATTTTGACGTTGGAGAGAAGGTCCAGGCCAGCCAATCCCGGACCTTCTCTCCAATTGATGTCAGGAGAAGGCTTGTGGGTACGCGCCTGGCCCTTCCCTTCGTTGTGGCACCAGCAGGGCTATAAGTAAATATAGTGGGCGAACGGGATGGACAGGCGGCCCGTGTACCACGTGTTTAGAAACCCTGCCTTATGCTGCAGACAAGGGCAAGCTACAGCCGCCTCTGACGCCGCGGGCCAGGTTAAAAAGCTAAACGGGCCAGATTTGGCTCGCAGGCCGTAGTTTGCTCATGTCTGGGCTAGATTCACTAACCTCTTTTCTGTGCCTGATCCATCCCCGATTGCATGCAGGCCGCCAAATTCACTAAAGGCCTGCATGCAAATGGGGGCAATCGATAGCACCCCCCACCAACTGCACAGATCGCTGGAGAGCAATCCTTGAGCATGCGCAGACCATCTTCCTAGACTGTAGATGGTCTTCGCATGCGCTGGTGGTCTTTCGTGTCCATTTTTTTTTTTTTTACTATTTTTTTTAATTTTGCAAGCCTGTGGTTTTAACCCACTTTAAACCTGCGGATTAAAACCACACGCTCGCACTGTGGGGAAGGTCAGGCGAGTGGGGCAGAGGCAGAGCAGGAAGGCCAGAACAGGAGAATCAGGGCCGAGAGCTCAAAGCAGGGCGGCCAGAGTAGGAGAATCGGGGCCAAGAGCAGGGTTTTAGCAAAAGTGACTTATCCTCAGCAGTCGCTAGTTTTTTGATTGGCAAGTTTAGTGAATCGCATCTTTCCTGCTTTGCAAGTTGATTCCCCTCATTTGCATGCACAGATCGTGATTTGAGGAGAGGTTAGTGAATCGGCGGGAAATCGGGTTGCAAAGGGCTCACAGTGAATCTAGCTCTTAGTCTCTGTGTCATTCTCTAGTAGCCTTAAACGGGCTGTTCCAAGTAGATCAGTGGTCTCAAACTCGCGGCCCGCCAGGTACTATTTTGCGGCCCGTGGCCTCTACTAGTGCTGCTCGCTCTTTGCAGTGTCCTCCAGCTTCCCCCCTGGCCTCCCACTCTTACCTTCAGATAATTACCGTGGCCTGCAGAGAGGATTGCCGGTGCTGCAGCGATCTTTGCAGGCTGCCGTGGTCCTCGGCAGCATGTTCCCTCTGCCACAATCCTGCCTCCGACGTCAGAGGAGGGACGGGACTGCGGCAGAGGGAGCGTGTTGCGGAGGCCGATGGCAGCCTGCAAGGAACATTACAGCACCGGCGATCCTCTCTGCAGGCTGCGTTAATTAGCTGAAACTAAGACTGGGAGGCCAGGGGGGAAGCTGGAGGATGCTGCAAAGAAGTGGGGAACATGCAGGCCTTCAGGGGAGGGGGGGAAGATTTATAAACTATAAGGAGTTTTACCTCATACAAAATTGTCATTTCTTTAATAAGACATTAACTATATTTTCTGTGGCCCTCCAAGTACCTACAAATCCAAAATGTGGCCCTGCAAAGAGTTTGAGTTTGAGACCACTGAAGTAGATGGATCAGCATCTATAAAAAGCTAGTATCAATATGTAAAAACATAACACTTCTTAGACAACCGGCAACTGAATTTCATGATTTAAAAAAACTGTAATTACAATTATTGGTTATATACCACAAATACCTTTGCAGAGTTCATTGCATTTACAAATATTCTGTCCCTCCCCCCCCCCCCCCCCCGCCACACACACACTTTACAAAGGTGCGCCAGCAACAGCCGTGCGGCTAAAGCCCTTTAAATCCCTATGGGTGGCTTCAGGGCAGTTAACGCACAGGTCCGTGCTATCGGGCTTTGTAAAAGAGGGGGAATAAGACTGAAGACATTATCCGGAATAACAATAAAACCAATTAAAACACCTCATCGCAATTTACACAACATCACAATCTGCTTCTATACCGCAGCACCGTGAAGCTCTGTGCAGTTTACGAAAGCAAAAAGAGTTACAATTGGATGGAATGTCTTAATTGCCTAAATACTTAGTAAACAGATATGTTTTTAGATGTCTCCTGAATTATTTTTTTTAATTTTTTATTTATGCAAATTTAATAATTACAATATCAGATGATACCAGGAAAAAAAGATTTCTTACACATAGTTAAACGATATTTATACATACAAAACAAAATTCCTTTCCAAGTCCACAACAATGGGAAGACTTGCTACAATTTCTAATTACAAAAATAAGAAGAAAACTAAGAATTGGATCTTGATTCATCCTTGTGAATCTTTAACCCTTCCCTACTATTTGGGACTCTTACATCCTCCAATTTCTCAGTAGTGAAACACATTTAAAGAAAGAAAACTCATTTCTGTTCTCTAGCTAATAAGAATTGTTGCAATTGAATGGGATCCCAAAATACATATTCAATGTCTTGTAATTTAACAATTTTTTTACTTAATAGGGAGATAAAACAGTATTCTGTGACAAGAATTACTATATAATATTGTGATCACAGCTATAATCTATTATTAATAATATTATTTTCATTGGTTTATTTTAAATATTATTGTGAAGTGCTTAGACCAAGTAACCCAAAATATAGTGAAGTCATTACAATGAGGTTAACAAGGGGACCATCATCGCCTTCACCTGTTCCCTGCCCTCCCTAAATGACCAAAAACTATTTCAGATCAACTTGATGTACTTATCTGAATAGGGGGGTAGTTGGTTTCGTTAATTCTCATTGATGACTATATACTAGTAAAATTTGTGTGCTCCGTTAAAATCCTAGAACTGTTCTTTCGTTCTTCCAATCCCGTCCCCCCGACTCGAGGTTCACCTCTTCATCAGGGAGGGACACTGGTGATGGCTCACTGAAATCAGACTCACTCAAAGCAAACGGGCCAACAGGTGACAGGTGAAGGCGATGATGGTCCCCTTGTTAACCTCATTGTAGTGACTTCACTATATTTTGGGTTACTTGGTCTGAGCACTTCACAATAATATTTAAAATAAACCAATGAAAATAATATTATTAATAATAGATTATAGCTGTGATCACAATATTGTAATTTAACAAGACATTTACATGGAAATTTTAGATAAAATGATGCCTCAAGAGCTAAAACTCTGTGCTGTGCTGTGCTGTGTTGAGTGGATCCTCATTTGTCACATATTAATTGCATATAGCAGGGGTTCCTAAAATCAGATTCAGTCACTTCCATGGCCCTCCTTAGCTCACTCATGGGTGTTAGGTTCACCAAGGCTCTCCAAACTCAGCTCTCACACCCTCTTCAAATCTTAATAAATTATGAGTGAGCTAAGGAGGGCCATGGAAGTGACAGAATCTGATTTTAGGAACTCCTGCTACATGCAATTAATATGTGATAAATGAGGATCCACTCAACACAGCAGAGTAATTAAAATTACCCAGTTCAGCCTAGCAAAGGTGAAAGTCTGTGTGTGCGCAGCCATATAAGTTTTGGTTTGTGGTTGTTCTAAACTAGGGGTGTCAAACTCAAATCACATAAGGGGCCGAAATCTAAAACACAGGCTAAGTCGCGGGCCGAATGTTTTATTAAGATACTTAGTCTTAGGAGAAGTAGAGATCCTTCCTCACCCTGAGACACCATTCCAGCGATTCACCTGGTTATTTTCACCTCATAGATGTTACTAAACTAAACCTTAAGTTTATATACCGCATCATCTCCACGGATGTTGTGGAGCTCGGCACGGTTTACAAGAACTTAAAATATAGGAAGAGAAGGAAAAAAAAGGTTTACTTGAACTTATATATAGAAGAGAAGAGTAAGGGGGGATAAAATTACATTTTAGTGAAAAGCCAGGTTATCAGTTGCTTGCGGAAAAATTGGAGGGAGCCCAGGTTCCGCAGCGGGGTAGTAAGGTCGTTCCAAAGACCTGTGATTCTGAAGAGAAGGGATTTTCCCAGTTTGCCTGCATAGCGAATACTGTGTAGAGAGGGGAAAGATCAACTTGGCTGCAGTATTCGGGAGGGGGGGAGGGTTTGAAAACTCTGCCCCAGACCCTGCCCCATTATAGTATTATTTATAATACTATTTTTTCTAACTTCTCTTCCTTTCTCTTTCCATCTCTTCCCCTGCCTGCCTCCCTCCCTCACCCAGGTCCACCATCTCTCCCTTTCTCTTCCCAACAGTTCTCATGTATCTTCCTCTTCCTCCACACCACCCCAGGTCCAACTTCTCTCCCTTCAGACTATTGGCCATCAACTTGCTCTGTCCTCTGTTTCAGGCCCCATAAGCTCAACCCCAAACCCAATCTGGAATTTTTTTTAATACCCTCCACCTTTGTACTTAAAAAAAAAAAAAGGTTCAGGCTTCCTCAGCCCAGCATGTTCTCCCCCTTCTTTCTGTGTCGGTCTGAAGTTGCCCTCAACTTCTATCTTGCAGAAAATTCTGCCAGTGATTCAGAAACTTTGCCCATAGTTCTCCTCCCTGCTTTCTGCCCGGGTGGACTGCAGCAGACGGAAAGCAGGAAGGGGTGCTGCGGGCAACGTTTCTGAATCATTGCCGAGACAGGCAGATTTTTCAGCGAGACAGAAGGTGAGGGTGACATCGGTCCAATGCTGACCCTGCAAAATCTCTCCTATCCCCTTTTGCACATCCCAACTGCATCCCCCCCCACACACACACACAGAGTAGTGGCCGGGCCATTAGAAGCAGTTGCTGTGAACAGGCTGTTTGTGGGTTTACTCCATCAAGGAATCTCTCTGCCGCATCATTAGTGACGCAGCAGAGGGAAGACCCCAGTGGCACAGGCTACAGGCAACTTTTTCAGAGCACTGTTTCTCACAGCCCAATCACTGCCGCTGCTTCTGCTGCTGCTACTGCTTTAAGAAAACAGCCAGCTTGGAAAGATATGTCAGTTTTGTCAACTCGCTGCTCTGCCAGGTACTGCCTGCTTCCACAAAGGCAGAATCCAGCAGAAAGGAAGGCCCAATATCGGCACTGCCGGAAAGGGAAGTTCCCGGACCATGACTCCAAGGCCGGGAGCACCCTCCTCATAGTCTGCACTTGGAGAGGATGAACTCCCCTCCCCCACCCCGGTATACCACTTGCTGGAAAGTATGTACTTAACAACAATAGATACTATTTTTAGAAAAGTCTAAAACCTATAAATGCAAAACTCCCACACCAAGCAACCGAAATGCAAGGGATCTGGGGAGAGGAAGAAGTGATATGTATCGCTCTGAAAAGAGAAGATGGAACTTCTATCTACGTGGGTGTAGTCTACAGACCTCTGACTCAATCGCAACAAACTGATAAGGATCTGATTGTGGATATCCAAAAGTTTGGAAGGAAAGAGGAGGTGCTGCTGTTGGGAGATTTCAACCTGCCGGATGCGGCCTGGAATGTTCCGTCTGCAGAATCGGAAAGAAGGAGGGAGATTGTGGATGCCTTTCAAGAGGCTCTGCTCAGACAAATGGTGACTGAACCCATGAGGGAATAAGCAAAATTGGATATGGTCCTCAGAAATGGAGAGAGTATCTCTAATGTTCGAGTGGATGCTCACCTGGAAAGTAGCGATCATCAAACAGTTTGGTATGATATAATGGCTAAAGTGGAGAGCAGCCGCACGATACTTAAAGACCTAGATTTCAAACGTATGGACTTTAATAAAATGGGAGAGTACTAAACTAAACTAAAGCTTAACTTTATATACCGGGTCATCAATTTAACAAGCTCAACTCGGTTTACAGCAGTTAGATAGGACGAAGAAAAATTTACAATGATTAAATAAAAACTAGAGAACCTGAAGAAAGAGCTGTTAGGATGGTAGGATATAAGAGAAGTGGAAAGACAGCGGTCTAAGCTGAAAGGAGCGATAAAAATGGCTATGTGAAGAAAATAAATAAAAACGAGAAAAAGGAAGCCGATATGGTTCTCCAAACTAGTGGCAGAGAAAATAAAGGCGAAAGAGTTGGTGTTTGTGAAATATAAAAAAACCCAAGAAGAGGAGTACAGAAAGGACTACAGGGTGAAACTGAAAGAAGCCAAGAGAGAGATACATCTGGCGAAAGCACAGGCGGAAGAACAAATGGCTAAAAATATAAAAAAAGGGAGATAACATTTTTTTCAGAAATATTAGTGAAAGGAGGAAGATGAAAAATGGAATTGCTAAACTAAAAGATGCTGGGAAGCAATATGTGGAGAGTGATGAGGAAAAAGCAAACGTGCTAAACAAATACTTCTGTTCTGTGTTCATGGAAGAATATCCTGGAGAAAGACTGAGATTGTCTGGCATAGTAACATTAAAAAATTGAGTAGATTTTGCACCGTTCACAGAGGAGCGTGTTTATGAGCAACTTGAAAAACTGAAGGTGGACAAAGCGATGGGACCAGATGGGATCCATCGCAAGATATTGAGGGAGCTCAAAGAGGTTCTGGCGGGTCCTATTAAAGACTTGTTCTACAAATCTCTGGAGATGGGAGTGGTTCCTGGGGATTGGAGGACAGCGGATGTGGTCCCTATTCATAAAAGTGGTCACAGGGATGAAGCAGGAAACTACAGGCCAGTGAGCCTCACTTCAGTTGTTGGAAAATAATGGAAGTGTTGCTGAAAGAAAGGATAGTATACTTCCTTGAATCTAATGGATTACTGGATCCGACATGGCTTTACAAAAGGTAAATCGTGCCAAATGAACCTGACTGAATTTTTTGATTGGGTGACCAGAGAGCTGGATCGAGGACATATGCTAGATGTAATTTACTTAGATTTCAGCAAAGCCTTTGATACGGTTCCTCATAGGAGGCTCTTGAACAAACTTGAAGGGCTGAAGTAAGGACCCAAAGTGGTGAACTGGGTTAGAAACTGGCTGTTGGACAGACTCCAGAGGGTTGTGGTTAATGGAAGTCGCTCAGAGGAAGGAAAGGTGAGTAGTGGAGTCCCTCAGGGTTCGGTGCTGCGGCTGATCCTGTTCAATATGTTTGTGAGTGACATTGCTGAAGGGTTAGAAGGAAAAGTGTGCCTTTTTGCAGATGATTCCAAGATTTGTAACAGAGTAGACACCATGAACTTTATATCCTCCAATCATTAGATATGTAATCGAGGGAGTTACTTTGATGTAATTAGCATAAGAAACTCAATAAAAGGGTTCGGAGTTATCCTAAAGGGAGCGCCTCCATCCCAACTTTTAGACTGCGTGTGTGTGTTTACTGTGTTCATTTCCGCTGGTTGCTGTACATGAATTGGGATACGGTACTACTCAAAAGGGTCCAGAGAAGAGTGACTAAAATGGTTAAGGGGTTGGAGGACTTGCCATACAGCAAGAGATTAGAGAAACTGGGCCTCTTCTCCCTTGAAAAGAGGAGACTGAGAGGGGACATGATCAAAACATTCAAGATAATGAAGGGAATAGACTTAGAAGATAAAGACAGGTTGTTCACCCTCTCCAAGGTAGAGAGAATGAGAGGGCACTCTCTAAAATTAAAAGGGGATAGATTCCGTACAAACGTAAGGAAGTTCTTCTTCACCCAGAGAATGGTAGAATTCTGGAATGCTCTTCTGGAGGAAACATCCTCCAGGGATTCAAAACAAAGTTAGACAAGTTCCTGCTGAACCAGAACGTACGCAGGTAGGACTGGTCTCAGTTAGGGCACTGGTCTTTGACCTAAAGGCTGCCACAGGACTGAACTGCTGGGCACGATGGACCACTGGTCTGATCCAGCAGCGGCAATTCTTATGTTCTTATACCGGGACCTCTCACCCCAAGAGCAAACTTGAATCCAGCCACCACAGGACCTTCTTACATTTCCCCGCCACTGCCAGGTCACTGTGTTGTCACTTCCTTGTTCTGGAGCACAGCTGGCAGCTGCGGGAGGTGCGAGAAAGTCCTGCCATGGCTGCATTTGTTTACTACGGCTGCTGTTTGGGGAAAGGATGGGGCAGGATCCTGGCTACAATTGGGATGGAAGGGGGCAGCAGACTTCCCTCATTGCTGCTGCCTGACTCCCTGCAGAGTCAATGCAGTGGCTGGGGAGGAGGGAGGTGGGGGGTTGGGACAAATTTCCCCCTTTAAAACAACTTCTGGGGTTTCCCGGATGTCCTGCACAGTTTAGAAGGAACAGTGATATCAGGATGGTTTTTTTGTTCCTTTCTTTTCAACAGTGTACATAAATGATTGTGCAATAGCCATCAAACAGAACACAATAATAGCTGCAGAGAAAACCACTGTTAAGATCATAGGAACCCGCTTTGCCTTTGGGGGCTTTAGAGGGTCACTAGAAGCAGCGCTGGGGGAGAGAGACTGCTGCTCCTCCCCCCTCAGGACTTCCTCGTCCCGCCTCCAGGAACATTCTGACCAATGGGAAGCAGAAGGAGTTGAAACGCCTTCCTTTTCTCCCCTCCCTCCGCCAATCAGGGATAGAGGGCTAACCCTTGTACTACTCTCTCCGCCCCGGGGACCATTCTGACCAATCAACACTAAGAAATGCGTCTGTCAATCTGAAGCTCCGCCTGTCTTTTGTGACGTGTTCAAGCTGTGCCCAACAGACTTCCTGTCTCCGTTCCATCGTTTGCAGAGAAACCGGAAATCATCAGCTCCAGATCTCAGTTTCTGCCCTTTTCTCTCTCTCTCTCCTTCCAGCGCCGGAAGAGACAAATGGTTGGCCAGAGAAAGAGCCTCCAGTTGAGAAAAATGGCTGCAGGAGCTTCTGAGCAGGTGGGAGTCTGGCCCCAACGTCCTGCAGTTTTGTCATGTGGGAGCCCAAGAGCTGGGGCTGGAGACTGGCACAAGTGCCCTCAGCAGATGAATCCAGAGGGATAGCACACATGCTGGTGGGACAATTGAAGTTTATTGTGTCCCAATGCAGCTTGCACCTTATATTTGGGTTCTATACCTTTACCTGTAGCTTGAGAGGTGAGGGGTTCATACCAGATATTAGTTTGATTCTATAGAAGATGTTCATGAATAGGTAAGGCAATAAGTACCTTGGGTACCTCTAAATACTTTAATGCTTTTAGATATTTATTTCTAAGACCCGTTTTGTCTGAAACAGACAAGTTTAATTGCTTTGCTACCTTTTGTAAAAACGTTGGATATGAAGTATCCTCCGGTGGATCCTGGTTCTCCGGCATAGGTGGAGAAGGATCAGATAATGTATTTGGGGTGATCCTTTGGTCAGAAGAAGTTTGAGGAGGAGAATTTGATGTTGAAGTTGTGACTTGTTGTGGAGATAACCAATTGAGGAGGAATTAAGGGCACATTAGATTCCTGATTTAATTCTGGTTTAGAAAAATTATTAGGAATAGTTTGCGAATTTAAGGTGGCAGATTGCATGCCATAATGAGTTTCCAAAAACTGCCTCCATAATTCAGTAAAAACTGGATGAGGCTGAGGTGGTGACAACATTTTTGTCAGAATTTTAGAACTAGACTGCACAGGAGTAGATCCTATAGGATCTAACTGTACATTATTATAACCTGACAAATCAGGTGGAGATAAAGTATAGTGTGGAGGAGAAGCAGATAAGTGTTTCCTTTTACGGGTACACTTCCTTGGTGAAGAGACATAGACGCAGATTCAGATTGCAGAGTAACACAGCTAAGGCTATCTGCAGAAGAACTGCTTCAATAATGTTTGTAAGGTCCCTCTCCTTGATGAAGTCGACGATCCCTTGGTGATTGACATTTGTTCTCATCCAATGAGGAATGAGAAACCCGATGACGTCTGTATCCTTTGGATGATCGACGTGTAGGGCAATCCTGTGATGAATAGGGGTGGTGCCGGTGTCCATGATGCCGATGGCCCTCCTTATGATGATGTCAAGGCTCCTTCGATCGACGTCTATGCCTTGATACCTCCCCTGAATGTCGGGAGTGCTGCTCCAAATGATGCCGATGCTGGCGTCGGTAATTACTGCTGCAGGCATCCGATTCCTGTCGGCGTCTATATTCGGAGACTTCAGCCGACGTCCTTGTGGTTCGCGATGTCCGTGGATCAGCTGATGTTCGTGCAGGTCTCGAAACTGAGGTCAGATTGCGGTGATTATTATTTTCAATCTCACCTTCATTTGGATCAGCCTGAGAGCGTTTTTGTGCAGTTAGAGGCAGAGAAGTACTCGGTAGAGCAGAAACAGGTTCTTGTGAAAGAAGTTTCCACTTGTTTTCTCTTGCCTTATGTGCTGTCTTGGTTAATGCAGCACATTGTAGACATGAGTCTGAATCGTGCTGCGATCCCAGACATTTTAGGCATAGTAGATGAGGGTCTGTGATAGACGTTCTTGGCGAACAAGATGAGCAAGATTTAAAGCCAGGTTTTTTCTCCATGTTGTAGGTCAAATCTAACTAAAAACGACTGACTAGCTAAATAAAATAACAAATGTGACAAGGGCACGTTTGGCTAACTGTTCGCTGCGGCGGTTAGAGTGTTCTGTTACTATTGACTGCAGGTGGGTAGGGAACTAGTGCATGAGCTCAGAACTTTAAGTTCATTCTGAGCTCTTTGATAAGGGCCGCTAGGCAACGTCAGCTGTGACGTCACCCCACATGTTGTTATCCTGCTTGTCCATGGAGAAACCGGAAATCATCAGCTCCAGATCTCAGTTTCTGCCCTTTTTTCCCTTCCTCCAGCGCCGGAAGAGACAAATGGTTGGCCAGAGAAAGAGCCTCCAGTTGAGGGAAATGGCTGCAGGAGCTTCTGAGCAGGTGGGAATCTGCCCCCAACGTCCTGCAGTTTTGTCATGTGGGAGCCCAAGAGCTGGGGCTGGAGACTGGCACAAGCGCCCTCAGCAGATGAATCCAGTGGGATAGCACACATCTACCAGCAGGTGGAGCTAGAGAACTGACTGACGGGGTATATCTTGGATGGAGTCCCTCTTGCTAGCCAGTATGCTCTATCTCCAGCAGGTTGGATGGTTGCTGTTCCCATAGTTCCTGGATCTCTGAGGCTCCTGTGTGGAAGGCTGTTGCTTCTGCTGCTTCGGCTCCGGTTGAGCTTAGGGGTGTCAACAGGTTTCAGTTCCAACTTTGGGGGCAACACATGGGCCCTTCCAGGACCCTTCCCCACCCTCACCGCCCGTGAAAACAGTTTCCTGGTCCAGAGGGCTTCTTTCCCATAAGAAACCCCCCCCCAAAAAAAAAAAAAAAAAACCCTGCCGTTTGGCTTTGGACCAGGTTTGCTGGTACAGCGTTGGGGCTTTGTGCTGGAGTGGGCCATTGGGACAGGAGCACATGAGTACCCTTGTATTTCCTTGCCGGGAGGGGGAAGACATGGCAGCAGAGGCTGTGAAGCGTTGTTCGCGGTGCGGAATGCACCACTCTGTTTCAAGGCTGTGTTCGGCCAGCTGCGTGGAAGACACTGTAGCAACTGTTTTTGCACTGGAAGGTGCGCCTCCTCCCCGCGCCAGAGACGCGCTCAGGAAGAAGAAGGCAGAACCAGATTTGGCCTTGGCTTTGGAGGTGCGGCTGAGCATATCAGCTGCGGCAGCAGAGGACGTGCTACCGCCGGGAGCGGCGGCACCGGAAGGATTTGTGGCCTTCGGTTCCCTCTCATTGGAGTTCGTGCCTCTGCTGCACAAGGTGTTTTCGCAGCAGAAGACAAGCCCGGACGGAGGGAGGGGGCTCTGTGAGGGTGGCCTAGCCCAGGGGGTGGCTTTTCAGCCAAAATTGGGTCTCAAAAGGGCCAAGAGGCAAAGGGTGCCCGAGGCTTTGGCCTACCCAGAGAACCCTCTACGTCTGTTCAGTTCCGGGGGAGTAGTGGAGGAGGCCAGGGTGCAGGACATGAGTGTAGAAGAGGCTGGTAGGGATGATCCCGCAGCGCTATGCCTGTTCCATAGGGAGGAAGTGGCGGCCTTCATGTCTAAAACTATGGACTGTCTGCACATTTCCCTGCCGGATACAGGGGGGGGGGGGCGGTATTCAATCCCCTTATGGCAGGCACTAAGACTTTTCCTGTGCATGAGGCCATGCAGGAGTTGATTTCTGAGCAATGGACTACGCCTGATCCTGGCCTCAAGGTGGCACTGTTTATGCATTCATTGTATCCAGTGACGCTTGAAGAGCAGGATAGGTTTAAGCTTCCTAAGTAGCGGCAGTTACTAGGAAGACTACTCTGCTTACTGATGGAGGTGTTATTCTGAAAGACCCTCAAGATAGGAAGATAGAGTCTTCTTTAAGGTCTTCATTTGATGTGGCAGCCCTGACTCTACAGGCAGCGATCTGCAGTTCTTATGCAGCACGTGCCTGTCTTCAGTGGATCCAGTTATTTACTGGTAGAGGCCAGTGGGGCTCTTGCCCCCAGATTTTCCGGATGTGGAGTCCAGGCTGGCGTATCTGGCGGATCCCTCATACGATATGATTAGAGCTTCAGCTAAGCAGATGGCTCTGGCAGTAGTTTCTACGCGGCACCTATGGCTAAGGCATTGGGCAGCGGACGCCACCTCCAAATTGCGCCTGGTGCGTCTTCCCTTTAGGGGCAGGTCGCTGTTTGGGAAGGATTTGGATAAATTGGTGAAGGATTTTGGAGACGCTTAAGTCTCAAAAGATGCCAGAGGATAGGTCTAGAGGGGCACCTAGGTCTCCCTCATCTAGGCCACGTTTTTAGGATACCAGGAGGTATCGCCCGGGGAAATCGGCATATAGGGCCTCCTATTTGGCAGCTTATAGTGCCAGGTCCAGGATTACGCAGCAGCGACCTTCTCTCCCTGCCAAATCTTTGGCCTTGAGGGTGGATCCTCCTCAGTCCTCACGCCCTTCACAATGATGGGGTTTTGGCTCCTTCCGCCAAGTGAATGAGGGGGTGTATGGCCTCATTGCTGGTGGAATGGGCCAAGCTTCCATAAGGCTCGGAGGTCTTCTGTGTAGAGAGCAAAGGTCACGGTTGAGATTGCTTTTTTCCAGGCGCAGATTTTTTCTGGGCATCTCTGTGGTGAGCCTTAGGGCTATTAGTTCTGGTTCCTTACAGTCGGAAGGGCCCTGGGCTCCCTTCCAGGGTGTTGTGGGCCCACCAGGGGGTCCTTTGGTTCCCTAGGAGATGGGTACTCCAGTGGTGGGTCCTTGCATTCCCTTGCGGCAAGTTCTCCGGCTCCTCCACAGGTTCAGGGAGCAAGCTCGGGCAGTGGGATAGGCCCTCGGTTCTCCCAGGGCCTCATGGTTTCTGTGGAGAGGGTTTCATCTCCGGATGGTGAGAGGGTGAGTATAGCTTCATCCAGCTCCCGGCTCCGGTGGGTGTTTGAAGCTTGATGCATTCAATTAAGGTTTCCTCCTTTTCAGACTTCCCTCTCTCAGATTCTTTCCTTCCTGCAAGAAGGGGTTGTTAAAGGGTTAGCCTGCAATTCCATTCGAGTACAGGTAGTGGTTATTGCCTGTTATAAAGGGAAGGTGTCTGGTTTATCCTTAGGGTCTCACCCTGATGTGGTAAGGTTCCTTAAGGGGGTTAACCGTATTCAGCCCCCTGTCCGGATTGGAGTCTGAGGGTGGTCCTTAAAAGTTTGCAAGGGGCGCCTTTCGAGCCTTTGGATACCACCACACTCAAAGATGTTACCTTAAAGGTGATTTTTCTGGTGGCCCTGGGTTCGGCCAGGCGGGTTTCTGAGTTGCAGGCTTTATCCTGCAGGAATCGTTCTTACGTTTTTCAGAGGCTGGAGTTTCAATTCGGACGGTTCCTTCCTTTCTTCCAAAGGTGATGTCTCCTTTTCATGTCAATCAGGTCCTCTTTCTACCATCCTTCAGAAAAGAGGATTGGGGGGTCGAGGTTTCCTGCCTTGCATTTGCTCGATGTAAGGAGAATGGTCTTGCACTATCTTCAAGTTACTAATGACTTTCGACGTCCGGATCACCTCTTTGTCCTCTTTTCAGGTACTAGAAAGGGCTTGGTGGCTTCTAAGGCCTCGGTGGATCTGAGAGGCTATTTCTTTTGCTTATTTGTAAGTAGGTGCCAGTGGCTCTGCATGCTCATTCGATAAGAGCGATGGCTACGTCTTGGGCGGAGTCCAGGAGCTTTTCCCTGGAAGAGATTTGTAGGGCAGCCACTTGGTCGTTGTCCAACACATTCTCTAGGCATTACCGCTTGGATGTGGCTGAGTGCGCGGAGGTGTCCTTAGGTGCTTTGGTGCTCGCAGAGGCGGCATGTTCGCGTCGCCTGAGTTGAGATTACTTTGCTACATCCCACTAGTCTCTGGATTCATCTGCTGATGGCGCTAAGGAATGAAACATTATATCCTACCTGTTAATTTTCTTTCCTTTAGATGCAGCAGATAAATTCAGAGCCCCACCCGATAGGTATTGTTCATGGATTTTTTTCTCGCAGGTGCTTTCTCATGGTTGGGGGGGTCAGAATTATTTTACATATGGGTTGCAAACTATATTGTTCGGATGCTTGGACTTTAATAATAATAATAATTTTATTTCTTATATACCGCTAAAAGTTCGAAGCGGTTTACAGTGAAAGTCGTGTCTGGAGAGAGTACAGTGTTAACAATAGGATACAGGATAATACAAAGTGAGTAGGTACTGGGGTGTTTACAATAAGGTACAAGATATTAACAAGAGAACAGTTATAGGATGTTTACAATAAGATTCAGGATAATGCAAAGTGAGCAGGTATTTACAATAAGGTACAAGATAATAACAAGAGAACAGTTACAGGATGTTTACAATAGGTACCGGATGTTATACTAAGTTTTAGGATGATACAATATGAACAGTTACAAGAGATAAATGCTGTTTACTGCTAGATATCTATAATGTGCATAAGAGAGGTGTACAGCATTAAGCTTTGGGGGAAGGGAAAAGGGAGGGGGAGGACTTTCGAGGAGGATTATAACTGGTAGGGGGGGAGAGTTTAGGTGGTGTTGAAGAGATGGGTCTTCAGAGATTTTCTGAAGTCAGCGTATGATGTGGCTTCGGGTATTGGTTTTGCTAGCCATGTGTTCAGTTGGGCTGCCTGGAAAGAAAGCATTCTGTTTAGGTACTTCTTGTAGTGACATGTTTTCAGGGATGGGTAAGTAAAGAGATTTGTTCTGCGGGAGGTCTTTTTTGGGCAGTAGGCGAGGAATTGGGAAGCTAGGTAAGTTGGTAGCATCCCGAAGATCGCTTTGAAGCTGATGCAGGCAAACTTGAAAAGTATTCTGGATTCTACTGGTAACCAGTGGAGTAATTGGAGATATGGAGAGATATGTTCCCATTTCTTGAGTCCGAAGATGAGACGGACGGCAGTGTTTTGGATTAATCTTAGTTTGTGGAGGGACTTTTTGTATGCTCCCAAAAATATGAAGTTGCAGTAGTCCAGAGTACTCAAGATAGAGGCTTGTACTAGTAGACGAAAGGATGATTCGTCGAAGAATTTTTTGATGGTGCGAAGTTTCCAAAGGGTAGAGATACATTTTTTGAACATTAGATCCGTGTGTTTTTCTAGGGTTAGGTGTCTGTCGAGGGTAACCCCTAGTATTTTAATAGATTGATCAATTTTGTAGTCTTTGCCATTCACGTGAATCTTGTTGTCTTTTATCTGCTCGTTGCGAGAGGCTAGGAAAAATTTGGTTTTTTCTGTGTTCAGTTTGAGTTTGTAGGCCTTCATCCAAAGTTCTATTTGGTTTAGGATATTGGATAGGTGAGTGATGAAATTCGGCAAAATATCGGATAATGGAAGTACGACGGTGATATCGTCAGCGTAAATGTGGAAGGTGAGGTTTAAGCTCTGTAATAGGTGTCCCAATGAGATGAGGTAGATATTGAAGAGGGTCGGTGAGAGCGGGGAGCCTTGGGGGAGTCCACAGTTATTGTTCCAGCTGAAGGAGAGATTATCATCTTTGAGTACTTGATAAGACCTGAATTCGAGAAATCTCCGGAACCAGGTAAGGGTGTTTCCTGAGATGCCTATTGACTCCAAACAGTTCAGCATGATGGAGTGGTCAACTAGGTCAAAGGCGCTGCTTAGATCCAGTTGGAGGATCAGAGCATTGGAGCCTTGACTGAGAAGGGAGTGTAGGAAGTTTAGAAGGGAGGCCATTATAGTTTCGGTGCTGGAGCCGGGTCTGAAACCAGATTGGTTGGTATGTAGTAAGTTGAATTTGTCTAAGTAGTTGTTTAGGTCAGCATTTACTAGGCCTTCCATTAATTTGGCAGCCAGAGGGATATTTGCGACGGGTCTGTAGTTTGAGATGTTGTTGGTTGTTTCTTTTTTGTTCTTTTTTATAGGGATAATAATAATTTGGCCCAGGTCTTCTGGGAATTTCCCAACGGATAATTGTAGATTGATCCAGATTAGAAGGTTGGTTTTGAAGCTAATGGGGGCAGATTTCATCATGTTAGGGGGGCAGGGGTCTAATTAGCAGTAAGATTTTGTATATTTATTGTAGTACTTGATGAACGTTAGCCAGTCAGTTTCCTTGAAGTTGGACCAGCTCATGTCGGCTTTAGAAGAGGAGTCAGGGTCCTGGAGGATGGTGTAGTTCCAGTGGGAGTCTTGTGTGTTTGGGAGGGCAAGTCTTGATTTAGATATTTTTGAGTTGAAGAAATCGGCCATGCTGTGTGCTGTGATCGTGGAATCTTCTACTGGGTTTGTGTAGGGGTGGGTGTCAAACAGGTCGTTGACTAGTTTGAATAGTTTGCTACTGTTTAAGGAGGTGTTGCCTATAATGTTGGCGTAGAAGGTTTTTTTCTTTTTAGAGATGGTGTTTTTGTAGTTAGCTAGCTTTTGGCGCCAGGCGTCTCTGAATTCTGGTGTTCCTAACTTTGTCCACTTCCTTTCTAATCTTCTTAATTCTCTCTTTATCCCAAGGAGCTCTGAGTCAAACCAACCCGATAGGTTTCTAGGTCTGAACCTTCTTTTCTTCAGTGGGGCCATTTCGTTTAGGATTTGGGTGCTGGTGGAGATCCAGGAGTTCATGAAGAGGTTGGGATCCTCATCATGGTTGTGGATAATGTCATAGTGAGACCAGAATTCTACGGGGTTGAGTTTGCCTCTGCTAGTTTTAAATAGAGTGGGTTTGTGTTTAGCTTTCCTCGTGGTTGATGTCTGTTGCCATTCCAACTCGAAGTTGCATATTTTGTGGTCAGACCAAAGTGAGTCTGACTAGGTTTCTGATATCAATCGGTAGGGTTTGTTGAATGTGAATTGGTCAGTGATACAAGTTGGTGGCCTTTTGTGTGAGTTGATATTGGGGGGGAGTGAGGGAAGCTTAGGGAGGTTAGAAAGGACCAGCATTCGGTGGATTCAGGTAGATCTGGATTCTCTCAATGTAGGTTAAGGTCACCGCATAAGAGGTTGTAAGGGCCCGAAAGTGATACTGGCTGGCAAGAGGGACTTCATCTAAAATATACACCTGCGAATCAGTTCTCTATCTCCACCTGCTGGTAGATGTGTGCTATCCAACTAGTCTCTGGATTCATCTGCTGGGTCTAAAGGAAAGAAAATTAACTGGTGGGACATAATTTTTCATTTGGTGTCACTGCTGTCTACTTGCTTTACACAAAAACCTACTTAGCCGCTGACATTTCACCCCATTGTGGTTCTAAAGTGTAGACATCCAGCAAACTTTTGCCTGCCATTCAGAAGATTGTGAGTGTGTTTCTTGTTTGTGTTTCAGATGCGGCTGAGGTTTGAGGATATCTCTGTCTCTTTCTCTCAAGAGGAGTGGGCTTATTTAGATGAAGAGCAGAAGGAACTTTACAGGGAGGTGATGATGGACAATTATCAGACCCTCATCTCACTGGGTAAGAGATAAGTTTACAATTTTTTTTATCAGTATTGAGACATCATCATAAAGGTGAAAAACTAATGGAGAAAGATGAAAAAAAATCACATAACAAAATATATTAAAAATAAGGTTTTGCACAAACACCATTACACTCAGTTGATCACATCAGTGATACTATAGACAGCAATTTGCATCTTCAATCACAGGTAAAACATATTCCCTTTATTCTTTAAAGTTGTTAAATATTGTGACCAGCCAGGTATACTCCCTGCCCA
The DNA here is from genome assembly GCF_902459505.1 of Geotrypetes seraphini. Classification (NCBI taxonomy): domain Eukaryota; kingdom Metazoa; phylum Chordata; class Amphibia; order Gymnophiona; family Dermophiidae; genus Geotrypetes; species Geotrypetes seraphini. The sequence goes on from NC_047085.1 coordinate 505,483,867, forward strand.
GGTCCCAGTTAGGACAAAAGAAAATGGAGGAGAAAAGAAACCCCGGGGAGGAATTGGGAAGGGACAGGTAGTTTCTGAGCTTGATAATTATATTGACCACCGGGGGAGCTCAAGAGGCCCTTGGAACACTGCCAGGGCTGACACTGCAGGGCGTCGCCCCAAGATATTTAAACCTGGTGTAGAGAACAGGAGAGGAGGCCAGCTAGGGAGAAGCTTTAAGCCCTTTCTCCCTAGAGAGCCCAGGGAGCCAAGCAGGTGCAACAAGCCTATTCCTATGGAGGTGATAGAGGCTGGCCAGGCTGAGGAATTAAATATTCCAGAAGAACAGGACATGGAATTGGAAGAAAGCCGGACAGAGTTTGCTCCTGTGATTGTTGAGCCTATGCAGGTGAACTTGACTTCCACCTTCAAACAGTGAGTGTTGTTTGTGCTTATGAACTGTTTGAGAGACTATTTTTTTGGATACAAGCTAAGGAGTGATTGTATTTTGGGGAGAGGTTTTGCATACATCCTGGGTGGGAATTTTTGAAAGTCTATTTAAGGACTTTGTTTTGGCAAAACCTAGCACTCTCCTGACCTGGCAGTGAATGGAACTGGCCAGAGGCTTGTGAGGACTTTTAAGGCACTTGTGCTGAATGTATGCTATGAACTATTCTTGATTTGGGTTTTGAAACTGCCTGCTTGGGAGCAGACAACCCTAGGACTGGGAGGGAACAATCAAACCCTCCCCACAATATGTTAAAGGAAAATGTCATCTTATGCTTAAAATTGTAAATAATGAAAATACCTTCAAACCTAATTTTATTTTTATTCACATATAATCAAAATAAAGGTTAGATGGAAGGGACGCCCTGGATGGGGACTACGCTATGTTATGCTGTGTGCTAATGGTGTCTTATATACCGCTGTATCTCCTGCTGGATTCAGAGCGGTTTACAGACAAATGGTTATATATATCACTGATTTCTATATGTGGGCAAAATGTTTTGCAAGAAAATGCGCATCTATGGACTTGTGACCTGAGCATGGGCATTGGACGCCAGCGCACTTATAAAGCTGCAGTTACCAATTACGCTGCTAGCTTTCACTCAAGGTGTGAAAAATAACAAAAATATGGAAAATGACGCTAACGCAAGATTTTACCAAACATAGAAATAGACGGCAGATAAGGGCCAAGGCCCATCTAGTCTGCCCACCCTAATGTCCCTCCCCTACCTTCGCCCTGTGAATAGATCCCATGTGACGATTCCATTTGGCCTTAAAATCAGGCACGCTGCTGGCCTCGATCACATGCAGTGGAAGACTATTCCAGCGATCAATTATTTTATTATTTTTATTTTTTGATTATGAAACCAAAAGAATAAAGAATAGTTGCGTTAGCGGGAGGTCGTTATAGTTGCCAAAATGCTGGCCTTCTGATAACGAACTCAACTCGATACTTCGAAGCTCCCTATTATATACCTTAAGTCCAGTGTGACATCATTGGCTGTGTGGACCAATCAAAACTAACAGAGGTGGTGTTTAAAGTTAGACAAAGAAAATTCCTAACATAGTAACATAGTAGATGACGGCAGATAAAGACCCGAATGGTCCATCCAGTCTGCCCAACCTGATTCAATTTAAAAATTTTTTTTTTTTTTTTCTTCTTAGCTATTTCTGGGCGAGAATCCAAAGCTTTACCCGGTACTGTGCTTGGGTTCCAACTGCCGAAATCTCTGTTAAGACTTACTCCAGCCCATCTACACCCTCCCAGCCATTGAAGCCCTCCCCTGCCCATCCTCTACCAAACGGCCATACACAGACACAGACCGTGCAAGTCTGCCCAGTAACTGGCCTAGTTCAATATTTAATATTATTTTCTGATTCTAAATCTTCTGTGTTCATCTCACGCTTCTTTGAACTCAGTCACAGTTTTACTCTCCACCACCTCTCTCGGGAGCGCATTCCAGGCATCCACTACCCTCTCCGTAAAGTAGAATTTCCTAACATTGCCCCTGAATCTACCACCCCTCAACCTCAAATTATGTCCTCTGGTTTTACCATTTTCCTTTCTCTGGAAAAGATTTTGTTCTACGTTAATACCCTTTAAGTATTTGAACGTCTGAATCATATCTCCCCTGTCTCTCCTTTCCTCTAGGGTATACATATTCAGGGCTTCCAGTCTCTCCTCATATGTCTTCTGGTGCAAGCCTCCTATCATTTTCGTCCCCCTCCTCTGGACCGCCTCAAGTCTTCTTACGTCTTTCGCCAGATACGGTCTCCAAAACTGAACACAATACTCCAAGTGGGGCCTCACCAATGACCTGTACAGGGGCATCAACACCTTCTTTCTTCTACTGACTACGCCTCTCTTTATACAGCCCAGAATCCTTCTGGCAGCAGCCACTGCCTTGTCACACTGTTTTTTCGCCTTTAGATCTTCGGACACTATCACCCCAAGGTCCCTCTCCCCGTCCGTGCATATCAGCTTCTCTCCTCCCAGCATATACGGTTCCTTCCTATTATTAATCCCCAAATGCATTACTCCGCATTTCTTTGCATTGAATTTTAGTTGCCAGGCATTAGACCATTCCTCTAACTTTTGCAGATCCTTTTTCATATTTTCCACTCCCTCTTCGGTGTCTACTCTGTTACAAATCTTGGTATCATCTGCAAAAAGGCACACTTTTCCTTCTAACCCTTCAGCAATGTCACTTACATACATATTGAACAGGATTGGCCCCAGCACCGAACCCTGAGGGACTCCACTAGTCACCTTTCCTTCCTTCGAGCGACTTCCATTAACCACCACCCTCTGGCGTCTGTCCGACAGCCAGTTTCTGACCCAGTTCACCACTTTGGGTCCTAACTTCAGCCCTTCAAGTTTGTTCAACAGCCTCCTATGAGGAACTGTATCAAAGGCTTTGCTGAAATCCAAATAAATTACATCTAGCATATGTCCTCGATCCAGCTCTCTGGTCACCCAATCAAAAAATTCATTCAGGTTCGTTTGGCACGATTTACCTTTTGTAAAGCCATGTTGCCTCGGATCCTGTAACCCATTAGATTCAAGGAAATACACTATCCTTTCTTTCAGCAACACTTCCATTATTTTTCCAACAACTGAAGTGAGGCTCACCGGCCTGTAGTTTCCTGCTTCATCCCTGTGACCACTTTTATGAATAGGGACCACATCCGCTCTCCTCCAATCCCCAGGAATCACTCCCGTCTCCAGAGATTTGTTGAACAAGTCTTTAATAGGACTCGCCAGAACCTCTCTGAGTTCCCTTAGTATCCTGGGATGGATCCCGTCTGGTCCCATCGCTTTGTCCACCTTCAGTTTTTCAAGTTGCTCATAAACACCCTCCTCCGTGAACGGTGCAGAATCTACTCCATTTTCTCGTGTAATTTTGCCGGACAATCTCGGTCCTTCTCCAGGATTTTCTTCTGTGAACACAGAACAGAAGTATTTGTTTAGCACATTTGCTTTCTCCTCATCACTCTCCACATATTTGTTCCCAGCATCTTTTAGCCTAGCAATTCCATTTTTTATCTTCCTCCTTTCACTAATATATCTGAAAAAATTTTTATCTCCCTTTTTTACATTTTTAGCCATTTGTTCTTCCGCCTGTGCCTTCGCCAAACGTATCTCTCTCTTGGCTTCTTTCAGTTTCACCCTGTAGTCCTTTCTGCTCTCCTCTTCTTGGGTTTTTTTATATTTCATGAACGCCAACTCTTTCGCCTTTATTTTCTCAGCCACTAGGTTGGAGAACCATATCGGCTTCCTTTTTCTTTTGTTTTTATTGATTTTCTTCACATAAAGGTCCGTAGCCATTTTTATCGCTCCTTTCAGCTTAGACCACTGTCTTTCCACTTCTCTTATGTCCTCCCATCCTAACAGCTCTTTCTTCAGGTACTTTCCCATTGCATTAAAGTCCGTACGTTTGAAATCTAGGACTTTAAGTATCGTGCGGCCGCTCTCCACTTTAGCCGTTATATCAAACCAAACCGTTTGATGATCGCTACTACCCAGGTGAGCACCCACTCGAACATTAGAGATACTCTCTCCATTTGTGAGGACCAGATCCAATATCGCTTTTTCCCTTGTGGGTTCCGTCACCATTTGTCTGAGCAGAGCCTCTTGAAAGGCATCCACAATCTCCCTACTTCTTTCCGATTCCGCAGACGGAACATTCCAGTCCGCATCCGGCAGGTTGAAATCTCCCAACAGCAGAACCTCCTCTTTCCTTCCAAACTTTTGGATATCCACAATCAGATCCTTATCAATTTGCTGCGATTGAGTCGGAGGTCTGTAGACTACACCCACGTAGATAGAAGTTCCATCTTCTCTTTTCAGAGCAATCCATATCGCTTCTTCCTCTCCCCAGGTCCCTTGCATTTCGGTCGCTTGGATATTGATCTTTACATAGAGAGCTACTCCTCCACCTTTATGACCATCTCTGTCCTTCCTAAAAAGATTATATCCCGGTATGTTTGCATCCCATCCATGTGATTCACTGAACCATGTCTCTGTGATAGCAACAATATCTAGATCTGCCTCTAATATCAGGGCTTGCAGATCATGAACTTTGTTGCTTAGACTGCGAGCATTTGTGGTCATCGCTTTCCAGCTATTTTTCAGCGATAATCTCCTTTTTCGTATGGATTTTTGTGTCGTTTCACTTTCCGTTGCAGTACTAAGAAATGAGTTGCTGATATTGCTTATGTTGCAGTCTTTACTACTATCACATCTTTTCTTTTGCCGGGGATGGTCTCTATAATTGTCCTTCGTACATACACCACCCCCACCTTCTAGTTTAAATGCCTAGAAAAATATTGTCTAAATTTCTCTGCAAGGTTTCTTTTTCCTGCTGTAGTAATATGTAGCCCATCAGTGCAATATAGCTTCTTGTCCTTCCATGTATTTCCCCATCCTCCTATGTACCTGAAGCCTTCTTGATGACACCAGGCTCTGAGCCATCTATTAAAGTCCTCTGTGTTTTTCACTCTTTGCTCTCCCTTTCCATATGCAGGCAGTATTTCAGAAAAAGCTAAAGTCTTTACAAAAGGTTTCACGCCCTCACCAAGCTCCCGAAAAGCTTTCTGTGCTGCAAGTGTGGAGTTGTTGGCCAGGTCATTTGTTCCCAGATGGATAACAACATCAGTGTTAAAATCCTTAGTTTCTTCCTTAATTATAGTCAGTATTTGCCTGGAACTCCTGGTAGCTGAGGATCCTGGAAGACATTTCACTATTTTGGTCTCCTCACCTTGTGTTCCAAGGTTAATGCCTCTGATGATGGAATCCCCCAACAGTAATAGTTTTCTGTTTTTGGCTTTTTTATTTGTACTTAGGGTGCTCTTGTTCTCTTGAGTTTCCTTCATTGGTTCCAGTCCCACCTCCCTTCTGTTTTCCTGAGTATCGCAGTGCACCAGTGGAGCGAAGGAATTCTGTAGAGGTAATATTAGTGAAGGTGGATGTTTCTGTGTTACATGTCGCAGTCTTCCTGAGCCTACTGTGACCCATTTATTCCTGGGCTGTTTTATTCTTTGAGGTAGAGGTGGTAAGTTGGTATGATTTTGTGGAGTGATGGAAGCTGCTTTAATTGTATTCAATTCCTGTTTAAGTTTGCAGAGCTCCTCCTTAATACTGGCAAGTTGAAGACAGATGGGGCAAGCCTTAAGCCTCCAAATAGTATGTCTTGGAATTAAAGCACCACAGTGATTGCATAGAATAAAGGTCATCTTGATTGGTTGTGAAGTGACTTGATTTGAGTAGTCCTGATTATATGGGTCTCTATATATGAATAGTGGTCCCTGGGGTTGGTGGGACTATAAGTAAGACTACTAGTAAGGCAGAAATATAGGCTCTATACCACCTAAAACACAGTATTTTAAACAAAACTGCAGGAAGAGGAAATAAGATTTAACAGAGGAAAGAGAAGGATTTTTTTGTGCTTTTTTATATTTTTTTTTAGTAAGAAACAGGGAGGAGAAGAGAAATTAAGCAGATATAATGCTGAAAACCAGTGAAAAGAGCAGAATATGAAATGGTGAGTAACTTAGCTTTTAGAAGTTCACAGGGCAGCCTTGTTTCAACAATGTCCCAAAGATAATGCAATTAACCTTAGAAGTAAAACAGAGCCCCTCCCTTCTCCACCTAATCAAACACAATGGCTAAAAACTAGTGAGTCAGAAATATAGGCTCTATACCACCTAAAACACAGTATTTTAAACAAAACTGCAGGTTCTATCAGTGCTACCCTAAAACACAGGATTTATAACAGATTTTCCCTACTTTAGTCACCCTCTATATGTTTAAAAGTTTCAGAAATCATATTTGTTCACATTCCTTTCTGAATATACATTAACATTTTATAACATATCCAATATGCCCTATTAAGAGGATCTGCATTTGTTAAAAGGGTGCTGAGATATTCTCAGCCTCCCTCTCAGCCTTAGAGAAAAAGGAGAAGGCAGTCAAGGAGAAGGAGGGGCTATTTCCCCCTCTCCCTAAGCTGACAGCTTCATGTTACACCTACACAGTCCTGAGCATGGGCCTCTCCTATGTTTGAGGCTAGAACAGCAGCCTCTGACTAATTATTTCCAGATGTGCTCAGGATTTTTTATATAAAACATTTCACTTTAAGTACACAATCCATTCATACTTGGGGCCCACATCCATACATTCATAGCTTCACACATTATATGTCATTCATATTTAATACATGTTATATCTCAGTTTGGGATATGTGATCTAATATGCTCTTCCTACCCAGCCTAAGGCACATCTGGTATCAATTAGAACCACGAGGCTAGAAGCGGGAAAACTCAACAAAGAAAAGCAGAGAGAACAAAGAAGACAGAAAGACAGAACCCAAAATGGAGTTCTTACTGCAAGATGGAGTTCTTAATCCCTCTAGAAGTATGTTACCCATTACCTGATTTCCTCTATGATTCTTGCTTAATAGCAAAGTACATAAAAATAATATTATTATACTTTTCCTTAATATTAATCTGTAGTGTGTTTTTCTGGCCTTGGCTACATCCATATTCAGATTTTCATTCACCAATTTTTCGTACGCTTCTATTGGGCGTGGCCTTAACTAACACATATGCTTGTATCTAACTAGAGTTACCCAGAATCATACGAAAAACAGGCCATTTTTGTAGAAAAATTCCACAAAATACTGCACTATCATGTCTTGATGTCCATTCCATTACTGTCCCACAGACATCGCCCTCTACTGGCCATGAGCCACTACTGCTCAGACCCTTAACTGTAATATTGTAATATTACAATTAGAGGTTTTGGTGGGAGTGAATGTGCATTGCTTCTACCCCACTACACCCCAAGGACTAATAAATCCAGGTAGTGTATTAGGGGTGGGGGCCTGATGGGGTGGACATTTTGGGACTTCTGTTCTTTGGGAGTGGGGTTGATAACATATAGTGGGGTGGTTAACGGGGGGTTCTTGTATTGCAAAGGATCTATTAGAAGGGGAGTGAATCGGTGAGATTGATGCTACAGAAGGGGTGCGTGTACATGGGGGAGATTTAATGTTGCTCGGGGTGTCTGCATGGGGGTTGGGGGCATGTATGAATGCAATGATGCCGGTCAGGGCCCGCTATAGGAGGGGCCTTAAGTGCATGAGCCAATCAGGCCCTAGGATCCTGTGGGTTGGGCAGGGGAGGGGCGGGCCCGCCTCATTTGGACAGAGGCGGGCCTGCTGGCCAGACGGTGCGAAGACCAGTTCGGCCAACTTGGCGGTAAGCTTGAGGGGGGTTCTGGGGTGGGGATTCGTTGGGGGGGGTCCGACAGGAGAGGTTGGGCACCCTCCTGCTGGCGATCTTCGGGGGGCGTTTAGGAGTCCGGCAGGAGGGGTTGGGCACCCTCCTGCCGGCGATCTTCGGGGAGGCCATTGGGGAGGGTCCGGGGAAGGCGGTTAGGGCAGGTTTGGTTGGAGGGGTCGTTGGGGTCCAGCAGGAGGGGTTGGGTACCCTCCTGCCAGTGATCTTTGGGGGGGGGCAGGTTCTTTCGGCAGGAGGGGTTTGGCACTCTCTTGCTGCGAATATCGGGCGGGGGGGGTTGGGGAGATTGGCGGCCGTAGCTGCGGCTGCTATTCTAATCGCCGCAGGGAGATCCCTTGCAGCGATAAAGTATAGCTGCCGCGTCTACTTACCATGTAGGCCAGCATTTTGCTAGCCTACATTGTAAGCGTCTCCCGCTCTGCTAGGGAGACGTACAGGGCCGCCTAGGTTCGCCAAAGGCTACCGCCTAGCCTTAGGCGAGCTTAGATGGGCTTTTGGGCCTCCCTAGGCTCCTGGAGGCGCCTTCAATATAGGCGGCCTGCCTGGGGAGCATTTTTTTAGAAAACGTGCCTCCGATTGGCTGATTAGACAGCTGTAGGACGCCTACAGATGCCTACAATCTGGACGCACTTTGCAGAATCAGGGCCAGAGTGTCCAGCTTCTGTTCATGGATCCATTCTCCCTCTCTCCTCCCCCTGCTTCCCCGGGCTATGCCAGCCGGCATGCCACTTATGCCACATACTTTTAGTTCAGTAGCCTAGGGTATCACCTAATTACAGATTACATACTCACTTTCCATTGTTTTGTCACATGCATTACTTCTATTGGCTGTATGGTCTATACACTTGTCATGTAGCCATATTGAAGCATGACATCACCTAGTGTCAAACTAACCTTTCTATTTCCCTGACACTGCATTCTTAATACTAAGGCAATAATTGCTGAGGACAGGCCTCTTCTGTCCTGAGCTTGATTGTAGTTCTGTCAATATTTCTGATAATTCTTTGGTAGGACATTTTATCCTGTACTGTTGCTTGAGTTTATCCAATGATGTCACAGTCAGCAGATTTCTGCCAGTTACTAGAGCAAAGGTAAATCTCTCATAGAGCATCTTGTCTCCTGCTTACAGGCAGAAATATGATTGTCCAGAGGCTTGAATTCATAAGCAAAATGTCTCTCTTAGAAGTATTACTTTATTTTTTGGGGTTTCAGGGATCTTCGCCGACTTGTTCATGCAGGTCTTATTCTAGATTCTTCTTCCTCAGTATTCATCCAAATAGTAAAATATATTATTCAGTACAGCTCTAAATCTGCAAATTAACAAAAGAAATACAAAATCAAGGAAATGGGATACATATGTGGGATCTCTAGGGTGGGTAAAATCAAGGGGGGTTGGGTCATTAGAGTGGGCAGACTTGATGGGCTATGGTCCTTTTCTGCCGACATCTTCTGTGTTTCTAACATGAGATTACAAGTTAAGAATCAAATCCCCAGAATTTGGACTTGCTCCAGGACAAAATTGAAGAGGAGCAGAGGGGGAAGGAGATTTTAATTACATTAAGAAAATAAAAATAAAAGGAAGGGAAGAGGGAGAGGGAGAGGATAAAACAGGAGGAAAAACCGTGGGTCGCTTCTTAAAAGCGATTCTCTATTTATTTTTTGTTTTGTTTTGATATGCATCTTTGAATAGAAATGTTTTGAGGTTAATTTTAAATTTGTTTAAGGAATTTTCACAGCGAAGATGCGGTGGCATTGCATTCCAGAGGGAAGGGGCAATTTTGGGAAAGATGGTGTTTCTAGTATAGTAAAAGTCTTTGATTGAGGGAACTGTCAGTAAGTTCTGATCAGAGGATCTAAGGGCCCTAGATGGGGTGTGTGAGATAAGATATTTGTCTAAGAAGGCAGATGTGTGGGAGATCTTAATTTTGAAGACAAGTAGGAGTATTTTATGTTCTATGTGAGACTGGTACCAATGTGATTCTCAGAGGAGCGGGGTGACGTCGTATTTTTTGGCTTTGTAGATGAGTTTAACCATGGTATTTTGAAACAGTTGAAGTCGATGGATTTCCTTTTGAGTTATTCCATGGTATAGTGAATCACAGTTGTGTATGTGTGAGATGATCAGTGAATGGATTAGGGTTTGGATAGACGCAGGTTCTAGAACAGAGGTTATGGAACAAATTAAACGGAGTTTATAGAAGCAGTTTTTAGTCAGTGAGCTAATTTGTTGAGATCTTTATCAAAGATGATTCCTAGTAGTTTTAATTTGGATTCGAATTGGAGGGGAGCGGAGTCGATAAATATTTGTCCAAGTATGGTGTGGTTGTTTTTGACTGGGAATAGGATCCCTCGTGATTTTGCTATGTTCAATGAAAGTCTGTTGGTTCGTAGCCATAAGCTGATTTTCTCCAGTTTGAGATTAATTTCTTGGATGTCGTTGATGTTTGCTGGATGAAGAAGTTGAATGTCATCAGCGTAGGCAAAAGGGGTGAATCCAGTAGACTGAGCTAAAGTCAAGAGAGGGGCCAAGAAAATATTGAATAGTAGGGGGGGAGAGAATAGAAGCTTGTGGGATACCATAGGTTTGAAAGATTGGGGAAGAGGATGTTCCTTTAGAGTTTACTTGAAAATTCCGATCGGTGAAGTAAGAGGAAAACTAAAGAAGAGCGGAGTCAGTTATGCCACTGTTTTTAAGATGGTTGAGGAGAAGGTCATGATCAATCGTGTCGAAGGCAGCCGATAGATCAAGGGATATCAAGAGAACTGATTTTCTGTGATCATGAAAGTAGTAAATGGTGGTGATGAGGCCGAGTAAAGACAGTTCAGTTGAGTAGTTAATGCGAAACCCAGTTTTGTTTTTTTTAATTCTTTATTCATTTTTAAATCAAACAACAAGTGCACAGCAATATATCATAAATTGATTCCAATATAGCACTATAAAATCTAACACATAAAATCTAATAGACCATAATGATAAAACTCTACCAACCCACCCTTCATCAATTATTCTATATAAAACATATTATACTATTATTATAAACATAGTTATAAAAATTTTCTCCCTAAATCCTCCCTCCCCCCTGAGTGTGCATATGGTTTGGATGAAGGGCGTTTGTTTGTTCGAAAAATTCAGAGAGTTGGCGAAAAACAATTTTTTCAGTGAGTTTGGAAATTAAGGGTAAATCGGCAATAGGCCGGTAATTAGAGCATTGGGTTTCGTCTAGGTTTTGGTTTTTTAGTTTGGGAAAAACTAGGGCTGATTTCCAAGTTTTCGGGAGAACGTTAGTTGAAAGACTTTGGGTGATCATTTCTTGCAAGAATGGACCAAATGATGAGAAGAAGTTTTAGCATAGAAGGTGAAATATTCTCTAAGGGATTGTTAGAGGTATTCATAGATTGGATAGCTTTCAGTAGTTCGGCTAAAGAAGAGGGTTTGAATTTTGAAAGTGTACTGAAGGACAGGTGATGATCCTGGTTCAGAGGATCTGGGGAGCTTGTAAACGAGATGTTGTTGAAGTTTGATCGAATGTCTTTTATTTTTTGGCCAAATCGCGCTGCTGATCGTGCCGCTCAGCTGCAGAAACTGGATCCGCGCAGCCGGTTATTAGCGGGGCAGGAGTTTGGAAAACTTGCTCCTGCCCGCTGCACCTCCAAGAGGGTTCGTCAGAGGTATGATATGCAGAGCCTGGCGGCGGCCTAAAAAATTCTGGGAGGGGACATTGACCCAAATATAAACCTGGACCCCCATTTTTGGGCCAATTTTTTGGCCACATAATCCCGGTTTATATTCGAGTATATACGGTATATCCGATTTTATATATAGATATATAGAGATAAGGAAGCTCACTGATATTGAAATGAGACTGATAATGTTTTGGACTATTTAGAGTGGGAACTAGACTAGCAAGATGAGTAAAGAGGGCTGATATGAATTTATTGAGATTTGAGAGATCTAAAACGGTTCCTCTGAAGGTTTTGAGTATTTTTATTTATTGAAGTTGGTGAAATTCTTTATGCTAGAAATTGTGTTTAGTCTTGAATTAGAGAGAATCCCACAATAAATATTTTTGGGAAACCTAATGCAAAATTTTCTTTCCCCAGGAACAGGCTCTCCTCCCGCCACCCCTGACATTATATCTCACATTGAACAAGGGGAAGAGCCCTACATCAAGGATGAACCAGGATCAGAGGAAAGAGAACCTGGGAGAAGCAGCTGGTCAGGTGAGTGCAGTAATAAGAGGGACAGGGGTGAAACTGCTGAGATAAAGTCTGGCATTGTAACCTAAATTTCCAAACCAGGTTCATCTTTAGCTAAACATGCATGAGATACTCGGGTTCTTATATGAGGGGCAAAGATCCTGTACCTGGATGACTAGCTGATCAGAGCCCCCTCCCTGCTGGAGGGGCGCAGAGCAGCGGTGCAACAGTGGTTCAACTGCTGGAGCGTCTTGGCTGGGTGCTCAACTTGAAGAAGAGTCACCTCGAGCCGACGCAAGAATTGGAGTACCTGGGAGTCAAGTTTCACATGACCAGGAACCAGGTGTTCCTTCCAGACCTCAGGAAGTTCAAGATCCGGAACCCCATTCAGGACATGTTAGCAGTTCCGGCTCCTGCGGCCTGGCAATATCTACAGGTCCTGGGTCTCTGGTTGTGACCATAGCTGTGATCCCGTGGGCTAGAGTACGGCTTCGGCCCCTTCAGCAGTCACTGTTCTCTCAGTGGAATCCACAGTGGGATCCCCTGAGCTTACCTTTGCCTTGCACAGTGACAGCCCACAACAGCATGCAATGGTGGTTGATCCTGGTGACTCTGGACAGAGGATTTCTTCTGAGGGTTCTGGTATGTGTGACCCTGTCTATGGACATGAGTCTTTACAGTGTGGGGGGGGGGGGCAGTCTGATGGTCTGCCCCGGCGCAGAGCCGGTGGTCCGCCCTGAAGAGTAGATGGTTGGGAAATCATCTGGTACTGCGGGCGATGCGACTAGCCCTGCTACATTTTCAGGAGTGTCTCCATCATCAAGCTGTCCGAGTGTTCTCGGACAATGTGACAGCAGTGGCCTCTGTCACCAGGAAGGGAGGCACCAAGAGTCCTCTCCTGAGCCTGGAAACTCAGCTGCTCTTTTCCTGGGGGTGATAAGCATCACGCAGCTCACGTAGTGGGCTTAGACAGCGTACAGGCAGACTTTCTAAGTTGGCAGATCCAGGACCCGGGAGAATGGTCCCTGTCCAGCCAGGCGTTTGAGTCCATTCAGCAGTGGGGCTGACGAACATTCGCTCTGATGGCGTCTGCAGGGAACCGGACGGCGGCCTGATTTTTCAGCCTTGGCCTCGAGGAGGCCTTATCTATGTCTTTCCTCCATGGCCCATGTTAGGGTGTGTTCTGTGCCATGTGGCTTCTCACGTGGGCCAGGTGATACTTGTGACCCCGGACTGACCACGGAGGCTATGGTATTCAGACTTGGTGCGTCTGAGCACGGAGAGGGGTCTGCGACTTCCCTACCATCTGCGTCTCCTCACGCAGGGCTCCTTAGCGTTCCAAAATCCAGGCCGCTTTGATCTTATGGCTTGGCTTCCGGCTCCTGCGGCCTGGCAATATCTAAAGGTCCTGGGTCTCTGGTTGTGACCATAGCTGTGATCCCGTGGGCTAGAGCACGGCTTCGGCCCCTTCAGCAGTCACTGTTCTCTCGGTGGAATCCACAGTGGGATCCCTTGAGCTTACCCTTGCCTTTCACAGTGGCAGCCCACAACAGCATGCAATGGTGGTTGATCCTGGTGACTCTGAAAAGAGGACTTCCTTTGAGGGTTCTGGTTTGGGTGACCCTATCTATGGACGTGAATCATTACAGCTGGTGGGGCAGACTGATGGTCTGCCCCGGCGCAGTGCTGGTGGTCCGCCCTGGAGAGTAGGTGGTTGGGAAATCATCTGGAACTGCGGGCGATGCAACTAGCCCTGCTACATTTGCAGGAGTGTCTCCATCATCAAGCTGTCTGAGTGTTCTTGAACAATGTGAGAGTAGTGGCCTCTATCACCGGGCAGGGAGGCACCAAGAATCCGCTCCTGAGCCTGGAAACTCGGATGCTCTTTTTCTGGGGGGGATAAGCACCACACAGCTCATGTGATGGGCGTAGACAGCGTACAAGCAAACTTTCTAAGTCGTCAGATCCGGGACCAGGGAGAATGGTCCCTGTCCAGCCGAGCATTTGAGTCCATTTGGCAATGGGGCCGACCAACATTCGCTCTGATGGCATTTGCAGGAATCCGGACGGTGGCCTGGTTCTTCAGCTTTGGCCTGGAGGAGGCCTTATCTATGTCTCTTCCATGGCCCATGTTAAGGTGTGTTCTGCACCGTGTGGCTTCTCACATGGGCCAGGTGATACTGGTGACCACGGAAGCCATGGTATGCAGAGGGGTCTGCGACTTCCCTGCCATCTGCGTCTCTTCACGCAGGGCTCCTTAGCGTTCCAAGATCCAGACCACTTTGATCTTACGGTTTGGCTCCTGAGCGTGTGGTGTTGACAGCCAGGGGCTATTCGATCGTGATCATCGCTACATTTCTCCAGAGTAATCGAAAATCTACTGTAGCGGCCTATGTGAAGGCCTGGAAATGTTTCCGTTCTTGGAGTGAGAGGGTTCATGTTGAACTCTCAGCTCCTTCAGTGGCTCAGGTCCTAGATTTCTTGCTAGCTGGCATCAGGAAGGGACTTGTGGTTTCTTCTCTCCGTGGCCAGATTGCGGGCATGTCCTGCTTGGGTTATACAGCACTCAGGGGTTCGCTGGTGTCCTCCTTGAATGTTGTCCACTTCTTGGGGTCAGGGAGGCTGTGGTCTCCCTTGCGGCTGCCTTGTCCAAAGTGGAATTTGGTTCTATAACTAAAGCACCGGATATTGGCATGCCGACAAAGCCGTAGTGACAGCACACAGGACTAACGCGTGCCACCACTTCTGCCTATTTGAGGGCTTCAGGTTTGCGCTCTGAGGGGGAGTTTGGGGGGAACCCCCCCCCAGTACAGTTAGAAATCCTGGCGCTTCCGTTGTGGGGTGATTTTGGGGGGGGATATGTGTATTGCGTGGGGTTCTCCCACCCACACACACAGCCCCCAACGGGAATGCTAGGATTTCTTAGTGTAGTGGAGGGGTTCCCTCCACACCCCCCTCAGAGTGCAAACCAGAAGCCCTAAAACCAGCAGAAGCGGTGGGGACGCATTAGTTCTATGTGTTAATGTTGCTGCGGCTTTGTCGGTGCGCCAATGTCCGGTGTGTTTTTGATGGGTCACCTGGAATTTGAATCTGGTTCTCCACTCCTGACTTGCCCACCCTATGAACTCCTGGATAAGATCTCTCTGAAAGATCTTACCATTAAGACTGTTTTCCTTGTAGCGATCATTTCTGCACATCGGGTCTCAGAGCACCATGCTCTTTCGTTCAGTGATCCTTTTTCTTCAAATCAATGATTCTGCGGTCATCTTGAGGACGGTGTTTTCCTCTATTCAATAGGTGGTTTCTGTATTCCATGGAAATCAGGAGATTCAGTTGTCCGCCTCTGTTCCTTCGGGTTCTAGATCCAAGGACCGACTTTTGCAGTCACTGGATGTGTGATGGCTCCTTTTGAAATACTTGGAGGCCACGAATGGCTTCTGTCTCTTGGGCCATCTTTTTGTGCTTTTGTGCCCTGCCCGGCGGAGTAGACCTATTTCTAAGGCTACCATTTTTAGATGGCTCCTTGCGATAATTACCACTGAAATTATGTTTCAGTGGGGGAGAAGCCTCCCCTGAGGGTGAAGGCACTCTACCAGTGGAATGGCTTACTCTTGGGCCGAGCCACCTGCTGTTTCTCCTGAGGAGATTTAAAGGCCACTTGGGCTTCCCTACACACTTTCTCAAAGTTCTACCACCTTGATGTGGCGATCAAACAAGATGTGGCTTTTGGGCTTCAGTCCTGGC
The DNA here is from genome assembly GCF_902459505.1 of Geotrypetes seraphini. Classification (NCBI taxonomy): domain Eukaryota; kingdom Metazoa; phylum Chordata; class Amphibia; order Gymnophiona; family Dermophiidae; genus Geotrypetes; species Geotrypetes seraphini. Next base: position 505,499,596 of record NC_047085.1, read on the forward strand.
AGCGGGCTCATTGCCCCCCCCCCCCTGATTTTCTGGGACTGCTGTTATGTCCCTACCATGCAAACTCCAGAGGAATTGTACAAGAATGAAAAATGAGATTTCTTACCTCTGCTAATCTTCTTTCTTGTAAATATCCTCTGGAATCGGCACATCCGCCTGTTTTCTTCTGTCCGATTTGCAGGTCGCCTACTAAATAACTGGTAAGCTGGATTTCTGTCTTTGACCAGCCTCACTGAGAATTCCATACTTGTCCTTCTCTTAAGGCTTAAGGGGTTCCAGGGTTGTTGCCTCTTTCTGAACCTTCAGGCTCAGTCTCCTTTATACAAATTTGTAACGTTCCAATTTGGTTCTTATTCAAGTTCAGTGTTTATGCTATTTTTCTGCTGAGGGCATTAATAGTTATGTGTTTTTATGACACAGCGGTGTCTCCTTTACTCCACTTCATGAGGAACTCCAACTTCCAACCGGGATAGGGGAGATTGGTATTTCAGGGGTGGGTCTCTCGGGGATGTAGATCCATGGCACAACTGGTAGACCTCATGCCTGACTCTTTTCCCTCTTTTTCTCAGGTGCAACAGCAGTGGGGTATCCCTAACCGTTTTTTATTTTTGTACTTTCAGCTCTGGCAGTATTGGGATTCAGAACACAAAGGACACACCGGGGCATGGACGCTTGGGGGGCTCGACACTCAATTTTTAAGCACACCGTCTTTTTTAAATAAGCTATCACATTGGTATAAAATCCTGAAGCTTTGACTCCAACAGGTGGGATTTCTAAATTGCGAGAGGCCTGGCAGGGAGATTTGGGAATGCCTCTTATGGAGCATCAGTTTCAAGAGTGCTTTGTTACCCTTTTCAGGAAACTCAATATAATCTCCTGCATTGATATTATCTAACGCGACATCTCTGGCACGATGCCCTTTGTGTTAAATGTAAGTGTCAACCTGGTACTTACCTTCACTCCTTTCTGGAATGCTCCAAGTTCACTCTACGGAGGGGGTGCTGCCCTTGCTGGAGGCCGCCATTAATCAACCTATGGAGTGGGATTATGGAATTTTGCTGCTGGGGCTTCAGGAGCCTCTCCTAGAACTGGGTTTGTCCATCCCCCAACGGTGTTTTATTTATAACGTCACCCTTGTAGTCAAGAAACTTATGTTATCTAGTTGGGTCTCGGAGGCGTCTCCCTCTACCACTCTGTGGCACGCTAAATTGCGGGAATTGGCCACTTTTGAAAAGAAGTGGTATGGTGGTTCCTCCTGCTTCGATAAGAAATACTACGTTGCCTTATGGGACAGTTTATTGACCTCCACTCCTTTTTGGAGCCCGTACCTTAATTACTGACCCGGTTTGGGGCCTCTTTTTGAGGGTTGCAGGTTCCATTCTTCTCCCTGAGCTGCTTTTTCTCTTCTGCGGCTTTTTGTCTCTTATCTTTTAGTTGTTTTTTTTGTGACTCTCCTGTCTAGTGGTGGGGGGGATGACTGAGGGGGCAGTGTGGGGGAGGGGGATGATTGTTGACTCATTTGGTCTGTGTTTGGATGTTGTGAGTGTGGTCTGGGGGATAGTCTCTTTGAACCTTTGGGAGTAAATGTAAAAGGTGGGGATTGCACCGACACTTGGCACAGGCTTTATTTGTATTTTCTGGTGATGGCATATCACAAGGGTTCTCTCTCTATTGCCTGTTTTGGATATGTTATCTACTCTTGTATAACTTGTGGTACGTGCTCTTGTGTTTTTGCCTAGTTGATTCATGGTTCTTTGTGTTCCACCACTGTTAATAAACATATATTAAAAAAAATAAAATAAATAGTCTCTACCATCTTGCCTGGCACCGACATCAGACTCTTGCCAGTCTATAATGTTTCATCATACTCAACAGAGCCTGGCAATACTTAGAATCACCCAAAGAGTATCAAAGGCAGAATATACAATATATAGTTTAAATAGTGAAAGCCATATTTTACTTCCAAACAAAATAGCCTCCACACATGGGCCTCAGCTAATGAAATCTGAAACTAAAATCCACAGTGCTTTTACAATAGCTGATACTGCTAGACACAGTGTCAAATTTGTCCCCATGTCATTCTCTACTCTGCACCACATTTTGAGAGACAGCTGATATCATATCTCCAGGGAGGCTGTTTCCTAAGGGGCTTATCATCCCAAATTGACGGACATAAATTCCTGCTAAACTTTTGTATGAAAAGCATAAGAACATGAGAATAGCCTTACAGCCTGGGTCTCAAAGTCCCTCCTTGAGGGCTGCAATCCAGTCGGGTTTTCAGGATTTCCCCAATGAATCTGCATGAGATCTATGTGCATGCACTGCTTTCAATGCTTATTCATTGGGGAAATCCTGAAAACCCGATTGGATTGCGAAGGACTTTGAGATCCCTGCCCTACAGGGTCAGACCTATGGTCCATCAAGCCCAGTAGCTCGTTCTCACAGTGGCCAATCCAGGTCACTAGTACCTGGCCAAAACCCAAGGTTTAGCAATATTCCATGCTACCGATAGAGGGCAAGCAGTGCCTTCCCCCGTATCTTTCTCAATTGTAGACTATGGACTTTTCCTCCAGGAACTTGTCCAAACCTTTCTTAAAACCAGCTACGCTATCCACTTTTACCACAACCTCTGGCAATGCAATTATTCTCCGAGTGAAAAAAAATTTCCTTCAATTGGTTTTAAAAGTATTTCCCTGTAACTTCATCGAGTGTCCCCTAGTCTTTCTAATTTCTGACAGAGTGAAAAATCAATCCACTTGTACCTGTTCTACTCTACTCAGGATTTTGTAGACTTCAATCATATCTCCCCTCAGCCGTCTCTTTTCCAAGCTGAAAAGCCCTTTCCATAGCAAAGCAGCAGATGAATCCAGAGACTAGTGGGTATAGCTCACATCGACCAGCAGGTGGAGATAGAGAACTGATTAACAGTTGGCCTTAAAGCCTGGTGTTCCTCCTGTTGATTCAGTTTTGCTCTATCTCCCAGCAGGGGTGGAGCTTACTCTCTAGCTCCTGGATTCTGGCTGGTGCCGGTTAACGTGGTGTTCCTGTGGTTTCCTCTGTTGAGACTAGTTCTCTTCAGCAGGATAGGGGTGCCTGGCTGAGCGGTGCCGGCTTTGGGAGCTACACCTGGACCCTCCCAGGTCCCTTCTCCACCCTCCCCTCCGTTGGATTGAGCGGTTTCTTTGGCTGCAGGAGTTTGTTTCTTCATTCCAGTATAAAAAAAAAAAAAGAAAGACTTCCTGCTTGTGCTGAGCCGTGCCGTTTTCGAGTCGGCTTTCAGTACAATTACCAGCTGTAACCTGGCTTCAGATTGAGTGGGGGAAAATTTGGTGAGTAAGTTTTTGGCTTTCTCATTGATTGTTCATTGTTCGGTTGCTCGTTTACGAAGACCGGGGAAGCTGGTGGGCGGAGTCGGCGGTCGGCGGCGAGTTGCCGCGTGTGTAAAAAAAAAAAAAAAGTTTTTTGTTGTGCCGGTTAGAGAGATGGCAGCGGAGGCTAGTCAGTGGTGTTCGCGCTGTGGGAAGCGCAGAACACTGTCGGGCTTCTGTTCTGCCGGGTGTTCGGATACACCGGCAGAAGATGCTTTCCTACAGGCTTGCGATTTTGCTATCTCCCGTGTCAGGGAAGCACGGTCTAACTCCCCGGTTCTCGAGGGCGATTTGGGGGTGATGCAAGACTCTTCCGCGGCTGAGGGGAGGTCAGCGGCGGTCGGGGAGCCAGGAACGCTAGGTAACGTCGCGGCTTCGCGCCCAGGCATGGATCAGGGCGGTTCAGCGTCTCTTGGGTTGAGCTCCTTCTCACCTGAATTTATTATGTTGTTGCACCGAGCATTTTTGCTGCAGGGCTCGCAGCCTGCCCAGTCGGTACCGGTGTCCGGTCCGTCCCTCCCTGGGCCTTCTATCTCTGCTGGTTTGAACTGTGATAATGCCGGACCGACTACGGGTCCTATGTTGTCGCCTGGGCGGTCGCAGGTGGCGAAGAAACGCAGACTCGCGACCGCGGACGCAGAAGGTAATGTTCCATTATCCCCTTTCTCTCTTCCTGAATCTTTGGAGGAAGGTGAGGTCTTAGATTGGGAAACAGAGGATCCCCCGGGTAGGGAAGTTGATGATCCTTCCGCTCTCCGTCTGTTTCATAGAGAAGAACTTGCGTCCTTAATTTCTAAGGCATTGCAGGGTTTGAATAAAGATTGGTGAAGGATTTTGGGGATACCAAAACACAACGTTTACCGGAAGATAGGGCTAGGCCCCCTGGGAAGTCCTCATCGTCTAGACCGCGCTTCAGGGATGTGAGGAGATTCAGGTCTGGTAAGCCTTTCCTCAGATCTGCATCTGATTCTTTCCCTTCTTCTAGACCTCGGTTTCAGCAGAGAAATTCCTTTCATACGACGAAACCCTCTTCAGGTCAGCCAGCGCGGGCCGCGGCAAGTCGCGCTTTACAATGACGGGGTCTTGGCTCCCTCCGCCTTTCCCTTAGGGGGACGGCTGTCGGCGTACTGGGCGGAGTGGGCCAAGATCACGTCAGATCAGTGGGTTTTAGACATTATTCAAGACGGGTACAAGTTGGAGTTCGCCTCTCCCGTCGTAGATTCTTTCTTGGTGTCCCCGTGCAATGGGGTGGCCAAGGGAGACTCGGTACGCATGACCCTTCAGGTGCTGCTCGATCTGGAGGCGGTGGTACCGGTGCCCCCGGAAGAGGTAGGCCGCGGGATTTATTCCCTTTACTTCATTGTACCAAAGAAGGAGGGATCATTCAGACCGGTGCTGGATCTCAAAGGGGTCAACAGGTTTCTCAGTGTGCGCCATTTCTGGATGGAGATGGTCCGCTCGGTTATTGCGGCTGTAAGACCGGGAGAGTTCCTCACGTCCCTCGATCTCAAGGAGGCATACCTCCATATCCCGATCTGGCCTCCACATCAGCGGTATCTGCGGTTTGCGATTCTCGGCCAGCATTATCAATTTCGGGCAATGCCCTTTGGCCTAGCAACGGCTCCCCGCACCTTTTCCAAAGTGATGGTGGTGGTAGCAGCTTTTTTACGCAAGGAAGGGATTCGGGTACACCCTTACTTGGACGACTGGTTGATCCGCGCCTCGTCCCGACAGGAGAGTTTGTCGGTAACTCAGAGAGTAATCTCCCTCCTTCAGTCATTGGGGTGGATCGTCAACTTTCCCAAGAGTTTTCTGTCCCCGTCGCAGTCTTTGGTGCATCTGGGGTGAGGTTCGACACGACTCTGGGGAAAGTGTTTCTACCCCGAGACCGGGGAGAGAAATTGCAGGCTCAGATTCGCCTACTGCTCAGGTCATCCAGACCTCGGGTTTGGGATTATGTACAGGTTCTGGGCTCCATGGTGGCGACTCTGGAGGTGGTCCCCTGGGCTCGGTGCCACATGAGGCCCTTACAACAGTCTCTTCTCTCTCGCTGGTCCCCAGCCTCTCTAGACTACAATTTGCGTCTCCAATGGACTCTTCGGGCAGCTCGCAGCATGCAGTGGTGGCTCCACGAGTTGCATCTGTGGAGGGGCATGCCGTTGGCCACGCCGGACTGGGTGGTGGTTACAACGGATGCCAGTCTGCTGGGCTGGGGGGCCCAGTGCCTGCAAGCTTCAGTGCAGGGGGTGTGGTCCTTAGAGGAGGCCCAGGGGTCCATCAATTTGCTGGAATTAAAAACGATCAGACTGGCGCTGCGGGCTTTTCAGTACCTGGTTCAGGACAGGCCGACCAGGATCTTTTCGGACAGTGTCACGGCGGTCGCATATGTCAATCGTCAGGGAGGCACCCGGAGTCCGCAGTTGGCCGAAGAGGCAAGGAGATTGTTTCGGTGGGCAGAGATGCATGTTCCGCTTCTGTCGGCGGTACACATTGCAGGTCACGAAAATGTGCAAGCGGACTTCCTCAGCAGAAATCTTCTAGATCCGGGCGAATGGGAGTTGTCTGCTCGAGCGTTCGACCTGCTAGTCCGTCGTTGGGGGCTGCCAGAGTTGGATCTCATGGCCTCATCCCGCAATGCGAAGTTGCCTCGGTTCTTCAGCAGACGCAAGGAGAAGGGCTCGGAGGGGGTGGACGCGTTAGCTCTCCCATGGCCTCCAAATTCCCTTCTGTATGTTTTCCCGCCTTGGCCCATGATAGGTCGGGTGTTACAACGCATCTCTCTCTTTCACGGCAGAGTGATCCTGGTGGCTCCGGATTGGCCGCGTCGGCCGTGGTACGCAGATCTGATTCAGCTTTCAGTAGGCGATCGGGTAACGTTCCAGGTAACTCCGGACTTACTAACTCAGGGTCCAATCTTGATGGAAGATCCGGCCCGCTTTGGTCTTACGGCCTGGCTATTGAGCGGTCAAGGCTAAAAAAGAAGGGCTATTCAGAACAGGTGATTGCCACGCTTCTTCAAGCTAAGAAAAGGTCGACTTCGGCCTCCTATGCAAAAGTCTGGAAGATTTTTGATGCATGGTGCGGACGACAGGGAATTGCGCCCTTCCATGCATCTCTGCCGGCTATTCTTGCTTTTCTGCAGGAGGGCGTAGCGAAAGGGTTAGCCTATAACTCTTTAAAGGTTCAGGTGGCGGCCATTGCATGTTACAGGGGCCGGGTGGCTCGCTCGATGCTCTCTTTGCAGCCGGACGTGGTCCGTTTCCTCAAGGGGGTTCACCATATCCGCCCGCCGGTAAAGCGAATTTGTCCAACATGGAGTCTTAAACTCGTCCTTGGGAGGTTGCAGGGGGCACCTTTTGAGCCCCTGGCAGCGGCCACATTGAAGGATGTCACGCTGAAAACAGTGTTTTTGGTGGCGATGGCTTCGGCGAGGCGAGTGTCGGAACTACAGGCGCTTTCTTGCAGAGAACCCTTTTTACGGTTTTCGGAAACTGGGGTGTCGGTGCGTACGGTGCCGTCCTTCCTGCCTAAGGTTATTTCTTCATTTCATGTGAACCAGAGTTTATTCCTCCCATCCTTCCGGAAGGAGGATTGGGGAAAACGATTTTCGTCTTTGCGTCTACTGGATGTACGACGTATGCTTCTCCATTATTTGGGGGTGACGAACGATTTTCGTCGGTTGGACCATCTCTTCGTGTTGTTCGCGGGTAAAAACAAGGGGATGGCGACGTCTAAAGCGTCCATTGCTCGTTGGGTCAAAGAAACTATTGCTTCGGCTTATGTGTTGTCAGGGAAGAAAATACCGGAGCACCTTCATGCTCATTCCACTCGGGCATTGGCTACGTCTTGGGCGGAGTCCGGGGGGATGTCTTTGGAGGAAATTTGCCAGGCGGCCACATGGTCGTCGGGAAATACCTTTCCGAAGCATTACTGTTTAGACGTAGCGGCCTGTTCGGAGGCAAGTTTTGGCGCTGCAGTGCTGGCGGAGGCGGCATTTACGTCCCACCCGGTTTGACTTTGCTTTGCTACATCCCACTAGTCTCTGGATTCATCTGCTGCTTTGCTATGGAAGGTAAAATTATGGTCTTACCTGTTAGTTTTCTTTCCTTTAGAAGCAGCAGATGAATCCAGAGCCCCTCCCCAAGTGCACTGTCTGTGTGTAGGTTGTTTGTTTGTTCAGTTGGGATATGGTTGGTAATTGTATTATTTCATTTCTGAGTGGCACATTTTCTACTGGAATGAAGTTTTGTGGAGGCTCATTCTCCTTTCGGGATGCTTGGGCAAAGTGCATAACTGAATCAACAGGAGGAACACCAGGCTTTAAGGCCAACTGTTAATCAGTTCTCTATCTCCACCTGCTGGTCGATGTGAGCTATACCCACTAGTCTCTGGATTCATCTGCTGCTTCTAAAGGAAAGAAAATTAACAGGTAAGACCATAATTTTACCATCTGTTTTAGTCTTTCTTCATACGAGAGGAGTTCCATCCCCTTTATCATCTTGGTCGTTCTTCTTTGAATCTTTTCTAGTGCTACTATATCTTTCTTGAGATAAGGAGACCAGAATTGAACGTAATTCTCCAGAACAGGTCGTACCATGGAACGATACAGGGGCATTGTAACATTCTTAATCCTGTTAACCATCCCTTTTTTAATAATTCCTATCATCCTGTTTGCTTTTTTGGCTGCTGCCACACGTTGGGCAGAAGGTTTCATCATATTGTCTACAATGACCCCCAGATCCTTTTCTTGGGCACTAATCCCCAAGGTTGACCCTAGCATCCGGTAACTGTGATTCAGGTTATTCTTCCCAATGTGCATCACTTTGCATTTGTCCACATTAAATTTCATCTACCATTTGGACGCCCAGTCTTCCAATTTCCTAAGGTTCGCCTACAATTTTTCACAATCTGCATGCAAATTTAATCACCTCACTTGTTCCAATTTCCAGATCATTTATAAATAAGTTAAATAGCACCGGTCCCAGTACAGACCCCTGTAGCACTCCACTGTTTACTCTCCTCTATTTGGAACACTCTGTTTGCCATATAAACTACAATAGGAGACCATAATTGCGTTACTTGCGATCAAATTAAACTCACACACACACACACACAAATAATTCAAAGAGAAGCCCCTCCCACCCTCCAGGCTACCCGAACAATCCCTGGAAGTCTAGTGGTGTTATCAGGACAAGAGCAGAAGTTAACCCCAGTTATTCTTGCCCATGTCTGCTCAACTCTCAAAATTGCTCTCAAGACCTCTTGCGGCAGTCTTATGAGATTGCTAATAGTGGTCACGGCAACCATTTAAGAGCATAGCCATCATACAGTAGAGCGACTGGGAATCACCCTTCCTTGCCTACACCCCTGAACCACCAGGAATTGTAAGATAGGCCCAAGTGGGGCATCTACAGGTATGGTGTGAATGGGAGAAGCAACACCTACTGTTAAGGGGGAAGGGGAAGGGATGGAGCAGGACAAAGCACAGATTTTGGCATCCACTGAAAATGCATGACTAGTTTCAGCCAAAATGTAAACCATAGCCCTAGCCTTTTGGCTGAAAATGAAACTGGGCAGAAAATGGATTTTGGGCCTGTTTCGGCTCCATCGCCAAAGCTAAAATCTGGTCAGCCTCTGCTCCTGCCATTTCCAAGGAACATCTTGTCATTTCACAGACTTGCAAACAAATGGTTTGGAAATAAGGAACAGATCCATTCTTAAGCCACACATAGAAAATCCCAGTCCTTCTTCTTATAGATTGGTAATATCTTAGAACCCTGCACATGATTAATACCTTTTGTTTATATCCAACAGATCATTGGATCACACAAAAAAGGAAGAGAGAAAAGAAACAAGGAGAACATCTCATAGAAAGAGAAGAAAGGCAAAGACAATCAGAAAATGTCTGTGAGAATATTTCTCAGGGAACTGAGAGGATTAACACAAAGAATTGTAAGCAGGAATCAAAGGACCAGAGAGACCCTGCAGGAGACTCAAGGGATGGAGTCACTAAGTGTGAGAGAAATGACGGTGAGCTCAGTAACATCCCTGAGGACCAGAGACACCTTGGAGAGCGACCATTTCAAATGAATAATAGTGACAAAATGACATCTAAGTTCCAACATGACAAGAGGAAAGGACAAAAACACCAGAAAGAACTTACACGTATTGCATCTAAAAGGAGAATCAACATTATTAATCTTAAAGGTAATAAGAGCCAACCCTTGATTTCAGAATTCCAAATGCCCAGAAGAAATCATAAAAATGAAAACTCATCTACATCAAATCTAAAAATTCACCAGGACATCCACACAGCAGACAAACCATTTACATGTACTGAGTGTAATAAAATCTTCACTCAGCTTTCACGTCTAAAAATTCACCAGAGGATCCATACTGGAGTCAAACCATTTACATGTACTGAGTGTAATAAAAGGTTCACTCAGCTTTCAAGTCTAAAAACACACCAAATGATACACACAGGGCACAAACCATTTCCATGTACTGAGTGTAATAAAAGCTTCAGTTGTCTTTCAGATCTAAAAAGTCACCAAATGACCCACACAGGGCACAAACCATTTACATGTACTGAGTGTAATAAAAGCTTCACTCAATATTCACGTCTAAAAATTCACCAGAGGCTCCACACAGGAGAGAAACTATTTACATGTACTGAGTGTAATAAAAGCTTCACTCAATATTCACATCGAGAAATTCACCAGAGGATCCACACAGGAGACAAACCATTTACATGTACTGAGTGTAATAAAAGCTTCACTCAGGTTTCAAGTCTAAAAACACACCAAATGATACACACAGGAGACAAACCATTTACATGCACTGAGTGTAATAAAAGCTTCACTCAGCTTTCATGTTTAAAAATTCACCAGAGGATCCACACAGGAGACAAACCATTTACATGTACTGAGTGTAATAAAAGCTTCACTCAGCTTTCATGTTTAAAAATTCACCAGAGGATCCACACAGGAAACAAACCATTTACATGTACTGAGTGTAATAAAAGCTTCACTCAATATTCACGTCTAAAAATTCACCAGAGGCTCCACACAGGAGAGAAACTATTTACATGTACTGAGTGTAATAAAAGCTTCACTCAATATTCACATCGAGAAATTCACCAGAGGATCCACACAGGAGACAAACCATTTATATGTACTGAGTGTAATAAAAGCTTCACTTGGCCTTCACATCTAAAAATTCACCAGAGGATCCACACAGGAGACAAACCATTTACATGTACTGAGTGTAATAAAAGCTTCACTCAGCTTTCATGTTTAAAAATTCACCAGAGGATCCACACAGGAGACAAACCATTTACATGTACTGAGTGTAATAAAAGCTTCACTCAGGTTTCAAGTCTAAAAACACACCAAATGATACACACAGGAGACAAACCATTTACATGCACTGAGTGTAATAAAAGCTTCAATCGGCTTTCATGTCTAAAAATTCACCAGAGGATCCATACAGGAGACAAACCATTTACATGCACTGAGTGTAATAAAAGCTTCAATCGGCTTTCATGTCTAAAAATTCACCAGAAGATCCACACAGGAGACAAACCATTTACATGTACTGAGTGTAATAAAAGCTTCACTCAGCTTTCAAATTTAAAAATACACCAAGTGATCCATACAGGAGTCAAACCATATACATGTACTGAATGTAATAAAAGCTTCACTCAATATTCACGTCTAAAAAATCACCAGAGGATCCACACAGGAGACAAACCATATACATGTACTGAGTGTAAAAAAAGCTTCACTTGGCTTTCACGTCTAAAAATTCACCAGAGGATCCACACAGGAAACAAACCATTTACCTGTACTGAGTGTAATAAAAGCTTCACTCGGCTTTCAAATCTAAAAATACACCAAATGATCCACACAGAGCACATACCATTTACTTGTACTGAGTAAACTAAAACTTGAGTTTATAGACCATGCCATTTCTATGATAATAAAGCTTGACTCGGTTTACAGTTGATAAAATACAAAGAAATAGAGGGGTGAAGACTTTACAATTTGGAGAATAGCCAAGTTTTTAGATATTTATAAAAGGTTTATAGTGAACCTAGTTCTCTCAGCCACAAAGAGATATTCCAGAGTTCAGTTATTTTTAAGGAAAATGACTTCCCCAGTTTACCAGTAGAGGTTATGCCTGTCGGAGAAGGGAAAGACAATTTCAGTTTTTGCTGAGTTCTAACCAGTCCGAATCTCTTGTAATTCCAAGACAGAGGAATTAGTAAAGGACAAATGCTGAACAAGATCTTAAAGGTTTTACAATCACATTTGAATTGTATCCTAGAGAGAATCGGGAGCCAGTGAAGTTTGGCTAGTAGTAGGAAAACGTGCTCAAATTTGCTTTTACCAAAAGTCAACCTAGCTGCAATATTTTGAATCAGCTGAAGTCTCCGCAGGCTATTCTTGGTTAGTCTTAGGTAGATAGAATTACTATAGTCTAACCGTGAGATGATAATCGATTGAACAAGGACAGAAAAATGCTGTTAATTGGAAACAAGACCTGACTTTCCTCAGCATATGATGACTAAGGAAGCATTTTGCCACCAAGCAATTAATATGTTCATTAAATGTATAATAAAAGCTTCACTCGGCTTTCAGTTCTAAAAATTCACCAGAGCATCCACATGGGAGACAAGCCATTTACATGTACTAAGAGTATAATAAAAGCTTCACTAAAAATTCATCAGATGAGCCACACAGGAGACAAACCATTTACATGTACTGAGGGCCAGATGCACTAAAGCCTGCGATCATTGCTAAACTTATTCTAACAGCTTTATCGATGATCGCATTTGCTGATCTGATGCAGAAAACAGCTCACTGCCTGGTTCTCTGTACAATTGCTTATTCCCCAATCCGACCATTCAAATAAGCTAATTAATATTGGAAACATGATGGCAGATAAAGGCCAAAATGGCCCGTCTAGTCTGCCCATCCGCAGTAACCATTATCTCTTTCCCTCTCTCTGAGAGATCCCACTTGCCTATCCCAGGCCCTCTTGAGTTCAGACACAGTCTCTGTTTCCACCACCTCTTCCGGGAGACTGTTCCATGCATCAACCACCCTTTCTGTAAAAAAGTATTTCCTCAGATTACTCCGGAGCCTCTCACCTCTTAACTTCATCCTATGCCCTCTCATTGCAAAGTTTCCTTTCAAATGAAAGAGACTCAACTCTTGCACATTTATATTACATAGATATTTAAACGTCTCTATCATATCTCCCCTCTCCCGCCTTTCCTCCAAAGTATACAGATTGAGATAGTAACATAGTAGATGACGGCAGATAAAGACCCGAATGGTCCATCCAGTCTGCCCAACTTGAAGCCTTCCCTAGCCCATCTTCAACCAAACAGCCATTTACAGACACAGACCATGCAAATTTGTCTGGAAAATTCAAACACGTTACCCCTCTTTTAAATAAAGTCCATTGGCTTCCAGTCCAATACAGGATAACTTACAAGATTGCCCTTTTAATATTCAAACCCCTCAAAACCAAAGAACCAGCATTCCTCAATAAAAATCTTATACCTTATGAATCTAATAGAGCTTTAAGATTCTCCGGACAGCATCTACTTTGGGTTCCCTCTTTAAAAATAATAAATACCCATAGAACAACAATATTCTCAGTTACTGCACCCACACTCTTGAACGCATTACCCACTTTTCTTCGGGCAGAACAGAACTTAGATAAATTTAAAGGAGCTTTAAAAAGCTTCTTATTCATCGATGCTTTTGGCTAATTATGCTACTATTCTTTTCTTATTGAATCCCTTAGTCCTTTTGTTTTTTTCCCATATATGTTTTCTGTATTTAATGTAGTTCTCCCCACTATCCTTTTGTTTTACTGCACTTGTTTTGTGTCTTGTTTGTCTTAGTATATTTCGTCTGTTTAATATTGTTGTTTTCCCTATTTTTTTTTTTTTTTAATATTTAAGATTTTTATTGAATTTTCCAAGTTATACAAAAAGAAAAAGAAACAACTGCAAATTGCAGATCCACTACTCAATACAACATAGAAAATCAAACAAGATCCCATCATGAAAAAAAAAAACCCGCAAAATAAACCCAAGCATACATACCCAAAGTCTTTAGACTAGCCCGCTAAACAGCGAGCTGTGCAATGATATCATTCCTCCTCCTCCCTACTCCACAGATGAACTCCTAGGAAATCACCATCCCTCTCTCCTCCTAAAGTTCCATACATCAAGGAGACTATATTCAGTCCATTTGCAAAGATGCCAGTTTATCAGAAATGAATGTCCAGGTTCCCACTGAGTGATGAGCTATCCGCTCTTCCATATACCCCAATTGTTGTAATCTCGAACACCAGGCCTCCCGACTATGTGACCCAGCGGTCTTCCAAGTAGAGAGTTGCACGGGGACAGAAATCCCACCCGTCTCCTCCCTTCCCCACCAGGATCCTCTCCGTCCCCACCATTCCCCACCAGGATCCTCTCCGTCCCCCTCAGGATCCTCTCCGACCCCACCCATCTCCCCAAGGAATTACCTCCATCCCCGCTTGTCCCCATAAAAAGCAGCAATTACTTCTGACAGGATCATCAATTCCACAGTTTCTTTTGTGTTTGCGCTGCTGTTTTCCTTGTGGAATCTCTTTGGTGGAACCCTTTTTTTGTTTTCTGTTCAGGTAATTAACTTATAAACCCCCTGTTTTACTAAGGCTGACGTGTCCATTATATTATCTGGATGAACCCTGCTTCCAAAGCCTTCCATCCCTGTGGGAGTCCCGTTGGCTAGAGGGGGGTCCCCGTGGGAGTCCCGTGGGCCAGAGGGGGGTCCCCGTGGGAGTCCCGTGGGTTAGGGGGGATTCCCGCGATCCCCATTCCTGTGCAGACCTCTACTTCCAAGCTCTAGCAATTAAACATTTAGCAGCTGCTAACCCCAACGCAATATCTTAGTATGCCACTTAGAATATTTAGCATTATATAGCCCCAGTAAACAGCCCACGGATTTAATATCCACCCGTACTCCCAACAGGCCAGACAATTCCCCTTCTACCATTCTCCAAAATGGCTGCAGTACCGGGCAATCCCATATGTAAAAATGTGCCCAAACCCTGCTGACAACGCAAACACTTATCTGAAGCTGTAGGGTACATGATGTGTAATCGCACAGGTGTGTAATACCATCGGTTAAGAACTTTATATGCATTTTCCTGTACTAAGGCACATGTAGATGCCCTACCCACTTCATCACAAATAGCCCTCCATTCCCTAGAAGTGAAACTCCTACCCAAATCCCTCTCCCGTTGAGATCGAAATTTAAAGTCGGGAAGAGCACTCCCCTTCCAATATTGATACAAAATTGAAATAGGCCGTGGCACCGTCTGTAGAGTAATCCACAGTTTTTCCATATGTTCCCCCCCTAAAGGTGACGACCTATCCCAACCTTTTGATCCCATAAAATGTCGCACTTGTAAGTAGGCCAAATAATCACCCACTGAAATCCCAAATTTAATCCGTAGAGCCTTGAAGGACATAATACCAACTGAATAAAAAAAATCTCTAAAAGTTCTCAGGCCCATGCTATCCCAACGCGCAAACACTAAATTTGTACCTCCCGCTGGAAATTGAGGCTCCCCTCGAAGGGAGGCCAAAGAAGATACCACCACTCCCCCATTTAAATCTCTCCTGGCCTGATCCCAAATCCTAAGAAGGTGTAACAGGAAAGGGTTAGTCGTGAACTGGTGCCTGTGCCGGTCATCCAAGGAAGACCACAAAATACAGCGAAGTGGCATCTCTCCTCCCAAGTGCTGTTCCAATTGTACCCCCCATTTCTGGGTTCCCAATTCCCAATCCAACACCATTCGCAGTTGGGCAGCACGAAAGTACCAGGATAAATTAGGTAACCCTCTCCCCCCTACCCCCTATCGCCCCACAACACCCCCTGCGAAATGCATGGTGGTCTTCGCTGCCAAATAAAACTTTGAATCAGGCCGTGCAGTTTCTGAATGGCAACAGCTGGCACCTGTACTGGTAATGTTTGAAAAAGAAACAACAATCGAGGTAAAACATTCATTTTCACCACCGCAATTCTCCCCCACCAGGAGAGCCAAAGTTCATGCCATCTCTGGAGGTCCATGCGCACTTTACGAATTATGGGACTATAATTAACATCAAACAGACTAGTTAGATCACTCAGTATATGTATCCCTAAATACCGCAATATCCGGCTAGCCCACCTAAAGGGAAACCTCTCTTGAAGATAGCTAATATCCATCTCCTCCAACGTAAGATTCAAGAGCTCTGTTTTATCTAGATTGATTTTAAACCCAGATAACTTTCCATATTTCTCGAAAATTGATAACAATAGTGGGATAGAAGAATGAGGTTCAGTAATATATAGTAATATATCATCCGCAAAAAATGCTATATGATGATCATATCTGCATGCTGTCTGATGTACTGGGCCAACGGTTCTATCGATATAGCAAATAATAATGGGGAAAGAGGACACCCCTGCCTGGTCCCCCTCTCAATGGAAAAGAAATCAGTATAACCACCATTTATCCGGAGACAAGCTCGCGGAGACCGATAGAAGGCCTGAACCCAACCACAGAAAGATCGCCCGAAACCCATATACTCTATAACTTCCCATAAAAATTCCCATGAAACTTGGTCAAACACTTTCTCCGCATCTACCGCCATTCACACCGCCGGCTCTCTATTCTGCTGGATCTGCCACATCAAATGCAAAGTATTGTCGCCAACTCATCTACCATGAATAAAACCGGCCTGATCTTGATGAATTAAACCAGGGAGCACTTTCCCCAATCGAAGAGCCAAAACTTTTGCAATGACCCACAGCTCAACGGGTCTCGACTAGAGAGCGGAACGGGGACGATGGGAATCCCACGGGTTCCCCCTTCGGGTCACGGGGATCCCATAGGGACCCCTGCGGGGTTGGATGCGAGGCTCGTCTTCTCCCTACCTGCCCTGCCATAGCACACAGCCGATCGGAACGGAAGTCTTCCACGATATCAGTGCTGACGTCGGAGGGAGGGCTTAAGCAAAGCCCTCCCTCTCTCCGATGTCAGCGCTGACATCGGGAAGACTTCCATTCCGATTGGCTGTGTGCTGCGATTGGCAGTGGCCTACCAAGGGGGGGCGGGGAGGGCGGTCCTCCCCGGGTGCAGCCATTAGGGGGGGGTGCATAGCCGGCCAGGTTCCCTTACTTTTGTGGCGCTTCCTCCGACCAACCGACAACAGGCCCAGTCTGACAAACCTCCCTGCCCTGTAACCGCAAATCTAAATTACTTTCTTACAGCAGCTTCAATACTCCAGCTGCTGTAAGAAGGTAATTTAGATTCGCGGCTACAGGGCAGGGAGGTTTGTCGGACCGGGCCTGTTCTGTTGTCAGTCGGGCAGGGAAGCGCCACAAAGGTAAGGGGCAGGGAGGGAGAAAGGGAGGAAAGGTGGAGTGGAGAGGAAAAGACGCTTGAGGTAAAACTGAGGGGGGAGAAGGACATTGAAAGCACTGGGGAAGACAAAGGGGTGGAGAAGGACGCTGAAAGGACATGGGGAAGATGTAAGATGGATGCTGAAAGCACATGGGGAAGACAGAGGGGGGAGAAGGACGCTGACAGGACATGGGGAAGATGGGGGGAGAAGGACGCTGAAAGGTAATGGGAAAGAGAGAGTGGGGAGAAGACGCTGGCAGGGAAGAAGACAGATGCCAGACTATGGGGGGAGTGGAGAGAAGAAGATGGGTGCCAGACCAGTTTGGAAGGGGGGAGAAAGGGAGAGGCACAGTAACAGAGCAAATGGAAGACGCAGAGAGAAGAGAGATAGTGGATGGAAGGAATTGAATGAGAACATGAGGAAATCAGAAACCAGGCAACAAAGGTATGAAAAAAAATTCTATTTCTTTTTTTTTTTTTTTTTTTGCTTTAGGATAAAGTAGTATATTAGTTGTGTTGATAAAAATTTATAAACATCAGAGGCTCTGGTAGAAACCCGTTTACAAAGAATGTATTCTTCCCAATTAATATTTCCAAATTAATAAAAGTCTTTTTGCTTATTTGTAAATGGGTTTCTACCAGAGCCTTTAATTTAGTTGCATAATTAAATGAAATAACTATTTCTGTAGTTTATAGGGACTGGTGGAGACGGAGGGGATTCCTCGCGGGGACGGAGGGGATTCCTTGTGTGGACGGGTGGGGATGGAGGGATTCCTCGCGGGGATGGGTGGGGACGGAGGGATTCCTCACGGGGACGGATGGGACTTTGGCGGGGATGGGTGGGATTTCTGCCCCCAAGCAACTCTCTAGTCTCGACCCGGTTTCAGCAACAAAGAAATGCCAGCCTCCCCCATAGTTCCAGGTAACGCCTGACCCTCCCTGACACCATTCGCCACTCTAACTAAAAGAGGGCCCAAGAGGTCTCCAAATTGCTTATAAAATTTGGCGGTATAAACATCAAGGCCAGGAGATTTGCCCAATTTAGCCAATTTGATAGCCCCAAATATCTCATTGAGGGATATAGGCTCTTCAAGAAAACCTCTATCCGTTGGTGTCAGAGAGGGCAGTGGACTATTCCTGAGGAAACCCCGTATCATCTCCAAATTACCCAGCCCCTTCTGACCATATAGTTCATGGTAATACTGCAGAAAAGTCTTACCAATAGCAATATCTGTAAATTGCGACTTTCCTTTAGCATCCTGTATTCGCATAACGGTTTTAGCATGCTTAATACTGATATAGCAAGCCAAAAATGCACCAGCTTTGTTACTATGTTAATAGACATGAATTTTAAGTCGTTCTCTTGCATATTCATAATCCGCTAATTGAAGTTGTCTGAGCTCTAACCGGACCTGCTGCAATTTTCCCTAAATCCTAGAATCTTGCGTGTGCTTATGTTCCAGCTCCAAAGAAATCAGTTGTTCTCGCAATCGTAAAGATTCACGACTGCATCTCTGCTTGACCCTAGCTCCCCATTTGATAAGTACCCCTCTCACCACAGACTTCAGAGCATCCCACAATACCCCATCAGACACCGCCCCATTATCATTGAGGGTCATATAATCTCTAATCTCCTTCCGAATCTCATCCAACACCTCTGGAATACCTAGTAGTGATTCATTAAGCCTCCAATTTCGGTCACCTCCACTCTGCAAGACTCCTACACTCTGCACCATCACGGGGGCATGATCATACACCTGAATCACCCCAATGTCTGCCTTCTTGATAGTATCCCATAAATTTCTATGAGCCCAAACTCCATCTATAAGGGGATATGTTTTCTGAGCATGTGAATAGAAAGAATAATTACGTTGCATGCCATGGCGCAAGCGCCAATAGTCAACCATGCCTAGTGTCCACATGAAAGTTTGAAAAGCTCGAATGGAAGGTTTATGTGTCCCTCTGCCCCCTTTAGAATGATCCAGTTGAGCAGAAACAACATTGAAATCCCCACCTATATATATACCTCATAAGGAAACCCTGAAGGCATTCCTGAAGCTGGGGATAAAAATGATCCTGATCGCTATTGGGTCCATAAATATTCACTATGGTCACCACTTTCCCCTGGAGAAGACCCTTAAGTGCTATACAACAGCCCTGGGAATCCCGATAAATATGGTCAATAGTGAGCCATCCCAAACTGGACTCTCGATACCGCACAGTTCCGTGTAAGGGCTTTGAAAAGGCGCAGCTTTCCCATCAGTCACTGGTTGTGGAATCCTCGCTGAAAAAGTCTAACCCCTCCAGGGTCTACGCTGCCGTCCCCCCCGGGCAGGGAGGGATGGACGATGGACAAATTCAGTCACCGGCTCTACCAGAACTCAATGATGGCAAACCATGTCTTTAATTATAACTTTACTTTCACCTCCTATCTCAAGTACTGCCTGAAGGTCATGCAGTCTTTCCTTTCTGACTTGCCCACTCGCCGTCAGCCGGAATTCCGTCACCTCCTGGAGACACTATCCCAGATCCGTCTCTATATGCTCCAGGCCGCGTACGACACCTTTGAGCTCTCATCTCGGGTCACAGCCTTTGCGGTGGCGATGCGTCGCTTGGCCTGGCTGTGCATCGTGGACATGGACCCCAATTTGCAGGATCGCTC
This sequence comes from Geotrypetes seraphini, assembly GCF_902459505.1. Lineage (NCBI taxonomy): Eukaryota > Metazoa > Chordata > Amphibia > Gymnophiona > Dermophiidae > Geotrypetes > Geotrypetes seraphini. Next base: position 505,519,087 of record NC_047085.1, read on the forward strand.
AGCAAATCTGTCTTGTGTGGGGAACGAGCTCTTTGACGACTCGATCAAGGCAGCTACGAAACGCCTTTCGGAGCATGAGCAGTCCTTTGCTTCCCTGGTGCGGCCTAATGCGCGAGCCCCCCTGCTAAGCAGTATAAGCTTCCTTGGCAGTGCTACCCGCAGAAGTCCACCCCGACTTTCTCCCGTCCGCCTCAGCAGCGTCCCTCTAAACCTCAGATGCCTGTGGCAGCGAAGCCGGCACCGTCTTTTTGACAATTCCAGTCGGAGCACACTAGTGCCCTTCGTCCATCAGCCTTCCCCCCTGCCCATCAGGGGTCGGCTCCGTCATTTTTATCATCAGTGGGAGTTGTTAACCGACTCCTGGGTTCTCACCATAATTCGGGAGGGGTACTCTCTTCACTTTCAGCATTTGCCTCCAATTCAGCCCCTACGGGAGTTTCCTTCCGACGGGTCGCAACTTCCCCTTCTGCTTCGGGAGGCTCAGGCTCTCCTCCACCTCTGGGCTGTCGAGGAGGTCCCTGTGTGTCAGCAGCACTCAGTTTTATTCCCATTTTTTTCTGGTCCCCAAGAAGACCGGGAACTTGTGTCCCATTCTGAATCTGAGGGCGCTCAACAAATGTCTGGTCAAGGAAAAGTTTTGCATGCTCTCTCTTCCGACATTGTACCTCCTACTGGACGAGGGGGACTGGTTATGCTCCCTGGATCTCAAAGACACGCATATCCCGATTCATCCAGCCTCTCACCAGTTCTTGAGATTTCGGGTGGGGAATCTCCATCTGCAGTATCGTGTTCTCCCCTTCGAACTTGCGTCTTCTCCAAGGGTGTTCATGAAGTGTGTCTTGTGGTGGTTGCCACTGCCCTGCGGACGCGGGGTTTTCAGGTGTTCCCTTACCTCGACGACTGGCTCATCAAAGCGTCATCTCGCACGGAGGTTATTTCAGCGACCCAACAGACTATTCTGTTCCTTCAAAGTATGGGTTTCGAGATCAACTTCCCAAAATCCCAGTTGGGTCCGTCTCAATCTCTCCAGTTCATCGGAGTGGTGTTGGATACGCTTCGTCTCCGCTCGTTTCTGCCTCTGCCTCATCGGGAGTCTCGTCCACCTTTGCCGGAAGGTGTCTCTTCTTTCGACTATCTCTGCGAAGAGCATGATGATCCTCCTGGGGCACATGGCCTCCACTGTTCATGTCATGCCTTTTGCCAGACTTCACCTTCGTGTTCCGCAGTGGACTCTGGCTTCGCAGTGGCGACAGGATCGCGATCCGGTATCTTGCCGGATTGCGGTGACTCCTTTATTGAAACAATCTCTCCGCTGGTGGATGCTCTCTTCCAATCTATCCAGAGGTTTTTTGTTTCACGCACCCCCTCTGCAGAAGATCCTGATGACAGACTTGTCCGCCTATGCTTGGGGGGCTCACCTCGATGGCCTCCAGACCCAGGGACCCTGGTCCAGCGAGGAGAGACGTTGTCACATCAATCTTTTGGAGCTTCAAGCCATTTTCAATGCTCTCAAGGCTTTTCTTCATCTGCTTCGTGACCATGAGGATCTGGGATTGGGCGATACGTCGCAACATCTTTCTCAGAGCGGTCTACATTCAGGGCCAGCATAACTGCTTGGCGGACAACTTGAATCACCTTCAACCTCACGAATGGTCCCTCAATTCGTCGACTCTGCGTCAGGTGTTTGCTCAGTGGGGGACCCCGCAAGTAGATCTCTTTGCATCCCCCCTCAACCACAAGTTACCTCATTTCAGCTCCAGGGTTCCCCTCACCGGCTCAATGTGGATGCTTTCCTTCTGGACTGGATGGATCTGTTTCTCTATGCGTTCCCTCCATTTCCTCTGATTCTGAAGACTCTCGTCATGCTCAAGTCCATTCATGCCACCATTATTCTGATAGCTCCTCGGTGGCCCCGACAACCCTGGTTCTCCCTGCTGATTCGACTCAGTGCCAGGGAGCCTCTGCTTCTTCTGGTTTTTCCTTCTCTGCTTTCTCAGAGTCGAGGATCTCTTCTTCATCCCAACCTGCAGTCTCTGCACTTGACTGCTTGGTATCTCGTCACCTTACTGCCTCTTTCCAGTTCTCTCAATCTGTTCAGGACATTCTCGAGGTTTCCAGGAAAAACTCCACTAGGCAGTGTTATTCTCAAAAGTGGACCAGATTTTCCTTTTGGTGTGCTACGATGCACATGGAGCCGTATTCTGCCTCCTTGTCTTCCGTGCTGGATTATCTGCTTCACTTGTCTCGGTCTGGTCTCAAATCAACCTCTATTCGAGCCCACCTGAGTGCCATTGCTGCTTTTCATCAGCCGCTTGATGGGAAACCGCTCTCGGTACATCCGGTAGTTTCCCGATTTATGAAAGGTCTTTTCAATGTTCGTCCTCTGCTCAAACCTCCTACGGTGGTTTGGGATCTTAATGTGGTCCTTGCTCAGCTAATGAAGTCTCCTTTTGAGCCAATCAATCGGGCTTGGAAAGTGGTGTTTCTTATTGCTCTCACGTCTGCTCGCAGGGTCAGTGAGCTGCAGGCTTTGGTTGCAGATCCCCCTTTCACCGTTTTTCATCATGATAAGGTGGTTCTCCATACCCATCCTAAATTCTTGCCTAAGGTGGTTTCGGATTTTCACCTCAACCTATCCATTGTTCTTCCAGTATTTTTTCCTAAGCCCCATTCTCACCCTGGAGAAGTGGCACTTCACACTCTAGACTTTAAGCGTGTGTTGGCTTTCTACTTGCAACGTACTCAGGCTCATCGGACTGCCCCTCAACTCTTCATATCTTTTGATCCGAATCGGTTGGGGCGTCCCGTGTCTAAGCAAACCTTATCCAACTGGTTGGCTGCTTGTATCTCTATCTGCTACGCTCAGGCTGGTCTCCCTCTGCAGGGTCGGATCACGGGGCATAAAGTTGGAGCGATGGCGGTGGCTGTTGCTTTCCTCAGATCAACTCCTGTTGAGGAGATCTGCAAGGCTGCCACTTGGTCCTCGGTTCATACCTTCACCTCTCACTATTCTCTGGGTACCTTTTCCAGACGGGACGGCCAGTTTGGCCAGTCATTTTGCGTAATCTGTTTTCCTAAATTGCCAACACTCCCTCCGTCCCTTTTTGGTTAGCTTGGAGGTCACCCACATGTGAAGAATATGCCGCCTGCTTGTCCTGGGATAAAGCACAGTTACTTACCGTAACAGGTGTTATCCAGGGACAGCAGGCAGATATTCTCGCAACCCACCCACCTCCCCTGTTTGGCTTTGCTAGCTATCTGAACTGAGGCCACGCTGAGGAGACGCGTGCCCTGACTCTGGCGGGAAGGCACATGTGCATGCGCGGCACACTCACAAGCTTGAAAATCTTCACGCAAGTTTGCTTGCGAGAGTGTCCGATCGGGGCTCCGTAGATGATGTCACCCACATATGGAGAATATCTGCCTGCTGTCCCTGTTACGGTAAGTAACTGTGCTAAACCGCAGCACCGTGAAGCAAAAAGAGTTACAATTGGATGGAATGTCTTAATTTCCTAAAAACTTAGTAAACAGATATGTTTTTAGATGTCTCCTGAATTCTTGCTATGTACTGGAAGTCGTGATTAAAAGATTTAGATCTTTGTCCCAAAATGCTGCCTGATAGGATAAGAGACGAGGATGGTATCTTTTAAATTTACATCCTCTAAACCAGGGGTGTACAATAATAATAATAAATTTATTCTTGTATACTGCCCATCCACAAAGTTCCAGGCGGTTAACATCAAAGAAAAACTGTTCGATCAGTGAAAGGTACATCAAATTAATAAAAATGTATAACAAGATAAGGAATACATAGTTATTTAATAAACTTATGTATTACTATTTAAAAGGGTTTATCAAAGACCTTCGGTCACTGTCCTCACTGGGAAGAATACCAGGAGTTCAAAATAGTATACAAATTAAGTTTTATTACATAAATATAGTATTTCTAGCCATAATCATTAATTAAGTACAGAGTTTGAATCAATACGTTACCGGTTATTGCATCATCACTCCGTCGGGGGACCGCGATCAGGAGGCTTATTCAATATGTCATCACACAGCTCGTCAGCAGTGAAAAAGTCCCTACCTTTTTTCAGGGAAAACACCATTTATATTGTACTTTTTACCCATCCCCTCATCGTGGATTGGATAATCAGACGCGTGCTACTTGCATGCCGAACTGATTATCACCAATCAGTATGTGTTAGAAACACCTAGTCTTGCTCGTGCTAATCGCATGTTGGGCTGATGTGCTTTTGATGATCACCAATTAGTATGTGTTTACGACTTGTTTTCATAGTACTTGTGTTTTCCCTGTAACAACTGTCACGTATCCAAGGCAATCTCACTCAATATTAATATTCCTCACATTCCATTCGTTTCTCATTTGTATCACATTCGGTCCTTATTGAGTGATACTGCCATAGGATACCATCGTAGGCCGGGTTGGTTTACAGCATAGTCCATAAACCACATAACAATTCCACAAGGACAGAACAAGTACTACTATGGTCAGAATAAGTAAAGGGTGAATTAACCAATTCAAAGTGGTAGTGGCTGATGGTGAATATCCCAGAAACACATCCCACCAGTGATGCGATGTCGCATCCGCAATTGTGGATCCAATATTAATAATTTGTTCTGCTACAATGGTGGTACTAATCTGGTGCTCTATTATACTTTTGTTCAAATTCCTTATGGACTGATTTATCATACGGGACCTTTGTATTATTGCTTTTAACTTTTCCAACTTCAAATCCCAATTTGGAACGGAAAAGTTGTTTTCCCAGAGTAGATTTGTTCTAAGTCCTATATCAGGTGTTAAAACATAAGTTTGATTCTGCCAAAGAAGTGTTGACATATTGTGTAAGCATCCTGCAAAGGGTACTATCATTTTTGGTATTATTGGCTCATTAGTCACCACACATATTACGCGTGGTGCTATTTCAATCATATACTGATAAGTTATCGGTAATATAGTCCATTCACACACATTTACAGTATTTTGTAGTAAACATGGTTCATATACTATTGATTGTAATTTACAAATTTGCCCTTGCAAAGTGGAGTCACAAAATGTTGTCATGAGTTTTGTTATTCACATCAATCATTTGTCCATTAAATTTAGGTGCCCAGAAAAATTGCTTCTGAGGTTCCCCTAGTATGAGGGGTAACACTACATATTTACACATAATCATTTTTTTTTTTTGTAACATTATACATTTTAAACATTCCTATGCAGCGAGTATCATTACATTGTACTTCTGATGCTTGAAATTGTATCCAAAAGGTTTTTGGTATAGTTTTATTAAACACGGTCCTCCATATCTGCTCATTTCCAGTCATTAACTTAGATTGAAAAATTCCTTTTTGTTGTTGTTGCTGCATTCCAATTAATTATGTTTGAAACCTTCTGATCAATTATATATTCAATATCCGCTGTGGCGTTTGCTAGGTTAAGTAATTGATTATCAATCCCTGTCTGTAATATGGCAGATTGCCATATGGTAGGCATCCATTTTGCAGCTACAGTCAAAGCATCATTAATATTACTTCCCGCCTTATGTAATCTATTGGCCAATGTTTCAATATCAAATGTGTTTAAGGTACCTGTGATGGTACCATATCCCCCCATTAACGTATCATACCATGCTCTCCTTCCTCGGTATGAACACTGAGAAGAGGGAGGAAATGATATTTCAAACATCACATTAATATTTTGTGCATGTTGACCTACCATTTCACATGTGGATGGTAATCTCTTTATTTGTCCCGGATCTACCTTTGCCGTATCATTTTTTATGAATACCACATATTCTACACACATTGATCTGTTATAAATTTCCGTGGCATTAGTACATACTACATAAGACCTATTTACAGTAATATTCATTTGTGTTCCATTATAGGTAGTACAATTGTTCGTAATAAAATACCTCTGGGTTGAACTGTTCCATGTCATAAAATCTTCTGTTTGACAACACAGGACTATCACTTCTGCAGTTATATTCAAGGTAGTGTTTAGTCCCTCGTATAATACGTATTGGGCGATTGGTCTGATTTGTTCATTGCTTTTAATTTCTGTAATCCATGTATGGTCTCTTATTGTTACATTTGCAATTATACATCTGGAATTAGCACTGCAAGTGAAGTTATCTTGCTTTCGATTCATTGAAGAATGCTTCCATCTCCATGACGTAACGACCCCTTCTTTAACTGTAATACGTCGCCCGGGGGCAGCGCCTCTTACCCCATACCATATTCCAAGGATTCCAAGGCACACGTATATCTGCAAGTTTCAGAAAACATTATTACTCTCTCAAATAACATTTCTCCTGAGGGACATATTCCCATTTTTCCACTCCCAGTTTCATTACAAGGAGAGCCTTATCTTTCTCGATTGCAATCACCTCTGCTGGTTCCGGAGGTCCTCTAGGATTACTAATCCAGATTTTGGCTCCTACGTTTACGGTATTTGTAGCTCCAAACCCCCCTTCCCCTCTTACAGTCAGCTGAGAAGGAGGGGTTATTTCCCTAATTGGCACGATATAGATTGGTATCAATAACAATTGAGCTACTCGTTCCCCCTTCGCAATTATTACATCATTTTCTCCTAAATTTATCAATATGACTTTAACCTCCCCTTGATAATCAGCATCCTCTTATAGCAAAACTGGAACGGGTAGCTAATTGCCCATAATGCCCTGTGGGAATTTTTACTCCTACTCCGGTAGGAATAACTTTTACCGATTGGGGATTTATAACCAATGTATCCATACTGTACATATCTAATCCCGCAGCCAATGGCGTGGCCCGGTAAGGAATATTGGCTTCAGGGTGTATTTTCCAATATTCCATGGCAGCTATGGACAGTTTCCCAATTGTCAAATTGGGGGTTAACATTCTCATTAACGGGGTGGTTGATTCCGTTAAAGGCCTATTGTTCAATTTTTTGTAATGCTGTAGATACATTATCCCTCCATTGCCCATATTTGCCATCTGTAGTTAATTTTTTAAGGGCCTCCTTCAAAAGTCCATTCATCCGTTCAATTAATCCCGCTGCTTGGGGATAATAGGGCATGTGATATACCCATTCAATATTATTTTCCTTAGCATATTCTTTTACCTGCCCTCCCGTAAAATGTGATCCATTATCAGTTTGTATTTGTAAGGGCATACCATAATACTGAATAATCATATCTAAAGTCCTTAGAGTGCTCCATTGTGACGCAGAGGCACAAGGGAATGCTAGTAATAATCCCGAGTATGTATCTACAGCAGTACACATATATTTACATTTACGACTTTCGGGTAATGGTCCTATGAAATCCATTTGCCAAATCTGGGCTGGCAATCGCCCCCTGCCTGTGTGCCCCATTACCGTATGTGGTACTTCCTGTTTCTTGATATGTTGACACACCGGACATTTTCCGATCACATGTTTGATCACATCTATCGTCAAAGGAATCCCTCGTTCCTGAGCCCACCTGTAAGTAGCTTTTTCTCCAAGATGTCCACTTTTCTGATGCGCCCAAATGGCTGTACCTTCCAACCATTCTTCCACCTTAGGAATTTCATTAGTAGTGGTTACAGAAATGGCGGCTGCAGCATCTGCTTGGGAATTAAACAATCGTTCCATTGAATCAACAGGCATATGTGCATCTACATGAAATACTGACACTGTTGTTTCCTGTACAATTTCTTCTATGTCTTGCCACAATTCTTTACCCCACAGTTCCTTACCATGAATTAGCCAATTATGGGACTTCCACCCCATTAACCATGTAGCAAGACCATTAGCGACCGACCAGGAGTCGGTAAAAAGATGACATTCCCTTCCTCTTTCTTTCCTTAAAGCAATGACTACCGCCATCAATTCAGCGTATTGACTGCTCATTCCTTTTCCCTCCATCACCAGGGTAGTATCAGTTTTAGGGTTATAGGCCACACTTTTCCATTTCCGCTCTCCCCTCACATATTTGGCAGACCCATCTGTGAACCAAGCATGTTTTTGTTGTTCTGACGTGAGATTATCAAATCCTACTCCCCATTTAACTGGGGATTCATGAGCATATACTGGCTTCATGATTTCCAGCTCTCCGTTAGGAATATTAGCTATTTTTTCATGCAAAGTAGCTACCCCATGCTCACCTATTTTAGCTCTTTGGGAAATATACCATTTCCATTTAATAATACTTTGTTCCTGAGCATGTCCTACTCTATTTGTCTTGGGATCAGACATTACCCATTGCATAATTGGAATTTGTGGTCTCAATAGTACTGTATGACCTAATGTAATCTGTTCAGTCTCAGCCAATGCCCAATAACATGCTAAAAGTTGTTTTTCGAAGGGAATATATTTTTCACCTGCTTCCGGGAATTTCCTGTTCCAGAATCCTAATGGTACCCGTTTTCCACTTTGTTTTTGCCATAATGACCAATTAGCATGCATTTGATTAATAGATACATGTAATTCCACTTCCCCTTCTCTCATGGGCCACAAATCTACAGCTGTCTGTATGGCTTGTTTAGCATTTTCAAAAGCAACCTGCTGTTCTTCTCCCCACATAAACTCATATTTCTTACGAGTTACTTTGTATAACGGGCTCAGTAGTTGACTCAAATGTGGAATATATTGTCTCCAAAATCCAAATAAACCAATGTATGATTGCATCTCCTGCTTATTCTTTGGAGTAGGAAAATCTAATATTTTTTTTTTTTTTTCGTTTTGCTTTCTCTGTGATTTCCCTATGTTCTCTATTCCACTGAATTCCCAAAAATTTTACCGATGTTGCCGGTCCTTGTATTTTTGTTGGATTTATTTCCCATCCCTTCTTTTTCATATGGTCAATTAATAAATCCAACTGCCCTTTCTTCCTTATGTATCTGTTAGTTTGTATGTCAATATGTCAAACTCATGTAATTTACTATAAATAAGTATATGTGTACACCTTTTGTTTTTATTTGTAAATCGCTTAGCAAATTATAAACTTGAAACTTGAATCTCACAAATTTCCATATTTTTCTTGCTCTATCTGTAAAACTGATTCTGGCCCCTGTATTAATTAACATTGGGGCGGCCGTAAGTGCCCAAAATCAAAGGTGCTACATACCTCAAGCTGAATTCAGAGTCTGACTTCTTTCCCTTATCCTGCGTCTCCAAAATTGAGTCCACAGGAAAGTGATAGGAGTCCGGCAGGGCTGTGAAGATTTGAGTGACCTTGGTATTTAGATACAGAAAGTCAGGACATCCCTATGCACTAACACTGTTTTTTTTTTTTTTGTTTTGATCCTTCTCTCCTTCTTTTTCATTATAATTTGTTTTGTTTCTTAAATATATGCCTTTCTGACTGTCTGGGTTTTTTTTTAAGTTCAGTATGTTTTATTGAAAAATTTTTCATAACATAAGAATAAAACAATACTAATACAGAACAAGAGATCCTGACAATAATGCTTGTGTTGGTAATCAATAAATGCACAAGTCAACGCCCAAAATTAGGCAATGATAATACAGTATTCCATATCAGTAAAAATAGAGGGAGGGGAGGAAAAAGAAAAAGGGAAGAAATAACCAGTACATGATACATAACCAATAACAATGATGTGTCGTCTGTATACTATCAATCAAGAAGAACATACCACATCCATGAGTAATAATCACCACTAGAGAGAAGGAGAGATAAAATTATTAGTAATAAGGAGGAATTGACATTGTCAGAGGGGGTATTAGAGTATTATTAACGCAAGGAGTGAGGTCCTAAGTCAGTTAGCAAATGGCGAATCCGCATACTGCAGGAGGGGACTCCAGAGTCTGTTAAATTTAGACAATGAACCTGATCTTTCCGCCGCAATTTTTTCATATTTAACTATCAAGCAAACAGTGTTCCACCAGGAATCATAACTCACTGATTCAAGATTTTTCCAGTTCGAGAGTATGGTCTTGATAGCTATAAGAAGAAGTATATGAATGAGGTAATCTTCATCATTAGTGGATCTATCCGTTAGTTCAATAATTCCCAAGAAAATAGATTTGTAATTCAGTGGTATGGACACATGTAATAAGTTATTTATATCAGCTATAACTTTAGACCAAAAGGGAAGAAGTAATGAGCATTCAAATAACATATGTCTAAGATTACCTTGTGACGTACCGCAAGACCAGCATTTGTCAGACACTCCATGATGGAAACGAGCCAGACGACTGGGGGTCCAATAAGCTCTGTGTGTAAGAAATAAAGATGTTTGAAGGAAGGACGCCGATTTGCAAATGGCATGGGTTCTGGACCACAAATATTCCCAAGTTTTTTCATCAATATCAGTTTGAAGATCCAGATTCCACTTATGTTCTGTTTCAGAAGGACGTAACAGTTTTTGTAATCTTATATATTTGTACCATCCAGATGCTGCTTTTCTGCAATTAGACATGGATACACATAGTGATAATATATCAGGTGTAGCTGTGACGAACCTTTGGCGTTTATGTTGTGCAGTGATAGCATGTTTAAGTTGCATCCAATGGAAATGCTGAGTATTCGGCAGATCACTAGTAGCACATAACTGGTCAAAGGGCTTCCATACATCACCATCATACAACTGATTTATTTGATGTATTCCAGCAGCTTGCCACATTTTCCAGATAACAACATTGTTTTGAATTCGAATGATATTGTTACGCCAAATAGGTGCATGAAGTGTATCCAGCCATTTAGTATTCAGTGACAATTCTAGTCTTTTAAAAACTTGAATCATGGATAGTAGTATATGATCACGAATGATAGGTGATGAAGGTGGAAGCATGAAAGGGAGGTTTTGTAAGCTGTGCGGGTAATATCTAGCTTGTTCAAAAGTTAACCAGCGGGCGGTTTGTGTCGCACAAGAGTCAGAAGTCAACCAACGAGCACCTTGACGAGCCAGAAAAGCAAGGTGGTAATCCAATAAATCCGGAAAGTTTACTCCTCCATGAGATCTGCATTGTTTCAGCTTGTGAAGAGCAATTCTGGGTGTATTATTATTCCATAGGAATTTAGTTAGCAAAGACTCCAATTTTTTATAGACTGGTAATGGAAAGAGTGTAGGTAACATACTCAAGGTGTATAATATTTTGGGAGCCAACACCATCTTGATCGACTCCAACCTCCCCCACCAGGAAAGATTCAGAGGATTCCATTTGAGAGTTTGAGCCTTGATGTTGTTCATTAGTTGTGACGAACAATTTTCAATGGTGAGATCTAGAGATTTGCCAAATGGAATGCCCAGATAAGTCAATGAGGATTCAGACCAACGGAAGCCATATTGCGTGATGGAGTGTTGAAGCACATATGAATTTAGAGGCATGATTTCAGTTTTGCTATTGTTGAGTTTGTAACCGGATACAGCCGCATAATCATCAATAAGAGAGAGCAACGGAGATATAGATTCAGGTGTAAGATACAAAAGGACATCATCTGCATATGCTGAGAACTTTATTTCAGAATCTATGCATTGTACTCCTCTGATACCTTTATTAAGCCTTATGGAATGTAAGAAGGGCTCTAGGGCAAGGTTGAATAGAAGTAGCGATAGCGGGCACCCTTGTCTCGTACCCCTGGTGGGTTTGAAATGAGCAGATGTGAGGCCATTGATTCTTACATTGGTTGTGGGGGCTGTATATAAGACTTTGATCATTTGTATGGATGAGTCATCAAAGCCAAACCATCGTAGAGTCTTGAAAAGATAGTCCCACTCCACTCTATCAAATGCCTTTTCGGCGTCAAGTGCTAAGGCCAACAGGGGGGACTTTTGCAAATTGGCATGTAGAATGACATTTGCGAACATTCGAGAATTATCACTTGAGAGTCTATTCAACATGAAGCCATTTTGATCTTCTCCAATTAGTTTAGGAAGCAATTTTTGCATGTGAGTAGCTAAGATTTTTGCGTATATTTTTGCGTCAACATTTATTAAAGCAAGTGGACGGAAATTGGATACCAGAAGATGATCTTTGCCTGGCTTGGGCAAAACGATTATACTTGCTTCTGTAAACGTGCCTCACGTTTACAGAAGCAAGTATAATCCCCAGAACACACAAAATAATCAAAAAGTTTAACTAGATATGGTGCTAGTTCTTGATGAAATGTTGCATAAAATTCAGATGTGAAGCCATCCGGTCCTGGAGCTTTCCTTTTTGCCATATTTTGTAAGACTGAGTAAATGTCCGATTCAGTTATATTAGACGATAGAATATTATTATCATCAGACGTGATCATAGGGTGTGGAGAGTCCGTCAATATCTTGGACGGGTCTGAGTGGATAATTTCCGCTGAGTACAGCTTTTCATAAAATTGGCTGAATGTTTGTGAAATTGTGTGAGGATCAGTAGTGAGAGATCCATCTTCTTTGTTTATGGCTGATATAGATAGACGCTCATCCTGTATTTTCAAATACTGAGCTAGAGCACTTCCCGCCTTATTGGATGAACAGTGATAGTTAGCTTTTTGCATAAAGATGGCGTTCCCTGCCCTTTTGCTGAGCATCAAATTATAACTCAGCCGTTCTTGATGTAACAGTTTCAAAGTTATCATGTCTGCAGGATTTGATTGATGACGTTTTTCCAAATCTTTAATCGATTGTTCATGGGCTGAAATTTGCTTGGACCACACCTTAGATAGCCGGGACTGATAGGATATTATGGCGCCTCTGAGAGTGGCCTTGAGAGCATCCCACAAAATTGGCCACCCAACATCTTCCGTAGAGTTAAATTCAAAGTACTCTGCAATCTCTGATCTGATAACTTTTTTAAATTCGTCATCAAGCAATAGTGCATTGTTGAATCTCCAAACCTTTCCTTTTTTTTAAAGCAAATGACTGTCGAAAGATAGCTCAATGGCAGCATGATCCGAGACTGATATCTCATGAATAGTGGAATGGGAAACAGCATTCAATAGATTATTACTTATTAGAAAGTAATCAAGTCTCGAGTATGAATTGTGAGGAGCAGAATAAAAAGTGTATTGTCTATCTTCTCCATTCATGAGACGCCATGCATCAACAAGCTTTAAATGTGTAATCAAGTTATGAAGGCTTTGCCAAGATTTGGTTGGTTTATGGATGACCAATGACTTCCTGTCGATTGCTGGATCCAAGGTCAAATTGAAGTCGCCAGTTAGTATATGTGAATGCGCTTTATCCTCAAGAATTGAAGCCAGTAGGTTGTCAAAGAATTCCGGCTTATCCAGATTAGGAGCATAGACATTTAGTAATGTAATCTCTTTCTGATGAATGAGGAGTTTAACAGATATCCAGCGTCCTTCTGTATCAGTAGTATGAGATAAAAGCCTAATATAGTCACAATTCCTGAGCAGTATGGCCGTACCATTCTTTTTTTGAACTGCTGGTGAGGCAATAACAGGTAGTAGTGACCAGTTAGTTTTTAGTTTAGCTGATTCGAGCATAGTTAGATGGGTTTCCTGAAAACATACAATATCTGGTGATTTTTTAGAAACATAATCTAAAATCTTTTTCCTTTTGATAGGATTATTAAACCCCTTGACATTCAATGAAAGTATTTTTACCATGGAAAGATAGAAAAGAGATTAGCAATAAGAGTGACAGTTCTAGTGAGAATATTAACATAAATGTGATGTGGTATGTTGTAATGAGCAAAATGAGTTAACATCAGTGTGTTATACAAACGCACATAAATACTGCCAAGTCCTGAAAAGGACAATGTACAGTAAAACACCATGGGGAGAGAGAGCATAAGGGCAGAGTACTCAGCAATCCGACAGAGTGAATATGATATCCTCTTAAAACTGGACAAATGTGCCCAGTGCAAAATGATTAGCATGTTTAGTTTTGAGAGGTTAACCTTAATGACTATCAAGTAGTTATATAAACAACAATGTATGAAGAACAACAAAGAAGTTGTATAATGATGTCATTAAACAAATGCATACATGTTAATTGCAAACATTTAAGCACTAACGTAGTATAATGTAGTGGAAACAAATTATTAACAATCAATGAACCTGGTCATATGGGAGGAACCACCGTAACACATTTTACAGCACGCAATATGACCATTAAGCGGCTAGCATGTTCAAATCCAGCATGACGACACCCAGGAAGCAGGTAAGTGGTACACAAGTAATGAGGATATGATAATCATGACTTGGCATAAACGGAATCACCTCCTAGCTTGCATAAAGACTATTCAAATGCATATTATGTGTGGCATAAACAATTATTAAGTAAAAGAGGGTAACAAATTATGAAAAAATGACAGTGATAAGCAAATTAACTAAAATGATGTACTACAGATTATAAGCAGACAGTGTGTGACTGATTAGCAAATTTATAGTAGAAAATAATTGTGATGTGTAATAGTTAATCAGAACATGGAAATATATATCACATATGAGCAATTGGGTAGCAAATCATGCGGGTTAGATGAAGTAGTGTTTAAAGGAGGAATTAGCGTAAATAATAGAATGTCGAATCATTAACAATTAATAGATATGTACATAAGACATAGAATTACTGAAGCATAGGAAAATAGTTGAGTAAGTACGAATACAATATTGCTCATACCTAATGGAGATGGATGGAAAAGTTCATATGCATTCCCCAAAGATATATAATAGTGAATTAGGGAATTGATATGTAAAACAGACATTGCGAAAGTAACTTGATATGTTAATGAAATTAAGTCGACGGGGAGCATTGAATTGTAATAAATGGTACACCTTGGAGATTAACATAATTATATTGCAAAGGGAAAGACAACACATACACTAAAAACAGTTAAATTTGTGATATAGCTAGTATATGTAGAGCAGCATGTTAAATACTATATTGTTCGTTAGAATACACACTAAACAAATAACTACTGACAGGTAATGTAATTAATTTAGCATAGATACAGGAAGCTTCCTTTCATAGCTAGAGGAAGAGAGGTAATTCATAAGTACTAAATTGATGTAGAGGTGATAACAATATAATATAAATATAGTATGTGAGCATTAAAAATAAGAGAAGAAGTATACTCTGAAGGTAAAGCAACAATCAATAAGAAAAATAAGAATAATAGGAATATAGAAAAGGGAATGTGCAGGACAATTCATATTAGGTGTAAGATGCATTGTTCAGCAAAGAAAGACCCATCCTATAATCAATAGTAAGCAGAGTACATGGTGAAAATTAAAGTATTCATAGCAGCATGATAAATGATGAAGCATATCTTAAAATAATCGACAAGGAGAAAAGAACTGGTATAATAGGAGAAAACAAATTAATACAAATATTGTTGACATCACAGCATGAGGTAAGAAGGTAAAGTAATTCATTAAAAATGAATGTTGTATGGATAATAACATTATAACATAGATGCAGAGTACCAACAAGAATTAAACAGAAGAAAAATGTATTAAAGAAACAGCAGGAACATAATGAAGTTAATTAGAAAGTAGAAGATGGATGAGGCAAATAATTCATTTTGAGTGATAGAATAATATGCAATACGTAAGGGCATAGCACGCTATTCAAAAAGAGCAGAGTTCAGAGTAGGAATAAAATATTCATAGCAGCATGTTGATTAATAAATGAGTTCATAAGATGAATCACTAAGCAAAGAACAATTGATCAGAGAGGGGCTAAACATATTAATAAAGTATAGAAAGCGCCGCAGCATATAGAAAAAGGAGAAGCAACTCACAAATGAAGAATGTTGTATTAACGACGATCATAATTCATATTAACTATACATGAATAACAAATAGGAGGGAGAAATGTGTATAAAAGATCTAGCAGCTAAATAGTAAAACTAATTAATATGAAGGGAGGAATAACCGAGCAGTACACATAAAGTAACATGACCAACCAAAATTCATTAATAATTCATGAAGGTACGAATTTGTTAAAGCAGCATATAAAATGACATAAAAACACATTTATCAATGTTAAAATCAGATTGATAAAATAATGCTTGAGGGTTAAAGAATCAGAACTGAATGCGACTTTAAGAGTAGCATAATAATAATCATCAGAAAAGATATAGAGAATTCCATAATTACATAAGCAAGAGATGTGCAAATAAACCGGATAATTGATAAAGAAATGAATAAGACCACAAAGTGCCAAAGTTGCAACGATGTATATCGATTTCAATAATTTCCATTATGGTGATCTTGAAACTGTGCGAAGCGAAAGTTTAAAGAGGGTCTGTCCGCCATTGCCAAGACATGGGGAAGGAGAACCAGCTTCCACGTGGTTATAGAAATATGGTCGCCATGCCGCATGCATTATTAATCGATGAATTCAAAGGGTTCTGATGAACCTCCCAAGGTGATGAGAAATATTAAACTCTGTCAATAGCAGTCGGTTGTATTTCCTCCAGAAAATCTGATAGCATTTGAGAATCGGTGAAGTTTTTAGTTTGGTTATTGATCGTAACCCGCATCGTGGCGGGAAAGAGCATACCAAATTGAGCCTTAAGCTCCTTTAGCCTCGGTCGGTAAGTGAGGAGCTGCTTTCTTCTTTGCGCTGCATTTTTTGTAAGGTCTGGAACGAAGAGAATGGTGTGGGTATCCAGCTTGAGTGGAGATTTTAACTTAGCCCATTGCATGACTTCAGACAATTGTGTGTAGCGCAGGAACCGGACAATGATGGCCCTGGGATATCTAGCATTCGCTGGCCTAAACAAAGGGACTCTGTGAGCTCGTTCTAATTCAAACTCTCTCGTGAAATGTATATCAAGAATATCCGGGATTAACTTTTCCATAAAAGAGAGGATGTCAGCCCCTTCTTTGCCTTCCGGGATTCCTAGCACACGTAAGTTATTCCGGTGCGAGCGAAGCTGGAGGTCTTCAAGATCTTTTTCTAATTGAGGCACTCTTTTTAATTGGCTCTGCATGGTTTTTATAGAGGTTTGAACCGATGTTTGTGTTGCTTCCACACTATCCAGCCTAGTAGTTAGCTGCGCCATATCCTGTTTTAACTCTGTCAAGTCTTGTTTGATTTCCGACGTGTCCTCCTTCGTTTCATTAACAATCTCCTTGATGGCGCGCAATTCAGTGAGTAGGGCCTGGTTGGAATCCGGCTCCGATTTGTCATCCACTGCTTTTTGCGGCGATGTAGGCTCCGGTTTAAGTCTTTTGCCTACCTTGGAGGAAGCCATCGGGTAAGGCAAGGAAGAAGGGCTAGAAAAGTAGAAAATCTGCGAGGTATATCACTGATTATTATTAGATTCGTAGAATGTAACGTCGGAGCTTGCCAACTACGCTGCCATTTCTTATCGCGCCCTCTAGCGCCCCCCTGACTGTCTGTTTTAATAATTATACAAATGTATTTCTACCCTTTTTCATTTTGCTTCGGTAAGTTCCCCAAACAAACCGGAAACCTTATTTCAGACAATTTGTGTGTGTATCAAACAAGCTGCTGAAAAGTTCTCGGCCGGCCTACAAACAATGCTGAAAACTAGTCAGCCTGCTTGTCACTACAACAAAGGAGAAGGAGGGGCTCTCCTCCTCCTCTTCCCGCCAAAGACTGCCACAGAATCAGAATCAGATCTCCGACTCCAACTCAACCACTTCACCCATACCACACATCCACAACCTGGTTCACTCACATTCAATTCATACATATATGCAGACGACATCTCCATCCTAATCCCAGTGAACAGCATAACAAATGAAACCTCAAAATACATCACTCATATAATGACCGAAAAAGAACATTGGACAAGCAACTTCAAACTGAAACTCAACACAGAAAAAAACAAACATCTTCCTTGCAAGCCCAACGGATAAAATTGCCAATTCAACGCTACATATAAAAGACCATGATTACCCAATTACCAACACAATAAAAATATTGGGAGTCACATTGGACACACAAACCTCACTATGATTGAACACACGAATATAGTGGCAACAAAATGTTTCACGATGCTATGGAGATTAAAGACCATCAAAAAATACTTCGACCCACTATCGTTTAGATTACTAGTGCAATCACTAGTGCTTTCTACCCTGGATTATTGTAATATCGTTTATTTGGGTATCATTCAGAACTCAGCTGTCCGCTTGATATATGGATTAAAAAAAAAATAAATAAATGACCATGTCACCCCCACTACAAACCACTGCACTGGCTGTCCGTCGAGGCAAGAATATTATTCAAGTTCTCCTGCATATGTTTCAAGCTAGTTTGGGGACTAGCACCTACGTATCTACAAACCCACTTTGCACTCCACAACCCAACAAGACAAACCAGAAACAGCTATCTTTTGATAGTGATCTAACTTATCTCTTAAAAGCTTACCACTACATTCCAGCATAAGACAACGCCTCTCTGCTTCCACCTGCGCCCGTTTTGCTTTAATATATTCCTGAACTGCTGTTTGCAACCGCATGTGCACTATACAGTATGCAGAAGTTAATACCCAGCTCCTTCGAGCCAGAGCAACTACATCACCCGATTTATCGGGGCATTTTTCTAAAGCTTGTACAAGATCAAGTGGTTCTGCCCTTCCCAGAACCCAGAGCAACTACATCACCCGATTTATCGGGGCATTTTTCTAAAGCTTGTACAAGATCAAGTGGTTCTGCCCTTCCCAGAACCCAGAGCAACTACATCACCCGATTTATCGGGGCATTTTTCTAAAGCTTGTACAAGATCAAGTGGTTCTGCCCTTCCCAGAACCTTTTCCCATGACTCTGCTAATCCATGATTATTGGCTAGTTCTTGTGCTATCAAATTATACAGTGCCTCGGTCCAGCCGGGCACCTCTATGGGTTCTTTTGAGGATTTCTCATTTTTCTTGAACATTCCTGCATCCCAAGAGCGTTCAAGTTTTCTTTCAAGAAATCCTGCCGACTACGCCAATAAATGTATTACTATTTAAAAGGGTTTATCAAAGACCTTCGGTCACTGTCCTCACTGGGAAGAATACCAGGAGTTCAAAATAGTATACAAATTAAGTTTTATTACATAAATATAGTATTTCTAGCCATAATCATTAATTAAGTACAGAGTTTGAATCAATACGTTACCGGTTATTGCATCATCACTCCGTCGGGGGACCACGATCAGGAGGCTTATTCAATATGTCATCACACAGCTCGTCAGCAGTGGAAAAGTCCCTACCTTTTTTCAGGGAAAACACCATTTATATTGTACTTTTTACCCATCCCCTCATTGTGGATTGGATAATCAGACGCGTGCTACTTGCATGCCAAACTGATTATCACCAATCAGTATGTGTTAGAAACACCTAGTCTTGCTCGTGCTAATCGCATGTTGGGCTGATGTGCTTTTGATGATCACCAATCAGTATGTGTTTACGACTTGTTTTCATAGTACTTGTGTTTTCCCTGTAACAACTGTCACGTATCCAAGGCAATCTCACTCAATATTAATATTTCTCACATTCCATTCGTTTCTCATTTGTATCACAACTTATCAAACAAATGTGTTTTTAAAAACTTTCTAAAAACGTTATAAGAATCCGTTTGACAAATAAGTAGGCTTAACCAAGAGTTCAGTTTACCTAGTTGAAAGGCAAATGTCCTGTTCGAAACTTTCTTGTGATGACAGTTCTTAACTGAAGGATATATAAACATAAACTTATTACAAGTGTTTTTAATGAGGTATAAAAATTAAATTGAGAGGCTAGATATCCCGGAACCAAACCAAAAAGAGATTTAAAATAAGACAACCAAATTTAAAAAGAATACGTGCCTCTAAAGGCAACCAATGTAATTGCCGATAAAATGGGCTAATGTGATCATATTTCTTCAGGCCAAAAATTAGATGCACTGCCGTATTTTGTACAATCGAATATGTTGTAAATTTTTCTTAAATGATGCAAGATAAACAATATTACAATAGTCGAGGACAGTCTGCACGGGAACAGGGGTTGCGGGAATCCCGCAGGTCACCCGCAGGGATCCCTCCCAGGTCTATGGGACTCCTGCGAGGATCCCCCCCAGGTCTAGGGGACTCCCACAGGGATGGAACTGGGGTTCCCGAGGCCTGGTAAGAGAATTAGTAGAAGATAGACAACAGCAGAAACTGGGACCAAGATGATGGAAAACCAAAATGTCCCACCAGCTACAGCAAGGGAGATGTTCATTTTGAGGGGAGCTAAGCTCAAAGTGGGAGGCCCAGCCCCCTCTCATGGTTATGCCACCAGTTATGTTTAGTACAAAATGAAGTACTTTTTGAGGTTTGTTTTGGGGTTTCCAGTTCAGTTTTGGCACATTTGCTTCTCTCAATTCTGCTTGAAATTATTTTGATGCTGTATTGTTTGATTCTTTACTCACTGCTGCATTAAAAACCATTTGTGGATCTTGGAAGGACCTCTCACAAGTTACCTTTGCCAGATGGTGGAACCAGATTTGTTTGCTCTACAGATATGAGCTTTATATTGCCCAAAAAATCCAACTCTTTTATTTCTTTTAACAAGAAATGGTTTGACCTAATGTCTATTCTAATTCGTTCCAATGATGTACGCATCTCTTATTTCTGTTCACTGTTATTTGTTTATATTGTATTTCATTGTTGGTTTAAATAAACTAAGACTTAAAAAAATCAAAACTTTCTGAAGTAATTGCTGCTTTTTTTGGGGTCAGGTAACTTTTATAGGGGGACGGGTGGGGACGGTGGAGATTCCTCACGGGGTCGGGTGGGGATGGAGGGGATTTCTGTCCCCGTGCAACTCTCTAGTGTTCAACCCATGACCCATCAAGGTGTTTTGTGCGGCCCAGCAAGGTGTTTTATGTGATTGCCACCTCCGGGTGTTTACCTTCTGGCCGGCTCCCTCCTTCTTGCTGCTGCAGTTGTTTTTCTGCTCAAAGCCATGGGCGGAGGCTCCTCGCGCATCCCACAGCTGACCCAGAAGCGTTCCCTCTGACATCGTGACATCAGAGAGAAGGCTTCCAGTTCAACTGCAGGACATGCTGTGATAGGGACCTGCGGCTGGCCGAGCGGAGACCTGTGCTCAGTCCCACAATCATAAAAGTCAGGATGGTTATGTGGTCTTATTCCCAATTTCCCTTCCCCTGGTACCAGAACACTTTGGAAGGAAAATAAGACTGGTTTATTAGCATTCAAAAAAAAACACTAACAATTTCTCTTTGTCAGGATATCAGGTTTTCAGGATTTTCACACATAAAGGCCAACAGGAAAGCAAAGTCCAGCAAAACACTATGCAAAAGAAATTCACAGAGTCCCTCTGCTTTAGCAAAACTACAGTTCTCAACCAATTGCCTCTGTTATGGCAGACAGGTTTAAACCAAAGAGAAAAAACGTTTCACAAAAAAAAAAAATGCTTCTTTGTCTTTCCCAGCTCTGACCTTAGAAAGGCAGGTTCTTTTGGCTATGTCAGCATCCAGCCCTACATAATCCTTACTGGTAGCTTTTAAACAGAGCAAGGTTTTCTTCAGAGAGAAAAAAAACATTTAGCAAAAAGTTCACAGGGAGCACAAAAGTTCCTTCCCTGGGCTTTATCCTTATCAGTTAATTAGCTTTAAACAGTCCTTTCACATAGTAAAGCAACAAGGAAAATCATATCAGCTTCAATCCTTTCACAAAAAAAAACACGTTACTCACAGTCTTCCATCTTGTGACACAGTTCAAAAGTCCGTGCTTTCCTCAGCATTATCCAGCAGTTCAAAAGCCAGCTGCCAGTCCATACTTTCCCCTTGTGGGTCACAGACAGCCTTCTCTGAATCCAAGTCCTGCATTTCAATATCAGCAACTTCTATCGGCTCCTGCTTCCTCTCAAGCAATTTTCTTAGCAATTCCACATTTGGCTTCCTAGGCTGGTTCCTTTCTCTTTGGCTAGGTGCTGCTCCCTTCTCTAGCAAGCAGGGCTGCTTGCTAAAGTTCCGTGCTCCAGGGCCCCTCCCCCTCCCTCTGGCTGGGACAGGAGAAGATTTAAAGGGACCTGAACACTTAAACTGTGACTCAGCTTTTGCAGCCTTTAAAGGGGCAATTTTCCATCTAGCACTTCTTTCTCTCAGGGGTTCTAAACCTTCCCTTTCCAAGCTGCCGGTAGGACAAGACTCATATTCCTGAGGTTCAGGCTCAGGGTTGGCAGGGTCCCTGTTACAATGCGTAGGAGCCACCGCCTGCGGCTTTGAGCAGAGAAATGACTGTGGCAGTGAGGAGGAGGGAGCTGGCCTGAAGGTAAACACCAGCCGGAAGGAGGCTGAGAAGGGAGGGAGGGAGAAGGGGTGATGGGACTCGAGAGGGAGGGAGCACAATCTTCAGACAAATGATGGATGGAAGTGTAGTAATGTTCTGAAACAGGGTAATATCAGCATACTGATATTAGGCCCTGTGAAAGAATTATGAATCATTCCCTCTCCCCTCTTGCCATTCTAAAGCAAGGGACAGAATGCTGAGGCTATCCCCCCTCCCCTCTTGTCACAAGACCCCTGTCACAAATTAATCCTTATTTTAATTAACCAGTCCTTGGAAAGGACATCAGCTGACAGGCATTGCATACGTGCAAAGACAGGTTTTGTTCATGTGTTAATCAGGCATTGCCTAAGTGCTGAGTTGGAGGGTGATCACGAGGTAAAGGGAGGTTGATCACGATGTAAAAGCATATACCTTTGTATCCACCAATCATTAGACATGTAATCGAGGGAGTTACTATGATGTCATTAGCATAGAAGCATAATAAAAGGGACTCGGAGCTAGCCACTGGCAGTGCCTCCATCCCGACTCTTAGACTGCGTGTGTGTGTGCTGTGTTCCATCCCTACAAGTGGCACTGGGAACAGGGACCCTTCACCCTGCTTGCTCCGTCTGACAATAAGACTAGGTGCACCTCTCGAGTAAGTTTGGGAAACTCTGTCAGATTTACAGCAAGCTCATGTGAAAGAATTGAAGTATATTCTGAGACATACAGATAGAGAGGTCTCTGATTCACAGTTAAAATTTTTACTACAAGAGATAGGAGAGCACTGCTCCCGGTATCCAGAAAAGGGATCCCTGAAATTTGAAGATTGGATAAAAGTCAGGAATGTATTATATGCTGAGCCTTAGAGCATTGGCAGCCATATTGGTATAGCATAAGTGCAAATGTGCCTTGGAGAAGGTAGGGACTGAGGCGTCCTCCAAGGTGGCAATGGTCTCATTAACCATTCCCCCCTGACTATTCCAGTCAACACATATCCAAAAATCATACCTCCAGCACCTTTAAGTGCAAAAAAGGAAGAAACATTAGCGCACCCTTTAAGTGTGTTTCAAGCAATGATAAAAAAGGCCAGAGAGGAAGGGCAATTAACAGTAGAAGATTCGGCATATATTAGGAAACAACTTAAAAAAAGGTCCAGAGAAGAGCGACTAAGATGGTTAAGGGGCTGGAGGAGTTGCCATACAGTGAAAGATTAGAGAAACTGAGCCTTTTCTCCCTCGAACAGAGGAGATTGAGAGGGGACATGATCAAAACATTCAAGGTACTGAAGGGAATAGACTTAGTAGATAAGGACAGGTTGTTCACCCTCTCCAAGGTAGGGAGAACGAGAAGGCACTCTCTAAAATTGAAAGGGGATAGATTCCGTATGAACTTAAGGAAGTTCTTCTTCACTCAAGAGAGTGGTAGAAAACTGGAACGCTCTTCTAGACTCTGTCGTAGGTGAAAACACCCTCCAGGGGTTCAAGACAAAGTTAGACAAGTTCCTGCTGAACCAAAATGTACGCAGGTAGGGCTAGTCTGTTAGGGTGCTGGTCTTTGACCAAGGGCTGCCGCCGCATGAGCGGACTGCTGGGCACGATGGACCACTGGTCTGACCCAAACAGCGGCAATTCTTATGTTCTTATGTGTTCTTATGACTTTAATGCTGTTATGAACCCTTTGTTGGATAAACAACCTAGTAAGATAATGAAGTCAATGGGCTTAGATAACCTAGTACAGTCATGTGGAAAGAAGGATATATGGCGGATTCTTAACTTTAATGCTCAGGAGTTTTCATTGTGTTCTCATGTGCATAAATCATTTTCAAGAATTGATTATATTTTTGTTTCGGATCAATTAGTCCAAAGCCAGCCTAGATCCGATACTTTTATCGGATCATGCTAGAGTTTGGATGGAATTTAAACTTGCTGAGCGAGACTGTAGTAGACATAGAAACATAGAAATAGACGGCAGATAAGGGCCCACGGCCCATCTAGTCTGCCCACCTTAATGTCCCTCCCCTACCTTTGCCCTGTGAATAGATCCCATGTGCCGATCCCATTTGGCCTTAAAATCAGGCACGCTGCTGGCCTCAATCACCTGTAGTGGAAGACTATTCCAGCGATCAACCACTCTTTCAGTGAAAAAGAATTTCCTGGTGTCACCTCGTAGTTTCCCGCCCCTGATTTTCAACGGATGCCCTCTTGTTGTCGTGGGACCCTTGAAAAAGAAGATATCTTCCTCCGCCTCGATGCGGCCCGTAAGATACTTGAACATCTCGATCATGTCCCCCCTCTCTCTGCGCTCCTCGAGCGAGTATAGCTGTAATTTGTCAAGCCGTTTTTCGTATGGTAGATCCTTGAGTCCCGAGACCATCCGGGTGGCCATTCTTTGCACCGACTCCAGTCTCAGCACATCCTTGCGATAATGCGGCCTCCAGAATTGCACACAGTATTCCAGGTGGGGCCTCACCATGGATCTATTTGGAGACCTGTTTGGAGATTCAATAATGCATTGCCTGCTAACTCAAACTTTCTTGATGAGTTTCAATTAAAAATGAATGAATATTTTCACTTAATGCCTCAAAGGAAATCTCTTTGGTAACACTGTAGGCTCCTTTTACAAAGGTGTGCTAGCGGTTTCAGCGCACGCTAAAAATGCCGTGCGCACTAACCGCTACTGCCTCCTCTTGAGCAGGCAGTAGTTTTTCGGGTAGCGCACGCTAATCCGGTGCGTGTGCTAAAAACACTAGCACACCTTTGTAAAAGGAGCCCTGTGGGGTGCTTTTAAAGCTACTATGAGAGGCCAGATCATTTCATATTCGGCATATATTAGGAAACAACTTAAAAAAGTATTTTCTGATTTAGAGCAAAATATAAAGGAATTGGAATCACAATTGGCGTCGAAATAGAATCAAATGACTCTGCAGGCCCTCTTAAAAGCTAAATATAAATATAATGAGATTTCCTCTCAATTGGCGAGGAAAGATTTTTTTTCTCAGCAGGCTCTGTATTTTTGGAAACTTGAATAAAGCGGGAAGGTTATTGGCTAACTACCTCATAGCTAAAAAAAGAAAAGTTAAAATGGCAGCTATTAAAGATGAGAGGGAAGAAACTCATTCTCAAAATTGGAGATATTTTAAACTTTTATAAAGCTTTATATTCTTCCGAGTCTTACTCAAACAAGGAGCTAGGTTTAGAATTTTTAAAATTAATTAAGAGTAATCAAGATCTATTTGTTAAAGATAATACAATTATGAAGAGAAAATTGGAAGCTTTAGATAATATTCGGATTAATAATTTGCGTTTAATTAATTTTCCTAAAGTATTATCAATTTCTCCACGAGATATGATAAAGCGGTACTTTCTGGAAATCCTTAAAATACCTGAAAATTCCTTACCACCTCTTACAAAGGTTTACTGTTTACCTATAAGAAATCAGGATTTTCAAAAGAAAGAAGACGAAGGAATACCACAGAAAGAACCCTTGGACGTTTCCACTTTATTAGAGCAATCAGATAGAGAAATGGCTACCCCAGCCACTCTCTTATTGACTGTGGCTTTGGCCCCAGACAAGGATTGGATTCTTAAACTTTTCTTTAAAAATAGGGCCAAGGACTTTCTGGGTTTCCATATCCAGATATTTCCTGATGTCTCGAGAGAGACTCAGAAGAGAAGAAGGGAATTTTTTATGTTAAAACCAGGAGTGACTCAGATAGGGGGTCTATTCTTTCTTAGGTACCCTTGTAAATGTGTCATAAGATACCGTTCCTTGAAATATGTATTTGTAGAACCAGCTCACTTGACTGCTTTCCTTTCTTTCTTTGAAAACGTTTTGAGTCTGTAGAACCATCTGTACCCTTGTAATAATAATTAGCTCACTTCTCAGTAGCAGTTTAAGCGATTTTCCTTGTTAAAAAATTTTCCCTTTAATTTAATTTCTACTCTTATCATTAACCTTGGATCCTAATTCGAGGACTAGTGTGTGATTAAGTTATGATGTTTATTTTCTTTTAATATTTTGATTTACTTTCAGGCTTGAGAGTAATAATAATATTATTATGTTTTCTTGATCTCACTTTCTGTACGATGATATGCTTGATAATAAATGTGTAAATTTTATAAATAAAAAAATTTTTTTTAAATTAATTAAGGGACCAAAAATTTCTGAACCTATAAAAGGAAGTCTTGAGGCACTTATATCATTAAAAGACCTTCAAGCAGCACTGAAGTCCCTTAGAGTTGGATGCACTCCAGGGTGATGGTTTTACTGTAGTTTTATAAATCATTCCAAATTACCCTATTACCTTATCTTTTAAAATTATATCAGGCTCAGGTTGTATTACAGGTACTATGGCAGAATCTTTAGCTATCGTTTTGCCAAAGCTAAATAAAGATCCTACATTGGTTTCAAATTACAGGCCTATTTCTTTGATTAATGTAGATAGAAAACTTCTGGCTATGTTATTGGCTTTACACATGGCTAAGGCTCTCCCTTATATCATTAGTATGCACCAAACGGGGTTCGTTGCTCAAAGACATTCTTCAAATAACATCAGACTGGCTTTTCATATGTTAAATTTAACCAAATCCATGGAAGACCCGGCCTTTTCTGTATCTTTGAATGCAGAGGCCTTTGATTGTGTGGAGCGGACCTTCATGTATCAAGCAATGGATTGGTTTGGTATTGGTTCTGGATTTATACAAATAATTCAAATCTTGTATAGTTCCCCTTCTGCCATATTATTTATTAACTAGTATTTTAGCCCGTTACATTAACGGGTGCTAGAATATATGTCTGTGTGTCTTTATTTCTGTCTCTCTCCCTCCCGCTGTCTCTCTCCCTGGCCGCCTTTGTCTGTCTGTCTGTCTTTGTGTTTCTCCCTGCCCCTGTGTCTTTCTTCTTTTCTATCTATCTGGCTCTCTCCCTGCCTCCTATGCAACAGCATTTCTCTCCCACCACTTCCCTGTACAGCAGCCACAGCAGCATTCCCTCCCCCTCCATTTCCCTCCCCCCACACCACTTCCCTGTGCAGCAGCAGCATTTCCCCTACCCTCCTTTCCCTTCCCATGGTCTGGCTGGCTCCCTTAGTCCCTTCCCCCCCCCCCCCTTTCCCTTCCCGCAGTTCACCTCTTTTGCCATCTTTCCTGTCCCCCTCTGTCCTTCCCGAAGACCATCTCTCTCTCCTGCCCCCTCCACACTCCCTGAAGTCTATCTCTCCCTATCCCCTACCATCTCTCCTGGTCCCCCTAGTAGCCCCTCTGTCCTTCTCATCCACCTGGCTCTGTCTCTCTCTCTCTCTCACCTCCTGCCTCTGCAGAGCTCTCGCAGCTCCTCCTCGTCCTCCTCCAGCCAGGCTTCAGCCAAAGCCGCCACGGCCTGCAACCGCCGACAGCCACCGCGGCCGACATCCACCTCGGGGGATTCTCGCGCATGCGCACTCCTACCTGCGGTCCCCTATAGCGCATGGAAAACGGGAGCACGCAGGTGGGAGTGCGCATGCGCGCTTAGGGCTTTATTATATTAGATAATACTTTTTCAGAGCCTTTTCGTTTGGAGAGGAGAGTTAGACAAGGGTGTCCATTATCTCCTTTGCTGTTTGATATTGTTCTGGAACCCTTATTACTGGCCATTCAACAAGCAAAGGAGATTCAAGGTATTCCTTATGCCTGTCGGGAATATAAGGTCTCTTCTTACGCAGATGATATTTTGCTTCATTCGAGGAATCCTGAAATTACCATTCCATGTTTATTAGATTTGATTGAGAAATTTGGGAAATTTTCTGGATATAAAATTAATTGGAGTAAATCGGAGGTTCTTCCTGAAAAGGTTCTGGTCCCAATGCAGCCTCGCCCAAACTCTGCCGTCTCAGGATGGATGTATCTGGAGACACCCTTTAGAAAGAATACACACACATTCCCATGCAACCAGTTGTGTATCTAAAGAGTGTCTGTCTATTTAGGCCCTGATTCTATATAGGACGCCTGGGAGAGGTGTCCTATACAGAATCGGGCCTACACTTATCGCGGCAAGGGATAAGTATAGCGGCCACCTGTCCGATTGCCGGCAGGAGGGTGCCCAACCCTCCTGACGGAACACCCCCCCAAACTCCCAATTGCCGGCAGGAGGGTGCCCAACCCTCCTGACGGAACACCCCCCCAAACTCCCAATCGCCGGCAGGAGGGTGCCGAACCACTCCTGCCGGAAAGCCCCCCCGCCCCTCCCCCAAAACTCTTGATCGCCAGCAGGAAGGTGCCGAACCCCTCCTGCCGGAAAGCCGCCCCGCCCCCCTGAAACTCTTGATCACCGGCAGGAGGGTGCCAAACCTCTCCTGCCGGAACACCCCCCCAAACTCCCAATCGCTGGTAGGAGGGTGCCCAACCCCTCCTGCTGGAAATCTGGACCCCCTATGCTAATGATCCCCCCATGTCTCCCCTAACCTCCCTCCCAACTAACCTCCCCCCCAACTAACCTCTAAATTGTTGGCCGGGTCTTGCTGTCGTCCAGCCGACAGGCCCGCCTCGTCGAAATGAGACGGGCCCGCCCCTTCCCTGCTATGTCTAAGGCCTGATTGGCCCAGGCTCTAGAAGCCTAAGGCCTGATTGGCCCAGGTGCCTACGAGCCTGAGACAAACCTGATTTTTCTTGTTACATAGATCTTTTTGGACCCCTGTTAGGTTACAAAAGTTAGACAGTTCTAAGTCTAATAGATGCTGGCACTGTCATCTAGACATTGGATCATCTGTTGTTCTATTGTCTTTTGATACTTAACTTTTGGAAGTCAATATGGGGTAAGATTAATCTCATACTGGAATCTGCAATTCCATTGACATATGAGGTAGTTATATGTGGAATACTTTTGTATGTTAAGCCCCCCATGGATCATTATAAATGTCGGCTTTTTCTGATTATGACTGGGATAGCCAAACAGATGATAACTCATAATTGGAAAAACTGTGATCGTCTTAATTTTTCTTTTTTGGTGGGCGAGCTTATGTTTAAGCTGTAGGTATGAGAAAATGAATGCCGACATACAAGGGCATTCTAAGATATTTAACTTAGTTTGGGGTCCATTGACGTCTTTTGTACAATTGTTATAGTTCTTTTATCCTTCTTTTCATTGGTATGTATAATTCAGACACATCCCGGTAGGGGAGGGAGAGGAGGGATATATCTTTAGTGTGATTCCTTGATGTAATTGTGGGGTGGGGGGGGGGGCTTATATTATTGCATTGCTACTGATTGTATTTAAGTGCTTATCTGTTAGTGGTACTGATATGAATATTGTGTTGCACGGAAAATCAATAAAGATTTAAACAAAGTCAGGAATAAAGCTACATCCACAGTTATGTTTTATGTTAAACTGTACATTGCCTTGGATGAATCTCTTCATAAATACTGTTAATTAGTCCCCATAAATAAACATCAAACAGGATGGAAAGCAGGTTAAAAAGAATTCCAAACGGAAAGAATATTAACTCAGATGGCGCAATTATTTTTTTTTTTTTGCATCAAACAGTTGTCATCACTCAACCAAGCCCTGACCAACATCAAAAATCAACTGGTTAGGCAGCCAGTATGCAAATCTCTGACCACTTTAAACTACCTTTCTAATTGGGAGAATCAGAGCACGCTAACAATGACAGCGCCAGACACTGGCCATCACAGGGCATTGAAATGAATCACATTCTCAGCGATGAGAGACGGAAGGCAGATGAGGAATGCTATCATGATTATTGTATATAACAGTTACACTGTGTCACGTTCAAGGTCTTCATAGCTAAATTTGATGCTAAGTCCCTGGTACCAAGACCACATATACATAGTATATAAAAAAACAAAAGAACAATGTCCATAATCATGGCCTTGGCAGAAGCGACAGGTTCATAGTGCTTTGCAGCAGAGTCCAAGATGGTTTGGTTCTGGCCTCATATGCACCCAAAAAGATGTTCAGGCTGAGGCCCTATAATAGACTGACTGGATTTTGGGTATGGCCTCAGCACCAAAATCAAGCTGAAATCCACAATTGGCCTTGTTTTGGTTACAGCTAAAAATGACGATACATTTCTCAGCTGGAACTGAAATTTTTTTTTCCGGTCTGTGGGTATCCTCCTCAAATATGACGGCTCCCCCAAGGCCCACCCATACACTGCTAGTACTGCTCTTCTCCTCAAGCCCAGGAGCCATTGCTGCTCCTGGGCTTACCTCACCACTCTGGTGGTCCAGTGGCACATTGGGGGAAGATCATTCCCTAGTCACTCCTACCCAGCCCATGTCTCCAGTCAAAATGGTTGGTATGACTTTCAGAGGCAGTCTCACAAGATGGCTGCCATGACCTCCAGTACCAAAGATATTTGAGAGTGCAGGATGTACTTGTTGATTCATAGCCAGTGTCTTATTCCATGATGTGAATCTTTTGGTGAATTTTTAGATTAAAAGCCAATGAAAGCTTTTATTACATTCAGTACATATAAACGGTTTGCAACCTGTGTGATTGCATTGCTGTCTTTTTAGAGCTGAAAGCTGAGTGATGTTTATGTTGCACTCAGTCCACGTGTATCTTTAGTCTCTTTTATGGAATTTGAAGCTGTGAATTTTTAGAGTAGAAAACCGAGTGAAGTTCTTATTACACTCAGTACATGTAAATGGTTTATCTCCTGTGTGGATCACTTGGTGCCTTTTAAGATGGGAAAGGTCAGTGAAGCTTTTATTACACTGAGTACATGTAAATGGTTTGCACCCTGTGTGGATCACTTGGTGTCTTTTTAGATGTGAAAGCTGAGTAAAGCTTTTATTACACTCAGTACATGTATATGGTTTGTACCCTGTGTGGATCATTTTGTGACTTTTAAGTTGTGAAAGCCAAGTGAAGCTTTTACTACACTCAGTACAAGTAAATGGCTTGTACTGTGTGTGGATCATTCTGTGACTTTTTAGATGTGAAAGCCAAGTGAAGCTTTTATTACACTCAGTACATGTAAAAGGCTTGTACCCTGTGTGGATCACTTGGTGTCTTTTTAGACATGAATGTTGGGTGAAGTTTTTATTACATTCAATACATGTAAATGGTTTGACTGCTGTGTGGGTCTTTTGGTGAATTTTTAGACCTGAAACCCGAGTGAAGCTTTTATTACATTCAATACATGTATATGGTTTGTCTCCCGTGTGGATCCTCTGGTGAAATTTTAGATTGGAAAGTCGAGTGAAGCTTTTATTACACTCAATACATGTAAATGGTTTGTGCCCTGTATGGATCATTTTGTGGCTTTTTAGATGTGAAATCTGAGTAAAGCTTTTATTACACTCATTACATGTATATGGTTTGTCTCCCGTGTGAATCCTCTGGTGAAATTTTAGATTTGAAAGCTGAGTGAAGCTTTTATTACACTCAGTACATATAAATGGTTTGTCACCGCTGTGAATCCTTTGGTGGATTCTTAAAATTGAAAGATAAGTGAAGCTTTTATTACACTCAGTACATGTAAATGGTTTGTACCCTATGTGGGTCATTTTGTGTCTTTGTAGACTTGAAAACCGAACGAAGCTTTTATTACACTCGGTACATGTAAATGGTTTATCTGCTGTGTGGCTCTGCTGCTGAATTTTTAGAGTCGAAGGCTGAATGAAGCTGTTATTACACTCAGTAAACGTAAATGGTTTCTCATTTCCACAGCTCCTTTTGTGCTTTTTGAGTTCTGAAAACAAGGGGAGGCTCTTATTACATTTAGGATAAATAAAGTTGATGCTCCTCTTATATAGAACACATGGGAATTCTTTCTGATGTTTTTTCCCTTTCCTCTTGCCATGGTAGAATTTAGAAGTCACTTTATCACTATTATTAATTTGGAAGGGTTTCTCTGCTAGGTGCCTCTGTGCCTTAGGAATGTAACTCAGCTCCCTGTCATTTCTCTCACACGCAGTGGCTCCATCCATTGAAGTCTTTGATTCCTGCTTGCAATTCTTTCTATTAATCCTCTCAGTTCTCTGGAAAATATTCTCACAGATATTTTCTGACTGTGTTTGGATTTCTTCCATTTCTACATGATCTTCTCCTCGATTCTTTTCTCTTTTCCATCCTTGTGAGATCCACTGATCTGCTGGATATAATAGAAAGTAGCATTCGTGAGTTAGAAGATAGCAGTGGTTTCTAAGATAGATCTGTGTATAATAGAATTTTCCATGTGTGGCTAAGAGAATTGGTCAGTTTCCTATCTGGAAAACATTTTTGAAACATTAATCATCTCACAAACTTGCACTGTGTGAAAATAGAAATGTTTCTTGGAAATGGCGGGGTGGAGAGCTAAAGCACTGTTTCTCAACTCGGTCCTGGGGGGGGGGGGGGAGGGAGGGATCATATCTGGTGATCTTAAGATGGCCAAAAAGGTAGAAAAGGTGAAGATAAAAGTCAGGAAGATGCTTAGTACATAGGGAGAGGAATGGCGGGCAGGAAAAAGGAGGCGACGGTGTCTCTGTACCAGTCTCTGGTGAGATCTCATTTGGAGTACTGTGTACAGTTCTGGAGATCCTACCTTCAAAAGGATAAGAACATAAGAAGTTGCCTCCGCTGAGGCAGACCATAGGTCCATCCTGCCCAGCGGTCCGCTCCCGCGGCGGCCCATCAGGCCCATTGCCTGAGCAATGGTCTATACCTATCTATACCCCCCAATCCCTTTTTCTTCTAGGAATCTATCCAAACCTTCTTTGAAACCATTTAATGTTTTCTTGTCTACAACAGCCTCTGGAAGCGCGTTCCATGCATCCACCACCCTCTGAGTGAAAAAGAACTTCCTAGCGTTTGTTCTAAACCTGTCCCCTTTCAATTTCTCCGAGTGCCCCCTTGTACTTGTGGCGCCCCTTAATTTGAAAAATCTGCCCCTGTCTACTTTTTCTATGCCCTTCAGGATCTTGAAGGTTTCTATCATGTCTCCTCTAAGTCTTCGCTTTTCCAGGGAGAAAAGTCCCAACTGCTTCAATCTGTCGGTATATGGGAGATTTTCCATTCCCTTTATCAGTTTGGTTGCTCTTCTTTGTACTCCCTCAAGTACCGCCATGTCCTTCTTGAGGTACAGATAGGGACAGAGAGGGAAAATGCTTGAGTATCTGATTGTAAAAACCGCTTAGATAACCTTGATAGGCGGTATATAAAATCCTAATAAACTTGGTCTTTGTCTTAAAGAGTATTTATTTATTCAATTTTCTATACTGTTCTCCCAGGGGAGCTCAGAACCGATGACATGAATTTATTCAGGTACTCACGCTTTTTTCCCTGTCTGTCCCGGTGGGCTCACAATCTGGGGCAATGGGGGGATTAAGTGACTTGCCCAGAGTCACAAGGAGCAGCGTGGGTTTCAACCCACAACCCCAGGGTGCTGAGGCTGTAGCTTTAATCACTGTGCCACATGTGGACATTCTTAAAGATGTCTACGTCATCCTTACTGAGATTTCTCATGGTCATACTGAGGTCCTTTAAGAGCCTGATGACATCGGCCTCATGAACTCGGCGCCCTTCTACTGTGAGACGTTCAGCCAGAGCTCACCCCCGAGGACTGCACGTGGATCCACCTCTAGCATGAGCAGTACTCAGCTGCCACGGTGCACTTAGATACATCAACTGGATCAATTTCTTCTATCTCTAGTGGAACTTATACACCTCCACTCTTCACTGCACCAGTTGTTTTCCCAGTCCTGCACTCACCTGAGCAGCTGCTTTTCCCAGTCTCTCTTTCCTCTGATCCAGGCTTGTCCCTGATGCATGGCTCTTCCCCTCGTTCAATGCGGGATATAATCTCAGGGGTGAGGGCTGAAGAGTCTGTTCCTGGGGGGGGAAAAAGTGCATTAGCTTTCCCACATCATTTTGAACCTCATTCCATCAGTTTCAAGACTTAGACCAATTTCCAGCACGGAATCAAAGAGCTGTTTGAGGACAAAATCAATCCTACGGTCCCGTGCTCAGCACAACCATTCCATCACTAGGGAGAGAAGTGCGCTCGGTAACCTGTGCCACCAGGGAATCAACTTTTGGGGACGCAAAATGCTTATTAAACATATCCACCATTGGGTAGAGGTTGGACATGGCTCTAGCAACTTTCAGAGGACCTTCCAGCGCCTCCCAATGATCCATGAGCATCTTTACTACATCGGGATAGACCCCAAAATATCCACAAAGAAGAAAATCCAGAGAAAACAAAAAAAACCATGTGGAGTGACGATGTTCCTAAATGGACTTTATTTGGAAGTGTCAAAGTTCCAAAGGTACACTGAAATCATCCACATAAAATAATTCCATCCACATAAAAATAAATCATCCACATAAGAGCCTTAAAGGACCTAGTCCGCTAGAGATACAGTGTCTCACTTCCGGCTTATCACACAATTGTTTCCCACGTACTCACCTTTATAGGATCCCCAGGGACCCCTGAAGAAGACATTTTGTCGAAACACGGACCATGTTGGGTCCTGTATCCCTAGCGGATTAGGTTCTTTAAGGCTCTTATGTGGATGATTTATTTTTATGGGGATGGAATTATTTTATGTGGATGATTTCAGTGTACCTTTGGAACTCTGACACTTTCAAATAAAGTCCATTTAGGAACATCGTCACTCCACAGAGTTTTTTTGGTTTTCTCTACAATCGGGATAATCAGGAAAGGACGAAGATAGTGGCTTCGTGCTACTGGTGACTGCCCAACCTCCAATTTTAACTCCTGGAGGGATTCAGAAATTAGCCCAACCAAAATGGAGGGCTTAAAGAATCACTCCACCGTGGGGTCCTCATGTAGGTCTCTTTGATACTGATCTTGGAGATCTGTGAGCACCGCAACATCCCTCTGCAATGCTAGTGCTTGCCTGCATAAGCAGTGACATTGAAAGGTCATCTGTGTCATCAGCCCGCAAATCATCGCTGGACAAGTTGGGGAAATTGGACTTAAGACCCGTCTTCTGGGAAGGGGGAACCTCCGTAGCCAACAAGGATACCAAAAGAGGCACAGATGGCACCTTTTTCTTGGCCAGATAAGCCTAGAAGAGCATGTTAATAAATTCGGGGGGGAACCCCTCATCCGCTTTTTAGCACTTTGGGAGGATTTTTTTTCGCCTTTAATGCCAAATCACAGCTGCATTTCGCTGGGGCTACAAACACACTGTCCCCGGGAGCCAATTTCAACTTCTTGGACTGGCCCCAGCTGGAGTGAGCACCCGGAGCCCCCTAACAGGGTCGAGGGAACCTGCGCCAACAAAATCTCACCCTCCCATGCCACAGAATACTTGGAACATGGCTGCTCACAGATAGCCATCCACCGCAAACAGGACATGAATCTGAAGTATCCTGCCCCGAGGAGCTCATCTGAGTGGTTTTCTTGCAAAAACGAAGCTTGCAGAGGCAAACAATAACTTTAAATTCAAATTGGGAAAATCCAAGATAGCCACTGCAGGTGCAATTTTCATAGAAAACCAGCCCCTGCTCTTCGCAAAGCCACGATCCGTGGCTCGTGCATGCGGCCCACAGACCTGGGAGCCTTCCCTCTGACGCAGGGAAAGGCATGAGGTACAGATGCACGGGGAAGAGAGATGCGAGGGAGAAATGTCGGATGTGGTGGTGGAGAGGGAACAGTGGGACGGATGAAGAACAAAAAATAGGTGTAAACCTGCTATCTTTTCTTTCTATTTAAACTTTATTTTGAGGACTGTTTCTTTAACGTTTAAAGCTTTTATAGACTGTGCGCTGGCTCGGGTCATGCAGCTGGGTATAAAGACAATCCTGTCCAGTTGTCTGTCCAGTGAGCCCCCGACCTACAGCCAGTGGAGATCGGCAACGATTGTACAAGCCTCCTTGGAACGCAGACGATTTGTGGGCGAGCGCTTTCGTCTGATTTGGGAGCCCTTTTGGAGGGACCTTACGCCACTTGCGAGAAGTCGTCTCTTGAATACGTGACCCTTCTTTTGTTCAGTTGTATTCTGTGCCTATTTTGGGTTGTGTTGGTAGGGGAGGGCTGGGAGGGGGATGGGCAGGGGGGTTTCTTAGTTGTGCCATTGTACTAAGAAAATTGTTGGATTCTGCAATTGTTTGTATTTTTGCACTTTGTTCTAATAAATACATTTAAACATAGACTAAGTGCTGTACAGGATCCGAGTTACATACAAATTCAACTTAAGAACAGCACGGTTTAAAAAAATGGAACTCATTCTTAACCTGTACAGAATTTGAACTTAGCACATAGAGAAATAAAACAAAACCTACATGAAATAAGCTGATACCTTTTTCATTAGACTAACTTAGGGCTCCTTTTATGAAGCCGCATTAAGCTTTTTAAAAAAAAAATTGCCGGCTACAGTATTAGCTCAACGCGGCTTCAAAAAGGGGGGCGGGATAATGATTTTTTTTTTTAATTTGCTTTCGAAAGTATTCCTTCCTCTTCAGATTTAAGCAAATCTTATTTCTGAAGAAGGGGGTTCCTTTGAAAGCTAATTTTAAAAATGCATTAAGCTAGACTAATGAAAAAGTTATCGGCTTGATTTCAAGTAGGCTTTGTTTTATTTCTATATTTTACCTTTAAAAGTGGACTAACACAGCTACCACACCATTTTGCATTCAGCACATGAAATTTTGGCATATAACTTCA
The DNA here is from genome assembly GCF_902459505.1 of Geotrypetes seraphini. Lineage (NCBI taxonomy): Eukaryota > Metazoa > Chordata > Amphibia > Gymnophiona > Dermophiidae > Geotrypetes > Geotrypetes seraphini. The sequence goes on from NC_047085.1 coordinate 505,555,868, forward strand.
GGCGACCTTTCTTTAATTGATCCCTATGCATCGAGTCTCTCATCCCCTGGTACTCATGACCTCCAAATCAACTGAACCCCATTCTCAACGAATCCAGCATGTGAACTGCTGAGAGGATATAGAGCAATCACTGCAGCGTTCAATTTCTCACCAAATCATACTATAATAATATCCCAATACGTCTAACAAAAATGTAAAGTGGTCCCTTACCCAGTGAGATCAGGGTCTCGTAATTCTCCTTCATCACCTCCCTGTAAAGCTCTTTCTGCCCTTCGCCTAAATACTCCCATTCCTCCTGGGAGAAAGAGACAGCGATGTCCTCGAATGTCACCCGCATCTGAAACACAAACCAAAAAAACACGCTCAGTACCTTTGGTATCACCATCGGGAGATCTCCCAACACTGGTGCACTTCAGGGCAGGAGGGAATGTTTTCTGGGTGAATGTAATTCACGAAACACATAACACAGTCCCAAAGCAGGGCTATTTTTCAGGAGACCTTTCCAGGGCTGGGGTTTGGTAGGGCAGGTGAGAGTTAGAACATAAGAACATAAGAAGTTGCCTCCACTGGGTCAGACCAGAGGTCCATCGCGCCCAGCGGTCCGCTCCTGCGGCGGCCCATCAGGTCTATGACCTGTGAAGTGGTCCCTGACTATTCCTATAACCTACCTCTACTTCTATCTGTACCCCTCAATCCCCTTATCATTTAGGAACCTATCTAAACCTTCCTTGAACCCCTGTAGCGTGCTCTGGCCTATCACAACCTCCGGAAGCGCGTTCCATGTGTCCACCACCCTCTGGGTAAAAAAGAACTTCCTAGTGTTTGTTCTAAATCTGTCCCCTTTCAATTTCTCTGAGTGCCTCCTTGCACTTGTGGTTCCCCACAGTCTGAAGAATCTGTCCCTGTCTACCTTCTCTATGCCCTTCAGGATTTTAAAGGTTTCTATCATGTCTCCTCTAAATCTCCGCTTGTCCAGTTTTCTGGGTATATATAATTCACAATGACATAATTGGGAGAGGGTAAAACAAGGATTCCGTGGATCCCACAGTTCCAAAGTACATGGCCTTAAAAAGCAAGTGTCTGTGGCATGGGGTCCGCAGGGATCCTTGTTTTAACTCCCGCGGATCTAACAGATCCTGCTTACTTCACAGACCCTCTATTTAACTCCTGCAGACCCCACAGATCCTCATCTTAAGCCCCTCCTGCAGACACAGCTACTGATCTGATGGATATGTGGGTTCTGCGAGATCCGCGAGGTCTGTGGGAGTTAACAGAAACTGCTCTCAATAACAAGATTTCCCACTCCCCCCCACACACACACCTTTTGACACCTATGGACCGGCAGAAATAAAAGAATTATTTTGTGGACCGGCACCGGTCTGCGGACCGGCGGTTGAAGAACACTGAGCTAAGTCGTGGGCCAGACCCCGCCCATCTCCGCCCAATCTCCCGTCCCATAATAGTACTAATTGTAATCCCATTTTTTCCATTCATTTTTCATATATACACACAATATAATCTTATTAACAACACATAATGGTTAATCACAAAATTAAACTACACAAAGCACACCGTATGCTTCTCAACATTCATTCCTACCAGAACACAGATAACCCCTAAGCAAATATGGGACCAAAAGCTAAAAGTACTAATATATACAAACAAAACCCTAAGATTCAAGACTCTGCATGCAGTACAACGCCAGAGAAAAAGAAACAAATGAATTTCTTCCTGAACAGTGCAAAATACAGACAACAGATATAAATTCTCAAAATGGACACAATTCAATCACTAAATTTAAAAGTAAAATCATTCCCCCTAACTTTGTTGTCTCCCTCCCTCCATGCTCTGCCTTACCTTCTGGCCGTTTTATGCTGCCCCCGGCATTATCTTCGGGCCGGCTCCCTCTTCCTCACTGACGAAGTGCTTAATTGTCCTATACTTGGCTCACGTAAGAACATAAGAATAGCCATACTGGGTCAGACCAATGGTCCATCAAGCCCGGTAGCCCATTCTCACGGAGGCCAATCCAGGTCACTAGTACCTGGCCAAAACCCAAAGAGTAGCAACATTCCAGCATCTCAAAGAATAGCAAGATTCCGGAACACCAATGAGAGCATCATTCCAGAGCTGAGATTGTGATGTCATAATGCTTCATTCCACCAATGCCTAGGAGCCAACCTCATCAATGATGTTATAATGGCTTGATTATCCTAGACTTGGCTCACGTAAGAACATAAGAATAGCATACTGGGTCAGACCAATGGTCCATCAAGCCCAGTAGCCCATTCTCATGGAGGCCAATCCAGGTCACTACCAAAACCCTGGCCAAAACCCAAAGAGTAGCAACATTCCAGCATCTCAAAGAATAGCAAGATTCCGGAACACCAATGAGAGCATCATTCCAGAGCTGATATTGTGATGTCATAATGCTTCATTCCACCAATGCCTAGGAGCCAACCTCATCAATGATGTTATAATGGCTTGATTGTCCTAGACTTGGCTCACGTAAGAACATAAGAATAGCATACTGGGTCAGACCAATGGTCCATCAAGCCCAGTAGCCCATTCTCACGGAGGCCAATCCAGGTCACTAGTACCAGGCCAAAACCCAAGGCATAGCAATATTCCATGCCACCGATACAGGCCAAGCAGTGGCTTCCCCCGTGTCTTTCTCAATAAGACGATGGATGGACTTTTCCTCCAGGAAATTGTCCAAACCTTTTTTTTTAAACCAGCTATGCCATCTGCTCTCACCACAACCTCTGGCAACACGTTCCAGAACTTAAGTATTCTCTGAGTGAAAAAATATTTCATCCTATTGGTTTTAAGAGTATTTCCCTGTAACTTCATCGAGTGTCCCCTAGTCGTAATTTTTGATGGAGTGAAAAATCGATCCACTTGTACCCATTCTATTCCACTCAGGATTTTGTAGACTTCAATCATATCTCCCCTCAGCGGTCTCTTTTCCAAGCTGAAGAGCCCTTACCTATTACACTTCTTCCTCACACGGCTTCTCTCATTATAGTTGGTACTCCGTGGGTTATTTAACAACTAGAAACACACATGCCTGAGACTTTCAGGGATACTTCTCAAACTTTTGAACCAAAATTATGCTGTTTTAGAAGGTGAGCTTGTGAATGTGGTCATTGTTTTTCATCCGACATCTGAAATACTAGTGCCATCCCTGCTCTGGACACCAGAATACCCGCTTCTTCCATGACGCTAGGCAGAAATCCAATCATAAAGAGAAAAGTGCATTGCCTTCAATAAAGTACATCATCGGGAACGTAGGGCTATTAGGTAGCGATGATAATAAAGTTTATAAAGCATCTGTAATAAAATGAGGGTCTGCTACATTACATCTTCTGAAATTGCACGCATCCAAGTTGTTTAGAGCACTGGTTTTCCATTTAACTAATGATTACAATAAGAAAAACGCCATTTAAAGCCGAGAACGGGGGAGGAACCAAGATGGCAGATGGACCTTGATGGCGTTCTTTTCGTTCCGCTAAAATTCTCCCTTAAGTATGCCTTACCTTTTTGGTATTTCCTCTAAGTTTTCTATGCCACACTCTAAAAGGATCACAAGAACATAAGAATTAGCCGCTGCTGGGTCAGACCAGTGGTCCATCGTGCCCAGCAGTCTGCTCCCTTAGGTCAAGGACCAGTGCCCTAACTGAGTCTAGCCTTACCTGCATACGTTCTGGTTCAGCAGGAACTTGTCTAACTTTGTCTTGAATCCCTGGAGGGTGTTTTCCCCTATAACAGCCTCCGGAAGAGCGTTCCAGTTTTCTACCTCTCTCTGGGTGAAGAACTTCCTTACGTTTGTTTGGAATCTATCCCCTTTTAACTTTAGAGAGTGCCCTCTCGTTCTCTCTACCTTGGGGATTTTGAGCCATGGTGTCGGCTAACTCGCTTTCCCCAGTTCAGCAGACGATTCCCCCCCCCCCCCCAGCTTTTGGATAAACAAGCTGCCACCAATCTTCGTTCAGATATTCGGAGCTGGATTCTGTGTTGGAGTTAAGCGAAGGAGCGCTCGACTCCGAAGAAGATGAAATCTCATCGCTTCCGACATCGAACGTACCACCTTGTCCAGCAAAAGCATAAAGCCCAGAGTACAGCCCTGGGAGGTCAGGAGAGGAGACCGTGGAGATAATCCTGGGCGTGGCTTCAACCCCGAAGGAGCTGCAGGGTGAAGGAAACATCGATGAGGCTGGGAATTCAGGGTCAGAACCTGAAATAACCTTGAGGACTCTTCTTGCGGGTATAAGGAAACTTGATGCGACGGTTGGGAAGGCCGCTCAAGCTTTGGAGGTACTGGTTTCAAAAGTTGATGCTCTCTCATTAAATTTGGATAAAATTCGCCGAGACTGTATGGAAAAAATTCAGAATGAGACTAACACTTTGAAAGAGACTCTTTCTCTGGTGATAAAGGACCAGAAATTTACTTCATGAAAAATTGAGCAAATAGCGAATTATTTGTCTGGTACTGAAGTTAAAAAGACTGAAACAGGAGACCAACTAGTAAATTTTGATGTGATTATTGATCAAGTGTAGTCAGCGAACCGCTATTTTAGAGGACACCCTCTCTCAAGTTAAAGAACGGGCTACACTTATTGTTCGTTTTACTTTTGAACAAGATTTGAGTTCAGTTATGAGGCTTCACTTTAAAAATGGTGCGGTTCCTTACTGTGGACAGAGAATCTGGTTATATCCTAATGTGACAAAATCAACACAGGCGAGACGGAGAGAAGAAACAAGAAAATTAGGAGCTACTTTTTTGCTGGCATGTAAATGTGTGATTAAATATTTAGGCTTAGAAGCCTAGAAACATGACAGCAGATACAGGTCAAATGGCCCATCTGCAGCATCCACTATCTCCGCCTCTCCCTATTTACACCTGCATTATGATGTCATAGAACTTTATGGCCCATCTATTCTGACCATCCACAGCAACCATTATCTCTTTCTCTCTCCGAGAGATCCCAGGCCCTTTTGAATTCAGACAGTCTCCGATTTCACCACCTCTTCTGGGAGATATGTGTTTTTCCAGCCCAAGCATCTGAAGTCCTTTTTAGATCTCAAGAAGTTGTTAGTGCTACATGAAGTGAAAGGGATAAAATAGACCAAGGTTAATCTGTCTTAGTTAATTTCTTTGGAATTGTTCTTATTATGAAGCGCCCAGATTTTTCTAGCTCCAATAACCAAACTGTTCCCCTTATTTTTGAAACAGAAATATAAGATTGTCAATTCAATCCTCAGATGCACCACTCCACGTTCAAATATATTTCATAACGCTAAGCTTGATGTGCTCATGTCTTCACCGGATCCTATTTTATATCATAATACTTATATATTGTCTAATTTTTCCAAAGATTTAAAGCTTTTTTTAAACTTATCTTTCAGTTTGTGGTCTCTCGTTTACAGGGACTCGTTTCACCAACATGTTTCGCTGGAGAAAGCTTTATCAAGGCCAGGTCTCTGAGCAGTCATACGCCATCCATCCAGACAATGATAAAGCTTTCTCCAGCGAAACATGTTGGCGAAACAAGTCCCTGTAAACGAGAGACCACAAACTGAAAGATAAGTTAAAAAAAAGCTTTAAATCTTTGGAAAAATTTAGACAATATATAAGTATTATGATATAAAATAGGATCCGGTGAAGACATGAGCACATCAAGCTTAGCGTTATGAAATATATTTGAACGTGGAGTGGTGCATCTGAGGATTGAATTGACAATCTTATATTTCTGTTTCAAAAATAAGGGGAACAGTTTGGTTACACTGCACAACAATTTTTTGGTTAAGTCTTGATTCCTGAAAAGTTTTTGGTGATTATGACAGGTACCAACTTGGTATGCTCAAATATGGTTTTGGTTTTACTGCATCACGTAAGAACTATGAGAAATAGACATTTTTATGTTTACTGACAATAAAATATATAGTCAAGTTTACGTTTCGCACAAGCGACTAAATGAAACAGAATTAAAAGTGTTTTGCTCCCGAGTTTCTTTTATATTCAGTGTCTGGTGCATCACGTTGTAGCATCCAACAATAGTCGGCAAGCATTGACGGATTCCAATTGCCCTGGTATCGTTTCTCCATCGTAGCTATGTCTTGATGAAACCTTTCACCGTGCTCGTCACTCACAGCACTGAGATTTGCGGGGAAGAAGTCCAAGTGTGAATGGAGGAAATGAATCTTGAGTGACATATTGCACTTCATTCTCTTGTATGCTTTGAGAAGTTTGTCTACCAGCTGAATGTAGTTTGGGGCTCTGTAATTGCCCAGAAAATTGTCAACAACGTCTTTCAAGGCTTTCCAGCCAATTTTTTCCGGCCCAACTAACAGATCTTCAAATCGCTTGTCACTCATAACATGTCTGATCTGGGGGCCAACAAAAATACCCTCTTTGATCTTGGCATCAGTTATTCTTGGGAACATCTGTCTTAAATAACGAAAACCTTCCCCTTCCTTGTTCATTGCTTTCACAAAATTCTTCATGAGTCCCAGTTTAATGTGAAGAGGAGGCAAAAATATCTTTGTCGGGTCAACAAGCGATTCATGTGCTACATTTTTCTGTCCTGGAACTAACTTTTTACGGAGTGGCCAGTTCTTTCTAGAATAGTGCGACTCTCTGTCTCGGCTGTCCCATTCGCAGATGAAACAGCAGTACTTTGTATAGCCAAGCTGCAGTCCTAGTAACAGAGCAACGACTTTGAGGTCTCCACAGATATTCCAGTTATACCTGGTATACTGGACATACTTTAGTAACATTTCCATATTCTCATATGTTTCTTTCATATGTGCTGCATAGCCAACAGGTACTGAAGGATAAACGTTGCCATTGTGCAACAGAACAGCTTTCAGGCTTAACATTGACGAATCAATGAAAAGACGCCACTCTTCCGGGTTGTGATCACAACCAAAGACCGAGAACAATCCTTCAATGTCACAACAGAAACAGAGACTGTCGACTTGTGCAAAAAATTTGGTTATATCATGATGCCGGTCTCGAAACACAGAAATTTTCGTACCTGGTGATAGCAAACACCATTCCTGCAGTCTCGAACCTAGCAGCTCAGCTTTTGCTTTTGACAGACCCAAATCTCTGACCAAATCGTTCAATTCGGACTGTGTTATCAGATGTGGATCGCCTGATGAGGATGGTTCAAAATCCGGGTCAATGTCACTGTTAGAACCCTGCACTGCAGTTTCTTCATCTGGTTCGTCTAAGGTCCAATCCTCTGGTGGTTTCGGAACTGGAAGACTGTCATCATGTGGCATGGGTCTCATTGCTGAAGGCAGATTAGGATATTCAATTGACTTCTTGTTTTTGGCAGAGAAACCAGACACATTAGTCAAACAGAAATAACAGTCCGTCACATGGTCTTTCTGTTCTCGCCATATCATCGGAACAGCAAATGGCATCGTCTTTCGAGTACCTCTGAGCCAGGCTCTCAGACTAACAGCACATGTCGCACAGCAAATGTGAGGCGCCCATTGCTTGTCTTGATCACCTATTTTGCAGCCAAAATACAGATGATAGGCTTTCTTTACAAGGGCAGTCATCGAACGTCTCTGAGGCGTAAGTGTATATTCCCCACAGATATAGCAGAATGTGTCGCGGCTGTTACGACACCGACGAGACATATTGCCCGACACCAAAACGTCTATAGCATCAAGCTTACTTACTGTTATATTGCTACAGCTACTATACTACTATACTTTACTATACTGATACTATATACACACACGGACTATCTATATTAACCAAATGAGCAGGATCGGTGTATGGAAGCCACCATTATAGCATGGTGAGACAGCGCAAGCTCGTTCAGACCTGCCCAGACATGCCCAGGATGTCATCTTCCATAAAACAGCTTCCAACCTGGCTAGATTTTATGCATGGACATACCCAGGCGGCACAAACCGTTGTTGATAAGACACTTATGGGAGAAAAAATTGTTTGCATCCAAATATAAGAAAAAATCACGACAAAATTGAAGATTTCTCTGAAATGGTACGTGATGGGTAATTTTTGATGTAATATTCATGATCAGCACCCAAAATTCTATAAGAAACACCCAGCAGTGTTCAGGAAGCAAAAACTTTGTTGTGCAGTGTTATTGGAGCTAGAAAAATCTGGGAGCTTCATAATAAGAACAATTCCAAAGAAATTAACTAAGACAGATTAACTAAGACAGATGGTCTATTTTATCCCTTTCACTTCATGTAGCACTAACAACTCCTTGAGATCTAAAAAGGACTTCAGATGCTTGGGCTGGAAAAACACATATCTCCCAGAAGAGGTGGTGGAATCGGAGACTGTCTGAATTCAAAAGGGCCTGGGATCTCTCAGAGAGAGAAAGAGATAATAGTTGCTGTGGATGGTCAGAATAGATGGGCCATAAAGTTCTATGACATCATAATGCAGGTGTAAATAGGGAGAGGCAGAGATAGTGGATGCTGCAGATGGGCCATTTGGCCTTTATCTGCTGTCATGTTTCTATGCTTCTAAGCCTAAATATTTAATCACATTTACATGCCAGCAAAAAAGTAGCTCCTAATTTTCTTGTTTCTTCTCTCCGTCTCGCCTGTGTTGATTTTGTCACATTAGGATATAAGTTCTGTTTCAAAAATAAGGGGAACAGTTTGGTTATTGGATATTGGTGGATGATTGTCAAATTAAAGTTATTTGAATAAGGTGCAGTTTATTTGATATTATTATTATTAAACATACTAGTCGTTAAGCCCGTTACATTAACGGGTGCTAGAATTTATGTCTGTCTGTATTTTTCTTTCTGTCTCTTTCCTCCCTCCATTTCCCTGTGTAGCGCTGTCTCTGCTTTCTTCCTCAGTCTGCACTCTCAAACTGTAACATTACTGCTTAGCTTTTTCTCCCTGCAAGCATCTCTGCTCTAGCCCCCTGTCCTTCTGTGACTGTCTGTGTGTCTCTCTCTACTTGTGCACTGTTTGTTTGTTTTTTTCAATCTCTCTTTAGCTCCTGATCTCCTCTCACTGACCCTTGCCGACTGCATGTAATTCCGGTTAGGTTTCCATGGCAACCCTGCTCGCGGGTCTGTTCGGTAGGGCCGTTTTTTTCGGGTCTGCCGGCGCCGGGTGGGGAAGAGTCCTGGCTCCTTTTTTGGTTTGGGCGCGTGCAGAGGGGCTCAACAGCGCACAACCACCTTTCCTTCCCTCCCTCCATCAGGTGCAGTGCAGCTCCACCAATGTTAAAAGCAGCCGCATCGAAATCAGAGGCCTGCCACTGCCGTAGCACGTTCCCCTCTGCCTTGGTCCCGCCCCTTCTCTGACATATGGGACCGCGGCAGAGGGAACGTGTTACGGTGGCGGCAGGACTCCAATTTCAAAGCAGCTGCTTTTAACATAGGCGAAGCTGAACTGTACCTGATGGAGGAAGGGAAGGAACGGTGGGGCAAATTTCGTCAACGGCAGTCCTTGTGCGGTTCGAGAGAGGGGGGGGGGTGGAGTCGGCGACTTGCAGCTTCGTGTGCCTCCCACCCCCCTTCCCTCCGGCTCCGCCGCTGATAGTCTCCACCTGCATTGCCCCTGGCGCAGCACTCACCGGCCCGTCGGGCGGGGAACGGAGGAACAGGTTCAGGGCTGCCAGGGGGGGAGGAGTGAGTCCGGCTGAGACTGGCAGGAAGAGGAAGGCGGAGCAGGTGAGCCGGCACCGAAAAAAACTTTAAAGAGCCAGCCAGACCGTGAGTGCGAGCTGTTGTAAGTTTGCATGTGCACTCTTGCCGGCCACGGACATACGGATCACGGAAGCACGCGGATTAGAGTGCGCATGCGCCGCCTACGGTTTTATTATATAGATATTATATACAGCAATTGGGTTGTCGGTGTGAGGTAATTTAAATACATTGGTGGGGCTAGCAGCGGCCTCTTCCCCCTCTATTTGATTGTAGATCCGAGGAAGAGCCTTTATTTCATTGATAATTGTTTCTGTTTGAAATTTCTACAGTAAGAATTGTAATGAAGTAGGCACCGAATTGATTGAACAAGTGGTGTAACTTGTAATTACTTGCTAAATAAACAAAAATAAAGTAAAAAACAAACAATATATAAAGCCAATGGCGTAGCGAGGGTGAGAGGTGCCCTCCCCCACCCTCGTCGCCAGCCCCTCCGCTCCTTCTCCAATTTCCCCTACAATGCGTGCATCCCTCCTTCCCTGTACTTCTAATTAACATCAACGTGCTCCTCGCGACCCTGGCAGCTCTCCCTCCGACGTCACTCCCTACGCACAGCAGCCGGAAGCGACGTCGGCGGGAGAGCTCACACGGTCGCGAGGAACACACTGAAGTTGTTGATTGTACCGGTGAAAACTAGAAGTACGGGGGGAAGGGGGGGCGTGCGCGTGGGAAGAGGGGTGCCAGCGCCCCCACCAACATAGCACCCAGGGTGGACCACCCCCTTTGCCCCCCTCTTACTATGCCACTGTTTAAATCTTTCTTTATTGTTGAAACATAGAACATGATGGCAGAAAAGGGCCACGGCCCATCTAGTCTGCCCGCACTAATGACCCACCCCTTAACTACCTCCATGAAGAGATCCCACATGCCAATCCCATCTTTCCTTAAAATCTGGCACGCTGCTGGCCTCAATTACCTGTTGTGGAAGATTATTCCAGCGATCAACCACCCTTTCGGTGAAGAAATATTTTCTGGTGTCGCCATGAAATTTCCCACCCCTGATTTTCAACGGATGCCCTCTTGTTGCCTGGGTCCTTTAAGGAAAAAGAGATCCTCTTCCACCTTGATACGGCCTGTGACATATTTGAACGTCTCGATCATGTCTCCCCTCTCTCTGCGTTCCTCGAGTGAGTACAGCTTCAACATTTAATAAAATCAGCTTCCAGGCGGGAAAAGAACAAAAGATTGAAGCCTCATTCCCTAAAGACTCTGGGACGCGAGAAACCCCCACTCCAGCAAACTGCCCAGTTGTTATTATTTCACATGTGAACTAAGTGCCTTTGACCGGGCGGGAGGTGGAAACGATTCCTTTTAAAATGTCCACTCATAGGGCTAGCAAGTAAACTGCAGCCACCCCTCCCCCCTTTATTTTGACCTCGCCTGTGCGGAGAGCAAGCGCCCGCGCAAACTGCATCTACAACCAACAAGGATCATCTGCGCATGCAATCCGTGGGATCGCTGTAGGGCGTGCGCCCAATCAGATCATTTGCATGAAGAATCTGTCGTGAATCAGTCGCTTGGCAAAATTTGGCCAAGAATAGGGGAGGTTAGTGAATCTAGGCCTTAATCCTTTCAAACAAGCATGCGTGCCTTTTATTTTATTGTTCATTGAAAGCTTCTATACCGCTACTAATGACTGGGGAGTCAATTCAGAGCAGTTTACATGAGCTTCTGTAATGGTGTTACAATATAGAGTTAGCGTTTTCTGAGATGGGTTTTCATTATAGACACATTTATACCATAATCAGTCATCCTACATATATGCATGCATTTATACCATAATCATCCTACGTATTTTGCAGGATCCGTTTGCGTGCGCCTCACCTTTCTCTTTGTGTGCCAGGTACTTGGCATTGCCTCATGGGTACTGTGGGCAAGGGGTAGAACTGCGCTCAGACGTGCTGAGTGGACAATGATTTCAATTTATGCAGCCAGATTATGGATGATGGTTGCTTTGTAACCTCGATACTAGGATTTCAGGACAGAAGAGAGCAGGAGAGTCGGCGAGGACAGTAAGTGACTGGTCCTCGGGCAGTCGCTTCATTTTGGATCGGCATACCCAATCGGCGTTTCTTCTTCTGCTCAGTGAATCAATGGCTTCCTACTTATGCATGCCATTTCCCCTCATTTGCATGGGCGGATCGGATCAGGTGGGAGATTAATCGGGCAGAAGGTTAGTGAATCGGTTCATAGACAGTAACGCAGAAGACAAAGGCGCGCGCCAACAACTGAACACAAGACGGAGGCGCGCGCCGAAGAAAAAGACTGTTTTTAGGGGCTGCGACGGGGGGGTTTTGTTGGGGAGCCCCCCCCCACACTTTACTTAATACAGATCGCGGCGGCGTTGTGGGGGGTTTGGGGGTTTGTAACCCCCCACATTTTAGTGAAAACGTCACTTTTTCCCCAAAAACAGGGAAAAAGTTAAGTTTTCAGTAGAATGTGGGGAGTTACAACCCCCCAAACCCCCCACAACGCGGCGCGATCTGTATAAAGTAAAGTGTGAGGGGGTTCCCCCCCCCCCACATCCCCCATCGTAGCCCCTAAAAACAATCTTTTTCTTCGGCGTGCACCTCCACGCTGCGCTCAGTTGTCTGCTCGCGCCTTTGTCCCGGCGCGCTTTTGACCTGGTGAATCTGGTCGGGGAACAATCGCAAACTGGTTGGGATATGACTGGTGAGTTTAGTGAATCTAGGCCTAAGTCTCTCCATGTCATCCCTTTCAATTCATCCATGTGAGGCTCTGAACCTTTGCGGGGGGGTGCTGGACAGTTGTTTTTTTTTGAACATCATTTTTATTCAAGAGGCCACAAGAGAAACAGGCAAATCCAATAATACAGAACACAATTGCATAACAAAAAAAGGCAGATACAGACTAGCAATACAGAGGCAGAACAATCCCCAACAGAAGAACAAGAGAAACCACCAAACACAAGGCATTCCAAGTGATAACAGCCCGTCTCCTGTGTAAGCCTCAGGACTTTTTATGTTGTTGGAAAACAGACCCAACCCACCCCCTATTGTGTTCCACAAAGGAATTAGCACACATACCAACCAACACAGATCAGGCAACCAGACATGCAAACCCCTCCCATGCTCACCATTCTCACCATCCATTCATACCAACCCCCCCTCCCCACCCACCCCACGCCGGAGAACCAGAGGTAGCTGCAGGAACACCCTCCAAAGAGCCAGGTAAGCCAATATCTCAGGGTTAGAAGAGCGTTTAAAATAGCAAAGTTCAAATCGCGCCAGCTCAATCATCTGATTCAGCCAGCTGTCCAAGGAGACAGATCCCTCCTGCACCCAATATTGTAAGATTGTACGTTTAACCGTCAGTACAGTCATGTAAATGAAGCGCCGTTGCGGCACCTGAAAACCCTGCTCCTCCAACAGAGACTGGTCACCGAGGAGCAAGGTCTTGTAATCCCACTCAACTGATCGTTGCAAGACCAACTGCAACTGTGCAAAAGAAAAATTCCAGATATATAGGTGAGGACACTCCATAAAGGAGTGGATGAGCGTCCCCGAGGCCCCTGAACACCTAGTACACAACGAGTCTTCCCATAAACCCATGCCCGCCCCTCTCTCTCGAGTAATGTAAGCCCTGTGGAGGATTTTAAATTGAGTTTCCTGCCAAGCCGCCGACTTCACAAAAGCATGCAAAGTGTAAAAAAGATCGAGAAAAGACTCAGGGGTATACTGAGCAGCAAGATCGTGGTTCCACCGTTCTCTTAGAACAGATAAGTGATCCTGGAGGGCTGCAGAACGAATCACTCTGTACCATACCGACAAGGAGCTCTGAGAAGCCGGGATAGTAAGTAGGTAATCATCCAGAGGGCCACACAACCAATCCACTCCGAACTGTTGATGCAGAGTCTGGCAATAGTGCCGGGCCTGTAAATAAGCAAAAAATTGCTGGTTAGGGACGCCCCAGCGTTCCCGAATGGAAGCAAATGAAACAAAAGTACCCGTGGTAGCCTCAATCAGAGAAGAGAGGTTAGAGGCCCCCCTAGATGCCCAAGATTTGAAGGGAGAATGACCGAGACCTGGGGTGAAGCCAGGATTACCCTGAAGTTGCAACAATGGGGAGGCATTCGGGGACCGGCCCTGTAGTCTACGCCACCACCTCCATGCCAAACGAAAAGGGCGCAAAAACCGCTGCCTCGAGAGCAATGCGCCGCCCCCCCTCCTACTCGAGGACCCATGGATAAGATTGATGAAAGTATAAGGTGCGCACCACCCAGTCAGCCACCCAGACGGAGAAAAACGGGCAATTCCAGTCACCCCTTCATGGACAAACCTCAAGAGAGCCGCCACATTATACGCACGGATGTCTGGAAGGCTCAAGCCCCCTTCCCGTTTAGCGAGAGTCAATTTCACATAAGCTATCCTCGCAGCCTTCTGGCGCCATAAAAACGAGGTAAAAATGGACCGAAGCCGCCCAACATCTCGCTGCAGCACCCAAAAGGGTACCGTTTGTAAAGGGTACAGCAATTTGGGTAGGAGGATCATTTTAACCAGAGCCGCCCTCCCCAACAGGGTCAGCGGGAGATCTCGCCAGGCAGAACACAAGGTTTGAATTTTATCAATAGCTGCTACCACATTACTTTTGTACATAACCCGAGGATCAGTATGGAGGTAAATACCAAGATATCTCATCGGCTTCCGCACAGGCGGTATCTGCAAAGTAGCATGCCAGGGTTCTGGACCCAATCCAGCCAGCGGAAGGAGCTCAGACTTAGCACAATTTACCTGGAGGCCCGACAATACCCCAAACTCCGCTACCAAGCGCAACGCCACCGGCAAATGAAGGGGTGCCTGGTCCAAAAACAGTAAGATATCATCCGCAAACAACGTGATACGGCACTCCACGCTCCCAATCTGGATACCTCGCAGCAGAGAAGTATTACGGATCTTGATGGCGAGCGGTTCCAGTGCTAAGACGAAAAGAAGAGGGGAAAGGGGGCACCCCTGTCGCGTGCCCCTACATAGCGAGAAGGGGGATGAAAGGCCTCCATTAATGATAAGTCTGGCCTGCGGTAACGTATATAAGCCCTGGATCCACATAAGAAAGTTCCCTTCCATACCATACTCCCGAAGCACCCAAAAGAGATACTGCCACGAAATGCTGTCAAAGGCTTTCTCCATGTCCAACCCAACGATAGCAGAGGTGCCCCCTCCATCGCGGTGTTCATGGATCGCCGCCAAAGCTTTAAGGAGATTCATAGAAGCGTACCGTTGGGGGACAAAACCAACCTGATCATCTACGATAAGCTGGGGCAAGACCAAATTCAGTCTGGCAGCCAGTATGGAAGCCAATAATTTAACATCCTGGTTCAGCAACGAAATCGGTCGGTAGGATCCTACCTGCGTAAGATCCTTTCCGGGTTTAGGGAGCAGGGTGATGTGGGCTAAGTTGGTCCGGAGACCAGATGTAGACGCAGCTAGAAAGTTAAAGAAATTCCCCAAGGGCTGCGCAAGAAGATCAGGCAAGAGTTTGTAATATTCCGGGCCGAAACCATCGGGCCCCGGAGACTTAGTAAGCTTCAACTTTCGGATCCCTAACCGGACTTCCTCTAGAGAGATAGGGGCACTTAGTTGGTCAGCCTGAGTAACGGAGATCCGTGGGAGACAAATATCCCGGAAAAAAGAATCGCGATCCGCCTCCGTAAAATCCCGTCGTGCATAAAGAGCGCTATAAAAAGCCACAAACTGTTCCCGGATTTGGGCTTCCTGCGTAAAGCTATCCCCTCTAGCATTCTTCACCTGCCGGATAATTTGTTTTTTCCGATAGGGCCGAACTAGGTTCGCAAGGAGTTTACCCGCCTTACCACCCCACTGATAAAGCCTAAACCTCTGATAATAGAGATCCTGACGAGCCCGAGAGTCCAAGATCTCATTGATCTGACGGCGTATTAATTTAATCTGTTGTCCGTCCGACTCCGTCAAGGACGTCCTGTGACGTGCGCGAAACACAGCCAAGCGGTCCGCGAGGGCAAGAAGTTTCTCTCCCTGCTGTTTTCTTTTAGTGGCCACATATTGAATAATATGGCCCCGCATCACCGCTTTAGAGGCGTCCCAGAACACCTCGAAGTCCACGTCAGGGGTATCATTATGCGCAACGTACTCCAGCCAACGGGCCCGCAAATAGATTCCGAAATCCCGATCCGAGTACAAAGCAGCAGGGAACCGCCAAGTTCTCTCCCCCTGCATACCAGTGATCCCTAATGTGAGCACCACCGCCGAATGATCAGAGAAGGAGACATCTTCCACAGTAACCTCATCCACGCAGGCGAAAAAATTAGAGGACACCAAAATGTAATCCAAACGAGAATACGCAGAATGAGGGTTAGAGTAAAAGGTATATTCCCTATCAAATGGATGAAGCGTTCTCCAGGCGTCCACAACCTCCAGCTGAGCACATAAAAAATTCACCCCCATGCGAGCAAAGTGTCTAGGCCGCGGCTTGGCAGGAGAGCAATCCAAGGTCGAATCAGCAGCAATATTAAAATCCCCCCCCACAATCAATTGGTAAGTGGGATATTGAGCTAGAATTCCCAGCAGCCCAGAGAAAAAACTATGACTATAAACGTTTGGGGCATAAAGGTTGCAAAAGAGGAATTGATAACCCCAGACCTCCCCCAACACAATGACATATCGGCCATCTCTATCTGGAATAATCTTGTGAATGTGGAACGGTAAGTGTTTATGCAGTAAAATGGCCACCCCTCTTTGTCGTCCATTATACGCGGAGTAACTCACATCTCCCACCCATTCTCTCCGTAGTTTCTCATGTTCAGTACCCGTCAGGTGAGTTTCCTGCAGGAAGGCTACGTCAACGTGGTGTTGCCGAAGCCAGGTAAGAATTTTCTTGCGTTTAATTGGAGAGTGTATACCATCTACATTCAGAGTAACAACAGTCAAATTAACCATAGCTGCTTAGCAAAAAAAGCCACCATAGCAGTCTGTTAGCAAAGAAAAAAAAACAGGCCAGAGACCGGACCTCCCAGCCAAGCCCGACTCCAGGGAAAAACATGAGTCCCGCAGCCCCTCCGGTCCCCCAACCCTCACTACCCCGAATCTCCACCCCACCCCACCGACACACCCCCCCCCTACAAGCATCCACAGCCATGCAACACACATCCTACCCCACCTACCACCTCACTCCCCCCTCCCGGAAAGTCCTCCCCTGACTTACCAAGACCCCAATCCCAAGAAAAACTGTCTGCACTCAACCATCCCTCCCCCCTCCCGTACCCTCGGCCGATATCAGGCAGAAAAGAAAATCCCGCTAAACTAATATAGACTCCCAATCCAACCCCGAGACACCCCATGCCATACCCACGCTGCTACTCAACCAATCCCCTGCCCACTAACTCATACCCCTCAAAGCAAAACTCCCAGCAGACCCGGAAGCCCCCACCTCCCAAAAAAGAAAGAAAAGTAAATCACCGTAGGCCCCAAAAGATATGCCCAGCATTCCCAAGAACCGCCGCCCAGCAGGGGAAAAGCCATTCAAATCGAGGAGCAAATACAAAGCATGAGAGGAGCATAGTACAGGTAGTCCTCATTACTATCTCCCGAATGCCCACGGGAGCCAGAGAATGGCTACCCCCTCAGCTCTAAACAATCCATCCCGAACCCGGATCCCCCCCAACCCACCTCTCCCCAATGTCCAGGAAGGGAAAGTTAGAAGACGGTACAGACAGGAAGCCGAACCCCAGACAAGGAGGAAAGCATAAAAGAGAGGAGAGAACACAGTACTAAGAGCCCCATTCACTGCCCGGCTGATAACAGAAGCCATGAAGGCAGCAATGAGCAGTAGCAGGCCTACCAAAGGAGCACACAGCCTCGAGCCCCCTCCGAGCAAAAAGAAAAACATAGCCAGTTCGCAGGTGCAAGATAGAGAAAGGAAAGAAATAGGAAAAACAATAGGACCCCGAAACCAGGTCCGCTCGGTCCCGGGCCCAGGGATCACCCGTTCACACTCCAAAATATAAACAACGGGTCACACCCGGATCCCTTAGGGCCCCAAACAGCAAGGGATAGAGGGAGAAGGAAGAAAGAAGCCAGTTCAGAAAGGCAAATATCACAGAATGTCCGGCTCAGCAAGGTTGTAGCAGGATATCATCTTCATGGAGCCCATAGCAGGATCTGGTCTCCGATACACTGCAAGCTGGAAAGGTAAGATACAGTCAAGGGCGCGTGACTCAGTCTGGCAAACCCTCTAGGAAGGATCGAATCTCCGCCGGGGTGTTGAAATAGTGAGTTTTGTTGGCATGGTAGACTCTTAGTTTTGCCGGATATTGCAAAGCAAAACGCAGCTGCTTCGAGTGGAGCTGTGTGCAATACGGAGCCATAGCGCGGCGCTGCTCGGAGACACGAGGAGAGTAGTCTTGAAATAGGAGAAGCCTCTGGCCCTCATACGAAACATTGCCTTTCGCTTTATAGTGGAGCAGAATCTGATTCTTGTCAGCGAAATTAAGAATGCGGGCAATGACTGGCCGCGGCTTCCTCTCTCCCTCCCTGAAAGCTCCGATCCTATGCACTCTCTCGACCAGAAGGGGCGAATCTCCAGTATCCATCTCCAGCGCCTTAGGTAGCCACGTGGAGACCAGGGCATGCAAATCCGCGCCCGATATTGATTCTGGGAGCCCGATAAGCCTTAGATTATTTCTACGGCTCCGGTTCTCAATGTCCTCAGCCCGGTCCTCCAGCTTGCGGCATTTCTCCTCCAGAGCTCGGACTCCCGCCTCCAGGGCCACAGTGCGATCGTCCTGCGCCGAGACCCTGTCCTCCACATGTTGCAGGCGAGTGGTCTGCCGTTCCACTGAGTCCTTAAGCCCGTCGACCGTGGACTGCAATCGAGTTAGTTTGTCATCCAAGAAAGTTGTAAGGTGTTTTTTCAGTTCCTCGATCGCATCGGCCTGCAGCATGACGGTTGGAGTGAGCTGCATGCGGTCAGATGTAGCATGGTCCGCCATCTTAGCTGGTGTAGCAGGGCCTCGTACCACTTTAGCAGACTTCTGGACTCTAGCTGGCATAACGGAGAGCCGCTGCCAGAATTGGTACAAACGCGCAGCCAACAACTTGCCCCAGACTATAGATGAAGAAAACAGGCTGGAGAGGCAGATATATAGCGGGATACAGCTAAAAGTTAGCCCAGAGTTCGGGAGAGGTACTCAGACACGTCTGATCAGGATGAGTGCATCACGTGACCCCGGACAGTTGTGTGTAAGCTTTGAGATTCATTATAAACCACACCTCATGTTCTGCTTCATCAAGTATATACCAGGAATTCTTTCTCAGCCTTATCACCTCCCCCACCTCCTCCTCTCTCCTTTAAAAAGGATTTGCGGTTGGTACAGTAAGAATCTGACACCGATTACATTGATCTGATGATTATGCTAATCTATAAGTGACTCTCCTGAATGTTCGATATTACAATGCTCTCTTTCATTCAAAAATTTCAATAAAAATATTGAATTAAAAAATGAATTTGACCCTGTTCAAGCTGCAAAGGAATACCTAACCCTTTTAAACGGCCATCAATAATTTGACGGAGACTCCAACAGTTGGAACCTAAGAACGGTACCAGGCAGAGCTTTGGATTCTTGCCCCGAAATAGCTAAGACGAAAAAAAAAATAAAAATTTTAATTGAATCAGGTTGGGCAGATTGGATGGACCATTCGGGTCTTTATCTTTATGAATTCATGGTTATGTATCATCATTTCTCAGGCTCATTCATATATGTCTTTTAGGAAGCTGCTGATTTATTTAATAAATTTGTTAATTGATGTTTTTTGAATTTTGACTGGCAAAATGTACATTGTTCATTTAGATTGTTCTTAGCTTGATTTTAATATATATATATTTTTTAATCAATTGTATTTTGTTTACTGTTTGTGCAAATTCTCTTTGTATGTGAACCGCCTAGAACAGTGGTCTCAAACTTGCGGCCCGCCAGGTCCTATTTTGAGGCCCTCAGTATGTTTATCATAATCACAGAAGTAAAATAAAACAGTCTCTTGATCATATGTCTCTTTAGCTATAAATGACAATATTATTATTAAGACTTAGTGAAAAGGAAAGATTTATAAATTATAAAGGGTTTTACCTCATTAAAAAAATTGTCATTTCTTTAATAGGACAATAACTAGTTTTTCTGAGGCCCTCCAAGTATCTACAAATCCAAAATGTGGCCCTGCAAAGGGTTGGAGTTTGAGACCACTGGCCTAGAACTACGTGGTGTGGCGGTATATACAAATACAATTATTATTATCTGCCGTCATCTACTATGTGACTATGGGCTCCTTTTACTAAGGTGCGCTAGCGTTTTTAGTGCACGCAGGAAATTACCGCGCGCTACGCTTCTCGAACTAATGCCAGCTCAATGCTGGCGTTAAGGTCTAGCGCCCGCTAAAGCCCTAGCGCACCTTAGTTAACCCTTTCAGGACCATAAGGATCGTAGGCCAATTTTTGTGGTTTTGATGACATTTTTATGGTAAAAAGGGCTTGCAGATGCCAAAAAATTGATTTTTTTTTTGTGAAATATCATTATTTTTATTTAAAAAATCACACTTCTGGCTTATGGACAGTGTGGCAAGTGAATCTTCTCGTCAATCTGGCAACGACGCTAATGAATGAATGTCGGAACCAGTTTGTTTACATAAAGGCAGTATCATATGGAATCCGTACATATCAAATTTAGAACTGTAGACTATCCCAATCAAAATTGATAGGGTTTTAAAGTTATGGGACAAATATGTCCCTTGGTCCTGAAAGGGTTAAAGGAGCACTGTGTTAATAATCAGAGCCTGGAGTGGTTGATACCCAGACACCACTATGGAAAGGAAACAAACAGAATAAACATACCTACCTTTGCTGGCTTTTCTTTTTTTGAATGCACATTTCCCAAATTGTGGACTTGCACGCCTACAAAGCTGCTGCATTGTCAGAGACTAGGCAGTGCCCCCCCTCCCTCCCTCCCTCCCTTTGGAATCCATGGGGTCCCCCCTCGAGATTAAAGCCCAAACCTCGCTCTCGGGAGGGTCCCCCAGCCCCGGCCTCTACACTGTCCCGGCTTTGGAAAAGCTGCAGCAAGCCGGTGTTTTGCAGGGAATCTTACCCCTGCGGGCATTTTCCTCTCCTTCTCGGCTGTTGGCAGGCTAGAAACGGGTCGGAGAGGGATCTCCGCCTCGGGCTGTGGGGGTCGATTCTCGCAGGGATGGGGGGGAAGCTGAGATTTGGGCCCGGAGGCGGCCAATGACGTCACATTGGAGAAAAAACACACATAGTTCGTGACGTCATAACGGGGAGGCGGAGCCCTTGGTTTTTATTCCTTGGTTCTGCCCCTTTTAGTGCTGATTGCTCAGAACGGCCGTGGGAAGAGAAGAGGAGCTAGGGGGCTCTACCCCCTCGTTCTGATGGAGAGGAGAGGAGGAGGGGTTTCAGCTCTTTCTTGCTCTCATTGGTCAGAATATTCCTGGGGCGGGAAGAGGAGTTAGAAGGCTCCACCCCCCTAGTTCTGACGGAGAGGAGGAGGGGTTTCAGCTCATTCTGGCTCTCATTGGACAAAATATTGCTGAGTTTCCCCTCTTTCTGGCTCTCATTGGTTAGAATAGCCCAGGGGCGGGAAGAGGAGTTAGAAGGCTCCACCCCCTAGTTCTGACGGAGAGGAGGGGTTTCAGCTCATTCTGGCTCTCATTGGACAAAATATTCCTGGGGCGGGAAGAGGACTTAGAATGCTCCACCCGCTAGCGCTGATGGGGCAGAGAGAAGGAGGAGTTTCCCCTCTTTCTGGCCCTCATTGGTCAGAATATTCCTGGGGCGGGAAGAGGAACTTAGAAGGTTCCAGCCCCTAGCTCTGATGGAGAGGAGTTTCCGCTCTTTCTGGCTCTCATTGGACAAAAAATTGCTGGGGAGGGAAGAGGACTTAGAAGGTTCCAGCCCCTAGAGCTGATGGGGCAGAAAGGATGAGTTTCCCCTCTCATTGGTTAGAACAGCCCAGGGGCGGGAAGAGGAGTTGGAAGGTTCCACCTTCTCATTGGTCACAATATTCCTAGGAGGGCGGGGGGGAGGGAGAGGAATTAGAAGGTGCCACTGAGCGTTCTAATTCTTCTAAGCAGGGAATTCTTTACCATAAGTCCTATGATTTACCTGCAATCAATCAACTATTCCTTATATTGATTTGTAGTAATATCGAATGATAGAATTTCCCAAGCCTCTGGAATCATTTGATTCCCACAATATTAGGTAACAGTAACATAGTAGATGACGGCAGATAAAAACCCGAATGGTCCATCCAGTCTGCCCAACCTGATTCAATTTAAACTTTTTAATTTTTTCTTTCTTAGCTATTTCTGGGCAAGAATCCAAAGCTCTACCCGGTACTTTGCTTGGGTTCGAACTGCCGAAATCTCCGTTAAAACCTACTCCAGCCCATCTAAATAGATTGGGAAACGCTGGACTACTAGAAAGCATGCAGCATCATATCTAAAGCAATTGCCTCTGGCAACAAGTTGTAATTCAGCATTTGAACCTATGCCATTTGCATGTTGCTGGTTCAATTCTAGATCTGTTTGTAACACAGAGTTTATTGGCGAAAACAAATGTTTGACCTTGCTATCACAGCTGAAATCTGGATACCAGACTGCGACTCACCTTATATACGAGCTTGCATTTGTCCTCCTGGTTATAAAATATTTTATTTATTTATGTATTTATTTCTTTTTCTATCCCGTTCTCCCCAACGAACTCAGAACGGATTACAGGTTAACATATACAGTTTACAGGTTACAACTAGCCACAGTCACAGTGCAAGATTTTTCAATACAAGTTTTTAATTTTAACGTGACACATACTGAGGATCTACCGGGTTTCCCCAAAAATAAGACCTAGTGCCTTTTTTGGGCCGAAAATTAATATAAGACAGCGTCTTATTTTTTTCATGTACAATTATCATCTCTCCCTTCCTCTTGTCCACCCCAATTCTTCCTATTTCTTTTCTCTCCCCCACAGGTGCAGCATCATTCCTCCCCTCTCACCCATTCCCTTGTGCCTTCCTTCCCTCTGCATCTTTCTATCCCTCCTTCCCTCCCATCCTCCCTATGCAGCAGAACCCTCGCAGAGCATCTTTTTATTCCTCCCTCCTGTCCCCTGTGCAGCAGAACCCTTGCACAACTTCTATCCCTCCTTCCCATCCCCCCTGCAGTAGAACGGCCTTGAGCAGCATCTTGCTATCCGCCCCTGCTGCCATGCAGCCAAACTCCCGCTGACCCTCCCATCTTTTCATCTCTCCCTCCCATCTGAACCCCGCCGACCCTCCCACCGCTAGACGGACATACCTCCCACCAAACAGCAGTGTCGGCAGCACTCTAAACAGGCTGCTTCGCGGTCTTCTCCCACCGGGGCCTTCCCTGTGCTGTGTTGCTGATGACATCATCAGTGATGTGGCACAGAGAATGCCCCAGTGGGAGAAGACCGCGAAGCAGCCTGTTTAGAGTGCTGCCGATGCTGCTATATGAAGGGAGATATATCCGTCTCGCAGTGGGAGTTCGGATGGGAGGGAGAGATGGAAAGATTGGGAGGGTCTGCAGGGGTTCTGCTGCATGGCCGGGGGGGAGGGGGGAGTGCTGCTGCTGGCGAATCCAGGCATTGGAATCGGGGAGTGTCGGAAGGAGCTTCAGGGTTGATCTAACTAGGGCTTATTTTTGGGGTAGTGCTTATATTAAGACCTACCCCGAAAATCATGCTAGGGCTTATTTGCAGGGAAACACAGTACTGAAAACTCCCGAACAGCAAAAACGGAAAGAACGGGAGTTTTCAGTGTACTTGGGGGATTCGAGGACTTGTAAAACAGCAGAGGTAAAACACTTCAACAGGTATCGAGAAACAAGGAGCCCAAAACAACAGGGCCCATCTTAAAGAAACAATAAGGGCAGCAAATCATCAATGTACAGCTTACATCACGTGCCATCTAAATTTTTGTTTCTGAACATGCGAAATACTCCCTCCTTCCCACCACCCTTCCAACCCATCACCCTCTCCCCCCCCCCCCATAATGTGAGCATCCCTCCAGGGGTTAATACAGTACAATCATAATTTAGTCAAACAGTCTCTCCACAACCGTTGATACTCTGCTGACCGACCCAGTGCATCAGCTACCAAGCCACGGGATTCCCACTGCACCAGTCTCTAGCTGTTCCTGCTCAGCTTGTCTCCAGTCCAAATGACCGCTGTGACTTTCAGCGACAGGCTCATGAGATCGCATCTGAAGACCCCGGCAGTAATTTTGGGATTTGAGGCAGCATGAAAAGGGAGCTATATGAGAATGCAGGAAACGCCAGTCGATACACTCATTCCATGATGTGAATCTTTTGGTGAATTTTTAGACTGAAAGCTGATTGAAACTTTTATTATACTCAGTACATGTAAACAGTTTGTGACCTGTGTGAGTCCTTTGATGCCTTTTTAGAACTGAAAGCCTAGTGAAGCCTTTATTACACTCGGTACATATAAATGGTCTCTCTCCTGTATGAATCTTTTGGTGACATTTTAGAGATGAGACCCGAGTGAAGTTTTGATTACATTCAATACATATATATGGTTTGCACCCTGTGTGGGACATTTTGTGTCTTTTTAGAACTGAAAGCCAAGTGAAGCCTTTATTACACTCAGTACATACAAATGGTCTCTCTCCTGTATGAATCTTTTGGTGACATTTTAGAGATGAGACCCGAGTGAAGTTTTGATTACATTCAGTACATGTATATGGTTTGCACCCTGTGTGAGACATTTTGTGTCTTTTTAGAACTGAAAGCTGAGTGAAGCTTTTACTACACTCAGTACATATAAATAGTCTGTCTCCTGTGTGAAGCTTTTTGTGATAGTTTAAAGCCGAAACCTGAGTGAAGCTTTTATCACACTCAGTACATTTGTATGGTTTGTCTCCTGTGTGAATCCCCTGATGAAATTTTAATTTTAAAAGCTGAGTGAAGCTTTTATCACACTCGGTACATTGAAATGGTCTGTCTCCTGTGTGAATCTTTTTGTGATATTTTAGAGATGAAACTCGAGTGAAGCTTTTATTACATTCAGTACACGTATATGGTTTGTACTCTTTGTGGATTACTGTGTGTTTCTTTAGAATTGAAAGTTGAGTGAAGCTTTTATCACACTCGGTACATTGAAATGGCCTGTCTCCTGTGTGAATCTTTTGATGATATTTCAGAGCTGAACCCCGAGTGAAGCTTTTATTACACTCAGTACATGTATATGGTTTATGTCTTTTGTGGATTACCGTGTGTTTTTTTAGAACTGAACGCTGAGTGAAGCTTTTATTACACTCAGTACATTTAAATGGTCTGTCTCCTGTGTGAATCTTTTGGTGATATTTGAGAGCTGAACCCTGAGTGAAGCTTTTATTACACTCAGTACATGTATATGGTTTGTACCCTGTGTGGATCATTTTATGTCTTTTTAGATCTGAAAGCCTAGTGAAGCTTTTATTACACTCAGTACACGTAAATGGTTTGACTGATGTGTGGGTCTGTTGGTGAAGTTTTAGATTTGAAACACGAGTGAAGTTTTTATTACACTCAGTACATGTATATGGTTTGACTGCAGTGTGGGTCGGCTGGTGATTTTTTAAAGCTGAAAGCTGAGTGATACTTTTAGTACACTTGGTAGATGTAAATGGTTTCTCATTTTTATGATTCTTTTTGTGAATCTGGAGTTCTGAAAACAAGGAGAAATTCTTATTACATTTAGGACAAATAAAGTTGATGCTCCTCTTATATGTAACCCGTGAGAATTCTTTCTGGTTTGTTTTTCCTTTCCCCTCCTCTTGGTAGAGTTTAGGAGTGACTTTATCACGATTATTCATTTGGAAGAGTTTCTCTGCTCGGTGTCTCTGGTCCTCAGGGATGTTACTGAGCTCCCTATCATTTCTCTCACACTTAGTGACTCCATCTGTCGAGTCTCCTGTAGGGTCTCTCTTTTCCTTTGATTCATGCTTCCAATTATTTGTGTTAATCCTCTCACTTCCCTGGAAAATGTTCGCACAGACCTTTTCTGACTGTGTATGGATTTGTTCTGTTTCTACAAGATCTTCTCCTCGATTCTTTTCTCTTTTCCAACCTTGTGAGATCTGGTGATCTACTGGATATAAACAGAAGGTATTACTCATGAGTTAGAAAACAGCAGTGGTAGGGAAGATTAAGTTTTTATCTCGATAATCTTCTTGTGAGTAGAAAGTGGGTACATTCCTTTTACCCACAAGGATTGCAGAAGGAATCATCTAATTCAGGGGTGTCCAGCCTGTGGCCCGAGGGCCGCATGCGGCCTAGTGAAGTATTTTGGGCAGCCCCGGTCGAAAGCGATGCAGTGTTTTCCTCTGCTGCCCCCGGGTGTTTACCGTCTTGCCGGTTCCTTCCTCTGTCTTGCTGCAGCGTTTGTGCGACCCCAGAAACATTTTTTTTGGCCAATGCGGCCCAGGGAAGCCAAAAGGTTGGACACCCATGATCTAATTTTTCAACTCCACCCCCTTGTGTCACTGGGCAGTGCTAAGCAACGGATAATCCCTACACACCAAAGCAATGGATAACCCCTAAGGAGAAACAACAAGGAGGGTATAGGCAACTCCCTGACAATTACTTTCTGCTCTGAAACAAAAAAGCAATTAATTAAACCAATTGACACACAGCATAAACAAGTTGGACCCAAACCTTCCTGAGAGCAACCAGCACCGACATTTATGCAGCTCCCATAGTCTCTCCGAAAGGTTTTGCTATAGACCTAACAAATAACATAAAAATTGTCATACTGGGACAGACTGAAGGTCCATCAAGCCCAGTATCCTGTTTCCAACAGTGGCTAATCCAGGCCCCAAGTACCTAGCTAGATTCCAAGTAGTAAAACAGGTTTTATGCTGCTTAGCCTAGGAATAAGCAGTGGTTTTCCCCAAGCCATCTGTTCGGAGGACATATATAATGGGGAAACGTAACCATAGCAACGAAAATGCATTCACGTGACTTATATTGAAAACGCAAAGAGAATCATACTGAAAACGCGTGACGTTATCACGTGTGAACGTGCTATACGTGCGCGTGTCCTTCGTTCGCCAAGCACCATCTAGGGGCGCGCTGAATGCGCTGAATTGTAATTGCGCTCAGTTATCTTGTGCTAAATTGTCTCACGCTCAGTTGTCGCTGCGCTCAATTGTCTTGCACGGAGATATAGTTGCACGCAATTGTTTTTAGCGCAATTGTCTGTGAGCGCCATTGTCACAGCGCTGAGTTGTCTGCGCGTTTTGGTCTGCACGTGATTGTCTTGCGCGATTTTGACCTGTCACCCATCTCAATAATGGCCAATGTTCTTCTCTTTTAGGAAATTATCCAAATCTTTTTTTAAATCCCGCTAAGCTAATGGATTTCACCACATTCTCTGTCAATTAATTCCAGAGTTTAATTACATGTGTGAAGAAATATTTTCTCTGGTTTGTTTTAAATCTACTACTTAATAACCAGACGCTGGATCTGGGGGAGTGGATCGGTGAATCGTTTCGAATTGGAAAATCGGGCAGGACTACTCCTAATCAGTGACCCCTTTCCATTTCCTTTACCCCTTTATTCCTCTCCCACTACTGCTCTTTTTTTTTTTTTTACCTTCACCCATTCCTTGCTCCTTTCATTCCTCTTCCAGTACCATTGCCTTTTTTTAAATTGTCATGCCAATAAAGTTACCTGAATCTGTCTGTTCCTTTTGACAGTGTCAATCTGTTGCACTCGCCTTCCCCCATTGGAAGCCGCTAGGCTAAAGCAACTCCTTCCTCACTTGTATTCTATTGGACAGGCTGTACGGAGAGGTGGGATCAGTAACTAGGAAACAGATGAGTTTTCTTGTAGCTCTGCAGAGTGGAACTTGCGGCCACAGATCCCCAGACTTAGGGTTGCCATATTTTACATTAGTAAAATCCGGACCCCCTAGATCTGCCCCCAGGCTCACCCAGTACCACCCATCCCTGCCCCATTATGCCCCAGTCCTGCCCCCTGCTGCCTGCAGGGACAAACAAGGGAAGAAGAGGTAGTGAGGGTTGGGGCTACAGAGGGAATGAGAACAGATAGAGCGTATTACAAGCCACAGGAGTTAGGACCTAAACGCAGCTTTGGAAAAGCAGGCTTTAAGCCTGGATTTGAATACCGCCAGGGATAGAGCCTGGCATACCAATTCAGGCAGTTTGTTCAGGCATACAGCGTAACAATGCAGAAGGGGCGGAGTCGGGAGTTGCTCACCTGCGCTGCTGCTTTTCCCAGTCTCTCTTTCCCCTGATCCAGGCTCTCCCCCTCGCTCAATGCGGGATATAATCTCAGGGATGAGGGCGGGACAGCCTGTTCTCGGTGGAAGAAAACCGCATTAAGCTTTTCCCAAATCGTTTTGAACCTGGTTCTTTCAAATTCAAGACACAGACCAAGTTCCAGCATAAAGAATTCACTAACTTCATTGAACAAAAATATTCAGTCCTTTGGTTATAAATAAACAGCCCTGCAAATCTCAGAGAGAATATATAAGCCATCTTCTTTATAGTCTAGGATGAAAAGGATGGAAGTTTTGTTTTAATGCAGTTACTGTCACTGTTTTCTGTGTTATTATTCTTATTCTGGGGTTGATTCTGTGTCTGGGACAATTTAATACCAGTGAGGAGGAAAAGTATGATATGAATTCTGGCATTTTTAACATGTGCTTGATGGTATTTTGTTTTATTTTTATTTTATTTAATGGTCACAAATCTAACTCACAGGGCTAGGCAATTTATAGGCTAAATTAAAAGCAATGAAAAGAACCCCATATTAAGGGCCTCTTTTACGAAGCCCAACAGGGCTCCGACACCCACAGGGATCGAATGGGCATAGGAACATTTGCTGCATGGCACTCACTGCCTGGAATGCCCTCCCGAGGGAAGAGGTGGAGAGGAAAACGGTGATGGAATTCAAAAAAGCGTGGGATAAACCTAGAGGATCTCTACTTAGAAAACGAAGAATGTAAATTAAAGAGCTAAGGCCGGTACTGGACAGACGAACCAGGTCTGTGTCCCATATGTGAAGATTTGTTGTAGGACTGGGCTGGGGAGGGCATTGATGGGAACATGAGGATGTTACTGGCCGGGCTTTATGGTAGCTATCCTGCAAAGAGAATGGTTGGATAGGCTGGAGAGAGCTTGGGTGGCAACTTCAGCATTGGGAACTTAGGACAATACCAGGTGGACTTTACAGTCTATGACCCAGAAATATCAAAGAAGAGACGTTAATTTAATCATGTATTTTTAATGAGAATAACTAATGGGCAGACTGGATGGACCGTTCGGGTCTTTATCTGCCGTCATTTACCTGCGCCAAGCTGTAAAAAGGGTCTAAGGCAGAAAGTCCTCACAACAACACAAAATAGGAGTCAACAATCAGGGCTGTGGAGTCTGAACCATTTTTGGGTTACCGGAGTCAGAATCGGAGTCGGTGAAAACAAATTTTGGAGTGCATTTGCATTTCCAGTGCAAGAGGTGTGTCACTCTAGACGAGCGGATTCTCTCCCCATGGCTGTGAGCCCTATGCAGAAGGAATCCACTCTGGATTTTTTTTCTGTGATCCTCCTACTTCATTGGAAGCTCTACTGCCACCTGCAGTTTGTCCCTGGAAGGAGCGTTTCTGTTCTGCTCTCTCTCTTTTCTTATTTTAGTCAGTGTTTTCAGTACTCTGAGCTTTCACCTTCAGCTCTGCTTGCGTAGAGAAGAAGCAGACTGCGGTCTGCAGCTAACAGGCTAATTCTTGGTGGTACCTGTTAGCCACCCTGCACCAGTATCTTTGGAGTCCGGGGCCATCCCCACTTTTAATCCTCACCTACTGCTTAGCAGGGGTTTGAGTGCAGGCTGTAAGGCATCTGTAGGAGGCTCAGCAGTGTCTCACAGGGTGCGGGCTGCATTTTTCACCTCTGCTCGTTGTCTCTGGTCCTCAGGAATATTACTGAGCTCCCTATCATTTCTCTCACACTTAGTGATTCCATCTGTCGAGTCTCCTGTAGGGTCTCTCTTTTCCTTTGATTCATGCTTACAATTCTGTTAGCGTGTCCGTCGGTCCACAGGGACAGGGTATGGGCAGGCTCCGTGTCTGACTGGTAGCACAAAGATCAGAGTCAAGGAGGCATTTCAAGCATGAGACAGTGATTCTTTTCCTTTCCAGCTACTATAAAGAGCTGAGGCAGGCTGCAGCACATTGCCAGCACAAGTCACAGATTATGAGGTGAATCGGGGGAGGTCTGAAATACAGGTTTTTGAGGGTTTCTGTATGTTTCCCTGTGCTCCCCCACCTGAAAAATCCTAAATTTGCCACTTTTGAACTTTAGTAAGTTTGGGGTTTTTTTAAGCGTTTTTAGGCACAAAAATCTTGATGGTGGCCATCTTGGATTTTAGCAATCTTTTTTTTTCCAAAAGTTCACTGCACTTCCAAAACTTCAATTTTTAACTCAAAACTTATTGGGATGAAGTCTTTGGGTTCTTCTACCCCAAATTCATGCCAGAATTAAGCAAAATTTGTGCCTCTGTAGAATCCTTGCACCCCGTGCCCGTGGACCAGAGAGGCAGGAGCGACCAGCTTAGCCTCTCCTCTGCTTAATCAGGTGGCAAAAGGGGTAGTAGCTAGCCCGTTGGGGAGGCCTTTTCTGTTTTCAGGGCCTGGAAATGCTGATCGTTCCATGCGAAAGGACGCGGATGCACCGCAGCCCAAGAAACAAAGTACAATCATCGCAGGGTGATTCAGCACTCCAAGGTCCAGAGGCCTGCTCGGACTTTATGAAATTTTTTGTGGAAAGCCTTCCGTGAGAGCCATACTTCTCCTGCAGAGTCCCACTGTGCCTCAGACTTGTCTCCTCGCAGCATTGCCTCGCAAGGCACGTCTTCACAGTCTGCCGCTCTTCAGGACTTGGGAGACCTCTCTCAAGGAGATACAGATGATGATCATTTTGCAGATCCCTTATTCTCTGGGGATGCTCTTCCCATGGCTGGGAACGTACGCCGGCTCTTTAGATCCTTCTTTGGCTTTAGAACCAGGGGAATGATCCCGCGGTTCTGCGTTTATTTAAGTCTGCTGCCTTACCGGATCTTATTTCAGAGTCTCTGCACGAGAAGAATTTAGTCACTAGGCCAGCTCCTTACTACTACTACTATTTATTATTTCTATAGGGCTGAAAGGCGAATGCAGCGCTGTACATTTTAACATACAATAGATAATCCCTGCTCAAAAGAGCTTACAATCTAATTTAGACAGGGCATTTCAGGGTTGGGGAGGTTATAGTGGGTATAGGTATCCGACAGCAGTGAGTGGGAGTTAAGAGTTGAAGGCAGTTTCAAAAAAGTAGGCCTTTAGCTTGGATTTGAATACTGCCAGGGATGGAGCACGACATATTGATTCATGCAACCTGTTCTAGGCATATGGTGCCGCAAGAAAGAAGGGACAGAGTCTGGAGTTGGCAGTGGAAGAGAAGGATACAGATAAGAGGGGCTTGCCCGATGAGCGGAGATCACAGGGGGGGGGAGCACAGGGGGAGATGAGTGAGGAGAGATATCGGGGGCTTCAGAGCGAATGCACTTGTAGGTCAGCAAGAGGAGTTTAAACTGTATTTGGAAATGGATGGGGGGGGCCAATAAAGTGACTTGAGGAGGGGGTAATGTGAGAATAGCAGCTCTCACGGAATATGAGTCGCACAGCAGCATTTTGAATGGATTGAAGAGGTGGGAGACAGGAACGCGGGAGGACCAAGAGAAGTACTTTGCAGTAATCTAAGTGCGAGGTGATGAGAGCGTGGACAAGGGTTTTGGTCTTGTGTTTAGAGAGAAGAGGACAGATTTTGGTAATGTTATAGAGGAGGAAGCGGTCTGTTGGATCTGAGCAGAGAAGGAGAGAGAGGAGTCAAAAATCACCCCCAGGTTGCAAGCCAACGAGACAGGGTGGAGGATAGCGTTATCCATAGAGATAGAGAACAGCAAGAGGGGGGAGGCTCCTTCTACTTCCTCCTCTCTCCTCTCTTATGTGTGGAGGGAGATTTCAGTCCTCAGCGTTTCCCTGGCATCCTAATATTAACATCCTGATCTCGGAACAGTGGGATTCTCCGGAGGGGGCTCTCAAAGTAGCGAGAGCCAGGAATGTCAGCAGTTTTTTAGTCAGCCTAAAGTGGATTCCTTGGTTGCTCAGGTTACTAAACGCACCTCCCTTCCGAGCGAAGGCGGTGTGCTGCTCAAGGACATGCAGGACCGCTGAGTGGATGTAGTTCTCAGGAGACCTTTTGAGGCAGTGGCTTTGGGAGTCAAAGTTGCCTCAGCGGCATCCTTTGTCACACGTGCTTGTCTGTCATGAGTGAGGGTGACGAGCCTACAAATCTCCTCAGGGGAGATTGCCCTAGCTTTGACCCACAACAAAGCCACACTTCAGGTCGAATGCTCGGACCTAAAAGGTTAGCTAATCTACTGAAGAGGGCTTTCAACTAGAAGTGATGGGGCAGGGTGAGTATAAGCCTTCAGGTAAGTAAATCACTGAATACCTCCAAATTGATGGGAAAAGGGGGCAGTGTCTGGAAAGCAGTATATTGTAACCAGACAGACATCGTGCCTGACCTGGTTCCAGTTAAAGTTCCTCCTAAGACACAGAGTAAAACCCGGAAGGGAATGGACAAGGGTTGTGTTAGGAAAAATAGGGATGATTTGCAGGTTAACCACCAGGGGGAGCCTGAAATCTCCCAGGATCTCCTGGAAGAGCCATATCTAGGTCCCACAGGAGGAGCCCAAGAGCCACATGCAGGTCTGCTGACTCAGGTAGAGTAGGGCGTGCCCCTGCAGTACAAAAACCAGCAGCTGAGCACAAGCAGAGAGAGAGGCTAGGGAGAAGGTTGAGACCTTTCCTTCCTGAGAGTCTCCTCGGGCCAAGCAGGGACGATACAGCCTCACCCATGGAGGTACAGGAGGCTGGTGAATTGCTGGAGGAAGTTCTTTCTGACACTGAACTTCCAATGGAACTTGACAACCTGCCTGAAGAAGTGAGTCCTTGTGAGGAAGCCATGGAGGTTGGTCTTTCCACCAGCTGCAGATCCTAATTGGCAGAAACTGTGAGTGTGTTTTCAGCTTGCTTTGTTTGAGAGACTGTTTATTGAAGCTGAACCTTTTGGGATTTTGCTTTTCTTTTCTTTTGCTGTTTTTGTTTTTCTTTTGTGAAGCTGATAGTGTCTGATTTGGGAGAGGTTTGCTGTTACCTGGGAGGGCAATTTTGTAGGCTATATTGTAGCTAATTGAAAGCAAACCTGGGACATTCTTCCTTGCCTGGCAGTGCAGTGAAAGGCTGCCAGAGGCTTCACTTTGAAGCACTGAGAATAGGGTATCCAGTGCCTTAAACCCTATTGTTTTTTTTGATGAACTGAATATCCTGCTTAGGAGCAGGCTGATTTGAATGCTGAGGTGAGCACAAACCTCAGAGGTGTGAAAAAGAAAAAAACACTTTGGAAGTTTATGTTTGAACTGTTTATTACTCTTACTTTTGAATTTGAACTGTTTGAAGTTGGATGTTCTACTTACCTGTTCTGTGGAACTCATAATTATCCTGACTTTGGTGCTTTGGAAGGAATAAACCTGAGATTTTGATTTACTTCCTTTTTGAGAAGATTGTGGTTTATTTTTGTTTTTCCTATTGGTGTCAGTCCAAGCCTGCAGGGTGACTCCAGTCTGGGTCACACGCTAGTGCTATTGTTTTTGTAACCACTGAGGGGCGCTGTTGAGTCTCGCTCAGACCACAGTCCCGGTTACAATATACGAATGCTCGAAGTATGGGAAACAAGATTCTGGATCTACAAGCTGTGATGGAAGAAGAGGAGTTGGATATAGTGGCGATCACGGAGACGTGGTCCATGGAGAACCATCACTGGAATGTAGTTATACCGGGCTATAGGGAATGCTGCTACTATTTGGGTTTTTGCCAGGTACTTGTGACTTGGATTGGCCTCCGCGAAGATGGGAGACTGGGCCAGATGGGCCATTGGTCTGACCCAGTAAGGCTATGTTCTTGCGTTATTTCTAGGGTCTAGCATAGCCAATCTATCACGCCTACAGCAAATTCAAAACACTGCAGCTAAACTCCTAACAGTTGCACACATCAGCGACCATATTACTCCAATTCCGTTTACGCTGCTCTGGCCGCCTATAACTAAGTGCATTGAATTCAAGCTACTTTACCTAGTTTTCAAAGGCTGGCATCTTTTACCCAATTATCTACATTAAAAAACTAATCAGGTGGGATGGAAGGGTGGGAATATTTTATGATTTCTTCAAGATCATGAAGGGCACAGAAAAAGTGGACAGGGACAGATTTTTCAATTTAAGGGGATCAACAAGTACAAGGGGGCACTCGGAGAAATTGAAAGGGGAGAAGTTTAGAACAAATGCTAGGAAGTTCTTTTTCACACAGAGGGTGGTGGATACATGGAATGCGCTACCGGAGGATGTGATAAACAGGAGCACGCTACAGGGGTTCAAAGAAGCTTTGGATAGGTACTTGGAAGACAAAGGGATTGAGGGGTACAGATAAGAGTAGAGGTAGATTATAGGGATGGGATTAGAGGTAAGTTACAAAATTAATCAGGGACCACTGTTCAGGCACTAGGCCTGATGGACCGCCGCAGGAGCGGACCGCTGAGCAAGATGGACCTCTGGTCTGACTCAGCGGGGGCAACTTCTAATGTTCTTATGTTCTGCTTATGATTAATTGTTGGATATAAGGGAGGGGGGATATTTGATTAGAGATATAATTTGATGAAATAATAAGTAATGTTAAAGTATAAAATGATTGTATTTTGTGTTCTACTTATTGTGAGTTTAAAAAATGAATAAAGGAAAAAGTTGTGGTAGCTGAAAATGCACAATTGGATGTTTCCGCTATTTTTCAATCTTCTGATATTGAGATTAGGGGACGGGCGACTTTGTTAGTCTCTCTTGTGTTTCTACAAGATAAAGAAATGTTATTGACATTATACTTTAATTTAAAACAGATCACCTATTTAGGTGAAAGGGTATATATATTTCCAGACACAATCCGGGAGGAAAGAGTTTTTAAGATTTCGTCCAAAAGTGATTGCTTTAGGGGCAGTGTTTCAGTTGAGATTTCCATGCAGATGTTTTGTCTCATATCAAGTGAGTAACTATATTGTCTTTCAACTTGCCCAATTGGGTTTTTTTCCTAGAAGGTGAAGGAGTCTCGACACAGCCAGAATGAACAAGGATATAATGCGGTATTTAACTCATTTTGTCTCTCACCCTTAGATTGTGGACTATGTTAGATAAATATTTCATTGTTTAATTTCTGGTGCTTAGTTTGTATAGCTAAGTGAGTTTATAATTTTGTATTAATTTTATCATCTATGTATATTGGATGTATTGAAATGATAAATAATAAAATAAAATAAAAAAATGAATAAAGATTTATAAAAACAACACCACAAAAAAAACTAATCAAACATCAACCCAGTAGATCATCATTCCATGACCAATTTGAAATCCCAGGTCCTAGACTAATATTTATAAATGTAGATTGTTAGTTTAACTATTCTCTCTTTCCTTATAATGTAACTATAGTACTTATTTTCTTGGGTTTTGAGGTGTTTTTTTTTTCTTTGCCTTCAATGTTCTTTACTTTTTTTTCCGCCCTCTTATTACCGTATTTCCCCATGTATAGGCTGCGGCCTATACATCAATTTTGCAAACTGGCCTAGTGGGCACAGCCTGCTTAAATGGGGCAGCCTATTCATGGAGCAATACATCACCCCCACCCCCCCTTAAATACCTCCCTTGCCGGTAATCCTCCTGGAGGGCTGCGCCTGCCCCCTCCAAACACGCTGTGCAGAGCAGGAGCGATGTTTGCGATCTCAAGCCTCACCCCGCGCCTTCCTGACTGGCTGCCATCGCGAGAATTGACTAGCTTTAGTGTACAGGGCTATAGGATATTACTAGATTTCCTTAAATTGTTTAAAATAGGTAAAAGATACCTTAAGAACATAAGAAATGCCTGCACCGGATCAGACCTGGGGTCCATCCAGTCCGGTGATCCGCACACGCGGCGGCTCAGCCAGGTGTACCCTGGCGAATACATTAGTCACTCGTATCCCTCAATGTGTCCTGCAAGAAGATGTGCATCCAATTTTCCCTTAAAACCTAGAATGGTGGTTTCCTCCACCAGCTCTTTCGGGAGAGAGTTCCAGGCGTTCACCACTCGCTGTGTGAAGCAGAACTTTCTGACGTTTGTCCTGGCCGTGTCCCCTCTCAGCTTCAGGCCATGACCTCTGGTCTGAGTGCCAATGTGAATAACGCTGATACTTGCTCACCATCCTTTCCCCCTGCTGGTGAGTGAGCTTGCTCCATTTTGTTGATTCCTTTTAGCAATTTAAAAGTCTCTATCAGATCCCCTCTCAGTCTTCTCTTCTCAAGGGTGAATAATCCCAGTTTTCTGAGGCGATCCTTGTAGCTCAAGTTCTCCATACCTTTTACTAGCTTCGTCGCTCACCTCTGCACCCTCTCCAGCAGTGTCATATCCTTCTTCAGGTATGGAGACCAGTGTTGGACACAGTATTCCAAGTTCCAAATTCATTTTCTCTTTTATAATCAGATTAAGCTACTATTTTTTTTCAAAGCCTATAATCAATCACTGAACCCGCAAATAATAATAAACTAGGGGGGTGGTATATCATATGATGTAAACAGATTTCAGTGCATAGGACCTCCCATAACATATCTTATCCCACATCCGCATTCTGTACAGTTTTGAATAATCATTTACACCCATAGCCTCCTTCACTTCCCTTAATTAATTCCCTTTATTTTTATTTTATTTCCTTAAAACTTAATAAATTAAGAATAACACTTCTAAATTAATATTGTGCAATATCATAGTTCATAGAGTTAATAGTGTTTGCCAATTAGTTATGGGACTTAAAATTTCTTATCAGCAACACTTATCTTAAACAGCAAACTGCCGATCCAACGGCAGCCAATCAGGAAGGGTGCGGGCCGAGGCTTGAAATCGCAAACATCGCTCCTGCCCTGCACAGCGTGTTTGGAGGGGGCAGGCACAGCTGTCCAGAAGGATTACCGGCGAGGGAGGTATTTAAGGGGAGTTTCGTCAGCCGGAAGTCATAATGCCATTATACAGAACCATGGTGAGACCTCATTTGGAATACTGTGTGCAATTCTGGAGGCCACACTACCGAAAAGATGTGCTGAGAGTAGAGTCGGTGCAACGGATGGCCACCAGGATGGTCTCAGGGCTCAATGACCTATCGTACGAGGAAAGGCTGAAAAATTTGCGGCTGTACTCACTCGAGGAACGTAGGGCGAGAGGAGACATGATCGAGACGTTTAAGTATATTACCGGCCGTATCGAGATGGAAGAAGAGATTCTCTTTCTCAAAGGACCCTCAGCCACAAGAGGGCATCCGCTCAAACTCAGGGGTGGGAAATTTCATGGCGACACCAGGAAATATTTCTTCACCGAGAGGGTGGTTGATCCTTGGAATGAGCTCCCGGTGCAGGTGATCGAGGCAAACAGCGTGCAAGAATTTAAGAGCAAATGGGATGCCCATGTGGGATCCCTTAGAGCAGGGGTGTCAAAGTCCCTCCTCGAGGGCCGGAATCCAGTCGGGTTTTCAGGATTTCCCCAATGAATATGCATTGAAAGCAGTGCATGCAAATAGATCTCATGCAGATTCATTGGGGAAATCCTGAAAACCCGACTGGATTCTGGCCCTCGAGGACCGACTTTGACACCTGTGCCTTAGAGGGTTAAGCCAAGGGAACCTGTCACCAGGAGTA
Source organism: Geotrypetes seraphini (assembly GCF_902459505.1). Taxonomy (NCBI): domain Eukaryota; kingdom Metazoa; phylum Chordata; class Amphibia; order Gymnophiona; family Dermophiidae; genus Geotrypetes; species Geotrypetes seraphini. Next base: position 505,593,473 of record NC_047085.1, read on the forward strand.
GGATCCCTAGGATAGTAGACTTGGGGGTGGATCAGTAGAGCTATGGGCTATGGCCCTTATCTGCCGTCATCTTCTATGTTTCTTTAGGCCCCATTGTATAGGACGATGTAGGTTTAAAAATTCGTAGATAAGCCGTGGCTAGTAACATGTGGCGGCTTATCTAAGAGTTTTTAAACCTACTTCGGCATTTCCGGCGGCCTATACATGGGGAAATACGGTATATATCTCTGTAATGTCAGTGATGTCTTCTCTTATCTGCTTAATTAGACTATGAGCCCGTTCAGGACAGAGAGAGTAGCTCAAGGCCTATATTTAGTATTGTAAACCGCTAGACCTATGTTCAGGCGGTATATTCCCCTTATTTTACTGTAAATCACTTAGAAAGCTTGATAAGCGATTAATCCGATTTTTTATAGAAGTAATGTTTATTAAACAGCATGGCAAGACAAAAATATGAGCATCAAAAACATTTTATGATAAAACCAAACTTTCCCAAATCCCCGACCCACCCAATCCTCCCCCCCCCTCCCCTCCCCACCCCATCCCACCCGGGCAGCAACAGCGGAGTGAAACATAAAATAAGGAAACCTACAACGTTAATCCGATTTTTTAATAAACTTGAAACTTGTACATCAAATGCAAGAAATCCAATTCCCCCCCCCTCCCCGAGTCTCTCCGTCCCCTGGTGCTCATTACCTCTAAATCAGCTGAACTCCATTTTCGCCAACTCCATCACGTGCACTGCTGAGAAGTTATAAAGCAAGCACTGAAGCATTCAATTTCTCACCAAATCACACCACGAGACAATCATATTCACACCCAGAATAGTCTTATAATAATACCCCAATACTGCTAATAAACATATAAATTTATCCCTTACCCAGCGAGATCAGGGTCTGATAATTCTCCTTCATTACCTCCCTGTAAAGCTCCTTCTGCCCTTCATCTAAATACTCCCACTCCTCCTGGGAGAAAGACACAGCGATGTCCTCAAACGTCACCTGCATCTAAAATAAAAAAAACAGAAACACACTCAGCACCTTCTGCCTTACATCCTTTAGGATGCTACCCAATGCTGGGGCTCATCAGGTCACGGGGGTACGTTTCCTGGGCACATGACACAACGCAGCACAGCAGCAAGTTCTGAACAGGCTGCTTGTGGCTGGGGCCTTCCCTCTGCTGCATCACTGATGACACAACAGAGAGAAATCCTCGTGAAGCAGGCTGCAAACAGCTTGTTCACAGTGCTGCCTGTCAAATTTCATGGTGGGGGAGTTGGTTGGTCCAGAGGTGTTTCACCGAGGGATGGGAGGGAGGGATGGAAAGCTGCTGCACATGGGGGGGGGAGAGGAGAGAGGAAGAATTGTTAGACATGGTCTGGAGGAGAGAAAGGGAGATGCAACAAAGAGGTACTGCACATGATAATGGAAGGGAGGGAGAGATGTTGAATGGAGGGGGAATAGTGAGGTTTGACCCAGGGCACAAGGCAGAGAGAGAGATGGTATACAGTGGGAAAGAAATAGAAAAGTTGGATATGGCAGTGGAAGGGAAGGTACAGAGATGAAAGATGAGGACGGAGAACGAAGAAAACGTCAAATGGGCAGAAGACCCTGGCAAGCGAGTTAACAGAAGACAAACTGAAATCGGAGCCTGAAACCAACATGATTTGAATAATAAAATGACCAGACAACAAAAGCTAGAAAAAATAATTTTATTTTCTATTTTGTAATTACGATATGTCAGATTTAAAATGTGTATCCTGCCAGAGCTGGTGTTAAGACAGCGAGCGTGAGCCAGGACCTAACAAAGAGAGGAAAAGTCTTTTTTGTTTATTTTGTTTACACTATAGCATGGGTGTGGAGTTGGAGAGGCTGTAACCCTATGTCATGTTATATTGCAACACTGTGAAGGTTAAACTGTAACCTGTTCTGAGCTCTATGGGAAGGACAGGATGTAAAATTAAATAAAATTACTAAAAATATTTATATATTGTGTGTGTGTGGGGGAGAGGGTGTCAAAAAATGATCAGCCCCTAGGTACGCCACTGGGTGACAATGAGAATCTGTAGGGTGAACCTTCTGAAATAATTAGAGGGAGTGGGTAAGGTAAACAAGGATTCCGGCACACAAACAGAAAGCTCAGACATCAGAACAGATTTTTAAGGCCCCGCGGTAGAGATCTGCGGGGTCCGCAAGATTCTTGTTTTGCCCCTTTCCGGCAGGAAGCTGGGGGAATCTCCCACCTGAGCAGAAGCCATTGCTTTTGCCACTTCTCTCTGCGGCTGAGGAAAGGGAGAGAAGGGCAGAAGCTGAGATTGGGAACTGGAGGTGTCTGGTAAATCAGCACAGGCAAGGATAAAAGAGAGAGAGAAACACCCCCCCCCCCCCCATACACACTCCATTTGCTTTGTACAGGCTGACTGGTCAGGATGGTCCTTGGAACAGAAGGTTCTGCCCTGCTCTCAGCATCTGAAGAGACAAACCCTCTGTAGCAAGAGAAAGCCTCCAATTAGGTCATATATAATGGGAAAAAAACAAAGGAAATAAGGTAATACTGTACCTTTTTTATTGGACTAACTCAATGCATTTTGTGATGAGCCTTTGAAGGTGACCCTCCAGCTGTAGATCCCTCCCCCCTGCATGGATCCCTGGGGGGGCAGCATTGGAGATCGCTGCATCAGAGTTCTCGCCAGGTTGCCTCCTCTCAGTGCTCTAAGCCACGCTCCTTTCAGGAGGATGTGATGTCACGGGGGAGGAGAGAGAATTGTAGCTGAGAAGGTGAATGCTGGGAAATGTAGTCACTCTACTACTACTTATCATTTCTGTGTCATCCAAGTAACACATTTAGTAGGTCTGATAATATATAGAAATTAAAAAAAAAAACCCAAAGGAAATAAGGTAATACCTTTTTTATATTGGACTAACGCAATGCATTTTGTGATGAGCCTTCAAAGGTGACCCTCCAGCTGTAGATCCCTCCCCCCTGCATGGATCCCTGGGTGGGGGGCAGCATTGGAGATCGCTGCATCAGAGTTCTCGCCAGGTTGCCTCCTCTCAGTGCTCTAAGCCACGCCCCTTTCAGGAGGATGTGATGTCACAGGGGAGGAGAGAGAATTGTAGCTGAGAAGGTGAATGCTGGGAAATGTAGTCACTCTACTACTACTTATCATTTCTGTGTCATCCAAGTAACACATTTAGTAGGTCTGATAATATATAGAAATTTAAAAAAAAAACCCCAAAGGAAATAAGGTAATACCTTTTTTATATTGGACTAACGCAATGCATTTTGTGATGAGCCTTCAAAGGTGACCCTCCAGCTGTAGATCCCTCCCTTCTGCATGGATCCCTGGGGTGGGGGGGGGCAGCTTTGGAGATAGCTGCATCAGAGTTCTTCTCACCATGTTAAGCCATGCCCCTTCTAGGAGGAGGTGATGTCATGGGGGAGGAGAGAGAGGGTGAATGCTGGGAAATGTAGTCCCTTTTCAAATTCTGATACCTTTATGTACTTCTCTACTACCACTTATCATTTATTTCTCTGTCATCCGAGTAACACATTTAGTAGGTCTGGTAATATTACATTAGTGATTTTTATTCCGCTATTACCTTGCGGTTCAAGGCGGATTACAGAAGAGGATTTCTGGACATGTCCAAAGGTGTTACAGAGTAGAGCAGGTTGCTTCAGACTTGCAGGGATCTCAAAGTCCCATCTTAAGGGCTGCAATCCAGTCGGGTTTTCAGGATTTCCCCAATGAATATGCATTGAAAGCAGTGCATGCACATAGATCTCATGCATATTCATTGGGGAAATCCTGAAAACCCGACTGGATTGCAGCCCTCGAGGAGGGACTTTGAGACCCCTGCTTCAGAGGATTGAAAAGTTTCATTCGGTGTTAGTTAGTCTTCATGGATTTCTTGAATAGCAAGGTTTTTATTTCTTTTCGCGAAAACCCCCTTGGCTCTATTGCCTCTTTTCTTTTCTTTTTGTTAAAAAAAAAAAAAAACTTGTATATTTTCTTCATTTTTGGTTTTTCCCCGGCGGGGCCTTCTGCCACCATCGAGGCCTCAGCCTTCGATTTAGCGGAAGCCGTTTTTCCTTTCATGCCCCCTCAGCCAGGGTTCAAGAAGTGCCAGCGGTGTGCACGGCCTATCTCCCTTACGGACCCGCACAACTGGTGCCTACAGTGCCTGGGTCCGGAGCATCAGGCGTCCACCTGCACCCGCTGTGCCACGTTGAAAAAACGTACTTTAAAAAATCGTGAAATTCAACAACGATTACTTTTCGGTACCGAAATGTCCGATCCCGCGACATCGACACCGGTATCGGCTCCGGTACAGCCGGCACCTACCTCATCGACACCGTGTGACACCGCGCCGGCGTCGCAACACCCAGGTAAGCCGGCTAAGAAGCCTTCCCCGCTGGAGCGTCCTCCGGTCTCGATTGCAGCGAGTCCAGTCCTGCCGACCGTGAGACGCCAGCGGAAGCGCTCCGCCCCTATTGAGGTGAGTCCCTCGACATCGGGCTCCTCATCTCCGGGGTGTAGAGTGGCACCGCAGGTACCGCAAAAGAAAAAGGCGGTACCGGTGCCTTCATTAGATGATCGCATAGCGGCCATCCTCCAAGTACAGCTTAAGGAGCAATTACAACAACTCCTTCCAGCTATCTTGGCTCCGAATCTCCCAGTGCCGGTCCGTACTGAGCCACTGGTACCGGCAGTGGAACAGCCTATATTGTCTGCATCCACTGTTTCGGTACCGGTACACTCGGCCTCATCGGTGTTGATGCCACTCCTTGCACCGGAGCCGACATCCCACCACCAGTCGGTACAAACTTCGGCACCGATGCGTCCGGTGACTTCTCCCGGTACCACCTTTATTTTATTGGACTAACTCAATGCATTTTATGATGAGCTTTGGAAGGTTACCCTTCTTCTTCTGATCAGAAATAAGCAAGTGTTGACAAATACCAGTATATATACGGAAAACACAAAAGCATTTCAGGGATAGTTTCACAGGAAGAGGGAGGGGTTGGGTGAGGAGACAGAGAGATGGCAAAACAGTTTTAAATGTCTTTGTAGTGGGAGAGGAAGCCCAGAGACCTTTGTTAAGTCCCGTCTGGTAGGCGTCAAAATATTTCATTTTAATTTCAAAGGTTTTATGTTCCTGGATTGTCTTGAAGTTCCCTTGTAGTATTCTCACCATAAAATCATCGGTGCTGTGGTCAGTTTTTCCCAAAGTGTTCTCAGACAGAGGCAACATCCTGGATGGGATTGCAATTTTTAATATATCTATCCCTAGATGAAGTTTCACTGGCACAGTCTGGTTTAGAAACATAGAAAATGAGAACATAAGAAGTTGCCTCCGCTGAGGCAGACCAGAGGTCCATCTCGCCCAGCGGTCCGCTCCTGCGGCGGCCCATCAGGGCCATTGCCTGAGCAGTGGTCCCTGACTATTTCTATAACCTACCTCTACTCCTATCACTATAACCTACCTCTACTCCTATCTATACCCCTCAATCCCTTTGTCCTCTAGGAACCTGTCCAAACCTTCTTTGAAGCCCTGTAACGTGCTCCTGCTTACCACAGCTTCCGGAAGCGCGTTCCATGTATCCACCATCCTCTGGGTGAAAAAGAACTTCCTAGTGTTTGTTCTAAACCTATCCCCTTTCAATTTCTCTGAGTGTCCCCTTGTACTTGTGGTTCCCCATAATTTGAAAAATCGGTCCCTGTCTATTTTTTCTATACCCTTCATGATCTTGAAGGTTTCTATCATGTCTCCTCTAAGTCTCCGCTTTTCCAAGGAGAAAAGCCCCAGCTGTCAGTATATGAGAGGTCCTCCATGCCCTTTATTAGCTTAGTTGCTCTTCTCTGGACTTTCTCAAGTACCGCCATGTCCTTCTTGAGGTACGGCAACCAGTACTGAACACAGTACTCCAGGTGCGGGCGCACCATAGCACCATACAGTGGCAGGATGACTTCCTTCGTCCTGGTCGTGATACCCTTCTTAATGATACCCAACATTTTGTTTGCTTTCCTTGAGGCTGTGGCGCACTGCGCCAATGCCTTTAATGTTGTGTCTACCATCATTCCCAGGTCTCTTTCAAGGTTGCTCACCCCTAGCGGTGATCCCATTTTGTAAGTGAACATCGGGTTCTTTTTCCCTATATGCATGACCTTGCATTTCCATATGTTGAAGCTCATTTGCCACTTTTTGGCCCATTTTTCCAGTGTTGTCAGCACAGCAATCAGATTGCTGCATTTAAGAAACTCCCAGAACAAAATGGGAGACATACAGGAAGACTAATTAAAGTCAAAAAAATCAAGCTGTTCAAATCAAGAAATGCTCAATCATGGGCAGTCCATACAAGATATATTCTGTTCTCAAGCCATGGGGTTGATCTTATTTACCAGTGCGACTTTGTGGATTTATTTCCAGCTTTATATCCCCTGAAGAAGCCATCAAATGAAACGGCCACCGTTGCTGCCGGTTGTTGCCGACTGAGCATTTCTTAGTTTGAACAGCTTGATTTTTTTTTTACTTTAGTCTTCCTGTACGTCTCCCGTTTTGTTCTGGGAGTTCCTTAAATGCAGCACTCCGATTGCTGTGCTTGCAAGCAGAATTGCTTTTAGTGCATTTTGTGATTCTATACATGATTATTTAAAACTAGTGTTTAAGCCTGTTAGATTAACGGGTGCTAGAATAGATGTATAGACTTAACAGATCACAAAATTGAATGAAAACTTACCATGTGAGCTGTCTGTCTTTTTTTCTTTTTCTCTCTCTATCTCTCCTTGGCCGCTAGCTGTCTCTGTCTTTTTTTGTCTCTCTCTCCTTGGCCGCTGTCTGTCTGTCTCTCTGGCCCCCTGTTTGTCTCTCTTCCTGGCCCTCTGTCTGTCTTTCTTTCTTGCTTTCTCTCTCTCTCCCTGGCCCCGGTCTGTGTGTCTTTCGTGCTTTCTATCTCTCTCCTTGCCCGCTGTGTGTGTGCTCTCTCCTTCCTCCTTTCTGTGTGTGTGTCTTTCGTTCTTGTGCGCTGCTTGCCTGTATTTCTGTCTGTCTCTATGGACCCCTGCCTGCCTGCCTGCCTCTCTCTGTGGCGCCATGCCTGCCTGCCTGCCTGTCTTTCTGTCTCTCTCCATGGTCCCCTTCTGTCTCTCCCCCCCAGAGCAAACCAAGATTGCTGCCTGCCCACCAAGCATACCCCTCCCCCCAAAGCTTAGCAAGTTTTCTCCCTGGCACCTTCCCCTCTCCCCCCCCCCCACTTCCCTATGCAGCAGCAGCACCCCTTGCCTGCTCCCCCTGTCCTGCAGTAGCCCTTTTCCCTTCCTTTCCCCTCCCCCCTGTCCGGCAGCACCCCTTCCCTACTCCCACTGTCCTGTAGTAGGCCAGCCATTAGTAGCGTTTCTCATCCCTCCATCCCCTCTCCTCCCAGGTCTCACTCAGTGGTCGTTAGCGGTAGATTGCTGCTCCTGCTTGCATCAGTCCTACTTTCTTTTTGGGCGAAAGCAGAAGCAGGATCTGGCAGCGAGGAAGGCCCTAGGCTGGAAGCGACATCGGCAAATCAAACCGCCAAACACCACCCGCACGCGCAAGCCGCCCCACACGCCGGAAATCGAATTCGGCACGAAGTCAGATCTCACGGACTTAGGGATCACAGATTTTCTACTGCGCATGTGCGGTAAGGGTTTTATTATTAAGGATATTTAAGCACTTCCACACATACAACAGAAAGGAGGGGTTTTTGCCCAATGATAATATCCTTGTTCCCTGATGTGCCCTTGAACTAATAAGCCATGAGCTTTGGGCATGGGGGATATTTGAGGTCTTTTCCCTCCCGTAGTTAACACCCTCATTATTTTGGGTTCATTATTGCTTTGATTGTTCTGTCTTATCCCCCATTTTCACAAAGTTCGATAGCATGCACCTCTGCAGTAACTGCCCTGAATCCCGTAGGGATTTAAAGGGCTTTGGCCGCACGGCAGTCACTAGCGCAGCTTTGTAAGGAGAGGAGAAGAATATTTGTAAACACAATGAACTTTACAAAGGTATTTGCGGTATATAAACAATAATTGAAATTACATTTTTTTAATTAAATAACTTTTAATTGATATTTTAACAAAAATACAGACGAAAATGGGCCACATGTTTGTTCTTCACGGTGGCCCCAGGAACAACACAAGTCCCAACTGTCCCACCCCCCCTCCCACACAGAATCACATATCCAGCAAGTAGCTACGGGCTCTGGGAGACTACAGTTAAAAAAAAAAATCATTGAATTCAATTGCCAGGTATCTAAGACGTGTTAATAATAACTTTATTTTTATATACCGCAATACCACAAACATTTCAAAGCGGTTTACAAAGGAAGAGACTGTATACAGACAGCGATATTACAAAAGCATCCAAAATTACATCAGCATAATAGGATTAAACAAATTTGTCTGGAAGTATTCGAAGATACATCAAAATAGATACAGTCAGAGAAATTTATTGAAAAGATAAGTTTTCATTGACTTTCTAAGTTTTTACATATTGATACTTGCATTTTATAGCTCGGCTTTCCATCTCGTTGGAACGGCCTGTTTAAAGCTACTAGAGAATGACACAGGGACATAATCTGTCCCCATGTTTATGGGCTCTGTCACCGTCTCCACCCTGTGGTTAACTGCAGGTACCAGACCCTGTGCCATTCTCTACCTCTCAGCTTTAAACACAATACTACCAATCTCAGATTGCAAATTAGAGAAAGAAAGTTTAAGGGAGGTGCCCATAAGGCACTACAGCTGTGGGGAGGGGTTTTTCCCCCCAACTCCTTTTCTGAAAGATTTAGTCACCATTTAAATTTAGGCTCAGGGACTCGCACCATCTTTTCAGTGCTGATTTTATGGGAGCTATAGATAGAATTTAGCCCTCAGTGAGTGTAAATGATTTGTCTCCCTTGTGGATCTTCTGGTGAATTTTTAGATGGGAACGCTGAGTGAAGCTTTTATTGCACTCAGTACATGTATATGGTCTGTCTCCCGTGTGGATCCTCTGATGAACCTTTAAGCCTGAAAGCCAAGTGAAACGTTTATTACACTCAGTACATACAAATGATTTGTCTCCTATGTGGTTTTTCTGGTGAATTTTTAGCTGTGAAAGCCGAATGAAAGTTTTATTGCACTCCATACATGTATATGGTTTGTCTCCTGTGTGGATCCTCTGGTGAACTTTTATTTGTGAAAGATGAGTGAAGCTTTTCTTGCACTCTGTACATGTAAATGGTTTGTCCCCTGTGTGGATCCTCTGGTGAATATTTAGATTTGAATTTCGAGTGAAGCTTTTATTACATTCAGTACATGAAAATGGTTTGTACCCTGTGTGGATCATTTGGTGTTTTTTAAGATTTGAGACTTGACTGAAGCATTTATTACATTCAGTACATGAAAATGGTTTGTACCCTATATGGATCATTTGGTGTTTTTTAAGATTTGAGACTTGACTGAAGCATTTATTACATTCAGTACATGTAAATGGTTTGTACCCTGTGTGAATCATTTGATGTTTTTTAAGACTTGAGACTTGAGTGAAGCTTTTATTACACTCAGTACATGTAAATGGTTTGTACCCTGTGTGGATCATTTGGTGTCTTTTTAGATGTGAAAGCTGAGTGAAGCTTTTATTACACTCAGTACATGTAAATGGTTTGTACCCTGTGTGGATCATTTGGTGTTTGTTTAGATGTGAAAGCTGAGTAAAGCTTTTATTACACTCAGTACATGTAAATGGTTTGTACCCTGTGTGGATCATTTGGTGTTTTTTTAGATTTGAAACCTGAGTGAAGCTTTTATTACACTCAGAACATATAAATAGTTTGTACCCTGTGTGGATCTTTTGGTGTTTTCTTAGAGTTGAAACCTGAGTGAAGCTTTTATTACACTCACTACATGTAAATTGTTTGTACCCTGTGTGGATCATTTGGTGTTTTTTTAGATCAGAAAGCCGAGAATACCTTTTATTACACTCAGCACATGCAAATGCTTGGTCTCCTGTGTGCATCTTTTGGTGAAATTTTAAACTTGAAATATGAATAAAGCTTTTATTACACTCAGAACATGTATATGGTTTATCTTCTGTGTGGATCTTCTGGTGACTTTTTAGATGTGAAAGCCGAGTGAAGCTTTTATTATACTTCATAGATGTAGATGAGTTTTCATTTTTATGATTTCTTCTGGGCATTTGGAATCCTGAAATCAAGGGTTGGGTCTTATTACCTTTAAGATGAATAAATTTGATTCTCCTCTTAGGTGCAATACATGTAAATTCTTTCTGGTGTTTTTGTCCTTTCCTCTTGCGATGGTGGAATTTAGAAGTCACTATATTACTATTATTCATTTGGAAGGGTCTCTCTCCAAGGTGTCTCTGGTTCTCAGGGATGGTACTGAGCTCCCTGTCATTTCTCTCACACTTAGTGACTCCATCCCTTGAGTCTCCTGCAGGGTCTCTCTGATCCTTTAATTCCTGTTTACTATTCTTTGTGTTAATCCTCTCAGTTCCCTGAGAAATATTCTCACAGACATTTTCTAATTGTCTTTGGCTTTCTTCTCTTTCTATGGGATGTTCTCCTTGTTTCTTTTCTCTCTTCCTTTCTTGTGTGAGCCAATGATCTGTTGGATATAAACAAAAATTATTAATCATGTGCAGGGTTCTAAGATATTACCAATCTATAAGAAGGAGGATTGGGATTTTCTATGTGTGGCTTAAGAATGGATCTGTTCCTTATTTCCAAACCATTTGTTGAAATGTTTTTCTACACACACTGCAAGTCTGTGAAATGACAAGATGTTCCTTGGAAATGGCAGGAGTAGAGGTTGACCAGATTTTGGTTTTGGCGATGAAACCGAAACAGACCCAAAATCCATTTTCTGCCCAATTTCATTCTCAGTGCTAAAGCCACGGTTTACATTTTAGCTGAAACTGACCATGTGTTTTCAGTGGTAGCCAAAATCTGTGCTTTGTCCTGTTCCATCCCTCCCACTTCCCTCTCAACAGGAGTTGCTGCTTCCCCCATCCACGCCATACCTATAGATGCCCCACTTGGGCCTATCTTGGAATTCCTGGTGGTTCAGGGGTGTAGACAAGGAAGGGTGATCCCCAGTCGTTCTTTTGCATGCTGGCTATGCTCTCAAATGGATGCCGTGACAGTTAGTAGCAATCTCATGAGACTGCCGCAAGAAGATGTGAGAGCAATTTTGAGAGTTGAGCTAACATGGGCAAGAATAACTGGGGTTCACGCCTGCTCTTCACCTGATGCCACTAGATTACCAGGAATTGTTTGGGTAGGCTGGGGGGTGGGAAGGGCTACTCTTTGCATTCTTTTCTTTGTGTGTGTGTGTTTAACTTGATTGCAAGTAAAGCACAGTTACTTACCGTAACAGGTGTTATCCAGGGACAGCAGGCAGATATTTTTACATATGGGTGACGTCACCTAAGCAGCCCTGGTACGGACCGCTTTAAAAGTGCATCACCACCTTAAGTCTTTAGAAAGTTTGTGATAGCCTGAACTGCGCAAGTGTGAGTGCCTTCCCGCTCGACATAGGGCGCACGGTGCCTCAATTAACTAAGAAGCCAACCCGGGGAGGTGGGTGGGTTGTGAGAATATCTGCCTGCTGTCCCTGGATAACACCTGTTACGTAACTGTGCTTCATCCCAGGACAAGCAGGCAGCATATTCTCATGTATGGTTGACCTCCAAGCTAACAGAAATGGGATGGTGGGAATGTTAGCCTTTAGAAGAATAAATTTTGTAATACAGATTGGCTGAAGTGTCCATCCCATCTGGAAAAAGACTCCAGACAGTGAAGGTATGAACTGAGGACCAGGTGGCAGCTTTACAGATTTCCTCAATGGGAGTAGATCTGAGGAAAGCCACAGAAGCAGCCATAGCTCTAATTTTGTGGGCTGTGACATGACTCTCCAGTGCCAGGCCAGTCTGAGCATAACAGAACGAGATGCAGGCAAGCAGCCAGTTGGAAATCGTTCTTTTAGAAATAGGATGCCTCAACTTGTTTGTATCAAAAGAGACGAAAAGTTGAGGAGATGTTCGATGTGGCTTTGTCCGATCATTGTAATAGGCCAAAGCTCATTTAAAGTCCAAAGTATGCAAAGCGGTTTCTCCAGCATGAGAATGAGCCTTAGGAAAAAAACACTGGTAGAACAATTGACTGATTGAGATGAAATTCAGTGACAACGTTTGGAAGAAACTTTGGATGTGTATGCAGAACCACCTTGTCATGATGAAAAACTGTGAAGGGTGGATCTACTACTAATGCTTGTAACTCACTGACCCTCCTGGCAGAGGTGAGAGCAATAAGGAAGACCACTTTCCAGGTAAAAAACTTGAGATGAGCTGTAGCCATTGGTTCAAATGGTGGCTGAAAGGACTACATTAAGGACCCAGATGACAGGTGGAGGCTTAAGAGGTGGTTTCACATTGAAAAGTCCTTTCATGAATCTGGAGACCAAAGGATGAGCAGTAAGAGGTTTACCCTCGACTGGCATGTGAAAAGCTGTAATAGCACTGAGAAGGACTCTGACAGATGTAGATTTGAGGCCAGAATCATACAAATTAAGCAGATAATCCAACACCAAATCCACTGATAATGAAGTTGGATCATGATGATGAAGAAGACACCAGGAAGAGAACCTAGTCCACTTTTGTTGATAACATTGCCGAGTGGCTGGTTTCCTGGATGCATCAAGAATTTTACGAACAGGCTGAGAAAGATGTAAGTGAGATGGATTCAGCCCGAGAGAAACCAAGCTGTCAAGTGTAGTGATGGCAGGTTGGGATGTAGAAGTGATTTCCGATTTTGAGTGAGCAGAGTAGGAAATACTGTTTATTATTAGGATTTTATATACTGCCTATCAAGGTTATCTAAGCAGTTTTACAATCAGGTACTGAAGCATTTTCCATATCTGTCCCGGTGGGCTCACAATCTATCTAAGCTATGGGCTCCCTGGAGCTGAGTTGAAGTAAAAAGGAGAACCAATGTTGCCTGGGTCACAGTGGAAAAATGACAATCACGGTGACTGCTTCTTTCTTGAGCTTGAACAGAGTTCTCAACATGAGCGGAATTGGAGGGAATGCATATAGAAATAGGCCCGTCCAATCCAGGAGAAATGCATCTGCTTCAAGACAGAGAGGAGAGTAAAGTCTGGAGCAAAACTGGGGCAACTGGTGATCTTGAGGAAGCCGCAAACAAGTTCACTTGAGGAGTGCCCCATTGAGCAAAAATTGGCTGGAGAATTGCAGAGTTGAGAGTCTATTCGTGAAGCTGAAGAATTCTGCTGAGGTTGTCTGCTAGGGAATTCTTCTCCCCTTGAATGTAGATGGCCTTCAAGAATAGATTGCGAGTTGTCACCCAAGTCCAGATTTTCTGGGCCTCCTGACACAACAGGAGAGAACCCGTGCCTCCTTGCTTGTTTATGTAGTACATTGCTACTTGATTGTCTGTACGAAAGAGGAGGACTTGAGAGCAGAGGAGATGATGAAAAGCCTTGAGGGCATAAAACATTGCTCTGGTGAAATTTCCTCTCCCTGGTGGGCCAAAGACCCTAAGTCTGAAGACCGCCCATATGAGCCCCCCAGGCATAAGGGGATGCGTCTGTCATGATGACCTTGTGGTGAGGGGACAAGTGAAAAAGGAGACCTCTGGAGAGATTGGAAGAGGTCATCCACCATTGAAGCAACTGCAGAAGAGATGATGTCACAGATATATGTTGTGAGAGATGATCTGTCGCTTGAGAAGCAAGGGTCCACTGAGGAGTGAAAAGATGCAGTCTTGCCAATTGTGTTACCTGGACAGTTGAGGCCATGTGGCCCAGAAGAACCATCATATGTATGGCAGAGATGGATTGAAGAGGAAGCAGTTGCTGACACAGACTAATGAGAGCCTGAAGACGATCTGGAAGAAGAAACGCTCTTATGAGAGTGGTGTCTAGGATTGCCCAATGAACTGCAGATGTTGAGTCAGAATGAGATGTGATTTGGGGAAGCTGACTTCGAATCCTAGAACCTGGAGAAAAAAAATGGTCTGAGATGTTGCTTGGACCACTTCCTGAGATGAAACAGCCTTGATCAACCAATTGTCCAGATAAGGGAAGACTTGAAGGCCGTGTGATCGGAGAGATATGGCCACCACAATCAGGTACTTCATGAAGACTCTGGGAGAAGATGTCAGGCCAAAGGGAAGTACCTTGTACCGGTAACAACAGCGATTGATTTGGAAATGAAGATATTTTCTGGAAGCCGGATGAATTGGGATAAGTGTGTAGGCTTCCTGTGTAGGCTTCCTTGAGATCTAAAGAGCATAGCCAGTTGTTTTGATTGAGGAGAGGATAAAGCAGGGCGAGGGATAGCATCCTGAATTTCTCCTTGACTTGAAATTTGTTTAGAGCTCTGAGATCCAGGATGGGTCTCAGTCCTCCGTTCTTCTTGGGGACTAAGAAGTAATGGGAGTAGAATCCCTGATCCTGCTGATTGAGGGGAACTTCCTCAATGGCATTCAGCAGGAGAAGGGATTGAACCTCCTGTAGAAGAAGGGAGGACTGTGCAGGATCCAAAACAGACTCTCTTAGCGGATGGTTTAGCGGTAGGGTTTGAAAATTGAGAGAGTAACCCTGACGAATGATGGTGAGGACCCAGAGATCTGATGGTATGAGTTCCCAATGACCTATGAAAAACTGAAAACGTCCTCCGATGGGTTGAGGTAAAGGCTGTAAAATGGTGGCATTGACTATGCTCTGAAGAAACAGGTCAAAAAGGCTGTGTAGTTTTTTGAGGTGCAGCCTGTTGTTTTTTGTTGTTGCTGACGCAGTGGTTGCTGCTGCTGTCTCTGTCTCCTGGGTTGAGAAGGAGCTGGGGTCATAGGTTTTGCAGTAAACTGCCTCTGATAAGAAGATTACCTGAAAGGATGAGAAGGTGGAAGCTTCTTCTTAGGCATTATCAGTGTCACATCTGGTTTCATGGGCCGATAACTTTTGGGTGGTCGTGTCCAAAGAAGCCCCAAAAAGTTTGTCCCCTAAACAAGGGGCATTAGCCAACCGATCTTGATGGTTGACATCAAGCTCTGACACTTGAAATCAGGCAAGACACCGCATAGCTACAGACATAGCTGCAGCACGGGAGGTAAGCTCAAAGGTATCATAAATAGAGCAGACTATATATTTACGAAGCTGGAGTATGTCAGAGATGAAATGCTGAAAAGAAGGTAATTTTCGGTTAGGTAAATATTTTTGAAATGTGGCAACTTGGTTGACTAAGTGCTTTAAATAAAAATAAAAAAGAAAAGCATAGTTGCCAGACCGTTTGGCCAGCATAGCATTCTGGAACAGTCTTTTGCTAAAACGGTCCATTGCCTTACCCTCTCTGCCAGGAGGTACTGAGGGATTCATGGGGAAGCTGAGATTTATCAAACCCTAGTATGGGAACCACCCTATAAAGTGAATCGAGCTTACGAGGAGCTACAGGGATGGTCAAAGGAGTTTCTAAATTTTTGTAAAAAGTCTCCCTTAAGATGTCGTGGAGAGGCAGCTTCAGAAACTCCTTGGGCGGCTGGTCATAATCTAATGCATCTAAAAACTGCTTAAATTTCTTGGAGTAAGCTTCAAGAGGAATAGAGAGTCTCGGACATTTCCTTTAAAAATTTGGAAAAAGATGACTTGTCAGATTTTTGAGGAGGCTCTTGAGAAGAGGGTAAATGTGAATCCTCTTCTGACAAGACCTCATCATCAGATACAAGAGGTCCTTGATCAGAATCACCCCACAGGTCTGAATCTCGGATTGGTGGAGGTCGGTGCCAAGCACTGGGTGTCGAAGGCTCAAGATGCTTCATTTTCTTCAAAGCCTTGCCTGATTTGACTGACACCGTCTCGGGAGATGTCTGAGAGGAAGAGCGGTGCAAGGCTGTCCCCGATATCGGTTCTTTAACAGGTGAGGTGGCACCAATGAAGACTCCTGAAACATCGGTGCCGGTGTCAAGGGCTCAGACCTGACTGACACTGGAGGAGCTGGCGCCATCATAACAGGAAGTAGAAGTTGTAACTGCTCCCATAACTCCTCCTGCAGCAATTCCTTAGTTTGCTATTAAGAGATGCACCAGTACTGCTGGCTTTTTCGCCAGTACCTTCAGTGTGGCTCTGCGCTCCAGTGATGAAGAGGCCGATGTCGAGGCACTCACCGAAGTTGGAGCTGAGCGTTTTGTGGGTCTCCTCGAGGTTAACAAGACTTGACCAGAGGACCCGAAAGGGTGGGGGAAAGCGCTTACCCACTGGAACATGCGACACTGAAGATGGCTCCATCGACATCATATGTTGTGGTATCGATTAAGATGTGGACCCCAACGTCAGTACTGGTGTCAACTCACCCTCCATAGCGATACCGAAGAGGAGAGATTGCTGGATCTGACGGATTTTAAGGGTCCACTTCTGGAGGAAAGAACAACGGGTACAAGATTCAGCCCTGTGCTCTGGCTCCAGTTACTGGAGACACCAGTGGTGAGGATCACTGATGGAAATAGGGCGAGCACAGCGTCCGCATTTTTTAAAATCTGTTTGAGGACGGGACATTGAGGGAAATATGGCCTCAGCAAAATCGAAGTCCAAGGCTGTGGGGATGGAACAGGCCCCGCTGGGCCGAACCCGCGAAAGGGAAAAAGTAAAAATGTTTGTTTTGTTTACTAGAATAAGAAAGAAAGAAAAGAAAAACAAATACTGACTGAAAAGTCAGAAAATAAGCCATGCGAGCGGGAAGGCAGTGAAAAAAAAAAATTGACTTCTTAGCTCCACGGAAACTAAGAAAATGAGGGACTGCACACCCTATGTTGTGCGGGAAGGCATGCGCGGTTCGGGCTATCATGAACTTTCTAAAAACTTAAAATGGCGGTGCACTTTTAAAGTGGTCCGTACCGAAGTGAAAGATGTTATTCTTGAATATCTGGGAGCCATATTTGCAATCCTTGCATCCAAAAGGTCGCACTGAGGTTTTAAGATGGGTGTCCTAATCTGTGCGCTCAGTATGTAGGGCTGGGAGAACAATGGTGAGTACTGGTGGGGCGGGGTGGAGAGTACCACTGGGGGGGAAGGGAGGGGGGATTGGGGGAGGGGAGATGGGGGTATTGAAAGGTTCTGGTACTTAGTCACGGTTATGATAAGTGGGATTAGGTGGGGGGAGGGGGTGGTGTGGCATCTTCGGGGCTCATAAGAGTCCAGGGCCTCGGAGTGCCTTTCCGCCTCCATTAGTCTCGCTTGCTCTATGTAGAGTAGGAAGGGGGGGAATTGGGTATCTGTTTACGAAGTGTGCTTTGGTAAATTTTTACCCTACCTTTTGTTTTTTCCTTTTTACTTACCATACCCTATATTGTAACTTTACCCGCTCTCCTTTCTCTCATGTCAGTCATAATAGGAATTTATTGTTACTATGTTAAGTTTCTTTACTGTATTTTATTATAATATGTACATCGCCTAGAATTTGAAATAGGCGATTTATCAAAAGCAAAGTAAACTTGAAACTTGTTACTCTTCTTCTGTACAAGCTTGTTATACTATTGTATCTGATGCATCATTGTTTGTAGCGTGTACCCTTGGGGTGCCCTGGCATTGTATTTGCTGTTGTTTGTATCAATAAAAAATTGTTTGAACCTAAAGTGGTCCGTAACGGGCCTCCGTCAGTGACGTCACCCATACTTGAGAATATGCTTCCTGCTTGTCATGGGATAACGCAATTATGGTCTCCTATGGTAGTTCATATGGTAAACAGAGTGTTCCAAATACATGCTTTTGATACAAAAGTTTACCAGAAATTTATGTCTGTAAATTTGGGATGATAAGACTCTTAGGAAATATCCCTGAAGATATGATATCAGCTGTCTCTTGAAATGTGGTGCAAAGTCAGCTATTGTAACAGCATTATGGATTTCAGTTTCAGTTTTCATTAGCTGAGGTCCATGTATGAGGTGGCTATTTCGTTTGGAAGTAACATGTGGTCTTTCACTAATTAAATTATTATATACTGTATTTACTCCCTTGGATACTATTTGGGTGATTCTAAGAATTGCCAGGCTCTGCTGGGTAGAGACTATTACCGTGTTTCCCCAAAAATAAGGCCTAGCATGATTTTTAAAGGTGCTCCTAATATAAGCCCTACCTCAAAAATAAGCCCTAGTTAAGATTGACCCCTGAAGCCCCTCCTGAATGTCCCTGACACTCCCCGACACTAGTGCTGCCTGATTCACTGGCAGCAGCACTTTCTCCCCCCTCCAGCCCATGTGCAGCATCTTTCCTCCCCTCACCCATCCCCTTGTGCAGCATCTTTCTATCCCGCCTTCCCATCCCCCTGTGAAGGAGAACCCCACCGACCCTCCCACTGTGAGACTGACATACAATACCTCCGAGGCCTCCAAAAACATCAGCGCTCTGAACAGAGTGCTGCCGCCCCTGCTGTTTTTGAAGGCCTTGGAGCGGAAGTATGTCAGTCTCATGGTGGGAGGGTTTGCGGTTGTCTACTGCACAGGGGGATGGGAGGGAGGGAGGGATAGAAAGATGCTGCACAAGGGGATGAGTGAGAGGGGAGAGAAAAGAGAGAGGAAGAATTGGGGTGGAGGAAAGGAAGGGAGAGAATTGTTATACATGAAAAAAATAACAATAATAAGAGCAGAGTATGCCCTAGGGCAGGGGTGTCAAAGTCCCTCCAGCCAGGTTTTCCTCAATGAATAAGCATGAGATCTATTTGCATACACTGCTTTCATTGTATGCTAATAGATCTCCTGCATATTTATTGGGGAAATCCTGAAAACCCGACTGGATTGCGACCCTGGAGGAGGGACTATGACACCCCTGCCCTAGGGCATTACAGGCAATATGATTCCCTGGCCTCCACTCTTAAAAACAGCAAATCAGCTTAAATTTAAGTTTTACATTTTTAAATGAAGGAGCACCCTCAGAGTGAATTTGAAAGCTCTTAAGAGCAGCTCAGCAGAGCCACTCTGATGCTTAGAAAAGCAGAGCCGGCAAACATCATTTAGGTGCTCCTGTGTGCTTACTGAGTGCATGTGCCCAATAAATAAATATGTGGAATGCCAGTAAAGAGCAGGAAATTAACTGTCATGTAATGCCCCGAATGCCTGAGCCCGCTGACCCGGAGACAGGAAATATAAATCACAATCCCTGTTGGATGTGGCAGTAGAGGGGGGTGGGAGAGATTCCCGGATCTCTCAAGACAGAACGACAGTGAGAGAGAGGGAGACATATTGCTAATAGAGGTGGAGGAGAGAGGAAGAAAAGTTGTACTCATAGAGGGACAGAGGGAGAGAGATTTTGGTTGGGGAAGGGAATGAGGTCCGGAGGAGAGGAAGCATGCAGGAGGCAGAAAGAAAGACATATTGGATGCAGAGTCAGAAGGAAGTGCAACCAGAGACTCGTGAAATCACCAGACAACAAAGGTAGGAAAAATGATTTTATTTTCAATTTAGTGATCAAAATGTGTCAGTTTTGAGAATTTATATCTGCTTTATATTTTGCTCTATATTTGTCTATTTTTCTATAGTTGTTACTGAGGTGACATTGCATATTTTAAAGTCATCTGCCTTGACCTCTTTGAAAACCCTCAAATATAAATGATAAATTAACATTTTCTCTGCATACAGTGTGCTTTGTGTTTTTTTTTAAATGTTGTGGTTACCATTACTGTATGTCTTAATCAGATTATATTGTGTGTATATGAAAAATGGATGGAAGAAATTGCATTACAATTAGCACTATTATTATGGGGGTTGGGTTAGGGGCGGAGCTTGAGCGGGTCTGGGGTGATGTTTGGGCGGGGGTACTCGGTTGGTATTTGTTAGGCTTAGGGGGTACTTGGCTTGAAGAAGTTGAGAAACACTGTTCTAGAAGACCCCGCAATAGGGATACCCCAATCAACATCCAGCATGTTAAAATCACCTATTAGTAAAACTTCCCCTTTTTTAGATATATTATGAATGTCTACTATTAAATCTCTGTCCACTTCTTCTGTCTGTGAAGGAGGCCTGTATATAACACCAATGTAAATATATTCACCATTCTCTCTTTCCAAACTGATCCACGGTGCCTCTTCCTTGCCCTGCAGATCCTGCAATTGTGTGGCTTTAATATGATCTTTAACATATAACGCTACTTCGCCTCCTTTTCTTCCTACCCTCTTTCCAATATAACTACATCCCAGTCTTGTTTCTCCTTGAACCACGTCTCTGTGATTGTCACTATATCCAACTCTTCTTCTTCCATCATAGCTTCTAGATCCAGAATCTTGTTTCCCATATTTCGAGCATTAGTATATACTGCTTTCCAGACACTGCCCCCTCTTCCCATCCTTGAAGAGGTATTCAGTGATTTACTTACCTGAGGGCTTATACTCACCTGGGGGCTTTGATCACCCTGCCCCATCACTTCTAGTTTAAAGCCCTCTTCAATAGATTAGCCAGCCTGCCGCCAAAGACACTTCTTCCCTTCTTTGATAGATGCACACCATCCCTGCTCAGCTGCCCTTAGAATATCATCCCATGGTCCAGGAAGCCAAAATGCTCTTGAAGACACCATCCACATAGTCACGCATTCATCTCCAGGATGCAAGCTTTTCTACCCTGGCCTTTATCCTCGACAGGGAGGATGGATGAGAATACTACCTATGTACCCGACTGCTGCAGTCAGTTGGTTTTAATAGGAAAATAGCATCATTTGTAGAATACAAAGTTTGTAGCCTTTAATTTGAGGATTGTTGGATGACTTTGAAGTGTTAAATGTAATATGTGACTTATAGTTTGAATAAATAAAAATATTTTCCCATGAAATGGATCTTTGCCCCTCATGTAAGAACCCGAGTATCTCATGCATGCTCAGATAAAGATGAGCCAGATTTGGAAATTTAGGTTATAATGCCAGACTTACTCATTCACTCAAAGTGTTGACCTTTGCAGATGACCTATTATTTTTGCTAACTGACCCCGCTCACTCTGTTCGATATTTATTGCAAGCGCTTGACGAATTCAAATTTTATTCGGGATTTACGTTGAACTACCAGAAATCTATGGCCCTAGCTAGCCCCATGACACTACAACAGACATGGAGCGGTCACTTCCCATTTACGTGGGCTCAGACTTCAATTCGCTATTTGGGGGTACAGATCCCCCGAGACCTTACGACCCTGTACACCAGCAATATCACCCCATTGCTTCATGACACCTCACAACATCTACAGAATTGGTCCACTTTTCCCTTATCGGTGGCGGGCCGGGTAGCCCTTTTTAATATGGTGCTCTTTCCCAAATGGTTATATCGCTTTCAGGTTTTACCTCTGCTGCTGTCCCATGCCCATAACATTCGTTTTAACGAAAGAGCTACAGCGTTTTCTATGGGGTGGTAAGCGACCACGTATGCCCTTGCTACGGATGTGTCTGCCCAGGGATAGGGGGGGCTATGGTTTATGAAATGTACGTTGGTATGCTATGGCTTGTCAGATGAGACATATTAATGATTGGTTTAGAGGAACATCTGATTTTTCTGCTACACCACTGGAGTTATCTTTGCTGGCTCTGTTCCATGTGAGCTATTTTCTACATGTGGCGGATCCGAGGATGCGTCCTTTGGTGTCTCATTTTACGCCGGCCAGAAGGACATGGAGATGGGTCTGTAAAACAGCCAAATTGTCTTCTAGGGGGTCTTTATATTTGCCTATACTGGGCAATGGAGCTTTCCAGCCAGGCATGCAAAATGCCACCTTTCTTAGGTGGCAAGATCAAGGTCTACAATATCTTTTTCACCTGTTTTCGGAGGAGGGGAGCCTGGTCACATTTGCTGAGCTGCAACAAACTTTTGACCTACAGGCTAATGATCTCTTCGCCTATTACCAGATCCGTCACTATGTTCAGTCCCTCCCAGTGGCTGCCCTTACTGAAGTCTGCAGGGAGGCGCTTTCGGAACTCTTCAGCCTTTCAGCCCAACAGAGGATTCCTCTACGATTTCATATTGTGGGGATCTGGGATTGCCAACTAAGTACGAATCTGGATATATTAGCGACTGCGTGGGCTGAGGACTTGCATTGCCAGTTGACTGCTCAACAGTTACAACGGGTCCTGAAGTACATTCAGAAGGTGTTACCCAATATTACTCACTGGGAAATACAATTGAAAATTGTTCTTAGACATTACATTCCACCGGAACGTGCAGCCCGGATGGGGATTACTGCGTCGCATTCTTGCCCGAAATGCAATCAGGCTCACGCATCTTTGAGTCACATGTTTTGGGCCTGCCCCGCAATCCAACAGTTTTGGAGACATCTTGGCCTATATACCACATCGCTTTGGGGAAGGCGATGGCTTCCGCAACCGAGGGCGTTATTTGGATTTTATAATATAGCCTCGCCCAAACCCAGGGGAATGTCAGCATTTATCTCCAGAGCCCTTTCGATGGGAAAAAAAGCCATCCTCACCAACTGGCTCTCCCGTGATCCCCCGTCATATGCACAATGGAGATCCCTAATGATAGTGCACGCAACACTGGAGAGACGCATGGTGGGAGACTTGACTCTTGGCCCGGGTCGCAAATTTTGTCAGGTGTGGGAGCACTTCTGGCAGGACCTCACACCGCGTGCTCACAGTAGACTTTTGAATCTTTAAGATTTTATTCCCACTCTCAGCTGTTGGACTGGCCATGGATTCTTGGGGAGGGGAGGGGTGGATGGGAGGGGAACTGATTATATTGTTGAAAATGTTATTTCCTGAATGGTACTACTGTTTGTATTTGCTTCTTACTGCTGGAATAATAAAAATCATTTAAACATATAATGCCAGACTTTATCTCAGCAGTTTCACCCCTGTCCCTCTTATTACTGCACTCACCTGACCAGCTGCTTCTCCCAGTTTTTCTTTCCTCTGATCCTGGCTCATCCCTGATGTACGGCTCTTCCCCTTGTTCAATGCAAGATATAATGTCAGGAGTGACGGGAGGAGAGCCTATTCCTGGGGAAAGAAAATTTTGCATTAGGTTACTCAAAAGTATTTATTACATTAGAGATTTCTATTCCGCCATTGCCTTGCGGTTCAAGGCGGATTACAAAAGAATTACAAAAAGACATATTACAAGAAGAAGATATCTGGTAATTTCTAGAGGAGATAAAGGTTGCTTTGGGGAATCGGGAAGGTATTGGGAAGTGGTATTGGGAGTGGGAGGAGCTAGCGGTATTAAGTCGTTTGCAGGAATTTCTTGAAGAGTAGAGTCTTTATTTCTTTTCTGAATGTTTTGTAGTCTGTGGTCATGATCAGTAGATTGGAGATTTGGTTGTCGAGTTTTGCTGTTTGTGTGGCTAGGAGGCCATCATATAGTTTTTTCCATTTGACTTCTTTGATAGGAGGGTGTGTGAATGGAGTGTGAGTTTTCATATGTCTAGTTGATGTAGTTTGGATGAGGCGGTTGTTCAGGTAGGTTGGGCTGTCGCCATTTATGGTTTTAAATAGTAGGCAGTAGATTTTGAATAGTATTCTTGCTGAAATTGGAAGCCAGTGTGAGTTGAGGTATGCCTCTGTGATGTGGTCGTGTTTCCTCAATGAAAAGATAAGTCTCAGTGCTGTGTTTTGGATTGTTTGTAGTTGTTTTATCATTGTTGCTTGGCAGGGGAGGTAGAGAATGTTGCAATAGTCTAAAAGGCCTAGGACTAGGGATTGTACTAAGAGCCGGAATTGTGTTCTATCGAATAATTTTCTAACTTGTCTTAAGTTTCTCATAACTGCGGGATTCCCTCAAATTCAAGACTAAACACAATTTCTAGCATAAAGAATTTCACCAACTTCAATAAACAAAAATAGTCAAACCTTCCGATAAAATCATATAAACCCTCTTTACTCATCTTGCTAGTCTAGTTCCCACTCTAAATAGTCCAAAACATTATCAGCCTCATTTCACTATCAGTGAGCTTCCTTATCCCTTTATATAACACTAGTGTTTAAGCCCTTTACATTAATGGGTGCTAGTAAAGCCTTCTTCCCTCACATGTCCCCTATTTTCAGCCCCAAACCCATTTTTACACCCCCCAGCCCCCTTCTCCCATCCTTTTCCCATCTGGTGGGGTGGAAGCAATGCCCATTCACGCCCACCAAAACCTCTAATTGTAATTACAATATTACAGTTAGGGGTCACAAGTCCATAGATGGGCATTTTCCTGCAGAGCATTTTGCCCACATATGGAAATCAGTCGTACATCTAATAATCTGTTTATAAACCACTCTGGATCCAGCAGGAGATAGAATGGTATTTAAGACACCATTAGCACATCATAATGTAAGAACATAAGAATAGTCTTACTGGATCAGACCAATGGTCTATCAAGCCCAGTAGCCCATTCTCACGGTGGCCAATCCAGGTCACTAGTACTTGGCCTAAACACAAGGAGTAGCGATATTCCATGCTACTAATCCAGCGCAAGCGATGGCTTCCCCCCCACCAAACCTTTCTTAAAACTAGCTACACGAGGATAGGATAAGATGATCCAAGATGGCGTTCGGTACCTGTGACTGGTGAGACGCTGTGGGAATCATCGATCGTTCTTTTTCTTGAATACAGCTTTTCCTTTTACTTGCCGAACAGACGGGGTAAGAGCACTGCTGCAGCCTCGCGGCGCTCTGAACACCCCCCTCTCGCTTCCATCTAGCAGTTTTTGCAGCGCCTTCAGAGGGAGCCTGCAGTCTCAGGGAATCCCCCGTTGGACCCAGTGGCGTAGAATGACGCCGACCCGGAAGTCCCAGGGCTAGATACAACTCTGAGCCTCGACCAGAGGAATCCACCTCCCCCACGCTAAGTGCGAGCTCGCCACGCGAAGGGAGTGGGCCAGAAGCAGCAGCACTCCCTGACCGAGAGGCTGTAACACCTGGGAGCCAGCAAGGAGAAGTCTCGATGGCCTTTCTAAGCCCAGAGACAGTCCAGCGGACAGGAGATCTGAGGGAGGAGAAAAACCGGACCGACAAACAGAGGAAAGTCAAGGTGAGCCGTTTTCAACTCTACATGAGCCTTCCTTCAAATATGAAAAACCGGCTGAAGTGACTCTTGACTCATTATGGGACTTGGTTTCCAAACTGGGAGACTCACTAACCAAACAGATTAAAGAAGGTGAAAAGAATATAAGAATTCAAAAACAAACAATAGAGGAAAATAAACAGGAAATTTCCAATATCAAAGAAAAAGTAGGATAAATTGAAAAAGAAGTAATAATGATTAAACAAGTTCAATCTACAATAATAAAAGATAATCAAGTTATTAGAAGAAAATTGGAAACAATGGAAAATAATTATCGGACTAATAATCTGCGCTTGCTGAATTTTCCTAAAGTTCCATCTATAAACCCAAGGGAGATGATAAAAAAGTACTTTATAGAGATATTAAATATTCCTGAGGAATCAATACCTCCTCTCACTAGGGTATATTATTTGCCTATTAAAGTAATGGATCAGCAAGCGGACGATCAGAAACAGGTTGCACAAGACCCTCAACTAGATTTGACAGCAATTTTGGAAGTATCTGACAAAGATTTGGCTAAACCAGCAACTCTATTATTATCTGTGGCGTTGTTGCCAGATAAAGATTGGATACTAAAAATGTTTTTTAAAAATAAAAATAAGGAGTTCCTGGGTTTGAAAATTCAAATATTTCCAGATGTTAGTAGAGAAACTCAGAACCGTAGACGTCAATTTCTTCTGATGAAAGCAGGAGTAGCACAGTTGGGTGGTATTTTCTTTTTACGCTTTCCATGTAAATGTATAATAAGGTATCGAGATAATAAATATGTGTTTTTTTGAACCGGCTCAACTTACAGCTTTCTTGACGCTGAAACGTTTGGAAAAGGAAGAAAAAACGTAATAACAACAACAAATGGATTTGATCAATAGAATATAAGCTCCTTAATCCAGTTACTAGATACCTTTTTTCTTGTATAGAATTTATTAATTGATTTCCTTAAAGTTCACTCATAAATCCTTGGATCATCCTTTTTTGAGGACTTGAGATTGTTTGAGTAGAGATTTATTATTGTGGAAATTATTTTCCTTTTTTTTTTTTTTTAAATATTTGATCAGACAATCTTTCTGTACAAAATGTTTGATTTTGTTAAAATTCAAAAGTGATAAATAAAGAATAAAACCCCCCCCCAAAAAAACTAGCTACACTATCTGCTCTTACCCGTCCAGGACAGTCCCTTCCATCTAACTTGTATTTTGATTATCCGTGAATAAAAATAAAGTTAGTTTTGAAAGTATTTTCATTATTTACAATTTTAAGCACCATCATAAGAAGATATTTTCCTTTAACATATGTAACAACTTTAACAAAATTAATAAAGGGAATATTTTTTACCTATGATTGAAGATGTCTAGTTTATCACTGACATGATCAACTGAGTGTGAGGTGCTTGTGCATAACCTTATTTTAATATACAGTGGAACCTTGGTTTACAAGCATAATTAGTTCCAGAAGCATGCTCGTAAACCAAAGTGCTCGTATATCAAAGCGAGTTTCCCCATAGGAATGAATGGAAACTCGCTTGATTCGTTCCCCCCCTCCCGAGGCCACCAGCGCTGCTCCATACCCCTTCCCCGAGAATCGGCATCGCACAACCCTCCGCCAGTGAACGCCCCCTCCCCCCCGGGCGATCCAGCATCCCCACCAAACACCATCTCTTCCCCCAATTTGGCACCAGCACCAGTGCACAGGACATGCCGGTGCCCGAAGATTCTCCTTCTTGGCTGGGCTGGACTGGGCCTTGAGCATTTGCGCATGCTCAAGACCTTCTGGTCTCGCTCTCTCCGAGATTCTTGCTCTCTCCAAGATTCTTGGAGATCTCTGAGAATCTCAGAGAGAGAGTGAGACCAGAAGGCCTTGAGCATGCGCAGATGCTCAAGGCCCAGTCCAGCCCAGCACAGGCAAGAGGAAGAATCTTCGGGCACTGGCATGTCTTGTGCATTGGTGCTGGTGCCAAATCAGGGTAAGGGATGCTGTTTGGGTGTTCGGTGGGGGATGCTGGATCACAGGGAAGGGGGGGGGCGACGCGAGCGGGGGAATGCTGGATCGCAGGGGGTGGGTGGATCGTGGGCACTTGTAAATCGAGTCAAGCTCGGTTTCTGAGGTGCCAATTTTGCAAATGTTTTGCTCATCTTGCAAAACACTTGCAAACCGGTGCACTCGTAAACCGAGGTTTGACTGTATTTTTGTTGTGATTTTTTTTCCTCTTATTCAATTTGGCTTTCACCTTTATAATGATGTCTCAATACTGCTAAAAAAAAACCCAGAAGATAAACTTACCCAGTGAGATGAGGGTCTGATAATTGTCCCTCATCACCTCCCTGTAAAGCTCCTTCTGCTCTTCATCTAAATAAGCCCACTCCTCTTGAGAGAAAGAGACAGAGATATCCTCAAACCTCAGCCGCATCTGAAACACAAACAAGAAAAACACTCACAATCTTCTGAATGGAGGGCAAAAGTTTGCTGGATGTCTACACTTTATATTAATTCTTTATTCATTTTAAAACTTTCATCAAGTGTACAAAAATTCATAATAAACACAATTAGCATGAGCACTTGAACAACTTATCATTATAATCTATAAGTATAAATGTAACCCCCTTCCCACCCTCCCTCTAGTCCCTTTATTTATTATAAGATCATATACTTAAAAACCCTCCCCCCACCCAATACTAAATTATGTATAAATAATAGAAAAATGGCATTTAATCATGACGACAAAAAGATGTTAATGGCTCCCATATTTTAATAAAATTTTTATAATTTCCATTCTGTACCACTATTGATCTTTCCATTCTACACTTTAGAACCACCTAAACCATGGGGTGAAATGTCAGGGGCTCAGTAGGTTTTGGGGTGTCTATTGGCCCAGAGGAGGGTTTTATTGATTTGAGAAGACAATTCAGAGTCCCAGAAGAGGAGCAAAGCAAGTAGACAGCAGTGACACCAAATCTCCCTTGGGGGGACCTTGTGCCAGTCTCCAACCCCAGCTCTTGGCCTCCCACATGACCAAACGGCAGGACCTGTTCAGAAGCTCCTGCAGGCATTTCCCTCTTTCTCTGGCCAACCATTTGTCACTTCCGGCGCTGGACGGAGGCAGAAACTGAAGTTTCCGGGTTATCTGCAAACGATTGAACGAGTCTATTGAGGAGACTTCTCACCTTGGCTCCGCCCCTTTCAGTGCCGATTGGTTAGAAAATCGCTAGGCTGGAAAAGTAGTGGGAGGTTCCGCCTACTTCTGAGAGGGTGGTTGGGGGAGGAGGAGTTTCAGCTCTTTCTTTACACTCATTGGTCAGAATGTTTAAGCTCCCTCCCAAGGATTCCATGCGGGGAGGCGAAGCGGCGCCTCTTTTATTTTCCCGCAGAGAACGGGCTGGATGTAACGGACTCTTCTCGCGACACCTGACTGTGACGTCACCGCACATTGTTTCCACTCCGTTCTCTACAGGAGCATGAAAGAGGCGTCGTTCAGGGGGAATCGGCATCAGTAGCCGAGGGCGAGCACGCTCTTTGTGACTTTCCTGGGATGGGTCCTTTCGGGGGCTGACCCTCAGCTTTGCGCAGTGGCGGGGAGGGGGGAGGGTTGCCAGATTTTCCTTTTGGAAAATCCAGACGAGAGTTGCGCGGGGACAGAAATCCCACCCGTCCCTGTGAGGAATCCACCTGTCCCCGTGAGGAATCTCTCCGCCCCGCAAGGAATCCCACCATCCCCGCGAGGAATCCCTCCGTCCCCATGAGGAATCCCCCCGTCCCCACCTGTCCCCGTGAGGAATCCCTTCGTCCCCACCCGTCCCTGTGAGGAATCCACCTGTCCCCGTGAGGAATCTCTCCGCCCCGCAAGGAATCCCTCCATCCCCACTCATCCCTGTGAGGAATCCACCTGTCCCCGCGAGGAATCTCTCCATCCCCACCTGTTCCCGTGAGGAATCCCTCCGTCCCCACCCGTACCCTTGAGGAATCTCTCCACCCCGCAAGGAATCCCTCTGTCCCCACCTGTCCCCACGAGGAATCCCTCCGCCCCACAAGGAATCCCACCCGTCCCCACCCTTCCCCGCGAGAAATCCCTCCATCCCTACCTGTCCCCGCAAGGAATCCCTCCGTTCCTGTGAGGAATCCCTCCGTCCCCATGAGGAATCCCTCTGTCCCCGTGAGGAATCCCTCCGTCCCCACCCATCCCCACGAGGAAACCCTCTATCCCTGCCTGTCCCCTGTGAGGAATCCCTCCTTTCCTGTGAGGAATCCCTCCGTCCCTATGAGGAATCCCTTCGTCCCCACCCGTCCCTGTGAGGAATCCACCTGTCCCCTTGAGGAATCTCTCCGCCCCGCAAGGAATCCCACCATCCCCACCTGTCCCCGCGAGGAATTCCTCTGTTCCTGTGAGGAATCCCTCCGTCCCCATGAGGAATCCCTCCGTCCCCACCTGTCCCCGTGAGGAATCCCTCCGTCCCCACCATCCCCGTGAAGAATCCCTCCGTCCCCACGAGGAATCCCTCTGTCCCTACCCATTCCCATGAGGAATCTCTCCGCCCCGCAAGGAATCCCACAGTCCCCACCTGTCCCCGCGAGGAATCCCTCTGTTCCTGTGAGGAATCCCTCCGTCCCCATGAGGAATCCCTCCGTCCCCACTCATCCCTGTGAGGAATTCACCTGTCCCCACGAGGAATCTCTCCATCCCCACCTGTTCCCGTGAGGAATCCCTCCATCCCCACCCATCCCCGCGAGGAATCCCTCCGTCCCCACCCATCCCCGTGAGGAATCTCTCCCCCCCCGCAAGGAATCCCTCCGTCCCCACCCGTCCCTGCAAGGAATCCCTCCATCCCCACCCGTTCCCGTGAGGAATCCCACCGTCCCCGCAAGGAATCCCTTCGTCCCCACCCGTCCCTGTGAGGAATCCCTCTGTTCCTGTGAGGAATCCCTCTGTTCCTGTGAGGAATCCCTCCGTCCCCGCGAGGAATCCCACCGTCCCCACTCATCCCTGTGAGGAATCCACCTGTCCCCACGAGGAATGTCTCCCCACCTGTTCCCATGAGGAATCCCTCCATCCCCACCCGTCCCCGCGAGGAATCCCTTAGTCCCCACCCATCCCCGTGAGGAATCTCTCCCCCCCGCAAGGAATCCCTCCGTCCCCACCCGTCCCCGCAAGGAATCGCTCCATCCCCACCCGTTTCCGTGAGGAATCCCACCTTCCCCCCAAAGAAATCCCTCCGTCCCCACCCGTCCCCGTGAGGAATCTCTCCACCCCGCAAGGAATCCCACCTGTCCCCATGAGGAATCCCTCCGCCTCGCAAGGAATCCCACCCTTCCCCGCGAGAAATCCCTCCATCCCCACCCTTCCCCGCGAGGAATCCCTCCATTCCCACCTGTCTCCGCGAGGAATCCCTCCATCCCCACCTGTTCCCGTGAGGAATCCCTCTGTCCCCACCCGTCCCCATGAGGAATCCCTCCGTCCCCACCCATCCCCGTGAGGAATCACTTCGTCCCCACCCGTCCCTGTGAGGAATCCACATATCCATGCGAGGAATCCCTCTGTCCCCACCTATCCCCATGAGCAATCCCTCCGTCCCCGCCCATCTTCATGAGGAATCCCTCCGTCTCCGCAAGGAATCCCTCCATCCCCAACCGACCCCGCGAGGAATCCCTCAGTCCCCACCCATCCCTATAAACTTCAGAAATAGTTATTTCATTTAATTATGCTACTGAATTAAAGGCTCTGGTAAAGACCCATTTACAAATAAGCAAAGACACTTTATTAATTTGGAAATATTAATTGGAAAGAATACATACTTTATAAACGGGTTTCTACCAGAGCCTCTAATGTAAATATAAAATAGAAATACTCAGCTGATAAGGACCCCCAAGCTTTCAGCTGAGGACTTCCTCTGCAGCTGGCTGGGGGTCCCTTTTGCCAAGCTTGGCAGAAAGCAGTAGCACCTCAGTGGCTCATGGATGCTGCCAGCAATTGCTGTGCTTGGTGGAGGGGAGTTCAGGCCGTCTCTAGAGGAGGTCCCCTGCTGGCGATGCTTGAGGATCCCCACCAGCCACAGCAAGTACTTCAATACTGTAGAAATAAAACCAGAAATGCATTTCCTTTTCTTTTGAACATAATACAAAGACATCTGCTATATACATTTCCCAAAGCTAATATATTTTAGTCAATAAATTTTGTTTTTTTACCTTTGTTGTCTGGAGACTTATTTTTCCATCAAGTTGGTCCCAGTTTCTTTTTTTCGCTTTCCCATCTTCTGTAAATTCTTCTGTTGCTGTCCATTGGTTCCTCCTACCATGGTCCAGCATTTATCCCTCTCATCTCCCAGACCATGTGCAGTATCTTTCTCCCCTGCCCACCAACCCAATGCCTAACATTTCTCCAGCAACATGCCACATCTCTCCCTCCATTCCCTTCACCACTATGTCCAACATTCCTCCCTCTTGCATCCCTTTCAATCTGTCCCACTGTTCCCTTTCCACCACATTTCTCCATCTCATCTGTACCTCCCTCCCTCCCTATGACCAAAAATTCTCCTTTCTTCCATTCCCCATGTACACAGTCATCTCTCTTTCCCTCTCACTGACACACTCACCCAATTCTATTCCCTCCCCCACCTCAGCATCTCCTCTTTCCCTACCTTCCTCCATCTTCTCTCCCAAGTTCATGCCTTATGTGTCCAAAAACACACTCCCTCCCCACCCTTCTGTGTCCCGCGTTTGCCTCCCACATTCGACCCCTTCTGTGTCCTGTGTTTGCATCCAGATAACAGCAGGGGTTGGAGGCAGCTCGAGCCGAGAGGCTCATCTTCTTTTCCTGCCTACAGCACGAACATGTAGCCGACTGGAAGTTTTCCCCTGACGTCAGAGCTGACGGAGGAAAAACTTTGCGTCAGTCACGTGCAGCGTGCAGGGCCTGTTTGGAAATACTGGGCACCCATGAGCTTGTGTCCTGAAAACTTTCTTTGCACAGCGGATCCGTTTGGTCTCCACAAAACACAGAAGTGAGGATTTCTCCACCCCCCAAGTTTTTTTTTTGCACTGATTTTTTGCTACGATCCACCCGCTATGCCTGTCCCCGGCATCTGGCACCTTCCGACCTCTCCGCTGCTGCCCTTCCTGAACTGTTATTTGGCATGCCATGGCTAGTTTCACAGGGAAAGGGGCATCTCCATTCAGGACCACGGCTTCTGCCAGCCCATCTCCATCCTCCTGTGCATGGACATCGCCTACAACCAGACCATCATGGCCCTATATATTGAGCATTTTTCCATAACTGGCATCACCAAAATAAAGCAGTAAAAGCCCAAACAAACCAAGTATAGTTGGGTTTCAGGCTAGCAAATTCTCTGGTGCCTTTCCAGTTACTGTTACCTGGTAATTAACTGGAACTGCTGGGCCATACGAACCAGGAGGACGCCGGCCTGGAGGTACACCAGTTCTACCTGCTGGTGAAGGTGCACTGCTCACCGGAGCTCAAGTTTTTCCTCTGCTCCATGTACACCCCGGTGTGCACAGTGCTGAAGCAGGCCATCCCGCCGTGCCGATACATCTGCGAACGGGTGCAGCAGGGCTGCAAGGCTCTGATGAACAAGTTCAGCTTCCAGTGGCAGAACCACTCGGAAGATGGGGGGGATAGGCACTGCTCTCCACCACCACTTCACCGCTCTACGGAGCGCCCAAGTACGCCACCTCCAACCAGCCTTTCCACTGCCCACGGGCGCTCAAGGTGCCCACTTACCTCAACTACTGGTTCTTGGAAGAGAAGGACTGTGCGGCCCCCCCACGAGCCGGCCATAGGCGACGGCTACGTGTTCTTCGGCCAGGAAGAGATCTGCCCACTACCCTGCACGTGACTAACATGGAGCCTTCCCTCCGACACCAGCTCTGAAGTCAGGGGAAGACTTCCCGTGGGCTACGTGTGCGTGCTGCAGGCAGGAAAAGAAAAGGAGCCTCTCATCTCTTGCTGCCTCCAACCCCGTGGGATCCCCATGACCACGAGGGGGGAACACGCAGGATTCCCATCGTCCCCGTTCCCATGCAGCTCTCTAATCCAGACCCCGTAGCCCCGTCCTCAGATCTGTCCTAATCCCACCTCCGCTGCCTGCTCTTGTCGGGCAGGGAGGAAATTTGCGCATGTGCGGACAATATATGATGACATCATCACGTAGCCCCCCGCGCATGCACAGACTTCATCAGAACATAACATAAGAATAGCCTTACTGGGTCAGACCAATGGTCCATCAAGCCCAATAGCCCATTCTCACGTTGGCCAATCCAGGTCCCTAGTACCTGGCCAAAACCCAAGGAATAGCAACATTCCATGCTACCGATCCAGGGCAAGCAGAGGCTTCCCCCATGTTTACGGTAACTGGAAAAATATAAACCCAGAGTTGTCCCTGGAAGACAAGATTACTAGACATAAACTGACCTACTTTGGACATGTGATGAAGGCGAATTCACTAGAAAAGGAGGTGCTACTCGGAATGGTCAGTGGTAAAAGGAAGCTGGGGGAGACTAAAGGCCCTTTGGCTGGATACCATCAAGAATGGCACTGGAATGAACATCAGGCAATTGAAAGAAGCCTTGGAAACATGGTGAGGACTGGCCTACAGAGTATCCAAGGGGAAAAATTATGGAGAATGGGGAGGACAGAGAATCTAAAGTTGGGCACGCCCAATGGTCTTCTCACCATAATTTATCTTTGAGTTAGTTTTCCTGGACGTTCAGTACTACCGGTGGGGGAGGGAAAAGGAACGGATAATTGTTGGACATAGGTGTGTGGCATAAGAGGGAAAGAGAGAATGGGAAGGAGAGAGAGATTCCATACCACAGAATGGAAGGGGAAGGAGGGGAGAGAGAGATGCCAGACCACAGAAAGGAGAGGAGAGAGATGTTAGACCTCGGGAAGAGGGAGGGAAGGAGAGATACCAAACCATGGGAGAGGAGAGAGATTCCAGGCTATGGGAAGGAGAAGAGAAAGATGCCAGACCATATGAGGGGGGAAGGGGGAAGACAGAGATGTCTGACCATGGGAGAGGGATGAGATGGTGTATAGGGATGGAGGGGAAGGAGGAGACAGAGGGAGGGGATGGTGTACATCGATGGGTGTGACAGAGAAGAGATAATAAGAAATGCTTCTTATGGATAGATGGGAGTAGGGGAGAAGAAAGAAGGAGGAGATGGTACACATGGATAGATGGGAAGGGAAGGCATGGAAAAGTAGATTTTGAGAAGAAAGCAGAAAAATGGAAGAAAGCTGTATGTTAAAAGTTAATGCTAAAGATGGATGTATGGCAGAAAGTTAAGGAGAGAAAAACAGCAAATGGATAAGGTGGCCTTGAATATACAGTTAAGAGCACAGGCAGGACGTGCAGCCAGAGATTGGGAAAGCTGGTTTGAAAACCAAAATCACCAGTCAACAAAGGTAGGAGAAATTATTTTTTTTTTCAATTTAGTGATTGAATTGTGTCAGTTTTGAGAAATGACATCTGTGTCTATATTTTGCACTGTTCAGGAAGAAATGCATTTGTTTCTATTTCTCTGGGGGTTGTACTGCATGCAGTCTTGCATCTTAGGGTTTTGTTATTAGTACTTGTAGGGCTCCTTTTACAAAGGTGCGCTAGGGCCCTAACGTGCGCAATATCACACGTTACATTCCCGTGCTTGCTAGCCACTGCCGCCTCCTTTTTAGGAGGCGGTAGATTTTCGGCTATAGCGCGCGGTTATTTTGTGCATGCGCTAAAAACCCTAGCGCACCTTCGTAAAAGGAGCCCTTAGTTTGTGGTCCTGTATTTGCATAGGGGCTATCTGTGTTCTGCTTGTATGGCCAAGGCAAGGCATTCTGGTAGGAATGAATGTTGAGAAACATACAGTGTGCTTTGCGTTGTTTAATTTTGTGGTTAACCATTATGTATTGTTAATAGGATTATATTGTGTGTATATATGAAAAATGAATGGAAAAATGGTGTTACAATTATAGTAGTGCTATTATGGGGGCAGAGCTTGTGCTCCCCCCCCCAACAAAAAAGCGTTCCGCTGCCTATGGACTGGCAGGAGATGCCTGGGGCAAACAGAAGAAGAAATGAGCCTAGCACTGCTTAATCCATTTCTTGTGCTCAGAAAAAGGAAGTTCTATTCTCCTTTTGAAAGGTCACTTGGACACACAAAGTCAGAGGCGTGAAGAAAGTACAAGAGGTTTATTACAGCATGCCGGACTCTAGTACAGTGAACAGCCTGCTTACTAGAGTGTTAGAATCAGGAAATGCACAGACTTTTATGCCCTTTTCACTAAACATATGCAAACTAATACATGCAAAAAGCACAGTTACTTACCGTAACAGGTGTTATCCAGGGACAGCAGGCAGATATTCTTAACGTATGGGTGACGTCACCGACGGAGCCCCGGTACGGACACTTTTTACTAGAAAGTTCTAGTTGGCCGCACCGCGCATGCGCGAGTGCCTTCCCGCCCGACAGAGGAGTGCGTGGTCCCCAGTTAAGATAAGCCAGCTAAGAAGCCAACCCGGGGAGGTGGGTGGGACATAAGAATATATGCCTGCTGTCCCTGGATAACACCTGTTACGGTAAGTAACTGTGCTTTATCCCAGGACAAGCAGGCAGCATATTCTTAACGTATGGGTGACCTCCAAGCTAACAGAGAGGGAGGAGGGATGGTTGGCCATTAGGAAAATAAATTGTATAAAACAGATTGGCCGAAGTGCCCATCCCGTCTGGAGAAGGTATCCAGACAGTAGTGAGTAGTGAACGTGTGAACTGAGGACCAAGTGGCAGCCTTGCAGATTTCCTCGATGGGCGTGGAACGGAGGAAAGCCACAGAAGCAGCCATAGCTCTGACCCTGTGGGCCGTGACAGCACCTTCCAGTGAGAGACCGGCCCGAGCATAACAGAACGCAATGCAGGCAGCAAGCCAGTTGGAAAGCGTCCGTTTAGAGACAGGACGACCTAGACGGTTAGGGTCGAAGGACAAAAAGAACTGAGGAGACGAGCGGTGAGCCCTGGTACGGTCAAGGTAGTAAGCAAGGGCACGCTTACAGTCCAGCGTGTGCAATGCCTGTTCCCCAGGATGAGAATGGGGTTTAGGGAAAAAGGCAACACAATGGACTGGTTGAGATGAAAGTCCGAGACCACCTTGGGGAGGAATTTCGGATGGGTACGCAGAACCACCTTGTCATGGTGAAAAACAGTGAAAGGTGGGTCGGCAACCAGTGCATGCAGCTCACTAACCCTCCTGGCAGAGGTGATGGCAATGAGGAAAAGCACCTTCCATGTAAGAAATTTGAGTGAAGTTGTGGCAAGAGGCTCAAACGGAGGTTTCATGAGGGCTGATAAAACCACATTCAGGTCCCAGACGACTGGAGGAGGCTTCAGAGGTGGTTTGACATTGAAGAGGCCTCTCATGAACCGGGAAACCAGGGGATGAGCCGTAAGAGGTTTTCCGAGGATAGGCTCATGAAACGCAGTGATGGCACTGAGGTGGACTCTGATTGAGGTCGACTTGAGGCCAGCGTCGGAGAGAGAGAGCAAATAGTCCAGTACAGTTTCCACCGCCAATGAGGTGGGATCGTGATGATGAAGCAGACACCAAGAGGAGAACCGGGTCCACTTCTGATGGTAACATTGGAGGGTGGCCGGTTTCCTGGAGGCATCCAGAATACGACGGACAGGCTGAGACAGATTCTCTGGAGAGGTCAGCCCGAGAGAAACCAAGCTGTCAGGTGGAGCGAGGACAGATTGGGATGTAGTAGAGACTGATGCTGCTGTGTAAGTAGAGTAGGAAACACAGGAAGAGGAATGGGCTCCCTGGAGCTGAGCTGGAGCAGGAGGGAGAACCAGTGTTGGCGAGGCCACCGAGGAGCGATGAGAATCATGGTGGCTCTGTCCCTGCGGAGTTTGGATAACGTCCGCAACATCAGAGGCAGTGGAGGAAAGGCATAGAGGAACCGATCCGTCCAGTCGAGCAGGAATGCATCCGGGGCCAGACGATGAGGAGAGAAGAGTCTGGAACAGAACTGGGGCAGCTGATGGTTGTGAGGAGCTGCAAAGAGGTCCACCTGAGGAGTGCCCCAGCGAGCAAAGATGGAGCGGAGTGTAGGAGGATCCAGAGTCCACTCGTGAGGTTGAAGGATGCGGCTGAGATTGTCGGCCAGGGAGTTCTGTTCGCCCTGGATATAGACAGCCTTGAGGAAGAGACTGTGGGCCATGGCCCAGGTCCAGATGCGGATGGCCTCCTGACAGAGGAGGGGAGATCCGGTGCCACCTTGCTTGTTTATGTAGTACATGGCGACTTGGTTGTCTGTGCATAGGAGAAGAACCTGAGGGTAGAGAAGGTGCTGGAAGGCTTTGAGAGCATAGAACATGGCTCTGAGTTCCAGGAAATTGATGTGATGTTGACGCTCCTGAGGGGTCCAGAATCCCTGGGTACGAAGATCTCCCAGGTGAGCTCCCCACACATAAGGGGAGGCATCTGTGGTTATGATCATGGAGTGAGGGGGTAGATGAAAGAGTAGACCCCTGGAAAGATTGAAGGAGTTCAACCACCATTGAAGAGATTGCTGAAGAGACGATGTCACAGAGATGGGATGAGAAAGAGGATCGGTGGTCGGTGACTATTGGTTGGCTAGAGTCCACTGAGGTGTCCTGAGGTGGAGTCGCGCCAGAGGAAGTATATGGACCGTCGAGGCCATGTGGCCCAGGAGGATCATCATCTGCCGAGCTGGAATGGAGTGATGAAGGAGCACCTGACGGCAGAGGTGGAGCAGGGTTCGATGGCGGTCGGAGGGGAGAATTGCCCTCATTAGAGTGGTGTCGAGAACTGCTCCAATGAACTGAAGTCGCTGTGTGGAAAGCAGATGCGACTTGGGGTAGTTGATCTCGAATCCCAGGAGATGGAGGAACGAGATGGTGTGTTGAGTGGCTGGTAGCACAAGCGGAGACATAGGTGCTTTCACCAGCCAATCGTCCAAGTAGGGGAACACCTGAAGGTCGTGAGACCTGAGGAAGGCCGCCACCACAATAAGGCACTTGGTGAACACCCTGGGTGATGATGCGAGGCCAAAGGGTAGCACTTTGTACTGATAGTGATGGTGCCGTATCTGAAAACGTAGATAGCGACGTGAAGTCGGATTGATTGGGATGTGAGTGTAGGCCTCCTTGAGGTCTAGGGAGCATAGCCAGTCGTGGTGAGAGAGAAGCGGGTAAAGCGTGGCCAGGGAGAGCATTCTGAACTTCTCTTTGACCAGACACTTATTGAGGTCCCGGAAATCGAGGATGGGACGAAGGTCTCCTGTTTTTTTGGGAACCAGGAAGTAGCGGGAGTAGAATCCCTGACCCCTTTGGTCCGGAGGCACCTCTTCGATGGCATTGAGAAGAAGGAGGGATTGGACCTCCCTCAGGAGGAGGGGGGTTTGGGAGGAGTGAGAAGCAGACTCTACGGGAGGATGGTCTGGTGGAAGAGTCTGGAAGTTGAGAGAGTAGCCGTGGCGAATGATGTTGAGGACCCACTGATCCGAAGTGATGACCTCCCAACGGCTGAGGAAAAGTTGAAGACGTCCTCCGATAGGTTGAGGGAGAGGTAGCGATGGGGGGAGACTGGCTATGCTCTGGAGAAAGGAGTCAAAAGGGTTGAGATGGTTTTGATGAAGGAAGAGGCTTGGCAGGCTGAGTCTGTGGGCGAGCCTGAGGCTGATGCTGGTGGCGAGGACGGCGAGACTGTTGTTGAGGCGGGTTGAGAGGTCTGGCCGAGAACCTGCGTTAGTAAGAAGACTGTTGTCTGTAGGGGCGAGCAGGCGGAGTTTTCTTTTTAGGTTTGATCAGAGTGTCCCACCTGGTCTCATGTGCTGAGAGCTTCTGGGTTGTCGAGTCCAGGGACTCTCCGAAGAGTTCATCACCCAGACAAGGTGCGTTAGCCAGGCGGTCCTGGTGGTTAATGTCTAGGTCAGAGACTCTCAGCCATGCCAAACGGCGCATAGCCACCGCCATGGCAGATGCGCGAGAGGTCAGCTCAAACGAGTCTTAGATGGAGCGAACCATGAACTTCCTGAGTTGGAGGAGGCTGGAAATTTGTTGCTGGAAAAGAGGGACCTTACGTTCAGGAAGATATTTCTGTAAGGAGGAGAGCTGTTGCACCAGATGCTTCATGTAGAAGGAGAAGTGGAAGGTGTAATTGTTTGCTCTATTGGCTAGCATGGCATTTTGGAAAAGGCGCTTACCAAATTTATCCATAGTTTTTCCCTCTCTGCCAGGAGGGGTGGAGGCATATACACTGGAACCCTGAGATTTTTTTAAAGTAGATTCCACCAGGAGGGATTCGTGGGGCAATTGAGGTTTGTCAAACCCTGGGATTGGAATAACCCGGTACAAGCTATCCAATTTGCGAGGGGCCCCGGGAACAGTGAGGGGAGTCTCCCAGTTTTTATAGAAAGTTTCCCATAAGATGTCGTGGACGGGCAACTTTAGAAATTCCTTGGGAGGTTGCTCAAAGTCTAGGGCATCGAGAAAAGCCTGAGACTTTTTAGAGTCGGACTCTAAGGGGATGGAAAGAGCTGCTGACATCTCCCTAAGGAATTTAGAGAAAGAGGATTGCTCTGGTTTTGAGACGGTGTCGGTCATGGAGGGTTCTTTGTCGGTTGACGAAGCGTCCTCTTCGGTACCGTGTGGGGAGTCTTCCCACAAGTCTGGGTCTCTAACGTCGGGGTGTGCACGTTTGGACATTGGTGTAGAGGGCTTGGCATGGCGGGTCTTTGAGAGAGATTTGCCTGAGCGCACCGAGGCGGTATCGGGTGAGGAAGACCGATGTCGTTCCCGGGACCGGGCAGCAGCACGGGTATGCGCTGTAGGTGTTTCAGCCAAGAGCACCGGCATGGAGGTATTAATCGGTACCGAGGGGGTCGACACCGATGGGACAGTGCGAGGCTCGGACCGGTCCTGTACCGGAAGGTGCGGCGCCAGCAACGCCGGCAACAGTTGTTGGAGTTGTTGATGCAGCTGCTCCTGTAACTGTGTTTGGAGTATGGCCGCGATGTGGTCATCCAGGGGAGGCACCGGTACCACTTTTTTCTTCTTCGGTACCAGAGGTGCCGCTCTATGCTCCGGCGATGAGGAGGCCGATGATGAGGCACTCACCGATATCGGAGCGGAGCGTTTGCGGGGTCGGTGCGGTGCTGGGAGGGCCGGTGTCGCAACCGTGGCAGGAGGGCGCTCGAGGGAAGTGGAAGGCTTCTTAGCCAGCTTACCTGGGCCCAACGACCCCGAGGAAGGGTCCGGTGGTGTCGACGTCGTCGGTGCCGACTTTTGGGGTGCCGTCGACGTCGCAGCAGGTTCCATGGCAGATCCGGTACCGAACAAAATATTTTGCTGGATCTGCCTATTTTTCAATGTGCGCTTTTTAAGCGTAGCACAGCGGGTGCAGGTGTCAGCCCGATGCTCTGGATCCAAGCACTGCAGGCACCAATTGTGCGGGTCGGTGAGAGAGATCGGGCGTGCACACTGCTGGCACTTCTTAAAGCCCGGTTGAGGGGGCATGAAGGGAAACACGGCCTCCGCAAAATCAAAGCCAGAGGCCTGTATGGTGACAACAGGCCCCGCCGGGGCCGGCTCGAAAAAATAAAGAAAACTCGACGAGTTTTTGTTGTTTTTTTTTTGAAGAGAAAATTAAAGGAAAAAATAGAAGAAAATCGAAAAAATACGTGAGCGGGAAGGCAAACTAAATAATTTCAACAGCCGTTGAAACACATGCGACTTCTTCGCTCCGTGGAAACGAAGAAACTGGGGACCACGCACTCCTCCGTTGGGCGGGAAGGCACTCGCGCATGCGTGGTGCGGCCAACTAGAACTTTCTAGTAAAAAGTGTCCGTACCGGGGCTCCGTCGGTGACGTCACCCATACGTTAAGAATATGCTGCCTGCTTGTCCTGGGATAAACTACAACTTCTCATTTGTTACTTCTATAACTTTTCTACAATTATTATTGGTCCTAAGCCAGCACTTATGATAGGTTCAGGGCTACAACTTATAGTCCTATAGGAAACTAGCTCATTTCTCTGCTTATCTAAATCTTACAGTTCTATATGTTACATGTACAGGAGGGTAGGGTACATCATGGCTCAAACTCTTATCTATTTAGCTTACAATGTGGTAAGGTAGGGACATACATTTTAGGCAGATGAGGTCAGTAGATTGTACACTGTTTTCAGCTATGTAGGCCAGAGCAATATTTTAAACAAAAGTTAACCATTTCATGACCCCACACTTTCATTGTAGTCTCAGGCTTCTTTCCCTAATCCCTTGTTCTCCCCCAGCAGCTGCTCTCCCATCTGTTCAAGATACTAGGAAATAGGTAAAAGCTGGCTGTGGGTTTTACCCCCCCCCTCTCAGTTTTCCTTCCAGTTGCTCCATACAGTGTGCCTTTGTGATACTGGAATGGCACTGCCTGCATGTATCTCCTGCCACTCTCCTCCCCTTCCCAAGCTCTGGCTTCCTCCCTCCCTGCACGCTCTTCACGTTGCTCTTTGTGTCAGCTCGTCACGCCCCCCAGGATGATTCTGACCAATCGGCACTACAAGGGGCGGAGCCGAGGGGAGAAAAACCCTGCCTCTCAGCCCTCTAGGTGAAGCCCCGCCCCCCTGTGATGTCATCAGTGCGCACCTAGAAGGAAGTGATTGTTCTCTTGCAGAGTTGAATCTGTGGGTTTGATCCTGAAGTCTCTCGGCTTCTCTCCCTTTCCACAGCCAGAGAAAGAGCCCCCAATTCATTTGTAATCCTGCCTACAGCAAAAGCAGAAGGGGAAAATGCCTGCTGCAACTTCTGCTCAGGTAGGTCTTGCTGCAGAGTTGGGACCCGGGGCTAAAGAAAGGTACTGTACACTCATTCTGCACCAGGACTAGCTTGCTACACACACTGGAGCTAAATTAGTTCTTTACCCCTTGTTTAACTGTATAAACAACTTGCTTTGAGTTGAGCCTCCCATCTTATATTACATTACATTACATTAGGGATTTCTATTCCGCCATTACCTTGCAGTTCAAGGCAGATTACAAAAGAATTATCCAAGATGTATTACAACAAGAACTTAAAAAAAAAAAAAAAAATTGGTCATTTTCAGAGAGTAAGAAATGGGTAAGGTTATTTGTTTGGGGTAGTTGGCTTTACTGAGAGGTGGAGGAGACTTGCGGTATTATTTCTTTTTTCAGAGTTTTCTTGAAGAGTATGGTCTTTATTTCATTTCTAAAAGTCGAGGGATGCCGTCAGTAGATTGGAGATTTGGTTGTCTAGTTTGGCTGCTTGAGTGGCCAGGAGGCCATCATATAGTTTTTTCCGTTTGACCTCCTTAATTGGGGGATATGAGAATGGGGTGTGAGTTTTCCTATGTCTGGTTGAGGTGTTGTGGATGAGGCAGTTATTCAGGTAGTTTGGACTGTCTCTGTATAAAGTCTTAAATAGTAGGCAGTAGAATTTAAATTGTATTCTTGCTGGGATCGGAAGCCAGTGCGATTGGAGATATGCTTCTGTAATGTGATCATGTTTCTTTAATGAGTAGATGAGTCTTAGTGCTGTGTTTTGGATTGTTTGTAGTTGTTTTGTTATGGTTGTAGGGCATGGGAGGTAGAGGATATTACAGTAGTCAAGTAGGCCTAGTATTAAGGACTGAACTATGAGCTGGAATTGAGTTTTCTCGAAGAATTTCCGAACTTGTCTTAAGTTTCTCATGACTAAGAATGACTTTTGTATTGTTTTATTGATTTGCGGTTGCATGGTGCAGCATCTGTCGATAGTTATTCCTAGCAGTTTTAGGGTGGTTTGTATGGGGTAGTTGATTGTGTTGATTTCAATGTTGGTTATGGTTGGTATTTTGTTGTTTTTTAGGAGGATGAATTTCGTTTTAACTGGGTTCAATTTCAGTTTGTAATCTTTCATCCAGGTTGCTATTGATTTTAGTGTTTGGTATATTGTGTTCGTCATGGAGAGTTCAGGTTGATTGAAGGGTATGAGAATGGTAATGTCATCGGCATAGCTGTAGGAGGTTATGCCTTGTTTGTCCAGGTGAGAGCTGAGGGAGGCTGTATAGAGATTGAAGAGAGTCGGTGATAGAGGGGATCCTTGGGGAACTTCGCAGGTTGACCAAGGTTCAGATTTTTGTTTGTCTGATTTTACTCTATAGGTTCTTGATTTAAGGAATCCTTCAAACCATGTGTATACTTTATCTGTGATACCTATTGTATCCAGGATTTGTAGTAGAATATTATGGTCCACCAAGTCGAATGCAGCGGTAAGGTCTAGTTGTATGAGCATCATTTTTTTTTCCTGTGCTGAGATGT
This sequence comes from Geotrypetes seraphini, assembly GCF_902459505.1. Lineage (NCBI taxonomy): Eukaryota > Metazoa > Chordata > Amphibia > Gymnophiona > Dermophiidae > Geotrypetes > Geotrypetes seraphini. The sequence continues at coordinate 505,636,858 of NC_047085.1, forward strand.
TGTCTGGCTGTGTCCAAGAGAGATCCTAGTAGTGTTTCCGTGCTGAAGTTGTTTCTGAAGCCGGATTGTGTGGGATGGAGTATGTTATGGTTTTCTAGGTAATTGGAGAGGAATTTGGCAACTAGTCCTTCTATTATTTTGACGTAGAGTAGAATAGATGCAATGGGTCTGTAATTGGCTGTTTGGTCTATCAGTCCTTTGGGGTCTTTGAGGATCGGGGTGATGATGATTTCGCTGAGGTTGGTAGGGTAGTGGCCGTTTATTAGCGAGATTTGTATCCAGTTTAGAAGAACGACGTATAATTTTTTGCTGGATGTTTTTAGGAGATATGGTGGGCAGTTGTTGAGGTCACAGGATGCATGGCTGTATTTTTTGTAGTATTTGTTGAATTCAGGCCATTGTATGTTGGGGAATTGAGACCATATTCTATCTGCTGCATTAGAATCTCTATCTATGGGGAGAATTGTGAATTTGTTAGGATGGGTAGAGGTGTCATTGAGGGTAGCTCTTGCATTGGTAATTTTATTTTGGAAGTGTTCTGCTAATAGAGTGGCTGAGGGGGGGGGTAGTATTGTTAGTGGTCAGATAGGGTTTGGTATCGGTTAGGGTTTTTAGAATTTGGAATAGTTTTTTGGTGTCTTGGGTTTCAGTGCCTATTAGGTTGGTGTAGTGTACTTTTCTCTTGTCCTTTAATTGTGATTTGTATTGTTTGTTGATTTTTTTCCAGGTGGATTTTGTATGATCCGAGTTCGATTTTCTCCATTTTCTCTCTAGTCGTCTACATTGTCTTTTGAGTTGTAGCAGTTTGGAGTCAAACCATTTATCTGATCTCCTACTGGGTCTGGATTTGGTTTGCAGTGGGGCTAAATCATCAAGGGTGTTGGAGCAAAGTCTTTCCCAATGTAAGATGAAGTCCTCGGGGTTGTTTTCTAGAATAGTTTCATCTATTTTAGACCAGAATATGGAGGGTTCAATGTGTTTGCGTGAGGTGTATGTTACTTTATTGAGTTTTGTTATAGTTTTTTTGTTTTTGGTCCAGTTGATGTTGAAAGTGTAGGTGTAGTGGTCTGACCAGATGGATCTGGACCATGTTCCGTTAGATGTATGAATTTCTGTTAAGGATGGTTGGTGGGTCATGAAGGCTGCAATATCAAGTTGGTGGCCTTATTCATTGATCCCTCTGCCATAGGATAAGCTGTATTATAGAAAAACATTAGTATCATATCTAGGTAATTTGAATATTCTGATTTGTACTTATTAGATGTTTTCATAAATATTTTGTCTCCCTTTCAGTATTTTTCTTATTTGGATTTTAGCGTTGTTATAAGTATACACTTCTCCCTCCATATTCGCGGTTTCGATTATTCACGGTTTTTAGCTTGCTGGCTCCTCCCCCCAAATTACATCAGTTTCCATAGAGAAATCACTGATTCCAAGCGTTTACAAAGAAAATCGCTGATTCCCGGCCCTTTCTTCACCGTGTTTTGCCTCTCCTTCAGGAAAAGGCCAGGTCTCCCACCATGTTATTTGCAGTTTCACCACATCCACGATGGTTTTTAATAGAAAATAGCGAATAACATATGAAAAAGTTATTCGCGGTTTTTCTGTATTCGTGGGTCTGTTAATCCCCTATCACAGCGAATACGGAGGGAGAAGTGTATTTTTGAAACTGTTTTCATGGTAGTCCTAGTAAGGTCAGGCAGCGAAAGGAAGGCGGGCTGTTTGGAGGACATATATAATGTGGAAACGTAACCATAGTAACGAAAATGCATTCACGTGACTTGTATTTAAATGCTGTTCGGAGAATATATATCATGAGATAACGTAACCATAGTAACGAAAATGCATTCACGTGACTTGTATTTAAATGCTGTTCGGAGAATATATATCATGAGATAACGTAACCATAGTAACGAAAATGCATTCACGTGACTTGTATTTAAATGCTGTTCGGAGAATATATATCATGAGATAACGTAACCATAGTAACGAAAATGCATTCACGTGACTTGTATTTAAATGCTGTTCGGAGAATATATATCATGAGATAACGTAACCATAGTAACGAAAATGCATTCACGTGACTTATATTGAAAACGCAGAGTCAAGGGAATCCTACTGAACACGCGTTGACGTAATCACGTGACACATGATGTGTTAACGTGCTGTACGTGCGTGTGTCCTTCGATGGGCAAGCGGCCTCTAGTGGCGCGCTGAATTGTCATTGCGCTGAGTTATCTTGTGCTAAATTGTCTGGCGCTGAGTTGTCGCTGCGCTCAATTGTCTTGCGCTCAAATGTCTTACGCTCGGTTGTCTTTGCGCTCCCTTGTCTTAACGCTCAATTGTCTTTGCGCTGAGTTGTCTGCGCGATTTTGTCCGCGGGCGATTGTCTTGCACGCTTTTGACCTGTCACCGTTTTTCAATTTGCCGATTCTGAGTTTACGTCACTCATTGTATTTGTTTCTATTTGGTCTTTTTACTACTGTTATGCTGTTAACAAAACTGTAAGTATTAGGTTGAATTGTACTTAGTGTATACCTACCTCCTTGGGTGAATATCCTTCACAAAGGTGGTTATTAAATGCAAATAAAAAAATGGAAGAAACTTTGGGACGCTTCTGAGGGAAACTGAGTAATGTAGTGGGCAAATGCACAACAGACGAAGATTCAGTGCCCGACAACATGATGCACGACCTACTCCTACTGGAGCGATGGTCTAGGACATGGCAACTCAACTTCAATGCCAAAAAAGGCAAAGTTATGCACCTGGGCAGCCAGAATCCATGCAAGTCTTATACCCTTAATGGCGAGATCCTAGCAAAAACGGTAGCAGAACGAGACTTGGGGGTAATCGTCAGTGAGGACATGAAGTCTGCCAATCAAGTGGAGCAGGCTTCGTCCAAGGCAAGACAAATCATGGGCTGCATACGAAGGGGTTTCGTCAGTCGTAAGGCGGAAGTCATTATGCTATTGTATAGATCTATGGTGAGGCCCCACCTGGAGTACTGTGTGCAATTCTGGAGGCCGCATTATCGCAAGGATGTGCTGAGACTGGAGTCGGTGCAAAGAATGGCCACCCGGATGGTCTCGGGACTCAAGGATCTACCATACGAAAAACGGCTTGACAAATTACAGCTATACTCGCTCGAGGAGCGCAGAGAGAGGGGGGACATGATCGAGACGTTCAAGTATCTTACGGGCCGCATCGAGGCGGAGGAAGATATCTTCTTTTTCAAGGGTCCCACGACAACAAGAGGGCATCCGTTGAAAATCAGGGGCGGGAAACTACGAGGTGACACCAGGAAATTCTTTTTCACTGAAAGAGTGGTTGATCGCTGGAATAGTCTTCCACTACAGGTGATTGAGGCCAGCAGCGTGCCTGATTTTAAGGCCAAATGGGATCGGCACATGGGATCTATTCACAGGGCAAAGGTAGGGGAGGGACATTAGGGTGGGCAGACTAGATGGGCCGTGGGCCCTTATCTGCCGTCTATTTCTATGTTTTCTATGTTTCTATGAAACTAACCTGGAAGTGGGTTTGTTCTGCAGTCCTTCAGTATCTCTCTTGTTTCTCCTTACACACTGCCCTGAGAATTCCATCCCTTAGATAAGTTGGTTTTATCTTCACCCTTTTCATCCACTGCCAATTACGGTGTCAGGTCAAAAGCACGCCGGGACAAAGGCGCGCGCAGACAATTGAGCGCAGCGCGGAGGTGCGCGCTGCAGAAAATTACTGTTTTTATGGCTCCAACGGGGGGGGGGCGGGGGGGAACCCCCCCACTTTACTTAATAGAGATCGCGCCGCGTTGTAGGGGCGTGTTGGGGGTTGTAACCCCCCCCCATTTTACTGAAAACTTCACTTTTTCCCTGTTTTTAGGGAAAAAGTTAAGTTTACAGTAAAATGTGGAGGGTTACAACCCCCCCAAACCCCCCACAACGCCGGCGCGATCTCTATTAAGTAAACTGGGGGGGGGGGCTCCCCAACAAAATCCCCCGTCGGAGCCCCTAAAAACTGTAATTTTCTTCGGTGCACGCCTCCGTCTTGCGCTCAGTTGTCGGCGCGCGCCTTTGTCTTTCGCTGAGTTGTCTATGAACCGCCAATTCCAGACTTCGTTCTTTTCATCTCGCGGCCCCAAATGCCTGAAATAGGCAACCTAGGTCTTTGGCTCACGCCCCTTCCCTTGTTCATTTAACTCATAACCAGTGTTCCCGCTAAGCTGCGCTGGCGTGCGCTGGCGCACAAAATATTACATCGCAGTGCACAAGTTTCTCGTCACAGCGCACACACGTGCTTGCAGGCAGGCGAGCTGGCAGTCCATGTAACGCGTCGCAAAGGTAAGGGGAGGCTGGGGGAGGAATCGGACGTCGGGGTGGGGGTGTTTTAATGTATTTATACTTATTTAATTTAGCGTGTAGGCCTAAAACTTTGACAACATATTTATTTGGCTCATAACTTGCTGGCGCCCGATATTTTTAGCTCACAGTGAAAAAAGTTTGCTCACAACACCCGCCCGCTTAGAGGGAATACTGCTCATAACCCTCTGCTCAGCACCCTAGCCAGCAGGTTAACCATCCCCTCTAACTGTAACCCCTACCCTGGCATCCTATTTGTCTGACTTGATAGATTGTGAGCTCATTCGAGCAGGGACTGTCTTCTTCGTGACTCTGTAAAGCACTGTGTACGTCTGGTAGTGCTTTAGCAATATAATTTAATAGTAGTACTAGTAATAGCCCCACAGGGGAGATTTCCTGCCTTTGGTTTTAGTTGCTGTAAATCCAGTGGTCTCCAATGTGGGGCCCCAGGGATGCCTGCAGCACCCCCCCCCCCCCCCCCCCGAGTCTTGCGACCCTCAAACAGTTGGCTGAAATGCTCTTCAGATCCTCTAAATATGTGAATTTCAATCTTGCATACCTGATATAGACACTATGCTTAAATCTTTGATTGATTTTTCAATTTAAATTTCAAGAATTACACTTGTACAGAAAGCAATAATAGAATAGATATCAAATACAATGCACATATAACTCATAAGTTAAACAAATTTACTATTTATGCTCAAGTCCTCAACTTAGGATCCAAGAATCAAAGAGAAATTGGCGAAATAATAAAGAAAAATAATGATAATACATAAGAAACTGAGAGCTATAGCAGTGAAATGAGGTCATCAATAATCAAGTTATAGGGCTCAAAGATTATTTGCTTTCAGATGAGACATTGCCACAAAGTTTCTGATATAGACACTATAAACAGTCTCCTAAGTGGGTTACTCAGGTGTTTCATTTATGAAATTTGCTCCTGTTGACAATCCAAAATAAAGTGAGTTTTTAAACTATATCCTTGAATTGGTGTAGAATCAATATTAGTGTTCATTTTTAAATATTTAATACCTAGTCTGAATAAGCAGGTTAAGGCGACTTACAAAATTAGTAGTCTGTGTAAACTTGAAATCTTTTGGTGGCCCTTGGAGCTTTCTTGTAGTCACACTGCGGTCCTTTAATGAAAAAGGTTAGATACCACTTCTGGAATCCTTCTCTGAGACTAGGAATCTTTCCTTCTGCCCTGCTGAATCCCAGCTCTGGCCGATTCCTGATGGTGATGCAGAAAGTACTGAGTATGTTTCTGACTTGTATTTCAGATATGGGTGACGTTTGATGACATCGCTGTCTCTTTCTCCCAGGAGGAGTGGGAGTATTTAGATGAAGGACAGAAGGAGCTTTATAGGGAGGTGATGAAGGAGAATTATGAAACCCTGATCTCGCTGGGTAAGGGATAATTTTACATTTTTATAAGCAGTACTGGGACACTGTTATAAAAACAGTTCTAGGTACAAGTATGATTGTCTTGTGGTGTGATTTGGTGAGAATGGGAGTGCTGCACAGATCACGTTGTAGTCTCTCAGAAATGCACATGTTGGGGACAATGAGCAGAGGTGAGAATAGGGTTCACCTGATTTGGAGCTAATAGAGCACCAGGGGGATGAAGATTTAGTGCATAATGAATGGGTGGCTTGAGTACTGTGCTTAAATCGGACTTTTTTGCACCCTGGGCAGATATTTGCTCCCTTGAGGTTTGAGTAGCTGCTTCAAAACAACACTTTCCCTTTTGGTGCCAGAGATAAGAACATCAGAATAGCCTTACTAGGTCAAACCAAAGGTCCATCAAGCCCAGTAGCCCGTTCTCACGGTGGTCAATCCAGGACCCTAGTACCTGGCCAAACCCAAGGAGTAGCAACATTCCAGCATCTCAAAGTATAGCAAGATTCCGGAACCCCAATGAGAGCAACATTCCAGAGCTGAGATTGTGATGTCATAATACCTCATTCCACCAATGCCTCATAGTCAACCTCATCAGTGATGTTACAATGGCTTAATGGTCCTATACTTGGCTCCCGTAAGAAAATAAGAATAGCCTTACTGGGTCAGACCAATGGTCCATCATGTCCAGTAGCCCGTTCTCACGGTGGCAAATCCAGGTCCCTAGTACCTGGCCAAAGCCCAAGGAGTAGCAACATTCCAGCATCTCAAAGAATAGCAAGATTCCGGAACCCCAAGGAGAGCAACATTCCAGAGCTGAGATTGTGATGTCATAATACCTCATTCCACCAATGCCTAAGAGCCAGCCTCAGCAGTGATGTTACAATGGCTTGATTGTCCTATACTTGGCTCACGTAAGAACATAAGAATAGCCTGGGTCAGACCAATGGTCCATCAAGCCCAGTAGCCCATTCTCATGGTGGCCAATCCAGGTCCCTAGTACCTGGCCAAAACCCAAGGAGTAGCAACATTCCAGCATCTCAAAGTATAGCAAGATTCCGGAACCCCAATGAAAGCAACATTCCAGAGCTGAGATTGTGATGTCATAATGCCTCAGAGCCACCCTCATCAGTGATGTCACAATGGCTTAATTGTCCTATACTTGGCTCACGTAAGAACATAAGAATAGCCTGGGTCAGACCAACGGTCCATCAAGCCCAGTAGCCCATCCTCATGGTGGCGCAAGCTGCACTGCCTCCAACCATTGCTCCAAGCTGCACGTTCTGGTCCGTTGCCCGCCTCTCTGCTGTAACCTCACGCAAGTGCTTTCCTGGGTCTGCACGCGATTGGCCTCCACCTCACAATCGCGTACAGATGCAGGAAAGCGTTTGCGTGAAGTTACAGCAACCCCCGGACACTTGTGGAGTGGATGAGGGCCTCAAAATAGTACCTGGCGGGCCGCATGTGGACCTCTGGCCGCGAGTTTGAGACTGCTGGTCTAGATGGACCATCGGTCTGCCCCAGTATGGCTAGTCCTATGTTCTTATATACAAGCTGCAAAAACAAAAAAAAGAAGAAATACGTAAATTTAGAACTGAAAAGCAATCCTCAGTGCATTTGTGAAGGTAATCTCTGAAGTGGGTAGGTCTTAACGGCATCTTTATGGAAGGTGTGGCTCACTCATAGAGCTGCTCCTCTACGCCCAGAGGTTGTGAGATCAAATACTGGTGCTGCTCCTTTTGACCCTGGGCAAGTCACTTAATCCAGAGCAAACAAAACAGAACTGCAGATCTGTACAAGACGAAGGCAAAATTTATTGTGACAAAATAATTATATGCAAACCCTTTCACCAATCAAGGGACCCGACACGGTCCGTGTTTCGGACAAACCTTCGTCAGGGGTCCGTGGTAAAAAAGGAAAACAAAAAAAGTCACAAAAATTGTAGAGTAGCAGCAAGGTATAAGCGATGTCAATAGCTGGCTCATTGCAGTTAGTGGATATTGACATCGCTTATACCTTGCTGCTACTCTACAATTTTTGTGACTTTTTTTGTTTTCCTTTTTTACCATGGACCCCTGACGAAGGTTTGTCCGAAACACAGACCTGTCGGGTCCCTTGATTGGTAAAAGGGTTTGCATATAATTATTTTGTCACAATAAATTTTGCCTACGTCTTGTACAGATCTGCAGTTCTGTTTTGTTTGCTCTTGGCTGGTTTTCTACTGCAGATTAGGTTGGGACCTCCCTTCTCTTCTTGTTTTGCTGCCAAGTCACTTAATCCTTCAGTGCCCAGCCCTTTGAATGTCAGCTTTGCATGCCAAAGCCACAGAAAGGCAGTATACATGTCCCCCGTTCCCTTTCATCAAGCTCAGTATCCTGTTTCCAACAGTGGCTAATCCAGGTCACAAGTACCTGGCAGAAACCCAGAGTAGCAACATTCTAGAGCTCAGATTACGATGTCATAATGGGACAGATTGAAGGGGTGGCTCACTGGCAGAGCCGCTGCCTCTGCCCCCAGAGGTTACATAGTAGATGACGGCAGATAAAGACCCGAATGGTCCATCCAGTCTGCCCAACCTGATTCAATTTAAATTTTTTTTTTTTTCTTCTTAGCTATTTCTGGGCAAGAATCCAAAGCTTTACCCGGTACTGTGCTTGGATTCCAACTGCCAAAATCTCTGTTAAGACTTACTCCAGCCCATCTACACCCTCCCAGCCATTGAAGCCCTCCCCTGCCCATCCTCCTCCAAACGGCCATGCACAGACACAGACCGTACAAGTCTGCCCAGTAACTGGCCTTAGTTCAATCTTTAATCTTATTTTCTGATTCTAAATCTTCTGTGTTCATCCCACGCTTCTTTGAACTCAGTCACAGTTTTACTCTCCACCACCTCTCTCGGGAGCGCATTCCAGGCATCCACCACCCTCTCCGTAAAGTAGAATTTCCTAACATTGCCTTTGAATCTATCACCCCTCAACCTCAAATTATGTCCTCTGGTTTTACCATTTTCCTTTCTCTGGAAAAGTTGTGAGATCAAATCCCGGTGCTGCTCCTCGTGATCCTGGGCAAATCCTCCACTGCCCTCCGCTTTGAATGAACGCCAAAGCCACAAAAAGGCAGTATACAAGTCGCCATTCCCTTCACCTACTGCTGGCAAGTTTCCTCCAGAAAGAGAGATGGGAAAATGGTCTGGGCTTCCTGCCCTTTCTCTGAGCAGGCTCAGTGTGTTTGTTTTGCCTTATTCCAGATGTTCTGGATGCATATTGTATAAAGGATATTGAGGCTGCACTATGTAAAGTGGAAACTAGACTATAAAAATCAGTGCAGAAGATTGATTTTTTCCCCCAAAATTTGCAGGGCTCCAAGACCGTTTCTTTTTAATGTAAAGGTTTGAAAGTTCTGTTCAACGAGGCTGGTGAAATCCTTGATGCTGTAAATTTGTCCAAATCTTGAATTTGAGGGAATCAGACCCTGAATGAGTTTGGGGAACCTAACGTAGTTTTCTTACCCCCGAAACAGGCTCTCCAGCTGTCGCCCCCGAGATTATATCCTACATTGAACGAGGGGAAGAGCCATACGTCAGGGATGAGTCCAGATTAGGAGAGAGAGCAACTGGGGAAAGCAGCTGCTCAGGTGAGTGCTGTAACAAGAGGGACTGGGGAAAAGCTGCCGAGATCAAGGGCTTGTCTTTGGAGCAAGTGTGAGATACTTAGGGGTCTTCAGATGGCAGAAAGATCCATTTTAACAACAGAATCAAATCCACACTGACAAATTCCACCGTAGAAGGAAGAAATTGAAATTCAACCACCTGATGTAACTAAGTGTATGTCCCCTGCCCGAGGAGCTGACGGCTTCGTTCACAGTGCAGAAGAGGTTTTGTGCATTATCACTAGCCCTGTACAAAGCCTTGTCTTGGACATCAGCACGGGGCAGATTTAAACCCACACTAATAAGTTAAGTTGGCTATTCCATACCAATGCAGAGAAAGTGTAGAAGGGTTAGCCCGGGGTCCCGCAAACTTTTTCAAGCCGCGGCATCCCAAACGTAGAGGCCGCGGCCTGAGGCGTCCGGAAGTGCGTGGACATTGCCACGATAATATCTCCGCACACGCGAAGGCCCTCCAGACAGGCCCGGAGACGCCAGCGGGAGATGCCAGCAGGGACGAGGGTTGGAGAGAAGGAGAGGTGTTGGCCGATTGCCTACAGGATGCGCCTCTCCTCCTCCCCAGCATGCCACAGCACATAGTTTGTGATACACGGGGTTAGCCTAAACCTCTGCCTGGCGTTTGTGAGGGTGAATGCCTGTTTCTCCATACCAACCTGAAAGGTTTTGTTTGGCCTCCGTGAAAAACATGAGCTACAAAGAGGGGGGAAGGGGAGGTGGGTTGGAGGAACAACATGTAGTTTTTGTTTATTTAATTTGATTTAGATCCTGTCCTGCCCAAAGAACCCAGAAAGGGTTACATGGTTAACATACAGAACAGTTAGCAAACAAGACACATAACAATAACAAGGAACAGAAGATTAAGGCAATAGGGTACAGTGGGATGTGGCTAGTTCAATTGTTTTGGGTTAGCAGACACTTGGAGCCTGAAGCGCGCACAGGGAGAGAGTTCTGTTGTAGGATGTCCCCAGGTCTCTGCAGAAAACATTTGGGTATCAGCACATGAGGCAAATTGCTATTCTGTGTGTATTGTAAGAAATTGTATGTGCAAAACAGCAGTCCAGCACCTGTGCAGATGTGTTCTGCTGCTTGCGGATCGGCCGCAAGGGGCAAGCACAAGCAGCAAGAGAGGTGGGGGGCAGCGAAGGTTGACCAGGAGGGAGGAGGAGGTTATCCAGCACAGAGAGAGAATTCAAAAGCTATTCTTATCCCTGTGTGGAGTGGAGACAAATAAGAACATAAGAATAGCCTTACTGGGTCAGACCAGTAGCCCGTTCTCATGGTGGCCAATCCAGGACTTGCAACATTGCAGAGCTGAGATTGTGATGTCATAATGCCTCATTCCACCAATGCCCAAGATCCAGCCTCATCAGTGATGTCACAATGGCTTGATTGTCCTATACTTGGCTCGCAAAAGAACAGCCATATTGGGTCAGATTAATGGTCCATCAAGCCCAGTGGCTAATCCAGGTCACTAGTACCTGGCCAAAACCCAAGGACTTGCAACATTGCAGAACTGAGATTGTGATGTCATAATGCCTCATTCCACCAATGCCCAAGATCCAGCCTCATCAGTGATATCACAATGGCTTGATTGTCCTATACTTGGCTCGCATAAGAACAGCCATACTGGGTCAGACTAATGGTCCATCAAGCTCGGTGGCCAATCCAGGTCACTAGTACCTGGTAAAAACCTAAATAGTAACAACGTTCCATGCTACTGATCCAGGGCAAGCAGTGGCTTCCCCCATGTCTCTCAATAACAGATGATAAGAACATAAGAATAGCCTTTTGGGGTCAGACCAATGGCCATGGTTCAACAGGACTCTGGATCAGGGGTCATTACTTCGTTGTGGAAGAAATTCCCTAGTAAGCACAGATTATAACATATTCCGAGCTCATACCTCTAACTCTTTACACTGTGCCAAACGTTAAGTGCCACTTTGGCATATAACTTTCATGCTAAAAAGGCAGTTAAACGTGCCACAACGTGGGCGATATGCTAGATGGGCTCATAAATGCACCACGAGATAGCATCTAAGAGCGATAGTTCAAAGGGTAAGTGTGAGGGGGTGTTTTGCAAATAGGTGGGGCATAAGCGGGCTATGGGCGAGTCCTGTACTTACATGCAACACCTATAGATTACTGTCATTTATGTCTGCAAGTGGTGACATTTACACCAGCTACTGTTATGGCTTAAGTGTTTGCGCCTAAAAGTTGGCATTTGTGCTAGTATTCTAGAACAGATTTGAAGCGCAAAATTGCCATTATAGAAAACCAGCCTAGCACGCGGGAGTTTTGGCCCCTTTTAGAGATCCGACTTAACTCTACACGCTGCTATTTCCAAGGAACGTCTCATGAACTTGCACCGACTGGAGATAAATGCTTCAAAATTGCTTTGCAAATAGGAAACTGACCAATTCTTAAGCCACACATGAAAAATCCTGGTGCCACATAACCTATCCTTACTCTTTTTTTTTTTGAAATTTAAATTTTTATTGTAAAGTTTTTCCATAAAATACAACAGACAATATCCATCAACCTTCAGGTACAGCAATAGATTAGACATCAACTACTAAGAATGCTCAATATACAAAAAAGAATGCACATTTTCCCTACAATTTTCACCCCAAGAACCCCCCCTCCTCCTCCCCCCCGCTAATTCAACCCCCACTCCCAACCCCCATTGAAACCCCCCCCCCCCCAGAACTCCCGCTCACCATCCTGTGAGCCAGCTAGGCAGAAAGAACTCGGGAACCCCTACAAAGCATCCAATAAGGCTCTAATTTTGATCCAAGTCAAAGAACGTGTCAGGAACTTATGGCGACGCATAGCCACCGCCAGCTCCATTCTCCCAATGGACAAAAATCTAGTGGTCCAGTCTGAGATGGAGGGAGCAACTTTATTTTTCCAGTGATTAGCTATGAGGCCTATCCTTACTCTTATTATACACTGGGTACATCTTAGAAACCACTGCTGTGCTCTAACTCATAAGTAATATCTTCTGTTTATATCCAGCAGATCTTCAGCTCTCACAAGAATGGAAGAGAGTAAAGAATCGAGGAGAAGGTCTTGTAGAAATAGAAGAAATCAAAACACAATCGGAAAATGTCTGTGAGAATATTTCCCAGAGCCCTGAGAAGATTAACACAAAGAGTTGTGAGCAGGAATCAAAGGAACAGAGAGACCTTGCAGAAGACACAACAGATGGAGTCACTAAGTGTGAGAGAAACGACGGGGAGCTCAGTAACATCGCTGAGGACCAGACGAGACCCTTCATTAATAATAGCGATAAAGTGACTTCTAAATTCCAGGAAAGGAAAGGGAGAAAACACCAGAATGCATTCACAAGTATTGCATCTAAGAGGAGCATCAACTTTATTTCTCCTAAATGTAGTAAGAGCTTCCCATTGTTTTCAGAACTCCAGATGCACACAACGAATCATGAAAATGAGAAACCACTTACATCTACCGAGTGTAATAAAAGCTTCAGTCAGCTTTCAGCTGTAAAAATTCACCAACAGACCCACACAGCAGTCAAACCACTTACATGTACTGAATGTAATAAAAGCTTCACTTGGCTTTCAGATCTAAAATTTCACCAGAAGATTCACACAGGAGAGAAACCGTTTACATGTACGGAGTGTAAGAATAGTTTCACTCGGCTTGCAAGTCTAAAAAGACACCAAGGGATTCACATAGGTCACAAACCGTTTACATGTACTGAGTGTAATAAAGGCTTCACTCGACTTTCATATCTAAACGTTCACCAGAAGATTCACACAGGTGATAAACCATTTACATGTACTGAGTGTAATAAAGGCTTCACTCGGCTTTCACATCTAAAAAGACACAAGATGATCCACAGATACAAACCGTTTACATGTACTGCGTGTAATAAAAGTTTCAGTTTGCTTTCAACTCTAAAAATTCACCAACAAACCCACACAACAGTCAAACAATTTACATGTACTGAATGTAATAAAAACTTCACTCGACTTTCAGTTCTAAAATATCACCAGAAGATTCACACAGGAGACAAGCCTTTTATATGTAGGGAGTGTAATAAAAGTTTTACTTGGCCTTCAAATCTAAAATTTCACCAGAAGATTCACACAGGAGATAAACCATTTATATGTACTGAATGTAATAAAGGCTTCACTCGGCTTTCACATCTAAAAAGACACACGATGATCCACAGAGGGTACAAACCATTTACATGTACCGAGTGTAATAAAAGTTTCACTCAGCATTCAAATCTAAAAATTCACCAGAGAATCCACACGGGCAATAAACCATATACATGTACTGAGTGTAATAAAAGTTTCACTCAGGTTTCAGGTCTAAAATTTCATGAAAAGATTCACACAGGAGACAAACCATTTACATGTATTGAGTGTAATAAACGCTTCAGTCGGCTTTCATATCTAAAAGTTCACGAGCAGACCCACACAGCAGTCAAACCATTTACATGTACTGAGTGTAATAAATGCTTCACCCAAATTTCAGGTCTAAAAAGACACCAAATGATCCACACAGGGCACAAACCATTTACATGTACTGAGTGTAATAAAAGCTTCACTCGGCTTTCACATCTACAAAGACACAAAATGATCCATACAGGGTACAAACCTTTTACATGTAGTGTATGTAATAAAAACTTCTCTCAGCTTTCAAATCTAAAAACTCATCAAATGATACTTAAGAGCTGCCATACTGGGACAGACCGAAGGTCTAACGGCTCAGTATCTTATTTCCAAAAGAGGCCAACCCAGGTCACAAGTACCTAGCAAGGTCCCAAAGAGTAAAAATAGATTTCAAGCTGCTTATCCATCTTAGGGCCCCTTTTACTAAGATGCGGTAGCGATACTACCATGGTTAAATGCACTGAAGCCCATAAGAATTGAATGGGCTTCTATGCATTTTAGGAAATTATCCAAACCTTTTTATACCCTGCTAAGCTAACTACTTTCACCACATTCTCTGGCAACAAATTCAAGAGTTTAATTACATGTTGAGCGAAGAAATATTTTCTCTAGTTTGTTTTAAATCTTTTACCTAGTAGCTTCATTGTATGCCCTCTAGTCCTGGTGTTTTTGGAAAGAGTCAACAAGCAATCCCAATTGTCTAGATTGAATGTCTCGCCTAGAAAAGAGCTTACCAGGGTAAATACATAATCTTTTTTTACCTTTGATACATCAGGAAATGATATCACCTTCTGACTACAAAAAGTAACTCCTGTCATAAAAATGGTAGAACAATTGTATGAATAAAATCATAGAAAAATATGCTTTAAGAACAGAAATTTTATCCAGTTCTGCTTCAATGGAAACCAGTAATGTCACTCTTGTGGAAATAATATTCTGAGAAGACATCTTGTTATGCTATGTTAACTACACTTGTTATACAGTGTTTGTCATACTATGTTTAAAGATCAAAAAAAGGTGGATCACTTGATTATTACATATAATGTAAATTCTAAAACAGAGGAGAAAAGACCTCAAAAAACCCCTGGAAAATGATCAAACAGACCATAGCCAATTGGGGTTGGTTTTCATCACCGGTCAAAAACCTCTGTGCAATATTTTTATGTGATTTTAATTCTTTATCTGATATATATATTTTTTTAATTTGCCAAAACTTTTTAATTTACCAAAAAATTTATTCTATCAGAATCACTCTTCATTTCAGTTGAGCATAATAAACCAGCAGCTCTATATAAGTTTCAAAATTAATGAAATATATAGCTTTTAGATGTCAAGCACTTATCTTAGTGACCCGACGGAGGTCCCATCCATTTCGCTCTAACGGGCTTCTTCGGGGGTAATAATAGAGCTTGGATAGTGCCGGTATGCAATAATTTGTCAAATTGCTCACATGTTCCGTGAGAACGCTAAATGCTCATAGTTCAGAGCTGAGATTGTGATGTCATAATGCCTCATTCCACAGTGCCTCAGAGCCAACCTCATCAGTGATGTTACAATGGCTTGATCGTCCTATACTTGGCACTGCCATATTGGATCAGCCCAATGATCCATCAAGCCTAGTAGCCTGTTCTCACGATAGCCAATCCAGGTCACTAGTATCCGGCCAAAACCCAAGGAGTAGCAACATTCCGTGCTACCGATCCAGGGCAAGCAGAGGCTTCCCCCATGTCTTAATAACAGACTATGGACTTTTCCTCCAGGAATTTGTCCAAACCTGTGTCCTGTATATGGTAAGACAGATCTAGATGGGCTGGAGTAGGTTTTGACAGCAACTCCGGTAGCTGGAAAGTAGAATCGGCACAGAGCAGACTTTTTTCCCTTTTTTTAAGTCCAAACCCTGAAAATTGCAAGGATGAATCAGAAGTTAAGAATATGTATTCATATTGTCTTGAGTACAGGTCTTGCATATTTCAGGGGGAGAGGAGAACATCTTACTAGTGGAACTTAGCAAGTAAAATGTAATAACATACTGGATTGTTGAATGTTGCCTTGAGAACAAATGTGACCGTTGGGCAGACCGGATGGACCATGCAGGTCTCTTTATCTGTCGTCATTTACTATGTTACAGGGAAACCAGACTCCTTCCACAATATTTCTCCTACTCCTTCATCTTCGTAGGGGATCCTGCCTCCCCTTCCAGATGAGAGCAGGATGAGCCCTACTGCCAGGGAAAGCAAGTCTGCTCAGCGGGCTGATTCTGCAGTATCCCAGGTTAGAAAGCCACAGCTGTGTTGTCGAGGCCGGATGCACAATGCTCCGACAACACAGTAATAAGTACCATGTTGAGACCAAGTTTAATTTACAGGGTGATGCTCAGCACCATAGCATGCAAATTATATGCATGCTATTTGTGCGGAGCAGCCCTTGTAAAAGAGAGAGGAACTGTGTTTGTCACCTGCTCAGAAGAGCAAAGGGGTAGGGCACATCTCTCCCCCCCCCCATCGCTCCTGTCAGCTCTTTCACTGTTCTGTGTGTGTGAGGTGGGGAGAGTTCTGCTTCTCTCGCCTGCTGCTCTCCCTGCCAGCTCATCTGATCAGGGCCCCAGAGCACTGAGCAACTGAGTCGGCAGGGGAGAGCAGCTGTAGCAGAAGAAAAAAAAAGGCTCAGCTCCTGACCTGCTGGAAAATTTTGCCAGTAAAAAGTGGATGCTTGATTTTGAATATTACACAATATGCTCATTATAATATGATTGAGCTCCTTATAATTAAGGTTACCAGATGTCCGGGTTTGCCTGAATATGCCTTCTTTTTGAGGACTCTGTCAGGCATTCGGGCAGCATTTTTATTTTTCTAATTTTGATTTGGCAACGGCAAGAGAAGAAATACGCATGGGGCCATTCTGCTGAAGTGCGCTCTGTGTCTGTCGGCTGTGCCTGGAACAGGAATCGACATCAGAGGGGGCAGAGGACCGGCACAGCCGACAGTGTGGACCTCAGAAGAGCGGTCCCACATCGGAAGCAGGAGAGAATGGAAGCCAAGGAAGTAACATGGGAAAAGGGTTAGTGAGCACTGGACCGAAGAGTAGGAAAAATGAGTAGATGCTGGATAGAAGGATGGGGGGAGAGTGGGTCATACTAAATGGAAGGATGGGAGATAAAAAAGGGACCCTGAATGGAAAAGGGATAGAGTGGGGATGCTGGATGGAAGGATGGGGAAGGGGGCACGCTATATGGAAGGATAGGAGAGAAAAAGGGGGCATGCTGGATGGAAGGTTAGGGAGAGACAGAGGGGAGACACTGGATGGAAGTGAGGAGAGACCCAAAAGAGAGAGGGACGACAATAGATGGAAGTGGGAAGAGAGAGAGAAGGACATGATGAATGGAGTTCGTGAGAAACTGGGGAATAAGAGAAGGGGGAATGAGAGGTGTCATGCGAGAGGAAAGAGAAAGTTGTAAGCAGACAGTAAAAAGAGGGAAATTGAAGACTATATAGTAAGAATGAATGGAGAAGAAGAAAACTAAATTGAAGAATGCTAAGAGGGGGAACCCCCCCCTCCTCCCCAATGTTAGAGAAAGATGTAGTCATGGAGGAGATGAAGAAGACAGGTGAGAGAAAAATTACAATTGGACGCAAAAACCTGGCATGAGGGTTGATAAGACAGAAAGCGGAGACTGGGACCAACATGATTAGAAAAATTAGACGGCTAGAGAAAGGTAGACAAAAAGAATTGTATTTTTAAAATTTTGAATAAAGTACAATACTCACAACTGAAAGTCTGATATCACGGGGAGAGGGTGAGGGGCAGTGCAAGAAAGGATGGGGGGGGGAGCAAGTCGCACAGAGGGCACAGTTATAGCTTGCTGGGGTCCTGACTGCCAGCAGCCGTCTAGAGAGGGGAGGGGCTGGGGGCGGGGCCTTTCTTGTCTTCGTAACTATGGTAACCCTACTTGTCATGCACTGTATAGAACTTTTCGGTGGCTGCTCCCGGGAGTTACCCTTTTGAGAGCTGGAAGCTGAGCTTCCGCGCCAGAGAGATTGGGTTTCGGAGTCTTCCCAGCTTTAGTTTTGAGCCTCAGAGACAGAATAAAAAGGGGTGGGGTGGGGGTGGGGGAGGGGGAGGGGTATCTCTTCCCCGACCAGAAGCCCCTGCAGGCATTTCCCCTCTCTCTGCTTTTGCAGTATTATAAATAAAGGTGGGGCTCTTCCTCTAGACGAGGGGCTGTCTCTGCGGTAGGAAACGAGAAAAGCAGAAGTTGAAATTTGGGAAGATGGACGGCGACGCGGTTTCCTTCCGGGCACGCACCGATGACATCACAAACGGGGCGGAGCTTCACCGGAAGGCCGCTGGCTCACATCTCCTAGCGGCAAAGCTTCACGCAGACGTCTCTTCTTCTTGGTTCAATCCCTTGTTGGCGACGATTGGTCAGAATGGGCCGTGGCGCGGGGAGAGGAGGAGGAGTTTGAGCTTTGTCCCGCCCCGCTGCGCCATCCCCAGCCCTGGGCTCCTCCCTCCTTTCCACACCCTCCAAAGGAGCAGCTCCGCGATTGGCAGGTGCATCTCAGCTCTGTACAAGCTCCGCCCCTCCCAGAAGGAGGCGGAGACTCTGCAGCCCTAGGGTGGTTTTGCTCCTTTTTGATGTCATCCGTCTGCGAACAGCAGGCGCGAGCGTGGGCCGTTGTTTTGGTCCTTTCTCGGTTTCTGCCCTCCTCTCCCTCCCTCGTTTGCAAGAGACAAATCCTGAGCCAGAAAAAGAGCCTCCCATTCAGGGGAAAATGCCGCAAGAAGCAGTGCATGCAACAGGGTATATAATAACACTGGTCTTTAAGCCCCTTACATTAAATTAAGGGGTGCTAGAATAGATCTGTCTGTCTGTCTTTCTCTCTCTCTCTTTGGCCACTGTCTGTCTCTCTGGCCCCCTGTCTGTCTTTCTTTCTCTCTCTCCTTGGCCGCTGTCTGTCTTTTTTTTTCTTTGGCCACTGTCTGTCTTTCTGGCCCCCTGTCTGTCTTTCTTTCTCTCTCTCTCCTTGGCCACTGTCTATCTTTTTTTTCTTTGGCTCTCTTTGGCCACTGTCTGTCTTTCTGACCCTCTCTCTCTCTCTCTCTCCTTGGCAGCTGTCAGAATTTTTTTTTTCTTTGGCTCGCTTTGGCCACTGTCTGTCTGTATCTCTCCTTGGCCCCCTGTCTATCTTTCTTTCTCTCTCTCTCCCCTTGGCCGCTGTCTGTCTTTTTATCCTTTGGCTCTCTTTGGCCACTGTCTGTCTCTCTGTCTGTGTGTCTCTCCTTGGCCCCCTGTCTGTCTTTCTCTCTCTCCTTGGCCGCTGTCAGTCTTTTTTTTCTTTGGCCACTGTCTGTCTCTCTGTCTGTCTCTCTGGCCCTCTGTCTGTCTGTGTCTCTCCTTGGCCCCTTGTATGTCTTTCTTTCTTTCTTTCTTTCTTTCTCTCTCTCTCTCCTTGGCTGCTGTCTGTCTGGGTTTTGGTCAGGTACTAGTGACCTAGATTGGCCACCGTGAGAACGGGCTACTGGGCTTGATGGAACATTGGTCTGACCCAATGAGGCTATTCTTATATTCTTAATTGCTCTAAACCAAGGACCATCTTGTCATTTTACAAATCTGTAGTGTGTGAGGAAAAAAAACAACTTCAACAAATGGTTTGCAAATAACCAGACCAATTCTTAAGCCAGACAGAGAAAATCCCAGTGTGAGATTATTAGTCCTTCTTATTATACACAGATAATATATTAGAACCCACCACTGTCTTCTGGCACATGATTAATACCTTCTGTTTATATCCAATAGATCATCACATCGCACAAGAAAGGAAGAGAGAAAAAAAGCTGAAAAGGATTAGGTCCCAATTCCTACCCCATACATTCTCTGCCATTTGGAAGTCAGGTGCACCTGGGGACATATCTTAAAGACCAGAAATCATCTTACAAAAACATGTCCAATTTTATTATGAGCTTTACATCTCTTTTATATCATTCTACATGAATCAGTGTTGTCAGCATGTGTCGTAAACACAAACCATATATGGACACAGGTCACATGAAACTTTAAAGAAATCAGCATTTTTTCTATCTCAAGACTGGAGTCCAAAAGGTCAGAAGAGCCTTGGCCAGCAAAGCCTCTTCTGTTTGCAAATACGGCTTATAAAAACAATTGAAGTCACTCACAACAAGATAAGATCATATCTTTTCAAACATAAATGTCCTTGTACTGTTTTTCAGCAAGAGAAGGCAAACAGAGTCTGGATTTACAGCTTTAAACACATTCCATGGAAAACTACAAGATGTGTCCCTTCAAAAGCCAGGAGAAGATCCTGTAGAAATGGAACAACTGCAAGGACAATTGGAAAATGTCTGTGAGAATATTTCCCAGGGAAGTGAGAGGATTAACACAAATTGTAAGCAGGAATCAAAGGACCAAAGAGACCCTGCAGGAGACTCAAGTGATGGACACCTAGCAGAGAGACCCTTCCAGATTAGTAATAGTGATAAAGTAACTTCTGAACTCCAGCATGGCAAGAGGAAAGGAAAAACCCACCACATCTGGACATAGGTACGATGAGCGAGGTGATTAAATTTATGGACAATATGAAGTTATTCAGAGTAGTGAAGACGCAGGGGGATTGCAAAGATCTGCAACGTGACATAATCAGACTCAAGGAATGGGCATCGACATGGCAGATGAGGTTCAACGTGGATAAGTGTAAAATGATGCATGTCGGTAACAAAAATCTCATGCATGAATATAGGATGTCTGGGGCGGTACTTGGAGAGAGCTCCCAGGAAAGGGACTTGAGAGTTCTGATCGAGAAGTCGATGAAGCTGTCCATGCAATGTGCAGCGGCGGCGAAAAGGGCAAACAGAATGCTAGTAATGATAAAGAAGGGGATCACGAACAGATCGGGGAAGGTTATCATGCTGCTGTACCAGTGCACCCTCACCTGGAGTACTGCGTACAGCACTGGTCACTGTACATGAAGGACACAGTACTACTCGAAAGGGTCCAGAAAAGAGCGACTAAGATGATTAAGGGGTTGGAGATGCTGCCGTACAGCGAAAGAGGAGATTGAGAGGAGACATGATCAAAACATTCAAGGTACTGAAGGGGATAGACTTAGTAGATAAGGACAGGCTGTTCACCCTCTCCAAGGTAGGGAGAACGAGAGGGCACTCTCTCAAGTTGAAAGGGGATAGATTCCGTACAAACGTAAGGAAGTTCTTCTTCACCCAGAAAGTGGTAGAAAACTTGAACGCTCTTCTGGAGTCTGTCATAGGGGAAAACACCCTCCAGGGATTCAAGATAAAGTTTAGACAAGTTCCTGCTGAACAAGAACGTGCGCTGGTAGGGCTAGTCTCAGTTAAGGCGCTGGTCTTTGACCAGAGGGCCGCCATGTGAGCGGACTGCTGGGCATGATAGACCACTGGTCTGACCCAGCAGCGGCAATTCTTATGTTCTAATAGCTTAAGAACATAAGAAGTTGCCTCCGCTGAGGCAGACCAGAGGTCCATCTCGCCCAGCGGTCCGCTCCCGCGGCGGCCCATCAGGCCCATTGCCTGAGCAATGGTCCCAGACTATCCCTATAACCTACCGCTACTCTTATCTGTACCCTTCAATTCCTTTATCCTCTAGGAACCTATCCAAACCTTCTTTGAAGCCTTGTAACGTGCTCTGGCCTATCACAGCCTCCGGAAGCGCGTTCCATGTGTCCACCACCCTCTGGGTGAAAAAGAACTTTCTGGCATTTGTTTTAAACCTGTCTCCTTTTAATTTTTCCGAGTGCCCCCTTGTACTTGTGGTTCCCCGTAATCTGAAAAATCTGTCCCTGTCTACTTTTTCTATACCCTTCAGGATCTTGAAGGTTTCTATCATGTCTCCTCTAAGTCTCCGCTTTTCCAGGGAGAACAGCCCCAGCTTTTTCAGTCTGTCAGTATATGAGAGGTTTTCCATACCTCTTATCAGTTTAGTTGCTCTTCTCTGGACTCCCTCAAGTACCGCCATGTCCTTTTTGAGGTACGGCGACCAATATTGGACACAGTACTCCAGATGCGGTCGCACCATTGCACGATACAGTGGCAGGATGACCTCCTTTGTCCTGGTCGTGATACCCTTCTTAATGATACCCAACATTCTGTTTGCTTTTCTTGAGGCTGTGGCGCACTGTGCCGACGCCTTTAAAGACGTGTCCACCATCACTCCCAGGTCTCTTTCAAGGTTACTTACCCCTAGCAGTGATCCTCCCATTTTGTAGCTGAACATCGGGTTCTTTTTCCCTACATGCATGACCTTGCATTTCCCTACATTAAAGTTCATTTGCCATTTTTTGGCCCATTTTTCTAGCGTCGTTAGGTCCCTTTGCAGATCTTCGCAGTCTTCCATGGTTTCAACCCTGCGGTAGAGTTTGGTGTCATCCGCAAATTTAATAACTTCGCAATTTGTTCCCGCCTCCAGGTCATTAATAAATATATTGAACAGGAGCGGTCCCAGCACCGACCCCTGCGGAACTCCGCTCGTGACCCCATGCCAGTCTGAGTAATGGCCCTTCACTCCAACCCTCTGTTTCCTGTCTGCCAGCCAGTTTTTGATCCATCGGTGGACCTCCCCTTGCACCCCGTGTCTCCACAGCTTTTTAAGCAGTCTTTCGTGCGGTACCTTGTCAAAGGATTTTTGAAAGTCAAGGTAAATGATGTCAATGGATTCCCCTTTATCCACCTGTCTGTTTACCCCCTCAAAGAAGTACAATAAGTTTGTGAGGCATGACCTACCCTTGCAGAAGCCGTGCTGGCTCGACTTTAGCTGTCCATTGTTTTCTATGTGTTCACAGATACTGTCCTTAATCAGTGCTTCCATCATTTTTCCCGGGACCGAGGTCAAGCTCACCGGCCTGTAGTTCCCTGGGTCCCCCCTTGAACCCTTCTTGAAGATGGGTGTGACATTTGCAATTTTCCAATCCTCCGGGATCTCTCCAGTTTTTAAGGATAGGTTACATATTTGGCGAAGTGGCTCTGCTATTACGTTCCTTAGTTCCTTGAGTACCCTTGGGTGAATGCCGTCCGGACCTGGCGATTTGTCGCTCTTTAGTCTGTCTATCTGCCTGAGGACATCCTCTTGGCTTACCTCTAGTTGGACCAGCTTTTCATCCCGATCCCCATTTACGATGTCCTCCGGTTCCGGAATATTGGATGTATCCTCCCTCGTGAAGACTGACGTGAAGAACTTATTTAACCTGTCTGCTATCTCTTTTTCCTCTTTTACCACTCCTTTTTTGTCTCCATCATCCAATGGCCCCACTTCTTCCCTTGCCGGTTGCTTCCCCTTCACATATCTGAAGAACGATTTGAAGTTTGTTGCTTCCCCCGCCAGTCTCTCCTCATATTCCCTTTTAGCTTTTTTAACCACACGGTGACACTTCCTTTGGTGTTCTTTGTGTTCCTTTTGGTTGTCCTTTGTTTGGTCCTTTTTCCATTTTTTGAACGATGCTTTCTTATCACTCATCGCCTTTTTCACTGCAGTTGTTATCCACGCTGGGTTTTTTGTTCGGGTTTTTTTGCACCCCTTCCTGAATCTGGGGATGTACAGGTTCTGTGCCTCTTGCACCGTGCCCTTGAGTAGGGACCAGGCTTTTTCTACAGACTCCATCTTCCTTTCGCTACCATTGAGTTTCTTTCCCACCAGTTTCCTCATGCCATCATAATTCCCTTTTTTGAAGTTGAGTGCTGTCGCTGTGGATCTTTTCACCTTTGATGGTCCAATTTCCAGCTTGCACTGGATCATGTTGTGATCGCTGTTTCCTAGGGGTTCTAGCACCGCCACCTCCTTTGCAGGTCCCCCTAGCCCATTGAGGATTAGGTCGAGAGTTGCATCCCCCCGTGTTGGTTCCGTGACCAGCTGTTCCATGAAACAGTCCCTCGTGGTTTCCAGGAATTTGGTCTCCCTTATGCAGTTTGAGTGTCCAATACTCCAGTCTATCCCAGGGTAGTTGAAGTCTCCCATCACCATCACGCTTCCGCTTTTGCATATCTGCCTCAGCTCAGCCTCCAGGACCTGGTTGAGTGCTTCCGTTTGTCCAGGTGGGCGATAGTACAGGCCCAATTTTATGTCTGCTCCAGCTCCTCCAGGTAGCTTAATCCATAGTGATTCCAAGTCGTCCGCCCTTACTGTTGTTTCTATCCTGGTTGAAGGTATGGAGTCCTTTATATAAAGCGCTATTCCTCCACCCTTCTTGTGTGTCCTGTCCCTCCTGTAGAGTTTGTACCCTGGTATGGCCACATCCCATTTGTTGTCGTCAGTCCACCACGTTTCTGTGACTCCTATTATGTCCAGGTCCTTTGTACTGGCTATGACTTCTAGTTCTCCCATTTTGGCTCTTAGGCTCCTAGCATTAGTGTATAGGCAATTTAAGTCCTGGTTGGTTGCCTTTTCCGCTGGTTTTCCTCGTGGTTTGGCGCCCCTGCCAACCTCCTCATGGGTTGCCAGCCCCGGAGCTTTGTTGTGTTCATCCCCATCCTGCGGTGTGTCTATGTTGTCCTCAGCCTGCTCCCCCATGTTTGGATGACCCTCTGGCTCCTGTTGCTCTCTCTTAATTCTGCTTGCTAGGTTCGTTTGTGCATTGGCTCCCTGCATTGCGTCCTTGTGTCCTTTTCCCAAAAGTTCCCTCTCAGTCCCGAGCCCTCTTTTACAAATTTCTGGTTCAGTATCCTTGTTTGATACTTTGGTCCGATGTGTCGAGGTCAGGTCGACTGTCGGCTTTCCCCTTCTCCTCAGTTTAAAGCCAAGTCTATGCTGCTCTGGACGTTGCGTGCCAGCAACCTCGTCCCAGCCGTGCTCAGGTGCAGTCCGTCCCTCCTGTAGAGCTTGTTCTTCCCCCCAAAAAGTTGTCCAGTTCCGTACAAAGTGGAAACCCTCCTCTTCGCACCATCTCAGCCAACCGTTTACTGCTTGCAGCTCGGTCTGTCTCTTAGCATCTGCCCTCGGTACTGGCAGGATCTCCGAGAAGGCTATCTTCCTTGTCCTCAGCTTCAGTTTCCTCCCCAGGATCCTGAACTGCTCAGTTAGTGTAGTCCTGTTGTAGCTCCTCCTGCTGATGTCGTTGGTTCCAACGTGGATTATCACCGCTGTCTCCTCTGTTTCAGCTCCGTCCAGGATTCTCTCTATTCTGTCAATGACGTCCTTCGTTCTCGCCCCCGGGAGACATGTCACTAGTCGGTCCTCTCTCCCTCCTGCTATGTGACTGTCCACTTCTCTCAGGATTGAGTCTCCCACTACAATTGCAGACTTCCCCTTCCTTGGTTGTCTCTCTGGTCTCAGGTCCGTGTTGCGATCCGTTAGAATTTCCTCTGGGTTCGGTTGGGTCACTATCTCCTCTGTCTGTCCAGCTCCTCCGCAAGGACCTACTCTCATGGCGTCTGGTGGATTCTGTCCAATTGTTGGTTCCATTCAGATGTGCTGTTTGTCCTGAGCCGCCACCATCCTGCAGGCCTCCTCGATGAATTTCTCGAGCTCTCTTACTTGCTCCGTGACGTGACTCTCTCCGGTGGTATCCTCCGTTGTCCAGCATGGTTCCTCTAAGGTGCACAGTCCTTCCAGCTCCTGGACCCTGGCCTGCAGTCTCCCGACCTCCTTCCTCAGGCTATCCAGTTCCTGACATCGACCGCATATGTACGCCTGCCTCCCGGAGGGGAGGTAGTCATACATATGACACTCGATGCAGTACACTGGGTAGCTCCGCTGGGTTCCTGCAGCCTCCATTTCTTTTTCCCTGCTCCTTTGGTTCCTCGGTGTGTATGAGTGGTGTCCGGCGTGCAGCTAGCTGAAAGGGTAGAGAGAGAAGAGAGTAATGAGAGAAAAAAGATTTTTGCTGCTGCTGCTGGGCACAGTTGGCTCCCTTCTTCTTATAGGGGGAGCCCGGGCCCGATGTAACCTCTGACGCGGGTGGGGGTGGGCAGAGCTAACTCTCGCCGCGACCCCGGTCTAACAGCCTGCTCTGTATTGTAAATAAGAGGAGGGTCAACTTTAGTTGTCCTAAATGTAATAAGAGCTTCCCCTTGTTTTCTGAACTCCAAATGCACAGAAGGACTCATAAGAATGAGAAACCATTTACCTCTGTTGCGTACAGTAAAAGCTTCACTTACAACTTTCCTGACACTGAAACGCCTGGAAAAGGAAGGAACAACAGCTAACTAAAAGTAGAAATATAAGCCCCTTGAATCACTCATCAGATAACCTTTTTTTCTTATTTCGTTTAAAGTTTATTCTTTGAATTCACTTGTAGATTCTTGGATCAATTTGAGGACTTGAGAATGTGTGAATAGAGTGAAGTTATTGAAAAGGAATTTTCTTTTATTAGTCTTCCTAAGGCGTTGTATTCTGTACAAAATGTTTGATTTTGTTAAAATGTAAAATTGATAAATAAAGAAAGAAAGAAAAAAAATGCTTCACAGCTTTCAGGCCTAAATATTTGCCAGAAGATCCACACAGGAGACAAACCATTTACATATACTGAGAGTAATAAAAGTTTTGTTCTAATTTCAAGCTTAAAAATGTACCAAAAGATTCACACAGAAGAGAAAGCATTTGCATGCACTAAGTGTAATAAAAGCTTCACTCAGATTTCAAGCATAAAAATTCACCAGAGGATCCACACAGGAGAGAAACCTTATACATGTGCTGAGTGTAATAAAAGCTTCACTCAGCTTTCACATTTACAGTGTCACCAGAGGATCCACACAGGAAAAAAAACATATACATGTACTGAGTGTAACAAAAGCTTCATGTACTTTTCACATCTAAAATGTCAATAGAGTATCCACACGGGAAACAAAGTTTTTCTATGTACTAAGTGTAATAAAAGCTTCACTCTGCTTTTAGATCTAAAAAGACACCAAATGATCCACACAGGAGATAAACCAAATACATGTACTGAGTGTAATAAAAGCTTCACTTACCTTTCATGCCAAAAAATTCACCAGAGGATCCACACAGGAGTTAAACCGTATACATATACTGAGTGCATTTTAGAAAGGATGTCCAACTCAGAATATATACTGGCACCTTGGAAGACATGCAAAAAGGTGTGTATATCATAGAAGTGTTTCTGCCTCACGCTTTGGAGCTTATGGCCTGGCTAGGCTGTGAACTATCTTTTCTGCATGGACATCATGGATCCTGCCTGACTCTTGTTTACAAGCTTTTTGTTCACCGCCAGGGTCATCCTCATATGGTATGCCTCAGTGGAGTGAGCTTCTCATGGATTGCTATGAAGCCCTTTTTGTTCTGTTATCTTGGAGGGACGTTCTGTCTAGCCCTAAGACAGAGGGTCCATATAGAAGCCTTTCACCCTCTTGTGTGACCGCCAATAACCTGCTGGACCAGTCCTGATTGGCCCATGCTGTCACCTGGGCATGACTGGAAAGTATTTGGCACCGGACAGAAAGAGTTCAGGTTTGGTGTTGGGAGAAGGAAGCAAAGCAAAGACTTTCTGGTTGGAGGTGCACGTCTCTGTGAAGAGAAAGCGAAGTTGCTTACCTGTAACAGGTGTTCTCCGTAGACAGCAGGGGAATGCAGCCACATGTGATGGCGAAGTCCTCAGACTGAGCCTGTGTGTCAGGGCTCTCCCCTAGCTACAGTAAGCTTTTCGGTTACTGAGTATATGTCAATACTGCAGCTTCCTTAGCTCCTCCTCCTACACTGAGTTATTTTTCACTAGCTAAAAATAGGATCAACTGACATTGGTAGAGTTCATGTTTTCCTGTATTATGGAATCTTTGTTTTTGTTGTATTGTTTTGCTTTTTTTATGCGGGGATGGAGGGAGGGCAAGTGTGGCTGTATTCTCCTACTGTCTACGGAGAACATCTGTTACAGGTAAGCAACCTCAATTTTTCTGACGACAAGCAGGGGGAATGCAGGCACACTTGATGGCGAGTCCTTAGCTGATAAGAAAATACTGGTGGAGGAGAGAAATCAGGATCAAGGAGCAAAGAGATTGCATAACACAGATTGTCCAAAACGAGTGTCTTGTGCTGAGCTTTAGTCTAAGCAATAGTGCTTGGTAAGGTATGGACAGAGGTCCAGGTGGCTGCTCTACAGATGTCCTGGATGGGAACAGTCTTCACAATATTGTCTCCAAGTGAATAACTTTTCACCCAGCTTAAATATTATCTTTGGAGCCTCAGCGGCACCACTCCACCGCTCAACTTTCATAGCAGCCAAGATTTACGTGTCAAATCACCATTGGCTCAGTCATTTATTAGATGTTTTTTTAAATTATATATATAAAAGTCTAAAGATATATATATATATATACATATATGTATATCTTTAGACTTTTAAACACTCTTCAATGCTTTAAAATATATTAAATATGACATTTGCAGCTGGTGGGACCCTTGAAAAAGCCTTTTGCGAAATATGTCGGGTCCAGCCCTCCCGGGTCAAACTTAAGAGTACACCATCTGAGATGAGTTTATCTTGCAATTTATATGGATGAGGTGAGCTCCCCAACCGATGTTGGAAGCATCTGTGGTAAAATAAGCAACCTGCCTTTAGAGAGGGTGAATGTATCCATCAAAGGAGGGATGTCTTGATGTGATGTGGCAGTGGAATGTGATATGAGAGGTTTGAGACCAATGAAGTTTTAGGTGCCACTGCAGTGGATGCATGTGCAGGCGTGCATGTGGAACTAGAGATAGTGAAGCAGCCATATGACCCGAGAGGTGTAAGGTTTGGCAAGCTGAGAGATGCGTAAATTGTTTGGTTCAAGTGCAGAGTTGTATGAGAACATTGTGTCTTTCTTCTGGAAGTTATGCTCTTGCTGTGATGGTGTTGATATGGGCACCTATGAATGTGAGTGCCTGAACTGCTGGTGTGAGGGATGATTTGTCGTAATTGATGAGGAATTCAAGCGACTGAAGAATTTGAACAGTGTTGTGAATGGTGAGCAACAGATGGTCTTTGTTATGGGCTACTAGGCTACTAGATCCATCCATGTTCCATCAATCAGTTGACACTTAGAGCACTCTTCAATGCTCTCCCTCTGCCAAGCAATTCTTCAGATTTGGAATTGGGCAGACCTTCACGACATCTTCCTGACAGCTGTCTACAGTGAGCAGTAGTGGCACTCATGGGCCATAGGGGGCGCTATGGAATGGATAGTGTGTAAGATGTGATGGTGCAGTATTTTATGGAGTTTTTTCTACAAAAATGCCTGCTTTTCATATGGTTCTGGGTAACTCTAGTTACATACAAGCATATGTGTTAAGTAAGGCCACGCCCAATAAAAGCATACGAAAAGTTGGTGAATAAAAATCTGAATATGGATGTAGCCAAGGCCAGAAAAACACACTACAGATTAATATTAAGGAAAAGCATAATAATATTCTCTTTAAGTATTTTGCTATAGAGCCAGAATCATAGAGGAAATCAGGTAATGCGTAACATACTAGAGGTATTAAGAACTCTTATGACTCCATTTTGGGTTTCTGTCTTTGTGTGTCTCTTCTTGGCTTTAAAACATACTTCAGTTTTCCCGCTTATAAAAGCTAGTGTTCTTTGTGTGGACTACCATGTCAAGGGGGAATAGGAGAAACCTCATGGCTTAAGTATTAACAGATGGTTCTGAAAATCTTTAATGAACAAGGTTTGAATGCAGTATTGATTAGGAATGAAATATGAATATTACGTATGGATGTTTTGTACTTAATTTCAAATGTTTTATACATATATAAGATGCAAGAAACTCTAAGGAGAAATCCTGAGGCAACATCTGGAAATGATTAAGTTAGAATTAGAGACACTGTACCAGTCCTTGCAAAGCTCAGAGCAGGAAAGGTCATCCAGGTTGACCTCCAGCATAGGAAGGGATCTGGGTCTTTTGTATGTGTGTCAGTGAAACTTGAAATTGTCAGTTTTCCAAAGCAAGTTTTGCATCTGACACAGACAAGCTGTTTGATTTCACCTTTTGAGAATGACAAAAATGGTATTGGGTATGTTATAATATGTTTATGCATATTCAGAAATTAATGTAAACAAAAATATGACTTTAAAAACTTTGTCTTTGAGTTTGAAAAACTTGAAAAGGAATTTCTTTGTTCAAACTTAAGGCCAGCCTCTATTAGGTGATTGGCTGACAAGTAATGATGTCATGCAGGACAAAAGGTACATATTGGGGAGCAACAAATTATCAGGTTGAGATCTTTGTCAGAAAGGCCAGCGTTTGGCGTCTGTAAAGATCTTCCGATGCCATAATAATCTTTTGATAATTCATTATGGAAATAAACTAAATAACTTTTTTAATACAATTTGCGTCATGTGCTATTTTTCATATACCCTTTACCCACCTAAGAGCAAACCTGGCTGCTCAACAGTCATGTAGTGTGAAATTGTCTGGCGGCTCCTTTACTCGCCTCTTCTTCATATATTTTTTCTCAGTGGGAGACTCTTCTGATGCATCTCTTTGCATCTACCAGTGCCTCAGTTCTGCTCCGAGATATTCTCTCCTCACCAACTGTAGGCAGATATTTTCTTGCAGGAATGGACACTTCAGTTCTTCTATGCATTTCCTCCATTCCTTCTTATGACATTTGTCGCATTCCACCAGGAACAAACCACCCTCATTCTAATAGCTCCTCGGTGGCCAGGTACCTTTGGTTCTCCCTTCTCCTTCAGCTCAGTAGCAGGGAGCCTATTCTTCTACCTGGTTTTTCCTCTCTGTTTTCACAGAGCCAAGGGCCTCTCCTGTACTACTTGCAGTCTATGCACTTGAATATTCTACTGTCAGAAATGCACTTGCTTTCTGTTTGATCTACCTCTCATCACAAAGAGCTTCAGTTTACCTCCTTGTGTTCACTTTTGGATTATCTCTTCCCCTTCTCTGCCTCAAGCCTCAACTCTTTCATTCAAATCCATCTCAGTGCAATTGCTGCCTTTCATGAGCCGATTGAAGGGAAACCTCTTTCGGTTCATCCTGTGGTTTTCATATTCATGAAAGGACTTTTCAATGTCAAACCACCTCTCAAACCTCTAGTGGTTTGGGGATCTCAATGTTGTTCTTGCTCAATTGATGAAACCTCCTTTTGAACCAATGGATTTGGCTCATCTTAAATATCTCACTTGGAAAGTGGTTTTTCTCATTGCTTTTACGTCTGCTCGCAGGGTCAGCGAGCTACAAGCTTTAGTAGCGGACCCGCCTGTCACAGTATTCCATCATGACAAGGTGGTCCTCCGTATTCATCCTAAATTCTTACCTAAAGTGGTTTCAGACTTTCATCTCAACCAAGCGATTGTGCTTCCAGTGTTTTTTTCCAAAGCCTCATTCTCATCCTGGAGAAACAGCTCTGCATACTCTGGACTGTAAGCGTGCTTTGGCTTTCTACATGCAACACACTCAACCACATAGAATCTGCTCCTCAACTTTTTGTCTGCTTCGATCCAAACAAGTTGGGACATCCAATTTCCAAGCGCACCATCTCCAACTGGTTAGCGGCTTGCATCTCTTTCTGATATGCTCAGGCTGGACTGCATCTACAGAGTGGAGTCACAGCCCACAAAGTCAGAGCAATGGCGGCACCAGTAGCTTCCCTTAGATCTACTTCTATTGAGGAAATCTGCAAAGCTGCCGCTAGGTCCTCGGTTCATACATTCACCTCTCATTATTGTCTGGATACTTTTTCCAGACGGGATGGCCATTTTGGCCAGACAGTATTGCAAAATTTATTCTCCTAAGTTGCCAACACTCCCACCATCCCATTTTGGTTAGCTTGGAGGTCACCCACATGTGAGAATATGCTGCCTGCTTGTCCTCAGATAAAGCACAGTTACTTACCATAACAGGTGTTATCCAGGGACAGCAGGCAGATATTCTCACAACCCACCCACCTCCCCTGGTTGGCTTCTCTGCTAACTATCTGAACTGAGGAGAGACGCGCCTTGGGCTGGACAGGAAGGCACTCGCACATGCGCGGTGCGGCAGTCGCAAACTTTCTAAGTTCTGCAAGCAAGTCAGCTTGCAAGGCTGTCCGCATCGGGTCTCCGTGGATGACGTCACCCACATGTGAGAATATCTGCCTGCTCTCCCTGGATAACACCTGTTACGGTAGGTAACTGTGCTTTTTGGTGCCATATACAGAATCTAGCTTAAGTGTGCACTTAGCAGCACAAATGCTAGAATTCTATACATTTAAGTGCACAAAAGGCAAATATTTAGAGAACATGTTACACAATAAGGTGTATAATGGGGGATATAAAACTTGCAAAAATCCCTTTAAAGGTGATTTTGTCATATATAATACATTTTTTAAAATTCTTTATTTTTAATTTGAGTACAAAGTGCATAAAATTTTACATACAATTAATATCATAAACAGCACTTACATTCGATCAAAGAATAATACAAAATATATTTCCTCCCTGCATGTGTGTACAAATCAAATAGGAAATAAAGGCATTATACAACTATTTAGAATTAACATAATTTGTTGTTTTAAATAGTTTATTATGACCCAATATTTCTGAATAGAGAATGACACGGTGGCAATTAGACATGGGTAGCCCGCCAAAATGGTGGTGGGGGGGAAAAGTGCTCACTATGGGCACGGGGACAAGGCCATCCAGCGCCCCGTGGAGCGGTGACTGGCATTGTCCCCGCAGTTAAGGGAGGGAAGGCGCGCAGTCACCTCCCTCCTTACCTACGGCCAAATCTATCTCCCTCCTTCCCCCTTACCTTTGTGGTGCTTTAGTAAAGAAACTTACTGAAGCCAGCGAAGCCTACCTGCCATTGCGTGTGTGTGGGTGGAAGCTTCTCCGACGACGCAACGTCTGATTGTTTCAGGAGAAGCTGCCGTCCACACACATGCGACTGCAGGCACAGGCAGGCAGTCTCCACAGGCTTCAGTAAGTTTCTTTACTAATGCACGGCGAAGGTAAGGGGGAGGGAGGGAGATTC
Organism: Geotrypetes seraphini; assembly: GCF_902459505.1. NCBI lineage: Eukaryota > Metazoa > Chordata > Amphibia > Gymnophiona > Dermophiidae > Geotrypetes > Geotrypetes seraphini. The sequence goes on from NC_047085.1 coordinate 505,669,643, forward strand.
TTGAGCCGCTGAAGGGCGGTGAGGTGGCAAGAGGGAAGGGTGGATGCTGAGGTGAAGAGGACAGCGGGGATGGTGGTCCAGTAACAGGGACAGATTTTTTTTCCCCGTGTCATTCTCTATTTCTGAATTCATTTTTTCATATCTATAACCATAAACATAAAGTTCATACATATATAATACTACTAGTAATTTTAATAATCCGATAAAGCCAAATTTATTTGGCTGAGTAAAACTGCTCGTATTGCTTTAGTATCTTTACAAAAACCAATTGCAGCAGGTGGGGTAAAGTTTCCCAAGTTTTATAGGTACCATCAGGCCTATATAATGCATCAGGGCATGTAATGGATCCTTCCTGAGCTCATGGAACATCTTCCTGATTGGCTTTACTTAGAATGGCAACTCATGTCTCCAATGCGATTGTGTCATATTTTAAGTATCAAGTTACCCAGATATACTAAGGACAATAGTATTTTATTTGACACCTGGAAAACTTTGAAATTTATTAACAACTTTATAGATATTCCAGTAGAGAAGTCTACGTGTCCATCCTTATGGCTAAACTCCAAGATTCATATTGGCGAGTCTAGGATCGCCCGGAAGCATTGGATGCAGACAGGTATACGTACACTACATGATGTTTTATCAAATGGGAAAATGATTGATTTTTCATGACCGCAGCAATCATTCGGTATTTCAGTCTCGAAATTATAAGTGGTTGCAGTTGAAGCAAGCCATTCAGAAGGGGGATCCCTGATTAGCGAACTCTAAAAAATCATTATAGCTTGCAGGTCCTTTGCTTCCAGACAGATTTCTTAGGACATCAGGTCGCCCAGTGGTATAAATCAGTGTTCTTCGACCTTTTGACACCTATGGACTGGCGGAAATAAAGTAATTATTTTGTGGACTGGCACCAGTCTGCGGACCGGCAGTTGAAGAACACTGGACTAAGTCGTGTCTATCTCCGCCCCCCCAAATAGTACTAATTGTAACACCATTTTTTCCTTATATACACATACACCATATAATCGTATTAACAACACTTACGGCCTCTTTTACAAAGTCGCACTAATGGCCCCAAAGCCCACAGATATGGTTAACCACAAAATTAAAATACACAAAACGCACTCTAGACTTTTCAACATTCATTCCTACCAGAAAACAGATAACCCCTTGCAAACGCAGGACCAAAGACTAAAAGTCCTAATATTTACAAGCAAACCCTAAGATGCAAGACTCTGCAAGCAGTACAACCCCAGAGGAAAAGAAACAAATGCGTTTCTTCCTGAACAGACGGCAAATGTAAATCAATCACTAAATAAAAAAATTAAAGCATTCCCCCTACCGCTGTTGTCTCTCTACCTCCATGCTGTGCCTTGTCTTCTGGCCTGCCCCCCCCCCGGTGTTATCTTCGGGCCGGTCCACGGTACGATCAACACGGTGTCTTTGGGCCGGCTCCCTGAGTACTGCAGTGCACAAAGCTGTGGGCAGCGGCTCCTCACCCCTCATCTGGAAGCCTTCCCTCTGGCGTTGCGACGTCAGAGAGAAGGCTTCTGGTTCAGGCGCGGGACACGTGTAGGAGCCTTTTCTCACAGCTATGTGCACTGCAGCACTCAGGGAGCCGGCCCGAAGATGCCGCGTTGATTGCACCGTGGACCAGTGTCTTGGGTCCGATGGACATGCCGGCCCTGTGGACCGGTAGAAAATTTCTGCGGACAGGCATGGGTCCATGGACCGACGGTTAAAGAACACTGGTATAAATTAATATCTGGTTATATGAATAAGAAACCAAAAACTAGTCTTAGAGACATTTGGAGCATTGAGATAAAGCAGCAGATTTCTGCATCTCAGTGGCCATGAATTTGGACTTGGAGGATGAGATGTACAGCGTCAGCATCTATGAGGCAAACATGGTTGGGTTTTTTTTTGTTTCATAGAAGTTTTTGGACTCCGGTTAGATTACAAAAATTAGATAGTTCTAAGTCTAATAGATCTGGCACTGTCATCTTGATATAGGGACACTGGATCATCTGTTCTTCTTTTGTCCCTTGATACTTAAATTTCGGCGATCCATTTGCCAAAATTTATTAATATATTAAAATATATTAATCCAAATTAATAGAATATTAGATGTCCCATTGAAATTGACATATGATGCGGTGCTATTTGGCACGGTATTGATGGCTAAAAGCCCAATAACTTCCCATAACAATAAACTTCTCTTTATCATGACAGGAGTTGCCATACAACTTATATTGAAGAACTGGAAAAACTGGGACCGGTTAAATTATAATTTCTGGTGGGAATCTTTATGCCACACTTTTAAACTGAAACGTATAATTGTCGTACAATTGGGACATTATAGGAAATTTAAGGATGTTTGGGAACCATTGACAAAATTCTGTAAGGAAAGATTATTGATTTTGTCCAAGGTGGGGAAATACTTTTAATTTATTGCAATTTTTGTCTGTATAAAAGGGGGGGGGGGAGAGACATGTGTTTGTTATGAAATATAATTTGATTGAATTTAAGTGCTGTTTAAAGTGTAAAATGTCTGTATAATACGTTGCACTTACTGTTAGCTTTAAAATGAATAAAGAGATTAAAAAAAAAAAATCCTCATTCTTTCCTGCCCAGCCATGTCTCTATTCAAAATGGCTGCTGTGACTTTCAGCTGAAGTCTCAAAAGATTGCCAATTGGGTCAAGCCAGCATGAACAGGAGCCAGTCTATAAAGCCAAACCTATTTGAGAGCACAGGAAGTACCAGCTGATTAATCCCAGTTTCTTTCATTAAGTGAATCTCTTGGTGAATTTTTAGATTTAAAAGGCGAGTGAAACTTATATTACATTCAGTGCATGCTGGCATTGTGAACTTGAAGTAGGAACATTGGATCATGTTCTATCTTATTGGCCTCCGATATTTGCTTTGTGGAAATCAATTTGGTGCAAGATGATGCTTATTCTTGAGACTCCCATACCATTATCTTATGCAACAATTCTGTTTGGCACACTTCCCCCTCCCTATTTGCAGTTTCGGCATTCGAGGTTTCAGTATTCGCTATTTTCCCCCCCCCCCCCAGCCCTCCCCCCACCTAGAGAATCGCTCGGAGGCAGCCCGCATCGACCAGAACTGGCCCCGGGACTTGGATCGGGGCGAGGAGGGGAGCGATTGGAGAAGGCGATCGGAAGCGAGCAGCTGCCCCAGGAGCACGGACCTTACCTGGTGGCCTAGCGATTTTCCTATACTCCTGTCCCGTGCACAACCATGCTGTGAGTTCCCGTGGTCTTACAAGACTACAATGGGAACTCCCGTTGTAGTCTCGTAAGACCACGAGAACTCACAGCATGGCTCTGCATGGGGCAGGAGTATAGGAATATCGCTCCTGCCCCACGTCACTGCTAGACCACCAGGTAAGATCCGCGGGTGGGTCAGAATCAGCCAAAACGTTATTCGCAAATTTTCCTTATTCATGGGCCGGCTCCGCCTCTATCCCCCGTAAATACGGAGGGGGAAGTGTACTTCACTTCTACCTAAGAGTCCACTTAAAGAACATAAAGATAGGCTACTTCTTCTTATGACTGGAGTTGCCCTGCAGATGATCACAAGGAATTGGAAGAACTGGGACCGCTTAAATTTTCAATTCTGATGGGAAACACTGTGTATGGACTATTGTTTTGAGAGAGAGTTAGCAGAAAAACTGGCTGATTCACGAAAGTTGAAAGAAATCTGGGGGGTCCATTAGATTCTTATGTTAAGCTTCTTTAGGTTCTATATTTTATCGTAAATTCTTGAAATCCTACCAGATTTGGGATTTTTGTTGCTCTTCATACACATCCGGGTGGGGGGTGTGGAGGGGGTTGTTTCATGTTTTCTCATGAGTAGTATTTTAGTGCTTTTCTAACTGCGTTAATTGTTCATGTCAATTTTGCACTTTGTATCAGTTTTGGTTTTGTAAACCAATAAACAGTCTTTAAAATGAAAAAAATACATTCAGTTCATGTAAATAGTTTGAGGCCCTTGTGGAGCATTTGGCGACTTTTTAGAATTGAAAATGGAATGAAGGTTTTATTACTACTACTATTAATTATTTCTACAGCACTACCAGAAGTACGCAGCACTGTTCAGAGTCACAAAGAGTAAGAAAACAGTCCCTGCTCGAAAGAGCTTACAATCTAAACAGGCAACACAGACAAACAAGATGCCATGGATACAGTTAAAGGGAACGGTTAATCAGCGGGCTGGGTTGGAGGGAAGAGGAGTAGGGTTAAAGACTGAAAGCTATATCAGAAAGGTGGGTTTTCAGTACTAAATAGAAGAGGAATAGAGCAGGCTTTAAACTAAAAAGAAGGGGAAAGCTGACAGTCGACCAAGTGTTGATGATTCGGAAGAAGGTATCCCATGAAGATACTAAGTGAGTAAAATGCTGGGAAGAAACAACGGGCAATACACAGGAGTTGACTGATCCAGAAGAGGAGAATAAGAGAATCGTAGCACAGGAGAAGAAAACAAAGATCGAAGCACAGGGAAAGGAAATGAAGACGAAAAAATACCAGGACTTAAATTGCATATATACTAATGCAAGGAGCCTAAGGAACAAAATGGGGGAATTAGAAGTCATGGCCAAAACTGAGAACAGACATCATTGGAGTATCCGAAACATGGTGGAATGAAGAAAACAAATGGGACACTGAACTGCTGGGGTACAAACTCTATCGTGAAGACAGGTCAGGTCAGAAAGGAGGAGGAATAGCATACACTCGATCAGAGTGGACACAGCAGCGACGACCAACAAATTGGAATCGCTATGGGTTAAAAATACCGGGAAGGAAAGGGCCCGAGATAAAGATGGGCCTGTACTATCGTCCACCTGGGCAAACTGAAGCTGCTGATGAAGAAATGGAAGCCGAGATGAAACGAGAATGCAAAAGCGATAACACGATTATTATGGGAGACTTCAACTATCCCGGGATGGACTGGAGTCTTGGAAACTCAAAATGCGCTAGGGAGACCAGATTCCTGGAGGCTATACAGGACTGCTTCATGGATCAGCTTGTCAAAGAACCGACGAGAAGGAATACCACTCTGGATATAATCCTTAATGGGCTAAGAGGATCTGCAAAGGAAGTGGAAGGAGTGGGACCATTGGGAAACAGCGATCACAATATAATCAAGTTCAAAGTTGAAGTAGGAATATCGAAGGGAAAGATAACCACAGCGACAACTCTCAACTTCAAGAAAGGAAACTACGAAGCGATGAGGGTAATGGTAAGGAAGAAACTTCGGTACAGCTCAAAGAAATGGAAGACTGTAGAGCAAGCCTGGTCTTTATTCAAGGATACGGTGAGCGAGGCGCAAAATCTGTATATCCCCAGATTCAGAAAGGGTGCAAAAAGAGCCGAACAAAAGACCCAGCGTGGATAACTAAAGAAGTGAAGTAAGTGATAGGTGATAAGAAGAATTGATTCAAGAAATGAAAAAAGGGTAAACTGGAAAGAACACAGGAAGTATCAAAAAGAATGTCACTTTGTGGTTAGAAAATCAAAAAGAGAATATGAAGAGAGGCTAGCCAGGGAAGCACGAAATTTCAAACCGTTCTTTAGGTACGTTAAAGGGAAGCAGCCGGCTATGGATGAGGTGGGACCGTTGGATGACGGAGATAGGAAGGGTGTGGTGAAGGAGGAGAAAGAAGTGGCAGAAAGACTAAACACGTTCTTTTCGTCAGTATTTACAAATGAGGACACATCCAACATACCGGAACCTGAACAAATCTTCAAAGGAGAACAAGAAGAAAAATTAACATCCATGGAAGTAAACCTTGAAGATGTACACAGGCAGTTAGAAAAATTAAAAACTGACAAATCACCAGGCCCAGACGGAATCTACCCTAGGGTGCTGAAAGAGCTTAAGGAGGAAATAGCACAAGTTTGTAATCTATCCCTGAAAACAGGCGTGATCCCGGGGGATTGGAAGATAGCCAAAGTTACGCCCATCTTTAAAAAGGGATCAAGAGTTGACCCGGGGAACTACAGACCGGTAAGTCTGACCTCAGTTCCCGGGAAAATGGCGGAAGCACTGATAAAAGATACCATCGAGGAGCATCTAGAAAGGAAATAAACTTATGAAAACAAGCCAACATGGCTTCTGCAAGGGATGATCGTGCCTAACGAACTTATTGCACTTCTTTGAAGGAATTAACAAATGGATGGACAAAGGGGACCCCATTGACATCGTATACTTAGACTTCCAAAAAGCCTTGGATAAGGTACCCCATGAAAGCCTACTTCGGAAACTGAAGAACCATGGGGTGGAAGGAGACGTACACAGATGGTTGGCAGGTAGGAAACAGGAATTGGTTGGCAGGTAGGAAACAGAGGGTAGGAGTGAAGGGCCACTACTCAGACTGGAGGAGGGTCATGAGTGGTGTTCCGCAGGTGTCGGTGCTTGGACCACTGCTATTCAATGTGTTCATAAATGATCTAGAAACAGGGACAAAGTGCGAAGTAATAAAATTCGCAGACGACACCAAACTATTTAATGGGGCTAGGACTATAGAGGACTGCAAAGGTTTACAAAGGGACCTGAACAAACTAGGGGAGTGGGCAATGAGATGGCAGATGAAGTTCAATGTAGAGAAATGTAAAGTCTTACACGTAGGAAACAGAAACCCGAGATACAGATACACGATGGGAGGGCTGTTATTGAGTGAGAGTACCGAAGAAAGGGACTTGAGGGTAATAGTCGACAAGTCAATGAAACCGTCGGCGCAGTGTGCAGCGACCACTAAGAAAGCGAGTAGAATGCTAGGTATAATCAAGAAGGGTATTACAACCAGAACGAAAGAAGTTATCCTGCCGTTGTATCGGGCGATGGTGTACCCACATCTGGAGTACTGTATCCAATATTGGTTGCCGTACCTTAAGAAGGATATGGTGATACTCGAGAGGGTTCAGAAGAGAGCGACACATTTGATAAAAGGTATGGAAAACCTTTCATATGCTGAAAGACTAGAGAAACTGGGGCTCTTTTTCCTAGAGAAGCGGAGGCTTAGAGGGGACATGATAGAGACTTACAAGATCATGAAGGGCATGGAGAAAGTGGAGAAGGACAGATTTTTCAAACTCTCAAAAATTAAAAGAACGAGAGGGCACTTGGAAAAATTGAGAGGGGACAGATTCAGAACCAATGCTAGGAAGTTCTTCTTCACCCAAAGGGTGGTGGACACCTGGAACGCGCTTCCAGAGGGTGTGATACGACAGAGTACGGTATTGGGGATAGAAGGGTATAGATAGAAGATTAGTATACAGGTCCTGGACCTGATGGGCCACTGCGTGAGCAGACTGCTGGGCGTGATGGACCCCTGGTCTGACCCAGCAGTGGCACTGCTTATGTTCTTACATGTAAATGGTTAGTCTCCTGAGTGAATCTTTTGCCCAAATTTTTAGAGTTGAAGGCTGAGTGAAGTTTTTATTACACTCAGTCCCTAATTCTATAAAAAGCCCTGAACATTGTGCACAGAATTGTGGTCATGTACCCAAATTAAGTGCTAAACTTAACTGAATAACAAGCTAATTAGCGCCAATAACTGACATCTCAACAAGCAATTATTGGTGTTAATTAGAATCAATTAAGGGTTATGTATGTATATTTAGATGCAGGATCCATACCTACATTTAAGTGCGAGCCCAAAAGGAGCGTGAAAACATAGATATATTTGGAATTTAAAGGAATGATCCCAATCTAATTACAGAATTAGAGTCTCTGATCCTAAATTTAGTTGCTGGAATTTGCATCATGTGTTCATTCAATCCAGCTCTTTTTAAGGGTGCTATATATATATAGAACTTTATAGCTCTCAATGCTAGCCCTCAATGCGTGCATATGGTTTATCTCTCATATGAATCCTCTGGTGACTTTTTAGATGTGAAAGCCGAGTAAAGCTTTTCTTACAGTCAGTACATGTAAATGGTTTGTCTCCTGTGTGGATCCTCTGGTGATTTTTTAGATGTGAAAGCCAAATGAAGCTTTTATTACACTCAGTACATGAATATGGTTTTTCTCCGGCGTGAATCTTCTGATGAATTTTTAGATATGAAAGCAGAGTGAAGCTTTTATTACAATCGGTACATGTAAATGGTTTGTCTCCCATGTGGATCCTCTGGTGAATTTTTAGATATGAAAGCCAAGCGAAGCTTTTCTTACACTCAGTACATGTAAATGGTTTGTACCCTGTGTGGATCATTTGGTGTCTTTTTAGATCTGAAAGATCCGTGAAACCTTTTTTACACTCAGTACATGTAAATGGCTTGTACCCTGTGTGGATCATTTGGTGTCTTTTTAGATCTGAAAGTTGAATGAAGCTTTTATTACACTCAGTACATGTAAATGGTTTTTCTCCCCTGTGGATCCTATGGTGAAATGTTAGATTTGAAAGCCGTGTGAAGCTCTTATTACACTCAGTGCATGAATATGGTTTATCTCCTGTGTGTATCCTCTGGTGAATTTTTAGTTGTGAAAGCCAAATGAAGCTCTTATTACACTCAGTACATATATATAGTTTATCTCCTGTATGGATCCTCCAGTGATTTTTGAGATGCGAAAGCCAAATGAAGCTTTTATTGCACTCAGTACATGTAAATCGTTTGGACTCTGTGTGGATCATTTTGTGTCTTTTTAGAGATGAAAGCTGAGAGAAGCTTTTATTACACTCCATACATGTAAATGGTTTGTCTCCCGTGTGGATCCTCTGGTGAATTTTTAGATGTGAAATCCAAACGAAGCTTTTATTACACTCAGTACATGAAAATTGTTTCAACCCCTTGTGGATCATTTTGTGTCTTTTTAGAGATGAAAGCCGAGAGAAGCTTTTATTACAACCACTGGCTGTAGGTGGTTTCTCATTTTTGTGATTCCTTTTGTGCATTTGGAGTTCTGAAAATGACAGGAAGCTCTTATTACATTTAAGACAAACAAAGTCGATGCTCCTCTTATATACCATACGTGCGATTTCTTTCTGGTGTTTTTTTCCTTTCCTCTCCTGGAATTTAGAAGTCACTATATCACTATCATTCATTTGGAAGGATTTCTCTCTGAGGTGTCTTTGGCCCTCAGATATGTTATTGAGCTCCCCGTCATTTCTCTCACACTTAGTGACTCCATCCCTTGAGTCTCCTGCAGGGTCTCTCTGATCCTTTGATTCCTGCTTACAATTCTTTGTTTTAATCTTCTCAGGTCCCTGGGAAATATTCTCACAGACATTTTGTGACTGTGTTTGGATCTGTTCCATTTTTGCCAGATCTTCGCCTCGATTCTTCCATTCTTGTGAGATCTGCTGATCTGCTGGATATAAACAAAAGGTGTTACCCATTAGTTAGAAAACAGCAGTGGTGTCTAAGATGTAACCCGTGTATAATAAGAGGAAGGACAGGTTATGTCGCACCAGAATTTTCCATGTGTGGCTAGAGAATGAGTTAGCTTCATATTTGCAAAGCATTCATCTCCACACAGTGCATGTTTACGTGAAATCTGTTTTGATTGAAGAAAATAATTCAAACAACAGAATAAAACCAGACGTATCAGCACAGAAAAAAAAACAGAGAAACCCATCCTCAAACCATCAAAACACATATTGCAGAAAGCAGCAAACAAAAATTCCAATACCACAATAATGATACCAGCCCAATAAAATCTACAAAAAAGGCCGCCTGATCACCCAAATCCCCAAGCCCTCCCCAAAATACTGATCTAAATAGCTAGAACACACAGCCTAAAAAAAAAGATACAAAAGAATAATAAATATCTGGAGGGGACCCCATTATAAAAAGGGAAATGTACAGAAAGAAACCCAAAGAAAAGGAACAGGGCGCACTCCCCTTAATGAGATGATTCTTCCAGCCTATTCAATATCAGACTACGGGACTGTGAGAGAGTCAGGGATTCTCACTCACAGGTGATGTTATTTCAATGGTCAGCAGAGGGCGCTAGCCAATTAGTGGGTAAACTACAGGGTCCAGAATGCACTGAGCTCTGTAGTCCATAGAGTTTAACCCTCATCCAGCAGGTGTCGCTGAATAGGCTACCCTGTTGAGTCATAGGGTGGAACCCAGGCAGGAAGAGCTTTATATGCCCAATCTGGGATTCATTCTGGGATGTCCCCTTGAGAGGTCCCTGGGAGAGGGTACCCATGGGAAGGTGAGAGCCTCCACAAAGAAGCTTCCCTGAGCAGAGAAGGCTCAGAAGCTGTGGGTTAAGGAGAACCCCGGTGGGGGGGGGGGAAGCCAAGAAGACTGAAAAGGTTTGCTTAGAAGAGCTGATATTCTGAGTGTTGTTGTAGTTGGATGGCTGAGGTAAGCCAACTTATTATGTGAGGACCGTGTCATATGTTTATGGTTCAAAGGAGTTGAACTAAGAGTGATATTCCTCCCTGATCTGTGAAGGAACAGACTCAAGTCCTGTACACCAATAAAAGTGTTGCATTATGCAGAGAGGGTTGTTAGAAAACCTGGCCCGAAGCACTGCAGATCCTGACAATGTGATGGGAAAATGACCGCTCGTCTCGTCACAGGGACCTAGGAGAAAGGGACTGCGAAAGAAATGTAAAAATAAAAGCAAAGATGCTTCGGGAAGCTTTGCGTGAAAAGTCTACAGTTACCCCCAGGGCTGTGGAGTCGGTAGATAAATCCTTTGACTCCAACTCCTCAGTTTCTGGTACCCACGATTCCAACTCCAGGTACCCAAAATTGTCTCTGAATCCTCGACTCCAACTCCAACTCCACAGCCCTGGTTTTATCTATATGTTTTGAAATCAGGGCTGTGAAGTCGGTAGATAAATCCTTCAACTCCGACCCCTCAGTTTCTGGTACCCACGATTCCAACTCCGGGTACCCAAAATTGTCTCCGACTCCTCGACTCCGACTCCACAGCCCTGGTTACCACAGCAAATATCATGTGCAATATATTGTTTGAGACATGTTGGACTGTCAAGAGTGTTTTGACATTTCCACGGCGAAAGTTGCTTGACTAATTGAATAGTATTTATACTGCTTTAAAATGTTTTTGAAAATATTTAAAAGGCTTCTGAGCACCAGAGGGGAGGTTTTTATGCCAGTGACTAAGCTGGGGAGTGTGGAGAACTTCTCTGTTTGACTCCCATTGAAAATGTGAGGCTTTTCCTTCCCTCTGGTTTAGCTCATTTACTTTCCACAAATGACAATGATGTATGAATATATTTGTGTGTTAAAATGTTGTAAATGTATCAGTTTAGTAGGTGCTGCCCCTTTTTCGGAGCTGTGTTTTGGTACATACTATATGGAACATATACGTGAAAATATCATTATTCTGGATCTGTGCATACAATTTCCTCACAGCTGGCCCTGAAATTCCATAAGAACATAAGAAATGCCTCCGCTGGGTCAGACCTGAGGTCCATCGCGCCCAGCAGTCCACTCACGCGGCGGCCCAACAGGTCCAGGACCTGTGCAGTAAATTTCTATCTATACCCCCCTATCCCCTTTTCCAGCAGGAATTTGTCTAATCCTTTCTTAAACCCCAGTACCGTACTCTGCCCTATAACGTCCTCTGGAATTGTATTCCAGGTGTCCACCACACGTTGGGTAAAGAAGAACTTCCTAGCATTTGTTTTGAATTTGCCCCCTCTCAACTTTTCCGAATGCCCTCTTGTTTTTTTATTTTCTGAAAGTTTGAAGAATCTGTCCCTCTCTACTCTCTCTATGCCCTTCATGATCTTGTAAGTCTCTATCATATCCCCTCTTAATCTTCTCTTTTCTAGGGAAAAGAGTCCCAGTTTTTCCAATCTCTCAGCGTATGAAAGGCTTTCCATCTCCTTAATCAGTCGTGTCGCTCTCCTCTGAACTCTCTCGAGCAATGCCATATCCTTTTTAAGGTACGGTGACCAATACTGGACGCAGTACTCAAGATGTGGACGCACCATTGCCCGATACAGCGGCAGGATAACTTCTTTCGTTCTGGTTGTAATACCTTTCTTGATTATACCTAGCATTCTATTCGCTCTCTTAGCGGCAGCTGCGCACTGTGCTGTCGGCTTCATTGTCATGTCCACCATCACCCCCAAGTCCCTTTCTTGGGTACTCATTCAAAAACATCCCTCCCATCGCATAAGTATACCTCAGGTTTTTGCTTCCCACATGCAATACTTTACACTTCTCAACATTGAATTTCATCTGCCATCTCTCTGCCCATTCCCCTAGTTTGTCCAAGTCCCTTTGCAATTCTTCACAGTCCTCCTTTGTCCGAGCTCCACTAAATAGTTTGGTGTCGTCTGCAAATTTTATTATCTCACACTTCGTCCCTGTTTCTAGATCATTTATGAATATGTTAAAAAGCAGCGGCCCGAGCACCGAGCCCTGCGGAACACCACTCGTGACCTTTCTCCAGTCTGAGTAGTGGCCCTTCACCCCTACCCTCTGTTTCCTACCTTCTAACCAGTTTCTGATCCATCTATGCACATCTCCGTCCACCCCATGGTTCTTCAGTTTCCGGAGTAGACGTTCATGAGGCACCTTGTCAAAGGCTTTCTGGAAATCTAGGTATATGATGTCTATGGGGTCTCCTCTGTCCATCTGTTTGTTAATTCCTTCGAAGAAGTGCAGTAAGTTAGTCAGGCACGATCTTCCCCTGCAGAAACCATGTTGGCTGGTTTTCAGAAGTTCGTTTCTTTCAAAATGTTCATCGATGTTTTCTTTTATCAGTGCTTCCGCCATTTTCCCCGGTACCGAGGTCAGACTCACCGGTCTGTAGTTTCCCGGGTCCCCTCTTGATCCCTTTTTAAAGATGGGCGTAACGTTGGCTATCTTCCAATCCTCCGGAATCACACCTGTTTTCAGAGATAGGTTGCAAATTTGCTGCAGTAGTTCTGCTATTTCCTCCTTTAGTTCCTTCAGAACCCTTGGATGGATTCCATCCGGACCCGGCGATTTGTCAGTTTTTAGTTTTTCTATCTGCCTGCGCACATCATCAAGGCTCACTTCCATGGTTATTAACTTTTGTGCTTGATTTCCCTTGAAGATTTGTTCAGGTTCCGGTATGTTGGTTGTGTCTTCGCTTGTAAATACCAACGAAAAGAACATGTTAAGTCTTTCTGCGACCTCTTTCTCTTCCTTCACCGCTCCCTTCCGGTCTCCGTCGTCCAGCGGTCCCACCTCCTCCCTAGCCGGCTGTTTCCCTTTAATATATCTAAAGAACAGCTTGAAATTTCGTGCTTCCTTGGCTAGCCTCTCTTCATACTCTTTTTTGGCTTTTCGAACCACACGGTGACATTCTTTTTGATACTTTCTGTGATCTTTCCAGTTTCCCTCAGATTTGTCCTTCTTCCATTTTCTGAATGAGTTTTTCTTATTGCCTATCGCTTCCTTCACTATTTTAGTTATCCACGCCGGGTCTTTTGTTCGACTCTTGTTGCACCCTTTTCTGAATCTGGGGATATACAGATTTTGCGCCTCGCTCACCGTATCCTTGAAAAAGGACCAGGCATGTTCTACCGTATGCCATTTTTTGGAAGTGTTCCTAAGTTTCTTCTTTACCATTCCTCTCATTGCTTCGTAGTTTCCCTTTCTGAAGTTAAAAGTTGTCGCTATGGTTCTCTTTCCTTTCAGTATTCCTATTTCCACCTTGAACTTGATCATATTATGATCGCTGTTTCCCAACGGTCCCACTACTCCTGTGCTTATCCCTCCAGGACACACTCAGGTCCAAAGATATCACTACAATACAGACAAGAGACTCCTCTGTGCAGGTGTAGTAGTCACTATAGAAACACGATGGCAGATAAAGGCCAAATGGCCCATCCAGTCTGCCCATCCGCAGTAACCATTACTTTCTTTCTCCGAAAGATCCCACGTGCCTTTCGCAGGCCCTCTTGAATTCAGACACAATCTCTGTCTCCACCACCTCTTCCGGGAGATTATTCCATGCATTTCTGTTAAAAAAGTATTTCCTTAGATTATGCCGGAGCCTCTCACCTCTTAACTTCATCCTATGCCCTCTCATTGCAGAGTTTCCTTTCAAATGAAAGAGACTCGACTCATGCGCCATTTATATTACGTAGGTATTTAAACGTCTCTATCATATCTCCCCTCAACCGCCTTTCCTCCAAAGTATACAGATTGAGATCTTTAAGTCTGTCCTCATAAGCCTCATGACGAAGACCATGCACCATTTTAGTAGCCTTCCCCAGGACCGATTCCATCCTTTTTGTATCTTTTTGAAGGTGGGTCCTCCAGAATTGTACACAATATTCTAAATGAGGTCTCACCAGAGTCTTATACAGGACTTATACAGGTTGAAAAGGTGACAGCAAAAGCTAGAAGGATGCAGTATGGCCAGTAGGAAAAAGGAGCATCAATCACGATATTCTAAATGAGGCCTCACCAGAGTCTTATACAGGGGCATCAATACCTCCTTTTTCCTACTGGCCATACTGCATCCTTCTAGCTTTTGCTGTCACCTTTTCAACCTGTTTGGCCACCTTAAGACATCACATACAATCACACCCAAGTCCCGCTCTTCCGTCATGCACATAAGTTCTTCACCCCCTAAACTGTACCGTTCCTTTGGGTTTTTGCAGCCCAAATGCATTGACCTTGCATTTCTTAACATTAAATTTTAGCTGCCAAATTTCAGACCATTCTTCAAGCTTCGCCAGGTCTTTCTTCATGTTATTAACTACCATCCGGCGTGTCTACTCTTTTGCAGATTTATGTATCATCCGCAAAGAAGCAAATCTTACACGAGAGCCCTGCAGCAATATCGTTTATAAAAATGTTAAAAAGAACAGAACCTTGAGGCACACCACTGGTAACAACCCTTTCCTCAAGAGCGATCTCCATTGATCACTACCCTCTGTTGCCTTCCACTCAAACAGTTCTTGACCCAGCCCATCACTTTGAGATCCATCCTGAGGGCACTCAGTTTATTTGATGCCTCTGTGGAACACTATCAAAGGCTTTGCTAACATCTAAATACACCACATCTAGCACACTCCCTCTATCCAATTTTCTGGTCACCCAGTCAAAGAAATTGATCAAATTTGTCTAACAAGACCTGCCTCTAATGAATCCAGCAATGTAAACAGAATATAACTTGCTTCCCACTTCATCCATTGTTATATTCAAACCACACTATACAAACAGCAAAATAATTGTTTTTAGAAATTGCCAGAGGGGTTGAGAAGGTTTGTACTTCACTGTGGCTGCTGGGTGCACTGCAGAAACCACGGTGCACTTGGGTGTGTGATTTTTGTATACTATGGTTATGAAATACATTAATAAAGTGTTAGTTAAAAAAAATTGACTTATCTGGAACAGATGAAAACCCTGATTCTAGACAGCACCATTTTTTTGAACTTCCTGCCTCAGGAACTGTGGTTGGCAGATCACCAGATGTCTAACTTAAACTCTGCAATCACATACAACCACTGAATGGCAGAAAGTCCAGGACAAACCAGCATCACTCTGCATATTTCATTCATTACTGCATTTGCATATACTATAATATATTCTCATTAACCTCATGATAGAAGCCATACAGTCGGCTACCAGCCACTGGCTTTCTGCATCAGTCCCTAATACTGACCCCCACATGTGCACTCCTGAGAGGATATCGTGATCACTGCAGTACTCACTCACTTTCTCACCAAGGCGGTGAGGGAAGAAATGATCAGAGACGTTTAAATACCTACATGGCATAAATGTGCACAAGTCGAGTCTCTTTCATTTGAAAGGAAGCTCTGGAATGAGAGGACATAGGATGAAGTTAAGAGGCGATAGGCTCTGGAGTATTCTAAGGAAATACTTTTTTAAGAAATGTGATAGATGCGTGGAACAGTCTCCCAGTAGAGGTGGTGGAGACAGAGACTATGTCTGAATTCAAGAAAGCCTGGGATAGGAACGTGGGGATCTCTTAGAGAGAGGGCCATTTGGCCTTTATCTACCATCATCTTTCTTGAGAGAGACTTGGGTGTGCTGGTAGATGCATCACTGAAGCCATCTGCACAGTGCGCAGCAGCCTCGAAAAAAGCCAACAGAATGCTGGGCATCATAAAGAGGGGCATAACAACCAGGACGCGGGAAGTCATCATGCCATTGTATAGAGCTATGGTGCGTCCACATCTGGAATACTGCGTTCAATATTGGTCGCCGCACCTCAAGAAGGACATGGCGGTGCTTGAGAGAGTCCAAAGGAGAGCAACGAAACTGGTAAGAGGGCTGGAACACTGCCCATATGCCGAGAGGTTGGATAGGCTGGGGCTCTTCTCTCTGGAAAAAAGGAGGCTCAGGGGAGATATGATAGAGACCTTCAAGATCATGAGGGGCATAGAGAGGGTGGATAGGGACAGATTCTTCAGGCTGAAGGGGTCAACAGGCACGAGGGGGCATTCGGAGAAACTGAAGGGAGATAGGTTCAGAACAAATGCAAGGAAGTTTTTCTTCACCCAAAGGGTCGTGGACACTTGGAATGCGCTACCGGAGGAAGTGATCAGGCAGAGTACGGTACAGGGATTCAAACAAGGATTGGACGGATTCCTGAGGGATAGGGGGATCGTGGGATACTGAGAGAGGTGCTGGGATGTAACACAGGTATAGAAAGCAAACCAAGTAATAAGTATAGAAATCCGACCAGGTTGTGCATGTGCAAGACCGGAGGGTTAGGACTTCGATGGGAAGATAAAACTTAATGGGAAACCAAGGTGGCAAGGGGGCCCCTTCTGGTGTCTCAGACAGGCCGTGACCTGTTCGGGCCGCCGCGGGAGCGGACTGCTGGGCAGGATGGACCTGAGGTCTGACCCAGCGGAGGCACTGCTTATGTTCTTATGTTTCTAAATCAGGGCTGCCCAAGTCCGGTCCTCGAGATCTACTGGCAGGCCAGGTTTTCAGGATATCCACAATGAATATGCATGAGACAGATTTGCATACCAAGAAGGCAGTGAAGGCAAATCTCTCTCATGCATATTCATTGTGGATATCCTGAAAACCTGGCCTGCCAGTAGATCTCGAGGACCGGACTTGGGCAGCCCTGTTCTAAATCATATGAGACAAATGATCAAAATTGTCTTTATAACATTGCCCACTACCGCTAATAAACATTTAAAATTATCCCTTACCCAGAGAGATCAGGGTCTGATAATTCTCCTTCATCACCTCCCTGTAGAGCTTCTTCTGCTCTTCATTTAAATACTCCCACTCCTCCTCGGTGAAAGAGACAGTGATGTCCTCAAACGTTACCTGCATCTGAAATAGAAACCAGAAACACACTCGGTATCTTCTACAGCACTTCCAGAAAGAGGCCTCCCAGGTTTGGTGCTCACCGGGGTGGAGGAAAATTTGTGTCATATTTTATAATAACATAACACACAGCACAGAGAAGGGTTTAATTGTGGGAGACCTCTCAGCAGGGCAGAGTGAAACATTCCTGTGTGCATGTAATTCACAATCCCAGAGCGGGATTATAGCAATAGAAACCAGATACACACAAAATCTCCCTTTGTGAGACTCTAATCTCCCTAAGTCCCAGGTCTGCTCAGGGTCCTGACTAGAGGTCTGCACGGGAATGGGGATCGCGGGGGTCCCGCGGAATCCCCCCTAACCCACGGGGACCCCCCACTAGCCAAAGGGACTCCCACGGGGATGGAAGGCTTTGGAAGCAGGGTTCATCCATATAATATAATGGACATGTCAGCCTTAGTAAAAGAGGGGGTTTATAAGTTAATTACCTGAACAGAAAACAAAAAAAGGGTTCCACCAAAGAGATTCCACAAGGAAAACAGCAGCGCAAACACAAAAGAAACTGGAATTGATGATCCTGTCAGAAGAAATTCCTGCTTTTTATGGGGACGGGCGGGGATGGAGGTAATTCCTTGCGGGGATGGGTGGGGATGGAGAGGATCCTGGCGGGGACGGGTGGGGATGGAGAGGATCCTAGCGGGGATGGGTGGGATTTCTGTCCCCGCGTAACTCTCTAGTCCTGACTTGTATCTGGGTAAAACCAGGATTTCCAGAATCCTCAGGATCTCCAGGATATAGGGCAAACCACCATAAGAATAGAATCCTCTCCTTTTATGACTGCCTACTGCTGTCCTTCAGCTGGGAATCCCCATGCTCTTTCATCCTTCTCTGCAAGGTCCCACCCCCTATGATGCAGTTCTTTTCTTGTATAGATAGGATTGGCAGAGAAGGACCAATTATGTCAGCATGGGGGGGGGTGAACTCCCTGCAGAAAGACAGCTAGAGGGGCAGTCAAAACAGTTGCTGCAGCTGAAAGAGGAGAATGGTAGGGGTGATATATTGGAAACTGCTGTACAGGGTGGGTGTGGGGGACTGAAAGAGGTTCAGAGTAGAAACAATAGGTTCCAGAAAGGTGGAAATAAATAGTGAACAAACTGAAGTGAAGAGGGGGGACTGTGAAAGGAGAGAGAGCATGTAGAAAATGGGTGTAAGGGAAGAGACACATTCTGGAGATTTCCCAGGATCCACCCAGATATGCCAGGATCCTGCAATGCTGACCTCAGGAAGCGCTGTATCCACCTTGCTTCTGTACCCTTCATCACCTGTAAGGTTGGAAAACATCCATATCCAGCACTCCTTCCCCATCAAAAGCACAGGATATGCCAGGATCCTGCAGTCCTAGGACTATATCTGCCTGGATTCAGCATCCTTCACCATCAGTAAAGCTAGAATCACCACATTCCATCCCTCCTTGTTCATCAAAAGCACAGGATCAGCCGGATCTTGCAGTTCTCACCCCAGGAAAGGCTGTATCCTTCTGTATTCAACTCCCATCTTCAAAAGTAAAGATTGATTTTACAGTTGTCTGTGAAATCCTGTCTTCTTTTGCTGCTGGCCATTGCTGGTTTCAGTACATGGTGAGCCCTCTGCGCTTTAGTTCTTCTATGGTTGTCCTGCCTACTACTGTTCTCTTCCTGTATGGGTGTGGCTCATTAGACAAGAACTGTACACATCAGAGAGGAGTCAAATGAACATGGCGGACTGAAGTCGTTTGGCTGAACGCTCCTGAGCCTATCTTCCTAGTAATGGTGAAGCGCAAGTCCAAAATTCGGGTTTTTCCTACTGAACCCGAGTTACAGCAGTTACCTGGCCCTATGGACGCGTTCGTCGAACGCCGGGCCCAACGAGATCCGGTGAGAGAGTCCTCGGCGCAAGGTGGGGGCGTTTCGGAGAGCCCTTCCACCTCTTTTGAGGCGGTCAGCTTCTCTCCGGAGGAACGAGACACGCCGGCGCAGCCACTCCCTCAACTGTGTTTGCAGGGTGAGGAGAGTGAAGAGAGCGTGGCAGTAACTTCCGGGAGCTGTGGGGAGGAGGAAAATGAAGAACTGGCAGCCCGGAGAATGTCTACAGCATTTCCAACGCAGGAGGTCTTGGGGAAAATGGAGGAACGGCAAGAATCACCATTACCTTTAAATTCTCAAACAGGTACTGAGCAGCTTAAAGATTTGGATATTAAATGTTTCCTAGCTCCTCTAGAAAAGCCTTCAGTGGTGGATTTAAACTCAATTTGGGAGGCAATCTCAACATTACAGATTTCCCTGGGAAATCAATTGCAAACTCTGTCTACTCATTCTGCAGGGATACTTTCTGAGACTTTAAAATTGCAAAAAAAAGTGGGCAAATTGGAAGAAAAATCATTAGAACATGAAAGAAAATTGGAAGTTATGGTGAACATTGAGAAAAAATCACTTGAGCAGGAAAAAAAGTTGGAAATATTGGGAGCACAAAATCAGCTCCTCATGAGGGATAATGATAATATCAATTTCAAGATGGAGGTTCTTGAAAATGTAGTACGGAGACAAAATTTGAGACTGATTAATTTTCCAAAGTTAATATCCACTACAGCTCTTGATATGTTTAAACGGTATCTTTCGGAGATTCTAAAAGTCCCCCAGAGTTCCTTTCCACCAATTTCAAAAATATATTATATTCCCTTGGGAAAGAAGAAGACTCTGGAGGACAAGCAAGAACCAGTAATAGATGTATTGGACTTAACAAACCTATTAGAGAAGTCAGAATCAGAGGAATTAATGGTTGCCACACTTTTTGTACAATTAGCATTAGATTCAGATAGAGAATAGCTTTTTAAGTTGTTTTTTAAATATAAAGATGTTTTGTTTTTGAATCAAAAAATAAGAATGTATCCAGATGTTTCTAGGATAACTCAAAAAAAAAGGAAACAGTTTTTGCTCTTGAAACCACAGGTGTTAAAAATTGGAGCTACATTTATTTTGAGATACCCCTGTAAATGCTTAATTAATTATAGGGGAGCTAAATATATCTTTTTTGAATCTGCACAGTTATCGAGGTTTATATTAGATAAGGAGGTGATCTTTGCAAGTCCCCCTATTTGTAACCAAGAAAATGTTCCAAGTTAGTAAATTGGGTCCACTTCAGTCAGCCTAAATTTCTTATAATTTGTTGGATTAATTAATTAATCTCCGATTTGTGATACTTCTCCCTCATTATTGTGAACTAATTAACAGTAGAAAGAATGTTAAAATTTTCCTTATATTCTTTTATGTTATGTACTGTAAGGTGGATACTGTTTTATTCATTATGATTCTGTTATCATATAATTTAAACTCAATAAAGATAAAGTATAAAAAAAAAAGAACTGTACACATCAAAGAGGCTCCAAACAGAATGAAAGCAGCAGTGTGGAGATTCCCTGAAAGAAGGAATGTGTAATGGCCAGAGGTTACATATTGGGGGGGCAAGGTTAAGAGAGAGAGAGGGAATAAGCTGGATAGTGGACTTATAAACCAATAAGGAGGAAAGACAGACATGCTGGACAACCTGGGGGGGGGGGGCAAGAAGGAAGAGATGCTATGGATAATGGGAGGAAGGGAGAGCAGATATTTATGAGCTCAAGAAGCAGGACAGGAAATAAAAACTAAAAAACCATGCGACTTTAGCATTTTTCAGGTGGGGGACCAAGAACTACCCCCCGACTCCCCAAAACAATTCTAAAGACTTCCCTGAATCAATCTTGCAGGCTGTCAGACTAAGCCATGCTGTGTGCTGGGAGCTGCAAAATGGACGCTGCAAAAGCTTACAGGGAGATCCTCTGCCTCAAGAAGTCTGGAACCTGGACCGCCTGTTTCTTCTAACTGCCTCTCAGACCCACTGCATTGGCTGGAGACCACCACCCCGCCTGGAACCCACGCACGCCAAAGGATGGAGGAATGCAGTTGGCCCTAATCCTGGATAGACTGCCACAGAGCCACGCAGCCTGCACTCAAATCCACTGGGGTAGGCAATACTCCCAAGGGAACAGTCCCTGAGCCCCGAACTGTGAGGCTGTCCAGGTGGGTGCATTGGAAAACAGCCAACCCCCTGGAAGCAGCCTTTGCCTTTAAAGTCTGCTATCTCCTGCAGCCAGAGCTGTCCCACACAAGGATCCTCTACAACAGTGGTCTCCAACTCAAACCCTTTGCAGGGCCACATTTTAGATTTGTAGGTACTTGGAGGGCCTCAAAAAAAAAATAGCTAATGTCTTATTAAAGAAATGACAATTTTGCATGAGGTAAAACTCTATGAATCTTTCCTTTTGGCTAAGTCTTAAGAATAATAATGTAATTTATAGCTAAAGAGACATATGATCAAGAAACTGTTTTGTTTTTCTTTTGTGATTATGATAAACATACCGAGGGCCTCAAAATAATATCTGGTGGGCCGCATGTGGCCCCCGGGCCACGAGTTTGCTCTACAACATGAAAATACGCGAAGCAGCAAAAAAAATACTGAACTTAGAGAAAAAATAATAAACACGAGCAGAAAGACTAGCTCCTACTGTCTCGCTTGTAGGAAAAAACTCAACGTTAGAGGGCAGTCTAAAGGTAAGAGAGAAGAGGTGGCAAGTCAAATGCGCGCAAGACAAAAGCGCCAAGACAACCGAGCGCAAGACAATTAAGTGCAACCACAACTGCGCGCAAGATAAGCGCAAGACATCTTAGCTCAGTTGTCTCGCGCTCATTGTCTCACGCTGTTGTCTTGCGCTCAATTGTCTTGACGTTCAATTGTCTTGCGCACATTTGACTATGAACCAAGAGAAGAAGCAACAAAGATGCAAATTAAGCTACCCGAGTGTTCAGGAATAGTGGGGTTGTACAAGAAATATTATAATACTTAAATTTCTTATTTCACAGATAATTTGATTAACCCTTTTTTTCCAGGATATCCTTTACTTTTAGAATATATTTTGATATCAAGTTCTTTGATGATTACAAAATGTAATATATATTATATATTATTAGTGAAAGTGGCACCTAGAGAATGACATGTAGACAAAGTTTGTCCCCCATCCCCGCCAACTCTGCCTTCGCCAACTGTCTTATTCCATCTGCACAAACCTTGAATAGTTATGATTTTATATTGAAATCATTTTATTAAAGTATAAAAAGAAACAATATTCTGTACAACTGTCTTTTTATAAATCACAAATACAGAACAAGGATCAACAAAACCCCTGTCTCCCCTCCCAAAAATCCCCTCCACTATCGAGACAACTGAACAAGCCAAATTATTACAAAATGCTACATAGAAAAATCATGCTAACAGAATACTTTGGTCACACACACAGAACATTAAATGCCAAATCCATAATAGCGGACCAAAAATTATAAACATAAATTAAACCAAAATCCCAAGAAGCTACACCTTGCATGTAATACAACACCTATACAGATATATAAATAAAGGAGTCAGTGTCGAAGGTTTTATGTACAGACTCTATAGCCCTGTTTTTTTTACCAGGGCTGCTCCGCACAAATAGCATGCATATAATTTGCATGCTATTGTGCCGGGCATCATCTTGTATATTTTAATCACTTCTAAAATGGTAATTATTTTGTGAATCCTGCCCTAACCCTCTACATTTAGGAGGTCAGGCTGCTCTTTACTCCAACTGACCATTGATCCTATATAAAGGAGTTCAGGTGTCACTACTAGAGCCAGAAAAAAAAGGAGGGGGAGGCGGGGGCACACATTTAACCCTTAAAACCCACCTTAAGAGCAAAACCGTGCTGCAGCCCGGTGTGACTGCAAGCAGGACTGTTGCAGTTCTTTTACAGGATGGCTGAAGTTAAATCACACTGGGGGTTAGGCTTTTCTGTCAAGGTTGAAAAGCTCTCTTCCGAGGAACAGGGGGCGAGGCAATAAGGAACAAAGACTCCCTGCAAACAGACAGCAGCAGCGGCAATCAAAGCAAGGTAGTCTAGGATCTGTGGCATCCTGGAAAATCCTGTTGTTGTTTTTTCTTTAAGTATTATCACCATGAGTGGCCTAAATAATCAATATAATGTGATATACAGTGTTCCACTCAATATAGGAGGTGCATCTACAGTGTTATATTGCATATAATGACTTCTCTCTATTCAGGAAAAGGCCTCAGAATTGGTGCCTACGCACAGTCTTATCATAGACTGTAGTTTTTTCTGCTCCATGCTCCAGTCGAACACTGTATATCACGTTATATTGGCTGTTTTTTTTCTTTACCAGGATTTTAATACTGTTAAATGAAAATCCTGGTGTTTACCTTTTCCCCCCTGACTCTGCACTATCCCAGCTCAGAAAGCTGCATTAATGTTTGCAACAAGACCTACCTGGGCAGAAGCTCCCGCAGGCATTTTCTGCTCCGCTTTTGTCATTTACAAGGAATTATTTCGATAGCGCAACCAGACGTACAAAGAGTAAGAAAACAGTCCCTGCTCGAAAGAGCTTACAATCTAAACAGACAAACAGGATGTCATGGATACAGTTAAGGGGAACCGATTTTTGGGGGGGATGGGGGATTGTCTTTTGCAGTATTGGCAGAAGGGACAAAGGGGCAGAAACGAGATTTGGGGCCGGAAGTTTCTGCTTAAATCCGCAAATTAAAGGAAGAAGACACGTTTCCTGTTGGGCACAGGATGATGACATCACAAAGGGGGAGGTAGGGAGGCGTCGCCTTTTCCTTCTTGGCTCTACCTCTTTTTATGTTGATTGGTCAGAAAATAGCGGGGGCGTGGAAAGTTCCGCCTACTAGCATTGAAAAGGTGAGAAGTGGAGGAGTTTTAGCTCCTTCTGGCACTCATTGGTCAGAATGTTCTTGTGGTGGGGAGAAGAGGAGTTTTAGCTCCTTCTGGCACTCATTGGTCAGAATGTTCCTGGGGCGGGGAGAAGAGGAGTTTTAGCTCCTTCTGGCACTCATTGGTCAGAATGTTCCTGGGGCGGGGAGAAGAGGAGTTTTAGCTCCTTCTGGCACTCATTGGTCAGAATGTTCCTGGGGCGGTGAGAAGAGGAGTTTTAGCTTCTTCTGGCACTCATTGGTCAGAACGATCCTGGGGCGGGGAGAAGAGGAGTTTTAGCTTCTTCTGGCACTCATTGGTCAGAATGTTCCTGGGGCGGGGAGAAGAGGAGTTTTAGCTCCTTCTGGCACTCATTGGTCAGAATGTTCCTGGGGCGGGGAGAAGAGGAGTTTTAGCTCCTTCTGGCACTCATTGGTCAGAATGTTCCTGGGGCGGTGAGAAGAGGAGTTTTAGCTTCTTCTGGCACTCATTGGTCAGAACGATCCTGGGGCGGGGAGAAGAGGAGTTTTAGCTTCTTCTGGCACTCATTGGTCAGAATGTTCCTGGGGCGGGGAGAAGAGGAGTTTTAGCTCCTTCTGGCACTCATTGGTCAGAATGTTCCTGGGGCGGGGAGAAGAGGAGTTTTAGCTCCTTTTGGCACTCATTGGTCAGAACGATCCTGGGGCGGGGAGAAGAGGAGTTTTAGCTCCTTCTGGCACTCATTGGTCAGAACGTTCCTGGGGCGGGGAGAAGAGGAGTTTTAGCTTCTTCTGGCACTCATTGGTCAGAATGTTCCTGGGGCGGGGAGAAGAGGAGTTTTAGCTCCTTCTGGCACTCATTGGTCAGAATGTTCCTGGGGCGGTGAGAAGAGGAGTTTTAGCTCCTTTTGGCACTCATTGGTCAGAATGTTCTTGGGGTGGGGAGAATAGAGTTTTAGCTCCTTTTGTCACTCATTGGTCAGAATGTTCCTGGGGCGGGGAGAAGAGGAGTTTTAGCTCCTTCTGGCACTCATTGGTCAGAACGATCCTGGGGCGGGGAGAAGAGGATTTTTAGCTTCTTCTGGCACTCATTGATCAGAATGTTCCTGGGGCGGGGAGAAGAGGAGTTTTAGCTCCTTCTGGCACTCATTGGTCAGAACGTTCCTGGGGCGGGGAGAGGAGGAGTTTTAGCTCCTTCTGGCACTCATTGGTCAGAACGTTCCTGGGGCGGGGAGAGGCACTGAAAAAATAGCTATTTTAAGAACATAAGAATTGCCATATTGGGACAGACCGAAAATTCATCAAGCCTAGTATCCTGTTTCCAATAGTGGCCAGCCCAGGTCCCAAGTACCTAGCTAGATCTCAAGTAGCAAAACAAATTTTATGCTGCTTATCCTAGGAATAAGCAATGGATTTCCCTAAGCCATCTCAATAATGGTCTATGGATTTCTCTTTTAGGAAATTATCCAATCCTTTTTTAAACCCTGCTAAGCTAACTGATTTCACCACGTTCTCTGGCAACGAATTCCCGAGTTTATTTATACGTTGTGTGAAGAAATATTTTCTCTGGTTTGTTTTAAATCTATTACTTAGCTTCATCACATGCTCCCTAGAAAGGATGTTCCACTTAGAATATATACTAGCACCCTGAAAGACATGCAAAAGTATATGCATATTTTAATTTCTCTTTCTATGATTGTATGATATAGATCTAACCTATCAAGTTTATGGCATTCTTTTCCTTTATTTAATTATATGTATTTTTAATGTAAACCACCTAAATCTGCATCAGCTCAGCGGTGTATCGAAATTGAATAAATTGTAAAATGATAAATGTGGAAATCCAAGTCAGTACCTCACAAATGAACATTCATCTCGCATATATTTTAGAATAAGATACGGCCTGCTTAACCAATCAAACAGCATCAAACAAAAAAGCATACCTGTAGGGTTGGGATTTACTAACTCCCACCAAAGGCCCTGAGGCATTGCTCTGAATTGTATTGGTTGAGCTGCCTGCTCAACCGTTCAAAAGGGACATGTCCTTAGGGCCTTCGGGGGAATCCTTGAATCTGCATCTTATAGCTGGATCAAGATTATAGCACCCCACCCTACCCCCTAGCCGGTTGCCTCTTCCCTCCTCTCTTTTCTAACACAAGCAGGGAGGCAGTGGGGCAGGAAGCTGCCCATTTCTAAACAAGCACCAGTACACTTCTCCCTCCATATTCGCTGTGATAGGGGTTAACAGACCCGCAAATACAGAAAAACCGCAACTAACTTTTTCATATGCTATTTGCTGTTTTCTATTAAAGACCATCATGAATATGGTGAAACCGCAAATAACATGGTGGGGAGACGTGGCCTGTTCCTGAAGGAGAGGCAAAACTCAGTGAAGAAAGTGCTGGGAATCGGCCATTTTTCTCTGTAAATGCTTAGAATCAACGATTTCTCTATGCAAGCTGATGTAATTTGGGGGGCAGGAGCCAGCAAGCTAAAAACCATGAATAATCAAAACCACGATTGGTGAAACCGCGAATATAAAGGGAGAAGTGTAGAACTGCATGTTAATTGATTTTTTTTTTAAATAAAGAAGGAAGATTTGAAAAGCTAACCAGCTGGCTTTAAACATCTGAACAGTTTGTGAACACTTTTTTGGTAATTTTTCAAGTAAATCTTAATGCACCCAGTGTTAGGTGACCTACTAACTAAACCTTCCTTTGTATGGAGATCTAAAACTCTGGGTCGGTTTCTTCCCGACACGGATTAGGATGAAGCTATGAAGGCTTCTGTTCATTTCCGGCAATTGGTTTTGAAACGTGGAAACATGACGGCAGCAGATAAAGGCCAAATGGCCCTGCACAGTATCCACTATCTCCCTCTTTTCCCACATGCCTGTCGTACGCTATCTTGAATTCAGACACATTCTTTGTCTCCATCACCTCCACCGGGAGACTATTCCATGCATCTACCACCCTTTCTGACCAGAGGGTTGTGGATACATGGAACGCGCTTCCGGAGGCTGTGATAGGCCGGAGCACGTTACAAGGCTTCAAAGAAGGTTTGGATAGGTTCCTAGAGGATAAAGGAATTGAGGGGTACAGATAGGAGTAGAGGTAGGTCATAGGGATAGTCAGGGACCACTGCTCAGGCAATGGGCCTGAAGGGCCGCCGCGGGAGCGGACCGCTGTGCGAGATGGACCTCTGGTCTGCCTCAGCGGAGGCAACTTCTTATGTTCTTATGTTCTTAGATTACTCCGGAGCCTATCATCTCTTAACTTTATTCCATGCCCTCTCCTTCCAGAGTTTTCCTTCATTTGAAAAAGACTCATCAATTTGCAACAGAAAAAACGTAATTCATTATTGTTAAGTAAGCAACGTTCCTTATGGTATCCCATTGACAGATTTTTGCAAGAGGACCACATTTAACACTCTAATATGATATATATTGGTATATCTGATAACTAAACATTGTACTTGATCCCAATATGGTATTCCTGATTTGATAGCATATTATAACATAACATCGGATTTCTAGACCGCATAACCTCGAAGTTCAATGCGGTTTACAAAAGTTACATAATAACAAAGGAAGGAAACGATGAAGATCTAATTGACCAAATATTTTGAAAAAATATAAGTCTTCAAGTGTTTTCTGAAATGTTCATAGGAATGAGATGTAAATAACAGCAGTTGGAAATCTTTATCATAGAAAGATGCTTGAAATGAGAGAGTATCATCATGATACTTTCTTGCTTTGACAACCCTTGACGAAGGGAATCAACGAAAAGGGATTCAATCTTCTACTGTTCCTTTGACTAGGAATCAATATATTTCTGTACGTTATATGATAGCGCAATTTTAATGTATTATCACTTTCAATAAACAAATTGCACTTATAAAAAAAACTCACCTCCTGTACACTAATACCATGGAGATATTTAAACGTCTCTATCATCTCTATCCCTCTCTCCTGTCTTTCTTCCAGAGTACAGCAAACACAACAACAAAGGTGACCAATTGGTGTTCAGTCTCTTTTTCTTAAGATGGACTCGACACGATCGTGTTTCGGCCCACAAAGGGCAGGAGTCTTTTTATAATCGAATCGTAAAAAAATCCACCAGAATTCAGCGCATTCTATAGAAAACCCTGCTTCTGCTTTGGAGAAATTCCTAGAGACTTCTTTTCGCCATTGATGCTGCAAAGGGGAGCCGCGCGCATACCTCACGAGCTCCAGTCATAGGAGTCTGCTCTAGTCATAGGAGTCACCTTTTCTACCTGTTTTGAGATTATCAGACACAATCACCCCCAAGTCCCGCTCTTCTTCCATACTCAGAAATACTTCACCGCCTATACCTTACCGTTCTCCTGGATTTTTGCAGCTTGACCCTGCATTTCTTTTAGCATTAAATCTTAGTTGCCAATTTCTTGACCATTCTTCAAGCTTCACCAGATCCCACCTCATGTTATCCACACCCTCCGAGGTGTCTGCCCTATTACAGAGCTTGGTATCATCCGCAAAAATAAAGGCAAATTTTGCCAGACAGTCCTTCCGCAATATCACTCACAAAGATATTAAATAGAGCCGGCCCAAGGACAGATTCCTGCGGCACTCCACTAACAACATCCTTTTTCCTTCTAGCAAAACTCCTTTGTCTCTTTCCACTTAATCCAGTTTTTAATCCAATTTGTCACTTTAGAGTCCAAACCTCATGCATTCAGTTTATTTATCAATCACCTATGTGGCACCAGGTCGAAAGCTTTGCTAAAGTCAAGATACACTACATCTAGCGCCCCTCCCATATCCAACTGTTTGGTCACCCAGTCAAAGAAATCGATCAGATTTGTCCGACAAGACCTGCCTCTCATAAAACTATGCTGCCTCGGGACCAGTAGTCTATTTGATTCTAGAAATCTCACTTTCTTCCAATTAAGAAGCGTTTCCATTGGTTTACCAAGGTCAGACTAACCGGCCTGTAATTCCCAACCTCCTCCTTACTTCTGCTGTTGTGCAGAGGGACCACATCCCCCCCCCCTTCTCCAGTCCTCTGGGACCACAGCAAACTCTAAGGAAGCATTGAGAAGATGATACAATGGAGCTGCCAGAACCTCTTTAAGTTCCTTGAGTATGCTCGGATGTATCCCATCAGGCCCCGTCGCTTTGTCCATTTTTAATTTAACTAGCTCCTCACAAACACAGTCTTCTGAGAATATTTCCAGATCTACTACACACCCATTCTCATTTGCTTTCGTTTTCTGCGGTCCTACCCCCAGTCTTTCATCTGTGAACGCAGAAATAATCGTTAAGTAGTTTGTAGCAATCTGGGAATGAGGGATACTGTACAGATCTGAAGACATTTTGAAACATGAGACAAACCTGAGAATATGTGAGAAAGGTTTTATGAGCATTTCCCTAAGGCTCCCGGGGGTGGGGGGGGGGGAAGACACAGTGGGTAAAGCTACGGCCTCAGCACCCTGAGGTTGTGGGTTCAAACCCACACGGCTCCTTGTGACCCTGGGCAAATCACTTAACCCCCCCATTGCCCCAGGTAAATTAGATAGATTGTGAGGCCACCGGGACAAACAGGGAAAAATGCTTGAGTACCTGAATAAATTAATGTCAACCATTCTGAGCTCCCCATGGGAGAATAGTATAGAAAATTTAATAAATAAATAGTGTGAAAAGCTTCAGCCTCTGATAACCAGAGCTGGTATTGTGACATCATCATGCCTCATTCCACCAATGCCTAAGAGACAACCTCATCAGTGATGTCACAGTAGCTTGATTGCCCTACACTTGGCTCACATTCACTACATTTTGATTTCTAGAGTGGCGCAGTGGTTAAAGCTACAGCCTCAGCACCCTGAAGTTGTGGGCTCAAACCCACACTGCTCCTTGTGACCCTGGGTAAGTTACTTAATAACCCCAATTGTCCCAGGTACATTAAATAGACTGGGACAGACAGGGAAAAATGCTTGAGTACCTGAATAAATTCATATAAACTATTCTGAGCTCTCCTGTGAGAATAGAAACATAGAAACATAGAAATAGACGGCAGATAAGGGCCCACGGCCCATCTAGTCTGCCCACCTTAATGTCCCTCCCCTACCTTTGCCCTGTGAATAGATCCCATGTGCCGATCCCATTTGGCCTTAAAATCAGGCACGCTGCTGGCCTCAATCACCTGTAGTGGAAGACTATTCCAGCGATCAACCACTCTTTCGGTGAAAAAGAATTTCCTGGTGTCACCTCGTAGTTTCCCGCCCTTGATTTTCAACGGATGCCGTCTTGTTGTCGTGGGACCCTTGAAAAAGAAGATATCTTCCTCCGCCTCGATGCGGCCCGTAAGATACTTGAACGTCTCGATCATGTCCCCCCTCTCTCTGCGCTCCTCGAGCGAGTATAGCTGTAATTTGTCAAGCCGTTCTTCGTATGGTAGATCCTTGAGTCCCGAGACCATCCGGGTGGCCATTCTTTGCACCGACTCCAGTCTCAGCACATCCTTGCGATAATGCGGCCTCCAGAATTGCACACAGTATTCCAGGTGGGGCCTCACCATAGAAACATAGAAATAGACGGCAGATAAGGGCCACGGCCCATCTAGTCTGCCCACCCTAATGTCCCTCCCCTACCTTTGCCCTGTGAAGAGATCCCATGTGCCGATCCCATTTGGCCTTAAAATCAGGCACGCTGCTGGCCTCAATCACCTGTAGTGGAAGACTATTCCAGCGATCAACCACTCTTTCAGTGAAAAAGAATTTCTTGGTGTCACCTCGTAGTTTCCCGCCCCTGATTTTCCACGGATGCCCTCTTGTTGTCATGGGACCCTTGAAAAAGAAGATATCTTCCTCCGCCTCGATGCGGCCCGTAAGATACTTGAACGTCTCGATCATGTCCCCCCTCTCTCTGTGCTCCTCGAGCGAGTATAGCTGTAATTTGTCAAGCCGTTTTTTGTATGGTAGATCCTTGAGTCCCGAGACCATCCGGGTGGCCATTCTTTGCACCGACTCCAGTCTCAGCACATCCTTGCGATAATGCGGCCTCCAGAATTGCACACAGTATTCCAGGTGGGGCCTCACCATGGATCTATACAATGGCATAATGACTGCCGCCTTACGACTGACGAAACCCCTTCGTATGCAGCCCATGATTTGTCTTGCCTTGGACGAAGCCTGCTCCACTTGATTGGCAGACTTCATGTCCTCACTGACGATTACCCCCAAGTCTCGTTCTGCTACCGTTTTTGCTAGGATCTCGCCATTAAGGGTATAAGACTTGCATGGATTCTGGCTGCCCAGGTGCATAACTTTGCATTTTTTGGCATTGAAGTTGAGTTGCCATGTCCTAGACCATCGCTCCAGTAGGAGTAGGTCGTGCATCATGTTGTCGGGCACTGAATCTTCGTCTGTTGTGCATTTGCCCACTACATTACTCAGTTTGGCGTCATCGGCGAATAATGTTATTTTACCTCGAAGCCCTTCTGCCAAGTCTCTTATAAAGATGTTGAATAGGATTGGGCCCAAGACTGAGCCCTGTGGTACTCCACTAATCACCTCCGTCATTTTGGAGGGGGTGCCGTTCACCACCACCCTTTGGAGCCTACCTCCAAGCCAGCTCCCAACCCATTTCGTCAATGTGTTACCTAATCCTATAGAACTCATCTTGCTCAGTAACCTGCGGTGTGGTATGCTATCGAATGCTTTGCTAAAGTCCAGGTACACGATGTCCAGGGACTCCCCAATATCCAGCTTCCCCGTTACCCAGTCAAAGAAGCTGATCAGGTTGGATAGAATGGTATAGAAAACTGAATAAATAAATAATAAATAACATTTACTAACAGATTTTGTACCAGGAAATGCCACCTTGCACACTGCTAGTGAAACAAACCTTGTGGATTCATTGGGCACCAGTTCCTGATTCACAGTAAGCTACAGGATCAAATACTGGCGAGCAGATCTGCAGGGCCCACCACTGACACAGGTGATAAGCAACTGACTGGAACGAGAGTAAACTATCGAGAATTTAGAAGAATGAGTGGAGTATGAGTTACAAATCCAAGCATTCAGTGCCATTGAACTGGGTCCGTGGAGTGAGTGAGTTCAAGGTCGCACAGGGGAATCGGTTTCATCTGCCGCCCCACAGAATGTCACAGCGGAAGCAGTGAGCACCACCCAGATCGTCCTCAATCAGGGGTCTCAAAGTCCCTCCTTGAGGGCCGCAATCCAGTCGGGTTTTCAGGATTTCCCCAATGAATCTGCATGAGATCTATGTGCATGCACTGCTTTCAGTGCATATTAATTGGTGAAATCCTGAAAACTCGACTGGATTGCGGCCTTCAAGGAGGGACTTTGAGACCCTGTACTAAATGGGGGCATCTATGCCGGAACCAGAGCAAAATGGACTCATTTTTAGTTATAAGAACCTCTATAGAGAAAAGGACCAGTATGGAAAAAAGAATCAAACCCTATCATACCTATTGAAAGACTTACTGAAATAAGTGATTTACACCTATTGGGGATGGGGTTCTTAGTTTTCCAGAGAACCAAGGATGATGTTCCAGGGCCTCCCTTGAGAATGGTGTTCCCTGAAGTCAGATTGACAGCTGTTTGAATAGTGTGGCAACCACCAGAAGAACCTAATGGAACTTTTCTGGGTTATCATAGGGTTACCAGTTTTTACTTTAGTAAAATCTGGATCCCTAAACCCGCTCCCAGGCCTGCCCAGTTCCCTGCCCCGTTATGCCCTAGCCCCGCCCTCCAATCTTGTCCTTCTCCTTCCCCGCCCGTCTGCCCGATGCCATTTTGAGGAAGTTTTCAAAACCTGGACAAAGTGCCGAGTTTTGAAAAGCCGTCCGAACCCCCGGACATGTCCTTGCTCTCTAACATTCTTCCCCCCTCCGATCTACATCTAACCCTTTCCCTGGAGTTCCTTTCTTATTACAACCCCTGTAAACCGTGCCGAGCTCCATGACCATGGAGATGGTGCGGTATAGAAACCTAAGGTTTAGTTTAGTTTAGGACGTCTGGGGAAATCTGGCTGTCAATTAGCCCTAGGTAATCATGTCCCTTAAGAACATAAGCAATGCCTCTGCTGGGTCAGACCTGAGGTCCATTGTGCCCAGCAGTCCGCTCACGTGGCGGCCCAACAGGTCCAGGACCTGTGCAGTAATCCTCTATCCCCTTTTCCATGACAACCGGAGCCCTCAACAAGTTCACCACAGTGGAATTCAGCTCCACTGTTAAAACAATTCACTGCAAGTGATTTCACTGCCCAAACAGCCTATGTTCCAGACATCAGCCAAAACCAGACAGTGGTATTCATTGCAAGGTCTGCAGAGACTTTCTGGGCAGCCCGCGCTGTAGTCCTGGGTTCCATCTCCCCCCCCCCCCCTTGAAATCCTAAGCTTCTCCTTCCCAGCAGCTGCTCTTTCACTCTGGGCTACTAGCAATATGAGTGAGGTAAACATTTAACCTTCAGCAGCCTGAAAGCCTTCCATCTATTACTGCTTCTTGACCCCCTCCCTACTAGCACCCCCTCTCTCCCATGTTCAGTTCAACTGGCACAATTGTGCATGCTCAGTATGGGGAGGGGGGTAGAATTTGCCAGTTCAGACAAGCATGCCCAGGGGTGCTGGTATCAGATGTCTGGGGGGGTCCCAAAGAGCATTCCTCAGCTGGCAGGGCTTGGAGATCCCTACCAAGCAAAATATTGAATTTTGATTGCTTCGGGGAAAGGGAAGGGGGGGCATGGAGTGGGCAGAGAGTAAATGCATGGGCTGTGCCCACCCAGTCTACTCTCAGGTCCACCCAGAAACTGAACTCTGGCTACACTTTTGCAGAGAAATAAACTCGTCGCTGAATGTGACCTAGCTGCAGACCCAGGACAAGGCACTGCATTGCACAAGGCTGAGCAGAGGAAAGCTGCATCCGGGGATTTGCGAACGGAAGGCGGAGACAAAGGGGTGGGCGGAGCTTCACAGAAGGCCCCCGAATGCAGTTGTAGAGTCTCCTCCTTGAAGGGGCGGAGCTTGTTCACACCAGACACAAGCTGAACCCCTGGGAGAAGGGCAGCTGATGGCAGACTGGCAGGGGCCGCTCTGCTACCATTCAGCTACTCTCCAGGTATTTCTAGCCTTCCCCGCGTGGGATCCTGGGAGGAAGCTTCAACTCCTCCTCTCCCCGCCCCGGGAACATTCTGACCAATGAGTGCCAGAAGGAGCCGAAACTCCTCCTCCTCCCCCCTCACCCTCCATCCGCGCTAGTGGGCGGAGCCTATTACTACTCTCCACCCCAGCAACATTCTGACCAATCAGCACTTGAAGGGGTAGAACAGCGATGGCGACTGGGTGTTGCTCAATAGACTCGGCCCTTTGTGACGTAATCAGCCAATTTCCGACAGGAGACGAACCATTCCTTCATTTCTAATCCTGCAAACTACAGAAGCCGAGAGGAAAATGCCTGCAGGAGCTTCTGCCCAGGTGGGAGAGTCCCCCAACTCTTTCTGTCCTGGGATGTTGCAGAGTCAGGACCCTGAGCAGAGCTGGGGCTGAGGAAAAGCACTTTGGGATCCTCCTGAGGGGAAGGAGAGAGATCAGGAGTCTCACAAAGGGAGGTTTTGGCTGTAACTGGTTTCTACTGCTATAGTCCTTCTCTGGGACTGTGAATTATGTGCCTGCAAATTATATACACAGAGAAATCTCTTCCTCTGCCCTAATGAGAGCTCTCCTGAAATCTAATCCTATTCTGAGATTGTGTGTTTACATGATTGTGAAATATGTACACCCAGAAACATCTCCTTCTGTCATGCTCAGCCCCAGCACTGGGAGGTCTCCTGAAATATAACCCTGTTCTGGGACTCTGTGTTATGTCATTGTAAATTCTGTCCACATGTTTTCCTCCTTCCCAGTGAGCGCCAACTCCAAGAGGCTTCTTTCTGGAAGTGCCGCAGCCCATGCTGAGTGTGTTTCTGTTTTCTGTTTCAGATGCAGGTGACATTTGAGGACATCGCGGTCTCTTTCACCCAAGAGGAGTGGGAGTATTTAGATGAAGAACAGAAGGAGCTTTACAGGGAGGTGATGAAGGAGAATTATCAGACCCTGATCTCACTGGGAAAGGGATAAACTGATATATTTATTAGCAGTTGTGGGCCATCATTATAAAGACAATTTGGATTGTTTTGTGTCATGTGGTAAGAAAGTGAGCGAGTACTGCAGTAATCACTTGAGATCCTCTCAGGATTACGTGTGGGGGACATGGGCAGTATTAGGGACTGATGCAGAAAGCCGGGGACTAATGGTTGAACACTTTGCTCAACTCAACAAAATCTTCTCTTGATCCCTTCAGTCCGCCTTATCGTTTATGATATCACACGGAAAACTATCTTCAGTCACCACACCAGCTCTCTGGAATGTTCTACCTAATCACCTTAGACAAGAAGTTAAATCTAATCTTAAAACATTAATGTATAAAGACACCTTCAGAATATAAAATAACTTCAACCGTCATCTTTCCAGTACCACTCTCTTTTCCCCTCCCTTCTGTTTCCCTATTATTTTTTAAACAAATACAATGTAATTAACGACCCTTTTTCCCTTCTGTAGCAAGTCTAAGATCATTGTTGTTTGTATCTATCTAGAAGGAAGAAGGTGTTGATGCCCCTGTACAGGTCATTGGTAAGGCCCCACTTGGAGTATTGTGTTCAGTTTTGGAGACCGTATCTGGCGAAAGACGTAAGAAGACTTGAGGCGGTCCAGAGGAGGGCGACGAAAATGATAGGAGGCTTGCGCCAGAAGACGTATGAGGAGAGACTGGAAGCCCTGAATATGTATACCGTAGAGGAAAGGAGAGACAGGGGAGATATGATTCAGACATTCAAATACTTGAAGGGTATTAACGTAGAACAAAATCTTTTCCAGAGAAAGGAAAATGGTAAAACCAGAGGACATAATTTGAGGTTGAGGGGTGGTAGATTCAGGGGCAATGTTAGGAAATTCTACTTTACGGAGAGGGTGGTGGATGCCTGGAATGCGCTCCCGAGAGAGGTGGTGGAGAGTAAAACTGTGACTGAGTTCAAAGAAGCGTGGGATGAACACAGAGGATCTAGAATCAGAAAATAATATTAAATATTGAACTAGGCCAGTTACTGGGCAGACTTGCACGGTCTGTGTCTGTGTATGGCCGTTTGGTGGAGGATGGGCAGGGGAGGGCTTCAGTGGCTGGGAGGGTGTAGATGGGCTGGAGTAAGTCTTAACAGAGATTTCGGCAGTTGGAACCCAAGCACAGTACTGGGTAAAGCTTTGGATTCTTGCCCAGAAATAACTAAGAAGAAAAAATTTTAAAAAAATTAAAAAAAAAAAAAAATTTTAATTGAATCAGGTTGGGCAGACTGGATGGACCATTCGGATCTTTATCTGCCGTCTTTATCTGTTACTATGAGAGAGAGAGAAATAAAGACAAAGAGAGAGAGAGAGAAAGAGAAAGAAAAAGAAAGAGAGAGAGAGAAAGACAAAGAAAGAAAGAGAGAGAGGTGGTGGAGAGGAAAATTGTGAATCACAAAATAATATTAAAAATTGAACTAAGGCCAGTACTGGGCAGACTGTATATGGCAATTTGGTGGAAGATGGGCTAGGGAGGGCTTCAATGGCTGGGAGGGTGTAGATGGGCTGGAGAAGGTTTTAACAGAGATTTCGGCAGTAGGAACCCAAGCACAGTACCAGGTAAAGCTTTGGATTCTTGCCCAGAAATAGCTAAGAAAAAAAAAAAAAATTTAAATTGAATCAGGTTGGGCAGACTGGATGGACCATTCGGGTCTTTATCTGCCGTCATCTACTATGTTACTAAGTTACTATGTAACTATCTTTGTTCAACACTCCCTTCTTTTTTTAATAATTATTTTAACTTTGTAAACAGCTTAGACTTACAGATAATCAAATTAAAATAAACTTGAAACATGCAGCTTCTACCATGGAATTACTGAGAATATATTACCATATTTGCTGACGTATAGAACGCACTGGCATATAAGACACACCCTCTTTTATAAAACAGTTTTTAAGAAAAAAAATACTTATGTGCGTGTATGGTGCCCCCTCCCCTGTCAGGCTCTGCACCCACCCCCCTTGCTGCCAGGCACTGCTCAAAGCCCCCTTCCCT
Organism: Geotrypetes seraphini; assembly: GCF_902459505.1. Classification (NCBI taxonomy): domain Eukaryota; kingdom Metazoa; phylum Chordata; class Amphibia; order Gymnophiona; family Dermophiidae; genus Geotrypetes; species Geotrypetes seraphini. The sequence continues at coordinate 505,706,854 of NC_047085.1, forward strand.
CCCAGGTTTTCCACCCTGTCCCCCCTCCCCTCCCTGCCCTGTCCGTCCTACCTCCTTTGCTGCTGGAATCCCTGATGGTCCAGAAGTGCAACGGGCAGAAGTGAGAATTTGCGGGAGCCAGTCGAGAAGCTGCTCAGCACCGAGCAGCAGCGCCAAAGCACGCTCCTGCTCGGTGCTGCTCAGCGGCTGAAGATAACCGATCTCGCGGCAGCCACCGACCGACCGGGTTAGCAGTGGGGCAGGAGCGCGGAAAGCTCGTTCCTGCCCCGCTGCACCTCTGGACCACCAGGGATTCCAGCGGCAGAGGAGGTAGGATGGACAGGGTGCAGAGCTCATAATTTTGATTATCGGCGTATAAGACGCACCCCTTATTTTAAGGGGACAAAAGTGCATCCTATACACCGGCAAATACGGTACAGTAACGAATGAGGTATGCAGAGAGACAGCGTTCAGTCCAGGTCTGTCTGCCATTCTGTTCAGCGGCTGTATGTGACTGCAGGGCTTCAGGTAGAGAGATCTGTCGAATTGCAAACCAAAGTTACTGAGGAAGGAGGGGCTCTGTAGAATCTGGGTTTTCATCTGTTCCAAATAAGTTGATGATTTATTGTTCGATTTCACACTGGATATATAATTCATGTTGTCATATGTGGAATTTTATCGAGCAATAGATTTTTTTTTGTTTATTCTTTTCAGTGCATACATTTTATTATTTTTTTAAGATTATGTCCACTTTAAGACTTGTATTTTGTTTGGCACTAAGAAACCGCATGTCTCTACAAATCTTTTTGATGTAAAGAGAACACTGAAATGAAAGCCTAAATTATCGGGCTTGAATTTGGTGATTCTATTACTGACATCTTGGGAATGTGAATGGTTTAAACTCTGATCACAAGAGAAGCATATTTAAAAAGTTGAAAGGTTGGAAGTGAGTGTTCTGTTACTGCGGGAACATCTTTAGATGCGTGGGGGACATTGTGATTGGGCTGGGAGAGGAGAGAGCGATAATAGGAGGAGATTTTAACCTGGTTCTGAATCCACGAGAGAACGTTGCTGATATCCAAAACCTCCATGCTGGCTAACTAGAAATTGGAAAGACATGCTTATTCATGTAAGCGCTCACCCGCCTGTGTGATTCGTTGTGCTCTGTACATTTAAGTTTGCCCTATAGAGGGGGTTGTTGAGAAGGGATTTATATAGTCACCAATGCACCTGTAGTGGGTCCTTGAGGGATAAGCACAGGAATTTCAGGACCAGCTCTGAAGATATTGTATGCACAGAGCCAGATTAATGATACAGTGGTACCTAGGTTTACGAGTGCACCGGTTTGCGAGTGTTTTGCAAGACGAGCAAAACATTTGTAAAATCGGTGCCTCGGAAACCGAGCATGGCTCGATTTACGAGCACCCCCCCCCCCATCCGGCACCCCCCCTGCCTCAAACCGGCATGTGAACGTGAACTCGCAGGCCTTGAGCATGCTCAGATGCTCAAGGCCCAGCAGACGAGGAGTCCGATCTTCTAGAGTTCCCAGATGAGGGTAAGAAGCGGCGGGGGGGGGGGTGCCCATTTGTGTCAGGGGGGGTCGGATCGTGTCGGGGGGGGGTGCCCAATCGTGTCGGGGAGGGTCGGATCGCAGGGGGGGTGCCGGTTCGAGGCAGGGGGGTGCCGGATCGCAGGGGGGGGCCTGATCACAGGGGGGGGGGGCCTTCGAGGGGAGCAATGCCGGTTCTCGGGGGGGGGGGGAACGCATCAAAGCGAGTTTCCATTATTTCCTATGGGGAAACTCGCTTTGATAAACGAGCATTTTGGATTACGAGCATGCTCCTGGAACGGATTATGCTCGTAATCCAAGGTACTACTGTAGTTACATGTTCCATATTGTTTGTATACATTTTGGTATGTGTAGAGGCACATGTCATAAATGAATCAGCGCACACTGAGCCTTTTATAAATTAATAAATGCCTCTTTTTCCTCAGTCTGACTTCGATGCCTTTTCTTCACTCAATTGACATACAAAGTTATCTTTCTTATGATCAATAAACATTTCCAGATCAATATTCAGCCCACTGTGATGGTTTATAGTTTTTATGGTATTTTTATTTACAAAACACATACATACATACAAAATACACCCATACATACATGATAAAATGCATAACCATACAAATACATTGCCATCCTAATAAACATAAACACACTTAAAAATAAACATAAAAATAGAATTACCGTATTCTTCAGAATATAAGATGCACTTTTTCCACCCCCAACGCTGCAGAAAGAATACTTCTGAAGCAGGCAGACAGACTGTAGGAGGCTGGCTTCATTGTGCCTCTGGCTGCCCAAAGCCAGAAACACGGTAGCAGATTTCTGATTGGCTCTACCAAAGTCAGTGGGCTCCGGCTCCTCCAATCAGAGAGAACATGATTCATCTAACTGCCACGTGATAGTGAATGTCTGACAGTCCCTACTCAGTAGAGATTCCAATCTAATCAGTTCACCTCTAGTTAACCGTTCATGTGTCTGATTTTGATCCATGAATGGTTTTTCTGAGCTTTTCATCAGTAGGAACAATTTTTGCTGTACCGAATTGTATATGATTCTTTTCTTAATGTCTTGGAGGATGAAATGTACAGCATCGGCATCTATGAAGCAAACTTGGATTTTTTTTTATTCCATTGTTCCTTTTGGACCCCTGTTGGATTGAATAAATTAGATAATTCAAAGTCTAATAGATGCTGGCATTATCATCTAGACATGGGGACATTGGATCACTTACTGTTTTATTGCCCTATGATTCAGATTTTTTGGAAGTCGATTTGGGGACATATTAATAATATTTTAGAAGTTGCGATCCCTTTGATTTAGGAAGTTGTGATTTGTGGTACACTATTATATGTTAAGGATCCCTTAGATAAATATAAAAGATGACTTTTTTTAATTATGATGGGTAAAGCTATACAATTAGTCACACGAAATTGGAAAAATTGGGATCGACTTAACTTTACGTTTTGGTGGGCAAATTTACGTTTAATTTATAAATTAGAGAAAAGGAATTCTGATCTGTCGGGGAACACAAAAAATTTCAAATTAATATGGAGCCCATTGATGTCTTTTGTAGAGTCATTATAGTTTGATTTTTATTGATGTATTAATTTGCATATCCAGGGAAAGGGGAGGGTGGGAATAAAGATTTTACATGAATTCTTATCTTCCTTGTGAGATTGAGAGGGGGGGGGAAGGATTATGTAACAGTTTCTTAAGGTTTATAAATGTTTAAGATGTGGATAGGATATATTTGATATAGAGCACTTATCATAAACTATGATAACTAATGGATAACTTGATGGATAATGTGGGGTAGGGGGAGGTTATAACTCTTTATAAGTCATGTAAGGATATTAAGTGTTGTTTTATGTATAAAGTGTATTCCTTACTGTTTTCACTTACTGAAAGTGTAAAAATTAATAAAGAATAAAAAAATAAAAAAAAGTGAATAGTAAGAAAGATTATAGCTTGATTTTACCTATTCTCCCCTCTTTTACTAAGCCGCGATAGAGGTTTCTACCGTGGCCTGGAACGCTAAATGCTCCGATACTCGTAGAATTTGTCAACAAAATATACAAAATTTTAAGAGATTGCTTAACCCTTTCAGGACCATAAGGATCGTAGGCCAATTTTTGTGGTTTTGACGACATTTTTATGGTAAAAAGGGCTTGCAGATGCCAAAAAATTGATTTTTTTTGTGAAATATCATTATTTTTATTTAAAAAAATCACACTTCTGGCTTATGGACAGTGTGGCAAGTGAATCTTCTCGTCAATCTAGCAACGACGCTAATGAATGAATGTCGGAACCAGTTTGTTTACATAAAGGCAGTATCATATGGAATCCGTACATATCAAATTTAGAACTGTAGACTATCCCAATCAAAATTTATAGGATTTTAAAGTTATGGGACAAATATGTCCCTTGGTCCTGAAAGGGTTAAACGGCACCCCTTTTTGCCTGATGAAATACAGGGTATGAGAGTCAATGAACAAGGAAGAACAGAGATTGCTGAGAGTAAGGTTCTTGTCACCGGTCTTTTATTGTCTGGTATTTTTTGTATGTAGTTTGTAACCCACCCTGGATAAGGGCAGGATATAAATAAATAAACCAAACCATGAGCACTGGAGCAGCGTTGCAGCATTTAGCGCCCTGGGCCGCAGTAAAAACTTCTATCGTGGCTTGGTTAAAGAGGACATATACTTTAAAAAAAAAATAATAATGTTTATTGGAATTTTCAAAATATACAAAGAACAAGTGTGAGACCAAAAACATCACACAGCAACGTCAGCAACAAGAAACAACCAGAATATGTGAGCTGAAAATTTTTGACAGAAAAATAACAAGGTCTCGACCCCTTGAACTGCCCCACACCATAGAGTCCACTAACAAAACAGCCTCTTCAATCCCCCCTCCCAATCAGAATAATCAGGTGTGGAATGAAAAGAACAGAAAATATCTTCCCCCCCCCCTGCCCAAGATCAGGAAACACACAGGACTCCCCTCATAAAAGTTCCAGCTTATCACTAAACATAGACCAAGTACCCAAAGATTGAACATAATATCCCCTCCGCTTGGCAAGCATCAGTTCCATAGTCCCCAGAGTATATAATCTCAAACGCCAAGCACTCAAGCCTGGCGCATTAAGTGACTTCCAGGATCTTGCACCCAGGCATTTGGCCGCCGCCAGCCCCAATCTCAATCGTCGTGTCTGCCACTTAGTTGAACAAATATTATACAGACCCAAATGGCAGCTCTGTGGCATAAAGCCGACAGGTTTACCCAGAAGTTTAGTCAAAGAGTCTACCACAGCCCTCCAAAAAGGTGTCAATTTGGGACAGGCCCACCTGACCTATACTTTTTTAGGCGTTAAATTCAACTTGGTTATTCCTTTCTTTGTCTGGAGCCTCACATATATCTCTTTCACCATGGGTAAGAGCTCAACCGTCCTTTTCCCCATCTCTGGGTCTTTCTCCTGCCTTTCTTCTGTTGCTCTTTCCAGACACCCTTTTTCTGCCCCTCTGTTTTCCTCTCCCTTTCTAAAGCTCCTTTTTCTTGTTCTGTGTGAATCTTTCTTCTAGTTTGTCTCTTTTACAGAATCCTTCGGTTGTTTTAAGATGCTCTCATTCATATTGTTCTTTGAAATTAAGGATCGGAGATTTCCATCATTTGCTTTTTGCAGCTGTTCACCCGACATATTTCATTTTTTTCCCTCCAGTTTTTATGTTCCAAATCTTTTTATTGGTGAAAAACAACGCTAACAAATAATCGACAAACATGTCGTCCCACATGAACCAACACTGACAGCAAATACAGGCACTCCCACTTCCCTCCCCTCTACATCTCCACACATAGCAATACATCATGAGAATCTCTCTTCCCCAATTCTCTCCCCCCCCCCTCCCGGTACAGCTTACAGTGACACCATTTTGCTATACCCAAGCAAAAATTTAAAGTTTAAATGTTTTTATTCATTTTCAAAAGAATCATACAAACAACAGAGAGCAAATCATGAACAACGTAGTAATAAACAGTTCTTTATCACCCCCCCCCCCACCCCACCCTCCCCAAATCAAAACAGTAGTATCTCTTACGCATCAGTCTCAATATCTAGGAAAGCTAGAGGTTAAGCGTTCAACAGTCTACTGCAAGCATACGATGTCAAGGTTTGCCAGAAAGGCTCTCATATTGAACAAAAATGTTTTCCCTGAGGGAAGTCAATGTCCACAAAGTCACAGCGCTCCAAACCAAGTGAAAATTTAAAAAACAACCCCAAAACAGCAACCAATACATCTCCTCCCTCCCTCTGTATCTTCACCTTCCCCATCCCTTTACCCATTTATAAGAATGCGAACAGGTTAATTCAGAGGACTTGGACTCTGAGGGGCAAATTCTATAAACAGCATCCCGATTGTAGGCGGCCTACTGCTGCCTAACCAGCCAATCAGGACGCACGTTTAAAAAAAAAAACATCCTGAGTTAGGATACCTACATTGTAGGCACCTCTGGGAGCCTATGGAGGCCATTAGGACCGCTTAAGTTCACCTAAGGCTAGGCATGGCTTCGCCCAGAAGTGGCCCTACGTGCCTCCCTAGGCCCGCGGTAGGTGCCTGAAATGATTTAAAGCAGACGCAGCCGCTGTGGCAGGGATCTCCCTGCCGCGTAAACCCCTCCCCCCGAACATCACTGGCTGGAGGGATGCCCAGTCCCTTCTGCCAGAACCCCAGAACCCCCCTGAACATTGCCACAAAGATTGCAAGCAGGAGGGCGTGGTCTAAGGGATCTGGCCAATCATAATCTTAGGCCACTCCCAGTGCATCCCAGAATGCACTACAAGAGGGGCCTAAGATTCCGGTTGGCCTAGGTGCCTGCATGAGGGGCCTTACGCGCCTGGGTCAGTTAGGGCCTAAGACTTCTCCCTGGCGCATTCCAGGATGCTCCAGGAAGTGGCAGGCCTGCCATTCCAGTAAAAGTGGGCCAGATGGCTGGAGAAAGAAGGGATGCCTCCGGCCGTCCATCAGCATAAAGTAGGGGGGGGTTTATGGGTGGACTCGGGGAGGCTACTTTATGGGGTGGGGGGGTGTCTGGCAGGAGGGACTGGGCATCCTTTCTGCCGGCGATGTTTGTGGGGGCTCTGGCAGGAAGGACTGGGCATCCCTCCTGCCAGTGATCTTTGTGCCGATGTTTGAGGAGGTTTCTGGGATTCCAGCAGGAGGAATTGGGCATCCGTCCTGCCAGCGATCTTCACAGCAATGTTTGGAGGGCGGTTCTGGCAGGAGGGACTGGGCATCCCTTCTGCGGCGATGTTCAGGGAGGATGTGTCGGCAGAAGGGATTAGGCATCCTTTCTGCTGGTTCGAACTGTTTATCTCCCTAGTTGGTCGTGATAAACACACACAAAAGCATCATTGATTGGAAACCACAGCAATCCTATATTGCACTACAATATACTGGACAGATTACAATTGATATATAATAATTCTTTTAGTGTGTGTTTCCCTTTTTTTCACAATTCACTATGGGGCCAGGGATGTTACACATTTGAATAACCCTGCTGGGTTACACTTCTCTCAGCTCAATATTACAGGCTTGCTCTGATTTTTGATTTGCGTCAACTGAGGACCCGTTACATAATTACATTTAAATGTAATTTATTTTGAATAAAAATGTTGATAAGTTTATATTTTCGGTTGTGTTCTCCCAGTATACCTGTTGGCTATAGGAGGAATCCTCTGTCCTTGGTATTGGGTTAGTTTTTTGTTCATCAGAAGGGGAAACATTGGTCCACAGTGGGAGACATAGGCCTCCTTTTACGAAACTGCGATAGCTCGGGGAGCTGCGCTGAACGGCCCGCACTGCTCCCGATGCTCATTGAGTTCTTATGAGCGTCGGGGAGCAGCGCAGCTCCCTGCGCTAGAAACTGCTATCGTAGTTTCGTAAAAGAGGGGAATAGTTAACATCCAATGCAGTAAGAGGAGAGCTTTCTTGAGAAGGAGAACTTTCTTCAGAAAATCCCTTAGGCCTTGAAGTAAAGGCTGCTTTGTTTACCTCATTGGAATAACTACAAGACGGCATTGCATCTTCCAAAACAGACAATATTCGTTTATTGTTAGTATAAAAACTTACAGTATTACAGCAGCAGAGACATATCAGAAAAATATATTGTCAGTTCAGAATATGCAATGGAGAGAAGAACTTGCACCCATATGCTTAGCAGGGGGCTAGCAGATCCCCATAGCATAAGTAAGTGAATCTCTCTGGCTTTACCTAGAATGCACGTGTTTTTTATACAGAGCAATTCTTCCTTTGTTCCAAAAAAGTCCATCCCCGAATTCTGGTTATGTAATTCCCTATTGATACATAAAATAATATATAGCTAACTCCTCCTCTCAGTCCACGCCTCTCTCACCTTCACCCCCCTCCCCAGTAGGGGGGGGGGCTTGCAGAAACAGAGAACTCTTGGTGAACTTTCTTTCTCCAGCACTGAAAGCTGTAGATGCTAATTAGTGGTTTTACAATTCTGTGCATCTTCGGGATGGTGTCCTTGTATGCTGAAAGTTGGCAAAGGTGACCTTTCGACAATCCAGCTGCTTGGTTCTCATAACTTGGTTCAGAGACAGGGAGCAAATGTTTTGGTACCAAGTTCTCTCATCTCGCTACACCCACATCGTCCTGCAGGGATCCTTGCTCATTATAAAAGTTTTATGGCTTTCCAGGGTGCCTGGCATATGAAGTCATACAGCACTGATAACAGTTCAGCAGAACCTTGGAGAAACATCCTCCCAGCAGGGAATGGAGACAAAAACGTTAGCATTGCAAAGGCTGCAGGTGTTTACAGACAGCAAGGTACAGGCTGGGCCTGGCTATGATAAATATAGGTCTGTAGTGTCCAGCATACACAAGTGAAAATATAGGTCTGTAGTGTCCAGCATACACAAGTGAGGCCAGTATGTCCAGTTGAATCACCTGTATGTCCAGGTTATCCATGTCAGCCTTTACGAACAGATGCCAACATTCCCATCTGGTTCAGGTGAGTCAAAAACTTCCATGGGATCTAAAGTATTATCCTGAGCTCTTTCTAAATCCTCGGGATCATTCATCTCCCCATCCTCAGTCTATAGTGCAGGGGTGTCAAAGTCCCGCCTCAAGGGCCACAATCCAGTTGGATTTTCAGGATTTCCCCAATGAATATGCATGAGATCTGTTAGTGTACAATGAAAGCAGTGCATGCAAATAGATCTCATTCATATGCATTGTGGAAATCCTGAAAACCCAACTGGTTTGCGTCCCTCAAGGAGAGACTTTGACACCCCTGCAATAATGAAACTAGAGGTCTGCATGGGAACGGGGATCGTGGGGGTCATGCGGGAATCCCCCCTAACCCATGGGACTCCCACAGGGACCCCCCTCTAGCCAACGGGACTCCCACGGGGATGGAAGGCTTTGGAAGCAGGATTCGTCCATATAATATAATGGACACGTCAGCCTTAGTATAAGAGGGGGGTTTATAAGTTAATTACCTGAACAGAAAACAAAAAAAGGGTTCCACCAACGAGATTCCACAAGGAAAACAGCAGCGCAAACACATAAGAAACTGTGGAATTGATGATCCTATCAGAAGTAATTGCTGCTTTTTATGGGGACGGGCGGGGATGGAGGTAATTCCTTGCGGGGATGGGTGGGGACGGAGAGGATCCTGACGGGGACAGGTGGGGATGGAGGTAATTCCTTGCGGGGATGGGTGGGGACAGAGAGGATCCTGGCGGGGACGGGTGGGATTTCTGTCCCTGTGCAACTCTCTAAATGAAACAGGAGCTTCAATCTATGTGTCCGTTTCCCTGGGCTTACACAGAGGCTTTTGTAGCCTATTTCTCCCTATTTCAGTCTTTTGCTTTCCTGCCACATTTCAATTCTACGTCGCCTTGCTGAGATTTGGTATGAATTTTCATATAATGGGTCAGCAAGTGAAGGCACTCGGCAAAAAAGTTAGGAGACTAATTTGTTCTTTTCACCTCAGATATACAGAACAGTTCCCTATCCTCTGACCTCTCTTTGTTCCAGGGGCAAATGGGTACATTTTTGTGCGTACCATAACAGTTTCAAAGTGCATCTCCCGGTTCCTTTATACATGTTTGGTGGCTTTGTCCTCCAGCGCAGGCCTATTGGGCGTGGGTGGTGGCCTTCATTTCTGAAGTATTGGGTTTTCCGCTTGTTCAGTCGGTAGAATATTGCTTGCTCAATATTGCGCCGCAGAACTTGCTGTCGCCCTATCGTAAATGGATAGCGGTGGTAATGACTGCGGCATGTTTGATATTAGCTGCTGCTTAGAAATGTGCGGCCCGTCCTCCAGTGGAGGCGGTGCATCATAAAGTGAATTATGCGTATAATATGTCTAAGCCAGGGGTGTCAAATGTTGGTCTTCGAGGTCTGCAATCCAGTTGGGTTTTCAGGATTTCCCGAATGAATATGCATGAGATCTATTAGCATACAATGAAAGCAGTGCATGCAAATAGATCTCATGCATATTCATTGGGGAAATCCTGAAAACCTGACTGGATTGCAGTGCATGCAAATAGATCTCATGCATATTCATTGGGAAAATCCTGAAAACCTGACTGGATTGCAGTGCATGCAAATAGATCTCATGCATATTCATTGGGGAAATCCTGAAAACCTGACTGGATTGCAGTGCGTGCAAATAGATCTCATGCATATTCATTGGGAAAATCCTGAAAACCTGACTGGATTGCAGTACATGCAAATAGATCTCATACATATTCATTGGGGAAATCCTGAAAACCTGACTGGATTGCAGTACATGCAAATAGATCTCATGCATATTCATTGGGGAAATCCTGAAAACCTGACTGGATTGCAGTGCATGCAAATAGATCTCATGCATATTCATTGGGAAAATCCTGAAAACCTGACTGGATTGCAGTACATGCAAATAGATCTCATACATATTCATTGGGGAAATCCTGAAAACCTGACTGGATTGCAGTGCATGCAAATAGATCTCATGCATATTCATTGGGAAAATCCTGAAAACCTGACTGGATTGCAGTGCATGCAAATAGATCTCATGCATATTCATTGGGAAAATCCTGAAAACCTGACTGGATTGCAGTGCATGCAAATAGATCTCATGCATATTCATTGAGGAAATCCTGAAAACCTGACTGGATTGCAGCCGTCAAGGACCGACATTCGACACCCCCTGGTCTAAGCTCACAGCTCTACGCAGGAATCACATAGAGGAGCTTTTCTAAAAATTTGGTCTGCTTATACTGCATGGAGGGAGGGAACTGTGATCGAGTCTGTTTAAAATGGTTGTTGTGGGAGGTTTCTTACTATGTCTTCTCTGTTCTCTTTGAGTTCTTAATTTTTTCTCTATGCACTCACCTTGCTTTCTGCATTTTCCCTGAGCTACTTTGGCTATTGGTTTTTTTTTTTTTGGGGGGGGTTATTAGGGGAGGGGGCTTTGGAGGATAGTGAGGGGAGGGGAGTTTAGAGATTTAGCTAGGGTTGTATAATGGGTTTTAGCCATGTACTAAAGAAATATGGTACATCTTTTGTATTATGTGTGGCCCTGTGGTTATGTATATGCGATACTTTGTTGGTTGTGGATTATGGAGGTTGTTTTGGTTTTGTATTGCATCTTAGCTGTTCTAATAAAAATATGATACAAAAAAAAAAAAAGCAGAAAAGAAAGGAGAATGAAGAGAGCATACATAGAAAGGAAGAGAAAAATTTAAAAAGTTACCCCCCACACAGACTTTTATGAAGCCAGATTAGGTGTTTTTTTTTTAATCGCAGGCCGCAGCGGTAAAAGCTCCAATACTCATAGAATTCCTATGAGCGTCGGAGCCTGCGATTAAAAACCCTAATGTAGCTTCATAAAAGGGTAGGGGGTGGGGATGTTAGTTATGCAGAGGCAGTAGACAGTGACAGGGGACCCACCCAGCTAACCTGTAGATAAGAGGTTAAATCAAGGAGTGTCAAGCCCAAAGGCTGCTTTGCAGCCTTCCCTACCAGGGGCCTTCCCTCTGCTGCGTCACTGAAGGCCCCAGCGAAGCAGCCCGTTCAGAGTGCTGCCACCCGTTGCTGTTTTTGGAGGCCTATGTCAGTCTCACGGTGGGAGGGTTGGTGGGGTTCTGCTGCACAGGGGGATGGGAGGGAGGGTTAGAAAGATGCTGCACAAGGGGATAGCTGAGAAGGGAGGGAGAGATGATTGTTGTACATGAAAAAAAAAAAAAGACATCCCCTGAAAATAAGCCCTAATGCGTTTTTTTTGGACCCCAAATTAACATAAAACACTGTCTTATTTTGGGGGAAACACGGTTCTTGCTAATAGTGAGGCCTAAATACTTTTGTAATTCAAACAATTTTTATTGATGCAAACAACATAATCCAATGCCCAGGCACCCCATGGAGCTCAATACAAACATATATGCATCTTTTAATTATATATTCAAGTATTCACTTGTACAGAAAGTAGGTTATTTAAATATTACTTATAAACAATATAGGTCACAAAAAACTAAAGAAAATTCTTTCAAATAACCCCACTCAAGTCTTCAAAAAGGAGGATCCATGAATACTTTTGTAGCCTTCTAATTGTTTCAAGGGCTTATAAATCAGAGATAAGGCCAGGGATAGGCGGGAGGGAATTAAGGTCTATAGTGTTTTGCAGCAGGATCCATGATGGTTCGGTTCTGGTTTCATATGTACACAAAAAAAGTTATTCAGGGTGAGGCCCTAAAATAGAGGTTAACTGAATTTTGATTTTGGCTTCAGCAACAAAACTAAGCCAAAATCCTTGCCTTATCATTTTTAGCTGAAACCGAAACTTTTTTTCTAGCCTATGGGTCTTGAAGGGACAGACCTGAAACCCCTGAACCAGGAAAGAGGGTGCGTCACGCAGAGGGGCTTGAGGATCCTTCAAGCAAGAAAGAATGAAACGCCAAGATTTGGAACCAGTTGCATTGTTTACTTTTATTTGAGGTCTGGGAGGTTCGGCGATCTCCGAGATGAACTCGTCTTTTTATGAGGACTTGGAATCCCTATATTCTAAAAATTTCACCTAAAGCAAGAAGTTTAATTCTCAATGAATTACATTGAAGCTATGGTTGTTTGAATTGCATTCCAGATCTTTCTTCTTTTGTTTGGTCACCTTTCATCCGGGGAGGGGGAAGGGAAAATGGGATGGAGGGAAGTGGGAATGGGATGGAGGGGGGGGGGAATGAAATGGGTTGGGAGGAGGGGGAAAAGGGGAGAAGGGAAGGGGAGAGTGATAATGAGGGATTTTGGTTTATAATATACAATGATTGAAGGAATGATAATATTATTTGATAATATGAATTATATGGAATGAAATTATTAAATATGTGAATTTATTTGTTCCTTCAATAAAAATGTTTTAAATATAAAACAGAAAAATTCCCAGCCATGAAATAGAAATATATCAAAAGTGCAGACAGACGTACTCGGCCAATTATTCAGTTAAATTAACCACTTTATTTATTGATTTTAATAGCTTATAGCCTCGCCTAAACCTAAGCTGGTTCCAAAAATACATACAAAAGTAAAAACACAACAAAATTAAATCACTAGACAATATAACTACTACTCATCCTGCATCTACTTCATCCCTTTTGTCATTGCCACCAACTTTCAAAGTTTATACCATGCCAGTTTGCCTATGCATTAATAGGAAAATAAAATAGGATATTCAGAGGCATTGAAGGGACCAGACAGAAAGACCAGGCCATACCAAGGTCACTAAATTCTCTTCCACCAATAACCAGTCAGCAATATGTGAAAGTGTTTTATTTCTGTCATTGCTGGGAGACAGGGATAGACAAAAACTAGATTCTCTGTCCCAAACATTAAACTAGGGGTGTCCAACCTGCGGCCCAAGGGCCACATGCGGCCCTGTGAAGTATTTTGTGCGGCCCCAGTCAAGGGCGATGCAGTGTTTTCTTCTGCTGCCCACGGGTGTTTACTATCTTGCCGGCTCCTTCCTCTGTCTTGCTGCATTTGTGCGGCCCCAGAAACATTTTTTCGGCCAATGCGGCCCAGGGAAGCCAAAAGGTTGGACACCCCTGCACTAAACGTTACAATGAATTTTATAACATGTTACAGATCTGTGGATTTCCATATGTACACTCAGGAAAATACATACGAGTTGTAGTAATAATATACAGTATTTAATTATCTCACCTACTGCCTTAGAATCAAACTGTCTACTACTACTGAGTGGTATCCTCTGGCATCACCTATTCTGGGAGAGAGTAAATGTTCCTGGTAGCTCCTAACATGGGCTGTCTCTATACAACAGTAAATCACTTGATCCAGCAAAACTATGTTTCTGTTCAACCCCCCCCCCCCCCTTTCATAGGTTAGCAATGGCCTTCAGTGAGAAACACTGCTGGCTTCTGTACAGTTCATAACAGTAGAAAACATAGTTTTATAATTTCTTTCAATCTTCTCCCTTCATCCCTCTCTAAACATAAGAAGCCCGCCCCCCCCTAGCCTGCTGGCACTGCCCTCCTCCTCAAGCCCACACATAGACTTCTGCTGCTGCTGGGCTTATCTTACCACTTTAGAGGTCTAGTGGCATGTTGAGGCAGGATAAATCGCCAGTTGCTCCTGCCCAGCCTGTGTCTCCAGTCAAAATGGCTGCTGTGACTTTTAGCAGCAGTCTCACAAGATTGCCACTGGAGATCATGGCAGCTATTTTGGGATTTGAGGCAGCATGGGCAGGACCCAGTCAACAGTACCAAAGCTATAAAAGAGTGCAGGAGGTACCAGTTGATTCATAGCCAGTGTCTTATTCCATGATGTGAATCTTTTGATGACTTTTTAAGAGATGAAAGCTGGGTGAAACATAGAAACATGACGGCAGATAAAGGCCAAATGGCCCATCCAGTCTGCCCACCTGCAACATCCATTATCTCCTCCTTTCCCTAACAGCCTATGTGCTTGTCCCACGCTTTCTTGAATTCAGACACAGTCTGTGTTTCCACCACCTCTACTGGGAGACTATTTCATATATCTATCACCCTTTCTGTAAAAAAGTAATTTCGATTACTCCTGAGCTTTTCACCGCTTATCTTCATCCTATGCCCTCTCATCCAGGGTTTTCCTTCATTTGAAAGAGACTCACATCCTGTACCAGATCTTTCTTCTTGGTTCGCTAGATCCCACCTCATGTTATCTACACCCTCCGAGGTGTCTACCCTATTACAGAGTTTGATATCATCTGCAAAAAGACAAACTTTACCAGATACTCCTGTAATATCGCTCACAAAGCTGTTAAAAAGAACCGGTCCAAGGACAGATCCTTGCGGCACTCCCCTTTTCCACAGAGCAAGCTCCAATTACCACTAACCTTTGCCTCCATCCACTTAACCAGTTTTAATCCAGTCTGTCACTTTAGGGCCCATACCAAGGATACTCAGTTTATTTAAGAACAGCCTTACTGGGTCAGCCCAATTGTCCATCAAGCCCAGTGGCCTGTTCTCACGGTGGCCAATCCAGGTCACTAGTACCTGGCCAAACCTCAAGGAGTAGCAATATTCCCTGCTACCGATCCAGGGCAAGCAGTGGCTTCCCCCGTGTCTTTCTCAATAACAGACTATGGACTTTTCCTCCAGGAACTTGACCAAACCTTTCTTAAAACCACAACCTTTGGCAATGCGTTCCAGAACTTAACTATTTATCAACCATCTATGCGGCACTGCATCAAAGGTTTTGCTAAAATCCAAGTACACTACATCTATCGCCCCTCCCATATCCACCCGTTTAATCACCCAGTCAAAGAAATTAATCAGATTTGTCCAACAAGATCTGCCTCTTGTAAAAAAAAAACATGCTGCCTCGGGTTCTGCAATCCATTCGATTCCAGAAATCTCACTATTCTCTGCTTAACAAGCATTTCCATTAGTTTACTCACTACCGAGGTCAGTCTAACTGGCCTGTAATTCCCCACCTCCTTTTTACTTCTGCTCTTGTACAGAGGGACCACATCCAGCCTTCTCCATTCCTTAGGAACCACTCCAAACTACGATGAGACAATGGAGCCACCCTTGCATATATCTCACCAGGCCCCATTGTTTTGTCTATTTTTAATTTAGCTAGCTCCTCACAAACACAATCTTCTGAGAATCTATCCTGGTCTGCCACACATCCATTCCTATTTGTTTTCTGCAGTTCAACACCCGGCTTTTCATCCGTGAACATAGAACACAAATAAATTGTTAAGCAGTTCAGCCTTATCCTTATCAGTTTCTGCATATTTGTCCTCTTCACCCTTGAGCCTCACAATGCCATTTCAATACTTCCTCCTATCGCTTACATAATTAAAAAATGACTTGTCCCCCAATTTTACCGTATTGGCAATCTTTTCTCCCATTTGCATCTTTGCTTTTCTGACAGACTTTCCCACTTCTTGTAGCTTTTCCACATATTTTTGCCTGTCTTCCTCTTCCTGCAACGTCTTGTAAAATATGAAGGCTAACATAGTAACATTGCAAATGATGGCAAATAAAGACCTCTGCCCAACATTCACATTTATTTTGGAGGCAATGTTAAACCAACAGTCTAGTAATTATTAATTTTACTTGTTAAGTTCCACTATATTTTTCCTCTCTCCCCTGTGATAGGCAAGATCTGTATTCTTGCCTATCTCAGGGGAGAGGGGAAAAAAATATTTGAACGTGGTAAAAATGTATATTCTTGCTCCTGCAAAAAGGGTGAACAGAATGCTTGGAATGATTAAGAAGGAGATCACGAACAGATCGGAGAAGATTATCATACCTCTATACTGGGTCATGGTACGCCCTCACCAGGAATACTGCGTCCAGCACTGGTCACCATACATGAAGAAGGACACGGTACTACTTGAAAGGGTCCAGAGAAGAGTGACTAAAATGGTTAAGGGGCTGGAGGAGTTGCCATACAGTGAGAGATTGGAGAAACTGGGCCTCCCTTGAAAAGAGGAGACTGAGAGGGGACATGATCGAAACATTCAAGATAATGAAGGGAATAGGCTTAGTAGATAGAGACAGGTTGTTCACCCTCTCCAAGGTAGAGAGAACAAGAGGACACTCTCTAAAAGTTAAAAGGGGATAGATTCCGTACAAACGTAAGGAAGTTCTTCACCCAGAGAGTGGTAGAAAACTGGAACGCTCTTCTGGAGGTTGTTATAGGGGAAAGCACCCTTCAGGGATTCAAGACAAGGTTGGATAAGTTCCTGCTGAATCAGAATGTACGCAGGTAAGGCTAGTCTCAGTTAGGGCACTGGTCTTTGACCTAAGGGCCGCCGCGGGAGCGGACTGTTGGGCATGATGGACCACTGGTCTGACCCAGCAGCGGCCATGCTTATGTTCTTATGATCCATATTGCCATTTTCATTTACCTTTTCAGCTACTACATTTGAGAACCAAAGCGGCTTTCTTTTCCTTTTTACGTAATTTTCTAACATAAAAGGTTTGTTGCCTTTAAAATAGCTCCTTTCAGTTTTGCCCACTGTTGTTCTACTTCGTTCAGCTCTTCCCATCCAACTACCTCCTCCTTGAGGTATTTCCCCATCATAACAAAGTTAGTTCTTTTGAAGTCTAGAACCTTCAAACTTGAATGCTCCCTCTTTCTGCGTCTTAATATTAAACCACAGAATTCGGTGACCACTAGATGCCAAATGATCGCCCACTATGACATCAGAAACACATTCCCTGTTTGTAAGCACAAGGTCTAGAATAGTTCTATCCTGCGTGGATTCTGTTGCTAAGTGCTGGAACAATTCTTCCTGTAGCGAATGCAATACCTCCTTTGCTTCTGGACCTCACAGCTGGGTGGTCTCCCAGTAGAGTTGGTGGAGACAAAGACTGTGTCTGAATTCAAGAAAGCACGGGACAGGCACGTGTGATCTCCTAGGGAGGAGAGAGTGGATGCTGCAGATGGGCAGACTAGATGGGTCATTTGGCCTTTAATGCTCTATGACCTCATAATGCAAGTGTAGAGCCTTAGACAATAGGGAGAGAAAGAGTTAACGGTTATCGTGGATGGGCAGGCTGGATGGGCCATTTAGCATTTATCTACCATCATGTTTCTATAGCCATAATGCTCTATGACCTCTCAATGCAAGTGTTAAGAGCCTTAGCTTATAATCATAAAGTTCTATGACCTCATAATGCAGGTGTAAAGAGCCTTAGCCAATAGGGAGAGGAGGTGGATGTTGCAGATGGGCAGACTGGATGGGCCATTTGGCCTTTATCTGCCGTTGTGTTTCTATATTAAAATCACCTATCAGCAGTACTTCCCCTTTCATAGCTATCTTGTGAATATCTTCAATTAAATCTTTGTCCATTTCTTCCGACCTTGAAGGAGGCCTGTATATCACACCAATGTAAATACATTTTCCATGCCATCTTTCCAGATTAACCTAGCGTACTTCCTCTTTACCCTATGTCCTGCAATTCTGTCATTTTAATATTATTCTCCTCCACTCTTTTTGCCTACCCTGTACCTCCTGAATAGATTATAGCCAAGTATAACTATATCCCAGTCATGGTACTCCATGAGCCACGTCTCCATGACTGCCACTAAATCAAAATCAGCTTCTACAATTAGAGCCTCTAGATTTGGAAATTTTGTTACCCATGCCATGGGCATTGGTATACAAAGCTTTCCAGCCATCACCCTTTTGTCTCATTATAATAATTATATTTGATGTTTTGCATTCCTGATAGTTATTAATGGCCTTGGAGCATTTTTCACCAATCCCCAGCAAAATTAAGAACATACAAATAGCACTGGGCCAGTCTAGCCCAGTAGCCCGTCCTCACGGTGGCCAATCCAGGTCACTACTACCTGGCCAAAACCCAAAGAGTAGCAACATTCCAGCATCTCAAAGAATAGCAAGATTCCAGAACCTCAATGAGAGCAACATTCCAGAGCTGAGATTGTGATGTCATAATGCCTCATCAGTGATGCTACAATGGCTTAATTGTCCTATACTTGGCACACGTAAGAGCATAAGAACAACCATACTGGCTCATACCAATGATCCATCAAGCCCAGTAGCCCATTCTCATGGTGGCCAATACAGGTCATTAGTACCTAGCAAAAACCCAAAGAGTAGCAACATTCTATGCTGCTGGATCAGTATAAACCCTCTTCGGTATATTAACCAGTCTGTTACTAAAAACATCTCTGCTCAGTAGATCTTGGAAAATCATCACACGGTCTAGGAAACTGAAGCGCTCACGTTGATACCATTTGCGCAGCCAAGCATTCAGCTCCAGAATGTGACCTTCCCTCATTTGTCCTTTACCCACGGCAGTAAGGATAGACGAGAACACCGCCTATCCAAGGGCCATGAAGTCACTTTTGGAACATTCAGCGAGACGTCTAGCCATATCATTTGTGCTAACGTGGATGAGCGGCATAGGCTAATGGTCCTTAAGCTAGATGAGTTTCGGCAAATGTTCTGCTACACCTCAAATCTATGCACCACTGAGACAGCATGCCGCTTTTGACATCATGTCCGGTCAGCATATGGGTGGCCTCTGTACCTCTTGGAAGAGAATCACCAACCATCACTACTTTTTGCTTATTGGCTACTGATCCATCAGCTTTGAGCTTCATTAACTCCTGTTTGTGAGATATTTTTTTATCCTCTACCTCCAGGGCTGCAAACCGGTTCTTCAGTTCAACAGAAGATAGAGTAGTGAGGATTCATTTTGGAGAGTCTGGTGATCTGTGTCCAGCTTCCTGCTTTCAGCACAAAAACTCCATCCCCCTTTGCTGGAGATACCCGATGAATCAAGAGGTATATCTGAGATGGATTTCTGATAATCACAGATACCTCTTAGTCTTGCCACCTTGTCTCTTAGTTCTTGTATTTCTTTCATGAGGGATTCAATATGCATACATCTTCCACATGAGACCAGTCCCTAACCTTGGATCAAGCATTCAGTCTGGACAGAGGCAGAAGCTGTAATGGGATCAGCAGCAGCTCTGAAGGCGTGATGTTTCTTAGCCATACTGCAACTAGAAGGGCATTTGAACCTGTGGATAGAAAGAACAAGACCTACCAAAGACCCAACCCTGTTTCCTTTATCAGATATGCGAGACTGAAGAAACTTATATTACACTCAATACATTTAAGCTTGTACATGTAAATGGTTTGACTGCTGTGCGAGTCTATCAGTGAAATTTTACAGTTGAAAGCTGAGTGAAACTTTTAATACACTCAGTACACATATACAGGGTTACGCAAGTAATATATTACTGAGTTTCATCTTATGTTTTATTGTTATAACTTAATATACTGTCTGTCCTGAGGAGATAAAGCAGTGAATAATAGACAATAAATCTAAATTTGAGAGGAAAGAATGCCAATTGTCAAATGAAAGGAAATAAATTGAAGGAAAGGGTAAGAAAAGTAATAGTAGCAGTAATATATTACTAGCAATATTTCACTAGTAATATATTACTTTTAAAAGAATGAGAAACCACTGTTCAGCAAGTTACGTTCCAAAAGTAATATATAACAGCCAATAATTTCATTTGGAAACAGATATATTAGTTACTAGTCTAGGTAGGTTACTATGAAAAATAATGCATAACTTATAAAGTAATATTTTACCAGTAATATATTACTGCACAACTCTGCAGGTATATCATTTATCTCCTCTATGGATCATTTAGTGTATTTTTAAACCTGAAACCCAAGTGAAGCTTTTATTACACTTAGCACATGTATATGGCTTGGTTTGTACCCTGTGTGCATCACTTGGTGTCTTTTTAAACCCGAAAAGTAAGTGAAGCTTTTATTACACCCAGTACATGTATATGGTTTGTACCCTGTGTGGATCATTTGGTGTCTTTTTAGACCCGAAAGCTGAGTGAAGCTTTTATTACACACAGTACATGTATATGGTTTGTACCCTGTGTGGATCATTTGGTGTCTTTTTAGCCATGAAAGCTGAGCGAAGCTTTTATTACATTCAATACATGTAAATGATTTGACTGTTGTGTGGGTCTGTTCGTGACTTTTTAGATTTGAAAGCCGAGTGAAGCTTTTATTACACTCGGTACATGTAAATGGTTTGACTGCTGTGTGGGTCTGCTCGTGACTTTTTAGATTTGAAAGCCGAATAAAGCTTTTATTACACTCAGTACATGTATACGGTCTGTACCCTGTGTGGATCATTTGGTGTCTTTTTAGCCATGAAAGCTGAGCAAAACTTTTATTACACTCAGTACATGTAAATGATTTGACTACTGTGTGGATCTGTTGGTGAAATTTTAGAGCTGAAACCCGAGTGTAGCTTTTATTACACTCAGTACATGTATATGGTTTGATCCCTTTGTGGATCATTTGGTGACTTTTTAGATGTGAAAGCCGAGTGAAGCTTTTATTGCACTCAGTACATGTAAATGGTTTATACCCTGAGTGGATCTGTTTGTGATTTTTTAGATCTGAAAGCCTAGTGAAGCTTTTATTACACTCAGTGCATATATATGGTTTATCTTCCGTGTGGATCCTCTGGTGAGATTTTAAATTTGAAAGCCGAGTAAAGCTTTTATTACACTCAGCGCATGTAAATGGTTTGTCTGCTGTGTGGATCAGTTTGTGAATTTTTAGACATGAAAGCCGAGTAAAGCTTTTATTACACTCAGTACATGTATATGGTTTGTCTCCTGTGTGGACCACCTGGTGAATTTTTAGATGCGAAAGCCTAGTGAAGCTTTTATTACACTCAGTGCATGTATATGGTTTATCTCCTGTGTGGATCTTATGGTGATATCTTAGATTTGAAAGCCGAGTGAAGCTTTTATTACACTCATTACATGTAAATGGTTTCACTGTTGTGTGGGTCTCTTCGTGATATTTTTTATGGTGAAATTTTAGATTTGAAAGCCGAGTGAAGCTTTGATTGCACTCAGTACAAGTATATGGTTTGTCTCCTGTGTGGATCCTGCAGTGAATTTTTAGATGTGAAAGCCGAGTGAAGCTTTTATTACACTCAGTACATGTATATGGTTTTTCTCCCGTGTGGCTCCTCAAGTGAAATTTTAAATGTGAAAGTTGAGTAAAGCTTATATTACACTCAATACATGTATATGGTCTATCTCCTGTGTGGCTCCTCCTGTGAATTTCTAGATGTGAAAGCCGAGTGAAGCTTTTATTACACTCAGCACATGTAAATGGTTTGGATCCTGTGTGGATCATTTTGTGTCTTCTAAGAGATGAAAGCTGAGTGAAGCTATTATTACATTTAGTACATGTAAATGGTTTGACTGCTGTGTGGGTCTGTTTCTGAATTTGTAGATTTGAAAGCTGAATTAAGCTTTCATTACATTCAGTAGATGTAGATGGTTTCTCATTGTTATGATTCTCTTTGTGCATTTGGAGTTCTGAAAACAAGGAGAAGCTCTTATTACATTTAGGATAAATACAGTTGCTCCTCTCAAAAGCCATTCTTGTGAATTCTTGCTGATGTTTTCTCCCTTTTGTTTCCTGGAATTTAGAAGTCACTTTATCGCTATTATTAATTTGGAAGGGTCTCTGGTTCTCAGCGATGTTATTGAGCTCCCTGTCATTTCTCTCACACTTAGTGACTCCATCTGTTGTGTCTCCTGCAGGGTCTCTCTGTTCCTCCGATTCCTGCTTACAGTTCTTTGTATTAATCCTCTCAGGGCCCTGGGAAATATTCTCACAGACATTTTCTGACTGTGTTTGGATTTTTAGCATTCTCACAGGATCTTCTCCTTGATTCTTTATTCTCTTCCATTCTTGTGAGATCTGATGACCTGCTGGATATAAACAGAAGATATTACTCATGAGTTAGAAAAGAGCAGTGGTTTCTAAGATGTAACTTATGTATAATAAAGAAAGCTTAGGTTCTTTCTTGTAGATGTGTCTAGTGGTCCTGAAAGCTAAGGTTTTGCATCTGAACCCAAAGTTGCTTGCAGATTACTGTCAATCATCTTTTCAACTCAAAGTAACATTGTAAATTATGGCAGATAAAGACCCGAATGGTCCATCCAGTCTGCCCAACCTGATTCAATTTAAATTTTTTTATTTTTTCTTCTTAGCTATTTCTAGGCAAGAATCCAAAGCTTTACCCTGTACTGTGCTTGGGTTCCAACTGCCGAAATCTCTGTTAAGACTTACTCCAGCCCATCTACACCTTCCCAGCCATTGAAGCCCTCCCCAGCCCATCCTCCACCAAACGGCCATATACAGACACAGACCGTGCAAGTCTGCCCAGTACTGGCCTTAGTTCAATATTTAATCTTATTTTCTGATTCTAGATCTTCTGTGTTCATCCCACGCTTCTTTGAACTCAGTCACAGTTTTACTCTCCACCACCTCTCTCGGGAGCGCATTCCAGGCATCCACCACCCTCTCCGTAAAGTAGAATTTCCTAACATTGCCTCTGAATCTACTACCCCTCAACCTCAAATTATGTCCTCTGGTTTTACCATTTTCCTTTCTCTGAAAAAGATTTTGTTCTACGTTAATACCCTTCAAGTATTTGAACGTCTAATGGTCCTTTTTCTTAGATATTTCTGGGCCAGAAACCCAGAGACCTGCCCAGTAATGTGCTTAGGTTCCATCTACTGGAGTCTCCCTCAAAGCTCTCTCCAGCCCATCTTAATCATCAAAACTCTCCCCAGCCCGTCCTCAACTGAATGTCCATATACAGGCACAGACCGTGCATGCCAGCCCAATGCTGGCCTTAGTTCCTTCAATGTATACCCATTATTTTCTGATTAGAGATCTTGTGTGTTCATCCCACGCTTGTTTGTAATCTGTCACCATTTTCTTCTCCAACACCTCCCTCGGGAGCACATTTCACACATCAACCACACTCTCCGTAAAGAAGAATTTCCTAACATTACTCCAGGGAGCTGCTCCTGCCCCCTCAGTTTGTACAAAAGCAATCAAGTCGCACTGAAATGACAGATATACCCAGAAGGGAAACGGCACTACATTTCTGCTCTGTAACCAGCATATCCCTTAAGATTATAACATTTAAGTAACTGATCAAAACAGATGTAAAAACTGTGTGCAACCAGCACTAATCTTATATAGAGATCATAGCTACTCGCATGTCCTGCTATGAAGCAGAGGCTTAAACCAGACTTTAGTTTCTTGAGGGTTTTTCTTTTTTTTTATTCCCTCAGTTCTAAATCTAAATCTAAACCTTAGGTTTGTATACCGCATCATCTCTACATTCGTAAAGCTCGACACGGTTAACAAGAGTTAGGGTAGAAAGGAACTCCAGTGGAGGGAAGAGGCAAAATGAAGAGAAAATTTAGAAGACTAGAATAACCAGAGAGGGAGGAGGAGTTACATTTTTGAGAATAACCAGGTTTTCAGATGTTTACGGAAGAGTTGGAGGGAGCTCAGATTCCTAAGAGGGGAGGTAAGGTTGTTCCAGAGCTGAGTTCATCTAAGAGACAAAGAATTCTCCAAATTCAGACTAATCTGAAGACAGGTGAAGCCCACTAACAGGGCAGGGCTTCAGGACCACTAGCCACATCTACAAGAAAGAAGATTATCGAGGTAAAAGTGGATAGCGTAGCTGGTTTTAAGAAAGGTTTGGACAAATTCCTGGAGCAAAAGTCCATAGTCTGTTATTAAAACATGAGGGAAGCCTCTGCTTGCCCTGGATCGGTAGTATGGAGTGTTGCTTCTCCTTGGGTTTTGGCCAGGTACTAGTGACCTGGATTGGCCACTGTGAGAACAGGTTACTGGGCTTGATAGACCATTGGTCGGACCCAGTAAAGCTGATCTTATGTTTGCTAAGTATAGGATAATCAAGCCATTGTGACATCACTGATGAGGTTGGCTCTGGGGCACTGTGGAATGAGGCATTATGACATCACAATCTCAGCTCTGGAATGTTGCTCTCATTGGGGTTCTGGAATCTTGCTGTTCTTTGAGATGTTGCTACTCCTTGGGTTTTGGCCAGGTACTAGGGACCTAGATTGGCCACCGTGAGAACGGGCTACTGTGCTTGATGGACCATGGGTCTGACCTAGTAAGGCTATTCGTAAGTTCTTTCTTTCATTGAACTGATTTTTTGCTTTCTTTCATCAAGCCACACATTGAAAATCCTGGTGCAACATAACCTATCCATCCTCTTCTAGGCAGTACATCTGGTGGCACTCAACGCTAGGGACATAGCAAAGCAATCCCTGGGGTCTACAGCAGGCCCGCTGAGCATGCCTTCAAATCGGAGGACCCAAAAGTAGCGTCTTTCCTGGCTTCTAAGTCCACCCTATTAAACCTAGCAAAAGGTATGAGGAGTAGACCAAGTAGCTGCTCTACAGATTTTCCCCAATGAAACCGCCCGAGTCTCCACCCAACGAGGTAGCAACTCCTCTAGAGGAGTGTGCCTTTAATGTGATCAGCGGCTGCTTACTGCAGCCCACATACATGGAGGAAAGGGCCTCTTATCTCTCGAACAGAGGAGATTGAGAGGGGACATGATCAAAATATTCAAGGTACTGAAGGGGATAGACTTAGTAGATAAGGGCAGGTTGTTCACCCTCTCCAAGGTAGGGAGAACGAGATGGCACTCTCTAAAGTTGAAAGGGGATAGATTCCGTACAAACGTAAGGAAGTTCTTCTTCACCCAGAGGGTGGTAGAAAGCTGGAACGCCCTTCCAGAAGCTGTTATAGGGGAAAATACCCTCCAAGGATTCAAGACAAAATTAGACAAGTTTCTGTTGAACAAGAACGTGCGCTGGTAGGGCTAGTCTCAGTTAGGGTGCTGGTCTTTTTTTTTTTTTTTTTTATAATTTTGAATACTTTACAATATCCAACAATTCAAAAGAAAAAAGGATATCACATAAAATAATACATAATCAAATCATACATACAAAGCTCCTTTCAAGCCCACATTAATGGGGAGTATATCTTGCTATTTCTAATAAAATAAAGTTCAGGAAATATAAAGAATGGTGATTCTTGGTTCATAGTTATGAACCCTGAGTCATTCCTTAATCTAGGATACTATTATATTTAATTCTCCTCATATTTCTCAGTAAGGTGAAACAAATCTCATTTCTATTTCTTTTCTCTTGCAATTAAAAATTGTTGTAATTGTATTGGACCCCAAAAAGAATATTCAATTTCAGGTAGAAGGATGCATCCAGTGCCAACACTCTATCCTTCAATTTCGAAAATTCTTTCCTCCTCAACTGTGTGGTTCTGGATCCATCCGGAAAAATCCTGACCAAATCCCCACAAAATTTTGTTAACCTATTTTTGAAATAAAGTCTCATTATCAACATTTTGTCCATCTCGCTCATGCATGTTATTACCAGGGTGGACAGAGTCTGAATCACATCCTGTGGGTCTTCTAGAAATTTAGTCAAATTTACCTCTGGTGTGGTCAGATGGTCCTCCCCCTGGGCAGATTCAAGTTTTTTGAAAGGAATATAATAATAATTATTTATTGGAAAATTCTCTGCGTTGGCCAATCCCAGTACTTCTTTAAAGAACTTCCTTAATAAAATCTCAGGTGACAATAAGTGAGTTACTGGAAAATTGACCAAGCGTAGATTTTTCACTCTATTCATATTCTCCATAGATTCAATTTTAGAATGTATTACTGTTGAATCTTTAACAGCTGATACAGAGACAGCTTGCAAATTATTACATTGATTTTCCACCACATTTAGTCGTTTATCCAAACAACCTAAGTTAGCATCCACATTTTCTAATTTAGAAGAAACTGACTGGGAAAAATCTCCCACTTGCTTCATCGTTGTCCTGAGAAACCCTTCAACCCTGGATATACCTAACCATAAGTCTTTTAAGGTAATATCCTGTGTTTCTTTCGTTCGTGTGCATTCATCCACTCCACCAGAAAATGTTAAAGGTTTAGGTATTTCAGCGTATACTAATTTACTTAAATGGGTGGATGAAATCACTTGAGCATCAGATATAGTGGGGGTTATATTCCCACTATCACTGGGTACCAGATGAAGGGGAGGAGTACGATTGAGAGGACTCATTGAGGCTCCTGACAAAGAGGAATCTACATCTGGTGGTACCACTGGTGGATTATCCAAAAGTACTAATAAATGTCTGTCCATTGGACCCGATACCACTGGTGTAGAGCTTTTAGGTTTTATCTTTCTTTTTCCCATATTCTTAAAGTCATATAAAAATGTATAGAAAGATTTTATATATTACCAGACCAGCTTCCAGCTCCCGGGCTCCTCGTGGCTCCAAGGGGCTCCCAAGGGGTCTTTCGGCCACGCCCTGCGGCGGCGGCTTGATTTTAAAGCTGTAGAGACGGACCCGGTGACATCAAGGGGTCCGTCTCTGTAAGTGCCTGCACGCTGAAGGAAAATAGCAGCAAACCGCTGCTGCAAGTGGCCAGGAACCAAGCAAGAATCCCCTCAGGCAGTATCCACACAAGCAAGGCTCCCGAATTTAGCCACGGTGGCGGCTTGATTTTAAAGCTGTAGAGACGGACCCGGTGACATCAAGGGGTCCGTCTCTGTAAGTGCCTGCACGCTGAAGGAAAATAGCAGCAAACCGCTGCTGCAGGTGGCCAGGAACCAAGCAAGAATCCCCTCAGGCAGTATCCACACAAGCAAGGCTCCCCAGGGTGCTGGTCTTAGACCAGAGGGCCGCCGCGTGAGCGGACTGCTGGCATGATGGACCACTGGTCTGACTCAGCAGTGGCAATTCTTATGTTCTCACTTTCTTGGCATGACTGGTCAGATCAGAAAGTTGATCAGATACATGAAACTCATTGGTAACTTTGAGGTACCAGAGGAGCATTCGTTCGACATCCAGCAAGTGCAACGCTTTTTCCTTTTTCACAGGCCTCGTAGGATGAAAAGCGGGCAAATGGACTTCCTGATTGAAGTGGAAGACTGAGACTACTTTCAGTAAGAAGGACAAAACCGTGCGTAAGGACAGCCCTGCTTCTGTAAACTTAAGGAACGGTTTTCTGCAGGAGGTTCATTTGGTGACCAGTGCCACCAGCGAATTCACCATAGGCTGAACAAACAGTGGCTGGAAATCCAAAGCCATTGGGCAAAGTTTGGCCATAGTCTTAACCACTTGCAGGGACACCTCTGGAGATTTAGTAGTCACTAAAGCAAAAAAATGAAGACAGAAAGTGAGGTAAAAAGGAAAACTCCGCAGCAAAAGTGAGCCTCACTCATCAGGGTTTGATTAAAGAATAGGGTGGTAGCAAAACGTGCTAACTTTATATGTTGATATATTACTTTAAATTCAACTATTAACAAAATAATTACATTACATTACATTAGTGATTTCTATTCCGCCATTAACTTGCGGTTCAAGGCGGATTACATCCAAACTAAAACAAGAATTACATTTCAACTTTGAAGTAATAGAATAAACGATGAGATAAAATTTTAAGGGAGAATTATGGGTTTTAGATAATGTTTGGTAACTAGAAAAATTAGAGAGTACTAAGGGTTTATAGAGTGTTGGATGTTGGGTTGGGATTGGTTGTGCTGGATAGGTTTAACGTGTTTTTTTGAAGAGTATGGTTTTAATTTCTTTCTTGAAGGTTTTGTAATCTGTGGATGAAGATAACAGAGTGGTGAGTTGTTTGTCCAACTTAGCTGCTTTGGAGGCTATTAGGTTGTCATAAAGTTTTTTTCGTTTGACATTTTTGGATGGTGGGTAATAGAATAGTGAATGGGTTCTTCTGTATCTGATTGAGGAGGATTGATTTAGTCTGTTATTCCAGTAAGTTGGGCTTTCTCCGTCGATAGCCTTGTAAAGTAAGCAGTAGAATTTGAAGTTCACTCTCGCTTCTATTGGAAGCCAATGCGAGTCATGTTATGCCTCTGTGATAGGGTCATATTTTTTTAATGAATAGATAAGTCTCAGGGCTGTATTCTGCACCGTCTGCAATTGCTTCATCATGGTCACGGGACATGGTAGGTATAGTATTGCAGTAGTCCAGCATCCCAAGGATTAGAGATTGTACCAATAGTAGGAATTGCTTCTTTTTGAAGAATGATCGGATTTTTCTCAGATTTCTCATGGTCATGAATGATGTCTTTATTATTTTGTTAATTTGGGGTTGCATGTTACAGCTTCTGTCAATCGTGATTCCAAGCAATTTTAAAGTAGGTTGTATTGGGTATGAAAATGAATTTATTACAAAATTAGTTAACGTTGGAGTTTTGTCATTTTCAAGTAGAATTAAATTTGTTTTGTCAGGGTTAAGTTTTAATTTGTGCTCTGTCATCCATATAGCCACTGACGGAAGCTATGTATATATTAAATAGAGTATGTGATAGGTGATAATAAAGGATCAACAGCGTATAAATCTTTTTACTTATCCTTTATTGCAGTATCATTTGCTAGCCCCATCGTCTGCATGCCCCGACGGAACCCGTTTCACCTAAACAGGCTTTCTCAAGGGTTCAAACAAGAAGCACTTATTTCGGCATCCTCTTTGCTTAGGGGCTGGAGCTACTCTGCAGAGTATATACGCTGTTGATCCTTTATTATTTTGTTAATAGTTGAATTTAAAGTAATATATCAACATGTAGAGTTAGCATGTTTTGCTACCACCCTATTCTTTAATCAAACCCTGATGAGCGAGGCTCACTTTTGCTGTGGAGTACACCTCTGGAGATTCCCAGTGGTCAATGACTAGCTTTGTGATGTGTGGATATGAGGAACAGAATACAGTCAGAGCTACTGAGCCGCTCAAAATTGAGTACTGTGACAGGGCTGGAGGAATTCCCATCTTCAGTTCTCGTAGTGAGGTAGAAATAAAGCCCGAGAGCGCAGAAACTTAGAAAGGCTGGCACACCATGGGGTCTTCCCCCTGGTCCAGGGCCATTACCGCTTCGAGACTGCTACTCTCATGAAGCGAACCACACTCTACCAGAGAAACTGCATCCTGGATCAATAGCGGCATGGAATCAGACTTTCCATCCGCATGGTCTATGTCAGACTGAATCTCCAGGTCCAGCTCTGTGTCCTCGTCTGGCCAGGGCACATGCTGAGGGAAGATCCCCTGCGCTGAATGCAGACACTGAGGACCTTCGGCAGTTCAAGTAGGCATTCCACATAAGCTCACAAAATCTGGGGTGAAGTCTCGAGGACCCCAGGAGGGACCGCCAGTCCTCGTGGGCTCTGCAGTCACCGCACATTTGTGCTTAGCCAGTTCACCTTTGGATGGCTCTTCCCTTGGGAACGGGCCTCTTGCTGACCCCCCCAGCCCTGGAGGACTCGGAGGAGGAGGAGGACGGGCCCAAGGCCTCCGCCCCCCCCCCAATTGCAGGTGGGACATGGACGCTCCTCAGCAGGCCATCCAACACAAACCTGGCATGATTTAGGGGTAGGAAGGCCTGAGGGATCCATCCCTGTCGATTTTAAGTAAAATCAAGGAGTTTTGAGTAGGGGCGGAGAGTCCCAGGTGCCTTCTTCATGGGGGGACACAGGAGCCTCTCTTCCTCTCCATCCCCACCCTGATGTACATCTTTTTTTTTTAATGTAAATATTTTTTATTTCAATTTGTTCAAAATACAACACACTGAAAACTAATTACAACCTGGACCAGAACATCAGATAAGAAAGTCTACCGTGTGGTTTCTTCACAGAGACAAAATGAATCCAACAGAAACAAATACAATGTCCATCCCCCCTCCCCATTCCCACCCACCTTAATCCATCCCCCTTTCCCCACTTAATCCCCCACCCACCTTAATCCATCCCTCCCCCCCCCATCCACCCCCCCCCAATCCCTCCCCCCCAAGCACTCCAGTGTCAAAAATTCAAAAGAGCACTTCGGGCCCCATGGGACAAATTATCCCAAACAGGAGCCCAAATAGCTTGAAATTTTCTCCAACGACCAGGGCCACAATGTTTAACATCCAAATATTCATATTTCAACAAAGTAAAAAGCTCATTTTTCCACAGAGTAACAGTGGGCACCTCTGCCTGCCGCCATAGTAAAAGAATGCATTTCCTAGCCAGCAAAGAGCCTCTTTGCAGTAACAAGGAAACGTACGTCTTTAAAAAGTTCATTGGTGCAAGCAGCATCTTCCACTTGCTGCTCATGCCAGCCTCAGCTCCCTTCTGATGTCACGGGACCAGGATGTGGGTGTGGAGGAAGGAGGTGCCTAGTGGTTAGAGCTACAGCCTCAGCACCCTAAGGTTGTGGGTTCAAATCCCGCGCTGCTCCTTGTGACCCTGGGCAAGTCACTCAATCCTCCACTGCCCCAGGTACGCTAGATAAATTGTGAGCCCACCGGGACAGATAGGGAAAATTCTTGAGTACCTGATTGTAAACCGCTTAGATAACCTGACAGGTGGTATATAAATATCTAAATAAATATATTTTGGAAGAGGTGTGTGCACATCAGCTGGACAACATCCAGAGACCCTGATGCTTCCCAGGCTTCTACTCACAGACATAAGAACATAACATAAGAAGCGCCATCTCCGGATCAGACCTTCGGTCCATCAAGTCCGGTGATCCGCACACGCGGAGGCCTTGCCAGGTGTACACCTGGTGTAATTTTAGTCACCCATATCCCTCTATGCCTCTCTTAAGGAGATGTGCATCTAGTTTGCTTTTGAATCCTAGGACGGTCGATTCCGCAATAACTTCCTCTGGGAGAGCATTCCAGGTGTCAACCACTCTCTGTGTGAAGCAGAATTTCCTGATATTTGTCCTGAACTTGTCCCCCCTTAGCTTCATTCCGTGTCCTCTTGTCCATGTCAAATTGGACAATGTAAATAATTTTTTCTGCTCTATTTTGTCGATTCCTTTCAGTATTTTGAAGGTCTCGAATCTCGATCATATCCCCTCACAGTCTCCTTTTCTCAAGGGAGAACAATCCCAGTCTCTTTATGTTTAAATGATTTTTATTATTCCAGCAGTAAGAAGCAAATACAAACAGTAGTACCATTCAGGAAATAACATTTTCAACAATATAATCAGTTCCCCTCCCATCCCCCCATCCCCTCCCCTCCCCAAGAATCCATGGCCAGTCCAACAGCTGAGAGTGGGAATAAAATCTTAAAGATTCAAAAGTCTACTACGAGCAAGCGGTGTGAGGTCCTGCCAGAAGTGCTCCCATACCTGACAAAATTTGCGACCCGGGCCAAGAGTCAAGTCTCCCACCATGCGTCTCTCCAGTGTTGCGTGCACTATCATTAGGGATCTCCATTGTGCATATGACAGGGGATCACGGGAGAGCCAGTTGGTGAGGATGGCTTTTTTCCCATCAAGAGGGCTCTGGAGATAAATGCTGACATTCCCCTGGGTTTGGGCGAGGCTATATTATAAAATCCAAATAACGCCCTTGGTTGCGGAAGCCATCGCCGTCCCCAAAGCGATGTGGTATATAGGCCAAGATGCAATCCCAGTCTCTTAAGTCGATCCTTGTTTTCCAGTTTCTCCATCCCTTTTACTAGTTTCGTTGCTCGTCTCTGCACCCTCTCCAGCAGTTTTATATCCTTCTTTAGGTTGGGAGACCAATGTTGGACACAGTATTCCAAGTGGGCTCTGACCATTGCTCTATAAAGTGGCATTATAACTTTCTCCGATCTACTTGTGATTCCCTTCTTTATCATGCCCAACATTCTATTAGCTTTCTTTGTGCTGATGGTTTCAAGGTCCTATCAATCATTACACCCAGGTCCTTTTCTTGTTCGCTCTTACCCAGAGCTGCACCTGACATTCTATACTCGTGTTCCTTATTCTTACTGCCTAAATGCATTACTTTGCATTTCTCCACATTGAACTTCATCTGCCATTTCTCCATCCATTTCTCTAACTGACACAAGTCGCTCTGGAGTTCCTCCCTATCCTCCTGCGATCTGATTGCCCGGCATAGCTTTGTGTCGTCTGCAAACTTGATGATCTCACTGGATGATCCTTCTTCCAGGTCATTGATATAAATAATAAATAGGATCGGCCCAAGTACAGAGCCCTGGGGTACACCACTAGTCACTTTCTCCCAGTCGGAGAACTTCCCATTTAAGCCCACTCTCTGCTTTCTGTTCTCCAGCCATTTGCCTATCCATCTTAGTATATCTCCCTCTATTCCATGGCTTTGTAGTTTCCTGAGAAGTCTTTTGTGTGAAACTTTGTCAAACGCTTTCTGGAAGTCTAAGTATATTATGTCCACCGGTTCTCCACTATCAATTTGTTCGTTCACGGTCTCAAAAAATTGAAGTAAATTCGTTAAACATGATTTCCCTTTCCTGAAGCCATGTTGACTGGCTTTCATCAGGTCGTGTGTATCCAAGTGCTGGACTATGCTATCCTTGATCAGTGCTTCAACCATCTTTCCAGGGACAGATGTACGGCTCACAGGTCTGTAGTTGCCCGGTTCTCCTCTCGACCCTTTTTTGAAAATTAGCATGACGTTCGCTATCTTCCAGTCGTCCGGTATCTGTCAAGTTCTAATTGTCAGGTTGGCAAGATTTTGCAATAACTCTCCAATTTCAACCTTCAATTATTTTAAGATTCTCGGGTGAATTACATCCGGTCCAGGGGATTTGTCATTTTTAAGTTTGTCAATCTGGTAGTATATCTGGTCCAAGTCCACTTCTACTGTGGTGAGGCTGTCTTCTATTACTCCTTTAAACACTTCCACTGCTTCTGGTATTGTTGCGGTGTCCTCCTTTGTAAAGACGGATGCAAAGAAGGATTTAGTCTATCTGCAATTTGTTTGTCTTCCTTGATGTACCCTTTTCTTCCTTGGTCGTCCAGGGGTCCCACTGCCTTTTTTGCGGGGGTTTTCCCTTTTACGTATCTAAAGAAGGGCTTGAAGTTTTTGGCCTCTTGCGCTATTTTCTCCTCATAGCCCAGTACACAGCAAAGCTCACAACAGCCACAGCCCAGGATCTGGCACTACAAAACACGCCTTCCTTCTAACTCCCTCATCTGACACGTGAAGTTACAGATAAACAGAAAGGAACTTGGATCTGTCCTTCCCTCCACCTCTCCAGAGCCAACATTGTGTGGCCCAAAGGTTAAGCCTTTACCTATGGACCAAGTGACTGATCCTTATCTCTAAAGAGGCAGCACCTCAAGCACTAACCCTAGAGAAGGTGTCTAGAAAATGCATTTTTATCCCAGTCCTCTTGTTACTGCACTCACCTGAGCAGTTGCTTTTCCCAGTTTCTCTTTCCTCTGATCCTGGCTCTTCCTTGATGCACAGCTCTTCCTCTCGTTCCATGTGGGATATAATCTTAGGGGTGAAGGTCGGAGAACCTGCTCCTGGGGTAAGAAAATTGCATTAGTTTTCTCAAAAGTTTTGCATCCGATAACCTCAAATTCAAGAGTTAGACAAACTTTCCAGCACAGAAAATGTCCCCAACTTCATTCATCAAAAATCTTCAAAACTCAGTTAGAAAGGGACCATTTTGGAGCTCTGCACATTTCACATAAGTAACATAAACCCTCTTTACTCATCTTTATAATCTAGTTCCCATCTAAATAGTGCAATATATTATCAGCCCCATTTCAATATATGAGAACTTTTTCATCCCTTACACAACATGCAGGTCTCCTCGTTCACACCCAGAACATCTGGAATAAGGTGAAACAAATACACAGAGCTTGTTGACTGATGTGAGCTCAGAGAAAGAGCAGGAAACCAAAACCCGGAGAAGCAAAGGGGCTAAAATTGCACTAAATCATTTATAATTGCAATTAGAAAAGCCATCAGGACCAGGTGATTTACCTAATGGCAAAGCTTTACTAGCGTCCAAAATTTCATCCAGCTCTATAGGACGAGAAAGCTCTTCCAGTGCTGAAGATGGTAAGGAAGGCAAAGAAACTGTATCCAAAAATTGTTCAATTTCTGCTAAGGAAGAAGAATGATCTGGAGTGTATAACTGAGTATTGTAGTTAGCAAAGACATCACTAATAGAATCCTGAGAAACACAAAGGGATCCATCCAGACCATAGACAGGAGGAATGACATTACGTACTGCTTTCTGCTTCAATTTATGTACTAATAGGCTACTGGCCTTGTTCCCAAATTCAAAATGCATTTGATGTGCCCATTCCAAGTCTGAGGCCAAGGCCTCCAAATGCAACTTAAGCAAATCAAGACGCAAGCTGTGAAGCTGCTGATATAGGATGGAGGAAGTCTCCCCACTTTTAAGTCGTGCTTCCAATATATGAATTTGGGAAAGCAAGGAACTCTCCTGTGCAAATGTGATTGAAAGGTTATTAAGCGCCCCCGCATAACAACTTTATGAGCCTCCCAAAGAATAGATGGCTCAACATCTATCGTATCATTAAGAATAAGGTAATCCTTGAGTTCTAACTCAATCTGCTCAAAATTTTTGAAATCCAACAATAAAACATCATTAAGACACCAACTGAAGGCCTTACGACTGAGTTGGGGAATGTAAAACTCCAAAGTCAAAGGAGCATGATCCAACCAGGAGCGAGTCAAAATTTCTGCATCAGCCAATAAACTAAGGATGCAAGTATCTCCAAACCGGCAGTCAATTTGAGTGATTTCTATTCTGCCATTACCTTGCGGTTCAAGGCGGATTACACAAGAGTTGTCAGGAGGTTACAAGAGTTGTAACATTACATAAGAATTGTCGTAAGCATTACATAAGAGGTATGTAATGCTTATTTTTTCCAAGGCAGCTCTTGCAGAAGCATCATAGGACACCTTAGGAGCAGAACTATCACAAGTGGCGACTGGAGAAAAGCAACATGACCCTCATTAGGAAAAGAAACATTCACCAAAGTAAAAAATTGTGTGCCTATCTATCTCGAATGATTTTTTTTTATAATGTTTAAACGTTTTTTTATTGATGACAAGTACAGATCCACAAGAACAGCTTGACAAAACAACCAGTGTCAATCAAAATAGTTTTACAAACCAAGCCCCTCCCCTATTCCATGTCTGCGCAACCCAGCAGAATGGAGTAACAACAACCAGAGAGCACAACAATGCAACCTGAAAACCCCCCGACTGCCACCCTCAGGTCCCACCTTCCTCCCCAGGACCCCCCCATCCTCCCCTCCCCCCCAGATGGCAAGCAAAGAGACTGGGATCTCCAGTTAACCCACAAATCCTATTATAACTCATTGAGCAGATAACTGCGCCCCCTAGCATGTAACTGCTCCAAATAAGGCCCCCAAAACTTTTAAATAAAGTTTCCGCCTTTTCCATGTCCCATGAGCATCCTTAGCCTCCCAGCTGGCCAACTGATAGATTGTATTGCGCCAAAGATCTCGAATAATTTTATGAAGTTGCCATGGCAAAATCCCTTGTCAAAGCGATTAGTACCCCCTTTGTCTTATTGGTGTAATGACTAGAAGCAAAATATAATTGAGGAAATGCATGATGTTTACAATAATATTAATGTTTTGCCAACAGTGCATTTCTTGTATAAAGGCTACTTGAGTCTGAGAACACAATATATCCCTAAATAAAAGATGGCACTTGAGGGGGGAATTCAAACCCTTCACGTTTAAGGAAAAACACCTAAGGACAGTCATAGATATACAAAAAATAAAGAGAAGAAAATCAAACCCACAGCCTGAACCGCCCTCCCTCCAACCCACATCACATAGCCCAGCCACAGTATAAATGGTATCCCAAAGAAAAGAAAAAAACCCAAACATGTAATGCCAAATATCCAATATAATAAAAGGATAGTGGCGCATGCGCTTTTAAAAAAGCATGATTACTGCGGCACTGGTGTGTGATCCGTGGCCGTGTTCCATTTTAGAACCCGGCCAATGATCACTCTGGCCACTCCCCTTCTCCCGCCCTCACCAACCCGAAGGAAGCTCAGCAGACCTCCCGCCCTCACCTCACCAACCCGAAGCAAGCTGGACCATACCTCCCGCCCTCGCTCACCGCTGCTGCTGAGCCTCCTCTTAAAGGCAGCCTGCAATCGTGGCCGGCTTTGGCGGGCCTCGCGGGCCGCTTGCTGGCCTCAGTGGCACGTTCCCTCTGACGCACGGGATCGCGTCGGGGGGAGCGTGCTTCCGGGTTGGGGAGCGGCCTGCGAAGTTCGCTGGGGCCGGCCACCACGATCGCGGCCTGCTTTGAAGAGGAGCAGGCCAGGTAAGCAGGGGGATTAATTCAGGGGGCCAGAGGGAGAGGGAAAGGGGCCCTGGAGAGATAGGGAGAGGGAAAGGGGGCTGCTTTGGGGGGGGAGGTGTACTGGGGACAGACAGTTTTACTCTGGGGGGAAGACAGAAAGGGCCATGGAGAGACAGGGAGAAGGAAAGGGGGCTGCTTTGGAGGAGGGGTTTGCTGGGGGGAGACAGAAGAGGCCATGGAGAGATAGGGAGAGGGAAAAGGGGCTGCTTTGGGGGGGAGGTGTGCTGGGGACAGACAGTTTTGCTCTGGGGGCAGACAGAAGGGGCCATGGAGAGACAGGGAGAGGGAAAGGGGGCTGCTTTGGGGGAGGGGTGTGCTGGGGGGAGACAGAAGGGGCCATGGAGAGAAAGGGAGAGGGAAAGGGGGCTGCTTTGGGTGGGAGGTGTGTGCTGGGGGCAGACAGCTTTGCTCGGGGGGGGGGAGACAGAAGGACACAGACAACAGCCAAGGAGAGAGAGAGATAAAGAAACACAGACAGACAGACAGACATTCTATTCTAGCACCCGTTAATGTAACGAGCTTAAAGCCTAGTAAAATAATAAAAGACCTCCCAAGAGAAGCCTGACCCACACCAACCCAATCCCGTTCCCCAACAAAGTTCTACTGATTGGTCCCAACACCAAAAGATGTCAGACCAGCAACAGCAGAAGTGAAAAGAAGGGAGCGCACTAAGGCCGACCCAGAGCACTATACATAACCAATTAGCAAAGCCTCACTAGACAAAACAAGCAAACAGCAGAAGTACAGCAAGCAACAAGCAGTAATGTCCAATAAACCAACTGGAATATAGCTCAAATTGGTGGCACGCCTCTGCCGTCGGTGATACAGTATGAGTGGGAAAATGGCAGCTCCCGGAGCTGGGGTTACGTTGTATGCGGAGGAGGCTTTCCAGACCTTCTACTACGAGGTGAAGCAAAAGGGCAAAGAGATTCTGTTCTGACACCAAAACAACAAACTGAAAGACTAGTGCGGCATGCCGCGTCTTATTTCAACTTGAATCCTTCTAAAGTACTCTGGCTAGATCCTGAAGCAACAGATGAAGAGATCAAGAAGAGGTTTAGACAGTTATCCATATTGGTTCATCCTAATAAAAATCAAGATGATCGAGACCGAGCACAGAAAGCTTTTGAAGCTGTGGAGAAAGTGGTTGGACTCTGAGCAGAAGAAGCGGATTTTGGATGCGATTCAGGCTGGGAGGGAATATGTAGAGCCCACTACAAGAGAAAAGGAAGCGGCTAAAAAAAAAAGAAGGAACGTCAACTGAAATGCCCGAAGATGATCCAGAAGTGTTCAAACAAGCTGTGTATAAGCAAACGACGAAGCTATTTGCAGAGCTGGAGATCAAAAGAAAAGAAAGAGAAGCAAAAGACATACATGAAAGGAAGAGGCAGAGGGAGGAAGACCATCAAGAGAAACTAGAAACTTCTACTTATATGCTTATCCAAAAATTAATGGGTGTAGATATAAGACCTTCTTAGATAGGACCCTAGCATTTCAAGCTGGTAGGCAACAATCTTGGTTAGGTAAATGTATTCAGCAAGCTACATTATCCTATTGCTGTTTTTGGAAATGAATTAAGACCACTTTGTTCGATAAGTTTATTACTTAGTGAGTTTTATTATTGAAATTCTATTTTACAAATATTTGTAGTTTTTACTGTATTATTGTATTTCGCTGATTGTCCAGCTCTTTTTAGTGTAAACCGCCTAGAACTTTTGGTTATGGCGGAATAAAAGAATAAAGTTATTATTATTATTATTGAGGCACAAGAAAAATCAAAACGAGAGGCAGTGTGGCAAAAGAATTTTGAGGAGAGTCGAGATGGGCGTGTGGACAGCTGGAGAAATTTCCAAGCACACACAAAAGGAAAGAAAGAGAAGAAAAACAGAACATTCCTGAATCCCCCCCCAAAGTGAAAATGGAGCAGCGAGAACGAGAGCACTTGCAGTTCTTTTTCGTAGAAACGTACTGATAACATTTCCCTGCTTTCTCACACATTCTCAGTATATAGCCATGTTGCTTTTCAGTGAGGTGGGTTTTTTGGTTTTTTTTATTAATTTTGGTGTACTTTAAGATGGGGGCCTCAGTTTTGTCCTGAAAAGGCAAAGCAGCAGGCCTTAGAGATTGGCATCGATGCTCAGGTGTAGATACTCTCCAAGACTTAAAATCTGAAATTGTGAAAGACAAACGGCCTCTTTTACAAAGCCGCGCTAACGGCTGCGCTAATGGCCCTGAAGCCCATAGAGATTTAAAGGGCTTCGGAGCTGTTGCTGCGCGGCTTTGTAAAAGAGGCCGAAAGTTTCTTGGAATAGAAAAATAGAACTGGAGAATTTTAACCGCAGATTGAATATCCATTGGTTAAATTTTCCTAAATCACCACTAATGTCTTCTCTGGCTTTATTTAAAAAAAATATCTGAATGAAGTTTTGAAATTTTCCTTCGAAGCTTTTCCGCCATTAAATAAAATTTACTATGTGCTACTTAAAAAAGCAATAGCTGTAAATCCAGATATGGGACAAATTAACATAAATGGTCAGGAAAATTTAAATATCACAGACTTGTTTGAAACAAGTATATCAGAAACAACTGAAAGAGCTACTTTATCCTATATCTACCATGTCCTACAAAAATGATCAAAAAACTACAGACCATTCAGAACACAGCTCTCAGACTAATCTATTCCCTCGGAAAATATGACCACATAACTAACGCCTACCTAGACTCACATTGGCTACCGATTAGAGCCAGAATCCAATTCAAACTATACTGTCTAATCTTCAAAGTACTCAACGGTACAGCACCTGCCTATCTAATCGATCGCCTACACCGCAACCTTCCACCCAGAATAAGAAGAACACTGACACCATTCTCATACCCACCACTCAACGGCACTCATCGTAAAAAGCTATACGATAACCTCATAGCAACGCATGCAGCAAAACTCGAACCCTCCATAACCAGATTGTTAACCTCAACATCTGACTTCAAAGCATTCCGCAAAAAACTCAAAACGCTACTTTTCAAAAAGCATATTCAAAACACCTAATCTCCTCTTCCACATACACCGACCAGGTTACCCTCTCCCTGACACCATATCCTCAACCGACCAAAAAAAAAAAAAAAACCTAATTCATCCTACCGATTCATATTACCTACCAACGCCTGGAAAAAGATTTGATATGTAATGTAATATAACTGCTTTCATCCAATGTTACCAAGTCTATACTCATTCTGTAACTATGTCTTACCCTAAATGTCACGTACCCTCCTGGAAATGTCCAGCTTCTTCTTATGTAATCCGCTTTGAACCGCAAGGTACAAGCGGAATAGAAATCACAAATGTAATGTAATGTAATGTTTCTCTTGTATTCGAGCAAGACGTTAATGCTATATTCAAATTGTATTATCGGAATTCACAAGTATTGCTCTATGGTAAAAAAAAATTTGGATGTTTCCCGACTTAACCTGCCAAGCACAAGAAAGAAGAAAACTATTTCTTGCAATGAGACTTGAGGCAGAGTATTCCTTTTGGCATATCCAGAGAAGAGCGACTAAAATGGTTGGGGCTAAAATGGGGCTGGAAGAGTTGCCGTACAGTGAGAGATTAGAGAAACTGGGCCTCTTCTCCCTTGAAACGAGGAGACTGAGAGGGGACATGATCGAAACATTCAAGATAATGAAGGAAAAAGACTTAGTAGATAAAGACAGGTTGTTCACCCTCTCCAAGGGCACTCTCTAAAGTTAAAAGGGGATAGATTCCGTACAAACATAAGGAAGTTCTTCTTCACCCAGAGACTGGTAGAAAACTGGAACGCTCTTCCGAAGGCTGTTAAAGGGGAAAACACCCTCCAGGGATTCAAAACAAAGTTAGACAAGTTCCTACTGAACCAGAACGTACGCAGGTAGGGCTGGTCTCAGTTAGGGCACTGGTCTTTGACCTAAGGGCCGCTGCGGGAGTGGATTGCTGGGCACGATGGAACACTGGTCTGAACCAGCAGCGGCAATTCTTAAGTTCTTATGATTAAATACTTGGAAGTGAAATACATCTTCTATGCACCAGAACAACTGAGAACATTCTTGGATGTGAAGAAGTTGGTGACGTGAATGTTTAGGAAAGATTAAGAACCGCTCTTATGGATGTTGGGACCTTCCGTTAAGCCTTTTTCCTATTCTTTTGAGGTCTTAAATAAGATTCTCTTTACCAAGATCTGTCTCCCTTATTATTGGGGTCTAAGGAAGATAGTAATTTTCATGTTAATTGAAGATTTCCTTTCTGCATTTCTTGTGCAAGAGTTTATCTTGTTGAATTTGTTAAATTTCAATAAAATTAAAAATTTTAAAAAAGCAAAGCAGCAGGCCTTAGAGACTGTCATCAATGCTCAGGTGTCCCCAGGAGAGTGCTGAGGGACCTTCCTCCTTTCCACTCCTTGTTGTTAGGGAACAATGGAGTACAAGGGGTTGAGGAGGCCCCCTTGAACCGCGCTGTTGGTTCTGGAATTGAGGAGTGCACCTAAACTAAACTAAACCTTGGGTTTATATACCGCACCATCTCCACGAATGCGGAGCTCGGCACGGTTTACAGGAAGAAAGAGAGAGGAACTACAGTGGAGAGATTAAAGAGTTAGGTGTAAAGGGGGAAGGTGAGAGGCCTAAGAGGGGGGAAGTGTTACAGTTTTGAGAATAGCCAGGTTTTTAGGTGTTTGCGGAAGAGTTGGAGGGAGCTTGAGGTTCGGAGAGGGGAGGTGAGGTTATTCCAGATCTCAGTGATTCTAAAGGGGAGGGATGACCCAAGTTGCTTTCTGAGCCCCCTCTCCAACCCCTTTCCCTCCAGCTGAGGGATATATAGGTACTGGATCTAAAAAGCCCGTGATGCCAGGGGAGGGGGGGTGGAAAGTAGAGAGAGCTAGCACAAGCTATATAGGAAGAGAACTTGGCACTGGGCCTGAGAAGTTAGCATCAGGACTGAAAGATGAGAAGGTGGCATTAAAGGAATGGAATAGGGACTGAGGCATCTTTTATTTGACATTCGACAGCGGTCCCTATTGTGCAGAGAGGTTAATGTTGTGGAAGGCCTGCCATCGTTGCAGTTCTGTTCTTTTTCCCGTTGTAAACAAACTTGTAATTTAATATTTTGTACATCTCTGTCTAAGGCAGGGGTGTCCAATGTCGGTCCTCGAGGGCCGCAGTCCAGTCGGGTTTTCAGGATTTCCCCAATGAATATGCATTGAAAGCAGTGCATGCAAATAGATCTCATGCATATTCATTGAGGAAATCCTGAAAACCCGACTGGACTGCGGCCCTCGAGGACCGACATTGGACACCCCTGGTCTAAGGTTTATGCGACACTGCTTTTTTCTAAAATGTGTTGACAAATTGTGCCCTAGAAGGCCAGTTTCATTTCTGTTGCAGGTATTAAGGACGTTCAGCCAAAGTTTCTCGTTGTTTCCACTTCAGCAGGGACAAAATAACTATGAGTCAGAAAAAGCACTAAGCTATAGAAAAAGGAGACTGACTCTGTAATCTACACAACCTAAGAGGAGGGCTCGCTATACAAAAACTCAGCTCAGAGAAATAAAACTCTGAAGAGGGAGAGGTAACCCCCTCTTGGGAAAAGAGTTTATCTTCCAATCATTGCTTAATCAATAGTAAAAGCGAGACCAGCTCAAAGGTGTAAAAATGTGTTTCATCTGGGTATATATCTCTTAATTGCTTAATTGAAATACTGTATGCAATTAGGTCAAAAGAAATTTCTTGCATTCAGGTTGCCACTAATACTTTAATTGCACTAAGATTAAAAAATTACATAGGGATGAGATGGATTATACAAAAGAGTTTGTGTATGCATGGATGGATAAGACCCGCAACATTAAATGGTTGAAACGTCCCACATATACACACACATCATCAGACACATCAGAAGATGATAAATCTCGACAGGGACCTATGCAGGTTTCATCTCATAATGTCCATTTTCAGGGGGGTTCCAAACCACCCAACAAGAGACCGGTAAGATCCAAAACATCTCGGCCACAACCTTGACATCTAATATCTTTAATCTCTCCCATCGCGTTTTAACTTCTACAGAAACATCAGTACTAAATAAGGGTCTTTCTTTTGTGCCCACCAGTCACTATGGGGCTTTTGACACCCGAGTGGCTGTGTTTAAATTTATAAGATCCTGCAAACTTAAAAAAATTTTTTACACAGAAGATACTTCTATTGATCCATCTCAAGACAGTCAACCTTTGTTTCATGTCAAATCCTCCTAGTGTCCTCCGGGTGTGGTTGATCCTCACATTCAGACCTTTGAAGATCTAATATTGAGGGACATTGGGGTTTTAGAGAGTAATTCTTCTCGTACTTGCTATAACTTATCGAGACAACAACAAGCTGCAGCATCATCTTTGGCAACTGATACCAGCATCGTCATTTTTCCAGCAGATAAGGGTGGAGGAATAGTCATTCAAGATACCAATTCGTATGTTAGTGAAGCACAACGTCAACTATGTGATTCTACTTATTATACATTGTTGCAGAATGATCCTACACAAGCTATCCAGGACGTTATTTCCCATGTCCTGGTGCAGGCCCTTGAAACTAGTGTCATTACTGATAAAGAGTTTAGGTTTTTGAGTTGCAAACATCCTCGCACACCTGTGATTTACTTTGTTCCAAAGATTCATAAATCTTTGTTGAACCCTCCAGGTAGACCAATAGTTTCTGGAATAGGATCACTCTTGGAACCGTTATCTGCTTTTTTGGACTTGTATCTCAAACACAGGGTTCCTCTGGCGCCCTCCTATGTCTTAGACTCTACTAGCATGATTCATTTTTTAGCATCTCTCCAGGATATACCAGACCATGCTATACTTCTGACCTTTGCAGCCTTATATACCAACATTCCTCAGAAGGAAGCTATTGAGGTCATCAAAATTGAATTACAAGCTCAAGAAATGTCAGACATTAGGTTTCAATTTTTGCTAGATTTGGCCAAAATAGCATTGGGTATGAACTATTTTCAATTTGATCTAGAATTCTACCAACAGATCAAGGGCACTGCCATGGGGTCCAAAATGGCCCCTTCTATAGCATGCCTTTATGTATCTCAGTTTGAAGAAAAATTTTTATACCCTTCTGAATTTTGGGAATTTTTTCTATTTTGGAAGAGATACATTGATGATGTGTTGACAGTTTGGATTGGTACTTCAGATGATTTGACACGTTTTTTTGATTATAACTTCAGCAGGGACTAGATTGCTAAGAGTCAGAAAAACCACTGAACTATAAGAAATTATATTATTGAGTCAGTCTGTTTTTTCTTATACGTTTTTTTGATTGGCTTAACTCTTGTGATTCCAACCTGCAGTTCACTATGACCTTGGACCAACATCGGGTCTCTTTTTTGGACATCAACATCACACTGACCAATGGCTGTTTTTATACAACCATCTATCGTAAGCCCACCGATAGGAACAATCTGTTACAGTATGACAGCTTCCACCCGAAACATCTAAGGAACAACATACCAACTGGACAATTCTTACGTTTGAGAAGACTTTGCTCTACGGTGGAAGAATATGTTCATAGAGCGGAT
The DNA here is from genome assembly GCF_902459505.1 of Geotrypetes seraphini. Taxonomy (NCBI): domain Eukaryota; kingdom Metazoa; phylum Chordata; class Amphibia; order Gymnophiona; family Dermophiidae; genus Geotrypetes; species Geotrypetes seraphini. The sequence goes on from NC_047085.1 coordinate 505,751,138, forward strand.
GAAGTCAAACAAAGATTTTTAGTGAAGAGTTATCCCCCTTCAGTGCTTAAGAAAGCCTACAAATGTGGCTTATATGCCAATAGATCCCTGTTGTTGCAAGCACATCATGCATCAGAAGCTAGTTCATTGGTCTGTGTGTTACCCTATTCCATTTATGCTTTCCAAATCAAGAAAATAATCAAAAATCACTGGCCCATTATGCAGTACCATGAGGCCTTTCAAGAAATTCCCAGATTTGCTTTTTCTAAATCTCCTAACCTGAGACAACAACTTACACATTCTCAGTTCCTAAGACCAGTGGCTTCTAGCCCTGTGAGGGGTCAGCACTCCCCATGTGGACATTGCAAAGTTTGTCATCTTAGTGCCACCATTCAACAAATGTCATTGCCTTCTCGACACAAGTATACTCAGCATGTGACTAACTGCGATTCACACCACGTAGTTTATGCTATATCTTGCCCTTGCCAGCTGGTGTACGTGGGAAGCACTACCCGCATTTGAAGCTTCGTATTGGTGAACATTTGAGCCGCATACGCACTGCAGTGCAACATTGGCATAGTAAGAATCATGCCACGTCAGATCTTAGGTTTACAGTGTTGGATCGATACTGCAACACCAGGGGAGGTGATACAGCGCGTATGCTGTGGAGGAGAGAGCAGAAGTAGATTTTTGACCTGAATACTCTCCACCCACATGGCCTTAACAATGAGATTGAATGGGTTGCTTTTCTCTAATCCTGTCTGGCTCGAGCAGTGCATTTTTGAAGTTTTTTGCTCACGTCAGTGTTTTTCATGACGTCATCACGTTGATTATGTCCGGTTGCCTTCCCCCCTCTGGTTTAAATATCGGAGCGGGTGCCGGCGTTCTTTGTTGCATGAAATTCCTTCTACATTTTGCACGGTATGTACTCTGGTGTGCTTTTTCCGTTATGACAGCTGCAAAGCATATTATATTTAGCATAGATATGTGGCCTTGTGAAGTCCGTAGCCCATATCTATAGCGTTTTTGATACTTATATTTTTTGCATTTCAGATATCCTGTGAACACTGCTATGGTTGTTACTCTTTATCAGAATTAAATCTTTTTTCTGGCGGGGTCTCCTGAAGCAGACACCGAAACGGAGCTGCGTCGGGACCCTGATGAGTCTTTGCTTTACAACCAAGTTAAGCTAAGATTTCTACCACTCTCTGGGTGAGAAGAACTTCCTTACATTTGTACGGAGTCTATCCCCTTTTAACTTTAGAGAGTACCCTCTTGTTCTCTCCACCTTGGAGAGGGTGAACAATCTCTCTTTCTCTACTAAGTCAATTCCCTTCAATATCTTGAATGTTTCAATCATGTCCCCTCTCAGGCAAAGGGATGTCGCCATTTGTATTTAAAATTAAGTTCACTCAGATGCCTAGTAAAAGGTTTCAAATCTGCACAATGATGTAACGGTGCACTGGATAAGTCCTGATAGATCTCAATAGCATAAGAACCCCAGGAGAAATTATCTGGCTTGCAGCACTTTCTCTTTAAGTTGATAGCTCGCAAAGCAGGCCACAATATCCTTTGAGCAATTAGCCCGCACCAGACCCAGGGCATGATGAGTTCTGTCCAAAAGGACAGGATCTGCTTCTACCTGCAGTAGAGAACCAACAATCTGCTGCACTACCTTAACGCAGTTAGTATATGTTGGGACTTCAGGAGACCCCAGAATTGCAAATTGTGACGTCGACTGCGATTTTCCAGGTCCTCAAGTTTATCTTGCAAGGCAGTACAATTTTCACGCAGGGTAGCTAAATGCTTATCTACCGCAGTCAAGGACTTAGCTTGCTCATCAAGACGCTGTTCAGTTTCCTCCACTCTGTTACCCAATTCTAGGATCTCTGCCTTTAGTTCTGCCCCCCGAGAAGCCACATCCACACGGACCGCTTTTAAGTCCATATGAATCTCCTTCATCCAAGCATAGATTTCACATATAGGATCATCCTGCATTGGCTCCATCGGGTCCGGAGCACTCAAAGGGGAATTCAAAATCGGAACTTCAGCCGAAACTCCTGCAAAGAGAGGCAGGTGCTCCTTACTTGGCCATGCGTTTTGCAGGCCTCTCTTCTGGTACGTAGGGAAACTTGACAAGTCCAAACTCGGGACTTGAGTAGTCATCAAAAAGTAAGAGCTAGAATGTTACCACGCTAGAAACTCCACATTAGAATATAAAGGGGCCGCTATACCCGCTAATTAATCGCAGGGTAGCTCAGAGCCACGCTAGCATGCAGGCATCTTGGTCGACACTGTCAGTAAACCGCTTTGAATGTGTAACCAGAATACAGCAGTATACAAGTCCCATTCCCGTTATCACAAATATTTATTATTCTATAATAAAGAGATACAGTGGTGCCTCGCATAACGAACGCCTCGCACAGCGAACGCTGCACACAACGAACTTCATGTCTTGATTCATACAACGAACTTCGTTTCACACAACGAACTTCGTTTCACACAACGCATTTCACACAACGAACTTCGTTTCACACAACGAAGTCGCCCGAGCTGCCGATGTATTGCATCCTTCCGCGCAGGCACTGCAGGCAGTCGTTAGTCACTGCGCTTAACTGCCCTCTCTCACTGTATACAGTCGTCCTTTTAAGATAAACTCAATATTTTTTATATATCATGGCTTCTAAAAAAAGCAGGAAGGTGATTTCTGTTGAAATGAAACGGGAAATAATTAGAAGGAGTGAATGTGGGGTAAAACAGTGTGACCTCGTCAAAGAGTTTGGCCTCAGCAAAACCACCATTTTCACCATTTTGACAAATTTATCTTTTTTTATGTCATCTTAGCATATTTTATGCTGCAGAACGAATTATTTTTTTTAACATGTATTGTTATGGGAAAACGCGTTTCACATAACGAACTTTTCGCATAACAAACTTGCTCCTGGAACGAATTAAGTTCGTTGTGTGAGGCACCACTGTATATACATCTACACCATTGATATTGTTTATCGGGAAACAACCTGAGAAAGATCTTTGGCTAACCTCGGTGAGTTTGCATCGTCAGTACTCCCCCCTAGACATTGTACTTGCCCAGAGAATTACAAAATCAGAGGACTTTGGTCTGCAGCAGGTTGTAGAGAATGACACGGGGACAAATTTTTCCCTGTCCCCATGGGAACTCAATGTCCCTGCCCCTGTGAGTTTTGTTGCTCTCGCTGTCCCATTCCTGTAAGCTCTGCCTTAACTGCACACACCTCGAACACTTATGATTTGAAAGTGTTTGAGGCTTGTGCAGATAAGGACGGAGCTTAGGCATTGATGGAATGAGGCATTATGACATCACAGTCTGAGCTCTACAATGTTGCTACTTATGATTTACAAGTGTTTGAGGCTTGTGCAGATGAGGACAGAGCTTAGGCATTGGTGGAATGAGGCATTATGACATCACAATCTCAGCTCTAGAATGTTGCAGGAATGGGGCAGGGACAGGAAAAGAACTCGTGGGGACGGGACAGGAAAAAAAAGGTTTTTGGTTCAAAGACGCATTTGAATCTTAAAATTTCATAAGAGGCTACTTTTAATGCCATTAGAGACTTTCAACTGACTTGACCCTACCTGATGTTGTTTTCCTGCTATGTTCTCCTTTTCTGTTGCCATTGTAGTTCTTCCCACTTTCCTTTTGTATCACGATGTTGAATAATTGCTGTTCTGTTTATGACTTTGTCCATCAAAACACGTTGTTCATCTTTCTCCCTTTTTTAAATTGTACATCGCTTAGAAATTTTGATAAGCGATCAAATCAAATTTTAATTAAACTTGAAACTTGAAAATGAGTTCCCACGGGGACAGGGGATAAATTTGTCCCCATGTCGTTCTCTAGCAGATTGTCCTGAAATAGTGTGCTTTTCTGTATAACTGCTACTTGCTACAAGAGAATCAGAGCTTAATGTACGAGGGTCATTTAATAAATAATGCACACAAATTTTTTTAATTTACATGGTTTTTTTTCCAAATATTTCTTTACAATCCTTCAATATAGTCTCTCTGCTTTGCAATGACCAAGTCCCAATGTCCGGGAAGCTTCATTGTTCCATCCAAGACACCATTTTTGTTCAGTTGCTGAATGGCTCGAGTACCGGCGGAAGAAAGCTCTTCCAGAGATGCAAAATGATGTCCACGTACAGGTTGTTTCAACTTTGGAAAAATGTCGAAGTCTGGTGGACTCATGTCTGGACTGTAGGGCGCATAAGGTAACGCCTCCCAATCGTATTTGCGTAGTTTTTCAATGATGACATTCCCTATGTATGGGCGAGCGTTGTCGTGAAGAATGAGTGGCCCAGCCAAGAGCAACTGAGGTCGAGTTTTGTGCATTTTTCTGCACATTTTTTGCACAAACATCACGATAATACATTGTTCCGACACTTCTGCAACATGGAACTTTGTCTGTGAGGATGATTGGGTCAATGATTGGCTGAGTGGCAGACTTCAGAGGGTGGTGGTTAATGGTACCCTCTCTAAAACATCGGAGGTGACCAGTGGAGTGCCGCAGGGCTCGGTCCTGGGTTCACTCCTTTTCAACATATTCATAGGGGATCTGACTCAAGGGCTTCAAGGTAAAATAACACTATTCACCAATGACGCCAAAATATGTAATATAGTAAGTGAATGCAGTTTACAGAATTATATGGCGCAGGACCTGCTTACATTGGAAAGTTGGTCCTCAACCTGGCAGCTAGGCTTCAATGCTAAGAAATGTAAGGTCATGCACCTCGGAAGCGGAAATCCATGCAGGACGTACTTCTTGAACAGAGAAACTTTAACTAGGACTTCAGCAGAACGAGATTTAAGAGTAATCATCAGTGCAGACATGAAAACTGCCAATCAAGTGGAGAAGGCTTCATCTAAGGCAAGGAAGATATTGGGTTGTATCAATAGAAGTTTCGTTAGCCGAAAGCCTGAAGTCATAATGCCGTTGTACAGGGCCATGGTGAGACCTCATCTGGAATACTGTGTGCAATTCTGGAGGCTACATTACAGTAAAGATGTGCACAGAATTGAATTGGTTCAGCGGACGGCCACCAGGATGATCTCGGGGTTCAAGGGTCTCTCGTACGAAGAGAGACTGAACAAATTGCAGCTCTACATTCTCGAGGAACGTAGGGAGAGGGGAGACATGATCGAAACATTTAAGTACCTCACAGGACGTGTCGAAGTGGAAGATGATATTTTCTTTCTCAAGGGACCCTCGGCCACAAGAGGGCACCCGCTCAAACTCAGAGGCGGAAAATTTCATGGCGACACCAGAAAGTATTTCTTCACAGAGAGAGTGGTTGATCATTGGAACAAGCTTCCAGTGCAGGTGATCGAGGCAGACAGCATGCCAGACTTTAAGAATAAATGGGATACCCATGTGGGATCCCTATGAGGGTCAAGATAAGGAAATTGGGTCATTAGGGCATAGACAGGGGGTGGGTAAGCAGAGTGGGCAGACTTGATGGGCTGTAGCCCTTTTCTGCCGTCATCTTCTATGTTTCTATGATTGAGTTCATCAAAATTTTTTTGGTCATGGGGAAGATGGAGCTCTCCACTCATCATTGAAAAACTACGCAAATACGGCTGGGAGGCGTTACCTCATGCTCCCTACAGTCCAGACATGAGTCCACCAGACTTCGACCTTTTCCAAAGTTGAAACAACCTATGCGTGGACATCGTTTTGCATCTCTGGAAGACCTTTTTTCCGCCAGTACCCGAGCCATTCGACAACTGAACAAAAGCGGTGTCTTGGATGGAATAATTAAACTTCCTGGACGTTGGGACTTGGTCATTGCAAAGCAGGGAAACTTTATTGAAGGATTGTAAAGAAATACTTGACTGTTTTACCAATAAAAATTATTAAAACATAAAAATACTTGAAAAAAAAACCCCATACATATTAAAAAAAAAAATAGTGAGCATTATTTATGAAATGACCCTCGTATGATCAAAGTAGCCAGCTAATGCCATTGTTGAAGTCAGAACAACATAAACCCTCTAACAGAAGAAAGAAACCAATTAAAGAATAGCAAAACTACAGGGGATTACAGCACACCAGAAAAACCTAATATAGGCACTAGAAAAATAGCAAATAAACCATATGACAATGTTTATTTTTCATTCTTGGGATTTATCAGTAAGAGAATCACTAAATTCAACAGCAGTCTAAAGAGCAGGAATAATGAAAGAAGTCCAACAAATTAGGCTTTCATTTTGGTGTTTGAAAGGACACATTTTAATGGATAAGTTTTCTGTCTCTGTCTATGAAAGGACACATTTGAAAAGGACACACATATATTATGTCCTTTGTTCCTGCCTGTGCTGGAGGTAATCAAATGCAGAATGTTCGTGTTTACTTTCTTAATGGTTTGGGAAGAGGTCATTTAATCATGTTAATGAAGTTTCGTCTTTGAGACAATAAAAGCTCAAACCCCCCTGCCATGTACATATCCTGCTCACATACCCCCTCCCCTCTCTTGTCCATCCCCCTTTTCCTGTGATGGCTACCACTGACCCATGTGAAGGATATATAAATGAATGCAGACTGATAATAAAACAGGCTATCCCTTTAGAACTCTGTCTGCGTATCTTTCTTTCTAAGGGGAATTGCCTCCAGACGTCTGAAATAGATGATAGAATGTTTGCAGGACGATTTCGGGACCAAGAAATGGATCTTGTTCGTTTCAATTTGGGGGCTACTTCCGCGATGGACTTGACATTACCAATATTTTGTGAGTATTTCTGAATTTTGAATTCTGTTCTTTAATACTCACTGGTATTGGGGCGTCATGTTCCAACCCTTTATTTATATTGTAGGGTTTTTGGTAAACCCGCCGCGGTTACTGTTCTTTTGGCAAGGACAAATATTAATGTGGAGTTTTCGGTAAGCTCCCGCCACGAAAATAAGCAGCTGCCATTCTTTCGGGAAGAATGAAATTAAGTGAAGACTTTTGGAAAGTCTCTATTGTGGATTTATGTCTGCTCATTCTATCATCTGTACCATTCTTTGCATGCGCTTTTCTCTTCTATCGCTTAGATAAGATTTTATAGAGTATAAGATTATATTGTATATTATTAATGTACCTCGCTTATAAGGTAAGGTAAGCGAAAATTTCTGCATTGTTATATTGTTTTTGTTATTGAAAAAATTCCTGCATTGTGATATTGTTTTTGGTTATGGGTCATAAAGGCACTTAGGCGGTTTACATTTAAGAGAGCTGAACATTCAGCGATTTACAATATGTGGAGGGAGTACAGAGTACAGAGACTATTAGGACAGAGTACAGAGACTATTAGGAATCAAAATTACAAAATATAATGTTTGCTAAGAATTTCGGAGCGGACCTGTAAAGAAAAATCACAGCTTTCCTGAAAAAAGGGAAAAAATTACAATGTACAGTTTGTTTAGAGATTCAGAAATAGCAAGAATTAGGATTTCAGAGAGCATTGTGAAAAGAAACAAAGTATTTGGTGAGGTTCTGTTTAGGTGATGTATCTGTCGAATAGGGTAGTTTTTAGGTCAGTTCAGCTTTATTAATGTAACTGTCTAGCTGTTGTTGTTTATTTGCTTGGAGCATGAAGGTTCTGTCCAGAAAGGTTTTGTATTTACAATTGGTTATGCTTGGGTATGCAAAAAGATAGCTGTTTCTGGTTTGTCTTATTGGGTTGTAGAATACAAGTGTGTTTGCAGGTATGTAGGTGCTAGTCCCCAAACTAGCTTGAAACATATGCAGGAGAACTTGAATAATATTCTTGCCTCAACTGACAGCCAGTGCAGTGGTTTGTGGTGGGGGATGACATAGTCATTCTTTTTTAATCCATATATCAAGCGGACAGCTGAATTCTGAATGATACCCAAATAAATGATATTACAATAGTCCAGGGTAGAAAGCACTAGTGATTGCACTAGTAATCTAAACGATAGTGAGTCGAAGTATTTTTTGATGGTCTTTAATCTCCATAGCATCGTGAAACATTTTGTTGCCACTATATTCGTGTGTTCAATCATAGTGAGGTGTGTGTGTCCAATGTGACTCACAATATTTTTATTGTGTTGGTAATTGGGTAATCATGGTCTTTTATATGTAGCGTTAAATTGGCAATTTTATCCGTTGGGCTTGCAAGGAAGATTTTTGTTTTTTTTCTGTGTTGAGTTTCAGTTTGAAGTTGCTTGTCCAATGTTCTATTTCGGTCATTATATGAGTAATGTATTTTGAGGTTTCATTTGTTATGCTGTTCACTGGGATTAGGATGGAGATGTCGTCTGCATATATGTACTAGATCAGGTTTGGTTTTGCAGTGGGTGTCCTAGAGAGGATATGTAAATGTTGAATAGGGTAGGTGAAAGTGGTGAACCCTGTAGGGCTTAATATGAATTGAATGTGAGTGAACCAGGTTGTGGATGTGTGGTATGGGTGAAGTGGTTGAGTTGGAGTCAGAGATCTGATTCTGATTCTGTGGCAGTCTTTGGCGGGAAGAGGGGGAGGGCAGCCCCTCCTTCTCGTCCTCCTTCTTCTTTGTTTTCAGCACTGTTTGTAGGCTGGCTGAGAACTTTTCAGCAGCTTGTTTGATACATAGACAAATTGTCTGAAATAAGTTTTTAAGAACGATAAAAGAATATTGGAAATGTTATAAAATGTTAATGTATATTCAGTGGACAGAACGAATATGATTTCTGAAACTTTGTTATGTTGCCCGTGTGTGTGATACTCTCCCTCCGGCTCACATCTTTCTGTGTCACCAGTCCTTTCCCGTATGTGTTTGCACTGCTTATAGGTTTAAATTTCTGCCGTTTCTTGTGCTGTGTCGCCGGAAAGAAAAAAAATTCCGTTTTAGGTTTCAGGTTTGTTTGGGGAATTTACCGAAACAAAATTAAAAAGGGTAGAAATACATTTGTGTAATTATTAAAACAGACAGTCAGAAAGGCATATATTTAAAAACAAAACAAAACAAATTATAATGAAAAAGAGAGGGAGAAGGATCAAAACAAAAGGGAAGAAACAAAAAATAAATAATCTAGCACTTTGTAGAAAAGATTAAAATGAATAAGAAAAGCAAGGAGCAAAGTCCCATTACAGTCCTTAAAAGGACTATTATACTTCAAATGCGTCTTTAAAAAGAAAGGCCTTCAAGCTAGTTTTAAATTTATCAAGTGATGAAGTTTCTCTTATATAATTTGGTGCTGAGTTCCAGACGGTAGGGACCGTCACAGAAAAGATATTAGTATGTATGGTGCCAATGTGTCTTAAAGAGGGAATGGATAACAGGTTTTGATAAGAAGAACGTAATGTGCGATGGAGGTTGTGGGGGTAGACCGGAAGCTATGGTTTTATGTATCAGTAACATTATTTTATAAGTAAATCGATGATCTATGGGAAGCCAATGGGAGTTAATCAAAAGTGGTGTGACATGATCAAATTTTCGAGCTTTTAAGTTTAAATGATTTTAATGGCAGTATTTTGAATAATTTGGAGGCGTTATCTTTCTTTCTTAGTGATGCCTTTATATAATGCATTGCAACAGGATCGAGATACAATGCAGATAGAATTGGAAAGAGTAAAAAGTGATTTGACAGCCAAAAAAAAAACAGTATTAGTGCATAGGGATGTCCTGACTTTCTGTATCTAAATACCAAGGTCACTCAAACCTTCACAGCCCTGCCAGACTCCTATCACTTTCCTGTGGACTCATTTTTGGAGACGCAGGATAAGGGAAAGAAGTCAGACTCTGAATTCAGCTTGAGGTATGTGGCACCTTTGATTTTAGGCACTTGCGGCCGCCCCAATGTTAATACTACCAAAGAGGGTCAGGATAAATTAACTTTAATTAATACAGGGGCCAGAATCAGTTTTACAGATAGAAAAAAAAAACAAAAAACAACAGATTCTGGTCAAACAAATGATTTCAGAATGGCCCACTAGTTCTCGTGCATAATTTCAGATTGGAAAAAGGAGCAGTGCGGGGTTTGAACCCCCAAGCCTCAGGTTCCTTAGGCTGTAGAGCTAACTACTGTGCAACACTCTCCTACGCTTTGAGATCTCTAAGCCTCGGGAAATCCTGCATTATCAGGGCCAGCTACCTACCTGGGGACCGCGCCTGTCCGCTCCTCGCGGAAGAGGGGGTCATGGGTTTCGTAGGGGGCAGGCCCCTGCCTCCGATCGAGGTGGTAATAATCCATCCAGAAGTACTGGATGTTTTAATTGCGGAGACCCTGGTCACTGGCTTAATCAATGCCCATCTGGCCGGTGCCCAAAGCCGCCCTTCAGACGGACTTTGGTGCAAAGAGGGGAAACCCTGTATATCAGCTGCCCTTGTTATTGTTGACATGTTTTCCCGATAACCTGAAGTTTTTCCCCACTACAAATGAAACTGCTCAGACTATGGTGAACATTTTACTTCGCGAAATCATCCCTAGGTGGGGATGTCCCACACACATCAACTCAGATAATGGTCCTGCTTTCACTGCCAGAGTATGCAAAGATTTAGCTATCGCACTCCGCATTGAGTGGAAATTTCATCTCCCATATCACCCACAGAGTTCCGGTATTGTCGAACGCATGAACAGGACTATTAAAGACAAAATCTGGAAAGCCACAGCTGGCACATTTGTGATTTGGAAAAAAATTCCTTCCTATTGTTTTAGCTGAAATTAGGATGTTACAAAATTAAAATGTGTTTTTCTTTTCTTTTTCTTAGCAGCGGTTCGGATATATGCATGGCCATCCCAGTTTTGGCACAAGGATATTTCTGGTGTTTTCCAGGGATCCTCTTTGTCACTGCAGAGATAAAGACGATCCAAAGAGACATTAGCTTTTCTAAATATGAGATGGTTATGCTATGCATTATTTGTCCATATACTTTACTCATGTGTTCATCTCTGTTTTGTTTTTCTATAACAATGTGTTTATTTCCAGAGATAAGTTCAGCTCTGAACACTTGACCGATGGAAGAATAGTTTGAAGCCTAGAGCTATGTGTTTTGTCTGTGCCATGTGGTCTGTGTTTTGTCTACTTGTTTTAGTTTGAGGGGTACCCCAGGATACATAATATTGGCCATTTCTAGAACTAGCTCTTTTCCCACTTTTTACTAGCCCAAATGCACAATGTTCTTTTTTTCCTATAATTTGCATATGCTAAATGTAGCTTAGTTAGGGGTTATATTTTTAAGAAAAGGTTTTATTCTATATCTATACAGTGTTTATTCTATGGTGCTCACTAGATATTAACCATTCAGTACACATTTCTGACATAATTTTTTTAATACATTCAGTACAGAATTATGGTCTCTCTGAATTGCCATAATAGTTATATGCAGCACACAAAAACATATATTTTTGGAATGTCTGATTAAGAACCTTAAGTACTTGAATATTGTCTCTCTTTTGCCATAACTATAACAAGTAAATGTATTAATATTGTCACATGTTGCCACATGCAGTACAGGCAACCTGGTCTCTCTCTTCATTCAGTACAGGCAACATGGTTTCTCTCCCGTTTTCTATCTCTTATTTGGATCACACTGAAGTACAGCTGCTGAATGATATTGGGACTCTTTTCAAATCCCTCCCTGTATGCACAGACATCATTTCATCTCAAGGGTGAACACTACTAGTTTCCAGTGACTGACAGATCCTGTGCAAACATCATATCATCCCAAGCTTGCATCTCACCAGTTTAAAGAGACTGTAATTCTTCTTCCTGCACCCTAACTGCAAAGACTTTTACACAATGTTTCCTGTTCATCGGATATAACCACCTTCCTAAGAACGCTTTGCTGTACAATTTCACCTATTTAATCTATTCTATGGACATTCCAGACTTTATTTCTTATGCTGTACGTCTTCTACCTCTTGGTATGGGCAATGAGACATTTCATAAGCTGCTGAACTTTATTGAACAACTTAAGAAAACCTCCAAAGAAGTGAATCATACTATCACTTTTGAAAATGAACAGATTGCACAAAATTTGCTCCGAGATGCACATGTCTCAAGTTTGGGAACTTTTCTTTGAGTATTCGCCCACTGCAAACCATGTATTTAATGTTTTAATTCACCCTATCTTAACTATTCTACAAATTTTGCTATGTATTGTTATGATTCTCCTTTGCTGTAGAGTGAAACACGTGTACATTTCTTTTCTCACAAGGTTCCTTCTAGCTTTTAAAGGCAGTTATACATGAATTTCCAGTATCTTCTCTGACACTTGCTAATTTGGTTTTAATTTGGCATGGCCTATTGCATTACCATTACCAAGGTCCCATACTTACATACTCTCTTATGACATCCTTGTATCTTTTTGCCTGGGCCTCCTGAGAAAGTTTCCTGCATCCCTTATGCACCGCTCATTCGCTCAACGACGGGTAAGATATAGATACGACCTACGCAACCTAAGACAGAGGTTTGAACTCATAATGGGAACTATTCATCTTCATAGCTTGGAGGACAGGGGACGTGCTGATATACTGTTAGAGATTGGCAAGGCATAAGCGAGGCAAGCTGGCTAAGGGTACCACAAGTTTGCTTTCATTTCAAAGAATATGGAAGATGTCAGCATAGCTGTTGCTGGCGTTCAGCATTTTCGGTTGGCATAGCTGGTGTCAGCCAAGGCCCATGTGAAATTGTATCAATCTGACTCTGGCATGGGGATGCAGATAGACCCTGAGGGCAGGAAGACGGTTTCAAGTAGTCCTGATTAAATCATGATTAGCTAAAATGTGTTAATGTATTAATCAGAAACTATTGTCCGAGGCATACTGGAAATTTAACTACAGCCTAGTATTCCTTTTTGGAAATTATAGGTATGCTTCACTGTTGCCGCATTAGATTTTGCTTTAGGTGATATTTACTGGCTCTGTGGAGACCTCCGGCTCCGTGTTAAACTACTCAGCCAGTAGATAGGCCAGTGCGCTTTAGCTATACATAGATGAGATAGGGGTCCCAGATGAATTCAAGGCCCGAGACCAGGTTAAGGCTAGGTTTGAGTCCCTTATTATTATCAATAAGAATGTTGATTGGATTAATTACATTTATTATAATCAGCAACGCTTTGTTGAGTGTCAAAAATACTTTATCCTGTTGCACCTTTATTCCTGACAATGCAGGTCCCACGGGTAAAGTTACTATGGCCATTAAAAAATTAGAAGACCTCTCTGCTGAACTTAAACGTAATTCTGGTTTATCTAATCCTTGGGATCTGTATTTTATTTGGATGCAGGGGTGGGTGAAAGACCTTCTTATTGTTATAATCTTTATTATTATCTGCACTCTTGTTGCTTATGTAATTTTAGACTGTTCCTGCGCTGTTTGACTCATATTACAGCCCCTAAAACCCCTCCTAAAGAGACATATCTAGAATATCTCTCCCTCCACGCTCATACTGTGCATTTATGATGTCATTTTCATGACGTAAGAGGGGATTGAAAGGACACATTTTAATGGATAAGTTTTCTGTCTCTGTCTATGAAAGGACACATTTGAAAAGGACACACATATATTATGTCCTTTGTTCCTGCCTGTGCTGGAGGTAATCAAATGCAGAATGTTCATGTTTACTTTCTTAATGGTTTGGGAAGAGGTCATTTAATCATGTTAACGAAGTTTCGTTTATGAGACAATAAAAGCTCAAACCCCCCCTGCCATGTACATATCCTGCTCACACACACCCTCCCCTCTCTTGTCCATCCCCCTTTTCCTGTGATGGTTACCACTGACCCATGTGAAGGATATATTAATGAATGCAGACTGATAATAAAACAGGCTATCCCTTTAGAACTCTGTCTGCGTATCTTTCTTTCTAAGGGGAATTGCCTCCAGACGTCTGAAATAGATGATAGAATGTTTGCAGGACGATTTCGGGACCAAGAAACAGATCTTGTTCATTTCAGTGTTCTTTTCACATCATTTGGTAACCCAAAGTACTTTGTACAGACATGCCGTTTCTCAGTGCCAAATAAATACAAATGTTAAGTATCCAAAACCTCCTCGAAATAATAATAAAAGGTGTGCAGTGAAAGTTTAAACTAAAAAAATCCTGCGCAATAAAATTCTGCACAGCGCAATAAATCAGGGATGAGCAGCAACACCAATTAGATCCAGTATGAAATCAAACAATAAAACATCAATTTATCTATACTAGTCGTTATTATAAACAGTTCTCGGGGCACTTGGGGCCTCTTTTGGTCCGAGTAGCTAATGGAATCTCTACTGGAGGTATGTTGCCATCTACGATGGGGGAGGCTGGGGTGGTTATATTACCCAAACCGGGCAGAGATCCTTTATTATGTGGGTCTTATCGGCCCATATCGTTGTTGAACTTAGATGCAAAAATTTTGGCTAAGGTATTGCCGTCCCTGATCCATCAAGACCAAGCGGGGTTTATACAACGGAGACAGGTGAGCGATAATATTAGGAGAACACTTAATTTACTTTGGGAGATGGGCACTGGTCGGGACAAGGCGGTTCTGATCTCGGTTGATGCCGAGAAGGCATTCGATAGGGTTCTCTGGGGGGTTTTATGGGAGGTCATGGATAGGATGGGACTAGGGGGCCCGTTTGGAGATTGGGTTCGGGCTCTGTATGCTGCTCCGCGGGCATGCTTGCGGATTAATCAATCTTATACTAATTTTTTCCCCATTTTTCGGGGAACTCGGCAGGGATGTCCCCTCTCTCCATTATTGTTTGCAGTGTACCTTGAACCCCTTGCTTTGGCCATTAGACATCACCCATCGCTAGTTGGGGTTGTCAGTGGAGGGGTGGATCATCGAATAGCGATGTTTGCGGATGATATTCTACTATATGTGGGACACCCTGAGCACTCTATACCCCATTTATTACAATTATTTGACACCTATGGACAGTTCTCTGGGTTTAAAATAAACTTGGCTAAGACGGAAATTATGAATATGACCTTGACGCAGGGGGAGGTGGATGGGTTAAAGGGTACTTTTCCCTTTAAATGGGCTAGCCATGGGATTAAATACTTGGGCATCTTTATTCCCTCGGATCTTGGGAGGATATATGAGAAAAATTATTTGCCTATTTATAGACGTATAAGGGCTGACTTACAGCGCTGGAATGGCCTTTGGCTTTCTTGGTGGGGTAGGATAGCGATCATTAAAATGAATGTACTTCCTAGATTGTTGTTCTTGTTTCAGACTTTGTCTATATCGGTTCCTTTAGGGGAACTGAGGAGATTAAGCAGAGAAACTCGCACTTTTATTTGGCATCGTAAATCCCCACGACTTTCCCAATCCCTGTTGTGGGCACCTCGGGAAGAGGGAGGTAGAGGGTTACCTAATCTGGTGTGGTATTATCAATCGGCACAGCTGAAGTTAGTGTTGGATTGGGATCTGGGGGACCACAAAAGTGGGGTGCAGTTGGAACAGAGATATAGTGGTTTGGAACCCTTGAAATATAGGCTGTGGACTTCTGGCCCGCAGCGTTCATGGATACAGAGCATATCAAACCCCTTCGTACAACATTTGGCAAAGGTATGGAACCAGGCGCGTACTAACTTGGGAGGGGGGGCTTTGGTATCTTCCCTGGATAATATTAAAACTGAACCTCTATTCCCCGCAGGTCGTGATAATGGGGTTTTTCATCGATGGTCTCAAAAGGGGATTCAAGTATTTAGAGATTTACTTGGGACGACTGGGATTGTTTCTTTTAAAGTAATCCAACAGAAATACGACTTACCAGATGGAGATTGTTTCGCATATTTCCAAATTAGACATTTTATGCACGCTCAGGGTTGGGATTCTGGATTGCCGCTCGAGAGGGAAACGTTGGAAAATTTATGGTTATTACTTCAGAAAGTTCCTAAATCATTATCTGTGTTGTATCAATATAGAAGGGGATATTCACCTACTACTTACTCATTTCGTCTGCAATGGGAAAGGGACTTAGGCTCCCAGTTGACAGCTAAAGATTGGGAGGTAATATGTAGGGAGGTATATAAAGCTTCTTCCTGTGCTTTGGTTCAGGAAAACGCTTATAAGGTTCTCACGAGGTGGTATTATACCCCGGACCGCCTGCACAGAATGTTTCCTGGAGCATCTGATCAATGCTGGAGATGTGGCTCCCAATTGGGGTCCTTCTTACATATCTGGTGGGAATGTGGGGTTCTCACATCCTTTTGGAAAGCGGTGATTGGTACTTTATCTGAGCGTTTGGGTGAATGTGTGGTGCTTTCTCCTTTAAGCTGCCTTCTAGGATTGTATAATACCAGGGAGCATACCTGGCAAACTAAATTTACTCGTTGGGTGTTGGTGGCTGCTAAATGCCTCATTGCCAACCATTGGAAAAATACAAAGGCCCCCTCTCATACTACCTGGGTTAACCGCTTGTTATCTTTGGGGAGGATGGAGATAGCAGTGGCCAGGAGGCGCCATACCTATATTACTTACTCCCACACTTGGAGCAAGTTGGAAGATCTGCTGGACACACTCTGAGGGAACTACTAGTATTGGTTGCTCTGTTGTCTGCTACGTGAATGGGGAGGGGGGGGTTGTGGGGTCATGGGCTGGAGGGGGGGTAGGTAGGGATGGAGAAAACTAGATGAGGCTGAATGGTTTTGATTTTGATTTTGGGTTGCGGTTTTATTGCTTTTACTACTGTATTACCTGTATTTTACTTGTATCTGATATTACTTGTTTCTTGTGGTTTTGCTATTATTGTACAATATATTGAAAAATTTTTCAATAAAAATTTATATATAAAAACAAATAAACATCAATTTATCTGGAACAGATAAAAACCCTGATTCTACAGAGACCTGTTTTGTCTAAGTGAAGCCCTGCAATCACCTATAGCCACTGAACAGACGGGGCAGACTGAACACAGTTCTTTCTGCAAACCTCATTTTTCGTAATATATATTCTCACCCATCTCATGGTAGAAACCACACACTCAGCCATCAGCCCCTCAGCCTGACCCCAACCCGTGCACTCCTGTGAGGACATCAAGTGATCGCTGCAGTACTCACTCACTTTCTCACCACATCACATGAGAGAAACATAATCAAAATTGTCTTTATAATGATGGCCCACAACTGCTAATAAATATATCAGTTTATCCCTTACCCAGTGAGATCAGGGTCTGATAATTCTCCTTCATCACCTCCCTGTAGAGCTCTTTCTGCTCTTCATCTAAATACTCCCACTCCTCCTGGGAGAAAGAGACAGCGATGTCCTCAAATGTCACCTGCATCTGAAACAGAAAACAGAAACACACTCAGCATCACCTGCGGCACTTCCAGAATGGGGGAATTAAGTAACTTGCCCAGAGTCATAAGGAGCAGTGTGGGATTTGAACCCACAACCCTCAGGGTGCTGAGGCTGTAGCTCTAACCACTGCGCCACCCACTCCCCACATATTTCATAGGCATATAACACAATCCCAGAGTAGGGTTATATTTTGGGAGACCTCTCAGCAGAGTGAAATATTTCTGTGTGTGTATAACTTGCAGGACTAGAGCAAAAGAAAGCAGTCACACCCCAAATCTTCCTTTGTGAGACTCTGATCTCTCTCCTTCCCCTCAGGAGGGTCCCAAAGTGCCTTTCCTCAGCCCCAGCTCTGCTCAGGGTCCTGACTCTGCACTATCCCAGGTCAGAAAGCTGCAGCAGTGTTTGCAACAAGACCTACCTGGGCAGAGGGTCCTGCAGGCATTTTCCTCAGGATTAGAAATGAACGTGGGGCTCTCGCAGCGTTGGCAGAAGCGAATCAAAGGAAGAAAAAGGCTATTGTTGAGCCCAGACTGATGACATCACGAAGGGCAGAGGCTATTCAGAGACGCACAGCGTCTTCTCCTTAGCCCCACCCCCTTCTAATGCTGATTGGTCAGAAAATTGCTGGGGGGGGTATAAGAGTAGCGGCCAAGTTCCGCCTACTAGCACGGAGAGGGCGGGAGGAGTTTCGGCTCCTTCCGGCACTCATTGGTCAGAATGTTGCTGGGCTGGAGAGTAGTAAAAGGCTCCGCCCACTAGCGCGGATAAAGTGGGAGGGGAGAAGGAGGAGTTTCGGCTCCTTCTAGCACTCATTGGTCAGAATGTTCCCGGGGCGGGGAGAGGAGGAGTTGAAGCTTCCTCCCAGGATCCCACGCGGGGAAGGCTAGAAATACCTGGAGAGTAGCTGAATGGTAGCAGAGCGGCCCCTGCCAGTCTGCCATCAGCTGCCCTTCTCCCCAGCACCACCTCTCCCAGGGTTCAGCTTGTGTCTGGTATGAACAAGCTCCGCCCCTTCAAGGAGGAGACTCTGCAGTTGCATTCGGGGGCCTTCTGTAAAGCTCCGCCCACCCCTTTGTGACGCCATCGGGCAGACCAGCCCACTGTCTCCTCCTTCCGTTCGCAAATCCCCGGATGCAGATTTCCTCTGCTCAGCTTTATGGTCTGAAGTTCTGCACTTGCCCTGTGCAATGGGGTCAGCTGGGAACCCTTTGGTTCTATATACCGGTGTTCGTGGTGCAAAGACTAATTGATTTGCAGTGGACCCTCCTACATTTTATTCCTTTTAATATTGGGTGGGATCTATTATTTATTTATTTTAAAAAAAATTTATATATGTAATTTTATTGTAAACCGTTTTTACAATATAAAATTACATACATAAAATATTGAAACGTGTCAGAACAGATAAAACCAAAAGCAGAAAGATTCACGGCCTCTTTTACAAAGGCGCGCTAGTGGCTGCGCTGCGCTAAGGGCCCTGAAGCCTACAGAGATTTAAAGGGTCCGGGGCTGTTGCCGCGCGGCTTTGTAAAAGAGGCCGTCGATCTTTGCAATAGGTCAAATGCTCAAAGAAATGCATCAACGGATAATTGCGTTTTCAGGTCGATGTTCAGCAGCTCTGCCAAGTTGCTGCACCCTACGCCTGGAACAAACTGCCGGAGTCAGTACTGGGGCTCCATCCCTGGCGCTTTTCAAATCCAGAGTAAAAGCCCCACCCCTGCGAGAATGCATTTAGCTCATAGCCCTCCTCACCCTAAGCCCTTGCTTGTCCTGCTTGTTAATTTAGATTGTAAGCTCTACGGAGCAAGGACCGTCTCATAAGAACATAAGAATAGCCTTACTGGGTCAGGTCAATGGTCCATCAAGGCCAGTAGCCCGTTCTCACGGTGGCCAATTCAGGTCACCAGTACCTGGACAAAACCCAAGGTGTAGCAATATTCCATGCTACTGATCCAGTGCAAGCAGTGGCTTCCCCCGTGTCTTCCTCAATAACAATTTATAAGGTTCACAAGAACTTGATTATAAAGGCCTTTAGGAATTTAATAGTGTTTAGATTTTAAAGTTATCACTATTTAATTTGTCAAGTTTAGTTGACTTATACAGATTGTTTGATTTGATTTTTTCTTAGTGTCCCTCTCTGACGAAGAGACGAAATCCGGATCGGGGGGACGGGAATAAATTCAGAAGAAAAAACATTCAGCATTTTACTGAAGCACTTGCACTTTAATTTTAACAAGTCACCAATGAGAGTTAACAATACCAATCGCCCCCAAATACAGATAAGTATAATAAGTTGGACGGACCTAGAAGTTAGGTTTCAGTATTTAGGGAGGGCAGGGGACTTGTGAAGGCGATGATGGTCCCCTTGTAAACCTCATTGTAGTGACATCACTATTATATGGGTTTCTTGGTCTGAGCACTTCACAAACAAATAATTTGTTTTGCACAAATATAAATGATTAAGCTTTTAATTGGATCATAGCTGTGATTATATTAATATATATTCCTCAATAACAAACCATGGACTTTTCCTCCAGGAACTTGTCCAAACCTTTCTTAAAACCAGCTACGCTATCCGCTCTTACCACATCCTCTGTTGTACAGCGCTGCTTATGCCTATCAGCACTACAGAAATGTTAAATAGTAGAAGTAGAAAGGTGTCACGAGCATCTCCATATACTGTAGAATCCTGTACTTTAGACAGCATAATTTCAATTCAGTCCTTTTTTTATAATTAGCCAATGTAGTTCCATCAGTAATGGTGTAATGTGGTCAAATCATGATTTATAAAATGAGTCTTGCTGCAGCTTTTTTTTCCTTTAATTTCACTGAGATTCCTGAGTATAGGATGTTGCAAGTCTAGTCTTGATAAAATCATTGATTGGACCAGTATCCTGTAGCTTTGATGAAAGAAATATGGTCTAAACTAAACTAAGCCTTAGGTTTATATACCGCATCTTCTCCACTGAAATGGAGCTCGACACGGTTTACAGAGTTTAATTCTTCTTAATTGTAACAAAGAAAATGCAACAGTATTGTAATAATCTAATATGCATCAAAAGAAGAGCAGGACTTGAGGTGATTGTCTCTGATGATCTTAAGGTGACGGTGAAAGCCAGGAGGATGCTAGAGTGCACAAGGAATGGCCAGTAACTCCTGTTTGATGGACTGCAATCCCCCCCAGTGCAGTGGAGTGTCTTGTTACACCATGAATCTCTGTCCTAGGTCTGCTAGGAACACTTGTGTCTCCAGCCCAATAATTAAGAACAAAACTTGCCCATAAGACAAGCCCGGTATTGTTTCCAATAGTGGCCAACACAGGTCCCAAGTCCCTAGCTAGATCCCAAGTAGCAAAACAGATTCTATGCTGCTTATCCTAGGAATAAGCAGTGGAATTCCCCAAGCCATCTCAGTAATGATCTAAGGCCTTTGCGTAGGAAATGATCCAAAGCTTTTTTAAACCCTGCTAAGCTAACTGATTTCTATCCTTCTGGATCTAAAGCTGTGCCAGGCTCCTATTTTGCGGTTCTGTACATTCAGCTTTCTACCTGCCTGCATTTTGGGAGTCCTTTCACAAATTATACGAGGACACACAACATATAATATGTTCTTATAATGATTCAAAATGTGATTTTCTTTTTGCAGGTAAGAGAAGTTTCAAAATGTTGTGTGATCGTGGAACCACGGTACCCCCCCTTTTCAAACCCAGCATGCACCCAAAAAGAGGGCGAAAAAGCCTCAGATTAATGTAACATTATAGAACCAAAAGGTACAAATCAAAACTGCTTTTCACTGGCAAAAAAAAACAGAACAGCTCAGGTTTAGAAAAGGGCAAAGTCACCCAGAGGTACGTTCAAGGAGTATATATCCATTTCTGTTCAAAGTTAGCCATGAATAGATTGGCTATGGAGGGTGCGAATGCAGCCCCCAAAGCCACTCCTCCTCGATCACACAACATTTTCAGTCCTTTCACAAACAGCCATGTGATTCCTGAACCTGGTCATGTAATGCTGCTTTCCTCCTTGACAAGCTTATTTTTCTGCAAAAGCGTAGCCAGAACTCAATTTATGGGTGAGCCTGGGGAAAGAATGGGTAGGCAAGACACATTTCTTCCTGGCCCACTCCTTGCCCCCCCCCCCCAGAAGCAATGAAAATTAAATACCTTGCCTGGCAGGGATCTCCAAGCCCTGGCAGCTGAGGAGTGCTCTCTGGAACCTCCCCCCAACACATCTGAACCATGTTGGCAGTGCATTTCCAGCCACTGATGCCGACACTCCTGGACATGCTCGGATCAAGCAGCAAATTCCTCCCTGAACGTGTAAGGGACGTGGGTGCTGACGCCAGTGACTGGAAATGCGTTGCTGACGGCCCTGGAGTTGTGACAGCTAAGGGGGGCTGCAGAGGCCCCTTCAGCTGGGGAACCTCACCAGTTACACTGACGCTTTGGGGAGGGATCCTGCCCACCAAGGCCACTTTTTCTCTGGCATTAAATTGTGGTTTGCCCTCCAGTTCAGCCTGTCAGCTGATCCTCCCCTGCCCTTATCTCCTCTCATTAATAGGGGATCCAAAGTAGTGTTTATCCTAATAACAAAGAAAATGCAACAATAGAGTTGTAATCTGATGTGTACAAATGAAGAGCGGGACTTGGGCGGGAGGGGAGGGAGGGGGGTGGAGGTGGAGGTGGTGATTGTGTCTGATGATCTCAAGGTAGCAAAACATGAAATAGAATGCTTTACCAGGATAATTGGGGGAGTGTGTATGGTGCAGTGGTTAGAGCTACAGCCTTGGCCCCCTGAGGTTGTGGGTTAGAATCCCGCACTGCTCCTTGTGACCCTGGGCAAGTCACTTAATCCCCATTGCCCCCAGGTATGTTAGATAGAGTGGGAGCCCGCCGGGGCAGGTAGGGAATAATGCTTGAGTCCCTGAATAATTTGTAATCCGCATAGAATTGTAGGATATGCTAAATATAAAGGCTATGTAATGATAAGATGCCTTTTAAGAAGCAACTAAAAATATATTTGTTTGTGAAAGCCTTTTAATAGGTAGTGATGTTTCAGATTTTGATAATCTGTTTTATTGAAGTCGAAGTCTTATTAGCCATAAATTAGACAACTTTGGAGGAATGAGTAGATAATGTTGTACTGATTATGTGTGTATACATGATTATGTATGTTTACTTTGTAAATCGCTTAGGTCTTGGGCAGTGTAGAAATTTTAATATAAATAAATAAGTAGATGTCTCCGATTTCCGGCAGAAGCATTGAGCTGTAGTGTAGACAGCTAGTTGCTACGGCTACGATACACCCGACCACGGATCTGCAACTTCTCAGTGATTTTTACCCCGTTTTTGCTTCCTACATCGAAGCGGCGCCTTCACTATCTGCCGGTAGCACCTTGGATCTTTTTGTGCGTGGCGGGATGGCGTCTAAACTCGCCCGCAAGAATCGCGATCAGGGCAAGCCAACAGAGTCCAAGATGGTGGACCACGTTTCGCCAGCATCTCCCAGCCCCTTGTGGGTGGCCGAGGTAACGGGAGCATTGGGGGATAAGATTTGCCGCTGCTGGGTTAGACCAGTGGTCCATTGTGCCCAGCCGTCCGCTCATGCGGAAGCCCTTAGCTCAAAGACCAGTGTTCTATTTGAGTATAGCCCCACCTGTATACGTTCTGGTTCAGCAGGAACTTATCTAACCCTTTCTTGAATCCCTGTAGGGTGCATTCCCCTATAACAGCCCCTGGAAGTGCGTTTCAGATTTCTACCACTTTCTGGGTGAAGAAGAACTTCCTCATGTTTGTACGGAATCTATCCCCTTTTAACTTTAGAGTATGCCCTCTTGTTCTCTCCACCTTGGAGAGGATGAACAATCTCTCTTTCTCTACTATGTCAATTGTCTTCAATATCTTTTTTGAATGTTTCAATCATGTCCTCTCTCAGTCTTCTCTTTTCAAGGGAAAAGAGGCCCAGTTTCTCTAGCCTCTCATTGTACGGCAACTCCTCCAGTCCTTTAACCATTTTTGTCGCTCTTTTCTGGACCCTCTCGAGTAGTACGAGGTCCTTTTTCATGTACGGCAACCAGTGTGGGGGCGCACCATGGCCCAGTACAACACCATGATAACCTTCTCCAATCCATTTGTGATCCCCTTTTTAATCATTCCTAGCATTCTGTTCGCCGCCGCTGCGTATTTTGCAGATGGTTTCATTGTCTTATCTAAAAGTACTCCCAAGTCTCTTTCCTGGGGGCTCACTCCGAGTACCGCACCGAACATCCTGTATTCATGCATATGATACTTTGGATCAATGCTTTGCCTCTTTAACATCTGAGGTCCGAGACGCCCAGCAGAGAATCAGCACTACCGAAGACTCAGAACAGCGCATCTCACTGGAACAGACAGCACACTCTGCAACTCTGGCAGTCCTGCAGGCTAAAGTAGACAACCTAGAAAACAGATCCCGTCGGAACAGTCTACGGTTTGTGGGCCTGCCAGAGTTAGCTAAAGAGTTGGAGCTGGAGGAGTTTTGCCTTTGCGTCTCTGAGCATATTTTTGAGGTCAAATTGTTTGTGTTTCATCACTTATAACCTGAATATTACAAGTATTGAGTATTTTTTGTTGTGTTTTCACTCGTCTGCTAAACTATAGGCACAAAATGGAGGTGCTGCGCGCCCTAAGACAAGGGAAGAAACTGACCCATGCCAATAAAACTGTCCTGTGTTTCCAGGATTATTCAGCAGAGGTTTCCCAGGCTTGGCGTTGCTTCTCTCCTCTGTGCACCAGACTTATCCAGCGGAATATTCCCTTTGTTCGGCAATACAAGGCCCGATTGAAGGTGGCCGAAGTTTGGCGAGTCTTGCATCCCCTGAAGCGGGATTATTACCACCTTTCCAGGGCTCATGCCATTCTATTGCAGATCGATCTTTTGATCTCTCGCTTTCTGCTTCTAGAAGTTAGAGATGTGGCTATGGGACCCATTGCAATTTCCGACCACGCTGGGTGCACCTTTCTTGGGGTTGGGGAGACCCAGGGGAGGGGATGAGGGTTTGGCGATTCCTGTGCTCCCTCTATAGGGATGTCCGTTTTCAGGACTATCTACTCTTCAAATGGAAGGACTATAAAACTTTTAATCAGGAGAATCGCAAGGATCCCATCCTTTTTTGGGAGGTGGCTAAAGCGGTCTTTCGAGGTGATATTTTGGCTTATGTGGCCCATCAACGACAAGCGTGCCACCGGGCAGTTTTGTTGTTGGAGCGTCGGATGACTCGATTGCAACAACAGTTTGGAAAGTCTGGGGAGCTTCGAATTAAAGGGCAATTACTGACAGCACAACAGGAGATAAATGAGCTTTTACATCAAGAGGCTCTTAAAGCCTCAGCTTATTATAAATTTCAGTTATATAAATTTGCCAATAAAAGTAGTCGCCTTTTGGCACGGATGGCCACTCGGAAGGAATGGATGGGTGTCGCCTTGTACGCGATCTTGGGAGGGGGGGGTGTTTGCATTATAGGCCTGCAGAGATTTGCGAGATTATGGAGCAATTTGGGGGTGGGGCTCTCTATGCAGCACCGGATGCCAAGGACTTAGATGGTGCTGTTGATTTAGACAGTCTGGATCTGCCAACACTGACTGCTACGGACCGCGATTCCTTGGAGAACCTATAGCAGCGGAGGAGGTAGAGAGTGGGGTATACGGAGTGGCTTCCTGGGGTAGGCTCCTGGCCGGATGGACTGTGAGCGGAGTTCTATAAATTGCTAATGGATGAGATAGCCCGCTTGCTAGCGGAGATTTTTAATTTGGGGGGGGTGAAAGGCTTCTTACCGTGCCATCTTAATATGGCCCAGATATCGGTGCTTTTGAAACTGGGCAAGGATCCATTGTTACTGGAATCCCATAGGCTGATCTCTTTGCTTAATTTTGAAGCTAAGCTTTTCGCAAAAGTTTTTGCCAACCGATTAGCGTGGGTCTTGCCCTCTTTGATATCAGAACAAGTGGGCTTTGTGAGGGCCCGTCCGGTCTCTAAGAATATTCACAGGATCTTGTTGGCTTTGGAAAAGGCACGAGCGGATGGTACCCTCTCTTTGTTAATCAGTTTTGATGCCGAAAAGGTTTTTGACCGAGTATTGTGGCGATATTTGTTTGCGGTGCTCAAGGCATATGGGGTGGGGCCATTTTTTTATAACATGATGCAAGCGCTTTATAGTGATCCGGCTGCCTGGGTAAGGGTCAATGAGACGTGTTTGGCACCCTTTTGTATTCGTCAGGGGACTAGGCAGGGGTACCCCTTGTCTCCGCTTTTATTTGTTCTTTCTTTGGATCCTTTGATTCAGGAGATTCAGGTCAATGCGGAGATAAGTGGATTGCCCTTGGGGGATAGGCACTTTAAACTCACGGCGTTTGCAGATAACCTTTTGGTCTTTCTCTTTGATCCGGAGCGGTCATTGCCGATCCTTCTGGAAAGTCTGCAGGAATATGGGGACTTTTCCGGGTTTACCTTGAACCTCCTCAAGTCTGAGGTGCAGGAGCTCTGGGGTGCAGATTTCCCGTTTAGATGGGCGGAGGGCACATGAGCATTCGGTTCACCATGGAGGTGTCCAGCTTTTATCCGCTTAATATTGATATGTTATTAGGTGACACACGTGCAAAATTGGAGCGTTGGAAGGGTTTACCCTGTCTTTGATGGGTAGAATTCATCTCTATCGTATGGACTTGTTTCCCAAGTGGCTTTATGTACTCCAGACGCTTCCAGTTTATTTGCTCAAGAAAGATATTTGAGCCCTAAATACCTTGTTATCTCGGTTCTTTTTTTTTTTTGGGGGGGGGGGACGGCGACCTAAGCTTCGGTGGGCTCTTAAGGGGGGCACTTGGGCTAGGGGAAGTAGGGGGATCCCGGATCTATGGCTCTATAATCAGGCCTGTCTCCTTCAATACATCCATGATTGGGTGATGGGCGCGGATCTTTATACAGATGTGACCTTTGAGAAAGACTATTTCTATCCCTACCATTTGCTATACCTATTGCATGCTCGGCTTAAGGATGTCTCTCAGCCCGCCCGGGGCAGTGTGTTACATCACCCTCTTTGGGCAGTGTGGAAACACATTCTTCTTTATTGGGGGCAGGACCCCCCATGTTAATGTGCTCCTGCCATTGGTGGGTAATGCTACCTTTCCTCCAGGGTTTACACCTTCTGTTTTTAGCCGATGGCGCAGTCGGGGTATATTCCAATTATGTCATGTTTTGCGTGAGGACGGTACCCTCTTATCTTAAGCAGAATTGATTGCCAGAGGAGTCCTGGTTTTGGGGGTCGCAATATGCTTACCAGCAACTTTGGCATTATGTGGGGTCCCTCCTGGTGGGTTCTCTTTCCTGGGATTTCGGAGTCCAGTTTGAGGAATTCTTGGAGACCTCTGAGGAGACCTAGGGGGGTGTCTGTCTCCTACTATCATAAGGGATTGCTTCCACTTTTACCGTTAGGAACTTTTTCAGGGGTCATTCAGCAATGGCAGCGGGAACTCACTTAGCAATTAACTTTATCTATCTTAATGCGGGCTATTAAAAGTATCCCAGGGCTGGTGAGGAGTGATGAACTTCAGGAATGTCACTACCGTACTATGTTACGGGCTTATGTCCCTCAGAGCCAAGCATATTATATGGGACATATAGACACACAACTCTGTATAAAATATCATGAAACTGTGAATTCCTATATCCATGGTTTGTGGGAGTGCTCTACTATTCAGAGGTTCTGGCATGCACTCGCTCATTTTCTGGGGACGACTTTGAACACTCAAGTTTCTCTCTCGGTGCCTGGTATGCTTTTTTTTGTAATTTTACCCTGTTTAATATGCACCCGGCTCGGGAACATTTATTTCTAAGCAAATGTTATGTAATAGGGAAAAAATGTATCATGAACCATTAGCTATCTGAACAACCTCCTTCCATTTGGTATTGGAGGAATAAGGTTCATTTGCTGATGCAATGGGAGGCGAGAGCAGTAGCAGAATCCCAGAAACGGCGTAGACCCTTTCTTCAAGTGTGGACTCCTTATTTGCAGGTCCTGAGTTCCGAGAAGCCGTAATCAAATTTTGAATTCACTGTGAGCCGCAGTTGCTGATGGTGGCTTGTTTTTTTTGGGTTGCCTATTGTTTAATGGGGATGGGGGTGGTGGTTGTGGGATTGTAGAATGGTTGTTGTTGTTTTTTTTTTTTTGGGGGGGGGGGGGGGTGCTTGGGGTTTTGTTGTGGAAACTTTTGTCCTGGTTAGTAGCTGTATTTTTTTCTTGTTGACAATAAAAAGATTTTCAAATAACTAAGTAGAAAGGGTGACAGTCGAAGCCAGGAGGATGTTTGGGTGCATAAGGAGAGGAATGGCCAGCAGGAAAAGGGAGGCAAGAATGCCGTTGCACAGGTCTCTGGTGAGGCCCTATTTGGAATACTGTGAGCAGTTCTGGAGATCCCACCTTCAAAACGATATAAATAGGATGGCATTGGTCCAGAGAGCTGCTACAAAACTGGTTAGTGGTCTTTGTCATAAAATGTATGAGGCAAACTTGACAGACATCAATAATTATGCTCTGCAAGAAAGGTGGAACTACAGCTTTCAGCTATTAAAAGACTTCAACTTATTCAGTCGACTTCTGTCAAACTGATTCACCCTGCGCACCACATCGATCCTGTCACTCCCTTATTCAGGCTTCAACACTGACTACCCGCTTTCCAAGCGGATTGATTCATTTGATTTTTTTTAACCCATGCAACCAAAGGATCTCAGAACGGGTTACAAATCGGGTACTCGAGCATTTTCCCTTCGGCGGGATAACAGTCTAATGTACCTGGGGCAGTGGAGGATTAAGTGACTTGCCCAGGGTCATAAGGAACAGCACATGGATTGAACCCACAACCTCAGGATGCTGAGGCTGTAGTTCTAGCCACTACGCCACACTCTCCTAGTTTACAAATCACGTTTCTCCTCTTCCCACCTTAACAGATTAATTAACCCTTATCTTCCCCTCCATCCTCTGACCTCATCCAAGATCTGCTATCACTTCCCCCTCTATCTGAGATATGTTGGGAGTGGTAGTGTCCAAGAAGGGAATTAAGATCTCCACAGGATATGAGATTGTCATTGATGAAAGAGAGAAATGTGATACATAGAAAAATGACAGCAGAAAAGGGCCATAGCCCATCAAGTCTGCTCACTCTAATGACCCACCCCCTCGACTTTACCCCACTAGAGATCCCACATGTGTATCCCATTTACATTTAAAATCTGACACGCTGGTTGCCTGAATCACCTGCAGTGGAAGTTCGTTCCAATGATCAACCACCCTTTCGGTGAAGAAATACTTCCTGGTGTTGCCATGAAATTTCCCTCCTCTGATTTTTAGCGGATGCCCTCTTGTGGCCGATGGTCCTTTAAGAAAGAAGATATCATCTTCCACCTCGATACGGCCTGTGATATATTTAAACGTCTCAATCATGTCTCCTCTCTCTCTATGTTCCTCGAGTGAGTACAGGGTTAGGAATTCTCTGTTTTCAATAGTAGGGGTGAAATTCTGGAACTCATTGACAGGTCAGTTACGGTTATGTAAACCTAGGGATACAGTAAAACCTTGGTTTATGAGCATAATTCGTTCTGAAAACATGCTTGTAATCCAAAAGACTCGTACTGTATATCAAAGCAAATTTCCCCATAGGAAATAATGGAAACTTGGACGATTTGTTCCACAACCCAAAACTTTAATACGAAATACTATATGTACTCGTATTGCAAGACCTCGCTCGTTTAGAACAGTCACTACACTCTTGCAGTGTCAGAGAGAGAAGAACCATCGGTTCAGTTGTGATGATATGACGCGTGTATACTGTATGCATTCGTATTGCAAGACTTTGCTTGTATATCAAGTTAAAATTTAATAAAATGTTTTACTTGTCTTGTAAAACACTTGCAAACCAAGTTACTTGTAATTCAAGGCTTTACTGTACTCTTAAGAAACTTTTGAAGACATATCTCCTCCTCTGTATCTGCGTGTCTCAGAATATATTTAAATTCTTTAACATGAGCACGCTGCAAATCTGACAGGAAGTTAAGCAAGCAGGGCAAGAGTCGGCTCACACAAGGCTCAGAGTGGGATGAGGCGACCTAAATCGATGGTCTCTCCCCCTTTTATTGAGAATCATAGCTCCATTAATTATTTAGCTAATGCTCTACAAGGTTATAATTTCATCATGCATTTACAGTGAGGATTATAGCAAGGTAACTCATTTACATATTTCATGTGCTTCTCAAAGTTACTATCTCACGTGACATCTGAATACATATAATGGTTATAATAAAGTGATTCTCAATGTGTACATTTCTGATATGTCTCAAATCTTATTATAGCAAATGTTATAATGCATGCTTCTTAAGCTCTCTTGATTAGCCTTAAGCTCAGGGTCTGCTTTGGCACGTAGCCTTAAGCTCAGGGTCTGCTTTGACACATATGCAAAGTCTGATTGTTGCCTATATAAGGGATGCTTAAACAAGATAAGAGATAAGATAAGGGTAAATCAGGTTAATATGTGGCAAGAGTCTTGTGACAAAGGGGGAGGGGGACTGCCTCAGCATTCTGTCTTAAGGTGCAAACCTTTTTCCTTGCTTTGTCAAGAGGGAAAGATAAAGGATTCATACTTCTACACAGGACCTAGATCCATACACAGGGCCTAGATCAGTGTGCTGACCTGGCCTGGTTCAGAACTGCCTGTGTGCTGACCTTGCCTGTGTTCTGATGCCCTGGATCAGAACTTATAATAATAATAATAATAATAACTTTATTCTTCTATACCGCCACAATCGTGCGACTTCTAGGCAGTTTACAACTGAAGAGAGCTGGACAATCAGCGAGTTACAATATGCAGATAATTAAATTACAGTATACAGAATCATGGAAAAGCAGCAATTACAATATACAGTTTGTTTAGAAATTCAGTGGGGTCCTTTTAGATAAAGTGGCGAAATACATAGAACATTTTGTTTAGAATATTTTTTTTTTTCAGAGGGGACATATTAGGAAAAAGAAAAGGAAATAGTGATAGGTGTAGTTGAAGTTTAGGTGATATATTTGTCGAATAAGGCAGTTTTTATGGTTTTTCTAAAGGCGACGTAGGTCAGTCTAGCTACATTTATGTAGTTGTCCAGTCAATGTTGTTGTTTGTTTGCTTGGTACATGAAAGTTCTATCCAGGAAGGTTTTGTATTTACAGCCGGTAATGATTGGATATGCGAATAGATTGCAATTTCTGGTTTGCCTCGTAGGACTGTATAGTACGAAGTGTGATAATAAGTATGTGAGGGCTAATCCCCATTTTAGTTTGAAGCATATGCAAGCGAACTTATCAGATTTCCATCCCTACATTTCCCCTTATTTTACTATTTTAAGGGTTTTACAGAGGTAGGGCAAATCTGCTCGGGATAATTTGCGATAGCGGCCAGAAAATAGACTTATGAAACCAAACAGATGAAACCAAAACAGGGCTGAATGTGCATTTCTTCTTGGTTTTGGTGCTGAAACCAAACCGAAAATTTGGTTGGCCTCTATTACATGGCCTCAGCCTGATAAGCTGTTTTTGAGTACATATGAGGCCAGAACCAAACCATCATGGATTCTGCTGCAAAGCACTATGGACCTGTCGCTACTGCCAAGCCCATGCTGCCAGAGCATGAAGAATGAATATGGACCTTGTTCTTTGTTTTATACTATTTACATGCTGTGGTCTTTCTCTGCATCAGGTTTGCTCTTATGTACAGTCATTCATGGTAGCACTGAATTCCTCATCTGCCTTCTATCTCTCCTCACTGAGAACATGATTCATCATGTGATAGTGAATATCTGACTGGCTCTACCAATGTCAGTGTGCTCTGATTTCTCCAATCAGAGAGACAGTTTAAAGTGCGTAGAGATTTGCATACTGGCTTCTTGACCAATTGATTTTTGCAGTTGGTCAAAGTTGGTTGAGTGATATTAACTGACGCAAAAATTCGTCACTCCATCTGAGTTAATACTCTTTCAGTTTGAGACTCTTTTTAATCTGCTTTGCATGCTGCAAATACAGAAGCAATCTCTCTTTCTTAAAAGAAGATTTATTGGTGGGTATAACATGGTACAATTTCTTTTGCTGCTCCTTCAGAGGACCTTAGGGGCCTCAAAGACGTGTAAAGGGATTATTTATTCTTTAAGTACTCTAGCCATTTTTTTCTGTGCACCTTGAAAATCAAAAATAGAGTTTTCTTATACAAACCTGCTCTATTCCTGAATAAATGGGTAGTCAATCCCATCTCGCAAGATCTCTTGTAGGAAGCTTAATTTTGATGGTTTTGCTCTGCTCCTCTTACCTCTAGACAAGAATTACCATACTGGGACAAACCAAAGGCCAATCAAGCCCAGTATCCTGATTCCAACAATGGCCAACTCAGGTCCCAAGTACCTGTCAGAAACCCAAAGACTAGCAACATTCCAGAGTTGAGATTATGATGTCATAAAGCCTCATTCCACCAGTGCCTAAGAGTCAACCTCGTCAATGATGTCACAATGGATTGATTATCCTATACTTGACTCGCATAAGAACATAAGAATTGCCGTACTGGGACAGACAAAGATCCATCAAGCCCAGTATCCTGTTTCCAACAGTGGCCTACCCAGGTCCCAAGTACCTAGCTAGATCCCAAGTAGTAAAACAGATTCTATGCTGCTTATTCTAGGAATAAGCAGTGGATTTCCCTGAGCCATCTCATTAATAGCCTATGGACTTCTCTTTTAGGAAATTATCCAAACCTTTTTTAAACCCCGCTAAGCTAACTGATTTCACCACATTTTCTGGCAACGAATTCCAGAGTTTAATTACACGTTGTGTGAAGAAATATTTTCTCCGATTTTGTTTTAAATCTACTATTTAGTAGCTTCATCGCATGACTCCTAGTCCTAGTATTTTTGGAAAGAGTAAACAAGTGATTCACATCTGCCCTTAAGAACTTACAAGGTCAGACCAATGGTCCATCAAGGCTAATACAGGTCCCCAGTATCTGGCCAAAACTCAAGGAGTAACAACATTCCATGCTACTGATCCAGGGCAAGCAGTGGCTTACCCCATGTCTTTCTCAATAACAGATTATGGACTTTTCCTCCAGGAACTTATCCAAACTTTTATTTAAATCAGCTACGCTATCCGCTCTTACCACAACCTCTGGCAATGCCTGTTCCACTCCACTCATTATTTTATAGATCCCCTGAGCCATCTCTCCTCCATGCTGAAGCGCCCTAGACGCTTTAGCTTTTTCTTGTAGGGATGTCAACGCATCTCTTTTATAATTTTTGTCGCCCTTCTCTGGACCTTTTCTAATTCCGTTATATCTTTTTTGAGATATGATGACCAGAACTGCACACAATATTTGAGGTGCGGCCATACCATAGAGCATATTGGGATGCAGTGGGAGGGGCCAACGGCCTTGATTGGCTCAAAATGGCGATTTTGAGCCAATCAGAGCAAGGTCCCTATATTGTTCCTCTCCCCCATGCAGCATCTCTCTCTTCCCTCTCCCCACGTAACATCTCTTTCTCTTGCCCCTCTCCTCCACATGCAGCATTCTCTCTCTCCCTCTCTTGCCCCTCCATGCTGCTTTTCCTTCCCTCCCCATGCCCAACTCTCCCTCTCTTTCTTCCCTCCTATTCCAGCCTTTCCTTAGCACCCCTCCCCAACAACTGCCAGCATGGGGAGAAGAACTATGGCCTTGCATCCCTCCTGTAATAAGTTTTTCTTCAAAAAAGCTTTGGCTGCGATTATTCGCTGCCTGCAGTTTACCCCGGATGCCTTCCATCTGCCGCGGCCCACCCCTCTCTGATATAACTTCCTGTTTCCACCTGGAACAGTACTAACATCATATCTAAGTTATTTGAATGTTGTAATGTGTGCTTATTAGGCGTTTAATTGATATTATGTTGACACTGTATTATATTAAAATCATTTGGAATATCCTTCTATGCTATTATGGTATTGTTTATGACATTCATCATATTTGCATTTTATGATGGTCCTACAGTGCTGTTATATGTGTATATTTCTGATACTGTTTCATGTTAGTCTTCTTATTAGGTTTCAGTTTGCTGTTTTCAAGTTTACCTCATTTATTGTATTTACTGTAGGTATGGTTTTTATTTATTTTCAAAACTTATAAACCGCCTAAGTCTAAGTGGTGTACAAATAATATACAGTCACAAATTAAAAGAACTCAACGCATAAAATGCTACAATAGATACAAATCAGTTTTCCTAAGTTTCTATCAAAATCACTGAATCTAGAACAATCAAAGACCTGCTGAACTTAAGAGAAACCTATATAAACAAGAGATGATAACTTAAAGACCATCTCCCTTATTCTCACACTTATCATAAGGTAACGGATGTTTCCAATGCTAACCGACCTTCAGAGGTACCACCATGATACTCAAAATGTTTTCACTGTATCTGGCTTCACGTACCAAATCCTCACTGGGTCTCAATAAGTTAACATTACTTAACTATCAAACTTTATCGTGAACTTTTTAGGTTTCTAAATATTAAATAGTACTTAGCTTTATAAGTTTAGTGGTCTAACTTGAAGGGACATTCGTGCCGACATGTTTCACCCAGAGGGTTTTTTCAAGGCTAATATCCCTAAAGATCAAACAAACCATTTAAAATTAATTATAGTAAGTAAATGGTTTGTTTGATCTTTAGGAATATTAGCCTTGAAAAAACCCTTTGGGTGAAACATGTCGGCACGAATGTCCCTGCAAATTAGACCACTAAATTTACAAAGCTAAGTACTATTTAATATTTAGAAACCTAAAAAGTTAATGATAAAGTTAAGTAATGTGAGGATTTGGTACGTGAAGCCAGATACAGTGAAAATATTTTGAGTATCATGGTGGTACCTCTGAGGGTCGGTCAGCATTGAAAACATCCGTTACCTTATGATAAGTGTGTCCATCATCTCTCCCTCTGTCCTACTACTATTATTTCTATAGCGCTACCAGGCATACACAGCACTGTACAGAGTCACAAAGAAGATAGTCCCTGCTTGAAAGAGCTTACAATGGAAACAGATAAGACAGACAAACAGGATGTCATAGATTCAGTTAAGGGTAGGGTCACCAGAGGTCCGGATTCTCCCTGGACAGGGATCTTCCAGCCACACAAGTGGGGTGACGTCCCCTTGACGGAGCCGACCCGGCAGTCTAAAAGCTGCAAAGCTAAAGAGCTTTGCACATGCGCCAGCCTTCCCCCCTACAGGGTCCCACCCCGTACCTATATAAGCCCACCCCCAACCGGCAAAATCCAGTTTTAAAAGTTTCCGCGATATCCGACTCGGTAGTCTTAACGGGTCATCCCGTTTACATCGCTTCAACTTTTATTTCAAACAACTTACTTTTCTTACTTCAAACATGCCTGAAAAAGCCAAGCCTGGCTTTAAGAGATGCACCACGTGCGACCTCAAGATGTCGGCAACGGACCCGCATGTCTCCTGCATTCGCTGCTTGGGTCCTCTCCACCTGCCTTCTTCATGCGCGCTCTGCGCACAACTGAACAAGCGCTCGCTGAAAATCCGAGCGCTCAAGATTAAAGAAATGGTCCTGCTGAATGCGGCCTCCGCTCTCCCCTCCGCCTGTCAGCAAGGGGTATCGGAGCCGCAAGGACCGCCTCACAAGGTGCCGAAGCTGGTAATTCGGACACCAGCTCAGGCACCAGCGTCCCCTGCGTGTGTCTCGTCGATGCCGATGACGTCACACGCAGGGACGCTACCGATTGGCTCTCTGGCTCCTGGTCTACCGATTGGCTCAGTGCCTACTCCCACTGGCCAATCACGATCAACATTCTCCCTCTCGGTCCCGCCCTCGGCACCGACTGCTTCCACACATCGGCACCGAGCTACTGCTAATAATGAGCCTGCAGCCCTGCATTCTGCCTCCCCAGACCGGTATAGGCAATCTGCTTCAGCCAGCCCACCCAGGAAAATGAAGAGGAAAACTAAACATGTTATTTCCTCCAGTTCCTCCTCCTCCTCCTCTTCAGGCTCTCATACTGCTGCTGCTGCTGCTGCTGCTGCTCCAGTCCTGGCTCAGCCCCAACTCTCTCACCAGTCTCAAACTTTGATGCAACCTGCCCTATTTCAACTATTCCAACAATTTCAACTGTTTCAACAACAGCAACTACTCTCCGCACAGCCTCTTGAACTGGGCACTCGGATTCCATCCTCACCTCCTCAGACCCAGCAGGAAGCCATACTCTCCGACTCGGTCTCCACTACCTCTTCTATGGCAGCGGAGCTGGAATCTTACTATGCTTCCTCCTCGCGCTCACCCTCGCCTGGTCTGCAGACGGATCCCCTGCTCTCTTCTCTGACTCAGGACGACACTCCATCGGAACGGGACAGAGCATCGCCCCCGGAAGACACCTCCTACCCACGCTTCCTATCCAAGATGGCGTCTTCTTTACATTTGACCACCACGGCCCAGCCGGACCCCCGGGAACAGAGACTTCAGGTACTTAAATATCTTAACATCCCGAAGGAAGTAGTCTCATTGCCCCTTCATGCTACTCTGGCTGATTCCCAGAAAGCGATATGGAACACTCCCTACTCGTCCCGGGTCACGAAACGCAGTCTGGAACATAAATACAAGGTTCAGGATGTGGCGGGATTTGGCAAAACTCAACTCCCCCACCAATCCCTGGTGGTCCGATCTGCCTTGCGGAAATCCAAATCCTCCAAAGACTTTGCATCTACTCCACCAGTCCGCGAGATGCGCATCATGGACTCCATGGGTAAACGAGCTTACCAAAACTCCATGCTATCTGGGAGAATAGCGATACATCAGTTCTTCTACACTCAATACCTTTATTCTAACATGGAGGATTTGAGAAAACTGGTAGAGACCTTACCGGTGCCCACTCAGGATGCTTTCAATGCCGTCCTCTCCAACTTTGAGGAATGTTCCAAGAACCTTATCAGAGCAGCGGACGATGCCTTTGATACCGCCATGCGGGGGGCGGCTACAGGTATTTCCACCCGCAGACTGGCATGGTTACAATGCTCTAAACTGGGGGTGGATATTCATGATAAGGTGGCAGATGCTCCTTGTCTCGGCGACAGCTTGTTCGGGGACAAGGTTAAGGATCTCATTGAAGGGCTTAAAGAAGATTGCACCACACTGGATGCTCTGGAAGAAGATTCAGCGCATCACTCAAAACAGCCATTTAAAAAGCAACTGCCCTCTCAACGGCAGTTCAATCCCAGGAAGTCGTTTTCTTCTGCCAAACAGT
The DNA here is from genome assembly GCF_902459505.1 of Geotrypetes seraphini. NCBI lineage: Eukaryota > Metazoa > Chordata > Amphibia > Gymnophiona > Dermophiidae > Geotrypetes > Geotrypetes seraphini. Next base: position 505,787,693 of record NC_047085.1, read on the forward strand.
TTACTCCATATCCGCAGAAGCAGTTTCGGCCTTCTCGGCACCAGTACTCCAATAGAGCCCCTCGAGACCGTCGCTCTCCTAAACAAGCTCAACCTACGGGTCAAAAGCCCCAACCCTCCTTTTGACAACCCTCCTCTTCCAGCTGTTCCGGTGGGAGGGCGGTTAAAGTTTTTTCTCCCAGCCTGGCAGACTATTACCACGGACACATGGGTCTTGCGCATTATTCACCATGGATACCGCCTGCGATTCCTGACTACTCCTCCTGGGTGCCCCCCTTCATACCAGTCACTTCAACCATCTCACCTGCTTCCTTTACAACAGGAGTTGGCTCGGTTGCTGGACATTCGAGCAATAGAGCCAGTCCCCGAACACCAGTGGGGCCAGGGGTTCTATTCCCGTTACTTCCTCATCCCGAAGAAGTCGGGGGGCGTCCGCCCGATTCTGGACCTACGGAACCTAAACAAATTCATATTAAGGGAGAAGTTCCGCATGCTCTCGATCTCCGCCATCGCTCCCCTGCTCCAGGTAGATGCTTGGCTCACGTCCATAGACCTTCAGGATGCGTATCTCCATATTCCCATTCATCCCTCACACAGACAGTACCTCCGGTTTGTGTTTCAAAACCGGCACTACCAATACACAGTCCTCCCTTTTGGCCTATCGTCATCCCCAAGGGTATTTTCCAAGTGTGTCATCACGGTCGTAGCGCATCTACGCAAACAGGGCCTGTCTATCTTCCCTTACCTAGACGACTGGCTCATTTCAGCTATGACGCCCTACCTCACAAGCCAGGCGTTGGAAATAACCATCAATCTCCTTCTACAGTTGGGTTTTCTCCTCAATTTTCCAAAATCTCATCTCCTCCCATCTCAGTCGCTGCAGTTCATCGGGGCAACGTTTCAGACGCAGCAAGCTATGGTTTTCCTTCCGTCACTGCGAATGCAAGTCATCCAGCAGCTGATGTCCCCCTGGTACCCAGGGCTCTGGGTCACAGCCAGGGACATTCTCACCTTGCTAGGACACATGGCGGCCACAGTACAAGTGCTGCAGTTTGCTCGCCTAAAGATGAGACCGATCCAATGGTTTCTCAAGAAACATTGGAACCAGTTCCTTCAACCTCTTTTCACGCCAATACAATTAACGTCCCAAGTGCTTCAGGACTTGCAGTGGTGGGTTCACGTGGATCCCCAATCTCACGGGATTCCGTTTCATCCGCCGCAGCCTACTGTCACGATCACGACGGACGCCTCCAAGAAAGGCTGGGGCGCCCATCTCTTCACTTGGTCCACGCAGGGCACCTGGTCCCCTGCATTGACTCGATACAGCATCAACTTCCTGGAACTGCATGCCATTCATCTCGCGCTACAGGTGTTCCAGCGCCACTTACACAGTCAGGTCATACGAATCCGCACCGACAACCAAGTGGCCATGTTCTATGTGAACAAACAGGGGGGGATGGGCTCCGCTCACTTGTCCAGAGAAGCAGTCTCCATTTGGAACCTCGCTCTCCAGCTCCACTCCACCCTGCAAGCTGTCTACATTCCTGGCACGGACAACCAGCTCGCAGACAGACTCAGCAGGCAACTCTGTCCTCACGAATGGTCACTTCAGAACACAGTTACGCGAAAAATTTTTGCCAAATGGGGCACTCCATACGTAGATCTATTTGCATCCCAGACGAACGCCAAATGTCCCAGATTTTGCTCCAGGTACGGAGAAACAACCTGTCTGGCAGAAGACGCGTTCCTCCTCCACTGGTCTCAGCATCTCCTCTATGCGTTTCCTCCGATTCCTCTGATTGGAAAAGTCCTTCAAAAGGCCATCGCAGACAAGGCCTCCCTGATCCTCATCACACCGTATTGGCCACGACAAGCTTGGTTCCCCGTCCTCCTCAACCAGGCGTCTCAGGCTCCTTGGATTCTCCCGCAGTTCCCGGATCTTCTCACGCAACACGAGGGGCAGCTGCTACATCCCAATCTGAAGTCTCTCAGATTGACAGCCTGGCTTCTGCTCCCACGCTGACGGGGGATGCGGCCTTCCCTCCGGAGGTACTGCACATCCTTCTTGCCTCTAGAGCTCCTGCGACTCAACGCTCCTACGCCGCCAAGTGGACACGTTTCCAGAGCTGGTGCTCCACCCGTCGAGTTCACCCCAGCACCTCCACCTTGGCTCAGGTCCTCCGATACCTTACCTCTCTGCAGGTCTGCGGACTTTCCTACAACTCCATTCGTCTACATCTGGTGGCCATCTCAGTGTACCATGATCCCGTAGACGCGATCTCTCTGGTACGCCATCCAGTGGTCAAGCGCTTCTTCAAAGGCCTTCTTCGTCTTCATCCTCCCTTGCGACCTCCTACACCGGTCTGGGATCTTAATCTTGTGCTGCAGGCTCTCATGGCTCCACCATTTGAACCTCTCTCAGTTACACCACTCAAATTTCTTACCTGGAAGACTCTATTCCTTGTTGCTATTACCTCGGCTCGCCGTATTGGAGAGCTACATGCCTTGGTATTTTATAGTCCTTATACACAATTTCTTCATGATAAAGTACTATTAAGGACTCATCCTAAATTCCTGCCCAAAGTGGTATCAGCATTCCATTTGAACCAATCCATTGTGCTGCCTACTTTTCATCCACCACCTCACCCTTCGCCGGAGGACGAACGACTCCACACGCTGGACTGTGCCAGAGCTCTCCGCATCTACCTGGACAGAACTGCGACTCCTCAGCGCCCGTCTCAGTTGTTCCTCTCCATACGCCCATCTTCCTCTCCTAGACCTGTTACGAAGCTGACATTGTCCTCTTGGATTACACAGCTCATTGCGTACTGTTACGCATCTACCTCCAGTCCTGCTCTTCTGGAGATCCCTCCGCATGTCACGGCTCATGACCTCCGAGCTATGGCTACCACCTGGGCTAACCTTCGCCTTGCTCCTCTCCAAGAGATCTGTCGAGCGGCTACCTGGTCCAGGATTCATACCTTTGCCAAACACTACTGCCTTGATGTGGAATCCGGCGCAGATGCATCACTGGGTTCTACTGTCCTGCAAGCGGCTATATGAGGCGTCAACCTCCCTCCTCCTCTCCATCTCAGGTAACAGATCTTTATTATTATTATAATAGTATGATTATATTCTGTTACCTTCAGCTCGGGAGGCACCCACTTGTGTGGCTGGAAGATCCCTGTCCAGGGAGAAATAGAAGTTGCTTACCTGTAACGGTAGTTCTCCTTGGACAGATGGATCTTACAGCCACACAATCCCGCCCAGCCTCCCCTATTGTTGCCGCCAGCTTTATACCTAACTGGATTTTGCCGGTTGGGGGTGGGCTTATATAGGTACGGGGTGGGACCCTGTAGGGGGGAAGGCTGGCGCATGTGCAAAGCTCTTTAGCTTTGCAGCTTTTAGACTGCCGGGTCGGCTCCGTCAAGGGGACGTCACCCCACTTGTGTGGCTGTAAGATCCATCTGTCCAAGGAGAACTACCGTTACAGGTAAGCAACTTCTATTTTCCCCAGGCTGGGGGCCGGATGTGGGTGGAATTGGCTGGGTGCAGATTTTCCTTTGGGAGAATCTGGTAACCCTAGTTAAGGGGAACTGGCTGTCCTCTCCACTCTCTTCTCCCATACATTTATTTAAGTATTTATATACAGATTATAGTCTTGAAGTGGTTTACATTCAGGTACTCAAGCATTTTTCCCTATCTGTCGCGGTGGCTCATAATCTAATGTACCTGGGGCAATGGGGGATTAAGTGACTTGCCCAGGGTCACAAAGAGCAGCGTGGGATTTGAACCCACAACCTCAGGGTGCCGAGGCAGTAGCTCTCCCCCATGCAGCCTCTCTTTCTCATACCCTTCCCTCCCCCGTGCAGTCTCTGTCTCTTACCCCTCTCCACCTCCCCTCCTACCACTGCAAAAAAAAAAAAAAAAAAAAAAGCCCTCAGTTTTGTATTCCCGATTCATTTATAAACTGACGGCTTCTCTTTTGGCAGCGTTAGGGAAAAGGACACTGGACGAGAGCAAAGCTTGGACACTGAGGGGACCTGACTACATTTCCCAGACTCCACCCTGCAGTTGCAGAGTCTCCTCCTGGAAGGCTGGAAGGGGCGGAGCTTATACCGAACGCTCGTGCTGACAAAGCTGCTCTTGCGGCTGTGCAAGGAGGGAGGAGCCAGGGGTGGGTGGGCGGTGCTTCCCGTTCAGCTGAGGGCAGGAAATGAGCAGCAGTTGGCGGGGGGGGGGGTGTCAGTCTCTTAACTGAAGAGCGGAAAACCGTTCAGCTAGTTTCCCGCCATCTCTAGAGCAGCCTTCCCGGCGGGAAGCTTAAACCCCTCCTCTCCTCGCCCTGGGAACATTCTGACCAATGAGTGCCGGAAGGAGCTAAAACCCCTCCTCCACTTCTCACCCCCCAGCTATTTTCTCACCAATCAGCGCCGAAAGGGGTGGAGCCAAGAAACAGAAAAACCGCCTCCCTCCGTCCGACGAAGCGCTGCCAGCGTGAAGCTCCGCCTCCCGCTTCTGATGTCATCAACCTCTGCCCAACAGGAAACGAGCCTTGTCTCCTTCCTGTAGTTTGCGGATTAAGCCCACTTCCGGCTCCCAGAGCTCAGGTCCTGCCCTTTTCTCTCCTCCGCCGAACGCTGCGAGAGACGAGCCCTCGGGCAGAGAAAGAGCCCCGCTAACCAAAGCAGAGAGAAAATGCCCGCAGGAGCTTCTGCCCAGGTAGGGATAGTGCGGAGTCACGACCCTGAGCAGACCTGGAGCTGAAGAAAGGCTCTTTGGGGCCCCTCCTGAGAGGAAGGAGAGAGATAATAATAATAATAATTTATTTTTGTATACCGCCATACCCAGGGAGTTCTAGGCGGTTCACAACAAATAGATGAGTTACATACAGTGCAGTTGAAAAAAGAAGAACATAACAAGGCAATCGAAGGGTCAAACTAGTTTACATTGACAATTTAAGTGAAGGAGGGCTAATACAGAGCGCATACGGTATGTCCTGTAAGAGAGTGGGATGGGCAGGGGAGGGCTTCAATGGCTGGGAGGGTGTAGATGGGCTGGAGTAAGTCTTAACAGAGATTTCGGCAGTTGGAACCCAAGCACAGTACCGGGTAAAGCTTTGGATTCTCGCCCAGAAATAGCTAAGAAGAAAAAAAAAAAAAATTTAAATTGAATCAGGTTGGGCAGACTGGATGGACCATTCGGGTCTTTATCTGCCGTCATCTACTATGTTACTATGAGTACAATTGAATTTATGAGAGGGGGGAACAGGGCATATTCTATGAGATCAGAGGGAGATCTGGTGTGTAACTGGTGTTTATTGCTATAATAATAATAATAACTTTATTCTTGTATACCGCATTACCATGGAAGTTCTATGCGGTTAACAGATGAAGAGACTGTACATTTACAGCGAAGTTACAATTTCGTTAATGTTACATTTACATTTTAGACGATAAATTTACGGTGAAAGTTATTTTTGCAGCTAGGTTATATATTCAGAGTAGTTACATTTGCTATAAGTTACATACAGCGGTGTTACTAATAGCAGTGTTACATACGGCGGTAAAGAATCTGGGGGTGAGTCGAGGAAGGAGGAGGCAGGATAAATCAGAGGAATTTGTCAAAAAGGTAGGTTTTAGTTAACTTCCTGAATGTTTGATAGGGGGGGGGGGGAATTGGAGATGAGAGTAGAGAGGCATTTGTTCCATTTGCCCGCTTGGAATGCTAGGGATCGGTCGAGGAATTTTTTGTAGAGGCAGCCCTTCAGGGAGGGAAAGGAAAACAGGTAGGTATTTCGAGTACGAGAGGGGCCGGCAATTTCAAGGTGCTCAGATAGGTAAATTGGTGAAGAGTCCTGCTCTGAGACTGTGAATTATGGGATTGCAAATGATGTGCACACAAGAACGTTTCACTCTGCCCTACTGAGAGGTCTCCTGAAACGTGGACAGGGACAGATTCTTCAGACTGCGGGGAAACCGCAAGTACAAGGGGGCACTCGGAGAAATTGAAAGGGGACAGGTTTAGAACAAAGGCTAGAAAGTTCTTCTTCACTCAGAGGGTGGTGGACACCTGGAATGCGCCCCCGGAGGTTGTGATAGGGCAGGGCGCGCTACGGGAGTTCAAGGAAGGTTTAGATAAATTCCTGAAGGATAAGGGGATTGAGGGGTACAGAAAGATTTAGAGATAGATTATAGGAAAAGGCAGGGACCACTTAACAGGTCATAGACCTGATGGGCCGCCGCGGGTGCGGACTGCTGGGCGCAATGGACCTCTGGTCTGACCCAGCGGAGGCAACTCTTATGTTCTTAACCCTACTCTGGGATTGTGTGTTACATGACTATGAAATATATGCACCTGAAAACATCTCCCTTTGCCTCACCGAGCCCTGGCACTGAGAGGTCTCCTGAAATATAACCCTGTTCTGGAACTCTATGTTATGTCTATGTAAATTATGTACACCCAGCAAATCTTCCTCCATACCAATGAACACCAGCCCCAGGAGGCCTCTTTCTGGGAGTGCTGCAGAAGATGCTGAGTGTTTCTGGTTTCTGTTTCAGATGCAGGTGACATTTGAGGAGGTGGCTGTCTCTTTCTCCCAGGAGGAGTGGGAGTATTTAAATGAAGAGCAGAAGGAGCTCTACAGGGAGGTGATGAAGGACAATTATCAGACCTTGATCTCACTGGGTAAGGGATAAATTTATTATTATTACTATCGATTCTAAAGTTTGTTTATTGTTAGCTGACTGGGATGTCAATTGACTGGGATGTCAATTCAGAGCAGTTTGCATGAGCTTCTGTAAAAGGTGTTATAATACTTGAGCTTCTGTAAAGGTGTTATAATACAGAATTATTAATACAAGCATAATTATGGCATAATCAATCAATCATCCTACTTATGTTACTGGCACATTGATCGGCCTAATTATATGTATATGTTCATACCAAATCAACAGGCGTACCTATTTTCACATCTAATATTAAGTTTACTATTGCAGCTAAGTACACATAAGCAGCACTGTACAGTCACAAAGAGATGGTCCCTGCTCAAATGAACTTAGAAGCTAAACAATCAAGATAAACAAAGAGGATTCAGGGGGTAGGGGGTTACAGTTAGATGGGATGATTAAATTTTCTGCCTACTTTTGAAAAAGGGAAGGGGTGTGGCTGACAGATTTAAGTAGTTTATTCCAGGCATTAAGGGCAGCGAGATGAAAGGAACAAAGTCTGAAATTGGAAATGGGGGGAGAAGGGCACAGATGAAAGCAATGTATCTGAGGAACTAATTTCAAAGAGAGGCATATAAGGAGAGAGAAGACAGAAGAGATGCTGAGGAGCTGCAGAATGAACACACTTCTTGGTTAGTAATAGGAGTTTGAACTGTATGTGAAGGCAGATGGGGAGCCAGAGAAGTGATTTGAGGAGAGGGATGAGGTTAGTGTAGCAAGGTTGGCCGAAGATAAGTCGTGCAGCAGCGTTTTGTACAGATTGGAAAAGAGGCAGTTCAGCAGGAGACCTGTTTGAAGTAGATTGCAGTAGTCTAAGCTTGAGGTTATGAGCGTGTGGAAAAGGGTCTGGGTAGTGTGCTCAGAGAGGAAGGGGCAAATTTTGGTGATGTTATAGAGATAGAAGTGAAAGGCTTTAGCAGTCAGTTGGATATGGGCAGAAAATGAGAGGCTGGAGTCAAAGACAACACCACGATATGAGCTGGGGAAATTGGAATTATAATACAGTAGTATTATTATTTATAAAAGTGGTCTTCATTGAGAGGCCCGCGAGCCAGTGGTGGTCTGCGGAGACCTTCTGGGCAGTCTGCACTACAGACCAAGATTCCATCCCCCCTTTCCCCCTTGCAGGATCCAACATCTCTCCTTGCTGGCAGCTGCTCTTTCACTCTTTGGACCACCGGCAGCATTGGTGAAGTAAATATGTTGCCTTCAGCAGCCTGGAAGCTTTCCCTCTGCTTCTGCTTCCTGTTCCTGTGTAGAGGTCAAAAAAACATCCTTTAAAAAATGGAAAAAGGATCTGAATGAAGGAAATAAGAAGAAACACAAACACTGTCAAGTTAGATGCAAAGCTTTAATAAAGACAGCTAAGAAAGAATATGAAGAGAAACTTGCAAAGAAGTCAAAAACTCATAGCAATTTTTTTAGGTACATCAGAAGCAGAAAACCTGTGAAGGAATGTTGGATGATCAAGGAGTAAAAGGGTCACTCGGAGGATAAGGCCATAGCAGAAAGACTGAATGAATTCTTTGCTTCGGTCTTTACGGAAGAAGATGTAAGAGATTTATCTGAACCGGAAATGGTTTTCAAGGGTGATGGTGCAGAGGAACTGAAAAAAAATCTCAGTATATCTGGAAGATGTACTGAGCCAAATCGACAAGTTAAAAAGTGATAAATCGCCAGAACCAGATGGTATACATCCCAGGGTACTAATAGAACTCAAACATGAAATTGCTGACCTGCTGTTAGTGATCTGTAACCTGTCGCTAAAATCGACTGTAGTGCCTGAAGATTGGAGGGTAGCCAATGTTGCAGCGATTTTTAAAAAGGGCTGCAGGGGCGATCTGGGAAATTACAGACCAGTAAGCCTCACTTCGGTGCCAGGCAAAATGGTAGAAACGATTATAAAAAATAAAATTGTGGAACATGTAGACCAGGGCTGCCCAAGTCCGATCCTCGAGATCTACTGGCAGGCCAGGTTTTCAGGATATCCACAATGAACATGCATGAGAGATTTGCATACCAAGAAGGCAGTGCAGGGAAATCTCTCTCATGCATATTCATTGTGGATATCCAGAAAACCTGGCCTGCCAGTAGATCTCGAGGACCGGACTTGGGCAGCCCTGATGTAGACAAACATGATTTAATGAGACAGTCAGCATGAGATCTTGCCTCACCAATTTTGCTTGACTTCTTTGAAGGTGTGAATAAACAGGTGGATAAAGGTGAGCCAGTTGATATAGTGTATCTAGATTGTCAGAAAGCTTTTGAAAAAGTTCATCACGAGAGGCTCCTAAGAAAATTGTCATGGGATAGGTGGCAAAGTTCAGTTGTGGATTAGGAATTGATTATCGGATAGAAAACAGAGGGTAGGGTTAAATGGTAATTTTTCTCAATGGAGGAGAGTAAACAGTGGAGTGCTGCAGAGGTCTGTACTGGAACCGGTGTTATTTAACTTATTTATAAACGATCTGGAAATTGGAACGACGAGTGAGATGATTAAATTTGCAGATGACACTAAACTGTTCAAAGTTGTTGAAACGCATGCAGATTGTGAAAAATTGCAGGTGGTCCTAGAGAAATCGGAAGACTGGGCGTCCAAATGGCAGATAAAATTTAATGTGGACAAATGCAAAGTGATGTAACATAGAAACATAGAAAGATGACGGCAGATAAGGGCCATAGCCCATCAAGTCTGCCCACACCATTTACCCACCCTCTTAAGTCTACTGACCCCTAAAGTACAATAATTGTACTGTCATTCTACTGACCCGCCAATTCAAGTCCTAGTGACCCTATCCCTTGGCATAACCTCGTAGGGATCCCACATAGGTATCCCATTTGTTCTTGAAGTCTGGGATGCTGCGTGCCTCGACCACCTGCACTGGAAGCTTGTTCCAATGCTCAATCACTCTCTCCGTGAAGAAGTACTTCCTGGCGTCTCCACGAAACTTCCCTCCCTTGAGTTTGAGCGGATGTCCTCTTGTGGTCGAGGGTCCCTTGAGAAGAAAGATATCCTCTTCCACCTCGACCCGTCCCGTGATGTACTTAAAAGTCTCAATCATGTCTCCCCTCTCCCTACGCTCTTCGAGAGTATAGAGCTGCAATTTGCTCAATCTTTCTTCGTACGGGAGACCCTTTAGCCCCGAGACCAACCTGGTGGCCATCCGCTGAACCGATTCAATTCTGAGCACATCCTTACGGTAATGTGGCCTCCAGAATTGCATACAGTATTCCAGATGAGGTCTCACCATGGCTCTGTACAATGGCATCATGACTTCAGGTTTCCTGTTGACGAAGCTTCTCTTGATACAACCTATCATCTGCCGTGCTTTAGATGAAGCCTTCTCCACCTGAGTGGCTGCCTTCATGTCAGCACTGATGATCACTCCCAAGTCTCGTTCTTCTGTAGTCCTTGTTAAAGTTTCTCCATTCAGGGTGTAGGTTCTGCAAGGATTTCTGTTACCGAGATGCATGACCTTACATTTCTTGGCGTTGAAGCCAAGCTGCCAGATCAAGGACCATTTTTCTAAAGTACGCAGGTCTTGCTCCATAGCATCCTGTAGATTATAGCCGTTTACTATATTGCATAGTTTGGCGTCATCAGCGAATAAGGTTACCTTGCCTTGAAGCCCTTGAGTTAGATCCCCAATGAATATGTTGAAGAGGAGTGGGCCCAGGACTGAACCCTGTGGCACTCCGCTAGTCACCTCTGACATTTTAGAGAAGGTACCGTTAACCACCACCCTCTGAAGTCTGCCACTAAGCCAATCTTTAACCCATGCAGTTAGAGTCTCTCCTAATCCCATCGATTTTATCTTGTTCAGCAGCCTGCGGTGTGGGACGCTGTCAAACGCTTTGCTGAAGTCCAGGTACACGACGTCCAAGGACTCTCCTGAGTCCAGTCTTCTTGTTACCCAGTCAAAGAAGCTGATTAGATTGGACTGGCATGACCTACCCTTGGTGAATCCATGTTGGCTGGGATCCCGGAGATTTCCCTCGTTCAGGATCGTATCTAATTTATATTTAACTAGTGTTTCCATGAGTTTACACACTATTGAGGTGAGGCATACCGGTCTATAGTTCGCAGCCTCAGCCTTGCAACCCTTTTTATGTAGAGGAACGACATTGGCTGTTTTCCAGTCCAACGGAACTATCCCCGTACTTAGTGAGAGATTGAATAGCATTGTCAACGGTTCCGCCAGAACATCTCTCAATTCTCTGAGCACTCTTGGGTGTAAATTGTCCGGACCCATGGCCTTGTTTACCTTTAGCTTTGCCAGTTCGTTGTAGACGTCCCCAGGTGTGAATTCAAAATTCTGAAACGGGTCATCCATGTCTTGTTTTATCATCAACTGTGGTCCGTGTCCCGGTGCTTCGCGGGTGAAGACTGAGCAGAAATATTCATTTAGTAGTTCTGCTTTTTCTGAATCTGCCATCGCGTAGTTTCCGTCCGATTGTCTAAGGCGTACTATACCGTCTGTGTTCCTTTTCCTGTCACTGATATACCTAAAGAAGGATTTGTCCCCTTTTTTAATGTTTTTTGCCAGAGTTACCAAATGCTAGGGTCCAACTTGGGGATTAGCGCCCAAGAAAAGGATCTGGGTATCATTGTAGACAATATGATGAAACCTTCCGCCCAATGTGTGGCGGCAACCAAAAAAACAAACAGGATTCTAGGAATTATTTAAAAAGGGATGATTTACAAGACTAAGAATGTTATAATGCCCCTATATCGCTCTATGGTGCGACCTCATCTGGAGTATTGCGTTTTTAATTCTGGTCTCCTTATCTCAAGAAAGATATAATGGCGCTAGAAAAGGTTCAAAGAAGAGCAACTAAGATGATAAAGGGGGTGGAACTCTTCTCTTATGAGGAAAGACTAAAAAGGTTAGGGCTCTTCAGCTTGGAAAAGAGATGGCTGAGGGGAGATATGATTGAAGTCTACAAAATCCTGAGTGGAGTAGAACGGGTACAAGTAGATCGATTTTTTGCTCCATCAAAAATTACAAAGACTAGGGGACACTTGATGAAGTTAAAGGGAAATACTTTTAAAACCAATAGGAGGAAATTTTTTTCACTCGGAGAATAGTTAAGCTGTGGAACGCATTGCCAGAGGATGAGGTAAGAGCGGATAGCTTAGTTTTAAGAAAGATTTGGACAAGTTCCTGGAGGAAAAGTCCATAGTCTGTTATTGAGAAAGACATGGGGGAAGCATGGAATATTGCTACTCTTTGGGTTTTGGCCAGGTACTAGTGACCTGGATTGGCCACTGTGAGAACGGGCTACTGGGCTTGATGAATCCATTGGTCTGAATCCAGGCTATTCTTATGTTCTTCAGGCAACAGTCCATTGCCAAATCCATGAGGTCATCCAAGCCTTTACCAAATAATAACTGTCCCTTAAAAGGCAGTCACACCAAAGTTGCCTTGGAAGTGGAATCGCCAGCCCACTGCCGAACCCAGAGCATTTGGCGTGCCGAAATAGAATATGCTGATACATTTGCCAGTATTTTCAAAGGTCATATAAGGCACCCACTATGTAATCTGTCCCAGCCATCAGAAGCTGAGGAGGAGGCTCCACCGCATCAGTCTCCAGCGCACGCAGCCGAGAGAGATGGGTGCGTGCCACAATGGACGTCTCTACAACAACTTTAATGCGTAAATTGGCTTTCAAAAATTTTCCTAAGGACCACATCCACCCAGCAGTCTTGCATATCTTTCAACGCAACTCACCTGTGACTGGGCTGTCGCAAAAGCTGCCGACACTTCTGTGCCAGAGGTTACAGGCGGGACATAGCTCTAGCATTTCTCAGAGGACATTCCGGAGTCAAAACTCATATCCTGATGCCAGGGAAAGGTTGCCGATTGTGAGCACACGCTGCAAAGCCAGGGAGAAAAAGCAGAAGTGGGAAGGAGCTGGCTGAGCAGCTAAATTCAATTCCTGTAAAGATTCAGCAATAAGATCAGACAGAGCCACAAACTTAAATAAGAGCAGAACAGCCGATCATCACCCAGATCTGAAGGTCCCAAGCCGGATTCCCCAATCTGGATAGGGCTGCACTATCAAACTAAGGATCAGATAGGTCATGCTCAACAGGCGTTAAAAGATTAACAGTCGGAGCGGGCGGAGGCGAAGATATCCCGGATGGCACCCCACTGCCCAGAGACGAAGAAGGCAATGGAGAGCATCCAGCAGCAGAAGCTCTGGTTTGAAATTCGGACCACAAAAACCGCATAAATTCAGAAAAAGGATCTGGTTCCTGGGGTATAGAATCACCCTTAGGTGACCTAGACTTGCATTTCTTAGGCTGTGGAGGGTCTGCCTCCTAGCTGACTGAAGGACCAGCTGAGATAAGCCCAGAAAGCAATGGCAGCCGCCCCACTAGGCTAGTCGAGTGTGAAATCACCTGCTTCTGTGAGGGGGAAGTTGAACAATCTGTCTATGCCCCCTCGCCGGCTGCGCCACACAGCATGTGGCGCAAGGACGCACCCAAAGTGCTAAATCTGCGCAAACTTTGCATGAATTCACAAGAGGAGACTCTAAGGACTCTGTCCAAGCCGGTTTCCTGACAAAAAACATAGTTTTAAAGAAGCAGGGAGAAGAAGAAAAAAAGATCGCTAAAAATCCAAGATGGCCGCTGGCACTGAACTCACACCAAAATCACACTATTTTAAACACTTTCCAAAAATAAAAAAAATGGTGATTTTAGGATTTTTCAGGTAGGGGAACACCTGGAAACAAAGAAAACCCCTCGATTTTAACTTTTCCCAAACTCTCTGAGAGCCTGTCGGCTCTGATTTACTCACTGTGAACCAGACACTTTGCTGCACCTGCTCTAGTTAGTAGCCGGTTACAATTCACTGCCACAATGCTGGGAAAGCTTCCTCCAAGCTGATCTTTGGACTGCTGGTCAGACACCACTGTGACAATTCCTCCACCTCTGCGAACCACCGGTTGCGCACCAGGACGGGTGAATGGGTGAAAATGCAGCCGGCACCCTGCAGGACACCGCTTAGCCCCTTAAGCGTGCCAAACAGTCTGCTCTTGATCCCCGCTTAACAGAAGGTGAGCCTAGGTCAGGGGTGGCCCTGAGCTCCAAGGAAAACTATGCAGACTGGCTAACAGGTACCCAGAAGGGATCGGCCTGTCGGCTACAGACCAAAGTCTGTGAATTCTCAAGCAGGCAGAGCTTCAAATTCACTTCAAACGTGAAAATACCCGCAAAAGTGATGGAACTATGCTGAATTAAAAACAATAAAATGAGGAGAGCAGAACACAGCTGCAGTCATGCATGCAGAAGGAAAGACTGTAGAGGGTGCCAAACTGGTCTGTGAAAAATCCAGAGTGGATTCCTTCTGCAGCATGCGAGTATGGGGAAATAACCCTGTGGTCTAGAACAGTGTCCAGCAAACTTTCTTGAGCCACGGCACACTAAAGGTAGTGGTCGTGGCTTGAGGCACCTGGAAGTGCGCGGATATTGCCGTGATGACATCACTTGCATGCGTGACTTCATCATATCGATGTCCGCATGTGTGAAGGCCCTCCGGGCCAGAAGGGAAGAGGGCCAGAAGGATAGGTTCTGGTGCCCACTGATTGCCTACAGGACGTGCCTCTTATCACATCCTGTAGGTAGTCAGCTGGCGCCGGTGCCTCTCCTCCTCCCCAGTGTACTGCGGCACGCCTGAAATCTCAGGAGGCACACAGTTTGAGATACAGGTCTAGAATGTCTTGCCTACTGCAGTGGAAATATAAAATATTTCATTCAACATTTAGCGTGTGCTAATTCCATTAGTGTTCAGTTAGCCGTAGTAGTAATGGCCTATGGACTTCTCCTTTAGGAGATACAAACCTTTTTTAAACCCTGCTTAGCTAACTGATTTCACCACATTCTCTGGCAATGAATTCTGACAGGAGTCGCCATGCAATAAATAACTCAGAATTGGAAAGACTATACCAAATTAAATTATACGTTCTGGTGGAATTCTGTCTGTCATATATACAAAATGGAAAAAGTAATAGCATTACAACACGGTAACATTAATAATTTCAATAAAATTTGGCAACCATTGACTAATTATTCTAATGATTGGATTTCTTAGCACAATTATAATACTTATATAGAAAAGGGGTGGGACATGTATAATTTTTAGAATCATTAATTGGAAAAAGGGGAGGGATGTATAACTTTTGATTATATATAATATATACTGTTTATAAATTAAGTTGTATTAATGATAGATACAATGATATATAGTAATTAATTATATCACTTGAATTTCAAACATTGTAAAAATTGAAAAATTCAATAAATAAAATTAAAAAAAAACAAAAAAAAAAAAACATGTTATGTGAAGAAATATTTTCTCTGGTCTGTTGTAAATCTAATACTCAGTAGCTTCATCACATGCCCCCTAGTCCTAGTATTTGTGGAAAGAGTAAACAAGCGATTCCCATCTACCCTTTCCACTCCACTCAGTATTTTAAAGACCTCTGTCGTATCACCCCTAAGCCATCTCTTCTCTAAGCTGAAGAGCCCTAGCCGCTTTAGCCTTTCCTCATAGGGAAGTCATCCCATCCCTTTTATAATTTTTGTCACCCTTCTCTGAACCTTTTCTAATTCACGTCATCTTTTTTGAGATACGGCCACCAGAATTGCACACAGTATTCAGGGTGCGACCATACCATAGAGTGATACAAGGGCATTAAAACATTTTCATCTTTGTTTTCCTTTCCTGATAATTCCTAGCATTCTATTTGCTTTCTTAGCTGCCGCCACACATTGAGCCGAGGCTTTCAACGTATCCTCAACGATAACACCTAGATCTTTTATCTGGGCAGTGACTCCTAACACAGAACCCAGCCTCACATAGCTATAGTTCAGGCTCCTCTTTCCCACATGCATCACTTTGCACTTGCTCACATTAAACATCATCTGCTATTCTGACACCCAGTCTTCTAGTCTCATAAGATCCTTTTTTAATTTTTCACAATCCTCTTGCGATTGAACAACTTTGTGTCATCAGCAAATTTAATAATCTCACTAGTTATTCCCATCTCTAGATCATTAATAAATGTTAAAGAGCAGGACTGTGGAGTCGGTAGATAAATCCTTCAACTCTGACTCCTCAGTTTCTGGAACCCACAACTCCGACTCCAGGTACCCCAAATTGTCTCCGACTCCACAGCCCTGGTCCCAGCACAGACCCCCCTGGGGAACCCCACTGTTCACCCTTCTCCATTGAGAATATTGAGCATTTAAACCCAGTTCTTAATTCCTAATAGGACATTACCTCCTATCCCATGACTACAGACCGGTGAGTCTGACCTCAGTACTGGGAAAGATGGTAGAGGTGCTGATAAAGGACCGCGCCATTGAGCACCTTGACAGACACGATCTGATAGGACCAGCCAGCACGGTTTCAGCAAAGGCAGATCTTGTTTGACGAATTTGCTGCACTTCTTCGAGGGAGTAAACAGGCAGATAGACAAGGGCAACCCGGTCGACATTGTATATCTGGACTTTCAGAAGGCGTTCGACAAGGTGCCACATGAACGACTACTTTGGACAATTGCGAGCCATGGAATCGAGGGTGAAATACTCACGTGGATTAAAAACTGGCTGCAGCATAGGAAACAGAGAGTGGGGGTAAATGGACAATACTCGGACTGGAAGAGTGTCATTAGTGGGGTGCCGCAGGGCTTGGTGCTTGGACCCGTGCTCTTCAACATCTTTATAAACGATCTGGACATAGGTATGACGAGCGAGGTGATTAAATTTGTGGACAATACGAAGTTATTCAGAGTAGTGAAGATGCAGGGGGATTGCGAAGATCTGCAACGTGACATAATCAGGCTCGAGGAATGGGCATCGACATGGCAGATGAGGTTCAACGTGGATAAGTGTAAAGTGATGCATGTCGGTAACAAAAATCTCATGCACGAATGCAGGATGTCTGGGGCAGTACTTGGTGAGACCTCCCAGGGAAGAGACTTGGGAGTTCTGATCGACAAATCGATGAAGCCGTCCGCTCAATGTGCGGAAAAAGTTATCATGCCGCTGTACTGGGCCATGGTGCACCCTCACCTGGAGTACTGCGTACAGCACTGGTCGCCGTACATGAAGGACACGGTACTACTTGAAAGGGTCCAGAGAAAAACAACTAAGATGGTTAAGGGGTTAGAGGAGCTGTCGTACAGTGAAAGATTAGAGAAACTAGGCCTCTTCTCCCTCGAACAGAGGAGATTGAGAGGGGACATGATCGAAACATTCAAGGTACTGAAGGGGATAGACTTAGTAGATAAGGACAGGTTGTTCACACTCTCCAAGGTAGGGAGAATGAGAAGGCACTCTCTAAGTTGAAAGGGGATAGATTCCGTACAAACGTAAGGAAGTTCTTCTTCACTCAGAGAGTGGTGGAAAACTGGAACGCTCTTCCGGAGTCTGTCATAGGGGAAAACACCCTCAAGGGATTCAAGACAAAGTTAGACAAGTTCCTGCTGAATAGGAACATGCGCTAGTAGGGCTAATCTCAGTTAGGGTGCCAGAGGGCCGCCGCATGATTGGACTGCTGGGCATGATGGACCACTGGTCTGACCCAGCAGTGGCACTTCTTTTGTTCTTATGTTCTTTCAAATTTCCTCAGAAGTCTTTCATGTGGTACTTTGTCAAATGCCTTTTGAAAATCCAAATACAGTGCTTCTCCCGTCATTGGTGATTCACGGTCCCGGTCATTCGCGGTATTTTCCGACCGCGAATGACCCAGCAGGAGAGGGCAGCCTGAGAGGCAGGAGAGAACAGCCGGAGTGCCGGCGAGTGAAGGAAATCACTCGCGGTATGCTCCGATGCCTCTTCCTGCACTAAAGTCCTGCACTAAAGCTCCTGATTGGTGAGGCCCGACTTTAGTACAGGAAGAGGCGGTCGGAGCATACCGCGAGTGATTTCCTTAACTCGCCAGCGCTCCGGCTACCCTCTCCTGTGTCCCCCACTAAAAACACCTTCAACCACTGGATTTCGGGCTGCCTAACCCCACGTCTGCCAGGCTCATGAAACTGAAGGTCGCAACACCAGTGGTTTGGGGCAGGTCACTATTTGCTTGCCGAAGGGCGCTCGGAGTGCAGGGGGGAAAAAGGGGATCCCAGCCTTGCCGGCAGCGGCCTGGCTTTGCTCCTTGCCGGTGCGGCATTAACGCAGCGCTGTATTTTACGACGACTGATAGGGCCTCAGTTCTGCAGAATTCATAGAAACATAGAAAGATGACGGCAGAAAAGGGCCAAGGCCCATCAAGTCTGCCCACTATAGACCCTCCCCTTAAGATTAGCTAGTGTTTTGCCCTGACCCTCTTAGGGATCCCACATGGGCGTCCCATTTATTCTTAAAATCTGGCACACTGCTGGCCTCGATCACCTGCACTGGAAGCCCGTTCCACCGATCAATCACTCGCTCCGTGAAGAAATACTTCCTGGTGTCGCCGTGAAATTTTCCGCCCCTGAGTTTGAGCGGGTGCCCTCTTGTGGTTGAGGGGCCTCTAAGAAGGAAGATGTTATCTTCCACTTCTATACGTCCGGTGACGTATTTAAACATCTCAATCATGTCTCCCCTCTCCCTGCGCTCCTCAAGAGTGTAGAGCTGCAAATTGTCTAGTCTTGCTTCGTACGGGAGACCTTTAAGCCCTGAGACCATTCTGGTGGCCATTCTTTGGACCGACTCGACCCTCTGCACGTCTTTGCGGTAGTGTGGCTTCCAGAATTGCACGCAGTATTCCAGATGAGGTCTCACCATGGCCCTGTACAATGGCATAATGACAGCAGGCTTTCTGCTGACAAAACTTCTACGGATGCAACCCAGCATCTGCCTTGCCCTTGAGGAAGCCTTCTCCACCTGATTGGCAGATTTCATGTCTGCACTAATGATTACTCCCAAATCTCGTTCCGCTGAAGTCCTGGTCAAGGTCTCCCCGTTCAAGGTATAAGTTCTGCACGGGTTTCTGTTACCTAGGTGCATGACCTTACATTTTCCAGCATTGAAGCCCAGCTGCCAGGTTGAGGACCAGCATTCCAATGTGCGCAGGTCCTGCGCCATACTATCTTGTAAATTGCCCTCGCTTACCATATTGCATAGTTTGGCGTCGTCGGCGAATAATGTTACTTTACCTTGAAGCCCTTGAGTCAGATCTCCTATGAATATGTTGAAGAGGAGCGGACCCAAGACCGAGCCCTGAGGCACCCCGCTGGTCACCTCCGATGTCCCAGAGAAAGTACCGTTAACCATCACCCTCTGACGTCTGCCACTCAGCCAATCTCTGACCCATGCCGTCAGAGTCTCTCCTAACCCCATTGATTTCATCTTGTTTAACAGTCTGCGGTGTGGGACGCTGTCAAAAGCTTTACTGAAGTCCAGGTACACTATGTCCAGTGAATCTCCTTCGTCCAGTCTTTTTGTTACCCAGTCAAAGAAGCTGATGAGGTTTGATTGGCAGGACCTACCCTTGGTGAATCCATGTTGATTGGGGTCCCGTAGATTCCCTTCGTTCAATTCCTGCTCTGTAAACAGCTGATGTGGCCGCTCCGGCTGCTCTCTCCTGTCTCCCCCACTAAAAACTGTATTCGCGGGTTTTCAAGATTCACGGGAGTATTGTATATGAAATCAGCCGGCTCACCTTTATCCACATGTTCATTCAGTCCTTCAAAGAAATGCAGTAGATTGGTGAGGCAAAATTTCCCTTGACTAAATTCATGTTGGCTTTCTCTCCTTAATCCATGCTTATACAGCAAACTATTGGGAAAATCAATTCAAATCTGCTTCTGTATTAATTATTACTATAACTTACTCAAAAAAGTTGTATAGAAAATATTTTCATTTATTTAAGAAATCTAGGCGGTCGCTGATAAATGTGCCATTAACAGAATCTGGCCCAATGTGTTTATTCCAGATGTTCTGAGTGTGAAAAAGGAGACCTGCATGTTGTATAAGGGATCAAGAGATTTGCACATATTGAAATGAGGGCATTGATACATTGCTTTATATTAGAGTGGAAATTAGACTATAAAAGATGAGTAAAGAAGGTTTATGTTACTTTTATGAAGTATAAAAATAGTGGGAAAATTAATGCAATTTTGTTACCTCAGGAGTAGGTTCTCCGAACTTCACCCCTGAGATTATATCCTACATTGAACGAGGGGAAGAGCCATACATCAGGGGTGAGACTGGATCAGAGGAAAGAAGACCAGAGACAAGCAGCTACTCATGTGAGTGAAGTAATATGAGGGACTGGAGTAAAAATGCCTTCTATAGATACCTTCTGTAGGGGTAAGCGCTGGGGGTGCTGCCCTTTTATAGATAAGGATCAGTCACTTGATCTATAATGGAAGGCTTAACTTATGGGCCACACAGTGTTAGCTCTGGAAGCCAATCTTTGGCTTCAGAAATCTTGAAGCTAAAACTGTGTTGTGAGGGAGTTAGAAGGAAGGCATGTTTTGTGATGCCAGATCCTGGTGGGCAGGGACGGAGGAGATGCCTCGTGGGGATGGAGGGATTCTTCACGGGGACAGAGGAGATTCCTCGCGGAGTTGGGTGGGGTCGTCGCGGGGACAGAGGAGATTCCTCACAGGGTCAGGCGTGGATGGAGGGGATTCCTTAGGGGGACAGAGGAGATTCCTCGTGGGGTTGGGCGAGGATGGAGAGGATTCCTCACGGGGACACAGGAGATTACTTGCGGGGTTGGGTGGGGATGGAGAGGATTCCTCACGGGGACACAGGAGATTCCTCAAGGGGATGGAGGGGATTCCTCACGGGGACAGAGGAGATTCCTCACGGAGTCAGGTGGGGATGGAGGGGATTCCTCATGGGTACACAGGAGATTCCTCGTGGGGTTGGGCAGGGATGGAGGGGATTCCTCGCGGGGACAGAGGAGATTTCTCGTGGGGATGAAGGGGATTCCTCATGGGTTAGGGCGGGGACAGAGGGGATTCCTCGCGGGGACGGGCGGGATTTCTGTTCTGCGCAACTCTCTACTGTGACTGTAGTGAGCTTTGCTGCGTACTGGGTCTGTGTGCAGAAGCCTGGGAAGCAGCAGGGTCTCTTCATGTTGTCCAGCTGATGTGTACACACCTGTTCCAAATATATTTCCACACCCAGGACTATAGTTGGCATAAATGTGCATACCTAAATGTGTGACTTTAACGCGTAAATTATCATAAGATTGTCCCTCCCCACTCCTCATTCTGACTTAGATAACATTTCTTCACTTAACTGACTTAAATTAAGTTGTTTTTATTATGCTCAATAAACATATCCAGATTAATATTCAGTCCACAGTGGTGAGCAGTTTTTAAACCTCAGCTTCCGGGGGCTTTATACACCCCGATATTCAGTGCCAGCAGTTTTCTGAGATCTGTCAATATTCCGAAAAGTAGCCGGATCATGACCAGGATAAAGCAAAGTCAACCTTTTTGCTGTCAGTAGATAGTTACCCGGGTTTCTTCTGAATATTGCCCTGGACTGTTCCGGGTCTATTCAGATAATGCTGACTTAAGCTAGTATTGTACAGTAGATTTGGTGCAGAAAATTACTATGTTAGAAATCCAGCTTAGGACTCATACTTTTGGCATCCTTTAGAAAATTGACTCCCTTAAATGTCCACACTGCCTTTTCCAAGGAGCATCTCACAAACTTGCATGGTGTGGACAAAAAATGCTTCAAAACTGCTTTGCAAATAGGAAACTGACCAATTCTCAAGCCACATATGGAAAATCCTGCTCTGACATAACCTGTCCTTCCTCTTATTATACACAGATTACATCTTAGAAACCCCACTGCTGCTCTCTAACTCATAAGTAATATCTTTTGTTTATATCCAGCAGATCATCAGATCTCACAAGAATGGAAGAGAGAAAAGAATCAAGGAGAAGATCCTGTAGAAATGGAGGAAATCCAAACACAGTCAGTATATGTGTGTGAGACTATTTTCCAGGATACTAAGAGGTTTAACACAAAGAACTGTATGCAGGAATCAAGGGAACAGACAGACACTGCAGGAGACATAAAGGATGGAGTCACTAAGTGTGAGAGAAACGACGGGCAGCTCAGTCACATTCCTGAGGACCAGAGACACCTAGCAGAGAGACCCTTCCAAATTAATAATAGTGGCAAAGTGACTTCTGAATTTTACCATGACAAGAGGAAAGGAAAACTACACCAAAAAGAATTCACATGTACTTCATATAAGAGGAGTATCAACTTTATTTGTTCTAAATGTAATAAGAGTTTCCCATCATTTTCAGAACTCCAAATGCACAAAAGGAATCATAAAAATGAGAAACCATCTACATTCACTCAGTGTAATAAAAGCTTTACTCAGCTTTCAACTCTAAAAATCCACCAACAGGCCCACACAACAGTCAAACCATTTACATGTACTGAGTGTGATAAAAGTTTCACTTGGCCTTCACATCTAAAAATTCACCAGAGGAGCCACACGGGAGACAAACCATTTACATGTACTGAGTGTGCGAAAAGCTTTACAAGGGTTGCTGATCTAAAACGTCACCAAAAGATCCACACAGGAGACAAACCATTTGCTTGTACTGAGTGTAATGAAAGCTTCACTCGGCTTTCAGGCCTAAAAGTTCACCAGAGGATCCACATGGGAGACAAACCATATATATGTACTGAGTGTAAGAAAAGCTTCAGTCGGCTTTCGCACCTCAAAATTCACTCGAGGATCCACACGGGAGACAAACCATATACGTGTACTGAGTGTAATAAAAGCTTCACTTGGCTTTCAAATCTCAAAATTCACCAGAGGATCCACACAGGAAACAAACCGTATACGTGTACTGAGTGTAATAAAAGATTCATTCGACTTTCAGATCTAAAGTATCACCAGAGGATCCACACAGGAGATAAACCATTTACATGTACTGAGTGTAATAAAAGCTTCACTCAGCTTTCAAATCTAAAAAGACACCAAAGGATCCACACAGGAGACAAACCGTTTACATGTATTGAGTGTAATAGAAGTTTCACTCAGCTTTCAAATCTGAAAAAACACCAAAGGATTCATACAGGGTACAAACCGTTCACACTAGTGACTAAAATTGTGGAAACACCTAGCATTTTAGGCATTACGCTTTAAAAACAAAACAAAACACATGGCTATAACATCATGATTGAATTTAATGCATACATTTTTGGCTAATAATAGAAATTCTGTAATCGCTTAGCAAGACCAGCATAATATTTGGCACATTACACAAAAATAATGCTATTCATAAGCTAGCCAAGCTAATAATGATAATTTGTCCTGTTATCCGCTGACTTCATCAGTCTCACTAGTAGTTTGATATTTCTTAGCCTCGATTATTGCCTCACATCTTAGCATACTGTCCAGAAATCTTTGGAGATCAGTAGGTGTTGTTATGTGGATCCAGGAGTTGATTATTGCTGCTATCAACTCATGTTTGGATGGTCTCTTTGCCGCTACTGCTTTCTTTAATCTGGCCCAGAGGTTCTCGGTGGGGTTGAGATCTGGGCTGTTTCCTGGCCAGTCCAGCAACTCCACCCTTGTTCTCTTTGAAACAGGTGAGGCATTTCTTGGCTGTGTGGCATGGCGTGCCACCTTGCTGCAACACACAACATCTTTGGGCATGCAGCCCCACACCATCACACTCGAAGGATGCTTCACGGTGGCTGTAGTACACTTTGGCAAGCAGTCCTCGCCTTATCACCAACAAACCTAGTGGACACCAAAACTGCCAGATATGGAGATTCAGATCTCATGCTCCACAACACCTACTTCCACTGCTCTGCGGTCCAGCTGGCATGCTGTTTAGCCCAGTTCAAACATTTACGATGCTGAACTGCATTAAGGGAAGGCTTTTTTCCGGGGATTCTTGTTTGCAAGTCTACTTTGTTTAGAATTGTTCATTGATTGATTTCCAATGATCCAGGAAGTTTGGAGGGGATAGTAATGAGTTATCTATTTCATTCCAGTATGATTCAGTCTCCAATGACTTGTCCAATCTGACACCAACACCCCTGTTTCTGCCAGTGACTTATTGATGTCAGCGGCCGTTAATTTCCAATTTTGTAGAGGCATTCTTGCTATCTTTCTATCAGTCTGAGGTGCTGTAATCTTTTTCCAGCCCCTTCCAGCCTTGTGTTTGATGCTTCTATCTCTTCAGAGTGCTTGCGGAGTTTTAATACCCCAGCCGGTGACACACCTTGACCAATTTTGGCTGCAATCTCTCGGTAGCTTTAGCCTTCTTATCTTAAGATTATGGCTGTTGCTCTCTTGCGCAAGTCTCTTGAGCAAAATTTAGCATACAGCTGTTATGTTATGATTTATGTTATGTTATTCAGGTTTTCTATTCCGCCTTTACTTATTTAGTTCAAGGTTGGATTACATTACAAGAGGTTGGATCAGTTACCCAGGAAGTTACAATAGACAGTTTGACAGAGACATTCAATAGAATTGTTAGTATAGGTAAATTAATACAGTTAATTCATCCCCGACCTATAGTCATTGGAGATCTTTAATGCTCATTCAAGCCTCCTTGGAGCGTAGACACTTTGCAGCGTTGGATGGTGATCTGAGACGTCGTTTTCAGTTAATTTGGGAACACTTTTGGATGGATCTTACTCCTCATGCCAGGAGTCAACTTTTGAATGTTTGATTTAGCATTGTGGATGTTTTGAACGCTCACACTCTGAGTTTGTAAGGTGGTATGGGAGGTTGGCCGGGGGGGGGATTATAATGTGCGGAATTATATGAAAATTGTTCTATTTTGTCATTTTTGTATGCTTGCACTTTGTTTAATAAATATATTTTAACATACAGTTAATTCATAGTTATAAATACATAGTTATAAGCTCATTGTTATGTCCCAGGAGTTGCATTAGACAGTTTAGAAATGGGCTTTTACAATCACCATTTTAGTTACTTCAGGGTTGGCTCCCTGTCTTGGTATAGAAATGCTTTTAAAAGAGTTTTCTGAACCTCAGATAGTGGTCACAAGATTGTAGTGTAAGTGGTAGTTGGTTCCTGCCCTTTGCTAATTGATATTGGATGGAAAAGATAAATTGCTTGGTAGACTTTATATTGCTGCATGCTGGAAATTTTAAGTGGAAAAGATTTCTGATGGAATATCTGTTGGAGGCACTCTGGAGTAGGGTGGCCAACTCTTGTTGGGTAGTCGGGGGCATTCCCTGACAGGATCTTAAAGGCAGTGATGCCTAATTTAAACTTGATCCTTGCGGTTATGGGCAGTCAGTGTAGTTTCCTATATTAGGGTTGTGGGTGTTCCAATTTCCATAGTCCATATATGAGTCTTACAGCTACATTTTGAACTAGTTGTAGACACGCTAGCAATGTTTTAGAGCAAAGAACTAGTATTATATTAGTCGAGTCGAGACAAGATTAGGGATTGCACTAAAATTCGGAAAGCCGCTGTTTGAAAGTATTTTCTGATGGATCTTGGCTTTCTCATCATTGTTTTATTATTGATTGTATGTGGCTCCTCATGGATAAGTGATTATCAATTTCTACTTCTAAGATTCGTGATTGTAGTTCTAATGGAAATTTTGTTTCATCTACTGTAATTCTTGGAGTGCAATGTGAGTCAGGTGAGGATCCTAACCAAAATAATTTGTTTTTGTTCTTATTTAGTTTGAGGCAATGTGTTGAGGTCCAGTTTCTATTATGTAGACACATTTTTTGACAGTGGTGAGGGTGTTGGCTAATGCAGCCATTGCAGGTCGCATGATCGTTATGTCGTCTGCATAGGTGAAATGTTTTTTTATTCGTGTGAGATCTAGGTTGGCTCCCATGGACTGCATTAGAAGGTTGAACACATATGGTGAAAGTGGGGATCCTTGGGGGACCCTGCTGAGAGAGTGCCAGCTGTCTGAAAGTCCATCATCCTTACGTACAGCATAGTGCCGAGCAGTTAGGAAACTTTGGAACCAGGAGAGGACTGGGCCACTGAATCTGAAATCACTGAAGATCTCGGACATTTGATTGAAGTCTATTAGTTCAACTATGCTGCTTAGATCGAATTGGACTATGATTGCATTATGACTCTTGCTTAGTAGTTCTTTTTCTGTATGTTACTAGTGCTGTGACCACTGTCTTACATTACATTACATAAGTGATTTCTATTCCGCCTGTACCTTGCGGTTCTAAGCGGATTACATTAGAAGATAGCTGGACATTTCCAGGAGATTACATTACATTGGAAGAAAGCTGGTTTCAGGACGTTTTGAGACATTGAGGAGACCTATCTAGTAGGTTACAATACTTTAGAAGATAGCTGGATTCCGGTTATATATTGAGGATTCAATTTAGAGACATTGAATAGATGTTACCAGAGGAGTGGTAAGTTCGCGGGGAATATGCAGATGGGATAGGTATAGAGGGGAGATTAGGTTGAATAGTAGTGTTTTGATTTCTTAGTGCTGTGATTTTTCCTGGATCCCAATTGTGGAGGATATTGCAGCGTTGTAAATAGCATTTGAGTTGTTCTGTGACATATGTTTCCCTCATTTTGATAAATAGGGGGATGGAAGCTACTGGCTGATAATTGGTCACATCAGAAGGGTTGAGTTTTGAGTTCTTGGGAATGGGCGTTAAGATAATTCCTCCTCCTGATTTTGAGAAAAGGCCAGTTTTTAGGTGATAGTTGAGCCATTGGGTTATTTTTCCTAGCAAGTAAACAGCAGTCTTGGCTAGGAAATTGTATTTATCAAGCTGTGCCATCTTATAGTTCTTTTTGGAAAATAATCAAGACAGCGCTGTTCGATAAATTTATTTCTTAACACAGTCCATTATTACTGAAATTGTGTTTGTTTTTAAAGTTCACAACTTATATTTTTATTGAATGTTTGAATTTTCATGTTTCTGTATTTCACTGATTGTCCAGCTCTTTTTAGTGTAAACCGCCTAGAACTTTTGGTTATGGCGATATAAAAGAATAAAGTTATTATTATTATTAATCAGGTAAAGTGGGTGTCAAGGCTGCAGTATGCTTTGGAGTATTTTAAGAGAAGCTGCTTTGGGTTTTTTGAATTTAATCTCATTAAAATCATTCCAAGATCTGTCCGTTTGTATTTCCATAGGTAGTTTTGTTGGCGTGAGTTAACTAGTTCTTGGAATAGAGGAGTTGTCACTATTTTCAATCTTGTTGGTTAGATTATCTAATATTGAGAACAGTTTGTTGATTTTAAGATTTTCTGTGCTGATCTGTTTAAAGTAGTACTTCTTTTGCGTCATTAGTGATTTATATTCTAGTATTTTCTGCCGCCACTTAGTCTTGTTTTCTGAGGAGCTGTGCGTACGTCAATAGCGCTCAGGTTGTTGGCAAGCTCCTTCTAGGGACACAAGTACTTTGTTGAGCCACTTTTCTGATAATCTTTGGATTCTTTTGCTGCATTTGAGTGGAGCTAGTTTGTTTAGGATTTGTTCATTGATCGATTTCCAATGGTCCAGGAAGTCTTGGTCAGCGATAGTAACGAGTTATCTATTTCATTCAAGTATGATTCAGGGGTTACTTTGTTTCTGTAATAAGAGGCTGCTTGGTGGTGTCGGTTCAGTTATTGATATCTATATCCATGATATGGTGAATTGTAGGTGTAGGTGGTCTGACCAAGTTACTTTCGATAGGAAATTAAATTCCAGGTAGTTTGTGCTTTTTGCTGAAATGGAGGAGGCGAGTAGATCTAACTGATGGCCCTAATGGTTACTGCGGATGGGCAGACTAGATGGACCATTTGGCCTTTGTCTGCCATCATTTTTATGTTTCTTTTTGTGTATGGGTTGAAACAAGGGTTTGAGGTCTAGCTTATTTAAGAGGTGGAGGAATTTCAAGGTTTGAGAATTTTTTTGAGGTTGAGTCTAAATGGAGGTTGAGGTCTCCTATGATGAAAGTGGAGTCATATTTTACTGTGGTTCAGCTTCTAGCCATTTTCCAGGAGGGATATAGAATAGTATGCAGCAGATGGGATATTGGGAAGAGTCACTGTTTATTTCTTCCATTAGTAGTTGTAGTGAGGCGAGTGTTTTATAGATTCCATGATTTTGATGTGAAAAGATAATTTGTGCAGTATCCTAGACCACCGCCTCTGCAGCCAGTTCTCAATAGGTGGGTGATTTTGTAATCTTCTGGGCAGAGTAGTTGTAATCTGGGGTCATCTATGTTTCAGTTAGGAATAGAAAGCTGGGTTGTATTCATCGAGCAGTCTTATTAGGTTATCCAGTTTGGTTTAGTGATTGTGGCGTGGTTTTCGGTGTCTGGGGAGGTCCAACCAGCGTTGGGATTACCCAATGCATGTGGTCGGCACATTTTATCATAGAGTGACTCCATGATTGCACTTTGTTCTGAGGGGTTATTTGATCTACTGTTGGGAGAGGTGAAGTAGGCTTTGGTTCATCTGGTGCTGATCAGTAGGCAGAGAATTGTTATGAGATACCAGTTCATTTTGGTTAGTTCACTGTTGAAGATAGATATATTTGATTAAACTTACATTTAGAGATTAGTGACCCATAGGGGTAAATTTGGTGAGGCGCTGTAATTGTATCTGAGTTGGCTCATGTTCAGAGGTTGGTTCACTATAGACTGTAGGTGTGATCAGTTGCTATAATTGTGTCTGAGCGCCACTGCAGTCGTCTGGAGGCTTCAGTGGGCAGCTCCTGGTGGGTGAGAGCCACCCCGCTGTCCTGATTGCTTTCTGGTGCAGTCATTCGGAGGCTTCATTGGGCAGTTTCTAGTGGGTGAGGGGCTGCTCAGATGTTTTCCCTGCTTCCTGGTGGGAGGTAGGAGGGCAGTTCCTTTGACTCTCTCCAGATGTACTTGAAGAAGGTTAAAAATACTTGTATTTCTAATTTCTCTGGCAGAGCTAGTGAAAAGCACTTAACAAAACAAGAGAGTATTTAGGCTTAACCACTACTGGGACATCTAAACTAAATGAATTTATGGAGCATGTATGGTTGGGCAGACTGGATGGATCATTTGGATCTTTATCTGCTGTCATTTACTATGTTACTAGGAACGATTTTAGTGCATAAAAATTTGTAGGGGTAAAAAATTAAAAAGACTTATTTTAGTTCTAAACAGACTTCAGATTCTTGCCTTTAATTGCCTCTTTGTTCTTTGATAAAAATGGACTGCTTCCCCTTCCTTTTTTGTGAGTCATGGAGACAGCTGCTTTTTCACTGTCCTTTGTTCAAAACCGCTCCTCGGTGTTTTGACATAATCATTTAGATAACTAAAAGTTTTATTTATCTAATAATGTTTTTATGAATGAATGTATGAGTGAAACTTGGGATCCCAAGGTGAATGTGCAAATGAGTGAATTTGGAAGAGTAAAGATGAGAATAGAGAAAAGAGTAACGATGAGAATATGAATAACTTTTAAACTGGTATGTAGAGATACTAATTTCCAGAGATTTCTTTGATCTATTTGACCTTTAGCTTTCCTCTTTGTTCCTTTACTAGTAGGGGGCCTTTGACTTTTGTGTGTCTTGATTACCTTTTCGACTTTTGCCATAGAGGCTATCTGTAGAATGTGGAGGGGTCGGATTGTAAAATTTTTCTTCCTATCCTAAAAGTTTGAGTACGGTTGCTTTCTTTGATGCTCTAATACTGTATTAGATTTTAGGAAGACTGACCCTTGTTATTTCCTCTTCACAATAATTAAGCATAAGTAGAATAAGTTTAAGATGAACTGTGAACCTTTTTGAACCTGGAATCTCTCAGTTGCATTCCAGTGAAGTAAAGAAGGAATGCAAGAAGTCTCTTTAGATTAGATTGCTTTGTAATAATGAGAGAAATGTAAATTGAAGGGAAAAATTTGTGTAGCCTGGAGAAATTAAACTAAACCTTAAGTTTGTTTACCGCATTATCTCCATAAAGAAAGAGCTCGACACGGTTTACAGGTAATTCAATAAATGAGGGAAGGACATAATAAGAAATTAGAGGTTATGAAGAGGATAGCTAGCTTTACATTTTAAATAAATAGCTTTACATTTTGGAGAAAAGCCAGGTTTTTAGATGCTTTCGGAATAATTGAAATGAGCCTAGGTTCCGCAGCGGGGCAGGGAGGTTATTCCAAAGCTCAGTGAATTTGAAGAAAAGGGATTTCCCTAATTTACCTGCATACATGACGCCTTTTAATGAGAAAGAGAGAAAAAAAGGAGAGAAAAAAGGAGAAAGGAAGAGAGAGAAAAAAGGAGAAAGGAAGAGAGAGAAAAAAGGAGAAAGGAAGAGAGAGAAAAAAGGAGAAAGGAAGAGAGAGAAAAAAGGAGAAAGGAAGAGAGAGAAAAAAAAGAGAGGAAGAGAGAGAGAAAAAAAAGAGAGGAAGAGAGAGAAAAAAAAGGAGAGAGAGAAAGAGAAACTAAACTAAACCTTAAGTTTGTATAGCGCATCATCTCCATAAAGAAAGAGCTCGACACGGTTTACAGGTAATTCAATAAATGAGGGAAGGACATAATAAGAAATTAGAGGTTATGAAGAGGATAGCTAGCTTTACATTTTAAATAGCTTTACGTTTTGGAGAAAAGCCAGGTTTTCAGATGCTTTCGGAATAATTGGAATGAGCCTAGGTTCTGCAGCGGGGCAGGGAGGTTATTCCAAAGCTCAGTGAATTTGAAGAAAAGGGATTTCCCTAATTTACCTGCATACATGACGCCTTTTAATGAGAATAAGAGAGAAAAAAAGGAGAGAAAAAGAAGAGAGAGAAAAAAAAAGAGTGAGAGAAAAAAGGAGAGAGGAAGAGAGAGAGAAAAAAGAGGAAGAGAGAGAAAAAAAGAGAGGAAGAGAGAGAGAGAGAGAAAAAGAGAGAGAGGAAGAGAAACTAAACTAAACCTTAAGTTTGTATATCACATCATCTCCATAAAGATAGAGCTCGGCACGGTTTACAGGTAATTCAATAAATGAGGGAAGGACATAATAAGAAATTAGAGGTTATGAAGAGGATAACTAGCTTTACATTTTGGAGAAAAGCCAGGTTTTCAGATGCTTTCGGAATAATTGGAATGAGCCTAGGTTCCGCAGCGGGGCAGGGAGGTTATTCCAAAGCTCAGTGAATTTGAAGAAAAGGGATTTCCCTAATTTACCTGCATACATGACGCCTTTTAATGAGAATAAGAAAGAGAGAAAAAGAAGAGAGAGAGAGAAAAAAAAAGTGAGAGAAAAAAGGAGAGAGGAAGAGAGAGAGAGAAAAAAGAGAGAGAGAAAAAAAGAGAGGAAGAGAGAAAAAAGGAGAGAGAAAAAGAGAGAGAGGAAGAGAAACTAAACTAAACCTTAAGTTTGTATATCACATCATCTCCATAAAGATAGAGCTCGGCACGGTTTACAGGTAATTCAATAAATGAGGGAAGGACATAATAAGAAATTAGAGGTTATGAAGAGGATAACTAGCTTTACATTTTGGAGAAAAGCCAGGTTTTCAGATGCTTTCGGAATAATTGGAATGAGCCTAGGTTCCGCAGCGGGGCAGGGAGGTTATTCCAAAGCTCAGTGAATTTGAAGAAAAGGGATTTCCCTAATTTACCTGCATACATGACACCTTTTAACGAGGGGAAAGATAGTTTGAGTATGTGGGCGGATCTGGTAGTGCCAGATCTCAAAGAATTCCAGGATAGTGGGATTAGGGGAGGAAGATGTAGGATCTTGAATATTAGGCAGGTACATTTAAAGTGAATCCTAGAAATCACCGGAAGCCAGTGAAGTTTTGTCAGAAGTGGGGAAACATGAAATTAGCTTGGGTTTGTGTTTGTGAAAACTGTCAGCTGCTTTTTCTGGAGAAAATTACCTTGGCCAGAAAGAGCTTTTTTGATTCATTCTTTAAAACTGTAGAAAGACATGCTGATTCATGAAAGATATTTTCATATCTTTTTCTAAGGGTAAAATTATTGAGAATAAGGATCTTTTGCTAGCCATTAAAAAAAGGTACTGGTTAAAGATAAGATATATCCTTTTTTTTCTAAAAACAAGTTTTCCATTCCTTTGGTAAATTGTTAGGTTTAGTGGTGTTAAGCAGTTTTCCTTTTAAGTTAAGTTTACCTTTTAAGATAATATCTAATATGTAATTCTAAGAATATTTTAGAAATTGTTGTAAGAAATATATTTAACTTCTATACACTTCTCCCTCAGGATTCGCGGGGGATAGGGGCAGAGCCGGACCGCGAATGGCGAAAAACCGCGAATATCCGGCTCTGACCCACCCCCGCCTCCCTCCCGCCTTCCCGGCCTTACCTGGTGGTCTAGCGGGCTTTCGGGGCAGGAGAGATCTTCCTAAGCTCCTGCCCCGTGCAGATCGCCATTAGGAAATGGCTGCTGTGAGTTCCCGTAGTCTCTCGAGACTACGACGGGAACTCCCTACAGCTATTTCCTAATGGCGATCTGCACGGGGCAGGAGCGTAGGAAGGATCGCTCCTGCCCCGA
Source organism: Geotrypetes seraphini (assembly GCF_902459505.1). Classification (NCBI taxonomy): domain Eukaryota; kingdom Metazoa; phylum Chordata; class Amphibia; order Gymnophiona; family Dermophiidae; genus Geotrypetes; species Geotrypetes seraphini. The sequence goes on from NC_047085.1 coordinate 505,819,857, forward strand.
AAGCCCGCTAGACCACCAGGCCAGGATGCCGGGGGGAAGACTTAACAATGTTTTTTTTTTTTTCTTTTTTCCCCCTCCCCAAAAAATCACGAATATGTGAAACCGCGATTACCGAAACCGCAAATGGGGAGGGGAAAGTGTACTTCGTAAACTTTGTTATCTTTCAAAGCCTATGGAATTTTCTTTGTCTGAAATAGCTAACACGTTCTCTTGGAAAGCGAGACTAAGGGCTCCGTTTACGAAGCTGCGTTAGTGGTTTAACACGCACTAATTTGCCGGCTGCGCTAGCCGCTACCGCCTCCTCTTGAGCAGGTGGTAGTTTTTCAGCTAGCACGCGCTAAAAAGTTGCGTGCGATAAAGCCACTAACGCAGCTTCATAAAAGGAGCCCTAAGTATTGGAAACTGAAGTGACGCGTCACCAGTCATTGTAATAGTATATGAGCAAGTCCCCAGCTTTGGTTTTGGGGAGAAGCTCTCTCCACAGGGACCACTTACTCCTGTGCAAAAGCATCCCCCTCACACAACGAATAATTATCGGATTATGGTTTATGGAAATGCATATAATTGGCATTTTAATTCTAATTTTAACCTTGAGTTTAATTTTGATATAAATTGAATAAATATCATTTTTATGAAAATACATATCTTTGTGTGAGTTATTGGCATCAAAAGTTACCGTATGTTGAGCCAAGATGCAGTGACCGTGCACAATTCCACCAGTGGATTCAGTTGTCATCAAGTTCTAACAGGCACTGAAAAGCTTCTACTGATAAGCAGCTAGCCATAATCGAGTCAACAAACACAAAGGTCAACTGACTCTGGCTACCTGTGAAACTATGCAGCTTATAACACTATGCAATGCTATCCTATAAGCAGGTTGCCCAACGCGTCGATCACGATCGACCGGTAGCTTAGGAAGGCAACTTGAGTCGACCCCAGAGCCCATCCCGGGCTCTGTGATAGACTCGTGTTGCCGTCCCGATCTACCGGGCCTATCAGCCTTCCTCTCCCCGACGTCAAAGACGCCAACGCCGGGCATTAGGCTGTTTTTGTCATTTCGGGGGGGGGGCGTGGTGGCGTGGCGGCGGCAGCAGCAACAGCCTGAAAAAGAAATCATCCTGGCCCGGGTCAGTGTCGTACTCCGGAACTTCTACCTCTTCCAGCAGCCCTCTCCCTTCTACCTGCTTCCGGCCACACCCCCTGCTCCGCGGCTCTCTTCGGCAACTCAGTAGCAGCGATGACACAAGCTTCTGACGTCGGGGCCTACCCTCTGCGAGTCCCGCTTGTTTCAACTTCCTTTTTCCACAAAGGCGAGACTCGTAGAGGGAAGGCCTCGATGTCGGCAGCTTGTCTTGATCACCGCTGCTGACGAGTTGCTTAAGAGAGCCGCGGAGCAGGGTTTTTTTTGCCAGGTGCAGGTAGAAGGGAGAGGGCCAGATGCAGGACTCGTGGGTGAGGGAGGAGAAGAGAGAGGGGAGGGAAACAAAAGGAAATATTTCATACTGGGCTGGGCCAGAGTGGAGGGAAGGTGGAAAGATTCTGGCTACAGGGTGCAGTAACAAAGGAAAAGGGGGGAAAGCTGAAAATGGAGATAGTGACACAAAAAAGAGAAAGGGTAAGCAGGACCTACTGAATAAGGATATAGATACAGAGGGGACATGAAGAGGAGGTGAAATAGAGATATAGAAGTAATGCTGAAAAAAAGGGGGGGGGAGATAAAGACATTGAAAGGGTAAATGGTGAACATGGGGTAAAGACAAGGACAGAGACAAATGAAGATTCTGAAAAAGTGTTGAGATAGGGATATAGGTGAGATGGACACAAAGAAGGGTGATGCTGGAAAATAGGTGGAATGGTAATTCTGACAGACACAGAAGGGAAATGCTGGATCAAGGAGAGATGGGCTCAGGCTGGATGGAATGAGGAGAAATTCCTTGTTGGCCCGGAACTTCCTCTCCTACGTCAGAATTGACGTCAGGGAGCGGAATGCTGGTCAGCGCGACGCTTCTGCAGGGAAAGCTTGGGACGGCGGTGGCTTGGGGTCTATTCCCCGATGGCGGTGGCAGCAAACCGAGTGGCTTGGGGGAGGGCACGGAGAAAGAAAGAAAGGGGGCAGACAGGGAAACAGAAAGAATGGGGAACAGGGAGACAGAAAGAAAAAGTTGGGGGAGAGAATGAGGTCTGGAGGAGAGGAAACATACAGGAGGCTGAAAGAAAGGAAGAAAGATTGGATGCACAGTCAGAAGAAGAAAGTGCAACCAGAGACTCATGAAATCACCAAACAGCAAAGGAAGGAAAAATGATTTTATTTTCAATTTAGTGATCAAAATGTGTCTGTTTTGAGAATTTATATCTGCTGTCTATATTTTGCACTATGGCTCCCTTTTACTAAACCGCAATATCATTTTTTAGCGCAGAGAGCCTATGAGCATTGAGAGCAGCGCGAGGCATTCAGCGTAACTCCCTGTGCTAAAACCTACTATTGTGGTTTAGTAAAAAGGGAGGGGGGTGTATTTGTCTATTTTTGTATTTTGTTACTGAGGTGACATTGCCGTGACCTCTTTGAAAAAACCCGGAATATGAATAATTAACATTTTCTCTGCCTTTCAGTGTGCTTTGTGTTTTTTTTTTAATTTTATTGTTGGTAGATCATTTTGACTTAGTCATTATAAAAGTAGCTCGCAAGCCCATAAAGTGTGGGCACCCCTGCTATATAGTATATAGACCCTAAGCTAAGTACTGTAGTATAATTAAATGTAGAGATTGTAGCATAAAGGTCCCACCACATTATCTTCTCTTTCTGCAGTGATTCATTTACACTAAATATAGTTAAACCTCTTAAATTTTTCATTAACTTGTGTGGTTCTGTCTTTTGCTGCAGTGGGTCTACAAACAAGTTTTTTCTGCAGCTGAGGTGCTATGTTGAGTTGCAGCGTCTGCTCTATCACTACCTCTAGTCCTATCACATAAGCAAAGAATGGAAATATGTTTATCCTGGAATGAAGGGATGCATTTCTGAACCAGGGCAAGGTCGGCACACAGGCAAGGTCAGCACACTGATCGAAGGCCCTGTGTAAGGATCTGAGGCCCTGTGAAAGAAGTATGAATCATTTCTCATTCCCTCTCCCCTCCTGCCACGTAGACATTCTAAAGCAAGGAAAATGTTAACACTTTGTGACAGAATGCTGAGGCATTCCCCCCTCCCTTTTTGTCACAAGACCCCTGTCACATATTAACTCTTATCTTAATTGAGCTGTCCTTATTTGAAAGGATATCAGCTGACAGCATTGCATATGTGCAAAGACTCAAGCTCTGTCTACGGGTTAATCAGGCCCTACATAGAATACATCAGCTGACCAGCCTTGCACACGTGCAGGGTCTGGGGGTGTCCACGCTGTAAAGGCTGTATCCTCCAATCTTTAGATATGTAATCGAGGGAGTTACTTTGATGTAATTAGCATAAGAAACTCAATAAAAGGGTTCGGAGCTATCCTAAAGGTAGCGCCTCCATCCCGAATCTTAGACTGCGTGTGTATGTTTACTGTGTTTCATCCCTACACTGGAAGACTTGAGGCCAGTGTGTACTGGTCTTTTTCTTTCCTACCTTATTTTCAGTTTTATATCGCCTTGCTGAGATTTGGTATGAATTTTATACAATGGGTCAGCAAGTGAAGGCACTCGGCTAAAGTTAGGAGAAAAAATTGTTCTGTTAACCTAAAATTCGCCAGCTATTACTGCTGCATTCCTCTGACCTCTCTTTCGTCCAGGGGCAATGTCTGTAAATGGGTAAATTTTGTGCATAGGGAATGCCAACTGAGTGGTTTACAAACAACAATATCAAATTAGTGAAACTGGGAAGGAACTACAACATTAAGAGAAAAGCAGAAAAGAAAGGGGCGGGATGAGAAGAGAGCATATATAGAAGGGAAGAGAAAAAAAATCAAAAAACTATGCAGAGCCAGTGGACAGTGGCAACCCGTGGATAGGAGGTTAAATCAAGGAGGGTCAAGCCCAAAGACATCTTTGAATCGGAAAGTCTTTAGGGCAGATTTAAATCTCTCTAGGTTTCTTTCTAGACGAAAGTACGAGGTAGTGAGTTCCATTAACACTAAATTCCTTTGTGCAGATGGTATCAAAACAGACCTACCTTTGGTTTAATAAAAGGCCTTTTAATTTAATTAAATTACTATTGAATCCTCTGATTTCTGTGGATCTCGATGATGATCTTTACACTGATGGAGTTTTGCTTTTTCCTCTTTGTCTCTGGAAAGTTCGTGTTATCTGGTTCTCTTAATAGTTTGACTGTTGGTTCCTTTGGCTCTGGTAAACACTTTGTTTCTCTTTATATGATTGCTTACTTATTACCTAACATCTGTACATTTTTGTATGACTAGTTTTGTAGTTGATTTATACTCGTTTATGCTTGTATGGTATTATCTATTGTTTTATGATTTCCAAACTACAATAAAAATTATTTGGAAAAAAAAATAAACCTTTAAGAGTCCTGACAAAACAAAGGTACAAGGAATGGGTTGCTGAAAGACCGACAAAGAATTTATGATGGTGATGTTATAAGACATAAGGTGGGTGACTGAAATATAGTATTTTAATATAATTCAGTTTGAATGTGACAAAATGAGAGAGAGGGAGCCATTGCTTTTTGGAAGAGAGGTGTGACCTGAAAGTATTTCCACAAATTTGTCAACAGGCAGATAGATGTCACCTTCAGCTTGTCTAAAATTCTTCTATCTTCCATCTTGATTCCATAAAGAAATGCATTGCAGTAATCTAATCTAGAAATGACATTTGGAATGCTGAAATAGAAAACAATGTTGGGTGGGATTTATTATATGAAGATTAAAATAACTTGTTTCACTATGTTAGAAACATGTAACTTGAAGGACAGAGAATTTTCCAAGGTCACTCCCAATACTTTGAAAGACTCAACAACAGAAACATTAGAGCACAACCATCATGTGCAGGAATGACGGGATCACTCCTGTCCTGACTACACTCCTAGATCACTATGCATTGTAAGATAGGCCTGAGGGAAGCATCTACAGATAAGGAGGTGGGGAGAGCACACACCTGTTCGGAGGGGAGGGAGACAAATTTTTGAGTTCTACCAAAAACACATGGTTTGTTTCCGGCCCGAAGTGTCTGTCACACTAGAAAGAAAGATTAGGCTTTTACCTCATTAATCTTCTTTCTAGTATACAGACTCTTTATTTCTGATGCCAGCCCTGTCAGATGTTTATTTGCCTGCTTACTGCCTTAAATGTGCCAGGGAATCTAGACATCTTATTTCTTTCCTTTATTCAGCTTTAGCATGGATAAAGGTATGTGACTGCCATGTTGAAGGATCTCCCACACTCCTAGTGCAGGTTGCACTTAGGTTGGTGACTTGTTTTCACCTTATTACATATTGCAAATGGTTAAGTTTTTGTTCAATCTGTTATATGTACAGAGCAGACATGTTTCTCGGGGAGTGTCCCCATACCCCTTACTATTCTATATCCATGGCTGACCATGTGCAGATGAAGAGTATAGATATCTAACTACAAACAGGGTTTTAAAAATTGTGATTTGGACTGTTTGGTATGAGAACCCTCCCTCCACCTGCCCCTTTATGGATGTTTTTCTTTTAAAAAAAAAATAAGCCATTTGGTCTTTTATGCACAAAGTTTTGAAGATTCTCAGGTTTAAAAGGAAGCAAACTTACAGGCAGCTCCTCTCAAAGGCTAATATCATGATAAACAGTGATGCGAAATATGCCACAGAAACTTGAAGGCACAAGCACTGCTGACTCCACAAATACTGTCATCTTTCCAGCATCATCAAAGTGCATTATCTCAGTCATTCCCGATGTAGCCTCAGCCATGTTAAATTTACCTCTTTTTTGTGAGGCTCAAGGTTATATTTAAAAAAAAAAAAAAAAGAAGTTGTTGGATCTGTCCCTTCCAGTGGAACACCCAGCAGCTGATTGACCAAGGTTATGCATGAAGCAGAACTAAGACGCACAAAAGAACAAATCAGGCAGCAGTCCCAGTAGAAGAGAGAAACTTAGCCTCTCTCTTTCCTGTAATGCAAAGAGGAATCGACAAGGAACCCCCCTCCAGGCGGTGTCAGGTCTAAAGCGCGCCGGGACAAAGGCGCGCCCAGACAATTGAGTGCAGCGCAGAGGTGCGCGCCACTCAAAATTACTGCTTTTAGGGCTCCGACGGGGGGGGCATGGGGGAACCCCCCCACTTTACTTAATAGAGATCGCGCTGCATTGTGGGGGTGTGGGGGGTTGTAATCCCTCACATTTTACTGAAAACTTCACTTTTTCCCTGTTTTTAGGGAAAAAGTTAAGTTTACAGTAAAATGTGGAGGGTTACAATCCCCCATAACGCCGGCGCGATGTCTATTAAGTAAAGTGGGGGGGTTCCCCAACAAAATCCCCTGTTGGAGCCCTAAAAACAGTAATTTTGAGCGGTGCGTGCCTCCGCGCTGCGCTCAATTGTCTGGGCGCACCTTTGTCTTTCACGCCGTTGTCTATGAACCCTCCAGACATCTGCCAACTTGCTGTTTTCTCTCAGTAATTTGTGCTTGACTATGGAAAGATTAGGTTTTTGCCTTGATGATATTTTTTCTAGTAAATCCACACTGTGTTCCTGAACAAGTGGATAGTCAATCCCATCTTGCGAGATCTCTTGTAGGAAGACTTATTATAGTACATTACATTAGTGATTTTTATTCCACCATTACCTTGCGGTTCAAGGCGCATTACAGAAGAGGATTTCTGGACATGTCCAGAGGTGTTGCAGAGTAGAGCGGGTTGCTTCAGAGGATTGAAATGTTCATTCGGTGTTAGTCTTCATGGATTTCTTGAATAGCAAGGTTTTTATTTCTTTTTAGAAAGTTTTGTAGTCTGGGGTCGCGATTAGTAGATTAGAGAGTTGGTGGTCTAGTTTTGCTGCCTGTGTGGCTAGAAGGCCATCGTACAGTTTTTTACTGTTTGTCTCTGATTGGAGGTTATGTGAATGGTGTCTGGGTTCTCCTGTGTCTGATTGTGGTAGTTTGGATTAGACCAGTGGTCTCAAACTCAAACCGTTTGAAGGGCCACATTTTGGATTTGTAGGTACTTGGAGGGCCTCAGAAAAAATAGTTAATGTCTTATTAAAGAAATGACAATTTATAGTTTATAAATCTTTCCTTAATAATAATATTGTAATTTATAACTAAAGAGACATATGATCAAGAAACTGTTTTATTTTACTTTTGTGATTATGATAAACATACCGAGGGCCTCAAAATAGTACCTGGCGGGCCGCATGTGGCCCCCGGGTCGCATGTTTGAGACCACTAGATTAGACGGTTGTTCAAGTAGGCTGGGTTGTCACCATTTATGGATTTAAATAGTAGACAGTAGAATTTAAATAGTATTCTTGCTTGGATTGGGAGTCAGTGCGAGTCAAGGTATGCCTCGGTGATGTGATCGTGTTTTCTTAGTGAATAGATTAGTCTCAGGGCTGTGTTTTGTACTGTTTGTAGTTGTTTTATCATTGTTGTGGGGCAGGGGTGATAGAGGATGTTGCAGTAATCGAGGAGACCTAGGACTAGGGACTGGACCATGAGCTGGAATTGTTTTCTGTCGAATAATTTTCAAACTTGCCTTAGGTTTCTCATGACTGCGAATGATTTCTGTATTGTTTTGTTGATTTGTGGTTGCATGTTGCAGCATCTGTCTATTGTCATTCCCAGAAGTGTTAGAGTGAGTTGAATGGGGTATGTGATTGAGTTTATTACTAGGTTTGTTATGGTTGGGGGTTTTGTCTGGGTTCAGTTTTAGTTTGTGGTCTTTCATCTATGTTGCCACTGTTTCTAGAGTTCTGTGTAGTGTGTCTGTCATGGTGGGCGTTGGTTGATCAAAAGGAAGGAGAATGGTGATGTCATCTGCATAGCTATAGGAGGTTAAGCCTATTTTGTCTAGGCAGGTACCGAGGGATGTAATGTAGAGATTGAAGAGTGTTGGGTATAATGGCGATCCTTGGGGCACGCCACAGGGGTTGGACCATGGTTCTGATTTTTCATTGTTTGTCTTTACTCTGTAGATCCTGGATTGTAGGAATCCTTGAAACCATGTGTGTACTTTGCCTGTGATTCCTATTGTATCTAGTATTTGTAGCAGGATGTCGTGGCCTACCAGGTCAAATGCTACATTGAGACCTAATTGTATAATCAGCATTTTTTGCCTGTGCTGAGGTGTTGTCTAGTTGTGTCCAGAAGGGAGCCTAGTAGTGTCTCAGTGCTAAAGTTGGTTCTGAATCCAGACAGTGTAGGGTGGAGCAAGTTGTGGTTTTCTAGGTAGTTGGTGAGGAGTTTAGCTATGAGGCCTTCCATTAGCTTGACATATAGTGGAATTGAGGCTATGGGTCTGTAGTTAGATATTGATCTGTTGCTCCTTTTGAGTCTTAAGATCGGGGTGACGATGATTTCGGAGAGGTCTTAAGGAAAAGGCCTTTTGTGAGCAGGGAGGAGCCCGAGGCACCTCAGCCAATCAGTGCCTTAGGCCCATCCCCGTGCATCAGATGATGTGCCGGGGCAGGGCCTAAGGTCGCGATTGCGTAGCGGCAGCCCGGGGGGGGGATGCCTAGGAGCAGGAGGGACTAAGCACCCCTCCTGCTCCCAACTTTAACGTGGTCAGGCCGTTCGTGGGTGGGTGGGCCGTGCCATGTCGGGCCGTGTGTGGGGGGGAGTTAGTTGGTGGCAGGAGGGAGTTGGCATTCCCCCTGCCATATTCGTGTGGGTGGGGAGGGCAGCATCCGGTGGTGGCAGGAGGGAGTGGGCATCCCTCCTTCTATATGTGGGTCACTGGGGGGGCCCTCGGTCTTTTTTTCACAGGTCTGCCTGTATTTTCATTTTTTTTATGGGGCAGATATTTTGCGTGTGTAACATGGATAAAAAAAGACAGGCAGGCCTGTCAAAAAACCTGCAGACCTGTCGGTAACTCAGTTACCAACTAACAAACGAACGGATCATTTCTTAAGTTATCCAATCCACAACTATCATCAGGGAAAAGGGGGTATAAAGGATAATTTATGCAAAATCTAGTAAAATAAATTTTCTGCACATCAGTGTCTAACTTCTTTTTTGTAAATAATCTGTTGTTACTAAGAACCCATTTTTTATCATGTAAAGAACAACTGTTTTGTGACAACACATTTACCCTATTTTGTAAATTAAGAGGCTGAAGTATCATAAAGGATGCATAGTTCTCAGTAAAGAGACCTCTTATAACTTAGATGTTATTTCAAGTCTTCATCCTGAATGCATATAATGTAATCATTTACTTCAGACCTCCTTCCTACCTCAATAAATTTTTATTAATTTAATTTAATTGATTAATTTAATTAGAAAACTATCAACTAAGAGTACAAGCCTATCTTTTATTTGAATTAATTGACTAATATATGTTATTAATTTAATTGTAATATCCTAACTTAAAATCATTTTATTCAACTTATCCATATTATAGTAAATTTGATTATGGTATCTAACACTAAAAGCAATTCATCAAATATGTTTCTATATATTAAAGAAGAACAGCAACACTTAGCTTAGTGGCTTCCTAGCCAGGACCAATGTTGGTGGGTTATGAGCTACCCGACCCTCAAACTGTTTTAGAGCGTTTCAGCTATTAACTAGCCTTCATCAGGGGACAATAGTGCTGCTGTACCACTATAAAAACAAGACAAATGAAAATAGATGAAAATAAAGATAAAATGAAGGATGAATTGTGTGTGTATGTGTGTATATTTAAACTTGCCTGCAATAAAAACTATATGTTGCTCTGTAAGCCAACACCGCTACCTTATGTTTAAAGTTCCCTTAGTTAGAGGAATAACTATAACTCAGCGTTCTCAGAATAAGACAAATCTTTCAAAATACCTCCTGCCTCATTCAAAGGGCCCCCTACTTTCTATTCGAAGAGCTGCAGCAGTCAGCGCAAACGGCATATGTAGTTCTGTTACCTTCCGTTGTATTTTAAATTAATGTTGCCAACATATACTACTACTGTTGAAAATCTCAATGAGGAATGTATGAATGAAATAAAAAGTCCCAATAGCAAACTACCGTACCTATTTAGTTACTCAACTTCATTGGTGTTATGTACGCGCTCAACATGAATGTTCTATATAAAGGTCCCTACTAAACATTTAGCGCGATCATCTGCAGCTGTTGAGAGCGTAGCAACGTAATAAAGTGAAAGACGTCGCTGGGAACTCGAACGGCTACAACCAATACTGGTAACGTGATGACGTGAAAGACGGCGCTAAGAGAGGAGGGAGATTGCGAGATGGCATGATGCCAATCAGCCAGTATTCTCCGTCCCAGAATGTAAGAAATTTGATCAAATACCCTGGTCCAAAATCTTCGCACTCCCCCATAGGACCACCACATATGCAAATAAGTACCCACCTCTCCACAGCCCCTCCAGTACAAACCCTCCCCTCCCCCCTTAACTTGGCCAATAATTTAGGAATATAATCCCACTGGAACAACACTTTAAATCCATTTTCAACTATCAAAGCAGCAATGCCAGAAGACACCTCTCGACAAATCACCTCCCTGGGTATAGCAGATTCCCAATCACCCTCCCAGGCTTTCATATAAGTCAACACCAACACTTCCCCAACATTGAGGCACTTATAAATCGCTGACAATTCCTCTTTCGAAGAACCGGGCCTAGTAAGAGCTCAAAGGCCATTTTACCCCCCAGCATCTCCCCCAGGAAGCCTGAAGTTTGTATATAGTGCACCACCTGCAGGTAGAGAAAAAGATCTCTGGGAAGCAGTTGATAATGAGTCTGAAACTCCCCACAGGGTTGGACCCTTTTCGAAACCAAGTCACAAAACTGTCCCAAACAAGCTAATCCCTGAGCGTCCCACCTCGCAAACACCCCTTCCCCTCGACCCAGGACAAACTCAGAATTATAACATAATGGAGTAAACCATGAGTAACGTCTCCCCTGCAGCAATACCCGCCGTACCGCTCCCCAGACCTTTAAAGAGGTCCTGACAGATGATAATCCCCTATCCACCCCCACCTTCCCTGGCACCCATGGAAGATGCAATAATGGTAACTCCCCCCCCCAAAGCCTGTTCTATTTCTACCCACAGCTTTGGGTCCTGGGTCTGCCTCTCAAGTAGAGCACGCAGTTGGGCAGCCTGATATTTCAGCATGTTAGGAACCACCAGACCCCTCTCCCTTTTACTCAAATAAAGCACCCATTGACCCACCCGCGGATGATGACCAGCCCATATAAAACGGAAAATATGCTGCACCCCCTCCATCACCTTCCGAGGAACCCACACCGGGACAGCCTGAAAGAAGAAAAGGAGGCGAGGGAGAACCATCATTTTAACTACCTCCAACCTCCCCAACCAAGAAAAGTACTGACTCCCCCACCCCTCCAGATCCAACCGAATGCAGCAAAATAAGGGGACATAATTAAGATCAGACAAACTCGACCCTGGTGGCCCAAAATACACCCCCAAGTACCGCATGGAATGCTTAACCCACCAAAAAGAAAAACACTGGCGGACCATCTTGGAGCCTTTCTTATGAAGTGGAATGACGTTAGCCATTTTCCAGTCCAACGGGACGTTACCTGTACTAAGGGAGAGATTGAAGAGCGCGGATAGCGGTTCCGTCAAGACATCACACAACTCCCTGAGCACCCTGTGGTGTAGGTTGTCAGGCCCCATTGCCTTGTTAACCTTGAGCTTTGACAGCTCGCAGTAGACACTGCTGGGCGTAAACTCGAAATTACTAAACGGATCAGCTGAGTCAACCCTTGTCTGCAGCTGAGGACCAAGTCCCGGCGCCTCGCGGGTGAAGACTGAGCAGAAGTATTCATTTAACAGTTGGGCTTTTTCCGAGTCCGTTTCTGCATAATCACCCTCTGGTTTCCTGAGACGTACTATCCCACCTGAGTTCTTGTTCCTGTCACTGATATACCTGAAAAAGGATTTATCTCCTTTAGGTCGTACAGTGTGGGGAAGCAGTGAAGACTTTAGGCATTCCTGGTCACGAATCGGTTGAAAAGGTTGGTTTTGATTAGTTTTCTGAAGTTGAGGTAGGTTGAGGAGTGCATGACGGTGCTGCTTAGCCAGTCGTTCTGTAGGCTTGCTTGGAAGGCAAGCGTTCTGTCAAGGATTTTATTATAGGGTTGCTGAACATGCATATTCTGCGTGTAGGCCTGGTGGAGCGGTCTAGTTTGAAGTGGGAGATCAGGTACAGAGGGGCCAAACTGAGAGTGGATTTGAAACAGAGACATGCAAATTTGAACAATACTCTTGCCTCCAGGGGCAACCAGTGGAGTTTTTGGTAGTAGGGGGTTATGTGGTCCCATTTGTTTAGTCCGAAAATCAGTCGCACCGCTGAGTTTTGTATGATTCGGAGTTTTTGAACGGTTTTCTTGAGTGACCCCAGATAAATGATATTGCAATAGTCAAGTAGGTTTAGGATGGAGGATTGCACCAGTAGGCGGAATGATGTTGAGTCGAAGTATTTTCTGATGATTCTAAGTTTCCATAGTGTCGAGAAGCCCTTTCTGATTAAAAGCTCTGAATGCGTATCTAGGGTGAGATAGCGGTCCAGTGTCACTCCTAGGATTTTTATGGTATCGACAATAGGGAAGTTCTGTCCATTCAGGGTTATTGTAGTATCTTTGATTTTGTCATTTGGGCTTGCCAGGAAGAATTTGGTTTTTTCGGGGTTGAGCTTCAGCTTGAACTCTGTCATCCATGTTTCGATTTGTTTTAGAGTTAGTGCTAGATGAGTCTTCATCTCAGGGTCAGGTTTGTTAGAGGCAGAAGTATGATGATATCGTCGGCGTAGATGTAGAATTTGATTTTTGCTTTTTGCAGTAGATTTGCCAGTGGGGCTAGGTAGATGTTGAACAGAGTGGGGGATAGGAGGGAACCCTGTAGGACACCGCATGGGTTAACCCAGCTGGAGGATTGGGAATTGTCGCTATAGACTCTGTACGTTCGTTTAGTCAAGAAGCCTCGGAACCATTTTAGTACTTTGCCTGAGAGACCAATTGTCTCCAAGCAGTCAATTAGGATGGTGTGATCGACTAAGTCAAAGGCGCTGCTTAAGTCTAGTTGAAGGATTAGTGCACTGGAGCCTTGGCAGAATAGGTTCAGGAGGGAGTCCAGTAGTGAGGCAATAACCGTTTCTGTGCTGAACCTGGATCGAAAGCCTGATTGGTTGTCGTGAAGAATGTTGAATTTGTCCAGGTAAAATACTAAATCCTGGTTTACCAGGCCTTCTATCAGCTTTACAAAGAAGGGAATGTTTGCGATGGGCCTGTAGTAGGATGTCAGCTTGATGGATTCCTTGGGGTTTTTTACAATAGGTGTGATCAGTATGTGACCTAACTCTTCAGGAAATGTACCCGACAGTAATAGGGAGGAGAGCCAATTGTATAACGAGGCTTTGAAGGGGACTGGGGCGGCTTTCATGACGTTTGGTAGGCAGCTGTCTAGTCTGCAGTATGAATCGACGTATTTTGAGAAGAGTTTGCTGAAGCGATTCCAGGTGGGGATTGAGAAGTTGTTCCAGTACATGTCTACTCTGGGATCGTTTGTGAGTTGGGCGACAGGGTAGTTCAGATGGTTGGATGTAGAGGGTGGTAGGTTGGATCTTAAGACATTGATTTTGAGCACGGTTCATGCCAGCCTTTTCACATCTCAGCTCTTTTCATTGTCACACATTCAAACAAGGTAAACTTTGTTTCTTGCTCCAACCCACCCTGTTCCCAAGGAACCTTCACAGCCTTGCCTGTCAGGCTGTGCGGGCCACGCATCCCATTTAGTTTGAGATCTCCAGGCCCACCCGAAGTGACCCTTATCTTGGTTAACTCCGGCTCCCATGGAGTCTGAATATGGGTTTATTCACACAAACTTTCTCCCTTAATTAAGCAGGGCTGCCTCAGCTCTGCCTGCAGTTATGCACTGGCTTACGTTTAAAAGGGAAACAGAAAACTTTCTTTATGAGACCAACTGGGACTCTCACACACTATACCCTCCCAGGTCCATATCTTCCCCACACATACTCTCCCCAGGGTCACTACACATTTCCCATTCACCCTCTTGGGAACCCTGGCTTTCCATTTCTACATCCATTCCCGGCTTTACATCCCATCCCCCTCCCTGCATGTCTGCCAAATCACCTGCAGCCTTTCCATGGGGGTCAACTTCCAGCCCTTCCCTCTGGGGTTTAATCTGCAGGTCACTGTACCTCCCGTGGGTTGTGCTGCCTCTGCTTGTGAGCTGGCCTCCTGCAAAACGTCCCTGCTGGGGCTTAAGCAATGGGTGAAAGCTGTAATCTCTGGGTCGTTTTTGCTTCTGTAATCAGAGCCAGCTGTGTCCTCCCCCTCCCTCTCTAACTGATTTCCTCTTTGAGGCTTCCCAGCCTGCAAACTCTGGGGTTTGACTCCACCCCTCTCCAAATTGGTCTCAGGTTTCTCCCTCACTTGGGGTAAAAGGAGTGATAGGGGAAATTATTGGTTTTCAGAGCCCTCCCTATCTGGCTCTTGGGCTGTGCTGGGACCTGCCTTTTCTTGCACTCTCCTGGCTGAGCCAGCTGTCCTGGCTCCATGCCGGGTTTTACTCCATGCTGGGGAGTTTTAGCAGTAGTTTTCACTGGGACAGGAGTTTCCTTGTCACAATACGGATCCATTCCCTAATACGCAGACCCAAGCCGATAGCTTCCAAGACCTGAAATTAAAGGCCAGGAGACCCTATCGAAGGCCTTCTCAGCATCAATGGAAAGGAACAGCGTTTCCCTATCACCCTGTCGGACACTTTCCAAAAGATTATATACCCTCCGAACATTGTCCCCCACCTGCCTACCCACCACAAATCCGCCAAGACTCTCGTAAAGATCTTGTTATCCACTCCCAATAAGGAGATCGGATGATAGGATGCACACTGCACCGGGTCTTTCCCTTCCTTTGCCAGCACAGTAACCCCTGCTAAGCGCATGAAGAAGGGCAACTGACTACCCCCTCTATGGAATTACGAAAACTCAACAGCTGGGGTAACAACAACTCATGGTATCATTTGTAATACTTAATGGTGAATCTGTCCAACCCTTGGGACTTTCCCACATGCATCGTACGTAAAGCACCTCTAGCCTCCAAAACTATAATCGGCCTATCCAAGCACCCCACATCGTCATCCCCAATCTGAGGCATTGAGGTGGCAGCCAGATTTTGTTCTCGAGCAAGGGGTGGACCCTCTGCCTCAGGGTTATAAAGCTGACCATAATATTCCACAAAGCAGGCTTGAATATCATCCTTCCGTTGCATAAGCTCCCTTGAAGCCACCCTAATACCTAAAATATGGTGTCGCGTTTGGCACTCTTTCAACTGATGGGCAACTAAGTGGCTAGCCTTGTTAGAAAACTCAAAATACTTCTGTTGTAATAATTGAAGATTAAAGCGCAATCACTCCAACTCAAAAAGCTTGCAGATCACTACAAGCCTGCTGTAACTGTCTACCCACCTCCGCATTCCAAGGCTGATGTTTGTGCATCCCCATCAGTCTCCCTAAACTAAACTAAACTAAACCTTAAGTTTGTATACCGCATCATCTCCACAGAAGTAGAGCTTGACACGGTTTACAGGAATTACAAAAGAAAGGAACTCCAATGGGAAGAAGAAGAGCTTGGTAAAAAAGGGGAGAGAGAAGGGATTAAGTGTAGAGGAGAGGGAGGGAGTGGTTACATTTTAGAGAAAAGCCAAGTTTTCAAATGTTTTCTGAAGCGTTGAAGGGAGGTCGCACTCCGGAGAGGGGCAGATAAGCTGTTCCACAGCTCGGTGATCTTGAAGAGGAGGGATGATCCAAGTTTTCCTGTATGGGATTTGCCTTTTAAAGAGGGGAATGATAGTATGAATTTCTGAGAGGATCTGGTGGAGTTGGGATTCGCGGAGAGCCAGGATAGTGGAAACAGGGGAGGAAGGATGCCGTGTAGAGACTTGAAGGTTAGGCAGGCGCATTTGTAGTGGACCCTGAGGAGAACTGGGAGCCAGTGAAGCTTAGATAGAAGCGGGGAGACGTGGTCAAATTTGCTTTTTGCGAAAATTAATTTAGCCGCGGTATTCTGAATCCGCTGGAGTCTGAGAAGACTTTTCTTTGTTAGGCTTAGGTAGATGGAGTTGCAGTAATCCAGTCTAGAAAGAATAATGGATTGAACGAGGACAGCGAAGTGTTGTTGGTGGAAGCAAGATCTGACTTTCCTTAGCATGTGAAGGTTGAAAAAGCATTTTTTTACTAAGGAGTTGAGGTGATCGTTGAAGGACAGTGTAGAGTCCATGATGATTCCCAGAACTTTGAGTGCTCAAGCGGCAGTTTGGTGCCTGAGGATAGTGGGATGAGGGTGGGCAGCTGATCTAATTTTGGGCCTAGCCAAAGAAGTTTTGTTTTGGTCTCATTAAGTTTCATTTGAACGGTGAGAGCCCAGGATTGGAGGTTCGTTATACAAGAAGAGATGTTGTCAGAGAGGTTGGTGAGGTTGGAGTCGGTCTCGAGGAAGACAAGAATGTCGTCGGCGTAGGTGTAGAGTGTCTCAAAGGGGGAAAGTTTGAGGAGTTTCAGAGAGGACATATAAACGTTGAAAAGAATCGGGGATAGAGGTGAACCCTGAGGCACTCCGCAAATCGGTTTCCAAGGGGAGGATGAGATACCGTTCATGTTAACGAAGTAGGAGTGAGAACGTAGGAATTTTGAGAACCAATCTAAGACTGTGGAGTTTATGCCAATTTCAGAAAATTGAAGGATTAGTATGTCATGATGGACAATGTCGAAGGCTGCAGAAAGATCAAATTGAAGAAGGACAGCGAACTTGTTGCAAGAGTGAAGATGTTGGACTTTTGAAATTAAAGAGGCCAAAAGGGATTCAGTGCTAAAGTTGGGTCTGAAGCCATGTTGGTAGGGTAGTAGAATGGAGAATCTCTCAAGATAGGATGAGAGTTGGGTGGCTATGATGGACTCCAGCATCTTGGTCAGGAGAGGAATGTTAGCTATTGGGCGATAGCTCCCTATTTGAGCCAACAAGGCACTCGCTTCTTCTCTCCTACATTTCTTCCTGAAAGAGGCCAACACAATCAACCTACCCCGTAGAGTTGCTTTTAAGCCCTCCTATATGGACTCCGGCGAGGCTCCACACCCCAGATTAGCATCTAAATCAGTGGTTCCCAAACCTGTCCTGGGGGACCCCCAGCCAGTCGGGTTTTCAAGATATCCCTAATGAATATGCATGAGAGAGATTTTCATATAATGGAAGTGACAGGTATGTAAATCTCTCTCATGCATATTCATTAGGGATATCTTGAAAACCCGACTGGCTGGGAGTCCCCCAGGACAGGTTTGGGAACCACTGATCTAAATAATCCTGAATCCAGGCCTCAATTTGGTCCGACACATCGGGATCATCTAATAAGCTATCATTGAAACGCCAATAATTCTTACCAGTCCCACCCACGGCTCCAGCTAGCTGCAACCAAACCGGAGCATGGTCTGACCAAGTTGTCCATTCAATGCCGGCCATGTCCACCCGTTAAAGGAGGCCAAGCTCTACAAAAATATAGTCATTCCTGGAATATGAGGCATGGACTTTCGAAAAAATGTATAATCCCAACTATCTTCCACATTCAAGACTAAGTGCATCCCTCAACAATTTCCAATCCCACCTACTAGGTATTCCTGAATTATCAAGGTGTGGCATTACAGTAAGATTAAAGTCACCGACAAAAATTAAGGCTCCCCCCCCTTAAACTGCAAAATCCGGGGCACCAGGTCTTTAATAAAAGAACCCTGACACTTATTGGGGGCATACACATTGAACAGAGAGTACAAGCATCCATCCAGCAAGGCCTCCACCATGATATAGCAACCCTGGGGGTCCCGGACTACCTTCTGAGCCTCACATCGCACTCCCTTGCTGATCAAAATCCCAACCCCCCTTTCTTGGAATGACCCACTCTAGAGGCCCTATGGGGAACCTAGGATCATGAACCAACTTTTCATGGGACTGCAACAAATGAGTTTCCTGAACAAAATAGACCGCAGCCCGTAAATGAGCCAGCTCTCAAATTAAAGCCTTCCTTTTATGGGGAGAATTAAGCCCCCGGACATTATAGGAGATTAACTTGAGACTCTCCATAGAGAGAAAATAGCACCCACTGCCTGAACAAAAACAGAACTCCCCCCCAGGATCTGTCACACCTCCAACCCTCAACTCCCCTCCTCCCCCCATCCCTGTAGTGGAATCATCCAGACCTCCCACCAACATTCAAGGAAGAATACAGTCCCCAATACCCTCTACACAGCCAAAAACAACAGCGTAACATATCCCCAGAGATATCAATTCTGTCCAACAACCAACCCTCCCCCCCACCAAGCAGCCCCCAGACCCACAGCAAGAAAATAATTCAAACCACAGCCCCCCTACTAACATACCCACCCTCACATTCCTGGGAGCCCCAACCAAACTGGTGTAGTACTCCCTCACAAGGGCCTGCAAAGCTAACAAGCCATCAAGAAAAAAGGATTAAAATCCCCCCCAGGAACAGCAAAGCACACCCCAACAGCCAGGCATCCCCTACTCCCAGTTCAAGTCTGTCCTGTGGAGGAAGAAGCCGCTACAGGAGGGGGGCACCTCTCCCCAACCACCACGCCCTCCTCCAGCTCTTCACTCCACTCTCTGCCATCGATGAGGAGTCAGGCTCTGGCATGAATTTGATGCCCCCACCCATCACCAGGCCCGAGACCTCCGGCACCTCGATGTCCTTGTTCTGCAGCATGGCACAGGCCTTCCACACAGAGGTGACCCGGGTATGCATGCCATTGATGGTGATCACCACTCTGAAAGGATAAGTCCAGCGGTAGCGCAAGTTACCCCGTTGGAGGGCCTCATCTGCAAAGTACTGGCCACCAAGTCTTATAAAATTCCAAGCGGTGGCCCTCCCAGATCACCGTGTCCATGTCTATAGCCCTCCGCAAGGCCCACTCCTTGACCACAAAGCTCTGCAAACAAATCACCAAGTCCTTAGGTTGGTCAGACAGCGCTCAATATGCATGTTCAATTCCCGGGTCTAAGGAGTCATCCTGGAACAGCCAGTGAAGCACCGAACCCTGAGGGACTCCACTACTCACCTTTCCTTCCTCCGAGCGACTTCCATTAACCACCACCCTCTGGCGTCTGTCCGACAGCCAGTTTCTAACCCAGTTCACCACTTTGTGTCCTAACTTCAGCCCTTCAGGTTTGTTCAAGAGCCTCCTATGAGGAACCGTATCAAAGGTTTTGCTGAAATCTAAGTAAATTATATCTACATATAAATTCAATCATGTTCGTTTGGCACAATTTACCTTTTGTAAAGCCATGTTGCCTCCGATCCTGTAACCCATTAGATTCAAGGAAGTACACTATCCTATCCTTTCTTTTAGCAACACTTCCATTATTTTTCCAACAACCAAAGTGAGGCTCACCGGCCTGTAGTTTACTGCTTCATCCCTGTGACCATTTTTGTGAATAAGGACCACATCCGCTTTCCTCCAATCCCCAGGAACCACTCCCGTCTCCAGATATTTGTTGAACAAGTCTTTAATAGGACCCGCCAGAACCTCTCTGAGCTCCCTCAGTATCCTGGGATGGATCCCGTCTGGTCCCATCACTTTGTTCACCTTCAGTTTTTCAAGTTGCTCATAAACATTCTCCACCGTGAACGGCACAGAAATCTACTCCATTTTCTCGTGTAACTTTGCCAGACAATTTTGGTCCTTCGTCAGGATTTTCTTCTGTGAACACAGAACAGAAGTATTTGTTTAGCACATTTGCTTTTTCCTCATCACTCTCCACATATCGGCTCCCAGCATCTTTTAGTTTAGCAATTCCATTTTTCATCTTCCTCCTTTCACTAATATATCTGAAAAAAATTTTGTCTCCCTTTTTTACATTTTTAGCCATTTGTTCTTCCGCCTGTGCTTTCGCCAGACGTATCTCTCTCTCTTGGCTTCTTTCAGTTTCACCCTGTAGTCCTTTTTGCACACCTCTTCTTGGGTTTTTTTTGTTTTATTTATTTATTATTTATAAGATTTTCAATTTTAAATACAAGCATTGTTTTTAGATGATGCTACAGATCCAGAAATTATATTCAATAAAACTTATAAAGAAACATTAATTATATCTTATTTAGTCCACAAAAATTAAGATCAAGAAAAGAAATAAACTCCCTAATGGAAATAAGAAAATTAATTAAAGTCATGGCATTAGATTCCCGAATTACAGCCAGCTGGCAGATCATACATCACTAGACATGGTTACCAACTTTTCTTTTGATCCAATAAATTCCAAAAGTTGTTTAGGCTCAAAGAAAAGAAAATTCTTATCTTGATAAGTTACATAACACTTTGCAGGAAGTTTAACAAGAAATGTAGCCCCTAAGGCTAGAGTTCTTGGCCTCAAGGACAAGAACTCCTTCCTACGTCTCTGGGGCCTCTGAGCTAAATCTGGAAAAACTCAAACATTAGAGCCCCAAAACTTATCATTTATATGACGAAAATACATACGAAGAATAAATTCCCTATCACCCTCCAAAGCTAGAGTCAACAGCATGGTAATTCTATGAGTGACAACCTCAAGGGAATTTTCCAGAAATGAAGACAAATTCATATCCACTGCTTTATCCACTGGGATTCCTGTAGGGGTGGATTCCCCTTGTGGTGTCTTTATATTCAGATAGTAAGCTCTAACAATTGGAGGTAAATTTTCTGGTGGAATGGCTAAAATTTCACGAAAATATTTCCTGGCCATCTCAACTGGTGATATAATAGGACACTTTGGAAAATTCAAAAATCTTAAATTATTTTTCCTCAGTTGATTTTCAAATTCTCCATCTTACGGGAAATATAAGATCTCTCCTTAACCATTTCCATTTGTACCTTCTTTACATCATTCAAATTATTTTCCTGTTCCTCCAACCTTCCATTCAAATTAGTAAGAAGTACCCCCTGTTGTTCCACTTTGGAAAATACAGTTCCATTGTCTATTTTAATGGTAGATAAGGTCAGTTTAAGATTGGAGTCCAAGACTGATATGGCCTGCCACAGCGCCTCCATATCTATCTTGTCTGGTTTCTTCATCTCCCCAAAACTGATAGTATTCCCTCCCGAAGCGCCTCTCACCTCTTCCTCTAAGGTGCAGGGTGATTCCTGGTAGTTCCCGTTTCCTCCTTCTTCCGAAGGGCTTAATGGGGATGTCCCTCCTGTGTTGGAGTCAGGCTTTCCCTCTCGGGGCCACCGGATTTCAGCTGTTTCCTGCACTGGTGCACTTCCGGGCTGGGGAGGAACCAGCCTCTGTTCAGGACTCAACGTAGCCCGACTCTCCACGCTGAGGTTCCCCAAAAGTTTCGGGCTTCCTCCCAAAGTAATTCAGGTCTCCTCACCCAAACAAGCAAAGACGCTCATTAACGTTGTCTGGATCAGCCGTTGAGGGGACTCGACCGCCAGAGGGACCAAGCGGGAAACTCCCTTCCTCTTCCCCATATCGCTACTGGGGAGAGAACACACAACGTGGGTTCAGGTAACACGAGCAGCACAGCTCGCTCAGGCATCTACTCCCGACGCCATCTTGATCTCTCTTCTTGGTTTTTTATATATTTCATGAACGCCAACTCTTTCGCCTTTATTTTCTCTGCCACTAGTTTGGAGAACCATATCGGCTTCCTTTTTCTCTTGTTTTTATTTATTTTTTCACATAAAGGTTCACTTTAGTCGTTATATCAAACCAAACCGTTTGATGATCGCTACTTCCCAGGTGAGCACCCTCTCTCCATTTGTGAGGTCCAGATCCAATATTGCTTTTTCCCTCGTGGGTTCCGTCACCGATAATGGGGAATCTTGTGGTACCACTAGAATACTTTACTAAAGGATAAGGGCCAGAATATACCACTTATTCACTCAAACCAGAGCCCCATATGGAAAACAATACATTACTCTACAACACTACAAGGCCTTAATCACACACATATATCATTCACACACCCATAACAAGGAGAAAAAGAAAAAGAAGTGGAGAAAAATGCCTCAGTTCAGCTTAATTTGGCCAAAAAACTCCACTCCTTCAAAATTATTCCTGCATGAACGCCAAAAAATATGTAAACAAAGAAAAAAGCAACTGTAGTAGCCTGCAGAGTAGTATCAAACAGCATACCTCATAGAGATGAAAATCAGTGGAAAAATACAGCAAGAGGCACTATGCTCTGGTTTATAACATCAACATTGAAGCAAGAAAAAAGCACTTAGTGCTACTGGCTATTACAACCAAGCCGGGCAGCCACTGCACCCAACGGGGAACCCTCCATTTCGCGTCGTGTCGCTGCGTCAGGGGTAATGATTCCATTGCTTCACGTCCAGATATTCCAGACCCACCGTGCTCCTTAAGCTCTCTCACCACTTCATCGAGCAATACTGGTACTCCACAAGAATTACTCCACAAAAAATAATAACTTTCCTCACTAAATACTTGATAATATCTTTTTCTTTAAAAACCCTCGAACCAGTTCCAGACTTTTCCTGAAATACCAATTGAATCCAAATAAGATCTTATGATCAACTAGATCGAACGCACTGTTCAGATCCAATTGAATGACCAAGGCACTTGAGCCTTCACTAAACAAACAATGAAGATAATCCATCAGGGAAGCCAGTACCATCTCCGTACTATACCCTGAATGGAACCCTGATTGACAATCATGAAGAATATCATATTTCTCTATATATTTCACCAGTGCGGCATTAACTACCCCTTCCATGACTTTTGTGAATAACGGAATGCTGGCTATAGGCCGATAGTTGGAATTTAATGCAATAGATTCCTTGATATTTTTCAGTAGGGGGGTAATTAAAATATGATCCAAGTCTTTTGGAAATTGACCATTGTTTAATAAACATGTCCAATTAAAAAGATCAGCTTTAAAAACATATGGAGCAGCTTTAAGAATATTCAAAGAACAATTGTCCAAACGACAATTCTTTTTTGCATATTTAGTTAATAATGTACCAAAAATATTCCAATCAAGAGGTTCACAAATGTGACCAAATCATATCTACTCTTAAACCATCAGTCTGATGCTCATTTAATATAGAGGGGGCGTTGTTTGGTGGTAATGAAGTTGCTCTAAGATTGATAATTTACTTATTAAAAAATTCTGCAAGATCATTATCAGAAGGAGGACATTCCTTCTTGGAACATTTTTTTGATTCAATATCAAATAAGTTATTTATCAATTTTATTTTAATAATAATTAGCTTGTTTGGCTGTAATCAATATTTTATATTGTTTTAATTTGTTTCTCTAACTCACCTTATCCTCATCCTTACCTGTTTTTAACCAGATTTTTTCTAATTTTCTTAATTCCCTTTTGAACAATAGTACCGTAGTTCTTCATCAAACCAGAAGTTTACAGGTTTTTGTTTTATTAAACAAGGTTTTAAAGGTGCCATTGAATCTAATGTCTTTAGATTAAATTCTGTCCAATCTTCCACAAAATTTTCAACATTATCAGAATTTTTAGATTTTAATTCATAATAAGACCAGTATTCAACCTAATTTACAAATCCTCTACTCATCTTATATTTCTTATTTATAGCTTTTTGAACTCCCAATTAATTTTGTTTATTTTTCCATCCCAATTCTATATTACATAACCGCTGGTCTGACCAGATTGAATCTGTCCAAGAGATTTGTTTCAAATTGATTTTTGATAAAGTTGGGATTTTTTTAAAAAAAGGTCGCTAAATCTAAATGACCCTTTTGATGAGCTATAGTTGGGTTTGTTTTAAAAAATCCTAATGAAGTTAAAATGGAATATAGATCTGTAACCTCAGGATAATCTTCCTGCTCAAGATGAATATTAATATCTCCGGCCAAGAAGTTATAAGAGCCTGCTAATGTATTTGTTAAAAGAAATTCATAAAAATCATCTTTAAGTTTCAAGTTTATTGAGATTTTGATTTAAACGCAATATCAAATATTTTCAATGCGTATAACAAAAATAAATTCGGGGAAATAAATAAAACCATTTGAACAATAAACATACAAACATATCCATAGATGATTAAAAATACATAAGGAATACAAGGATAAACTGCATTTGTTTAAAATAAAAAAACAAAAACAAAAGAAAAAGAAAAAAACATTTAGGGAAGAACAACATTAGGAAGGGTAAAAAAAAACAAACATTGATTTTTTTGTGAAACGGTCTAAAATACATGTTTAAAAGAAAACTTAATCTAAGAGTTAGTAGGAGGATCATAAAAAGAAAAAATTATCTAATCTAAGATTCATATGCATCTTTATAAAGGTAGCTTTTTAAATTACTTTTAAATTTCTCTAGAGAGGTTTCGGCGCATAAAGAGGTTGGAAGTTTGTTCCAGATCTGAGGTCCCAAAATAGAAAAGGTTGTAGTTCTTCTAGTGCCAATCACTTTCAATGATGGAATGGTCAGCAAATACTTGCAACTTCTTTGGGGGGATATAAAATAAAGTGAGTGTTAATATATCATCTAAATTATTATATAACAACCTACAAGTAAAAATATCACAGTCAGGTGCAGATCTAGAATCTAATTTTTCAAATTCAAATGAATCCTTTAAAATGATTGCTAAACCTCCACCTCTCTTCCAATTTCTGGACAATGTGATTATTTTAAAGCCCTGGGGTAAGAGATCATTTATTATTATATCATTGTCTGAAATTAACCAAGGGGTCCTTTTATCAAGCTGCGGTAGGGGTTTAACACACGTAATACCGCGTGTTAAACCGCCTGCCGTGCTAGCCGCTAATTCCTGCATTGAGCAGGCATTAGTTTTTTAGGTGGCCGCGGGGGTTAGTGTGTAATGAAATGTCCGACGCACCAACCCTGCTAGCGCGGCTTGATAAAAGGACCCCCAAGTTTCGGTCAAGAGTAAGAAATCTAATTGTTGCTCCTCTAACCAATCTCTTACTAATACGGCTTTGTTCCTTATGGAACGAACATTCATGTAAGCCCCACGAATTTTAGTATAAGTAGAGTCTGGTGATATACGGTAGTTGTAATATCAGGGTATATCAATGAACTATGTCATTATGTCCAAATTTTTGAATAATTATGAGAAGTAGTTACTACTGGAATATGAAAAGGTCCCTGTTCGGTGCAATCATACAAATATCGGGAAACAATAGAACTACCGATAAAGTTTCTTGAATTACTAAACCTATTCCAAGAATAGTGAACTGGAATCAGATTAGGATAGGTAATCACTAAAATCCCACATTTAAAACATAGCAAACTGCCCTTGTGGGGTAACCCGGCCTTCCCTCCGGGACGGGAATCCAGAGAGTAAGGAGAGCGAAAGGAGTTTCTTGTTTAAAACATATTTTGGGGGATGATGGGGAGCTGTTGACCCATGCAGATTTGCTAGCTAAGGTAGGGGAGACCTGGAGCACGCAGTTTGCATGTCATCAAGTGGAGCACTATGTGGGATCCCTCGACAGAGCACAATTGCGCTTGCTTATGGGGGCTAGGCTGCGGGAACTGTTTGCTCGGGAGGGGGGTGTCTCTCTCGGTGTCTAGCATTCATGCTAGTTTGCAAGAGTTACAACCAGCCAAGGACTACCAGAGCATCCGGGGTAAATGGGAGGGGGAATTTCAAATTAATTTGGGACATTGGGATGTAGCCCGTACCTTGAGGGCGATGCCTGGGGTTACCCCATGTGCTTGGTTGAGGGAAATGCATTATAGGGTGACATTACGTGCCTATTACACTTGTACACAGTTGTATTATAGTGGGGGGTCTCCCTACACCACTGTGTCATAAATGTGGGTCGGGAGGACACACTTTGGGACATGCCTTCTGGACCTGCCCCATTATCCAGCGCTTCTGGAGGCGTATAATCTCTTACATGTCTGGGTTAGTTGGGAGAGCCCTGCACAGTACCCCGGCCCACTTTCTCTTAGATTTGTCAGAGGCTTTTGGCCATTTGCCTAGGGGACATCGGGCTCTGTGCAGGAAGATGAGTTTACTGGCCTGGAAATGTATTCTTCAATGCTGGACGGTCCCTGACCCTCCGGCATTTTGGCATTGGAACCAGTTGCATCAGTTGGCCATCTGGGAGGCGCGCAATGCAGGAGGGGCCAGGAAGCGAAAGATGTTATTCTTCAATATTTGGGAACCATATTTGCAAGTCTTGCATCCAAAGGGCCGCAATACGGTCTTAAGATAGGTGTCCTAATCTGGGCGCCCGGATAGTCGGGCTGGGAGAGTACTGGCGGGGAGGGGTGGAGAGAACCATTGGGGGGAGGGGGAGGGGGGAGGGATTTGGAAAGGTTCTGGAACTTAGATACGGACAGGGTAAAGGGGATTCAGTGGGAGGGGGGTGCGGCAGTTTCAGGGATCATAAGAGTCCAGGGCCTCAGAGTGCCCTTCCGCTCTCCATGCCCTTGCTCGCCCTCAGTAGAGTGGGCTGGGGGGGAGTTTGGTTGATGTTCCTTTTCTTTTGTCCATGTTTGGTATACTATTATATATGATACATATTTGTTTGTACTGAGCACCTTGGGGGTGCCTTGGTATTGTATTTGTTGTTGTTCGCATCAATAAAAATTGTTTAAACCTAAAACATAGCAAACATTGTCACCGACGGCCTCAGGGCAATGTGTCCAGGACCGCCGGGACAAGGAGTTGCTCTTGTGGGCCGCTGCAGGCGCCACAAGGAAAAAGAAAATAAATGGTTTAGGGAAATGATTCACTACAGACGAGGTGAGTAGATGTCAAAACATGGACTGGCTTTATTTCTTGGATTCAAACAAACAGGTTGCTTCATTCATTTGTCCCAATACCAGCCATAAAGCAAGAAAAAATAAACTTGTCAGGATTCTTGAGCAAACATTAAAGTCCCAAAACATTAAGCTGGCATGATTAAACAGTTTCTAGGTTGTACAATAACTACAAGAGGGATTCTCAATGCCCACACACCTGAACCTTATCCTTAAGCGAATATAGGCTCCATTTTTAACAAGGAGTCCCAGCATGTAAACTTTTCTCAAAACAAACAATTCAAAAGAACAAAAACAGTCTTTTCTTCTCCTCAGCTGAACTTGGCTTGCACCAATGCTACGGCACTGGTTTCTCCAGTGACACTAGTGCTGGGACAGGTGGTGTGCTCCACGTGGTGAAATAATTGCCAAAAATTAGACCCTCAATCCCTCCACAATAATGCGGGGCAAACCCCACCACCTAGGCATGACATAGTCCAACTTCAAAAAAGGGAAGAAAAAGAAAAACAAATTAAACAGCATAAGTCCTGCACAGTTCTTATCAAAAAGTTTCTACCCTGCTTCAGACTTAGCAGTAGTATTAAAGAACAGCTTCAAAAATAGACCAAAAAACCCCCCACAGTCATTTATAATCCAACTAGGCAGTTTTCATCACTTGCCTTGAACCAGCACACCTCCATGGGTTGGACTCCGTTCTGCAAGTCAGCATTAGGCTCCGGCTCCAACTCCATGTCATGAGAGACTTCCTCCAGGTTAGGAGTTAGCTCTGCTCCGGCTGCTGTAAGTTCCATGCATTCTGGCAATTGGTGGCCCTGCAGAACTCTCAGTACTGAGCTTGGTTCCTGTTCCCTCAGTTTCTCTGTCTGCCTCTCTAGCAGCTCTGACCTCTGGTTTAGAAGCCTACAACCACGTCCCAAACCCTCAGGTGTAGAGGATATTCTGTTACTACCTCTGGGACAGTGTGGGGGAAGGGAAAATGGTAGCTCAGCTCCCGGGCTCCCCCTATTGGAAAAAGCAGGAAAGTTGGGCAACTTGCTAAACTGAGTTTTAACCTGCACAGACTGGGAAATGTCTGCTTTGGAAATGGGGCCAGACCTAGGTCTAGGGCCAGACCTAGCAGGCACAGTCTGCATATCACAACATAAGACCAGAAATATCAGCTTCTTCCTTGAGAAAAGTGCCATTGTACAATATACTTAGTAGCTTTCAAACAATCTATCATTAGAATGAGCTTATTCTTATCAGTCGCTAAGGCACTCGCAAAGGCGCCTTTGACTCTTGTCTTAGACAGCACGCCGAATGGCATGCACCATTAACGCTGGTAGATTTAAAGGTCCCAGCTTTCAAGTGACACCCGCAAGGCAGAGCAAGCTCCCATGCCAACAAAACAACTGCTGCAAGGCTCTGAACAGAGCCGGTAGGAAATAGAGTTCAGAGTTAAGATTTTCCCGCTGGTAGATTTAAAAGTCCCAGCACTTCGCAGACGCCGTTCAGCAATCGGGATCCTGCCATGGATTCTCAGGGAAGCGGTTAAATTTATTTAATTTCATTTCTTCCATTTGTGTGTTGCACATACCTATACAAGCTCTAGGTCAGTGTTCCTCAACCACCGGTCCATGGACCAGTGCCGGTCCACAGAAATTTCCTGCCGGTCCACATGGCCAGCACCTGCATCAGGCCCAAAACAGTGTTCTTCAACCGCCGGTCCACGGTGCGATCGATGCGGCGTTATCTTCGAGCCAGCTTCCTCTTCCTAACTGATTCTGTTTTCCATCTTGTCCATTCTATTATTAACTATATCCAGCTTGTTATTCATGATATTCATTTCTTTCCTCGTCTCTATTAGCGATAAATTGATGTTTCTCAGTGCCTCCATAACCTCTATTACATCCAATGCATCCATTGGCAGAGGACTCTCAGTATGAGTCTGTGAGTCTTCCTTCAATCTTTTACTCTTCCCTGTAGATTTTGCCAGAGTCTCTTGCATCTTCTGTTTGTTGGATGTTATTTCAAAGGATTATATCTTCAAATAGAAGAAAAATTATTACTTCTATACTTAATAAATGATGCTCAGAGGAGGGAGCTCAACTGCTAGCCAGCCATCCACCAAGCCTCCAAGCTCTGGAATCCAAAAGTTCTGGAACTTCCAAAAATTGAGTATCAAGGGACAATAGAACAACAGATGATTCAGTGTCCCTATTTTCAGAAGGCAGTGCCAGCATCTATTAGATTTTGAATTATCTAATTTTTGCAAACAAACAGGAGTGCAAAAAATCCTATATAACGGAAAAAAACAAGTTTGTCTCATAGATGCTGACACTGTACATCTTATCCTCCAAGTCCAAATCCATGGCCATTGAGGAGCAGAAATCCGTGGCCATTGAG